>NC_066621.1:55881468-58326468 GCF_025201925.1 Gopherus flavomarginatus
GCTTTCAGTTTCAAATCACTTTAATCACTAGCTGCATGTGGAGCACAGTCATGTTTTGTAGGAATTCACTATTTCATTGTAGACAAACAACTCCTCCTGCCTCCCACCACATGCGACATGGTATAGTATATTGATAATGACTGAGATGTAGCAATAAATATGACTTCATATCTCTACTCTCTGATATAAATTATTATATTGAAAGTTTTTTTCCTAATGTAAAAGTGCTTGTTCAGTTGTACAGTATTATAAGGTGTTTTGAGATTCATTATTTGCTGCAAGGTACGCCTTTTGAGGGGAGTTTATAATGACTAGAACAGACCACCTCTGCTACTGATGTCTTTTGATTCCTTGGGCCAATTAACTGCCACTGTGCCTCAGTTTCCCCATCTTTAAAATGGGGGACCTACCTCACAGGAGAGTTGAAAGATTTAACCAGTTAATGTTTGTAAAGTGCTTTGGGATCCCTGTGAGACAAGCTATTATGTAAGTTGCAAGTTATTGGCCCAGATCCCTCCACATAAGGATTTGTCCATTTCTCCAGAAAAGTCACCAGGGCTCATCCTCAAATCTGGCACATCTTTAAGAGGCCAGACCGTCCATAAGAACGCCCTTGCCTCTACCTCAGCCCCAATACCATGGCCTTCCTTTCGCTGCAGCAGCTCTCAAGACTCTGAGGGGAGAGGATGGCTCAGCAGAAAAAATAATAAAGGCTGAGGCAGTATTTTTGCCACCTTATTTATATGGATTTGGAAGGAGAAGGATGTACCTCCCTCCCCATCTTGCCATCTCCTCCCCAGCTTCTACAGTCTTCACATACTTCCCCTGTATGGAACTTGGACTGCGTGGAGAGAATTCCACAGAGTCCATAAGTTGGGAGTCCATTTTTAGTGGCTCAGTAGTTGTGGATGCTGTGCTGGAGGCTGACATATTTTGATGTCCCACATGACTCTCTCTGATGGGAGCTGCCGTACCCTTTCCCCCATTTCACTAAAGAAAAGGAATGAAAATTCAGCTTTTAAATTAAAAATAAAATTATATTAGAATTTACAGCAGGTTGTAAAATGATTGTTTAATGTTGCCACTGATACTAATCAAAGGAGTTGCTGTCATTATTTTTGAAAATGCTCATTCCAAGAACTTATGCCTGATATTATTTTGAACAAATTAAAGAAGAATGATTTGAAAGGATATTGAGGATACACCAGTCTTCTACCATTCTGAATGCAAATTCCACATCATCCCCTCAGGTTGTCTCATATTTATCTTTGCCCTGTGGGGAAAAAATTATTATAGTGCCATGTGATCTATCCTGATGGTGTAACGTTTGCATCTTCACCTGATGATTTTTATTCAATGCCTGGCAATGTTGTATTACGTCATGGCCCAATATTGTGTTCTCCGTGCAGTTTAAATACAACAGGCCAGATCTTCAGCTGGTCTAAATCAGAAAAGCCCTATTGACTTCAATACAGCTACCTTGATTTATACTAGTTGATGATTTGGCCCATGATGTCATCGTGTCACAATTCTTTATCAGAATGTCACAATACCTTAAATAAGTGCAGGGCTCTTTTTTATCCTATAGACCCCTGGAGAATGAGTGTCTCGTTCATGAATTTCAGTGTGGATGTCAACACTGCTATCGAAGCCAGTAAAATCCCATATTTTATACAGAAAATGCCTTACTTTTAGATTGATGAGATAGTTCACAACAAATGTACAGGAGTAAATGAAACCATTAGATTTTGTCTTTAGAAGTAATCAGCAGCACATATTATATATTGTTCACCAGACTATGATAAATTATTACCGATATACACAAGCAGGAAACTGTTACAACATATAGCCTTGAGCAAAAATTGACAGTGCTGAGAAAACTAGGATTCTTCATTTTCAAATACAGATCATATGGTGTATCCTAAAAACATAGGAAAAATCAGGTCAGAGATGAAAACCACAATAGAGAGCTATTTATTTCAGCTGTTATGTACCACGTCACGCACTATAAAAGAACATTTCAGTGCTCAAGCTGCAGTCAGTTGTATAAGAACTAACTGAATTTCAAATGGTAATGGTAAGAGTTATTTTAAAAAATAATTTGAATTAGTGGAAATGTAATGTTATATATATTTCCCTTCTTGAACTGTCACCGAAGACAACTGCACTTCAAATCACTGAAGACAACTTCTATTTGGTGCTCTGGTGCAGGGGTTGTCTGGATTTGGGTTTCCTTTTTGTTCTAATACATCCCTATGCTTAGTAATGTTTATTTCAGTGCATTTTTTAAAATATTGTAATGGAACCTTTGGGGTTGGGGAACAATTGATAATTTTATCATTATTCACATTTCCCCTTAGGATTGCTTTTGCACTTTTCTTCTAGTAATTACATATCAATCCTGCAAGGTGCTGTGTGCCTTCAACTCCTGCTGAAGTCAGTGGAAATTGAGGGTTCTCAGTCCTTCGCAGGAGGTGTTTGGCAATTTGTAGGGTTGACCCTTAAGTATGGGGAAAGTACTATAGCTTCTTTTGCAGTTGATGCAATTAACAGCATTAGTGTGCCCTACACAGAAGCTGTACTCTAGTTGATCTCACTAAATTGAATGACTGAACAATTTAGGTTTTACCTGTGAGTCTACAGGATGCTAACATTAACATTCTGTGATGTTTTCCAATGCCTAACCCACACGTTCCAATAAAATCCTTTTTAAAACGACATTCATGTTTACATTGGAGCACTGTTTTTAATTATTTTAATTTATTTTTAAACTAAAGACTTAATTATTTATTTTCTTAGTCGTACTAAATGTTTATTTAAAGTGTTAGAAATTGTAGCTTTAGTTTGTTCTATAATCCATGGAAAAAAAAAGATTTTTTGATCTAAAGGGCAGTTAAAACTACAATAAAGTAAATACTTTGTCAGGATAGAGGAAAAAATACCTAAAATTCAGTCCAAAAAATGAGGAAACTTTCAGTGAATTGAACTTCAAATCTTTCATGCCTTTTTAATGGCAGTTGGTCCCTTTGATTTACGGAGAACACAATTAGTTATTTATTTAACGTTTTACAGAAACTTTCAAACTGTTCAAACTTATTCAACTGTTGCTTTCATCTGTTCATCTAAAATATAATTAGAAACTGGTCTTTTTATTGTCCACATACATCGAGGAGCCTGTCTGTTTGTGATCATTGAAGAATGCACTGCATATTTTTCTGCATAAGTGTTAGAGGGGTTTATCCCAGTACTCTTCTAGGCCAAATTGCCAATCAAGCAGTTATATTTGGCCAGCTTAAAACTTCCCCTGAAGTTTCAGCTGCCCATCGTTCTTCATAACCCACACCTAAAGCACTGCTGAGGCCTTCTACCCTTGGGGTAGTCGCTGTTCACTAGTGAATGAAGTGATTCCTGTATATGCTCTGTAAATACATTTTCAGATCCTGCAAGATGAACAGTCTGTATGCATGTAGGGTATTGTACTGTTTAGGCATCAGTTCAGAACAAGGAAACTATCCACAACACTATCTTGTTACACACATGAGCTGGCTTTAGAAAAATAAGAGTTGTAACGAAAACAAACTCACCGAAGTCACAAAATCAAATCAAAGTCTGACATTTTAGACTTATTTCTTGTTGCTTATTGAAGGGTAAAATGCTCATTCATGAATTTATGTGCAAAGTGCTGTCGCTTTAAGAATGTAGTGGACTTGCTGTCCCCACATCTTCCTGTATAGCTCCTTGAATATTCCTCAGGGTGCCGCACTGTCCTTTGAAAGTAATGCTGTATTATCAGATATCAGCTGCAGTGCTCACATGTGCAGGTGAACCTCTTAACTGTGGAGAGACATGCACCCACACAGTGAAGAGGAGGAACTTTCCATGTTGTATGATATGTACTATCTAAGTCTTAGGCTCAGTGGTTCAAATTAGGGGCTAGATTTTCTCTTTAAGACATTTCCTTGCAATATTGTTGGGAGGGAAAAGGGTGTAGAGATCCATCTGGAGCTCCTGGAGACTTTGGGCCTGAGACTGGCTGCAGGACTTGGGGGCAGCTCTGCTTGCTGGTGTATATAGGAGCAGGACCATGCCCTTCTCTCCACACCCTTTTGGGAGGCTAACACCAATTTCTGTGCTCGTCTGGAGCAGTGTTTGCGTCTTCTCTGTGCACAAGAGCTAGGCTTTGTCTGGCCCCCGTGCAAGGTGGGGAAAGGAGCTCTTTATGTTCTCTCCTCCATTCTTGCAACTAGACAAAGCCTATTGCTGAAGATGGAATGTCAGCTTTGCATTTCTTTGGTTCTTTTTTAGTTTTTGTGATTCCCCTAGCATTGCTGAAAACACGAGATTGCTTGTGTCAGAAGACTTAAAAAAAGATGGATTTACACACTAGATTGTAGTGTATCATATCAATACCTATTTAAGGGTGCTGAATATTTATCAATACATATGCAATTTATAAAATATGACTCATAACACTATGTAATGCAGATTTTCCAAGGCTCAGTTTTTAAAAATAAATCACATTTTATGAATAAATGCTAAGGAACTTTGTAATGTGTAAATCCTAAAAAGGCACTATTTTGTGTGACATAGCATGTCCATAGCTACAGTATCTTTAAAACTCAGTCTTTGATTTCACAGATCACCGTGGAACCATTCATGATGATGTCTCTTGTCAAAATGCAGATATCACTGCTGGAGAAACATTCCAGATACTGAACACCCTCAAGCATTTGTGTGGAAAATGTTAGTTCATATGAACTAACCTACCATTCCAAAACCCTGTCCTTCAAATTCTTAAAATTTTGAACATCACTTATACCCATTGTAGATTAACGATCTGTGGAATTTCAAGTTGAAACTGAAAGTTGTTTTTTAGTTCTAAAAGCAATTTGCTTGTCGTTTGAATCAATGCATTCCAGGTTCCAGTCTGGAGTTCTTTTTTATGAGTTAAAGATAAACCCCTGGATATAGACATTTATAATAACAGTAATGCAGCAGATGCACACTTATCTGTGGAGGCGCACCAGGGCACTAGTGTAATATTTTATATGTACATATGTGAGACACTGAGATGGTTCTTACCAGTATTTATGCTTTTTATATATTAATCCTTCTGCTGTTTTTCATTTTCACTTAATGCAAGACTTATAAATCTTATTGCTAAATAATAAGGGTTGCACCATAGTATTTGGTATTAAAATAAACTTCCTTTTTTGAGTAGCCTTTTGAATTTACCCTTAAGAGAAATTTAGATTTGATATTTTTGTTTTTTTGTTTTGTTTTCTTCCTGGTAATTATGTTTGCACTTTGCTGATGTCTAGTTGTGCATTATTACAATGGAAGGTGACAATTTGATTGTCTTCAGTTGGAGAAACAAGTAATTTTATATTCACCAAGCTGTCAGGTAACACTACCTCACAGTACTAAGAGCTCCTGGCAATGTGGTTTGGCACCTATATTTAACTGCTTTGATGCTTGCATAACCTTTACTGAATCAGAAATACTTTGCCTGCTAGAAATGTTTTTTAGTCTTGTACTATAAGGTTTTCATTAAGAAGATTATCTGTTACAGAACTGCAGAAACATTGTTTCTTGTTATAGCCACTTAATAATTAGGTGGTTTAGTGCAAACTGACTACAGATGAGCCTGAAATTGAGACTTTGTTTCATTATCTGAAAAGAAGATGAATTACAGAAGTGCTGTATTTAGCTTAGAAGTGAGCCTCAAAAGTATTGAGGGGAAAATCTGATTGTAGATAATGTGTATCACTCAATTCTGTGTTGAGTGGCACTGGGTCATGGAACATCAGCTTTTGTGTTTGCAACTCTGTGACTAACTTTACTATATTTTGTGGCATCCTGTGCAGCTACTGAAAATTGATTGTAGGATGAAAATATACAAAGACATTATATTTATACCACTATAGCATATCTATCCTATATGTTTCCAATATAGCATATACCCTGTAAAGTGTCAGAAGGATTTAATTAACAACCTGTTAGGATCTTCCGCATTACAGGTTGAAGAACTGAGTTGCAGATTTCAAATTATTAAAAAAAGAACTTTAGTTTTCTTAGGGTAAAAAGCTATTTCTGTTTTTTATGTGAATTGTTGACTCAAAGTCTAAACATGTTGAAATAAATTCCTCTAAGTATTTTTAGGCATCCTTTATCAAACCATTTATGCAGTCTTTTAGATAAACAATTAAGCATTCCTTTCCATAAAACCCTGCGACTTAATGCTTATTTATAGCAACCATTGTTTTTTAATCTAATTGTTAATGGGGTACTTTTATTAAAATGTATGTTCTATTACTTGCTGCCTGAAGCAACAAATTCTAACAAGTTACGATGGATAAACTGCTGGTACACTCACTATTGTTCACATGTTGGAAGGTCGTTGGTAAAGATTGTTTGAAGTCAGATTTTTTTTTGCAACAGTAGGAAATTGGATATCCAGAGACACATGTCACAGTCATAGGACTTTAAAGTCCTCACAGTCACCACAGAGAAGCTAATACTAACCAATTAAACAGAGGTGGTTGCGTGATGTAACATTATCAGGAGAAACAATTCATGAGTCAAAGCATTCCAGGGCATATGAGCTCCAGTCCAAAGAACAGTCTTAAGCTGTATAAATAAAGCGACAGCAATATTGTCAGCTAAAAATAAGCTGTAGAAAATATTAACTTTTGTGACTTGAGAAGAACACATCTCGGGTACTAAGTCATTATCCTGTATTCCACTGCCCTTCACTGCGTTCTGTGTGAGTGGGGCTGCATATTCTCAGTGAATAATACTAATACTGAATAAAGAAAGAGGAACATTTCACCTACCAGAAATAGCTTGCATAGGATTTTCACCATTAAGTCTGCAGGGGCTGTACGGTGTGGTTTTTTTAGTTCTTAATGGTTTTGACAGTCAGTTAAAGAGACAGAATCATTTTTAAAGTCCAATATTTTACATAGAATCATAGGTTTAGAAGGGACCACAAGGGTCATCTAGTCTAACCTGTCTTGGAATGTACCTGACTGCACTGTCAGTATAATTATCAACAATGGCAAAAGGTGAATGGCAGTCTTTTTTTTTTAAATGCTTTTGCATCATTCAACAAGCTGTGCAAATACTATATTTTACATCTGAGAGAATGAAGTAGAGATGAGACCAGATCTTAATGCTCCTTAGTTTTGGAAAAGTGGATATGGAATCAAATTTTGTGATTCAGGCTATTTCTAGTAACGAGTAATTTGTCTGGTTTGTAAATAGAAAGGTGGGTATACCTGAATGTGTGTATTGTGGAGGCTGCATTTATATTACTTAGCTCGATGTTTATCTTAGCTGGAGTCTTGATTGCTGCAGTTAATGTTGTTCACTGCCATTCCTTTAATCTATTTCTTTCCTCCTCTCTTATTCCCAATGCAATTCGTGGAATGACCTTTCTCATGAATCAATTTAACACTGTTAATCTTTAGGGTGCTTTACAAACATCTAGCTAATCCTCATAACCCCCTCTGAGGTAGGGACTGGGAAAACTGAGAGACTGTTTAATTGATTTGCCCAAGGCCGCACTGGACCTCAATGGCAGAGCCAGGGGTAGAATTCAGGAGTACTGGCTTTCAGTCCTATGCACAGCTCACACTCTCTTCTCATTCTCACCGATGCTGATGTGTCATCAGTCTAACTCCATGTAGGTTTTGTATGTAGGGACACATGTAGGAATGTGGGACTTCAAGTGTAGTGAGTATTTTAGTAACTGCTCATTCCTGTTACTAATGCTCTTTGCAATCAGCTGTGGGACTTTATAATTTTAGGAAATAACTGTTTATTTTTACATGACAGACGGCTTACAACATTAAATAAACAATGAATTATGTTGCTGAGTTATGTCTACATAACTTTGTTTTACAGGAGCAGAGCTGCAAAATGATTTGGCTATTGGCACAATATTTTCATTTTTCTTTAAGTCATATTTGAATGCTCCCATAACTAGACATTGGGATCCTTCCACAGCAAAGGCAAATAGTGATAATTTCCCTGTGTGTTTATAGTAGTCTGAGCCAGTTCCTCAGCTAGAATAATTGTTGAAGCTCCAGTAACTTCATTGGAGCTCTGTCAGTTTACCCAATTTAGGATCTGGCCTATAGTTGATATTGGTGGGATTGCACAGATATAAGAAGTGGTCAGCTGTTAAGGCATGATTCATGGATGCAGGCCTTGAGTTTAGGAGGAGGCCTAAGGACTCATGATTTGACTCTTAAGTTCCATGTAGGGCTTACCTCCATAATGTGCTGGAGCCTGCCATGGGGAGGGAGAACAGGAGAGCAAGCAACCAGGAGCGGCACAGTCATGGATGTGGGTGTCGATCTGTAGCAGAGGGCCCTTTGGGTAAGATTTGACAAGGATGGGAGAAACTTCCATTTCTGCTGCCCTGGTGGAGAGAGAGGACTTCACTCTCCAGGCTTAACTGAGTAGCATCTTTCATGAACATCTTTCATGAAGTTCTTGTGAAAAGTTAGAAGGAAAAATGGTTCTTTTAATTTAATTTTTTTTGAGGACTTCTGAAAAATGTTTCTTTTATAATTCATTTGTTTAATTCATTTGATTCATGAAAGCACTTAAGCATGTGTTTGACTGTAAGTAGGTGAGCAATCCAATTTGAAGTCATTTGGACTGCTTGGATGCTTAAAGTTAAACGTGTGATTAAGTGCGTTGATAAACTGGGGTTTTGGGGGAGGAAATAAGGATGGCCACCTTTAAGAAGAGGAGGCATGGCATTGTCAAAAGCTTGCGTCTGTACTATTGGGATTATAGACTTAGCTTTATGAATGCTTTGATGGGGTGGGACAAACGAGCCTTCAGATTCCATTGCAATCTATGGTCAGCCACAAGTGTCCCTTGTCACAATAGCTCATTGTTATCAGATGGTTTAGGTATTCTTAAATTGTGACTAGGCTCTCACATTATTGTTGTCTGTGAGTTAATGCTGTGTAATTTGGGTTTAAATATCCCCTGGCTAGGACCCAAAATTGATCCCTAATTTCCCCTGGAGCATTTCATCATTTGGTCCTTCTGTGAGTAATGGATGGACAGTTTTAGACATTACATGCCTTTGGTATTAGGCATGCCACCTAGTTATTTAAAGGAAGCAGCTTTAAATCATTTGAAGAACTTCAGGCCATAGAAAAGCCTTAGATGAAAAGTTTCTATAATCATTTGTAGTTTTGGGAAAGGGTGACAAGCATTACCTTTAGGAAAAAGGAAATATGTGATGTTTGTATAGAATGACTGACTGCCAGGCTCCATTAGCGGACAGGCAAATTCTTCTCAGGGTAAAAGTTAAGGCTTATACATTTTGACATTAAATACGGGAGTGGCGCAGACCCACGCTTGGGATTTTGGCTTTACAACATGGAAACCAAGGCTGGTTGAAATTGGCACCCCGATTTACCAACCCTTCCCATTTCCTCAACTTCACTGAGGTTTGGCTAAATGGTTCCACTTTTGTCCATCTCAGTTTGAAAGTGAGATGTCTTGTTTTGGTTTTGTAAAACCCAAACCTGTGTTTGTTTAACCCAAATTAGGAAAGCTGAATAGGGGAATGGACTTCAGATAAATGATTCTAGATTCATACCTATCTTTCTCAAATACTGTAGGTATATTGTTTGCCTTGCTGATAGTTGTGCTAACCAGTCAATTTTACCAGTGTGAGAATATATTTTTTTCTCTCTGATTATAATGTGTGCTGTGTAGTTGAATACACTGATATCATGTGAGTGTAATTTCCCCTTATTTTATCTCCACTGCACAGTATTATAAATAAACAGTTAAAAAAATAAAGAAGAAAAGCATCAAACAAATCTGTTGCATCTCGTTTTAAGATTGTACCACTGTAGACACTTGTTCTAGTAAAGTAGAATTGGACCCACTTGATTGCATTTAAATTTTTCATGCTTCAGCAGTTTGGCTAGGAGCACAGTAAAGAAAAACCCCACGAGCGGGGATAGTTTAGAATAATAGAACTTGATTTTGTGTATTATAGCGGCACCATTTGCGCTGCTTTAGTTAGGGTTGTGTCAGCACTTCCATTATAAACCCCTGTTTTCAGGGGTTATAACTAGGGAGACTTTTTTTGAACAGAAATTAAAAAAAAATCATTTGACTGATTTTAATTTATAACAGAGCAAAAATAAAATAAGGTAAAATGGAAATTAGCAACATTGAGACACCTTTTACATGTCTAATTAATTTTTACTACTGAAATGATAACCCTTATTAAGGACTATGGTAAGTTAGTTTTGAATATTTTAAGTTTAAAATTGCAAAATTAATAGTTAAAAATAAGCTACCCATAATATTTTTCAACATTTTATTTTAGCAGAACAGTTTGTTTTGTGGATTGATGGGACAATAACTAAGGATTAATCTGATGGGCTATTTCAGTGGGAGTATTTGATCATACTCCTTGGAAATTACGGGTTAAATTCAGCCTTTGGTTAGAGCCTGATCTCGCAGTCTTCCATGTGCAGAACTCCTACTGAGGTAAACAGGAGTTTGCCATGGATCAAGCTGGCAGGAATTGGCTCTTACACCTGAGTATTCCTGTTTAATATAGTGCAGAAAAAGGTAAATTAAACTTACAGGGAGGGGTTGGTGGCTATAGGTTTGTAGGACTGTATCTGTGTTAGCATGTTTTAGAGGTGGCACATTCTCTCCCTTTCTATAAATAATTAACTTAAATTAAGTATAATATTTGTGTGTGTAAGTGTGTGTGTGTGTGTATATATATATGTGTGTGTATATATATATATAAATATAGATATTTATATAATAACAGAAATTTTTTTTCTACTTTACTATATTACAAGTAGGTAGCTTTAGTGAATGGTCACTTGAGGAATTACCAAAAGCCTATTTATGAAATAGAGGTGAAGCCTTTCTAGACTAATTATATTCAGCATGTAATTTCTAAACTTCACTCTGAATTTTGATTTTCAATTAACATTCCCAATTTGAAGATAATTTTCTATTTAATGTAATTGCAGGAAATAATTTATTGGCTGATTAAGACTGGGGGCCCAGCCTTCCTTAAGAAAACACTCCCTAACAAACCAGCCTTTAAAGCCAACTCATAGCTTTGGACAGATTTAGCCTATTTTCACAGCTGCAGTTGTGTTTAATTAAGATTGTGCACTATTATTCATTGGTGCAATTTGTACTTAAATTATTCTTAAGAGACATTTTCATTTCTGGTTTTGTGTCATGATTAATTTATACTGAAAAAATAACCCTAGCTATTGCTATTGGAGGAAGCCAGTTCAGTTTATAACAAGAATGGTGTTTGTTAAGGAGTGAAGTCAATGCAGTTTGTGACTTTCACTTTTAAATGCAAATTGTGACTTTCAGTTTTAAATGCACAGTTTATAAATTGTATGAAGCCATAGTAAATTTATTATGTTGTCATGCGAATGAGTAAATTAACATGATGATTGTAATCAGAAATATAGAACTAAATCTCTCAATATATCTTAACCTTTTCATTATTTTAGGTCACAGTAATTATGAACCAGGACCTCTTGAAATACCTGTCACACTAATAGTTTCTGAACTCTCCGCTTGTTATGTGCACCGTAAACATGTATTATTTAGTGGAGTATGAATGTTATATTCACTCAATTCTACTCATTGACAACTTTAATACTCTTAAAGGAAATGCAAACCTTTATCCCCTCCCCCACCACTGGTATCAAGTTGAGGCAGGATTATCATTATTTATAGAATGGTTATTCTAAATAGGTATCAGCATTTTAATATGTATCAAAGCACTTCTAAAGCTTGTAATACTTTTATTTAGAACTGTGCATAATTAGATTAGCTGTTCCTATATTAATTTTTTTCACTGTAGAATACTAAATCTGAGCGCCCTCATTAATTGTGAGAAATTTAGCATTAGCTGTTAAATCCTATGTGAAACATGGGCTGCTACATAAAAAGTACTGTTTAAATTGGAATTAACTTAATTATTTTTCTTTGCACTTGATATTTCCTTCACTGTAATATTCATGAAAGCATGTGACACATTTGTAAATTTAACTGTTAGTCTCAGATTTCCAGACCCTTTAATCAGTATTTATTTGTCTGTAGAAACAGTACTAGCGAGTTAATGATTTGCTAATTTGAAAAATGCTCATGTGGTTTCCTATGTTAACTGATTTGTGCATTTTTAAAGAAATGGTATGAAATCAATTATTGCTAAAGAGCAATTAAGGTGGAGATCTTATTCCTTAGTTCCAAAGCAATTTCAGTATTACAGATATTATAAAGTTACTGAAAACTGTAAAAAAAAAATAAAATCTAATATATTTTAGATGTCTGCTTTGACAGTTGTGGTTATTTTCACTAGAAATTTTTAAAAAGTGGTTTAAAATTTTGAATTGAAATAATTTACATTTTAATTTAAGTAACATAAAACTGTTTGCATATAGAATGGCATTAAGAAGTTGTTATTAGGAGAATGCCCTTTTAAATAAATATACTTATTTATTACAACTTGACACTCAGATTTAACTGAATTCTTTCAAATGCTTTGTATCTTCTATTCAATATCTAATAAAGATGGAAATATAATTAATTATTTCAGGCACTTAAGTCAAACTGCAGAAGATTGCCTCAAGACTAATCATACATTATCAGTCATTCGTTCAATAAGCCACTTACAGTTTTATAGCACCCTTCAAGTGAATATCTCAGAGCCCTTTCCAAAAGGTAAAACTGGATGCAATTTAAAACCAGTTCAGAGATGGTAAAGCTTTAAACAAACAAATCATAGTACTTCTTTGGAACAGCTAATGTTAGAAAGTCTCATCTGTGAAGAAAACAAATTCCACATGCAAGGGATCAAAGTAAGCAATGGATCCAATCATGCAAACCCTCATTCATATGAGTACTCCTTATTTACGCAAGTAATCCCATAGAAGTCAACTGAAGGCAGTAGGACTGTTCATGGGAGTAAAAGTTTAGTGGACTGGGCCCATTGACACATTTAACAGAATATACATGTACAGAAGAGTCATCATTCTATTAAGGCGAGAGAAAATAATACCATCTTACAAGTGTGTGTAAATGGGATGACACAGGATAAGTCAATACAATGTTTCATTTGGAGCCCTTTATCACAAAACTGAAATGTTCTGGGCTTCTGAGGAACCTGTTAAATGACCAAGGATCTAGATCCTCTAAACCCTTAATCCTGCAAGTAGTCCTATTGATTACAGTGGGATGACCTAAATGAGAAAGGACTACTCATGTACATAAGGGTCTGCCTCCAATTTTCATGTTTTGATCTATAGCTTCATCCAGGTACTCAATAGTAAAATCTTATGTCCTGCCCTCTTTTGTTGTTCTGCAGAAGAATGTCTTCCAAGCAGGCCACCTCTCCATTTGCCTGTGCAGCTGATGGAGAGGAAGCAATGACCCAGGATTTAGCATCACGAGACAAGGAAGAGGGCAACAATGATCATCACGTGGCCTCCCATCTGCCTCTACACACCCTAATGCACAGCAAACCTCACTCGGATGAGCTACCGACTCTGGTTACCACCATCCAACAAGACGCCGACTGGGACAGTGTTATCTCAGCCCAGCATAGAATGGTAAGTTTCCCTTTTATATGCAGCTTTTTT
Organism: Gopherus flavomarginatus; assembly: GCF_025201925.1. Taxonomy (NCBI): domain Eukaryota; kingdom Metazoa; phylum Chordata; order Testudines; family Testudinidae; genus Gopherus; species Gopherus flavomarginatus. Next base: position 55,895,148 of record NC_066621.1, read on the forward strand.
AATTTAGTATTTCAGAAGATTCCTCACCTCTCATTTTGAAGAGCCTATTCTGTGCAATCCTTCATAGATGTGAAACTTTCTAATTGGTAAGATGCCAGGCGTAGTAATTGATCAACATCAATATGGAATAATTATAAATTATAATTGTATAATCTTGTTAAGTATACAGGTCTATATGAATGAGATCATATGATGAGTTCACCTTCAGGAGGGAAATGCATCTATTTATCATGTTTCCAGTCATCCCCTGATTTATGTCATAACCTCTTTAGCTCATATATTTGCACATTAATTTCAGTAAGAAGAGTGTAGCTCATGACTGTCCATCTAATTGGGCTACAGGAGCTGTTGAAGGCAGAAAGAAACTTGAATATGTTTCTAAAGAAGGGCCTTCCCTTGTCTACAGTGCATATTCAACTTCAAATAATAAATTTAATATTAATTTTCTCAGTGAAACCCACTAGAGTGAGAACATTCATAGTCTGACACTGGAACACAGAGGCTAACATCTGGGCTGATACCACAACTCATTATGTTTATTGGAAATGGCAGCCTTTTGTGAAGGGCAAATGGTTTGAGATTGTTGACTGCATATTAAGCCTTTTGTGCTCTAGATCACCAGTTCAAATACAAACAAGATTATCAGCGGCCAAAAGTTGTCACTGCCTGATATTTGTTCAGTGGTTTATATGAGATGAATTTGGTGTTGTCTATCCCATTGGACAGACATCCATGTGACAAAAACACCATTATGATTGAAACTAACTGGGAGTCTCAACGGAACTGCCAAAAGCTGAATGCACATGGAGATTTGATGAACTTCTTACCTGTGTATTTGCCCTTGCTGAGCAGAATCAAGGTGTATGGACTGGATATTTGCTTCTGATTGTATCTGTTCTGTGGATGGAGAACTCTGGTTTTCAAACCAGTACCTTTCACAAGCACTAAATTCACACAAATAAGCTAAAGTGAAAGGCCTTCCTTTTCTTTGCTCTTGTGATTTTGTCAGATCTATAAAGAATTATTTTTTTCATTAAGTTTGAAGACTAAGTACTACCATCATCATAATACATTTAAATACTCATAAATAATAATGCATTTATTTCATGGTTAGGTTAGAAACATAATGATAATGATTTATCCTGTACAGATATTGGGAGACTTAAATCATTCATCTGTTTGATGCTGGGAATGAAGGCACTAAATATATGCTAAGTATTTCTGTAGTATTAATAACACTTATTAAATTAATTGGGATGAATTCAGATTATATAAATAGAGCAGGAAAATGATGTCTAAGCAATAAGTCACAAATTGAGTCTGTGTATAACTCATTGCAAGATTAGGGTTTAAAAAGTCACTAACAGTTTGATGCTTCAGTTGCAAAACAGATAAAAGTCTCCTTGATTTTAACTGAAATTATGTGTGATATTTTCTGTTGTTTGTAAAGATAGACCAGAATGGTCATAGAGCACATATATCTATATATAATTACCCAGGTAATGGCTGTTATAGAAAATTCCTAGATATTGGAATAGAACCTCATTTTAATTGCATATGTTCTCAAGACATTCAATAATTAACATATCACAGTAATTCTCAGTTAGTTACATTTTATAGACAGGGAAACTGAGACACAGCTAGGTTGATCAGAAATGTTGAAAAAAAGATGAGTCTGAGCCAGAAGCTGGTAATGGGTGTCAGGGGATGGATCACTTGATAATTACTTGTTCTGTTCATTCTCTCTGGGGCACCTGGCATTGGCCACTGTCAGAAGACTGGGTACTGGGCTAGATGGACCTTTGGTGTGACCCAGTATGGCTGTTCTTATGTTCTTATGAGCCATTCCCACCCATTCCAGAGTGGGACATATGTGCAATGGGAGTCGAAACCTCAGGGCAGCAGCAGCAGTCATGGAGTGACTCTGTCATCTGGAAGGAAGGAATTCTCAACCTTCCTGGAATGCCACAGGGCACAGGCAATATACTCAGGCTGTGTGCTGAGAAATATATTAGTACCTCAGTCAAAATCAAATATCCTGCTTGTGCACAGTAATTTAAAATGATTTTACATTTATAATGGCAAAATGTAATTTCCATTTTCTCTCTTTTGGAATGATACACTTTCATGCCAACATTTGCTGTACCTCTGAGGAGACTGAACAGCCACACGTCGCTCTCTTGCCTATCATGTTTCAGAAACAGGTGCATGAACTTTGCTTGAGTGACTTGGCATTCTGGTTTTCCTCCCTTGTTTCCGAAAATACTACATCATACAGTTTGATAAAGTTCCTGAAAATCATTAGTTGGTCCCACAACTCCATTGGGTGAAATCCAGCAGTCTTTATTCAGGCACAGCTCAACTGAATCAGTGGGAACTTTTGCCTAAGAAAGACTAGGTATAACTTAAGTGGTCTGGCCAGAAGTGAAAATGAAGTTCTAAGGCTTTAGATCAGGTCAGTTGAATTTAAAACAAACACAACAATGATGCTCCAGCTGATCTTCTGTGGAACCAGAGAAAGCTTAGGGAACATTACTTTGATGATTGTAACATAGAAGTTGCGAAAAATCTTCATTTTTTTAAAAATAATGTTTACAAGGTGAGGCTGTCACTCAGAACAGCTTATTTAATATTTTTGACAAAGAGCCAAATTCTGCCCTGGGTCCTTATGTGCAAATCTCGTTTACTCCTGTTAGTTGTCTCTGTTTGCTTGAAACACCCAACTTACTAGCAGTTGCTGATCTTGCTGGGGAAAGGTTAAGAGAGTTCTAATAACTCACCAATACAGGTGGCTGTTTACTCCAGCTCCTTATATCAGGATTGAGTAACTCTCTAGAGAAAGGATGGGGATGTGCTGAGCAGTTATGAGATAGGAACTGTAGAAGCTGCTAAACCTGGGGAAATTGTTTGAGCTGCATGCTGCTAATTTCTTTGTTAATAAAACCGAACTCCATGAAAGATAGTCAGTTTTTGACTTCAGAGTGTTGGTTATGTTGTAAAGCAGGTTGGGAAAGGCACCTGCTTACACCCTCTTACTCTAAAAAAACCCCCCAGTCATTCTGGGATTAAAATGCACCATTAACATGCCTTGTCTGTTTACAGGGTGGTAAATTCAATGGGTATTGCATTCATATATATAAAGGAAGAATTTGGCTTTTAGTGTGTTATCTAATTAAATGTGCAACCTTACCTTCTTTGTACTCTCAAGACTCTCAAAGATCAGTGGGAATTTTGGTATATGCAGTGTACAGTATGCAGCCCTGTGCAGAGATGAGGGCTATATGGCTCTTTAGTGAAAATAGATATTACAATATGAAAATTTGTCTAAGAAAATATTGAAGAAGTTGTTTCCAGTATTTATTGAATGCAACACTTTCTGTAATATAAGATACCTTTTAAACAACATTTTGAATTATCATTTAAAAAAAAAACCAAACCCATGCTGGCTAGAAATGTTTTCAAACTTTCACTCCCTTTTGATATCAGACATTGCTTTCCACTGAGTCCTTTGTGTATTCTGAATGTCTGGAAGCCAAAATATTTTGTTTTAACTCCCACTCTATAGTATTTCCCAGCTGTGTACTTATATGTGTAATAAAAGGGTTTAACAAATGAAAAATAGCAGCTGCATTTGGAGATTCCCTTTGTGCTCCCTTTTCATTTGACAGATTCAGCAATGTGTAACAACTGTAACGTCAGACCTGTGATGTCTTACACTACAAGTATCATATCACCCACCCATTTGATTTTACAGAGGGGGGTGAGCGGGAATTGAACTATAGAAGGATTTGGTCCTGCAATGTTCCATTGCAGAGCTGGAGACATTCTCACTATATTTCTAACTTTAACTTAAAATAAAAATGGCCGGAGGTGTGGATATTTATTTCTGTTGATAAATCTGCTAGCAAAAAACATTGTTCCTAGGTGAAGGGCTAAATTCTCCCTTTCTGGAGGAAAAAAACAAACAAAAAACCCGAACAGCCCCCTGCCCCCAACTGCCTCAAACTTAAGGAATGAGGAAAAATTACAACAATTGTGCGAGCTTGAAGATACAGAAGGCACACTGCATTCTCCCATGTGGGAGGGATTAGCAAGTGGCATGTATAAAGCTTATAAATTGCATTGAAAAATGATTTCCTTGTGGAAACTGATTAGGAACAGTTTGTGATAGAGGTTGGGGAGGAGTGAGAGGAAGACGATAGTGTTAAATATTGTAGCTAGATTTAAAAAGTAGCTGGATAATTTTATGACCAATATTATTTGTACTGGTAGTTAGCCATGTTAAAAAAGTGGTAATCATGATTCACACTTCATTCACTGCAGGGGCCAGGAAACAATTCCCTCTCCTGTACACCCACTCCCATGTAGAACCTTGAGCAATTTACCCAGGTCAGTTATGAGGCTTTTATCCTTAATCTGAAGTATCAGGTATAGGCAGTGTCAGTGACAGGCCACAAGACTAGATGAACAAATGGTCTGATCCACCATGACAAATTATATGGTATGTTCCCATGATTCTGAGTATTAGAGTTAGGTCTGCAGTGGGATTCTAAATTCACACACCTTTAACTGAATGAAACCTGGAGTCTGACTTCATGTTGCAGGATCTTCTCTGCTAAATACATGTGGGAGGAGAACAAAGGGCGAGATTCTGATTCTATATGACACTCTAGTGGTGTATATGGTCTGTAAAGCAGTAGTAATGGCCCTGGGGAGAATTCCCCCTTCACAGGAGCTCCTCTTGCCCCACTCCTTGCAGCACCTGCTGAAGAGGCATGGCAGGGGAGGGACTGAGACAAGATGTGTCAGGAGCAGGGGGTGGGGAGTGCTATAGCATTTTGCACTACAGCTGTGCTAAGATGTGTCGGTAGCCCAAAGGAAGTCATGGGGAGATGAGCTACTTGGGCTATGTTTTATGCAGGGAGCTATATTGGCCTCTGGAGCAGACAGCTTCTGAGAGAGAATGATAGCTCAGTGGTTTGAGCATTGGCCTGCTAAACCTAGGGGCTGTGAGCTCAATCCTTGAGGGGGCCATTTAGGTATCTGGGGCAAAAATCTGTCTGGCGATGGGTCCTGCTTTGAGCAGGGGGTTAGACTAGATGACCTAAGGTCCTTTCCAACCCTGATATTCTATAATTAATAAGATACAAACTTGCATAAAGACCTCTTTTCCCCCTCATCTACACTGTCTGTGCTGTGCCTCCTGCCACAGCACAGAATATGGTCCAAAGGATAGTGTTATCTGGGACACAGGTGCTTTGTGCATGAGAAGGCAAACACATTATGGCATTACAGGCTTATTACATACATGGTGCTATTTTATCCCCTACATTTTATATAATCAAACAGAGGTGATGGCGTTTGGAACGGGCATTGATTTCATTGGGTTATATGTCAAATGAGAGAACTGTCATATATTTTACATAGTAATAACATCAATATTATATATCTGTTGCAGATTTCATGTTAAGCAAGCTCATAGGTCTGCAGCTCTTGCTGTGTCTGTGCACATGACTCATCAATGTTGATGGGAATATTGCACACAGTAGAGAATAGACCTGATATTGTATTTGTTATCTTTATTTGTTATCTTTTACGTAGTTTTTTTAAGCCAACAATTATCCGGTTTAACTTTCTATAGCCTCAGAAAAACTACTAATGTCAGAAAGATAAAAGAAGTTGGTGGAACTATGTAGGCCTTAATGCCTCATTGCTGATAACCAGAAACAAATGATACTAGACTTCCTTTAGTATAAAAGCAGTTTTTAACTTTAAAAGAAATGTACTTCAGCTCTGGATTTTCAGAAGAGGTAATTCAATAATTTTCAGACTTATTAAGCTTTGTCATGGTTGTTTGGTATTATGTTGTTATATCAGTTAATGGCTTCAAATTCTCAATGTCAAAGTTATAATTTATTTAAAAATACCCACATTTTTAATTGACTTGGTAGCTAGATGCAGGTATAAACTGAACCTCCAATTCAGTGTCTGCAAGAGTTCTCAGTAGCTGAATTGCTTAGGTAAACTGTTATTTGTATGTGCACATCTATATGAGCATCAACTGCGAATCCACAATGATGAGAATCTTTGTAGGGTGCCAGGTGATGAGTATGGAATAAATGTCCAGATAGATAAACACTTTACACTCGATTACACAGATGCAAAGTCTTTGTTGAAAATAACAAGTGCTAAAAGGAAAATTACATGCTTCATTCTATTTCTCTATTATTATGTGCATCTGTATGGGCAACTATAATGCAAAAAAGATAGATGTGTTTTTTTTAAAAGCTATTTGTGGCTCTGGATCCCTTTTTTTGTGTTAGTCTGTGATCTGCAAACAATTAGGCATGTGCTTAACTTGACTTCAGTAGAACTATTTGTGTACATAAAGTTAAGCACATGTCCAAATATTTACAGGATTGGGGCCTTGGTTATATTAGAATCAGGAGTAGAACATTGTTTACCTTTTAAATTAAAAGTAACAGAACAAAATAGTTCCCTCAGTAAAGTGCAGGATAACGTGTTTTGTAAGGATAACTAAACAGGTGATTAACTTTGTTTAGTGGGGAATCAGATAATTACTATTTTGGTACACTAGTTATTGTATTTTTATTCTTGATGCTGTGTAAAACATTTTTAAAACTTAGGTGGTTACTTTAACTATTTTCCCTATGTTCTTGGAAGAATATTGTTAAAACTGAGTTAATCACCACCTGAATACCTCACAGAGGACTCCTAGTTTTTATCTTGGTCAGTCCAAATCTATAGACCCTTTATTTGACCATTTCATCTCTTTATAAAGCAGTGTTTGAAAAATCCCCCTCTCCCCCAGTTCTGTATATTTACAATGTATTTTTCAAAAGTAGAAGCATTAACATGCTATAAATTGTTTGATTTTTTTTCCTTGGGCAAGAAGGAATCAGGTATGCATGCTGATTAACACACTCCAATCATTAACATGTGATTATGTGGGCTGCATATTGAGCACCTGCCAAAAGATAAAATTCAGCACTGTACTACATCTGTGCAAGGACTTTTTGCATTTCTTTTGTACTTTGACAGCTCAAGAAAAATCAGTCTTTGGTATCTTTGTTCAGTATAATAAAACTGTGTACATAAAATGTCTTCATGGAGGCAGGAAAGATACATGTATTTATTTTAATCTTTGAGGCCATGAAAATCCTGTGACTGGGACTCAGACAGCAGTCAGTGTAATATGAATCTCCTAAGGTACTGTGTCATATGAACATCAGATCGTTCACATACAGATTACAACATTCCTGCATATTTATAAGGATTATCTGTTCTGGGATTCAGCCAGTGTTCTTTTAATTCACAACAGTTTTAAGTGATACCTTTATGTCTCATAAATGTCTTGTTTTTATTTCAATGTCCCAAATGTTTCAGCAGTGTTTACCTTAAAGAAATACAAGTATTTTATGCATCAGGCTAGCTTTCTGCACACGTTCCACTGCAAACACTAAAAGACACACAAAAAGCATGTAGCATGTGACATGTCACAGTGTACAAAGAGGGGCCTGTATGTGTATTTAATATTGCTAAAATATGTTTTTATTCTGAAATTTACAGTACAGTTAGCATTAAATTGGACCTGAAAAAAAGCCCGTTGTGAGCAGGTTCAGTGTATACCAGGTAATCTATTATTCCCAAACCATACAACCTTTGCTTTACTTGGCTGCTTCAAAGTACATAGAGTGCAAATATTTAAGTGTCTCTCTGTATACACCAAAAAGTATTCAGACTGATCTTAAGGCCTCCTCAATTTCAGATCAGACAATGATTGAACTCTGTCTCATTCCATAGATATTTCATTAAAGCACACTGCTTATATATGGCACTCCACTTCTCAGTGCCACATAGAGTATAAATAAACATTTTAAACCAACAAGAGCATGATATAACTTAATAGATACTAGTGAAGGACTGTATACTTGTGACAAACTAATATACCCTGCAACATGCCTTATCTAATAGTGAGTAGCATTTCCCTCCATTAACTTTTTCTTATTAAGGGCAGATTTAACTGAAGTTTAAGGCCAGGCCACAACATGGCTGAAAGGTATTGGTTCTGTATTGCCAAACCTAAAATCCAATTGGATGATAATACTGGATTCAGAAGATCAAGAGAATCCTACAGCGCTCAACCCTTATGCATCAAAACATGGGCAGGATATTACCTGACAACGGGTTTATTGCCCCACCTCAATGATCGTTCACTGTGTTTGACTATATTGAAACCTCTCTCTGTTTTGGGATGTGAGCGGAATGCCTGTCAAACTGGTAATTTTTATATCTCTGCCTTTGCTCCTTCATATTATGAAGGAGGTTTTGGTTTTCTCCAGTTTTACCTATCTCTAGTTGGAAGGGACTGCTTTGGTTGGCCAATTAAATTTTATATCAAGCAGGAAAGACCCTGTATTCTTCCTTCCACATACATATCTAATATTGCCTTGAATGGTTCCGTTCATTGTGCCATATATAACTCACTAGACTGAGTCTTATCCAGCACAACTTTTACATCTTTTATCTAAACTAAATTTCTTTTTTGTTACTTTAGCCCATTATTTTTTATCTTAGAATAGGATACACGGTGAATTTTATTTTATTTTATATTATTGACTTTTTAGAAATTGGTAAAGGGCTAAATCCAAGTTCTCAATTCGTGTTCAGTCCTTAATCAGGCAGATCTGAGTGAGTTATGGATGTTTTACTTGAGTAAATGCAAAGGAAAAGGCTTCAGATTTTAGCCCACTTGTTACCATTTATCTTCTCACTTAGCATAAATTGTCTAGGCTTTACAAATGATGTTCCCTCAATAGCTCCTGGCAAGTCATTCTCAAGCCTTAAATATAAATTACAAATCTTTCCTAATAAAACTTTTTTTATAATCAGATGAAAATTAGAAATGATCATGTAGACATTTCATTTCTCTTAATTCTGTTTCATTAGAGCTCTTGAAAAGGGAAACCTTTAATATAGTGATTGGAAATGATTTTGTTAACATTTGTTTTCATTATATGTTAACTCCAATCTGGCTCAAAGTACCAGCATGCTGCTAGTACTTGGAATAAAAACCACTCTGGATATCCAACTTTCCTGGGGTGTTTACATGTGTCCCATTCAACGCACAGATTGATAAATATCCCTTTATAACAGAAAAGCCTCAGCCACATGGAAATAAAGGAATGCAATGAACACATTTTATGTTACTGATATTTGTTTTCCACTTTTTTCTGGCCATTCATCTTAGTGTTTTTGTTGAACTCCAGTGGAAACAGTTTGTGTTTTCTTGTTGGCTATTGAACAAGATATGATTGACAGTCAGCAGCCTACAATCAAAGTTTGAACATTTGTAATAAAAGTTAAACTCTTACATTATAAACTAACACTTTTCCCTAATTTTCTAGAGTCTTCTGCCTATTATTTTTGTCCACAATATTGCTCCTTCTCCCATCTTTATAGGGCAGGCATGGCCAAACTGTGGCTCGCGAGCTGAATGTGGCTCTCTTACAGTTAAAGTGCGGCTTGTGGAGCTCCTCATGTGCCCCTCATTCTCCAGCTACCAGACTGGACGGGGTGGAAGCTTGGTGCTTCTGCCCTACATCAGTTTGGTAGGACTGGGCTTCTGCCCTGTGCTGGGGTGGTGGGACTGGGGGATTTTGCCCTACTAAGTGTGGGGAGTCTAAGGACTTTATCTCCACGGAAGGGCATTGGGGCAGAAGCCCTGTGCCCTGGCAGGTGCTGCCCTGTGGGGCAGGTTGTGCATGTCCTGCGGCTCTCAGACTTCTGAAGATTGTTGCATGTGGCTCAGAGGGTAAATAAGTATTGCCGCTCCTCGTATAGAGGGTAAAATATGTGTCCCCTGTACAAAATACAAGAACTAGAATAAAAGTTGGGAGTGGTCCTCTATCAGTGACCACAAGCTTCTGTATTTTTCCTGCCTAGAGTTTGTGACCGGTGGATTCATGCACTTCACCAAACTACTGGCCCACTCAAAGCCTTCACCATAGTCCCTAATAGAGAACTACCATGGTTTCTGGTTCTGTGGGATGCACCAGGATGCAGAGTCCCAAGATGTAACCCTTTGCTTTCCACCTCAACAACAGAACAGAATCACAATAATTCCAGTGCGGTTTGGGCCTTCAGCAGATGAAGCTGGAATATTTCTCCCCAGGTTTGCAGGATCCATTTCACTGTGAGGCTGCAGAATCCAGGATGTGGCATCTATTTTTCTTTCCTAATGTTTAAAATAGGAATATAGGGTTCTGTTAGTATTAATGGACATGTGTTTGTCTGGAAGATTGAGTACACCTGATAGTGTCTATGAAAATCAGTGAGCGTAAGAGGAGGGTCTTTTTTTTTTTTTGTAATGTTAAAGGTAAGATATATCAACATACCGTATGTTGCATGGTGTCAATTAAATTCTCTTCTTTGTGGACTCTGCCCTACTATCTTTCAGAGATTGGAACTGTCATTTCGTGTGTGTATTCTGTTTTAGAAATGAAAGAGCTTCAGAAGTGTCACTTTAGTTGCTTTGTAAAACTGTCTTTAGACACTGAGGTTGGGGATGTTGGGCCAGTTTCTGATACTTTCATACATGTGGAATAGTACTTTATCCATGACTAGTCCTGTTGAAACCAATGGGACTACTAACAGAATAACAGACAACTTAACAAAAGTAAGTGTGCTAGAATCTGACACACAAAAAAATGAAGGTTTTTTTTCAATACTGAGAAAATTGTAGTTATTAAATTCTTATCAAATCCATCTTTTCACAAATAAAATAAAAAATGTTGTAGGGCTTAAGATTTTTTCTGCTTACGTGCCATAACTCAGAACGACAATGATTTAAAAATATGAACTGTAGCAGATGATTGATCTAAGATGATCTAACTGCTTTTATTTATTTAATTTTAATTTTATTTTTAGAGTTAACTATTTGAATTTGAAATCTACTAATTTCAAATAAGTTTCGTGGAGATTTTTACCATATATGCCTCGGATGCTCTGTGTAAAATTTGTGCCAAAACATTTGTACATATTATCCTAGTGTAAGGATTTTAAAAGAACCGGTATGGAGTACAGAGTACATAACACATACTGCCTGCCAGGAAAAGTTTTCATTCTTCTTCTTCAGGCTGGGATTATAGATTGAAACTGTTCCGACATTGTTTCTGCCTGTGACAGAACTTCTCTTACTTGGGCCATTCACAGGAGCTCCAAAAAGACCCACCCAAGAGGCCAATCACTATTTATCCTTCCCAGACTGAGAAGACCTGTAAAAGTGCCACATATTTCTCCATTATGCCCCGTGATTAGCTAATGAAGGTTACTGCCAGGTATAACAAGGGCCAAGGATTCACACAAGAAAGCCTGTACTATGCTGTACCAACAACACAAATGATGCTTCCTCATCAGTCTTCCTGTGCATTAGGGCAGCAGTCTATGGGCTTACTGAAGGTTTGATTTTTGTGTACCAACCACCCTTTCCTTGATTGTTCAATATGTAGTGATTGTAGCACTCATGAATTGATAGTTTCTTCTGTAAAATTATTTTGTTTTCCTGGACTTCATCAATGTCAATTTAGAGATTCAAGTTCTATGACAATAGATGGATATTTTATCTAGTATAAGGGTGCTTTGCCCAGGCTAGGTTGAATTGTTTATCTCATTTAAGACATTTTGGGGCCATTTTCTATCCTTATTTGCATGTGCCATGGCCTGGCAAGGAAATTAATATTTTATATAATACGTATTTTAAATATTTTTCTACTATGATTGGACTGACTATGTCGCAGTTCAGCTGGTAAAACACCTGTTATTTTTTGCTGGAAATTTTGAAAATATTTATTTTTTTTTATTTTTCCCACAAAACACTTTCACTCTTTTAATGAAAAACTGAAACAAAAAAAGTTTGATTTTTGAAAACCAAAAATGTTCACCAAAAATGTATTTTAACTTTAAAAAATAAAAAACTTAGAAATTTCAACTAAAGTGAAAAATTTATTTGAAAATTTTGTGGACCAAGATGCTGTTGTAGGAGCACAGACCACAGCAGATATGCCTTTTCCAACCAGGCAAAAATGAGAGGTGTATAGCAGGCACTGGGACTTTTGTCATTGACAACAGTGGGAGCAGGATCATGGCTCAATATCTACTTTGTCTATTAAAACCCAGCATTTTTAAGCACAGGTTTATGGGTGTCCCCACTGGGCTGTAAGTAGTTGAATTTCAGTTGTCCTGGCTGGATCTCTGTCTTTCTAGGTTGCATGACAATTAAGTTTCAAATACTGTCAACCCTCAATTGATAACTTAAAAACATACATAAAACTGGGGGGAAAAAAAACAAGGGAAAACTTTCTTAGGGCATTACGATTTATCATGCACCTTTTTATTATAAGCCATCTGCCAATTTTATTGAACCTGATATTAAAAGTTTGTCCTGAAATGTCACCTTTTCTGGGTGATTTTTAGATAATGAACAGGCCGTGTTTCAGGATCAGAAAAATTCTGCACTGCTTCTATAGTCTGATATAAGCATGTGTAATTCCTTTATTATTAACTAGTAATAATATGCGAGTGGGAGGATTTTATTAAAAGCCTAGTGAGCATTCTTTACCAGATCTCAGCTTAGGTTAAAGTGAAAAGAAAAAGTGGACTTTGCTATATTATTTGTAGTAAATGTTACTTTTACCAGGAGTAGTTTGAATCACATTCACCATTTTACATCTGTGGGTTTTTTCAACTCTGTTCCCATTAGAAGAGAAATATGATTCTTAGCAAGAGGAAATAATATTTTTGTATTTATAAATTTTAATATTCTTTTCCTATTTCTTGATTTGGAATTGAATTAATGTTGTAGGCTCATTCTACCAGATTTTCATCATTTTTTGGTTGCTAAAGTGCACTCTGTATAAAATCCACCTTTTCTGCATAGACGGCAAGTTTGCTATTTAGCTTTTTTCCACTATTTTGTCTTTTTACTCAACCTTGAAATCCTTATTCAGTGAAATCAGTTAAAATGTTATACTTTGGAAAATGCATATAAAGATATGATTTCCAGCTTAGTCAGAAAAATCTAATTTATGGTAAAAGAAACATTTTTTTTAAAAAATGAGTGTTTATGATTGTATCAATTGACTAGTTTCCTCGGCAGCTTGAATACTGCCTGTATTTGGTCATCAGACTGTATCTGAATATCTTCAGTTAATATTCACATAAGAATGGCCATATTGGGTCCGACCAAAGGTCCATATAGCCCAGTATCCTGTCTTCCAACAGCGGCCAATGCCAGATGCTTCAGAGGGAATGAACAGAACTGGTAATCATGAAGCGATTCATCCCGTTGCCCATTTCCAGCTTCTCGCATTCTTTTGTCCATCCCCCTATCATAAATTAATCTCAGCAGTATTGACAGAAATTGAACTGAACTAGGAATTCTCATCAGCGCTATGGATCTGCTCTGCTCTGCTAGACCTGTCCAATGGGCAACATTTAAGTTGATTCTGACTTGGGGGAAATAAAGACACTCCTTACCATACCAGGAAGCTCAAGCTCTAGCTAGCCAGACAAAGGTAGGATCTCCTTCTCTACAGAACTCTCTGTACCTTCAAGAGAACTATTTTCCCCTTTTCCTCTTATGGGAGGAGGAACAGTGGCCTTCTACACACTTATCTCCCAAATTTCTACTAAAAGCTCATTATGCTCTTATTAAAACTGATTGAGACATTGAGGAGAAAAAAATGAAAAGGCAGTCAATCCTTCAGGAACTTGCTTCTTGGCTGAGCAAGTAATAAATCATTACTGTAGTAGGAACTTCCTTTGAAATAGCAGATCTCATAGATGGGTCATCGGCCCAGTGAAAATGTCCTTAAAAGGCCATCCTTGCCCTACTGTTTCTCCCACTGTCTAGTTCACTTTCTTACTTGAGATCAGCTTATTTTTATAATTGGAATGCACACAATGCAGTCAGTTGCAAGATACACTAGTGGAATAGCTATAAAAATGTCTTTTTTAGCCTTTTCCTTTTGAACTTTGTAATCTTTCTTATTGCTAGGGTCTTTCAGAAATTATTGTCCCAAATGCATGGCCATTTAGATTTTTCTAACATAGTTCTGCTGCTATTAGATAAGGTATTTACACTGGACTGGCCTTCAGTCTTTTCATTTGCCCATTTAATCCCTTGAATATCTTTCAGCTTGTGCAGTTTTCCTGTTGACTCCTCAGCTATTCTGTTTCCAATTGCTAATTTAGGAGGAAAACGAGTTTTGGGAACTCATCTTTGGTGGGGTGTCTTAAAGTGCCAATTTAGTTTTGGAACTGCGAATGGGGTAGCCTCATGTTGATCCCAGTGCTGGAGATTCCAGAGCCATCAAGTCCTGGGAACACAGTTTTTTATTCCTCTGAGGATTTTCTCCTAAAGTGGTTTATTACTACTTGAACCAACCCAATTTTCCTGCTCACAGGTTGTCACTTTTTCTCTACTCAGTAAATATATACATTTTCACAGGAGCAAATCCTGCCCCTCCCCCTTTGTGGGCATCTAGGTTTATGGGCAAAGTGCAAACATTGTGGTTCAGCTCAGCATGCTGTTCAATGGTGGTAGGATTTGGAGAAATTAACATATATAGGCTTCAACCTTTGCATCCCAGGGGACATCTATGTGGGGCTCATTCCATGTATGCCATCAGAGTGGGACAGGGTGTTAGGTGCTAGAACTCTAAATTATTTCTGTGTACTCTATAGATCAGGTGAGTCTATTATCCCCTTCTTAGAGGTATAATTAAAGTTAGCTTCCTTCTCTGAAGGCTTAGTGCAAAACCCATTGAAGGTAATGGAAAGACTCCTAAGGACTTCAGTGGGCTTTGGGTCAGAAGGAATTAGGACTGACTGAGAAGCCTTGCAGGGAAAAAACCAGGCTCTGGGAGTGGGTTTAGGCTGAAATTTATGCTTTGCTTTTTGTTGCTGTTAAGAACATAAGAATGGCCATACAAGGTCAGACTAATAGTCCATCTAGCCCAGTATCCTATATTCTGACAGTGGCCAGTGCCAGATGCTTCAGAGGGAATATACAGAACAGGGCAGTTTATTGAGTGATCTGTTCCTTGTCATCCAGTTCCAGCTTCTGGCAGTCAGAGGTTTTGGGACAACTAGAAGATAGGATTGCATCCCTGACCATCTTGGCTAATAGCCATTGATGGACCTATCCTTCATGAGCTTATCTAACTCTTTTTTGAACCAAGTTATGTATTTAACTGTTATACTGATGTTTGTTAATAATAAAAGCAAACCAGAGGAAGATGGTACATTTTAAGCACTAACCCAATATATGTGTAGAGAAAGACTGTGTGGATGGCTGCTCAGAGGGGATTTTGGGGCTAAGAGGTATTGCAACTTTGCAAATCCACCAGCTGGACACCCAGTCCTTGAAGATGGAGCACAGTGTTGACAGGCCTACTGCATCCTTGGTGCTTCAGCAGTGGCCATGGAGCTTGCCTTTGGGTGATACTGTTAATTCCCCTCCCTCTAGGGATTAGGTCTGTTCTCTCACTGTGTTGTTCTGCAGCTCCTTTCTTGCTCCTCAGGAGCTAGAGCATCTTGTCTTTGTGGCTTAGCCCTCCGGCCAACTCACAATAGTCCTCCCCTTCTGAGGTTCTGTCAAACTCCTTTACAGCGTCCCAGGCAGTGCTTAAGTCCACTGCCCTGGCTGAGTCACTCCCTCAGTGACTAGGACGAATGGTCCCAGACATGCTTCATGATCATTGCCCCTGCTACATCACTTGTTCAGTGGCTGATAGGGGAACCCAGGTTTACCCTCTGCTCTGGGTTCTGGTCCAGGACCCTATCTGGACCATAGCAGCCAAGGTGTGTATTACCTCAAATGCTGCCTCTCCCTTCCTGCTCCTCTTCCTCTCCTACTCTGCCTATCCAAGGCTCAGATTCTCCATCCTAGCAAAACTGCTATCTCCTGGGTCTGCTAGATAAACCCTCCCTCTTTGGTCCAAAGCCCCTTTCTTTACCTTATCCCAGGGAGAGTGACTGAAGCCTCCTCCCTGCAGTACCCTTTCTGCTACCAGCTCCCTGATTTTATAGAAGTTCCTCCATAGGTGAGCTTCCTTTAATTAGGGTTCTGCTCTGAGTGCAAATATCCCCCAACTTGCAGCCTACAAGGGTTAATTGGTCCATCTGGCCTACATTAACCCCTTCAGGGTGAGTATGTGGAGCATACCCCATAAGTGAACAAATGCATTTTCAGAATAGCTATCAAATATTCCCACCTTTGTAGATGATGGTAATAATGCCATGTTGAACACTGGTAGATGGTGATCTGTCATCACCATCTTCTTGGTCGTCAGTAGACCTTGCCCTGCTTGTTCATTGTTTGTATGTTCATTCTGCAGTTTTGCACAGCTACTTCTTAATCCCATTTAGGCTGGAGCAGGGTTTTATGTCTGCCATTGTTAACTTTGTCTAGTTACCTTTTTCTTCAGACTTCTATTTCACCAGGAACACTTCACAGTAAATATTCTACCTTATACTACTTCAGCTCAAAGGGTAGTAAGGATATTATTGTTGTGACTGGTATGCATTTGCAATGGCATTAGGGGGATGGTTCTCGATAGTACTAACACATTTTCTATCAAGCCTTGAATATATTACTATTATCAGTATTATTTTATTGTATGTATAGTACTTAAAACATAGTTTCTAGATATACTCCTTGCCCCAGACTGTTCACAATCTTATCTAGATAAAACCAACAAAATTAAAAAGCAGAGCAATAATTTGGGGAAGTGGAGGGCATGGGTAATTTTTGGTGCAGAGGTTTTAAGAGGGAGTTTTGAGAATCCAGTCTTATATCCATTTCAGTGAATGGTACTAAGAGGAAATGAGAGTAGAGATGTGTATGAGGGCCTTGGACAGGAGACTGAGGAGCTTGAATTTAATACTGCAAGAGAAGAAGCCAATTAAGGGATTCAAATTTGGGCAACGTGGTGAGAGCAATGAAAGGAAGAAATTAACAGCAGCTTATTGGTGCTTAGTTTTTAGCTTCTTTGCAAAATACTAATTTCTTTCGATTGCCAAAAAGATGTGCTATTTATTTCTGATACAGTGTATAATTTTCATTGTGTAAGTTATGCAAATACCCCATTTGGTGTACACAATCCCAATACTCATGCATATCAGTATATGTGACTATTTTTGACTTAAAATTCATTTGTTTGCTCATTCTTATCTGTTTAAGCCTGTAAAGTTACTTCCAGTTATGTATATCAGAAGTATTCTAATCTTTGTTCTGTAAGAAAATGACATGACCTAAAGACTGAAGGAGTAATACATGAATGTGCATTGTATGCATATCATATATTCAGTGTAATTATGTGTATTCATTTGATTTTCTCTATTCCTTTGAATCTGATGGTAGAAGGAAATTTGGGTGAAAGTGATCATAAAATGATAGATTTCATTATTCTAAGGAAAGGAAGGAGTGAAAGCAGCAGAATAAGGACAATGGACTGCAAAAAAGTAGATTTTAACAACTCAAAGAACTAGTAGGTAAGGTCCCATGAGAAGAAAATCTAAGGGAAAAGGGAGTTCAGGAGAACTGATGGTTTCTGAAAGAGAAAATATTAAAGGCACAACTGCAAACTACCCCAATGCAAAGCAAAGACAGGAAGACTAATAAGAGGCCAATAGGATTCCATAAGGAGCTCTTTAATGACCTGAAAATCAAAGAAGAATTATACAGAAAGTGGAAACATGGACAGATTGCTAAGGATGAATACAAAATAATAGCACAAACATGTAAGGACAAAATCAAAAGAGTGAAGGCAGAAAATGAGTTACACCTAGCAAGGGATATTAAAGGCAATAAGAAAAGGTTTTATCAATACATTAGGCCCAAGAGAAAGATGAAAGAAAGTGTAGGTCCTCTACTTAGTGGGGAAAGGGAGCTAAGAACAGATGACATCAAGAAAGCTGAGATGTTTAATGCCTATTTTACCTCAGTCTTCACTAGAAAGATTAATTGTGACCAGATGCTTAACAGAATTAATATTAAAAACAGAGGAGAAGGAGCACAAGCGAGAATAGGGGAAGAACAGGTTAAAGCCAACATGAATTTGTCAAGTACAAGTCATGCCAAACCAACCTAATTTCCTTCTTGGACAGAGTTGCTGGTCTAGTGGGGAAGCAGTAGATGTGATATATCTTGATTTTTAGCAAGGCTTATGACACAGTCCCATATGATATTTTCATAAGAAAACTAGAGAAATGTGGTCTTGATTAAATTACTGTTAGGTGGGTTCATAACTGGTTGAAAGTTTGTACTCAGAGTAATTATCAGTGTGCTACTGTCAAACTAGTGGGATCATGCAGAGATCTTTCCTGGGTGCGGTAATATTCAACATTTTCATTTATGATTTGGATAATGGGAGTGGAGAGTTTGCTTATAAAAGTTGCATATGACACCAAGATGAGTGGAGTTGCAAGCACTTTGAAGAACTGGGTTAGAATTCAAAATGATCTTGAAAAATTGGAGAATTGGTCTGAAATCAAGAAGATGAAATTCAGTAAAGAGAAGTGCAAAGTACTGTGCTTAGGAAAAAGGTCAAATGCACAAATACAAAATTATGAATGACTGGTTAGACAATAGTATTGTGGGAAAGAATGTGGGAATTATAGTGGATCACAATTTAAATAAGAGTCAACAATGAGATGCAATTACAAAAAAGACTATCATTCTGGGGCATATAACAGGAATGTCGTGTGTAAGACATGTCAGGTAATTGTCTTGCTCTACTTGGCACCAGTGACACCTCAGCTGGAATATTGTGTCCAGTTTTGGGTGCCACATTGTAAGAAAGATGTGGACAAATTGGAGAGAGTCCAGAGGAGAGCAATACAAATAATAAAAGTTTTAGAAAACCTGACCTATAAGAAAAGGTTAATTGACCCCCCCCCCCCAAAAGAGGGAGGAGTTATGTGATAAATCTTGAAATATGTTAAGGACTGTTATAAAGAGAATGGTAATCGATTGTTCTCCATGTCCACTGAAGGTAGGACAAGTAGTAATGGGCTTAATCTGCAGCAAGGGAGATGTAGGTTAGATATTAGGAAAAACTTTCAAACTATAAGGATAGTTAAGAACTGTAACAGGCTTCCAAGGGAGATTGTGGAATTTGTCATTTAAGGTTATTAAGAACAGGTTATACCAGGGGTTGGCAACCTTTCAGAAGTGCTGTGCCGAGTCTTCATTTATTCACTCTGATATAAGGTTCACATGCCAGTAACACATTTTAATGTTCTTAGAAGGGCTCTTTCTATAAGTCTGTAATATATAACTAAAATATTGTTGTATGTAAAGTAAATAAGGTTTTTTAAATGTTTAAGAAGCTTCATGTAAAATTAATAAAATGCAGAGCCCCCCAGAGCAGTGGCCAGGACCCAGGCAGTTTGTGTGCCACTGAAAATCAGGTCGCATGCTGCCTTCAGCACCCGTGCCATAGGTTGCCTACCCTGGGTTATACAAACACTGGTCGGATGGTCTAGGTATACTTGGTCCTGCCATGCCTTGTCTAGCCACCATGTCCAGCATGGGTGGCTACACAGGATGATTTTTTGAGGTTCCTTCCAGCCCTATATTTTTATGATTCCATAAAAGCAATGGACCCCAGATCCTTAATTGGTATGAACTGGCTTACCTCTTTTGAAGTTGTGGAGCTATACTGCTTTACACCTGCTGAAGATCTGGCCCAATGTTTTTAATTTGATCTCTCTTGTGCTTTCTTTGATTCTACATGTAAGGGATCAACATGCAAATTGCGCAAACCAGGAGAAGAGTCCAGAGGCCTAAAGCATTCATTGAAACAAATGGCAATAGATCATTTCTCATTAAAAAAAAATTAATCTGTCATTCTTTAAGTAGGAAGTATTCTGTATCTTAAGGAGGAAGTGTGAAAGCTGAGAATCATGGACAAGGCAGGGCTTAAGTAAGGCAGGGGCATGATCAAACATTGTACCTAAGGCAACTAAACTTCTTTAAGACCACCACCTTCCTTAAATTGCACTTTGCCCTGGGGAACTGGGGGATCCCTTCAGGTGCATGGGTAACAGAACCATTCCTTAGCATGGAATTTAGAGACTGTTGCCTAATTTACTGTTGTAAACCGCTCAGTGTAATATTTATATACCTTCACTTATCATCTAATCCAAATTTTGCAGATACAAGTGGAATAGTTTGTGTTTTCATGTTATGTTGTTTTTTGCAGGAGTCAGAGAATAATAAGTTATGTTCCCTATATTCCTTCCGGAATACCTCTACCTCACCACACAAGCCCGACGAAGGAGGTCGCGATCGCAGTGAGCTAATGACCAGTGTTAATTTTGGAACTCCAGAACGCCGCAAAGGAAGCCTTGCTGATGTGGTGGACACACTGAAACAGAAGAAACTAGAGGAAATGACCAGGACTGAACAGGAAGGTATGTGTGGGCTGAGACTGTTGTAATATATTTTTTCCTGCAGGTTCTATACCTTAAAGAATGTGTGGGGTATCAAGAGCCAGAGAAGTGCATAATTGGCAATAACTGGGAAAAAGTTATTCACAGTTACCATGGCAATGGCAGTTTGTGATCCATTAGGCATGTTAGACAAATATCTCTGTTTTCTAAAACTTTCTGAATTTTTGGTGGTGCCTATGAGTCAAAGCAAAGATTTAAGCTTAGATGATGCCTCAGCTTATTAAAAAAAATTATGATGAATTGCTATCTGGTCTCATCATGTTCATGGATCTATTTCAGTAATTTTTTTCCTTTTAAGTGAAAATATTTGTTTTGAACAATAGAAGTGCAGAAAAACATTAGTTATTTAATTTTATCTCAGTAATTGTCATCTTTCTTCACTTTATTCATAACAAGTTTTGCAGCCAGGAAAGTAGGCAATTGTTCTAAGGCTAAGGAGGAGTTAGCTCTGACCTGTATATCTAGATCTGTGGCTGAAGAAATGGATTTTATAAAACATATGTGCATATGTGAGAAGGAAATACAAAAATAGGGATAAATCATGAGGCAATGAATCACCTTGTATTCAGTTCTTAATCAGCATAAACCTCTGTGATTTAAATGAGAGTTTTGCCTGAATAAGGACTAAATAGAACTGGGGAAGTGAGTTCATCCTTCTAGATCTGCACATGGATGGATTCTACACAGAGATCTTCATGTTTCATGTGTAGTGAGGCCTCTGTGCACCATCTGCCCAGTCCCTGAGCCCATGGGGAGACCTGCACAGCATCTGTGTTAAAGAAGAGATGGTTGGGTTGTATGTCAGAGTGAGGGCGGGTTAGAGCAGCGGGTGCCCATAACCTAATACCCCTTCACCTAGACTCCAGTGGAGAATCCACAGTTCTATGTCTTTAGGCTTTTCCTATTCTGCCTCCGTGCCATGGAATTCCTGCTTAGGGAGTGTTCTGGCAAAACAACAACAAACTTTCAGGAAGTCAGAGGATCCTAAAGTAGACACGGTTATGGTTCTGCGGTGGGACAAGTCCTGCCCCCTGCAATGAAAAATCTGTGAAAAAACATGCGAGAGCAGGACGCTTTCAGAGTCTTCCATCTCCCCCATCAATCAGTGGGTATTTCAGGATTAAGGGGGCTGTAACATTCTGGAGTTGAGGATTTGGCTCACAGGCTTTTAAGGGTATATGGTGAGATCTTCAGGCTCTGTGTAGCAAAGTAGAAATCCATTACAACTGAAACAACCTATTTAAATATGGGGAAAATATGCAGGGAGGTAGATATGTGAAGGTTTTTACATTTCTTGGCATAGTTTTTAAATGACAGGCACATAGTTAACTATGTTCTATAGGTGTCCTTTCCTACGCTGGAGAAGCATCTCCAAAGAATGTCCCAGATTTTTGAGAACCATCTGTCTGTTTTCAGCTGTAAAGATCATTCTTTTAAAAATTATCTCTTAAGTTTGATGGCTAGACTAGGAAACTATTTTAAATTTTACTTTGGCAAAATCTTTTTTTTTTACAGTCAGTTAACAGTTGTTCTGCACTCCATGCTAATCAAAGGCTTCTTGGCTCAGACTTGCTGCTGGAGTTTGAAGTTGTTGTTGATCATAGTGACACCACTGCTAAAACTTTTCCAAAAGTACATTGTGTGGAGTGTAAAACCAAATGTACATCAAATAGTTTACAGTTAATATTTTAATGTGATGGGTTAAACACTTTAACTTCTCTTCCTACTAATTCTGATGTCTTTTCTATCCTCACTCTTTGTTAGTATATACTAGCATTGATTTAATCTAGAGAGGTACTTTATACAAAAAAAGACCACTTTTTACCGAATGTAAGAGTTCTCTATTCTCCATATTCCCATGAGGAAGAGTTTTTACATGATTTATAAAATCTTGCTTTCTGAGGAACAGCTAATGCTGGAGCACTGTTCATTTTAATGCCTCTTTACTTTGGCACAAAAGTGGCTGACCGCATCTTCATGTTAAATTATTATTTTTGCCCCGCTACTTTTGCAGAGAAAGGTCACTTGATTATTGCAAGAAATAATTGTTGGGCATCAATTTGCACTGTGATTTAATCAGTGACTATGGAAAATTAATTTGCAGCAAATCTTTGCAGTTGTGCAATGTGTTTCATGCTCCAAAATCTCAGATATTGTTAATTTTTATATTGAGTGGAAATAGATTGTAATTGTTGTGGTAGATTTGGGTATTTGTGCATGTGAAATAGCAAAATGCTGAACGTACCTGCTTCAGTGTTTACCTGAAAAACATGGGTAATGCAAAATGGCAATCCACAACTTTTCACGTTTGTTTGATCTGAATAAAATGAACATTTAAAAACTGGTTTCGATTACATGTTTTAAATATTGCAATTGACTATGTATGGGCAGACCCTGTGTTTGCATTGTATCAGAGGGGTAGCCGTGTTAGTCTGGATCTGTAAAAGCAGCAAAGAATCCTGTGGCACCTTATAGACTAATACGTTTTGGAGCAAGCTCATGCTCCAAAAGGTCTGTTAGTCTATAAGGTGCCACAGGATTCTTTGCTGTGTTTGCATTGAATCAATTGCAGGAAAGAGACATAGGTTAATAAACACATTTTGTCCTGTAGCAGACCCTTTCTTTTAAATGACCTAATAATCGCCTAAGTATAGCTGGGCCAAAGAGGTTTGTCTTTCAGCAAATAACCATCAAAATAGGCTTGTTTAGAGTAAGTTGATAGTTCTTCTGAAGATGATACACAGCCAGGGCTGCTGAAGAGTCCTATGCATGGGTCAGACTGAGCCCTGATACAGTCATGACCTAGTATAACAGTGTTCCTAGTCCAGAACATTCAAAAGCCGCTGTCTATTAATGAGAGTCATCATAATACAATAATTCAGTTAATTTAATGGAGAGGAAGCATTAACTCCTACTGCATACTACTAAGTTAATTCTGTGGGTCTTTCCTTCTGTGTTTCTCAAAGGACTTTACAAACAAATTAAATCTCTTATCACTCCAATGAGGTAGGTAAATAGTCTTTTATTACGGTTTTACATGGAGGAAAGTTAGTCATAGGAAGGTTATAGACCCTTGTTCTACTCCCATTAAATCAACAGACCAATTGGATTAGACCCTAGATGGCTATTGCCAGGTCATGCAGTGAGTCGGTAGCAGAGCTGGAAATAAATCCAGAGCTCTTTATTCTCAGTCCCTTGCTGTGACCAGTAATGCCCCCCATGTTTCCTTTAACTTCACAAAATTTCTGGTCTACCAGAGGAATATGGGCTAGGATTAGCGTGAGCCTCCAATGCAAAATGCTTCATAGTTGGTTGTGTGCTTTCAAATATAAAATGTCAGCCATCCCTGTATATGGTGCTTCTGGGCCGCACGACAACTGGTAATTGTGAGAAAATGAATATGAGTTTAAAGACTTTATCATGTCTAAATAAATATATTTAATCAGAGTCCTTTGGCTTCTGAAAATAAGTTGTCTAATCAGAATTTCATTTGAGCAGCTGCAACCAAGGAGGTCAACAGACATTGCCTAAGAGAATATGGCCCAGCTGGTTAAATTTGGTTGTTGTCGTGATTTAAATGGTCAAGTGCTGCTTGTAATCCAGGACCGTCTGTCTGCAAAGGAAAGAGTGAATGCTTCAGCATAATGTACAGCTGTTTTAATCTTTCTTTAATAATAGTGCTTCAGCCAATATCATGCCTTGTGTATCACACTACAAACATAAGCACCTCATGCAGGACTAAACATATCTTAGGTCAGTTTCTTGAGTTACATATAATTTGGAAAAAGACCATCACCTGCAAAACTCAAATAATAATGAGTTCCCAACCCAGTCCTTGTACAGATTGTACATTAAAACAGCCTGTGACTTAATTTGTAATGATTTGGAGAGAAAATAGATGTGGTAGGATTTAAATATAAAAATAATAAAATTCTATTCAGTGTTTACAAGTCACTTAGCTGAGTACATAAAGACTTGCTGAAATGTATTCTCGTGCGGTATAAGAGGTCAGAAATGAAACCAGATGTCTAATTTAACTGAGCCATACCAAACATTAAGAGTTTTGGATAATTTCAATATATTAGCTTATTTACATTTTCTATACAAGGAAATGCACAGTGTTTTGAGGAGGGCCTTTCATTGATATTAAAAAAAAAAAGAGTATCTTCCAGTGAAGAAGAAACATTATTTCTTTTTAGTGTTCAAATGAAGAGTGTACATGTTTGGCACCTGTTCAAATGTCTGTTTTCCCCCTTACCCTCTGCATGCTCTACCCTTCCAATAAGAGAAGTCACTTCCAAAACATTGCTTATTACTGCGCTTATATGATATATTTCCATTGTCTGGTCTGCCTACTTCTAGGCAAAGGTTCCAACCAGACATTATGTTGTACCTCCTCCTAAGCCTCTAAAAGTAATAATTAAGAACACATCTTGTCTGTAGGTTGAAGGGCAGATTTTCCTTCAGAGTTGATACCAGTACAACTCCATAGGTATGGAATGCTAGTGTGGCCAGTCAGCTGGCACTCCTGAGCTGGAAACTGGACCTGTAATTTCTGCTAAGTGCTAAGCCCTCATTACTCAGGGCTTTGAGTCCTACTTCACTTTTGACCTTGATTCTCTGATGTATACAGTATCATTTTTCAGCAAAGCTCAGTTCAAAATTCTAGCACAAGTTTTTTATAAACTGCTTCCCATTCTTGTTTCATCATTGAAGACCAGAGTTGGACATTATAAAATCAGAGATTTTTAATTACCATTCAGCGTAGAATTAGATGCCTCTATATAAATAACAGTATTACTATATCCATCTCTACTATCTGTCATGTATACAGGTGCTCTCTCTCTCTCCCTAAATATATATGTAACATGGAGCTGACCATGTGTACATGTCTAAATGTATATTAAATATATATTAAACACGTGTTCGTAGATAATATACTATATGTATGATAGAGTTTATAAATTATTGAAGTACTGTATATGTAGATATTCAGTGTTTTGTCAACTGTTTTTTGACCCTTCATTTGCTGGTGAAAATTCTAGAGTTAATACTAAAATAACTAAGAACAATACAAAACAAAAAAAGTCTTCCATAATAGGACTAAAGATGTATATAGAACAAAGTACATGGAAATATGCGCAATTCACATTGATTTCATTGGAAGTTACCCAAAGATGTTTGATGATACAGTGTGATCTATAATGTGCTATTGCCTTTACATTTCAATTATAGGTTTATTAACATCTGTATATATACTGCTCACAAAATCTGTATATCACACCGTACCAAACCATACCATATTGAATGAAAGAAATGTTTCAGTTCTACATTCTTTGTTTAGCCTCCCAGAGGCATGAAAGGATTGATCCCAACAGTATGTCTATAAGTAGCCCTTTCAGTTTGGTTTCAAGCAACAGGGCCTCCATCACTTCTCTTGGGAGATGTTCCCATAGCCTTAGAGATCTCACTTTTAGAATGATTTGTCCCTTATATTTAGTTGAAATGCTCTTTTTGTTTAGTTTTCTCTGCATGATTCCTAGTTATATTGCCTTGGATCACCCTGATAAATTTCCCTCCCTAATTATTTTTTACAGTCTACAACTACTTGTAGACAACAATCATTTTTCTCCCTTCTGGTGAGTGAGTAGAATTCTTTTTTTCCTCAGTTAATATTACACTCTTATCCCAGTGTAGTGTTAGAGGACATAGTGCTCAAGGAGATTTTATCTTTTGGATGAGACAAAGAATTGAGTTTTTAGCTACTTGTAGGCATTGAATATGTCCTTGAACTTTTCTAAAGAGTAATGGCTGGATTTAATTCCAATTGGACAGTTATGTCTCTGCCACGTTCCCACCTCCAATGTTTCCACTGAATAAGGCCTCATTCTTATCTGTTCTAAAATATTTGGCATTTATTAAATAGATATGCACTATATATTCTTCATGGGTTCTGGATGGTTACAGATACATTTTATATTTGAACAATTTTTTTCATAGTTTTACTATAGTTTGAAGTTAGGATTATTCAAAGTGATATGAATTTAATTGTTTTGTGGTAGCTCCTGGAAGCCCCAGCCAATGCTTGGGGTGGGTGGGGGGGGTGGGTGAATTGTGCTAGGTACAGTTCACAGATACTGAACGATGGTCTTTCCCCAAAGAGTTTACAATCTAATAGTCCTTTTTCCCCCTCTGAAAAACCGTTACCAGATTTGCTATATATCAGTCATATACTACCTGCCCCATTCTCCATGAATTTTCACAAATACTTGCTGGTAACAGAGTGAGGGCTTGATCCTGTGTCCATGAAAGTCAGTGGTAAAGTTCCCATTGTCTTAAATGGTGCAGGATCATCCCCACAAATTTTGTGAGCAGATTCCTGTCAATTCACAGATGGTCATGTATTCGGTCAACATTTGTACATAGTCTCTTACCTGCCTTTTGTCAACTGCTGTATTGTCATGTTTTTTCTGTATTTACTAACGGTTTTTTCTTTCAAAAGGAATAAAGCACTTCAGTACCTCAGTCTTTATGCAATCATGGCTGATTTATTCTTTCTTCTGTTGAATGAGCCTCTTCTCTTTCTAGCATTCATTTTTTGCCCAGTGTGTTAGATTTGTGGAAGCCTTTCTTATTCCTCTTTTTATTATTATTATTATTTTTTATTTTTTCTGGTAGTGCCTATGGACCAATAAAAACAAGACCTTGTTGTGCTAGGCACTGTACAAACAGAGTAATAGACCGTCTCTGTGCCAAAAAGTTCACTGTTTAAATAGACATGATAGACAAAGGGTAGGGCAAAGGCATGGAGGACACTTTCCCCCTTTCATTCTGTATTCTTGCATAGCTTGCCTCTTTGCTACATGCCTAATTGACACTTTCTAGTCCTCTGTGTTTTCCTCGCATCTGTCCATTCCCCTTTGAGGTTCTTTTTTACCCTCAGATCTTTGTGTGGTCTCTCACAGTCACATTAGTCACTCATTTTCACTGCTTTTTCTTCCTTTATGAAGAAATTGTAGCTTGTTGTTCTGTATCTTAATGATAGTAGTTATGGGGGGCTCCAGCCTTGTTTCATACTTGTGTATTTTAAACAGTATTAGCCATACATTTAAAGAAAGGGACATTATGTTCTATGAAACTATTTCTTAGTAGGCTGAATTCCAGTAATTGAGGGACACTAGCAGAAAGCACCCAGTTATCTCAGTTGGTTCCTCATTAGAAGTAGATCTAGAATGGCTTCTGTGCTTTTTGAATCAGGAATTAATTTTCTGTTTAAATTAGGAATCTCTTTGATGAACTCTGTTTATAACCCACTCAGTGTCTGGGTACTTAATTTTCTCCCTGACTAAACTCTTGTGGTTTCAAACTCCCTCCATCGCTGGTCAGAAGATTTTTTTCTTGTCCATTTGTAGGCCCGGGAGTGTGTAAAAGATTAGTGCCGTTTTGACTTTTCTTAATTTCTTATGTACTCAAAGTATTTCAGAGCTACTCACTTCATGATTAAAATATATCTCACTGGCTTTGTCAGTATTTCCAGCATATAATGTCAGATGATAAATAAGTAGAGGAGTTGGAGAGCTATCTGTTTATCCTAGGATTTGGTATTGATGTTCATCATGGTAATGCCTGATCACATGAGACTACTCGGTCTCCCCCCACATGTCATTGGGCTCCATACAAACTACAATACCTGGTGATTTCTTATAATTCTTCAGGGTCTCTCTTGAGCTGACTGCCAGCAGAAAACATCCTGTCTTGTTTTTTTGGTTCACAAATCTGGTACAGCATATATGGGGTAGTACAGGCTTCTCCACAGTGCCCTGAAATACTATGAAGAGGGGAGACAATACAAATATGGAAATGGATTAATAGATAGTGTTGCCAATGTACCTCACACCTTCCCTGTAGGGACCATCCCTGGGGTGAAAAAGTACTTTGTCTTCCATGCCCAGTCACCTTTTAGCCTCTGTCCTTAGACTACTAACAAGGGTACCAATTATTCCAGATAGTTAAGACCAAAGCAGATTGTGAAGAACTTAAAAAAGATCTCACAAAACTAAGTGATTGGGCAACAAAATGGCAAATGAATTTTAATGTGGATAAATGTAAAGTAATGCACATTGGAAAAATAACCCCAACTATACATACAATATGATGGGGGATAATTTAGCTACAACGAGTCAGGAAAAAGATCTTGGCGTCCTCGTGGATAGTTCTCTGAAGATGTCCATGCAGTGTGCAGAGGCAGTCAAAAAAGCAAACAGGATGTTAGGAATCATTAAAAAGGGGATAGAGAATAAGACTGAGAATATCTTATTGCCCTTATATAAATCCATGGTACGTCCACATCTTGAATACTGTGTACAGATGTGGTCTCTTCACCTCAAAAAAGATATTCTAGCACTAGAAAAGGTTCGGAAAAGGGCAACTAAAATGATTAGGGTTTTGGAGAGGGTCCCATACGAGGAAAGATTAAAGAGGCTAGGACTCTTTAGCTTGGAAAAGAAGAGACTAAGGGGGGATATGATAGAGGTATATAAAATCATGAGTGATGTTGAGAAAGTGGATAAGGAAAAGTTATTTACTTATTCCCATAATACAAGAACTAGGGGTCACCAAATGAAATTAATAGGCAACAGGTTTAAAACAAATAAAAAGGAAGTTCTTCTTCACGCAGCGCACAGTTAACTTGTATATCTCCTTGCCTGAGGAGGTTGTGAAGGCTTGGACTATAACAATGTTTAAAAGAGAACTGGATAAATTCATGGTGGCTAAGTCCATACATGGCTATTAGTCAGGATGGGTAAGGAATGGTGTCCTTAGCCTCTGTTTGTCAGAGGGTGGAGATGGATGGCAGGAGAGAGATCACTTGATCATTGGCTGTTAGGTTCACTCCCTCCGGGGCACCTGGCATTGGCCACTGTCGGTAGACAGATACTGGGCTAGATGGATTTTGGTCTGATCCGGTACAGCCGTTCTTATGTTCTTATGTCAATTGTGGTGGTGGTTTTTGTGATATGGGTACTGCTGGGAGCTGCAATGACACCACCAGGTCATTTCCACTGCCTATTTTGATGATGCTTCGGTGTCCCAGTTCAGAATGCCCACTTGTTGGAACTTACTCTGTTTAAACTGCTTCAAGACGTTTTTATCTGTTTTCTGATCTGAATTGTGCTGATCGGGTCATTTCTTCTAACTAAGATAGTTTTTGGATTTGGACTTTTTAAGGGAAACACCTCAAATTTATTTGCATCCTCTACCCGTTATGATTAATTACCTTTTTATTAGGACTTACAACATTGCCATCTTTCTTCAGTTATAGACTGCCTTGCAGACAGGAATGGATTAAACTGAACTGAACCTGGATCCTCTAAATGTCACCACCTCCTGGGCTCATCCAACCAGCTCCTCCCCAGTGATTCTTCCTCTCTTAGCCTCCTAGAATCTTCTTCTCCATCCCTGTGCCTCTAGTTTCTGCATTCTATCTTTGCCTGCAATCTCATTAAACCTCTTTCCCCCAGGCCCCACCAATAAAAAGAGAGAATTTTACATTTTTGACTATATGATAAAATGTCTCAGCTTTTCTGTCAAATGCTATTTCATCTATTTATTGCAGTACACTCACCTACATTTCTGATGCTTTTTAGGAATCATGTATTCTGTGACCTACCTACCTATGCAATATTTGTATCAACGACCTATTAGTTACATTATAAGCATCATGAGAGCAAATAAGAAAATGCAAGGAGCTGTCTAAACAGCCAGCTCTTCCCTTATGAGAATCAGAAAAGCAAATTCAGTGTAAATGGATACAAATGAAAGAAAATCAGGCTCCATGGCTAAGAACATTATTGAGTTAACAGCTATAAAAATATGCAAAGCTGCTTCAGTTGTGTGGACTCGGCAGCAGATAACTAAATTCAAACTTCATTGCAGTTTCTAATGTACTGTAAAGCTAACAATATTATGATCAGAAAATGTTTTTAGATAGGAACTGAAGTACATGCTGTAGTCGGGTTTTGATTTAGCAAATTAATATTATGGGCCAAATTGAAACCCGTCTTTTTGACAATTTTCAGCTTTAATATAAAAATCTCTAAAGAAAATATTTATGTTCTTTTGATGGCGTCAGCACCATGTACGCCAACCTTTTTGCAAGCGAATTTTCAAGTTCTTTAGGTGAACAACCTCAGGTTTCTTTGGTGACAAACTTTAGTTTTAGTTAGTCCTATTTGCTCTGCTGTTCCTGCTGTTTTGTAACAGGGTCTAAAAGTGCTTTACGTGCTCGTGACTGTGGTAATGAATGAAAATATCTTTCCAGCACTGAGAGTATTGCATTAGACTGAATAGTCACCTTACTTGTAAAAGCACTATTAGAGAGGGACAGCTGTAAGTAAGGATAACGATTTGTGTCCACTGCTTATTTACTGAAAATTGTAAATTTATTATTTATTGAGAGCTCTCTAGACAGTGCTTGTCAGAATAAAAATGTCAGCTCTGAGCAAAATGTTATAATACATAATAAAAATGCTAGGTGCGCACTTTAGAGACACAACTAATTAGATCCGCTTTTCTTAAAGAAACAACAGTAAAAATGCTCAATGTTGTGTACATTTAAAATGCTGATATATTCCTTATTTTCCTATACAGTATTTGATTCGGCTACCTTATCATTACTTAAAAATAATTCTGACAACTTTATAATGTTGCTACGTGAAATAAAGAGGCATTTGCTGCCTGGCTGAAGGAGGCAGTTACACAATCAGGCTGCCCAGCTCAGCTTGTGGGGGAGCATCTGCTCTCACCTCGATGGTTTAGTCTGAAAATACAAGATGCCACTTCCTCCATGAGCGATGTTGGCTGGCAGGCTTGTGGAAAACTGCCTCCAGTGTAAGCAACGTAAAATTATTAAGATTAATTCTCAGCTGTGCTAATTAACCCCAAACAGATTTTACGTTAAGGAAACCATATCTATTCAACATCAATTTTACATTTGTTTACTATTAAAAGCCATTAAGCACTGGATAAAATCAGTTAATTCTTCTTATGTATTTTTATTTAAAAGATATTTTTAATGCTAGTTAAATATTTTTTTGGAGATTATTTCTCCTCCTGAGGCTTACAACATGAAGGATGTCAGGTTAAAAATATGTACTGTCATAGAGTGTCTTCTTATGGGTGAGAGGAAATGTGGTTTTGAATTTCTCTCTGTAACAAGGAACAATTTAGTTCAGAATAATGAAATTCAGATCACAGCTTGTTAACAGTATTCTTCCTTTTCAGGGTATATCAACCAAATTCAGCCCTGCAATAAGGCAGCCTAACTCCATTTACTTTAACAAAGTTATGTCCATATATACTTGGTTTCGTTTTGTCCATCTGGTGATCTTGCAGCTCTTCACACTGCATGCTGGGCCTGATCCAGTTCTACTGAAGCCAATTGGAGCCTTGTTAGTGACTTCAGCAGGAACAGGATCAAACCCTACATGAGCTCCTCTAATATCTGTAATTCAAGTTCTGTCCCAACCTCTGTCTTCTCACATCCCAGTGTATATTATATTACTAGTGAACACAAAGTAGGAATCAGAAAAAATATAATCTAATTTTCTGGGCTAAATTTTTCTGTGCTACCTATATGTGTTCTGATGAATCCTTTTAATTTTTGTATCCAGTTAGACAGCTTCCTTCCTTATGTGCTCATTGGCATACTGAACTTCAAGACATAACCAAAATGAAATGAGTTAATAGACATGCATGTCAGAATCCTCCCCTTTTCTTTAATAACATAGCAGAGCAGTCGCGGAGCAGTAGTTAAGAGAGATTCATGAAAAGGAGAGCATAATAGCTGTGGTTGATGCAGTAGTGTAGGCAAATATTGCGTAAACTCCCCAGACAGTTCTGCTAACATACCTCGGTCCTGACCAACAACAGCCATGCTATTCCCGTCTTGGGCTGCTCTTTTGCACAGACAGCCAATCATGCAAAGCCATGCCAAAATGTCCTGTTCTGCAGAATAACGTTCTGGAACTTATTAAATAACTGTTGTCTTTTATTAATCAGAGTGTATTTTTAGTTTTATTTGGTAAAGTACCAAGAAGTTTCTGGGCATGGTGCCCTATATATAAACAATTATTTGCTTTCTTCTACTTTGTTGTTGTATTTCTTATTAATGCTTTGGAGTGAAAAGAATAAGGCAGCTTTTACATAACTATTTGCTGTACTTTGAAATGCAGTTATAATGTATTGTTATCAGATTAAATTCTTTGATCACCTGCTGTTTTCACGTGATTCTCAGCTGATTTGGCGTGACTTGTATCACCCTCTGAGCTGTGGGCATTATCTTTACATCACTTCTAGCTTTAGTGAACTTGTATGCTGTTTTGCACTTTATCCATTTGAAATCGATACACACAAGTTGACATTTTCATAGTCTAGTATTTCTGAATGCTACAAGGTAGAGTCCCGGAAGTAGCAAAATGCAACTGAAAACACAGTAGCCCATCCATATATGTCATCTGTTTGGTGCAAATTCCTATTAATTTCCCATAAAGTCGTAGGCCAAATTCTGCTGTCATTTACAACCATGTTGTATTTGTTGAGGGTCCCAATGAAGGCAAAATTTTGCTCTTTTAAATGTGTCTTTGAATTTACCTGCCAGTCTGATACTAAAAATGTGTCTGGATCCTAGTACGGGTATTAACACTTCCTCTCCTATCTTAAATATGTAACAAGCAGGTTGCCATTAAATATTTACAGTGAAACAAAAACTAACACAAAGGGCAGAGGTTTGATAAAGCGTCAGAAGAGCTTGCTAGTGAAAACCAGAGGCTCTGCGCCAAATTCATTCGTGGAGTCACTCGATTAACTGAGTTACCCCAGGAATAATTCAGCCACAGCCTGCATACATTTACACCATTGTTTTACTATTTATAGAGGATTTTGAATTGCACAGAAGGAATCTTAAAGATCTAGTACCTGAATGGGCTACCTATTACAATAAGCTTCCTTTATGTTAAATTTTCAGTTTCCTTTATGAACTGTTTCTGTTTTTGCCTATGTAAATTTGTTTGTTGCAGCTTTATTAATAGGTTTTGATATATCTTTAATTAGCCAGTTAATTAATAATTCACTTGGAACATTTGTTTCTGTGTCTTTATTGTATCTCTTGTTCCTATGGTATAATGTCTTGATAAGGTTATCTTATCTACTGCATTGCATTGCCTAAATACCAAATCATAGAACAAATTACTGTAAGACATGCAACTTCAGACATCAAATTAAATAAATTGTTAGTGAACAAAAAAAGACAATTTAATAAGCATTTCTATTTAATAATTTTCTCACTTTTCTATCTCCCTGTTAATCTTTATTAGCAAATTTAGCCAGTGCTATACCAGTAGTAAAACACATTGCAAACATTTTTTTAATTCAGTTTAAGTGTATATCACCAACTCAGAAAGAAACCAGGTAACTGGGAAGCACTGCATTATTATAATGCAGAATGGCTGCAGGATTTTATTTCTATTTAAGACTGCGATTTGTAACTTATAATAGTCCAGGCTTTTTTATGTGTATTTTTCTACTAAATCATTATTTTAAAAAGCCAAAAAGAGACTATCGGATTTGAAACACAGTGGCCCTGAAGTGATGGGAAAATGGCCAACGTGTCACAGCTAATTTCTGACCCTGCTTTATGAGTTCTGCTGTTCCTTATTCCCCTTGTCAGTCTGTGAATCCCTGAGGCTGTACAAACTGGCCTAACATCACTCAACTCCAGTTTTATATCCTCTCTTAATAATGTTGAGTCTATTCTGTCCAGCTTTGATTCAGACAACCTGCTTGTCTTGAAAAAGTGATATATTTAATCAGTGGCTCTGTCTCCAGCATAGCTCCCACTGCGTGAGACTAGAGCCAAAGAGTAGTGCAGTGGCCTGTCACTTCTGTTTGAATAGGTAATGTGGAGCCGTTCAGCCGAAGAGACAGGAGCTGGAACTGCTTGTTAGGACACATGGTCAAAAGCCACTCTCTGCTTTCTGCCAATCAAGCCTCATGTCGCCTTGTGGGGCAGACATTAAATAGATTTTTCTGCCATACACTGTGGGCACTTTGCCAGTTTGACATGTGAACTGTTACAAAAGATATCAGAGTTTCCACTGCTTGCTGACTGCTTTTAAATATTACCAAGCTCTTGCTGTCCAAAGTAGAATATTTTAAATACTGTATTATGATAAATTTCCAGCAGTATTACTCAGTCTCCTTCATGCTCCAAACAGTTTTATAGATGTTTTTGGAAGCAAAACCAGAAGTTGATTTTCTGAAAAACAAAAAACCAACCCCCTCCCCCCAACTGTTGAACAACTGTATGACAAATAGATTTGAACAAGATGATTGTTGTCTGAGAATTATGGTGAGTTGTCTGTTTTCAATGTTGTGCTTTTGAATATTGTTTCTATTTTTTGCTGTTTTAACATTATTTCATTAGATTTTCCTAGCTGAGCTCATAGCAATATTTTTTGTTGTAATATGTTTGTGTCTAGGGATATTAAAATTGGTTTATTTTGTAAATTAAGTAAATTTTATTTATTGTGTTTTTTGGCTGATGGTGCAAATTTAAATACCATAAAATGGCTCAGTAGCTGTTTTTATTTATACTTTCCATTGTTTCCTCCCCCCTCAGATCGTTGTATATTGCCCTTCATAGCCACCTCAGCTTCTGTGCCCATGGCAACACCACTCAGTGGTGGAGGCTAACAAAGATGGCATTTAGGCTTTCCTTAAATAATGAATATTCTTTTGTAACTTTTTTTTAGGGGTTCCAAACAGCCAGATAACTTCTTCTCTTAGTGTATTCGGTATCTCGATATTCAAATACTTGCCATTTATTCAGTGCTTGCTGTTCCTGATCTAATAATCATTTTTCAAGGAATGAAACATTTTCACCAAAACATGCCATGGCAATGTAGTGGAACTCATTTAAACAGTGAGCTACACATAAACAGCTGTTCCTTCAATAAGCCATTCTTTATAATACCCTTATTACCTTCTAGTGTCTCAAATTCTGATTAGTCAACAGTGCTGATTACTATATGGCATTCCATTGCCCATCTTCCTTCTGCTCAGCTGCTCATGTCTTAGCTGTTATGTGATTACAACACAACTTGTGCATTGTTTCTCCAAGTTGCTCTTCATACTGTATATCTTAAAAAGCTCTAAGTAGACTGAAAACCTGATTGTGAACTATTACAAAATGATTCCTGTGACACTTTGTGCATTGGATTATGTCTGACAGTGAAACTATCATGTTATTCACAGTGTTTGTACTTTTACTACTTTGTGGTAAGGATCGCCAACATTCTTAGCTTTGCAATGAGGAGTGTGTAAATGCATTCCAGTTAAACAAACTTTAGTAAATGGTGGTTAGATATTGCAACATTTAGTGTATGGCCCAGCAGGAAAGATTTAGAATGGAAATTTCAAAAGCGCTCAGCATTGGCCTATCTCTGCTCTCATTAAAGTCAATGTGAGCAGAGTTAGATTGGAGCAGAGTTAGACCAATGTGAAGCTGAATGCTTTTGAAAATTCCACCCTTAAATAATATGAGCAAACAAACAGAAAGATGTTTGTTTGAGGAAGGAAATTGCATAGAATGAAAGAGATCACGTTTGGATCAACATTCCTGGGACCACAATTTTTTGGTCAAGGCAGCACCTATAGTTGTTCGTTAAATGACATTAAACCCTTGTTCAGCTAAGTGATAAATAGAATTGCAATGAGGAAAGCATCCTTAAAGTGGTTATAACCCCTCAGTTTCCCCTGGTATATTCCTTTAGAATCAAGTCATAGTGAGTATGAAATGCTGACACACCAGAAATGCAACCCCATTAAAGGCCCTAAATCTGTCATTGTGCTGTGGAGCCTGTTCTGAAAATAGCAAAGCTCTTTTTGTAAATTAAAATTGGTGTGAATGGGAACAGATGTTGGCATGCTTTACTTTATCTGCAGGGATCCCAGTTAAGGGGGAGGAGGGTCAGCAAGGTTAGATTATAGGAATTATGGCAAATGTACAAAGGACAAGATAGCCTGCTATAGAGATTGTGTTGGATTTTTGTAGGGTTATAACAAAATTTAGTGGTTACTTTTGATAGCTAAACTGATGACATCTGTGTGAGAAGGAAGATTGATTGTGTAATGTGTTTAATACCACATTAATTTTATGTCTCTATGTGCAAAGAGAGGGATATACTCTCTCTGTTTTTTGAAATCACTCTTCTAAGGGTGAGCTTCTGAATGACTTGAATTCCTGTTGACTTCATTGGGAACTGACCTTGCTCAGGATCACCTGTGAGGTGCACAGTACCATCTAGAATCAGCCCTTATTTAATATGTATTGAAATATGTATTTGGTATTCTTTCAACGTCACTTTTTAATATTTTGGGTGAATTCTCATGTTGCATTAAAGCCATTGTAAACTTTTAATACTTTTAAAATACCCCCCCCTAAAAATAAGGTAAAGTAGTTTATGTTCTAATGTGCGCAATTTATCAAATAGTGTCTGTAGTCAATTTAAATAAGTCTTGTTGAAGTTTCTTTCTTGATATGGGAGAAAAAGCATAGAATGAATTTATTTATAAGACCCTTAACAGTTTCCCTCAATTTCTTTTACATTTTAGATTACCTTATAATTTTCTAAATCTTCATGAACAATAATGATCAATTTTGTCAGTATTATTCACACCTTTTATTAATTTAACATAGATGAATAAATGTGAATGTTGTGAAGAGTTGATTGGGAATAGTTTTTAAATCTGACAGTTAGATTACAGGGTACCTATGAAAAAATGGCTCTTTCACTAGGTACCTAGTAATTTAATTCTTGTTTGAAATTATTATAATTTATTACAGTGTGTGGGTCCTAATGAATGTCTACTATTAAATGAAAAGGAGAAATTGAAATTATGGATTTTTTTAACTTGTATCTTAAAAATCCTCTTAAACAATTCAGCAGATATTAATAAGCAATGTAGTTTTCTTTCCATTTTCGAGGAGCCACAAACAAAAACATTTTTGTCAGTACACAATGATGCTAAAGTAATTCTGCTGCTGAATCCCATTTAAAGATTAAGTAATGCAGTATTAAAAGAGAATGAAAATAGTGTTATCTGTTACAAATATGAAAAAATACTGACCTGTTCTGGCATTTAGGGCCCAAAACAGCCATCCTTACTGAGGCAAAACTTCAAATGATTCAGTGCAAGTTTTGCCTGAGTAAGAAATGCAAGAGTGTATTCTTAATATTATAAAATTTATAGCACTGCCAATTCAGATTTTTTGTTTACTTCATCTGTTGACAAAGTGTTGAGAGATGTGTAGGAGTGGGTTGGAATTTTGCATAAAATCACGTTTTACCCGTTTTAAAAAAAAGGAGGAATGGACAGTTCATTTGATCTACATGTTAGGCAGGTCTAAAGTAGATAGTCCCAATTTCCCTCCCCTCCATAACTCCCATGACTACAGCTAAATGAAAGAGAAGAATATATTTAATTAAGTAGCCTAGCTAATCATGTAGTACAATTTGAACAGATCACAGAATATTAGTAAGAAGGAATGTTTCCAAATGAACTTTTAAGGTGGAGTATGCTGAAATTTTAAATAAATAATGGAACACAAAGTACAAGATAACCTTTGTTATGATGATGGAAAAATGTGCATTAAACAATTCCTAGAGCCTGGTTCTCCACTCCTTTATGCCAGTTTTATGCCAATGTAACGCCATTAAAACACCCTACTAATGGGGTTAGATTGGAATAAAACTCATGTAATGGAGAGAGAAATTAGTTTTGCTAATGGTACATTGCTGTATCTTTTCTGCTTCAAAAATTACAATCACATTTATACTGTATATATCAGTGACAGGTGTGTGGAGGTTAGAAACTTTGATCCAGATTCTACTCATAATTACACTGGTTTAAAAACCAATCAGTTGCAGTCAGTGGGATTTCTCTGGATTTAAACTGGTGTAACTGAGTAGAATTTGACCTATCTAAATAGTTGTGTGGCTCTTACTGCAGAGGACTTCGGTTATTAAAACATGAGCCAGTATCTCTGCAAGCCAAAAGATCTGTTTCCAAGCTGAGTAGGATGTTGGTTGGCTGCCTTTTCATGACTGTAATCTATAAGTGCCAACCAACATGGTTGTCATCCTTAATGAAGTAAATTAAATGTGAGTAATAAAACATTACTTCTGGTTACTTGTTGCTGTTTTGCAGCTGGCAGATGGAGTCTCAGTTGGGTGTTCCATTATGAGGCAGCACTGCATGCTTGCATCCTTTGAGATGCATGTGTCTTTCCCACATGGTAAGAATGTGTTGGATATTATTCCACTGCATGCTTCCTGATGTGTTGCCAAAAGATGGCTGCAATCAGTACCATGGCAACTGTTTTTAGGTGGGTGTGATTTGGCACTGTCAGTGTTCCTTGCATTTGTATCAAATAGATTTTGTTTCCAAGTTTATGGAAGTGAGAGGCTGAAGCCAATATTTTCAGATATAGCCAGTGACTTTGGGTACCTAAATTTTTGGCACCCAAAGAGGGTGAGGCACCAAAAGTCACTGACTACATTTGAAAACGTTGGCCTAATTGTATGTGCAGAACAAAACTTGTGGTGTTACACATTTTTTTATTGTTCCTATTCATACAGTTGCAGTGATCCTGCATATTTGCCATCAGCTTCATTGGGCGCAGGTGCAGGTTCTTAATAAGAAAAGAAAAAAATTGTTTTTTTAAGCTTCTAAAAATACAAGGTTAATGGTACTATAATAAAAATAGCCCACAAAGGAAACCTGCTAAAATGTGGGTCAAAGATGCAAAAATACATTAAAAAATACCGTGAAAAAATAAATATTGCATGTTGTTCACATTATAAACATTTTGCCTTTGCAGAATTTCTTAGACAAATTCTGACCATGGCAATGGTATGTAACCTATTGAAATATGTTTGTAACTTAAAAGAAAATATATACAGTTCTATTGAACGGGGAGTTTTCTGGTCCTTGTTTGAACCTTAAATGATAGGTTGAAATATATTTGCTCTAACTTAATTTCATCTGAATGAAATGAGATTAAAAGGTTTAAACAGTTATAAAATTATATTTACATTAGCACAATCTGTCAGCTTTAATACTAATCTGCCTTTTTGGTTGATATAGTATTGTAACAAACCAGCCAGGCTGAATTAAAATAGTACAAAATATTTGCAGTATTAAGCTTGTTTGTTCCTTCCTCAGTTACAGAGTTACCTAGGAAAAGTTCAATTTACTGTTTAGATATTAGCTGTAGTTAGAAATGACCTTGTGAGGTACAGAAGCATGGCACAGTGGCACTTTCCAGCTGTACACATGGTATCCGTCGGGGTACAATCATGCTCAGTCCCAGCACCGCAGGCTTGGACATATGTTGAGTTTTATTTCTTTCTTCTGACATTAATCCTATTCACCAGCTGTTCTGCCAGCTGCCATTCTTCAGCTTGGAGATTACATTTTTGGGGATACCAACAAAGGTCTAGTTGACCACTGTTCTCCCCATTAATTTTAGAAATGATTAGATTTTGGGTTAGGATTACTCAATCTTTTTCACTGCCTATGTCCTTAGACTTCTTTGAATCCTGGATTTTAACTTGATTTATGATCACTTTCAATACATTGTAGATAAGCCGTTAAAAGAGCTTTGATTTCCATGGTACTAGTAAATCGATGTTCATAAAAAAGGGTTGCAGTTTACATTTTGAAAGCTGTAATTAATATTACATACACTACCGTGTAAACATAATTAATTTGTGACAAATTCTTCTGATAAAATCATATTTCAGTAAGAGATGTTTTTGTTCAATTTTTTCATATTTATATGTATCTATGTAAAGATACAGTTTATAAGCTATGGTTTCACTAATATAGTTTGAACTGACTATTAAATCTCTGTTACACTCATAACATTTACTAAATAAGTCGTATAGATTTCTCACTTCACATTCCAGATGATCTATCCGTAAGCAGGATGTTAAACATCTGTAGTTTAAGCCTTCTGGGACTAACAAATGTATTAATGCTGGAAAGAAATGTGGCCTGAACAATAAGGTTACAGACCATGTGGTAAAGAAACAGCCCCAATACCATCAAGTCAGCACATACAGTGTACTTTGCCTCAATTCTAATTCTGTAAAAAAAAAAAACAGTAAGAGACTTAAACTGTAATCACGTATGGAATATATTTATTGTATTCATACAAGTAAAGAGACAGAATCCCATACTCAGCACACTTATTTCAGTTGATGATTTAAAGATTTCTGTAGCACATTCTTCACAATTGAATTAAATGGGCTATTAGCGTTATAAGACTAAATTGCAATGGTAAACATTTGTTACAGAGTAAGTTAATAAGAACCTGAAATTCTGCATTTCTTTGTACTTTCAGTAATATGCGCAGATCACATAAAAGATAAGGACGGAACCTCAGATTAAACCACACCTTCGGGTAATAGTGGCCATAACTAATAATAACTACCCACTTTGCTTCCTTGTTTCTGTTTCTATTTTGGAGAATTAAGAAAATGTTCAATTTAATAAAATTATAGATATTAAAGTATTCTTACTTGATGTATATAAAAAAATTGTCATACAGGAGCTGCTGTCAACATACATCATACTCCATAGTCAAAAATGTTTTTGGGGAATAAAAACAACATTCTTGAAAAAAAATGTTCCTAATGAGATGTTCCAGGCTCACCAGTAGTAACCCCCTTTACTAAATATGGCCATTCTATTTATAGAAATATTCATATTTTCATTGGTGTCCAAAGCACTGCTTATAGGAAAACCTACAGGTGACTAATAGGAGTTGCTCGCTAAGTGGAATAATGAATAGTATTAGGTGTCAATTAAATCAAGCTTCCCCGAGGTGCAGGTGCTCCACAATGTACTGACACATTTCAAGTAGCAGCGCCACTTCACCCATGCATATGAACAAGCACATTTGCATATTAAAAAGCTGAAAATTATTTAACTGAAGCAAAAGTCTTTTAGAGATGATGGAGGTTATTAAAACTGTTGACAAGAAAGAAGGTAATTGCCTGAAAATGAGAGATGACATTCTGCTATACACAGGGAACGTTGTTTTTGTTGTATTGTGCAGCAGTGCCTGGGTGTATAACCTATTACATTGAGATTGCTCCTATGCAATTAGACCCTTTTTGTCCTCACTTCAATAAGGCTATGATTATGAAGGATTGAAGAACACTTGGCATATTGAATGTCTGTTGTTTTTATAACTTCGTCAGAAATGACAAAACACATTTTGTGTCCTGTTTTTTCTTTGTAGGCTTATTGATTCTGTGATTATAATATTCATAAAAGACAATGTGTTCATGGTTGAACACTCTGTCATTTATACAGGTTTTATTTTTTTATTTTTTTCGGCATAGTACTTGTTTGAATGCTAAGGTGTTAGTCATAAAGATGGGCAGATAGAAAGTAAAAATGATTAGGTGAGAAGTTACATTCTACTAAGTCCAAATATTTCTGTTACAAGTGGAATAAAATATATATTTCTAGAAGTTTTTTGTTCAGAGCAATTCACCAGTTTAAAGTTGATGTACTTTTATCTCTGAGCAACAATTATGTTGCTGCATGTTTTCTTTGTCCTCTATTTCATAGCTATGCTCTAAAGACACATTTTAGATTGTTCCTTGGCAGTAGTACAAAAAAAAATGCTTCTCATGTAACAGCCACAAGTGAGAAACTTACTTAGATAACATCCCATGCCAAGGAGGAGGAAAACAATGGGGATTCATTTTTAATAAAACTCTGAGATAAAGATATACCCTAGATGATACTGTACAATGCTTTCCACCTAAAAGGTCACTTGGGTTGGGTTTTGCAAAACTGCCTATGGGATTTGGACCCTCATTTCCCATTACAATTAATGAGAACTGGGTATCAGAATCCCCTCTGCAGCTTTGAAAATCCCAGCCTATAGACACACCATATATTAAGCAATTGCCTCCTTCAAGTTTTGTTTTTGTTTGGTTTAGACTGAGTGGGTTGGCTGGGAGAATTTGATACTAATCCCACTTCTTCCAATGTCTTGTTTTGACTTTGGGCAAATCTATTAACCTCTCTGCTTCAGCTATTCCATCTGGATGGAAACTGAGATGCTTGCCCATCTGTGTGTGTGTAGGGACCAGAGTTTTGGTTGTCAGACCTAATGGTTAGAATCAGGGGCCTGGAACTGGAGCCAGAGTCAGAGCCAGAGGCAGGAATCAAGCCTCAGGTCAGAGCCAAAGACACAGGTACCAAGCCAGGGGTGGAAACCAGACTCAGTGTCGAGTAGGGCATAGAAGCAGGAATCTAGAGGGAAGCAGGACAGCAGGAACTGGGAGCAGACAGGGGTCGGAGGTAAGAGACTGGCAGGAAGCCTGGGCTTAGGAATGAGACAAGTAGGCAGGATCTGTAGTAGCAGTCAGCCAGGGATTCATCTAAAACTTCCTGTGCCTCTTCCGGGTGTAAGTAGTGCATCCCAGCCAATCAGTGGGGTTGGACGTCTCCACTAATCGGGAGCTAGGGCTTAACTAGCCCTCTTCTCCACTGGTTCACTTGAGCTGCTGGGTGGTGGCCACAGTCTGAGCCCTGCCTGGGGACGCAGGGTTTGAAGCCTGTGATCCCTCACAGTGTAGTGCTTTGTGCTCTATGGATGTTTTTTTAATTTGTGCAAAATATCTATTAATATTTTTAACAATAAGACTTTATGCATTTTAGTTTCCAATTCCATTGAGGTACATATGGCATGTAAGACCCTTGGCTATCTAAAGCAGTTTTAAGCCCATTAAATCACAAAACATGGTAATAATACAAATTATATAATTGACATACTCCAAATGTGCAAACATAAATCACTGGGATAGAGGATTCTGACTCAAATAAAAGGATATCATCTCTTAGCATTGAATATCGTTTCAAGCGTACATAATCTCTGTCATGTGATGGCCTCCTCAGATACTTCTGCATTTTAATCTTTGTTTCCTTTAGTTGTGGGTGTATGAGATCCACTGAGGGCCATATACATTTTATCTGACCCTTCTGTTAAACCTATATTTGCCACAAGCTCTTACAGACCTGGAATTATCTGGCTTCTTCAGTAATTAATCTAGAACACAAATCACAATCATGAAGCTTATGTTATAGGGCCCAATCCTGCAATTCTTACCTAGTTAATACAATACTCAGTAGAAAATAATAGTGATATTAAAGAAGTTAACCTCAACATAATTTTAAGGTTTCCAAAATGAGCCAGATTTCAGAAATGTTCAGCACTCAGTGCCTCCAGTTATTCTTATTGCTGAGCACTTCTGAAAATACTGGTCACTTCACTCTAGTGCCTGAATAAGAGCTTTGCTCTTTTGAAAATCCAACC
This sequence comes from Gopherus flavomarginatus, assembly GCF_025201925.1. Taxonomy (NCBI): domain Eukaryota; kingdom Metazoa; phylum Chordata; order Testudines; family Testudinidae; genus Gopherus; species Gopherus flavomarginatus. Next base: position 55,939,150 of record NC_066621.1, read on the forward strand.
CCAGCTACGGATGCTGAGCACTTTTAAAAATCTGGCCCACTGTGACAATTCTTGTGTACTCATTTTGGGTCTTTGCTCTCCATTTGGTTCTTTGTAAATAAAGTGTCAGAGAGAGAGAGGAGGGTTGACAGTGTAGCCTTTTTCACCAGTTGTCAAATAATTCAGTTCTAGTAAGGCATTCCTTTCTCCACTTCAAGTTCTAGAAACATGTATTCTATTCATGTGGATTTGATTCTGATTCAAAAGATAGCACTGCCCAGTGCAGATTTTGAGGTCACATACAACAATAAATATTTCATTGGATCAGCAACTTATTTTTTCAAACAAGGAAAATACTTACTTATCTGTGTGTGCTCAAAATGGTGGATCACTTATTGATTGGGTAAGTGTAAGGAACATCCACAGCGTAATGAAATGAGGTGTAGTAAATTTCAAATACAATAGCTCACATGTTCTAATTGTATGTAAAGTTAGGAAGGTTTCTTAGCCAGAAAAAAAGGATGCGTGTTGTTACGGGCTGAGCAGTAACATTTGGTAGGCCGTGTGCAGAAATCATTATAGAAGACTTCTTAAACTAAAACTAATCTAATAGATTTTAGCAGAACATAAATCAGTTCTAATGCAATAGAAAATTTATGTTTTCTAAAATAAATCTTGGTTTGACCAACAAACATTTGGCTTCTACCAAAACAGAGAGGTTTTTTTTTAAATGTCATTAGTAAAACAGATCATATGTTTCTGCTTTAGTGTTCATTGACATTAACTATACTGATTTACTGGTTTAAAACCTTTAGTTGGGTCACTCAGATCCATTTTATCTGACCTTAGAAGTAAGTTTAAATATTTTCTATTGTATTTTTTAAAACAGATGTTTAGAAAATTTGTGTGTGCCTAAGAGGAAAAAAATTACACAGGGGAACCCTCAGTGTTCCACTTACAAGGCAAGGCCATCATCGCCTGTGCAGTATGGCATAAAGGGGATGAAAGTAGTAGCAATTCCACTCCAATTCTTGTAAAGCTATCAGAGGGAGAGCAGCAGAAAAAATGACATTAACCTAAGCTCACAGATTCCGCTTTTTGAAACCACTGTAAGTCGGAATTCTGTTGATTTAGAGGTGAGCGGCCAGCTCTAAGGGGGTAATCACTGTCCACCAGTTATCTCTTGGAACCGTCACAGGAAATTCCTGTGGAGATTTAATTCATTGATACTCACTGCAGGCTTAACTCCTGCTTTGGTATACCTCAGTGGTTTGAGCATTGGCCTCCAAAACCCAGGGTTGCGAGTTCAGTCCATGAGGGGGCCACTTAGGGGTCTGTGGCAAAATCAGTACTTGGTCCTGCTAGTGAAGGCTGGACTTGATGACCTTTCGGGGTCCCTTCCAGTTCTATGAGATAGGTATAGTTCCATATATTTTTAAATTTTTTTTGTGCCTTTAAATTCCAGAAAACGAAGTAGAGGGCAAACCTGGGTGGGAATCCAGTAGAAGAATAGCTCTTAAGTGAGCTGCCCTGCTAGGGAGAGAGGGATTTTATGGGAGCAATATGGAGGGACTGGCTGCCACAGTGTTTCTGAATTCTGTTCCTGAAGATTTTGGGACATCTTTATGGCTGGAGACTTATAAACCTCTCTGTCTGAGGAGATTGTGTGACAAGTTCACTGTGTGGAATTCCACAAGTTAGTATTATCTTCCCATGATTTTTTCTGTGGGGGATGATGTTGACCGAATACTATGTGTATGGTCCTCCTAATAGCTCTCGGTATGTGTGAACTTAGCTTTCATGGAATATGTATGCTAAGGAGACTTTATGGCCCAAATTTTCAAAAGTAGTCACTGCCTAACTTGAAACACCTTGATCTTGATTCTCAGGGGTGCTCAATACTCATAACTTCAACTGAAGTCCCTGGAAGATGTGGATGCTCAGTACCTCTGAAAACAAGGTGCAGATTATCTCAAGCTAGTCACCCAAAATCACTGGCCATTTTTGAAAATTTGAGTGGGAGCCTCAGCACCTTCCTGAGCTCCCTTAAGGGTGGCTTTCCTTTAAATCCCTTTTTAGTCCATTTTATCCAATAACCGTATCCCTTCCATACCGAGTACCTGCACTGGACATCTGTCATGAGTTTTATATACTAGGTTGTGCATTATAACCTAACTTACCTGTTCCATCCCTCCCAGCTTCAGCCAGTCTGGAGATGAGGGAAAAATTCTTTCCCTGTTGCTAAGGAAAAAGGAGCAAGTAGCGTAATGCCCACAGCTGATTATGAGGGAACCCAGTCCTTTTTTAGATTTCATGGGTGGGTATGTGTTAATAACCCAATCCAGGTGAAAAGGGGCTTGCGTGGGTCACGTGGGGTATAAATACTTCCCACCCCCTTCTGTTCAGTGGGAATGGCAATGCTGCGCCCATCCCTGGCCCAGCTGCTTTCTGCTCCCTCCGGGTAAACTTTCCCTTTCATCCCCCTCTGCTACCAGTTTCACAGGGAGGCCTTAAAAGGGCAACAAGCCAATTTCTTCTGGTCACCTGGACAAGAACTCACCACATATAGTTGCAGTGACCACATTGAGACACCTGCCTAGTCATTCTCTTGGATAGCCGAACTCCATTTTTTAGAATGTTTTTGATGTCTCTGTAACATTTCCACTAAGTGGGGATTGTGCTCTATGCACCAAACTGTAGGTGGTGCAAATAATGTCTATCTAATAACCTGCCATTTTACCATTGAGCAGGTTCTCTTCATAAACACAGAAAAAGAAAAATGTCCATCTTTTAAGTTGACTAAAGCTGTTTTTCCTTAATAAATGCTTTTTTTGAGTCACAGCTTACAATGAACTCTATCACTTTCATTTTTGATATTTGGAAACGGTATTCTGCTTGGTAATATTAGCAAGTCTGCTAAATAAAATCTGTAAATGGTGCAGAATAAGAGAAAATTACTCTCAATTCTGCCTGTGTTTGGATGCCCCAATTTCACTCAGATCTTTAATCTGGTTTCAGGAGGCCTGGTTGAAGTCTTGATTTTAACTGTTTTTTCATGGAGCAAAATTGTTGTGAGCTTTATTGATGCAAAATGCCTTTATTTCTGGTGGATTTAATATTTGCAAAGGGGAAAAAAGTGGACTAATAAAGCTTCTAAATTAAATGTACTGTATCCACCAAATTGCTTCTTAGATAATTTGCATGTACAGAACAAATGTCATTATTGTTATCATGTCTAGTTATCAAATTTTGAAATTTCAAGAATGTAACTGATGTACATGGCTTTTCCAAAAATAGTGCAAATGCATTTGAACTTGGTCATCTTGGGTTTTCTTCCAAGCTGTATACAAATATCAGCCAGTAATGAATTTTCTGTTACTTAAATGCACAGAGTATAGGTGGGAGCTTGTACAACATATAGAGGCAACAGACACTTAATCATTTGAATGAAACTTATAGCCATTATCACCACTAAAATCTCTGAATATTTCTTTTGAAACAGTAGTGCAATACTAGTGTGGCTAATTAGGCAAATTAGCTGTCCTGTGATAAACTGTAAGGCATTTTGGTATTATTTATTCTATTTGACTTCCTGTGCTATATACCTGTAACCAATATGAGAAAATATTTGATTTGGTATACATGAAAGGAAAACACTCCTTGAGAATCAGATCCTCAGCTACTATGAATCAGAAAAGATCCTGTGGATCTGTGCCAATTTACACTAGCTGAGGATCATCCTAAGTGATCCCTTTTGTTCTTCTTATCTTTTTATATCTCAATTCCTGGTATGATCCAGGGTAATACTATTATTACATCAGACCCGTGGCTAAATCCTACTTCTACTGAGTAATCCCATATAAATCAGTTTCAGTTATTGTTTAATGATAGGCTGTTCTACAGAAGCCAAAGGATTGGTCTACTTGTGCGAGAGAGGTGAGCAAGATTTGTCACTCAGCCATTTCTCCAAATAATAACTGAAATTATATTCCATTCCTTTCTCAGAAACAACCTAGATGAGCTGTTCTTGGAATAATTAATTGTTCCACCTTCCAAGCATGAATATTTGGGACAGTTCTTTTCTATCATACATACTCATTTATTCCTCATTATGAAATTATTGTTGGAATAAACATAATAACTTTGAAGTATTGTTTTAAAATTATGATCTTTATTACGTGGTATTATTGATCAAGTCCATTTAAAAAAAATGCAGTTTGGCAAGTTTTCCTGTTTATGAAATATTCATAGATAATTGAAATTTGCCTGTTTCTTGCATGTATCCTATTCAAGCCATCTGCTACCTGAAATTTAGTTTGGATATTTGCCATGCAGTCGATAGCATGCATAGGTACCAAAAAAAGTGCTTTTAATGTTTATTTCTTACTTGTAACAACAATATGTTGCATTTTATATATAGCATTTATTTCACTATAATGTTGATTAATACATTTATGACAGATTATCTAATATTACTTCAGGACATTTCATTTCATTCAGATTAATGCAGCTGGGTTATGAGCTGCTCATTCATACCAAATATTGAGAGATGACTGAATATAATGACAATGAAAAGTGAACATTGTTATTGTACTGCTCAAATTAGTTTTAAAAATATGAAAAAATCTTAACATAATTTTATTAAGAGATTATTTTTGTTTTACACTTGCACTGTTTGAGGAAGTCAGCAGCATTAATCCAAACAGTACCTATATGAGGAAAAATAATATTTTATTCTAGAAGTGTGAAAACTGAGGCATGGCTAGGTTTGAGTCTGATTTTTCAAAGGCACTAAGCATTCACACCTTCCACTGACTTTAAGGCGAGGTCTGGGTTCTTAGCAGCTCTGAATATCAAGCCCTAAGTGACTTGTCCAAAGTCACACAGAGAACCTGTGGCCAGCATCTTCCCCTTCCCCCTCCATGCCCATTTGGCAAGGACCATTGAGAGTAGCCTTCTTTGGCCATCATCTGCCATTCAGGAGTCGGCCCAGTAGCTTTCATTCCTTCAGCTCCTTCATGATGCTACTGAAACCTCCCATCTACTAAATTTGAAATGTGGACTTTAACTGACTGTTTCTTCTGTTCCCTACTCCCTCTGTTACCTAGTGTCACTGAATATTCCTCTCCTTCCTTCTTTCCCTCATACGCTGCTTTCTTTTCTTCCATTTTATTAACTACTCCCCTTTTCCCCATCAGTTTTCATTTAACCCTCTATTCTGTTTTCTCCCTATTTTTCACACCTAAAACACATCCTCTCCCTGCCATGCCTGTCTCCCTATTTTTACCTTGCCAAGCTCTCGCCACCCTAAAAGTTCTACCAAAAACCCAATAAACATAGAAACCTGCATAGACATAAAAAACAACACATTTAAATACAATTAAATCCACCCTTTGCCCAGAGAACAAACATGAGGTGCGTCTATTCTGTCCCCGAAAGTTTTGTTTGTACGTTTTATGCCTTCATCTGTCTTTGTGTTTTTAGACTGTATGCTTCCTTTGGTTGGGGACTTTTTCTTCCTGGGTGTTTTATGCAGCACCTATCACAAAAGCTGAACTTGACTGGGCATTTTGGGCATTAACCGTAATCTAAGATTTAAAAGAACAACAATAATAAAAGTTCCCAGTCCTATGCTTTATTGACAGTTAATACTGAACCTTGTCCTGAAAAGTGATCACTGTTATTGATATTACTAAGTTTAAAAAATAAATGGGGGAAAAAAAAAAGAAAACCTTCCTGAGCATATCCTATAAGGAAAATGGTGCAATCCTAACTCACACAGTGATAAGAAATAAGGCATCACCCACCTGCTCTTGGGTGTGTTTTTGTGGTATGTGCATGTGTGTGTACACATGGACATGCTCATTACTATAGTGCCCTACAGACACACACAGTAATAGAATCACAGAAATGTAGGGCTGGAAGGGACATGCTTGTGCTGAAGCAGGACCAAGTATTATAGCTGCAAATCCACTGGCAGCTAATGGAGTCTGAAATGTATTTTTCAGCTGTGATCTTATGAGAATGCTTCATTTCATTAGTTGTTTGTACAGATGTTGTAGCCATGTGGGTCCCAGGACATCGGACTTAGACCTGAAGAAGCTCAAAAACTTGTCTTTTTTACCAACAGAAATTGGTCCAACAAAAGATATTTCTTCACCCACCTTGTCTCTCACATTTCTCTATAGGTTTGATGAAATCTCTTTGATATAGCAGAGAGACATAGCAGATTGCAAGTGGGGGAAAAACATACGCTTTTCTCTAGACGGTTGGCAGACCCAGTTTTCAAAAGTGGCCTCTGAGTTTGTGCTCTGAGTTGCTCTTTCTTCTCCTACTAATGCACATGGCACAGTTTAGTACATAACTAGCATGTGATTTGAATATAGCATATAGTCTGCCATGTTCCCCATGTTAATTTTTGTAATTTGAGTTAATGATTTAACTCACCTATTTGTTTTACAGTACTCACTTCCTTCTATTTATATATAGTCCAAGGATTTTCAGTTTTCCCTTACAGCAATCCAAAGTATGAAAACAGTGGGCAAATAAAACAAAACAAACAACATTGTAAATGGACTATACATGATGGCTGATGTGTTATGGCTTTTATCTTCACTTGTGTGGAGAGAGAGGATAATTCATTCATGACTGTGCCAATTGGGATTAATGCTTCTTCTACTCTTGAAAATAAATTTCATAACTGATTCAGCCATCATATATTCTTTCACATTTTCATACACGTGTGTGTTGTGTTTACATGCTCTCTCTGGGCCAAACTGGGCTGGCTCTTGCTCACTATATAATGTGCGGATGCACACACAGACTCCCTGACAATAGACACTGCACTCTGAAGAGTGTAGGGACTGTTTGCACTATCTCCTGATTGCAAATCACTGAAAAATGGACAAGGAAGAGCCATGGTGGGTTGGCATTCTACTCTATCCATTGCTCACCTACTCGCTCCCTGAGACATACTCTCTCTGGGGTTCCTCCTGGGTTGGTGTGACTCTACACTGCCCCCAGTGAGGGCTAGACTGGAGCATGTATGCCGCTGCCCTCCTGCATAGTCTATCTTTTCTCTAAACAATGGGCCAGCCATACTCTTCTCAGGAGGGAATGGGGAAGCCAAGAGGAACAGCGGAAGCAGGGAATTAAAATACATTCCACTGGTTCATTCCCCAAAGCATTCATGCCTGCACATGCTCATTTATATACGTATAAATGCTACAAGAAAATAAGACCTGCCTCCCTGGAGCTACCCCCATGGATGCTTCTTCCTCATCCTGAGCAACATGTGACCTTCAAGGAAAGCAGAAAAGAATAGACATGAGCAAGAGAGGTAGGGGTAGAACTGAGACAGAAAAGGCTGGGAGAGAGAAAATGGAGCGACAAAAAGAGGGAATATTATGGTGGCAGAAGTGGGGGATCCAGACAGGGCACAAGGGTTCACCCTCACCAATCAATTCCATCCAAATAGACTAGGAACCACTGCTATATTCACAGTGTGTGGCTTTGGTGAATACATTTTTAAAAAATATCTTGCAGAAAAGGATTAATTTTGTTTCGTTTTTAGATAGTCTGTTCTTTGGTCACCTGAAAATAAGTGTGTTGTTTGTAGGATAAATGCAATAATTTTGTCAGGCTTGGTGCTTATAAGTCATTGTTCTATTTGGAAAATGTGGACTGGCTGAATGGGCTTGTTCCTTTTGTAGAGGATTACAATAACACACGGAAGCTTATGAGTGTTTCTGACAGATGTGTTGGCGGCCTGCCACTGCATGAAGGGTGCGGCTCTGACTGACAACTTGCAATTATATTATGATGAATGGTTCTGATGTGTGTTCAAGAGAAAACCACTTTCTAGAAAGTGAAAGTCATGCATACGGTTTCTATAAAATAAGCCCTCAGAAAGTATCCTCACTTTTATTTTTTGGTGGGCTAACCCATTTGGAACCCCTCCTCTTTCAAACTTCTTCTGGTTTTCATAAATAAGGGCCAAACCAAGGATTATGTGGGAAAAATGTGCTTTGGCCCACTTTGGCTTCAGAAATGCTTTATCTGCATTTTTAGTCAAACTGACATCATCACCATAGATGCATACATACACACACTGAAAAAATACTTAAATACATACACATGGCTGTGCAGTAGCCAACAAGTTCATCAAAGAAAATCCATCAGGCAAAAAACCGCACTTCTGTCAGGGGTATAATTCACCCATCAATAGACCCGTGTAGCTCATGTTAGTGTTAATGGGAGTTATACCCACACACCAAGGGAAGCCAGTACCCATAGATTATTTATAAATGGTCTCTTTCTTCACTAGATTTTATATCAACATTACATTGTTAGTGCTACAGTCCTGGGGTAGTAAGACACAAGGCAAATCCAATATGGTAAGGGCAATTGTCCATAACTTTTATTAAACATACAAGAAAATATTAACAGCATTAGATAGGTACCCAAAAAACTGGCTTAAGTGGTTCATGCTTTACCTTTGAAGGCTTCAGAAAGCATCCCCAGTGCTTCTCTGATTATCCAGAAATTTGCAGCTTCAGGCAGTGTCCCCTGCTGCCTTTTGTTCAGGAAGAATTTGACTGACATCCCTACAAGGGACTGCACTTTTATATGATTCTAAGGTCCAAACCATAAACAACCATTTGTCCCAACTTGTAGTCAGTCTTCAAGGTCAGATAGAGGGAGTTCTAATACATTCACCACATGAGATTATCTTGCCAAAATGGTGAAGAAAAACACAAGCCCTTGACCTATGCTGGGGAGGAAGGGGACATAGGGAGTAGAGCAGAGTAGGCAATGATTTTCCAACGAAAAGCCTCTTTTCAGAACATCAGATTTCTCTGTGGGAACGTTTCAGTTTTGTTAGAAACTTTCAATTTTCCATCGGGAGAATTGAAATGATGGCTGCCCATCTGGAAGCCTCTTCCCAGTCACACTTTTTGGCAGTCTGGGGCTGGTGGAGCGGAGCTGGTGGAGAGGCAGGGAGGCTGAGCCCTGGCTCAGGATACAAACTTTTTAAAAAAACATGACTTTTTTTTGGCAGGAAAGGATTTTCATTCTCTGGCCATTTCTAATAGAGAGCCCCATTCTCCTAGTCCACCAACCAGACACAGATCAAGAATCACTCTCTTTGCTCTCTTGAGTAGTAAGAAGAGGGACTAGCTAATGTACCTACCAGCACTCCATGGTCCTAAGCTTGAGGCCTCCTGTGTCTCAGCTGCCGTTAGCAATAGGCACTGTAGGAGCCACACCTTATTTTATTGGTGCAGAAGTGAGTGCTGTGTGTGTCTGTTTTCTTCTGCTTGTCTCCTTTCTGTTCTATCTCTATCTAAATCACAACATCACAAGGAATGCTGACACATGTGAGTCCTCCCATTGACTTGAGTCAGCATTTGTCAGCACACTGCTGGTGAGTTAGGGCAGGATTTTGCCCTGATTTTGGAACATCACAAATGCAACATAAATTCTCCCAGTGCGCTAAGACCCCAGTGCAGAAAACCACTTAAGCCTCATGCACATGTGTCAGTGCTGTATTATACTGGAGTCGGCACATAACTAACTTCCAGAAACTTTTAAACAAAATGACATGAAAATGATTCAAACCAAAAGGCAGAATTTGCCAGTAACTTCCTAAAATGTTTATTATTATTGTTGTTATTTATTATTATTTGTGAGTAAGAATTGAGTGCAGCCACATTTTGTTTTCATATATCAGCACCAGGGCCGGCTCTAGCAATTTTGCCATCCCAAGCACGGCGGCACGCCGCGGGGGGCGCTCTGTCGCTCGCCAGTCCCGCAGCTCCGGTGGACCTCCCGCAGGCTTCCCTGCGAAAGGTCCGCTGGTGCTGCGGCTCTGATGGACCTCCAGCAGGCGTGCCTGCGGATGCTCCACTGGAGCTGCGGGACCAGCGGACCCTCCGCAGGGACTCCTGCGGGAGGTCCACTGGAGCCGTCTGCCACCCTCCTGGCAACGGCAGAGCGCCCCCGCGGCTTGCCGCCCCAAGTACGCGCTTGGCACACTGTGGCCTGGAGCCGGGCCTGGTCAGCACACAGTTCTCTCTCTCTCTCTCTCTCTCTCTCTCTCTCTGAAAGTAACAAGCTTTGGAAAAAATATCACCTCATCCAGCCCTCTCCAATCCAGGAAGGGTTACGTGAATGTTTTGTTGGAGGTCCACTGTAAAAAAAAAAGTCTTTCTGGGGCATTCCCTAGCTGGGCTGGGGCCCTTTGCCATGCCCAGTTATCACTACAGGGTCAGCCCCATACAGGCCACAGCCTTGCACTGGGCCCGATCTTGTGGGCCTGCTTAGTTTGTTTATGGGTAGGGGAAAAGCAAAAGTTCAGAATCAATACAAAGTCCAGATCAGTCCTACAGGCAACAAAAAGCAAAAAGGTGAGTGGCATCTCTTTACTTCAGTGGTGCATGGGTTGCAGCTTTACTGAAGCACTGGTGGCTACGTAGCAGAGTCAGTCTCTCCTCTAGGATTTGTGACTGCAGTTTGCTGGACTCCTTGCAGAGCAGGAGGGGGTTTCTGGTGTGGGAGTTCCACATGCTGCTTCAGGAGCCGTTCCCTTCTCAGGACTTCCCCCTGGCTGGGCTGGAGGGACGGTGGCACCTTAGCACGTGGAGCATCCTCTAGCCTCTTCCTGTCAATGTGGGATTTAGACCCCTTGCCACAGCCACTGCATATCTGACTTACAACTTGTCCCTTCTAGTTCTCTGTCTTTATAATTGAACCTATAATGCATAATAAATTGGGCATAGTTAATAAGCTTTCTTTTACCTCTTTAACAGTAAAAGGTACAGATTCCAATAGTGTTTGTTGTAAGCTCCAACCAAAAATAACTTACCTATTGGTAAAAACATAAAATTAAGACTTTCAGTGACATCCACTTTTGTTTTCCACAATAAGGAAATTATTATTCATCAGTATCCAGTAGTTATTGTTAGTTTTCAGGAACTATCTGTTCATATAACCATGAATAACAAACCAACAGTAGGCTCAGTGCTCCAGTCCTGATGAAAGTAACTTCAGTGTGAAGTGTAACTCTATCATAATGATTATTATTTCCCAGTAATTTAGTTTTGGTGCTCTCATTGATTGTTTTTCAGCTGTTATAACTAGGGTGACCAGATGTCCCGTTTTTATAGGGACAATCCCATTTTTTGGAGTTTTCTTATATAGGCACCTATTACCCCTACCCCCATCCCATTTTTTTAGTGGCTATCTGGTCACCCTAGTTATAACCATTACCATTTAGGTTCCCACAAATGCTCTCTGTGGATGTTGAATTTAGAAGGTATGTTCAGAACAGAAAGTACAGTTGTGAAACAAAAGTCACAATTAAATCAAACAAACTTCCTAATATATCAACCCAAATGGATACTTGTGCCAGCTCTGAATTTATCCTGTCATGAAAATAATTATGGGCCAGATTTCAAAGGAAGCTGCAATAGATGTGCCTGAAAAACAACCCCTCAAACACTTCTGTTCTTTGAGTGAGCAAAAGAATATTTGTGCCACAATGCTGATAGCTGATGCATTCGTGGGTACTTCAAGGTGAAACTACTGGTTTACGCATTATGTTTTGGGGTTTTTTTGTCACCAGCTTCACTGAACCGTCCTTTGGGACTTTGGCCCTTGGTGTCTCCATATAGTAGTTGAAGTACTTCGGTGGAAACTATCTCCATTCTGCTCAAAAGCACAGTCTAGAGTTTGGCCTGAACCTGATAATGATGATCAGATTTTTAATTCAGATTTTGACAAATTCACCATGCTTGTGAGCTTAAGACAAGATAATTAAAGTGTGAGGGAGGGGGCAGCCTGGGGAGGAATTAGACAATGGTATAGAGCTATCAGGCTTAACTGTCTACTCAGTTCAGAATGAGTGTGGGAGGCGGTCAGGGATCTGCTTATGGTTTCCTAGTTCTGTGAGGGTCAGCCCTGGTCCTGATGCAACTCGGAACTGAGCCTGGCAGGTTTACGCTGCCCCATCACTCTGTCATGCACCTGAAATGCCTCCTACATCAAGGAATGACTGGCACAGGATCCAGGCCTGCACACTTGCATTAGCATGGAGTTCCCCTCAGACAGAGGAGTTCTCTGAGGCCATTTGTGTCCAGTTTCCAGCCTCTTTGTGCCTCTTCCAATAAAGAATCTGTTTCATAGCATTCAGTGGTTTGTGTTTTAAGCAAACTGTTCAGACTTGCACCCCTTTTCTCCCCTCTTCTTCAGAGAGGGAAAAAGTCTATGTGCTGGTGTTTTGATGCTGGTTGAATGGCAGCTAGACCCTGTGGTCTCAGGCTCATCCTGTGTACCCCTTAACACCTTTTTCTTGTTGAGAGTGAGATCGTGGCACTGCAAGCTTGTTCTATCAATGGCTTCTGTTCCTGGAGATTTCCCATTCTTGAAGGATTTTGGTGCTTGTTGTAGCCACACTTGGGAGCCTGCTGGCACTCTCAGGCTATATATGAAAGTCCCTGACATTGTGCATGACCATGTGGTTCCTTGAGAGTTTTGAGCAGCATGTTTGTGAGAGACATTTATATGGCTAACAAGAATTTATAGAGCTATAATAATAAATATAAAAACAAACAGACATGGGCTTGGAAAGGGATATAAACCCTCAAGCTTCTGGGGCGTAAATCAATGTTAAACTATTGGGGGTTAGGAGGAAACTTTCACTGAAGGAAGGTTATGGGATAACTGCTTACTGCAGGAACTCTTCCTCTGAAACAGCTGGTAGTGGTCACTGTCAGAGGCAAAATGCTGGACTAGGTGGACCAAAGGCCTAATCCATTATGGCAGTTCCTATAACAGTTTGAAAATCACAAGAATAGCATAATGCAAGCTCAGTGGTTGTAATGTTTGATCATTTTCTGGCCAGCTGTTTGATAAATAGCAGAAAGTTATGCTTTTAAGGCTTGATTCTCCGTTACTTTGTATATTGTGTAGTCATTTACACCCAGGGCCAGCTCCAGGCTTTTTGCCACCCCAAGCAGTAGGGAAGAAAAAAAAAAAGCTGCGATCGCAATTGGCGGCACTTTGGTGGCAGCTATACCGTGCCGCTTCATTCTTCGGTGGCAGGTCTTTCCCTCCAATAGGGACCGAGGGACTTGCCGCTGAAGAGCTTGACGTGCCGCCCCTTCCTCTTGGCCGTCCCAAGCACCTACTTGCTGAGCTGGTGCCTGGAGCCTGCCCAGTTTACACCAGTGCAAAATCAGTGTAAAAACCCATCAAATCACAATTATTTTGAACTCATGTAAATGCCTAGGCAAGGTGCAGGGCAATGGTAAATCAGGCTCCATAATCTGTGAGTAATTTCACCTAATCTTAGGCGCTGAGCAGGTTTGCTAACTATCTCTGCAAACAGGGGAAATTTTAGTTTTTGTCTTTGTACCAAAGGTCAGATTTACAATACTGCTTACAGGATAATAAACCCATTAGGGAATTACATATTGCTGAGGAAGTAAATACATTATATATTATCAACTGGAAAGCTTCCAAAGTAGCAAATAGCTGGACTGCATCTGGATCAGGGGTACTTAAATTAAAGGAATTGCTGTTTCTAAAAATAAAGTTTTACTCTCTATTGTTTTTACTCTTCTGGAACAAGCAGAGCTGAGCTGAAGTCCCTCTGAATTTGGGAGATTTGGACAATCTAATTTTACAGCTTAAAAAAATTTGATTTGAATTTTGTGTTCATGTTTATTGACAGCACTGGGAACTGAAGTTCTTTCTGTCTGCCACAGAACAGGCCATGGCAATACAAGCTTTCTTGTTCCTTTTTCTGTGGATAAGGGCTCATTATCCATTAATCATTGGTCTCTCTGATCTGGACACCAGCACAGAGGCAGATTTCCTCTAGCTGAGGTAGTGGTTTGTATGATGTGGGCACCTATTTAAGATGAAGTGAACAAAGTCCAATAGTTTATTCTATATAATATAGGTCACCAAAATCTTAATGGTAACAGTTTTCAGCCACCATTGACTTGGGGTAGAATTTAAGCAAGATGATGGTGATATTTATTATTTGTATTTCAGAAGTATCTACAGGCTCCAGTCAGAGATTAGGGTTTCATTGTGTTAAGCACTGTACATAAACATATAATAATAAAAGTCCTTGCTCCAAAGAGCTTACAGTCTACTCAAATGAGAGAACAGGTGGAGAGTTGACAGGAGGGGATAATAAGCTGCAGTCACAGCATGTCCGCTGCCTAGCCATGCTGAGGGTGGTGTGAGTTACCCCTTGCCCATAAATAACTGCTTTTTTAAAAAGTCTTAGTAGCTATGAATTGGTAGTAGAATTGGAGGCCCCAAACCTGTACACGATTATGTATGTGCTTAACTTCATATAGTTCATTTTGTTCTATTTAAGTCAATGTGATAACTCACAGTGTGTAAAGTTAAGCACATAGTAAATACAGGAGTGGGCTTGGGTCAATGCTGCTTAATTGCTCAGAGATTAGAAAAATGATTAGTTGAAAAAGATTGTGTGGCTGTCCAAATATAGGGAGTTCCATGGATGACTTCAAGAGGAAAAACCCCACTAAGACAATCTTGTTGTGGTTTTAAGCCACTGAGAGGCATCCAAGAGCTCTTAGGATAAAATAGATTTCATCTCAATTTTAACTTATGTGTACCCTCTGCTAGAGAGCTCCAACATTCCCATGACACATTGAGAGCTGGTAGTTGCTTTTCATGTTGTGCAGACGTTGTCTGAGTTTAAACTTTGACATGTGAGGTATATCCTGTTGACTTCAGTGGAGCTATGACAATTTACCTTCTGAGGGTCTGCCTCATATGCTTTTTGGTTTCAGAGCTATATATTTAGTAAAACATATTGATAATATATGATGGAATAATGTAGTCCTTGTATATTATCCTTTAGTTGAATGTATTAAACAGGTGTCATATTAAAATATTTGTTACAATGTATTATAACTATACTAAAGCAAAGAAACTCAAAGGTAATATGTAGGCTTTTTGTCTTAGTCATCTGCAGTACAGTGCTCAGTGCATGCCTCAACACCATTCTCAAGAGCTCAGTTGCCCATTTCTTATTGGGAGTGAGGAAGCTGCAGGAGAAGAAGGGCTATTTACAGCTCAGAAAAGGGAATGCAGGGCCCTGAGAAGTTGTGAACTCCTTGTTCCATAGATTTATAGTAAAGTATTTGCTATTCCTGACGTGCATATAAGCATGGCAGGCAGCTTGGTGTTTTTGAAGTTTATAAATCTTTTAAGGTTCTATTAAAGTTGGTTTAAGACAACCTCTGGTATTAGTTAAGGAAAGATTTGCTTATTCTAGATTTCACTGAAAACTTGAGTACTAAACAGGAGTTGTATAACTATCAGAGTATTGTAGTGTTCTGTAAGGAACTACATTGTGTGCCGTGGAGACCTTGGGAAATGGTAAATAAAGATGAGATTCTAACTATTGTTTTCATTCCTTCTCATCCTCGTTTGAAGTAATTTCACATCAAGGGCTTATTATTTTGTTCTTTCCATGTTATATTTTTACATACAAAAAACCCTTTAGGGTTCTATTCATGAAAAATTCCTTTTGCTGTGACATTATTTTAATTTCAGGATGTTCTATGATATGACTGAGTTAGGGATTTTTTGTACAGAATTTTTAAAAAAATCCTACAAATTATTATTTACACAATTCTTTGTTAGTGATTTATCAGGGTAATGTGAAGAATATGATTTTTTGGATGGAAAATATACATGGGGTTTTGGAATCATCTGTTTTTTACTTCTAAATAACCTGTTGGGATGGCCAGCTATTAGAGTTTCCATGAATCATTATTCAGTTTAGTAGTAGCCACCATTTTTCTGTTCATCAAAGTCGGTGGCAAGAAAGAACATCATTGTGCCACATACATTTTTCCTCCCTGTCTTTAACATCCTTTTTTTAACATACTTTTTTCTTTCCCCAAACCTGCCCATCCGGGGTGCTGGAACAATTTTTATTGTGAGGGGGTGCTCAGAGCCATTGAACCAAACTGTAAACTCATATAATGGAAACCCCTTCAAGCCAGGGGTTGCTGCACCCCTAGTTCTAGCACTTATGCTGCCCAGAACTTTTTTGTTTCAGTTTTACAAAATGTCTACTGAAAAGAGTAAAAGACAGTGTGCCTGATACTTGGATATACAATACTATACCAGATATTAGAAAATCAAACTTATAGCCTTCTAGATCAGGGGTGAGTAAAGTTTTTGGCCCGAGGGCCACATTGGGGTTCCAAAACTGTATGGAGGGCCTGGTAGGGAAGGCTGTGCCTCCCCAAACAGCCTGGCCCCTGGCCCCTATCCGCCCTCTCCCACTTCACACCCTGACTGCCTCAGAACCCCAGACCCATCCAAACCACCCTGCTCCTTGTCCCCTGACCACCCCCTTCCAGGACCTCCTACCCCTAACCGCCCCCCCGGGTACCCCACCCCCTATCCTGCCCCCTGACTGCTCCCTGGGACCCCCGGCCCCTTATCCAACCCCCCTCACCTTACCATGCCGCTCAGAGCACCAGAACTGGCAGCCACGCTGCTTGCCGGAGCCAGCCATGCCACCGTGCGGTTTAGAGCACTGGGGCAGGCCGGTAGCTCTTGCAGCCGCACTGAATGGCAGGAGCTCACAGCCCTGTTGTCCAGAGCGCTGGTGGCACAGCGAGCTGAGACTGCGGGGGAGGGAGGACAATGGGGGAGGGGCTGGGAGCTAGCCTTCCCGGCCGGGAGCTCCTGCACCAGGCAGGACAGTCCCGCAGGCTGTATATGGCCTGCAGGCCATAGTTTTGTCCTCCTGTGTTCTAGATCATTAGTTAATGTATCCCACACAGTCATTGCCATCTGCATTAGTTTGGTGGCCTTCGTGAAATTATCTGGTAACAGTGGTATATTTCCTCATAAGCAAGTGTCCACTTTACAATATCATCACATAATTAACACTAATTAGCATCCTAGTTCATAGTTGGAACAGAAAAGGCAAGGATTTGAATTGGAATAAAGACTAGGAAGGAAGGTATGGGGGATCTTTCCAGAACAGGGTTAAGACAGCATGGAGTAGCTAGCACTCTAAGGGTAGAGTACTTATCTACAGTGTTATCACTCTAGTATTGTCCACTGACAAAAAATTTAACTGAATAATAATAATAAAAGCTTAAGAAATGGAAGAGGAAGTAGGGTCATTGTTGCTTGATGTAAAACAAAATAATGAGACTATTTTAATCAAAATGGATAAATATTATGTGGCAGTTTTAACACTTTTTCATGACATCACCAGAAAAAGTGCTAAAGATTTTATGGCCCAGAGTCTCTGGACTAGCTGAACTGTACTCAGTGCAAGATCAGGATGGAGAGAGAAAGGTGGGCTAAAGCCACCTTCATATTTTCCCAGTCCCAGGCCACAGGGTGTTGGCCCTGTCTACTATATTTTATACTAGCTGCCAGTAGTCGACAGGTGCAAGTTCTGAAGCTGGAGATCTGCCAAGTTCGGGGATACTCCAACTACGCCCCTTTTCCCTGGCCATGCACCCCTAAGGAACGGATGGGATAGGAGCCAGCCTTATACCACCAAGGAATTCCCCAGTTCACAGAGAATCCTTCACTGGCGTGTTATACTAGGTTTAACGGAGCAGAGAATCTGACCCAGTTTCTCTAATATGATGTTTTTCACTGACACTGCTGGCTGAGTACTCTATGAAGCAGAGGTAGGCTGAGAGAAACATTCTGAAGCTACTTCTCCCTATGCTGGTGAAGGTCAGGTGTAGTACAAAGGCTCTGCAACTCTGTAGATCATGTGATGTAAGTCGTGTTTCACAAGGAAAGATTAAAAGAGTTAAATCTATATTGCTTGTTTAGGTGAAAATGGGATGGGGTGGTATGACATAACCACCTCCAAGTTTTTGAACTGTGTAGACACCACAAATGGAAGTGAATTGTGTAGAGTGGCAAAGGTATAACTAGGAATGATGGAATGAAATTAAGAGAGAGGCTGAATATCCGGAGAAATGTTGACAGTGATTCTTATTCATGAGTGGAACGGAATAGTCAAAGGAATTTGTGGAAGCCCCACTGCTTGAGTTATCTAAGGCTAAACTGAAACAAATTCCCAAGAAAACAGTGCTTCACTGGCAGTGTGACAAACTATATGGCCAAATATATCTGTTTTCTCTAATTTCACAATAGCTGTACTTTTCAGCATCCCAGTTCATGGGAAGGCATTATTGCGATTATTAGGGGAAACAGTAGGTCACATTCTCTGCTGCTGTTAATTGGTGCAGTTCCATTGATTTCACTGGAGCTGCTCCTGTTTACACCAGCAGAGAAATTGCCTTACTATATTCTGCCTTTCTGCTTTGAGTAAAACATTAGTCTTATAGCTGAGGTCTGCAAGGAAAGAGTTTGGAGTCAAGGAGATGAAAGAAGACCAAGTTTTGCACACACTTGAATCCTTAGATACCTGCCCACTAGCAAAAGAGACACGTCTGCCCCCTGAAATAAAAGGTGCTACAAATCCTATTGATTGATTTACTTTAACTAATAAGGAATATGGTAGGAGAGAGCAAAATAGGCACATAATACTCCTTTAAAGTGTCAGTTTATGTAATCATCTGCTCAAGAATTGCAAGTAAATTGTACTCCCTTTTCCTAAGTATCTCTGATTGCCGTTGTATAAAGTCTCAGACTGTCTTTTACTAACATTACATATTCCTTTGGGAAGCAAACGAGAGGTACATGCACTTGGGGAAAAAGGTGATTACACAAAATATACTGTGTGCCATCATTGTAATGCAAATAATGCAGTAATACACATTTCAGTGAATAAAGCCTATCTAACAGAAAAGTACACCCTGTATTGGGAAAGGAAACTTACAGTAGAAGAATGAAATGTATATGTAATTTTGACAGGCTTAAAATATAGTTTTCTTCTACTAATGTGCCAAAACATTGCATCTAAGCACTTGCACTGACATTTCAGAAAGCTCCTTTTGACATACACAGTGTATCATCTAGTGCAGTGTTCATGGAATTAACATTTTCCTGGAGTAATCATATACAATTTAATGACCAAATAGTTCTGAGGCAATACAACTGGATTTCATAGGAACTAAATATATTTCTTCACACTGATCCAGCATGTTTTAGTTGAGCAGTCATTAGCATGTTTATAATGGTTCTAATTTAGCACAACATTTTCTGAATTTTATCCTTGAGTCATTTACAAATTGTTCATATTGAGTAAACAAAGGAAACAGATTGCATTTTATACTTAGTAATTTATCTGAAAGAAGAGGGGAGGGTTAATTGTCTAAAAGTTTTGCTCTGTTTGGGGAAGTGATTTTAGTCTTGCATTGCTTGCTGCACAATGCATTTTTCTCTCTGTTCTGGAAAAAAGAAAAAAGGGGAAAAAAAGAAAGAAGGGGAAAGGACAGAGGAGTGAGTAAAATGAAAAATTAGGAGCAGGGCAAGACTGGCCACTCCCAGAGGGGAGTGTGGAGCAGAACTGGAGCTGGCACGAGATTATCTAAAACAGTTGGTGCATTCCTTAATGATCAAGCGCCTGAGAAGTCCAGCTTTCTCTCACAGAGCATCTGTGTTGATGTTTATATCAGTGCCCTGCTGTATGGGAAAAGCGTGCTTTCTCTTGTTGCTTTTCTAAAAATAGTGTGGAATATAACATTGTATGAGTTATTTTAGGAGAACAAAAACATTTGCAGGGTTAAAGGTTTTGCTTTTTAATAAATAAAAAAATAAAGGTCAGGACTGTATCTTAAGCTTGTCTTTAGGTGGGAGTGGGTGGTACAAGCAATGTACAGTTTTCTTTGTATGTAGGGGTTTGCATCAAGCCGTTCACCAGAGATTTGAACTCTATTGAAACAAGCCATTCTAGGCTGGATTGGTACATTCTGCAAACTTGCTGCTGTTTTTCCATTAGGCTCCTTTTAGAAAGCAAGCCTGGAAACTACCAGTGTTTGTACACCAGTGTTTGCATGAGAGCTAGACCAGTCAGGGAGTGTGTGAGAGTTCAGGGTAAAACCAGCACATTTTAAGGCCTAATTATTTTTAGTGCACTTTGAGAGTTTTAATTAAATTTAAGAGAGCACTCCAAACTCTTACAGTTCTAATTTGTTTGTAGTGTAGTTTGTAGCCATGTTGGTCCCAGGATATTAGAGAGACAAGGTGGGTGAAGTAATATCTTTTATTGAACTAACTTCTCAGTTCTAATTTTATCATTTTGTGGAAATCTTGTCCCCATGACCAAATATGTAGCAGTTGGCAGATTCATTTGGTCCCTGTCCTAAAGAAAACTGCTTTTGAGGTAGTCATTGGATTTACATTATTGCTATCAGGCAAGAATTTCTACTAGGAACTACTGTTCCATTATCATTGAGATTACAAATATGTGTTTACATTAGACATCAATTGTTGTTGTTTGTATTACAGTAATGCCTACCAATCCCATCCCAGATTGGGGCCTCATTGCATTAAGCACTCTACAAACACACAGGCTACATCTACATTTGAGCTGAGTGTTGTGATTTCTAGCTCACCTCGCCATACCAGGCTAGCTCTGCTTGAGCAGATATGCTAAAATTAGCATTGCAGGGGTAGCAGGGTCAGCAGCATGGGCTAGCTGCCTGAGTAAGTGCCTAGGAGGTTCAGGTGAATATGTACTCGGGGCAAGTAGCTGTAGTCACCACCCAGGCTACCCCAGCTATGCTGCTATTTTTTAGCACACTTGCTCAGGCAGAGCTAGCATGAGTATGTCTCTGCATGCTAGGAATCACACTCCCAGCTCCAAGTGTAGACATAGGTATAACGAGATGTAGTGTCAGCCCCTGAGATGTCTGAGTGCACATAGTCAGGAGAAACAAAAGAGTGGGAAGGAAAGTTGACGCACAGGAAGGTGAAGTGATCTGGCTGGGATCACATAGCAGATCAGTGGCAGAGTGAGGTAGAGAGCCTAGGGATGAAATAATAACCATCTGTAGTAAGCATACCTTTCTCTTCTGTTAATTTTTCTAGTTCTTAAGTAATATTCTTTGCAATTACTATCTTATTTATGTGTACGTGGCTGGTGGTTGTAGCATTCACCATCAAATTGGCCGTTGAGGGGGTAGTAAATCAACAAAATCTTGAAATGCTAGTCAAAGAAGTGCATTGGCTAACAAAATATCTCACATGTCTTATTTTTAAATTTTCTGTTATACTATGAAAATTAATTACTCTAGGATGGAAATATGGAAATTGAGAAGGATGAGATGAGATTCACTTGACCTAACTTACTGGTGACAGGAAGATTGAAACCAAGCTACTTATGAAGAGGAGGCAGTGACACTACATTGTAACTTTCTGAAGGCTGTTTTTGATTAGTTCTGTATTGTTACTCTCCTTTTTTCTTTTAGTTAAAGTTTATTGAAAATGAAAAGGGTGATTTGTATTTGAAAGAAGAAAATGAGTAATATGGCATCAAAGAATCTATTTTAGTAACATTACACAAACTTTACATCCTTGCATTATAAAAGAATAGACAGCATCATCCAACACTTATGTTTGTTAGTTATGGTTAAATTATATTTTTTATTTATCAGGTCATGACTGTAAATGTGAAGTTCTTCATTTCAGTTTGAATTGGTATAAGATTATAAAAGCTAATTCTTTCAAAGTGAATGAAATTCATCTTGCTGAACCCTGAAATGTTACAGTTTGCATTTAATTTTAATATACATATTACCAAGAATGAAGACTATGATTATAATGGTATAGAGCTATGCTAAGTGGTTCTTTATCTCAAGGAAATCTAGAGGGCAAAGAATTCACAAAAGGCATATAATCAAGCTGTTCTCTTACACCTGAAGATGGATCTGTCCGTGAAAGGTGATACCGGGCTACACACACAAATTAAGTCTGATCACTCAATAGTAAAATGTACTTCACTTTCTGAATAACAGATTTCTTTAGCTGAAGCTAATAATGCCATTGGTAGTAGTATAAAAGTCAGTAGCACCCAATATACACTAACTAGACCAACATCTGAATGATCTTTGTTTAAAACGAAATCTTGCATTTTACTGAAAAATTCTTACAGTTTCTGAATTGCTTTTTCTAACTAGTTTTTTCTCCTTGATGTGAAATACCAAAGCAAATCCTCCTCTTTCAGATGCATAATGGGTTGTTTTTGTTTTCATTTTTGTTGTTTTGGTGTCAAATCATTAGTAGATCATCATGGAACTAGTGAAATCCTGTTGTCACATAATAAATCAAGACATTCTCAGGCCAGGTCTACATTAAATAGCGAGGTTGACTCAGCTGCATTTTTCAGGGGTATGAAACATTCACATCCCTGAGTGATGTGGCTAAGCCGATCTGATCCCAGCTGTAGACAGCGCTAAGTCAATGGAAGAATTCTTTTGTTGACCTAACTTCTGCCTCTTGGGAAAGTGGTTTAATTATACTGACAGGAGAACTCCTGGTGCTATAGTGAGTGTTTACACCCAAGTGCCACCACGCTGCAGCTGTGCTGCTCTAGCAGTTTAAGGCCTTGGCTACACTGGTGCTTTACAGCGCTGCAACTTTCTTGCTCAGGGGTGCGAAAAAACACCCCCCTGAGCGCAGCAAGTTACAGTGCTGTAAAGTGCCAGTGTAAACAGTGCCCCAGCGCTGGGAGCGCGGCTCCCAGCTCTGTAAGCTAATCCCCACGGGGAGGTGGAGCACGTGCAGTGCTGGGAGAGCTCTCTCCAGGTGCTAGTGCTGTGACCACACTCGCACTTCAAAGCGCTGCCGTGGGAGCGCTCCTGTGGCAGCACTATACAGCTGCAAGTGTAGCCATACCCTAAGTATAGACATAGTCCAAGTGAAGTTAACGAACAGAAGAAGAGGGAGCCACTGTTACTCTTGTTTACCAGTAGTTTGGATTTTGGAAAAAAGAATTTTTCCTTTAACAGATATATTGAATGGGATAATTCCCTATAGACTGTTTCTCTCATGTAACCTTAACTTGTCTGAGGCCTCCAAACCCATTTGACTTAGCTTGATCCAATCAATGCTGTCATCTCTTATTGTGGAATTGGAAACAAATGAATACGTATAGTAGCAATGGCTTAGGGAGTATGCGCTGCACAGTGAAGATGGAAAAGTTTCACATTTTAGGACATTCCCAGAGCTTGCTAAAACATAATGAATACCTATTATGTTCAGTGAAATCTCATTGTATTATAATGTGCATTGTAACATTACTATAAAGCATAAGGATGGGAATTGTCATGCTCTTAATTATACAGCACTCTTATTCTGAAACACTGATGAGTAGTTTGACAATCAACTGAGAGTTATATCATCCTTTGAAATACAGTATTTGCTCTTGTGCTAGGTATGGTCTGATATTTCCCCCCAGGCTTTTCCAACATTTCCTTGAGTTCTAATATATTTTAGATGCACTTAGAAAAATATGTCACATGTACCTTTGATTGAATTACATTTCTGTATACATTTCCATTCATTGTTTATGAATTTACAGTGCATTTGCAATCATTATTAATAAATCAATGTGCTTTTGTCTTCTGTCACAATGTAATGTATATATACAAAAAGAATTGTTTGCAAACAAGTCATGTTTTAGAACTCATATCAGTAATAATTATCAGCTCACAGCATTGTTACAACATGTTTTGAAAGAAGCTTATTATAAAAAAAACAACAAGGCACTGCAAGGTAGCAAGAGTAAGACAGTTCAGTTGATCATTGATATGGGTGCTGTAAATATGCCACCGTATACTATAGTGTTTTATTAAATCTCAAAAAGTCAAAGCTGATTTGAAATAATGTCTGACAGTCAGGGCTTTGAAGTTTTGCTGCTGCACTCTCACATTTAGGCTTTCTTTTATGTATGACTGTACCGTAAAAAACAAAAACACACATGGCATGAATGCTTTCTTCATATCTATATTTCAAAGGAAGTAATGAGAGGCTACTTCAGTAAATTAAAAACAATCTGAAACTATGTGGATGGACCCAGGCAATTGTAAGGTCATACTGTGTTCATGCAGGATATAGTTTTGGTTACTTGCTTGTTCAAGGTTGTGAGACTGGAATAAAATAGAGAGAGAATGCAAAAGTTATTCTTGATGGGAAGAAGATGACTTTCATTTAGTCAGAAGAACTTCAGAACTTGGCTGTGATAGTTAGCACCCATTCTTCATCACCCATCTTGCAACAGAGTGCTGGATTCCATCCATTCCATGGCTGATTGATTAGCCAGTGGACAAATGTTAATTGTTTTCATCAATTCTTTGTGTTCATGGAGAGATCCTTTTCATCTTCTATCTAGGACTCACTTTACCTTTGTTTATTCAGCTTGTTTATCTTCTAACAATCTTTTCTCATCCACCATTACAAGTTACCACATTGAGGGAGGATCCTGCAGTACTTCTACTCCCATTGCACAATTAAAATTACTAAAAGAAATATTGAGGGGTGGGGATTATGCAATAAACATCATAATTTAGAACAAATCAGGTTTTGATAGATCATCCAAACTCTAATTTATAGCTGACACATTTGCTCTTGTTGTCTTGGGAAGAAAAGTTCTCCTAGGGTGTCTAACAGCATAAAATACGTGGAGTAGAATTCTGTACTCTACTGACTTACAGTATCCCATTCTGTACTGACTTACATCCTGTGTAACTCTGTTGACATGGATGAGTTAGCATGGGGTATAAACCAGTAGAAAATGTGCTTAGTTTATAAACTAGAGCTGGGACCATGCCACAGATTCAAAATCCAAAGGTGAACATTTATCAAGAGTATTCACTTTCCTTGCTTAGTTTATAATAGATAGTCCTGAACTGAAACATCCCTAAACTTCACAGATGTCCAGATTCCCCAGGCTTTAGGATGCTTTTGTGCTGGGTCCTTGATTCAACTCTCCAGATAGTTTTGCCCTCCAGATTTGGGTCCAGACTTCCACAACGTCAGTGGAATTTGGAATCCGGTATTCTGGTTCATCCCTATTTCTATAATGAACTAAGTCAGAAAATGGATTATTAATATTGAAGAAATTTCCCCTATATAGGAAGGCAACTTTGAAGATTTTATATGTATGGAGGGAAATTGACTTTCAGTACTAAAGAAAAAAAGGCATCTCCTCACCATAGATCCTTTTCAGGCTGTGTGCGTGAGCATATGTGTACAAGGGCTCCGGGAGGAACATATTTTTCATTGTAAGCTGCTTGTTATCCCTTCCATATAGGTGAATGTCCAATTTCAGGTATCTCCAGTAAGACAGGTGAACATATTATGATGATTTTAATTAAGAATTATGCAAACCGACCCCCACCAGTTGAAAACCTTCTGGAATTAAAAAAAAGAAGCAGCTGTAATTACAATATATGTTCACGGTTCTTAAAAGTCACCCGTTGTATTTTCCTAACCTTTGTGAGTCTGCCCAAGAACAAAATGTAATAGCAAATAATTACGAGCTGTTTGGATAGAAGTTCAGTAAGGAGAAATGCAATACCTGTGCAGTCTAACATCTTTTAAAGAAATACTTCCTTGCAAATATTTTTTAATCATTTATATAGAAAAAGAAAACTACAGCTATTAACATGATTATATTAAGAGAGAGGGGAATACACACTGACCCTTCTTTTATTCATCTTCACACTCAGTGGAATTCTTGAGAAATATGTTTCTATGCTGGTATATATTCATACATGTGTTTGCACAACTACATACTTCAAGAGTGAATTTCTTCTCAGCTCTCATGAGATTATTTAATTTTCTCTTGATTCTGTTATTTGTTGCATCCTAAGCTGCTGTTGTTGTAGTGGTTTTGTATCAATTGAGAGAAAGCATCCTGGTTAAAAGTCATTAACACTCATAACTACATTAAACATCAAAATAAAGTCAAAAGGCTCTTCTTTTGCATGGATGAAGGCCTGAAATTTTGACAGGAGAGCAACAGAGAGACATCTTTTTAAACTGATGATATCACAAAAAAGGACAAATTATAATGTTCTATTGGTAATTGATGGTAATTTGTTGATATTTCTATTAGTAGGCCAAAACTCATGAAAGTAATGCATGTTTGTAATTGTTAAAATTGAATAATTTGTTTTATTGTATAACAAGTATTTTAACAGCATCTGCTGCAATGTAAAGCTTCTTAAATTGTGTCTTTTATGGAAAGAGATAGTTAGTAAATAAATTGGCGTTTCTACCTAAATACTATTTCAAAAATATTAACAAGGTATGTTGTCTTTTGAAGGAGGCTTGCATGGCATAAACATGTTGCAATTAAAACCTTGATCTTTTGATGGTTGTAATTTGGTTTACATGAAACTGCTTTTTTCACATATGGAAAGTTAATATGCATGTTAGCATGAAACACTTCTGCATCTTAAAAAATTCATCAGACACATTACCTTCTTTTCCTCCTTTAACCCTCTCCATAAAACACACCTCTCTTGTGATTCCTTCCAATGCCGATCTCCTCTATGACCATCCCCTTTGTGTTGGAACACAGTGTTATCCCCTATGTTGTAAGGTAGGTACAAATCCTGCTCTTCTTACTCATGTGAGTACTCCCAGAGGACTGCCTGCATGGTAATGTGAGGCAGGATTTGGCCTTTAATTTGCAAGTGATTCACGGAAGAGACCTTGAGTCGAATTCTACCTTCATTTAAAATAACTCTTGGTAGATCAGTGGGATTGAATTAGTGTAAATATGGTGAGAAATTGGCACCTTATTATGTGTTTGTAAAGCACTGTTTATGCCTAAAACAACCTCTATCAATAAAATATCAATTATTGGCCTGATACTGAGAGATAATAAGAACTCATTTTGAAAGAGAAAGTAATTAAGGAGATAGAGGTGAATGGTAATTGGGATAAAATACAACGTGGTTTTACAGAAGGTAGATTGTGCCAGACCAACCTGATCTCCTTCATTGAGAAGATAACTGATTTTTTACACAAATGAAATGCAGTAGATTTAAGCTACCTAGATTTCAGTGAGGCACTTGATACAGTTCCACATGAGAAGTTGTTAGTTAAATTGGAGAAGATGAGGATTAATATGAGAATTGAAAGGTGGATAAGGAACTGGTTAAAGGGGAGACTACAAAGGGTCATACTGAAAGGTGAATGGTCAGCTGGAGGGAGGTTACTAGTGGAGTTCCTCAAGGATCGGTCTTGGGACCAATCTTATTTAACATTTTTATTGCTCACCTTGGCACAGAAAGTGAGAGTGTGCTAATAAAATTTTCAGATGACACAAAGTTGGGAGGAATTATCCATACAGAGGAAGACCAGAATATCATACAATGATCTGTATGACCTTGTAAACTGGAATAATAGAAATGGGATGAAATTTAATAGTGCAAAGTGCAAGGTCATGCATTTAGGGACTAGCAACAAGAATTTTTGCTATAAGCTAGGGATGTATCAACTGGAAGTGACAGAGGAGGGGAAAGACCTAAGTGTATCAGTTGATGACAGGATGACTAAGAGCCACCAATGTGGTGCTGTTGTGAAAAAGGATAATGAAGTCCTAGAATGCCTCAGGTGAGGTATTTCCAGCAGAGACAGGGAAATGTTAGTACCATTATACAAGGCACTGGTGAGACCTCATCTGGAATACTGTGTTCAAGTCTGGTCTCTCATGTTTAAGGAAGATTAATTCAAACTGTAACAGGTTCAGAGAAGGGTTACTAAGATGATCAGAGGAATGGAAAACCTGTCTTATGAGAGGAGACTCAAATATTTTGTTTTGTTTAGCCTAACCAAATGAAGGCTGAGGGGAGATAAGATTGCTCTTTATAAATACATCAGAGAGATAAATGCCAGGGAGGGAGAAGATTTATTTAAGTTACGTGCCAATGTGGATATAAGAACAAATGGATATAAACTGACCCTCAACAAGTTTAGGCTTGAAATTAGATGAAGGTTTCTAACCATCAGAAGCGTGAAGGTCTGGAACAGCCTTCCAAGGGGAGCAGTGGGGGTGAAAAAAACCCCTAGCTAGCTTCAAGACTGAGCTTGATAAGTTTATGGAGGAGATGGTATGATGAGACTGACTACAATGGCATGTAGCTGATCTGTGAGTGCTATTAGTAAATATCCCCAACAGTTGGTGATGGGACACTAGATGTGGAGAGCTCTGGGTTACTACAGATAATTCTTTACCAGGTGTCTGGCTGGTGGGTCTTCCTACATGCTCAGGGTCCAACTGATCACCATGTTTGGGGTTGGGAAGGAATTTTCCTCTACGTCAGATTGGCAGAGACCCTGGGTTTTTTTGCTTTCCTCTGCAGCGTGGGGCACAAGTTACTTGTAGGTTTAAATTAGTATAAACTATTGTAAATGGTGGATCTGTAACTTGCAAGTTACTTGTAGGTTTAAATTAGTATAAACTATTGTAAATGGTGGATCTGTAACTTGAAGTCTTTAAATCATGATTTGAGGACTTCAGTAACTCAACCAGAGGTTATGGGTCTATCACAGGAGTTAATGGGGGAAGTTCTGTGGCATGCAATAGGCAGATCAGTCTAGATGATCATGATGGTCCCTTCTCACCTTAATGTTTGTGAGTTTATAGGTGCTGAGTTGCTAAGCCCACTCATCTCCCATTGAATGCAGTAGGAACTAAGAGTGCTGAGCACTCCCATGAGGTACTAAGGTCCTGATTTATTGAGATGCTTAACAAGTGTCTAACTTGAAGCATTTAAGTAGCTTCATTTAAGTCAGTGGGACTACTTAGATGCTTAAATACCTTCCTGAATTGGGGCCAAGTGCTTCTTGGGACTAGGCCCTATAATTGTAATGGAAGTTAATCATACGCACTGTTGAGAATAGACCCCACAAAGTTTAATGGAGATTCCATTGCCATTATAAACAGAGAAGGGGAGAGGGAAATATTCAGCGATATATAAAGTTCTCTCACTGAGTGTTTATAAACCTTGAATAGATGTTGTTAAAGGAGGAAGACTCCAGATTGTGAAACCAATGATATGAGTTACCCATTCCTTGTCTTAAAATCACATTTTACAATTTATTTTTGGAAGGTTAAATTCTGTAAGTTCTATTAAGTTACTTAAAAAGAGCTTTTGATTTAACTGTGGATTATGTTATGCTCTGTGTTAATTTTTTCAACGAAAATAAGGTCTGATCCCTCAGGACCTGTTGAGGCCAGATTCTCACTACATCTTCAGTGCAGTAACTTCAGTGAGAGTTTTGCCTGAATAAGGCCTGCTGGATTGCGCTCAAAGCTTGGACTGCAATATGACCTTCAGAATTTAAACGCCAATCTTGTAATTGTTGCGTAGCTTACTGGGAAAAAATGCTGATACTGTGAATGTAAGAAATGTAGAATTCTTTTGTGAATTCCATGAAGACATTATAGGAATAACTTTTGCATTGACATGAGTAAAAATATATGTTTGTCATGAACACAGTGAGCCAAATTTCCAAAATCTAAATCTTCAACTATATTTTTGAATGTGCAGTCATTTTCAAATGTAAAAGATAAAATTTGTACATGGAGTGGCAATCTATCTATGTAAATTGGCATGTATCTATCTATGTAAATTGGCATGCATATATTCTGAACCAAGTTCTGCTCTCATTTAGATCCCTGTAAATCCATAGTAACTCCATTAACCTCAATGGAGGGTTTACACTGAAGTAGATGAAAGACCATTTGGCCTCAAGTTCATTCCCCTTTGAAAATCTGGTTCAGACAGATCAGGTAGGATTGTTTTAGAGAGACACTTCCTAATCTATCAAGTTGTATTAAGTATTTTTTTTTCCTTTTTCATAGACTCATCTTGCATGGAAAAACTACTTTCTAAAGACTGGAAGGAGAAAATGGAAAGACTAAATACAAGTGAACTCCTTGGAGAAATTAAAGGTATAATATATTAAATATTTAAACATAGACATAATATTTTAGTCACTGAACAGAATAAAACGTGCATTTAATGCATGAACCAGTCGTTGATCCACATTCAAAACTCCCACTGACTTTAATGGGACTATGAGCATGGAATGATGCAAAGTTCAGGTGTTCTGTTCTCTCTAGTGTTTCAAGTATATAATGGAAATAAAATGAATAAATTAACATTGTTTTTCTTTGGAACTCTTTCCAACCAACTCAACCTACTTATTTAGAATGACAAGTATGTTTGAAAAACAAAGACTTTTTTATGTTTAAAACTTAGTTACAAGCAGGATTAAGAATATTTCCTTCTCATTTCAATTTTATTACAAACTTTAAATGTATTATATTAGTTCTCTTATATCGGTTAAGTATGTCAATCTCCGGATACCAAAAGAAAAAGGCTGTGGGTTAGGAGTGATTCCCAAATAATGTATCTTTGCATAGGTAGTATGTGAGGTACTCTTATCGATTGTGGCGGGATGTCACATTTTGTTTATTTTTTTTTTAACCCTGTGCTTCAAATGTCCGACTTGAAGCATGCTAGTTTTTTTACAATTGAATTATCCTTGGAGTTGAAAGAGAGATCCTGGGTGAAATCCTAGCACCATTGAAGTTGATCGGAGTTTTGCCATGTGTATAGCCTGTGGTTCCAGCAGGTCCCAGAAAATTTGTGACACTTGGGATCTAATCAGTGCTAGGATCTAATTCAGTGACAGGATCATTAAGGTGTTTCTCTCCCTATTCTTCCATGGGTTTTCCTGTTGGAAGGGAATTCAGGCTGTTATTGTTTGGATAGCAAATTGGAAAGATAACTTTTCTTTCCACTGTGAGGTTAGCTATTTTACACCATTTATGAGATGTATTGAACAGATTTATTTCTGTTGATTGCTATGGTCTTATTAAATAACCACTGTAAATATATGGGAACAAGGATTTGTTTGTCATATTAACAATGTCTTTGCTAATGTTAAAACAAAAAGAAAGACTATCTGAAGAAAATGGAGGCTTGTGATTTTGCATTTCCACCAGGAAAAGGTCATGAAATATGTTGTGTTTACTATAGATATAAACAAGATGAAGGTTGGTCCTTTTTAATAAATTTATAATCAGTTCTGTCAGCTGATACCATGTCAAAACCTAATTGTTTTTATATGTTTCCTTTGATTAGATTTCTCCTGTATAGTTATAACACTGCAACGTATTAGGTAGGAAAGTATTGATGACTGTAATAAAATACAGTTTTACCAAAATATACTATGCCTGATTGCAATAAACAAAAGGCAGCAAAAACTGGTCATTTGAAATGCTAATCTATTTAAAACCATGTTGTCGGCTGATAACATGGAAAGACTTGGACATTAATTGCGCAATACGACTACCCAAATCTCTAAATATAAGCTCCTTGAATGCCAATAGTAAATCAGAATTAAAATAGTTGGGTCTCTGGCAATGATGGATAACATATTCCTCATTATTTTACCTGGGTGGTTTTTTTTGGATTGTAAAGTCTTTTGATGTACTTCCGAGTGTCATTCAGTTTCCGGCTGAGACATTTAAAGTTTGACTTCTTATAAGGCCTGTTTTCACTGAAGAGTTAACATAGGCTCTTACTCAGGTATTGTGCTCAAACTTTGTTCTGTCCACCCACATGCTCCCTGAGTTTGGTAGTGCTTTCATCCCAGCATAGCTGGCTTGTCTAGAACTGTAAGCTAAAACCCAAGAGAGGCTTTCACTTGGATTGATAACCCATCCGCTTTGCAGTGAAAATGCAAGTGAAACCATTTGAGTGCTGATACCGTCTCACCTGCCCATGTGCCCAGAAAGACGGAGAATTTCTTCCACAATGTAGTGGCACACATGGGTGTGTCAGCACCAGTGAGGACACAGTAACCTGTCTATGGCTTTGCAGAATGACGACTCTTGCTGCTCAGACCTGGGTGCCAATTGCCCAAGTTAACTTTGCAGTGAAGACATACCCAGAGAGTCGTTTTCTGCCTCATTCTTATAGTTCTCAGTTTTTGCTTTGGCCTTCTGGTTAATTGGTTGTGTGCACATTATAAAACTGTAGATGTAAGTGATATCCAGTTTGGGGCCCCTTTTTGCTGCCCAAATGGTGTAAAGTGGCCTTAATATAAATGAGAATTAAGTCCTTAGTGTTTTATTTCTGCCTCAAGGAGAGTTTTAGATTATTACATGTGTTTTATCCTGTGGGGTGAGCATAGCCAAAGGTAAAAGCAAGAAAGAAATTTTGAGTGATGTGAATTGAGATTTAGCAATGTGCCCCCCTCCCACTGAAACTTTGTTCTTCTCTCCCACTGAGGCCCTGAGTTGGCCAGAAGTGTTTGTTAGAGAATGATACCCCTCCAGAATAGTGAGCCCCTAATCTAGGGAACCTGATTTTATTCTCCCTGCAGTGCCAATTAATCCCTGGGCTGGCTGTGCTTGGTGGCAGGGCGCTTTGGTACACCGTTCTTTTCACTCTTCCTTCAGAGGCTCTGCATCATTTCAAACTTCCCTCTGATGAGGTGAGGTAGACATTACTTCTCAGAAGCCAGCCAACAGCTATGTCTTTGCTGACTAGATGAGTCTCTGGAGAGTGACGTGAACTGCTTCTGTCATCACAGAGTTGATTGCATTTTAATAGAGCCTTTTCTCCAGTGGTCACTAAATGGTTTGCAAATATTAATAAAGCCTCCTAAGACCACTGTGAGGAAGGGAAACTTTAGTATTAGTGAGTAAACCATAGTAATGAAAGATGAAGTGATGTGCCCAAAGTCAAATAGTGAGTCGATAGCAGAGTCAGAGATAGAACCCAAGGGTCTTGTTCTAACCCTTAGTAACTCCTTAGAGCTCTTTGCTCTAACCACAGATGACTTTTCCTTGGTGGTCCTTTCCTCTGCCGTGTTCCTTGCTGCTGTCAGCTGACATTCATTCAGGCTATTGGGAGTCACACATCTAAATTCTTGCTACTGTAATTGCGTTTGAAACATACTCCCTTTTCCCAAAGAGACAGGTAAAATTTCAATGAGAATGCACAGAGATACCCAGAAGACTACAGCAGTAATTCTGAGAATTCTGTAGTGATTTGAAATCTATGCAGTAATCATCACCATTACACAGAAGGGGAAACTGAGGCACAGAAAGAGGCAGTGTCTTGCCCCAAAATAGGTCAGTGGCAGAGCTGGAACTAGAACTCAGATCTGTTGATTCCCAGTCCAGTGCCCTTTCCACTGTCTCCAAAGTGGTAACTTATAGCTTTCTTTAAAAATATGTAGCTTGGAGTCATAATGGCGTATTAACATGGATTAGCATTTGTGGGCCTTAAGAAGTGTGTTCTGAGAGGATACTGAATGAAGAGAGTGGGGACCAGGTGCATTGGGGATAAAGAAGACATTCTAATCATGGGGGAGTGTGAAATAAGACTGGAAAATGAGAGCGTAAGAAGTAAATAAAGGAAGTGAGGTAGTCTAAAGATGATTTCAAATCCACCTGTAATCAGCCAAGCATACTTTACGTTGTTTTTGGAAGGTTAAGAGCTCTAGATTTCCATGATCATGGGGTTCATTTTCCCAGGGATGAAGGGATTTCAGGTCGCGTGGTTGCCACTGCTAAAAACTACTTTTGAAAACTTACCCCTGTGCTTGGTTGCAATTAATTCTAAGTCAGGGCGTTTTAACTGGTTAATATTTTTGGCTTTTATGCAGCTGCTTCCTTCTTTTCTATTACTGAGAGTTCAACATGAAGCGATGCAGTGAAAAAAACAAAATTTTCAGTCATTAGCAAAAAAAATCTTGATTTTCAGACGCAGAGGTGTGGTCCAGTGAGGAGCAGCTCTTTGCACTGACTGTTACTGGGAGTTGTTTACTTTAGATAGAAGGTGTTGTTCTTGTTAAGGCTAACTGAGCGCATACTCTCCCTCTGTGTCTGCACAAGTGCCCTTCCACTCAGAGCCTGTGGGAAGGAGCTTCAGTTAGGCAGGGCACACCCTTCCCCCCTCCTCAAAAATGCATTAAAGCTTTTTGTACTAATAGCACAAACTCTTTCTGTGCATGTTTGTGAAACACACAGATGATAAAAGAAAAGAAAAATAATTGTGTGATAGAGACAAAATAAATAAAATTGTGTTTTTTGCCTTACTTTTATATACTTATAATTAATTATAATCGTGTTTTTTTTAAAATCAAGGTCTGATTAGAAACTACATCCATTTGTTAACAGAATGTAAAGCATCCTGTCTAGGTAACAGACAGTGACATATTTTTTATTTCCCATAAGTGGAATTGTTCATGTTCCCAGTTACTCCTGTATACTGTACTTGATGTGTGAAACCACTTAGTCTACATCTTTTTTTATTAGAATTTCAGTTATTGATAAAGGGCCAAATTCTCCTCGGAGTTCCAGGAGAACAATCCTATTGATTTCAGTGCGGTTGCATGAGTACAGCCGAGAGGAGCATTTGGCAGAATATTTTGTAGCTACTTTGTCGTGGTTAAATAAGTTGTCATGATCATTTGATATGTTTATAACTGAAACACGCAGGGCAGATTTTAAAAGGTCCCATGAAACAGATGAGCTGAGCAAAATGATCTGCTTACCTGGGGGAAAAAACCCTCATATTTGCATGTGCAAATTGCATGTCCAATAGCCCAAGCTGTATATGCAGATGTTTTGAATAAACAATGTGGATTCAGATTCAGCTCTTACTTTACGGAAGTTTGGATGCAAGGGATCCAACCCCCAATGTATGCTTTATTGTTGCTTAGGTTTCTAGTTTTTCTTTACTGACCACAACTAGGCAGAGTAGCATCATTTATCACTATAAAGGGTCTGTTTTAAGTTTTCTGTTTCTGTTCCAAACATAAATCTCTGGAATAGTCTTACATGCATCATACAGTTGTCTATTGAAATAGCCTGCAATGGTCTTTTTCAGCATGCAGGGTCTTTGAAGATCAAATAAAGGTCGGTCTTTAAGTTACTTAAGCAATGACATTATTGCAAAAGGGTCAGAATCGTTCTAGCAGTCTTATATATGAGTGACTCCTGGGTTAACTGTGTTACAGGTTTGTGCTATGGCTTCCATTGCCAGCATTTATAACCTGAACTATACATATTTATAGGTATTGTGACTTAAATGTCACATGCTGGCTTTGTACAGTATACTCTGTTTTTAGGATGGACAGTGACTGATGCCCACAGTTTTATCTAATACTGAAGTCTGTTTGCATTGTATGTTTCTCTCGCTCATGTGTAGCCCTTTTATATCCTATACTCATTACAGGGGTAGGCAACCTATGGCATGTGTGCCGAAGGCGGCATGCGAGCTGATTTTCAGTGGCACTCACACTGCCCGGGTCCTGGCCATTGGTCCGGGGGGCTCTGCATTTTAAATGAAGCTTCTTAAACATTTAAAAAACCTTATTTACTTTACATACAACAATAGTTTAGTTATATATTATAGACTTATAGAAAGAGACTTTCTAAAAACATTAAAATGTGTTACTGGCACGTGAAACCTTAAACTAGAGTGAATAAATGAAGACTCGGCATGCCACTTCTGAAGGGTTGCCGACCCCTGCTCTATTAAATGAGTTACAGTTGGAGCCTTATTGACTCCCAAATATAAGCCTAAAGCTGTTGTTCCACATAGCACTTATTAATAAAAATGGTCTGAAAATGGTTGGATAAGAAGGAGGCATGTCTCTGTTTCCTATGGAGACTTTAAGTTTAATAACACAAACCCGCTTCACTCATTTTCTCAGTATTAGATACACTGAATTTATTGTTAGAGCTTCTTCATGTAGGTGACTGGTGTTCTTCATTGAATAGCTGGAAAGCACTGCATTTTCTGTGTATATTAGCTGGTGGAAGAGAACAGTGAGGCACAACAGTTAGCATTTTGTGATTATCAATTACACATTTATGGACTAGGCTCAGAGCCAACTCTTCATGAATGAGTCTGTGTGAACATTATGAATACGATGTGGTTACAAGTATAATAGGTTAGGTTCTTTTCAGTAACAGGTAGGATAATTGCTATTTGCATGCATTTAATACAAAATCTCCTTTCTCTTTTAGTGCAGTTGATAAAACAATGCTGAAATATAGAAACAGAGATAAATTTTCAGGGGCTTGGGTTACACCACACAGAGTGTAGAGGATCATTTTGTATAAAATAAGGCTCCTGATAGTATCATGTTACCCTACTTTACAGTTTGTCCTGGGTTTGCAGTAATTATTTCTCAATTATTATTGTATAAAATCCTCTTTTGCAAACAATAAGTGTTTACAGCAACTGGCTTTATAAATATATATCTATATATCTATATCTATATCTATATATATAAAAGACATTATACATCTTATATCACAGAAGCACCCATAGGCTTTTAATTATGCCACTTTGTATGGCTGTAGACATTTCAAAGCTCCCCTTTGTGCTCTCTATTATAAACATCTTTTATTTCTTTTGAAGTCTGCATGATATACATACTAGCAATTAAAAACCCAGCTCAGGGTTGGAGACACAAGGTCTTCGTAATTAAAACTCAAACAAAAGCTACAAGCGAAAAACCCACTCTATGATTAAGGTCTGAAGTGTTATGATACATTAGAATCTATGTTAACTCCTAGGATTTAAAAAATCAATACACAGGAAAAGAGATCAGTTGGTTCCAATTAGGGAAATCAATGAAAACATCCCTTTCTCCTCCCCAACAACCTCTCCAAAACACCTTAAATTAGTAACTGGTCCTGATTAGAAATATACCACAGGCTGTAAAGTTTTCTGGTAATATATTTATTACAGTGACCCAATGAAATAATGTTTAACTTTATCCTGTACCAATCTAAATCTGAAGTATATTTTTTGATTTTACTACTTCTTTAGACATAGTCATTTTGCATAGTGTGTCACAGTAACTGCCTTTCTGGGTCTAAACTGATGTTATAAAATACATTATACCTTAGCATTATGTAAATGTTGTACTATTTCACAAGTATATCCAAAATTTACCCCTTAGATAGTCTTTATTCTGGGTATGCTTGGTAAAGAAGGTAAATTGACTCCAAAATAAAGAGTATAGTGCACAATAGTTGCATTTACGATGTCCTGTTTTATCTTTTATTTATATATATATATATATACACAGTTAAGATACACTTTTATAATTAGTAAGGCCAAATGTGCTGATTCTGATCTCTCTCTTAAATTGGTGTAAATCCATATATTCTCATGCAATACCTTAATTTTTGTTGATACATGATGGCCCTGATCCTGCAATTAATTATATACCTGTTTAGCTACACACTGTGGATAGTTCCATTGACATCAGTGGCACTGCTTACAGTGCATAGTGTTAAGTGTATCCATACTGTTTTGCAAGACTGGGGGACATAATTTGCAACAGAGAAAATTCTCACATTTTTGTTACTATGACCATTAAGGCATGGAATCATGTTTCAGTAGCACTTATCACAATCACACCAGCTTCTAATATTAAAATGTCAAGTCTATTAATATATATATTTCTTAAGACTTTAGAACTACAAATTACATTGTAATAAACCTTTCATGTAAATCAAATTATACACATCTAGATTGACTAACACATTTTATAAATAAGTCAGTGTATTTACATACATACAATGGTGTAGGAGTAAACAGTGCAACAATATGTTTTTACCTTGGTGGGATACAAATGCAGGCCCCATGCGTGCAGTAGGAAGTGAGTCTACTGTGCCCATATAGAGCCCCATTCAAGTCGGTGGGGCTCCACGTGGCGTACCAGCCCACGGACATGCTATACTGTGCTGGGGTGGGGCCAAGGATACGTGTTAAGACTTCAATGCCACCCAGTAATGCAAAAATCTTTTAAAAAGTTGTACAATTATTGGAAAAATAAAATATATTGTTCTCTCCTGTAACTTAATGCATTTTTCAGTAATAGAAATAGTAGCAAGAACACCTGTAATATTAGAAAACTTTATTTAAATTTTATTTTCAAGTACCAGTAAGCAGGTTTGAAAGTAACTTTGAAAAAGTATAAATACGTTTTATTTCCTCCTCTCCTCCTCCCTCCCCTGGATGGTTTGCAATTTACTTTAGTCAGTAGTTTTTCTGTTTCTTTTTAATTTATATTTTAATATTCCTAAAATTCATATTTATTCATTTTAATAATTGAGGTCTCCAAATGAGCAACATTCTCATTTAAGTCAGAGAGAATTTTGCTTCATTGAGGACTGTGGAACTTGGAACATAAGGTCTACTTTCGCTCAAGTCAGTGCAGAGCTGCTTTTGACTCAAGCCCCCGTCCTGCAAACACTGGTGCACATACTCTACACACAGAAGAACTTCCACTGAAGTCACATGTACCACCTGGTAGGAAAATTTATGCCCTTACATAAGAATTTGCAGCATTGAGACCTTCACTTGTAGCAGGATTGGGCTGTAATTTGCTAGAGTTTTATCATGGTTTGATGGCTTTGGTATTGTCACTGAGTGCAGACATAGGGCTAAATTCTGGTATTGTGCTGCACATAGTCACCTGTCTGAAAACTAATGTACAGCACTGAAAGCTCAGAATGGAAATTTCTTGCCCAGTTTGAGCTCATTGACAACACATGGAGAGGCCTCTCTACGGTCCTTTTGTGACAGGAGCTACAAAGCAATTGCAGGGTCCAGGTGTCAGATAGTGTGGTTTGCATGCTTTTGTTTGTGTCTCAGGATCTAGCAAGAGTCCATCTGCACAAACTACTCATATTCTTGGCCAATACAATCTTTAGCCCTAATTCAGGGAAGTGCTTGCGCATGTGTGTAAGTCTTAATGACTACTGTGGGGTTTAAGGTCCCTTCCTCAATAGGAACAGGAGTACTTGTGGCACCTTAGAGACTAACAAATTTATTTGAGCATAAGTTTTCGTGGGCTACAGCTCACTTCTTCGGATGCATGGAATAGAACATATATTGAGGAGATATATATACACATACAGAGAACATGAAAAGATGGGAGTTGTCTTACCAACTCTGAGAGGCCAATTAATAAGGAAAAAAAACTTTTGAAGTGATAATCAAGATAGCCCAGTACAGATTCCTCAAGAGGGAATCTTTCCAGAAAAGAGGCCTCTATGTGTGTGTGTTCTGCAAGGGGCCGTAGCATGTATCAACACTGCAGGTCAGTGGCTGAGCCACCTGTGGTATATTTATATGGCAAACGGAGCCCAACAGCAGTGAGTCTCAGAACCTGGGTCTACATTCTTGGGCTTGCGGGTGCTAAAAACAGCAGCACAGATGTTGCAGTTCAGGCTGGAGCTTGGGTCCTGGAACATCTATATCAATATTTTTAGTGCTGTAGCATGAGCCGAAGTCTGTACACCCGGGGTCTGTGACTCACTGCTGCAGGTTTCTGTTTGCTGTGTAGATGTACCCTGAGACAGGTCTCCTGACTCCTAATCTATTTTATCCACTGCCACCCTGCAAAGTGAATTTGAAACATTTTAGAATAGGTTTACTGTATGGGTTTACAAAATTTTATTGCTTTGTAAATTTATCCATCAAACAACTCATATCTTTCACGTAAATCATTATTTCCGCCCCCTCCTGCAGAGTACATACCAATGGGTTACATTTTCAAAAGCACCTATGTCACTTTTCCTAAGTCCCATTGATTCATACATATATGTTACTTACACTTGTAAATTAACAGAATTGTACACACACGTTACTGTACCAAAGGATTTGTCTAAATGA
Source organism: Gopherus flavomarginatus (assembly GCF_025201925.1). NCBI lineage: Eukaryota > Metazoa > Chordata > Testudines > Testudinidae > Gopherus > Gopherus flavomarginatus. The sequence continues at coordinate 55,978,827 of NC_066621.1, forward strand.
AATAACTAAGAAAGAACAGAAATCAGCTGGGTGCGTATGTGCATTACTAATGAACTCATAGTATGCATTACCCAGTATTGAGATAGAGATGTTTAAGTGAAATCCAACAGAGTCACTCTGGAGTTACACTAATACAACAGGAATTAGAAACTAACACTTTATCTTTAGCTCTCACACTGAAGTTTTATTGTTTTGTTACTATTTTATGCAGTTGTCTTTTTGTTAGGTTCCTTCTTTATTTTAAATTGTTGTTAATTTCACCCATGCATCCTGATCTTTGTCTTGGCATATAATGTAATTAAATTAAAAGTTATGTTAGTCACTTGTGACCCTAACTGGAGTCAATGGAGTTCCTCCAGCTTTGCCCTAGGATAAGTAAGAATGGAATTTGGCCATGTGTTCAAATGGTGATATAAATTGTGAAAACCTGTGTTTACATCTTCTCTGATGTACTAAAAAAATTTAAGCAAATCTGTTTTATTAATGGCCTGATCTATGTCCCGCTGAAGTCAATAGGTGTCTTTCCATTAGTTTTGGTGAGAGTTGAGTTAGACTCTAGAAACATTTGAAAAGAGATTTCACTTGCTGTATTTGGTAGGATGGTAGCAAGGGCCTACTGATGTTAGACAGGAGAAGCTTGTCTCAATTTCATTTAGTATGTGTCACCAGCACTTTGCTTAACGTACATTTGTATGTTGTAATCCATGTTTGAATGTGATCATAAAGGTGCTCCATTGTTACACAGCAAGATTAAACTGAGATCTGCCCCTATGGCTTTTTAAAATGGGTTGCCCTGTAGTTTCCAGTAATGAGAGAAGCTAGCATGCTTGTATTTAGAATGAATCCTCATGCCTATTGAGATTTGTTTGAATAGGTTTCCATCACAACAGGTGCACAATGTTTTATGAGTAAAATATTATCAGCCTTCCGAATTAGCCAGGGCAAAATGCAAGTTGTCTGATTAAATAATCAAACCCAATACTTAAAAATGTACTTGATTTCCACAGGAATTTTATGTTGCTAAGTCCCAGTCTATCATACAGATTTTTCAGTAGAAACTGTGATTCTTTGCAGCATGCAAGTAGCAGCTTGCAGCATAACCAGTTTGGTGTGTTTTACATAATTCATCATAAATTATACAAGACAAAACCACTAAAAAAGCATATAATAATAGGTTTTACTTCTAGTCTAACATTTGTAATCTACCAATGGAGGTATTATGCTGTACATTAAATCAGAAAAAAGTGGGCCTTTAGTGGAAAATAGTTTGAAAGTGTTCTGCATTCAATTTGGAGGCACATCAGTTTAGAAATATAAAACGCAGTGTTGTTTTTTTAAATAATTCAGTTTATGTGAGGGAGTGGGGGAAGAGAGAGAGAGGGGGAGAGAAAATCCTCTGAATCTGAAGTGCAGCTTACAGTGTGGAGCCCACATATGCCACCGGTTACTGAGTAGTTTGGTAAACACAGACTCAGAGACCCAAGATGTGGATAAAATCTGAAACAGTAGGTTTACCGAGAACAAGCCTTCACCACGAATTGAAAGTGTAACAGTGTAGCTGTCAGACACCAATTACATGCAGGTAACTGTTTATTTTCATATCTGAATCTGTTTGTCAATCAAAGAATGCAATGAATCAGGAGATGGGATCTCAAATACAAAACCACAAAGTCAGAGACAGCATCTGGAAGAACTCCAAGCCACAAAAATTAGGGAAGGAGCACAGAGGGAACAAAAACTGTAAATGCTTGCATAGATTCTGCCTCTATATACATTGAATTTAAATAATTGTGTTGATGCATCAGTAATAATAATTGCTGATAAAAATTATAGTCCTTATTTTGGGCAGCAGTATGTTTTAGTAGATGTGAAATTAAATGTAATTTATATTAATTAGGTATAATATGAACAGTATACAAGTGGTTGACATTTCTGACATTTTTAAAGCATACTACGATATACAAAGATGCTTCTTTTACATTTGTTTTGACTTTGAAATACTGGAGATTGATAAGTGCCCCATATGCGTTCTGTGCGCATAAAGACCACAGTTCTAACCTCAGAGGTTTGAAGGTTATTTATAGGCAAGTTTCACTATACTTTGAAATTCATTTATGGGGGTTTATAGTTTATTTAACTGTTTACAGGGAAACTTTATTCTCCGGGCCCTGGAATGCATTCTGACTAACGGTACTAAACCAGCTTCTACTGTTAAAAATGCAGCTGCTGTACTCAAATTGCAGGATTTCAAAAGACAGTGAAATACGCAGAAAGGCTTTTACACAGGTTTGTACAGCCAGAGTTTTACTAAGTGAGGAAAAGCCTACAGGGACTTTCAGGTTTTGATTGGTAACATAAAGGGAGCACAAACAGAAGTTTATTAAAAAAGGTAAAGAAAATGAAATGGGCATAACTGTTCTGTGGTTTGCTTGAAACATAGGATTTCAGATCCATTAAGAATCAGAGTTCCTTTTAATTTCTAACGAAAGAGCTTCTCTTTACCTTTGGTGCCTAAACATGATGTCACTTAGGCATTTGCCTAACACATAATTGTGATTCCCCAACAGTCACAGGTTGACTGTGGATATCTCTGCATATAGTATCATAAATGTAAGGTTTCCTCCATTATTGTATTTGCAAATTTATTGTATCAGCCTCATTTTTTGTCTCTTCTGACGAGTGGCTACCTACATTATAACTGCAAAGTCTAATCAGGGGTGGCTCTAGACATTTCACTGCCCCAAGCATGGCATCATGCCGCGGGGGGCTCTCTGCTGGTCGCTGGTCCCGCGGCTCTGGTGGACCTCCCGCAGGCGTGCACCGAAGCCGCGGGACCAGCGGACCCTCCGCAGGCATGCTGCCGAAGGCACCCTGCCTGCCACCCTCCCAGTGACCTGCAGAGTGCCCCCCGCGGCATGCCACCATGTTGGGGCCTGGAGCCGCCCCTGGGTCTAATATAAAAATAAATGGGCCTGATTTTTCAAAGGTGCTTAGCACTTGCAGCTCCCACACCTACCAAGGGTCACCCAGCTGGAATGACAGCCACACAGCTGCCCCTGCTGTCACTCTTTCTCACTCATTCTCCGTGAAATGTCACTCATGAGCAGGGCTGCTGGCAGTGAGCAATGTTTCCCCTTTTGCTTCTCTTCCCACTTACTGTTCCTGGCTTTTAAACAGGCGGCCAGTGCTTCCTCCTACTTCCTCCCCCTTTCCCACTACTCCCTTTGTTGGCTACCTTGCTTCCAGTCCCACTGTGCCTGTCAGGGCAGCACAGTGAGGCAGGAATAGGTTATCTGCACTATTGTGAGGCCCTGGACAGCAGCACATTTCATCTTCAGGACACAGTTGCAGGAGAAACAGGACCAGAGCGGCTACAAAGAAATTCAAGGACAAAAAGGACTGAGGGGAAGACTGCTCTGTTTAGGAAAAAGGGCCAGTGGGAAAATGGGAAAGAGAAAGGAGAAGGTGGCAGCAAAGAGGAGATAGTGATAACAAAAAGAGAAACGAATGGGACAGAAATTGGAACTGAGAGAGGGAAGGAAACTTTTCAGGGACAAATAGGGGAAGAATGGCCTTATGGCTAATACACATGATATGGGGTGGGGAGGGGAGGAGGTGTATGTCAGGAGTCCTGGGTTTAGTTTCCAGCTCTACCACTGACTAGCTGAGTGACCTTAGGAAAATCACATAATCTCCCTGTACCTCATCTTTACCAATCTGTAAAATGGTGTTAATAATATTTACCTACCTGTCAGGCAGGTGAAATTACCTTGTCATGCTGAGATGGAAGTACCATAATTAACATAAGATTATCAAATAGAGGGAGACAGGCTGAATCAGAAAAATGTTGGACACTTAATGTGCTTTAATCTTTGAGCTACACAAGAATTGGTAGAGTGGTAAATAATAACAAGGACAGGTCAGTTCTACAGAGAAAGCTGGGCCATATGTTGACAAATTGGAAAGGCTTCACAAAGACTAACAAGAAGAATTCAAGATCTGGAAAACCTGCCTAACAGTGAGAGACAAAAGAAGCTCAATCTATTGCATTTATCTAAGAGAAGGTTAAGTGGTGACTTGATCAAAGTCTATAAATACCTACATGGGGAGATGTTTCAGATAGCACAGGCCTCTTTCGTTTAGCAAACAAAGGCATAACAAGATCTACTAGCTGGAAGCTGAAGCTGGACATATTTAGACAAGAGATAAAACACACAATTTTAACAATGAGGATAACTAACCACTGCACCAACATACCTAAATATGTGGTGTCGTCTCTATTACTCAAAGTGTCTAAATCTTGACTAGATGTCTTTCTAAACGAGGTGCTATAGCTCAACTAGAAGTTATGGACTGGATGCAGGAATTTCTTGGTGAAATTTTCAGGTCTGTGTTATACAAGGAGTTAGACTAGATGATCACAGTGGTCCTTTCTGGTCTTAAAATCTATGAATAGGACTGGCCAGGAAAAAAGACTTCCAGGAATACATTTCAAGGTTTTGGAAATATTTTCATCCAAAATCATGACAAAAATCCAAAACATGAAGTTTTTAGTGGAACTGGGGGTCTGCAATGTCTCGTTTGGGAAACACCAAAATGTTCCCGCAGCAGGAGCATTTTGGTATTGCCAAAAAGAAATATGCTCCCTAATTGCCCATGCTTCCCAGGAACCTGGAAATCCTGGGAACCCTGGAAGGTGGGTGGGTGAGCAGACAGGAGACTAGGAAAACTGCAGAATATTTTGATTTTGACAAATCGGTATTTTCTGACACTGCTTCCTCCCCCCCTCCCCAAAAAAAAAGTTCTGTCAGAAAATTCCTGACAAGTTGTATCTATGAACCTACTTAAACTTGGCAGCTATTAACTTCCATTGACTCCAGCTGTAGTTGTGGTGCTCATTACTTCTGAAAATTAGGACCTTATTTTTGGAATAATCCTCAGGTGTAGAGCCATATTCTGACACTTTTGAAGAGAGAAGTGCATAGGAAAGGCATTTTCAGATATGACTACATGCAAACAGGTACCAAATCCTGAGTTTAAATAACAATGAGTACTCAGTGTTAAGGACTGGCTGTGGGTGGGGCTTGGTGAGGGTTTTTGGGTCTATGAGCATGAAATATGTTCATTGTTCAGCCGATAGCTAGCTTTATGTCTGGGTAACTTGCCTCATTTTTTCATATATAGATATAAATTAGCAATGTTGTTTGTTCTAACCTTCAGAGAACAAGCCTTCATTTTCTGAGGCATAATTAGATTTATGTCAAAAGACCAGGTACTCAGTGGATAGTCAGAAATATTATTTGACAATGAATCATCCAATACTACATACGATACATTTGATGAGCTACTTGTCAAATGTGCTATAGAAAATTGGCAGTATGGCAGTTTTGCCTATGCCATAAAATATTGCTTAAAACAGTGAAATGCATAAAGAACATATAGAAATTTGTATGGAAACTAATATTAACTTACCCAATGCTGAATGAATACATAAAAGCTATTAATATTATGATTAGGTAACAAAAATAAACATAGTTTTGCATTGTTAATAGTAAAACAAACCCCAACTCTTCTGGAAAAAGCCTGGAAAAGGGGTGGATCTTATATCTGCTTTTAAGCTAACTAGCAAGGTTCTGATGGACCATTAAGGGGAAATGAATTCTTGAGCCAACCATCATCCTCTGAGAATACCTAGATACAAGCACCCCAGATTGTTAAATGTAGGGCGTGTTACCTCAATCACTGCAATATATCTCAACTGCCTCTGTAAAGTTATATGTGTTTTAAGCTAAGCTAATGTTTCAGTTTTGGTTGGAAAACTTTAAATGTTGCTGCTTTTTCTCTCTCATAAAATGAGAATGTGTGATGTTTAGCTCATGTTCTGGCATGGTGGATTCTCTAGTGAGAAGACAAAAAAACTGATTAAATCATATTATGAGAATTAGAAGGTTAGCTGGTGAAGAGTTAATAATAGTTTTGTCACATTTTGAAAAGAAATAATTTTTGTAATAGTCTTCTTTATTCTCAATGTTATCTTAATCATATCTGAGATGTAAATGGTATGCAATAGATTGAACAATGGAAAAAATAACTGTTCTTAATAAATATGAATTATAAACACTGAAATAATATCTAAATTTCTGTCAATTTTTTTGTTGGTCAAAATATGTAGGTTTTTTTGCGTGAGAAAGTAGGTTTAAATAATACTTCCTAATTTGTATGAATATTTTTTTTTAATTAAGTTGTTGCAATTTTGTTTGTGAAAGGTGCCAGATGGATGTCTGTGGAGACTGGAGTCTTTTCTTTACCTATCCCGTCCCCAGTTCTGCAGACTGCTCTGCTTGTGTGGATTCTTGAATCTACATAGAACCCATTGACTTCAGTGAGGCACCAACACAGAACATCTTGCAGGAGCAGGGCACTAAATTATACAGCCCAGGCAGCAGCAGCAGCATAAACTTCTCTATACAACCCCACGAGTATGCATTGAAACACGCATGGAAGAGCCCTAGAAACGAGAGGGTTATATACCTCTGAACACATTTCATCTTTGTTGTCTTGGGTGAGACTGCCAAAAAAAAGTTCCAATTAGTGCCAAACTATTGAAATGGTTTAGCAAAGTGATATGTAATATTCCAAACCTTTCAGCAGCTCTTCAACATCAGCTATTTTTTTCCCTTTGATACAATCACAATGTTGCGTTATCATTTTAGAATCATTTGGTGATTATGCCGTAAAAACAACTGAAAGGCAGAATCTTGAACTTGATAAGAAACTTTGGAGCTTTCTTTTATGCTGACATCACTTTCAGTGAGAATCTATGGATACATGCCTCCAACAAATCTCAACTTTCATGCCACTACTTGATGTTGCAAGTGAAGAGTGAGAAGGGAAATTAAAGGAAGAAACGAATGAAATAATATTAACAATAGTGCAAAAGAGTAGGCTGAACAAGATACATGACTCGACAATGGCTTCAAGAATCCATACAGGGAAGAATGTGTTCTTGCCTAATGGTGTGAAAAGAAAACACTTGAAACCAATGGGAGTTAGGTACCTGGGTACTTTTGAAAACCCCACCAGGTGCCTATCTCTATCCTTAGATGTCTAAATGCCTTTAAAAATCTAGGGCTTGGGCTCTAAAGTGCCTAAGTCACTTTTGAAAATGGGCCGTAGGTGCTCAAGTCACTTAGATGCTTTTGAAAGTTTTACTGAGAATTTCTAAGCTAAACTTCCTGTGAATGGGTGTTCCGCATGCTACATAACCCTCAGAGAGAAAGAATATGGCTCTAAAAGAACATTGTGGAAGTATAAAATTCTTCTGCAACCCCTATCAACCTCTTGGCTGATTGGTTGGAAAAGAAAGATTGATGCTTCAGCTTCCCAATTACACTCAGTGTAACTTTCAAGAAGATTGTGTCTCATGAAGATTTACTTCCAGCTACAATAAATATGTTGATCAAAACATAGCACATACTTTTACAAAATGAGTTGAAGGGCATTTCATAGGACATTTCATAATTTTCTCCTCTTTGTCTGTCTGTCTGTGTCTGTCTGTCTTTCTTATCCTGTTTTGTTAGGTTCAGTGCTGTAAGAGGCAAAATAACAAGGAAACAATGTGTGCTATGCAAATAAATCAAGGAAATGCAGCTTTAATCTAGGACTGGGTCTTGATGCCTGAAGAAGAAATGGGATTTGATGTTTCTGTTTCTCCTAAATGCATCTCAGCATTTTTATGGTGTTTAGAATTGGAGAACTATCAGAGTGGGATGCCTCATTCCCTGCTTGCTTTGGTGTTTCCAGTTGTACTCTGAGGTGCCATTAGATAGAGTACTGTAGATGGTAGCCACTTAGGCCGAAAGCCTAGACTTTCTAATATTACATTAACTCTTTTGAATGGTTCATATTTGTATTTCACTCAGTGTTTATATCTCATCTGTAGAGTATTTCTGTAAATACAGATGTATCAAAACAACCTAATAATGTTTTCTGGTTTAAGGTTTTGAGCAGTTTCATTCCAAGTGACTTCATAGTAAATGATTGTGATAAATGTTTTGGTTTATGATCAGTTTGGTGTAAAAATATATTGAATTTTTAAAATTCCCAATTCTATTTTTTAGCTGCTTCTTAAAAACATCTGGCTAAATGTACTCATGCCTGTGGTTTGGAGTATAATTAGACCAGAATACTGTTAGAACATGGGTAGAACTTTGGTCTGTAAATGTAGGCCATTTCTTTGTTGCTCTGACTAACATGATTTGGGAGTTTGTGTATGTAGTTAAGAAACTGGGTCGATAATTTTGCAGTGTTTCGTAGGAATTCTACTTTGCATGGGGGTGCATTCACTTATGCAAGTTGAAAATTCCTCTGTTGTTTATAAAATAATGAAATTCTGACAATTTCAGAAGGCTTTGTAATATTCCATTTTTTGCAGTAATGAGTTTATCTGCTGAGATGGTCTTGCAGGACAGCATATTATGTTTAGCAGATTAGAAATATCTTAAACTCTATTATTCCAATTTTGAGTAAGATTTAGAAGGATCTGGAGGTTTACAAGTCTAAAGCCTTCTTTGTTTGACCACCTAATGCTACTACTAATGTTCTTTGCATGCGATCTATGAGCCTGATTTAAAGTCGGCTGAAGTCGATGAAAGTCCTTCTATTAACTTTGCCAGCCTTTCGGATAAAGTCTTATATATTGTGTAATCTAAATGGGTAAAATGTTGTCTTCCTACACATATCAAAGGCTTTTGACAAAATTGTCTCCTCTAAAGTAAAGTAGGAAGTTTCCTCTTTATGGTTTTTTTGATAGACAGGATATGCTAATATCCTCGCTTTGCGGTAAACTTCGCTTCTTCATTACTTATAACCAGAGGCAATAAAAATCTTCAGAGGCAAATATAAGTTTTTCATTGATATACTTGTTTGTATTTGTAAGACATGAAAGATGAACATGTAATTAAGATCAAAATTAAAATTTATATTTAAAGTATATAAATCTTGCAGTACTATCTAATATTCACTGTATTTATATTTAGACATTTCTGAGTGGTGCAGCTAATAAGTGCTAACTAGAAGTACCAGAAGTACCTTATTTTACACGGAAATAAAAAGTGACTATAAGACATTGGAAACCAGGAATAAATTTCATGGGAGCAACTGCTATCCTTTATCCTGCATGTACTGTGGATCTTAGATGCAGTACATGCAGGGTAAAGTAAAATTACTGCAGTTCTGTTGTGTTTTAGGGCAGTAAGGGCATTCCTAGTCCCCAAATGAAGGGATTGTTTTGGGATGTAGAGAGTCATGGTGGATGTAGCTGATCTATTACTATGTGAATCCACTACCTGGCCTATCACAGAGTGGTAGTGCAACAGCTTCAGAGACTTTTGCAGCCCAGTAGCAGCTATGGAATGGCTTCCTTGCCTGTCTGGTGGGGAGGATTCTTTCTTTGTCACATGCCCAGATTTTGTCCTTTGGGAAGCAGAATTAGAATCTGATTCTCAGAAATCTAAGGTCTTGCATGCTCACCTACTGCAAGTGCATGCACAAAATGTGTGTGGACTTCAGGCCTCAACTTTATGACCATCATCCTCTTGATGGATCTACAAAAATTGAAATGGAAATTATTTTTCAAAATGTAGAACAAAGAAAGAAAGAAGAGTCACATTATTTGCTGAGCAAACTTTATAACAAAATTAAACAATGGCATTTGAAAAAAGTTATTTTTCGGCAGCTTATATTTTAAAACCAGCAAGCTTAACATATATGAAGTATTTAGTGCAGGGGTAGGCAACCTATAGCACACATGCCGAAGGCGGCATGCGAGCTGATTTTCAGTGGCACTCACACTGCCTGGGTCCTGGCCACCAGTCTGGGGGGCTCTGCATTTTAATTTAATTTTAAATGAATTTTCTTAAATATTTTAAAAACCTTATTTACTTTACATACAACAATAGTTTAGTTATATATTACAGATATAGAAAGAGACCTTCTAAAAACATTAATATGTATTATTGGCACGCGAAACCTTAAATCAGAGTGAATAAATGAAGACTCAGCACACCACTTCTGAAAGGTTGCCTGATCTAGTGTCTAAAAGTATGGTATTGAGACTTCTTTTCCAGCAGCATTTGTAAAGTATTCAGTTGAGATAATGGTATCTTTTTCTTTGATAAGGATATGAAATAATGCCTAAACCTTTTATAGCTTCCTTTAGCTAACTGTTACCAGTACCTTCTGTATAATGAACTAGACAACTAACTAAAACTTATGGCAAAAATGTGTTATACTCCATAAACTGGTTTTATTTAGGGCAAATAGCATCTAAGGAAATCATGAGTCATTATCAGTGACATTACTTACACTAGAAGAATGAATTGAAAATAATTCAGATGAGTTTCATTCTTCAAATAAGGCATTAAACTCACTTTTCTTCTACCTTTGTCTATTTAGATATACAGTTCACTTTCCAAAGTTACCTTATTAAAATAGATATTCAGCACAGTCCTGTGGTTCTGCATATGTATTTTAATTAGGGAGCTTTTCCTCCCAAACCAGCATTCATTGTCATTGTGCCCTAATAATGATGCATACCAGTTGCAAAAGAATGAAAAATTTTACAGATCTCATGGAGATGTATCATGTTTACATTCTAAAAATATAAGATTCATTTTAAAGAGTACTATGTTACCTGAAATCACTTGTACAAGTCAAAGTTGAACATGGAAACAGAATATTTTTATCCAGCTGTACTGAGCTATGAAAGAATAATCAAAGAAATGGAGCAATTTCAAAATCAATCCTGAAATCTTCATTTACATATTTTCCTCCAACAAACTCCTAATCTTTGTGTGTTGGTGATAAGGTCTTAGTTAAACCAGACTGTCATCATTTCTGACTCTGAACATTGTAATTCCAAAAGGTGCACTACCTATCATTATGTAAAAACAGAACAAATAAACCTACAGATTAAAGAAGCACATCTAAAAGTAGGAGTTACAACAAAGAAAGTTTCTGTCTTGCAGATTTTACAGCCATATAGAATCATAGAAATTAGAGGTGGATAATAACTCATAAGATACACACACCAATGCAAAGGCACAAACACTCATCTGGTGCAGGATTATTTTCTTATTTTTTAGGGCTTTTTCCCATCTGATTTTGAATAATTGAAGGGTTACTAACTATCCGCTCAGGAAAAAGACATGATAGACTCATAGACTCAGACTCATAGGTCAGAAGGGACCAATATGATCATCTAGTCTGACCTCCTGCACAAGGCAGGCCACAGAACCCCACCCATCCAATTTTATAACAACCCCTAACCCAGGACTGAGTTATTGAAATCCTCAAAATTGGTTTGAAGACCTCAAGCTGCAGAGAATCCACCAGCAAGCGACCCGTGCCCCACGCTACAGGGGAAGGCGAAAAACCTCCAGGGCCCTGCCAATCCGCCCTGGAGGAAAATTCCCTCCCGACCCCAAATATGGCGATCAGCTAAACCCTGAGCATGTGGGCAAGACTCACCAGCCAGCACCCAAGAAGGAATTCTCTGCAGTAACTCAGTTCCCATCCCATCCAACATCTCCCCGCAGACCATTGAGCAGACCTATCTGGTGGTAATCCAAGATCAATTGCCCAGATTAACGACCCTATCATAACATCCCCTCCATATACTTATCAAGCTTTGTCTTAAAGCCAGAAAAGTCTTTTGCCCCTACTACTTCCCTCGGAAGGCTATTCCAGAACTTCACTCCCCTAATGGTTAGAAACCTTCGTCTAATTTCAAGTCTAAACTTCCTAATATCCAGTTTATACCCATTCGTCCTCGTGCCTACATTAGTACTAAACTTAAATAATTCCTCTCCCTCCCTAACGTTAACCCCCCTGATATATTTATATAGAGCAAGCATATCCCCCCGCAGCCTTCTTTTGGCCAGGCTAAACAAGCCAAGCTCTTTGAGTCTCCTTTCATAAGGCAGTTTTTCCATTCCTCGGATCATCCTGGTAGCCCGTCTCTGAACCTGTTCCAGTTTGAATTCATCCTTCTTGAACATGGGACACCAGAACTGCACACAGTATTCCAGATAGGGTCTCACCAACGCCTTATATAACGGTACTAACACCTCCTTATCCTTGTCTTTAGTAGGTGGCTCAGTAGAATTCTGCTCAGTGAACATCAGTGGTCAACGAAGCAAACAAAATGTTAGGAAGTATAAAGATAGGATAGAAAAACAACATAATGCCATTTATATATCTATATATCTATATAGATATGAGAGAGAGAGAGAATAGAAAGCCCCCAGCTGGAAAAAAGAATTCAGTTATAATATTTGGAGATATCCTATCACCTAGAACTGGAAGGGACTTTGAAAGGTCATCAAGTCCAGCCCCCACCTTCACTAGCAAGGACCAAGTACTGATTTTGCCCCAGATCCCTAAGTGGCCCCCTCAAGGACTGAACTCACAGCCCTGGGTTTAGCAGGCCAATGCTCAAACTACTGAGCTATTCCCTCCCCACTAGGGTTGTTCTAGCTACCCTATCTTAGAATATGTATCACAGAAGTAGAATAGGTCTGGAGAGAAGTGACAAAAATAATTAGAGGCAAGGAACTACTTCCATCAGAAGAGAGATTTTGAAAAAATTGGGGTAGCTGGTTCAGAGAAGAGGAGTGTGTGTGTGTACAGGGGGGTGGGATAACAGATAAACATAAAATAAAGGTTTTTATAGAGAACATAAAACAGGTGATCCTAGTGAGTTTTTCCCATAATACAGGAAAAAGGGGATATTTGGTGAAACTGAAGAGCTACATGTTTAAAACTGATTGAAGGAAATCCTTCTTTCCTACCCCCACTCCTCCCACCCCATGCATAATTGACCCATGGAACTCATTAACCTCAATAACTTCATGTGGTAAAAGTTTAGTAGGTGCCCAAAAGGCTAACACACTTACATGGATAATGAGAAGACCCACACTTAGAATTTATTTTTAAATAAGCTACATAGACCTTCAGGCCATAAGCCAATCACTAACTGATGGGGTTAGGAAGAAACTTTCTATTTAGGCAAGTTATTATTATTAATAATCCGTTATTCCAAAATTATCTACAACAGGGCTTCTTGCACCTTTATCTGAAGCATCTGCTATGGACTGTTGTCTGAGGGCCTGAACCAAAGCCCACTGAAGTCAAGGGAAGGTTTCCTGTTGACTTTAGTTGGCATTGAATCAGGGCCAGGGATAGGATACTGGATGAAGTGGTTCACTGATCTGATCTTCTGTGATATATCCTATATTGGGACAGTAGAGGTATTAGAAAGATGCAATTCTTCTCTTGCAGTGATGTGTAAATGAGGAGTACTGCCTCTGAACAACTGTACCAGAGTAAAAATGATGTGAAAGGTGAATCAGGACCATGGAGTAAGAGGTTCTATTGGATTAAAAAAGAAGCAAGTCAGAATAATAAAAGAACAGTTTGTTAGCTATCAAAAGTATTATTAACATTATGGTTGTTACTGGGAGGTTTGACCAATGTTAAGATAAACATTTCTGCTCTTCCAGCCACTACTTTACTGATCTTGGTGTTTGAACATTTGAATAAAAGACAACCCCCTCACCCCTCCACCTAACACACAATACTTGAGGCCCAGTCTTCAAAAGGAAAAGTGCTATATATATTGGATGTCCCACATTCCCAGATGAAACTCCCTTTCTCTTGCTGTGTGGCAGCTTACAGCATTCTTAAGCTGAAAGTTGAAGAATAAGGCTATTGATATGGAACCAGTTGCGTGGGCTTTTCAAGTCATGGAAAGTAAAAGATGTAGGTTTTCAAACCTTTTTACTACTTCATTGTATCTCCTTGAAGAAGCTGTAACATGAGACTGCTATGCTTTGTGGTTAAGGAATGAGCTAGGGTAGTCTCCAATAGTAAAGGGAAGTTTGATTATGTATATTTTTAGCTCAAAATTTCATCTTCAGTCATAAAATTAGTGTAGGGAACCTTAATGATCCTGACAGGGGTACGGACACAGTGAAATGTGTTGTTGCAGAACGGGAACTCTGTATATTTATCGTTACTGTACACTGTATAAAGCTCCAGAAGTTCTGCCATTTTTTACTGTTGCAACTTGTGGCATCTTGGTGCTGTCCCTGTCTTGTATCTAGCAGCCCTCCTGTCTCAGAGAGGTACATTTGGAGACATTGTAGCACAGGAGTGACTGCATTTTCTTTTTACCCGCAGGCCCTTAAATCTTTTGTACTTTCGGATATAAATTACAAGTGATATTGGGACAGTTCCTCGGCACTCCCCCAGTGGCACAAATGAGCCAGAAAGCCAGCTGCTCTACAGTAGTTTCCGGCTGGCATACTGGCCCCTTGGGACCATAGCCGGCCCAGGTTAGTTTACCATGAAACTGCTCTAAACTCTGATAGGGACAGGGACAACAATAGAATTGGCCCCAGGAGCTGCTAGCCACAAATTGCCCTTGTGTCTTTTTCCTTTACCAGTGCCTGTCACTTATTGGACACAGCTGAAGATTGAGCCCAGTAAGTCTATTTTATATCTTGCAGTTGCTAGAATAGTCAATGTAATTGACTCTTGTTTATGCCACAGTGTATTATGGAGTATCATTTGTTTGTTCCCACTGTTTCATTTTAACTCTCTGAAGGTGACAGTTATACTGGTGTGATAGATTTCCTGTTTATTAATTCTTTAACGTTTCCAGCTACACTGTACCTTTAGTAGCTTGTTTTGTTGGATCAGCGTAGACCATTGATAGAGTCTTTCCTTATCAGCCTATTTCTTTACATGTTGTTTACTCCTGTCTGTATGTTTGTGTGCGCACGCGTCCAAACATACAGTGAACTAAAATAGTGCATTTGGCAAAAAAAAGAATTCTGCTCTCCAGTTACACCTGTGCAAGCCTATTGATTTTAATGAGATTGAAGAGATGTAACAAAGGGCAGAATTTTGTCCACACAGTACATCAGTTTTCAGCTGTGAACATCACAATCAAGTGTATTCAATACCTAATCTATCTTGACTTATTACTATACATTTAATATAAATATGATAAAGTATATGTAATGAATAAATTATCTATATAGTTACCATATTACTTTTCCAAATATTTATATGCTTAAAGGTTGAAGTGAGTAAGGTACTTGTTTTCTTCCAGATGACCAGTCACTATAGCTGGATAATCCAAATTAATAGAGAATGAAAAAAACCTCACACCTTCATCATCTAGTTGTCTTTCCAGGACCCTAACTTAAAATGATCTACTTTATAGAATTTCTTTTTTACTTATGTTATTGATTATCACATGGACTACAATAAATGGAAATCCTCCATCATTCTTCAAATCATCCTTTGCCCTGCTTCTCATAACTCTTATCCTGTAATCAGCACGGTGTGTATTTGAGATCCATGAAAAGGATTAGATTGTATAATACTATTGATTTCACAAACAGCAGGTAAACATCATTCTGATGAGGAAATATTTGTAATTTGATGCCCTGCTGAAGAGCATTAGTGGGTGAAATTCTGGTAAAAACAGACACTGGAATTCTTCCTCTTCATCTAACTTAGGGTGCTTCACAGTTATTAGTGTATTTATCTTCCCAACGCTTCTATGAGGTAAGGAAGTATTGTTATCTCCCTTTTATAGATAGGACCTGAAGACCAGAGAGACTAAGTGACTTGTCCAAGGTCACACAGGAAGTTGGACAGAGCAGTGAATTGTACCTCGGTCTCACACATCTCAAGTTAGCACCCTAATAACTAAACCATCCTTCTGCTTATCTTGCTTGTGTAGCTTTACCTGAAGCTTCTTGGAATTAAATCTTATATATTTAATACAAGTAACTGTTGTTTTTCTAACTCTTGTCTGTATTCTTAATAATAATTATTTTAAATACAACACCATCTTGTTCATTTTATCTGGATTACCAACGCAGTGTCCTAGATTACATTCTTCTGAGCTACCGGTCAAAATTCCTCACTTCTCTTTTCCTTTCGACCTCTTATTTTCAGTGTTTGTCTTTAAATCACTATTAACAATACTTTCTACCTTTGGCCTTTCCTGTCTCATCATCCTCTAACTTAGGGAGAACGGGATATCTATTACTGAGGCTTAGTTGGAATATCTGATACATATTTCTCTGTTTCCCTTCATTGTTGACACATTTTTTCCACACAGAGATTCCAAACAGAGGCCTGTGAACAGATACAAACAATTTCTGAAATCATTTACCTCTAAACTCTAAATCTCTACTTTTGTAAAACTTTTGGAATAATTAATTCAGCAGCTCATGTTCCTGCTAGTTGCATGGACATGAATTAATACATGCAACCAGATTTATATGTGCAGCCATATACACTTACAACAGTATATACTCCTGACTTTGTTTATATTGAGAGGTATTTCTTTTGCGGAATTTCAGAGGGCCACTATGGAAAAAAGGGATAGTTTTCTTTTAAATAGCATACAACATATAGAGTAGGGTTGTATAAATTGCCAGAAACTGCCCAAGAATATTAATGAAGCTGAAGTACTCTAAGGATTGTCTAAAATAGTTTTCTAGCTTTTGTTTGTATGTGTGTGTGTGAACTTTATAAGATGATATTTGGATAAAAATACAAATATTCAGCCATTTCCCTAGTGGTTACTATCTGGGGAGGCTATGGACAGTATCATATTCCCCCTAAGGCCAGGAGCAACTACGCTCCTGAAATTGATTTCCTTTTAGGGCTCTGTTGTGTCTTTACCACAGACCTAAGTATGGGGCAGTGCTTAGTTAGGAGCAGATCAGGGACCAGTCTGTGACTCAGAGATTCACTTGGGGGAAAGTAATGTAAGCTGGCCCTATACTTCATACAGGTTATTTCCTCTGATGGATTTGGAGCTATTCTGTAATAATTGATTACTATTGTCTGTTGACCTGGTTATTGGGATGTTCACTGTATGAATTTATTGGTTTAGTTTAAAAAGGGGGCTGCTGGGAAAAACAATCAGGAAGGAAAAAGAGTGGCACCAGATAAGCCACTTTTCAGCAAAAACTTGATAGTTAAGAGACAATGGCAGGACAGGAAAAGGCCTGCAAACATAGGAGATCGAAAGAATGCAGCAGGTTTATTAAGGACCGCTTTCTCAAGGGCAGGGGTAGTCGTTTGGGGGAACCAGGCTGAGACATAGACACTTGTTGGAAGCACCTGAAAAAGTTAGGCCTGCTGAGGTTACTATCTAGGTTAGGCAAGAGAAACATTTGTGAAGACTCTTTTTAAATCATTCCCCTTCTCTCCCTAGATGCTTCAACATATACAGTACTTGATTTAAGATGGATGTTTTTTCACCGTAACCCACTAGTCACAGACTCATGAAGGGAAAAGCCCCAGGTCCCCAATCTCAGTACTATGTGCTACGTAATCATGGTTGACTAACAGGGTACTGTAGGCCATAGCCTGGTAAGAATGGAAGAATTATGGAATAGTGCTCCAGGATAGCTAAAAGCACACCTGACACCTGAAGGGGTACTCTCAGAGATACCAGAGCGGGGACAGAAGTGCAGCTAGCCCTGTAATTGTGATGCTTTCCCTGTCCACTCCCCACCTACATGCACATGTGTGGTTGGGAGGGTGGGTCATAATGACCCTGTGGAGGCTTCTTGTCCTCGCATACTGCTCCCTGTAATATAGGTAGCCAGCCTAGAACCATATGGGGGTGCAAACTCATTTTAAGCAGATCATAATGTAACTCTTAAAATGATTTTCAGACCACAGGTTAGTACTGAGTTATGCACTGTGTTAATACACTCTCTTTCTCCAAACCACACTGCTTTTGGTTTACCAATGTCTAAAGGTGCTAGGCATCTGGTGTTAAGCACATTTGGGAGTATGGCAGAATCCTGCAGATCATCAGTTAAGCATTTTGGACCACATCATGAGCAGAGCTTTCTTAAGCCACATTTTGGAGATAATCTATGTTTATCTGACAGAATTTGCACTAAATTATGATTTCATAAATTACTACACACATCTTCCAGTCTTGTTTATACATATAGGATTTTATTTTATCTTATTGTTGGTTTATATTAGGAATTGCTTTCATTTGATGGTCGGGGGACTCTCACACCTTCACTAAAGAAGCTAGCCTGTGTGGTTTGCATGCTGGACATGTTTGCTATGTTGCCTGCTGCATTTGGATGCTACAAAGCACAATAGCAGCATTTATAAAACTTTTTATTGACTGAGGACTGGACAGTAGCATATGGGAGCACCAGCAGTCGGTAACTGATCATGAAATAAAGAAATTCCAGTATTCTGCTGTTTGTATAAAAAAGAGTCTTTTAGAACTTAGTCGTATTGGTTTGACTGTTGTAACCAAAGACCGATAAGATAATAGAGGTCTTTGTGGTTGTTTTGTACTGAAATCTTTTATCTTTATGATGCACTCGGGGCCCTTTAGAGCGGAAAGCTTTTGAAACTGCTGTTGGAGTTAGAACTCAAATTAGATGCTAGTGCTGGGAAGGGGGCTTCTTCATCAGGCAGCCATCACAAACTGACTTTTATCTCAGAAGCTTTTCCATTAGATTGTTACTTTCTTCTGTTTCCCCTGTTTGTTTTTGTTGACTTCTGCTGCCCTATTTTGTGGCATTTAAAAGGTGACCCAATCAAAAAAAGGGTAAATGCTAAATGCTGGACAGAGCCTGTGAAGTAGAAACATCACAGCCTATCTGATGTGTGCTGCAGACTGTGGTGTTAGACAGAATGGTTTAACCAGGTTATTTCCGGCAGCTCAGATTGAATATATTTTCCTTTATGTCTGGCACTGTGTTTTTGTTTTTTTCCTCCTCAAACAATGTCCATTAAAAAAAAATTTAGAACTTCCAAGTGAATTGGTTCATAAAGACATCCTTTTTTCAAATGTGGAAATTGCTTAATTTGATTCAAAATCATTTTTGATTGGTTGAATTGCTTCAAGTTGATGATACTTTGGAACTGCAGTTAAGTGTTTTTAAGCCTTTCTGTAGCTGCTGGCAAAGTCCACTCTTCTTTCTTGTCTTGCCTTCTGTTGATCTTATTAAAAATACACTGTCTGGTTATTTAAAATGCCAAACAGAGGGGGCATAAGCAATTGTAATTTAGCTTTCATGTTTTATTTAGATGCATCAGACAAAAGTTTAAGATACAGAGAGTGAAAGAGAATGATATTTATAAGGCTCTATGTTAATCATGGAATTCAAGAGAAATGATAATACTTTGCAGCTGCATAGAGATTTTGATCCAAACATCTCAAAGCACTTTGTAGATTGAACAAAACTACTTTGTTGTGCTAATTTACCAATTTTACAGGTTGGGGAAACCGAGGCAGACTTGTTCAAGAACTCTCAGTGATTTAGTGTCAGGGTGAGAATTAGAAGCTTTGATTCCAGCCTGCTAGTCTCCTGTTGTTAGGGCCTAATCCACAGCATATAGTTTTTAATGGTGCTGTCCTTTTTCTGTTGCTGAGTACAAAAGAGCAGAGTTTGAAATTACATTCAGTAGCTCTGAAAATCTTTTGTTTCTTGTTCCTGTTTATTTTTTCTGTTCCCCACAGCTATCACCATGCCATCGTGCCTCTAGAATCTAGAATGTAAGTCACTGACATCCAGATACACTAGTAAATAGGCTGATAAATGATAGGGGTGGGAGAAGTGCTGGAAAAACAGTGGAGCAAATTTCTCTTCACAAACTACAAAATAATAAACTCTGTATCTACAGTTTTGGGGCATGGGGTCTTTAATCACTTTCCAAACATTTTTTAAGAAATCTGGACAGATAATAATAATATTTAGCTTTTATACATTACCTTTCAAGTATACCTCTTCAAGTGCTTTACAAAGGAAGATGGTATTATTACCCACCTTTTACAGATGGAGAAACTGAGGTACATGAAGATGAAATGACTTGCCCAAGGTCATCCAGCAGGCCAGGTCTCCTGAATCCCAGTCCAGTGCTCTATCTACTGAGCTATACTGCCTCCCTGATGGAAGTGCAGCATATCATTATGCACATTTTAGTAAGGAATTTGAATGTAAGATGTGGGAAAGGATATTTTTTTATAGGGCCAGAAATGCATATGGAGCTTTATAAACAATTTTAAAAGACAGGACTTTGCCACAAGGGGAATACATTGTAAGTGCAATCTTAGCTGACAAGTAAAATTTAGTTGGTCTCTTCTGGAATGGATTTATAGCTGTTTTATTTTATTACTCTCTGTTAGATTGACCTAATGACCAAAATTCCTCAAATTTTCCTTTGATGTGTTGGTTCTGTTCAATCTGGTCACTTTACCTCAATGTACACTTAAAGCAATGCAAGATTCACTGTTAAATCAATGAACACAATGAAGAATTGAATTGATGGAACAATCATGATTATTTATTTAGCTTATTAAGATTATAGACCCCAAGGAAGGCTAGGTACTGTAATGTCTACAATGAAGAATAAATTATTGTTCTAAACTTTTGATAAGAAAAATTGCCATTATGTTTTTACCTTTTAAAAAAATTTCCTTAAATACTGGTGACTTCCCATTGAGCCTGAACATTTTAAATACAACCGGTAAAGGAGTCAATGGATCAAACTCAGTAAATCTGAAGTCACTGAAATAAAGGCCCACAAGAAAAAGTGTCAATTTTAAAGGTCTTTCTTAACTGAAGACCATTTTGTGATAGAGCCAAAGGTTAATAAAATCAGTAGTGAATGTAGCAATTTTACAGATAAGCTATTCACAACAAGTGTAGTTACTTGAATAAAAAGCTAATTCAGTTCTAAAATGCCACATGCAGTAGCAGTGAATAGCTGCTTTTAGGTGCTTTCTGGAGGAGGATAAAATACAGAATCACAGCACTCTTCTCTTCCAGTGTCCCTGGCTGCCTGTAAATTGCTGTGAATGGGACTGTGGGCTGACAGACTCTATTAAGACAAACTGCCTTTCTCATCAGAGAGATAAAATAAATCAGGTGTTTAGTCAAATTAAAATACTTCAGATGGAGCAGGCCTTGGGGAGCACTGATCCACCTGACAAATCTTAGCGAAACTCAAGACAGATGTGTTTGGGGGATAAGAAGAGCCCCATGGAAAAAAATGCAGCACTGTCTTTGGAGTTAGAGCATAGATACAGTTTAGAGCAGAGAGAGAAAGCTACATGTGTAATATATAGTATTTTATGAAAGCAGGCATATTTACTGTATACTGATATCTTTTATATGAATTTTTTTGTTTTACCTGTCTTCATGGCAAATGCATTGTACAGATAGCTATATATGTATTAGTCCGCAGAGGAGTTTATTTACTGGTAATGATTTTAGGGATCTTGTAGCTTGCTGCAGTAAGTGGATGTGAAACAGATGATGAAGGTACACAGCTACTGATGACCTCTGTTGGCCCAGCTAGATCAGCTCAATCTGGTCTGCATTCTTAGCAAGTTGTTTTTTATTAGTATTTAAACTGTAAAATAATAGGATTTTCCACTCCAAAATTAAATTATGGCATTATTTCCCCCCCCCCCCGGCTCCCCCTCCCACAACATTCAGGCATCTTTTATTCTTTCTTGCCACGAGTAGTGTTCTGCTAGGTTGTGACACAATTTCATAGGCTTCTCATTATTCCAGTCCTATCCCATTTGTGGACATGAGTTGCATGGGACAGAATAAGGATTAATAATTGCTGGTGGTGGGGGTCAATAATTTAATGGGTTAATTATTTTAGATGTGGTTTTCTTCTTAAACGATTACCCCTGATGTTTCCTGAATGAGAAATTGTAACTTCAGCTTGCCACTGTATGGAATTAAAATAATGGAAAAGGAGATCTCTTAGATGCTGGTGTTCTATCATACCTATATCAAACATCCCAGCTCAGTATAACAGAATAGGCAAATGTCACCGCTTTAGCAAGCATTTTGCATTCTGGTTTTATAACTATATTATGACGTAAATACAAAGCATGCAGAATAATATGGTAACAAAGTGGAAGAGTAGTGCCTGCCTTGGATGTGTAAAATATTTGATGCCCCTAAGATCAACGCTCAGAATTTCAGTTCAGAAGCTGCTTGACAGATGTGGAAGACTCAAGCTATGGTTTCCCGAGGTGACAGTGAATGGGTCCGAGTATCATCTTAGTCAGCAGGTTGCTTCCCATTGGCTTTCTGGATTAAGTAGAGGAGTAGATCACTGGTGGCTATGGAGGGCAGGTAAGTGGGTTTCCCCTTGGCAGTGCTGAGTGCATTTTTGAGGTGGCTGTCTATTAGCTGAAATTTAATGGGGGGGTTTAAACATTTCAAAAGCACCTAAATCACTTTGAAGCCACAGTGTAAAATTTTCAAAAGTGACTTAGTCACAAAGGAGTTGGTTAGGTCACTCATATGAGAAGAGGGAGACCTGAGTTCAAATTCTTGCTGTAGGGGTTTAAATCTTGGGTCTGGAACAGGGACTTGAACCCCAGGGCTTCGATCTCCCAGGCAAGTACTCTAGCCAATGCGGTGTAATGGAGGGGATGACATGTTGTTCTCAGTTTTGTGAATGCCAGTGGTGCCTAAATTCCCTTGTGAATCTAGCCTGAAAAATCATAACTTTTCATATTGGAACTGTCAGAAAGAACTGTTTTGACATTTCTGACCCCCCTCTTCTATTTACTGAAATCACACAAACTCCCAAAATATTTTGATCAATCTGAATCTGCATTTTTTAGCAGAAAACAAAGTTTGAGTTGAAAAATTTTGTCCAGCTCTATTTAGGAGCCTAAGTCCCTCTGACTTTCAGTGAAACTTAGGCTCCTATGTGCCTATATCACATCTGAAAAGAGTATTTAGCCTTCTAAGTCACTTAGACACTTCAAACATTTTTACCCAGATTCTCTTTTGGGGCATTGATGCACTATTTTAATTTCACACGAGCCCTTTGGAGTTTCACAAGAAATTGGATTAAACAATAGAGTGCCCTTCCGCTTTTTTCTTTTAAAATATAAACATTAATTGAAATTAAGAAATGCACTTCAGAACAGTTACCTTTTTACTCTGAAGTTTTGGGCTGCTGAGCAAGATTGATTTAATCCATGCAGTAATTGTGTTCTCTTTCCAGCCAAATAAACAGATGTAGGTCACATTTTTGGAACACTTTAAATGAAAATCATGTTACATTTTCAATCTATCTTTTGAAAAATCTTTACAATACTATTTCTACAGTAGCATTTCAGCATAAACAAAAACTAAACAATATTTCTTCCAAGTGGATGTACTTAATATTTACAAGAGAAAACACAAAACATGCAGTAAATACAGATTGAAGATTTCTGAAATCTTTTCACTAATCTTGGCCTCTTCAGATTTTTATCCTGTGCTCATCAGTGTGGCAGCTGAGCACCACTGTTGACCAGTTTTGAATGTAAAACCCTCTACGCTTTTAAAAATAATATTAATCCAAAAATAATGTAGTGTAAGTAGTTGAGTCTCTGGGAGTCTCAGACCTGCT
The DNA here is from genome assembly GCF_025201925.1 of Gopherus flavomarginatus. NCBI lineage: Eukaryota > Metazoa > Chordata > Testudines > Testudinidae > Gopherus > Gopherus flavomarginatus. Next base: position 56,002,338 of record NC_066621.1, read on the forward strand.
GCATAGAATCCTGTTTGTTTCCCCATCCTTGGAGAAGAAGCAGCTACTGAAACCTGGCAGCCTCTTCTTGCTGGAAGACTTCCATCCTCCTCTAGGCAGGGGTGGCTCCAGGCCCCAGCATGCCAAGTGCATGGCTGGGTGGCATGCCGCCGGGGGGCGCTCTGCCGGTGGCCGGGAGGGCGGCAGGCAAGGAGCTTTTGGCAGCATGCCTGCAGAGGGTCCGCTGGTCCCATGACTTTGGTGGACCTCCCGCAAGCGCCGCCCCTGCCTCTAGGGAGGAAGGTGGAGTCAGAACTCTGATGCCAGTTTTTCTACTCCTTACTTGATCCACTTCCCCACAATTCTCTTCTCCTTCCTCAAAAAGTCCTAAGGCTCCTCTTTACCTGAAGCTGCTTTCTGTGAGTCAGTGGGAGGGAGGGATCGCCTTAACCCCCTCATCTAACGTCATATGTCTCTGGGGCATCCAGCAGGTTCACCTGAATCTTGAGCTGTTTGGCCTGCTCCCCACCTCTTGGTTATTCTGTGGGCCTGGCAAGACTCACTTTCTCCAAATCCAGTTGGAACTTTCTTCCCAGGAGACGGTAGCAGTTCTGCTTCCCAGTGTCCCTTCACTGTACTATGCACTCACTGCACTTGTCCATTATAGTACTCTGGATCTGAGATGCTCACATGGGAAAGTAACCTGTGTGATTCAAGTACAGTAGGTTGAGATTATTACTTGTGCCAAAGTAAAATGTTCATATTTAGCATATTTTTTGGCTTGATTCACACAAGGCTTGTGAACTCTTTACTAGGAGAACTACGCAGTTTACCCATAAACAGACTGCTAAGCACCATTAGCATAAAGATTAAATGTACCATAGTGTCATGTTAATTAAACATGCTCTACACAATAAATTTTGAAAGTTAAATGAGAATTTTTTAAAGTATTTTCTCAGGTTGAGCCATTTCTCAATGACTACAAGCGTAGCTCACCTTGTATTCTTGTTCCATAACAAAGGTTTACCTTTGCCATGATTTCTAAATGACAGTAAATGACCTAAATGACCCACATGCTGTAGTGTTCCTACAGCATGCTGTCTATGGATGGAAATCTTCTTAAATAAATGACCCACAAAGCATTAAACTGCTGTCCAGAATATTGCTGCTTATTTTGTTTTTTTCAGAATGTAAAACTGAGGGAAAATTATATTAATCAAAATGTGAATTTGGTAGTACATGAAGTAGTTATTACACTAGGAAGGTTAAGATGGAAGGGAGAGAGAGATTTGATATTGCAGAGTACATAATTAATTACTCTTGTCACAAAAAAGAAATAGTTGCTCTCAATCGCGCTTCCACTTCACAATCGTTGTAACGTCCCCTACTACTTGGAACATAGCAAGGCTGCATGCTGGGATCTTTTAAGGAATTTCTAGTAAAATATATGTTCAAGCTGCCACTTGGAAAAAGCACTTTGGTATTTAACCCAATTTCTTTGTGAATATTGTTCAATAACTGCTGTCTACCTGATATTCACAATGTATCTTTCTCCTCATTTAGGTACACCAGAAAGCCTGGCAGAAAAAGAGCGACAGCTCTCTACCATGATCACCCAGCTGATCAGTTTACGGGAGCAGCTCCTGGCTGCCCATGATGAACAGAAAAAGCTGGCAGCCTCACAAATTGAAAAACAACGGCAGCAAATGGACCTTGCTCGCCAACAGCAAGAACAGGTGAGGCTCCAAGAAAGAAATCTGTGAAAATGTTTCTTTCAGAACGTTAAAAACTCCTAATAAAATTGTTCTGCTTGGTGTTTCCTTTCATCAGTTTTATTGAAAGAGCTTATATTCCTTTGTAACCAATAGAAATAATGAATTGCTTTTTTTACTTTCATAAAGGAAAAAATGTGATAGGAAACTGAGGAAAAGTGGTATTTGGAATGTCAAGGCATTTCTTTCCTACAATTAATCTCAGTAAATAGATTGTTTGATTTCTTGCTACTCATGTGATGAAGGGTAGCAAGTTACCAGTGAGCCACGTTATCATAATTTTTTAATTCTCTCTCTGACAACTAAACAATCAAAGAAACAGGTACATAATTGAGAAACCAGAATATCTACAGAGAAAAGAAGGTAAATAATATCTTTAAGAAACACAGTTGTTCAAAAGAGCTGTCCTTGTCTTGTAGTATAAAAATCTAACAATGATCCCATATACTAATCCCCTAGGCATTAGGTCAGACAGATCCAAATTAATGTGCATTTTTTAGGAATCTGACATTATTACTAGAATTATCTTTTCAGTTAAATGTATTTTATAGGTTATATAGCGCAATATATGCTCTGTTGATTTTAATGAGTTGTGACGTCTGGTATTTTACGTGCTTGAATATTTGCCCACATGTAGGAATATGGACTCATCCCTTAATGGAAAATAACATAAAGGAACACTGTAAAAAATCAGAAGTTAGAATGTCATTTAGCCATCCAGAGATGACACAGTAATTAACTATTGACACTTGTGAATAAGCTAGCACAAATTAATCTTGACACATTTGCAGACGAGTGATATCTTACAGTGAACATTTTGTAATTATATTTCAAAATGAAAATTAAATGACACTTAAAACTAGGTTGTCATGCTCAATGAAGCGAGCATGTAGCTCAACCGATTGGCAAATAAAATTCAGAATTTGAGCCACATGGTGCTTATGTATCATACTTCACTGTGTCGAACCTATACATCTAGCCTATGTTAGGATAATTGCACTGTCGTGTTTTCTATGCATTTTCCATTACAGCAGTATACCATTTAGAAGGAACCATCAATATTAGATGCATAGTGGAGTTTTGCTGATTTCCATCAGGAAATGAATATTCAAATACTAGTGTATTGTACTTAGAGATGCAGTGATCTGTACACCAGCAATCTGAACTCTAGCAAATTAGCCCCTCCTCATGCACAAGCTAAACAAAGCTCTCAACACTGCCCTGACTAACTTAGGATGCAGAGGAGTGGCCAGATCGCCAGCAGTTCAGAATGGTTCAAAACATAGGATCCAGTAGCTGTGTAACAGTCAGAAAGAAATCACTTTGTATAATTTTCATTCTGAATCTGATTTGGGGGTGGTAGGGGCAGTGGACGTTTGCTTGAGCTGATTTGAGTACCACTGTGGATTGAATCTTGAAAGGTCCACTTGCGAACATGCATCAAGTAAGATGTAATACAACTTTAAGGTGAAATGGCATCATGCATACATCATTAATTAAAATAACCGTACTTAAGCATTCATATGGATGTGTGAACTGTCTCAGTAAAGAGGATCAGCTGCAATTGCCCCTCTAAGCATAGGCTGTATTCGTGATCATAATTATAACAATAACAGGTACTCTGAGATCCTGGCAGCTGTCCCTATATTACAGGGGTGGCCAAACTTACTGACCCTCTGAGCTGCATACAACAATCTTCAGAAGTTCAAGAGCCAGGGTGCGCCTGCCAGGGCTTGGGGCTTCAGTCCTGCAGTGGGGCTGGTGGGCCTCAGGGCTTCAGCCCCGTGAGGTTGGGGGGGCTTGAGGCTTCAGCCCTGCTCTCGCTGAAGCCCCTAGTCCCGGCAAGGCAGAAACCCCAAGGCCCCCCTCCCTGTGCTGGAACTAGGGGTGCTGGGGGAGCTGTCGCACCCCCTGGCTTGAAGTAGTTTCCATTATACACAGGGTTTACAGTTTGGTTCAATGGCTCTCAGAACCCCCACTATAAAAATTGTTCCAGCAAACCTGCCTGCTGAGCAGAAGCTCCTAACCCCACCATCCTGCTGCAGGGCAGAAGCCCCAAGCTCCCGCAAACAACCTGATCCACGGAGAATGGGGGGAAGGCAGAGTGGGCTCTGAGAGCCTCACTTTAACTGTAAAAGAGTCGCATGCAGCTCATGAGCCACTCCGCTATGTTATCTAGTCACACACCGTTCCCCTCTACAGCAGGCCTTGCTAGCTAATGCAGGACCCTGTTTGAGTCAGTTGCATAAGTAGCAGGAGAGGGCCTGATTCTTCATTCCTCACTCACTAAACTCCCATTGACTTCACAGGGAGTTTAGCCTTAGGAGATCATGCCCATAAAGATAGTTTGAGCCCATTAGTAGGCAACTGTTTGGCAGTCCCTGAAAGTAAGTTTTGGTTCTGCTCCTGTGCTAACTATCCTGTCTCTCAGCTGCAGGAACTGGTGGACATCAATTTTCTCTTCTGAGGGTGTAATTGGGACTCTGTGTGGTGCATAAATCTTGTATTCATCCCCTGCACAGGGATGATTTTTTCCTGTAGCAATGCAATAAATGCATATTTTTTCAGATCCTGCAATTTCAAAAGAAAAATAAACCTAAAACTGATCATTTTGTGTTATATTATTGCCTTCTCCTAAGGTGCATAAAGATACCGCATTTTTGTTTGCATATTACGCAGTTGATCTGAATACTTTGCACTAAAGTTAGTTGAAAATGCAATCGTGTTTCAAAATCACCCTCACAGCATTTATTATATTTTCTTTATCAAAATATCTCTACTGCCCATTTTCTTAGCTTTCCCAACATTGAAATATATGCACGTGTGAAATCATGTGCTATATTGGGGGAGGAGGGAAGAGTGAGAGAGAACAGTGTTCTTCCCACACACTGGGAACTAGGTACTCCTGAGTTCAGACTTTATATCTGGTGCTGACTCTTGCAGAGGTAACTCAGAAGAAGCCTGATCATCCCATTTATAGGAGGGGAAATGATACTTGAGAAATGAGTCACAGGGTGAGACTCAGACCCTCAGGAATGGGAGGATGGTGTCCTAGCAGAAAGAGAAGTCACCAGGATTGCTGAGGCTGGGTTTCCTGGGCAACATAGATTCAATCCCTGATCAGATCTTCTGAGCAGTTATCCCTTCAAGACAGCAGTCCCAGTAGCTCACCCAGCTCCTCCTGGCTTCTCCACAGCGGCAGTATGGGAAGTTAATGTAACAATGGGACAGTTAATGCTGGTCTGCATTACCTGCTGCACAGATTTCTGCTCAAAAATACATCTTTAGCCGAGATGATCGGGCCATCTCCTTCTGCTCTAAGAGATCTTGGGATGGCTCCCCTCAATCTGCACAAACCTCTCTGCACTCTGTCCCATTGCTATATGAACTTGCTTCTCTCAATCCATGTAAAGGGAAAAGAGCCTCAGACCCTAACCTGTCACCTTCATTTGCCCAGTTGATAAAAGGAGAACAATAATATTCACATATTTCACAGAGTTCTTCTGAGAATTAATTATTTAGCCCCAGATTCTGCCACTTTTACACATTGGGTATCACCTTTCTCACTGAGCAGTTCCACTTAAGGCAGTGGGACCTACTAGGGAATAAGGTACCTGTCAGAGTGAATAAGACTGGCAGACGCTTGCCCTTATATGCTGTATTTTGAAGCACTCCATACAGCCCCAGTTCAACAAAGCAATGAAGCATGTCCTTAAACTTAAGCTCCGTGGATAAGGATGGAATCACACACCTGTGTAAGATTAAGGACATGCTTATGTGCTTTGCTGAGTTGGGGCCTAAGTGTTAGGTATTAGTACATAAGTTTTACTGGATAGTTACGGTCTGATGTTACATTTAAGTTTGAAATGTTTCTATTATTTATACAGGTACCTCAAAAATATCATTCACTAATCTTCCTCGCAGTGTTTTGGTATCTCTTAACAAATGGTGCTCAATAAAAAAAAAACTGTTTGAAATGATCATGAAGAATAACTCAGAGGTTGTTTTCACTCAATAAGATTGAAGTTTGGACATTACTATTTTAATTTAATGAAAAATTTATTTCTAATAGATTGCAAGACAACAACAGCAACTTTTGCAACAGCAGCACAAAATCAATCTACTGCAGCAGCAAATTCAGGTCAGTGTGTTTTATGCTCTCTTCTGATTATGCTTAAATTCCATTTACAGAGAGGGAAGGATTTAAGATAAAACAACCACATGCTTTACGCATAAACCCCCACAAAGAGGGTCTCTATGTCTTTGAAAATAATTGTCAACAATATTTTGATAGAAACTGCTTTTGGTTAATAAGCAGGTTTTTTGAAAGTTGTGAATTATTTCTTAAATCTTGCCATTTAACTCTAGAATCTGCAATCATTTTGATTTACACGCCATGAAGGAGAAGCGGAGATTCAGTTATTGTTTATAGATTACTTTATTGTACAAAGAGAGAATTGGCTTTATAAGGAGAAGATTATTATGGAAAACAGTCCATAGAAAACATCTGAAACTTCATTAACCAAAGCAAACAGCTACAGAGCAGGAAGATAGCCTTTCAAATGCCAGCATTCCCCAAACCTATTGAGACAAAACTAGGTATGCAGGCTCTGATATCTTGCCTAATATCCAAATGAGTGCTGGTGCACCATGACCCACAATGCCTTTTGGTGCACGCCATAGGCAACCTTGTAGTTGAGTGGAACGCACAGTCTCTAGCTTAATCATGTACAAGTAGACTCTCGAGTGTCTATAGAGGTGGACAGTCAAACTTTATTTGCAAGTGGTGTTGGTGTGTGGATTTCCCCACTGTGTCATCCTCCCTTCTTCCCCGTTCTGCTCAGAAGCCTTCCCTTGGCCTATTCTTCTATTTAAATTTGCATCCTGGCTGTTGACAAGCTATTGTGTGGCTGGTCACCTGCTATATTGTTGTTTATGTCGTGTAGCCAGATGCTCCAGTGAGAGCCACCTGCCTCTGTCCCTACTATCCAGCAGTCTCTGTAGGCAGAAGGTGCACTTATTTCTTTCCTCATCCTCACCCCAATATATTTGCATATCCTTTTGCAAATATCACAATGTTATTTTGTTTGGACTTTAATTGGTTTAATTAACATTTGTCAAGTACGCTGACACCCTGGGATGAAAGGCACAACAGAAGTGCAGAACATTGTCCTCATTGTTTTCTTGACTGAATGTAGTTTTGAAAAGAAGACTGTGTGTCACTCTATTAGTTGTGCTTTGGGGAAGGAGAGCATAAAAATACTTGAGGCAAATAAATATTACATATTCCTCTCTACCCCTGTCTTGCAGAACAGGTAACATTAGTTTTAGAAAACCATTCATTAGTGTATTACATAAAAAAATCTTGAATTGGCATAAGAGCTAAAGATAAAGCATAACTTAAATGATTTAAAAAATGTAAAAGAGACCAGAGAATCATGTTAATTTAGGAAAAATAGGTCCTGGCATTTTTTAAGGTGAATGGGATTTAACATATTAAGCATCAGTTTGAGACTATTCAAGGCATCTCTTGAATGCATGCAAACACTTACTCCTAATTAGAAGTGTATGTATCAGTAGAATTTGTTGGCACAGAAAGAGTCAAATTATGACTGTTGGAGCCTTTAAAGCACTGGAATGGGGGAATCATCTTTGGCATAGGGTATAGGACTGCCCTGGTCACTCCCCACCATCCCACAGCATATTCTCCTCAGTCACCTTTGGCTATCCTCAGAATTAATGAAAAAGCTATGCAAGAGTTTTTTACTTTTGTTGAAAAGTGGGATACACAGACATAGGAAAATGTAGTGTAGCAAAAGTCAGTTTTTCTATCTGTCTGGCAGAACATGGTTGGCTTCAATGGGAAGAATCTTCCTTCATATTCCCAGTCCAAAAAAAAATTAACTCTTCTCTGAGACTTTTGGAAACCTTCCGGATACTACTATCTGGCTCTCTCGTATTCCCAAGTGATTCCAGCCGAACAGTACTGTGGGTAGATCACCAATCAATAGAATGCCATAGGAATCCTCACTAACCTGCCAGGGACCTCCGAAAGGTCAAAGTAGGGCAAGAACCAAATGTATTTTAGTTTTAGGAGGATTTTCATACCCTAGTCTTTAGTGCTTATGTCCACATATAATTTGTCTGCTAATGCAATGGGTTATGGGTACAATTCTTGGCATATTTTCAGAAACAATTTTCTTTTTGCACTCGTCAGTTTTTGATGAACTTACCAAGAAAAAGCAAACAAATAAATAAGCCCCCCTACACACAAAGAAGAGGCTGTGAAACTAAATTTGTAAATTTCATGTAATGTATAGGCCCTTTTGTGGTAGAAAAGGTGGAAGTTCCCATATACACTGGTTTCTTTAATGAGAAAGTGCTAACTCTGCTTGCAAGAATATATCGATATAAAACAAATAATATTTGGGTGCTGGGTGCTACCTTCATTATCGGAATTGAAAATCGACAGATTTCCCTGAGACTCATTGTGAAATCTTAACTTGCTTGCAGCATGGCCAATAACAAACTGACTGCAATTTTCACACAGTGAGAATAGCTCTGGAATGGCTTTATTTTTGTGCCCAGTCTCATTTCTTCTTGCACTGGGATTAATTCTGATTCTGATTGCATCCATGATTTTAAAAGGTGAATTCTAAGGCTGCCTTGTGGTAATAAAATAATAAGGATCTCTACCTTACCGTCTTTGTTATAACCTATATACATGATGCCATGATGGCAGGAATCTATCAGCAGAAATTTTATGGCTGCTGTTGTTCTGCCAGTGGTGCAGTGTCTTCCATTGGATTTGAGAAAGGTTTGCTCTTTCATTGATCTGAGTTGACAATGCATTGGGAGTGACTTGCAGCTTCTTTCTCTCCTCCACCTCCATTTTTTCTCCTTTATAGGATCCTTGGTAATTGTCTGAATCCTTGTGCATCTCTCCACATGAAGATGTGTAACAGGACTTTTAGTGGGGGCAAAGGGCTATTCTTTGTCCCTCAATGACTGCTAAGTCTTTTCCCACTTGACCTTCCTCATATTCATTGATCAATTAGATATGGCAGCTGGGCCGATATAGGGTGCTCTTAATCCATGTTTGTATAGTGGTTTGGATTCTATTGTATGTGAAATATTTGTAGAGTGATTTTTGCTCATATGCATAGAATGGAATCTAATCAATGTGAGGCAGGGAAAGAATTTTTCCTCCATATCTCGATGGCCAGGCTCACAGTGGGCTTCTTGCCTTCCTCTGAAACATCCTGTAAGACTCCTCCTGTCAGTTATTAGGATTGTGGGGGATGTGACATATCAAACATGCATGTGTTCTCTCAGAAGGGCTGCTAGGAATACTAATTGTTAGGTTTATGGAGGAAATCTCCTATTTTAGCTGATGTTTAGCCTACATAATCCACAGTTGCCATCAGCCAAGTGGTTCTTCCTTATTTATTTGTTCTTGCTTATTTTGTTGCAGGTTTGTTACTCAGGCATTCCTTGTGATAGAAGTCAATTGCCTTAGTTGCCTCCTTTACAGCTTGTTGTAGATTTGGGGATGGGGAGAAAGTCCTTGCTATTTAGTTGATTGAGACTGTTAAGACTAGGTGTCTACATTTCTTGTACCTGAAAATGTACTGTTGGCAATGGGTGATATGTTGCTGGGCTAAGGATAGGCTAAAGGATGTGATGCTTCATATTGCTGTGTCTGGTGTGAAATAATAATTGTCCTCTCCTTTATAAGAGATTATGAAATGTGAATATTGTAGGTATCAATTTCATCTGGGCACAGGCCTGTCCTTGGCCCAACTACTTAGAAATCAGTTCGGTATGTTCTTTACTGCAGTATTCCGAGGCAAGTGATTGTGGATGCAATGTTTTCATCACATGAGATGCACTGTGTACCTCTCTAATCTTCTGAGGTCTGTGGCATATAGTCTCCAAACAATAATTTTGACAATTTAAGGAATACAGTTTATGTAATCCTTTGAACAATTAGAAATAATCAAAGAGGTTCACTATACTTCAGTCAACAATAAGTAAAAGTGAAAAGAATCCATTAAAACAATCACTTATTTCCCCCCTAAATTGCCGTTACTTCAAACATCTTATTTCATTTATCCGTTTCAAGGACCATTTTCACACTCCATACCTGATTATCATATATTGTGCAGCTTTGTCAACAGCATGTCAACAAGAAACATATCAGGTATTTCAGGCAAAACCAATACAGTCATCTTAGGAGTGATGAGCTCATATATTTATGTATTTGTTCACAGTCAGTTCAGGATTCTGGGGGTGGATTTTGCGGAGGTAGTTTTGTCTAGTAGTTAAAGCATGAGAGGTTCCCCTTCTTTGTCTACTTCTGTAAAGGGCTTTGAGATCCTGTGATGAAAGGCTCCAAATAAGTGCAATATTTTATTACTCCTCAGCCCAATTACTCATACCCCCTGAAGCTTGCTTCCCTCTCTGTGTGGACAATAAACACCCTTCAACAGGAGAAGTTCAGAATTAGAAGAGCTAGTGTTCCCAGTTATGATCCTTTATCCCGCCGCCCAAGGCAGGCAAGTCTCCCATTGATTTCCATGGACTTACAGATGAGGGAAGACTTCAGGGCAAGCCCAAGGCTGCAGGATCAGGTTCTGAGCTGTTTTATATTCTTTGAGCCAAATTCGTTTCTGATCTAAAATGTAAAAAATCTTAAAGCAGTAGGAAAAAACTAGGCTGCTCCAGGGCAGGGTAGGGTGGGGAGATATTAATATATGCTGTGCTGGGAAAACTCATCTTAGGGAATATGGGAAAAATCCATTTAAGGAAAGACTTCTTTAATGCATCATAAACAGAAGGGAGAATTCACAGGATGGAAATGCTGAAGTCTGACTCTGTATAATGGGCCCAACTGTGCAAGGTGCTGGATGCCCTAAACTCCAAGTGAATTCAGAAACTTGTTGGAGACAGTCAATTCCTTGCAGGATTGAGTCTGCTGAGTGTCTGTCCATGTTCTGCTGGAGGAGGAGGAGACTTTGAACCCAATTCCTCAAGCATTCTGCATGCAGAAGATCCATTTAAGTCCGTGGAAGATACGGGTGTAGAGCACTTAAGGAACCAGGCCTTTGCTTAGTCACTCAGACTTGTGCAGCTGTCATTGGAATGAATGCTAAATGTAGGCCACAATTTTTGAAAGAGCTCAGCTTCTACATCTGAGGCCAGCACAATGGATGCGGAACTTTTTCTGAGAATCTGGCAGTAGGTGTCACAATGGGAACTGAGCACTTTTGAAAATCTGGTCGTAAGTGCTCCCATCCCTTTCCCTTCTCAGTGCCCTTACAATATAGTGTTTTGAATCAGGTGTAGTTTCCTTTGCATAGAAAAATTGGGTTCTTCTGCCCTAATAAGTATTCTGCTTTAATTGAACCATAGAAAATATTTCTAATAGTAATTGTGTTCTAGTTTTTTAATGGGTATGTTCATGCTGTGTATCTTAATATCAACAAGCTTGCATTGTCTATTTCTATTTAAATGAGTGAACATGATTACCATGATAGTAAACAAATAAAAGAATGGTAACATAAAAATGACAACTGTTTAAGCTGTTCTTGAATATGAATCATTTGAATCGTACTTAAAACTTAAGAGGCTGATCCAACAAATCTCTCTCCTTATCCATGATTAACTACTAACATTTCAGGTACCTGGTGAGCTGAATAAGGACTATCTCTTTATGTGAAGTGCATGTCTAAAGATCAGGAATAATTACATTGCACATTAGCCTTCATGGCCTGCATGACCTGGTTAATTAATTTTTTGCTAGGATAATAATAGTAGAAATATATTTAAAGATATGCTTCATCATTAAGTATCTAATTGACCTCCAATTTTAAGAGCTGGACCTTTCATTTATTGCCTTTCAGAGATGGGTTAAACCTCCTAGCAGTAAGCTTGCTGAAAAGGCAAAAGCTGGAATCTAGCTCTCGTCGGTCCCCAGTTGCTCTGTCTTAGATTGTCTCTCTTTGTTTGTAAACTGTATTTAGCACTGGCAAGCTTGGTTACCATGCTACTATTCTGGAACAAGGGAATATTCCTTTTTTTTTTTTTTTTTAAATCATCGATCATGAAACTGATCGCCTTCCTGCAAGCTCTGAGCAGGACCAAATAAAGCCATTGAAAGCAACTTGATACCTCTATTGGCGTGGTATATGGATCAGATACTCCCTTGAAAGAAAATGAGGGTTATAAACAAAGCTTAGAAGTCTAGGAATAGCCCCCAGCTTAAGCAAACCCTTAAAATATTTTGTAATTGTATCTTCAATCATGAATTAGCTAGGAAAAACAGACCCTCTTTTCCCTTTTATTTCACTGCTGAATGCTGTTTTTAATTGCCCACAGGCATGCTGTTGTGATCTTCTTTGGAAGTTTCAAACGAGGATAAAAATGCAAATCTAATTATTTCTTTTATCTAATCTAATTAACTTTTAAAAGTAATGATAGATGCACTATAGCCTGCATCAAACATTTTAATAACCAAGTTACTGGATTAAAGAATAGGTAAAACTACAGTAATTTATAAACAGTGACGATTACTGCAGTTCAAAATTTAAATTATTGTGGTGGCTCAATAAACTGTACCAGTAGCTTATTAATTTGTAGTAGAGATTATACATTTCCTTTAAATTCCAACTTGCTTATGAATTGAATCCAAACTATCATTAGCTTCTTTTGATTCAGTTCAGTACCAATGCATTGCTGCAAAACGAAGACTAACCTCCTCCTTCCAATGCAGTTGCCCACATGGACTATTTGTAAATGGAAGATGTAAATGCCAGCACTTTACTGTAATTTGTACCCTTGTTATTTAATCAGAGACTGAGATTTCCAGAACTCTGCTGTGTGTGTAGCCTCACTGCTTCTGTCCAGCTCGTCAGTCTTGTTAGCAAAGATGGCAACTAGTCCAATGTGAGGGGCAGAGCCGGAGAAAAACAGAAATATGTTGAACATTTATGAAGCAAAGCAAAACATTTCATGTTTCATTTTCTAATTTTTCTGTGATTTTTTGAGTAAATAGATTTGTCTCTCCTTCCTAGATCTAAACAAATTGTATTTAATGCAAAAATTAAGTCTTGTGTATCTCTTTCATATCACTTCTGTAATTATAGAGCAGTAAATGGTAGAATAGCATATGTTAGCAACATGAGCAGCAGTCTATGAAATGAGCTACCAGTTAATAAAATGATCTTGTGGTGATGTTGGCCAAATGCTAGCACACATGTTTTGGAAAGTGATATTTCAACAGACTTGAAGAATAGGACTTTGGCACACGGGTGCTGAACGTGATCTGATGTATGGAAATTAGCTAAATCTACAGTCAATGTCATTGTTCCTCAGTCTCAAGTGGTGCAGAAAGTGATAGTAGCTGCCCTTTCTCCCACTCTCTCCCCTCACGCTCCCTTTTTAAAATTAACGATGGTGTTTGGGGAGGGGCGTCACACATCCATCTATACTCCTCAGTCCGAGCACTCTTGTTTCTTTCATTCTTGTGCTGTATTGCAGACTTGCCCATGGGAAATACTTCTTTTTCTTCTTTCAGTCCACCCTGTAGGCCTGTTCCTAGAGCTGAAATCCTCATCATCAAAACCAGTGGGGCCAGGATATTACCCTCTGTGCTTTGCTTAAGTGAGGACTGCAGGCTTGAGCCCTATTTGTTTAGGCTCAGATTATGAGCAGCCCCAAAAAATATGCAGAGGAGCAAGCAAATATTACCTACCTCACTCATGCTGCTGCTCAGGGTCCACTTCCAGCAGCCCTCACAGTGCTCCAGGCAGTCCAATTACTTCACCCACATTTGTGCAGCTTGCAGCCCCAATAGTCACTGTGCCTCTCTGAATGCCTCTAGTGCTCCTCCTGGGGCAGTGCATCTCCAAATCACCAGGCTGTGGTGTTAAAGCTACAGTCTAACCCCTAATTAATGTCAAAATCATCCTGAATAATTGGAACTGTTTGCTTAACCGCAGAAAGTCAACTTCCACCCTCAGTTGCACCTGCACAAACAAACTAAAGTGTGTAAGTGGGAGCAAAATTTGGGCAATTGCTTTCCTTCCAAAGGGCCCAATCCTGCAAAGTCTTATTTACATGAGTAACCCTTACTCGCCCAACCAATATCTGACTACTTGTATATCTAAGTATTACTTCCACTGTAGAATTGGACCCATAATACAGAAGAATGTACAATTAATTACATTAGGTTTGCATTAAAACATATCCCATAACTATGACATAGAAACTACATAGGATGTTGGCCTTTATTTTGCAAATAGTTCTACTTGCTAGGGAGTTTTCTGTGACTGTCTATAATATGGTGGCCAACAGGGAAATACAACTTGGGTTTGGATTATATTTTTTTTCTACAGTGCATACTGCCCAGAATTCAGTGAAAAAGAAAACAGTTAATAAAAGTACAGAAACAACTTGATTTATGGTGATATCCATGTATACAAGCAACACTGGAATGTGATGATATCAGAGGTCAAAGTTTCTGTCTTCAGAAGCAGGTATTGGAAGAAAAATGATGAAGTGCAGCCCCACATAAAAAGGACAAAAGCATTTAGAAAATAAATTGTAAAGTACTTTTTGAAATCTGACAATAAATTGTTGAATTCACCAGATGGCATAAACTTTGACCTAAGAGATCAAAGTGGTTTTTAGTTGTTATACTTAATGATGTATAAAAATTCTTTTATAAGATAAATTTGTTTGCCTGTGTTTGCAGTAGTTGTGAAAATTAGTTGAAGAATACAAGTGCATTATTAAATCAATTTGGGGAGAAAAGTGTGTTAAGATGGTACTTGGTTTCACAACAATACAGAAAAAATAAGTGTATTCTTGTCTGGATTCACATGGAGATTATGCATCCATATGGAGAACAAGATAGAATTGGAACAAAAAAAAGAGAAACCACTTAACAGTCTGTAAGTGTTTGGACTATTTAAACCAAAAAAAGTAAAAGTAAAAGTGAAGTGGATGGCCATTTGTCTTGGTCTTAAGCAACCAATGCCATTACTAGAAAAAACTGGTCCCTGCTAAAGGTGATCTTTATGAAAAAGTTGAACAACATTGCACTGGAGATCACCTGGGAATATTTTAAAGTAGTTGTGTAAGTAAGAGGCAGCTGGCCTTTCAGTGCAGGTTCACCGTATTGCATCCTGTGCTTTACAGATTTTTAAAGAAAATGAAATTATATGATGTAGTTGCATCTTTGACCATGTTGTATGCAAGAGATTTGCTTGTTTAAAAAAACTAGTCTTTTATATAAATCTAGTATATACCATCTTCTGTGAGTCAGGCATTTGCACAGCTTGTGTAAATTATGTCTATATTGAGAATTTAAGAAGTTGTACAGTATGCATTCCACATTTGAGGGATGGCAAATAAAAACTGATATACTGCGAGACATATGATATAACACAGTGAAATATCTTTTAAATTCCAAAGGGTGCACTGACATCACCATGCTTAATTCACATACAGTAACTTCCACACATTTTATTAATGTTAGATTGAAGTTTGTAATCATTCAATAAAGGAAAACAAATGATGCAAACAGTATACAATGGTTCATTATGAAATGCTGAATTCATCTTATTCACCCACCCAAAACGACAGTGTGTTAAGAAAACATTAAAGTTGTAACACCAAATAATAAAAGCAAAGAAATTCACAGTTGAGAGTGAAGTGAGAAATCCATCCTGAGACACATCACAGTCCCACAGCATTTGTTAAATGTATTTTTTAGTTAAAGAACTTTTTTAAAAAAATATGTAATAATCTGTTGGTCATTTTTACTGTGTGGACCAAAGTTTAGCCAGGTGGATGAAAATGCTTTTGCTTTGAAATATAGACCAGGTGGACAAACATTAAGTATGTGGACTAAAACACAGCTGCTCTATGTGTGTGCTCAGGACACATGGTAAGTAATAATAAAACTGATGGGGTGATGGATAGCTATTGGCCTGGTCCTCGAACTGGGACTCCCTAGGCAAAGCAAAACAATAAACATTTTCTGGAGAGGGAGGGCTTGGAGCCCATCCTTGCTCCCCCAAGAAGTGCTGAAAGTCACATTAGATGGAAGGACTCACTGGAAAGTTGTAGTGGGCACTGTCTTTACCCTCTGCTGATATTTGATGTTTATGTGAAAGATCTATCTAGCCCTCATTTGTGATACCCCATTATCATAATATGTAAGTACCTTACAGATTTTAGTGCATTTATCCTTACAACACCCCTGAGAGGTAAGGCAATGCTGTTATCCCCATTTTAGAGATGAGGCACAGAGACACTACGTGACTTGCACAAGGTCACACAGGGGATCTGTGGCAGAACTGAACGTCGGTCTCCCAATTCTCAGCTTTGTCCCTGACTGCTGGATCTTTTTTCACCATCATAATATTTCACTCACATGGCCCTTTGTTTCATCTGCTGTAGTGGAGTTCTCAGTCATGGAGAATCCAATACCAACAAGACAGAAGCCCTTTAAACTTCTTCCCCAGTTTATTTAATCTCAGTCGGCTGGGTAAAGACTTGCCTCTTCTTTTCACTCTCTTCCATAACTGGTATTATTATCATTCCCATGAACGTAATTATACCATCAAGTTGAGTGGAAGCATGGAGTCCATGCCTGGAAAAGGGGCAGGCATGGAATGCATTATGAAGAGTTCTGCTGCTCCTAGAGACCAAGTATTTCCCTTCCTCACAGGTAGCAACCTCCAAGGTTCAACCAGGAACTTCCTGGAGAGACTAGCCTTATAGAAAGATTGTTTCTTGGACTATGTCTAAACTACGAACTTGAGGTAAGTACCCTGCTCATGTACATACTCGTGCTAGCTCTCTGAGTGCT
The DNA here is from genome assembly GCF_025201925.1 of Gopherus flavomarginatus. Taxonomy (NCBI): domain Eukaryota; kingdom Metazoa; phylum Chordata; order Testudines; family Testudinidae; genus Gopherus; species Gopherus flavomarginatus. The sequence continues at coordinate 56,018,970 of NC_066621.1, forward strand.
AGCACGAGTATAAATAGCCGTGTAGCCATGGTACCCTGGGTATTAACTGTGAAGGCATATGCCCACTGGTTTCAGGCAGGGTTATACTCAGCATGGCTCAGCTGTGCCTCTCATGGCATGACCAATGCTACTGTGGCTACACTGCTATACTTGCGCTGGCTCAACAAGAGCTAGCATGAGTATGTGTACATGAGCAGGGGATCACAGCCCTCCCTTGTCTTGTAGACATAGCCTTGATATAGTATACTTATGCAGTGTAGCCTACATAAGTAATGTTCCTGGGGGAAGATGGGAGGAGGTACTTTTAAAAAATGCCTAAATTTAATGGTTGTACCTCGCATGGTGTGTAAGTCATGCAGGTGACTCAAAAAGCTACATTACTTCCCTGAAACATCGGTCTAATAGTGTTTTTTAATTTAATCAAAGTGTCTGTTTCTTTGCATGCCATATTTTAGGCCAGAGTATATTTTTACAGCCAAGTTATAAACCCCTGAAAAAAGGGGCTTATAACGGAAAGGTTGACACAACATTAATTCTAGTGTTGCGAACGCAATGCTATAATTTTGGAAAAAGACCTTTATAGCTTTGCTAAGATATTAATTGCAGGAAATTACAGCATATCCTATTAAAGTATTATGTCAGTGACATACATAGCATATGACACCTTTTCATAGTCTCCCTTGTGTTCATGGCAATGTGTTGCCTTTGTATCTTCATGGAAGAAGTGGGTGAAATGGATGGGAGTTTCTTTAGTCCTCTGAGGTATTGATCAAGCTTCATGGAAACAAAGCCTATAAGCAAATGACCTTATTTTCCCATTTTAAAAATTGGTCCTCCTCCACACAGGTAATTCAAATGTGGACATCTAGGTCTTGATCCAAAGACTATTGAAGTCAGTGGGAGTCTATCCATTCATTTCAATGGGTTTGGATCAAGCTTTCACTTTGACTCCAAACCTTACCAACCCAAAGGTCCCATTGGCTTCAATTAGAGTGTTTCAGAACTAAGAGTTGCATATTTAGGCCCTTTTCATTAATAAGGATCTGGTTCTGGATCATATACGTTTATATAACTTGACTGATTTCCATGGAGTTACTCTTGTTATACACTGGTGTGAGACAGAATCCATCTCTAAATGTAATTTCATGCAACTTTAATGTATTCACTGCATATATGTACAGTAGGTGAGAACTTGCAAAAATTACTGTAGGCTTCCAATTTGTTGAATGATATACATTCATCTGGTTCTATATCTTTTATTTTGAGTAAATGGCGTATTTACCAAATTCCCACTACCCCTTTACCCCACTATAATGCGGTCGTGGGGAGCCCAAAATCCTTACCGTGTTATAGCTGAAACCCCGTTATATTGGAGTAGGGACGGCAGGGCTCCGGCGGTGATTTAAAGAGCTCCGGGTTCCAGCAGCTGCTGGGAGCTCCAGGCCCTTTAAATTGCCAGTAAGCCGTGCTGCTGCAGCCCTGGGATAGTGGTGGCGGGGCTCCAGGAGTGATTTAAAGGGCCCTGAACTCCTCACAGGAGCTGGAGCCCTGGGCCCTTTAAATTGCCGGCAAGCCCCACTGCCGCAGTCCTGGGGTAGCAGTGGCAGGGTTCCAGCGGGATTTAAAAGGGCTGGGGCTCCTCTCGGTAGCCAGAGCCCCAGACCCTTTAAAGCGCTGCCAGAGCCCTGCTGCTATCGTGCTATATGCGAACCCGTGTTATGTCAGGTCGCGTTATAGCGGGGTAGAGCTGTACTTTTTAGGATTGTAGAGGCATTGTGTCACACTCAGTTTAAACAACTCTATGTTCTGATAAGGCAGTTCATTGTACTATCACATTTTTAATATATACTATTTCTTGGCATTTTGATATATTTTAAGCCCAATAGGGCATCACTTGTTTTATTAATGATAGACATTTGAAGGGGGAAGGAGAACTATTCTTAGAAAAGTGTTCTTCAACTGTTAGCTCTTCAGGGCACAAAGGACTCAGACTTCCTATTTATTTATACTCTGCTTAACACAGTGAGACTCTGATCCTGGGAGGGTCACTATATCGGTATTTGTATTGATAAATATGGAATAATAATAATAGCATATCCTGAAACAAGTGGAGTTTTGAATCCCTATTTCAAAGCCTAGTTTTTCCCTCCAAAGACAGAGGAGCACCCACAATTGCTTATGTTTACACAAAGCTTTCATGCCTGTTGTACAGTTGATTAATAGCTAACAAGATGGGAGAAAAGGCCTTCACAGAAAAACCACTGATATGCAAGCTCATTGGACTGTCGATGGTTCCCATTAATTGCAGGCTTTAACATATAATTATTGCATAGATCTGGTTTTACTTATCAAATCCAGACCTGCTTTTTCTCTGCCTGCTGTGCAGGGGAAACTCCATGCTGTACCAGCTTCTTTTACTTGGGGCTCCCAGTATCATCAGGATTAAAGCTGTCAGATCAGTCATCGCTCTTTGTTTTGTGGTTTTAAATACAAAGGTTAATATGATTGCTTGATAAATATACCGCTTTGGGTTTGTTTGTAAGCTACAAATGCTTGGAAAAAACAAAAATTCCTTGTTTTTAATACATAACATTTTAATTTTGATAGTTATTCCCAAATTCCCTCACATTTCTGGGGAGGAAGATATGAGGACTGCACTTTAATTTATTTCTCTAATCTGGCCAGTAATTTGTCGCTAAATAGGCTCCATTGGCTTGCTCCTGCACTCAGATTCAGGATAAACCGCCACTGAAGTCAATGAGAGTTTTGTCTCATTTGAAGTTGTGCAGGCAGAAGGTGCCATTTCCTTAGCTGGTGTAAATCAGTGTTGTGCCACTGAAGTCAGTCCAGTTCAAGACATGCAGGATCCTACCCCTAGTTTACAGTGTTTTAAAACAAAGGTAGGTTTGAAAGAGAAGCATTCTGTTGTGCTTTTGTTATTCATTGTAAAATCTTCCCTTTGTACCAAATATACGTTTGTGGAAGATAAAGTAACTGTCTATTTTGGATTTCTTTCAGATAGGAAGTACATTGTGCTTGTATATTTTTGCTATGCTTGCTTCAACTACTAGTTTGATGTCATTATTACCTTTCAGTGGACAGACTCTTTCTGTTCTTTTTTGTTGATGATGAATAGTATAGAGAAATCTTACTGAGGACACTTTGCAGTCATCAACAACATAAATGGGCAAGGAACAAAAATAAAACAACCTCCACTAAATTAGTAATTAATTCATCATTGTCTTTTTTGTTTTAATTAAGAAAACACATGTTTCTTAAACAGAGCATCAAATCTATCATCTAAAATGGAACAAAGGATCATTTTATTTCCCTTTGTTGTTTTCCCATCATTTAGATGTACATATATTTTGGGTGTAACTTTAGGAGGACCAGAATTTACTAATAATTTATACAGTAAACATTGATGATTATCAATCATTCAAAAGTAATAAACATTTCCTGTGTGAAATAGATGTGGCATCAAGTGTCTTAATTTCTGACAGTAAATGGTTCAGCTTTACTACACAGACATTACCATTTAATGGTAAAAGTCTCACCACACTCAGAAAACATAGGTCACCTCTTATAAAACTAACAGAGTTGCACACGAAAGAGAAAATACTTTGAAGAAAGATCCGGGCTCATGTGTATATTAACCAGAGCAGATGAAATGATTTATTGGGTTTTATATACAATCTGTAAAGGGTAAGCATTGCTAACAGAATGAGTGGCAGCCTCAGGGAGCTGAGTAGCCCTCAGGGAACAGCCTTTGTTCCTCTGGACTTGACAGGCATGTGTCTCTGTTAAATGAGGGCTTAATTTCTCTCATATGTGCACAATTTCCAAACTCAACAAAGGCAGCCAGGACTGGAGCTATTTAAAAGAGCCAGCTCAGGAGGAAGCATTCCTGAAGAAAGGGGATGCTAAAGGGCTAATTACTCACCATAGCTTAGCAACTGTTTTTTTTTTTCCTAAGCAAGGTTTATTAACATGGAACTGCCACTTTCATTTTATATAAACATGCATTAAAATGACAAGAGTATTATTTTTCTTTGAGACATAGCCATTTTAAGGGTCCTGCTGACCTCAAATAAAATAAAAAGTGTGTTCCATGTCAGGTTTGCAGTGAACATAGCTAAGTTCTTCAGCTGCAGGAAAGGGGAAAGACTAATTGAGTTTGGACCTTTTCTCTCCAAGGGTGGAGGGATATAAACTTATTTTAAAAAAATAACTAGAAGTCGTCATCAGTGCTGTTGTTGCACTTATGTAAATACGTTAATTCAAATTGCCCAGCTACATGATTCAGCTTATGTAAAGCTTATTAATATTTAGCCAGTTACATGTGTAGTGTGATATTCATTTTATACGTCTCTTCCTACGTATTTAAATATGTATTCAGGCACAATAAATCTTAATGGCTCCTTTCAACCGATCCATTAGCTCCAGTCCATATGAACTCGATTTTTTTTTTTAGTTGTTGTGCTCTCCGTTCCATGGCCCCGTCAGTGGCAGTGGCTGTGTTCTATGGAGAGCAAGGTGGTGTTTGCCTCAGGGATTCCACTAGAGTGGACATTTTTCAAGCATAGAAAACCAGACATGTCCTCTGGCCAGCACTGCCCACCTTCGGTGACGCCTTCAGAGGAAAATAAGCCAACCCAATCCACACATGTTCTAGTATGCGGTGGTTACCACTGAGCAGTCAACATCTGCACTGTTTCAGACTTATTTCCTTTTCTGTAACAAGCAGGAAACTCTTTTAAGAAATAGAGCAGGTTCAGTTAATTCTTTCTTATTATGATATTTTGATTCTCCTAAAATTACATCAAAAATGTTGGTAAAAAATTAAATGTGCATTCCCATTCCCCTGTGCTATGCTGAGTGGGGTTCTGGGGATAGGCAGGGAAAGTTTGGGATACAGCTTTTGATTTATGTCTATGGAAATCTACTGACCATTACCCACACAGTGGAGATGCATGACAGACAGAGACAAGTTACTGCAGACCTAAGACAACAGTAAGAGGACATTTGTGTTTAAATCAAGAAGATTCTGGGGTGGGGGGGGAGGAGAGGGAAATGTTACAAAGAGCGAAAAGATGGACTTCAAATGGATGACTCCTACAGCATTAACTTTAGTATTGGTTCAGTTAACATAGCAAACTGTTGTTCTAGAAGTGAAGATTTTGGGACTATTCCAGCAAAGACCATACCAGTGGAATTACTCACAGTACATAAAGTTAAGCATGTACTTATGTCTTTGTAGGCCTGGGTCCTTTATGTTTTTTCCAAACACAGTGTTGACTCACTGATGCTGTTTTGATTTTCAAACAGTATCATTTTTATCCATCAGGTATGTCTGTCTTCTTCATCTCTTCAAGGTATGTATTTACTTTAGGAGGCATGACTTACCTTTATCAGATTCAGATATTAAACTACGGAAGGATTTTTTCCTATGATGGTTTCTTTGGCAGGTTATTGCATTTTCTGTATAAATCTACAAGTTTTTAGAACCACCCATATCTCAAGTTAAATGTTGTTTAACCACTCAGTTGGTTTTGAAATCACAAGTAGACTCCATAGTCCCTCTTCCATACCATATTTTTTAAAAAAGGCAAATCTAAATGCAGTAAATCTCTGAGGGTTTTTTTTTAGTTCTATTTTCTGTTTCATATATAATCTGGGCAACATACCAAAGTTTTCTGACCTGCCTACATGAATAACTGATCAGATCATCAGCTTTTCACCTCTGAAGCACAATGGCAAAAGTACAAACCACAGCTTGCAACATAGGGCTGCTGAGAATGAAACTAGAATTGTCAGTCTTTGCATGTGTGCAGTGATTGCACTATGTAAACCAATAATGCTGCTTCCATGAGCAGTGTTCTAGGTGTATTGAGAATTAAGTTTAAAGAGAGAGACACTAGTAAGCCAACGGAAACAATTTTTTTTTTTTTGCCAGTAAGAAGTGGGTAGAGCGGAGCATCAAGTTGGTAGACCACAGGATTGGGATGCAGGACTCCTGGGTGCTAGTTTTTATCCAAGTAATGTAAGGCATTCTGAGCCTTAGTTTCCCCATGTCTAAAATGGGAATAATAACACTTGCCTAGTCCATTAGGAGGGAGGAATGTGAAGTGATGTTTAGGTTTGCTGAATTAGCAGTTTTAAAGAGTTTCAGGGAAGTAAAGATGAATAATTTTTATTATCAAGAAAAAAGTGTGGAAGGGAAAATTGTTCTCTGAAACAGAAAAGTGAAGTTATAAAAAGAGAGAAATGAAAAGAAAATTTATAAACTTGTGTTTATTTTTCACTAGAGAAATTCTCACTGTATCGTTTTTCATTATGTTAAGTCCCATGGACCTGACCCTGATCTCATGTGCAGCTGCATAGATCAGGAGTAACTTCACCGAACAGTAACAGGTACATCTTTCTTTGTCCTGATGATGGATTCACAGTTGTTGAGTCTCAGATTCACCATTTAATTCTTTTACTTTCCGTAGATGACAAAGTACATAATGCTTGATGAACTGCAGCTTCCAGGAATGCTCAAATGTTAATGCTACAAAGGAGATATTGCAGGTTGAAATCTTGCTTGGATTAAAATTCTGCTTTGGATAAGGTTAAGGAGTAGCATATATATGAAGGGGCATTTGGTACTGTTACATGACCCAGGGAAAATGGTTTAACCTGGATTCCATGAAGATTCTGATTAAGCCTCCCTCTAAAGATTTGTTTTCATCCTCTGGAGGAGGAGGGGCTCCTCACCAAGAGAATTTCTTTTCCATCTGATTAGGGGAAAGTACCTCCTATCATAAAGGAAAGTCTCACACAGGATTATCTTCTTATCGTGCAATGAGAGGACCCAGATTTTACTGGGGCTTTTGTGAAGAACTGTGGAGAGTGTTTAAGCTATGGCACCACAGTTCTTAACTTTGATTTTATAAGAACTACAATAGACACCAGAAGAAGCACGCACACTCACTGTTTCCAACTGAGACTGGATTTCTCTCTTTAACCCTTTGCTGCATTCTTGTTTGGTTAATAGCATGAAATATTAATCATATAAATGCACTATATCAGAGGCTATTGAAGCAAGAAAGGATAACCAGCACCTCTCTTTGTCCGTCACCCACCCTCACAGTTTCACTGCCTGAACTCTCTTTCTGGATCCTAAGCTTCTGTGTGAGTAGGCAGATCATGCCGTGTATTTGCAAATAGTCTCCAATAAAGGTTCATTGCAGTTGCTTAAGTTTATCTTTGGTGATTATCATGGTTGTATATGAATTTGCAATACAATCTGCCTGATCTTTTTTGTTCCGTAGTTGTGTAACATTTTGGTATTTTACAAAGTAGTTTTTAACCATTTATTTCTTGTGTGCAGCATTAAAAATACAATACAATACAATACAATCTATAATGGCCAATGAGAATCCTGGTGTTTACCTATTTCTCAAAAGTTATTGCATCATTGATCCCGTCTGTTCCTTGTTCAGTGGATCTTTATGGTCAAAAATCTGGCCTACCATGTGTCTCTAAAATGGATGCATAGTAACAGTGCAACTATAGTGGGGACAGAGGACCCCTCTCATAGCTCCAGCTTTGAGAAGATTTTTCCTGAAAGAATAAATAATCTGTTGCAGAGATGGGTATCTAGTTCCCATTGCTGAATTTGTGGATCCAGAAAATCCACATACAATCATGAACCTTGAGCCTTAGGACCTGACCAGAATGCAGTCTCACTGCCACTACTGCTGATGGACTGCAAAGTGCTCTGACTGTAGGTTTTGGGGGACACAGAATTCAGGTGAAAATATTTGACTGTGTGCTCCCTCTCCTCCTCTGCCTCAATATTTTCTGTGGGGCACCAGCCAGAATTTGGCCCATTGCCTGGATAATTCACCTTGAGTATATTTAGTAATATCTTTAAGATGATTGTAAGAGTCTGCTCTAAACAAGGAATCAACCTATCACCTCTGTATTCACTCAGTAATGTTGCCCCCATTTGTTGTATTTGCACCTTGGAGGCTATCTTAGAGTGTTTCCCATTTCATCCAGGAGAAGTTTTGCACAACTAATACCCACTATACTTTTTATGGCAATACTATGAATTTGTTGGTAATATCCATGTTTAAATTACTGTCCAGGCACCCACTGAAATACTTAAGGTTTTTGTATATGGAGATTTTATGTTGTGTTTGTTAAGAATAAGTTTCATGTCATTTTTTCCCTCTCATCTTGATATTCTGGTGTTGTACAGTACTGAGTGTTATAAGTAATGTACTGGCAGCAGAAGTGTTTGTATTTCACTGGAGAATCTGCAGTATCCTTAAGGTAATAGGAGTTGAGAGGGAGCTGTAGTCTCCAAAAGTAATCCACAAATTTTAAATTATTTCTGAGTAATTCACAGCCAGAAACAATTAGCTTCCTAAGCATACTGTGCTATTTTTGTGAACGTTAGGAAGGAAGTATAACCTAAGCGTCTGAACAAAGTCTGGCGCAAGAAAGTCAAATAGTTTGGTATTAATTTTTATCTCTCATCCATAATTTTCTCTTGACAGTTTGTATATTTTCCATATGTTCATTGATAGGTTTATGGGCAATCCTGTTTGAATGTAAAGGACTTCCTAGTTTCCTAACTGAACCACTCCAGGCTTTCACAATGGCTTGTCTACGTTCCCTGATAATGCTACAAATAGGGCTGGGCAAACTATTCATAGCAATAAAATAAAATAAAGTGGTATTTTGGATCAAATTTGCAGCTTTTTTAGTTTGTGAAATTGTCAAGGTTCCTTCCCCACTCTGAACATTAGGGTACAAATGTGGGGACCTGCATGGATACTTCTAAGCTTATTTACTAGCTTAGATCTGGTAACTCTGCTACTATCCAGAAATTTTAGTGTCTAGAGCACTTCCTGTCCTCCCAAAACTCTCCCCTCCCTGGGTGGCCTTGAGGGACTTCACCAATTCCCTGGTGAACTCAGATCCAAACCCCTTGGATCTTAAAACAAGGAGACCCTTCCCCCTACTTCCCCCCACCATCCCCCTCCTTTTCCCCACCAACCCCTGGTGAGTCCAGATCCAATCCTCTTGGATCTTAAAACAAGGAAAAATCAATCAGGTTCTTAAAAAGAGAGGTAAAAATCATCTCTATAAAATCAGGATGGAAAATACTTTACAGGGTAATCAAATTCGTATAGCCCAGAGGAACCCCCTCTAGCCTTAGGTTCAAAGTTACAGCAAGCAAAGGTAAAATCCTCTCAGCAAAAAAAAGGACATTTACAGGTTGAGAAAACAAAAATAAGACTAATCCGCCTTGCCTGGCTTTTACTTACAATTTTGAAACATGAGAGACTGATTCAGAAAAAACATTTGGAGAGCCTGGATGGACGTCTGGTCCCTCTTAGTCCCAAGAGCAAACGACATCCAAAACAAAAGCACAAACAAAGACTTCCCTCTACCAAGATTTGAAAGTATCTTGTCACCTTATTGGTCCTCTGGTCAGGTGTCAGCCAGGTTCACTGAGCTTCTTAATCCTTTACAGGTAAAAGAGGCATTAACCCTTAACTATCTGTTTATGACAGAAGTAGTCACATGATTGTGGGAAATCTTATTTGAAATGAAAGAAGTGTATGAAATTTAGATTGATAGACAATGCAAAAAGTTAAAGGAGGAAGAAATGATGATAGATCACTAGAGGAATGAACTCAGAGATGGAAGGATCTATGTATTTTTACCCTTTAGGCCAGGTAAAAGGGCTTGAGTGCCATAAAGGGGCCCCTAAAAGCCCTGTATCCAGCTCAGAAAGAGTTCACCCAATGCAGGCACCATGGACGACAGCCATAAGAGTGACTCCCAGGAATTCCCTTACATGCTCCAATGTAGGGTGATGCTGGGGGCAGAAGGCAATCTTGCACCTCATAGGGCAACCCCAGGAAGCATCCCCCTGAGCAGCCCAGAACTGTAAGGTTCAAAGATAGATTAAAGCCACATTTAACCTCTTCTCTTTCTGGGGTATGAATTCTGTGCTGTGTCTCAATCCACAGGTTTAAACAAAGTTTGAATTAAAATAGTGTATTTCTATTCCATTCAGTATCTATTCAAGTTAATTTTCACATTCTTCTTGGCTTCTTGACTATTTCCTGATGTGCTGTAGTGATATATCAGAACCCAGAGCCATCTTTCAATATGTGAACTGACTTGTCACATCCTGACAAGGAGCACTTATTACTGAAGTGTCCATTCACCGCAGCCATAATGGATGATCTGGTGGTAGCAATATGATCCAATTAAGTTTCTGTGACAGGACTTTTATCTTCTGTCATGCTGGTCTTCCATAGATCTCCAACTGCTTTACATAGGAGAGTTAGCGTTATCATCCCTATTTTACTGATAGGAAAACAGGTTCAGAGAGGTGAAATTACTTGTCCATGGTCATACAGCAGTTCAGTGGCAGAGCCAGGAACAGAAACCAAGCCTCCAGGTCTAATGCCCTAAAGCAAAATAAATGCACACCTCATAACCATAATTATTCCCTATAAACACACAGCTCCAGCATAGCAGTTATTTATTTAGCTCTGTAGTATGGAAGTAAAGAACTTGAGCTTTGGAGAGGATAAGATGTTGGCTGAACATCAAAGAGGAAATGCCAGAAAGGCAGTTTGAGATGGTGATCTGGACAGAATGGGAGGGAATGGGGGTAGGTAGTTGGATTTGGGAGTCAACCAAAGAAAAGTGGTAGGGGGAATCATGGGTGAGCAAAAGTCACCTTGAGAGTGTATTTAGAGGCAAAAGAAGAAGATGGAACTAAGAACAGAATAGGTTGGGTGGAGCAACTAAGTAAAACTAGTAGCTGAAAGTTGTTAGTCTCATGGCTGGTAAGTGGCCTATGGATGAGTTGATGAGGTCAGTCCAGTTTATGATCCAGTTCACAGTTGTCCTAAACAGGCATTCATGTTAGAAATCTAGCTGAACTAGAATTTGTACGAAATGGACTGAATCTGTATGAAATCTACTCTTTTCCTGGAGTTCGGTGCTTCAGGGCAGTGTTGAGACATATTGATGGGCAGTGTGGAAAAACCTGTATTGTATATCAAGTAGGAAAGAAAAGAGGACTTCATTATCTAGAGCTATCAATTCAGCACTTTTCTCAAGCACTAAATTCACTTTTTGCATAGAAAAGAAGATGTTATTGCTGGCCCAGTATCTTGTGAACACTGTATTTCACTTTGTCGTAATAGTTCAAGATCCAGAAACAAACAAACAGTGGAGCTGAAATATGAACTGACATTGATTAATTCATGAATTGGTACTTGATGGCAGCTTAGAAATGGCCCTCGATGCCAAGGATAGTGATTGACAATGGCAGACACTTATGGCTACAGGGTAGAGGAAACACTGTTAAATTATGGTCTCAGAATGACCTGCTCTAATGAAAGAAAAGTCATGAACTGATGATTGATTTTTTTGGTCCCTATTCAGTACATCACAGAGAGCTCATGTTGACTTACTTTGGCGATCTATTTGAAAGTGTCTGTGTATATGCACATGTGTGTATGTAGTACATATTGTGGTGTGGTGGGGAAAAAACCTTTTATGGGCATGCATTCAGAATAGTTGCATTACCTATGACTGGAAAACCACATGTGAGTTATACAGGTCATCCTTAAGAAATTATTGGGCATGCTATTCTGATTTGGGGAAAAGGGACACATAATGACACGTAAAGTGAGCAGAGTGAAAAGAGACTGGAAAAAATAAGCAGACAGAGAGAGACAAAAAATTGAATGCAAAAAATGATACTTATACCATATATGTTATCTATTTATTCCAGCAAAATGTTTTACTGGAGAGTGATTCTTTTCTTATGTGCCTAATAAATAGCATAAGCTTTCTTTAGCTATTTGGATAATTATTAGGAGAACAGTTTAGTGGGATAAGTTGAGCAATGGAGGTTTGGGAAACAGATGCAGTGAGAGGAAGAAAAATATCCTCACTTTCACACACACGAAAAATCTCTGTACATTACAGTTCATTGGAAAAAAACTTTCTCACTCTAGCCACTTTTCAGCCTTCTTTGTCCCTTTTCCTTCTGTTTCTTCTTTTTATCCCTTTCTGTTCCATGCTCACTCCTGGAAAAGCCCATTTCTTCCCAGTGCAACACCAGCTCAAGCTAGAGGCCACTGTGGCTAATTGTGAGTGGATTTAAAATTCAGAGTTGGGGTTAAAGCTGAGGAGCCATGGACAGTGAACACCTCACAGGGGCACTGTATAGATTAATTAAAAAACTAATGTTAGCAAAGCACTTTGAGGATGAAAAATATGATCTAAGAGCTAAGAATTATATTGAAGAAATTAAATGTCTCTTTATTTGATGGAGATACTTGAACAAGGACTATTTTTGGTGACCTTACATTTAAAAATATTTTGTTCCCATTACAATATATGTATTCATTTCTTACATTTTAAAATGTGTCAAATACCAATTTATAAAGGCAAAAACAAATTCCAAAAGTTTAGTTCTAGATACCTACACTTCCTGGGTGGTATAACTGCATATCTTGTCATATTTTATTGCTTTCATACACATACACACAATGAACTATATCCAGCTGCAGTATATCAAATTGTATTTTTATCAAAGATAACTGGTGACAATATAAACCACGAGAGAGAAGCTCATATGGTTTGTACATGTCACCAGATATCTAAGATAAAAATACAGTCTTACAATGTGTTTTGGTGTCACTGATTATATGTGGGTACCAAGGAAAGGACGCAGACACAAAGTGTAAAGTTTTAAGACCTTTATTCAGTAATATATTTGAAACTCATCCGTCAGACAGGAAACACTGGACATTTTGCAGCCATTTCACTGCAAAATTAGTAATTGAATTCCAATGAAACCACGTAGTTCTTTTGTTTAAAGACTAAGTCAAAGTTTTCCATGTTTTTCCAGAGTTCATTTTCTGCTGAAACATAGATATATTGGCCATAGTTAGTGGCAAGATGCCAGTCCGGAGGGGCTTATAATTTTGAGACCATTAGGATGGCATTGGTGTATATACACTCATCTTCATTACTATAGTTTATTTGTATTTGGGGCCCCCAATTGTGATTGGGGCCCAGCTATACAAGGCCCGTACAAATACATAGCAAGGGATATTCCTTGTGCCAAGGAATTTAAAATCTAAATAGAGAAGACAGAAAGAAGAGTGGTAGAAAGGACATATGTTGCAGACAAGGAATTCAGGCACAGAAAGATTAAGTGACTCGCTTAAGATCACACAGGAAACTTGATAGTAATGAATATAAATCAGAAACTAGGAATTGTAGAAAATGTATAAGGGAAGCAAAAAGACCCAAGGCGAAGTCTATCGCTAGCAGAGTTAAGGACAATAAGAAAGATTTTTTTAAAGGTATATTAGGTACAAAAGAATCATACAATATTATTGGTCTATTACTGGATTATAATGATAGAATTTCCAATAATAATAATGCAGAAAAGGCATAATGTCCAATAAATATTTGTTCTGTGTTTGAGAATAAAACACATAATGTAGTCATATCATATGATAATGAACCATTTTCCATTCTGATAGAAAGTCAGGAGGTATTGAATGTTAGATATTTTAAAATCAGGAGGTCTAGATAATTTGAATCCAAAAGTCATTGGACCATTAACATTAGTTTTCATTACTCTTGGAACAATTGGGAAGTTCAAGAAGACTAAAAGGAAGCTAATGTTGTGCCAGTATTTTACAAAGGTAAATGGAATGACCTGGGTAATCATAGGCCTGTTAACCTGACATCGATCATGGGCAAACTAATGGAACAGCTGATTCTGGACTCGATTAATTAAGCATTAAAAGAAGATAATATAATTAATGCTAATCAGTGTAGATCCTGTCAAACTAACTTGATATCTTTTTTTGATGGGATTACAAGTTTGGGTAATAAAGGTAATACTATTGATGTAATATGCTTAGACTTCTGTAAGATATTTGACTTGATACTGCACATTTTGATTAAAAAACTAAAATTTAACATGGCACACATTAAGTGGATTAAAAGTTGGCTAACTAAACAAAGTGTAATTGTAAATGGAGAATCATCAACTGGGTGTGTTTCTAGTGGGGTCTGGCAGGGATTGGCTTTTGACACTACGCTATTTAACATTTTTATCAATGACTTGGAAGAAAACTTAAAATAATCACTGATAAGGTTTTCAGATGACGCAAGAATTAGGGGGAAAGGTAAGTAATGAAAAGGACAGATCACTGGTTCAGAGTGATCTCGATCGCTTAGTAAACTGGGTGCAAGCGAACAATATGTGTCTTAATACTGACTGTGAATTCCCAGTGTGATGCGGTGGCCAAAAGACTAATGCAATCATTGAATGCATAAATAGTAAGGGCAAGTAGGAGCAAAGAGGTTGTTTTACCTCTGTATTTGGCACTGCTGAGACCACTGCTGGAATACTGCATCCAGTTTTGGTGTTCACAATTCAAGAAGGACTTTGAGAAATGCGAGAGGGTTCAGAGAAGAGCCATGAGAATGATTAAAAAATTGGAAAATATTCCTTAGAGTGATAGAGTCAAGGAGCTCAATCTATTTAGCTTAACAAAGAGAAAGTTAAGGAGTGACTTGATCACAATCTGTAAGTACCTATACTTGAGGAGCAAAAGAAAGGTATAGCAAATCTAGCAAAGAAAGGTATAATATGGTGCAATGACTGGGAGTTGAAGCTAGATCAATTCCGACTAGAAGTGGGATGGACATTTTTGACAGTGAGGGTTATTTAACCATTGGATCAGTTTACCAAGGGTTGTGGTAAATAGTCCATCAGTGACAATTTTTCAATGACAATTCAATGTTTTTCTAAAAGATATGCTCTAGTTCAAACAGGAATTGATTTAGGAACATTCTACAGCCTGTGTTATGCAAGAGGTCAGACTAGATTGCAGTGGCCTCTTCTGGCCTTACAGCGTATGTCTACACTGCAATAAGACACTCATAGATGGCCTGTGTTAGCTGCCTCAGGCTCGCGGGGCTCAGGCTGCGGGGCTATGAAATTTCAGTGTAGATGTCCAGGTTGGGGTTGCAACCCAGCTTCTAGAGCCTGGGCACCAGCCTGAGCCCAGACATCTAAACGGCAATATTATCGCTGCCCAGCCTCAGTGCTGTGAACCTCAGCTGACGTGGGTCAGCCATGGATGTTTAATCCCAGAGTAGACATATGCTTAGTCTGTGAACTTGTGGCAGAGGTAGGAATTGAACCCAGAGTTTGAGTGGCTCAACTACAAAACCATCTTTCCTGACTTATAAAAGTTAATTATTTAAAATGTGTATTTGTATGTGTCCATCTATTATATAGGAGCTATATGAAGCTAAACGAGCAGAAGACACATGGTCGGACACATGTTAAACACAGAGTATCGCCTAAATGGATCTATTATTTTTTCATATGTGCCGTACAAACACTTTCACTGCTGTTTCAGGCTTAGGTTAATATAACTTACAAAGTGCCTCAGTACACTGAGCACACACTGGAAAACACTACAGAAAGGGAGTTTTTAGATTGCTAATGATTTCCTTTTAAGAAACATGTGACTAAGGGCTGAGAGGATTTGCAGCTGAAACTGTTCACTACAAACCTTTGAAAATTCCCTGACTAGTTAGTCACTTAGGAAATATCTGGTTGCAGGCATACTTGGCTGTGCGAGCTTCCATGGGCAGATACCCCAGATTTCAAAAAGCCTTTCTGTCCCATTCAGTCCTTTGAATGTAGGAAAATTGATGGAAAGTGGGCTTGTTTCTACCAATCCTGCATTTAAAGGGTAATGATGAACCTGCCCTCCTTGACATTCTAGCTTGTTTCATTGTGATGCATGCAATATGAAAAAATGGCATATGTCATAGATGCAGATAAAGACAGAGATAGATGAAGTCTCTGTTCTGAAGATATGTTAATTAACACTGGGAAAAGGGTTTCCCACTTGCCCTTGTAGCCCTATTGTGTGGTTACACTGAGCTCTACAGATGCCAGAGCTCTCAATTCAGCTTCCTTTATGAGCAACTACATTCACCTAAGGCCACATTTTCAGAGGCCTCTGAAAAGTGGACTGCAAAATTTGTGCACATACCTGTTTGTGACTGTAAAATCCCATAGCTGTATGTGCTAGTGGGCATGCCTGCAATTTGCAAGCATGATTAAGGAGGTCTGTTGAAAATCGAGCTCTTCAATTCTTCTCCACATTTTATCTAATACCGGAGAAGTATTTTACCATTATTGCCCCCAAAGCAGGCATTGATGATGCTGTATAAATGAGCTACACAATGCTGTAGAGCTATCGGAAACTTTTGTAATAACAGCCTAAATAGATTTTACTTGCAACCTTGAAGCTCAAACCAGGATAACCAGACTGTTCACCAAGACTTGCAAACCAGTTTTCAGGTGAGCCCACCATGATTTGTGGCCTTTGATGAAAATGAAGTACAACTCTGCTGTTGCTTCCCTTTGAGTAATGGTGTTCAATTCAACCCCAAAAAGGAAAAGAAAGGATTGCACAAACCTTTGCAAAGTTAAATTACCAAATTTTATCACCACCCTGCTATTTAATTAACCATCTCTTTTTACTCATGAAAATGCTGTAAATAATTATCACATAAAATAAACTCTTGTATGTATCTCTGTCTCATGTACACAAGGGGAGAGATGCTTATTATTAATTTCTACTACAGAGATCCCACATAGAAATTGTTTTCTAAATGTTACTAATAGATCTTGGGCATTTTACTGAAATATTTAAAGGCCAGCTATATTCCTCAACTTGGCCTCTTTTTTGTTCCTGCAAATCTGAGGATACAAATTTTGGCAGGAGCAACTTTGTGCCAGCAGTTAATTCAAGGTGCCAGTGAAGTCATTTAAACATCTAACACCCAAGTGCAGCAGCCAATCAGGTCCTTAGTTTTCTAAGTTACATCATTTGCACGTGCATCTGTTTAGATCCACAAACATTTGGAAAAATCAGGGGTAAAATCCTGGAATTCAATGGGGTCGGGCTTGTTATGTGTATATGCTGTTATATGAGTGACAATTAATGTGCATAGATATGTGGAGATATATGTAGAACTACAAATTCAAAAGTAGTGTGGCAATCAGGATTACTTGTACTTTTGTTGGATTCCACAGGAAAACGTATACAGTAGAACCTCCGAGTTACAAACACCTCGTGAATGGAGGTTGTTTGTAACTCTGAACAAAACCTAATGGTTGCTCTTTCAAAAGTTTACAGCTGAACATCGACTTAATACAGCTTTGAAACTTTACTATGCAGAATAAAAAATACTTTCCCTTCATTGTTTTGAGCAGTTTATGTTTAACACAGTACTGTACTGTATTCACCTTCTTTTTTTTTTTTTTTTTTTTTTTTTGTCTCTGCTGCTCTGCTGCCTGATTGTATACTTCCGGTTCCAAATGAGGTGTGTGGTTAATTCATCAGTTTGTAACTGGTGTTTGTAACTCTGAGGTTCTACTGTGTGTAAAAACAATTGTACAGATTTTCTAAAAGAAATAGACCCACAAAATTGTTTAAATATGGGATCAGATGCTCACACATAATTTATTTCTATGTATGAGTTGGCAAATGAGAGGTTAAGTTCAGGGGAAATAATGTACAATATGTTGCCAACATAAATCTTGAGAATTTGCATACACAGTCTGTATTTTGCGCTTGTTACCATATTTTTGTCTGCCTATTTGCATGTACAAATATTATATGGGTCCCAGAAATTGCTCAAGCAAACTCAAGAGTACAGTGACACAGAAAAAGGATATCAGTATCGAGCATTTCAGCCCAATTGTAGTCTATATAGCTCACAGCTAGAGGATTGCAAGCATTTAGTATAAATGGAGAAGAGAAATTACATGAAAGGAAAGGCACAACACCAGAAAACCAACAGAAACATCTGAGCAGCTAATTGCTGAAGGTTCAGTACAACTTAAAATGAGACCTAAGGGGACATCAGTAAACTTCTTTCCACAAGGATATGCTATCAGCAATGGCATTCCAGTGGAACAACAGTGAAAAAAAATTTCAGGCAAGTTGACTTTAACATGTTAGCGAGCAGTTATTTTTCTGCAATAAAGGTTGTTATTATCCATGCTTTTATTCAGCATCTGACCAAAAAAAGAAAAATTTTAAAAAAGATAAAGAACACTAATGGTCAGTGTTTTGAATTTTTACCCTATATATATATCACCAGGACCTTTGCTGGGAAGCTTAGTTTAAATTAAAAAAAAATCCAACAGATTTTGCCATGCTTAAACTTAATATTGCCCAAAGAGCATTTTAATCCAATTTAGTTGGCTAGTGTAAAAGGAGCCATACTATATTAAAACAACAGTACACTAGCCTAGACACCCACAGACATTTTCCTGCTACTGTTGTCACTGAAATCAATGACAAATTGAACTTTGGGCCTTTTCCTCGCTGAGATAAGTTCTTTACTATATACAACTGTGTTTAAACACAGCTGTCACTAGCAGAGTTGTAGCATGGTGTCCTTGATTAGCATGGGCAGATTTTATTCCTACCGTAAATTAATCTAATCCTAAATTTCAGTGAATTTATTTCTAGTACATCCTCATACATTATATCTTAGGGTTAGTCTACACAACTGCGCTACGTCAGCACAGCTGCACTGTGCACATAGCACAGTGTGGACAACACTTTAAGTTCATGTAACTCGTATTGTTCGGAGCGGTGGCTTTTTCACACCCCCGAGCAACGTAAGTTACATTGACTTAAGCGGTAGTGCAGACTTGCCCTTAGACTTAGGCTTGATTTTAGATAAAGAGACGGCACAGTTTTATATCATGGTTCTGAAACAATTCCTAGACAAAATAGTAATAATAATAATAATAATTACTATAGCTTCTGTACAAGGAAACTGTGCTACAACTCTGCCAGCAACAACCAAGTTTTTTGAAGCTTTTCTTTTAAAAGCACTGCTACTTCTTTCTCTACAAGCCATTGTGTGTGTTCTTGTGGATAGTCATGTATGACAGTGTGTAGAACTTGTGTGTTTGCACCAAAATGAAAATTTACTCTAGGGGAAAAATGGTAGGAATTCAACAGATGTTAGTCATAGCATCACATTGTCTGACCTGAAAGCTGTTCTAATTAATGGACAGTATTAGTCTATCCTACTTTGAAATGTTGCATGACTTTTAAAGAAAATACATTATGAAAGGAAAAAGACAACAGTATATCTTTTAAAAGAGTCCATGATTAACTAATGTTCTTAGGTGAAAATGGGTTACTTTTGAAATGAACTTCCATTTTAAATGATCTTGTGCTAGCCACAGGTACAGCAATATTTGTGGTTTCCCCCACATACTGAATGATTCTGTATGGTGGGGTCAAGCGCTCTTGTGACATGTAAGCATTGGAAATGTAGGAAAACATTTGTGGTGTGAAACAACAGCATGTGCTTGACCCTCCAAAACACATACATTTATAAATGGATAAAAGTGACTATTTAAAGTTGTTTTGAAAGGGAAGCACTGTGCCTGCAGAAAAAGCCTAAATTAATGTTTGAAAAAGCAAATGATATGTGGGTACAAGAACATGCATTTTTAAAAAACATCTGTGGTGTTCCCTGTGATGCATTTGATCTTAGTGGTAAATCTACAAAACCAAGCTTTAGAGGGACAGTGAAGCCATCCTATTTTTAACAGACTTTTATGTGTTAAAGTAACCACTAACAATCACAGCCTTGCTTTAAATGATTGTTTAGATATTTGCTTGGGGCTAGATTGTAATTTTACAACCTGACCTGAGTAAGAGGCAATGCATAGCTGTGTGCCCCCAAGACCAGACTGGAGAACTCAGTGTCACCATTCCTCCCCTGCTCCCTCTTTGCTGTGGGATAGAAAGTAAATTACTTGCCCTCTCCCCCTGACTTTTTGTGAATCAATTTACTCCTGCCTATGTGCATGGCCAGCTACTTTAGCAGATGAGCAGGAGCCCGTACTCTCATATTTCCCACCATCTTCCAGCTTACTTGCAGTATTGGGCATGAGGTCACAAGCTGAGCTGGGTACAAGGTAGGACCCTTGATCCTCCTTACTCTTGCTCCCATGCACTGCCAAAAAGGTCCATGATAACCTAGCCTTTGTTGATTAATTACCCAGTTAGTTTTTTATACAAGTATAATTATATGATAATTTTTAAGTGTAAGGAAGAGTCAAAAAGCTTTCTCTGATATGCCATAGTGAGCACCTAAATAAAGTATGAAAACTTGACTGGATCTCAGTCAAAACAACTTACAGGTAAAAGCTTTTTTTTTTTTTTTGAAGGGTCAGCAAACATTATTTCTAAACAGTCTGGACATAATTGGATTAGTAGAAGACAACTTTAGAAAAGATAGCTTTCTTGAACCATCTACAAACATTTAGTCAAAGGAAGCTGAACTATGACTAATAAGTGAGTGGTATGAATTATTAGGTGATGAATTTTAGAATTAGTGTCCAGATGTAAATACTGAATGCATCCAAAATATTATTCAGCAGCTGCAAGAGCTATAGGAAAAGCTGACATGACAAATTTAGTCATTGCTGAATCACTTTCGTTAGACGGTATTGTCAGCTCCGAGAGGCAAATGTTGTTCTTGATTTACGCCCATAATGGAAATAGTTGGAAGATAAAAAGTTCTCAAAATTGTTTACTTACAAAACACCTTTTAGATCACTGTGGATGCTTCCTATGAGCTAGTAGGAGCACTCATGCACCATGGCAACTCAGAAGTGCAGCTTATATCAACACAGTGAATTTTCCCCCTTAAAATGACCTTAAAATTTATTCCAGTTTTAAAATTAAAATGTATTATTTACAGCTAGATCTAAATTTATTAATTAGCCACCTTTGGTTTAAATAAAATTGATTGTTAAAGCAGAAAATAGAGGATGATATGAATCCTATTCTGCTATAGCCTTCAGATAAAAGAAGCAGTGACCCAACTCATTAGCCCTTTGATTTAATATATTGACACTCGGTTTCGAATAATTCCGTTTAGTGGCTTTTGCTTCCCAGGGATCAATTTAATTAGTTATAAAATGTGACTTCTTGTCAGGAGCCAGAAGAAATGCTGACGTTAAATAAAATCATACACAATTTAAACAATAAAGCTATCGATGCCTGGTTAAAAGTTAATGATGCACAAAAAATGGCTTAATAGAGACAACCTCAGCAATGAAAGTGATGGTAGGAAAATTAAGCTAAGTGGATGAATGAGAAATGGTGGTGATGTTGGATTGTTAAAACAAATTCATGACTAGCCTGGTGGTTCAGGGGATGGTACATCATGTTTCCGCTTTGAAGACCTAGGTCTGAGGATAGCTCAGGATGCTCAAACTAACAGTCAAGGAACTCTCTGAAACTGGTCTCCTTTAGATTCTAGGAAAGGGGACGCACATAGCTGGGCACATCTCTCTTTGATATAGCCCAATGGAATTCAGCTGAATGACACCAGAAGTGCGTTTGAACCCAGGTCATTCATAATTGCCCCCCAGTTATTGTGTGCATTGTGGTAGAGTCCCTATTCAGAATCAGGGGCCCCTTGTGTTATTGCTGTGTGTGTACAAATAAGACACAGTATCTGCCTTAAAGACTTTACAATCTAGAGGCTAATGCTAAAACAGCATTGCATTTTCAAAATCCACATAACCCAATGGGCACAATTAAATTGTATACAGATTCAGAGGGTTTAGTGAGGAATATGGCAGCCCTTTCATGGATGGCTATAAAGTTCATACACTCCGTGCTTGGACTTTCACACAGCCTTGCCTTTCTGCATTTCAATTTTCCTAGCTTGTGATGGGCATGGCGAGAGAAAGGACATGTTAGTTACCTTAAACAAGCAAACAAACAAAAACTCACAAAAACCCTCACAGAGGAGCCCCCCCCACAATTGCCTGAAAATTCATTGTTAAAACAAGAGATGAATCTGCCCTTTTTACATCTAACAAGATAAGGTGAGGATTCTGTTCATTGAAGTCAGTGGGAGTTGTGCTATTAACTTCAATGTGAACATCAGAACATATTGACAGTAATTTACCCAGATTTTATTGTGAATTGAAAGTCACCTCACTTACTCAAATACATCAGATTGATACTAACCTGGTATCAATACAAAAGATGATGTAGAGATAAATACGGATGCTTAGTTTAAATAATCACTTTGGTCAAAAGAATATCTAATACATTAATTATGCATTTAAACTATTTGAAAAAGTTTTTAGCTTGTTGTAATTTATCACTATCCTTATGAGATTCAATGCACTTGTTAAAATCAGGCCAGAAGGGATTGTCTCCTCATTAAACCTGTGGTGAAAATTTTGGTATCAGAGTGAACCGATTGTTGAGCTGAATTGGAATTTCATTTGGAATAGCCCTTTTTTGATGCAAACAGATTCTGATAGGGAGACAAATGAAATTTTGAACCTGGGACAGTAAAGAAGTAGACAACCTTATAAAGTAGATAACTTTAAACAGCTGCACACAATTCTGTTCCTCTGTAATTTACCAGCAGTCAGCAGTTATTGCCTGCTAAAAGAATTAACAGTAGCTACGGTAACATGCAGAAGGACAGAGGGGATAGGTCTTAAAATAAAACCTCTGTGTCAGAGGGATTTTCAGACTGTATGAGAGTTATGTTTTCTTTTACTAATGTTAGGCAAACTGTTTTGTCTTTGCATTGACTTTACATTGGCCGCAGCCTACACAGAGGGGACTACTGGAAAAAAGGGGGGCATTAATACTTTTTACTGTGTGCGGGCCAGCCAGTAGTTAGAGAGGGGGCCCGTGTTTACTTAGGGCTCAGATGGCAAAGCTAAGCATTCAGCCTACGGGAGGAAAAAGTGCCTTTTTTGTTTTCTGGCTAGAGAGTCCAAGCATTCCCAAAGGAACACAATGAATGGCCCATTTTGTCTGACACTGTTTCATAGACATGGAATTCTTGTTTTTTCATAATTATTCTTGCCCGTCAGTTGGTGTGCACATGACATTCGAGCGTGTTTTAAAGTCTTAACACACTCATGTGCCTGCAATAAAGTTACTCGTAACAATCCAGGCTTTCTGCAGACAACAGAGCAGGGTCTGTTGTTTTCACAAGTCACAGCAGCTGGGAGGCAATTGTGAAGACAACAGCTTAATCTAGCTGAAAAATACAGGAAGAAGAGAATATACACTAAATTTCCTTCCATATTATTGCAAACAATGCAGAGAGTTTTATTTTTTCCCTTGTGGGTGGTCTGACTAAGACTTTGATTGGCATTGAACATACTATCAAATTTATTTTAAACATTTAACTTGTTGCATTGCTGTGTTTACACTGGTATTCTTGAATCTGTTGAAGTATTAATATACTTAACACTTTAAAAATACTTTTATGGCCTGATTCTGATCTCCTTGCAGCTTTATAGGCTTCAGAGGAGTTACTCCTCATTTACACTGACCTAAGTGAGATGAGAATCAGGTCCTTAGCAAAAGTTTGTTTACTGTAAATCTGTTCCTAAAAAACATTGTTATTTAAATAAAATAAAATTATACAGTCTTAAAGGTATATTTAATCTTGTTTGAAAGGTATGCTTTAGCTTTTGTGAAGAAAGGCAGAGGCATCAAGTAATTTCTTTCTCCATTATATGCTACTGAATCTCTACATTAATATTGTTTTTAAATGCTTTATTTCTGATTTCAGAAGAGTTGAGAAAAGAGAATACGCAATAAATTAACGTACTAACTGTTGAAAAGGCATAATTGTGAATGGTGATCTGACAGCTTTTTACCTCAGATACACTTTCTGACAAAGTTGTGTGAAATAACTAGGGTGGGTTGCTTATTCGCTGTGCAGTAGGAATGAAGCGTGAAAGAAGAGAACATATTCCAATCATCACTCTAACACTGACAAGTGTAAACTCCAAATTCACATGGATTTGATTGGAGAACAGGGTACAGTGTTAACAGGAACCAATGGTTTTAATTTCAATGAAGGTGAATGCTCACTATAAAGAGCCAATATTTACCTGATAACTACTTAAAAGCACCTTCCTTTAGGGCTGTTGTGAATGCAACACACAGCAGATTTCCAGTAACCATGGCAGGCAGCTCAGATGGAAAAGATTATTGTCATGGGTAGCTCGCAAGTTATGGCAGATGGTAGTGTCAGCACAGGCTTAGTCAGACGGTAAGTGTGGAAAAATGACTGGGTGATACGAATGCAGTCCAGAATTCCATGGGAGAGAACCAATAACAATTGGAGGTTAATTGGAAGAGTACAGTAAAAATTCTGAGATGATATGGCTGTGGTGCGAGAAACACTCTGATCTCGGTGATGCGTATAAGAACATAAGAATGGCCATACTGGGTCAGACTAAAAGTCCACCTAGCCCAGTATCCTGTCTTCCAACAGTGCCCAATGCCAGGTGCCCCAGAGGAAATGAACAGAACAAGTAATCATCAAGTGATCCATCCCTTGTCACCCATTCCCAGCTTCTGACAAACAGAGGCTAGGGACACCATCCCTGTCCATTCTGGCTAACAGCCATTGATGGACCTATTCTCCATGAATTTACCTAATTCTTTTTTGAGTCTTGTTATAGTCTTGGCCTTCACAACATCCTCTGGCAAGGAGTTCCATAGGTTGATTGTGCACTGTGTGTAAAAATACTTCCTTTTATTTGTTTTAAACCTGCTGCCTATTAATTTCATTTGGTGGTCGCTAGTTCTTGTGTTATGAGAAGGAGTTTAGCACTTCCTTATTTACTTTCACCACACCAGTCATGATTTTATAGACCTCTATCATATCCTCCATTAGTCGTCTCTTTTCCAAGTCCCAGTCTTATTAATCTCTCCTCTTATGGCAGCCGTTCCATACCCCTAATCATTTTTGTTTTCCTTTTCTGAACCTTTTCCAAGTCCAGAATATCTTTTCTGAGCTGGGACAACCACATCTGCACACATTATTCAAGATGTGGGCATACCATGGATTTATCCAGAGGCAATATGATATTTTCTGTCTTATTATCTATCCTTTTCTCAGTGATTCTCAACGTTCTGTTTGCTTTTTTGACTACCGCTGCATATTGAGTGGATGTTTTCAGAGAACTATCCACAATGACTCCAAGATCTCTTTCTTGAGTGGTAACAGCTAATTTAGACCCCATCATTTTATACGTATAGTTGGGATTATGTTTTCCAGTGTGCATTACTTTGCATTTATCAACATTGAATTTCATCTGACATTTGTTGCCCAGTCACCCAGTTTTGAGAGATCCTTTTACAGCTCTTCACAGTCTGCCTGGAACTTAACTATCTTGAGTAGTTTTGTATTATCTGCAAATTTTGTCACCTCACTGTTTGCCCCTTTTTTCCAGATCATTTATGAATATGTTGAATAGGACTGGGCCCAGTACAGACCCCTGGGGGACACCACTATTTACCTCTCTCCAGTCTGAAAACTAACCATTTATTCCAACCCTTTGTTTCCTATCTTTTAACCAGTTACCAGTCCACGAGAGAACCTTCCCTCTTATCTCATGACTGCTTACTTTGCTTAAGAGCCTATGGTGAGAGACCTTGTCAAAGGCTTTCTAAAATCTAAATATACCATAATCGGTTGGATCCCCCTCGTTCACATGCTTGTGGACCCCCTCATAGAATTCTATTAGATATGCTGTTGGAAGTGCAGCACATAGTCAACTAAAACATTCAACATTCAAAGCAAATAGGGATCATATTCATACAGATATCTGACCTGTTTTTTAAACAAGTCTGAAATGAGCACAGTGGACCCATCCTACTGCTGAACACCAAGCAGGGCTGGCTCCAGGGTTTTTGCCGCCCCAAGCGGCGTGGAAAAAAAAAAAGTCATGATCGGCGGCAGTTCGGCGGCCGGTCCTTCCCTCCGAGAGGGTCTGAGGGACTCGCCGTTGAAGAGCCGAATATGCCGCCCCTTTCCATTGGCCGCCCCAGGCACCTGCTTGCTGCACTGGTGCCTGGAGCCGGCCCTGACACCAAGTGGTGCCTTCTCTCCAAAAAAATGTACAGATAAGATATGCATTATCACAGTTGCTATTCATAACATAATATCATAAATAAGTCTTGCAGTATGTTTGTCATCAGTTCATTCCATACCCAGAATCCCAGGGATGCCACACTAGCAGAAATATCTGCTGTGGTCTGAATTGTGTGGTACTGGTTGTCACAACGAAACATGGGGAAGCCCTAAAAATATATCAGAAAAAGGTCATTGAAACTGTAGTGCATCCTACACTACGTGCTGTCATCTACCTGAAAAAGGAAAATGGATGCAACTATTCAGCCAGCTAAAAAGAGGAGTCTGAGGGAGCACACCACATACTAGGAGGCCCTTATGTTCGTGGAAAGGAGCATAGTAACAGCATGGGGATGATTTAATTTTTGCTTCTCCTGTATGGGTGTATCTTGTGGGCTCAATTCTTGTGGACATCCTAATTTCCTTCCACATTCCAACTGACCACACTTGCTAGTATGCTTGAGCCTTTCTCATGACTGCCACCATTAGTCAACCAAAAAGCAAGCCAGCTCTTATTGCTCATGGTGGCAGCATTTGGAAGGATAGTGGTTTTTGGGGAGGTGGGAGAGAGCATAAAAACTCTTTTGGAGAGGATTTGGGGTAACGTGTACCCTTTCTTGTCAAATATTATATGTCAGCAGCCCCAGATGTGAAATGAGTAGGTTTACATACTCAGAAAGTATCAGAGGGGTAGCTGTGTTAGTCTGGATCTGTAAAAAGTGACAGAGTCCTATGGCACCTTATAGAGTAACAGATGTATTGGAGCATGAGCTTTCGTGGGTGAATACCCATACATCTGAGGAAGTGGGTATTCACCCACGAAAGCTTATGCTCCAATACATCTGTTAGTCTATAAGGTGCCACAGGATGCTTTGTTGCTTTATACTCAGAAAGTGTGCACTACTTTATTCAATATTCAAGGGATACAGTGAGAGAGAATGCCAGAAGTTTTGCAGGGAAACTGAGACAGGGGAGAGAGAGAGAGAAAGAAGGAGGTGGTTGAACAGAAGAAGAAAAAAAGGGCCTGGGAAGAAAGGAGGAGAGAGAAAGATGACTAGCTGAGTGATAGACAAATGAGTTGCTGCTCTGGTTCAGTTCCATAGAACAGAAAGAAGTACCGTCACAACTGGCATTCTTATTTCTCCTTTCAGCAGAGAAACCATGAAATGACTCAAACCCAAACTTTTTTCTTTGGTCTCTCCAAAATAAGGTTAAGTGCTAGTGAGGCTTTGTGGGACCAAGAAACTCGAACTGTGACTGCATGGGAATGCAGCAAGGAAAGAGTGCTGGAGGATGAATCCAGGAGCACTGGGAGAGTACCATGAGTTGTCTCTCATCAGGATTCAACAGCTTTGGCATAGAATGATTAAAATGGATTACAATATAAAAAATATTGAGAATCAGGGTAAGGCAATTCCCTGTAACTTACCTGCTCTTTTGAACATTCTGCCTT
This sequence comes from Gopherus flavomarginatus, assembly GCF_025201925.1. Classification (NCBI taxonomy): domain Eukaryota; kingdom Metazoa; phylum Chordata; order Testudines; family Testudinidae; genus Gopherus; species Gopherus flavomarginatus. Next base: position 56,046,532 of record NC_066621.1, read on the forward strand.
TTTCAGCCCCTACTTCACTTCTCAAAAACAAAACGAGAGGTCCCTAGTGTTTGGGAAATTCAGCCACAACAAAAGAAAAAGGGTGTTTCAGGCTTAGAAGAGTAGAAAGAACTTCACCTTCACTGTAGAACTGTGTGTCCAGTGCAGAGCACAGTAGTTTACAGCAATATATTAGGGTGAGTGTGATTTCTGAATTAAACCAGCCAAGAGAGGTGCTGTTTGTCTTCTCCTTGTCTTGTGCATGCATGCATTGCAGGGCATATCTCTTAAGATTCTGCCCTCCAATTTCTCTTTTTATTGCTGTCCTTAAAACCAATTAATCAGGTAACACATTCTTCTGGATCTGGCTCCCTCTGGATTCTGTCATTGCAGCTTCTGGTTTAGCATGATTTGCCCACTCAGGAGGCTTCCTCTTAATCAGGGCTGAGCATTTTAGTTGTTCTCATACCCTGCTAGTTCAGCCCAAGACTAGAACTTCGATTTGTGAGCTGATGACATGTTGGACGGTGATTGTACCTCCAGGCCAGCCCTCATTCTTGTTCTCTTAATTAATTTTTTCTTCTTTCCTTTCTTTAAATCTCTTTCATTTTTCCCTGTTCCAATGTCAGAGAGAGAGAAAAAAGCCAGTACTAACTAGTTCCTACTTTGAAAAAAAGTGGCACTTCAGCTACTCCTGCAAATTCTTTCATTCTCGAGCAGTGATTAATATCCAGGTTTAAGAAGAATTTTTAAACAAAACCTGGAAAAAAGGAAAAGAGCAAATATGCAGGCTAATGCTGTACCCTGAGGTGAGCAAAATGATTTTTTTTAACTAGCCAAGCATAGCAAAGAAGCTCTTCTACAGTGAAATTAATAATTACCAAAAGGACTTGTTAATGTTATTGTTGCATCCTTTAAGAGAATGTGGGTAGCATGTGAAGTGTGAACCACAGCCCTAAGACTCAAACTGGTCTCTAATTTGTCAGGTGAAATCTTGTCAAATGCCCCAATGCATAGAATGAAATATAGTTTGGATAATAGCTGCTTTAAAAGTTGTGACGCTTAACCTGAAAATTGGATCTGTTTCCTAGGAAAGTGGATTTCTAATTTTCTTTACAGTCCTGCCTTAACAAAGCATTAAAGTAAGAGTGCATCTCAGTACCACATATTTTAAATGGCAGGGGCATAATACACAATTCCAGTCCCAAATATTTTCCAAAGGCAAGGTTTGTTTATTAACTGAACCCCACGCTGAGATCAAATCAATCTAATAGAGCCTGAGTTTGAAGTTGAACATTCAAATATATGTCCATATATCTTGGGCATATATCTTACATAATGATGTTGGCCCCAGACATCTTTCTGGGTTTGTTTACATCTGTTATGGATTCTACTCATTATCCATGCTGTTTGAGGGATTCTCTGTGGATTTAGCCAGTTTATTGCATACTTTTTTAATTTTATGCCAAACTGAATGTTTTGAGTGGCAGCTTCTGTGCTAGCCCTGAACCACTTCCCCTCAAATCCAGAGATGAATGTTGCAAATCAATTAAGATTAAATTAAAAAAAAAACACTAACAGATTGCAAAAGAGTACGTAGAAGAATGCTCTGGGAGCGGTGTGGGGTGGTAGAAATAACTTGAATGATAAAACTTTTAAATGTTGGCCACATTTCTTGTTTTGATTCATTGTAGTTCAGATTAGCCATTAGAGTGACAATCCTCTTATTGACGAAACCCTCTTAGTGAACGTCTATCATTCTAATACCTGGGAAATGTCTCATTCTGAATTTCACAGAGAAATTTGTTTAACAAGCCAATCGCTGAGTGCATCTCTCCAGTCAATTAGTGCATGAGACTCCTGATAAAGTTGGAGTTACTCATGGACATCAGCTGGAGAACAGAATCTTAAATATAGAAAGCAGAGATGGATGCAGGACCAGTTCTCCACTCAGGAGGGTATGTGTATGTCTGCTTATGTTTGTAGGGCTCCTAAGGATCCTCTAAGGCTTGATGTGGCCCTTGTAATTTCCAGTAAATGCTGACTTAGTTCTTGTCAGAGAGACTTACAGAAAATTAATATATGGCCATGAGGAACTAGAGCTAAAAAAATTTTTTCTTGTAAAGCCTTTTAATTGGTGGAAAAAGTAATGTTCAATCTGGAAAATCAAATTTATAAATACATAGTTTCCTTATTCACTGTACCTTTTATTTTAAATAAATAGCAATCAATATTATTTTAAAATAAAGCAAAAATTGTAACAATAATTACACTGCAGGATGAGACCTAGTGTGTCTGGAAAATTCATTCTTGTTTTGCTTTTTTGTTTTGTTTTGTTTTTGTAGTCCTTGCAAAATATTCTCTGGTTTCCTGAATCTTAAGGCTTCCATTGATTGTCTTGTTTATTTTATATCTATTGGTGCTATGGGAGAAAGAAGAAGCTTTAAAACCTGAAAATGTAAACATCAGTGAACCACCTACTCAAAAAAAAAAAGAGAGAGAGAGAAAGAAATTGCAGTGGATGTTTTCCAGGAGAGAGCATGCTTTACTGTGTAAAGGGGGCTAGTGTAACAAGAAGTCATCTATTCTTGATTTCTTTAGACAGCTAGAGCTTTGTGCCTTGTCTAGTTTCTACATTTTAAGAGCTTGTTCTGTGTAGCAGAAATAATACAATAAATGGGTTTAACCACATTTGTCTCAGCTAGACAGTCTGCTTTGTCAAAGATTGCTGGTACAACATAAACAAATTATGTGTTTGTAGTGTTTTGCAATGAAAGCCTATCTAACAGAGCGGAGATTGTGTTTCGGCAGCTGTAGATTTAATCTCCTACCTGTCAGTTAAAACAGGCATTTCCTGAGCAGATAAGGCCTGGCTATTGAGGGGGGGAAATAGTCACAGCTGGACAAAGGTCCATTGTTATTGACCGATAATTCTATGTAGATTTGCCTGTGTATTTCATCATAGAAACTATACTCACTGTACAGTTGTAAGGGAACTATTTAATCAGGCAGACTGAAAGTGAATCAAATCAGAGCTTTGGGTTATTGATTCTGGCTGATTGTCATGAGGAACTGAAGAAAATATCTATGACTTTGAAAACAATGCCACACCAATGGGGATGTGATCATGGGACTCATAGCAAAGGTCTATTCACGAGCTGAGGGCTATCTTTAAATAACATTGAAGTTGTGACACAAACTGGTAAAAGCCAGGAAATTCAAAGTGAAGGCTTATGCTCCTCCTTCAGCATCATACTGCTCTCAAGAACAGGCACCATGATGTGGATTCATGTTGGAGATGTATCCCTAGCCTGACTGTAACACACAAAACATGGTGGGTTATCAAGTGCCTGTGTTAAATGTGAATTTCTTAGATTTTCCTTCTCTCTTATTTTCTTCTCTCTTATTTTCTTCTCTCTCGCTCTCTTTAAATTAATTTTCATAAAGAAACAGCCAGTGAAAAGTACAAAAGGTAAATGTTTACAGTTTCTATATATTTCTAAAACCCGCACACTTCAAGGGATCTCCAGTAGAATTATGCAGTTTTACAGCTAGTCAAAGCTGTAAAACCAGGCAGTACAAAACTAGACAATACTACATATACATAATATTTTAGTGTGTGTGGAGCAGTAATAAAATATTTTTATCAAGTATCTTAAGTGTTCTGGAAAGTGAAGAACCAGTAGCACTGACCTGAACCAAACATAGCTTGTATATGAAAGAGGCATGATCTGAGTATACGATTGGGAGTTAGGAACATCTGATTTCTTAATACTAAAACTATAATTGTTAGTTTTCAGTGCCAATCCACCTCAAACCTAATTTGCACGCATACCTGTTATTTCATTCTTTGGGCTTCTTTTGAGCAAAGATGGTCAGGTTATGCAGGGTACCAGGAAGAGACACCAGCAAACTAATTTTTGGATGTGATCAGTATCCAAATTTGACTTTGATCTCCAGAAACAAGAGGTTTTGCGTTATCTTCACCTAACTGCCTATGATGATTGTGTCTCAATCCTAATGTTCAATAACATTATGTCTGTGATTTACCCAAATTATTTAACTTTATTTACTGTTTTTTAAAAATAAACATAAGTCACGTGTATTTTCCAGACACTAAGAATGCAGCTTTGTCTGTCACTTGGGTAATACATTTGGGCTTCTGTACATTGTGTACATTCTAACCCTATGTAGGGAGTTAGACATTTTTAAAGCCATAGGGCCAGATGCGTCCCTACTCTGAATGGCGCAGAGGGGAGCAAATGACTGCAGAAATGGAGCCTGTAGCCAGCTTGGTGGGGAAAAGGCATGACTTGCATAATTTTGACTCACCCCTATGCTCACACTGTCCCAGTTGACTGTCCCTCAAGGATCTGCTTGCAGGCCACGTGGAACCAGTTGTGCACCTGCTCACAGGCCACTTACGTCAGATTCTGCCACAGACCTGTGCAAGTCATTTGACCTGCATGGACCTGATTTTTAATACTGGATATTTTAATATCCAATAGATGGTCATTGTTAGAAAATGAACCCTGTATCAGAGAGAGGATCTAGGAGAATAAAGCTGAAATGCTAATACGAGCTGCAAAGTTTAAAAGAACTTGTGTACTGAATAATTTCATCAACTTGAGATTTGAATGAAGTCCAAAACTTTGCACATTTTGGTATTACCATTAAAAACTTTAAAAAAACTAATTAAGTCATAATTTATGTTGGATATGAGCTCAGGTAGTGGTGTTTCTGTTAAAAAAATCTAAGTTCATTGACTAATATTTTCACATTTCTATGAAAATAAGATGAGGTGGAAATGAGAAACATACATCTTCACTAGTCTTTGGAAATATCTGAAATAATTGACTTGCTCAGTCTTCTGTGATGGCTTGGTGACCACTAACTGTGACGATTTGCATAATAGTCAACTCTTCACTTCTGTAGTGATAACTGTTTGTATCTGATTAAAATTAAGACTGTTTTAGTTCTCTTGACTTTTCCAGAAGTTGCAGAAATTGAGATTTGCTGTTATGCTTTAACCAAACAAATGCACACATGGGGATAACAATATGCTGAGTTTATGCAGATTTTACAACCCGAATCTGAATAAAATACCCACTAATAGACCCTTAAGGAGTAATAAACACACATGAATTTTCCTTAGTTGCACTTTAAAGTGATTTTAACATACTACTAGACCTTAACAATAATATTTAATTGACAAGATTATGCATTTGTATGGATTGAAAAGGTGGTATATCTCTAATTCCAAATGAACTATAAATTCACTTTTGCATAACATGTTTTATTAATTTCTTTATAGCAGAGATGTTCTCCTTCCCTCCTAGTGAGAGTTTCTTAAAACATGGACAATTTAAACAATTTAATTACCATTTATCATACTTTTAACTTGAGAAAGTCATCTTCAAATGACACCTGCATTTCCACATACGCTATGTCCACATAGCTGGGCACAAATTGGGCACTACAACAGGAAGCTAATGGAAATGGAATGATAGATGTTACTTAAAAAAACCTACTTCATTGCATTCAGTGGTACTTTTTCTATTGCTCCCCATTTGATTCCCCAAATATGTCACATTTAAGTTCAACACATACAACTAACTATCAAAAGAAAAAGGATTTGGAATTAAGAATGACACTCAGTGTATCATTGTGGCTGAATACGGCAGCCTTTACATATAATGTCCATGGAATCCCACAAGAATTTAAACCTTCAGTTCATAATTCATCTCTGAGAAACATCAGTCAGGGTTGGCCTAAAAATTCAGTAACTATATTTATTTTTCTTAATTGATTCGCTAATAAATATTCTCACTTTTCAAGTTTGCAAGATCTTTTCCTAATAGCTAAGCATATAAAATCAACCTGGGATCTGATTATCAAACTGTGTTCTTTGTGGATCACGCATCATCACAAGAGGAGCATTTCTTCATTTAGAATGTACTGAACAATTCAACTGATGTTACATGAGGTAGAATAGAATTCGTCTCTCTCTCCTGTAGTTCTTTGATTCTAACAGGAATAAAAAGTAAAGGAAATTTATTTTTCAGTTACGCCAGTAGATTTGATGCACAGCTAGCAAATTTGATGAGGAGGGTGTCATATTACAAAGTCACTTTCATCTATTTGAGCCTATTTCTGCAGTCCCTGCCTCACAAGAGTAGTCCTTACTTATGTAGTCACATTCATGTGAGTAGGGACTGCTCATGTAAATGTTTGCAGAATTGGGTCTTATGATCATACTTTAACTTTATGTTTTGGAAGACTAGATGTTGTGTAGTATTAATTCAAAGAAGATATTAATTCAAACTCTGGATCAGTCACAAGTGAAAATTCTAAGGTCAGATTTCCCAGTGTGCTCTGGCTACTTTGCACTACTCTATTGATATGAAGTAGCCATAACCCCATTATAACTGATCAATACAACTATTCTGCATCATCAGAGTGGCACAAAGTAACTGGAGCTACCAATGAATAACTAATAGACCTTTCTTCTCATCACAGTACTTTTGCGTAGTTGAACAGAGTAGGCAGTCCTTGAGACCAAGATCTGATGCTAGTTTGATTTTTGTTGCAGTTTTTTATTGTGGGGGCATTCGCAGAGCTGCACACAGGAAACATAGGCCCCACCCTGCAAATATGTGCATGGTTAATTTTAAACATGAGGTAATTTTAAGCAATTTAACCCATTGAGTGGCACGTACATAAGTGTTCATAGGGTAAATGCCTCTTTGTTTATGCCATAGTGTGTTCTAGGCCGCAGTATTGTTGTTCGCTCATTTGCATAAGCTCCAAATTAATCTAATTGAAATATATGAATGAATTTACAACACCTCTTCAATTTCTTTCCTTCAAAAAAAAAAAGGAAAAGTATCAGTTATGAAAATAAATGAGAATTGAAATGGTAGCATAGATATAATGGTCCTTTCTGTCATACACAGACTTTTGAAAATGCAGATTAGGTAAATATATACAGTACACATGGAATTTAAAAACCTGTATTACTAACACAATGGACACTAACAGCTCTGTTAGTGCTATTAAGACCTCTCATATAAGTAAATTTAAAGAAGGCTTAAAAAACTTACCATATTGACTTGATGGATGGAGTTATTATGTTCTATCATGTAAATACATATTTTGGAAATTTTGAAGATGCATATTTTTGCTTGGTATGCTGCCATTACCTGGGGAGTTGTTCTGCTATATGAATAAGAAACTAAAGAATTTTGAAAACTCGTCCTATTAAGGAAGCTAGATGTGTGCGAAATAAAGTTGTGTTTCCCTGTTTACATGTGTTTTCAACAATTACTCATAGACCATTTAGCAGACTAATCACATGCAGTATTTATTATTTTATTGGAAATACATTTTTCAGTTATTCAAGTAGCTCCAATACCTCTCCCACTCTCCCCAATATAACCTTAATTTGGTAAAAGATCGGGATGATACTTTAAAAATTGTGTTCCTGGTCTAACCTTATATGTATTAATTGGGACTTTGGATGCTCACTCATTACTGGTATTGCATGCAGTGGACACCATCCTTGACACTTGTCTCTTATTGTTTTTTTGTTTTTCCATTGTTTTCTATATTCTCCATTCCAAATACAGCGAGTAGTACAAATCCTATACTGAAGTCAAATATTGTGTTTCGAAGTACATTTCAAAGGTTAGATTTTCAGCTGGTATTAATTGGTGCAGCTCCATTGTGTTCAATGGCGATATGGTGATTTGCACCAGAGAGAGATCTGGCCTAAAGATTATAATGACATAGGAAAAATGGTTAAAAAGAATGATGCTTTGTTATTATAGTCAATTAGAGAGCATTGTTTACTCCATGACAGTGTCTCATACAAGTGAAAAGCAAAGGAAATTGAACAGCTATCAAAGCATAAAATAATGTGAAGATCATGATGAGAATCCAGAAAAAAATGGGACCTTATTCTCCCCTTTGCTGAAATAATCCATGTAGGAGAGGGGAAACTGGGCAAATTTCAGCTTGAGGAGTTTGTTATGAATTCTACTGCCAGGTAGGATGGGGCTTGTTTCCACTGCAGAAGTCTGTGCTCCCTTGACCAAAAGATCTCTGCAGTCAACCAGAGGTAAGAGTAGTGTGCATGAATGCCCCCACCACCTCCCTGTGGCTCTTGGAAGCTGTGTTCTGTGTCCACTTACTACTCCCAAAGGAAGGCTCCATGGTGAAGATAGCACATATTAGTAAAGATCATAGAATTCATTTTTGTTGGTTTCTCCAGCAGGTTTGGGGAGAATGAAAATAAGAATCTGGAACTCCCCATGCCTCTACCACACTCCTTTCCAAATTTGGGGACTATGAAGCTCCCTTTTAGAGAGACTTCCACAGAGATGGGGAGAAGGGGACAGGAAGTCATGAAGATGACTCTACCTCTTTCTGCAGGTGGGGGTTCTGCAGGTGGAGGCTCTGTTTCAAGCATGGATATAGAGGGGAGCATGAGGTTCAGAGAAATGTACATCGCATGGAGAAGGTTTATAACTGGAGAAGATTCTGTAAGGCAGCAATTCTCAAACTATGGGTTGAGACCCCAAAGTGGGTCGTGACCTCATTTTAATGGGGTCACCAGGGCTGGCTTAGACTTGCTGGGGCCTGGAGCTGAACCCCGAGTCCCACCGCCCAGGGTCTAAGCTGAAGCTCGAGGCCTTCAGCCCTGGGTGGCAGGGCTCAGGTTACAACCCTTGTCCCCCGCTCAGAGCCATGAGGCTTGGGCTCAGTGGGACTTGAGTGGGCTCAGGCTTCAGTCCCCCTTCTTGGAGTCATGTAGTAATTTTTGTTGTCAGAAGGGGGTCATGGTGTAATGAAGTTTGAGAGCCCCTGTTTTAAGGTTAACATACATGGTTATCCTTAGTCATTGTATTCCATTTTATAGTTTGAGAGGCCTTACCAAAGTCTGTGATCTTACATACTATACAAACTGCAAAATGTAGGCACCATAAGATAAACTAAGATATTTATAAAAGGAGGAGGCCATACTTGTCTCTGAATATCCTTTCTTTTGTGAATCTATTATTACTTGATGAGGTGCTTTTATTTGTACAAAATAGCACCTTTCCTTTCTGCTGATGGAGGAGGTATAACAGAACTCCAAATAAGCATCTCATCTATCAGTTAGCAAAAGTTTTCTAGAATACAGTTTCCAATCCAGTTCTTGACTAACAAACTTAGTTGAAATAAACTTGATTTGTATGTGCTGAAACATGTTTTTTTTAGTTTAGAGCACAAATCGCATCTCAGCTCTCATGAAACGTGCTTGGTTCTAGATTCAAGAAGGGCAGAGAATTTTCACTCAAGCAATTATTCTTTCATGCCATGTCCCTTTTGTAATCCTGGGCATTCTCCTTTTGTGTACAACACTAAGCATCAGTGACTCTGTAGCTGAGAGGATTGTAATAGCCAGCTTCTACTGTGACTGATATTCCTATCACTCCATGGGACAATACAAAACATGGCCCTCTTTATCATGTTACTCACCAGCCCTTACTCTTCTAGGGAGAACAAAATCCACCATTGATTCTTGAGCAAATCAAGGTTGTTTCCATCCAAGGTTGTTTCCTGACCTCACACTAGTTAATATTGTTAGCTATTCCCAAGAATTATAAGAGTTATGTGATACATTAAAACCATATTATGGTACTGCCTAATATTTCTATAGCTTGATGGCTTCGGACATTTAATAAAATGTACTCCAATTATTACATCCAAATACAGACTTAAAATTGTCATAGAGAAACAAGTCAGTATAGACAGATTGCTTGTTTTATTGTTCCTTACAAATTATCTTATTTAAGGTTACTTTGAAAACAGAAGTATATCCATGTTTTTTTTCTGTTGATCAAAATATTGAAAAGAATTGCTTTCAGGACCCATCCGATTCACTTGTACAGCTCAGTGAAAGACATTAAACAGAATTGTTCAGATACAAACATTTATTGCCCATCACAAAAAAGTTAAATAATCTTCATGAAAGAGAAAATTAGTCCCTCTGAGTGTCACTCTGTTTGAATATTAGCACATAGCAAGATCCCTGCCAAGTTACTCTCTGACTGACTGCTGCAGATGCTCTTTCTCAAGTATTTTGAGTCAGATCTTTAGTGCAAGTCTTTGGGGACAAACAATAGCACCTGTTCCTCACAAGATATCAGGCCAGTTAGTCCATTCATGTATCTTTAATGAAGCTCTAGGGCAGATGGCAAAAAATGGCATCATCAACAACTTAGCACAGAAGAGACAAAAGAGGAAAGTGTTGATACAACAATACACATTTTTTCTGAATGGGAAGAGCCAGAGTTTGTTTTTCATGCATCTGCTGCTGTCTTGGTTTTTAGAAAAACCTGAAGAACAGTCTAGCCCTTAAAATGTTTAGGAATGTAGCTAATTTTATGATCCCACCCTCTCTCCCCACCCAAAAACAAACAAACAAACAAACTTGAGAGGCACTAGGAGTATATAGTGTATTTTTTTTTTGGCTTACTCTTTAGTTCTATAAAATCTAATTGATCAGTCATCACAGTGTTTCCAGTATATCTTTAATATTCATCTGTGCTTTACAGTTGATGTGTGCTAAGCATAATGACAACTATTTGTAAAGTAATTCTTGGTGAAACCATCACTGAATGTTTGTGTAACCAGCATTGTTAGATTTAGGTACAAAAGAGTTAAGAAGTCTCAGGATGTCTAGAAAACAGGCAGGAGCACAGTTTGTAAATGAAAGGGAAGACCACAGAGTTTTCTTAGAAATAGTATTTGATATGTGTCCTAAGTAAAATATGGGATATTTTTGCCATTCAGTAAAAAGTTTTCAGTCCACATGAGACTAACAATCTTGATGTAAACCATTAAAGTTAATGGAGCTATGCTGATTGACACAGGCTATGATCTGGCCAGTATTCAAGGAATATTTTAAAGTAATGATTATAAAGGATAGCCAGAGCATACATTGATAATAATTTATAGTTATCTAGTCCTTTTCATTTGGGGCATCTCAAAAATATTTGGAGCCCAATCCATCTCACGAAGAAAATTTGCTCTCCACTAGGGGAGAGAAGCTTAAATCTACCCCCTCCCCCATCTGAACCTCACCCCCGCCAGGGTCTGTAAGAGCCCCACCGACAGAGGCTGCCTAGTGAATGTGCTGAATCAATGCATGCTCTAACCTCATTCCCCACCCTAGTGAATGCTGTCTTCTTTTGTGCCTGGGCTGGCACCCTGAAGCCTCCTGGTGGAGAGGAGTTTGTGGGTACCTTACACTGTTGCAATACCCTGGGGAGATTTTCTGACCAGGAGGGAGCTATCACAGAGCCTGTATCATTTTGATTAGTATCTACTTGGAAAGTACTGTAAGTGATTGTAAAGCACGTTGTGTTAAATTCTTTCCAGATGCTGTAGCTGTATTCTCCATCAGCCACTGATATTGTTTTCACTTGTTGCATACATTCTGAGCCAGTATGCACTAACATCATACACAAAATTAGCACCATTAAATCAGAAGTTAAAGGCTGGTACTGGGCACAGGGGGATCAACTCCAATTTAACCAAGTTAAGCTCATAGCTAACGTTCACAACCAGGCTTACCTCAGCTAAAATGAAAGAAATAGCTGCTCAAAGCTGGTTTCTTTCACGCCCCAGTGCCATGGCAGTAATTGCACAAAGACCTTTTTATTATAAGTTGATTTTCCTGAGAAATGGATTCAGAAAAATACTGTAAAGAGTTTATTTTTTGAGTGACCTTTATTAACCTACATCTTAGGGCTTTTCCCAGAGAAGAGTTGTTGGTAAATTAACCGTCATAGACACACAGTAGCATTTCTGCACTGCATCAGTGGTTGTGAACGGAAAGGAATATGACAAGAAAATTTGGCACTGTTTAAACAATGTCATAGGTCAACATATGGGATTTGACCAAAAAAAAGTTTTTAGGAATTAAAAGAAAAAGAAATCACTAGAAGTTTAGTTTAACTTTTTAATAGTATTTAATGCCACCCATTTATGGCAGGATCAGAGGGCAAAAATTCTTTCTGACTGGAAAAATAATGCTGTTCTGCACTTCCTGGTTTTGATATTTAAACCGTTATGTGTTTACTCTTTTACTAATCAGAAAAATGCTGTAATCAAAGCCTTCAGTACTGTTGGGGTTTGGGGGATAGACAAAAACTCCACGTTATCCCATCCAGAGTCTCTGATATATGTATAGCATAAATAAACCAGAAAATTAAAATGTGAATTGAACAGACATGTTAATGTCACGTCTCTCATTTTCTATATGTGGAATACAAATGCTGATATAAGGTGAAGAATTTTCTGCTTTTGCATGTTTGTGCTCTTTGATACATTTATTAAGGTCAAATGAAATTTGATATAGTAGGATTTATTCTGAAATGCTCTCTGAATACAATTCCATAATTACTGAGCTACATGATAGTGCATAAAGCTGTAAAACTGCTTAGACAGACAAGCAATTTATATGTTACAGCGAGGTGTGTATGGTGAAGGATATTAGTTTAATTGGGAGCCAAGATGTTATAGCTTTAAATCTTAAGAGATGGGGTGTTGTCTAGGCGACTAACATACTGTGGTGAGGTTTTGAAATAACATACCTGAATTGTTGGCATATATACTAGCAATACAATAGTGTAAGATCTCTGAAATAAAATTACCTCCCCTAAATATGTTAAAATATGAACATTAAAATAGCTCTTTAGATATTAGGCTGCCTTTAAAGTGTTTGTCACTATGATATCTAAGCTCCCAAAGAGAAATAAAAATGTGATAGACTAATACAAATGTAAGCCACGTGTTTCTTTTCTCAATATGAATCTATAGTATATGAAAATATTGATTTCTTTTTGTGCAATGAAATGTAAACACAAGGAATAATTTAAAAAAATCAGCAAGAAGCGGGATAAAGTACAGTTCACGGAGACTGTTACACCTTTGACACTGAAGGAAAACAATGTTAAGGGGGGCTTTGATGTGATAATGTGAAATTGGTGAGGATTACATTAAGGAGAAGGTTCTGTGGGGCTGTGTGACCGTAAGAACACTATCAGTGCTGGAGAAATACCTGTCAAGATAAATTTGTGCTTTTTCTGATCAGAGGCTCTCTTTTGTTTAGCAGGTTCAGGGTCACATGCCTCCGCTCATGATCCCAATTTTTCCACACGACCAGCGGACATTGGCAGCAGCTGCTGCAGCCCAGCAGGGATTCCTCTTCCCCCAAGGAATAACTTATAAGCCCGGTAAGTTGACAGGGATATGAAGCTATTTAACATGTTCAGATATTTCCTGAGACTTCTCTTGTGATCTGTCTGATACAGATGATGTTACACAAAAGGACTGACTGCTTAAAAACAATGTGAAGTTTTGTAAGTCTAGCTGAAAATATCTTCCGAGTTTATAGGGGATAATTGGAAGATTGGTAACTGAGCCCCATATTAATTTCACTTCTGAAGCCCACAAAATCAACTGCTCTGAATTTATTGACCCACTTGCCTACCAATTTGCATTTGGTGTACCCTGATTCTTAATAGTTCTTTTATTGCACGTCTTATCTGCAGCATGTACACATACATGTCTTTTATGCAAAAATGCTTACCCTTAATTAGCAATAAAAGCAAAAGGCAGGTATAATTTAATTAGCATGCTTCTAACAGGCAACTTTCTGTTTGATTTCAATCTGACTAATAAAGGTTTCAGTAGTTCAATCCCAGTTATCATTCAGACTTATAACAGGTCACATAATCTTTGCAGTGAAATATGTTTTGAGATGATTTAGCAAATGTTATGATTTCTTTCTTTATTCCTCTGAGTTTACTGGACTCCTGGGGAATTCAATTAGGGATATAATGGTTTGAAACTACTTTCAGAGCCTTCTTGTAAACAGGGTTTTAAATGTTTAAAGACATGTTGCCAAAGGAATTCAATGTAAGAAGATAGTTAAGTAAATAAAAGTCAACCTTATTTTCATTTGTACATTCTTTGTAAGTGACCTCAGCCCAGAAACAGCAAACTTATTTTGCTCATTAATAATATTCCCTGCAAAGCTCTCTTTAACATATTAACCTGATGAATATTAACCACAAAATCTGAGTATAACACTTTCTTTGGATTTTAAATGTGAAATTTCAAAGTAAAGGATTGATGGGATTTTTGCAGTTGACTTCAGCAGGAGCAGGATCAAGTCCAAAGTAAAAGCTTCATGAAAAATAAGATGTGAACAACCTATTAAATAAAAGTAAGATTGAGCCTAAAATCTCCTCAAGCAAATTTACTTAAACGTTATATGAAATGTGTGCCAAATTGGATTTCAGCAGGCATTTCCATTTGTCCCATTTCATTTTGTGTCTTTATTCTGGATGGAGGAGGATCATTTCTCTTTGGAAAGAAAAAGTATCTTTCTGATAATTATCTTTCTTCTATTGCTCACTTTTTTCAGCCTGAAAAACCCCAAGGCACTTTACAAACTTAGCAAATTGATGCACAACCTATGCAGGGAGAAGAGTTCACCCACCTCTGAAATTCAGCCATTGCTGGCATGTAACTAACTGCACTCAGCAACATTTCACAACAGTTTGGGACAGAAAATGGAGAATATCTTTTCCAGCTGAAGTCTGATGTGTGCATAGAGAGGCAGAGTATAATGATCAAACTTGGAATTTGTCCAGGAAACCAGGGTTAACACCCTTACTCTTATATGCCCTCATTCAGAAAAGCACCAAAGCACGTGCTTTAATCTGATTGATTTTATTTTTCCTGATTAGAGAGGCTTTCCTGAATTGAGGATTTAATGGCCACTAATGATCGGGACCTGGGGACACCTCCACTAGTGTCTTTTCAGGCTATGTAAGTGAATTGGTTCAGTACTGACTCAAAAGGAAGATTGCCACCTATTTGTCACCAATACCTTTTCCTGCAGCATATAGGTTTCTTTAGAACTCCCCCAAGACCTCACTGCTTTCCTTTTGTCCTCTCAACTCACAACACGAGGTGATACGGCTTCAGGCCATTTTATTACTCTTGTGAATAAAGAAAAAAATATGTATAACAAATATTAAAATATTCAAGTAACTGACTAAAATGGAGGCCTGCGTGTCTCAGGACATTGCTAATGGGATATGAAACTATTCACTACTAGGTTACTGGTTTGAATCCAGCTCAGCTTGGTAGAAACCAGAAGTCACTATGATCTGACACTGTTCAGTGGCTTGTGTGAAATGAACATGTTTATATGTTAATGTATTTATGAAGTTCTGTAGTACATATTGCCAAAGTAGCTGGCTGTGTTAGTTCAGTTTCTGTTGGACAGCTCTCATCATTAAAAAAAAAAAAAATCACAATTGCTATTGATTAGCGTTCTCCCTTCCCCCCGGCTTTTTTGACAATCTCAGTAGAGAGGTTCAATCAATAATGAAAATGGAGACAAAACTACACTTCACTATCTTCACTATGTTAGAGGTTGCTCCTCTAGGTCAGCACTGAGGGACTTTGTGGGAATTTGCGCTGCTGCTATTTGTGCTTTACAACTTCCATGAGTAAATAGAAAACTTTCATCTCCAGGACTATAAGTCTAATTTGAGCACCAAACTCACTTATATTTTTAAAGGAAGATTAAGAAAAGAAACAGACAACCCTTTAAACATTACATTTTTGCTTCTCAGTTGCTTGTTCACTTACTTTTTAATTTCCACCTTTTTTTCATTTTGGCAAAGCAATATGTTTATAGTGCTAGCTCTCCTCTTCATTTGGGAAGCACAAAGGGACAGATTTTCAAAAGTTTTCAGCTCCCAGCTGCTTCCACTTGTAATAACAGGAGCTACTGAGTGCGGAGTGCTTTTGAAAATCTGGCTACTTTGTTTAGTTGCTTGAGGAAGGGTGAGATCTTTTGTGAATTTGGCTCAAAATTCTGTACTATCCTAACCAAAAAAAAAAAAAAAAAAAAGAAGCTATTCTTATAAAAGACTGGGCCAGATCATGCCCTTTCATGGAAAAACCCAATGGAAAGAGCAGAGCTCTATGTCGTTCCCCTTGTGAAGCCTTGCTTTTGGATAGGGAGGGAGACCCTGCAAAATGTACAGGCTACAGTTCCTACCAAAATCTGCTGGGAAAAGAATTCCCTTCTGCATGCAGCCAGGAGTCACGGTAGAAGGGTGCATGGCCCTTCTCTCCAAACACTGGAGCTCCAGGAGATGAACCAGGCCACTGTTGGCAAACACTCATCACAAGTAATAAGTACATAGGGGAAAAAATGAAGTCCCATGCTCTTATATGTATCTTTAAGTGGTATAAGGTAATTTTCCGGCATGGTAAGTACTAATTGAGAAATCAGAGCTGCATAGATCACCTAATTAATTTTTCATACATATTTCTTTCAGTATTTATACTGTATACAGGATTAATTAAAACTTGGGGGCGCTGTGCAACTGAAATTGTTGTGACAACTGACCTGCAGGCGCTTGATGAGCCTCCCAGAGTACATGGCTATGGAGGTTGCACCATATTCCAGTGGGATGCTTAGAGTGGCATCTGTTAGAAAGCCAATATTTGCCAAGAGACTCTACACAGTTATTTTGCACTGGTTATTTTGCATTCTAATTACAGCGAAAGAACTGTGCTATCAGCAGATTGGCAAATGCTGACCTTTTAATGGTAAGCACTGTACTTGCTGCTTGGAGTTGATCAGCAATGTAGGTGCTGGACTTCTACAGCCATCCAATACTCCCCCTTCCTCCCAGCACAGAATAAGAGATTCGATTTAGCTTGACTGCCATGTGTATTCAGGCTTATAGGAATGTTATCAGGTTGGAGCATCATTGAACATGGTCACCAAGACCCTTGCAATGCCCTATCCTGCGGCATGAATTATTTCCTATCCATTGATTTGGGCACTGTGTAGGAGAGTTCTTCCCCTTGCACTGAGTCAAGGTATTACCTCCTGCAGGCTTCATGACCCTTGTGAGAGAGTGGGAAAGGAGGATAAGGAAAGACCAAGGATATGGATTAACTGTAAACAGGAGTCAGGCCATTCTGTAAGCAGCTATGCTCCTTCTTTCTGTTCATGTCTGAGTGGGAGCTGACCTGCTTTGGGAATACATTAGCTGTCTGCGTTACCACTTTTTGCAATCTATGTAGCTTAGAAGACCAAGGATAATTTCTGCTAGAGAGAGACTTCTGACAAACGTGTGTTGCAACAGTTCTTTTTCAGATATACGGTAGTTTAGGGTTTATCTAAATCAAGGGATGTAGATTGTGAAACCTGATCTTGTATTTGTTTGACTAATGTGCTATCGTGTATTTCAAAGCAATTACTCATACCACATGCATAAAGTTTATACAAATTTTGATTAGAAATATTGAGAAATGACTTCTATCTGCCTAATGGGAGTACTTTGCTGTTCATTATGTTTGCCATACAGAGAAATGTAAAAATAGGGATTATTATTCTTGGTCGCTGTGAGTAGCAAAAACATCTTTGGGCTGATTCTCTTCTGTTACACTGGGGCAAATCAAGAATAACTCTGGAAATCAGTGGAAATACATTGGTGTAAAGCCGATAAAAGTGAAGGGAGATTCAAACTAATAGTTAGTAGACTGAACTTCAGACAGTTCTCACAACTTTTAATGTTTGTTGAAAACCCATAATAACTTCCTCAAATTACATGCCTAGCTAATCTAAATGACTGGCATCTTGACATCTTTGGTTGATACTCTTTGTTTCTGTTTCCAGTTGTTGGAGACGGCCTTTCATAAAATGTTAACGGTAGTTTGAAATGTTAAAACAGTGTGTGTATTCTCAGTGAGCCACTCTTATTGTTGGCATCCAATCATTGCACACTTCTACTTAGTGAAATGGCTGGACATCTCTGAGTGACAGAGGTGCTTAAAACTAACCTATGAGAGTCTTGTTGCTAGCGGAAATTCTGTAAGACTCCATTAAAATTCTTCAAACAGTTCCTATTGGCTTCTCCTGGTCGGAACCATGAATCAGTAGCCTCAGGAATCACTATACCAGTACATATGTTGCTCAGTCTAAGACCTAACTTAACTGTAGTACCAGTAGTAGTCAGATGAACAGTTTCACCTGTGAGTTCCACTTTTTTACCACAGGCAAATGCTTGTCACTGCAACTGCATTTACTGAGGGGTCAAGATCGCAATATGACACTGCCTTGGTGATATCTGTCCCATACAGTAGCACAACTATTGTCATTGTATGGATTAGACTCTCCAAGCTTATTGTCTTTATTAAAAGTTTGACTAATCCTAATGTCCATACATAAACAAAACTCCCATCTTATGCAAAGACTGCAGGACCAGGCATCAGCTTTGTAACCTTGATGCAACATAGGAACACTGTGATGGAATGAAGTAGAGGTAGCTGCAAACTCTCCTCAGACTCTTTATTACCATTGGAAAATGCACAAATGTCAGTTTCCAACCCCATCTAAGGTGTCTGTAGAATTTCAAGTAAATTGACCAAAATGAGTAAATATCTGGCATACCTTGCAAGATGGAGTGGAGCCATATGTCTTTCAAAATGTGTTAAAAACAAAGAGAAGTGGCAAAATTGAGGAGAAAATGAATCTTGTCCATTCCGGGTTTCCTGCCTCATAGGCCACCAAACCTTGATCTGAAAAGCAAGTCCTCGCCTCTTGTGAATAAGATCAAATGAGCTTAATTGCTGAATCCAAGACAAACTATATAAGAGAGATTTAGTTGTTCTAGATGCAGAACAATGTGGTACAACTGTGTGCTGCCTTTATTCAGTTAGAAATGTTGCCCAATCTTACAAGTGAAACAAAAGTCTTATAAAGTTTTGTAAGGCTTGTAAACACCAATTTATATACAAACAATAGCAGCCAAACATAAACAGACAATCAGCAAAGCAGGAAGATTGAAGAGAGCAGTTTGTAAAACGAGAAGGGTGGTTCAGATTTTCTTCTTCAGGCATTCTTCTCACTCCCTCATTATCAAAGGCCAGTATACACCAGTACCTCAAGCAGACCTGTTTCAACATGATGTGTCTTCCTTTCTACAAATTTAAAAAGAATGGGTCCTCACGCAAGCATTCCAACTCCAGAAACAAATTTGAAAAAAATTGCTACAACATGTTGACTGATTTCTTGCCAAGACAGCTACTGAGAAGCTTCTTGATCCATTCTTGCATGGAGAAAATTAGAGGGGGGAAATATGTATCTTCTTTAATTAAAAATTAAAGCCAGTCCATGCCCTGAGTGCTCGCTTTCCTTGAGGCATGGGGGAGGGGAAGTACCTTTGTTCTGGGTGTCAGCAAAGCATTCCCTAGCTCTGGAGGTATTAAGTTTTGTTCTCAGACTAATGATACTATAATATACTAGGATTTAACCATGCATGGATTACTTTAAAATGCTCAAATTTGACCCCAAAAAAGAGACAGAACTTTTAAAAAAAAACCAAAAACATAAATATCAATTCATATTTTTTCATTAAGAAAAGGGAAAAACTGTTTGTAGCAGCAGGTGGGCCAGGGTGTGGTAGAGAAACTAATAAATTAACAGTGAAGCCATATATATATATATATATATATATATATATATATATATATATATATATATATATATATATATATATATGTGTGTGTGTGTATTCTAGCTATTTCAAATCATAAAAGCATGACAGCTGTGAAAAAGGAGTGCTGCAGGGAATTCTTTTAGAGTTTGATTTTTTTAAAAATATGTTTGACATGGAAAATGTTTTTGTACAAATAAAGCAACTGGTATTGAACTTAAAAAGTGGGAGGAGGGGGAGAGAGAGTACTGTGTGGAACGGAAATGAATAATTCATGATATTTAAAGAAAGAATGCCTCCAAAATGTTCTGCAAGGCAGTCCATGCTGATAGCTTGAATGGTTATTCCCCCCACCCCATTTAAAGCATCATTAATTCAACATATTTGTGATTTTTTAAAAATCTGGTAAGATATTTACCAAAGAAACATTATTTAACTTAGATTAGGATATTCTTTATTCAGATAATTTAGTTTAGATATCTAGGAGATAAGCAGAATTATTTAAACATAAAGAGACAGTCTTGTACTATCAGAAAATAATTTAGTTGTTGTTTAAAAAAAAACCACTGCAAACTAAAATCAACCTCATGGAAGGGGGAAAAATAAGATCAGATATTTTGAACATTACTCCATAGGATACCAGCACAATACAGTGTTAGTGAATGCATTGTAGCAGAGCTCCATATGCAATCAGAAGCCAATTGTTACTGGACTGTGTACAAGCACATACTGTGCTCAATGGTCTGATGAGGTATTATGGATATGATGCAAAGAGACCTTGTGGATTAGAAACTCACAATTTGTTAAAAAGTGAAAGCAACTTAACATTTACACTGAGCTGGCTGAGTATAGTAGCACTTCAGGTGGTAAATAATTCCAACAAATCCAATGACTTTGTTACAGCTTCAGGTATTAATGTATATTTGGGAAAAAAACGGCCCCTGGAATTTCCTCACTATGTTATTCTGGATCCCTTTGCATTGTGTCTTCATTATTATATTCTACTTTCAATATAAAAAAAAGTTGAGAACAATCTATTATAAATATAAAAAATGTTCAGAGGAGCAGCCTATTAAAATATAGCCTAGAGATAGTACATAACACTGACTTTAAATAAGAAGCCAGAGCCAAAATGATACTCTATTAAATCATGGTTATAGTGTAATTTATCCATCACTGTATTAATTTTTATATTACAGGTTCCACAGTTCCACTGCTAAACTATTTTCTTTGCCAGCGTTTCTTCATCCTTTACATTGACTAAGCATGTTAATGTTACTATATGACAGGGATCATTGCAGTGGCTTGGAAGTGGGAGTGCCTGTAGAATGTTATGATAAGCAAAGTTGTAGTGCTCATTGCAGATAGACAACATATCTTATTTTTCAGCATATTAATCAGAATTGAAATGCACAGTTATCCTGTTCCTGAGTTCCTGAGTTCCTTAAGCTCTCAGAAACTGAGGATAATCAGCACCTCCCTGTGTTGAGATCTAAAATGTTATGTAGAAATTAAGTTTTTGTGCTGTTCACATGCTGTGAAGTTTTCATATAATCTTTTCAATAAAAAATCTGCTATGATTAAAATACCTTTCATATGGGCATCTCAAAGCACTTTTCCAATATCGGTTAATCCTCACGGCAGCCCTTTGAGATGAGGAAGTATTGCCATCCTCATTTTAGAGATGAGAAAACTTAAGTCCCAGAGAAGTTCCAGAACTTGTCACGCAATGAGTCAATGACAGAGCAGGGAACAGAACACAAAAATCATAAGGCCTGATCCTTAGAGGTTCTGAACAACTGCATCTCCCATTATCTTAAGAGGGTCCTCAGCATGTCTCAGGATTGGGCCCCAGCTCCAAGATCTAGACCATATTATATCTTTCAATCAGTATTTTTGAAAGTTACTTAACTTTATCCTAAGCACTGTTGTTTTATGATTTGTAATAGAGTGTACATGCTTAAATTGCACATTTAGTACTTTAATAAAAATCATGAGCATCACATTTATGTTTTGCCAGTTTGCCTACCAGCTATCTGGTAACAAAAAGTTCCAAGGTAGCACTGCAAGTCTGTGCCCAGCTAAACCTTTTGTTTTTGCAGATGTTTGAGCTTAGAGGAGTGTTGCTGAGCTTAGAGCAGTGTTGTGGAGCACAGGCAATGCTAGGTCCATGTTTGCACTTGCCTGCTGCTATTCTCTGCTCATTGTCTAAACCTGTATGCATTGTTCTCCTCCACAGGTGATAACTACCCTGTGCAGTTCATTCCATCAACAATGGCAGCTGCTGCTGCTTCTGGACTCAGCCCTTTACAGCTCCAGGTATGTGCCAGAACAAAAAAATGTGGGACAGAAGCCAACACTTTAGAGGAAAACTGCTAACCACTAACCAGCTGTATGCTAAATAATAGTCTGAATGTTAAACAATTTTTTAAGCATAGCCCAGGAGGATTAACACCTTATATACTTACCATACTGAAAATATAACAGCATGCTGTGAAAGAAAGACAACATTATGACTTTGTACTGTGTGTTTTATGTCAACTGACCGAATAATTTTTTTTTAATTATATGACCAGTTGTCAGGAGATATGTTCAGAGATCGTTTCCAACTTTATTTTCCTTTGACTCTCTCCCTCTAAGTGCACTACAGGAGCTATAGCTGGGGCGTTGTGTATATCAGAAAAATACAGTTTGTTGTTTTTTTACTTTTTCTTTCAGTTGCTTTTTCTCTCAAACAGTATGGTGACAACTGTTTCATAAATTGCCAACTCTCGGTTTCTGTATTTATGTAATCTCAACCTTTCCATGCATTAAGCTGCTCAGATGCCAGGGGCAGTGGCTTCTGGGTTTGGTCCCTGGCTAGGTCGTTTATTTGTTTTCACCATATATGGAACTAAATGTTATGTGAAAATGATTTGCACACCAAATTATTAGCCAGTTTTTCATGGTGATCGATGTTTAATTTAACAAGAAAAGCTACAATAATGTCATAAATAACGGAGAAGCAGTCAAAGGCTGTCAGAGTTAAAATGTGCAGAAAGCGAGCAACATGAGAGGAAAGGATGGCAGATGTACATAACTATTTGCAAGTAAACCTGTGAAAACTCAGTTTTGCTTATGTTAGACTTGGGTTTATTTGTAGAATAAGGATACGGTAGAATAGCAAGGTATTGCAAGATCAATAGACAAATAGCCATTTTACTTAATCTTCTTCCGTTGTACCATTTCTTTAATTGAAAAAAAAGGGGGGGGGAGCTAGATCTTCAGACCCATTGTCTTCTCATCTGTGACTAGCCCTAAGCAGGTTGAAAGCTCTCCCTATAAAGGTATTCCCCTGGCCAATAGAAATCTGCAGGTGACATTTGACTGGTATTTCCTGCTATACGTCAACAACACCTGGGCCTGTAGAGTATAGTGAGGTCCAAGAGGACTGGAGATAGCCAAATGTAAAACTTCCTTTAAAAAACAGGAACAAAGAGAAGCCAGGGAATTATAGACAAGTCAGCCTAACTTGGATACCTGGAAAGATACTGGAACAATTTATTAAACAATCACCTAAGAGTATGATAGTTTGATAAATGATAGCCAATATGGATTTGTCAAGAACAAATCATGCCAAACCAACCCAAATGGATAGGGAGGAAGTGGTAGACATGATTTATCTTGATCTTAAGACAGTTTTGGGCACAGTTCCACATGACATTCTCATACGCAAACTTGGGAAATGTGGTGTAGATGAAACCACTATAAAGTGGGTGTACAGCTGTTTGATAAACTGACTTCAAAGAGTTGTTATCAACTGTTCACTGTCAGACTGGGAGGATGTATCTAGTAGTGTCACACAGAGTCCTGGCTTGATACTATTCAATATTTTCACAAATGACTTTGAAAATGGAGAGAATGTTTATAAAATTAGCAGATGACGCCAAGCTGAGAGGGGTTGCTAGCACTTTGGAGGGCAGGATTAGAATTCAAAAGGCCCTTAATAAATTGGAGAATTGGTCTGAAATCAACAAGGTGGCATTCAATAAAGACAAGGACTGCATTTGATTTTTCCTTCCTAATGCAGTCCTTGTCTTTATTGTAGAATAACTGGCTAGGCAGTAGTATTGCAGAAAAGGATTGGGGGATATAGTGGATCACATATTCAATATGAATCAATAATGTAATGCAGCTGAGTAAAATGATATCATTCTGGGTTGTATTAACAGGAGTGTCATTATGTATGACACAGGATTTAATTGTCCTGCTCTGCTTGGCACTGGTGAGACCTCAGCTGGAATATTTTGTCAGTTTTGGGTGCCTTACTTTAAAAAAGATGTGGACAAGTTGGAGAGAGTTCAGAGGAAAGCAACAAAAATGATAAAAGGTTTAGAAAACCTGAGCTATGAGGAAAGGTTAAAAAAACTGGGTATGTTTAGTCTTGAGAAAAGAATTCTGAAGGGTCAACTGATAATAGTCTTCAAACATGTTAAGGATTCATATAAACAGCACAGTGATCAATTGTTCTCCATGTCTACTGAAGGAGGGATGAGAAGTAACCACCTTAATCTGCTGCGAGGGAGATTTAAGTTAGATATTAGGTAAAGCTTTCTAACTACACCTCTACCTCGATATAACGCTGTTCTTGGGAGCCAAAAAATCTTACCGTGTTATAAGTGAAACTGCGTTATATCGAACTTGCTTTGATCTGCCAGAGTGCGCAGCCCCGCCCCCCCTGGAGCACTGCTTTATCGCATTATATCTGAATTTGTGTTATATCGGGTGGCGTTATATCAGAGTAGAGGTGTATAAGGCTAGTTAAGTGCTGGAGTAAGGTTACCAAGGGAGATTGTGGAATCCCCATCATTGGAGTGTTTTAAGAACAGCTGTCAGGGTTGGTCCAGGTATTTACATGATCCTTCCTCAGCACAGGGGCATGGACTATAAGGTCCCTTGCAGTCCTTCATTTCTGTGATTCTGTGTTTAGTGCAAGAGAGTTTGTGTGAAACAAGTGCTTTTATTTTTTATTTTACATTTATAAACTAGAGTCTGCTCCTAGATACAGCAGGTAACTCTCTGTTCTGACCAGCATTCTGAACACTTCATCTCTATAAGTGTGAATTTTTGAACTCTCCAGCCACATCACATAATAATAGCAGCTACTTCACACAGAAAGTCTGTGTTGAAACAGTGGATTCATTGATTGCCAATT
This sequence comes from Gopherus flavomarginatus, assembly GCF_025201925.1. NCBI lineage: Eukaryota > Metazoa > Chordata > Testudines > Testudinidae > Gopherus > Gopherus flavomarginatus. Next base: position 56,071,294 of record NC_066621.1, read on the forward strand.
AATTCAAGCTTATTAAAATATTTGTAAAGGCTAGTGCAGACCCTCCTCATATACTTGTTCCAGATTACAGACATTTGTGGCTTATCCTGTTAAAAAACTGTAATGAAGACAATCCCAGTGTCTCACCATCTACACCACTATTTATACCTGTGCTAGCTGGGCATGCAGGTCTGAACCCTACATACCACTACAGGTGACCAACCTTCAGGGGCATCAGAGATCTCTTAGGTAACTAGGATCAATCCCAGAATCCTGGTATACACTAGCAAAAAAAGTTCACCTTGAACAGCTACACTGAACTAAAGCTACACCTTGCCCTTAGCTATCTCATTGTAAAATAAAATCAAAAATAAAAAACTCTTTACAACTCAGGTGTAGATGTAGCTATGGTGGGTTCTGAATATCATGACTGAGACCCGGGACTGGAGTGTATTCAGTGGGGAGTCAGTATGGCGAGTAGAGCGCTGGACTGATGTGTTATGGCAATCTGTGTGGCACCATTTCAAGGTGTTTCTGTTCACCCTTTCAGCTTCAAGCGTATGTGAGTGAATCCACCCAAATCTGCCTTCTGCTGGGTAGTTTGCAAATACAGTACCACACACACATGTGGTACGTATGCGTAGTGGTTGTGTACCATTGCTGATATATCTGTACAACACATGCCTGTTGCTCTAATTGGTGAGAGTGATGAAACTTGCAAATCATTTCCCCCTCACTGCTCCTTTTTATATCCTTCTCTGTAATCTCTCTTCTTTCTTGTTGCCTTGATTTTTTCCTCCTACTTTTTAAAAGTTTGCACTCATTTTAATCAAATCTCCTGGAGGCTCATGTTCATGGTGAACCTGATTTAAAAGAGTGAATTTGCTCATCAGGCAGCTTTTCCCAAGCTTTCACAGCGGTCCTGACAGTCCTATTACTAGGAAATCTCGTATCAGCTTAGTTGGCACACAACTCAGCTGTCCCAGCAGACCTGACTGCATTAAATCTTGTGCAGAGTCCCTCCAAAAGAGGAAAAATGTTACAGCATGTTCTTTATTGTTTAAAAATCTGCTTTCATTTTTGGGTATTTCTACAAAGCAGTTTATATGGTAAAGAAGGAAATGTCGCAACTCTGTCAACAATTTCTGATAAACTGTTGATAGTAATGAAGCATTACAATTATGTTAGCTGGAGTTATTCCTAAACAAAGTGAGCTCCATAAAACCTATGGTTCATAACTTTTTCTCCTGATCTAGTTGTGTAATTTGTCCTTCAAAGTTTATCACATAACATTAATGAGCCTTGGCAAGTCTTAACTATGGGTGCAGCTGTGTTCTGGAAGCCTGAAGTATTATAATCAAGTAAAGAGAGAGAGTTTTAAAATTGTAACCAAATACACGTTTGTCCATTTCTATTCTTCCTAATTGCAGACAAAGTAAATGACCTTTTGTTACACCGCTGGGTGCAGATCCAATGCACTGCTGAAGCATTGCACAGTGTGCCTCAGGGGCACAATATTAGTAGAGTGAAGGCCAAAGAGTGCTATTTTTAGTTGAACAGTTCAGCAGATGGAGCCATGAATACTCATATATCTGAAGGTTGAGGGGTTTGAACCATTAATTTTGATAATGTATTTAACCCTGGGAACAATCAGAAACTGTAACTCTGAGGTTACAGTGCTTTTGACCTCTGGAGAACAGAGGGCACTCAGTACAGTAAACAATATATTACATTTCTACTTATACCAATTCTCTCACACATATAAATTTCAGAACACAGTTGACATTTGCTTTCCTCAGCTATTTTAGTGCTGGTCCTTAAAGTAAGTCAAGAAGAATGTGCAGGAAAGAGGCCAATGTAATGCAACAGTCATGTAAATATGGCCTTTAAATAACTAAGACGTTAAATGTGACTGTTTATGAAGAAATATTATTCTCTTGAACTAGAGTCTTAGTGACTTATTGTTTCAATGAAAAAGTTGTTTTAGTGGACTGCCTCTCTGTATGGAGTTTCCTCTATATGTTGTAACCTTAAAGCAATTTTTTATTGAGGCTAATGTGGTCAGATAGTCTTAGCATTGACTGAAGGTGATTTGGTCCCACTCTGTTACCACATCATGTAAAGTGATATACCTGCCTTATGTCGTCTTATTAAATGATGCATGCTCCTCTTCAGCAAATATAGCAGTTAAATATCACACAGCATAAATATTTCTAATTAAAAGATCTCCATGTGTCAGCATATTGGTAATGTATTATTTTAATCCATTTATTTTGTTTATGAAACAGTGACATATGTTTAGATTGTGAAATATATGAGCCTTAAAAATCACTTTATTGAAGAAAATTAATTCCTACAATGCTGTCTCAGTAATATGTTCACTCACCCAGTCAGTCACTGGCAGGGCTGCCACTCTTAATGTTGGTTAGACACACTGTAACAGTTTTATCTGACATAACATTCTCGGATGTAGTCAATAATAATTTTTTCAAATGCAAAAGCCATTGGATTTTCCTTTCTTTTTTAACCCAACGAAGAATGGGAATTGGGTAAACACGAAAGAGATTCAGTGAGACCAATCAAAATTAAAATCAGCTAGTTACCTTTTCAAAGGTAGACACTGTAATTTGTTTGTCAGCAGGTAGGTGTTTGGGTCAGCATGGTGAGTGAGTGACTGTCAGCAGGAATTCCTACAAGACAAGTAATTTCACTCAATGTATTACTGACAGATTGCTCACCTCTTCGAATCACTAGAGAAAACAAACTTAATATTGTTACAGGCAGAGTTTCTGTCTTCATTAGCCTCATAGAATGATTTTATCTAGCACTCAAAGACTACTGAGCTCTGGGTGGGCATATTTTAACAGAATGCTTCTTATTATGATACTATGAGTAGTGGCCTAAATTAAGGGAATGGCATGTGCAAATTCAGGTATGTGGAAATAGTAATTTAAATATTTTTGTTGTGTTTTATTTCATAGAAATTGTGGGGTGAAAGAAGCTCAAAAAGAAAGAAAGAGGTTTTAATACAGCTTTGAGAGAGCAAGCACGCTCTTTAATACAAAAATAAAATTAAAATCTTGTCAAGCTTGCAACAATTAGGCGAGTTTAATTAAAATTAAAGGAATATTTATACACGTTCTCTTCTTCTTTCTCAATTCGCACACGTGTGTGTGTAATCTCTCTGTTATCAAGTTTAATTATATCAATGGTAATGAAAGGGTATCAATGAAAATGATGTCAGTGGGTTGCTGTTTCACTTCTCCTGGCACAGATTGGGATTCTTTTGGGCTGGATACTTAATCCCTTGACCCTGCTCCCTATGTTTTTTCTCATTCTTTCTGATCTCCAGCTTTAATCTCCATCTTTGGTGAGTATGAATTTCTTTGCACCTTGGCAGTGTAGATTTCATCTCTTTATGAAGAAGAGAGTAGGAGGGGAGACTGAGATGTGGCACAGTATGAAGAGTCTAAATGATAAATATTTAAATTCACTCATCATCAGCAAGTGCATACGTATGGAGTTTGGATATCAGACTGTTTACTGCAGCTCTTCTTTTAATGTGAATAGGTTGAATGAAAATTTAAACCCATGTGAACATTGAAGATTGAGTGTTTCCAATCTGAACAGAAAGTTTATGCAACCTAACAACTGGCTTCCTCTGAACACAAGCAAAAGTACTTGTAAAAGCTATTTTTCAGTGGCTATTAAGACATATGTCTGCAGTGTGTATCCACTCCAAAGTCAGTCAGAAGAAGCAAATAAGCTACTGCTACATTGACCAATAGTACCCTGTAGACCAGTGCTGTGATATTTCATTAGAGGGTTGGCATATTTTAAAAAACTTTATTTTAATTGTGATGTGTCTTTGGGGAGCGTGCTAGCTATGAAGCCCACTCAGAGCTGGCAGTTGCATCCCTCCACGCTTTTTAGAAATGTATATGGTATATGCCTTTTGGGAATTGGCTAGGAAGTGTATTTCTGGAAGTTCATTATGTTTCTGACAACCTTACAGCAGACTTTTTAATGTGAACTATAGGTTACAAGCAGAAAAGGATTTTCAGTACAAGGTTGTTCACATATCCGAAAGTTTATCATTTTTAATGTACTTATAGATCCGTAAGTATGGAGAAGAATGCAACAAATGCAGTCCTTTATGGAGATAGTAAATACAGTAGGGCACTGTGCGTGTACGGACATTCCACTGCCATAGCTCCATCCCCTTGCTGGCTAATTGTTAGAGTAGTAGTAATATTAATAACTCAGTTTCCCTTTGAAGTAAAAGTTATAAGGATGGTGATATCTAGAAGAGGCAGAAATTTTTAAAAAATGGAAAAAGAGAAAAAATTTCTTAGTTTCATAGACTGAAAAGTTATCATCATTTGTTTTCTTTGGGTGGTCTTTGAATAAACAAAGGAAGCAGTCCCTACAAGTAGCCCAGTTTAGACAAAAACTCAAAGGCAATTCATAGCTAAAAGGAGACAAAAATATTCTAGAAATCAGTTAATAGGGTCACTGGGGAAAGCCCCTTAAGATGATGAGATGTGAATATTTTTGTTCCTCCCACTCTGATTGTCTAAGATGTGGTGTATTTGTTTGGCCAGTAATGTTTTTAGAATCAGCATGGCTGAAAAATTAGATAACCATATTAACTATACTAACTCTTGAGTTTATGTCTCACAAGAAGTATTGGAATCATCTGTCCATTCATAGACTCAGCATGAAGGCTACATAAGCATTCCATATTGGATTCACAGAAGGTATGCATATAACTCAAAACAAAAAAGTGTGCAGTAAGTCAAGGAAAAAATGAGCATAGCTAAGTGGCAACGTTCAAAGAGTTATTCAAGACAAAAAAGGAATCCTTCGCTAAACAGAAACCCCAATCCCAGTGAAATAAATAGAATGGAGCGTAGACTGTGCTTACAGGTGCTATGGAATATGGAAATTAGGAGGGCTAACATGAATTTGAATTACAAATAGGCAGACATAAAGACAAATAAAAAGAAATTATTTAAGACTATTAGAAGCAGAAAACTTGAGAGTGAATTGGTAGGGCTACTGGACTTCCTGGGAGTAAAGGGATCACTAAAGGAGGGTAAAGGTATTGTAGAGAAGCTAAATGATTTGTCCTGTACACTTCAGGATGAAAGGACGACAAGACATCAGAAATGTGGTTTATGTAGGCCACAACTTTATAAAGTAACACATCTGGGAACAATCTAATAATAACTCATCCAGTGCAGCCCATCCCTCATTTGTAATCCATTCAGTGTGGGGGAGGACTGCCATCAGCCCCCTACTCTGTTGGCTAGGTCTCAGTAGCATTGCTGAGACCGCCACTGCCCTCCCTGAGGGCTAAGAGGGAAAGGAAGAGGGGATTGTATCCTCCCTCTACCAGTCCTTAGGAGCCTCAACCCCATTCCACATCTAATTTAGCAGGTGCCATCTCCTAACCTGCTTCCAATTCTGGTTTATCAGGGAACCAGACCCCTACTGAACGATTACCTGCCCTGGGCACTTGCCACTAGGATGCTCCAGCTTAGCTGCTTATTTGCTTAGCTGCTTCCCCTCATCTCTGCCATATTTTCAGATTGGGGAAAGGGGAATATACTTGCACATGTGATGGTTGTGTCCAGAAATTAGACTGTTTTGGGTGGAAATTATTGAAGAGATTCATTTTATGATAAAATGTCGGCTTACTAGAGATCCCCTGACCTGCTTGCTTAATTTTCCAGTAAAGCATCTGCATTTTAAACAGAACACATTAATTTTCTCCTTATTGTTAAGTGCTAGACTTTGTACTGCAAGTTATTGGAAAAAATGTGACCTCCCCCTCCTCTGAAATTCTGGCATGGTAAAATGTAGACAGCCCTTAGAACAGAAAAGCTTGCCCACCAAATACATAGACAAGAGAAGCAGCACAAATAGGACATGTATTTAGAAATTGTCACTCTTTTTTGGCATGCTCAGCAGAGGAGGGGTCCCCAGCCAGCAAACCAGAATCTTTAACCAGGTTCTTTAAATATTAACCTGGTCCTGAATAAGTAATTGCAGCATAGTATGTTAGTGTTTTATTGTAACTTTGCCTTAATAAAAAGTTTAAAAAATGCTTCCCTATTAGGAGGGCTAACATGGAATTTGTACAACAAATAGCCAGACATAAAAACAAGTAACACAATATTATTCAGAATATTAGAAGTAGGGACCTTGACCATGAATTGGTAGAACTGCAGAATTTTCTGGGAGCAATAAAGGAGGATAGCTAACTGAGAGAGAATAGAAAATAGAATAAAAATAAATGATCAATTTTAAACAGGGAAAAAAGCTTAATTTTGATGTTTCCTGAGGTCCCAGCCTCAGATCTGATTTGTTTAATATACCGTATTTAGAATTTTGTTACAATTTTTATTAATGATTGGAACTGGTAGTGAACAGTGAGGGGGCAAAATATTCAGGTAACCGACAATTATTCAGATTAGTAAAGGCCAGAGAAAACTGAAGAACTTCAGAGGGATCTTACAAAGCTAAGCTGAACTGGTAATATGATGGTAGATGAAATTCACTGTTGAAAAATGCAAGGTGGTGCTCATTGAAAAGTATAATTGTGAACAATTTGCTGAGTTCTAAATTAACTATAACTACTCAGGAAATGGTCGGGCTACATAATGAAAACCTCTGCTACCTGTGCAGCAGTGGTCAAAAAAGCAAACAAGTTGTTAAAAACTTTAAAGAATAGGATAAAAATAATACTGGAAGTATCATAATACCACTATGTGAATCAATGGTATGTTTTCATCTGTGATACAGTATGCAGTTCTAGTTAGGGTATGTCTACACTACGAAATTAAGTCGAATTTATGGAAGTCTTTTTTTTAGAAAATGTTTTTATACAGTCGATTGTGTGTGTCCCCACACAAAATTCTCTAAGTGCTTTAAGTCAGCGGACTGCTTCCACAGTACCAATGCTAGCGTCAACTTCCGGAGCGTTGCACTGTGGGTAGCTGTGAGTAGCTATCCCACAGTTCCTGCAGTCTCCGCTACCCATTGGGATTCTGGGTTGAGATCCCAATGCCTGATGGGACAAAAAAATAGTGTTGTGGGTGGTTCTGGGCACATGTGATCAGGCTCCCCTCTCCCCCCCAGTGAAAGCAACGGCAGACAATTGTTTTGCGCCTTTTTTCCTGGGTTACCTGAGCAGATGCCATACCACTGCAAGCATGGAGCCTGCTCAGCTCACTGTCACTGTACATATCCTGGGTGCTGGCAGACGTGGGACTGCATTGCTACACAGCAGCAGTTCATTGCCCTTTGGCAGCAGACTGTGCATTACGATTGGTAGCCATCGTCATCATATTCCTGGGTGCTCTTTTAGCCGACCTCGGTGAGATTGGTCAGGGGCGCCTGGGCAGACATGGGAGTGACTCAGCCAGGTCACTCCCATCTTCTGCCGAGCACCCAGGAGATGATGATGGCTCGCAGTCCTACTGCACCGTCTTCTGGTGAACAGCCAGGAGATGATGATGGCTATCAATCATAATGCAGCATCTTCTGCCAAGCACCCACGAAATGATGATGGCTTGCAGTCGTACTGCACTGTCTGCTGCCAGCCCAATATGTAAAAGATAGATGGATCAAAACAAGAAATTGACCCGATTTGTTTTGTGAAATCAATGGTCTGCTAAATCCAGGGTTTTGAGTTCAATCCTTGAGGGGGCCATTCTGTGTGACAGTTGTTTGTGTTTCTCCTTGATGGAAAGCCACCCCTTTTGTTGATTTTAATTCCCTGTAAGCCATGTCGTGGGTTGCTCCTCCCTCTGTCAGGACAACGGCAGACAATTGTTTCACGCAAAACCAGGTGAGGAGCAGAACCAGCGCTAGTGTTTTTAGCACCCTAGGCGCACAGCCATTTCGCCGACCCGTGCACTGCTCCTGCGGCTCCGGTGGTCCTGCTGCAGGCATTCCTGCGGAGGGTCCGCTGTTCCACGGCTCCAGTGGAGCTGCCGCAGGCGTGTCTGCAGGAGGTCCACCGGAGCCGCGGGAGCAGCGGACCGTCTGCAGAAATGCTTGCGGCAGGTCCACTGGAGCTGCAGGAGCAGCAGACTATCTGCAGGAATGCCTGTGGCAGGTCCACCGAAGCCGCCTGCCGCCCCCCCACCAGCAAAATGCTGCCCCCCAATAATCCTGGCACCCTAGGCGATTGCCTAGGCTGCCTAAATGGAAGCGCCGGCCCTGGTGAGGAGGAAACAGCAGCGCGGTGATGAGAGGGACATGGTAATAGACTTCTCACAAAGTACTGGCCAGGCAGTGTGCCCTGGCAATGTGCACTTCATGCTGATGAGCTCTGCAAACATGCTGGCCAAACAGGAAATGAAATTAAAAAGTTCACGGGCCTTTTCCTGTCTACCTGGCCAGTGCAGAGTTGAGAGCGCTGTCCAGAGTGGTCACAATGGAGCATTCTGGGATAGGTCCCGGAGGCCAGTACCATCAAATTGTGTCCAGACTATACCAAATTCGACCTGGCAAGGCTGATTTCAGTGCTAATCCCCTCATTCGAGGTGGAGTTAAGAAATCGATTTAAAGAGCCCTTTAAGTAGAAAAAAGGGGCTTTAGTGTGTGGACGGGTCCAGGGTTAAATCGAGGTAACACTGCTAAATTCAACCTGAACTTGTAGTGTAGACCAGGCCTTATCCATCTCAAAAGAGATATAGAAGAAATAGAAAGTGTTTATAGATGGATGACCAAAATGACACAGAGAGACTGCAGTATGAGGGGAAACTGAACAGAGTTGGACTGTTACATTAGATAGAGATATCAGAAAGGTGTATGAATAATGGTGTAGTAAAGGTAAAATTGGGATCTTCTGTTTGAGCTTTTCCGTAACATGAGAAAAAGGAGACATTAGTGAAATCAAAAGACAACAAATTAAAAATGGATAAAGAGAATACTTTTTCACGGTATAATATTAACCTTTGTAACTCATTGCCACAAGATATCATTGAGTCAAGATATCAGTGCTTGAGAGGATTACAAAAAGATAAGACATGTAGATAATGAGAACATCTTCAGTTAGATAGAATAAAAATTGGATACATACTTCAGGGAGTAAACCAACTACTAACTAATTGGAGTTAGGATGAAATTTCCTCTGTGGACAGATTATTCCATAATTATCCACTACCAGATGTTTTGCATTGTCCTCTGACTGGCCACTGTCAGAGGAAAGTTACTAGACTAGGTGGACCAGTGGTCTGAGCTGGTGTGTGAATTCCTATGCTCGTAGAAAGAAAAATTTGGGTAAAAAAGGAGAGTAATACTGAAGAGAACACACAGAGGAACATTTCAGACCACATTTTCAAACAGGCCCCACAAAGTCTGCCTTTGTAAATTCTTTATTTGCATGTCTAAGATACATTTTCATACACAACATGCATAACTGGGTTTACAGTTACTTTTGATTTTGATGTGCAAATGTGGAATTTATACACACACAATTGCAGGGGTAATTTTAGAGGCCCATTTTGCTCTTAATTTTTAAAAACATTTAAAACAAATAATTTGTTTGAAAGCTCATGTAAGTTCTAAATATACAGTAGGAGATTTTTTATGCATGATCTGCAAATGGCCCATAATGTAATTATTTTAAAAGTTTAAAAATAGCTTTTAACTAGGGCTGTTTTATGGTTCACAAAGAAGACATTTCACTGTTTTTTGCATTTAAATCTATGTTGAAAATATATTGACTTATCAGGTAACACAGCATGCTGAGAGGGGACAAAACCATTTTTAATGATATGTTAATTGAATGGGATGCTAGAGATGCACCTGAATGACTTTTTTCCCAGATGTGCCCCAGCTGAGTGATAAAGCTTCTCCTGATCAGTAGAGCCAGTGTATATTTATTATATCCCTAGTTGTCATCTTCCAGTTTTGCTAGTGAAAATAATGCCATGGCTGTGAACTAGAGTGTGAACTCTCTGTGGCTCTTCGATAGTAGATAAGTTATATAGTTTAAACCTTCAAATTGCACTTTGAAAACATGCCTCTTAATTGTGACTTTCAGAGTCTTCTCACAAGATGGAGACACCACCACATGGGCTTAAAAGTGAGGTAATTTAACTGGGACTCTTTCTCTTCCCTGATTCTCATCCACTTGTAGGAGTAGTGGCTTCTTGTTTTCTCATGGGAGCCTATAGAAGTTTAATTATATCAGTTTTGCCTTTCAGCATCATTAGTAAATAAATGAGTACTTTTTTTTTCTACGCAGCTGTAGGAAATATTGATGTAAGCAATAGTTGTGTGTGCTCTCTACTCCTTCTGAGAGGCCAGCTAGGTATTCCACCCCTTTCTCCCAGACCTGATTCAGAGCCTCACATGTATATATACAGAAGATATTTGTACTATTCAGTTTTTATATATACAGCTTTCTATTGCTTTTGTCTGTTACTGCACTTTTTTTGTTTTCTTTCTGATTTTTGTGCCAGGTTGGCAGGTCTAGAAATAGTCACAAAACAGGCAGCAGTTACACAACCTTCCCCATAACAGGCACATGTCTTACTCCTGACTTGATAACTTCACCTTTTTGGTTAGGAAAGTAATGCAGTTCTCAGGTCCCTTCTAATTCATTTCACATAGGCCACAGTATAGCCATCAGACGATACCATTTTTTAGATACCAATTACCTACATGAGCTAGAGTCAAACTAGTAACTATTAACAATTCCCTGAACCAGCCGATCCTATGTACATTTTGCTTTACAGGCAAAAGTATAAAAATCCATTAAATTATTAAATACAAAGCTTCATAACTACCATCAATTTGGCAGCTTACTGTACATCCATGGTTCCTTTCCTTTGATGTAGAATTATTGCATATCACAAATCCCACCTCATAGCTTGCAGCTGCCACTGCTGTAATTTCTCCAGGGCACTTTCATTCTGCTCTTCTATGTGTCTGCTACCCCTCCAGCTTTGGAGTTGTCCACAATTTTGGTCATGTTGAACTGACACTAAAAACAAACAAACAAACAAATCTAACAAAGGCATCCATGGAGCAGCCATGGAAGGTGTAGAAATTAGTTTTCAACTTTTTAGATTAATTGGTTAACAAAACAAGTCTCTGGAAATCCTAAAAGTCCTGGAATAAGCTACAACTGCCTGCTAGCGTTCTTGTCTCAGTACTGAGACAGAAGCTGCTCTGTAGACCACTCGGTTCGATAGTATGAGAATTGTTGCTTTATTTAGACATTACTGTACCAAATGTATAATGGTTGTATGCACTAGTGCCAGAGCTACTGTGTAAGATTTTGCAGGACTTAGAGATTGACTGCTGCATCCCACATTTTGTGATATATTGTGCTATCTGATAGGGTCACTGAAATCAGAAATAAGTCATCTTGTTTATCCCTGTGCAACATAAATAATAGTCTACGAGAGCTGTGAGCTGACTGTGAATCTGCATTGTAATTGTGCTTAGGAAGGACTTTATTGCCATTGTCTGGGTACACTGAAAGAAGGACAGGAGACACTTGTTATGGATTTTAATCGGGCCACAACTTTATTATATAGATGTCTGGGACTACTCGGCAGATAAAGTGTACAGTGCAGGCAAATCCATGCTTATTCAAATCAGTTCTCCATGCCTTGCACTAGCCCCCCTTTGTTTCCATCTAGGTCCCTCAGCTCACCCATGGCTTGGACCTTACCATCCACTACCCTCATAAGAGGGTTAAGGTGGGCTATGAGAATGGGGGGATTGGGTGGGGAGGTTGGCTCCTTGCCGTACCAATCAGAGGAGTCCCTAAGCCCCTCCCCCATTCTGTTCCTTTATCCAGTACCTCCTTTTAAGTCCTTTACCAGGCCATTTATCTGGTCACTGGCTGCCTTCCCTAAGGAGTACCTTCGCTGGACATCCACCCAACCTTACAAAATAAGTTGCGACATATTGTCTACCACCTTTTCTTCTCACCGTAAAAGGTCCTCCCTCACACCTGCTGTGGGGAAGTTGAAAAAATCACACTCCACTGAATCCAATTCAAGTAGTGCATGAAAAATTCCTTCACAGCCCCCCTTTAAAAGGAGCAACTAGTGTAATGCCCACAGCAGGTCCTAACCCATCCTGCAATTCGCCTCCACTAGAGGAGGGAGGGTGGGTGCTGGCTTACTCGCTGTGTGGAACAAAGAGACTTTCCCCACCCAGGTTTAATTCCTTTATGCCCTTTTGACCTCACATTCCTGGTGTGTGTGTGGGGGGAGATAGGGGGGAGAGGGAGATGAGTCACTGCTGCAAAGCTGACCACCAAGCACCATTTTTACAGCAGTTTCTGACCTCCTCCCTCTCCCCCCCACCATAAAGCAGGGCTGTCCTCTTCAGACAAACTCTGCCCCACCTTAGTTGTGGTGCAGTCATTTTGTGCAACTCCCTGAGTTAGTAGAAGAGTTGAGATAGATCACCTAAAATGCTCACTCCTTTTGTCATGTACTATGTTAATCTTTCTATTTTAATTATTATCTTTTAGATAAAAAGATGCTAAGTGATATTTAAAACTTTCGAGTCATTATCTGCAAGGAATCATAAATACCTAATAGAAGCATGTGTTAACCTTAGCTTTTATGTATTTTGAATACAGAGCAGGAATCATAACCTTCACAAACAATTTACATACTGTGTATGCCTTTGGCTCACCCCCATTCACACCATCAAAGAAGGGAAAACTAACAAGGCAAGTTAACTAAAGAGTTATGACATGGTGAAATTTGCTCACTATGAGAAAAAGCGGTGATCACTGTGGAATTTACAGTATGCAAAAGGCTTGCTCACTGTATCGTGTTCCCCCCATTTACTATTTGACTAGGATTTTTTCCTAGGACTACAGTTGGTATCGTGAATGGTCAAACTCAGATTTTTGGGTACCAAGCATTTTATGTTACCTGCAGGTATTTTAGTGAGCTGGACAATTTCAGTATTTCAGTTCCACTCTATTTCTATTCCCTAGTTCCGACTGCAGGCTCAGTGTATTCAGCAGGTTGTATGGCAGCAGATGAAACAGATGTTTAGACCATACTGGAAAGGAACGGCATGCTGCATTAGGACCTGGATATTCCTCTTGACATCTGGATGCTGCTGGGTCACAAAGCCTGCCTTAGGCCAGGATGCTGTAGGAGCCTTGTGGCAGTGAGCATAGGGTCTTAGCTGCTCTTTAAGCGATTAGTGCAGTGAAGCAGCAATAATGCTGAATTATCGCTTGGTTGCTTTCTTCCAAGGAATCTTGGGACAAAAGGATAGTCAAGGAGGAGTATTTACAGTAGACTCATGCTCACAGAGACAGGGCTAATTACCATGTGTTAAAAAGCTTTCTTTCAAATAATGTAATATTCAAATAGCTATGGATCCTTTAGTCAACTTTGTACAAAGCAGTAAACAAATAGCTTCCAGAAAAACCTGCTTTTCTCATTTAATATCATTAGGATGAAAAAGACAGTTTCAGCTACTTTCCAATTCCATGGTATAGTCAAATTGTATGTAACAGACAACAAAATATGATGGATGACATGAAATAATGTTCATGCCTTCCAGAGACAAAAATGTAAACTTCTAATAGCTGCAGGGAAGAATATTAGATATGGAAGCTGTCTGACTTATGCATTGATTCGTTATAGTTTCACTTTATCAAGCTGAAGATTTGTGCTGTATGTGTTCCTACAACCTAAACTGTCTGCTGCAGCACTTTCCTATTTGATGTGTGTTATTTAAACACAATAGGCGTGGTGTATGGCATGGAAATAGGTGTGTTTAATGTTCTGTGATTATTAGCTGCCAGAGAAAATAGCATTCTCATGGTCTTTCTTCTTATATTATTTTCATAGTTAAGACTATTTAAAGCAGGGCCCATAAACAGAGTACAACTTTTTGTAGCGCATCAGGTAATGTATTGAAGAACAATTTGTTGCTCTCATTTAACCTCTAGTATTGTAAGGGGGTCATATTAATTAATACTGGCTAAAGGCTTGACCTGAGGGGCAACGAAAAGTGGTCGAGCTGCATTTTCAGAGCCAGGCTGTAATCTGTTGGGAGAGGGAAAAAATAAATTAGAAAGTACCATTTACTGAAATTCTTTCCAACTAAGCTGTATTTCAATGGGCCATTTAATGCTCAGATGGACAAAGGTATTACTTCAGTCATTGAATTGTATCAAACCCTTTCTCAGAGGCCCAGTTTAAAAACTCTACAGGAAAAGTGGCTTAGCATCATATTCTCGGCAGAGCAACATTCAGTCTGTTTGAAAAAAAAAAATGAGTGAAATGAGGTGAGACACAGCCACAAGTCAGTGAGGTTTTTTTACTTCACCCTCCCGTCAGTGGCTTCACAAGGGAATTGCTCCTCAGAGTCTGAGAGCTCCATATTCAGAGCAGAAAGGCTTTTTTCCTAGCTGTTATTTTGTTCCCCTGGTCAGCTTTTGGCCTGCCCTTTGTTCTTTCCTGACATGGCAGAAATGTAGTTTTTTCTTCTGGGGACTTTAGGGGCGTACCTACATTTTATAAGGTTAGATCTTTGACTCAGTCACATCAGAAGAAAAGGGAAATCTGCTTTAAATATCACAGACTTGGGCGCTTGTGACTTGAATAGTTATTCTCTTTCAGTAGAATCAACATTATTTATACTCTTGGGTGGTAGGAGAGCACTAATTGTGCTGTTTGAACTTTGGCTGTTTTAAATTTTAAGTATACATTTAAATTCGTATTTTGCAGGAAGTAAACCTTTGTTTTGCAATTTTGATGCTGTTTCATTAAATATATCATGCAGTCTTATAAGGTGATGGGGTGACATGCCCTGGAAATTTGTTGAGGTGCAGTAAAGCTAATAAACCAACTGTTTTACTTCTCTAAGGGGAAACAAATACAGTATTAAGGAGGCAACTGCCAGGTGCCTAGTTGTTTTGATCATCTTAGCCACTGGCAGCTACTGATAGTTTATATGAGCGCTAAGCATGCTTTCTTGGCTTTGCTCTCAGTTTTACCGTAAACTGGTTGTGAACAGGCAGTTTTTAAGAGATTGTATTTAATTGTCATAATTTAATCAGTCCAAAGTCATTTGGTACTTAAGGAGTATAAGTCCCAGAAATGATGCTCAAATGAGAGCTCTCTGCACTTATGCATGTAGGGCAGTTTCTGCAGCATTCCTTCAAAGCAGGAAGAGGTCAAAAGAATAAGATGTGTACTAGAAAACCAAACAAAATGGAAATGATCTTAAGAGCACCTTAATGCATGTATGCCTGGAGGCAAATTCAGCTCTCAGTTACACTGCTGCAATTACATTTGAATTCAGCGGAGTTACTCCAAATTTACACCAGTGTAAGCAGAGTGGGCTTTGGGCTTTGGTGCCTATGCTCTGCCATGTCATGGTGATGAGCACAGGGACAGACAGTCAGAAGTTAATTGGTACTTAAATAAATGGATATTATTGCAGAATGCCGACTAGTGTTTCACTTCACATTATATTCCATCACAGCAGCTGTAGCTTTTGGACAGAACTATAGTTGCTGTAACTGCCTTAATTTAAATACAAGGAATGTTAATACCATTTAAAGAAATTAGTCAAATGCTAATTTGATCTTTAGTTTACATTTCCCATTACACTAAACTTTAAAATTGATGCGCTGTAGCTGGCTTTATTAATTAAGGCTCTTTCAGCAGAAATACATACTGTGACAAATAAAACCATACATATATATTGCAATGATACAACATATATGAATCACAGTATTTAAGAATGAATCAAAGACAAAGAATTATATCATTTATTCAGAATGCCTGGCAATGTGATAGTCTAGTCCACTAATATTTGCATCAGGCCCCATTATATTACTGTTCTCTGAACAAGTAGCAATAGTCTATTTCTTCCAAAAGCTGAGGCAAGAAATCAAAAACCATAAAGAACAGATAGGGTGCAGCTAATTATTAATGCTTTGCAATTATGCCCCTTTCCGGAATAATAAAATTTTCCCCAGTAGAGGTCAGGATCTTTGTCTCTGACTTATTTAACAGATCCTCTTAAACATCTGTCCAGCAGACTGCGGACTTTATTAGCAGACAAGAGATCCAACAGAGTTTGAGCCTGCTGAGTCCTTCTTCATCTTCACAGCTGTGGATTAACTCAGACTTTCCAGAAGAGGACAACCATATGGGATAATTGGTGTCACTGGGTAGCTAAAAAAAAAAAAAGAAGAAACAAATGTCGTCCAAACACAATTCAGTGTCTTTCTGGTCACAATTACCAGTCTGTTTAAGAAATAAGAAAGGCAGCATTACACTGAAAAAGGAAAGTCTATTCATATCTGTGTGGGAACCTAATCAGGCTCTTGTTTCCAATGACGATGGCTCCACAGTTGCACCAGGTCTGCGACAAGAATGCTCCTTTTGTGTGCCGATAATGCGGAAGTGATAAAATTTCCTATAAGAGACTTATGTGTTTACATCATGAGATGTGTTATTTGACAAAATGCTTTGTTCTCTGCATATTTTCCATGCAGAGTTTCATGCTGAGTTGTTTTGCTGGAAAGCTTTGATTAGCTAGAATTAGTTGCTGAAGTAAAATAGACACTTTTGTTTTATGAGTCCTCTTGCTGAGCTGTAAATTATAGTAAAATATATAAGGAGTGACAGAAAGAAGTGCTGATTTGAACCTTTGACCGGTGATAGGCATAAAAACATAAGATAACTCCTTCAAAGGACTACAAAGAGACATAAATATTCCATGGTCCACTTAAAGTCAGGTCCTTTTAACAAAGTAAAGCTGTTATTTTACATCAGGGGCCATTGACTCTGCAGTATTAGGACAACAGAAACTACAATATCTAAAATATTTACACTTTTTGTTTTAATTTAATACAGGTTGACCATTGTCAACCGCAGGGGTTTTTAAGCTATGAGGGTAATTTTTTTCACAGTGTAAAGGGAATGTAGTCGGTAAAAGAAGCTAGTGGACTGGTACTGAGGTCTAAGTACATGTTGCATTGCAGCTTGATGGAAATAGTAAATCAGATGTACATGTTCTCCTAAGAAGCCATACACTGAATAACATTGAGAACCATAGGAGAGTGTTCCTGTGCCATGTGCTGAGTAGCTGTCACAAAAATTAAAATGCACCCAACCCTATTGATAGCTACAGAAAAGAAAGAAAGAAAAGTGCATCAATATGAATAACTAGTATTCAGTAACCTCTTAATCCAATAGATGGCAGTTTTTCCAAGTGAGACTTCAGTAAACTGTTGTGTTCAGAGAAGGTGCATAAATGGAAACAGAGGGGAAAAAAGAAGTCCTCAGACTCCATCCATGAACATGAAATGTATCATTTGTATTCTCACAGAGGCAGTTAGTTTGTTTGCAAATGGCAGGCTGTAATAAATTTGCAAGCACATTAGCCAGAAAACTCATTAATAATCAGCGCAACAGCCTTTGTTATGATGACATTAGTCACAATAACTCATTGGCTGTCGGCTTGTGTTTCACCTAAAGGCCTTTTTTCAAAGGTGCTTGGCACGGTACTGTGAGAAGTGGGATAGCAGTAAGTTATACACCTACACCATGCAAACTCTTTGTGCAGTGCTGGATCTGTAAAACCAGAATGATCCAATCTCTTAGTCCACACTGTAGGTAGGGTAAATTCCCCACAAAAACAGCAAAACAAACAAAATCAGGGAAATATTTTTAAAGGAAGCATATGGCTGTGATATATGAAACTGATATGCTGTAGACAAATTCAACCTTTGAAGTATGCTCTTAGCTATTGTTTTAACATTTATCCTTGAAAAACTTTTTCATAATTGCAACTCCACTTTTCTATGTATGTGCTGCAATCAGTGCCACTTCAGTTATACATCTAATTAAAGTCAAATACTCATTGGTTACTATATATAATAAGCATATGAGTTAAATTGAAATCCTATACTTGTTGGTATTTATATTTTAAAATTGTATTTCAGTGAAGCCACAGCCAAATGTTTAGGTTTCAGTGGGATTTTCTGAGCTAAATATAATAAATAATATGTTAATGAACTGAAATGTTGTTCGTTTACATCCCTTGTGCGTTTATAGGAGTACAAATAGTGTGGGCCACATTCTGCTCTCACTTACACCTGTACAACCATATTCAACTTCTTATATAAACACACACATTAGTAGTATCTACAGTTCTAACAGGTAACATCTGTGCAAATGGACTATAAAATGAAATAAAACGTACTTTTAAAATAAAACATATTTCTCTATTTCTTTTTAGGGGATGTTTTCACACAAAAATGCTTTGCTTTTTCCAGGCTGAGATTTCTTAATCAAGTAATCAATTTAAACAATTGTACATGCACCTTTCCTTCTCCTTTTCTATGGAAGGAAGTCACAGGCCCAGATGCAGAGCTGTGGAAGATATTTTTCTAATGACAGCATCTGATTCCCTGGCAGACTCCACAGGCAGTAGCATAGGAGCTTTAGAGTTGCCTCTGGGTTTGTCGCATGGTTATGCGCTAATGAGTTTCTTGGGCTGGCTTGTGTCTCTGGATGCCATTTTCCTTTAACTCACCTTTGACTCTAAGGACTCTGTATTTAGTTTATTTGGGGAAGAAACACTATGCAAATCTCTCTAGACAAAGGCAGCTTGTTAAAAACAAACAAGTAAAATAACCTTGTGATAGTCTTTGTTTATATAGCTAACCTCATTCCCATTTCTCATTAATTATAGTGTTACTGTAGCGCTGAGAGGTCCCAGCTGAGGTCAGTGCCCCATTGTGCAAGGCACTGTACATACTCAAAGTAAGAGACATTCCTGACCCAAAGACCCTACCAATCTAAATTAAAAAGGCAGACAAAGATAGGAGAAAGGAAGTATTATTATTTCTATTTTACAGAATTATCCCTATTTTACTGAGAGGGATGATGAGTGACCTTTTTCAGTTGGGATTTAGAGTCCTAAGTGCTCAAGACACTTTTGAAAATCAGACTTTGGCTTCTAAGTCACTTAGATGCTTTTGAAAAGTTTGCCTTAAGTGAATTGCCCAAGGTCACACAGGAAGTCGGTGGTTGAACTGGGAAATTGACCCAATCCAATGATTAAAGCACAACACAATTTTTCCTTCCAATAGAAAGAATACTCTTTGGAGCAGGGATTCTGTCTTTCATTGTGTCTGTACAACACCTAGTACCTGGAACAACCACAGCAAGAATAAATAATAATAGAAAAATGAGTCCGTCAGAGATTTTATTTTTTTTATTTTAATTTTTTTTGCTGAACAGTGCACTGGTATTGTATTGAAGAAGCTGCTGTTTTAGATAGGCTTTGTAAGTTCTGTTTTTGTGATTAGAGAGTTATATTATGAAGGTATAGTGTACATCCTGGATTAAAATTCTGGAGTTATAGCTCCACAACATTGCCAGCTAAATGCACTATATAAGAAAAAACAACCACATCAAGTGCCATAATGCATTTGCAGTCATCCCTATAGAATTTTTTCCTTCTGAAACCGAATTACTCATTGTCTCAAAGGCTGAGCTTTCATCTCTGTAAATAAGATATTACAACATTGCACAGTTTATTTAGAACTCTGACAAATAAGGTTCCTCAATTGAGTCTCAATAGTTTTATTGTTTTAAACTGTTTCAAACATATTCCTTGTGGATATATAATAGGATTTACGGTTTTATTAAGAGAAGACGTTAAAGCTAAGCAGCAAGCTTAGAATGTCTTATTTGTGTTCAGACCCCAAAATACTTCCCACACCTTAGGAGACATTGCACTGTACAAATACAGAGGAAGATTTTGTGAATCTTCTTGTACAAGAGAGTAGAAGCCAACATGTTTTTAGAAACACTTCTTCCTTCTTTCCCACGCATCCAGCTGAATTCCACTGGCTCCGAATATTTCTCAAATCCATCTTTTCCATTCCATCTGACCTTCACAACACTCGTTTGTGTTTTGATTCTCTCTCTCACCTTGGGCACTGTGACTGCCTTCCTCTGGCCTCCCTGTGTCTTACCTTGCTTTGCTTCAGTATCTTTGAAATTCTGTCACAAAAATAATTTTTTTTTCCAGCACTTGGACCGTGGCATCACCTGGTCCCTCTTCATCATCAGCATTAAACTTAAAGCTTCTAGTCTGGACATTTAAGGTTCTACACAAATTTGCTCCAGCTTGTATGTCTAATCTCATTTCCTCTGACTTTTCCTCTCAAACCCATAGTTTGGCTCCAGATAAGTTTAATTGCGCTCTCCATCGCTTCTCACTCTTGCATTTGTGCTTATTTCCACCCTGCTCTGTTATGCCTGAAGCAACATCCTACCTCAAATGCAGGAGTTGAACAACTTCTCTTCATTCGAATACCTTCTTGAAACATACATCATTCACAAGGCCTTTCAATGACATCACACTTAAGACTATGTGTGTGTAAAAACCTATTCTGTCTGCCTATCAAAACTCTGTTACTCACACACACCAGATAAGTGAAACAACAAAGAACTGTCAACGTAAATTTCACGTATACTTGGTTCAAGGGCCATCCCATTTTATTCACCTCTAAATGATGATCACGATGATGATGACAACAACACTACTTTGACAGTTCTTTGTTGTTTCACTTATCTGGTGTGTGTGAGTAACAGAGTTTTGATAGGCAGACAGAATATGTTTTTACACACACATAGTCTTAAGTGTGATGTCATTGAAAGGCCTTGTGAATGATGTATGTTTCAAGAAGGTATTCGAATGAAGAGAAGTTGTTCAACTCCTGCATTTGAGGCAATCTGTGACTCTTAAAGCTCTTTGCATTCATTTAGCCTCAAAGTACTACAATATGAGGTAGGTATCATCATTCTAGCTTTAAAGATGGGAGAAATCTGAGACACAGAAAGGTTATGTGATTTGCCCATATTCACACAGCACAGTGCCAGTGAAGGGTGTTGTGTGCATAAGCGCAAGATGAAAAGTGATGAGGACTATAGGGGAGCCTGCATTAATAAGAGAGTCCTTGTATGGCCAGTCATTAGAGCCTAATACTAGTGAAGGAACTGTGTAAGCCTAAGCACCTCATGTTCCACCCAGACATGTCTGCATTTTGTTGGTGGACACAGTGATATTTGCCTGTTATTTATATATTTCACAAAGGGGTTGTGAGGCTTAGCTGGTGGCTTAGTTTTTAAAATCCTTCAGGATCCTTGGATGAAATGCACTGCAGAAGGGCTCAGTATTATCATCCTATTGATTTATTGCTGGAAATGTTTGGATATGCATGATGTTTTTCACAATATTGATGAAATTAAAATAGAAATATTCAATGCTCTAGGTAGTTTCTGTTTAGTAAAGCAGGGAGTAAGCACCATTGTATTATGTAACTCAGTTTTAATGCTTTGAAATATAGGCCAATTTCACTTACTGTAAGTTGGTAGTGGAAAATCCTGTGGGGGTTCATTCCAAAGCAGGGTTGGTATTGTTACTGCTTCCTGGATGTAGCTCAGACACCTGAATATGGATTTTGGAGCCTTAACCAGTTTATAAAAGTTCTGATTGTCAAAACTGCTAAGCACCCAGCAGCTCCCACTGACTTCAAAAGGGGCTGCTGGGTGCTCAGCACTTTTGAAAATTGGGCTCACCTGTATTTAAGTGCCTATTAGGATTTTAGGAACCTAACTATAGGTACCTGTTTTTTAATATCTTGACTTTGGTCTGAATCTGGGCTATTAAATGTGTGATACAAACTGTGTCTTGAATACTTGATGAATTTGAACCAACTAGTAGAACATGTAATCAAGAGTCTTATTTTGTAAATCGGCAGTTTTTAAACTGTTAGGTTCTGGAAGTAATAGAGAGAGGTTGAAAAGAGGGTATGTTTCAATGTTTAAGCTGCTCTTATAATATTCTCACTCCAGCTACGTAAATAACTATCATTTTATGTGCCAACGTAAAAAGGATGCAGTAATATTTAGAGCTGCTTTAAATTTATAAGTAACAGGACTGAAAAGAATTGCTGTGACTCATTAGTTACTGCGGTGGCTGACTAATACATCTTAAAATTCATGATTTTGGGGTAGGTTAATAAATTTTTATAGTCATTAGTCAATAGCTAACAAGTTAGCATTTCAATGGAAAGATTTCTATAGAAACTTTCACTCCAGAACATAAAAATCAAACAGCCTACATTCATTTTCCCGTCACAATTTTTTTCTTGAAGTTGCTTATAAAATCTGCATTGCCCGATCTACTCTTTGTACTCTCCTAGATTGCCATTTAAGGCCATATTTTCAAAGGTGAATGTACAATTATGTTTGCGAAAAGATTTGCACCAACAGATCTTTTATTTGCATATATTAATTCAGATTGCCTAATCCCTCAGACATGCAGGTATTTATGTGTAGTTACCCAACTTTTCTGCCTAAATGACAATTTTGCAGGCACCAGGGTGAATTTTTGTTCTGCCTCTGCCTCTATTTCTGGAAAAACTTGAACTTGCATGTACCAAACCAAGAAGTTCGTATATACGGTGTATTTTTATTTTTGTTATGCTTAGGACAAGTTTATAACACTGACAGGCAAAACAATTCCAGACATATGACTTAGCACCATAAAACTCTCAATACAGTGTCACAGTATAAAGGCAACTTTATTAAACTTTTAACATTAGCATACCTCCACTCAAGCAATTTCCCATACACTCACCTAATGGCCCATAGTCCTTGTTACTATCTTTGCTCATCCTTGAAGACTTGGGGTAATTCAGTGCCCAGTCCCCGTTGAGCAGCTGCTAAACTAAAAATTACAAATTAGTCCTCTGCTCACTAGAAAATCAGGCTTGCTTCTGTATACTGCAGAGACTTGAGATATTAGACCAAGACTTCTACTGCAAGGACTTCTGCCCTGCCCTTAAGATGCAACAAATACGTCTCTATCAATGATTGTCTACTGGGCTACAAACTGAAAGTACTGCAATAGTACTGTTCACTCTGCTGCCTTCACCCTGTATGAAAGTCTCTGTTGATGTGAGGAGAGTAACTTTCATCCAGCCTTCTCACCCTCGCAACATGCTCAAGAGGAAGGCAACCCTCTCCCCCAAACCTTTGGTGTTAAAGTCAGTGGGCAACTGAAGGAAAATTCCTTCCCAGACCTTGAAATTGCAATACCCAATGTACAACTTCTAGGCTACTTTAAGCAGAATCTGGATGAGCCATCTTTTGGCTCTGAAGCATGCTGTCTGTATTGCCATTGTAGTTATGAATGCTCTTGTGGCTAACTCACAGTATGGACAACTCTGTTGTTCTGCACAATGTACGTAGTACACAGAGAAAAGCATAAACTTCAAACATCCCTGTCACAATCAGCTTGTTCCTAAAGATGTATTTTTGTTTGTTCTGTCATCAGTTCCACTATAAAGTATCTAATTTATCCTGAGCTGAAAATGTTCAGGCTTCAAGAAGTTTGAAAATTTGCCTTTTTACCATCAAACAGTAATGTAGTCTATTAAACTAACAAAGAATGACCCTAAGAACATGATGTTAGTTTATATGCCATTGCCAAGGGGAACTGATAAGATCCCAGCAGTAGAGCAGAACATTTACTACTATATACAATTCTTCATTTTCATTATTCAGTGCGGAACAGAAAACTGGGAAATTAGAGTGCTAGCAGAGGAAAAAATTCAGTACTTCAACCTAAATATTTAAATATATCTGATTTCAGAAGGCTCCTCTCTTGTCCATGTGGAGACTGTGCCTGGCATTTTGAAGGGATGGGATGTAGTGGAAGCTTAGGGAAACAAACGAACAAAAAAGTCCATTTTTCATTAAGCACCCAGAGTTCTGACTCTGACCCTTCTCTATGCATTTGTCTAGCCATTGAGTCATTGAGCGCATAGTATTGTGTAACTTTCATTTCTTTAGAGGCTTGTTATATTAGAAAAATTGTTCCAAAGAAAGCAACAATTATGACATAAGCACATCTGGCTCTTGCAAATTATTCTTTATTAAGCTTTCATTTAATTACATGTGCTGAAAGGTCTGCTTTTGATTACTGTACTTTTTTTTATTTGTCCATCTGAATGATAGTAATGTTGGAAATTACACACAAACCACCTGTTTTTTTTCACTAATAAGGCAAAGTTTATACAGATTTATGTGTGGAAGAGGGATTAGGATCCTCCCTGTTTATGGTAGAAGGATTATTGCTACTGCTAATTCAAGGTGAGGGATTAAAGGTGGTCATTAGAAGGAAACTAAAACCTGTTTGTTTTTGGTTCAGTAAACACTTTATAATGCCAGGAATGTTTGACTTTAATGCCCATCTTTTTCACTTAAACTTCTGAAAAGTGGAGGAAGTTGTGTGTAAATTCTATGATAATATTTAAGTGTGTATTTGTGTCCTCATCTTCATGAGCAGGTATTTACACCAATACTTCTCATTGGTGTTAATGGGAGTTAGACTGCATCAGGCTGGAAATATAGCCTATTGCCCACTCTACCATTAAACAATATCAAGAGAAAACATGGCAGTGCTTTTCAGTAGCACACTAATCCCAACTTCAATTCCCAATACAATTCTGCTGTTGATGGAGAGTTGCTATGCAGCTATGTAAAGACTTAACTGTTTCATATTTTTCATGGGGGTTGGTATATTTTTTTTGTTAGTAAACAGGCTTACAACATTGTCATGATTGTTTACTTACCTGGGCACAATATTTATCTGTCTGCCCTTTACCATGATAATTGTTGACAATGGATTAATAACTAATATATATTATGTGTTTGTCTAATACAAATAGTTACTTGCCCTGGGTGAGAATTTTGCAAATCTATTCATTTTTTTAAAGTATCAAGCAGGAAAACCTCAAACAAGAAAGTGCTGAAAAAGAGAAGCAGCAGCAGGGCGATAGAATTATGTACGTTTATCAAATGTCTGTCTTAGGACCGTTGCAGGCAATATTCTATACTTGTTTCTTGTCTTGCAGCAACTCTATGCAGCTCAGCTAGCCAGCATGCAGGTTTCTCCTGGAGCCAAGATGCCTTCTACTCCCCAGGCACCGAACACGACAGGGGCACTCTCACCCACCGGGATGAAAAACGAAAAGCGAGGGACCAGCCCTATAACTCAAGTGAAGGTATTTTTCGATGGAAAAATAATTTAGTGTTTGAAAGAGGTGGTGCGATTAGCAGCGCGACACCGTCCACATATTTATTTTAACAGTAGGAAGTCCAACCATATGAAAGCTCATTCCCAAATGAAATACTCCTCTTCAGTGGTATGCTGTCAGCATGGAGAATGGAAGAGCAGGTGTTCACTCCTTGGAAACAAGAATATTAGGCATTCCCCTTCATCTCTATATCCAGTACTGAAAATTCATCCCTAAAATTCAGTATCTTCAGGAATTCAGTTTTTAATTTGATAATGTGTATAAATAGCATCTATTTTATTACGTGATTTCAAATAAAACACAAAATGCAACTATGCCTCAGAAAGCTGGTGCTAACTTACATTGTGAGGGCCAGAGGGACCGTAGCCCTTCTAATTATTACACAAATCCCAGGCTGCGCCTTTTACACAACTTTGGAAAAAGCCTCACATAAAAATAAAATGTAAATCAGGGCTCCAGGGAGAAAAACTGTGTCACTGCAGATTGATTTGCCTCTTGTTGATTTCACACAGCTGCCGACGACGAGGCTGCTCCTTGTCGGGTTTGCGCCATTGCTGAATGCTTGTGCCTGCTTATTTTCAGTTGCTTGGAACAAGGCAGCTACAACGTGGCACTTGGCAGCAGCTTGAAATGAACATGATGCACCCCTCCAACTTTGTGCTGCAGCTGGTACCTGTGGGTGGTACCAAGTTGCCTTTATTGCCGTGTTTTGCTGTGGTTGTATTGGATTTCACGATGCCAAACAGATTGGGAAACAAATTGCTTCAAACTACAAAACTCTTAGTTTGTGGGGAAATGTTTGGACATGCTATTGATTTGAACAGCTAGCACAACAAATATAAAAACATTAAACTGAGCTATGGAAGACACACACTGGTTTTCCACAAGAAAAAACAACAACATTGTTTGAGAATAACAAAAAATATCCTATAGACCCACAATCGTGTCTCAAATCATGCTGGGAAGATTCTACTCATTTGGAGTGAGAATTTTATTTTATTTTATTTTTTTGACAGGTGAGTAAACATTCATTATCATCAATCATCATGGTAAAGTGTGGGCGAGTAGATATTTCTGCCTGGGCTGATAAATTTCCCCTACACTTTTGTGCTATGTTGAGAGTACTAATAAATAAAAAACTATTCCATTATGGACAGATCCAGCATTTGTTTAGCAAAGCATTCACTTTACTTAACTGTGGATACATATTAGTCTAATATTTTAGCTCTCAGAATGCAGTTCTGTGCTTCAGAGCTGTTAGTGAGATTTACCACATACATTGAGTTTCTAGAGGTTGATGCAGAAGCAGCCAAAAGTAGAGGCAAAATGTTTAAGCAAAGTTGCTATAGTATAGTGATACCAAACACCAATGATTTAGGGGATTGAGTATATGCTATTGAATACATTAATGTGAAAAAGTAATTTTATAAGTGAATGAGCCAAATGGATCTACACCAAACCAAACTGTTACTGGATGAGCAAAATTTTCCCTGGTTAAATTTAAACACATATCTGCTTGAACTAAAGCCAATACCATTCCAGCTTCATTGGCCAGCTGAATTCTATTACTGACTTGACCACATGCAAATTCTTGGGGGTTTCCCTACATAATTCTACTTGAATGGACTGTAGTATATGTTAATAAAAATCTTTGTATACTTATTTTATTAAGCACACTATTGTATTGAAAATATTAGAGATCAGTTACAAGTTTTTCATGTAGAGAAGCAAGACAGGTTATCATAAAATAAAATTAATCAATCATATAAAAACACTCCCATAAAGTAGTACTAGAGTGCTCTCTTTGAGAATTCTGTTACCCACACAGTACACAGCAGTTTTAATTGTCATACATTTCTTAAAAAAACATACATTTTTTCTTTGTGGTTAGCTGTCTGTTGGTACAATATACATGCACTGGTATTTAATAGAGCTAATATAGTTATTTTATAGGAGTCAAAGTTTTCAAAAAAATAATGTTGGGTCTTTCACATCAGTGTGCAGAAAGCTTTCCCATCTTACAGCTATTTCATATCAAGGATGAAGTCCGATATGGAGGAACAAACAAAAAGGTTCTTGAGGCGTTCAAAAGCAATGAATTTTTATTTGTCACAGGATAGTTACTACTGGTCACAAAGTTATTTGACCAGTATAGGCTTTTGTGTGCGTATGGTCATAATCCTATATTCTGCAAGCAGCTTAGCCCAGGATGAGCCTTGGGTCCACATAAAACCCTGTTGAAGTCACCAGGGCTCTGCAGGGTTACACAGCTTGCTGTATCATGGCCACAAAGCATATGAACTTACTAAGGCCTTACCCTGCAGTTGGATCTGCACAGGCAACCCCTTACATTCCTGCAGAGATCCACTGGCTTCAGTTGGGCTCTCCACGGGTACGTGTTTCTGCCTGCATTGCAAAGTCAGGGACTGTGTTTGAAATTAGCAACTAATATAGGGGAGAAAATATATCCTGCAGATTTTACAGAAATCATATTAACTTTGGAGATGTTAAGGTGTTATAAATAAGCACCTATTTGTTATGCTGGCATATTGAATGTGTTATATATGAGTAGATGTACTTTGCTGAATCACTTCTTGCTAGTAAGGAGAATGGGGAAAAGGAGATAAAACAGTGTATTATTGTATTCTGTCGTAGATTCCTAAACTTCACAGTATTCAGTGCTGTCTTCTAAAATATAGATTATGTAGCCTTACATCCAGCATATTTTAGCTTTGCGTTTATTTTAAATGAGAGAGCTCTTTATCTGGCTCTTTCATTTTAATTACAGAAAATCAGTATTCTGTTTTTAGATGCTCTGACTTGCTGGCTGCTTAACAAGCTAAGCAAAGGTGGCATGCCATAAGAATGGGGGAGAGGATGGCCATGTGATTGGTGGATCTCAATCAAAGAAATGAGTTACTTAGATTCTCCCTCTTCCCAAAGTTAGATGTTGTTAAAATTGACTCATTCTCCCATATCACTGACATAAAAAGTATGTCAAAGCGTGTGAATGTCTTCCACAGTTATCTGGCTACAGAGCTATGTATGTCTATACCACATTTACACATTTAGACATTTTCCCCATCTTCATGTTGCTTGCATACTGCAAATTAAAGATATAGACACAATAGTGTTTGAACTTGGTAGAAATGATTACAAAAGCATCGTCTGACCACTATGTTGTGTTTCATGTACATGAAATGTAATATTTAATTCTACATAAAATATGGCAAAAAATGACATGACAGTTATATATTTTATGTTCTGAATAGTGTGCATAGATGATTGCAGTGCATTTACATTCACTGCAAAACTTACTTTTTAATGATAGGAAGAGAGCATAGATTAATATCCCATGCACCCAAAAAAAGATATGTGAAAGGTGTGCAGAAATGGCAGTGTTATCAGTGTATGGGCCAAAAATATAAAAGAGGGCTCTTAATATTTCCCTTAATCAGTGATAGTTGTTTAATTTCTAGTACATGAAAAAATAAACTACATAGCTTATATATAGTTCCAGGAACTTTTCAGACAGAACCAGCTCGAAAGCACTACTGAGCTGCTAGAAATTTTAAATAATTCTTTGTAAATGCCCTAGGTTAATTTAGATCTCTGAAAACACATTAGGAAATTAAGCTGTAATGTGAGCTAATTCAAATTTTAATTTGGCAAAAAGGATGATCCAGCCA
The DNA here is from genome assembly GCF_025201925.1 of Gopherus flavomarginatus. Taxonomy (NCBI): domain Eukaryota; kingdom Metazoa; phylum Chordata; order Testudines; family Testudinidae; genus Gopherus; species Gopherus flavomarginatus. The sequence goes on from NC_066621.1 coordinate 56,100,121, forward strand.
CACAGTTAATGTAAATAGAAGCATAACACAGAGAAATTAATGAGGTTTCCTTTCGTTCAATCTTCAAGGAGGCAGATAATTAGCTTCTTTTGTTATTATTGCAGGAGAATGTGGCATTGTCTCGGAGGTGTAAAATGACTGTGTCTTACTAAGTGATAATGTGTTTCATTTGTCTTTTTCTAATAATTATTTACATTAAACTCTTGTAGGATGAAGCAGCGCAGCCACTGAATCTCTCAGCCCGACCCAAAACAGCTGAACCTGTCAAATCCCCGACGTCACCGACGCAGAGCCTCTTCCCAGCTAGCAAAACCAGTCCAGTGAATGTGCCAAATAAAAGTGGCATCCCGAGCCCTATTGGAGGGACATTGGGACGAGGATCCTCTTTAGGTAAACCCACAAGTGGAAAGGAAATAACTGCTGATATCAAAAAGGGAAGTCTTTTCCCAAGAGGTGCGGTTTCTGAGTGAGATTCTCACCTTGAGAATGATGAGTGCTTTTAAAAGGAGGGACACAATTAAGTGGACACTCAAGGCTACATTTTCTGGTTAAAACAAGGAAAACATCTGCAAGGAAAGTTGTTGAATCACTCTTATTGCTAAGAATTTTCACTCATGCAGTAGTCATATATAATAAATCCCTACAGGAATACTGTAAGCATACTGTACAAGAAGGATATGTAATTACATCAATTTTATGTGAATAATGAAGATTCTCCCCTCCCAGAATTAATTGTGTGTATAAGTACAAGGCTCAGTTTTTAAACTTGGCTTCTGGTTTAGGCAACAAATGAGCATATGAATGAATACAAGAGCCTGTTTGAGTGCCTTACTTGGATTTAAAAATGTGGTGGTCCATACATGAGCTCAATCCAATGGGATTACTCAAGTGTTTTAAATTAAAATTTCTTATGTTCTTAAAGTGCTTTGCAGGATTAGGGCCAGAGTGCCGAGCACCTTCAAGGATCGAACCCATGTGTATTTGCAGTAAACTGTTCTAGATGCTCAGGCAAGTAGATAGCTTGACTTGCTTTCCCTTGTCTGAATATGCCTTTTAGTCTTACTCAGAATAGTGCTTCTAAAGAAATATAATCTTCTATCATTTAAAGTTTCAGCAACCCATGAACCAGTGATGTCCTAGATAGGCAGTATCCTTGCACCAAAATCTTATTCTCAATATGCTGAATTTTTTTTTGATGGTAGAAAAAAAGGGAGGTTTCTGTTCAGACAGTTCAAATCTCTTTATTATTCATTGCTCACAAATGTTCATATTTCCAGGTTTTGTACATTCAAATGTTTGTGGATGGGGAATTTTTGACCCATATGCAAGATTCATAAATGAAAAATGTTTTGGGGAGTGAAAGTAGTTCATAAAGGTTAGATCATCCAGTCAAGGAAACAGAATTCTCATAATTTAACTGTGGACTGAATATTTACGACAAACTGGTTGTTCACAATCCGTACCTTAGATATACTTATAAAATACATGTAAACACTTGTAAATAATAAATTTGTAAAAGTTATGATGTGTTCCAGATAACTTCACAATCCTCTGGGGAATGTTTCCTGAAATATGGTTTCTGCAGCTTCTTAGATGACATTTGGTCTTTCTGTCGTGTTATTTCTAAGTGGCCCTATTATTGCTGTATCTAACACTACAGAACAGCAGGTAGGTTTGAAGCCAGACTACTAATGGCATTTTTAGAGACAGGCAGACAACAAAAGTGACAGAGGATGAGGATATTTTCAATTAAAAGTTAAACTACAAAAACTTTGTATGCTTTCTTCCCCAGTCTAAAAGTAAAAGAGGGGCTACGATGAGATGTGGTAAAATGTTCAATTTCTACCAGCAGATTTAGGAGCCTGTGTCCCAGATTTTTAAAACCAATGGGACTTTGGCACCTGTGGGTATGTGTACACGGGGGAAAAAAACCCCAAACCTTGCAAGAGCAAGTCTCAGAGCTCGGGTCTAGAGAATCAGGCATGTGGGGCGTACTACGATGCCAAACATGGCTGCATACACATTCCAGCTTGGACTGGAGCTCAGGGTCTGAAGCACACCCCAATCCCTGGATTCAAAGTCGAAACTCCAATCTGAGCCAGAACATCTACATGACTGTTTTTAGTGCCTTAGCATGAGTCCCACAAGCCCAAGTCTGTAGACCTGGGCACTGAGAGTTGCTGCTGCAGGTTGGCTGGTTGGTTTGTTTTTGCAGGCTAGACATACTACAAGTGACTTAGGAGCTTTTGAAAATTTTCCTCAGATGGAATATGGATTGAGTTCTCTTGTGGCACTGTTGTAGGGAGGAGCGCCTCAGTTATGCTAAAAGCCAGTATGGAGTAATCCCTAAAACCTTGTGTAAGCTACAGTGCTAAATCAAGTATTTTTTACTCAAGGTAAAGTCAGATGCTAACCTTTTAATTTTTTTAAATCAGCTTGCTGGTGGGTAAAATCTTGCACTCTTTACTTAGACAAAATTCTCATTGACGTCAATGGAATTCACATCAATAAGAATTTTCTTCTGAGGAAGAATTCTAACATTGTCTCATTTATATACTTTATATATATCTATATGTCTATATATAGTGTAATTAAGTTCACAAGCCTAGCAAACTTGAAGAGTTTAAATAAAGGACAGACATTTTTGCTTGTTATGCAGGTTTCCCCAAGAATTCCTAGCTGTAGTGTGTGCGTGTGTGTGTGTGCCTGTGTGTATACACACATACACATATCTCTGTATTGCATAATGTACATTCACATGTAGCAACAACAGGTGGATCAAGTTAAAGCTTCACCACAGCAGCCTGAAACTACTAGTCACTGAATAATTGCTGTCTTTTGGTCTAAAATTAGAAAGCCTTATCCACAGTACTAATTTTTACTACAATAAAATGCCTTTTACAGAGGAATGATAGTTTGTTTAATGCTTGAAGATTTTTTTTCAAGCTCTACTACATGTAACAGAAAGAAGAAATATTTTGTCTCAGTAATTTACAGCTTTGAGCTCCTGTTAATGTGATAACTTGCCTACCACCACATACTAACTGCTGTATACAATTTCTGGATTTCAAAGCGCAGTACGGGAAGTGACATTTATTCCTTAACAAAGAAACAGATATATTTCTATAGCCAACTGAGCAAGCTTACTTCCTGTTCGTTTTTTGCTCTTATCATTTCAAAGATTTCTCATTTGGGTTCAGATCCAGCAAAATATTAAGCACTTGCTTAACTTCAAGCTTATGAGTTGTCTCATTGAGGTTGGTGCTTGTTTGCCGGGCTATGTTGTTTACTAAGTAGTCACATTTGTAATGGCACAAAGAAGGGCCACTCTTATACGTAAGTACTACATGTTAATTCAACCATCTAATGCAGTTGTTTTCAGGCAGCTGCAGACTGTGCCTAAGATTTCCAAAAGCACCTCCATTCAAAATATTTTAAGGTCTGCAAATGAAAAAATGTTGAAAGCCACTGGTCTAAAGACAAGATTATCATTACTACTGCTACTACAGAGATTAATCAGGTGCCACTCTGACAGGATGAAAGCTGACTGCATAGCTGAGAATCTAATCTGAATGGTTGTCTTAATTAGGTGTGTTCTGTATTTGTAGATATCCTTTCCAGTCTTAACTCACCAGCCCTATTTGGGGACCAGGACACGGTCATGAAAGCCATACAGGAGGCTCGAAAGATGAGAGAGCAGATCCAGAGGGAGCAGCAGCAGCAGCAGCAGCCACCTCATGGTGTCGATGTGAAACTGCCCTCTATGAATAGCATGGGTCTAAACAACTGCAGGAATGAAAAGGTATGTATAAATATTACTGAAATAGATGCATATGCACCATTTCCTGTGTATATTTTTAATCTGACATCATAGATTCTTACCTTTTGAATCTGTACATAACAAATTAACTGGTTAGAATAACAAATTAACTGGTTGGAATTAAGGTTATGAGTGGCCATTAGATTGAGTTGTGTATTGAAGAGGATAGTGTTGGTTAAAATGACTGTGTTAGAGAGGGTTTTAGTGTGTCGGTGTAGTTGAGTATTGTGATAGTATAACATATACAAATGTGCTTATAGTTTACAAGTAGAAAACTGGAGGATGCAGTACAAAAGGATGGACAAAGCAGCAGGGAATTGCATTAAGTACAATAGCATTCAGTCAGGCATATTGGCAATGAGGTTTCACAAGATCTGCAGAAGGGTCAGGAGGGATGCCCCCGTCCTATTCGCTTTAGGAGGTGCACAAAAGAAAAGTTTTCCAGAATTTAGGAAATCTTCAGGCGAACAGTCCTGCTCTATGGACTTGCCAAGGTCCCAGAGATCTGCTCCGGGAGCGGGTCGCTCTTATATAGCTGAACTGGCGAACCACTGAATCATGTAATTGGCTGAACTGTAGGACAGCCCTTTTGATGAAGAATGCTTTCTCAGTTGTCTTCCCAAGAGTGACTTATCCTTCAAAAATACATCACATAAGCTATTTCCCACCGAAAGTAATTGACACAAAATTGGTTGTATGCCACAATATTGGCTGTAAATTTCATTTAGCAAAAATGGGAAAATATTCTATAGGAAACATTGTGGCATAAACAGAAACAGTCATGACTCAATTATTAATTTACAGCAAGTTAACACCTTAATACATTTTAAAAGCAGCCCATGTTTTAAATTTTGGAAATTCTTTGCTGGAGAATTTTTTTTTATTTTTTAAATTTTTTTTTAAGAAAGGTAGATTTTAATGGTTCTAACTCATAAATGAAGTATAAAATTTACCTGGAAATTCTCAAAATATTCATACAATATTTAGAGTGTCAGTGTTGTGTGCATGGGGAAGTTATACTATACTGTTCATATCTAAAAAAGAGATTTAATACCTTTTAAATGTAAATTTCAACACAACAGTAACTATATATAAAGCCTCCATAATATTTTGCTTATATGATGGTCTTATCTAAACACACAAGAGATCCATCAGTGAGCCAGGGGACCGTAGCAGAAAGGGAATGAAACATTGTAAACAGCACTGTTGAAGACAAGATGTCTTTTAATCTACATTTTATATTTTAACTTAATAAGATCTCTGCATTGCCCAGAACAGCAAGGGAAAGGGTCAGTGCCTGCTAAAGGGATTTCTTTAACCTCTTTCCCCATAGGATTAGCAATGGTTTGCAAAATAAATTCAGAGCCTAATAAATATTTATTTCTATTAGGTTTGGTTTAAATGACAGCATTTTAAAACTCATTTAATACAAGATTAATGCTATGAAAGAAAGTCGGTGACAGGGAAATTAAATAACTAATCCAGCAGTCCTTATTCTGGCAAAATTCTAATTAAAGCCAATTGGAATCCTAATTGAGTCCAAACTGTAAGATTGGACACACAAAAAGTCTCACTTGCTATGCTTTTTTTTTAAAAATTGAAATGTACTTTACAAATGAATCCCATGAGTGTCATTGGATCAATATTTGAAAATATTTAAAACACAAAAAGGAAGAGTAAAGTGATTCGTAAAATTTTTTTCTACTTTGTAAAATGAGTGTGTATAAAAGGCACCTACTTACACTACCAAGTCTGCTCCTTGGTGATTTCAGAATCTTACCAGCTTCCTGTATTTACTAAAATAACTTTTATTTCCTCTTACGTCTCTTAGCAGAGCCAATAAACTTTGGGAGAATCAGCTGGAATCTCTTCCTTCATGTGTATTGTCAACAACATTATTTACTAAGTTTAAATTGCAGAATCTTTATTGTTCATGATGCATAGGGTGAAAAAACCCAGGCTGAGCTTGCATGAGTGCCCATTAGAAAAATCATCTCTATGCTTCTAAACTGATCAGAGCGGATGTGAAAATCACGGAAAGAGTATAACCCTGGAATCCACAATGCCATTTTTAAACAGAGACATTTCAGAGTTAACTGTGCTGTTTAAGGCTCTGACAACAAAATTACAGGAAGGAGATTTATTGTGAAAACTCACTTTCCTCCTGTTTTTTTTATTTATTATAGCATAAGCCACAGAGTGAAGCAATAAGACAAGACAAGGATTGTACTGGGATATTACTGCCACGCCTCTGATATGTTGTTAGTCCCTTGGCCTAACTATAAAGTAGTGCAGATATTCAAATACAATGGGATACAAATTGGCCCTTTAAAATTATGGTGTCTCTCCACCCTTTGCCCTCCAAAATTATGAAAAAAATTGCATTTTTAAGAGTAGTAAATCGTATGGAAGAAGTGTACATACTTTGTCTAAAATGTAAACTAGATCTTTACAATACATTTAAAACAAAAACCATACTTTTGTTCAAATATCATTACAGAAAGCTGTGTTTTTCTACTCTGACTATTTATAAGCACTCTCTTTTCATTATTTCTGTTTGAATGATAATTTCTTTTTACTTAATCTTTTATGTTAAAAACTATTCTTTATCTGTGGCACAGAGTGCAGATTTTTCATGATCCCAGCAGAGCCTTGAAATCATAGCTACCTTTTTGGATTTGCTTCTTCTAAAAGGATCAGTTCCTCATGTCTGTCTTTTAGAGCCACATTTTAAAAAATAACCTCCAGATAGTTAGATGTTGCTCATGTGAATGACTAACAAGAGACTAACCTCAGAAAAAGATGACAAGCTAATTGCCTGCACCTTGGGCTGAAAAAAAGTGATTGAGTTCTGGTCAGTTACTGGTCCTTGAGTTCAGAGAACTGGTAACAGTTTGTTGTGCAGAACTATTATGCCTACAACATTATGCACAAAACTTCAAAGCCTGGGTTGATGCCTTTTTGAAAATGTCATTTTAAGGCTCTTAAATGCTTTTGTATTGGTTATAAATGTATATTTGAAAATTGCCCCATTCCCATTTTAAAAAAAAACCCAGAAAGCTTTAAAGTGCTCACAGGGGCTTGGTCATCAGAAAGAGCAAAATAAATTGATGACAGTGAGTTGGAATGATACATTTTTATGATTCTCTTGAGAGTTGTGGGTCAGCTACAATTTTAAATTGACACCATTCTATGTGTAGAGATTTATAGAGCTTAAAGCATAAACTGGTTATTAAGCAAAGCCAAATTTCTTGACCTTACCTGATGCTGTTCAACTGTAGACCAACATCATGAAAGGAAGACAGAACAGCATTAGTGCTTTTATGGGAGCAGTGGAAGGGGAGCTGACCCAGTTCAGGAAACTGCTGGGAAAATGGAGGGATCCAGAAGAGTTCAGAAATGGCCTCACATAGCATCCTTTGTGTGGCTGGAGTCACTGCAGAAGTAATACAGAAGGTTGGCTCTGTTTGGGAGGAATGGCTCTTTTCTAGGCAAGTCATGTTCATCTTAAAAGAAATTTGTAAATTAAGGTACTATAACAAAACATGCATTATTGGTATTAGTCCTATTTAGTTTAGTATTTAAACCTAGGATATTTGACCAAATGTTGACTAATGGTTCAATCTGACAATATTCTGAATGACCCCAAAAGATGCTGTATTGTCTGTTTTGTTTATATTTAAGAGGCCAAATTCAAGTTTGGCCAGTTTACAGGCAGAAGCATGAGTTATCTGCACTTGATAGAGGTATATGGGTGCAGGTCGCAGAACATACATGGTAAATATACACATCATATCTTGTACACCCTGCCACAGGAAGCTATCTTCTATATTCTTACAGAAAACCTATGATGTGATTTCATCAAGCTTTTAGAGGAACCAGAATCTTGCATAATATGTCTATGCCATATGTCCCCTCCCCACCACTTTGTAGGGTTTCAGCATAAGCATATGTGCAGTTGGAATCCAAAATTAGGCCCAAAAATTTATGACATGATTTGCTCACTCCTTCCATGAACTTCAATAGGAGCAGCAAATGCTCAGCCCCTCTGAAAAGCAGTCCGTAAATCCTTAGACAATTGTGGAGACCTATAAATGTTTTTATGTGACCCCTATTTCAAATGAAAAAAAGATTAAACCCACTTCATTTATCCTAATGTAGACATAATGGCTTGTATGCAAAATATAGTCTGCACTTGTTTTAAAATATGCATTATTTACCCTTGGAGTTGTTTACAGTCTATTGGTCAAACCCATATTTAGGCACTCAGATTTGACTTGATAAGCCATAACGGCCCCTTTGAAAGTGTTACGGTCTGCTGTAATGCAGAGTATTTAGGGACTGTTAAATATATGGATTATTGACACAATAGAGTGTAACAGCTCCTCTGGAGTTGTTACGCTCCATCATTTACATGTGGTCACTGCACATGTGCACCAAGTTTTCCTGATAGAAACACTTCAGAAGGTTTTGTAGAAAAGCATTACCATTCACGCATAGTCATTTTTTTTCTAAATGAGAAAAACTCTATCACCGTATTCTTTTCCCTAAATACCTAGAGCCCTGCAAATTCATGGATATCTGCTTTATATATCCATGGACCATTTTGCAGATTGCAGATGGATACAGATCCAAATTTTATATCTAAAGCCCTGCAAATCTGCAGATATCTGCAGATCAGTTTTGCGGATCGGATGCAGATACACATTTTGTATCCGCGCAGGGCTCTATAAATACCCAAAGTACACCAACATATTATCAATTAATTGTTTGATCAGTTTTGTTTTATAGCCATAATAATTGTAATGGCAGAGTGAGTTCCTATATCTTTTCTGTTCCAGCACTATGTGGTTCAAAGGCCAGCACCAAGCTTTCTTTGTTACCAGTTATTCTCTGACCTCAGTGAGTAGTAACTGATTAGGAGAACTCAATCAGAACAATATTTTTTTTCAGACCAAGCTGCAGGCAATCAGTGTCTCATCTTTTACTAGAATTAGTTATGACTGTCCCTAATTTCCAAACATGAGACATAGGAATAATAGTCTAAGGAAACAGTCATATTATAAACTTTCATGAACCATCATAAATCATAAATACTTAGTTCAGCTCTGCAAGAATTCACCTATTCTATTTTGCTTTGGGATTTTAACAAAAACTTCTTAATAAAGTTTTCTCTCCTTTTTGTGGTAATTTCTGTTAGGAGAATCTTTAATTGTAAATAAAAGACCGATATTCATATTTTGGGCCACTGAAGAGGCAACAAAGGTTATATGTACGAACAATTACAGACCTCTCTGCTCCCTCTTGTTAAATATTAACTGTATTAGTGCTTCCCAGTATATACTTTATAGCCAGGCTAACAAACCAATAGTAATATCTAGCAAAAATGATCAGTTTTTGGTATTTACGAAATTGTTTTTATTGTGGTAGTGCTTAGAGGGCCCCATGACGGATCAGAATCCCATTGTGCCAGGTGCTGTACAGGCAGATGCTCCAAGGACCTTGTTGTCTAAGTAGGCTGATAAAAGGTTAAACAAAATTCCCTCTTTGAAACTTCTCTGGAAGAGAGAGAAGCCACATACTCCATTGTAAAGACTTAAGGAATTTGCTGTAGCCACAGGGACAGCTGTGGTGGGCTGTGTGTCCTTGAAGGATGGTGGAATATTATATCCTTTGGTAAGCCTGGTGCTTAGTAGGTAAGGAACGTTTTTCACAAAGAGGCCCAGCAAGTAGCAGAAGTCCTACTCCTCTATATGGGATTTTTGGGCCCTAGAAAGCACCACACACACATTGTTTATCATGCTGTATTTTTATCTCAGTTAAATGATTATGGCTGAGGTAGCTACCTCTGAATGAAGAGGAAGTTAAAAATGAAAATCCCAGCAGTCACTATATTGCCACAATGGGCCTTGAAATTTTTTGTGGATTTGGCCATTTTATTAAGCTGTTTATGACTCCAAATAATAACTATAAAGCAGGATTTTTAAAAGCGAGTGCATAATGTCCAGCTTCTAAGTCCATATTCAGGCACCTGAATATAAGTGGCCTGGGCACCCAGTATCTCCAACTGAAGCTATTCTGTGCTCAGCACTTTTGAAATTCACTCCCCTTTTTTAGGTTTATGAATATCAGTTTAGGAGCCTGACTTGAGACACCCAGTGTTAGAAATCTTGGCCCTACTGTAAGTTGTTATAAAATAGTGTTTGCAACTGCAATATTTTCATTTTCAATTTTAAGTGTCAGGGTTTTATCCTGTCTACTTGAAAAAATGTGCATAAATTCACAATATATTTCCTTAGTAATTCAGGAAGCAAAATAGTGACCCAAGGTAAAAATTTTCAGAAGCGCTTGAATGACTAGACACTTAAGTCCCATTGAAAATGCTTTTGAACATTTTATCCCTGGGCACTAAAGTAGTATGTGTCCAAGAGGCAGTAATACATTTTTCTGTAAAATACAGTAGATTTGCATCCTTCCTTAATACATTTAAGAAATATCTGATGTAATACTGCCCCCTTTTATTTGAACTGAAAAACATGCTGGACTTCATATACTTAGCATTGCAGCTTGAGGAACTTTATTTTATCTATGCAATTGATTGAGATATTCATTGTTGCATGACAGGATCAGATTAGTCATGAGATCAGTATTACTCTACAACAATAAGTGAAAGGAGCGTTGTGATCACATTGTTCAGCAGGGTGGGTGCATGTTTTAGATTTAGTTTCCCATGCAGCATATTATACCACGCAGGTGTCTTGTCATTCTTCTGATGTGGACAGGGTATTGGTGAACTGGGATGGTTGCTGTTATATGCATTTTATTATCATGTTCACTTGCAGTGGTTTTCTAAATCAGGCTATTCCTAGGATAACAATAGGCCACAGTGGGTTTTTTTTTCTTTCTTAAGGCCTATTCAGGAATTAGATTTGTCTTTGAATAGCTAAACGATTACAATGTTACTCACACACGCAGAAGTGCGGTGGTGAATTTATCTGATGCAATTAGAACTTTTTCCTGCAGAAATTAGAAATGGAGCATCTTGCAGAAAGGTGATCTCAGAGTCTTAATGGACACATTTCCATCACGGAAAACAAGTCTGACTTTCAGCAAAAATGTGCTTGAATCTACACCAATGTATGGAATGTTATAGGAATTTACATTATAAGAAACACAGTCAGGATATGCATCTGTGTTTAGGGAAAGATTTTACTTCACCTCTGTGTGTGTGTATCCAGTGTGGGAAGTAGTGCAAGGTGTGGACACATACACAAGGACATTCAGAGTTCTGGCTCTCAAGGTTGTGTAAGGCCATTCCTGTTGCTGGCATTAGCCTCTCCAAAGGTGGAGGAGTGTTGTGGGAGCACAGTTTCATCCTCTTTGCTTTAGCCAGCTGCGCAACAGTAGATGGGTGCAGAAGGCTGTAGATACTGAACTTTTATCAAGGGTGGCTCCAAAAAAGTGCACCAAAATCAGGAAAGGCAATGCTGAAGCTGCATGTGGAACCTTAAGTTTGCCCCTAAGTGCATGTCATTGTGACACAGTCTTTCATTGTTCGTGCTCAAATAATACAATATATACTTAACATACATTTCCCCCCCTAAACCTCAGATACACTTGTGTAACTTCATGTATGCTATTTTGAATATGATAGGCAGGGTGCATGAAAATCATTTATATGAAACACAGTAAAATAGACTTACACCGTTTGAGTATTACAACATGAAAAAAATAGGGAAAATTACATGACACATATGTAGATCACCAAAATTTGCAGCTGTTAACTTTGTACTTAAGTACCACATTCTCTGAATTGCACCTATGGAAGGATTTGTTGTGCATCCCTTAGCATCTAAGTTAGTCTTGTGGTTAATTGCCTCATTCCCTGAATTGGTCTTTAGAAAGTTGGTGGTGTGCATTTCTGCTCTGATCAATTAGATTTGTAGTTCACTGCCTAATTCCCAAAATTACACCTAAAGAAGATTGGTTTAAAAGAAAATATATAGTACTTGGCCGTTGGCTAAATTATTAAATATATTCCTTAGAGGGAAGAGAATGTAACTTATGGAAAATCTAGGTCAGCAAAGATATGTCAAATCATTATAACAATTAAAATAGTGTATGTATGTAAGACAAGAATGCACAGTGCACAGAGCCTGCATGATATAACACTGTATTATGTAAGAAACAGTATATGAACCTGTACAGTATTAATCTTAAGTAAAATTGTGAAGTTTTTAGCAGCTACCAGTTTGCACAAATCTACATTCAAATACAAATTATTATATTCAGAAATTAAGCAAACTTGTTTTTTTGCCTTTAATTGCTTGTTTGTGCATTTGAATATAGTATTTGAAATTATTTGCCATTATGGTATGTTGGGATGGTGGCTGAACATAACCAAGACATTCTTTTTATTTCTGATGCCAGGCCTACTTGAAGGGCTACCAGGTTTAAAACCTCATTAATAATAGTTCAATTTTTTTTCCCCTTTCTGATATCTGCTTTCCAGCACAAGTACAGTGTAGAATACACAGGTCTTCCACTCACATGGGGTGTTTCCTTTGGAAGGGATACAAAACATTCTTCTATGTATACTATGTCTCTTAAATCTCAGAGCAGAAATAAATCCAAAAGGGGCAGAGTTTGATCAAAGTGAATATTGAAAAATCTGCATATTTAGTTAAATCAGCATGGGCAGTTTTTCCCAAAGGAAGGTGTGGTACATTGTTCAGCCATTGTGGCTAGTGCCATTGCCTTGATCATAACAGTATAATCATCATATATTTTCACGTGCAGCCTGTTTATAAAGCTGTTCAAGAGAGTTTCCAGACATATATCCAAACCTGCTCCAGGTTTTGTTTTGCTTATCCATATTTTATAAGGTAAAACTTTTCCCTCTCTCACTAGCTCATCTAAGAGCTTTAGAATACATATACAAATTCTTTCACATTTATGTCCAACCACAGAAATCCACTGGCAAGCAATTCATACTACCATTCATCTCCATGCCCTCCCCATACATTCCTTTAGGTAAACACATTGGATCTAATTCATTCCTAGAGTAATTCCATTGACTGCAATGGATTAAGTACATCAGGGCTGAGTTTGGATTACCCCGTCTGATACCTAACTACTTCCTAAATTCAAGATTCCTCTAAATTCTCAAGGTGTATTTATAGTGAGATTAATTGAAATCACATTCTCCATTGTTGTAGTTTGCTTACCGCACTGCCTATTTCTGGGCATGGCCCCAGGTCTATGCTAGTTTAGATATTTTGGTTTAAATAAAGAAATAAATATTTCAGCATGTTAAATTGTCACTGAATCTTCCTGCATGTTGTGAAAAGAATTAGGTGGCCAGTTACTCAATATGAACAATATGACTAGTCAAAGAAAGAGTGGAAGTGAATAACTCATGAATAACCCATAGGCTGGAATGTTTCCTTGGAGTGTTTGAACAAATATAACTTATCAATACGTGTGTAATAATCAAAGTATGTTTACTGGTAGTTTGCAAACATATAAAGGGGCAAGTTTGTTGGAAAAACAGTTAGTCTATCTCTAGTCATATGACATTAGCTCCATTAACAAGCCCATCACAATGGAAATGTGTATCAGGAAGATAAATAATCTTCAATGTCAGATTATTTATGTTAAAATCATTTTCAAACATCATCTGTTTCTGTAGCACTATTTAGGCATTATCTAAAGACTGTCCAACCTGAAATTGCCCAGCCTATATCCTGAAAATCTGCAGACAACCCAAATTTTATTGTTAGGTCCATGGCCCTTAACGTGTTGCAAATGCTTCTAGAAGAAAGACTGGCAAAACCTTTCAAATTCCTGATCTTCAGTTGCTGATCTTCATTGACTGAGGGGGGAGCATTGACATGGCAATTTGGAAAATTCTCCTCTTCCTTCCCCCTCCTCCAATCCCAAAGTGATTTAATAAACAGCGGTGAAGGAGGGTAGGCACTTGTGTCTAAGATTAACCCTATATTGACCATGAGGCTGTGCATTCTTTTTTTTCACCATCATTTCCCAGAGGACTTCTTGAGCTGGGTATGAACCCTATTGCTCATTTGCATTATCACAACCACCTCCCTGAGGCAGCCACTATTATCCACATCCTACTTTTCTTTTTTATAAATTGTTGTTTAGTGCAGCATACATTTACATGCTTATTCCCTTTTATTTCTAAAGTGCAGGAACACTGTTTGCTGTATTTCAGATGCCAGTGCGGATAGATGCCATCACTGGAAGGATATGCATTAGAACTGTAGACACAGTGAGTCACCGACACATCATATACTGTATAAATTTCTGTTCTGTCAAGAGTTTAGCAGGTTGCCAAAATAGATTCAGTTGCCAGCTCCTTGCCAGAATTCTGTTCCTAGCCTGATGCCAATCAGTCTTTTTGGATGTTCATGTATAAGATTAGGCTGGCTTGATACATTCCTCCTCCCAAGGGATTCTCCTTTATCAAGGGATTACCTGCATGTCATTCTTTGCATACATCCCATGTTTTATTCTTTGATAGAAGCAACCAGATCACACTACATCATTGCTGCTAAACATCTTATTAATGAAGTACCTGTGAGTTCCCCCCATTAATGAAGTACCTCCCATCCGCTCAAAAAACCCAAACCTACAAATACAGGCAATATATTCTCCTAACAGTTTTATTTCCTTTTCTGCTTTTTATTTTACTTTCTAGGGAAATGGAGACCAGTTACATTTAATACAATTTTCATTTCTGAAAGAAACTGCTCAGGCAAATACTTCCTTAAAAAACAAAAGCTCTTATTTTATTCATAATGGTTTATCTACAATAGATAGAGTAGGGGACGAAAGCCACTTCCCACCACAAAAATGTCATACCATGCCTCATAGAATTTTTATTGCAATAGCTGATCAATATATACCAAATATTGGGTACATAAAAAAGATGGTTTGCAGGATGAGGAATTTAAAATAACAAGGTGCATTAGTTTCAAAGGGAAAAGGAGTTTGAGGCATATGGGTCATTTGCTCAGTTTATCAAACCATTTCCCTTTGTCTCTGTCCACATCGCCTTTCTACAGCTACCTGGAAGTTTCTTATTGGAATCTGCAGAATCTCATTTAAAATACCTCTGTATTCCTATTCAGGACAGCACTTAAGCACATGCCTTTCTTTAATAGGGAAACTTGTATAGGGGAGGGGCCTGAGCACATGTTTATGGGCTTTCCTGAATCAGAGCCTGTGTTAGTGCCTCATTCTCCTATTACTGTGAGAATGCCACCCTCGTAACATTAGGAACTACCGTGGCATCTGACTCGCACAGCTTGCAATTTTTATAGATGTACAATGGTCTAGGTCTATCAAAGGCTATTAGATACATCAGTGGTTATTAGCCAAGATGATCAGGGATTCAATTCCATGCTTTGGGTGCCCCTACACCGCCAACTGCCAGAAGCTGGGACAGAACGACAGGAGATGGATCACTTGAAATTGTCCTGCTCTGTTCACTGCACTGTTCTTTAAATCGTCTGGCACTGGCCACTGTCAGAATACAGGATACGGGGCTAGATGGACCATTGGTCTGACTCAGTATGGCCGTTCTTTTGTAACATTAAAATGGAACTCTTTACCTTACTGTAATATTGACCTCATTGTGACAAACTGGAATGTTTTTCTGTTCCTAGAATACATTGAGCTGACACTGTATTGCAATCTAGGAATATACTGTGCTTTTTATCACTGTCTCTCTCCTCTGCTGCTCACCTTGCTGTGTTTTTGCTGGGACTTTTCTAAATGTTGTTGTTTCAGAAACAACATAAATCTCGTCACATTGCTGTTGCGTGTGAGATCTCCATTAATTAATAACATAGCTCTCAATTTCCAAGGTAGAATTTGCATTAAAAACGTACATGATGCAAAGAGATTTTTAAACAATGTTTTTGCTCTTCTGTACGTATGCTCCATATATCATGGCATTCTCACCAGCTTTAAATCTGCCTCAGTCTGAGGGCACAATTAAGCTGTATGCCAAATGTTTTTCTATATAGAAGCACAATTTATATCTTGTTGTTTTTGTTTGTGTGGGGTACCAGATGGGGGGGGACGTGAGGAAGGAAATGAAAAGGAAGTGAAAACTGCATTACAAGTAAATCAGGCTCGTTATTACTGTTTAATACTGATATTGTGGTAGTAACTAAAGACCCCAATTAGGATCAGAGCCTTGTTGTGCTGGGCTCTGAGCAGTGCAAAGGCAGATGTGGTTCCTCCCCTTGCCATCACATTTAAGACAAGACACAAAGATATAAGCATAACAAACAATAGAAATGGAGGAGGAGAGTAACAATACCAAGATCACCTGGTTTGGCAGGCTGGCAATGTGCATGACTTGATGGTTCTTGAATTATGGTTCTTGATGAGGCCATTCCAGAGCTCAAAATGGAGGTGAAGTTACAGCATGTTTGGAGACCTGGGGCTGAGTTGCCTTGCTGCTTCTAATTACTTCTATAGCCTGTGTGGTTAGGAGATGGGAAGGAGCTGCCTGGGGCCTTTTACCCTATGTGAGGGAGAATTGCAAATCCTGGTCTGAGGTAACCAGTGTGGAAACACTGTTGGGCCCATTCTTTCAGCTCCCACCAGCAAAAATCCTCTCACCAGGCGTACCTCATAGCACATATGGCTGGGGATGGTCACGTGAGCTCCCCTACTCTCCCGGCCCTCTCTAGTACACAGGATCTTCCTTCTCTCTTTCTATCTCTCTGTAGTACAGGGTCTGTCTGTCTATCATCTATCTATCTTTATATTTAAAATATATTTCAGGTTTAGAGGAAGTATTTAAGTGTTCCTCAAATTAGCTGAGAACAGGGCCAGCTCTAGGCACCAGCTAAGGAAGCAGGTGCCTGGGGCGGCAAATCTGAAGGGGCGGCACTGCGTCTGTTCTTGGGGTAGCACTCTGACTCCCCCCCCTTCTACAGTAGCAGCTTTTTCTGTTTTTTTCAGCGGCAGCTTTTTCATTTCTTCTTCGGCAGCACTGCTGCGGCCACTTGTTTTTTTTCCTTTGCTTTGCCGCTTGGGGAGGCAAAAAACTTAGAGCCAGCCCTGGCTGAGAAGTAAGAATTAGCTAAAGGAGCTGGATTTAGAGATCAGCACAATTCATGAAGATTAAAAAGAAGAAAAAACCTTCTTTGTCTGAATTAATTATTTTCAGGCTGCTTTTTATAGACTTGTTTTTCAGAAGTCATCTGTGAAGGTTGGCATAAAGAATTTTTAAAGGTAACTAAATGGGATGGAGGCAAGGTTTAAAATAATCTACGGGGCTGTTGCAGGGGATATTAAATATTGATTTATCTTGGGGTAAGAATCATACTAAAGGCTTATAGTAAGATCAGTTCATCTGGAATACAAACTGTATAGCTGTATTTAGTACAATGGCAACATGACTGGAAGTGCAGGGGTGAGAATTTAATCTAAATCAGTTGGCTCTCCAAAGGTTCAAATGAAAAAAACTAGCATTTCAAACTGAACTTTTCCTAAATGTTTCATGCTGTTTATATTAAAAATTGTTTCATTTAGTCAGTCCATGTTGTATCATAACCCACACCTCTGTCATGTTGCAAATAACAAAAATCCACATTTCAAGACTGTTCCAAATTTTAAGTTTTAATACTCCAAACCCTCCTGAAAATCTGATGCAAATCATTCAAGTAATCTGGCATGTAATACTGTAAGCAATTTTCTGCTACTTGCCACTGCCTTTGGCCAAGCTCTTAGTCATAATATAAAACTTGGCACAGATTGGACTTAACCAGTGAAAACTGATTATGTTCCCATTTCAGACATAAGTAGTTGCCAGCTAGTGGTATTGGCTAATAGATTTTTCAGTTTGTATAAATGTGCATATGGCCATAGCAGGAGATGCCTTTGTCCAAGAGTGCCATCAAAACAGTAGTTCCCAGATAATTTTAATGTTATATTTGCTTTTGTTTGTGTTGTTTTCTTTAAACATATTCATTTGATGGCTGCAAAGGCTTGAATGCCCCATGACTGAAAAAAACACTAAATATATTTATATGAGAGGCAATGTGGTGTAGTTGATGGGGTACTGGACAAGGACTCAGGAGACCTAGTTTCAATTCTCAGCTCTACCACTGGGTTGCAGAATGATCTAAGATTGGTACCTTCTTGAGTCTGTGCCTCAGTTATCCATCTGGAAAATGGGGTTAATGATACTGACCTGCTTTGTAAAGCACTTTGAGGACTACTCATGAAGAGCTAGGTATTCTCATTATATTCAAAAGCAAAAAAAGAAATATCTCTTATTACAGGGGTTCTCAAACTGGGGGTTGGGATCCCTCAGGGCGTCGTGAGGTTATTACATGGGGAGTCGCGAGCTGTCAACCTCCACCCCAACCTCGCTTTGTCTTTAGCATTTATAATGGTGTTAAATATATAAAAAAGTGTTTTTAATTTATAAAGGGAGTTGCACTCAACGGCTTGCTATTTGAAAGGGGACACCAGTAAAAAAGTTTGAGAACCACTGCCTTATTACAACCACAGGACAATCATTCCCTCTGCTACGAAACATGGAAAGAATGGAACTAGCACAAATTCCAGCTAAGTATGGCTGGTAAGTGTAGAAGGGAGTAGAGAAGGCATCATCCCTTGAGACAACAGAGGGCCTTCTCCATGTATATTCTGCCTCCTACCCCCTGACAGAGTAGCAAATGCCTTCCCCGCAGATGAGGCATTTTATTTCTATGCAGTGAATCACATGTGTGTGTGATCATTTTGAAATCAAATGTACAGATATGTGCGTAGGGTGCAATACATCCCTGTGCTGAAGGCCAGCACTCAAGTCCCACCTAAGCCCTCATTATCGGTCTTAAGTGGGACTTAAGGTGCATAGCCCTTGTACTGGTCCCCGTCATGAAGGTGAATTTTGCCTCTACAGAGCATAATTTGATACAGTATTTCATAATGTAAATATTTCTTTTAAAAATAATTATATAATGAACAAGTGAATTCAGATTAAGGATTTATTTGCTGTTCAGTTTATTTAGGGCCTGATCCAAAGCCCACTGAAGTCAATAGAAAGACTCCCATTGCTGTAGTTAGTTTTGGATCAGGCTATGCATGTCTTTAAGTTTGTGTGAATCTTTTCTCCTTTCAGGCTGTCGGTTTAGTTTATGTATAAGTCGTGTTAGTATTTTAAGTGGAGAGCAGTACTTTTTATATTATACAACCCTTGCATGTTGTGATGAAATTGGACTTCAGAATATAGGTCTGTAGACAAACGTGTAAGTGGATGCAGGACCTATGAGAGTATAATCCAGAAAAATGGAAACTAAGTCAGATGTTTGAAAGGAAAGCATCTTCTTTGTCCTTTTTTGAGGAATGATTGTTTGCCTATTTTTTGGGTTGATAAATTTATACTAATCATTAATGTGCTCTTAGCAATTTTCTCCCCAGGTAGAGATTTTAGAAATGTGATTTACAAGCAATTTAGGCCCTGCCTCCTCCAAATTACTCATTACTCATGCTTACCTTTACATACTGTCAGTAGTCTCACTGCCTTCAATGAAGGTACTCATGTCTTTAGTCTTGTGCTGTTCTATCCTGAAAGAAAACTAATTCCTATTTATACAGGAAGGGCTCCAAACTATTTGGCTTAAAGTTGTTAGAGACCCTCACCTGACTTCATCTTGAAGGGCAGGATGAATAACAAAAAATAGAAAAAAATTATCTTTATTAACCACAGATAAACAGAATTACCTCTTTTTAACATAATCTTTTTGTTCTGAGGTACAGTATGAGATTGATCTTGCAATGTGTTGAGCGTTGTGGCCCTTATTCGGCAAAGCACTTCAGCACATGCTTAATGTTAAGCATGTAAGTAGTCCCACAGACTTCAGTAAGACTACTCATGTGCTTAAGTGCTTTGCTGGATCAGGGCCAGAGTGCTCAGTACCTTGCAGGATCAGAGCCTATAAGAGGCAGTAGGTGTCTGCAACCTGAGAGTTCTTTTCTTGTTGAATTGAAATTAAAGAAGGGACCTAGTTGAAGGGTACGTCTATTGCACAGGCATTATGTATATCATACTTGATGTGCTAACCTTGCACACAGTAATCTTGCCTTCCTGACACAAACAGTAAGCAGCACACTTTCTTGAGGTTGAGATCATCAGAAGCAAACACGGCAGTTATGGGGATACAAGAGGTAAGACACAGCATAATGATGTTACTATCATTGTTCCATTGTCATCCATAGTGATTCTTTAGTGATGTGTGTTTTTTCTCTCAACATAACATAGGACGCCTGAGAATAAACAGAGTAAAATGCTGCAGCAAATGCAAAATAAATGCTTGAAAAATTAGATAATAAAAATCACAAACTCAGAAAAAATTACCCAAAATTAATAGAAACAAACCCTCTGCCTACTTGGTCAATATGCAAACTGCACATAGCAGACAATTTACAATGAAATATGTCTTTATTTTAAAAGTTCAGGTTCAGTTCTGTCTGAGATAACATTAAATAGACCTGAGTTCCTTTTTGCAACCATGCTACATCATTGTTTACTTTAATGCAAATATACTGAGACTTTTAATTTAGCAATACTTTTATTCCCTTTTTTTTTGTATAATAAACATGCAGAATTACACTAACACTTTTAATGATATATATTTTAAAGTTTGGGTTCAATTCTGTTTGAGCTTTTTGCTATGGCTTAGACCGTTTTTTTGTTTTCAAAATCAATTTGCCAAGTCCTGTTTTTCAACCATTATAATTATTGTCAAAGTAGGAATTCCAAATGTAGGAAAAGTGTATTTTTCATACGTTGTCTAGTGGTTATTGCATCCTGGAGGCCATTTTTATTATAGCTTTCCGTATGATGTTGTATTACATAATGAAAGACCCTATCATAACACAGACACTCACAATAGTAGAATTAAAGTAACTGTAAGAAAATCAAGTCTGAATGTCTGAATGCAGGTATAAAATGTTAAATTTTACATATATTTTGTAAATGTACAGTTTATAAGATTACATCATGCTAGTTCTTAAGATATGTGGCTACTGGCATGTATGTACAATCTAAATTTATGTAAATCTGTCCATTTCCAAACTCCTGTGGAAGGCAGCTAATTTTGCTTTGTGCAGTTGCGGTCTGCACTATGCCACAGCAAAACTGAAATCGATGACTCCTTTTTTCTCTCCCAGCAAAATTGTTTTTCTTAGCAGAAACTAGAATAGTTTTACTCTTTGTTATATTAATGTGGCTACTTGCTAAAGATGTGTTATCTTGCAGTCCTCTTTAAATATTCAGCCTGAAATACTCACCCAGTGCTTTGCGTGAGAGAGAAGTCGAGTCCAGTTGTTTGAACATAGTAATGGAAATCAAAGTCTCTTGAGTTCTGCTGAACTCTAACTCTAAGAATTACTAAATTTTTCAGGTATCGACATATGTGCAGGGTAATAGTCTTATTGCCCAATTCAGCAAAGCTTGTTCTGTGAACTCTATGGAGTGGTGCGAGCCTCTTTCCAGTGAGGGAGCCGCACCCCCCTCATCACAAGACCCTACCCCGCTCCGTGCCCCCACCCCCCAATGGCCAAGTCAGAGCTGGAAGCTGGAACCAGGAAGCGTAAGGCACTGGCTGCTCACAGCTGGTAAGAGCTGCCTGGGTGTGGAGATCTGACTCCGGGGCAGGCAGATCCCTGGGGGAGCAGCAGCTGTGAAAGGTGGGGACCAGGAGCCTGTGCCACAGTGGGTCAGTCCGAGTGGGTGGTATGCCCTGGCAGGTGGGGACATGGGCCAGGGGCTGCTCTCAGGCTCCCCAGCCCCTGCCTGGGCTTACTTTTCCACTGCTGCTGGAGCTGGGAACCCAGCCAGTAGCTGCCACTTTCTCCACTCTGCCTTCAGTGCTGGGTAGCTGAAGAGCAGCAGCTGCTATGGGAGTGGTGGTGTAAGGCAAATTTTGGGGTGGCTATAGACCCTGCAACCCCCCTTATGCCATGCCTGGAACTCTAGTTCACTAGAGGAAAATAGGTTTTCTGCTGCTATGAGTTAATTTACTCCAGTAGCTGAAGTGGTAAAGGTTTGTATGCCATGCTGAAGGTCCTAGGTTTGTACTCTGCTGGTGGGCCATGTAGGACTTGGTACATCGCTATGTTGGACATGTAGCAGCTGAGTTGCCCTCACACACAGATTCATACCCATTAGTATAGGAAACAAAGTAAAAAAGAAGTAGAACAACCCAATTATTTCCTGAAGAATGTATGCTCAGTATCATATTTTGTTTAAAATAATATGATAGCACATGTATGTGTAGGACTAAAAGAAAATGGGTTTTCTAAATTGGTGCATTCATATTCTTTACTCTTACAAGTTACATAGGGCTGCTTACATAATTTATCATTGGTCCATTAAATCCAGTATTGTGCTTCTAGCAGTGACCAATACGAAGCAAATTAGCCTCCCTCCCATAATGCACTGAGCCAATGATCCACTGATGTTGTGTTGTGAGGGGAGAGCAGCAAGGAGAAGGCGGGAATGTCTACTTGACCCCTGCAAGTGAATAACTTGCACCTTGGAACGGGAGATTCAGTAATCTCTATTTTACTGTATGTTATTACAAATGTTATTAATAGTCATAAAATTATTTAGTCCCTTTAAAAACCAGTGACAGGTCAGGCTTTGGGCTCCTTCTGACCTCCAGTGAATTCTACTGCTTTATTATATGATGTGTGAAGTGGTAATTCTTTTTGTTTTATATTTACCAGCTGTTAATTTAATTGATTATTCCTTTGTTCTCTGGGACTAATCAGTTTTCTAGGCAGAATTCAACAGTTCATTGTTTTTAATAAAAATCCTGTCACGTTTCAGTTGAACTATATAATTTTACAGTACAATGCTGTGTGAATGTATTGCTGAAACAAAGAGTTAATCAGAAAGTGTTTGGATACTGCCATGCATCATGCCTTTGTGCATGAATAAAAAGTTGGAAACCGCATAAAAGCAGTAGTTGGGTTACCACACAACTGGATATGCTTAAGTCTGAACGCTTCATAACTCTAACTACTGGGGAGTTGCAAACTTATAAATAACCTTGCAATTGGTTAAAACCTTATTAAAACCATATGAAAAAAAATATAAAGCATTTGGTTAGGGGGTTCCGTAAGTGCAGTAATCCTGTTGAAAGTAATCTAACTGAGGTAGATCCATATTTTAGGAGTGTCTGCAAGTGCTGCAATAGTTAAGAATCTGTCAGTGTTTAATAGGTAGGAGGGGAAGGATTAACTCATAAAATCCTGTCTAGGAAATATTTGTCTATCTGAGCTTTTTAAAGAATTAACTATATTCTGTGTTATTTTTAAAGGCAACCTGAAAAGCAAAAAAACCTAGTAATTCAAAAATATGTGTTGAGTGCCACTAATAATGCCCAGTATACAGGGACCTCACCTTAACACTCCTTTCATACTTCTTCACTCAGATCTCATGACATCCACCCCAACAATGATGGAGGCTTTCTAGTATTCTCATCCACAGGGCACTTGAAAATCATGAGTCAGACCTTCTAAAATCATGCAATTTGCTTAAAAATCAATTAAAAAAAATAGGACAGTGAATTGTTGATATTTGTCTTCTGGTTTTTGAACCTATAATGTTCATGTTTCCAAGTTTTTTTCCACAGCCACAAAGGCTAGAATTTAGCTTTCATTATATAAAAAAGTGATATTTGCACATGTTCACCTGACTCCAGGAGCTGGGGCTTTAAGAAACCCAAATATCGTGAGACTTGCAATAAAATCATGAGGGTTAATAACCCTAGAATCCTACTCCCCTGTGATGCCCCAGTATGTGTCATGTTGTCACATTCAGAATAATGGAAGCCAGCTGGTTAAGCAGGATTAGTATAAGTCCTTCTTTCAAATGCATTGCTTGTTTTTTCAACAGTATTTTAACACAAAACAATATATTTAAAAAACGGGACTTAATGTTCTCCCTTCCTTCTGAGTAGGATACATGCTCCCAGTGCAGTTCAGCATGGTACATCAGGAGCACTATGGGAACATTTAAATGGAGATAAAAGCGTTGCAGCCCAGCCGTGGCAGGCCTAGGTCAGCTGACTTAGGCTTGGTGAGTTCGGGCTGCGGGGCTAAAAATTGCTGTGTAGACGCTTGGGTTCAGGCTGCACCCTTGCACTATTCCAGAGCTTGGGCTCCTGCCTGAGTCCAAACATCTACACAGCAATTTTTCAGCCCTGCAAGCCTGAGTCAGCTGACCCAGGCCGGCTGTGGTTTGTTTATCTCCATGTAGATATATCCTATATTGCAATAGGCGCTTGTAGGCTGAGGCAGGGATTCTTTTCTATTCTATATAAATTCTTATACCACCTTCATTATCATAGTATCTGAGTGCCTTATGGACATCCTGGAAATCTTGAGAAAACTAAAGTAAGATTTCAAGTGAAGATATACTATATTGCCCTTTTAGTCTGACCACTGGGAGCATTACCTTCATATTGTTAAAGTTACTGGGATTTGGTATTTTGTCTTGTCGGATCAACTTCAAGTCACAGACATTTGGAGTTCATTCATCCAACCTGTACATCAAGTATACTGAAACTTTTAGCAAAATGGCCCAGTTATTAAAATGCTGAAAAATAACTATTACAGTTTTGCTGTAATTTTTTTCTCAGATTTTCTCTCACGCGTGTGCACACACATACACACACTCTAAATCTTTAAATACGTCTTGCCGCAGAGTGATATGATACCTTGTAATTTTAGACATGCAAAATATTCATGAGAAAATATCAAACTTGAGACAAACATTGCCAAAAGTTTGTGAACCTGGGACAGATTTGTGGTTCCTATTGAGAAACCGTGAGAAATTCTATGATTTTTCAGTGTTTCCACCTATAACTTGGCCAAAATTGATGGGTTTGGTTAAGTCCTGCTTGGAGTTTGTTCACAACTGGAAATCAAAGCAAAACCACATGAATTAAAACAGGGGAAAGGTTCATATGGATCCCTGTGAACTAATGCCACCAAGTTTTTTGGGAGTTCTACATCTACTGTACTACGTTTTTCAGGGATTTTTATTTTTCTGACTACAAACTGATAGGATAGGATAGTTCCTACCCCCGTCCCAAAAATACAAAATTTAGAGATAAGACTGAAAGTCAATTTGTAATGATTCCTGCTGTGCCAAGATATTGCAAACGATTCTAAGCAGAGGGTGATTTCACTTTCCAGTCCTAGCTATAAAAAAGTAGGAGGAACTTGGGGGAAAGTCTGGGAGAATTTGTTCCTTGACCTTTTCAGGATGAAAGGAGGACTTGTGAGTTCTCCCAGAACAATGTTTCCTGATTCATGCACAATGGAATGGCGGGTTGGAAGGACAAAGTGTCAGTCTGAGCTCTGAATTGCTTTGTTGTTGTCTGTATAAGTCACATTCTTAGGAAACTATAAGATTTTGCTGAGGTGTCTGGGGGATTTATTCTCACAATTCCTATTAACATCAATAGGGATAGTGTGAATGAATCCATATAAGTTTTGCTGAAAATTTCCCCTTTGATGTTTTGAACACAGGTGCTTTTTGCTGTTTTTTACATTCCACGGTATATAAACAGAGTAGACCACAAATAACAAATAAGCCACTAAAGAATTAGTTGAGACATTCAGTGTGGAATAACCTAATTGTAATGTATTTTGTATGTAAAGGCGTGATAATTATTTATAGCGAACTAAAATTGCAACTAAAATACTGTCCTCAGATATATAATAGCCCCTCAGGCATAAGCTCTGTGGCTTCTGTGAATGACCCATATTAATTCAGACTCTAGAACTTGGCTCTTTAAATAAATGTTGGTAACTGCTGCCAAGTTAAACTATTGAAACAAAGAGTATTACATCATTGTCCAGCCATTTCTACTTAAATAAAATGTATTTGTTTGGAAAAAAAAATAGAACAAACCCCTTTCACACAAAGATCAGCTGGTATGCCATTTTCCAGTTTCGTCTGAACACACATTTCAGATGTGGAAAAAGCTAGCATGTTGAAATAATTTGAGGCATGGGTATAGTCTGATCCGTCTTGTTAATCCAGAAGGGAGGGGTATCCAGTGTATTATTACATTTCGTATATTGTTTTTCAAGAGATGGATGCAATCAGTCATCTCGCATCTGGTTTGAAAAAACCCTGTCTTGCTGGCAAGTAAACTGTTATTTAAGTACACAATCTACTGCACTACTGAAACAGTTTTGCCAAACTTGTCCAAGTATTCTCACAAGCTTAAAGATGGTATAAATATCGTTTATAGCAAGTCGTTTACTTCAGACTATATGGAATGCCTTCCTGTTCCCCTGATCTAAGTGTCCCAGTTTACATTATGGCCTTTATTGCTTCTGTTTGATGGAATGATCAGTAAAAATTTAATGACACTATAAAATAATAAAAATGTCATTAATTTACCACGGATCTTGGATGCAGTGGTTGTAAAGTTACATTAATAAACAGAATATTTTTTACAACAAAAAGCATTGTTACGTGGGAACGTATAAATAACACACATAAATTTAAGAGCAATTTTACTGTTAGCACACACATTATTATGGAATAGCCAATAAGTGTATAAAACATAGTATATAAAATTTTATGAAAATATACTGTGCACATCAAAAATTCAGCTTTTATCTAAGTGCAGAGAAAAGCCATTATTGTGTGCTTACTGTTTCATTGCTGTTCTTCCAGAAGATCACAATTTTATATTTGTTTCTAGTAATTTGAAGTTTGCAGCTTTGTAGGAAGGGCCTTGCTTCCGCCACTTCTCGGTTGACTAAACCATCCCTTTACCTTCCGCACACGCAGGAAGAATTGATAATCCCTGCCACAGAAATGAGGGAAAAGTTGCTAATTTAATGCAAAGTTAAAAATAATGCCTAAGGGGTTGGCTGGCTTGCTCGGTGACTCTGGAAATAAGGGATAATAATCTAGCAGTCTATCTGTCATCACTGGGGCTGTTCCATCATTGAGTGTGAATATGATGGATTCCACAGTCTTGTGGCTCGTAACGTTTAACATTCATCAGCTCTCACTAAAGGGGCTTTATCATTTAAATATCTTTATTTAATATGCAACATCTACCTCATACATCATAATTTCAAAGCACTTAGAGAACCAATAGCCCTACAACACAGTAGAACAGACTTTAATTTTTTTTAATAACTTTTATGTTTTTTGCATGTTTGTGACTGACAATGAATAAATAAGTGCATAATCATGTCACTGAATGAAAATGAAGATTTGGCTGTTGCAAGAAGAATTTTTTCCTTCTACTAATTTTAAAGTAGGGATTAATTTTTACTGTATTTTTAACATACACAAAAGGGCCCAAACTGTGCTTGAGAGAGATTTCAGTTTCGGCAAAAGTCCCTGATCGTGCACATTTTTAGTTTTTTTTTACTTCTGTGGGCCTACTCCCATGAGTAAAGATTTACAGGATCATGTCCTAAGCGCTTTCTTGAAATTACACAATTTAAAGTGAGTAACTTTGTATGAATGTACAGCAGATGATATGCAGACAGTATTAAAGGATATTGTCCATCTGTTTAGATTTCCAAAATTACCTTTTGAAAGGGAGGTAAAAACCACACCCTATCCCTGGAAGATGCACCTTAACTAAAAACATAAAACAAATTAGCTCTGTGTGGCTAAGAAGCAAAAATATATATAGCTTGTGTAGGTGTATATATTTCCGGCTGCACATGCGTGTGTGTTTGTGGATGTAATGGGTATGTGTATTTGTTTGTTAATGGGTATGTGCTTATATACATACTCATTAACAAATACACATACTCATTACATATATATATACATGTGCGCGTGTGTGTACCCCACACTTTAAAAATATTTTACAATATGTACATGTAGATGTTTGTTTATGTGGCTATAGGCTATTTAGAATTTATTTTCCTTTAGGACTTGTTTGCACTAGGAGAAAGCGTGTTTTTTTTTAAATGTGATAACTAACACATTTTAAAATCATAGTGTAAACAAGGTAAGTTGTGGTTTCATCATATGTTAGCTGGTTGACGTGAAGCCTACTAGGATAAGCCCTAAAGAAAGGAAAAGGTTGTGACCTAAACAGGTTGAGTGTCCCTTTAAATACTAAGTTCATAAAAACGTTTCATATAAGTTTTACTAATACCTCATCCAAATATTGATGATATAAGCATCACTGTGAAGAATATTTTTCATTGAAAAAAAATTAGACTAAAAAGGCATTCCAATGTATATATTGAGAAATAATAGCTGTGGTATATTTTCCTATGAATTGAAAATCAGAGGTTATTACTGAGTCATAAGTGGACTTCAATTCTTTTAGAAGAAAAGGTATTATTATTGTGTAAGCTTTCTTGTCTTGCTATTTCTGCCCTTATCATGTAATTTCCCCTTTTCTCCTTCTATATCAAAATATTGATATTCTTTCAGAAAGTTTTTTTCCTTTTCTTTAATAGAGAATATTTTCTGGTAAAAAATCAAAGAGAATGAATGACTAGAAAGATACGTCAAATGTGCATATTGATATATAGCAGGTTCTGTTGATTTTAATAGTAAAAAGATATTTCTCCTTTTTCTAAACCACACTTAACGGTTGTTCTTCCAAGACTACTGCAGGCTTTAATGCAAATATTTGGAAAGAGAAATGGGGTGTGCTAAAGGCTGCCTTTCTTAGTACTGATTTTTGTTTTATTTTGAGCGCAAATTGTGAAAGTCTAAACTAGCCCCTCAACAATGGACCAAGGAACACTTAAAAAAAATTCATTCCTATCTACCAGCAAAGCAGATTCCATCCTGATGGTACAGGATTATTGTTAGATTATAGAACATTTGAGAATAATGTTGGCCTTGTAGTGTTAGTTTGCCTGTCTCTAAGTCACATTTCCTCTCTGTGTTCCCTCATCAATAGATACATTATATAGGAAAGCTACACTACAAAACCAACTCAGTAGCATGGAGAATGTTACTCCATTATGAAAATGCAAAGCTAACTTGTAAAATGGATGGAAGATTTTAAGAAACTTTTAAAAATGCAATTAGTACCTGAAACTCCTCAGCTGCATGTTGTGGTGGTAAACCCAGTGAATTGGTTTTGTGTTGTGTTTTCTTCCCATGTAGATTTAAATATATTCCATGATCTGAAGAATCAAAAGGCTTCCTGAACAATTTGGCTGATGGGAATTAATTATAGAAATATAATGATATTCAAAAAATAATCAGATTAGACAGCACAAATGAACTGAGATTGAACAAATGAGGCACAACAGCCATCAAGTAATTGTATGTTTGGTCTTTAAGAACATTTCTAAGTTTCTAAACATTGTGCAGGAGAGAAAACTCATGATGTTTTCTTCTTATGTCTAAAATGCTCAGTACAGAACTAGGTCATTGAACAATAGACTGAACAGCAATCAGCACTCTACTTCTGCATAATGCATTAAGTATAACATGCAGAAACTGTTCGCAGAGCTGAAAGCTGGTATTTCATGTCTGTAAATTCAAGCTGACATGACATTTAATATTGTTTCATAGTAATGAACAACAAGGTTTCATTCATTCACAAGTACAACATAATACCAAGTTTAGTCTGAAGAAATAACAACAAGGCAAGGGGGAAAACATGTTGTGTTCCTTCAAATGAGAACACTAAATTAATGATAACCATTGAACACTTAGCTACTGATATAGAGTACTACAGAGACTCACATTGTGAAGGAATATTGCACTGTCGATTGTAGTGCTTTTTCCCTGTAGTTCTTTGATTGAAGATTAGGTTAACACATAAAATGCCTCCCTTAGTTTTCATTTTACAGTTCCAGGTCCAGCTTTCCTGTGCAGGTCTCCAGCTCTCAAAGGCTTTGTGTTTTTCTAGGAGCAAGCACCGTCTCCTCTCTTTTTCAATTCCCATTGAGGTTCAGTTGAAATTCCTAGACAAAATAATAGTATCAGTTCTGTCATGTACTATTCCTTCTTTGAATACTTGTCTTTGAAAGCCTCTTGCATAAAATTCAGACTTGTGTTTTCTCAGGGGTATGATGCAAACTTGGATCTCTTAGTGGAAAAAAAGTGCTTTTTCCATTAAATTAGCAGCATGTTTTAATAGGAACTTTTCTTTCAAGTTCTAAATTTTAGTGTCTCTCAAATGTCGATTGTTTTTTTTCCAGTTTAAGTCACAACGTTTAGTGGAAAGACAAAGTGTGCAGCATAGATCAGCACTGCTTCTTGCCAAAAGTTTTCTGCGGTTGAATGTACCATCATTTATACATTATAAAGGTGCAGTTCAGCCTAATTTGGAAGCTTCTATGTATATTTTCGCATTGAAACCTTAGGGCCTGATTTTCAGAAGTGCTGAATACTCATAATTCCAACTGACATTGATGAGAACTCTGGTTGCTCAGAACCTATGAAAGTGAAGCCCTCAACTTTATGTTCTAAACTACACTTTTAATTAAAACCTGCTCATTTAATTCACTCAGGAAAAGAAAAGAAAAGGCATATGTCTGTACATAAACATAGACATAGGCATAGGACTAAGATATAGGGAGCATTAATAGTATCTCTTGTCTTTTCCAGGAAAGAACACGCTTTGAGAATTTAGGCCCACAGTTAACAGGGAAACCCAGTGAAGATGGAAAACTGGGCCCAGGAGTTATTGACCTTACAAGGCCAGAAGATGCAGAGGGTGAGTTGCTGTTATGAATACACCGAACACTGCTTCCTTAATTCCCACAATCTGACATGGAATGGACACATAGCTAAGTGCCTACCAGTATCTTTAATGAGTGGTGTGCAGCTAAATTCCTGGGCACAAATTTAAAATGTTTTGCACGTTTTTATCAGATAGTAACATATATATAGCAAAGGACAGGAAAAAAACAAAACAGAAACGGTGATACCTTACAGTGTATACTCTGAGCCATCCTGAAACATCATTTAAGATATGTCTGCATTGCACACTACACTTGGGCTTGTGGGACCCAGATCTGTTGACTTGGTGTTTCGAAGACTGTGCTTGAGCATCCACACTGCATTGTAAGCCTGGGTTTTCGACTGCTGAAACTGGATTTCACAGCTGTGCTAATGTGTCCAGACTGTATTATAGGTTGTTTATTAGCTACTTCCTTCAATTACTGTTTGTTGCTTGTGCTTGGCCGCCTAAGTTACATGGAATTGTTTCTGCTCTCTGAATCTTTCTGAACAGGAGAATAATGAATGGAGAATAATCTATAAATTAGTTACAGAAATGCTTTTTAGATAAATAATTATTCATGCTACAATTAATAAAGCTCTCAGGAATCACATGCATTTTCAAAAATACTCTATGATTGTCCATATACTCATAAATGGAGAATTTCTATCTCAGAGGAAATACTGCTGTTTTGACATTTGTGTTTCTCCTGAAGGGTGACAAGCTGCAATATCAAAACTATTCATGGAACAAAAGTTCAGCAAAATTTTTATTCAGATGCAAAATATTTCAACAGTAGCCTACATCCACTTGGGCTGCCGCAGTGTCTCATGGGAGTTGAAATTAAGATGACTCATCCAACATGATTCTCTGTGGGCTGGGATCCCTAGTCACACTGAATTTTCCTGATGATCTGCTGTCATGGGAGTCCCATGATGCACCGTGGCAGTTCATCCAGAGGGGAGCCACAGTGCATCATGGAAAATGTAATCCAAACAGGATACGAAGTGCATAAAGGAGAATGGGGGCATGAAAAACTCAGACTACAAATCCTATGAGACATTGTGGTTGCTCTGACAGATGGTGATGAATGTCACACTGACATGAAATATTTTATTTAAATTTTCCCAATGGAAAATTGTTGGGTTTTTTTTTTTCAAAATCAGCATTTTCCTGCTAAAAATGTTGATTTTTCTGAAATCATATTTTTCAGTGAAAAATATTTCAACAGAGAATTCATAATCAGCTCTACTCATAAATAAATGAAATGATACCACTCATCATTATGAACAAATCTTGTCATTTTTAATCCATGAAAATATTAATAAATCAATTTGTTCTCTAGTCAAATAACTCCAGTCCTGTTTTTGACTGGATAACATCACTGCATTATAGTTATAAATGTTTTACACTGTACTTTATGAACACTGAATATGTTTTTCTACAAAATTAAGAAATATAAATCTTATAGCTTGCCTCCTTATATCTGGGAGCATTGAATCTTAACTATTAATTCAGAACTCCATTTCATCCATTACATGTTCATATTTCTTGAACTGTATCAAGTCAGTGCCTCCTAATTTCACTCTGTGTAAATGCAGATGATGTACTGTAACTAGTTTTTCTGACAGGACTTCTCTCTAGTATTTCCCTGGTTTTGTTCATTTCCCCATATCAACCTTCCTCTCCTTAGCGTGCTTAAGCTAGTGTCTTGAGACACACCCAGGCACTGACAGCCTATCCTGTTACTAGATAATACAAGAACGAAGTCTTTACATATGTAACTTTTGTGCCAACTTAAGGACGTGTAACCCCTCCTCCATTTAGAGTTAGTGGGGCAGTTGTGACATGGTGTGTTGCTATGTGGGGAATCTGAATTCATGAAAGGATTCAGGTTACCAGGCTTAGCACTAACAGCAGATAAATGTCTCTGGAAAGGGAGTGTTGGATGAATCCTTCTGCTGTTCTGTAAAAAAAGAGCTGGCCAGGAGTTCAAGAGTGAGCTGCTTATTTCCCCTTCCGGCTGTAGAGAAGGTTGAAGTTATAGCAGATATGGCAGAACTGTGCATAAAAGACATTAAAATATCTCTCAAGTTTTGTCCTTTATCCTTGGCAAGTTATCTAAGGGATGACTCTCCCAGCATGGCAAGTCTAAGAGTGGCTCATTGAAAATACTATGGTTGAAATACCAGCAATTAAACTATGACCTCTGAAGTTCTGTACTGTACAACTAGCTTTGTTAGTCTCCAAGACTATTTACACTTCTTCCTAATTATAATTGAGGCTTGTACAGATCTTTCCAGTTTTTCAGCATGTCACAAAATTTTTATATGTGCCAATATCAACCTGTACTTACACGTGTGTCCACTTTAGATTTGAGTTGCTAAAGAACTCTACAAACCTATAGTTAATCCTTGGCCTTTTGTAAGAAGTGATATTGGTTCTTTTTTATTATGTTGCCAAGGTCACTATCTCATGGAATGTCACAATTTTGTAATAGCCAGAGTTAGCCTTTTAAGATCTGGTATGTTTAATACCTTCCTTTTGTATTGTCTTAGTTTTTTTCCTGTTCTTTTTTATCCCTTTCGTTTTTGATTTGGTGATATATTTTGGGTTGCTATCGGTGCAGTCGGTACCATCTGTACAATACTGGTAGCGCATACTGTGTATTATATGGTATGACCTACACACATAAGTAGTAGTAATAAAATTACATATTAAGGGGCAAATCTTGACCCCTCTCCTCTATGGAGAGGCAACTGAAGCTCCCTGACCCAGGCTGATTCTGCGTCCAGAGCATAAAGCTGGAATCCTAATAGAGTGACTATGCAGCAGTCATACTTTTCCCCTGATGCTAACTAAATCCAAAGGCCAAGAAAGGAAGGTCTGTACAGGGTCTCCTTGAATTCAGAAAGGTGCTTTCAGATAACATTACAGGGACAACCATGAACTCTGAAAGCTCCAGTACCTCACAGTCTCTGCATGACTCCTGCCCCCTCTGTCAAGCGGGGAGAAGCAGTTGTGTATCCCATCTAACTTCCCTTCTGATTGGCCTATCCTTCCTTAGGATTGATGAGATTGGCACAGAGTGTGCAGGAATGGAAAATGAACCTAACATTCCTTCAGAACTGGCTTTAAAGCAGTTCCAGCTCCAGTTCCAACACAAAGTCAATTGGAATATTCCAGTGCCACCTTTTCTAGTTAATTCCCATTTAAACCAAGGAGATTATCCATGCTAATTATGTTACTGTATGCAAATAATCCTTAATGTGGAATACAGAGTCAGAGCAACAAAAGTTTTGAAAAACAACTACACCTCTACCCCAATACATCGCTGTCCTCAGGAGCCAAAAAATCTTACTGCGTTATAGGTGAAACCGCGTTATGTCGAACTAAGGTCATAACAAAATGTTTAAGTACATCAGAAGCAGGAAGCCTGCTAAACAACCAGTGGGGCCCCTTGATGATCAAGATACAAAAGGATGATGATAAAGTCATTGCAGAGAAACTAAATGGATTATTTGCTTCAGTCTTCACGGCTGAGGATGTTAGGGAGATTCCCAAACCTGAGCTGGCTTTTTTAGGTGACAAATCTGAGGAATTGTCACAGATTGAAGTGTCACTAAAGGAGGTTTTGGAATTAATTGATAAACTCACCATTAACAAGTCACCGGGACCAGATGGCATTCACCCAAGAGTTCTGAAAGAACTCAAATGTGAAGTTGCGGAACTGTTAACTAAGATTTGTAACCTATCCTTTAAATTGGCTTCGGTACCCACTGACTGGAAGTTAGCTAATGTAACACCAATATTTAGAAAGGACTCTAGAGGTGATCCCAGCAATTACAGACCGGTAAGTCTAACATCTGTACTGGGCAAATTAGTCAAAACAATAGTTAAGAATAAAATTGTCAGACACATAGAAAAACGTAAACTGTTGAGCAATAGTCAACATGGTTTCAGTAAAGGGAAATCGTGTCTTACTAATCTATTAGAGTTCTTTGAAGGGGTCAACAAACATGTGGACAAGGGGGATCCAGTGGACATAGTGTACTTAGATTTCCAGAAAGCCCTTGACAAGGTCCCTCACCAAAGGCTCTTACGTAAATTAAGCTGTTATGGGATAAAAGGGAAGGTCCTTTCGTGGATTGAGAACTGGTTAAAAGACAGGGAACAAAGGGTAGGAATTAATAGTAAATTCTCAGAATGGAGAGGGGTAAGTAGTGGTGTTCCCCAAGGGTCAGTCCGAGGACCAATCCTATTGAATTTATTCATTAATGATCTGGAGCAAGGGGTATACAGTGAAGTGGCAAAGTTTGCAGATGATACTAAACTGCTCAAGATAGTTAAGCAGACTGTGAAGAACTTGAAACAGATCTCACAAAACTAAGTGATTGGGCAACAAAATGGCAAATGAAATTTAATGTGGATAAATGTAAAGTAAGGCACATTGGAAAAAATAACCCCAACTATACATAAAATATAATGGGGGCTAATTTAGCTGCGAAGAGTCAGGAAAAAGATCTTGGAGTCATCATGGACAGTTCTCTGAAGATGTCCACGCAGTGTGCAGAGGCAGTCAAAAAGGCAAACAGGATGTTAGGAATCATTAAAAAGGGGATAGAGAATAAGACTGAGAATATCTTATTGCTCTTATATAAATCCATGGTACGCCCACATCTCAAATACTGTGTACAGATGTGGTCTCTTCACCTCAAAAAAGATATTTTAGCACTAGAAAAGGTTCCGAAAAGGGCAACTAAAATAATTAGGGGTTTGGAGAGGGTCCCATATCAGGAAAGATTAAAAAGGCTAGGACTCTTCAGCTTGGAAAAGAGGAGACTAAGGGGGGATATGATAGAGGTATATAAAATCATGAGTGATGCGGAGAAAGTGGATAAGAAAAAGTTATTTACTTATTCCCATAATACAAGAACTAGGGGTCATCAAATGAAATTAATAGGCAGCAGGTTTAAAACAAATAAAAGGAAGTTCTTCTTCACGCAGCGCACAGTCAACTTGTGGAACTCCTTGCCTGAGGAGGTTGTGAAGGCTAGGACTATAACAGCGTTTAAAAGAGAACTGGATAAATTCATGGTGGTTAAGTCCATAAATGCCTATTAGCCAGGATGGGTAAGGAATGGTGTCCCTAGCCTGTTTGTCAGAGGATGGAGATGGATGGCAGGAGAGAGATCACTTGATCATTGCCTGTTAGGTTCACTGCCTTTGGGGCACCTGGCATTGGCCACTGTTGGTAGACAGATACTGGGCTAGATGGACCTTTGGTCTGACCCGGTACGGCTGTTCTTATGTTCTTATGAACTTGCTTTGATCCACCGGAGTTTGCAGCCCCGCCCACTCTGGAGCACTGCTTTACTGTGTTATATCTGAATTCGTGTTATATAGGGTCACGTTATATTGGGGTAGAGGTGTACTTTGTTTGTGCATAGACTGCTTTGTACAGATAATTGCTTAGCCACTAAAGCAAACACAAAAGCCAGCAAAAATGTGCTTTTAGGGCCAAATTTTCAAAAGTCAGTGTCTAAGTAATGCCTGCAAAATTGCACTGCAATTTTATTGCACTCACATTCCACAGCTGTATATATGAATGGATACTTGGATGCACAGCTACCCATTTGTAGTGTACAAAAGCCCATTTGAGAATGCAGTGTGAGTTTTGCTGACACATTTTGGGTGCCCATGTTTGGAAACGTAGTCCTTAAATTCCAGGTGTTTTCTTATCTGGAAGGTGATAAAAAGCATTGCTCGGCCATCGCGGTGAAATGAGGGCAGACACTTGGATAAATTTTAAGTTGCAGGGCACAACTTTTATTAAACTTTAACACAAGGGAGGGGCAATACTCACCCATCACCCAAACTTTCCTATGCCAGGCATATAAGTGGTTTCAGAGCAGGGATTACAGGGCTCCTACCGAATAAACTGGAACTCAGGGTAGGCGCTCTTCAGCCCACCCTCTGGGGACTCAGCTTGCTATGAGTCCTACTACCTCTCCTCCTATGAGAAGGACAAAGGGTGCAGAAGGTTGGGGACTTCACAGTCTCACCCTATCCCATGAGCCCAAAGCCCACCAACCCTGGCTGTCTTCTATCCTATCATTGCACTGGAAATGAGTCACAAGTCGCGACAGATTAAAAGACGAGCCAAGTATCTCAGTTAGGTCCTGAGCACATTCATACTTAACCTACTGTGGCTTGAAGGTGCTGTGAGGAAGGTGAAAAACTTCCTGGTCCTCTACTAAGCAGGTGGTCAGATAGACATGCAACATCCGTCAAGCTCAATTCCCATTCTCGCTCAGGATGGGTAGGGTGGGGCTGCTGGAACAGAGCTGCAAGAATCTCTACATGGCCCCTGCTCCAGTATGGGCGACAGGTATAATAGGCCAGGGAAGACTCTGCCTCCTCTAGTGCAACCGCTGCTGTGGGTCCCCGGTTGTGGGTTAGGAGGTTCGGGGATGGCTGAGGATGCAGTATGTGCTATTCAGTTTCCTAGGTTCATTTGTAATCTCTCTGGACTGCAGGGAGATTACTGATGAACCTGGGATACTGACTAACACATACTGCCTCCTCAGCCGCCCTAGAATCTGCATGGAACATACCAAAAGCTTAGGTTCTTCTTCCAGAAGAGAGAAGAAGAGAAGAACTTTTAAATTTTTGCAGGGCAGCTTTGGGTCTGTGGAGGGGAGGTGTGGCTGCAGGGGCTTCGGCCAGCCTGGGGCTACTCCAAGCAGGTCGGGGTATGTGTGTCAGGGCTCCGGCTGGCTGAGAGGTCAGGGATCTGGTTGGCCTGGGGCTCCTGTGGCCTTGCGGGTGGGGGGCAGGGGGTCTTGGGGCTTCAGTCGTGGAGGAGGGTCAGGGGGTCTCAGGGCCCTGGCCACGGAGGAGGGTGTCTCGGGGCATTGGCAGTGGAGGGGGAAGAAGGGGCGGAGCCAGGGCTAGCCTCCCTGAAGTGGAGCTCCACCCACTACCCATGTGCTCCAGGTTATATCCTGGAGCTGTGGAATGCTGATAATCAGTACTCCTCCTCCCCAGCTGGCCGATGGGTGCCAGAGACTCCAAGAGGTGGGGAGTAAGTACCTGGAGCCTCTTAGCGAGTGTCTCCCTCCCTTGCTGCTGAGGCTGCCCCCTTATGTTACCAGCCCTATCGATTTCCCCCACTCAGTGTGGGGGTGGGTAGCATTTTGAAGACTGCATTAAAGAACTATATTTCATCACTTTACCAGTTTTTTAATATTATATTTATTTTTAAACAGTCAGTAGAAGTGAGCCTTTAATTATTTTATGGACTGGGGTTATTGTTGATTAGTTTCACATTCAGAAAATGAGTAAAATCCTTTCAAGCCGTTACTCACATCGACAGAATTTTAAAACTTTGAAGTTATCAAATGTCAGTAGGTTTTTAAAATGCTGACTTTTTAATCATAGACCTTTTAAAGACAAATTTCTTAGCCAAGAACTCCAAATATAGTCCCCTTGTGCTTCAATACAATCGTGTTTTAAGCTCAAGGAAAAACTTTTATTATAGGAAACATTTTATCCATAGTGCTCTGCTCTGTGCCAGTGTAATAATTTCAGACAACGTTTTCTCTCTACTGTTTATACCTGTAGCAATATACAGTGCTTCCAATATGGCATCAACCTGGCATGTAAAAGCCAAGTGTCATATTTTCTTTGAATTCTAGGAGTGCCCACAATACTTGGTTCATTGACCAGAAACTCAAGAAGTTATTATTGTCTTCTTTTAGAGGCAGTGATTGTATTATAAGTATTGAAGTTCATTACAGTTGTCTGGCTTGAGATTACAAATTATGGGAGAGCTTTGCAGACTTAAATTTAAGATTTAATGGTGTTGTATCCTCTCAGTAAATGGTAGTAGAAATTAACTGTGCTTCCCACAGAACAAACATACCTTTCAGGGGTGACCTAATGTACAAAACTGTTGTTTAAAATTTGCCACCGTTGTAATGGTTTTGCCCTCTTCTGGCTGAAAGCCTGGCAAATGGCTATAGAAGTTAGCACTATTAACAACTAATGACGTGATAGAGCTATTGCTTTATGTATTGTCTACATTGAAATGAGAACTATGTTTGAAAATGATGTTCATACAGAATTCAAACATGGTGTTGCCAACTTTTGAATTATTTGGTTTCTTTAAAGCTCCTGGAATCATATTATTATCTGTAAATCCTAGCTTTCATTAAAAAAAAAAAGATAAAAAGGGAAGTTTCTAGCCCTCATAGTTGGTAGGAAAATCTTTAAAAAGTGATTTGAGTGCCACCTAAAGGCTCAAAAATCAGAAGAAAAATAAAATGAGCCACTTTTAAATTAAAATCTCATGATTTCTAACCCAGTAGCATGTTTTGGGGGGCTGACTCATGATTTTTGAACAATGGGGATTAGCAGTACTGAATTACAACTAGCCAATATGGACAGGACCAAACTCTGTTTGAGGCTAGACAAAGCTGACAGCTGTTTTTGAGTATAACTCTAACACAGTTTTTCCCCCACCCACAACACCTGGACAAACTGTGTTAGAATATGAGTCAGCAGCTGCCATATTTGAACCCTGTTTTAACATGTAACAATCAATCAATTTGCAAGCTCCTAGAGTGTAAAAGTGTAATAAGTAATAGCCAACATGCATGTGTCACAAACAAGTTATGCCAAACCAACCTAATTTCTTCCTTGAATAGGTTCACTGGCCTAGTGGATATAGGGGAACCAGTTGATGTGACATATCTTGATTTTAGTAAAGCTTTTGACCCAGTCCCACATGCTATTTTCATAAGCAAACTAAGGAAATATGGTCTAGATGAAATTACTATAAGGTGGGTGCATGAATGTTGAAAGACCGTACTCAACAGAGCTCTTATTGGTTGTTCACTGTCAGACTGGGAGGTGTATCTAGTGGGAAGTCTCAGGAGTCTGTTCTAGGTCCGGTACTTTTCAGCATTTTCATTAATGACATGGATAATGGAGTGGGGAGTATACTTAACTGAACTGGAAGCAAAATAAAATCTGCCTACAGGCAAAAACCAAAATCCATAATGCTGTTGTCCTCACGGCTTTATGGGTGCAAAACATGGACCCTGTTATCAATGGCACATTTAAAAACTTGACAGTTTCCGTTTGCAACACCTACAACAGTTGCTGGGCATCAAATGGCAGGACTGGGTTTACAATACAGAAGTTCGGTCTACATCAAGATTCATTTGATCTGCACCCAGTTGAGATGGACTGGCCATGTAATTTGTATGCCTGAGACCCGTTTATCAAAACAAGTCTTATATTCTGAATTAAGCTCCAGCAATCATAAGCATGGAGGACAGATGAAATGCTTCAAAGGCACCATGAATCAAAATCTGCTCAAAACTAACATTTCTGACCTTTGAGCAGCTGGTGAGTGATCATATTGCATGGCCCTACACTGTAAGGGAATCATGAGAAGAATCGTGTTGAGCAGCTGGAGGCACAGCGCCAGACACAGAAACAATGTGCAGCTCTATCAACACAGCTAGGCAAATGGCTCTGTGGCTAGTGCAGTAATAGTTGTTCTCTCCAAATTGGTCTATACAAACTGTGATTGTCAACATCGTCCTTGAAATCAAGGTGATTAGCATCATCAACATCAACATGCTTATAAAATTTACAGATGACACCCAGCTGGGAGGGGTTGCTGGCACTTTGGAGGGCATAAAAAGTGACCTTGACAAATTGGAGGTTTGGTCTGAAATCAACAAGATGAAATTCAATAGACACAAGCGCAAAGTACTTCACTTAAGAAGGAAAAATACAAAATGGGGAATAACTAAGTAGGGACTAGTATTGTGAAAAAAGATCTGGGGTTTATAGTGGATCACAAATGTCATATGAGCCAACAGTGTGATGTCATTGCAAAAAAGGCTAATATAATTCTGGAGTGTATTAACAGGAGTGTCATATGTAACACAAGAGAGGTAATTGTTCTGCTCTGCAAAGAACTTGTAAGGCCTCTGCTGAAATACTGTGTCCAATTTTGGGGTGCTACTCTTTAGGAAAAGTATGGCTAAATTAGTGAGAATCCAAAGGAGAGCAACAAAATAACAGTCTTCAAATATGTTAAGGGCTGTTATAAAGAGGATCATGATCAATTGTTCTCCATGTCCACCGAAGGTAAAACAAGAATTAATGGGCTTAATCTGCAGCAAGAGAGATTTAGACTAATATTAGGGAAAATGTTCCAGCTATAATGATAGTTAAGTACTGAAATAATCTTTCAAAGGACACTGTGGAATCCCCATTACTGGAGGTTTTTAAGAACAAGTTAGACAAATGCCTGTCAGGGATGGTCTAGGTATACTTGGGTCTGCCTCACTGCAGGGAGTTGGCTTAGATGACCTCTCAAGGTCCCATCCAGCTCTACTTTTTGATGATTCTGTGTTTTTGTAAAAATCAGTTCCCTATTCTGTGAATACAGGTTGTTAGGTTTTGAGAATCTTCTCTTGGCTCAAGTCCTCTTATCAATGT
This sequence comes from Gopherus flavomarginatus, assembly GCF_025201925.1. Lineage (NCBI taxonomy): Eukaryota > Metazoa > Chordata > Testudines > Testudinidae > Gopherus > Gopherus flavomarginatus. Next base: position 56,141,221 of record NC_066621.1, read on the forward strand.
TTTGGTACATGTGCCTGCTAATGTAGTATGTACGCCAAGTATACTCATTACTGGAACAGCTCCTTCTATTTGCAGGCTTGTGGTCAAGTGCTTTGTTAATTTGCAGAAAATACACTAGGGTCTTGCCCTCTAGTGGATGGAGGCCTGCAGAAAAGATATAAGTACTTCTGTCAACAGTGAATGGTTCTACTTTAGCTAAGGTAGAAAAGTTGTTCCTTTTGATTTTGAAGGTCATTCTTTCAAGTCCCTTTGGAGATGTGATCCTCATTCATGCAAAAGAATTCCTTCTGTTAAAGAGAGTGTAGTTTTTGTGATTCGAGTATGGACGCAGAGTAACAATTTATGGATTGTGTTATAGGTTCTGCCACTGACTCATTGTCTGATGTTGCACAGGTGATGTAATGTCTCTGTGTCTTGTTTTCCCATCTGTGAAATGAGAATAATTATACATAAACGTCCCATAGCAGTACTGTGAAGCTAAATTACTTAATATTTTGGTGACTTTTGCATGAAGAGTACTACATTGGTGCAAAGAACAATTACGAAAACTGTCACATCCTGTATCTATTTGTACCATATAATCAGAGATGTGAGAGTTACATGCGTGGCCTCAAAATTTGCCAGTTGGGGAAGTTTGTGCAAAACCTTCCTCTTCACCGCAGAAATCCTTTTTTTGTGACAACTTTGCTGATTCTGGGCAGTTAGTGTTTGTCTGCCTCTTCTTCTTTACAGGGAATTCTAGATGTGCTCAGTGAACATGCTCTATAGCCATGAGAAGGAACATGCCAGCTAGCTAGACTTCTCACAAGGATACTCAGCCTTCAGGAAGCAAATGATCAGCCTGGAAACAATTTACCAAGAGTTGTCAGCATTCCCCTCACTACCACATCCCTTCTGAACACGCCTTGACCGGCTTGTCCCCTTCCCTTTAGGTTCTTCACATTCCTCCTGGCAGCCAGAAAGATGGGATCAGAGGCCCCCATCCACCAGAAGGTGATTGGAGCCCCTTCTTCCTCTTTCCCCACACTCTCACTCACCAGTCCCCAGTTTTTATGTCACACCAATATTGAATCCTGAATGGAAATTAGGAAGCATCCTAAAATATATGGAAAAAACAATCACTTGGGTTTTAAAATTATAGCATAGTTAAATATAATACACTCGTTTAAAAAGATCTACTTTCCTAAAAGGTCTTTCTGTGCATCTTGTGCTTCCATAGAATATCCAGCTTCTAATTTGCTGCAGAATTCATCACTGGATTACTGCTGAAACTAGAGAGCCTTGGTGCATAATATAGCATTCTCTTCAGTACTGAGCTCTGTAAAAATAATAGTGGTCAAATAGAAGTGGTTAAATAGATAGAACTGAAGAACAGATATGGAAGGTGGTAAGGTGATAGGGAATAGCCAGCATGGATTTGTAAAGAGCAAATCGTGTCAAACTAATCTGATAACATTCTTTGATAGGATAATGAGCCTTGTGGATAAGGGAGAAGTGGTGGATGTGATATACCTAGACTTTAGTAAGGCATTTGATACGGTCTTGCATGATATTCTTATAGATAAACTAGGAAAGTACAATTTAGATGGGGCTACTATAAGGTGGGTGCATAACTGGCTGGATAACCGTACTCAGAGAGTAGTTATTAATGGCTCCCAATCCTGCTGGAAAGGTATAACAAGTGGGGTTCTGCAGGGGTCTGTTTTGGGACCGGCTCTGTTCAATATCTTCATCAACGATTTAGATGTTGGCATAGAAAGTACGCTTATTAAGTTTGCGGACCATACCAAACTGGAAGGGATTGCAGCTGCTTTGGAGGACAGGGTCAAAATTCAAAATGATCTGGACAAATTGGAGAAATGGTCTGAGGTAAACAGGATGAAGTTCAATAAAGATAAATGCAAAGTGCTCCACTTAGGAAGGAACAATCAGTTTCACACATACAGAATGGGAAGAGACTGTCTAGGAAGGAGTATGGCAGAAAGAGATCTAGGTGTCATAGTAGACCACAAGCTTAATATGAGTCAACAGTGTGATACTGTTGCAAAAAAAGAAAACATGATTCTGGGATGTATTAACAGGTGTGTTGTAAACAAGACACGAGAAGTCATTCTTCCGCTTTACTCTGCGCTGGTTAGGCCTCAACTGGAGTATTGTGTCCAGTTCTGGGCACCGCATTTCAAGAAAGATGTGGAGAAATTGGAGAGGGTCCAGAGAAGAGAAACAAGAATGATTAAAGGTCTTGAGAACATGAGCTATGAAGGAAGGCTGAAGGAATTGGGTTTGTTTAGTTTGGAAAAGAGAAGACTGAGAGGGGACATGATAGCAGTTTTCCGGTATCTAAAAGGGTGTCATCAGGAGGAGGGAGAAAACTTGTTCACCTTAGCCTCCAATGATAGAACAAGAAGCAATGGGTTTAAACTGCAGCAAGGGAGATTTAGGTTGGACATTAGGAAAAAGTTCCTAACTGTCAGGGTAGTTAAACACTGGAATAGATTGCCTAGGGAAGTTGTGGAATCTCCATCTCTGGAGATATTTAAGAGTAGGTTAGATAAATGTCTATTAGGGATGGTCTAGACCGTATTTGGTCCTGCCATGAGGGCAGGGGACTGGACTCGATGACCTCTCGAGGTCCCTTCCAGTCCTAGAGTCTATGAGTCTATGTTCTAGAAGACTGGTTATATTATTGGAGAGAACATATTGTAGAGTATCACATTATTCATGGAAGCCTACTTTCTGTGATGAATGCAAATGTTCTTTGCATTAAAGCAAAGAAAAGTACCATTTTTATCTTATGACACAAGCATGCTGCAGCTAGACACTGCAGGGTCTGTTCATTCAGGATGGAATTTTCAAAGGGGCCTTGAGGAGTTAGGAACTGAGACCCCATTGAGGTAATTGAGTGTCTAACTCTTTTAGACTCCTTTGAAAATTCCACCCTCAATGGAGTAGGTCCTTTTCAACCAGTGACTATCTAATCTATATGTCTTCTATCTAGATTCTTGCACCGTGTCCCAAACCATGATAGCTTAGTACTTCTGATTTGGTGTTTGACTTGGGGTCAGTGCTATTGTTACTGATTGTGGGACACAGTCACTGCACAGTAGGGTGACAAAGTCAGTGAGTAAGTGGCTGGAGAAGAACGAAATGTACCATGTTTGGGTTTGGTGCAGGTATAGTCCCCAAGAAACCAGGGATCAGGTAAATGGTTGCAGCAGCAGTAGTTAGTACAGGTATGGGGGTGAAGAATAGCTAATATGCCTGTGAGGGAAAAGAATATGCTGACTGTGGAAATGAAAGGGAGGCTGCAAGCTTCAAGGAGGGAGGGGTAGGTTAGTGAGCTTCCTGGGAGAAAGTCAGTGTGTGTGGCAGGGAGCTGGAGAAGTGGTGAGAAGAAAGCTAAGAACTAAGGAACGAAAAAAAGAAACAGGCACCTTTTGTATCTCCAACTACCAGCTTGCTCCCCAGTTTTCAGAACCCCACTGTTCACTCCCTCCACAACCCATACAAATACACACAGAGACAGGTGTCCTGGTTTTACATTTCAGACTTTAGGTTCATGATATGTAAAGTGCACACCTCTTAAATAAAGATCAGATAAACTTCTTAAAGAGACACATTGGCTGTATCCCTAAAGGTCCAACATGCTTTTAATGCTGACTGAGATGATGCCCACTGCAACCTTCCTGTAATAAAGCAACCGTTCCTGCAAAAAGGTGGGCAGCAAAAATCCACAAGTGAAAAAAATCTTTTTTTAACTCCACTAAAGGTCAACTTGGATCTGTCATGGAGAGGTAAGGGAAACAGATTTTTTTTTAATGTAAGCAGATCAATCTTGGCAGCCTGCCAACACAATCCAAAACTGTGAGGTAACATCTTTAACACTCTACTAGGCTGAGGTGTAAACAGCAGGTACTACATGCATGACAAAGCATCATCTACTTTTGTGACAGTGCCTCATAAATACTGTGGAAAGAATGCCTCTCCATGCCAGTATTTATTGCACATAAATATTTGTAATAGTTGCTATGGCAGTTGAGAAAGGAAAGATTAAAATCAGGAAATGGTGAAAGCTGTCTGAAGACAAAGAAGTGTTTCCAGAGAGAATACAGAAAGCTCAAACCTTAGATGCTTTGTCCCCTGTAGTATCTGTATCTGTCTTTGATAAACAATATTCCCCCAAATGTGCCTTTATTAATTCAAGATGAAATAATTTCTTACTGTCTGAGTTATGGGGCTGATATTAAGAGGAGGCCTCCGATAATTTGTAGCACTTAGACATCTACCAGATTATATCTAAAATTTGAATGATGGGCCTAATTGACCAGGATTAACTAATAATGTTGGGAATTTAGGGGAAAGCATCAAGGTGACCGAGACCTAGATTCTGAGTCTGATTTTGTGTACTGCAGTGTAAATCGAGAAGCACTCCATGAAAGTCAGTGGAGTTCCACTAGTGTAAATGCCTACAAATAACATGAGAATTGGGCCCTCAGTCTTAAAAGAATGTCCCATTGCTTTCCTGAGGGCAGCTGCTTTATGGATGAGGTTGCTGCCAAACCCCACATACAGTTTTATGGGGGGGAACTCCCACCTCAAGTAATGAATAATCTGAGATGCAGGGTGTGGACTGACTTCCCACTGTATTGAAAACTAGTCCTCTCCAGACACTAATATTTAATATACAGGATGGTTCTCACTTTCCAAATTATAACTCTGGCAGTTCTGCACAAGTATTACCTTTTGGATTTTCAGCTGTTGTCTTGTATTTTTTCCTACTGCTAAGCATAAGTATTTCTCATTTGCTGTTTCTGTGCTACAGTAAATGATTCTTTTGTAATAGCACCTTTCTGTTAAAAATGATTATAGTAGAATTGCTAATATTATACAGCCACGGTTACAATGCTCTGAGTATTATATGGAGGTGCCCATTAGCGCAGCTATAGTTAAGGGCTTGTCACAATTTCCATTATATAGTAAACCATTATTTTCAGGAATTTAGAACAAGGCTGTAAAAAATAACTCGAGGCTGAGGCTTTGCACAGAAAGTCTCAGCCCATGAGAAAATTGTCACAAATGTTGAAGACAGTGAGTCTGCTCAGCCTATTTTTAAGTTATGAGAGTGAAAAATTAAGTATAGTAGTTCCAGGGTTTAAAACATTTATTTTCACACACTGAAGGCCAAATTACTCTTGGAAGGAGCTGCCACTCATGTCAGTAGAAATCCTATGGCCAGATGCCGAGCCCTGCCTAAATCTTCTTTGTGCTGTTCCAGTGATGCAAAAGGAGCTCAAAGCTGTCTCGCACAGGTAGCTGAGAATTCCTCCAGCAAAGGGGAAATTTCGGGTGATTTAAAGCCACCTTTATACTACCTCTCTCTGCCCCTTTGAGCATAGGTAAGAGGGTAGGGATGGGATGAAGAACTGTGCAATCTGGCTAATCTTTGGCCACCGGAATTGTCCAAATAGAGCCACTCCAGCTTGCATAGCCTTTATACTGCTCTAAATTATAGTATAGGTCATTTTGTTCTCCAGCAGTGTTAAGATCTTAGAAATGGAAAGCTGGTTTATAGCCGTTTCCTTCTCCACCACTGAGTTGCACTGAGCATCTAGCCCCATCTGCACATCCAAGGTGAAATTTTGCTTCCAGAGTACAGAATTTTCTTTGTTTCTTTAAATTTAATGTTCTAAGCAGTTAGACAAGAATGTGTGTTCAGAGTATTTGAGTGTCATTCTTAGTTCCTGAAAATATTAAATTATTACATTTTAAATATAGCATCTAACTAGAGATCAAAGGTTACATTTCAAATGCTCATGCAAACTTGAGCTTGCAATATTTGTATGGGCACCGATTATACTGCAAAATCCCATATTTTTTAACACAAATCAGGGAATGGCAAATGGGTATTTTTGCATGCAGTTACCCAAATTGTAAGAGCATTTTCCTGTTTTCACCCACATGTAGGTGCAGCCCATTTGAAAAATTATTCCTATGAGTTTTCCAAATATTTTCTAATATGTGTTAACTTTGAGCTCATACCCTCATACTACAGCTGTTGTTTCTCCTTCATCGTCATTTATTATTTATCTATTATACTATTGATTATTATAATTATTACTACTACCCCCTAAATGTGCTAGGCAAAAAAGAAATGAGACACACACACATTCTGCTTCTAGGTTCTTGCAGTCTAATTATAGATGTGACAGAATACGTAAGAACAGCAAACACTGGAAAGAAGAGAATTACTGATATTGATACACTGAATTATGATATATGCTAGGAAGTGTCAGATCAATTTGTGGATTGAATGCTATAAATGAGCCATTAATGTAATGATTCCAAAATAGATGTTAACATCTTTTGGCAGAATGCTTTGCATTTCAGAGTTTCTTAGATACCGACAGTTATTCCACACTGGACATGACTTTAGGCAGTTTGTACTGCAAATTTCTGTGCAGCTCGAAAGCTTGTCTCTCTCACTGACAGAAGTTGGTCCAATAAAAGATATTACCTCACCCAGCTTGTCTCTCTAATATCTGGGACTGACATGGCTACAACTGCGCTGCATACAACTTCTTTCCCAGTAAGTCAACACAGAATATCTTCTTATAAACCAGGCTGTAGGTTAATTCTTTGAAGTCATATCTTTGTTGTACAGAGGCAAGAAAAGTTGCTTATTATCAGTCTTCAGACCCTTATTTTCTTCATCTCTACCTAAAAAAAAAGTATATGTCAAATTTGAAGTTGTGCTTCCATTATTCTCTAGAGTAAATTGTCATTCTTTGTTCTCCATCTTAAAATAAAACAAAATAAAATAAATAATGGCCAAGATATGAACCGGTCCAAATCTGGTGGATCTAGTTTTGGCAAAACTTTGTTTGATATCATGTCTGACTGTAAAATATGTCCCTGTGTTTTAAAAATCAATATCATGCTTTATAAATCATATAGGTATCATCATGTCAGGAGGTGTTTGAAATCATGTTAGTTTCAGTTTCACTGATGATATATTGGCTCTTAAAGATCTAATCTGATATCAAATAAAATATCTCTTTCATGTGAATTAGTATTGTTTTGGCTTTGAAACTGATTGGTATAATAACAATAATGCCACTTAGTTATCATCATAATTGTTCCAAAATAGAAACTACAATATCAGAGGAGTGTGTTGTATACCTTTTAATAATAGTAATAATAACAGGCATTATAAACTGCTTCTCCCTGCATATCTAATCTGTGACAGTTAATACTTTAATTTCAAAATCAACATGAAATGCAGAAAATAATATCAATAGGGAGGCAATGTATATAGTGTGTAGACCTGATGACTGAGAATTCCACTTTATTCACTGGCACTGGGCAAATGGTATAACCTGCAACTCTGACTTTGTCCCTCAGTAAAATGGGTTTAATGATACCTACTTCAAGAGGGGGCTTTTGCATCTGTTTGTATAGCATTTTGAGTTCCTCCAATGAAAATTGCTATGTGAATGCAAAGACTTTTTATTACAGTTAGTTAATTTATTTTCCAGAAATATAAAATCAAGGCTACTTCAGTGTCCTTCTTTGTACCTAGAAGTTTCTCAGGTCCCCAAAGACTCATTTTTCATTCCATTTGTGCTACGGCACTTAGAAATAACTTTATTTCTTAAATCAGACTCTGTACAGTAATTTAACACAGTTCTGTATTATTTAATAGATGATTTCATTGTTTTCGAGTGTGTACTATGCCACATTTCAATAAGAGTTAGTTTTGCCATAAAATGTGGTCAAGTAATCTAAACTTTTTGTGTAAACCATCAAGAAAATAGCTGCATTTAAGGGTTTTGATTCATTTGAACTTCGTGGATTTGGACAAAACTGGTTGCTATTTGTGGAGGTGATAATAGCCTATTTAAAAATATTGTTTGAGTTTAAATTCAAGTCACAAATCAGCACTTACACTGCTGAGTGAACTGCTTCAACTGATAAAACTTAGAAGACTTGATTTTATTTTACACACAAAAAATATTTCACTTTTCATTTTTTTAATGGAGAAAAAAGCATGTAACTTCTGTAGGTGTTCAAGTGCATCAATGCTCTGTTTTAATTAAGATAAAACATTTTGTTTGCATATGTAAAGCAAATGTAATAAAAAGGAAACTCACTGTCACCAAAGCTGAAAACAAGGGACTTTGGAAAATATATGCTGATATATAACTGGCTTAGAATTTCCTTCATTTTGCAAAGCCACGAGCCACATGCATCAGCTCACCACAAAGTCATTAGGTCTTTTTAAGCTCAGATGAAAAACATTAACAAATACCACAAAAGGCTTTAGTATGGCCCCTTTGTTCATTCACATATGGCAGTTTATAACTCCTGCGCCACTTGGGTCGTGTGTTTGTTTAAGCTGCCTCCATCAGGCCAGCCCTGAAAGAACAAAAGACATCTTGAGCGATCCTAAGCAGGAAATGGGCTAATCTAAACACGGTTTGTGACACTATAAGTAGAATAGAAGAGGGAGGGATTGATTAGTCATTAATGTCCAATTGACTCCATATGGATGTTGCAATAATAAGGCCTTTTTCAGTGCAGTAGCGGAGTTATTGAATTAGAGGTTTATGCTTCCTCAGAGCTGACCTTAGGGAATTCCGTTTTGGTTCTTCTTGTTGATGTTTAAAGAGAATGGAGTCTCTAATAGGGAAAATAGAAGCATTATCTGCAGTAACACTTGCTAAGAATATAATAACTGAGTGTTGCATTAATATAAGAGAGGGGTTTTAGCCTCTGCTACAGTATATTTTTAATTCTTAGCATTTACTTAGCATGTTTATGTGTCTTCGGAGGTGAAATATTTTAGATCCTGTTAAAATGTTACAATTAATTTAATAAATCAGTCATACTTTCCTCAGGTTCTTTTCCCTTCCAGGCTCCAAGTACTCTTCATGAGAAATGTTGGATCTTAGAATCCCAGCTGAATAATATTTGTTTAGTGTTTGGAGTGAAGGCAGCCTGGTGACCAGACACTGCCATGCAGGATACCTGTGCCTCAGAGTGACTACAGACCTCACACTCCTTGGGCTAGTGATTTCTCTGTTCTGTTGTTAGCATTGCAGAGCGTCTCACATCAGACAATTGATGGAAGTAGGATTTGACAGTGGCTCTTTAAGTGCCCATATACTCTACCTTCCTTGCTGGTAGTAAAGTGTCATCTACCTGTGGATTGGGATATAAAGAAAATAAAGAGGTAAAAAGGCAGAGAAGGGATAAGAAACATGTCTATAAACCTAGGACCTAACTTGGATCAGTCTTTATATTCTGCTATCAAGCAGAAAATTTTGTCACATTTTGCAGAATCAGCCCTATGAATTTGTATCTAAAAATATTCATTCAATGAAAAGGTATTTGTTGTATTTTTCAACTCTCTAAAGCTTTTGGCCATCCATTAATTTCAGATGTGTTTTTGTATGTAATGCTTGTAAAAATATCGGACAAGCTGTACTGGAGGCTGCCATCCTCTCTCCACAGAAGACATGCAGAACAGAGAGTTGCAAAGTCATTTTTTTCACTCTATCCTATTTTATCCTTACCCATATTCTGAAGGGATCCATCTCTGAGAACAAGTGTACAATTCCAGTTTCAATGCCTATTCAGTTGTCAGCGTCACTCCTGTAACCAGCAATAGCAACGCTAGTAGTTCATATTGGCATGAAGTATTTTATGATATGGCCACCAGAGTCTCCTATTTGCCCCAAAAGTGGGCAGGGCAGGGCAGCACCTGGAAGCTATAAAGGATCAGAGAGATGTTGAAGTCAATTGGAGTTTTGTTATTAACTTCAACAGAGCCATGATTTCAGCCACAGAAGACCATCCCTGCTCTAAAGAGCTTACAGTCTAAAAGTAAAGACAGACAAACAGATACAGGCAAACAACAAACAAACAATATGTCAAAAGTTACAGTACAGTTTCCCCAACGTCCCACTCACATGGCAGTACTTTTCCCCACCCTCTCCTCTGTCCAGATGCTGACTAAACTTCTTCCCAGCCCTATCCACTGAAAGCACCCTCCTTCTCCTTTATCTAGCCCCCTAGAAAAACACTTTGCCTCATCTGGTTGTAGAAGATTTTTTTAAAGTTTTAAGTGCTTGGCCAGATCATGCCCATAGTATTTTAGCTTCCCCTTCATTTTTTACCATCCTTTGATCATGTATAGTCGTCCTACGCTAATCCTGAATTTAACTCCTCTGGAGGAGTTAAACACGGTGCAGTACAAATAGTGATCACCGTTGTCCAATCTGCTCTATTCCTGCATCCATGGCTCAGCCCAACAGAAGCTGAAGAGCTGGAAAGCAAAACAGCCCTACACCCTCAGAGGCTGAAAGTGTCACTTCTAGTATAGCCCCAGCCTCTGCTGGGCTGAGGAGAAGATTTCCCTGCCAACTAAGCCAATAGCCAACTAAGCCAATAGGGCAGCCAAATCTTGTTTTTGTAAAAGTTTTGAATCACAACCAAAGTCCTCATTCTGGAAGTCAAACTGCCATTCTATGACTGTATTATGAACAGTACACTGGTGAATGGCCCATTAGTCACCACAGGCACACAATTGTTTTAACTTTCCCCCAGTTAGTAATGTATTTTGTACATATTATTTTGCAGAGGGATTTTATTAGATAATGATGAGTAAATTGTCTCTATGAACCAGAACTAAAATCCCTACCACTTTACAGTCTTCCATATCCTTTGCTCTTCAAATTCCAGAATAGTCTCTCTCTTGTTTTCTGGATCACTCATTATTGTAACTATCAGCACAAAACAAGAATGTGGTTTGTAAAACTTCTTGAAATTCTGTCTGTGGGTGAAAGAGATTTTTGATATTTGATTGACAGGCTGAAGTTGTTTAGAGCTGACTTGCAGTTTGAAATGTTGTTGTTGTTCTGGGTTTCAACCTGCAAGACCACATTTTACATCTGTGTCTTTTATATTATTAAAGCCTTAGTTATAGCCTCAGTGAACATTAAGAATTTTTGCTCTCCAGTTATAATACCTTTTGCAAACAGAAGCATTTTCTGTAATGTACAGTATGTTGAACATACTCCTGCACTTGTGGGACACTGGACAGACAGGTTGGGTGATTGTTAATTATTTTTGGAAGCTCATTTTGCGCAGATTCTTTTGTGAGAGCCCTTGGGCCTCATATTCACTCAAAGATCAAGCAGAGAAAAGCTCAGCTTTTTTTGGCTGCCTTTTTCAATCCTTCGGGTATGGACTTGCTCAAAGGAGATGCATCACAAGCTTCATGTCCTTTTTGGGATGTTTGCAGTTTACTACTACTGTAATTAAAGATTGTTCCCTAAAAAATTAAATTAAAGTAGATTACAAGGATTGTAGTTTCATCTTCCTATTCCAAATTATAATTTCTCCAAATAAAGAATTTAGTCCTAAAAAAGTCATATTGAAGTATATTGGACTTTTTCCTGCATCAGAGGATCAGGCCAAAACTTTATTAGAAAGACCTAAAGACAAACCCATTGGCCAACTGTACATATTGGTGCAATCAAAAATTTATAGAGCTGTTTCCTAACCATGCCAACTGTAGATAAACACAGTCGCTTGTAACTGGCATGGTGTGGCAATTATGTAAATCAAGACCATTGTATTTTAAATACTAAGTTTTTCTTTTTAAAAATCAGTTTTGAAATTTGTGTGGTGTTATTATCTTGGTTATTCCTGCAGGCACAAAAACTGACCATAACAAGGAAATTCAGTGTTTTACTTTTAGACAGTGTATGATGCATTGTACCCCTCCAAAGTAACTCTTTTCATTTGTATACAGTGCTCAAAGCTAAAGGTGATTTTCCTGATCCCCCTATGGTGTTATATGAGCATGTTTTGCATGCAGTTGTTTTAGACTATAGTAGTTTCCTCCTTTATTTAATTATTGATCATTATACTGTAATTACAGACGTAAGGAGCCAGATGCTCCCTTCTGCTTATGCTGTTGGAGTGGAGCAATATCACTGGAAATATGGCAGGGAATGTGAAGTCGGGAAGCAGTGTCACCTGTATCGTGAGAACAGAGAAACCTCACTTCAGAACTACTGCAAGGGAGCAGCAGGGAAGGAGCTTGTGAGGCAATCCAGGGATGGGCCAGTAGATTCACCACTGTGTGGATCTACAGGCCTAAAATCTGATGATCGGGGAGGGCCTGGCTTACAGTCATGGGCTGTAGTGGCAGTGAAACTGTTAAGCAACCATCTCCATCGTACCAGTAGGTTGAGAGAAGATTTCACACACACATCCTGCAACCTTTCTTAGATCTTCTGTGACAAATCCATTTATTTGTATAGTGGTGGTGGGATGTGTGAGAGCAGCTTTTTGACCAAGGATAGATAGACCTTCCTTTTCCCCATTTCAGGTAAACAGAAATTCTTGGAAGGTTTGTGGCCACTCCTTCATGATTAAATCCTCCCATAAATTTGGGCCACTTGTAGTCTCTTCAGTCTGTGCCAGGCTTGAGGGAAGCTGGCAGGAAGGTGGGAAGGAAGCTCATTGACACTGATCCAGCTAAATACTTAGGCATGTGAGTAGTTCCAAGGACCATTTATGCGCTTTGTTAGGGACGTGCGTAAGCACTTTGCTGAATTGGACTATAACAAGGAGCGTGTTCATGAAGGTAGAAGGTGTAAAATCATTATATATGTCACAGTTCAGGGCAACTACACCTATATTTACCCTCCATGGTCCACCAAGGGCACCCACTTTTAGGTTCCTAGATCCTCAGCAGTCCCCTTTCTTAAGTAGAAACCCATATCTCTCTCCATCCTGACTGGGTTTTTTTCCAGGCTGCATAGTTTTCTGTCAACAATATATATTCCCAGCAAGCCAAACTGCCTAAACAAGCCAGTTTCTGTGCCTTGTTTTCTCTTCAGACTTTTAACAATTGTAATTGACAGTAGTCACTAGTTACTACACAGCTTTTTATATGTAAGTACATTTATTCTTAAGATGAAAGCATTAAAGAAAAACACATTAAAAACAGTAAAACAACCTACACACGCACAAATATTTATCAGAGGTGACCCTAATCTCAGGTTCTGTTAGGTGTTAATCCTTCAAAATCCACAACTGGGCATTCCATGTGGTTACAAGTTCATAAGTGCCTCAGATTCAAAACCAGAAAAACCATGAATAGTTCAGGCCAGATCTACACTCAGAAGTTAAATTGGGGAGGTGAAGAGGTGGACTAACTATGTCAATAAGAGAGCCCCTCCTGCTGTAGTGTCTACACTGAAACTCTACATCTGTGCTGCTGCAGCATTTCAAGAGTAGACAAGTCCTTAGGCTTTCCTTTATATAGCTTATATCTTTGATCATGGCATTGTATAACAGGTGATCAGCAGATAAAAAGTCCACTTCCAAGAGCAAAGCTTCAAAAGGCTAGTTTTTAGCATAACGAGAGGTAGGGGATTTGCATTTACCCATCCACTATATATCTACCACACGCATTGTCCCAAAAGTCTATTCTTGTCTGACACATTGTTCACTATTGGCCTTCTATCACATCTCCACTCTACAGCGGTTACATCAAATCCCGGCCCACAATAATGCGTGAACTTTGTGTTTAGTACAATGGACCCAGAGATACTGTACTTAAACTGAATTCAGTAAATTAAGGAAATTGCCTTATCAATCAGCTGGGTAGAGCTATTTTTTCCCCTGTTTTCCTTTTCTATCAGTAGAGCTGATTGAATAGCTTGTTGCAAATTTTGACAATTTTGTATAGAATAATTTTTCATATTTTTTCATTTGTCAACTAGCTTCATAACGCTGCATTATCATTGCATAGTTGTTGCAAATGTTGGTATTTTAAAAAACTTGAATAATTATACATATAATTATATATACATTTTTCTGTTATTTGTGCTAATCCTACTTATTAGAATTAAGTCGCTAAACCACAGTAGCATAGGAAACCCCAATTAAAAATATCCTAATTTTAAAATAAAGATATATTCTATATGAGATGATGTGCAAGAAGAGTCTGATCAAGAGCCCATTTGAAGACAGGGAAAAGGCTCCTGTTGACTCCAGTTGCCTTTGGATTAAGTCCTAAAAGCACATCTTTATCTTCACTCAGCAAAACCACTACACTCTATTGCAAAAGAGACAGAGAGCAGCAATTGTAACCATCTGTAAATGCTGAACACCTGTGGCACAGTAGTTAACTCAGAATAATATTAAAATATTTTTGCATCTGACATTTGCTGCAAACCTGTCTTTTTTTATGTGCACACATGTAAGTATATAAATTGCTGAATAGTTGTAAAGTAATGGCATTGAGGGCATCATAAATTTCCACAGTGATCCTCAGGAGAAGACACTGTCGTATCCGAATGAGCGTTTTGCTTCCAGGGTAATGTATGTCTTCATCTGGCCCAGCAGTCAGCGTATTGCCCTGTGTTGATGGATATTGTCCGCTTGAAACTACACTACATTTCACTGCACAATAAACATGGCTGTCAACGCCATATAAAGTGAAATCAATTTATCCTGTATGGTCAGTGCCTTTTAAATGAAATTAATGTACTGTGGGCATGGTGGCAAAAAGGTAGTGTATTAGTTATGCATCCTCTGTTCTAAGACTTTTTTCATGTAAATGAATTGCCTACATGGAATTAAATTGTTGTGTATATAAAGTATGATGTTTTCCCAGTAAATTAGCAAAATTAGGATTCTACATAATTAAAAACTATAAGCCAGTCATTGAAGACAATAGAACAATGACACTTTGCAGAAGCTAAGTATCTGACCTTATATTTTTGGTTGATATAAATTACCTTCACACTGCTACAGAAAAATAATGAGGCATTTTATTGTGCTAATTTATTGTCATGTTTTGACATAATCACCTTTTTGTTTTTATCAAAGCACTGGATAACATGAGTGTGGAAGCCTACAATAAAATTGTGTCACTTTTTTCCTGTACAGCCTTTTCTTCCTCTGTTCACAGCTATGTTCCAGCCTTAAAAGTGTAATTTACAATTATTATTCCAAAAGTTTCAGGACAAGGACATCACATCTCAGCTATATTAGGCATTTCCTACTACCTGATGTTCAGTTGTGTGCACTCTAATGTACAGTAAAGCTTAGACTGCTTGTTGTCAAGAAAACTGAGCTTAGATGCAGCCCAATATCCATCACAGGTTAGAGCATGCACAGCTGAATTGGAGGTGGGGAATGGCAGGCCATCAGGATTCTCTAAAGTGTCATTGTCAAGGGGAACCCAATGTACTAGTCACACCAAACAGTTGCTCTGGTATTAGCATGCATACCCATTGACTACAAACTACCATATTACAGATGCGTGGCTTGATCCTGCAAGATGCTGTCATTGAAATAAATTTGAACTGAGGATGCTCAGCCCCCAGCAGAATCAGACCTATATAATGTGCAACATGTACCCACAGATTAAGAATACACTGTATAATTTATTACGAAATGTTTGGATATGTTCCACTGCACAAGCAGCAGAGTCATTGTGAAGTACTTGTGTGACCAGTTCTACATCACAGTTGATCGTCACGTGTAAGTTTTATACACATACACCCACGGAGCATACAAAATGTACACGGAGTAATAGAACCCAGAACTGGAACTTGATCTAGTCTTTGGTACCTTGACAGAAGAAAAATATAATTATCGATACAAACAATTTGTTGGCTAATACAGGTATTGTGGATCTTGTTAAGATTGCCTTTGGAAGGTTACATTGGAATTATGAAATTATGTCTATTTTATCTCCTCTTATAGATCTGGAAGCAAGAAGGGGGAGTTGGGGAGAGAGAGAAAAAAAGTGAAGCTAAAATGAACAAGGCATAGGAAGTTGTTTTGTAATCAAAATAATAATGCTTTGCATCCATCTTGTTTCTTCCTGCCTTGATATTACAGGAAGTAAAGCAATGAATGGCTCTGCAGCTAAACTACAGCAGTATTATTGTTGGCCAACAGGAGGTGCCACTGTGGCTGAAGCTCGAGTCTACAGGGACGCACGGGGCCGAGCCAGTAGTGAACCGCATATCAAGCGACCAATGAACGCTTTCATGGTTTGGGCAAAGGATGAACGCAGAAAAATTCTCCAAGCTTTTCCTGACATGCACAATTCCAATATTAGCAAAATCCTAGGTAAGTACAAGACAATAAATATATTGTGACTGATGTAGATGTGGCGGCGAATGAGGACAAATGCAGGGATGGATATTTAGAAACAGGCCACAATTTATTAAACTTAATACAGGGGCACTACCCATCCTGTCACCCATACTCTCACCAGCATTTTAAGTGGTTCCAATACAGGTTACATGGATACTCCATATAACTATCTTGGCCTATAACTCAACATGCTCTTCTGAGTCTTACCACCTCCCTTCCTGCGTAAGTGGGACCGGGGATACTAAAAAGCAGGGGAGTTTGGGGGAGGACCTTGGCCCATGAAGGCCATAAGATTTTCCACTATCCCACGAGCACAAGGCCCGTCAATAAAAATCTCAGGTCTTTACTTCTGGGAACCATTCCTTTTAACCACACTGGAAACCACACACAAACTGTGAAGAAGTAACATCCTTTCAAAGTACTATCATCAATTGTTAAATCCGTGCCTCCAGGGTGCTGTGAGGAAAGCGAAAAACTTCCCAGGTGCCAACAGGAAGAAAAAATTTCTTTTCTAACCCCAAAACAGCTGATTGGTCAGATCTGCTGTATCCACAAAACACAGCTCCGAGGCTATTGGTACAGGGTAGAGAGGGTGGGGCTGCTGAGAATGTAGCAAAAAGAGGCTCCACTTGGCTCAGGCTAGGGTAGGGTGAGGGACCAATCAGCTCCTTTCCTTCCCCTATTAGCTAATGAATGGCAGAGACTCTGAAAGGGAGGGACAGCCCAGTGTCCCCTCTGTGTCTTCTCCTTCATTCAGCTAGGGCTGTCCCTATTGCCAGTTTACTGTAACAATGGCTCCTGGGTAAAGTGACCCATCGCATGATCACATCAGAAATAATTTGAACTCAAGAGGCCACAATTCATGCAAATGGAAACTGTGCTTCTTATGGTAACATTAATAATTTTGGAACTATGTTTAATTTAATACAAATCCAAGATAAAAATTCAAGTCAGAGAATTAAAAGTCAGAAATGAATTATTGGTCAGCAAGTTTCATAACACCTGAAAGAGCATATATTCAATGCATATTTTCTTTAAAAAATAAGGTAATGTTTTAATGAAACATATATCGATGTTAGAAGAAAAAATAGGAGGAAACACTTGCTTTACACAATTAAAATATTACTTAATATTAACCATTCAGAAGTAATATTTAATGTGTATACACATGTGATATGGGCATACACCAATACATGAGTTTTGCCACTGTGCAAATAAATTGGCTGATTTTTTTTAGACATTGTGAGTCAATGACCTCTCTGGAGAATTAGAAACATACGTGAGAATGAGTGGTGAAATGTTAAAACATATATTTGTTCTCTGAGTCTTTGAAGTGAAAGATGGATTCTAAATGTAACTCATAATAAATAACAGTAAAAATCAAGTTTCATCTGTAATCATTTTATTGTAAACTTTTCAGTTGAAATGCATTTTTAACAAAGCTGTTTCTCGTGCATTTGTTATTTCTGTCAGAGGCAAAAAGACATTCTAGAAATAAATGTTACTCTGTCCTAAAACTTTTAGTATCTCACTTAGAAGTTCTCATATTTTTGTCTGCCATTTTAAATAAGTTATATGAATAGCCTTTCAGTTTTGTATAAACCCTGCACTGTTTCAATGTTGGCAGCCATGGGGAATCTATATTATTTGTGTGCATTCGGTGAAAAAAATATTAGGAATATAGTAACTGTATTCATTAAAATGTAAACTTTCAGCATAAATATATCAAAAGTGCCAGCAATCATGTGTGTGTTAGCCATAGAATTAACCTGTCATAAATAAGTCTATCTCCATATAATATCTGTGCAACTTTTCCAGGACAATGAGAAAAGAGTCTGAATTATTAGACCTGACACAGAACATTGCTGGCTATGGATAATATTTATACAACTTTTCCATTTGTTGATGTATGAAAAATCTTGCTAAAAGAATAGCTTCCACCCACGTTTACCGCAGCTATAATAGTTTTATCCAGCTGAAAGACACCAAAAAGCTACTTTCTGCATTGCTTACCCAAAACAACCCCCCAAAACCTACCCTCTCTCCAAGTGTTTAGATCATTCTTTATAAACAATACAAGGGAGTTGAATAGTTTTTCCTCTTCCTGTATAAACCGTATTAGAAGTTTTTACTACTTTTATTGGCTCAGCTTTCAATGAATGTTTACAATACTTAAAGTGGTGTATACAACCGCAAATGTGTTTTCCTTTAAAAAAATAACTTTCTAAGTGCAGTTCAATACATTCATTTAATCTGGCCAGACAAAAATATGCATAATAGGATTTAAAATATTGTAGAGTGCAAGTAGTATGCCAAGGTTGTATCAAAGTGCAACTAAATTAAAGACATCTTATTAGTGAGGAGTTTTGTAATTCTGTGAATAAGTGAGCTTTTCATAAGTTTTCCTTGCTAAGTAGTACAGTATTAATATCCATTATTAGAAATTTATAAGCTATGTTCTTAAGAACTCTTGGAGAAGCACACATACATTACCAATGTGATAAGCTTTTAAGATCAACAAAAGGACAGTAGACCCAACCTGACTCTAGTGATGTGCATTTTAATAAATAGCTCACAGAATTATTCTCAAGTCAAAAGGTCATTATTGTAAAGAATAATTGAAAAAAATTGTTATGGACATAAGATCCATATTTTCAAATGCAACTATTGATTTTAAATGACTCAATTGTTAGGTGTCTGACTGGAAACAATTTAAAGGAGCTGGATTTTCAGAAAGTGGGTGCTCTGCACTCTCTGGAAGTCATGCCCCTTTGAGGTGTCTCAAATTGGGTGCCCAAAATAGCTAATAACTTTTGAAAATCTTGGCCAAAGACAGTTTTTTTAAATGCTGGTGAACTTGTTATACAAGGTGGCCAAAAAATAAAAAAGGTGTGTTTCTCAATGCCTATAACTAGAACTCACTCTGCCTTGCTTGAGCATCATGTTTTTATATATAGGCTCTCGCTGGAAATCCATGTCTAATCAAGAGAAACAACCTTATTATGAAGAACAGGCACGGCTAAGTAAAATCCATTTAGAGAAGTACCCTAACTACAAATACAAACCTCGACCAAAACGCACCTGTATTGTTGATGGCAAGAAACTGCGTATTGGAGAATATAAACAACTGATGAGGTCTCGAAGACAGGAGATGAGGCAGTTTTTTACTGTGGGGTAAGTATTATTATTGCTGTTGCTGTTTTTTTCAATGTAGTACCATGATGTTTTTTCAACAAATGGACAGTTCTCCTTACCTGAAGAGTTTACAAGTTAAGGGGGCAATCTGCAAAATCTTGCTAACACACCTAGGATTTACTATTGAACATAGAATTACCAGCCACATACTGTACTCTTTGATTAACAATGGGCCTGATTCTAGAACTCTTTGAAAACAATCGGACTCCGTTCATTGGCCTCAGAGCATTTTTAATCAGGCCATATGTGGGTTAGTAGCAAGCCCTGCCCTCAGTAGCGATGGTTTCCAGGATTAGTCCCAGGATTAAAACTGGAACAACAGGAAAAAGTAGAAAAGGAGTGTTAGGGAGGACAAAGGTGAAGAAAATAAGAGATTTAGGGAGGGGAGGACTAGGGAGAAGATAGTAAGATTATGCAAAAGCCTGGGTGAATGATGCGCATGTCTTGAAGGCACCTAATATTTTTTTTGTTATGTATTATTGTGGTATACAATATTCCTTGAAGAAATGTGTTGTGAGAAAGGACTTAAAGTACAGGGATAGATCAGTCAGGTTTCCAGTTCAGAATGTATGGCACTAAAAAAAAAAAATCCCACTACAGTTTTAATCATACTTTTTGTTATAAATACAGGGGAAGGTAATACTGTTAAATGACATCTAGAATTTTGAACAAGATGCAATGCTATGACAGTTCTCCAGATTCAAGATAGAAAGCCCACTGAAACAATTGCATCAGAAGTGATTTATCTCTTCCATTCGCTTTTGAATTAATTTGTGATGCTCTGTGCCAGGGTACGATGTTTCGGGTAGTTTAAAAAGAGCCTAAAAGCTATCTCCCCTGCCAGCCCTTCCAAATTCACAATGTTCTGCTTATTTCTCTAATCATAATAATCTCCTTTTATTGTGTGCTTTACTACCAGATAATTGACCTTGACATCAGTTATGTGCCCTGATTTTTGGGATGTGGAACTCCCTATTGCAGTCAATTATTTATTGGTACAGCCTGCAACAATGTAGACTTTTTGTTAAATCTATAAGTATTTTCGTATTTTGAAATATGATGAGATATTACAGACTTGAAAGTTATATTATGATGCTGTTGGCTTACTCTGCACTATTAGTGGTTTACTAATAAGCTGTCAGAGAAATTGTACAGATTCACATCTGAATTGACATAGCATATCACAAATGATCTTCAGCTCAAAGGAGTGAAATTCTAGCCCACCTCTTCCAAGGCAGATTAACAGTCAAATCATATCAATACAATACATTTTCAAGATCCAAAAGCAGCAATGTGGTTAAATTAAATAAAGGAATGGGAGAACAATGGCATGACAGTGAGAGAAATGATAATGGAAGAATCGGTTGCTAATTCAAAGCAAATTAAGCCTCAGCATTGTAGGGATCAGAGGAGCAGGTACAATAAGGAGGTCAGGACTAAGAATTATTCCGTAGAAAAGTGAATGACACAATGACTGTTTTACAAAACACTAAAAACTATTCCCCATGAACCCAATGACTCAAGTTAACCTTAATGTCTCCTTGTGATATATCACAAAGAATCATGAGAGGCAACATGAGAATTTAATCATTTTTCTAAATACATGAGTCCTGATTCTTCTAATTTACACTATGACCTCTTAACACTCATCTGGTAGAAAAAAGAGGCCTTAAAGTGAGTGTAAATTACATTTATATTGATAAGATTTGAATGTAATTTACAACCACTTTAAGATCCCTTTACAAAGCTAAAGATGTATAAAGGAAACTTAGTGTTAGAGGGAATCGGCCCTTGGTTGGAAACATGAGAGAATATGAAAACGCATTACATGGATTAGTCAAAGGTGACAAAGGATTCATGTCTTTGTTCCATCTGTATTTAAATTTGGGAGCTGAGGAGACCTAGAATGTGTGTGGTTCTTCTGAATTTGTTTTTACAGGGTTTCTTTTGTGGTTGTTTGACCTTTCACAGCAAAAAAAATCCCACTGTTTTTTCCCCAGAAAAACAAACAAACAAACAAACAAACAAACAAACCAAAACCCATTGAAAACACCAAATGAGAAACTGGAGAAAAAAAATCTGAAATGAAACACAAAACTCATGCTATATGATTCATGTGGTAAGAATATTTATTCTTAAATATAAAAACTTTATATATTATCCAAAACAAAAAGTTTCCAATTAAAGTAAAATACTGTGCCACAACAATAGAGTCTCCAGTCAACTAACTAGTTAGGCTTACCCTGCTTTCACCTACTTATTTGCTTTGTCAAAGTCCAGCCTATTATGAAGTTTCAACTAAGCAACACTGTGGGCCCAAACCCCTTAAATATGCCATAATTTAGCACCATTATAATGTAACAAACAGTATACAACCTTGTTCACAAATGCAGATTTATATTCAAATTATAGGGCAATCTTCAGAGCAGAGTTTGTTGGGAAATAGTTTCCCATCCTGCAAATATGTTCAAGACTCTGAAAATTGTTATCAACCCAAAACAGGACAAAAAGTTTAAATCTCAAATTTTTGTGAACCAAAAAATCAAAGAACTGTTTGGTTTGGGTTGATTGAAATGTGTTGCTTTGATTGAGACCTTTTAGATTTTTTAAACTTTTTTTCTTCAGTTGAATTAGCTTAAATTTACAAACAAAACGTCATTTTGAACCAGAAAAAAACATTTTTTTATTTAAAAATAGCAAAATACTTCATTGCAACAATGTAGACTTTTTTCAAAAACTTGTTAAGTCAGGAGATTCAGTGAAATGCCCTGTTTCACAAATCGTCTCAGGTTAAACAAATTGGCATTTTTGATGGAAAAAAGATTTGTCAAAAAATTCCCAACTAGCTCTATTTCAGAGTAAAATCAGAGCTTAATGTTTCTAAGATCAGAAATCTTTCAAATGTATTTTCTGTTTACCTAAATTCTTCAGAGTGGAATAGAAACAGAAAAAACAAAATAAAATGAGAAGACCCAAATAAAATCCTCAAACCCCACAGGGTTGTTTGTTCTGTTTTGTTTTTCTGTGAGAAAAAACAAAACTCAGGTTTTATAATTCTAGTTTCTTCTCATGAGGGGTTCTGTTGGTCCTTTTCCTGAGTGTTGTTTTTGCCCACTGTAAACTCTTTTTACTGGATCTAAGTGCTCCGAATTTCCATGTTCAGTGGTGTATTTGTGGGCATTCATGTATTTGTAAAGTGCCTATTCCCTTTCCTCCAAGTTTGGACATTTACAGCATCTCACCAGGTTTCTGTTGCGGTTGTAGTCCCCTGAGGTTCTATACATGAAAACAAGTGATGTCTGTTTGGATTTCTCAGTAACGTTCTTGAGTTAGAAATTCTGTTCTTTTGAATCTATTTATTTAAACACATGGATTAAATTACATATCATATGTTTAATCGGTTATAATAAATGCAAAACTATAGTCACTGTATGCAGAAATAAATAGAGGATCTATGGTGATGTGGGGGTAGAAAGACCTATTTAATTCATGGGAATTAAAACTTCATGGCATTTCATACAGTCACATATTTGTGTTGTTTAGGTGTTGGTGTTTTCGTCGTCTCCTTCTGCTTTTCTCTATTCAGTTCAAGTTCTTATACCACCATTAGCACTATAGTATCTGAGCGCCATACTCAGCCCTGTCAACTCCCCCTGACTGAGTATTTAGTTACTGTGGAAATGTTTGTGTCATGTGTATGAGTGGCCCTTACTCAGATTCCCCTCAAATGCAAAATTGTCTCCATTTCTACTATGATGACTAACTTTTTGTTACTCTGGCTTCTGAAATGCAGAAGTGCATGTGTTGGTTCTGACAGCATATAGTAAGTGGCATACTGTAGTAATCAAGAGTAAGACACACAACGGTAATTTAAGTGAATGCTTCCTAAGAAACTGTTATGTGAAATAGCAGTATTTTGAACAAAAAAATAAACTAACGGCCAGATCCTGCACCACTTACTTAGACAAATCCCTGGGAAGTTCAATAAGAGATTTCTCCAGAGGGTGAGATTGTACCGTCGAGGTGATATTCATCCCTATGCAATAGACCAGCACAAGGTCTATGCATCATTTACATACAAATTAAGCAGTATGTTAAAGACTTAAGTGGGACTTAAGTAGTGTCTATACCTTGTGATGGAACTATATTAGTGAATTTTGCTCCAAATGAGAAATACTATCATGCAGGATAATTCAGACTTAATGGACTAACACATACAATTTAATTTAAAAAATAACAAGTGGAAATTCAACCTGTAATCAGCCAGGTAATATTTTATAATATTTTAGTTGTAATGATACATTTGTTTACGGGAAGCTTTGAATAAGAACTTTTCAACTCTCTGCGAAAGCTAAGCATTTAAGCAGCTTCAAGTGATTTACAATTTATCTTCAATAATTCATTTTTCATAATCCTTAAGTAAATGTTGTTCATGTGGAAGCCATAAACTGCAGAGATGTCAACTTAGAGCAGCGTATTTTGTTACCTTTTCTTGCAAAAATAATTCAATTCTCAGTCATTGTCATAGTCTGATACCCTTTACATGGAAGTATGTATTCTATACATTAGTCTGCAAAATGATGTGAACGTTAATTTTCTTGAGTCTTGCCTCTACGAGATGTTTATAAATAAAGCCTTTACAGTGTTTGTAACTACTGTATATGTGTGTATTCTGAATGTTGGTAGCCTACCATTTTGAATAAGCCTGTAATAGTATACCAGTATAGCAAGAGCTAAAAGTAAGTACACAATGGGTGCTTTTGTGAGATTTACTGTTATTTTATTCCTTACAGGGAAGTAAGTTTCAGGGTGTGTAGCACATAAGCATTTTCCTTAATGCAACCAATTTCGTTTCAGTCATTTAAAGAGCTGTCAGAAAATAGTTCTGAAGGGATCAGCAAACAATGGTAATTTGCCAATTTAAATGTTTAGTTAGTTTTGCAAAAGTCAAAAAATGGAATGTGCTCCAGGAAAATCCTAATAATGTTAATACCACTAAATTGCCAGCAGGTCAGTTTATATGAGAAATTTCATGTTGCCTACTCTTTATTGTACTTGTCTAATTATATTGGGCCAGATCCTTGGCCTCAAAACAGCCCGTTAGCAACACTGGCAGAACAAAGGGTCTACAGAACTGGCTTAATTGGCCCTCTGATGATTTCCCTGGCATCCGAGAGTCCTCCAATGGTATAGAGCTGGTGTAGCCACTTCTCGTAACCTCTAAGGCATGAGCACTGTTGTACTCTGGTGATCTCCAGCTTCCCTTTGATGGGCACTGGAGCCGGGTGCAATTAAGAACTTAAACCAGGGGGTGAAGCAGAATCAGGGAGGCATAGAGGTGATATAAAAATATGTTTGCCTATGGTACTCTGCTTAGCACAGCTTGGCTAGACTAGAGGATCTAGAATTTAATACGACAACAAAAATGCCTTTAAATACAAATGTTTTTAAGGTAAACTGCAAATACAAAATGTAAAATTAAGTTAAGACCTGAAATATATGCTAGACACCCCATTTCATTTCAGAGCATGAAGGATGAAAGTTTAAATGAACCCCTTTTTACTTCTTTTTCTCCTCTGAATAATCTTAGTCATTTCTGGCATCAAGTGCAAGCCATGTAACCTGTGATGTCAGAATGACACCATCTCAGAATGCACCAATGTAAAAGGAAGTACCAAGAGAATTACACAAAAGGGAAAAAATAGTTTACATGTTTGATTAGCTAAATGGGCATTTAGGTCCCAATTCAGCAAAGGACTTAAGCACATCCTTCATTTAAAGCATTTATTTAAGTTTTGTTGGAGTCAATGGGACTTAAACTTGTACTTAAAGTTAAGCACATGCTTAAGGGTTTTGTGGAATCAGACCTTCACATTTAACTCTGGACAGAGCTCTTTTTTTTTAATTTTTGTTTTTTTACTTCACCTGAAATAATTAATATCCGGTAACTATCCATCCTTTATTTTGAAATCTTAGAAAGTTTTAAGGGAGAAATTGTGACTCCATTGAAGTCAATGGCAAAGCTCCCATTGACTTTAATGGATCCAGGATTTTGCTAGAATTATTTTATATCTTTTATTGCACAGGATGGTCTATGTGGCAATACAACTCAAACCCAACCCCACCCCACTCCCAATTTCTGATTAAATACAGGTCTTCAGACAATCCATTGGTTTTGACCTACTCCAGTCAGTAAGCATATTCACCACGTGTGCTTTTTCTATACTTCACTAGAGGAAGCATAGTGAAATGCATTCTTGAGAGTGATTCATTAAGCCCTAAAGGTGTGACCTACTTTCCAGTTACACAGATCAGTTTTGCAGATCTGTTATACTACTTATTGTCATGCTACAACTTGGCATGCATGAGAGATGATGCCTAGAGTAAAATACCAACACTGCAGATTCATCCTCACTATCCCCAGGTAACCTGCACTCTTTCTTACCTTAAAAAGTGTTGAAGAGATGTAATGCTATTGCAAAAATACTTCCCTCTCATTGAAATGCAGACATGTGAGAGAGAGTTGCTAACCTTTAATAAATAACTTAAAAAATAAGCCCAGCAGTGTACCAGATTACTTACAACATGTTGCACTTTTACACTGCCTTTCTTGTTATGCCACTCCATGGCTCCTTCTGATTTTTTCCCCTTATGGTAGAAGGAAAAATGCTAATCTTTCTCTAACACTGCAAAGAAAGGGATAGCACAGAACATTCTGCACGTGTCCACAGCAGTCTCTTCACTTGAGCTAAGAGCACTGTTTTCACCATCAGTTCTCATATCTTGGCCATTAGTAACTAGTTGCCCACTTATGAAAAAAAAATGTTTCTTCTAGGGATTAGACAGTCAAGGGTCATGCACAAATGCCCTCTGCAATTTCTTCGCTTTGTGCTCTCTTGAAAAGAAATCTAGCACACAGAATTGTGGGAAACCAGTCCTGATTGGGACCTGTAGGCACTACTGCAACAGACATAATACACATTAAAAATACTGGTTTCTAAACAGTTTATATATTGGAAGGGTAAGCCCCACTGATGTTGCTGTATAAAAACACTGCTTTTCTCAGAAGAGCTTTCAGAGTTAATACTGTGGAGTTCTTCAAAAGGTTTTTTTGTCAATTTATTAATGATATTAAAAGAAATACCAGGAAGAAAGATTAATGTCGGCATTAGAACTGGGTGAATAGTGTGAGAAAATTACACATGGACATCTTTGTGACTTCTAAAAAGAATGTTGCTGCAACCATTTGTGGACCCACTTATTTATTTGCTTTTGGCAAACAAACTTTCAGGTGAATGTTTCTTTTGTCTGAACGATTATGGAGAGGGAATGAAGTGGAATGAGGGAAAGAGACACATTTTGTATCCATGTGTATTTTTCTGTCACAAAAGCATGTTGTGCAAAGCCTTAAGAAATGAAAATTCTCTGCTCATATATTATAATTTAACCAAATCAAGATGTCTCTAGCTTCACTGCCTCTCAATCTCTCAGCAAAATCTTTTTTCTTCTCTGTTCTTTTCGGATATTCAAGCTTAGATTAGGTAAAGATTGAGTGGGGGAGGGGCTGGAGTCACTTTCAGAACAAAATCCCATAGAGATATGTTCTATATGGAATGTTATGATTTCACAGGCTCCCATGGTTCCTGAACCTGGAGTAGTTTGATTTCCTGGTAGCTCAATGGTGTGATATTTAGCATGATTGTAGTCTCATGTCAATGAGTGAATGAGATTAACGCACAAATGACAGTTTTTGCACTCTTTCTCTTAATCACTGATCAGGACAGGCAAGTGAATAAGGACAGACACAAGGATTGATAGTAAGCAGCAGGCTGAAACTTAGCAATCTTCATTGACTGTCTATCCTGTGCACTGAGTGAGACAGAGGTTCTGAAGAACAAATACTAAGTGATCATGAATTTAAGGACTATGGGTAAAATATCTAAAGTGCTTAAGTGCCTGAGGAGCCTAAGGCCCATTGTAACATAAGTACTTAGGAACCTAAGTCTCATTGACTTTAAGTTAAGTCTCAATTACTTTATTACTCAGTAATAAGGTCTGTGAAGGGTGTAGTACTATTCACAGTAGTCAGTTGAAGAACTTACACTGGAACTCATGGTCTCCTCTGGGTGCTCAGCACAGTGAATATTATTCACAATAAATTATTTGACCAGCTCTCCTATGTATGGCTGCAAGGCTGGGACTACACAGAGACATTTGAATGGCCGGTTTGAAGCTGCAGAAGCCAGCTTTGACAAAGTCGTATCTACTAGAACATTTAGTGACATTTTGCAGTCTATTTTATGTTAAACCACCCAATAGCTGAATGCATCAAAGATGTGAAACTGCGAGTTGCTGAGCAGCTTTATCTCCAGTTGCACTTGACAGGAGCAAAGGGCACTCTGCACCTTGCAGGATCAGAATCTGGAACTCAAAGGAGTATACCAATATGTTCTGTAGAAACCATGTACTTTACTTTTGTTTGGTATGCACAGTAGGGTTCCACTCCAGATCTAAAGTAAAGGTAATCGTGTTCCACTCTTGTGTTTCCTTGCAGACAGCAGCCTCAGATTCCAATCACCACAGGAACAGGTGTTGTCTATCCTGGTGCTATTACTATGGCAACTACCGCACCATCACCTCAGATGACATCTGATTGCTCTAGTACCTCTGCCAGTCCAGAGCCCAGCATCCCTGTCATTCAGAGCACTTATGGTATGAAGACAGACAGTGGAAGCCTTGCTGGAAATGAAATAATAAATGGAGAGGATGAGATGGAAATGTATGAGGACTATGAGGATGATCCCAAATCAGACTATAGCAGTGAAAATGAAGCCCATGAGGCTGTCAGTGCCAACTGAGGAGTGTTTGCAGAATTAAAGTACTCTGACTCTTTTGATTTTTTGTTTTTTTGTTGAACAAAAAGTTCTTAAAGAGCCTGCATGCATGTGTGGCTCCTACAGTTACATCAGCAGAATGGTCTTAAATGTTTCTTAACGTGTGAGACAGATTGTTCCCCTAATTTTCATGAACCTGTTTTTTTTTTAATTTAGGTGAAGACATATATTAAATATCAGACATTGGGACTTGAAAACTTATATGAATCAATAGCTGTCTTACAAGTCTTACCTTTTGTCTCTTGTCTTTTTTTTTTTCTCCCCTATTTGGATGCTGATAGAAGTTTAAGTTTTTGTTTTAGATGGGGGTTATACATTCTCACTCAGGTATGCTGTGTCAGCCTACAGGTTGTGAATGTGTTTTTATTCTGGATTATTTTAGAAAACAAAAACTGCAGATTTCATATTGTGACACAGAACAAGTCCACAAGTGTACCCATCTGTGTGTCAGAGCTCATCTTTTAAACAAACTCTGAATTCCACTTTTTCCACATGTATAGCTGAACTTCTGATGTGCCAAACTTTTCATAACTTTTGAATCTTAACATTTTAAAAAAGTCTTAAGGGAGACACTGTAAAGTCTTAGACAATCCTTTGGCATCTTAAAAAAATATATGTAAAACATAATTTTTTTTCCAGAAAATGGTAAAGTACTCAGGAATCTGGAGACAGGATATTCTTAAGTAGTGAATAAGATTGCCACAGTGCATGTGCCCAATTGCTTTTGCCTCTTGATATGCTATTAGCGCAAAATATTAAGCACAAAAGCGCGATCACCAGCTATGGACAGGCCTGTCTTAGCAGTGTGAGGCCACCTCTGACTACATTCTTTATCCCTTTGCTTTTAACCCTTGCATTCAGTCTTAACACATTTTCTCTTAAATAATTTATTCATTCCAGAATGTCAAGGGTGCAAATACTTAATATTTATTTTAAAATGTACTGTTGGTGGCATTACATTTATAATTCCTTATGATTGTCTTAAAGAGCCCTTTCACTTTCTTCCCCCAAAACGTGCAGGTGCCTGAAAATAAAAAGTGCACCTGCTTTCCAAAATGAAAGTGGAATTTGTGAATGGAAAATCCAATTATTTCCATAACACTATACATCCAAAGAACATCTGGAACCACTATACTGCATGCAATGCAGTATAGAATGGATACTTTTAATATGTACATACAGTACATATACTCCTATATATTTCTGTGTGTCATGATACACACCTATACTTATATAATATACAGATGAACAATCAATGGAGACAGGTGCATTCAATATCTCTTCAGAGTCTGCATGGATGGCTTTGTAAGGCCTGTAGAATCAAGTAGTGAATCAACGTTCTGTACATCCCCATTCCAATGGTGACCTGCAGGAGCTTTCTGATATCTTCAGTGTATTTATGCAGTGATTTATTTGTGAAATTCCTTGAGGGAAAACTCACACAAATATTAGTTGCATGGGAATGGGAGCTGGAACTCCTGAGTTCCTTTGCTGGCTCAGCCATTGACTCGCTGAGTGACTTTGGGCAAGTCATTTAAGCCACAGTTCTATGAACACTTACGTAAGTATTTAATTTTACTCACATGTATGAGTCTAACTACATATGTGTTTGCAGGATTAGGGCCTTAATGTCTCTGTGCCTCAATTTCTCTATGTGTAAAATGAGGATAATGATGTTTCTTTATATCATAGGGGTATTAAGAAACTTTATACATAATTATAAGGTGATTTGGGATATTTGGATGAAACCTGCTATAAAATGCAAAATATTATTATTGTATTATTAGAAACAATATCAAAGACAAAGAAAACTTCTGGAAAATATATGGGGGGAAAAGAGAGGGAACACTCCTAGGTTGAGTAGTTATTGAATGTTCAGAGACAAAGAGAATATAAAAAGGGAGAATTTTTCTTTTTTTCACTCCCATTCCACTCTTGATACTCACAAATAACTCAGTGTCCATAATAGTACTGGGGGTCTGATCCTGCACTTGAGCTGAGCGTCCTCAACTCCCACTGACTTTACTGCAAGTTTAAGGTGTTCAGCACCTCCGCGAAACAACACCTTGCAGAATCAGATACATGCAAATAAACATATATGGACCTGATCCAGCTCCCATTGATTTTAATGAGCATTGGATCAGGCCCCATATGACTAAATAGGTACAGTGTTAATACAAGTTATCTTCATGCCCACCACACAATCTTGTAAAGCTTCCTGTAAGATCTAATGACGAGTCGCTGTGCTGTGAGCTATCATTTCTCTCACAACTGCAGCTGTTTGAGTAGTGATAACCGGTTTCACCACTGTAGGAATCACATCTAAATGTGCAAAAACAAAGAAGATTGTTCAGTTTACAGGACGATTTATAAGGATAATGACACAGAAACACAGTGGTCAAATTTCTCTGACCATTTTGTAATTTGGAACAAAATGCTATATTTTTACTATTTATTAAGTGTGTTCTAAGTCCATGTCTAATAGCAATAAACTGGTCTAGCCAAGACTTTAAAGGCATATGCTGTGTCATTAGCTGGTGAGCGCCCTCTTTAAGCTGGCTAAGGTACTGATAGAAAGTGTTTTTTTGTTCTTAATATTTCCTGGAGATTTGAGCTGTTTTTAATACATCTAGCTTGGATTAGGTGGGAGGATACTCTATTATTTCCTAAAGAACAACTATTTATTAATGTCTTACAGATTTCACTATTTCTAAATAGCTCTCCTTCCCCCCACCTCATTTCTTTTCTCTTTCTCTTTTCTTTCTGGTGCTGTTGCATAGGTAGAATGCTGTACTGCTAGCATTTTTTTTATGTAATTATTTTTGCACAAAGGCAAACATTTAGATTAGTAGGTTAATTTTTTTTAATTTTATGACCATGCCAAAATAATATTCTGCAGGCTGGTGGAGAACAAAGGACTGTTCTTTAGGACTGAAACTTGATTTTGCTTGTAGTACAAAAAACACACACACTCACAGATGTTGTTTCGTAAGTGTTATAAGCACTGGATATAAATGGTATTTTTTATCACTTCTGACTAATGTGAAACTGTTGTACGAAAACTATATGAACAAAAGTCATCTGTTTCGACTCGTGTGGGCCTGCCTCACAGTTGCCGGATTTGAGTCATTTTTATGTCTTATTTCATTTATTTATGCAAAATACATGTATGTATGAACACTTTGTTTTAGCTCCCGCCCTGCCTCAATGTTCATGTTCTGTCACTTAAAGCCACATTCTTGAAAATGATTGGCTATTCAGGAATCACCAGATTGTAAAACCTGCATTTATTGGTTGGAGAAGTGGGAGGGAAGTAACTGAATCTAAATTGCGCATATAAGCATTTTATTGTATTTATTAGCCGACATTGGCTCTAAAATGTCAGTGGAAATCAAGGAAGGACAATCATAAGGAAAAATTATGATTTTTTAATTGGAGCTCAAAACAAAGTTTTTAATGAATTTACCATCTCATTTTAGATATTTTTAAACATTGTGTAAATATAACATAGGAAATAGAATTTTATTTTTTGTTCATGGATACTTAGTGAAGCATAAGTTATGTATTTACTTTGGTTCTGTATCAGTGTATGTTGGTCCATATTAAATGCTGACAAGTCACTGTACCTCATGTAGATGCTGAATTTACACCTGCAGTGTGAGAGCAGTATTGTGGACCTGTAGCTGGGACAGCAAGATGCCTCACTTGTGCTCTCTTTGAATTTTAATTGCATATTCCACAAACAGAATACTTTTTTTCTTTTTTCTTATAGAAAGTTTATACATATCAAATTTCCAGTATAGCTGGTAGGAAACTCAATTTGCTTTGTGAATCCGAGCAAAACTGATGAAATAGTTTCATTCCTATTTGAAAGCAGATAATGGCATTTTGGAGGCAACAACACGTGCCTCAAGAAGATTATCATCATTAAGCGAGCCCTTGCAAAGCTAATTAGATTTAATACTGTTAAACTGTTGATTGCTGTGTTCATTATGTCATGATATCGTCATATCAGGAGTTAAAAACAGGAAGAAATATTGGCACAGAGGCCATGTGGAATTGTTTTCTAAGCATTGAGTTTAAGTACCGCAGAATAATTCTGAGTTTAAAATAATCATGCCATTCAGGTAATGCACAAATATAGTAAAGCTATTTTTACTGTGAACTGAAACAGTTTTACAGTATAGTTCCCTATTTAGTTAACAGATGCAATATATTTTCTTTTTGGAAACTTATAAAAAACTTATTTTCAAGAGAAGAACACTCCTGAAGCTGTCTGGTGCCAGCTAGCGGTAAATTGTTGACTTCACTTGGTGTTTGACGAAACAGAAATTAGTCTTAATGGAATAGAACCTCTGATTTTCAAGGTACATGTTTACATGGGGAAGCAACCCTCTTGGAAGGGCCCAATTCTGATCCATGTACACGTTCATGTATCACCATCTAGCTTGTGAAACCAGCTGCTGAGAATGCATGGGATCAGAAAGTTCTCCTAAATTGGTGTGTTTAGGCTCATCAAGAGGTAGGGTAAGGGTAAAAGATGGGATTGCTACAGAGTGGGAACTCCAAAATGAGTGACTACACTATTATTTCAGTAGGGTTATGTACAGAAAGTACTACGCCCTGTGAAAAGAGTACAACAGTCGGTTGAAAATAATGATTGTTTAGAGTGTAAACAGAACCATGCCCTAATACTAAATTCAAGCATGGTCCCCGCATTGTCCCTATGGATTACTGTTTTTGTGTTGTCAAAGACATGAAATTTCTTAAACTTTATCAAAATCATTTTTAGTAAGAAATATTGCAAGGCCCCCAGCAAAACACAAGTATCTGCTTAACTTTAAGCATGTGAGTAGTTCCATTGAAATGAATGCAACACCACTAAGTTGTTCAAAGTTAAGCATGTGCTTAAATCATTTGCTGACCCAGGGTTACACTGCCAACAACTGCACTAGAAATTCAGCCAGTAGAAAGTATGATATAAATAATATTCTTATATTTTAATGAGAAGTTGACAAACGGTCTCAGACCCCAGGCATTTGCATGCTTGTTCAAGACTCAAGTTGGCACTTAAGCGTGTTCATTTAAAAAAATATTATATAACCTCATTTGATCTTTTACAAAATACTTACTCTTGCTCCTTAAATAACTTCTTCATCCAAACACCTTTTTTTATATAAACCCATTATAGTCTGTGATTTTTCTCAGATATTACATTTTTGATATACTGTAATTCCCTGATCCTACTACAGAACAAAAAAAGCATTAAAAGATATGTATATGGAAACATATTTCATTTGACTCCGCATCCCTTTTATGTACCAGATGCATTTAAAAAAGCTGACAAAGAAGTATTCTGAGAGTTCACACATTGGGTGCAAAGGGATGGGGGAGGGGCTAAAGGAAAACGTATCAAATTGGTATTTATGGCAATATGAAAGCTATAAAGCAATTTAGTGACATTGCTTGCTTTGTAATTTCCGCTTTCTTAAAAAACACAAGTGAGGTCCTTGGTGCTCTTAGAGTATGGGGAATGTGCAAATATTTAACTGTTTGTATGCTGCACATTGCAGACCTGCTAGTGTGCATTCTCCGTTTGTCTTCCTTTGTCATTTGTGTTTTGTTTTCTCGAAAGCACCATTTTTTTCCTTCTTCAGCTTGTAACAGAGTAGGATGTTTAGCATTTATGTTCACTCATTATTGTATTTGCCATGTAAAAATTTTTTTATTACATTAAGGCAAGCTTATAAGCTGTTACTACATAACTTATCTTACTGTAACTCTTATTTCCTGACATTGTAATTTGTTTGTGATGTATATTGTGAGATTGTACTCTATGTTAATTTAATCAGCACAATTCACTGACATGCTGGACTGACATGCTAGCTGCTGTTTCCAATTGTAAAGTTTGTGTAGAGCTGTTGGGACAACTGAGACTCTCTTGTCAAGGTACTATGCTTTGGTTCCTATAGCAACACTGTGGGTGTGGCTCTTAAAATGCTAGAGCTGCTGTTTGTACACCCACTAGCAAATTTTAACTGGCAGGTTTTCTTTGTAGAAATTCTATATACAATGCAGGTACCTACCCTGGGCCCATGGCTGGTAAATATTTGGGCGTTTAGAGGAAAAACTAGTGTCTATTGCTGCTTTGAATATGTTTTAAAGTCTGAAAATGTAAATAATTTATCAAAAAAAATCTTGTACAGTCCAGTGTAAAGTTTTTAAATGAACTTAAAGGTTGCCATCACATCTTACTCACACTCTCCTCTGGATACAGTAAAAACGAAAAAAAGTTTGCTAAGGATATTGATTTAAAACAAAATCTGCTCTCAATTAAAAAAAAGAGAATCCTTATTCGTAGCTGTGCTTCATTGCATAAACAGACGACTTGGATTTTGTTGTGCAGTATTGACGTGAGGTAAATTAAATATTAAATAATCTTTCAGTGGTACATTTAAGAGTCTTCTCCTCCTCTGCCTCAGTAATAAATGGAAAAGACACAACTGAAAGACACAGTCCTTAGACAGTATATTTTGGTGTATGTTGGCACCTTACCTACATGTTTGGGATTGTGGGGGGATTTTTTTTTTTTTTTTTTTTTGCACAAGGTGCTTTCCTGATATGTTAAACATGTCATCTTTGGGTAATACCGTATATGCCATGATAGGGGTATAGACCCCTCAGGGGAGTGTCTATAAGACTGCCTATTTATGCTCATTTACCTCAAGACTGTCCTCTCTACCCTTAATCTATTCACCATCACTCCATCTTTTGTACTGCTGTTGACACTTACAAATTAAAGATAAATTTTGTTTTATGACACATGCGTGTGGCTTTTTCTATGCCTCTTCCATTATGTGTCCCCTCTTTGCCTCCTTTATTTTTTCCCCATCCCAACATAAAACACTTTAACTAACTATAGGCAAACTCAACAACATGAAAAACTGTACGGCCATATTGCTTTGTCTGGGAACTGCTCTCTTTTCTATATTATGATTGGCTTTGAGGTTAGTAATTACTTAGTCACAGTTCTCCTAGGAAAAGAATAAATTACATTGAAGTATTCTGTAGTAAGTATAATGTAATAGAGACTGATGGCTGTGCATTACAT
The DNA here is from genome assembly GCF_025201925.1 of Gopherus flavomarginatus. Lineage (NCBI taxonomy): Eukaryota > Metazoa > Chordata > Testudines > Testudinidae > Gopherus > Gopherus flavomarginatus. The sequence goes on from NC_066621.1 coordinate 56,176,615, forward strand.
CAGATTTTAGGCCTGTTTCTGTTATTGCACAAGCCAAACATCTCCAGATGTCCAAGAAGAAATGAATCCTTCCATCCCTAGAGACAACATGACACACAAGCCTATTAAAAGTATACATCAAGTTATGAAAGCTCTATGATTAAACATTTAGGGTCAAATGTGGATGCCAATGAAGTAAATGACCCAAAAAATTGACTTGAGTGATACTAAGATTTGGTCCTTAGTAAATAATGGAAGAGTTATTCCACTGCAACTGCAAGACTAAACCCCCATCAAGGAAGAAAAGGAGCACAATGTCCCTTTAGCTATTGGAACTGCACTACAATTCAGTATGACATGGAAATCACCAGACTGCATCAGAAAACAAAGACAGGAAAGTGACAGGTCCAGCTTAAAGTGAGGGAAACCCAGAGCTGAGGCCTATGCTCTTGTTACCATGTCTAGGTTTTGAGCACACCGAGTAGGTCTGAGATAAGGGTTCAGATCCATTGAAGCCAATTTATACCAGTTGAAGGGCCCACGGTGCAAAGTTAGCTTTTATTTTGAACTTTCAAACATTTAGTAATTAGCTATGAGTCTTTTCATGTTTATAGCTGAGAAAAATGATCACAAAGACACATAGTAATTGCATGAGTGTCCATTAAGAGTACAAGGGGATGAGGAACAGGATGTGAGGAGCCACTGCTCCTGACACCAGCAACCAGGCAAACAACTTCCTTGAAACACAAGAGTGTGCTAGGAGTTACACCCAACTAGTACATCATGGAGGGAGCCATGTCCCCAGAAGAGTGAGCTTCTGGAAGACAAGACTGTCGAGCAAAGGCAGCTAGTGTGTCTACTGAAACCAGCTGCAATTATTAGCTGACAGCAGCTCAGTGAGCACACTGTCCCTTCTTGTGGGAGCAGCAAAATGTGCTTGCGATGCGTGGTGGTGACCAACCCTGAACAATCTTGCCTTGCGCCATCAGATTTCATTATATGGAGGACACAGTTGACAGCCTTTCTATTCATCGTTAGTGCTCTGGCTTGCTTATGATATGGTATTTCAAATCCTAAATGTATAGGATATAAGCTTAAGCCTTAATGAGATTAATAATAAAAATACTCTGCATGCACGTGGAATTTTTGAGATGAAATAGCAAAGTGATTGCCAAATATCTGTTTAGCCTCACAACTCCCCTGTGAGATGGGTACGTATTATTACTCCTGGTTTAGCAATTGGGAAACTGAGGCACAGAGAAGTTGAGCAACTTCTCTGAAAACAGCAAATGACAACAAGTGAGGGGAACAAGCAAGATTAGAATTTAGAAGCTCCTCATGCCCAGTTGTGGTTTCATGCCACTAGAACACACTGTTCTGAGAGCAGAACCCAAGCTGCATCTTTAGCATACAGATTTCATTCAACACGCACAATGACTAGTTTGATGCCATTGTGGTTTATTACTGTTAATATTTTTCTAAACTGGAATGTGCTTTATGAAGTTCTGCTTTCTCATTGGTTGCTGTGCTGGTATTTTTTCAGGAGTTAATTACTAGCATAAAAGCCAAACAGTAGCAGCTGGCCCAGAAGAAAAAAGAAACAGTAATTGATTTATTTTTAAATATATGGTTGATAATAGCAACCATGAGCTCCCAGGTTGTGTCTTTCCCAACACTTAATTACCAGATGGGTTAAGGTCTTCAACTATTGCAATTGGTCATTAGCTACCAGGAAGTGTCCTTCCTGTCATCCGTTATTGCTTAATTGTATGGAGACCCACTGCAGTATAGGCCTGTTAAAGCTGTGGATTAATTGGACTCTGGCCCTTAATAGTTCTAATAGTCTATCATATCAAGGCCACAGTAGGTTAGCAGTTAGGTTCTTGACGTGATAGTCCATAACAAATTCTTTCAGAGCTATTCTAGTTTATATTAATGCCTATTGGATGATTGACACAGTAAAACATAATTGCCCTGAAGAAATCATTTTGGTCAGTTGTATTAAGAACCATTTAGTGACACTTTAATTCACTTTGATACGGTAGCCTCTAAAAGCTTCTATGCTCATATTAAAGCCTACTTAGCCACTAGTGTAGTGTTGCAGTTCATCAGGGAAGGATCACTCACTTTTGCTATGGAGCGCAACAGGTTCTCATAAGTGTTTCAAACATTTTCCCTCAAATAGTCTATCAATTTACAAAAACTCTTGAATTCCCTTCAGCTGTGTTTATGACCCATTGTGCGTGTACTGTCTGCAAATAGTTTAGCAAATAACTTATTGGCAAGAATATTCCTGCAAACAGCAGATTTTTAGAGAAGGTCAGAGGAATAATCATGGACAGTGAAATCTGAATGTGTATTTGCACCAAAAACCTAATTCTGGCCCCAGTTCAGCAAGATATTTAATCATGTGTCTAATTTAAATTGTGTAAGTGAAATACCTTAAGTTAGACACATACTGTGGGATCCACAAAGGGACTTAGACTTCTCCACATGGAGCATCACAGCACCTAACTTTCAGGTGCTTAGTAACTTATGGAGCAACACTGCAATTCACCTAGCAGAGTTGGGGGTATTAGGCACCCAAAAGATGAATGGAGGTGCCTAAAAATGTGATCTACTAAATCCAGCATGCTAGAGGCCAGCCAATGGCAGATGCTGACCAGAGAGGTTAATCTCCACTTTTCTCTCTGACAAAGGCATCTAAATGTGGGCTGCAGTGAAGTGCCTAGCTCTGCTAGTGACCCACAAACAAGAATCTCTCTCCTTGAGCTGGATAGCTTCAGCACCTAAGTCATCTCTTGTGAGAATGAGTTAGGCACCTGCCTCACACCACACAAAAATGGGAGGGAAGGAGGTGGCGGTAGGCCTGGGGTTAGCGCTTTCACTGGAGATGTGGTAGAGTCCAGATCCAGTACCCTCTCCCTACTAGAGGGGGAAGGAAGGATTGGAATATGGGTCTACAATACCTCTTTAGAGCTCACTCCCACCACTGGACTATGGGATATGCCGATGTAAACCAACCCTCTGAGTCCAGCTTGTAACCATATGTAGGCATCATGGCAGGCTCTGGGTATCATGCCACAGCATCCGTGGACATTAATTTGGCATGTTCATCACAAGTGTTCAATGGTGGCTTGTATAGGCACAGGAGCAGGGTCATGCTATGGTTTCCGGATGCAGATGTATGCTCCATTAACCACTCCCAAAGTGCATAAGAAGGCTGCCAGCCAGTACAATTCCACCATATTTTTCCCACTGGATGGCTGGGTCGGTGGGGAAATCAACGTACTCTTGTTACTTGTCCAGTGATGACCTCCAGAAATTAGTCCAGCACTCTGGCAAACATAGGCTGCTGACGAGTGTCTGTGCAGTGACCTGCTGAAAAGCTCTTGTGGCCAGTATGGCCAGGGCAGTGCCGACTCTTGAGGCGATGAATAGTGCCTGGCTCCTGCGGGTGCTGGCAGACAGGTCATCCTGCAGGATATTGCAAAGACGGTGGCATGTGATTGGGTCCAGCCTACTGGGCTGGATAGAGACAGACTGGGGAGATTCCCCTGGAAGTGGGGAACAGCTGGTTTTCGCAGATGGTGGCTGGACTCAGGTTTGGAAAAGTATTTAGGGCAAAATTTCCCGGACTTGGCACTTAACATTAGGCTTCTAAACCCCTATTTAAACAGCTAAATATATCAGTGGCCTAATTTACAAAACTGCCAAGCGCCTTTACCTCATTAACTTCAATGGCTTTTGTGGGTTCGCGGCACCTATGACAATCAAGCCGCTTAGATTTAGGGGTCTTAACATGAGTTTAGGAATATAATTGTAGACACTAGGCTTTAAAAATGTTGTGCCCAATGCCAAGCTCACTTGTAGTTACCATAGCAAAATAATAGTCTTAGATGCATGTCTGATGCTAATAAAACAGTAGCTCTCACATGCAGTTATTCTAACACCTTAGTATCAGGTTAACGACTTATTCAGGCCCAGATCCTTAAAGGTATTTAGGTATCTAACTCCTATTGAAATCAATACATTTGAGGATATGTGTCATAAACAGATAGTTAAGGGTTAATGTCTCTTTTACCTGTAAAGGGTTAAGGAGCTCAGTGAACCTGGCTGACACCTGACCAGAGGACCAATAGGGGGACAAGATACTTTCAAATCATGATGGAGGGAAGTCTTTGTTTGTGCTTTTTGTTTTGTTCGTTGTTCACTCTTGGGGCTAAGAGGGACCAGACGTACACCCAGGCTTTCCCAATCTTTCTAAAGCGGTCTTTCATGTTTCAAAATTGTAAGTAATAGCCTGGCAAGGCGGATTAGTCTTATGTTTGTTTTCTTAATTTGTAAATGTGTCTTTTTGCTGGAAGGATTTTTACCTCTGTTTGCTGTAACTTTGAATCTCAGGCTGGCGGGGGGGTCCCTCTAGCCTATATGAATCTGAGTACCCTGTAAAGCATTTTCCATCCTGATTTTACAGAGATAACTTTTACTTTTTTTCTTTCTTTAATTAAAAGCTTTCATTTAAGAACCTGATTGATTTTTCCTTGTTCTAAAATCCAAGGGATTGAGTCTGAACTCACCAGGGATTGATAGGGGGAAAGGGGGGATGGTTAATTCCTCCTTGTTTTAAGAGCCAAGGAGTTTGGATCGGTGTAAAGCCTCTCAAGGCAACCCAGGGAGGGTAAAGTCTAGGGGGAAAAGGAGGGGTATGGTTAATTTCTCCTTCTTTTAAGACCCAAGGGGTTTGGGTCTGGGTTCCCCAGGGAAGGTTTTGGGGGAACAGAAAGTGTGCCAGAAGCTAACTTCTGGCTGGTGGCAGCGTACAAGATTTAAGCTAGTAATTAAGCTTAAAAGTGTTCATGCAGGTCCCCACTTTTTGTACCCTAAAGTTCAAAGTGGGGGAAAAACCTTGACATGATGAGCAGCAGTTGGGATTTTTAGGAACCAAAAGCCAGTAGGATTTTTTTTTTCTCTCCTTTCTAGCTGCTTGGAAAGCAGCCTGAGGGCAGAAGTGTTAAGTTTTTAACAAGGGTCTTTGTTAAGAGGAGGCTTCAAGCTGTGAGCCAGCAAACAGCCAGCAAAAGGCATTTACAAGTTGAATTGTTTTCTTTCTTTCTACCTTTTGTGTACAGCTAGTTAGAAAATCTCTGTTAACCAAGCAGCCTGAGCTGAAGCATCCCAGTCAGTAAGCTGCAGGGGGGTGCGGCCAGCACAAGAAAGCAGAAAAATGAGTGCCAAGAAAACAGTTAAACAGGAAAATGGCTAGGCTGGACGCAGAAGAAAAACTCAAAGAGGCTGACCGCAGGAGACAGCTGGAGATAAGAGAAAGAGAAGAAAAAGCCAAAGAGGCTGACCACCGGAGGGTTCTGGAGCTCCAGAGGGAGGCCCTGGAATTAGAAAAGGCTAAGCAGGATGGGAAAAGCCAACCCTAACAACCCTTCTCCAGGTACCATTCCCTATCCCAGGAAATTCCCCACCTACAAGGCAGATGATGATACTGAGGCCTTCTTAGAAAATTTTGAAAGGACCTGCCATGTTACAACATCTCTACAGACCAGTACATGATAGAGCTGAGGCCACAGCTCAGTGGACCCTTAGCAGAGGTGGTGGCTGAAATGCCTAAGGAACACATGAAAGATTATGAACTTTTTCAAACCAAGGCCAGAATCAGAATAGGGCTAACACCTGAGCATGCCTGTCGGCGGTTCAGAGCCCTAAGGTGGAAACCAGATGTGTCATTTACCCGACATGCCTACCAGATTGGAAAGAATTGGAATGCCTGAATATCAGGAGCAAATGTTAACTCTCTGGAAGAGCTGTCCCTCCTAATGCAAATGGAGCAGTTCTTAGAGGGTGTTCCTGAGGAAATAGAAAGGTACATCTTAGATGGGAAATCCAAAACTGTAATCGAGGCGGGGGAGATTGGAGCCAGATGGGTGGAAGTGGCAGAAAAGAAAAAAGCTACTAGCAAGGGGAGCAAATATCACAGGGGGCAAACCGAAAATAAACCCTATCACCTGGGGCAACGCAAGACCTCACCTACAACCCAAGGAAAGCCCTAGACACCCTATTGTCCCACCTCACCAGTCTCCAGCAACCCACCTCGGCCCAGTGACCAGTCAGCTGGGCGATGTTTTAAATGTAAAGAACTGGGACATATAAAGGCCAACTGCCCCAAAAACCCCAACTGAGTGCAGTTCATTACACCATCATCACACCAAAGATCCCCAGGCCCAGATGCCTCTCAAATACCCTTGGAGCAAAGGGAAACCTTGAGAGTGGGCGGAAAGAAGGTTATCACATGGAGAGACACGGGGGCACAAATGTCAGCTATCCACCAATCCTTAATGGACCACAAATTCATCAACCCAGAGGCACAAGTGACAATTTACCCATTCATGTCAAAATCTGTAAACTTGCCTACAGCTGAACTGCCTGTCCAGTACAAGGGCTGGTCAGGAATGTGGACTTTTGCAGTCTATGACAATTATCCCATCCCCATGCTACTGAGGGAAGACTTGGCCAACCAGGTAAAGTGGACCAAGAGGGTGGGAATGGTTACACACAGCCAAGCCAGGCAAGCTTCCAGACCCATCCCTGTTCCTGAGCCGTCCACAAGGGCCCCGTCTGTGTTACCAGAGACCCAGACAGAGGTAGTGGACCCGGATCCCCTGCCAATGACTGCAACAGCCACAGTGCATCAGTCCTAGAACCAGAACTGGAAAAGCAACCAGCACCAGAACCGTTGCCAGCACTGGCGCCAGCACTTGCAAACCCATCTCTAACCCCAACACCAGAGGGCGCCAGCGGGCCTGAACTGGCAGAAGCAGCAGACAACCCTACCCAAGAGGCTCAGCCAGAGCCTGAAATATCACATAGTGCACCAGCGGAAAGCAGTTCGCCATCAACGAAAACAACTCCATCACCTACGTCGCTTCCAGAAGGACCAAGCCCAAGTCCACAGTCTAAGGAGGAACTGGTGTCTCCAGCCTCAAGTGAACAGTTCCAGACTGAGCAGGAAGCTGATGACAGTCTTCAGAAAGCCTGGGCGGCAGCACGGAGCACCCCACCGCCTCTCAGCTCTTCTAACCGATCCCGATTTGTTGTAGAACAAGGATTTTTATACAAGGAGACTCTTTCTGGTGGACACCAGGAAGACTGGCATCCTCAAAAAACAGTTGGTAGTTCCAACTAAGTACCGGGGGAAGCTCTTAAGCTTAGCCCATGCTCATCCCAGTGGCCATTCTGGGGTGAACAGAACCAAAGACAGGTTGGGGAAGTCCTTCCACTGGGAGGGGATGGGCAAGTACATTGCTAATTATTTCCAGTCTTGTGAGGTGTGCCAAAGAGTGGGAAAGCCCCAAGACCAGGTCAAAGCCCCTCTCCAGCCACTCCCCATAATTGAGGTCCCATTTCAGTGAGTAGCTGTGGATATTCTGGGTCCTTTCCCAAAAAAGACACCCAGAGGAAAGCAGTACATACTGACTTTTGTGGATTTTGCTACCCGATGGCCAGAAGCAGTAGCTCTAAGCAACACCAGGGCTAAGACTGTGTGCCAGGCCTTAGCAGACATTTTTGCCAGGGTAGTTGGCCCTCCGACATCCTTACAGATGTGGGAACTAATTTCCTGGCAGGGACCATGAAAAATCTGTGGGAAGCTCATGAGGTGAATCACTTGGTTGCCACTCCTTACCACCATCAAACCAAGGGCCTAGTGGAGAGGTTTAATGGAACTTTGGGGGCCATGATATGTAAATTCATAAATGAACACTCCAATGATTGGGACCTACTGTTGCAGCAGTTGCTTTTTGCCTACAGGGCTGTACCACTCCCAGTTTAGGGTTTTCACCATTCGAACTTATGTATGGCCACGAGGTTAAGGGGCCATTACAGTTGGTGAAGCAGCAATGGGAGGGGTTTACTCCTTCTCCAGGAACTAGCATTCTAGACTTTGTAAGCAACCTACAAAACACTCTCCAACACTCTTTAGCCCTTGCTAAAGGAAACCTAAAGAATGCTCAGGAAGAGCAAAAGGCCTGGTATGATAAACATACCAGAGAGCGTTCCTTCAAAGTAGGAGACCAGGTTATGGTCTTGAAGGCGCAACAGGCCCATAAGATGGAAGCATCATGGGAAGGGCCATTCACGGTCCAAGAGCGTCTGGGAGCTGTTAACTATCTCATAGCATTCCCCACCTCAACCCTAAAGCGTAAAGTGTACCATGTTAATTCTCTCAAGCCCTTTTATTCCAGAGACTTACAGGTTTGCCAGTTTACAGCCCAGGGAGGAGATGATGCTGAGTGGCCTGAAGGTGTCTACTACGAAGGAAAAAATGACGGTGGTGTGGAAGAGGTGAACCTCTCCACAACCTTGGAATGTCTACAGCAGCAACTGATCAAGAAGGTGTGCACTAGATTCTCCTCATTGTTCTCAGCTACCCCAGGATGGACTGAACGGGCATATCACTCCATTGACACAGGTAATGCTCACTCAGTTAGAATCCCACCCTACCGGGTGTCTCCTCATGCCCAAGCTGCTATAGAATGGGAGATCCAAAACATGCTACAGATGGATATAATCCGCCCCTCTACCAGTGCATGGGCATCTCCAGTGGTTCTGGTACCCAAACTAGATGGGGAGATACGCTTTTGCGTGGACTACCGTAAGCTAAATGCTGTAACTCGTCCCAACAACTATCCAATGGCACGCACCAATGAGCTATTGGAGAAATTGGGACGTGCCCAGTTCATCTCTACAATAGACTTAACCAAGGGGTACTGGCAAGTACCGCTAGATGAACCCACCAAAGAAAGGTCAGCATTCGTCACCAATGCAGGGGTGTATGAATTTAATGTGCTTCCTTTCGGGCTGCGAAATGCACCCGCCACCTTCCAAAAACTAGTAGATGGTCTCCTAGCAGGATTGGGAGAATCTGCAGTTGCCTACCTCGATGATGTGGCCATTTTTTCTGATTCATGGGCAGAACACCTGGAACACCTGGAAAAAGTCTTTGAGCGCATCAGGCAGGCATGACTAACTGTTAAGGCTAAAAAGAGTCAAATAGGCCAAAACAGAGTGACTTACCTGGAACACCAGGTGGGTCAAGGAACAATAAACCCCCTACAGGCCAAGGTGGATGCTATCCAAAAGTGGCCCGTCCCTAAGTCAAAGAAACAGGTTCAATCCTTCTTAGGCTTGGCCGGATATTACAGGTGATTTGTACCACACTACAGCCAAATCGCTGCCCCACTAACAGACCTGACCAAAAAGACCCAGCCGAATGCAGTTAAGTTTACCCAGCTTAAAGCGACACTCATGTCTGACCCTGTGCTAAGGGCCCCAGACTTTGACAAACCATTCCCAGTAACCACAGATGCATCTGAGCGTGGTGTAGGAGCAGTTTTAATGCAGGAAGGACTGGATCAAAACTTCCATCCTGTCGTGTTTCTCAGCAAGAAACTGTCTGAGAGGGAAAGCCACTGGTCAATCAGTGAAAAAGAATGCTAGGCCATTGTGTATATCCTGGAAAAGCTACGCCCATACGTTTGGGGACGGTGTTTCCAGCTACAAACCGACCATGTTGCGCTAAAGTGGCTTCATACTGCCAAGGGAAACAACAAAAAACTGGTTCGATGGAGTTTAGCTCTCAAGATTTTGATTTTGAAATTCAACACATTTCAGGAGCTTCTAACAAAGTAGCTGATGCACTCTCCCGTGAAAGTTTCCCAGCATCAACTGGTTAAAAATTGTCCTTGAAATGTGAAAAGTCTTGTAGTTTTGCATAATTAGTGGTATATTGAAAGGTGCATGTGTTTTATTAATCTGTTTATTCTAAAGTTCTAGGAAGAAATCACCACCAGTGTGGTTCCACACTGTCTGAGATTTGGGGGGAGGGTGTCAAACAGATAGTTAAGGGTTAATGTCTCTTTTATCTGTAAAGGGTTAAGAAGCTCAGTGAACCTGGCTGACACCTGACCAGAGGACCAATAGGGGGACAAGATACTTTGAAATCTTGGTGGAGGGAACTCTTTGTTTGTGCTTTTTGTTTTGTTCGTTGTTTGCTCTTGGGCTAAGAGGGACCAGACGTACAGCCAGGCTTTCCCAATCTTTCTAAACAGTCTTTCATGTTTCAAAATTGTAAGTAAAAGCCTGGCAAGGCGGATTAGTCTTATGTTTGTTTCCTTAACTTGTAAATGTGTCTTTTTGCTGGAAGGATTTTTACCTCTGTTTGCTGTAACTTTGAATCTCAGGCTGGGGGCGGGGTCCCTCTAGTCTATATGAATCTGAGTACCCTGCAAAGCATTTTCCATCCTGATTTTACAGAGATAACTTACTTTTTTTCTTTTCTTTCTTTAATTAAAACCTTTCTTTTTAGGAACCTGATTGATTTTTTCCTTGTTCTAAAATCCAAGGAATTGAGTCTGAACTCACCAGGGATTTGTGGGGGGGAAAAGAGGAGGGATGGTTAATTCCTCTTTGTTTTATGATCCAAGGAGTTTGGATTGGTGTAAAGCCTCTCAAGGCAACCCAGGGAGGGTAAAGTCTGGGGAAAAGGAGGGGGGTGGTTAATTTCTCCTTGTTTTATGACCCAAGGGGTTTGGGTCTGGGTTCCCCAGGGAAGGTTTTGGGGAAACAGAAAGTGTGCCAGATGCTAACTTCTGGCTGGTGGCAGCGTACAAGATTTAAGCTAGTAATTAAGCTTAAAAGTGTTCATACAGGTCCCCACTTTTTGTACTCAAAAGTTCAAAGTGGGGGAAAAACCTTGACAATGTGGGTCTCAGTTCTTGTTAGTATTTTTTTGAAGTGAAGGTGGAGTAATGAATTTGGCATTCTCATTCTCTAAAAGGGTTTGGGGATTGTGAAATATGGAGCATGATTTTCACTTTTGTCTCATTTACGTCTAGCTAAATCAAACATCTAGCAACACAATCCATAATACTAAATCTTGTGACATGAACAGATTAATAGTGATACTGGGAAGGTGCTATCTCTAACAAGTGGTAACCACTATTGTATTATCACTGATTCTAAATTTTGGTTCTTTGGAACACATTTTGGGAAGGGGAGGCGGTTCCAGAAATGCTAAAATTTATGGTATAATAATTCAACAGGTAGTTGTTAAGAGGAAGATAATTATACATGATATGAAGAGGAGCAGTCTGTGTACTAGGAGCCATGTGTGTCCTCACTTCTGCATATTCAAGAAGGTAATGTAAGATTTTGGCAAAGGGAGAATAAAGAAGTGACTGGTGGTTTCTTGGCAGTGTAACTTGTGGTCTGGTCTCTCTTTTAAGGGTCTTGCTGAGGTGTATTGCAATTAGCACACCTATTTGATTGAAAGCAGAGAATCAACACACTCAGCCTACATGCATTTGAATTGCAATTCCTGTCAAATGATCTAAAATATTTGGGACACTGTATTCTTCCTACTACTGTAGACTGCAAGATGTGGTTAAAATTCAATAGAGTTAATTAAGAAAAACTGGAGTGCAAAGACCTTAATGATCAAATTACCCAATCACAATGAAATATCTCAGACATCAGGAAATCCACACTTGATGCAAGACTTCAGTTAATTCCACCAGAATAGCTGCAGCTGCGGTAAAAGCAAAGGATAAGTGCTGGAGATGCAAAAAAGAAAAGAAACTTGAACAGGGAGAAAAAAAGGGTTTTGGAAAACTTTCCGTACAACACCATCTACTTCCAGAGGATGAGCTCATCATTTTATAGACTGGGAAGTTTTTCTATTTGCAACAGTCTGGATCTAGGTGAAGAGGTGGGGGTGAGGGGCACATCCTAAGCTGACTCCATGGTTTCTCACAGTGGCAAAATCTGATTCTATATGAACAGATATCCTCTTCCATTCAGACTGGAGAGAGCAGTTAATGACCTGATAGCACCAGAGGGCTTCTTTTCAGGAGAACAAGTAGTTACAGATATTGCCTAATGTAGTTCTATTTCACTGCTTTATGATGATGATGATTTTCATTAAAATAGTCACACTTCAGATCATGGATGCATATATAAATAGATAGTAAAGTGTTAATAGATTATTACAATTAGCAGATGTCTTAATAAATGGTTAATCCACTGCTGTAGAGTTCTATATGTCTATTAATCATACAAACCTTTATTAAATATTTTAAAATGTACTCTTAATATGAAGTGTGACCAAAATAATTATATTCTCATAAATTTTGGGTCTCCTCCAACCTTTATTATGGTCAATGGAGAGATTTCATTGTAGTCAATAGAAGTTAGTTTAGGTCCTAACAGGGAAAAGCTCAGATAGTTTGTCAGCCAGAAAATAGAATGTTCTTTTTTATTAGTTGTTGCTAGTTTCTTATTACAATACAGTAGGACATTGCTCTTTGAAATGTCATCTGCCATTCTACAGTCACAATATTGTTAGTATGTCACATGGACCCAGACACAGTGAGTACTATGAAGCACTCATAGTTTTTCATTCTGCGGTAATGAAAAATGCCACAGTTACTGCAGATACCTGAGATGGTGAACATAAAGGTTTAATGTCACTCACTGCAAGTCTGTAGGATGCCAGTGCAACACCAGTTTGCCACGCTATGTCACCTTCTGGTATGTGTAGGTAATACCTATAATAGACCCAATTTCTGATGCCACAAATAAAATAGTATCATTATACCAATGATTATGCTCCAATGCAGTGTGCTGCTGATAATCATTCACCCTTACTAATAATTCCCTTCGGTATTTACCAGAAAAAAAATGACTACATTTTTGGAATAATGCTTTAAATGTACCATGAAGCTCAGGGGCTGGAATGAACAAATTCCCTTAAGCCCTGCTGCTTAAGGATGGCTAAGTGGGTAACTCATATTTCCAGTTTTCAAGAGTTATTGTTATTTTGCGGAACACTGAAAAAAGTTCTTTACGGTCCCTACCAGCTTGTGAGTACTCTCTCTCCCTCGTTCCATCTCCCTCTCTCTCATATGTTGTGCAAGGGTTTCAAGGGCTCGTTACCCGCAATTTGTGCCAGCTATTTCAAAAGAGTTCTGTATCCATTTGAGCACCTAAATTAGAGCCAGATCTTCAAATATTCATAGCGCTAGAGGTGATATTCTGTCTCTCTCTCTCTCTCTCTCTCTCTCTCATATAGATATTGATATGTATATGGACAAAAAGTTCAATATTTTGTAAAAAAAAATTCATCAACATTCATCCTGCCAATCAACATAGATCTGGTTGAAAAAATGTTAAATTTTGGAATTTTCAGCTGGAAAAAAAGGAACAAATATTTCACAAAAATATTCACTAGTCTTCCATTTTTCAACCAGCTTCATTCAGCACATTTGAAAATCTGGTGCCTAGAGTAAGTGCTGAACTGTCTTGAAAATGCAGAGAGAAAATAAAATGCTGTAAAATATCTGACCTAGAGAAAAGATGGAAACAAATATATTTCTCTGTTACCTACCAACTTTTAAGGATGTTTTGACAGTTTCTAGAACTGCTTTGATTAAACAGAGTTTATTCTGTGGCATGTTGAACTCTCAGTTTATTTTAATCTCAGGGAAAACATCTAGTGGCTAAAGTATTTACGAAGTCCCTTTTCCCTGTGTGTTACTGTTAGAACTGTATGTCTCGAACTGACGCACACTGTATGGAAAAACTCTATTAAGGTTTTGCATTATCCATGCAGAATTAGGTGGAGGTTTCCAAGAAATGGTGTGGCGTGTAATGTGTTATGGCTTTCATACTGCAGTTGGAAGCAAAAGTATTTTCTGACAGACCTCAGACTGGGTATAGGAAATTTAAATCCATTTTACTGGTCTAATTAAATGACCATTATAATCACAATGTGTGAGCAGTCAGATATCATATGAGAGTACTTCATTTATAAAAGTAAAGATTATCCTAACCTGGCTTTTGCCTACTGCAACTTTTGATACTAAGATTTTCAGAAGAATTTTAACTTGAGCTTCAGCTCATCATCTCCAGTGAGGAATGGAAAAGTGTTTAGTAGAGAGTTAGGAAAAAAATATCTAAGAGCCTGTCATAAACAGATAGTTAAGGGTTAATGTCTCTTTTACCTGTAAAGGGTTAAGAAACTCAGTAAACCTGGCTGACACCTGACCAGAGGACCAATAGGGGGACAAGATACTTTCAAATCTTGGTGGAGGGAAGTCTTTGTTTGTGCTTTTTGTTTTGTTCGTTGTTTGCTCTTGGGCTAAGAGGGACCAGACGTACATCCAGGCTTTCCTAATCTTTCTAAATCAGTCTTTCATGTCTCAAAATAGTAAGTAATAGCCAGGCAAGGCGGATTAGTCTTATGTTTGTTTCCTTAACTTGTAAATGGTCTTTTTGCTGGAAGAATTTTTACCTCTATTTCCTGTAACTTTGAATCTCAGGCTGGCGGGGGGGGGGGGTCCCTCTAGTCTATATGAATCTGAGTACTCTGTAAAGCATTTTCCATCCTGATTTTACAGAGAATTTTTACCTTCTCTTTCTTCAGTTAAAAGCTTTCTTTTTAAGAACCTGATTGATTTTTCCTTGTTTTAAAATCCAAGGGATTGAGTGTGAACTCACCAGGGATTGGTGGGTGGAAAGGAGGAGGGATGGTTAATTCCTCTTTGTTTTAAGATCCAAGGAGTTTGAGTCTGTGTAAGCCTCTCAAGGCAACCCAGGGAGGGCAGAGTCTGGGGGGAAAAGGAGAGGGATGGTTAATTTCTCCTTGTTTTAAGACCCAAGGGGTTTGGGTCTGGGTTCCCCAGGGAAGGTTTTGGGGGAACAGAAAGCGTGCCAGATGCTAACTTCTGGCTGGTGGCAGCATACCAAATTTAAGCTAGTAATTAAGCTTAAAAGTAATCATGCAGGTCCCCACTTCTTGAACTCTAAAGTTCAAAGTGGGGAAAAAACCTTGACAGCCCATCCCAGCAAATTCTTAATCACAAGTGATTCCACTAAAGACAAGGGGAATGGTTGTGTGACAAAGGGCAAGGAGTTAATGGGGGTAAACTCTACAAATTAAATAGTATCTCTTCCTTCTAAATGCCTTTTTTCTTAGGGCAGTCCTGTTGTGGGTGGAGTGAAAGACAAGGTGGTAGGTGCCATCTAGGTCTCTGAGTGCAGTCTAGGATGGCAGGAGCTGGCAACCTCTAATATTTTGCATGCATCCTGGGCGAATAGGGGCTGGCTCCTTTCTCCATTAAATGCATGAAACAAGGCTGAGCTCAGAGAATGCTCTCCAGATGCCTTCTGAGTCCTTTCACAAAGAGTTTGAGCAGTCTCAGCGAAGAGCTCCACCAGGAGGATGTGTGGGAGGCCATAAGGCAAGAGGAGTTGCTGGCACTGTCCTTTGAAGAGCAGCAGTAGCCACAGGAAGTGTGCCTGGAAGGCAGGAGTTCTGTCGGGCCTGCAGCCTGGTGGTAGTGTGAGGGTCCAGCAGAGACCTGCTGTTAGATGGGGCTCTGTGAGGATCAGCTCCCCAGTGGAAGGGGTGGGCTTTGCTTTCTGCTGAGAGGTTTTATGGATGAAAGGAGGGTTTTGCAATCCTCCAGGGGCACTAGTTGCTGCTGCAAGGGACCATGAAGGGTTTGCATAATCAGGTCAAAACACTGTCTCAGGCTTTTCAAACTAACAGCTTGATCCTGTGAAGCTCTGGGCAAATTCAGCTCCCATTGACACAACTGGCATTCACATAATCATGCCCTGAGATCCTCAATAAGTGTTATGGGACTTATGAGAGAATTCATAAAGCTGAGTTCTTCTCTGATTTAAAAAAAGAAAGCTGATGATCTCCTAAGAACAGCCTGCCAATTTTTCTCCCCTACTGTTGTTATGATTTACTACAATAAGGTGTTTGCAATTCTGTTCAGATACGGACTAAACTATCCACACACACATCAGATGCTAGCAAGTAGCTGAGGCAATGTAGAAATTAGAACTGGTTGAAATGGTTTTTTTGCTGAAAAAGGGGGTTTCCTTCACAGAACGATTTTTCATGGAAAAAAATCTTTTTTTAATTTTTGGATGAAACTTGGAAATGAAAAATTTCAACAATTCTGAAATTGTGGGATAATATCCTCGTTCCCCCATATGTTTTCAAACTTTTTCTTTCCACTGGAAAAAGGAAGAAAATATTAAGGGAATAATAATAATTATAATAATTTCACTCCTCCACTAAAAGAAACCTTTTCCCCCCAAAAAAACTCTTTGCAAAACATATTTAGGTCTGTTGTAGTAGGAGTCTTGCAGTAAGCTAAAGGTGCAGAAATTCAGTACCAATAAATACAAAAGCGACCTTGTAGACAGGGTCCGCTGGGGCTCGACCCTCCCTGGGGGGAAGGGGAGCCACACTGGCCTTACTGTCGTCCCTGCAATTACATTCAGCTCTGGCCCTTTGGGGCAGGGCAGAGCAGTGGCAAAATCAAAAAGGGGCCCAGCCCTTGGTTTGGGCGGGGCACCAAACACAGTACAATCAGCTCTGGCCCTTTGGAGCAGGGCAGAGCAGTAGCAAAGTCAAAAGGGGGCCCAGCCCTTGGTTCGGGCAGGGCACCAAACACAGTACAATCAGCTCTGGCCTTAGGCTGGGGAGAGGGGGAGTCTGCCACCCGGATATGGCAGGCCCACCCACTCCTCTGCATTCCAGCCCGGGGCCCTGGTAGCGGCTATCACTGCTGCCGGTGGTCAGTGGGGGTCCTGACCGAAACACACTGACCTTGGCAAAGTTAGCTCTGCAGCCTGACTGGAGTTAGGTGCCCCCGGGCAACTTCCTAGCTCCCCCTCTACTCCTACCTGGTCCGGGGCCTCCGTTCCAGGGACGTCCAGGACCATCGGTTCCTCCCAGTCCGGGCTGGGCGGCAGGTCCGGTAATGTTTCAGGGAATGTGGGCCAAGCCTGGTCTGGGGGCTCCTCGGGGCCATAGTAGGGGCGAGGCAGCTCTGGCAGCTCCTCGTCGTAGCAGCCTCGAGAATGCTCTGGCGGCTCTTCGTCGTAGTAGGGGCGAGGCGGCTCTGGCAGCTCCTGGTCTTGGCCTCTGGCTTGGGCAGTCTCCCCGTTACGGGCGTCGGCAGACACATCTGCTCCTGCCGGTGGCAGACCTGCAACTGAAGGCTGGGGCCCGGCTTTTATTCTTCCGGGTCGCCGCCTGACCCTCTGAGGGGCGGGACTTCCACTCAGTGGCCCCGCCCCCGTGGATGGCTGACGGGGCTCGACCCTCCCTGAGGGGGAGGGGAGCCACACCCCCTCGCTACAGACCTCTCATCTGATATACTTGCTTTTAATACTTTATCAATGTATCTTTTGGTCTCACAAATCGTAACTTCCATCTCTCCTCTTTTTAACTCCAATGGCTTAATTCTGAATTCAGTGGGAGGTTTATATGCATAAGTACAACAGGATCAGCCCTTAATTTGATCTGCTATTTATCTGCTGCTTTAATTGTAGCCAAGAGGGTTGTATTAAGAATGTGGAAAAGTGCCACTTGTGAATACAGAGTGGCTCTCTCCTCTTTAATGGAAAAACACTCATTTTCTGGAAGAAATGATAAAAATTGTTGCACTGGTTATGAACCACATGAAGGTGTAGAAAGAGAAAGCACTTTTCTTTTCTGGTTCTGATATAATTAATAGACTGTAGATTTTCAAAATACGGCACAATCCTGTTCTGATCTCCTGTTAACTTCAATGGGAGCAAGGTTCTTCATTTCTTTTATTTGTTTGTAAATCTGTAAGTGGTGAGATGCTTTTTAGGTTAATGGGTTGAGAATTTCAGAGCAGTCAGGGGGTCCTGCATGCATCTTCCATTAATTTAAATAGTAGACGTGTGTCTAAATACCTTAAAAATCTCAGCTATAGTGTTTAATCTATGTCTCTGTGCTTCCATTTCTGTAGGATGCTTCCTCCACCCTTTTTGGTTTTTTGACCATATTTTAGGGAAAAAAAGAATATTTTACAATGCAAACTATTTGAAAAATGAAGCAAAAAAAATGTAGCCCAAAGCCCTAATCCTGCCAAACTCCTCATTGGTAGGCTCTTGGACTAACATGGAATCCTAATGATTGTCTCTGGGTGCATTCTGGGATCTCTATGATGCCCACTGGAGGACCAGAGCATGAAGTTGTAAATGGATTTCTGCTATGAAATTAACAATGAAAAATCCACATTTAAATCTTGTTCACAGAAGCCTCAGGGAGTTAGGTGCCCAAATCCCACTGTATGTGCAATTCTTTTAAAATACCCTGGAAATATTTGATGTTGTTTCAAAATAAATACTCAGCTCTAGAGTGTGGCTTTACTTTGGTTATTCCATCCCCAGCTGGAAAGCCAAAGCAAAACTTATCAAGGAAATAATCAGGGCTTCTATAATGGGTTGGCTCTGTATTTTTTCCCCTTCTTCCACAATATAGTGTAACAAATTGCTAGAAATTAGATCTTTTTTTGCACATTCTTCTGGGCCATAAAATAAATTGCCATTAGTCTGGGTTTTTTGTTTGTTGGTGTCTGCTTGCTTTAAGAAAAAAGGATATATCTAAAATCTGCTTAATCAGAGATAGAAGTATTGCTGAGAGATGTAATAGAAAACACTTTGCTCATCTGAATGGGTTTAGCCAGTCCTTACCTTCTAATAGTGCAGGGATAGGAATCTTTCTTTTTCATTATTCTGCAAAGCAGCATAGCTGGGGAAAGGGCGAAAGCCTTTGAAAAACATGACCAGCAGGCTGTAGGTGTTGAGCCAGTGAGCGCACACAGGGCCCATACTTTAGCTGGAGGGTACAGAGCCAGGGGCCTTGCAGGATCCTTTTGCTTGGCTTCACACCAGCAACTTAGAACTGAGTCAGTAATTTTGACGTATGCTCTGTCACGACCTCGGTTGAGCCACTGTTGTCACAAAGACCTCCCCCTTGATATTGGACTGGTAGGTGCTCATAAGCCTATGATGTCACAGAGGCCTAGCAAAGCAGCCAGGAAGAGTTGTAGTGCCTGTAACTTCACAGTTCAGTACTTACCATTATATATTTATGTAAGGCTTGAAGCCTAACACAGGGGAGCTTAGTGCTAGCACCTGTTGGTGAAATGAGGGAAGAGTGGCCCAGAGCTGCTCATGAACTGTAGATGGGCAGGGTCTCTACTGGTGAGGGAGCTCTCTGCCAGCATCTGCTGAAGAGCAAGGAGAGTTGACTGTATGGGCCAGGCCTCATTTCCATTGGTTTTATGTGATGGTTTAGGGTATTTGGGTTAAAATTCAGTTTAATTTTCCATTTGGGAGCAATGAAATGCAATTATCTTGGTGACAAATACAAGGACGAGTTACTGACACTGAATATGCCTGAGGTCACTGTAACTGAGACTGATATCAGGCACAGCTGGCTATGAGAGAGCTGAAAGGGAAGAGCTGGGGAAGAGATACTCGCCTGCTATGGGGTGAGCCTCTGTGGTGGTGAGAACGCTGTCAAGGATTCTAGATACCACTGACCCCTCCCTCACAGCTGAGCTGAGCCTGCTCAATAGTGGACAGAGCATCGATGAGGCAGCTTGATGGCAAAGGATGACTCAGAGCAGTAGTGGCACTTTCAGAGGGCCTCCCTATCCAGCAATGAAGCTGAAATCACTAGGGCTGGGTAACAGCAACACCAGAGCAGCAAGGGGAGCATTGACTTGTTAGAATCCTTAGATTTCTCCAGCCAAGGACTGCTAACCATGAGTGGGGAGCTGGGGAAGAAGGAACTGTCCAGAACACATCAGCCACTCACAGCGGCCAAAGGAGGACTGTGATTGGTACTGCTTTAAAGATGCCATATGCTTCTGTGCATATGAGAGACCCTAACTCTTCAGAGCACTTCCGTGATCAGAATTAGAGGTTTAAATCTAAACCCCGTTTAAAAAGATGCTAATCAGTTCCCCCCAAAAGATACTGGATTTCATGAAGGGGAAACTACTTATACTTTCACTATGTAGTGGAGAGAGGGTCTGCACCTTTAATACCAGAAGATTCCAGTACAAACTCTCCCTGGACGTTCACTCTCATGTTCCTGAATCTAACTGGTTTCCAGGTGAGCTCCCAAGGGCTTAGTCTAATTTAATGTGTTAGGTACTACTGTATTATAATAGAAATTGAAATGCCGGGTATTTACCATATTCTGTTTTATTTATGTACTTGTTACCACAGTTCTTTCTCTGAGCAGCTTGTTATAAAGAAAGAAGTAATTGGGTTAACAGAGTATATTGTTGAGTAATGCAATAGCATGTGTTTCTAGCTTTCTTAGCAAAAATATAATTGTTATAATATAAAATTCTTTTAACTCTCAAGTTTTAAAACATTTAAGACTAATTTAGAGGTAAACTAACCCAAGGAAGCATCCCTGCAATGTCAGATGTGAGGGAAATAGCATTTTTGCAAGTTTGTTCCTGTAGAACCATTCAGTGTTGCAATGGTTAGAGACAACACAAACTGTATCAAATGCACAAGGTTAGTTACTTTCAGTAATATAAGGGGAGGTTTTCAAAGACACAAAGGGCAGTTTCAATGGGAGGTGGGTGGAGTGCCTTTAATAATCTCCCTCTTTAGAATTTCTAAGTCTAAAAATTGTGCATGCATTGTTATATGTGAAAGTAATTGATTTGTGAATATTTATTGTAAACTCGGGGAAACCTACAGATTGTTTGCACTTATGTCTGAATCTTGCTGGATTGCAGTGTGACAATAGCTATTACTGGACAGTTTGGATCTCTGCTATTCTATAACTGGAAAATATAGGCCCAAATATTGGGCTCCAAGGTGTACTTTGTGCCAGACTTGAAATGTGAGGTGGAGGATGTATCTTAAACACCTGATCCTGGCCCCCTAGGAGCTGTTTTGCAGCTAGGGGTTGCTAGAGCAGTGTTCCCCAGCCATGCCCCCTCCTGCCTCTGACACGCCTCTTACAATGGTTGGGAGGGAGGCAGAGTGTAAAACTGGCTGTGTCAGCTCTATACCAGCTGAGGATTTGACCGTATCAAGGGGATCCTTACCTGCCCTCTTAGGGTAGCTTTTCAGACCTCTTGCATCACAAGAGCAACATGTGTGGGATGGAACAGGAACCAAATATCTATCTCATATTCTTGAAAACCTAACTTTGGAGTCCAACATACTCACAAAATCTGTTTGTGTATGGTGAATCCATAAAACACTGAAGTGGACAGTCTCCTACCCGCTGCCTGGCCAGATCCCAGTTCATGTCCTTGGCTGCTGTGGGAAAGGACATGTTTGAAGACCCATGTTGACTTACCACAGTGATTAAGAGAGAGAATTAGGCTTGGTAAAGAATGCTTCCTCAGGTGGAGGGAAAACAGAGAAACCACTTAGTTAAATTCATCTCAGACAGGAGGTGATGGAAAGACCTAGCGGAATATGGTGGCTAGCGCTAAAATTCAAAGACTCTTGATGTGAGGTTTGTAAAACAAATAGGTAACATAATGAGTTGTTAGCTTTACTTCTTCCCTGGCCATACTTGGGGTTGCCATTTTGTGCTGATAGCAGAGTAGTGCAGTGTAAGAACGGTATGTCCTGTTCTCATCCTGAATGTGAGGTTCTTCATAGAAATGCACAGGTGGAAGCTGGAGAACACAGCCATGGTCACCAATAACCCTCACTGAAAAAGGAATTGAAACACCTGCAGAGCTGACTCTCAGCTCTGAAGGGATGGTAATTGGTAATGTTTTTCTACATTGTTTGGTGCTGATGATCCCCTTGCAGTTGGGTCAAGAAGTCCACTTCCGCTGACAGCATCAGAACAAAGGATGTACACTAATAATAATAATAATACTTAGCACTAGTTTTCTGATCTAAACCCTATGGAGGCAGTCTGGCACTATACTGTATGAAGTGCCATTTTCAGACATAGGTCAATAGAGTGTATACATTGTCCTAAAGATCTCTGAAAGCATAAGTGCATGTTTTCTTTTAAATATCACCTACAGAAACTCTTCTTGCTATTCCTGGATCTAGAGGCACATAACACAATATAGTACATTACAACGATGTGCTGATCTCTGAATGAGGCAATTCTTGCTGTCATGCATATAGTTGAATTGATTGCCTTATTTGAAATCAGGCTGTAGTAGCTTAGAGCTGAGGAGTGTGGGCAGAGCTTGTCTTCCTCTGAAGCAACCGGCTTATAGTGTGCTATAACTATTTGCCTCCTTGGACCCTGATCTCTGCATGTCCCTCCATGGATTTTTGGTTAAGCAGTATAATATTTTGCTATATCCTCTGCACCAAATGAGCCGATGACTGTGCTGTTAGTGTTTTATAAAGAACGTCTCGTCCCCTGATGCCTATACATAGGATTTATGGTTACAATGACATACAGTTATATAGTGCTAATGAATGGAGTCATGATTAGAAGACTTGGGGTAATATGGGCGGATGAAAATTAAAGATTGTTTGTAACCCCCTGCCTATTTCTCCCTTCTGAGTTTGTTGAACAATTCCATTTGGACTGAAATTTTTCATGCTCACACCCCAAAGGTGTTTTTTTAAAATGATGAAAATTGGTTCCGTATGTTCTGTACATTAGTTTCCTTAATGCTTTTTTCAACGTGCATAAAATTACAGCTCTCCAGAGAGAATGAAATACCACATTACGCATTGTAATACCGCACCCAACCACTCTCCTCTCCTCTCTACTGCCAAACCT
This sequence comes from Gopherus flavomarginatus, assembly GCF_025201925.1. NCBI lineage: Eukaryota > Metazoa > Chordata > Testudines > Testudinidae > Gopherus > Gopherus flavomarginatus. The sequence continues at coordinate 56,199,248 of NC_066621.1, forward strand.
TTCAAAAATCATAATGTAGTGTGAATGCATTTATGGGCATTGGGTTTCCATCCTTAATACAGAGTAAAAATATAACTGAGCACCAGACACAAAAATGAATGCTGTCACTTTGGGGTGTGTATATACAATAGCCCAAGAGTAATATTGTCTTTTGCCTTATATCTAGGGCCTACTGTCTGGATGCACAGTGGGGAGTAAAAGGGGAAGGGGGCTGGAGAAAATTTGATGCATCTGGAAGAATAATTTTGAGACTTCAATTTGGTGTGTAGTTAGGGAAGTGCATCAATAATAACCTATAGAACCACCTGGCATTTGAAGTAAGTTCAATTAGGGTAAAAATTCTTATGGGATCCTGATGTGGAATGTAATGTAGAACAACAACCTATTCCTAGGTGACTGCTCTGTGCCTAAATAAAATAAAACATTCATATGTGGTAAGTAAAAATATACAGCCATATGCCAACAACTGTAGCAAGCGGAATTGTTTGTAGACAGTGATATATTTGTTCATTTCTGGTCTGATGTTGATTATTAATGTAAAATGCCCTTCTGGTCATGCCAATTGGTGCTGAATAGTTTGTAAATATCAGTTCCCATAGTGTTCCTGCTATGCCAGAGCAGGGCGTCATGTAGCCAGTCCTGTGCTCCCAAAGAGCAATGAAGATGGTAACTGGACTCATTACCAACTACATCTCTGGGATGCACTGCTCAGCAGAGCACAGGGTGTTAAAATGATGTCGTGGGGCAGGACTGAGTCTTGCAGCTCAACGGGACAGCTCCAGGCTCCGCTCTGAAAAAAAAAGAAATCACTGACTATTCTGCTGCACGTCCCATCTTATTATTCATTTTGGATTTTCCATCCCTTGTTTATTTTTCTTATTTACAGGTTCTCCCCTCTTCCCAGACTTTTCCCTCTTCAAAGCTTTTTTCCATATACCCTCTTTATACTCCTCCGTCCTGTCTCCTGAACTTTATAGCCTCCCTTTTCTTTTCCTTATTACATCTATTATGGTTCCCCCCTCACTTCTTTCCATTACTTTCCCTCCATCTCTCAACTGGGTGTGGACTATTTCACATCTAATTAGTCTGGGGTGGCTGGGTCATTAGAACACCACCAGAGTGAGGCAGTGAAATGTTTAAAGAAAATTACACCCCCTGCATAGGGTGTGTTGTTTTGATTTTAAGAGGTTTGTGTTTGGAGTAAAACAAAAAAAAAAGGGAGGGGGAAAAATGTTGTGAACTCAGTTCCAGTGAGCTCCAGTTCATTTTGAGCACTGTCAGCAGGGAATCCAGCTCCAGTAATAAGAGGTCATTAACTGCCTTGTTGCATGGCGATTGAATAAGGCCCAATTTTGACAGGAAAATCTGTAGAGACTTTGAATCCCCACCCATTTCTCACCACAAAAACAGTTTTGGAGAAGGGATAGGATACCAAATATTTGGGAAGCCATTTGAAAAGTCTTTTTTGTTGTTTTCATCATCTCTCTCCCTGTCCTCATGCCAGCGTGTGCAGTAAGTTCCTGTCCCTGAGAGTTTGCACTAAACCACAGTTTGAACCAGGCTGTGCATAATGGGCGTCTCTGTTAGTTGCCGCCAACTGAAGCTCCCAGCAGTAGATGGAAAATTAGACATATACCACTGCACAATAAATCTTATTGTAATTCACCCAGCGAGCATCACCGCAAACAGGCCTTGAAAAATGTGTCTTGTGGGCTTGAATCATACTTGTGCTGCTGCCATTAAATAATAATGATAATAATAATAATAATAAAACTCATAAAGTTTCATTTACTTTTTTGTTATAAAATACTTTTTACTAGTGCCAGCTGGAAGGAAAATGACCCAGTTAGATCTCAAAATTATGATGTAGCTTTAAGTGCTATGTTTAGATTAACTGCCAAAATGTTAGTACAAAGTGGTAGGTGTTTGTGCTGCAGATAATAACTAATGTGCTGTTGGTCAAGATAGGCCACTGTTCTGTTATTATTGTATGGATCTTATGACTAAACATTGGAGCGAGCCTGGTGGAACAGCAATATTTTACTGTGCCTGGAACACTAGCTTGTCAGAACTTAATTGGAGTGCCAAAAATCTAATGAATCAGATGGGGATGATGCCTTTTGCTTCCTGCTGATATTTATCTGATTCTTGTTTCTTTCTGTAAAGTGAACTTCATTTGTCACATGGTGTTTGCCTGCTTGCATTGTGTCTCACATACAATCAGACTCCTCTGATTGTCAAATGATTATGGTCGTTCAAATACATAGAGAATGTTTTTCAGAATGCTTGGGGAAACTGGGTTAAATATGTTGTCTATTTGAAAAGACCTGGTTTATAAGGAAAATTCAAGGTTAAAAGCACTTCAGAATTCAGGATTTGGCTGATGTGTATGTCCTTTGTGCCCAGAATTAGCTATTTTTACTCTGTTGATATAAAACATTTACCTAAGTTAAATGGTTCTTGCATGAAATGAAAATAAAACTGTGATGTTTAAATACACAAACTAGATGTGTCTACAGCCGTCGCCATTGAAAAGTCAACATTTGATAACAGACACCGCATGGTGGATTCTGTGGTACTGCACTTAATTCTTGAGATAGAAAGGAAAGCCTCTGTGTGATAGGAAGTAGATTGGTTAATAATTAAATCATACCGTGTTTTAATATCAAGTGCTGCAAAGAGCTGCAGGAGACACATTAAAGAGCCACTTGCAGCTGTCAAGCCTCAGTCTGAGTATCCCTGTATTAGAGAGATGGACTCAAACCAAAACACTGAATGCACTTGCACATTTCATAGCTTAGCCCCATCTCTTGATGGGCCTGAGCCAAGACCCACTAAAGATAATGGGCATTTTTGCAGTCACTTCACTGACTGTACTTCACGGATCCAGCCCTTTGTGAATAATACACCCAACTTGCTGTCTATATGGGAGAAGATAAAGGGAACAATCTGACTCTTTCAGAAGTCAATGGCAAACTTCATTGGGAACAAGATCAAGCCCAATGTCAGGCCATGAAAATTGACTTTGGTCTGGGAAGAGTGTTTAGGAGTGTGCAACTGAGGAGGAAAAAATAGGGGCAATAATAGGAGGAAGGATGGTTTTGTGACTTAGGCATTGGACTTGGGACTCAGGACAACTAAATTTAGCTACTGCAACAGAATTCCCTTGCAAACTTGGTCAAATCCCTTAGTCCAGTGTTTCCCAAACTTGGGAAGCTGCTTGTTTAGGGAAAGCCCTTGGCGGGCCAGGCTGGTTTGTTTACCTGCTGTGTCCGCAGGTCCTGCCAATTGCAGCTCCCACTGGCCACGGTTCACTGCTCCAGGCCAATGGGAGCTGCTGGAAGTGGCGCTGGCTGAGGGACCTGCTGGCCGCTGCTTCCAGCAGCTCCCATTGGCCTGGAGCAGCGAACCGTGGCAGTGGGAGCCATGACTGGCTGGACCTGCAGACGTGGCAGGTAAACAAACTGGCCCGGCCCGCCAGGGGCTTCCCCTAAACAAGCAGCGGCCCAAGTTTGGGAAACACTGCTTTAGTCCACCCTCATGCCTCTGGTCCCCATCTGTAAAATAGGGTAGTACTTTCCTACCTCACAGGGATGCCTTGAAGGTGAAATCCATTAATGACTGTGAGATACTCAGACATTACAGCAATGAGGATTGCATAAGTACCTAGATAGAACTTACTTCTTTCAAATGTTTTTGTTATAAAATATTGATCAGATTTAGTCTGAGGCTATGCATTGTGTTTGTCATTCCTGCCAGTAGAGACATCAACTTGAGGTATTCTAAATATTGTTGTATGTGGGTCCACTCCTGTAGGCATGTTCTGTAAACAGTCGTTTTTGGAATTACATCAACTGACTTATTTCTTCCTCTTCAGAATTTCCAATCTTGAAATGAGCCTTTTTCTTTCTAGATGGGTGATTTAGTGTTGCAGACTCCTTGGGAGACCTTGCCCTTGAGCTGCTCTGTGGCTAGAAAGGACATCCTTTTATGCTGGATGCAGAACATCCCATCTTTTCTTACTGGAGGGAAATATTGCTATAGTTACTTGGATACTATGGATACTTGGAAAATTATCTATGATCAGAAACAGTGTGTGAGAGAGAATGAGAGAGAGTTTTGTTTTCATGAAAGATGCTAAATTGAATACATTTGAGAAAGTCTTTATCCACAATCACCAGCAACAGCAGTGAAGACTTCTTTTTCCTTCTGTGTACCAGCGCCCAGATTTGGAGAGCCTGGTTTTAGGGGTCAGAAGGTAGCTCAGTCTCCACATCTGCTGTTTAAAAGAGAAACAGTAAAATACAAGTAAATTATGTGGAAAAGTTTCCCCAGAACGTTATTTGCATCTCCTAAAGCCCCAGTCCAGGAAGACACTGAAGCACAGACTAACTTCAAACATCTGAATCATCCCATTGAAGTAAATGGATTAGGGGTTGCTGGATTAGGGTTTGTGTGGACAGTTTTGTTGCATTCCTTGAATTCTATTATATTCACATAGCATGTTTCCTCAATCCACTCAGTAATCTAGTGTTAAATAATTTCTATTTTAATAATTTCTATTTAAATATTTTTTGCATCTTTTCCAGTTTGAATTCATATACTGAAAATTTTATAACCTAGCCTTTAGCCTACCAGGCACCAGTGTTCAGTGGAATACTCAGAAAATCAACACTGTTTATTCTAATGCTGCTACTCCAATTAGGCTGTTCAATAAAAAAAGACTTTAATTCAACATACATGCTAAAAATATGACACCACTCTGAACATCATTTTCAAACTAAGAGGGTTACTTAGCGGCTTAAAAATAGAACATGCTTTGGAAACATACAAGTTGTTACTATTTGCAATCTCCAAAGACTGGCAGAAAGATTTGCTCAGATGTTTGAGTGAGTGTGTGACTGCCAGAGTGGGAAAATCTAACGAACATTAGGGTATGTCTACACAGCATTGTGGAGTGAGCATCCCAGCCAGGATTCAACAAACTCAGGTTAGTGGGGCTTGTGCTGGTGCTCTAAAAATAGCTGTGTAGACAGCGCTCTGAAGTTGCGGCTTGGACTGGAGCTCGGGCTCTGCTCACTAAGCTTCAGAATTTATTGCAATTGAAGTTTCATATTGATTTATACCAGCTGAGGTTCTGACTTGCTGCATTGCGTGGACCACTTTAAACACAAGCCTGTCTGTTTTGTGAACCATTTTAGGACTTTGTTAAAAAAGAATCCTTTCAAATGTACAGAGGATCCATGAGAACCTCAGGTGCTCGGCACCACTGACAAAGCGTAGCACTAAGCACGTAGTTTGAAAAGGTTACCTTTAGGTTCTAAAGAGTTGATCCTGCAAAGTCATTGATCACCTCCCGTGATGCGCTCCAGGCCCTCAGCTCTGATTGACTTAAGAGGGAGTGGAGAGGATGCTCAGCACCTGCCCGAATTGGACCCTTATTCTGCTCTGACAGAGTTATTTTGTTAATTAGGGTGTGGCAGGTAAGCCATCAATGGAAGTTTTGTTCTGGTCTTATCTGAAATAAGAATAAAAGATTAGAGCTTTTTGATTAATTTGATGTATTTAGAAGCTGCCAGATGAAACCTGCCAACCAAATTTCATTGCTGGCACAGTTTTGTTAATATTTTTCTTCTTAATAAGAACTCTTCTGGGCAGTTCAAAGGATTTCTTGGTTTGTTGGCAAAGGACACATAGGTGGCAACCTCTGTGTTTTATTTGTTCTGTCAACTGTTGTAGTTGTTTATCACAGATTTCCTCAGTACTGTGATGCATCTAATTCATAGACTCTGACTGTAAATAATGGTAGGTTTGTTGGGAATGGCACTGAAGTCCAATTAAGGAACAGCTGACCATCTATGAATTTGTGATACAGATCTATTTTCATGAGAGAAGGCACAGTGCAAGTAAGTATGCTGGTAGATGTGTATGTTGTTGATAAATACCACTTATTTTTTAAGCACCTTAAACAAGGTCCCTTCAAATCAATGGACAATCTTCTCATTGACTTCAGTGGGTTTTGGATTTGGCCCATAACACTGTTAGTTCATAAGATGAACATATCCACCACATTTGGGGCTTATGTGTAGAGATCAGACTGACCTTTCCCCGTAAAAATATTTGCATAGAATCAAACAATGCAAGGTACAGCTATGAGAAATTGCAATTGTAGTTTCATAGGTTCATAGGTTAAGGACAGAAGGGACCATTGTGATCATCTAGTCTGACTTCCTGTATGTCACAGGGCCACCAATACCATGCAGCAGCTGAACAGGAAACCCAGCAACTGAAATTAGGCCAAAATATTACAGTCCACAGTATACTAGACTGTTATTTGCCATGGGGATAGATTAGGATGGAAGACTGCAATAGCAAGGAAATGATTAAAGGAGATATACCCAGATAATTTTGGCATGATCCGCACCCACATCCTGCAAAGGAAGGCAAAAAGCTCCCAAGATCACTGCCAACCTGACCTGGGGGGAAATTTCTTCCTGACTTCACTTAGGGCAATCCGTTATACCGTGAGCATATGAGCAAGAACCAGCTGGCCAAGCACCTGAGAAAGAAAATGCTTGGTGCCACCTCAGAGCACTGGTCCACCCTACTCATCTCAAGCTGTGACCATCTCTGATGCTTCAGAGGAAGGAGACCAACCCCCAGCCCCACTCTGAATGGCTTGTAGGAGGGGGTGTGTGAAATTCCTTTCTGACCCCTGCAGGTGGCTGTCTGACGCTCTGAAACATCAGCTTTTTGGACTATAACATACGAACTTCAAGTGAGTCCTGCCCCTTGATGAGCCCTGCCCCCTAAAATCACAAGCAACCCCATCATGAAATCACACTCAAAAATTTATCCAGCTCTCCCTTAAAACTAATTAAGTTGTTTGCCCCCACAACTCCTACTGGGAGGCTGTTTCAGAACCTTCACCCCTCTGATCATTAGAAACCTTCTAGTTTCCAGATGAATTTGTTCCTGACCAGTTCATATCCATTTGTTCTTGAGCCAACATTGTCCTTTAGCTTAAATAGGTCTTGTTCCTCTCTCGTATTTACCCCTGGATGTATTTATAAAGAATAATCATATCCCCTTTCAGCCTTCTTTTTGCTGGGCTAAACAAGCCAAGCTGTTTTCAATATCCATTCATAAGATAGGTCCTGCATGCCTCTTATCACCCTAGTAGCTCTTCTCTGCACCTGTTCTAGTTTGAATTCATTGTTCTTGAAGATGCATGACCAGAATTACACACAGTAATCCAAATGAGGTCTTACCAGTGCCTTGTACAATGGTATTAAATCTCTTCTAATACAACCTAGGGTCACATTTGCCTTTTTTCCAGCCACATCACATTGATAGCTCATAGTCATCCCCTGCTTGACCAACACACCCATCTCTCTCTCTTTCTCTGTCATTTTCAACTGATGAGACCCCATCTGCTAGCAGATATTTTTATGATTAGAACCTAAGTGCAAGACTTTGAACTTTGTACTATTGAATTTCATCTCATTTCTGTTACTTCAGCCTTCAAGAAGGAAATCAGGGTAGTCTGGCATAATCTACTCTTGGTAAACTCATGTTGCATTCCATTTTATGTGTAGCCTCTACTGTTTATCTCCATGAATTTAATTATTCTTTCATTCACATTTTGTTCTGAAGCACTGGATACTACTGAGGTCAGATTAACAGGTCTGTAATTGCTCAGATCAGTTTTTCCCCTTTCTGAAATATAGATACCACAGTAGCCATTCTCCTGTTTTATGGTACTACCCCAAAATAGGTAGATTAATTAAAAATCCTTGCTTATCTCATGTGCCAGATGTTCCTAGAGCTATCAAAGTGTTTTCCCTTTTCACTCTTAAAATATGTCTACACTATGAGCTAGAGGTGTAATTCCTCTGCTCACATACATGTTTTCATGCTGGCCCTAGGAGAGGTAGCATGAGCATAAATAGTGGTGTTACCACAGTAGCATTGGGAGTGGCAGTGGTGGCACGGCTTAGCCCTGGTGACTGTCTATCCACTAGAAATGATGATAGCTAGCACAAAGACATTCAAGCAAGCAGGGGAATTACTACCCTAGCTTGTAGTGTAGACCTAGCCTTAGAAATTAGAGTGGTCCAAACCCAAACCCTAGATCTGCACAACGCTGAACTTTGGGAATAGTTGAAATCCAAACCAGGTCAATTCTACAAATGCTTTCTGTCTTTGTAATGAGCCAAAAAGTGAAGCCACAGATTTGAACATTCATGAATGTTGGGGTAGAGAAAATCTGCATCCAAATACAAATTCGTAGCTTGACCCATGTGTAGTTGTTATGGGTAAAGATGAGCTAAATTAGGCTGGTGAATACTTATGTTTGGTTCTTTTCTTAGAAAATCAATTAATACAAGGTCAAATTCTGATACCCCATGCTCATATTGAGTAGTACCCCACTCTTCAAGTAGTCTCATTGATTTCATTGGGGTGACAAGATCTGTTTTTGGAGAGATAGATAAGGTGCTCTCTTTAATAGCTTGAGCCAATGCCATTGAAGACCTTAATGATGAGAATTGAGACTTGAATTTGACCCAATAGTCTTTGGGGATGGGAGCACTAGGATGATATGGTCCTAGTGATTAGTGTTCCTGAGTATATGAGCTGCTGTGTTCTGGGCTAATATAAGCTGACTGTTTTCTAGACTGGGTTCACTATTCTACACACTGAAATTTTGTAAACTTTGTGGGCTGAATCATATACTTTACAAAAAAGCTTGGATGCTTTACTGACTGAGCTGCATATTTTAATTGATGTTTTACAGACTTTACAGATTAAGCAGTGAGTACTCTGATGAACCTTCTGTGTTGCATATTTTGCTTTCTCAGATGCATATGTTGCTGATTCTGTTGGATACTATAGTAGGTGAAGTTTTAGGTGGTGCACATAGTCATGTGAGCTGCATGCTGTGCTGATTAAGCTGCATACTTCACTAATCAAGCTGCAAAGTTAAGTAGGTGAAATTTAATACACTTTAGTAATCAAGGTGCATTCTTTGTTGAGCAAGCTGAATATTTTAAATGTAGAGTTTTTACATACTTTGATAGTTGAGTCGCGTGCCTCTTTTGTTTATAACCATGACAAGTGAAAGACCACCACCAAGCATTCCACTCTTGGCCATGGAAGGAATACTGTCCTTTGTTTTGATATTTGTTAGTACAGAGGTGAAGGGAAAAGGAATCAAAATCAGCCTCAGTAGACAAATTATGCAATTCTCTAGGATTATTCTCAGTGGATGCTTCTAAATAACGGTAAGGTGTTTGCCAACGTTCGTAGAAATGTGTTCCAGATTATTTTTGAGCCCCATAAGATACCATGGATTGCAAATAAGTGACAGAACCAAACCTTATGAGGTTCCTGATCTGTTAATATTATTGCCCTTTATTAATATTACGTGAAGGAAGATGGAGTAGGCTGAATGGTAGTAATGTGAAGCAGTGAGGCTAAAAGTTGTCAGGAAGAGGCCTGCATGAAGCAGAAGGACTAAGAGAAGGCCTGGAGAAGAGAGGCAGAGTTGGTAACAAGAGCTTTGACAGTTCCCATGACTCCTGCACTGGCTCTTTGTGGAGGGAAATGGCCTGTGGATCCATGTCGTGAATCATCCACCCGTTAAATCTCTGATCCTTTTCTGGACTTAACTCAAGGGTAATGTTTTTTCCTTGATACAAGTTGCAAAAAGTTAATGAGAATCATGAATTATGGGAGAGAATTTACTCTCTGGGCAAATTATCACTTCATTCACCTCTCCCTCCCCAACCCCAATCAGCAGCCATTACTTAGGGGTAACTGAGGGTGGATTTTGCCATCTGTGTTTTCATAGAGAAAAATGGCACTATATGAGTGCTGGCTATTCTAAAAAATGCTTAGGAACTCCTGCATACTGTAATCGACATGAGAACAAATGACATGAGAGAAGCAAAATTCTCAATGATCAAGAATGCTTTGGGAACCAAGGGAGAGAATAGAAAATGGGCCAAAAGCATATTGTCTGGGAGATCTCTCCAGTGCTAAGTGCTACTGGAGAAAGGAGAAGACCAATCAATGTGTAGAGAAGTTGGGGTTTGCATTTATGGTGATTGGAGTGGTTTCTGCGATGAGTGGTGACTATACTCTACTGTCTGCCCGCATGTCTGCTTGCAGGTTTGGGCTGTGAGACTCCTCTTTTTTGTTACATGTTCATATACATTCTGTTTTATGGCATAGATCCATTGCATTTCATCCTGAGTCATTGGTGTAGTTTGAACCTCAGGCTATACAGTAATCACCAGGGCCGCCCAGAGGATTCCGGGGGCCTGGGGCCATCGGCGGCAGGCGGCTCCAGTGGACCTCCTGCAGGCGTGCCTGCGGAGGGTCCACCGGAGCCATGGGACCGGCAAGCGGCGGGGGCCCCCGTGCGGCGAAATGTCTAGAGCCGGCTCTGTTCGGCGGCGGGGGGCCCTTCAGTTCTGGGACCCGCCGCTGAAGTGCCCTGAAGACCCGCAGCGGGGGTGCCCCGCCAGCGAATTACCGCCGAAGCGGGACCCGCTGCAGAAGTGCAGCCCACTCTTCGGCGGTAATTCGGTGGCGGGGGGCCCCCTCCGCGGGTCTTCGGGGCACTGCGGCGGCGGGTCCCTGAATGGAAGGGCCCCCTGCCGCCGAATTACCGCTGAAGACCACTTTGGCGGCCGGTCCCGCTTCAGCGGTAATGCGATGGCGGGAGGGTCCTTCTGCCCCGGAGCGGAAGGACTCCCCTGCCAGCGAAGACCGGGAGTGGAAGAAGCTCCGGGGCCCGGCCCCACAAGAGTTTTCTGGCCCCCCCGAGCGAGTGAAGGACCCCGCTCCAGGGGCCCCGAAAAACTCTCGTGGGGGCCCCTGTGGAGCCCGGGGCAAATTGCCCCTCTTGCTCCCCCCCCCCCGGGCGGCCCTGGTAATCACCCACCGGAAGAGCTCCCCATCCATTGCCTCTTATCCCAGCTCCTCCCTGCTGCTGACGGGGTGAGTGTGTGGGTGTGTGCGTAGTGTGAGGAAGGCAATGTAGTCATGGCTCTCATACACAGCTGATCCCAGCCAACCAAATCACTAATTCTCTAAGCTGCAAACATGATGTTTTCCATGCACACAGAACGATTCTTGCCTCACTTCTCAGCTGTAGTGTCCAGGTCTCCTATTGCTAAGATTTCATAGTACAGCAGTAGGAGTTACAATGTATTGTAAATAATTAAATCCAAACTGCAATTTCTCAAAACAAATGAACAAATTACATTGTGTGATGCAGTGTCCTTGGTTTATTTTTAACTGCGTTTCTTTGCTGGCGTGGTAATTTGCACAAATTAGTACTCCACCATAGGCCTCTTGATCATTAGTGCAAATTAGAGAGGTTCACTGTAATTAAAAAATCTTTATGGCCATTCAGAGCCATGTGCTACAAAATCTTCATGACAGAGACTGTCTTTTTGCTATGTGTATGTGCAGCATCGAACACAATGGGGCCCTGGGCCATGATTGGGGCCCTCACAGATTCCACAAGATAAAGAATAATACAAACTTAACTGGTTTAATTGTACATAGGAAAAATAAGAAAATATTGTAATTAACTTATTGGCCCTTGGAGTTTCTCCGTTAGACTCAGAAATTTCTGTATTTAAAAAAATTGGCTAAAAAATTCCAATGGGGATTTTATTTATAGCTGCTCTTTGTATTCCACTAAGATTCGTGGAATATTTCGCACATTTAAACTGCAACATATGAAAGTGACCACCATGCACCTCACTCTGTCAGTGTAAAATATTAAAGAATAAATAAACTTCACAACTCGGTAACTTGTGTGACTTAATTATGTCTCAACATTTACATAGGCTCTTTAATTAAAGGAGTAAAGGTTAATAGGTTAAATAAGTAACTTAATCAGAAAATTATGCAGAAGTGCCACAAATCACATTATACAGCTCTTGAGGTCAATATGGTATGCAAATCGATCAGCAAAGTATATACTATATGAATTGATGTACTGAAACATGCAGCATGATATTGCAAAACACAATACCTGGGATAGTGTATACAGCTCAGCTGACCACAGATATGAAGGCAGTTTTCCTATTCAACATTTAGTAATCTCTTTGATTCTCTAGTAACCGTTCCTCTTTTTGTTCATTTTGAATGCAATAAAAATAAAAACGTAAATAAGCACAGTGTTCGGATCAGCTAGGAGAGGCTGAGGCTCCAGGAATATGAGGTGCAGTTTAATCACCAGAGTTGCATACCAGGCTATGACTGGAAAGAAGCGGCTCATGTTTGGGGGTGTGCGTCCTCTGCAATATCCAAAAAACAGGGACCGGGTTCTAGTCTGTGCTGAGATCTGCTTGGTGCAAAGACGAAAGAAGGGCATGATTTATGGCTTCTTGAGGCTCATAATGCACCTTTGCCAGCCCTGACCACATCCTAGGAGAGAGGGCAACTTGATCTTACACAATCTAGGGATGGCCTAAGCATGGTGATGCTCCAGCCACAATCCCTCCCTGACCCAATTTATTTGAGAGAACATGAGACCTTAGAGACATATGTTCACCTTGTGCAAATGAGTGTCGCTCCATTGACTCTAATGGAGCTAAGCTCAGTTAGGATCAGGCCCTCATTCTGCCTCATCATTTGAAGAATCATGTTCTTCTGTCTCTTTTACGGAATGAGAACCTTCATGGCAAAGAATTTGAATAACTCGGCTATATAAACCTTGCAAGCCATTGCAATAGTATTCCCTGGTAGTGGGTCCAGGCAGCACTACCCAGTGTTGTAACCTATTGGGGAACAGGGCAAACAGACAATAGTTGGAGGTTTGCTAATATGAGTTTTTCAGCTTGTGGGAATCACTTGTGTCACCTGGTGGGCTACAGCAATCCATTAGTGTATATAAATACAGTAACAGGACGGAAAAACTGTTAGCAGTCACGAGCTGCTGTAGGACAAAAAACACCTATTAATGGTTAATTTTCAGCAGTGATGAGCATCAGTGGCATTTATTGAAGTTAATGGGAACTACAGCTGGGCAGCACTTCTGAAAATGTAAGGCCATGGAAATAACAGATTTTGGAAGTCCTCACAGCTGATGTGAAAATGGGGTTTAGATTTGGGTACTGTGTTCACACCACGTGGCCCGTACTAACTGAGCTGCTTTGAATATTAGTCAGAGTAGTTTTTGAAAGTAGTCAGAGAGTTGTTATGAGAATAGGGCCTCCTCCCCCACAATCACAATGTGATGGGCTCTTTGGCAAGGGAGTCAGGATTTCCTGCCGATAAGCACAAATACAAAAGCCATTGGTGTTTAGTAGTGGAAGGGATGGACCCTCTAGTGCCAAGTGGCATTCTTTTGTGTGCGACTTTTTTCTTTTTCTTTTGTTTCTGTCTCAGAAAGCCAGGACTGAGTGTTTGCTGAGTGGCTGCATTGTTGCCAGGGGCCTTTGTGTGACAGTGGGGCTCCAACTCTGTAATGCAATAGTTCTGAAAAAAGGAATAATGGAACAATTCTCCTGGGGAAGGGTGCTCCATATAAATTATTTCCCCTGATGTAGGGGTATGGTTTTGCTGGATTGTGACTGGTTGCTTCTCTTCTTTCAATATTATCTCTGATGATTTCAGATTATGCTGTCTGTGATATAAGGGGGAAGAAACCGTGCGTATATGTTTAATGTGCAAATAGACAGGCCAAGAGGACAGGTATATATCTGTAAATATTTTGGCAGATATTCCCTTAAGTTCTGGCATTTATTTACTTATTTAGGCATTTGAGCAGCAGCAGCTGACCATTTTGCCAGTCTCCACACCACATGTCATTTTTTGGTTATAGTTTGTATTGTGGTGGTGCCTGGAAGCCCCGCCTATAATCTGGGCTCCATTATACTAGGTGCTATCTGTACACATAGAAAGAGACAACCCTTTCCCTGACAAGTTTACAGTCTAAACAGGCAGGAGAAAGGGTGGAAGGAAGGAAGTATTATCCCCATTTTACAGATAGGGAACTGAGTTACAGAGAGATTAAGTAACTTCCTTGAGGTCGCATAGGAAGGCTGTGACAGATTTGTGATTTGAATCCACCTGTCTTTAGAATATGTTTGTACAGCACCTGGCACAATGGGGACCAAGCGTGGTTGGCTGATAGGAACTACAGCAGGATAACTTTTTAATAATAATCTTCTGCATAACTATAAGTGCCATCCTATATTCTGGTTGGCTTTCATGGGTATAACATGTAAAGCAGCAGCTGCATCTAAGGAACAATTCAGTCAGAGAGATTCAGAGAGAGAGGGCTGACTCTCATTCTTACAAACTCTTGTGATATTTATTGTTTTTCTTAAAGTCCTGGGTCCTGGAGCTAAGAAGCTGAGCTTTCATTTTTTAAAGTAAGTTTGTCTTCCTCCTGGTTGCAGAGAAAAGCCTGAAAACATGACCTGAATGTAACCTGAAGGTTCCCAAACCAATAAATGAAATAAAGAGAACCCCAGATGTATTATTTTTAAAATTTAATATTTTCTAAGCCATTATCATGATTTTGTATAGCCTGACTCATGATTTTGCATGTCTTGGGCTTGGCAATACTGGACCCTACAGTTAAATATGGTAATAGTTTATAAAGAGAATTGCACCACAGCTAAAAAGGCAGCATTTCTTCCCAGATCTAACTGTCAATATATTAAGTTTATCAAAACTTCTTAGACCCTCTGTAATAGCACCATCTGGTGTCTCAATATTCACTTCAGTTTTGATTTGCACGGATTCTAACAATCCTTAGAACTCAAAATGAAGGTCAGACCCATGGTTTTGTGCTGAAACCATAAAATCAGGCCAGATTCACTGAAAACTGGGCTTGGGTTTGCTCACGAGTTTGTTGAATTTGAACAAATCTTGAAATTGCTAGCTTTTCACAAAGCTTGAAACTAGATGAGTTTCATGTGGTTTTGTGCTTTGTTGCAAACATTTGGTACAGTTGTAACAGTGTTCAGAGTTAAAGTCAAATAAGCCATCTTACATGTCTGTCTTCATCACAATGAAAAGAATGTGGGTGTGGTCCAAAATCCATGGAAGTCAATATAATGTATTCAATTCAAAGGCCTTTGGGATCAGTTCTTATCAAGGCCTGCTCCAGGCACCAGCCCAGCAAGCAGGTGCATGGAGCAGCCAATGGAGAGGGGTGGCAAGTCCAGCTCTTCCATGGCAGGTCCCTCACTCCCTCTCAGAGCGAAGGACTTGCCGCCGAAGACTGAAGCTGATCGCGATCAAAGCATTTTTTTTTTTTTTTTTTTTTTTTTTTTACTGCTTGGGGTGGCAAAAACCCTGAGCCAGCTCTGGTTCTTAAATAAGTAGTTCATTCAAGTACTTGAATTCTAACTTGCATATTGCATTTCATCTCCTTAACGCAGCTTCATTTCGTCCATGTTATCATTTTTCCTTGTTGTAACAGATTTCAGATGGTTTCTAACTGTGGATTGATTTTCAGATAAACATTTTATGCTCATTGTGCAACCATATTTTAGAGATATTATCCTCACTCTCAGCTACAGCTTCCACATCATGAACTGGCCTCTGGTTTTCATTATCAATAGAAGATGGCATCAATAAACTTGATGGCACAGGCCACATATAGTTTTAATTAAAATGGCCTCTTTGAGAAGACGGCTGAAATCGCAGGGCTGAAAATGTTCTGTTTAAAAGTTTGTGTTGAGACAATGAGTAAAACTAATATTTTAATGTATGACATCTATATTGTTTAAACAGTGCAGCTCATATTACTGGTACTAACCTAAATTCTAAAACCTAACAGAAGAAAGCAAGTGTGTTATATTATGTAACCCATGTATTGGATTGACAAAAAGAGGAAACTGGAATAGATATCAAGTTGTTAACCCCAAGGCAAGGCTCACCAGCTGTCTCTTAATTCCATAAACTATTCACTAACAAGGACAATTCCCTAGGATACTTGGTTCTGGTTTGTATCTGCTATTGCTACTTAGATCTTCCTGTGCACGAATTCTGTACTTAACTCAAATATGGTATGTCTGTACAGCAGCTGATTTCCATTGAGGATAGGCAGACTCGCACCAACTAAGCTTTAACTATCATGCTAAAAATAGCAGCTTAAGATGTTGCGGCACTGGCACTAGCTCAGGCTAGCTGCCCAAGTCTGGACCCTGGGGGCCAGAGGGGCTTCGACTCGGGCAGCTAACCCTAGCCACACGTACTGCTATGTTGCTATTTGTAGTGACTTAGCTCAAGCTGAGCTGAGCTGCCATGAGCCTGTTTGCCTGTGCTGGGAATCACACCTCCCAGCTGCAGGGTAGACATATCGATAGATTCCAAGGCCAGAAGAGACCACTGTGATCGTCTAGTCTGACCTCCTTGACAGTATAGGAAATAGAACTTCCCCAGAATAATCCTAGATCACATATCTTTCAGAAAAACATCCAATCTTGATTTTAAAATTGCCAGAGATGGAGAATCTACCAAGCCTCTTGGTGATTTGTTTCAATGGCTAATTACCCTCACAGTATATTGAAGTATATTCAGTGTATCATAGCCTTTTTTAAACAGGCAAAAGAGTAGAACTTTTGTATAAATCCTTTGATTTTTCTGGTTATATATTAAGCTAATACACTCTATTTGGCCACATTAGTAATTGAGATGTGGAATAAGAATAACAGTATGCTATCAGAATTGATCTGTAGTGCAGGTACTTCAAGTATGTGAGATACAGTGTATTCCATTATTATTTCGTCTCCCTAGGTATGCTGGCAACTTCACAGAAGACCTAGATAGACACGGTTCTTGCTGAAAAGCAACTTATTCCAATCTAAAACCTGGATCCTGCAATGTGCCTTGTGTGGGTATGCAGTGCACCCATGTGGAGCTAGTTGGCTTCATGGCTCCAGTCCCACACATCTACACAAGTAGCCTCCTGACTTCAGTTGGCAGCCACATAGGGACAAGGGTCTGTGCAGAGCTCCTGTTAAGATTGGAACCTAAATTTTAACACATGAGTGTGACAGTATTGTGGGGATGGATTCAAAAGGATGAAGATTGCAATTGTACAACTATGCCATAATTCAGTGTAGGTGTGAAAATCTTGATAATTCAGTTTACTCTCCTCTCCACAAGGAATGGTGGTGATTTTTCACAATGTGCTTGGTTTCCATTTTTGAAGAAATATGCCATACTCCTTTTAATCAGGATCCATGTAATCAGGACACCTGCATTCCTGGTATGTTGCCCAGGGAACCAAATTTACCCTAATGATAGTGCAAATGGCATTCACTGCTGCTTAGAGTACTGCTTAATTAAAACAATATTGCATAAGCAACACTTCACTTAATGGGATATGTTTGGCTAGTGCCAATGGGTTAAGTGGGTTTCAACCAGTTGTTAAATAGGTAGTAATATAATAGTATTTTGCACTTATATAGTGGCAATACTTTCTACCTTAGAGTCGCAAAGGACTATAAAATATTGAAGGACTGAGCTCACAATACCTTTGTTTGGTAAGGGTATGCTATTGTTCCGATTTTACATATGGGGAGCTGAGGCACAGAAAGGCTAAGTAACTTGCCCAAGGACTCACTCAGGAAATTTGGAGCAGAATAGGGACCAGGTCTTCCAAGTCCTAGGCTAGTCCCTTAATCTTGTCCTCTCGAACAATGTAGCCAAGGTGAGTCTGGGAGAGAGGTGGCTCTTGGAGATAGATCACACAGTTCCAAGTCTGTTTTCTTAACCATAAGATTTCCTGTTCTTTCAGTATGAAAGCTGTAAAAATTAAGGGCCAGCTCCTCAGCTAGCATGAATCAGCATAGCTCCATTGAAGTCATATCAGCTGAGGTTCTAGCCCATAAAATCATACGTGGATTCTGTAATGAGAAAAGCTCTCCCAAGTGTCCCTTCTGTTGTACTGAGAACATAGTTCAGATATTGTTCTATACAAAGGCCACGTTCCATTAGAGCTAGATTTCAGATTTTTGCTTAGCCCAGTTTCATAAAAAGCAGTTTTGATCTTTGTTTAATCATCTATAGCTTATCAGAAGGTCTAATGTCAGATTGTTGGGGTCCTGGTGAATAAGAAAAGCTGGACTAGAATTTGGAAACAGGAGCCTGGATTACCACTATGCTACTTCAGTTCTATGCAGTGGTGATGGAACTGGGGGTGCTCGGAGTACTGCCATGCCACCTGGCTTGAAGTAGTAATAACAAATACCATGGTTTCCATCATCAACACCCCCACTATAAAAATTGTTCCAGCACCCCTGGGTTTATGCCACTACCACCCCTTTGAAGTAATTGGAGATTCACTGGATTGTGTTTATTGAAACCTAAGAGCATTTTAAGTAGAGATGGGCTGAAGGCATAAAGTTCAGTTCTGGGCTTTCCAGTACTTGGAGTGTTTTGTATCTGGGACTCTGGTTCAGCTCATTAAAGAGATAAAATACAACTGCAAAAAAAAAAAAGAATTTTGACTAGGAATTTCTCAAGATTCAGGGGTGTTTGGGCCCATCTCTGCTAGATGGCATAATTGTGGTTTTGCAAAACCTTTTAGGTTGGCTTTTGCTTTTGAATGGGGGTGACCTGAGTTCAAGTCCCATTTTATCCAACTCCTCTAAGTTTGGTGGGTGATCAGATAAATGATTCTAGCCATGGCCCATCTGTCATGGATACAGCTATGGGTTTGCTGCATTAACAGAATTTCCCATACCTGCAGATTTCTATACAGTGGGCCTGATTCTTCTCTCACTACACTGAAGAAGTTAAAACTGTAAAACCAGTTGAGAGGAGATTTGGATCCAGTATCTGCTCTTCTTTTAGCCATGGTATCTATGATTCTTTGCTGTAGTTCATAAAATTCATTTCTTTTAGCAGTACATACAATCTTGTCTCAAAAATCTTGCTTATGTCAAAATCTGGCAAGACTGGAATATTGAAACAAATCCTTTACACCTTGATGTTTTGCCTTTCTAAACAATATGCCATCAGTCTAATGCTTTGTTTTATTTTCTTGCTAATGCCTGCCTGACCAATGCCGTGGTGGCAAGAGGTACATATTAATTAGGTTTTTGATTGTTTCACAAGAAAGACAATGCAGTAATCAAGTATTTACAATAAGGCTAGTGAAATGGAAACCATTAAACTCTCTTGTGTGATAATTGTGCCTGTCCATTACTATTTAAAAGAAACCATTTTCTAAATAAGTCATTATAAAGAAAGGATTTATTACAATATAGGACCTTGGACAAATATCCAAGGGGAAATGTATTATGTTACATGAAAATCTATGGAACAATGAACAATTGAATGTTATTTTGTACTTGAAACTTGCCATGGAAGCTGAACTTATAGACACTGAAATGTAGTCTGCTTACTTTTTTCAGACTTTGACATTTATTTTCGATGGTTTAACGTAGAGAAATATAAAAGCTGAGATTTAACATTTGCTACAATGGTTTTTATGTTTTATCCTTCTCTTTTGTCTAGCCATTTGGGACTTTTGGCTTCTTCTTTACTTTTTCTTGGCTGGTTGTCTCCACAAGTAATATCTGGGCAAATAATTACAGATCGTTCTTATTTTAGTTGCAATGAGAAGCTGATGTTTGTAAATGTGTTTGCCTGATGAACTTCTGAAAGTAAATAGGGGAGGCTCTTTGCCAATCTGAGCTGCTCTCTTTTACTCTGAAAGATTTGGGCTGATGAGCTGCTGTGTTGGATTCAAGAAAGGTCTAGAGGACTGAACTTTCACTGGGCAAAAATACCACTGACTTCTTCAGTGAGGGGAAGATCAAGCCCTAGATTTTCAAATTTTGTTCACATTGTGCTAAATTCTGCCTCCTCTCTCCAATATCTATGTAAGCAGGCTCTGTATAGAGGAACCTAAGAGGAATGGGGCAGGGGAATGACTCCTTCCCTCCATAACTCAGCAGCTCGGTGGAAGGTGGCTAAACAATGCTTCTACTGCCCATATTCTCTAGGAGCACCTGGGGCCACTGTATACCCCATATATGAGGGAGTGAGGGGTTGAATCCAGTTACTTTCCCCCAGCCTGTCTGGCCCTGCATCAAGTCCTCCTCCATACTGCTTTAGAGAGAAGCGTAACGGAACACGGATCCACAGCAAGGTGTTTAAACACCCTCCCAACAACCCACTTCAGTTACCACAGAGCCATGGCTGCTCCACTGTACGCAGGACCTGCTGCATCCACAGTGGGAGCCCATGCTGCACTCTTTATCCATGATGTAACAATGGATGCTCAGATAAGAACAAACATATGTTCACGTTAATATTCATCTTGGTTTAAATATGTACACACATCTGTGCACAGACAGTTTCCATCCTCCCTGAAAAGATGGGCTGAGCTGAAAGTAGTTGCATAATTGTTATTTGCAGTGGGAAATTAATGGTGACAATTCCCGTTTTGGCTAGGTAAATTTAGATTAATTAAGGCCAGATTAAATAATCATTTTTTTTTGTATTCAGTAAAGCATGAACGCATTAGTTACTCATTTTAGCTTCTCCAGACATTCATCAAAGAAATGTGGAGCCTGATCCAAAACCCATTGCTGCCAATGAGAGACTTTCTATCTAGTTGGCTTTGGATCAGGCCCTAAATGGATAAGAAGATTCTCTTTCCACAGGGAAAACATACAGAAGAACCCCGTTTTTATGAGTATAATATGGATATAATATTTATTCATATAAGCGGGGATTTGGAGGAGAAGTGTTTTCCCTCCATAACTGTGATCTATATCCAAATACCAAGGGCTTTTAGATAAGAGAGAGAGAGAACAGGTAAAAGTAATTTCTCTTTGGGCAAAAGGCATTTAGCAAGAGGTCTGAAATTTTGGATTTCTGCAAGGATACTTGAAAAAGTAAGCACAAGATACATGGCAGTAACGGTAAAAATGACATAATCTGTCGCCTTTTTAGCAACAAACATATGCCAAGCAGTGGTAGCTAACAGATGCTTCTCTTAGGAAAACGACTCAATATATACAAGCCGTGGATGAATTTTATTAAATCTTAGGAATTTTCAGTACATTGAGCAATACATGTTCCCATAGTGAAATAGTAATAAAGAGTCAGACAAGTAAAGAAGCAGAAGAGCCATTTGTTTCTTACTATGACATCAACATGTGATACAAAATGTCCTGTTTTTGGAGAGCATAAAAATGCTAAGAGTTAATCTGACAAAAATAACTTATTTAAAAATTATTTCAGAGTGAATAAAGAGAAAATATAATTAAAAAAAAATAATTTTAAACAGCCAAATTTTGGCTTTTTAATGTCCTTTGATATGTAGTCTGCTTATGTCTTGTGGAGACACTTGTTTGTCAGTCAGCTCAGCTTTCCTAAGTTAGCTTCCAAAGAATGGTATTCAACAGAATATAGACTGTAAGAGGTTTGATTTCATTCATGCTGTTTGAACTGACAACATCTAAAGTGGGGGTCGGTGGGTTGTTTTTTAAATGCCTCATCCTGGATTCTATGCATCTGTAATGGGGTGTACTCCTCACACTGGCCCTGAAAGAGTTGAATTAGGCCAGGTGGGCCCAATCAGCTAATTAAGCAGCTAACAGGGGAGATGTAGGTGCTACAAGAGGGACAGGAGGCACTAATTAGAAGGAAGATTGCCTGTAGACTGGGCTTCTATGAAGCCAGGACGTTGGCAACAGGAAGAAGCCTGTAGTCTCTCTCCCAGATAAGGAAGGGGACATAGGAACTCATGAGGAAGGGTTTACCTAGTACACCTCAGAGAAAGGGGACTGTCTAGGAATAGGAAGTAGTCTAGGGAAGAAAGCAGCGAGGTGAAGATCCAGACCTTAACTGCTTGCAATTGGGCCCTGGACTGAAACCCAGAGTAAAGGGGAGACCTGGGTTCTCCTACCATCCATTGCTGTGCGGTCTTTCTTGGGGCAGTGAGTGGAAAGACTAGCTGAGTCACTGCAGGAGTGATGTATTTGGGGCAGTGGGTATGAGAACTCTCTGATGCTGCTTGGGGATTTGGAAGAACTCCCCTGGGAGGTGAAATCACAGAGTGACCTGACTGGAGGGCTGAGTCAGGAAGCAGCTGTAGTGCAACTCTATGAGAAGGTTGATAACTGTAATGGTGGAGGAAAAGAAAGGGGGTGCTGAATCAGGAGGAACTAAACCCCAGAACTGCCAGAAAGGCGCACTTCCCAGCGGTGAGTAGAGCATCCCATGACAGCATCCCAGGCAGAACCTATAGAAAAGGTAGTTTGGGTTTTTCTGCTCTCCTTGTCTCATAACACAAGAAAAATGGACAATCAATGAAATTGAAAGGTGGCAAATACAAAACTGATAAAACACATTGCTTTACTTGTAATTAACATGCAAGTAGACTGTGGAACTCATTACCATAAGAAGTTGTTGAGGTTAAGAAGTTAGCAAGATACAAAAAGGAAAAGAACATTATATGGATAATAAGAATATTTATATAGAAATTGCTAACAAAACTTTGGCAGGGCTTTTAAACTTCATGCCTCAGGATTTAAGACCATATCTAACTATTTAGGGATTAGGAGACCTAATATGGGGGCACATTATTCCCTTACACCTCGGTTTTTACACTTTCTTCCAAACCCTTTTGGAGACAGGATACTGGACAAGATGGACATCCAGGCTGATCTAGTATGGCAATTCCTGTGTTCCTATTCCTTTTAGAAACCATATCCCCAAGGGACTGATGTTTCAGAAGAAATAGAATGATTTGGAGGCATTTAATTCTTAAAGTTCAGATTTGTTTATATGTGCAGTAGGCTCCATTTAACACTCAATCTTTGTAGAGCTGGTTACAATGTTTTTTTTTTTGCAGACACTTTCACAATTCTTTCCTCCTCATCCCCTTTTTGTTGTTGAAGATTTAGAAATTTGCTGTTCATCAATGACTGCAGTGCCGTGATGTCCCCTGTGCAACTATGGGGGTTGCTGCAGGAACATGGCATTTTGAATTTTTAATGATAGCTATGCAATGGTATAACAGGGTTCAAAAAAGAACTAGATAAATTCATGGAGGAAAGGTCCATCAATGGCTATTAGCCAGGATGCACAGGGATAGTGTCCCTGGCCTCTGTTTGCCAGAAGCTGGGAATGGGTAACAGGGGATGAATCACTTGATGATTACCTGTTCTGTTCATTCCCTCTGGGGCACCTGGCATTTGCCATTGTTGGAAGACAGGATACTGGTCTAGATGGACCTTTGGCCTCACCCTGTACAGACATTCTTATGTTTAGGGTAACTGGTCTTCACCTGTTCTGGCTTTGTCATTTTTTTTTCTCTTGGTCAACCACGTTGACAATTAGAAACTGTGACTTTAAGACACACTTTCCTCTTGTAATTCTGGACAAATCAGTGTTCAGTTTTTCATACCTCCCTGCTATTGACAATGCTAAACATCTGCTCCTTTACCCCATGTTAGACTGTGTGTGTGTCTGCATGGGTGTGGCTGGGAGCACATTAATGTGCTGGTAGAGGGAGAACTGTTGAAACCTAAATTACCATTGATCAGTTAAAATACAATTCGGTAGCCCAAGTGGTCATTTCACTGGATTGTAAAACATTGTTTAATGGGACATAGCAGCTGCAGTTCAGGGTCTGAGGCAGAAATTGGTACCTGTGCATCAGTAGTTTCACAAAATATATCTCTTCCATTAAGAATATGAAGAATTAATACTTTGTTCCCATTTAAGAAAAATAAACTAGTTTTCAACAACAGTCTTGCACTCCAGCTGGGACTACTATGGGTGGTGTGCAGCTCAGAAACTCAGTGCGTTCAAGTGTAGCTTTTTAATGCCTTGAGTCCTTGCATCCACACACACATGCACAGCTTTTCATAACATAATTCAAGAAGTAAAGTGAAGAGAGAAGAAAAATAACCCAAAAGTTTAAACAGTGAGTTTAGCATAATTCAGTATGGCCCTGCACCCAACTGATACGACAGATGTTGTTCAGGAGACACTTCCATTCTACGCTTCTGGTTTTCTCTCGTTTGTAATTATTGGGGGGAGGGGAATTACCCGATGGCACAACATTTTTTCATATGCATTCTCAGTCCAGTGCTGAATTCCTGTGGGACGTTTGATTAAAATTATGTTCATGGTTTTTGAGAATATTACTTTAAACCAAAAGTTTTTTTTAAACCAGTTAAAAATTCTTTGAGGAATATTTTATAACTCACAGCAACTTGTTTGAAAGCAATAATTGTAGCAATACCAGGATACTTCTTTTCTTCAAATCTGTGTTAGGATAGATATGTATGACTAATGTGGCTGTTCCCATTTAGCTCTAAAAAAGGGTTACCTTATTTCACTAAAAGTGGGAGGTTTTCACGCCATCCACCAGTTGTGAGTATTCGATTCTAACACTAACTGATCAGAAACCTAGTTTATTAGGATACTATGTTCCATACATAAGGGCTTGATCCCATTGACTTATGGGAGTTTTCCACTGACTTCAAAGGGCTCTGGATCAGACTCTAAATTACTAGAGTAAATAGATGTGGTGTATAGAGTGCTGTCTGTTGACCTGTGACTCTTTATTTTTTTAACATCCTTTTCCAGCTGACTTGGATTCAAGTGCTTAAAATGGCACAAAGGGGCACCTTGTTGATTTGTGACACTCACTGAACTCTTCGGATGAAAATCCTAGCTTCATTGAAGTCAATGTCAAAACTCCCATTGACTTCAGTGAGACCAGGATTTCACCCTGAGGACATGCTCCTACATTTTGATGGGTACATGTGGACTGCTGTGCTTGCATGGAGCTCCATTAACTTTGCATGACTGCAGCAGTTGCCCCATCTGACTTACCATGCAGGATCGGGGCCTATGCAGCTTGTGCTGTGGCAGTGGAGGTCTTGAAGGAAGATGTGCAGAATATCACAGAATGTGATCCTGTTCTGCATCTCAGTCCTGTAGTGAAAACACAAGGGAAATCAGACAGAAACGAAAGTGGGCTTCTGTTTGTGTTGGCTACAGTAAATATGTTTGTAAGATGTATAGTGTTTGCCAGGGACATAGGCTGCTATGCTTCCACATCAGCTTAGCATGTTCTAGGAAACACATGCCTGTTAGCATAATCATTTTTATGATTATAATCAATCACCTTATGAAACTTCATAGCAGCATCATTCTGTAGTTCAATTCACATATGTGCACAATTCATGTTGGCTTATCAGGTACTGCCCACTCACCGCCCTCTGCATTTTTTCCAGTTTCTTAATTCTCATGTCCTCCCTTTAGCTTCATAGCTAACTAGCTTCTTTTGAGCCAGGTGAGAGTGATCCCAGGGAAATGTATTTTTCGTACATAAAACCCTGAACTGTATAAGAAATAGAGAACTACTCTGTGTAAGAGGCAGAAATATCTTCATTGTCTGTGACAGCAAGGCCCTAATATCAAGAGCTATGATGTGATTTCAAATGCTTGAGTTTTTTCCTTTATCTGTATTTGTCTTTGTTAGTCTAGTTGTGCCCTTTTAAAAAAAAATTAAAGAGGGAGACACAGATCTAACTGTTCCCTTCAACAAGCTGCTTTGCTGAAATCATAGCTAAGTTTAACAAAGCTGTACCCAGGGTGGGTATGGGTGATGCCTAAGGAGGATGTATGCTACACATAGGCTAAAGTGTATATGGTGTAGGAGGGGAGGGAAAGAGTTGCTTACCTTGGGTAAGCAATCCTCCCTGTGACCACTATCCCATCACCTTGAATGATGCAGAGAGAGCTCCCCCTCCTGTTTTAATCTGCTTTAACATTAGTGCTACCTTTGAGCTCCCTTGAATCTTAGGGTTGCTGACTTGCTACCCTCATATAATTTAGAGCAGCATCAGAGCTGCTCTAACTTACACTGGCTTGTAATGGCTCTCTAAGCCCAACCATAACCTGTGACAGAACAAAGTGGGTATATTGCAGGAAAGGATCTGGCCTCTGTGTTAAGATTCATCACTGGTAGAAAGCAAGTTCCAGTTCAATGGAGTGATGCCTGTTTATGCCGGTGGTTAACTTATTCCTTGAACCCAAACACACACTGTCGGTAGTTTCCCTGAAAAGATCTCTCTCACTTTGTGTCAACTTTCACAGGCATACATGTACATATACAGTGAAGATATAAGAGTATGTAGCAAAATAGAAATCCTTTTTTGGTGTAAAAAAATGGAAGAACCTCAGGAAACCTGAGGCCTCAGGATTTTTTTTTTTTGGTTTTTGGTTTTCTTTTGTTATGGCTGGCAATAAGGGAGCTGCAGAAAGGGAAAACGTGGTACAATATATGAGTATGAAATGGCCTTGGTACCATGGAGCTCTAATAACTCCTGGTCCAAAGGAGGGGGAGAAAATATCATTTCCTAGGTTTTATTTAAGTTGTTTCCCCTTCAGGCACCAAGTTCCTGAGAAGAATACACAGGGATGGGCTCCAGCTGTACTGTATCCATTTTCTTGGCAGATCTTTTATGCTGGTTAATATTTTTGTAAAATAACTGCTTTGAAACTGATAAGGAAGCAGTCTGTCCAGGTCCTTGCCTCCCCTGCCTGCAGCTTTTTTTTTAGAAACAATCAGAATGAAAGCACTCATGGCCATAAAACCCATTCCAAGTTATGGTGAGACACCAGCGGCCTGATCCAGGTTTCCCTGAAGTCAGTAGGAGTCTTTCCATTGACTTGTACAGGCCATGGATCAGCCTGTACAAGAATAAGCAAGTCTTATGGGACTTTTGGATCTGTTCAACCATATGCTTAGCAGTTTGAACATTCCACAGAGAACTTGCTGATAGAGCAGTAGGAAGAACAGTCCAATAGATGTGGAAAGGCCATTTGTTCTGCAGGTAAACACTGACAAAGGAAAGAAAGGCTGTGAGGAGAAGAGCTAATGTAGACATACAGCACAAGCAAAAATACTCACTCCATGAAATGTTGAACATAAGGGAACTTGCAGCTACTATTCATCGTGAAGAAATTTTGGTTAAAAAGATTGACATTTTAATAAACTGATCTTAATTAACAGTACTTTGAAATTCTGAGTTGTACGCTCTCTATCTCAAAACACTGGAACCGGTGGCTTTTTAAATAATTTGCTGCTTGTGGGTGATCGCTTTTTGAAACAAATCCAGACCCTCCAGTCACAATTTATTTTTTATTTCAAAAATGATTTTTACTAGCAAATTTTGCTTTGGTTCAAGAGAATTATAAATCATTATTACACAGCCAGAAACTTCAAACATTTTGTAAGAGCTTTGTGCCCAATGAAGCATCAAAGGCAACACTGAAATTCATGATTACAGCATGGGCGCACGTCGATTCATTAATACATTAAAGTTCAAGACTCTAACGTTATTAACAGGGTTTCTAGATTGATGTACATTTCTCCCTTAGAGAAGGTGGCTCTTGCTCCCATATAAAGTAAAGGGGTGGTTCCTTATTAATTCCGATTAATGGAAACTTTTTTTGTAGCCAGTTTAGTACTGTGGTGGTAAAGTTTAAAGACTGGGATTTCTTAAAAGCTTTTACATTATTATTTATTGAGAAGGGACGGATTTATGTTTTCTACAGTGGAAAAAGAGCTATCAATAGATATTTTTCTCAACCCCTTACGTGCCAAAGCTAATCTGTTGTCCAGGGCCACAAATCTTCATGTAGCACCTACTAGAATAAATTCTAAAGGACTTCGAGACAGGCATACATGTATACTCTGAAAGGTGTTCATCAAATGCCTTATTATATCTGGTATAGAGACAAGGTGGGTGAGGTAATATTTTTACTGCATCAACTCCTGTTGGTGGAAGAGACAGGCTTTCAAGGCAGACCTGAAGAAGAGCTCTGTGAACCTTGAAAGCTTGTCTCCTTCCACCAACAGACGGCCCAATAAAATATATGATCTTGCCCACCTTGTCTCTCTTATCCTGGAACCAACATAGATACAACACTGCCAACAACATATGTATTATCATAGCTCCTAGATGCCACACTGAGATAAGGGCCCTAATTGCATTAGGCATGGTACAAACACAAAGTAAGAGCCAGTCCCTGCCCCCAAGAGTTTACAATCTAAATAGACAAGACAGAGAAAGTACAGAGTAACTGAAGTGTTTCACAGATGGGGGAACTGAGCGACAGAACAATTAAGTGATTTTTCTAAGGTCATGCATGGAGGCTGAAGCAGAGGTAGGAAATTAACCTAGCACCCCTGAGTCCTAGTGTAATGGCTTAGCCACAAGAGCATCTTTCCTCTTTGAATAAAATACATATCCATAGGTGTGAGAAGTGACTTGTATACCTTCAAATTCTGAGCACATTCTGTGTTTTGTAGTTTCTGAAATTCCTAGTTAGCGCTTTCCTTTATCATTGACATTAATAAGGTGGCATAATAAGAAAATGATTCCATTCTGTTCCAAAACAATAGCCATGGGTTACCTAAGGGTCAGACAAACTGTTGTGAGATGCCAATTCTTACCAAAATCCACTTGAACCGTCTGTTTTACTTTCATTTTAGTATTCATTCCACCTAATGTTTCATTTTTTTTTACCTTGCATCTTACTCACTAGGGAGGAGCTGTTTCTTTTAAGCCATTGTTGCCGAGGGAAGCAAGTGACTCTTTAAATGCTCTGTTCTTTGCAAGACCCTCCATTCTTCTATGTTCTGTATCCCTCCCTGGCTGACTTCCAGGACCATTTTATCTCTAGCCTCTTTATATAATTATAGACATGTCGGACTCACCCCTGCGGCGCCTCCTGCTGGTGACTTCAGGGAATTAGCTCATATTCCAGCCCGGAGCGCCCTCTGCAGGCCAGTGATCCACCTGTCCGCTGCTGGCCCCTATGTCCGTCTCTGGACCCCGATGCCGCTTTAACTGGGTCTGCCCCCTCCCAGGGGAACCCTCTCCCCACTATCCCCTCTTCACCTCAGTCGTGGCTACTGCCAGTCTCTGTTTAGCCCCCATGCCCTGGGGCAGACTACAGTGTATCAGCTGATCATCATAGGTAACAAGGGGTTTGAACTGGCTGCCTTTACCCACTCTCTAGCTGCCCCTCTGCAAGCCTAGTACCTCGGAGGCCTAGCACCAGCTCTGCAGCCTGGGGAGTTGCTGTCCTAGGGCTTCCCAGCTCCTAAGGCCTTTCCCCAGCCCTGCCTTCCTCTAGGTCCCCCCAGGTGAGTTCCCAAGCAGCCAGGCCTGTCTCCCTCCCCATTCAGAGAGAGAGACTGCTGCCCTTGGCTTTCCTGGCCTTCTGTTATAAACAGATAGTTAAGGGTTAATAGAACAGGAGTACTTCATGTCTCTTTTGCCTGTAAAGGGTTAACAAGTTCAGTGAGCCTGGCTGTCACCTGACCAGACGACCAATCAGGGGGCAGGATACTTTCAAATCTTGAGGGAGGGAAGTTTTTGTGCTGTGCTGTTAGTGTTCGGTGGTTGTTCACTCTGGGGGCTCAAAGGGACCAGACGTGCAACCAGGTTCCTCTCCAATCTCTTTGATACAGTCTTTTATATGTCCACAATAGTGAGTACTAGGTAGATAAGGCGAGTTAGGCTTATGTTTGTTTTCTTTATTTGCAAATGTGTATTTGGCTGGAAGAAGTTCAAATTTGTACTTGTGTACTTAGGCTGGGAGGGTATTCCCAGTGTCTATAGCTGAAAGACCCTGTAACATATTCCATCTTAAATTTACAAAGATAATTTGTACTGTTTTTCCCTCTTTAAAAACTTTTCTTGTTTAAGAACCTGATTGTTTTTTTATTCTGGTGAGACCCCAGGAGACTGGGTCTGGATCCACCAGGGAATTGGTGGGGAGAAAGGAGGGAAGGGGGAGAGAGAGGTTAATTTCTCTCTGTGTTAGGATTACTTTCTCTCTCAGGGAGAGTGAGAGAACGAGGGGGGGAAGGTGAATTTTCCTCCCTGTTTTAAGATTCAAGGAGTTTGAATCACAGTGATCTTCCAGGGTAACCCAGGGAGGGGAAGCCTGGGAAAGGCAACGGTGAGGGAAAGGATTTACTTTCCTTGTGTTAAGTTCCAGAGGGACTGGGTCTTGGGGGTCCCTGGGCAAGGTTTTGGGGGGACCGGAGTGTACCAGGCCCTGGAATTCCTGGTTGGTGGCAGCACTACAAGTACTAAGCTGGTAATTGAGCTTAGAGGAATTCGTGCTGGTACCCCATCTTTTGGACACTAAGGTTCAGAGTGGGGAATTATACCATGACACCTTCTTATTAGGCCCTGTGGCTCAGTTTGGGGTGTGGCCCCAGCTGCAGCCACTTCTTCAATCAGCCCAGCCTAAAGGCTGCTTTCTCCAGCCCCAGCCCTTTCCCAGGGCTGTTTTTAACCCCTTCAGGGCAGGAGCAGAGGTCCACCCTGCTACACACCTCCCCCCTCAAAACCCCCACCCCTAGGGATAGGGGGGCTTCTTCCCCTGGACCGGCCGCCCATGTGCCTCCAGTGCCACTCGCTTCCTTTCCGATTCTTCTAAACACTTCCGCAAGTGGACGTCCTCCTTGACGACAGCCGCATGCTCTTTAGCGAGGTCCATCGCACTCGCTTCAGACTCATGGAGGGCCCGCTCCGCTTCCTCCAGCCGTGCCCTTAAATTTGAGTCCCCAAGGCCCTCTTCCCTCAGGGTCTGGGTCCCCTTGGTGGTCTGTCCCACAACCACCTGGGTCCATTTTGTTTCTCAGATATGTCCGCTCGGGGCCCCCGTCGCTTGCTGGGCCCACCTCGTCTGGGTCTCTCTCTCCCTGACAGGTGGGGCGATAGTCTGGGTCCCAGCCTCCTGCGGGGTCTCCTCATTGGCAACAAACCCCAGGCCAGTCTGGGTTCCTGCCTCCTGCAGGGGTCTCATAATTCCAGTTGCCACTTCCAGCAGTTTTAGCCCTTCTGGCCTCACAGGCACCTCCTCTGGCCTCTCCTCAGTTCCTCTGAGGGGGCAGTGCCTCCTAATATGCCGGGGTACCCGGCAGCCCCAGCAGGCACCCGGCAGCCCCAGCAGG
This sequence comes from Gopherus flavomarginatus, assembly GCF_025201925.1. Classification (NCBI taxonomy): domain Eukaryota; kingdom Metazoa; phylum Chordata; order Testudines; family Testudinidae; genus Gopherus; species Gopherus flavomarginatus. The sequence goes on from NC_066621.1 coordinate 56,230,257, forward strand.
CACCCGGCAGCCATACTGCACCAGGCCTCGGCATCTTTCCTTCATCCCTCGTCTGGCCAACCCTCCCTGGGTTGCCCTGGGTCTTGTTCCTTGGGGCAGGGCACTCCCGCTCGCGGTGTCCTCTCTGCCCACAGGCCCAACATGCCCGCAGCCGCCTGAGTCCCCTTACCCAGTGGATCTCTTGAGAGCTTTGCTGCTGTCCCCATTTGGGATGAGGTCTCCCACCTCCAGACCCGTAGGGACAGTCCTGTCTCACGTGTCCTGTCTGACCGCAGGTGTAGCAAGCCCTTGCCATGGGCCTCCTGGCCCTGGTAGTCTGCAGCCCATGCCCCCCACGGTGTCTTCTAAACTCCCACCCAAGGAGTGTCCGCAAGACCTGCTCCTCTTTCACCAGCTGGTTCACCTGCTCTTGGAGGACCCATAGCACCTCCAGCAGTCCCTGTGGGTCATCATCCCCCTTCTGCTGGGGCACTGAGCCCCTGTACCCAACTAGGGACCACACCTGAGGTCTCTGCATAGTAAACCCCTGCATACACAGGATCCATCATCCCTTCTTGTCTCTCCACCTCAACATCCAGGCAATAGTTCCACAGTCCTTGCCCTGACCCCTTGTATCAGGGGTGGACTACTATGCCTGCATTCTCTACCATATGTAGACATGTCAGACTCACCCCTGTGGCACCTCCTGCTGGTGACTTCAGGGAATTAGCTCATATTCCAGCCCGGAGTGCCCTCTGCAGGCTGGTGATCCACCTGTCCGCTGCTGACTCCCCATGTCCCTCTCTGGACCCCAGTGCTGCTTTAACTGGGTCTCCCCCCTCCCAGGGGAACCCTCTCCCCACTATCCCCTCTTCACCTCAGTCATGGCTACTGCCAGTCTCTGTTTAGCCCTCATGCCCTGGGGTAGACTGCAGTGTATCAGCCAATCATCATAGGCAACAAGGGGTTTGAACTGGCTGCCTTTACCCACTCTCTAGCTGCCCCTCTGCAAGCCCAGTACCTCAGAGGCCTAGAACCAGCTCTGCAGCCTGAGGAGTTGCTGGCCTACGGCTTTCCAGCTCTTAAGGCCTTTTCCCAGCCCTGCCTTCCTCTAGGTCCCCCTGGGTGAGTTCCCCTGCCGGCCTGGCCCGCCCGCACAGTCAGAGAGAGACTGCCTGCCCTTGGCTTTCCTGGCTTTCTTATTAGGCCCTGTGGCTCAGTTTGGGGCGTGGCCCCAGCTGCAGCCACTTCTTCAATCAGCACAGCCTAAAGGCTGCTTTCTCCAGCCCCAGCCCCTTCCCAGGGCTGTTTTTAACCCCTTCAGGGCAGGAGCAGAGGTCCACCCTGCTACACAAATCAAAGGGGGAAAGTAAATGATCATTTTTGGCTCAGTCCACTTTGTTATTCCTCCTCCAACTCAGTGTTCATTCTTAACCACCACTACTAGCCTTTTACTATTCATTAGAAATGCTACTATTGAATCAATAACCTTCCTGCTTGGTGATGTGGCTATCCCTACCCAACAAATAAAAGTACCCAGTTAATTCCTCTCCCTTCATCCCCTTCTTCCTCCTGCTGCCTCTGAGCATAACTTACTGTGACATTCCATTCCATATTCCTTATGAAAATATGCATATGACATGAATATGACATAACTGAGATGTACTTTATGCAAGATGGGTCTTGTAAGGTATCATTGGAAAGGTTATGTATTACTGAATGTGATTATCCAATTTGCATGCCTGTATCATTTCTGTATCTGAAGTTAGGAATATTAACTATGTGTTTGTATTTCAAATATGTTACTTTGGTTGTCAACCCCAACCAGCCCTTCAGGTACAACAATAGAAAAGCCAGCCAGGGCTAATGAACCATTAGCAGAGACAATGGACTGTAAAAGAGCTTAATCTTCCTGTGGATGCTGGAGATAGCCTAAGAGCAATGGCTGCCACAGCCCTTCAGAGACCGGGGTCCAAGTCACTTGATACTGGATACCCCTCCTCCCCTTTTGGAATGCCATTGGTTTTCCACTGGAAGACAAAGGGTTTCTGCCTTACACAAGAGCTGTACAAGGCAGGAGAGTGACATCATCATGGTTCTCTCTCTGCCTCCTCACCCAAAGAGACACTGAAAAAAGATCTGGAAGCAAAAACTGAACTGAGAGGAGAAGGGTTGAACCCAAGCTGGAAGGGTGAGTAATAGCTTGTGAGTAATAATACCTGGGGTCTCAAGAGGGAGACCAGTGCAGCAGCCTTTCAAGATTTTCTATAATCTGCATTCAATGATATCTAGGGTGAGAAATACTATTTGTAACCAATTTCCTTAGTGAAATTAGCTTAGTTTGCATGTTTGGTTTCATTTGCTTAGTAATCTGCTTTGTTCTGTTTGCTACCCCTTTTGCCACTTAAAATCTGCCATTTGTAGGTGATAAAATTTGTTTTATTTTATAAACCCAGTTTCTATAATTTCTAATGAGGTTGAGGGAGGAGTGGGGAAAACGTTCCCACACAATAAGGGAGGAGACAGATTTCATAATATAATTTTGGGTCTGCATTCTAAGGGAGGTGGACAACTGAGTGCTGAAGCAAGTCCCTTAAACTGAGTCTTCCCAGAGCTGATCTGAAACTGGGTGTGACCCTGTGGTGTGTGTGTGTGTGTGTGTGTGTGTTAGAGGAGGCTTTAATAGCCTGGCTTAGCAAAACAGATTAAAGGGGGCCCATGCTGGCAGAACAGGTAGACTCAGGGGTATCTCAGCAAATCAGGTGGCTTCCTAAGAGGCATAACCCGTAACAGTCCAGTCTTCATCCCCTTTTTCCTGCTGCCTCTGAGCATCTCTTACCACCCCAAAATGTTCTTTTAAGTCGCTTCATCGAGCTCAGTGTTTTTCAAACCCAGTACTGGGTCGTGGAATGAAAGGCACTGGGTCATGGTGGCTCTGGTCAGCACCACCGACCAGGCCATTAAAAGTCCCATTGGCTAAGGCAGGCTAGTCCCTACCTGTTCTGACAAAGCACTGTGCCCCAGAAGCGGCCAGCAGCAGGTCCGGCTCCTAGGCAGGGGGGCCACGGGGCTCTGTGCACTGCCCCAGCCCTGAGCACTGACTCCGCCAATGGAAGCTGTGGGGATGGTGCATGAGGGTGAGAGCCGCACGGAGCCATTTGCGTGCCTACTCTTAGGAGTAGGACCTACTGCTGGCTGCTTCCAGGGCACAGCATGGTCGACCGTGCCAGGACAGACAGGAAACCTGCCTTAGCACCCCCTGCTGTGCCGCTGACCGGGAGGTGGCTGAGGTAAGCTCGCACCCCAATCCCCTGCTTCAGCCCTGAGACCCCCCAAACCCAGAACCCCTTCCTGCACCCCAAACCCCTCATCCCTTGCCCTACCTCAGAACCGTCACTCCCAGCCCAGAGCCCTGCCCCCCTCCTGCACTGCACCCCCTGCCCCAGCCCAGAGCGCCCCCAAACCTGGATCCCCCTCCTGCACCTCAAACCCTCATCTGCGGCCCCGACCCTACCCCACTCCAGAGCTAGCACCCCCGGCTCAGAGCCCTGACTCCCTTCTGCACCCCAACTCCCTGCCCCAGTCCAGAGCCCTCTCCCACAACATGAACCATCATTCCTGGCCCCACTTTGCAGCCATCACCCCAGCACCCCAAACCCCTCATCCCCGGCTCCGTTGGGTGGCAGGCATCAACAATTTACCTCAACTGGATCGTGAGAAAAAAAATTTGAAAACCACTGATATACCTACTTTTATCTATCTGTCAGTGCTCTCCACAAAGAGTATGTCTCCCTGGACAAAGCCACTCAGCCGCTAGAGTTCTCTCTGTCACACACTAAGAACTTCAAATCTGTAATATTCCTGAAATCTGGACCCCCTCACGTTAGGCATGGTACAAATGCACAGTAAGAGTTAGTCTCAGCCATAAAGAACTTAGTCTAAACGGATGAGACAAAAGGTGACAGAAAGAAAGTCACCTGGAGTCTGTAGTATAGCTGGGAACTGAATCAAGATCTCGTGAGTCACAGTTCAGTGCCTTAGCCACAAGAATACCCTTCTCCTCTGCATTGTGTGCAAAAGAAAACAGCTGTGCCTAGGAGGCTTAAACTAAACCCACATGCGTCAGATGGAAGAATATGGTGGGACTGGAGCAGCCGTCAACATGATCATGGGATAATGTAGCTTTGAGGGGGAAAAGAAGGTTGGCTGATGCCATGGGCAGTTCATTTCAGGAGGAAGATCTTAGGTACAGTTTATCAGAGCAACTAAGTGGATTAGGCTTGATCTAGGGTCATTCTCTTTTGAAACAATTTTCAAGTGCATAAGGTAGCTAGACTGCTTGTTAGGGGAGAGGCTGAGAGGACTTGAAATGGTTCTTTCTTCAGACTTGTCCGACCCTTTCCAGTGTTGTGGTGACGGGAGAACAGTACTGTTTAGGCTGATTTGTGCTATTTCTGAAGCAGTTCACCCAGCCTCAAAAACTAGGGACGATCGTTGCAAAATCATTGCTTAGTCATGTGCTTTATGCTAACTGAAATATAAAATGAGTTTTAACACTTTGCCTTTGAGTCCTACAGGAGACTTAAAATTTACTTGCAGGAGAAGAAGCTTTGATCTGCATATTTTCATAAGTATTCATAAAGAGACAGAAGTAGAAGCTCCTCTTTATTTACCTTTTCATGTCTGCTGGTTTTAAGATGCATTTGAAGCCGAGGAATTGATTGGAAAAAAGGCTTCACTGAAAAATTCAGAGATGGGCTGGACTTAAATGCCTGGCATCCCTGGAGGCAGCCTGTATTTCCCGAAACACAGCACCTCCCTACACTCAGATGGTGTAATGGACCCATCTGTGGCCATGTATATACAGACACCACAGTTACAGCTTAACTGCACACATGTGCAATAGGAACAGAAGGTATGTGCTTTCTAAGTGCAGGCCTCTAACTACTGCATTTTAAGTACTGGCTAGTTTAAGTACAGGCTTATGGGCTTGATTCTCCAGCATCTCTCACTTTGTGCAGTTATTTATACTTGTGCAAAGAAAGCTGCCAGGCTCAAAACATCAATATTTTACATCTACATTGTGTTCAGTTATCACAGGGATAAATGACTATAGAAGGTGCAAGGCAGTAGAGAATCAGGCCTTTTAAATGTAAATACTATCAAGAATTAGCAGATTCTTCTTTAACATTAAATGTAAATAGCAGAGGCCAGTGACTGGGGAGCAAATGTTCCTGGCATAATTAGAGCTATTTGACATTTCAAAAAGAATTGTTAGGTTTTATTTTCCCAAGCAGCTTATACAACTGATCAAAAATATTGTGTAAATTTTTTTAACCATTTTAAAATAGCTTTACTTCTACTTTCCTTTAACTGATAAGAATATTTGATATTTATAATGGTTTCAATAATGTAAGCAGTTTATGGTCCGGTATGGAGACAAGGTCCCTGCCTTGAAGAGCCCTCCAGTGCTAAGTAGATGCAATACACATGAAGAATGGAGGAAGGAATGCCACAATGATGTTGATTTCAGTGGGAGCTAGGTGCCTAAATCCTCTGAAGATCTGGGCCAAAGTAATTGAGTTTATTTAGTGCCTAGGTGTGATTTGACTGGAGATGGTAGTGGCCTTGGTTCTTTATGATAGTATGGTGATATCCATCATGTTTTGTTTAGATCTCTGACTGGCTTATGCCATTCTCAGTTTCATCAGTTTCAAATATATTAAAAAAAAATCCTATTACCGCCCACCTGAGGATCTCAGAACTCTGTCACAGAACCCCCGTGTGACCTTGGTCAAGTCACTTAACCACAGTTTCTACCTGTAAAATGGGGATAATAGCACTTCCCTACAGAGGATTGTGAGGATTAATATGTTAATGCATGAGGTGCTCAGATTCTACAGTGATGTGGGTTGTATACAGAGCCATTCTGTTCATAGAGGAGACCGGGACAACTGCCCCAGGCCCTGCGCTTTGGGGAAACCTGAACTTCAGGGGGATGTAGGGGCAGGGAGGGGGCAGGGCATCCTGGGGGGTAGTGGAGGGCCTGGCACCAGCATCAGGAGTCAGGCCTGTGCCCCACACAAACTGGCCTGGGCCCAGGCTCAGTCTCTGTGGCAGCAGCAACGAGCAACCTGGCCCCAGTCTGCTCCACTCTGCTCTGCCTGCTCCCGGTGTTGCCTGCTGCCACAGGGTCCTAGTGCTTCTAACCACAAGTGCTAGGGCAGGCTGACCCTGACTCTGCCTTTCCACCTCAGAAGGACCCTTCCCTTTTCCAGAGGGACCCTCCACCAGCACATAGGGGGGCCCCTGGTACAGGTGAGTATCAGCCAGTAGTCTCCCTCATCCATTGCCCCACACCGCCCCCTTCCACTGCCCTTTCTCCCCTCTCCCAACACTGGGTGGGGTCCTCCAATGCCACCTCCAGGCCAGGGCTAGCCCTTATTACCCCCTGCCTGAGTGTCCTCCTTGCCTTTCAGCTCTTCAGCCTTGGGGTCCCCCTCCCCGCAGTACCAGAACTTGGGGTCCCACAACTCTGCTGTCTCCATCACTACTGGGGTCCTCCATCCATCTGCTTTTCCACCTCCCTCCGGCCGCAGTTCCCAGAGAAAACAGCTTTTAGAGCCCCTCCACCATGCTGGAGGGTCCTGGGGTTCCAGCACTGGGGGCCACATAGGTCCTCCAAGAGCCACCCAGTTCCGAAGACATGAGCTCTCAATGTTGCGAATGTGTAATTACATTTTTAAAAAATCCACTGAGAGTAGCAAGACCATATGCGGCTGGGAAGTGAGTTTGCTGCAAGAAAGCCCAGGAAGGAGGATTTCAGAATGTAAGCAGCGTGACACTGATCGTGATCAGTGAGTTATTTTTTAAATATATGAACTTCATTATAATTATAAAAAAGAACTACAATATAATATAATAACATTATAATTATACAGCTGGGTGCTATCAATATTTAAGCTGCAGCCAGCAGCTGCCCTTGAAGTTCACTGTAACCAGATTTCACCTGTATAAAAATGTTAAGGGAGCCTCCATACAGACTGATTTGCTCCAGGCCCCACAGCCCCACTAGAGACGGCCCTGGTTGTATAAGTACCTTAGGTAAACAGAACTCTGCCAGAGCTCCTGTAAGGAGTTAATACCATCCCCATTTTACGTATTGGAAGAGCGAGACACTACTCAAGGTCACGGATAGCAAGTTAGTGACATAGCCAAGAAGAGACCCTAGCTCTCTTAACTCCCAGTGCTATGTTTTGCGTTACTAGATGATGCTTTTCAAATACATTCACTTACATTACTTTCCACAGCAGCAGTACGGCAGACATGCTTTTGTTTACTTTTTTGCTTTTTTCTTTTTTGTTTTGTTACTGCCCGAATCAATAAAATGTTTCGTTACAATAAAAATAAATGTTTATTATAAGGCAAAGACCAAAGTAGACTCTTTAAAAAAACAACAACCCACAGATCCACAGTGAAAAATCTTACTCCCAGGTGCTTTCTTGATGCCAACCATAAAAGCTGGAAAAGTATTCATTATAAACTAGCAGATGTGTCAAGATCAAGGATGGATTCCTGGAGTGAACAGCACAAAAGGCAAAATGAAAGGACCTCCTTTGCTGTTTATAGATAGCTCTAGATATACATAAGTATATGCTGTGTGCGCATGCACATATGTGTGCCTTTGTGTTTGTTATATCATTTTCTGATTGAAAATATTCACAGAAAGGTTCTCTTTGAAATGTGACTATCAAACAAGTTCTTCTTTTCTTCTTGGGGTTCCCAGAAGAAAACAGCATTAGGGAGAATTTGACCAGTCCATCCAGGTTAATGCCTCTTTGAATAGCTGGTCTTTAATCTCCATGGTATACATGACACCTTTGGTTCCCAGTTGCGGCCGATTTCCCGTCTCTGTAGTGTAAGAAACCTGCTGTGTGTGCATGTGGGGGGAATTTGGAAAATCATCCGTCTGAGAAATTTGGTAGGTGTCTCATCAGTAATCTTCCACTAGACACAGCTGCCTCATTTAGTGGCAAGGGCAACTGGTGCTCAGAGTGAGTCGTAGATGTATGACATTTAATCCCCTCTTCACATCTTCCCCATCCACCATTAACCCTCATCTACTTCAATGGGCAGCACAACACAAGCTCAGGGCCCAAAGGCTTTGCTAGACAGTATCTTCTCACACTGTCTGCTGCTGGTTCCAATAACTCACTGTATGTCCTTGCATAAGTCATGTGATTTCTCTGTGGCTCAGTTTCCCTAGCTTTAACACAGCGATAATAGGGCTGTTCCGCAGGTCCACTGGAGTAATTCAATTGGCTTCATAGTGTAATTGAGAGTAGAATTTGGGCTTTGATATTTTTAAGCATTTTGAAGATGCAACATATTATATAAATATTAAGTGTTGCTAAGTACTGAATAGATTTTTAAAAGACTCAATTTATTTTTTAAGTAGGCATAGATTTCCAAATTATAGGTGGGATTTAGCTGTGTTAACCATTTATGATTAGTTACCACTGTTTAAAGGGGAAATATGTCCCAGAAGCACAGCAGTCAAAGTTGTCAAAGGAAACAAAGATCACTGTGTCTTCTGCTGCTTCTAACATGGTTCCTAGCAGAAACCCTCACCTTCCCTCTTGGATGTCGGTGAGTGCCATCTATGCAGAGATTTGATTGCAGCAGATCCTAGTACTAAACTAACTAATGCAATAATTCCAGATGCTATTGCCAATGACAATTTAGTTTAAAAACATGAGGCCTGATTTCTTTGTTGCCCTGCCTATTGCAAAGTCATTTTCACAAGTGGGTAGGGTGACCAGATGTTCCGTTTTTAAAGGGACAGTCCCATTTTTCACAGTTGCTATCTGGTAACCCTACAAGTGGGCGTACAACACTTCTGTTCTGAGCTGGTAGCATTTTACATCCACTTCACATCCCAGGGGTTGGGTTAATCAGAGGGCTTGACCCAACTTCTATTGAATTAAATACTAGAGAAACTTTCCATTGACTTTAGCTGGAGTTACAGCTAACCTGTATATAGTTTTCTTAAGGTTAAACAAATCCTTAGTGTTCCTAATTACAAAGATAATGAAATGATTAGAGAATTTAAATCTTTGTAAAAGACCAGCAGTTGTGCTGCTTGTATGTACTGGTTTTGTTCAGTTTAATAAATCATTATTAATCTACATTTAGGCTCCCTTTTCATACCAACCCTGATATTTATGTTGCTGCATTATAGCTGCAACATATGCCATGTTCCTCTCCAAACATAATATGTTCCTCTCAGTCCACTTCCTAGGGGACATGTGTACCTCTCACAAATATCACCATCTCATCCAGGACTAACTCTTTGATACTGACAGAATCAACTGTCACTTGGGACAGCAGAACTGTCAGTAACTGTGCGTCTGAGAGTAGGCTAGTAGACAAAACATCTATTGATTAAGCTAGTGCAGCAGAGTCTCCACAGCCACAACTGACTGTAATTGACCTCATGTATTTCCAGTCTCCAGGGAGAGACCAAGAATTGAAAGTGTGGAAGGGGGGCACCCTAGAAATGGTCTCTCAGGTCAAGGCACCAGGCCCTGCCACTGCCCTTGTTGTATCTCTTCTGTGGCTAGAGGACTTCAGTCTCCAGTATTGTTGCACCATTCTTGTGCCTTCAGCTCCCATGAGAAAGTGATTTGTTTCTTATCATATAAATACAATAAAATCAGGCTATCTTTCTACTTGAAGTTCTGCCACAAATCATGAATAGCTTTCACACCATAGAAAGAATTAAAACAAAATTAACTGGGTAACATAGCACTTCACTATTAGGAATTCAGATATAGTTTAATGCATTTCAGTGGGACTTGAGGCTGTTCAGAATCTGTCAGGATCTATGATACTTGGTCACAGCAGTTTTCTTTTACTACTGCTATTTTACCCATCCCAACATCTGCTCACCTGGTAGGACTACTACTACTGTTTCACCCATCCCATAACAAGTTCACCTGGTAGGACCCTCCCCTAGGGATAAGGCAATAGAATAAAACTGCTTATAGATTACACATCCCTGGCAATAGAAAAGATTGCCTCATGGGAATCTCCCTAAATGGAATTTCTGTGTGTCTTCAGGAGAGATGAGTTTTCACTAAGTGTGTTTTTAAAATCTCTAAAAAGAAGGAGAAGTACTGGTTCGCTATCTCTTCATTGAATGTTACTGTTGTATTTCTGAGTGGGGGGCTGCTGTGTTAATTATACAGCCCTCTGTTCCCCACCAGGAGTCAATTCTCATGATGAGAGCCTAAGATGGAGATATTCAGGTTCATTCAAATACCATTAGAAATCAAAGAGTTTCAAACACTAGTCTGAGATAAATTGTAACATTAACTTCAAATATTTTTTCTTTTAACGAAACAGTAGAACTGCCTAAAAATTACTCATAACAAACAAAATCAACAAAGCTCTAAAATGTATCTGAAAACAACTTTAAAAGTGTTTACATGTCAGTGGTTTCGAAAGGGGCCTGTGTCCTCTCCAACCTAATCTGCCTCAGGATGTCAGCTTCCTCTTTGATTGTTCTCCTTCAGAGGCTGAAACATTTGCATGTGTGATGTACTCCTCTGTGTAGCTAGATGCAGTAGTTAGAACTTCTCCTTTAGTTAGATGCAGTAGTTAGAACTTCTCCTTTAATGACAGGCCTCATTTCTCCTCTCTAATCCCCTCCCACTCCTTCTGGGGATTGTTGCCACCTCACAGGGCACAGTATTACCCTAGAGTTAGTAGGGTATCCATATCCCTTGATTTTTTTTTAGTAGGCAGGCAAAGCTGAGCCCAAAACCATTCTGGTGGCATCAGGGAGGGGCAATTTGCATTAGGTACCTAATCTCAGATAATTACCCTTTTGAAATGGAACTCTCACATTGGGAAAAAAGTGTTCACACATGATACAATTTACTTGGCTTGCTATAATGTTAGATACTGTTTGAATGTCACTATGTGACACCTCGTCTCTACGGCTTATCCTCACTGTCCAGTCTCTTGTCCTAAAGTCGCCTTTAGGACTTCACTGAAAGCCAAGAATAATAGAGGCTGGGCTTGCTTGCTTAAACACTAAATAGAAAAAGTGTCGAGGAAAGCTGTGGAAATGAAACACTGTGCCTAGTGCAGTGGGGCCTTTATCCAGGATAGGGGCCCCATAGGTGCTCCCACATTATAATAAAATAAAGGTAAAATAGAATTGCCTTTGGTTTGAAGTCATAAAATTTTCTATTTCCCCTGCCTCCACCACTTTCCACCATACTGCTGTCATAACATTTTTCCCAGATCTGGACCTTAGCGTCCAAAATATGGGTGTTAGCATGAAAACCTCCAAGCTTAGTTACCAGCTTGGACCTGGTAAAGATGCCACCACCCAAAAAATTAGAGTGATTTGGGGCACTCTGGTCCCCTCAACAACCTTCCCTGGGGACCCCAAGACCTAAATTCCTTGAATCTTACAACAAAGGGGAATAAACCATTTTCCCCCCCCTTCTCCCTTCCAGGTGTTCCCTCCCTGGGTTCCTGGAGAGATACACAGAAGCAAGCTCCGTGAATCTAAACAGAGGGACTCCACGCTCCCTATTTCCAGTCCTGGAAACAGAAGTACCGAGAGGTCTAATCCCCCCCGCCCCCGCTTCACCTAGAAGGTATGCAAAGTCAGGCTTAGTAAATCTAACACAAAGAGATTTTCCCCCTGACGTCTTCCTCCCACCAATTCCCTGGTGAGCTGCAGACTCAATTCCCTGGAGTCCCCACTAAAGAAAAACTCCAACAGGTCTTAAAAAGAAAGCTTTATATAAAAAGAAAGAAAAGGACATAAAAATGGTCTCTCTGTATTAAGGTGACAAATATAGGGTCAATTGCTTAAAAGAAAAATGAATAAACAGCCTTATCCAAAAGAATACAATTTAACACATTCCAGCAACTACACACATGTAAATACAAAAGAAAACAATATAAACCTATGGTCTTCCTATCTTTGTACTTACAACTTGGAAACAGAAGATTAGAAAGCTGGAGATAGAAAAATCACTCTCATAGCCGAGAGGGTCAGACACAAGACAAAGAACAAAGAACTCACACCCAAAACTTCCCTCCACCCAGATTTGAAAAAGTCTTGTTTCCTGATTGGTCCTCTGGTCAGGTGTTTCAGGTTACTCCTTTCCAGGTGAAAGAGACATTAACCCTTAGCTATCTGTTTATGACAACTGCACTCAGTGCATTATCTTGCAACCTCAGCTTGGAGTCTATGGCCTTTTTTGCTGGATGTTAGAAACTGAACAAAAGTCTCTCTTAAATTGAGTATATTTAGGCAGCCCTTATACAGGGTGCCCACCATGCCCCTCAGTTTTATTATCTGTTTTGGGCCGGGACCATGGGTCAGATCTTTAGCTGGTATAAATTGACATAGTTCCATTGACTTCAGTGGAGGGTCACTCATTTACACCTGCTGAGGATCAGGCCCTATTTTGTGCTTGTTTCTTGGAGGCACCTAAGAAATAATAAAGGATAATAATATTATTGAGAAATAATAAAGGATAATGATGTTCCAGGATTAGGTTGCAAAAGATAGGGGTAGAAACTTCTTTTTCTCTTCCTTAGGCACTTCCCTCACTCCCTCCAACCACCCCTTCAAGGGTCTTAGTAATAGTCATTCCCTTCAAAGCAACTACCAGGTAAGAGATGTTCTAACAAGTTCCTATCTTTGATTTTAGCCAATTGCACTATTCATCTACCGCTGCATTGGATATCTCGGTACAGAGGAGCTGGCTGACAGCATCCCATGTAGTAATGGTATGTGGCGCAGCACAATTCAAACACATTATTATTACAGTTAAAGTGTGATGATAGCATCTGTGAAATTGTAACCAACCCATCAAGGAACGTGCAGAATTGAAGTGAACAGTTACACTGGCTATAGAGACTAGTGCTCATAAATCATCTAACAAGCTAAGTATAGACAAAGCTGAGGATTTATAAAACATCCCAAATGCAGTCTTTCCTTTCCCCTCCTGCTATACTGTCACCTTCTCCATGATTGGCTACCAGAGGATGGTATTCTTCCTCTGAGTTTGTTGCCAGAACATCTCCAACTGGTTACAAAATGATTTTTGGTGAGAATCTTGTCACCTTGTTTGATGCTTTCTTGAACCTTTATACAGTTCAGTGGAGTAATGTAAACTATATATGAGTGGTTCTCGCATTGGAATATATGTGCCTCAAGGGGTATGTAAAGTCATGAGATGAAAAAAAAAATGAAAGCAGTAGCAGCCTGACAGTGGGGTTGTTTTACTTTCTTAAACTGTCTTTTGGTATAAGCGAGTTCTGGGAGCCACTGAAAACTGGCAAATGTCTCGCTAGTGATGATATGCAACAGCAAACACGCAGCATGTCTGAAAACCAATGCATTGTGATCAGTAACTTGTTCTTTCTGTTAATTTTACCGCAACCCAATGAATGTAGAAAGCAGCCTAGGGAGATCTCAGGAAAATATAAACATCCTCAGTCATCATAGAACAATTGTCAATGCCAAGTATAAACACTCTCACCCCCCCCAAATCATTAAGGGGATGGTGTGGGGTAAATCCCCCTTCCCATGGGCAGTCCAGCCTTGTCTGATGTTCCTTTGCATTGCACAGCAGCTTCACAAAAGCATGGTTAATGACCAGTCTTGCCTTTTGAGGTCATGTGGTGGTAGGGAGTAGCTTTGGGCTAGGGGTTTCCAAGATTAAAAACCCAGGGGTTGAAGGAGGAACAAGGAATAGTAGCTCACATCCTCATAAGGGTTTAGGGTGCTAACTTGGGCTAATGTGTTTAATCTGTGAAATTCCAGGAGAGTCCAGAAGAGACAGAGGCACAGGAGAGCTGCTTCTTTGTAAATAAATTCCGCTAAGAAAATACTCTGACTCTGCATCATTAAGCTCTCCTCCAACAGCAAATTGACCTGCAAGGCCTCAAAATCTGCCACAACTCTGCAAAGGGGAAACAGTAAGAGGATAATAAAAAGAAGAGGAAAAAGATAATATGGAAGGAAAGACCTATACTAGTAAGTTTTTAATTTAACCCGCAAAAGCTAAATTTTGCCACACTTACTCCCAATAGGTAGCATCTTACTTCATGAACAACCCCAGTGATTTCAGTGGCATTACTTGAAGAATAAGGTATTGTGGGTAACAGAGGCAGAAAGAAGTCCTAAAGATGTGTGTGTTGAAAGGAAACAAGAGGTAGGAGCAATTTAGTCAGGTCTGACATATGTACTGATTTTGGATATGTAGCTGTAGAATCACCACTTTTAGCTGTTAACTCTTATTTAGTGGTATATATTTTAAAATGTATTTAAGATGAAATACAGAATTGTCTAGTCCTAACTGTTCTGGGTTTAAGTGTTCTATGCTTGGCATGACTCATGACACACCAGAAATGTTTTTGGAGCCACAGCACTCCTGAATGCAGCAGGTGGGAAATGGTGGGAAATTATTTATTTTAATTGAAACAGATTTAAACTCCCCACCAAAGAGCAGCCATCTGCAGTGGCCATTTGAGCAACCTGGGCCTAAATTTACAAACAAGAAGAGGTCAAACCAAGCAGCAGCCACCGTTCTCCCTCCCACAACACATCTTACTGATCAGTAGTCACCAAACCCAACACAGATTAAAACTCCCACCCCAACCTCTACTTTTCTCCCATTCACAAATCCCATCCTCTGTGTGCATTAGCCCCTCTCCCATGACTACTCAGTGTGCTTGGAAAGTCAACATATTCTGGCTCTGTGGGACTGGGGATAGATGGGAAAAGGGGAGAGTGCACCTTTGCAAGATGAAAGATGTATGTCTTGGAACATTTAGGAGACAGGCAGCAGTTCTCTTTAATTTCTTCCCCGGTTTCTCTCCTCTAGAAGTCCTTGTTCATTTCTTTAAGTATACATTAAATGTATTACATAAGAAAGTCAGTAAATGGGCTATGACAAAAAGAACCATAACAGTTGTGTTGTTTTGTTGTTATCTCCACCGTGGCTCTATCTCTACATTATTTCAGAGAGGGAAAGAGCAAACTGGCAAGATGTACATCTCTGGACATAGATGCACAGAGTTGTATTCTGCATCTCACTAAGGTGGGAGCAAAGCCCTGACAAACCAGCTTTGGAGAGGGATGGAAGAGCGATTAGCAGCTCAGCATCATGCTCACCTCCTTCAGCAAGACTTTCAGAAGCCCCTGAGATTCCATTGTGCTAGGTTGGAATATTAGGGATGAGAGAGAAAGATGAAATGTGGTATCATCCCAGTGGAGATTTCTTTGCAGTGAATAATGCTGGCCCAGGATCCCCGCTCTTCCTCCTTCCCCCAGCAGTGAATCTCATGTGTGTATGTGTGTAATTATATATATATACCCACACCCACACACATACACATACATGCATCTTCTTGAACAGCCTTTCATAGCACGTCTCTGCAGAGAAAGCAGTGTGAAGACACTATATCTCTGTGTTACGGTCCCTGCTCTTTGTCTATCTCATGAGTCACAGGATTTCCCTGTGGATCTCAGCACATCCAAGGTTTTGGTGGGTCTCACCTCCTGCCAGTTCTGTGAAATGGAGCTGAAAACTCCATTCTCAAAGAGAGCAATAAAATGGAAACTCCATAAATACACATTCATGGAGTAACCCAGCCATTGGGCAGGTTTTCCTGTGCAGGGCTGCATCTGGTCAAGAGTGGTCATTGTCTGCTATAGATCTTAGTTTGGATGGGAACACATTTCTGGCTCCCTTCCACTGCACTTTTAAACAATACATCTCATTTCATCAGTAGGCACGCAGACTTGCTTTCTTACCATTTAGATTAGGCTAGCATGACACTTTTGATGACACTTAGGAAGAGACGATTGAGCTACCCAAGTAACTAGTTAAAAAAATTCCTGGGAAACAAAATACTCAGCTAAAAATATACCCATTGTCATAAGTTCTCCAAAAGGATCCTTTCAAGTTTACAACAGAGAATGAATGTGCATCCAAAAAAAGAATAAAGTCAGCAACTGTGTGTACTTTTCATGACTCTCATAAAAAAAACCTGGCAAACAGATTATTTGTTGGCTTAGTAGATTAGACACAAGGGCTTCTGTAAATTAAAAACAAAAGCAGCTTTGGAACATATTTCACTGTCTCAGTTGGAAAACAAAGATCTTTGCCCCCCCCCTTCATTTCCTTAGGATAATTAAAAATAAAAAAGTGTGCAGAGCTGAATAAATAAAACAAGGGCTGGGACAAAAAGAAAAAAAGAAAATTGTCCTTCAAAGGGATGTCAGCAATCTGAGTTTTCATTTGTCTTTGCTAAGAAGTATTCTAACAGATAGTCTGAATGTAGTTTATTCTTGTCTATTTATGGAAGTTACTCTTTGAGACTGTGTAATAAAAAAACAATCCGTAATTTCAATCTGTTTTAAATGACGCTTGATTTAAAAACTTCCAAATGCCCCTTTAAACATTACACAATGTTCCAGTGTTTTTTAGCATTCCCTATCGGTTCAAATGCATTAAATGCTTCAATTATGGGAGATTTTCTTGTAATTCATTCCACAAAAGTGTGAATGCATTCTTTATGGGTAAAATATGTTCTTATGAATTCATGTTAAATCCTTTTTGGCTATTGTACTTCTCCTTGAGTTTGTAACTGAAAAAAGAGCACAGTTTGTAGTAAAGAACACAGAATATATTTAAAATACAATGCACTATTTAAAAAACCTTCAAATGGGAGGGGGGGAGGGAGGAAGCACAGAAACCATGATGGTAGGATGTCCTGGAGTAGTTCTGTCTTATGCCTCAACATGTTATACAATTATTTACTTTACTATTCAATGAAAAATTTAGAAATTGCAATAATGTATACAAAATACATGCATGGGCCT
Source organism: Gopherus flavomarginatus (assembly GCF_025201925.1). Taxonomy (NCBI): domain Eukaryota; kingdom Metazoa; phylum Chordata; order Testudines; family Testudinidae; genus Gopherus; species Gopherus flavomarginatus. The sequence goes on from NC_066621.1 coordinate 56,247,163, forward strand.
ATTATTAAAATGCCATTTAGAATGGAATACACACTCATTCCGCCTTGATTTTATGTTTTTTCTGCTCCCACCTCATTTATTTTCCCTGTCTTTATTACAGGGCCAAATCTTGTATTTCTAGCACACCCAAAACTCTGACAAGTCAAAGGGAATTTAAAGTACATAAAGAATGCAGGAGCAGACCGTGAATTTGGAATCATGAAATGACTTTAGAATTCTGAGCATATTGAGCTCTTTGGTTAGTTATCAGTTATGCCTTACCTATGGCAATAATTCCTGAAGATTGTTTGAGTCAGACAAATTTTCATATTATTAGCCACAGATTCTAGAACTGTAACCAGAGGCTAGTATTCATATTCATTCAAGATGTGGACTAGCTGGGATTCCAAATACAAATATTATGAATTGGCTGCCCACAAGACCTTCTCCTAATTAATTCGGTTAGATATGGGCCAAACCCTCCTGAAGTATGAGGGTATAGATGTAACCTGGATCAAACTCACCTGCTTTAGTTTTCACAAAGCCCAAACATGATTGTTAGGGATTTGCAATAAACCACCATTTTAGAGAAAAGATAAAACCAAAAGTTTTTATCTGACCCCCCTCACCACTTCTCCTGGACTGTGGCAATCAGATAAAACTCAACTCAGATCCAAACTAGCTCTGGTTTTTGGTTTTGCAAAACCAAAACCCAGCGTCCTTGGTCCCTCTCAAGATTCAGAATAGAATACTCTGCACTCTTAGCTTGTACTGAGGGTCCATTGAACTTCAGCAATGTGCAAGGGGCACTGTTCAAAGGAGATGTAAAATTCCAGTCCTGACCATTGGCGTGTTCACGCATCAAAGCAATCCTGCACCTAAATTTTTTGCACCACATTATTTCAATAGCGTGTGTATCTGGGCATTCAGCCAGCTAGCTATCTACTTGAGTGAGCAATTGCTGTAATTGCATGTGCAGTTATGTAAATAATTGTGCAACTGTAGCTATGCAGTGATGCACACATATTTGCACATGAAGCAGGGCCTCTAGTGAAAAAGCCCTTGACCATACAGTTAATTTTAAGCATGTGAGCAGTCCCATTGACATCAATGGGCTTTGTATCATGCTCTATGTGCAGCCCCCTGCACTAGGGCAGTAAGTCTCAGTCCTTGCACAATATCTCCCTTATTCTCAAATGTGAATAGAAATAAGAAGCATGGTATGAGTTCAGCATGCAAGGCTGAGGAGCCATGGACTTAATGGAAATCCTCATGCTAATGAGATGCTTAGCTGCACACTCCACTTTAGTAGCATTATTGGCAAAGGCATAGCAGCACTTTCCTTGGTGCAGAATCAGGTTTCTCTGCTCCATTTGGCCTGCTCATCAATTTTTACTTTTTGATGGCATGACTGTATTTTTCAGTGCACACTGAAGTTGATAGGAGCCCTTGAAACTTTGATTAAAGACAGCTGGGATGAAGATGTGGAGTTGTAGGTGTTCAAGATGGTCAGAGGATTTTGTATGAAGTTATCTTCACTCTTTGCTTCTGCTGTGTGGTTGCCAAGAGAATACAAAGATACATAAATAGGTTGGATTGAATTCATAAAGCCTGATTCTCTGCTCATTCATATTGGTATAAATCCATTAAGGTCAATAAAGTTATACCAGGGTTGTGGTGTTAAATTTGGTACCCAAGGTACAATAATACCTAAGTACAACTCAGTGAGAAAATAATAATCTCTGATGCATCATTTCTACCTAGGCAGTTTTAAAAATAATTTGATTATTGACCCAGTAATAATAATCATGGTTTCTCTGGGAGCTGAAGTCCTTATGGAAATTTTGTGGTGGAAAAATTACTGCAATTGTACAAACCTCAGTAGCTTTACTGACTGATGATGTCTCTTTGGAAATACTACCAGACAGTAGAACAGAACATGGACTAACGCCTTGCCAAGTTTCTTTCTTCTTTTTTTTCTTTTTCTTAATGTTGAAACTATTTTTCATTTTTCAGAAACTAAACAAGTTTCTCAACATGACAAACATTTTTCCCTTTTAAACTCACATGTCAAGCTCTCTCTTTCTCTCTCTCTGTCGTCACTGGTAAAATCTCAGTTTATGGCTTAGTTTCAGGTTAGAGGGAATGTTTATGACCACCTTATAAATCCCTAAAATATAGAGGTTCAGAAAGGAAATGCTGGCACGACCTTAACTATTGTATAACAGCAAAGTAATCATTCCCTGTATAACTCCAACTATGAATATGTTATCAGTCCTTCTAGGGATAAAAATGGTGTTCCCCAGACCCATGATTGATTCTCGAAGGCAACTGCGTGTTCACTCAAAGCAGGTCAGCATACATCTGGGTAAGTCTTTAATTTTTCCCTATGAATTACAGGTGCAGTCTACCTGATTCATGTGTAAAAGATCTTTGTCAAAATTGCACAATGCAGTTTAAAACTTTGCTTCATGGGTTAGGTTCTACAGCCTCATTGTCTGAACTGCTGGGATGGATAAGGTAATTTGAAATCTGCTTAGTTAAAAATGTGGCCTATTTTAGGTGCATTGATTTTCTGCCAGTGATTTGTTGCATTGGTTTTTTTGGCCCCCTTTCCATGAAAGACCTGCTACATTTTCCTGTGATGGTGATTAAAAGCTATGTCACGCTGCACATGGCTGCCTGAATCTTTCAGAATTGACTATTAATAGAGTTTTTGAACAAACAAAACTGAGTTAATTAGCACATCTGTAATCAGTGATAATCAGCTCCATTCATCTATAACAAACATCCAAGCCTGTTCACAGTACAGTGTAAAATAGGAATGGCAACAATTGGATGTCAATACAATTGGAATGAGCTTTGTTTTTACATAGCCTCAGTCTCTTCTCTGATATTTTTGATTTCATTCATGTGTTCTGTCATGTTCTGTCACTTGTATGTGTACAAGGTTTGTTAGGTGAAAACTCCACTGTAATTTTAACCGATGGGACCCGATAAATTTCCACTATAAATTGGCAATGAGTGCATTATGAATTTCTGGGACCAGCTCTTTTCTGCTGGTATAAAGCAGCAAAGCACCATTGACTTTACTGATTACAGAGTCCATGGGACCTGACACTCTGAAGATGTAACTCAGTGTAGCTCCATTGGAACTAAGCTTTACGCCAGATGAGTTTCTGGCGCCATAAGTACTCAGCCACAATAGCTATAACTGGAGTGTTGGTGATAGCTCCAAAGACTGGAATTGTCAAAGATCACTCATGAGTAGGCTGAAAAATCTCTTATCTCCATTATTCTATATATATATATATATATATATATATTTTCATTTTAAAAAAGTGCTTTAAGGAAGAGGAAGAAAATAATGAAATAACCCTGAAATTAGAACTCATCAGAGTACATTCTGTAGCTCATGCAATTTTGGTGAGTAAATTGTTGACTCAAGACAGTTCTTTTGAATTGATCTGACAAGCTTATTTATAAAGACATAAAAGAAATGAGGGTGCACACTAGGGAAAATAAAGGGATCTGAGAAAAAGAGAAGAATTTAAATCTTCTACACCCTTTTGTGTATATATATATATCTGTGCCATTAAATAGTATAGATAAGTAAATGCCATTGTCTAATGTCACATATCATGTAGATGGTACTCTGAGCATAATGTTTGCTCATTTATCTAGGTTTTCATAGGATTCCTCATCATCAATGATATCTCTCTGTGTTATAGGGATTTCTCAGAAATAGTTCTGACTATGAAGTGACTATATAGTGATGAATGCATCTCAAAGAGTTCAGAGTCTGGGCTTGGTTCAGATAGGCAACCCATTGTTTTGGATGCTTACCTGACGTTTCCTGAGTCTGCCAGATCTGGCTAGAAGCCTGATTAAAAACAGGCTTACCCTCTTTACAGCTTTCCAGAATATTTTGCTTCCAATTTCTCCAATGCAAATAGCCTTTCCTGCATTTATTTTCAGCACATCTCATTAAAAATAGTAATTAAAACCCCTTTTACATTTCAGAATTTTTAAAAAGGTTTAGTTTGGGTTCAGTTTTAGAAGGGTGCACAAGTACTTGCGCTGGAAGTGATGTATTTTCTATGGAAGGTGACACTATCTGAGACATTAGGGTAATGGTTCCCGTATCCCCTTGCCAGAACCATGGCATAGAGGCAATTAAATGCACTAGGTGAAGCTCTGAGAGCATCCTTCACATCTAGGACTGTTCATGCACAGGGTTGCATTATGTTATAGACCCTGATGATAACTACATGCTGGATGTTTTTTACATGGGGGAGTAGAAACATCTTTTCTAAATCCCTTTGCCAGAATCCTAGCACAGAAACATTTAAACAACTGAGAAGTCTTCACCACTAGGACTGCACACACAGGTACTTTGTGTCTATGTGACAAACAAAAATTAAACTCTGTAATAAATCTTACACTCATGTCATTTTTTCGGGGAATAGTTGTTTGGCCAAGGCCTGTTAGGCCTAGGAAAGAAGAGGTTTAAACGTTTTCTAAGATTCCCTAGTTCCTTTTCTCTGTTCCCTCTCCCTAAAACTGCTGCCTTTCCCTGAGAGATTCAAAGCTCCTACAGGTTTTTCAAATGTGCCTCTTGATATGAGTATTGCTATGCTCATTGAGTCAGTGACAAGATATACCATGTGACTTATGTGGCCAATTATAATTCACCAATATAGCTCAGAATTCAAATATTGAATCACACACACTCACTGAAGTGCTTGTGATCATTTTATGGGGAGAAAGAAAAAAACATACAAACACATTTAAAAAATGAATATAAGTCACTCTGAGGATATGCTGATGTGCTCTGTGGAAAACATGCTCTACTCCTGGATATTCTTTAAAAAGAGAAATAAGCTACGTTTATTCAACCTGGATTAGCCAGCTACCCAAGGGTGTGCCTGGGTGCAGAAGGGCAGCAGAGAAATGGGCAGTGTGAACTGGAAGAAGGAACAGAGGGTTGACTGCTAAGAGATTCTGCTTTTTAATCCTGGCTCTGCCTGTGACTTGCTGCGTAGTCTTGGGAAAGTCACTTCATTTTTCTGTCTCACTTTCCCCGTCTGTAGAACAGGGATGATAATATTTATCTCTCAGAGGGATCACAAAGATGAGTTAATGAGTTAATGTTGGCATAGTGCTTTGATTATATAGAGTACTACATTGTAAATACCATATTATTATTTAAAGCATTATTAATTTTCTTCTGTGGAAACCAGAACCCTCACAGTTTAACATCTCCTCTTCCTGACCTCTTCCTAGCTTGGGGGCAGTGTTGGGGGCATAGTTGGAGTGCTTGTGTACTCCAGCAATACCCGGCCGCCAGAATAGCCCCTTGGCCAGCTCTCGGACTGGAGAAGAGTGTAAAGGTGGTGTAAAGCCACTTTTGCCTCCTCATCCCAAGTTCTCTACCAAGCAGAGTTTGGCTGAACCAACGAATTGAACCCATTGATGACATTATCTGCCACAAATTATAATTTATAGGTACTTAGCCTAAACCCTTGTGAGATAATAAAACCAGTGCCTTTCCACAAACCTAGACAGATTCCCTCATTGTGGAGGAGAGTGATTCCTTTTCACTTGGGCATCAGCTTCCAACAAGCAGGATGGCCTGGCTGCATTTTCAATACACTCACAGAATCACATACTCTAGGACAAAATGTTTTATTTTAAGATATTTTTTATCTCTATTTTTACCAACAAGGCAGCCAAGTTGCCATGGCCACCAAGTCAGGTCCCAGTGTTGCCAATTTTATGTCTGTTTGCATCACTGGAGGGGCACAAAGTAGTTGGAGTGCACCAATGAGCCTGGCTCGTTATGCTGAAATTTGGGTAAAGTATTTGAAAAGGCATCTCTATGTATACAGTTGCTTATGGCTACATGTCCAGATGTGACTGATTTTCTTGGGTAACTTAGAAGAGCTTAAATAATAAAACTGCATCCTCATTATATTACATTAATAATATCTAGCTCTTCTATAGCTCTTTTCATCTTTGTCTTTACATAAGAATGTAATAAGGGCCATACTGGGTCAGACCAAAGGTCCATCTAGCCCAGTATCTTGTCTTTTGACAGTGGCCAATGCCAGGTCCTGCAGAGGGAATGAACAGAACAGGTAATCACCAAGTGATCCATCCCCTGTCGCCCATTCCCAGAGTCTGGCAGAAGTGCTTTGCAAAGAAGTATCATTATCCACATTTCTTCTTCGAGTGATTGCTCATATCCATTCCAGTTAGGTGTACGCGCCGCGCGTGCACATTCGTCGGAAAACTTTTACCCTAGCAACTCGGTGGGCCGGCAGGTCGCCCCCTAGAGTGGCGCCACCATGGCGCTCGATATATACCTCTGCCGGCCCACCCGCTCCTCAGTTCCTTCTTACCGCCCGTGTCGGTCGTTGGAACAGTGGAGCGCGGCTTAGCTGACCTCCACTTCCCTAGCTACTCGTATTTCTCGTATATAGTTACGCAGTTATAACCCTTTTATTTATATATTTGTATAGTTATACGTTTTCTTTGCTAACATGGTTAGTTTAGTTAGCGGGGTTCGGGAAGTAGCCCCTTCCATGAACCCGGTCCCGGAGCCCATGCGGGGCTCACCGGTTTTTCGAATGGGCCGGCGTGCCAGAAGCCGCGGCCGAAGGGAGATCCACACGACTCCTGTTTCAAGTGCCTCAGGGAATCACACTTGACAGCTAAGTGCCCCATTTGCAAGGCTTTTAAGCCGAGAACAAAACGGTGTGGGATTTTCACTTACCCCTCCACCTGGGGCGCCGAGCGATGATCAAGCGGCGGGCAGTAGCGCCTCCTTGGCACCGGACCCCGCCGATACTACCAAGGCCTTTCGGCACCGGCCGTCGCCGGCACCGATATCGGCTCGGCACCGCTCCCTTCTTCCGAGGTCGAGAGAGCCTACGATTCCTGCTGGTGCCTGATGGCTCCCCGGCACGCGCCGTGGTTGAGACCCCCTGCTCCTGCTGCTTCCGTGCCATCTGCATCGCAGCCAGGGAGCTCGTCTAAGTTGGATTACCTGGCACCGACACCTGCAGAGGCACCGATGACGTCGACACCGTCGTTTCCAGTCCCCCAGGGCCACGGAATCCGGTGCCTGGCAGCTCCCCGGCACGCGCCGTGGTAGAGCTTACTGCTCCTGCTGCTTCCGTGCCAACGGCACCGCAGCCAGAGAGCTCATCTAAGACGGATCACCCGGCACCGATGACGTCGGCACCGTCGATCCCGGTCCCACGAGGGCCGTGGAATCCGGTGCCTGACGGCTCCCCGGCACGCGCCGTGGTTGAGCTCCTGCTCCTGCTGCTTCCGTGCCAGCGGCACTGCAGCCAGTGAGCCCGTCTAGGTCGGATCGCCCGGCACCAACACCTGCTGAGGCATCGACGACGTCGGCACCGTCGATCCCGGTCCCGTAAGGGCCGTAGAATCCGGTGCCTGACGGCTCCCCGGCACGCGCCGTGGTTGAGCTACTGCTCCTGCTGCTTCCGTGCCAGCGGCACTGCAGCCAGAGAGCTCGTCTGAGTCGGATCGCCCGGCACCGACGCCTGCTGCGGCACCGATGACGTCGGCACCGCCGATCCCGGTCCTACGAGGGCCGTTAGGATCCGGTGCCTGACGGCTCCCCGGCACGCGCCGTGGTTGAGTTACTGCTCATCCTGCTTCCGTGCCAACGGCACCGCAGCCAGAGGGCTCCTCTGAGTCGGATCGCCCGGCACCGACGTCTGCTGCGGCACCGATGACGTCGGCACCGTCGGTCCCGGTCCCACGAGGGCCGTTAGGATCCAGGGCCTGAGGGCTCCCCGGCACGCGCCGTGGTTGAGAGCCCTGCTCCTGCTTCCGTGCAACCTGCATCGCAGCCAGAGGGCTAGTCTCGGTCGGATTGCCCAGCACCGACGCCTCTGAGGCACCGACAATGTCGGCACCGTCGATTCCGGTCCCACAAGGGCTATCGAATCCGGTGCCTGACGGCTCCCCGGCACGCGCCGTGGTTGAGCTTATTGCTCCTGCTGCTTCCGTGCCGACGGCACCGCAGCCAGCCAGCTTATCTAACTCGGATCGCCCGGCACCGAACCTCGGTACCGTCAACCCCGGTCCCACAAGGGCCGTCGAATCCGATGCCTGACAGCTCCCCACTATGCGCTGTGGTTGAGCCTGCTGTTCCCTCCACGCCGGAGACGTTACCGACGGCGAGGAATTTCATTGCCATGACAGAGTCGATGCTGCCTGATACAGTCTCTTCAGGTGACCGTCCTCTGTCAGCACAGCAGAGCGGCACCGTTCATGATTACGGTCCCGCAGGCACTCCAGGTTCTGTCGACACGCCCGGCACCATCGGCAGTCCCGATGCTGTTTCCTCATCGGTACTGGTCACACTCGCTGCACCGCCCGGTATTCCGTTCGCCGACCCGCTGTCGGCACCGTTCCGACTCCCGGCGCCGCGGCGGATACCTTGACTCCTGTAGTCTCTCCCCGAGCCTCGAGATCTCGGTTGACCTCCCGGCACCGTTCTGGTTGCGGGTCTGGATCTCGTTCCAGGTACCGGTACGCCTCCCGGTGCCGGTCCCCGGTGCCGAGTTGGGCAAGGTCCGAGTGAGTCAGAGACTCTGCCTGTGCCTTCTTTAGTACCTCCGTGGCAGTCCGCACACGCATCTGTGTCATTCCATATGCGCAGATTCTATGCTCAGGACCATGATCCTGACATGATGGCCAGCGGGCGCCCGCCCCAATGCCGAAAGAGGCTTGGCGCATGGGCTTGCTTGGCCGCCAGGGTACTCTGCAGAGGCCCTACAGTTCTAGGTAGCAAAGCAACAAGCCTTGCTTAGCTGCAATACTTATAGCACCGGGGTGAAGGAGTTTTTCCTTCAGACCTCCCGCCAGGAGTCCGCTGCCGTCTCGGAGGACAGAGGAAAGGAGGTTCCCGGAGCGTCCCTCCAGGCCTCGTTGGACGCAGCAGACACTGCGGCCAGGACTCTGGCCTTGGGCGTCGCCATGAGGTGCATGGCTTCAGGTTTCAAACCTCCGACGGGAGCTGCAGTTTGCCATTCAGGATTTACCCTTTGTTGGTAAAGGCCTCGTCGTGGCAGGGACAGCCCCAGGCTGCGAAGCCTGGTGGTCAATGGGCTCCTAATGCGCTCTCTAAGCATGCATACGCCGGCGATTAAACGCAGGCCTTTCTGGCCCCAGCCGCCATACTCTGTGCCTAGCCAGAGGCAGAACTTTGGCTAACGGCAAGGCCAAGGTGGTCGCGGACGAACGTCAGGCCCCCTAAAGAGCCAAGGTCAAGGTCCCTCGTAATTACCACTGGGACCGGAGACGAACCTTCCAAGGTGTACCTGGGGACAGTGTATCACCTTTAATTTGCTCCAGCCCTGTCCCCCTTTGGCGGGCGAAAGGGGCGAGGGGTTTTACTCCCGTTATGCCCTAGTCCCCCACGCGGGCACAGGCCAGACCTTCCTGGTCCTGCACGGACTCAACCGGTTTAGAATGAGGTTGAAGTTCTGCATGGTATCCCTGGGAACCATTATTCCATCCTTACCTCCTGGGGGCTACTATGCCGCCCTGGATATGAGGGACGCGTACTTTCGTGACGCCATCTTCCCTCCGCACAGGAGGTACCTCCGCTTTATAGCCAACGGTCACTCTCCTGGCTTACGGCCATAGTCGCCGCCTACCATCGATTCGCTTATCCGAGGAGACTCTGAGACACAAACCGCTCAGTGCGTGGACATCGTCACGGTCTTATTCACAGGCCAAGGCCTGATGGTTCCTATAGAGCAATCCACTCTGGTTCCCACGCAGAGGTTGGGCTTCCAAGGGGCTATCCTGGTCTCCTACCCAGCTGGAGCCTGCTTATCACACCTGCGGTTTTAGGCGATGGCAACAATCATAGGAGGTCGAAGGGCTTTCCCAACGACCTCGACTTGTTCTTGTCTCAGTCTCCTGGGTCCATGGTTGCCCGCAAGTTTGTATCCAAACACGCCACGTTCCGCCTCCGTCCTCGCCAAGTCCGGCCCACCTCGGCGTACCGCCCGGACAGGGAGCCAATGGTCATGGTGGTCACCGTTCCCTCGAACACCATAGACTCCCTAGAGTGGTGGCTACCTCCCTCCCTGATGTGGGCAGGGATGCGGTTTCATCCGCCCCAGCCCTCACTGCCCGGACGACGGACGCGTCATCTCTCTGCTCGAGTGCTCATGGTCACCCCCGGGCTTAAGGCCTTTGGTCTTCTTGGGAGCTGGCATTCCACATCAATGCCCCAAAAATGAGAGTAGTCCGCCTGGCGTGCCAGGGGTTCCGGCGGCAGCTGCGAGGCCGTTGTATCTCGGTGTTTACGGCCAACACAACGGCCATGTGCTTCATGAGTATCCGGGGATGGACATTGCCCCCCCCCCTTTTTTGTCAGGAGGCCATCCATTTCCGGGTCTTTTGCATGGCCCATTCGATGGAGCTGGCGACGTCCTTTCTCCCAGGCGTTCGGAACGTCTTAACGCTTTGCCTCAGCAAGTCTTTCTGGTCTTACGAGCGATCACTCTGCCCCATGTGAGGCGTTCGGCTTTCCGGAAGTTGAGATGTTTCCTCACACAGACCTGTTCGCTCACTGCGAGAGCAGGAAATGTCAGATGTTCTGCTCCTTCCGAGGTCTCTCCGCAGGATCGATCTTGGACGCATTCCTGATGCCGTGGAGAGGCCAATTGCATTATGCCTTCCCACTGTTCCCACTGGTCCGCTAGGTCCTGCTCAAACTCCGCAGGGGCAGAGCGTGCATCGTCATGATCACTCCAGAGTGGTCCAGGCAGCACTGATTTACCATGTTGCTCGGCCTGTCAGTAACAGACCTAATTACCCTTCCACCCCACCCAGACCTCATCACTCAGGGCGACAACGGGCTTTGTCGCTCGGTCCTGCAGCTGGTTTACCTCACGGTGTGGCTGCTGCGTACCTGAGTCGGGGTGACGGGCAGCCTTCCACCTGGTCAACGGTCAGGGCCAGGTGGAAGTGTTTCTTCTACGGCTGCAATACGCTCGATCTTGCTCCGGCTGAGGTCTCGATCCCCTCTATTTGGCCTGCCTCTGGCCTTCAGCGGCAGGGCCTGACGGTATCATTGCTGAGGATACACTTAGCAGCCTCTCTACCTCCCAGCAGGCTAAGGTGGCCGTTCCCTGTTCTCACGATCTATGGGTTCGAGGTCCCTCAAGGGCTTGGAGCGCTCGCACCCTCGGGTGCACCGCCCAGCCCCGACCTGGGAGCTCAGCCTCGTTTTAACCAGACTTATGTCTCCCTCAGTCGAGCCGTTCACGACTGGCCCTCTGCTATGCCTGTCCTGCACGACAACTTTCCTCGTAGCTGTTACGTCTCCTCCCTAAGGGGTTTCGGCCTTTCATGTTACCCACAGCTCAACGCAATGGGCATAACCATTGCACTCCTTGGGCATCTGTGGAGGGCTCGCATTTATATTGTGCTGACAGACCCATCTCCTAAGGTGCCCCGGCTCTGTCGCGGTAGCGGGCCAAAGGAAGGGCTTGCTTGTTTTCCTCTCAGAGGATCTCATCTTGGGTGATGGCGGACATCCCCACTTGTTATGATTTGGCTCATATTTCACCAAGCCACATCACCATGCATTCTACCAGGGCTCAGGCTTCGTCTGCCGCCTTGCTGGCTCGTGTACCTACCCACGAGATCTGTCGCGAAGCTCCATTGGTCCTCGGTCCATACCTTTGCTTCGCAGTATGCCCTGGTTCAACAGTCAAGAGAGGCTGTGGCCTCTGACTCGGCAGTTTTCATTCTGCCGCATTTCACTCCGACCCCACCGCCTACGTAAGGCTTGGGATTCACCTAACTGGAATGGATATGAGCAATCACTCGAAGAAGAAAAGACGGTTACTCACCTTTGTAACTGTTGTTCTTCGAGATGTGTTGCTCATATCCATTCCACACCCGCCCTCCTTCCCCACTGTCGGAGTAGCCGGCAAGAAGGAACTGAGGAGCGGGTGGGCCGGCAGAGGTATATATCGAGCGCCATGGTGGCGCCACTCTAGGGGGCGACCTGCCGGCCCACCGAGTTGCTAGGGTAAAAGTTTTCCGACGAATGTGCACGCGCGGCGCGTACACCTAACTGGAATGGATATGAGCAACACATCTCGAAGAACAACAGTTACAAAGGTGAGTAACCGTCTTTTTCTGGATGGGGAAACTGATACAAAAAGAGGTGAAGTGACTTGCCTAAGATCACTCAGCAGGTCAGTGGCCAAACCAGGAATAGAAAATTTGCCCAGCTTGCCTAAATGTTAGTCCACTACTCTATCTATGCTTCCTTATATATTTTAAGATTCATGAAATGGAAATGTTGCATATGATCTTTAGCAATGCCTCTTTCACATGCGTCACAACTTGATAACTAGATTATGAGCCAGGATTCGTCCATACTACTTTTTATCTGGCTGATGCTGTGAAAGGCTCTTTGTTCTGGGGTCAGATTTTTTCTGCAGTCACATTTGCGTAACCCCCTAAATTTATAATGGGTTTCACAGGTGATTACACAGAATTTGTTCTGGTGTCTCTAAATCTTAGTGACCAAAGGTCTTTTTTGCACATTCTGATTAAACTAGCTCTGTAATCATGTCTACCTTGTCCTGGCTTAGTGAATACAATAAGTTCTCTGAACATAGCTGCCCTGACCATACCTGTTTAATAATGGTCTTATTATCTGGCGTCTTTCTAAATACTGCAGGATTTGCACTCTCTACTTCCACAGTGGCACTAAGTTTGCTGTTGTCATTTCTTGATGGAGTACAGCCCTGCTTTTGGATTTCAAGCTGTAAAAAAAATCTACTGCTTCATGTAAAATATTACTTCCTAAATCCAAGTGTAGCCAAGTGCACTGTTAAGATATTTAGAAGGTTCTTAAATTATTTCCACTTTAAAAATATTTTTTATGTATTCCATTTTGTTAACTTTTTAAGTTAATACATAATTGCTTTCCTGGCTTGACATTGACATAAATGTTTTTTCCCTCTACCAGTGGATAGTTAAATTTGCGTCTTGATATTAAGAACAGATACTACCTTTGAATAGGGCATTGTTTCCTGGCCAGAGCAGTAGCTACCTCCTGTTTTCTTTCAGTTGTAGTTCATGACTGGCAACAAAGCAGCACAAAGAGAAGTAAGAGTATGAATGCATTTCACTATTTTTATTGTTTTATTTCAATGCAACTGCAAAAATTGTTATTTTTTCAATTATTATCAGATTGCTCCTCCCCTGCCCAAGAAACACTATTTAGCCAAGATTGACTATTTGTAGATGTCAGCCTCTGTCTTTATTTTAATGAGAATACCAGCTCTAAATCCTTTGTGATCACTTTCATTTCTTACTGAGAGTAAATAAGGATATTCCCAATGTGTATAAATCTCAGCTGGCACTGTTTAATCAACTGATCTCAAAGAGGCTGAGGCCTCACGTGTTGTCTGCCATCCACTTTGGCTCTTCAATACTGATATGGTTGACTGTGTTAGTGTGTCTGCCGCTGGCACTGTAATTCAAGTCAAGCAATTTTTAAATTCAGGCTTTTGCCATAAGACTAATGAGTTTCTTTGATTTTGTTTTGTTGAATCCTACCTGAAAAGTACAAAGCAATGAGCTGCTATAGTCAGTTTAGAAAATTCATTTAGGACAGCTCAGGTAAATATAAGTTAGTTTTCTTTCTTTCTTTCTTTCTGAAAATTTTACAGTATTGTCATAGGCATTTTTTTTTTAAATCTTTGTTTAAGCTGCCAGGCCCAATGAGGAAACAATTACAGGATGTTGGCTTTAAAAGTGTCTGGCTTTGCCAGATAAGTTTATCTTTTTTTCATTGTGGCTTACAACATGCTAAACTCAAAGCCAAGTTGCTAAACTAAAACTCATGGTAGTTTCAATTTTTTGCACTGGGCTTACAATAAACTTGGACAGTTTTTCCACAGTCCTTTTGCCAGTGATTAGTTTCGATGATAGTATGTTTTGAATTTGCTGAGAGATCTACTGCTCTGAGCTTAGTTTTAGTACTTTTAAAAAGCAATCAATAATGCCCATTTTGTAATAAGCAAAATTTATGAACTGACAGGCAAAATGTAATTATAGTGGGTATTCTATACAAGAAAAAAGAGGTGATCTTAAAGCCATCTCAACAATCTGTTTGCACTCATTTTCATTCATATAAATGATTAAGTGGTTCTGTATTGAAACATTTCTCTCTTAAGGCTTAACATGAGTCTGGAAAAGTTGTTGCCAAAGATTTCCATAATGAAGTCAATGACCATTTGCATTAGCTTACTATTGTTACCTACGAACTAGATTTTTCACTTTTATAGCTAAGGCCTCAACTCAGCAGCAACTTAGACACCTTTTATTCCTGCTCTCTGGGGACTTCAATCTGAAAATGTGTAAATTCATGACAAAAGTGTAGTATGCACCAAATAGTTGGTGGGTTTCACAATCAATGAAACTGTTTCCCCCAGACTTTCCCTCTACAAAGAAATGGCTCCTTCCTGAATGAACCACTAGAAGGACATTCCAAAAAACAAAAACAAACAAACAAACAAAAATGAAGGGGGAAAGAAAAGCATTTCCTGGGTTTTTAAAAAAAGTAAGATATGCATAATAATTGTTTAAGCTTATAGGGACTGATCTAAAATCCACTGAAGTCTTTGGAAAGTCTCCCATTGACTCCAGTGGGTTTGGATCAAACCCATACAAGGAGATGTTAATTTAAAACCTGTCCAGAGACAGGTCACAGCTACATGCTCTTCACTCTGTTTATTCAACTCTACAACATTTCATGTCTTTCTGGTGACCATTCTCTTGTTTAACAATCAGGAGCCATAGTGAATCTCAGCAGGAGCTCCTCTGTTCAGACGGCTTAGGCAATGCCCACCTACTTTAGAATCAGGTAGATTCTGTTCTTTTTCCATTGTTGGAAATTGATTCCAAGTAGATGACTGACTCCATGCCACTTTTGCCTACCTGCTTTCAAGTATTACCAGCCTGCTGCTAAAACACTTGCCAAAGGCTCCTCTTTTATACTTATTTTTCCAATATTTCCTCTTAAAATATCTTTAGTTATTTAATATTATATTTAGAAAAATATAGATGTTCCACATTAGTTCCAGCCATAGGTCCATCGGATGTAGTATTCTGCCCCCAGCTGTGACCACTACCTGAAGTCAACGATAAAACTCCCATTGACTGCATTAATGCAGGAACAAGCCCATAATGCACCCTGCCAATGATGCAATATTGGATGGGGAAGGGATTTTTTCTGGGGTGGTAAGTGTATACCTAAAACTTAAGATTCAATTAATTTTTCCCATAATTGGAGTTAAACTGAGTGAAAACTAGAAGCCTCACTCCTAGACCATATTGGAAAACTCTGAGCAAACTCTATTAGAGGAGGAAAAAAAAACTCATGGAAGGCTCTGTGAGCAATGAGCACTCGGTGCACAGATCTGTGTACCTACACAGAGCATCACTGACTTCCCATGCAGACTTAGAGACTGGCCTGCCTTGATCTCATTGCAGGATTGGGACCCAAAGATTTACAATAGGAGAAGAGGCAAGCGGAGGATAAAAGGAAGAATGTGAACCAACTCTCAGATATGCTTTTACTTGGTTTTCAATGTTTCAGAACAGCACAATGAAGACGATTGTTATGCCAGTAAGTCAGATGCAAATTCCAATTACAAACATTACATCAGTTTTCTTAGTGGGGATTAAAGTAGACCTTCCCAATACCCATATTTCATTTGTGGGAAGCAAAATAATGATGGTGTGTGCTACTAGGCTAAAGATAATTTATATGCTGTGTGTGAAACTTATTTTTCATTAAATCAGGCCTAAAGATGTTTATATGGATTTGACTAGTGAGATTAGTAAGTAGCATATGTTTTATGTGCTTATTTCACATCAGAGAATGGTATAAATGTTTTAATGACTAGCTTGACCAAGTAGGTAATTTGAAGACATGTGAAATTGATATTAGTCATCAGATCTCATGTTAAGTTTATTTAACAACTTATGAAAGCAAAAAAGTCTGCTGAGCTGAACCCCAGTCTCTCTCAGAGGTGAATGCTTATCTCAGGCTCAGGACAAAAGGCTACCTCATCAAATAAAGACTGGAGCTCAGTTTCTGGTGAGGTATTATAGCCAGCCGTCCTGAGTCCCAGTCTGTTTAATAAGAAAGCTTGCTGATCTAAGCCCAGTTTCTGTTTGGTAATGTGGTCTGCTGAACTGAGTTCCAGTGTCTATTTATTAGCATGGACTGCCAGCCTGACTACCTTTCCGTGTTTGGGAAGATAATCTAGATATCTGAGCCTTGCTCTCATTATGGCGTGATTTTGTCTGATTAGTGACTCTGCTCTGTTCTTCAGAACAGCCTGATTGGAGACTCTGAAAACCTAGCTTTCTTGCCACAGGAATGACCAGTGTGTAAAGATCCACCTGGTTTATAATAATAATTGCTATCAATCCCTAAGTGCTACTGAGAATGTACATTAAATATCAAGCTAAGATACCGCAGGGCACTTGTGAGCACACCAGGAAAGAATTGTGGGTGTTGTTTGTTTATACAGTGATAGCAAAGATCCTTAGGCTCTTCCACAAGAGAAATAATAAATAATAATAACAGGCACTTTAGAAATGAAGACAGGCACACAGACAAATAAAATGCATTTTGGAATTAGTTTGCCCCAAAGAAAGAGAAAGGTAATTAGCCCAGTTTTCATTCTAGGAGCTGAACTTTCTGTTTTCAAGTCTTCCAATGCAGAATATCCTGGCTAGAAAAATGTGTGCAAGTCTGTTCTGTGATACTGAATTTTGTGATGTGACTGCAATTAGAAAACATCACTTTACTAAGGCAGAGGCAACAGTATAAGTTATTGAAACTCTTTTTTTTAAAAGTAAAACAATTTTTAAAATGTAACTAGTTTAGAATCTGTCATTTTATATTGTTTTCAGGCTAACAAAAATGACAGGACAAAGAAGCATACCTTGAAATTAAAATGAAAATTCAGAACAGATGTCAGGAAATATTTTTCATGTTGAATGTGCAGATATCCAACCAGGTAAGGCAAAAGCATTTTCCCATTTAGGAAATAATTAGATGGGCTGCCATGGACAAAATGGCTTCCCAATTTCCTTTTTCTCTAATTCTCATACATTCTTATTATACTCCAGTTGCTACTCGATTTTCCCTGACTGGAAGCTTCGTCATATGGACATCAACTTTGTTCTTATAAAAATGAATGAACTACTAGCTGCTAAGTGAACAGCTACCTAGTTGGCTATTACTCTTCCTATATTATATACAATCATGCCACTATGGTTAAGGGTTAACAGTGTTTCCATTTTAAACTCTGGAGTTTTAAAGGGCTTGTATCACAGTTGTAAAATTCAGTCCAGGTGGGAATGTGGGTGACAGAGAATTTATTTCCTTATTTTTATAATCTATGAGGAATATTATTATTATTTTTAAGTTATAAGAATGTAATGAAAAAATTACCAAGTTATGAAACTATTCAGAAATTAAAAAATGATTGCTGTTGATCAGAGCAACAAAAGATTATTTTTGTCTGTAGCACAGGGTTGGGAGTTAGGAGATCTTACTTGTATTTATCAATTTATTCCAAAATCTGCCATGTATTTCCTATGTAATGTTGAACAGATCACTTAGTTCATCATCACTCAGTTTTCCTATGAGGACAATGGGATACTGATACTTTCTTACCTTATTAAGGTGCTGTTTGTGAAGTTTTATCCACCAGTATTTATAAAGAGCTTTGATATCCTCAAGTTAAAATCTGTAGACGTGCAAAGTATTAATTATCATTATTTGTATTTATGATGATGATCATGACCCAGATTTCATCAAACCATTATTTTGGTGCAGGTCCACATCCCAAAGTGGTTTTAGAGAGCCTGATCCAAAGCCCTTTGAAGTTAGTCAGGCTTTCCAAAAGGCATTGGATCTGGCCCAGAAATAAGACAGTCATTAATGCATCATCAAGTATGGCAGTGACTGTTGGTATTTTTATATAAAAATTAAATACATAAGGAAAATTATTAAGAGGCACTGCTCAAAAGAATGGCCACAAAAAAAGCACGCTCTATTTAGAATCCATGTTTTAAGGTTCAAGCCTGCAAGATGGTGTAGTCCCTCAACTTCCATTGGTTTTAGTGTTATGCTGTCTGCTCATGACAGCACTTTCAACCTTATGGGCCTAAAGTTAAGTGACTTAAAACTATATTTAGACAACTAAATAAAAATGGCCGGATTTTCATAGGTGCTGAGCACCGCAGAAGTCAATGGGAGTTGCATCTCTGCAAATCAGACCACTCTTATTTAAGGATATAAATATGGATTTAGGAGCCTAATTTTAGTCACCAAGGTTGAAACTTTTGTCCTAAATATGAATTTAGAAAATCCTAAGTGTAAGCGTATTTTACGGAGTAAATAGTGGTTTAGCATGGTTCTGATGGTAGGTATGGATTATCTTGTTTTGGTAGGAATGTTTGAAATTTCTTGGTGAATGATTATCTCCTTTAAAAATATTAATCAAACAGCCCCCTCCCAAAAAAATAACATTTTAAAGACTATCTTTAATAACATTAAGGGCCAAATTCAATGGGTGCAACTCCATTGATTTTGGCCTTTGGAGGGGAGCTTGCTTAAATTAATGAAAGCAGATTAATTCAAATTTAAGGTTGACACTCCATCCTCATTTCAGGCTTTCCTTCCTCTGCCTCCACACATACAACTGTGTTAATTAAGGCTAAAATGTCAGTCTTAGCTTTGAATATTTTTACACAGTAGGCAGCATCCATATTCTGAGTTATGTGTTCAATTCCGTGAAGTATCAAAGGAAGGAAAGGGGTCCAAGAATTCAAAAGGGGATGTGTGATGGGGGCAGCAAATCTCCTTAATCTACTGCTTCAAACACATCCAATCCTTTACTTTATATGTGTGTAAAAGCTCTGACTTTGGGCTGATCTGAAACCTATTAGAGTCAATGGGAGTTTTTTGGGGAAGGATTTTTGGGAATCCAGTATAGGAGTGCAACAGCTGTGCCCTTTGACCTCCTCTGGGCAGTAGCTTTCTGGGTGTATGTTCTGTATCTGTGGAAGATTTAACAATGCTCTTATACATGAGCTCATTAACCACAACTACCAGAATCAGACTGTAGAAAGAAAAGGCTACTGCTGATTTCCAAACACTGCAATTGCTTAGTTGCAAGCAAATACCAAGTAATATGTATAATGGAATGAGAGCAAGCACGTGCAAGTACAATTATAGTGCCTGACTGACTTTTCACACCAATTTTACATTCATGTAATTCCAATGACTTCATTGAAATTATTCCTGATTTACCCCAGTATGAGTGAAGGGAAACTTCAGCTTTTCTACTGAAAAGTTAAAGCAACAAAGAGTCCTGTGGCATGTCATAGACTAACAGACGTTTTGGAGCATGAGCTTTCGTGGATGAACACCCACTTCACGAAAGCTCATGCTCCAAAATGTCTGTTAGTCTATAAGGTGCCACAGGACTCTTTGCTGCTTTTACAGATCCAGACTAGCATGGCTACCCCTCTGATACTGAAAAGTTGTTGCCCTGGAGATCCAGATTCTCTGGGGTAGAGAAGTCACTTTGTGCTTTATTACAAGCATAATCTTCCTGTAAAGCCAGATTTATTGGGTTAGGGATGATCAGCCTAGTGTAAAGCAATGTAGGGGTTCTTTCACTATTTTCTCAATCCCTGTGCTGGTGTAGCAGGGAAAAGGAGGAGTAGGGGAAGTTCTTTTATCACATTGATCCATGGCTGTGATTTCAAACCCTTAAGGTTGTTTTCAACTGGTGTCATGTAGAGTAGCTCAGGCTGCTATCACCTGGTGCAGGAGGACACAGGCCTTCTTCAGTATTCCCTTTTCTTAATGCTCACAGGTTTTCTGGGACACTCTGTCCTGTTCAGCACTTGTTACCTTGAGCTTTTATGCACAACACTCATCACCTCCATGCTCTTTAACAGTAATTCCTCTGGGAAAATTGGAACTGCATTTAGTATTGTCAACCCCAAGCATTTGAAAATAGAATCAGGTCCCCACAATCATGCGTTAAAAACTCAGATTTGAAGAAAAATAATAAATGTTGGGTTCTTTTCATTTGCCTTCTGGTGTCTGACCTTTCGTTTTTTCTTGGGTCCTATTTTCAAGCTTCCCTCCACAATCGTGAGGCCTAGAAAATTGATTTTTAAAAACATGAAAGTTGAGATTCTCATGAAATTAGATTACTCAGAGCTGGGGTGCTAAGAAACACACTAATAGCATGAGATTTGCTATAAAATCACAAGACCTGTCAACACTGTATACTGAAATGAATTAACAGATCAATTTGCATTCTGCTATTTTCAAAACAATTTACATTTGCTCACACTGTGAAAGAAGATACTTAGATATTTGTATTCTTTGTTTTAATCACCGTGATTCAGTTTGGGTGAAGGCACTATCCCAATCTAAAATACCATGTCCAAAGCTTCCTCAGTGACTTCAGTGTTAGTGTATCTTGCAGCAGTACAATGCAGGAAAACCCAAGCAGGCATGCTTCTCAAGTCACCAGTATGACAAAGGCTGCAAATGTAATGAAATAGCTATACAATGGAGCCATGTTAGCATTGTTAGTTAATGCAATATACCATATTAGTTCCATCACAAACATTAAGATCCTGTGAAATCAAATAAGTGGGGAAAAAATGATGTCAAATCCAAAGTACCAATAGCACACACCTTAGCAATGTGATTTCACTAAACAAACAGGACATTATTCAATTTAAGATCTCGATTATTTTAGATGAGGTTAACCCTTATTGTGCAAACAATTATATAGATGCCTACCTTTACACACATGAAGAACACAGAACTATTTACATGGGTAAAGTTAAGGGTGTGTGTAAATGTTTGTGGCATTGAGAGTATGAAAAAGTGCAAGCCAGGGGAAAAAAAGCAGTTATTCTGGAAAAGAATCTGCATCCTACCTTGCAGACAATTAAGAAGATCCACAGCTGGCCCAGTGGAACTCCCTTGAGAAGAGGTCATTGCCTAACCAGTGACAGAGCATGAAAACCTGAATTCTGTTTCAGGCTCTGTCACAGACTCTATGTGACATTGAGCAAATCATCTAACTTTTGCATATCTCAGCTTTCCCATCTGCAAGATGGGGATCACAATACTTACCTACAGCAGAGGATGATTAGGATAAAAATCATGAATGCATCTGGAGATATTCAGATGACAGGCTCTATGTAGGTACAAAGTTTTGTGAGTGTTAGACGTCTTACATGTCACTAGTGTATTCTTGTAGCTACTGACATAGATATCTTCCTGGGGAAATAATTCTAATATCACTATCTATGACCTTTCCCAAGAGGAAATGTTACACACTTTACTTCAGAGTGATTTCTTTTTAGCATATTATCTCCATAGTCACACACAAGACTCTTCAAATTATGGATAGAAATAACTGACCCTCTTGCACCATAAAGCTTTATTTCTATTTCTCTGCCAGCACTGAAGACATGATTATTTTTACTGACTACAGGTCTTCTATGAAAATTTAGTGTATGTAGAGCATTCCTAGTTTCTTCCAAGTAATTTGTTAATGTATACAGAGTTTGAAGAGATCCCTTTCGTGCAATATAAGAAAAAATTATCTTAATTCTATCCAATATAGACATAAGAATAACTGACTCACAACAATCCTAGGCAATCAGTGCTGCCATGAATATCTTAAACATTTTTACCAAATATTATGTCTATAGGAAATGGCCTTATATGGATAATTGTTACATGAAACTTTTTCATTAATTCAAAAAGGTCAAAATTTTAAAATGATACTGTCATTTAAATGTAGTGTGAAAGCTTAAGTGCAAATCACTCTAAGGTATCTTTTTTTTTTAAAGAGCGGACTAATGCAGTATTATGTTTTATAGCGCAATAAAATTATGTGCTAAAATTATGCTCATAAATGTAGGCAAATGTAACCAAGCTATTAGTTATGTTTTCTCAGATAAAAGTGATTAGCATAGCTATCAAACTCTTCTCCCATTTGAATAACAGAATTATGTCTGAAATCTAAGGCTTGCTTGCAAAGGCTGAGTCTTATAAAGAAGAAATGTAAATCTAGCTATCAATTTTGTATTTGAAAGTAAATGCAGTGGACTACCCATCAGTCAGACAGAATTCTGCTTAACACTAAGAAAAGGGCCATGTGACCCAAATTGTAGCAAAACATGTCAATAAGAAATGGGCTGTGAACAATATTTTAGAAATCATTCTCAACACTTCATCATCTACTTACTGCTAATCAGACTTATTTAAAAACAATTGTCATTCTTTTTAAATGGAGGGATGATGAAAGAGTCTTTTAGCAACAGTCACAATGAGAGAAAGTTTCATGTATAATTCATGAAGTATGTGGTCATCTACTAGCAAATTAATTTCCATTTGACAGCTATAGTTGTGGTAGTGTCCTGTCAGGAAGGCCTATGGTATATAATTAAAATCTGAACAGAACAAATTAATGCTGATTACTTTATAAACAATTTCAGAGCTTGAATACTGTTGCCTGTCTTATAGGATCAAAACAGATATTTCAGAGATGTATAGATATTTTTCCCTATCTTATAGTTCTGTTAATGAATAGATGTTTTTACAATGTCTTGTTCACTGAGTTGATGCTGTAAAACCCAACTGTGGAAAATCACTGAGACCAAATTAAAACTGTCTTTATTTACGGGTCAGCTTCATGTAATGCTGAATTTCCATCAATGTTGGTTGGTACCAACCAATATTTAATATTTTAGATGCGATTCACTGCTTGAAGCAGCATAGTATTTCCCCCTACCCCCTCCCAAAACCTACCAAATTCAATTAATCAATATCAATTGAGGCATCTAAAACAAGAGTGCAAAAAGCACTAGTAAATAAACCATAGGGACACATCCTGTACTGACTTGGGGATGAACTAGATAACCTATAAAAGGTGACCTTATAAATGTTCCTTTCAATATTTTATCATTAGGTAAGGTAATATCAGTATTTGCAGGCAGTGACTGTACTAAATAAAGACTACTGCTGGCACAATTAATACCTAGCAGTAAAAGGAAACTTTTAAAGGGTTCCCAGTATATTTTCCATTACTAAATTCTACTACCCTGATTTTACAAATCAACAACGTACTTCCAAACTCCAACGATAAGGTTTTCTGTCTGTTTTTTTCTCCTTAAGATACTGTAAATTCACATTTTAAGAAACTGATTTTAAACTTAGGTTGACACCGTGCTCAAAATATACAGGAGACATTTTATTATGTATAGATGACAGAGTCTGGCCCTAATATTATTTTAGATTTACTGTGTCACTGTCTTTGCAAAGACATCATCGCTTCTGAAATTTGGAACAGATAGAAACACATCCTCAGCTGGTGTAAATCAGAATAGCTACATTGTCTTCAGTTTATTCCAGATGCGGATCTGGTCCTTGTATTCGTTTGAAAATGTTTTACTGACTTTTTGGTCAGGGGCTGTAATGTATTTACCCAAGAAAGCTCAGTTCAGGTATTACGGCAGTGGAGTCTTGTTTGCACTGAGGACCAACTATTTTACTTGTTGAGCTAACAAAGACACAGGACCAAGTGACTTGCCCAGCATCACAGTGAATGAGTTGTTCAACCCAGATGGAAATACACTCCAGGCTCCCAAACCCACTCTAATACTAGAGCACCCGGGCTTCCAAAAATTGGGTTGTTATTAATTTTTTTCAAGGTGTAACCCACAGTCATCCCTAGTCCTGGCAATGGTCTGGGTCTGTTGTGCAGTGTTGGCACAGTAATACTTATGGTTTACATCTGCTTCAGAAGAGTTCTTGAGTGATATGATGATGGCATCTCTCCTTGGTTCTCCCTCTTAGGAATTCTAAAGCACAAACTATGCAAAAAAGTACAGTCCCCATCCCAGGAATCAATAACTAAGTCTAGGAACATCTCAGTAGTCAGGCAGAAGAAGCACAGTTTATTTAGGCTCACAAAAAGTTTGAAAAATGTGACAAGGTTAAAAAAGGGATACATATACATAGAAACGCCGGTGGTATAAAAATGTCATATGTCAAATTTTCTCCTATTTTAAGATGAACTGCTGCATATGAATATTTAAAAAAATCCAAGATTAATAAATCAAATAGAGACCCACACATATTGAGGCCTAGATGATCTGAATGAAGACCCGATTAACATACTGGTATTGAAGAAAAAACAATTGTCACTAATCCAATCACTGCTGGCTCAGGAAGAGACTTCCCACACGCAATGATTAGTCAATCCCTATTCTAAGTGTTCTGTTGATTATGATTGGATAACCCACCATTTAGAAAGGGGTTACCAAATCAAAATATAGTATAAGCGCTAGAAAGATACCAGTAGTAATCTAATTGCTTGCCTCTTCTGCAGAGGACTCTGCAAAATAGCAATCAGTTCTTCACTTTATTTTACAACTACAGTGTCCTGGACCACGCTTACATTATTAAATTATATTCTATTTATCTGAACGTATTTAATAATGAAATCACACTGTGGTGGAGGTGGGCGTCGATTTGGGGAATCTATATATAAATAGCATATGAATTCTGTTTGATATTTAGGCTTTTTATGTGTATCTGGGTCAGATTGCAAACTATCTTTTAAATGTGAGAACAGTTTATGTTCTCAACTGTCCTTTTACCTCCATGTTGGACTGGAATTCCAAGGGGTAATGGCCGAAGGGTAACAATAGAGGGTCATTAAATCTTGATAGTCCTCTAGTCAAATAGAAGTACCTTAGATAAAAGGCAGGTGCCTACTGAGGAGAACTGATTAAACAGGGGAGAGGTCACCTGTTGAGGCTGATCAGTAGTTCACATGCAGTATTGTTGTAGCCATGTCAGTCTCAGAATATTAAAGAGACAAGGTAGGTAATAGCTTTTATTGGACCAACTTCTGTTGGCAAGAAGGAAGCTTTTGAGCTACACAGAGCTCTTCTTGAGGTCTGGGAAAGGTGCTCAGTGTCACATCAGATGGATCAGGCAGTTTAGCATAAGTAGTTAACACATATTCTGAGGGACCATTCAAGGTGAAGTGGCCCTTTAACACCCCTGTAGTCCTCAAACAAAAAGGGAGCATAGTTGGTTACAGATTGTCTTTATGGCTTATTACAGCAATGTCTTTATTAAGAGCATCATGATGGACTCTTTCATCAATAGAAGTTGGTCCAATAAAAGATATTAGGTCACCCACCTGGTCTCTCCAGTAGGTCACATGACAGGGGTGACTGAAAGTTTATAAAAGTGCAGGGACCTGCTTTAGGTCTTTGGCCATTTTCACCAGCTCAAGCTGAGGGGGAGCTACTGCAGCATCCTGAGGAGCAGAGGGATCCCTGCCTACCTGAGCACCTTACCAAGAGGAAGGTGAGCTAGAGTGAGGGGTGCTGTGTTCAGGGGTAGGTTTTTGACCCTTAAATGCTCACACTGCTTTGTGCTTTATTTCCTAAGTAAAGAGTAATGGTGTTGTAGAATCCTGTGCAAAGCCTATCTCTGTGTGTGTTTGCTTTCACAATTGCATACCTGTGAAGAAGTAAACTGTAAACTAGCAGGCTCGCACTTTTGTTGGGGTTCAGGGGAAAGTGCAAGAGCTGCTGTGGAGGCTTGTGGGAGATGGTACTAGTTTCTGGGGCTAGGCAATTGGACCCTGGAGTCCTAACTGACAAGAGATGTGAGACTCTCTTAGACACAGGGTGTGCACCTGAAGCTCATGCCTAGGAGCCCAAAGCCAGGCACAGTGCCTAAACTCAGTCCAGCCCTCACAAACTAAGGTCACATGGGATTTAGCATTTGGATCCCCTCTCAGCAATCTGGGTGTCCAGCAGGGGAAGCTCCACCCGATCTATGACAAAGGGTAATCACAGATTCATGCTTATGCTTATGGTGTAGTCAAAAGCCAGACTCTAGCTAATGGAAACTAGGAAGGAATTTGTTTTTGAGGGTAGGTTACCCTACTACTATCTACTGCGGATTGTCTTGGATCTTCCTCAGAAGCATCTGATTCTGGCCACTGCCAAAAGCAGGATAATAGATTAGAAGGACCACTGGTCTGGTCTAATACAGCAATTCCTATGTTCCTGTGTTTGAGGATTGCTACAAGGACCTGGTGAAGAAGAAAAATATGTTATATTATTACTGGGGTTGTTTTGTAGAGCACTCTTCTCCTCTCACACTAATGTAAACCAGGAGTTACTGTACAGAAGTCAAAGGAGTTATACTTGTGAAAAAGGGAAAGGGAGGTTAGAGGAGAATCAGGCCCTGAAAAAGTGCAGAAAGGGGTCTGACAGGATAAAGCATCAGAAAAGTAGTCAGCAGTTGGACAGACATGGTGTAAACTGAGCAGTATCCTAGAGTGGAGGAGAGTGTGAATAGATAGGGCAAATCTTCAGGTTAAAGGAAAGCAAGACAAGACTGAAGAACATCTGAGGATTAGAACATCACCCTTTAAGCTAGAACTGGGTGATGGTGGTGGCAGCATCAGCAGCAAGTCAATACTGAAATATATTTGCAAACAGTTTATACATGATATCAGAGAAGCAGTTCTACAGGATGAATTTGTGTTTATGCGATACACAATTTCATGAAACCTACTGGACAATAATTATAGTCCTTAATGCTATCCCATGGCCAGCACACAACATTGTTACAGAGTCTGAAAAATCTATCATGCTGTAATGTCTATTTATTTAACAACAGCAAAGTGGAAGAACAATATAAACTGCCACTAAATGTAAAATGAAATAAAAACAAATACTGCCGTGCATGACTTCCTGGGGGATTTGATATGAATCCCCACTTATGACGAGTAGCCTGTATAACATATTTTCCCTGCAGGGCTTATGTGTTATCTAACTAATCCTCATTCAAGGCATATGACTTTTATCCGGCAAAAAATCTCATAGAGTTTGTTCAGTCAATTTCAAATATACAGTATTGCTAACAAAGCCATGAACAGTTGCATGTAAAATTGAAGAGAAACTAGCTTAGTATGCACATTTCACTGTGACATGTTCTGTATGCAGAATAGACTAAGATTATTATGACGATATTTTAATGTAGTTGTGGGTAAAAATTTATATATCTGAATATCATCTTCTAAATTCTGCATTTGCCCATGATTCCTATCTCCCCCACCCTTTTTTTTTCAAGCATTCTTTATTCAGTCATTATCCCTTCTCTTTTCTGAGAATGGTTCTTAATTGAGTTTTCCTGTACAGTTCCTCTCTCAAGTTCTAGTGAAGCACTATCTGCTGGGCTTCCACTCCCCAGCCAACCACCTGCTCTTTCCTGCTACTCCTACTTCAGATTCTCCTGCTTGATAAATCCTCATTTTACCAACCAGTGAGGTGATGGGGGAGAGGGGAACTCACCCAAGCAAAGGAAAGGGAGAGCAGAAGAAATTCTAACTTTACTTTTATCAAAGGAGGAAGAAGATTGCTTGGGTGATATCAAGGCACCAGTCTCTTTGAGGTCACTGATTTAGCAGCTTCACCTGGCTGCTGAAGTCAGGGCACAGTTCTTTGTTAGATTAAGATCACATACTATATTAAACTTATCTTAAGCTATATTTCTTTCTTTCTTTTCTTGCTTAAATAATTAGTGTGATATTTACTGGCAACTGCAATTAGATTAATCCTGTTGGTCTGTGTGCTAAAACTATTGCTGCTTGTACATCTGGAAACACAGACATTTCTGCCTTCAGGGGAGGAAGAGAAAACAGGTGGAGGAGTCCAGTGACCCCCAGCTGTCTATTGACAAAAAGTAGTTCAGGGGGGCTACCAAAGATGGCAGAGGAGGGTCAAAGTGGGCAGAGAGGGAGCCCTCTGTCCCTATGGATGCAATTCTTAGTTGCCAGCTCATTTCCCAAACTATTCCTGAACCTATAGTGGTGCACTGTAAACTTTAACTTGTGTAAAAATATTTCTCAAACTTATTTTTCAGATTTGGAGACAGGAATTCCTATGTAATTTTTTTGGTCAGCTCCTCCAGATTTTGCATGGTCTTTGCTCCTTTGGAACAGGTAAAACAGTTACATACATGGCAAGCATTCAGAAGACTAAATTTTAGATTGAATTTACAAGTATCATGGAATTTTGATATTGTATGTTTAAATTTCATTAAAAAGTAAATAAAAATAAGCATCCTCAGATGTACACTGGAGTGGAATAAAACCAAGGACAGTTTTTATTTCCCAGAGTGTACTTACCATGTATAACTGATTGAGCAAACCTTTCTTTGCTACAGAAATGAACTGAAGTTGCCTGTTGTCAGAAATAAACAGCTGACTCTTTTGTCGTTTTCACTGAACTGTTTTATATTCGCATGGGACAAGATCCTGCAAATGACTCCTGAGAGATGCAGAGCACCCTCCACTCCCACTGAAGTCAATGGAACTCTAAAGTGCCCAGCACCTTGCAGGATCTAGCCCTTAAAGGGAATGGTCTAAGCACAGCTAATGGGTGCTTGGAGCTCCTGAGTTCTGTTACCTGATCTGACAAGATCTGTCTATGGCCTTGGGTGAATTGCTTAACATAGCTATCTCAGTTCCTCCATCTGTAAAAGGGGGATAATAATGCTTCCTACAACTGTGAGGGTTTATTACCTAAAGTCTTATTGTCCTCTACATTGGCTAGTCTCATGATGGGGACAGAAAACTCTAACTTTGTACCTGAGAAGTTTCCTATGATTTTTTTCCATGTTGTGTAGACGTGCATGGTTTGATCTTCTTCCCTCATCTCCTGGAAGTGATAGGAGTCCAGCCCCTGAAACCAATGGATTCCCAAGATCCACACAATCAGGGAAAATGCCACTGGAGAATTAAAGATCATATGTGGTCAGGAGCCTCAGTTTCCAATTTTATTCTGAACCACTATCCCCACATTGCCTCTTAGCACTATGCTAAGACTGTGGATCACTACTGTTAGAAGGAGGAGTGCCCTCTTCTCTGTCATCTGCACTGATACCTGCAGCAGCCAGGTTTTCCTTAGAGGTCTTCCATCCAATTACTGACCAGGCCTGACCTTATCTTATAAGACTGACAAGCGAATAGTCTGAGGTGGTACGGGTACATGAATGCTATTCAATGAAGGAACATTAATGGAAAAAACCCTATTCATATTATGCATCAGACTTTTATTAACTTCCTTAGATGATCAATTCACTGTTAGGTCTATAAAATGTTTCGAGCATTTAGCAGTTCTGTAAAAAGAAAAAAAATTCTAGGTTGGCTGAGGAAGCCCATAAATTTACTAAAAATCAGGAAAGAATGTGTGTGCCTACCAGTTGGGAAGCCATTAACTAATAGCTTTTCCCCCCTGACCATTGGAACTGAAATACCATGAAATGGTCTTTCTCTTGGTCCAGACATTTATGTTGTGGATTGTATTTCATTGTGAAAAGAACTCCCTCTCTATAAGTAATTCCTGAATGTTTTGATGGAAGAGAGGGCAGAAAATTGTATGGCAAATCCAAAGACATTAGCTGCCCACTGTGAACAGGAAACTGGGAACTAGTACTGGGTGCTTATCTGCATCTGTTTCCAAAAATCAGAATTTTTGCTGAAAGTAATGAGTTAATCAGTTACATCAGCAATTCTATTTGCTTTTCCAAGTACTTACAGTACTTCACTGTGAAATAAGTCTTATATGTCATGTGGTGCATTGTGTGAGTCCCGAATTGCCTCAAAATACTTAATTTCTCTGATGATTTAACAATCTATACAACAGTCTGAATGTCTGGAAAGAGAACCCCTTTTGTTCTCCACACACCATCCCCCTAATGAAATGGCAGCTAATAGATGGAAACTCTGAGAACATGAGATTCTTGCCAATATGAGGTTGAACTCATGCTGATGGTTAACTTACTGAACACCAGGAACATCATAATAAGTGCCAAGACTATTTCCTCTCTTTTACTGCATAATAAAACTGCATCACATTTTAAATGTTTAAGTCTTTTTTGTGATCAGTAGATAATCTCATAGTCTTGAGGTCTTTTCATGCTCAAAGTCACAGTTGCCAAACACTGGTTAAAAAAGAAAACGACCTCCCTGGTAATATTACCCTGCACACATAGTTGGAGATGACTGTAAAAACTGTAGGATCAATTTTTCGACACTTACTGATTACAAGTTCACTGCAATGTGTTACTGTAATTTGCAGTAGTCTGGATTCCACTTAAAAATGAACTCAATGTATGGCCCTCTAAGGTAGGGTTATTGTCATAATCTTTCCTTTACTCAGTCAGTTGAATCCCCAGATCAGGAAAGTGTTTATTGTGTAAAAGCCACAAAATAAACACTTGCATATTTGGGAGTTGCCTAATGGACCTACGGTTAGGAAGCCATCTGGGTAATGGATTGTAAAACAGATAGCTATACCTCTGCCTACTCCCAAAATGTACTGAAGTGCTTAAAGGCTGCGGAAGAGACAGAGTTGCCTATTGGCACAGCTTTGTCAAAGTAATGCTGACCATTCAAATGGAATCTAAACAAATTGAAATCATCTGGATGAATTGGCAGAAGCCAAAAAGCTGACTTTATACTCTTTTTTTTTTTTCCAACAGAGCAACCTGACCACAACACTGGACCATGTGGGTGGTCTCCTCCAGCTATACATATGACACTACTGAATGGGAAGGGTCTATGAAATCACTAACTGATTTGCCCACTGCATAACATAGCTAGTCTTTCCCCGGGACCTGACAAACTGTGGTGGGACATCTTTAAGGCTGTGATTCTCAAATTCAGAAGAGGAAAGTTTGAAAATGGCCCAGCTATTTTCAGACATGCGAGCAGCCATATCTTGAAGGTCTGCTCTTATAAAGAGGGGCCAGTGCATACTGTGTGCATATATGTTTTAAACACACCAGTAAATTTAATGGATTTATATAGTCTTCTTTACAGAGTGTTTCATTTATTTTTTGTACAGGTCATTTGCGGGATTAAAGATGTAAATAGAGAGGTGTCTGACTCCAGTTTTCAGCACTCCAATCTGTGCAAGCATCCTTCAAACAAAAGCCCAAAGATAAGAGTAAAGCCAAAGGCTGTAGTCCTGCTTTTGGTTACACTATTGTAAATAAAGTTACTTTGAATTTACAAAGTTCATTGGAAGCCAAATTTGGCCCAAAGACTTTGGTTTATACTTAAAAACAAAAGACATTTTCTAGGTGAAGAATTCCAATGATCCAGTCGCCCATGGTGCAAACTTTGACAACTGATTGACGAATACTCCATCAAGTCTCAGAATTCACCTGGGAACTGATCCTGCCCCTTCCCAAAGCTCTTCAATGGTTTGAATGAAACTGGATCTTGCACAACAAAAGTCTACAGTGTTTGAGTGAATTTAAGAACCAAGGATGGAATCCCGGCCTCATTGAAATTGATGGAAAAATTCCCATTGAATTCAATTGGGCCAGGATTTCACCCAGTATATTTAATATATGCTTTGAAGAGGTATATGATAGGTAACAGCAGAAACTCATATCAAGAGTTTTAAAAGTGATTAGGCAAATATTTATATGGAAAAAAGGTTTTGTGGATATTAAAAGGAGGAGATGTACTGAGAAAAGCCTACTTTCTCTCTAAATATTGTTGTTATTGTAATAATTTAACTTTTTATTTGCATTACAGTAGCATCTATAGGCCCCAGAAGGGACCGGGGCCCCACTGTTCTGAGTAGGATGACCAGATGGAAAGTATGAAAAATTGGGACAGGGGCTGGGGGGTAATAGGCGCCAATATAAAAAAAGACCTGAATATTGGGACTGTCCCTGTAAAATCGGGACATCCCGGTAGTTCTGAGGAGTGTGCCCACACACAATGAAAAATCAGTCCTTGCTCTAAAGAGCTTGCAAGGTAAATAGTGATATCTTGTATGACTATTGTTTTTGCTACATTTTCTTTGATTGAAGATCAGTCACATAACATGAATTCTATTGTAGGTAGCATCAATTTTCTTAGGAGACTTTTTTTTTTATTCCGAGACACCATTTAACCTTAGCGAGACAAGGTGGGTGAGATAATATATTTTATTGCACTAACTTCTGTTGGTGAGAAAAACAAGCTTTTGAGCTTACACTCTTGAGTAAGCTTGTTTCTCTTATCAACAGAAGTGGTCCATTAAAAGATACTACCTCACATACCTTGTCTCTCTAATATTCTAGGACCAACACGGCTACAACTACACTACACAACCATTTAACCTTGACTACTACAGTATTTCCATTTGCTAGCCTTACAACTATGAGCACTATGGTTACACTCATATCTTATAAACTGATATTTATACTTTCACTCATAATGTGTAAAAGAGCTGAGAATGCCAGCTCCAAACACAGCAGTTTACATGTGTCCCGTTGTGTACAGGAGACAGAAATAAAAAGCTGGCTAAAATGAAGTCATCAATTCTAGTAGGAGATCTAAATCTAATTTGCCTCAGGACAGGAATGATTCCTCCTTCAGTAGCAGCTTAAATTCCTGATCATACTGCAGCCAAGACATACCCCCAGAAACACAGTGACTGAGTCTTCCTAATTGTATTTATATGTTTAAACAGTACTGCACTTCTTTTATGAAAAACATTCCCTGAAAAAGCTTGGATAAACAAGACACACACATGTTCAACTGACTGTGTTCTTTGGCTGTCTTGCAGTATTTGTTGACTCTCAGTAGGGTCTTTGTGTAACCCTTTAACTTCACATAGCAAGGAGGCTATTCCTTTTTTTTTTTTTTTTGCATATTTGCTTCGTGGATTTCTGTAATGTTCTTATACAGTAGTTGTTGTTTCAGTGGTTGTCATTCAAATGTCAACATTTGCTAACTTTTCTCACCTAGTGAAAAATAGTATCTGAAAGACCACACAGTTTCCCATACACTTATGATAGGAAATAACTACAATATCTCATTTATCATGCTCGTGACTGTAGTTAAATGTTGAATGTTGTTCAAGGGCACTGACTGTAAATTAATAAATGTATCAGCAATCTTCTCTTTTGACTTTTACTAGTAATATTGTATGATTAGTCAATATATTTTTGAGGCTTTTGTTGCAGCTATATTCCAATTTTGCATTTAAAGCAGGGTTCGACTTCTATGTTGTGTATGTACACACCCCAGACTTACAGCGCTTACTCTTTGAATGAAGAACAAATTTTCTGAGCATTTTTTTTTGTAAGCCCTGATGCTGTTAAAGCAATATAGGCTTCTTCATCTTTAGCTGAAGCAACAGATGACTGTGCTCTGAGAGCAGGAAGATTTGATTAATATGCAAGAAATAATACAGGATGGAAAGGGTGTGTGGTATGTGTTTATATTCTACATTTGTCTTTTAGATTTATTCTGGTGAGGTAGTGTGGGTTTTACACGAATATCAATTTTTCTAAATTTGTAAAAAACAAGTTAATTAATGCACTATTCAGGAAAGATATCTTTGCATAACGAGCTTTTTTGTCTGTGAATATTGTATTTGTGCACACAAACTTGGCCCTATGTTGTTGTTGGTTTGATTTTTTAAATTTGTTTTCTTACAATGCTTTTAAATGCTTTGTTTGTTTTGCCAGTATAGACCAAAAGCTCTGTAGGGCAGAGACTGCCCCTTACTAGATATCTGTAAAGCATCTATCACAATGGCACTCCAATCTCAGTTAGGGCCTCAACCTTACTACATAACAGATAATATTAAAGAGAATATAGAGAATTTTTCCTGCACAAGTCCTCCATTTCATTTTCTTCCTTTCTCAAAATAGTTTACTTTTGTGTTTCTGGCATGAATGGAATGATGAATACAAGAATGTGATGCCCTTCTGTCTCTATTTCATTGCTGCTGGGGAAATCTTTCTGCAAGAATTTAAAAATACAGGATCTGTCTACAATGTAATCGGACATGCAACTGCAGCACATGTAGACATACCTGAGCATGATTTGCTCTAGCTAGCTCCAATAATAGTAACAGTGAAGTTAGGGTGACCAGACGTCCCGATTTTATAGGGACAGTCCTGATTTTTGAGTCTTTTTCTTATATAGGCTCCTATTACCACCCAACCCCATCCCGATTTTTCACATTTGCTGTCTGGTCACCCTAAGTGAAGTTGTGGCAGCACGGGCCAGCTGCTTGAGTAATATACCCAGTGTCCTGGGCAGGCCTGCTGCTGCCCATGGTGCCATGGCTTCACTGCTATTCGAGCGAGCTAGCTCAAATCTAGCTTGGATATGTCTACGTGAGCTGCAATCCCAAGGTACCACAAGCTGTAGTCTGATGATGCCCATGTTGGTTTCCTGAGCAACTGGCCAATTCTTCTTGGCTAGGGGCCAGGTCCACAAAGGGCCCTTAGATTCAGCATTATGACACCTAACTCTAGGCACCCTGCTACCTAGTGGAATTCGCTACTGAGATAGGTGCCCAGGCTCCCTATACAATTTGTGAGGAGACTAGGCACGGGAGAATGGGATCCACAAAAGCCAGCAAACTGAGCAGGGAGCTGCCTAAGGTAACCAGTAGGAAAAACTTAGGAAATACTCAAAGAGACTTAGATACCTAACTCTGGGCTGGAGGTGCCATTCTTTGCTTGGGATTTACAGCCGTGAACCCACTCCTGGAGTTAATGGCTAAGCCAGATCAGCCCTTTCTTGGAAAAATGGTTTGTGCTGCTTTTCCCATCATAGCCCAGGAGTTAGCACATTCATCCAGGATGTGGGAGCCCTTGGTTGAAATCCCCACTCTGCCTGAGTCTGAGTAGTAACTTGAACTCAGGTCGCCTACCTGACTCCTCTAAACCCAGGACAATAGGGTATTCTCTCCTGTGGAAACTGTTCCAGTTTATCTGGAATACTTAAATATTCTATGCAACTGGGACCAAACCCTGGACTCTCCCTCTCCCTGACCATTGGGCTATAGAATCATTCACACAGTCTCTCTTTTCAGTCCAACTACTTTAGGCAGGGCACCTAAAGTTAGGCATTGCAGTGCTGAGTGTCAGACCTCTTTGTGTATGTAGCCCCAAGTCACACAGGAAGTCTGTGGCAGAGCAAGGGAATGAAACCCATTTTAGTGTATGATAAAGCAAAGTGGAGAGTAAGATTTACAGGCATTTCTTTAAATTTGGAAGTCAGCTCCGAATGAGGAAAATAGGAAGGAGCACAAACTCTGGCAAGTAAAATGTAAAAGTATAATAAGGCAGCCAAGAAGAATAGGAGAAGAAATTTGCTAAAGATGCAAAAACAATAGTAAATGTTGTTAAGTACATTAGAAGCAGGAAGAGGCAACATGTATTTTGTAAGAGGAAGTCATGCCTCACCAATCTATTAGAATTCTTTGAGGGAGTCAACAAACGTACATAAAGGTAGATCCAGTCAATATTTGGGCAAGGGTTTAAATTAATGATGGTGGGGAGCAGGGAGCTAATTGGCTTCCATTTCCTCTGGCTGGCCAATGGGTAGCAAAATGCGCATGGGGATGGGAGGCTTACCCCAGCATTGACTCACCCTTTCATACTGATCTTCCAGCACCTTGCAGATCCAATCAAGTCTCCCATTCATTAAACAGGGTGGGTGGCATCCTTGCAACCTTATTACAGTCTTCCATCCAGTCCAGGATATGGAACAACCGGAAGGCTCCATGCTTCATCCTTGACAGTAGTACATTCTGTTATCTGGATATTTAAGAGAATAATGAAATGCATGTTCATTTAATATGCCACTTCTGTTTGCTGGATCAGTTGCATAAAAACTCCAGACTTCAGCATCTTCAACCTTCATAGGTATGGGCTTAGGTTCATTGCACTAAAGATAGTGGTCAGATGCAGAAATAGCTTGAATCTTGAACTGTTCTAAAGCTGGGAGACTAGGGTCAATGTCTACACAAATCTGTTCACAAGGATAACAGGCTAAAAACAAGACCTCAGAAACTGAAGCTAGGAAGTGGTCAGGCACTAAGGAGTTTAAGAGAAATGTCTTTATACAGAGGGTAATTAATGCATAGAACATATTACCAGAGACAGCAACAGAAGCGTTCACCATTAACATTTCCAAATAGACTAGACAAGCACTTTGGGGAAAAAGACACAAAGCTGTACAAATAGTAGACTGATGGGTGTATAAACTCAAACCAGCTTGCATATAACTGTCCATCATAAAATATTACATCATATACCATAACTAAATATCTAGTGTTTTTTTTAAACAAAAGTATTATTTGTTGATGTTAAACTGTCATATGAAAAAAGTGATTTTTTGACCCAAAAGAGTGTTATAGCTACTACTATACTCCGGAACCACTAGCCTTTCATGTAAATCCATATTTTGACAGCCATGCTGTATGCTGTATATTTAGAAAAATCATCCTCCAAAATTAAATATTTGACAAAAATTCTATACAAACTAATGCCTTTCTGGGTTTAATGATTTTTTTCCCCAGTTAGTTACATGAGAGTGAGCAAGTGCCTGAAACTGAACTTAAATTGATTTTCACACTTGTGTAACTTGAAAATAGAGACAGTATTTTTAGGAAAAATTAACCATTTTCCTGTGCTAACTCACAGGCCAGACTTTAGCCCAGAGCGTCTTGCATAACAGTGTCTAAAAACCCTCTGCAAATAATGATTCTGGCCCTGATTCTGATCTGTCTCACATCAGCTTTTTACAAGTTAATTCCATTGACTTCAGTGAAGTTGTTATTCTTTATTTACACAGACATAAGCATGCAATCTGGCCCACATAACAAATGCTGCCGTACACTTACCCAATGCACTGTCAGGCTGCTTTGCTATGTTATAATAAACTCAGTACCATTCCTAGTTTTTCAAATTACAGCCCCAATCCTGCAAATTTCCCACACAGGTGCAGGGGTCTATCCTCATGGAACAACTTGCAGGATCAATGATTGAGGCTCTGTGTATTCTTAGTGCACCCAGGACACCCACCATTTTTCAACTAAAGCAGGATGGTTGTAATTTAGCACTTCTACAGGTGCTTTCAACAGGGTTCATGAGGGATACAACTGTGTATCCCTAAAGGATATTTTAATTAAAATATGTCAAAAGAGGTATTCCTGAAATTTTGCTTCGTTTCTTTATAACAACAAAAAAAAAACTATGGAGAGGGGAAAAATAATCCTTCTGCTGAATTGCATGACCTCATGGGCTATATTTCATGTCCTCACTGAAACGTGGTTAAAATAATCTTGTATTTAACCGGTTCCAAACCTTCAAACAGCAACATTTTTTTTAATGTCAACTTAAAAAGCAGGCTATTTTTTTCTTTGGCTGTATTAATCAAATACTTATATATACAAAACATTCATCATTAATTAATACTAGCACTGTAATTCATATAAAACAATTACAGCAGTTAGAGATTTTAAAGTAACTACTATTGCTGCTTTGGTCTTTTAAAAAATATACTCCCCAAAGGACAAACTATGATCCATTAATATATACGTATTATTACTTTTTTGTAACTGTAAGATTGCTGATGTCTGTGAATATGGAAGCAGTTATAGGTTATAGATGGTCTGCTGTTGACTTGCAGTTCTAAGTGCAATATTTTCTAAAACCTAAAAAGCAATATTAATTACCTTTCTGCATATAGTTGAGAGTGTAATTTTTTTCTTTGGGAGATTTTACATTTCCTATGATCCTGCAATAGCGATGCCTGAAGTTGTTAGGTTATTTAAAATAAACACGGTTAAAAAAAAATACAGGTTGATTGTTTACTGCACACATTAACAAAATCATTCATCACACATCAATCTATCTAGCCTTCAAGGTGTTTTCTTTCTTTCTTTCTTACAATCCAGCAGTTCTGAGATGATGAATTCCAGCAGAAGGCATATAGCCTCTTTTTGCATTTAGTAAAGGGAACAATCTTTTTACAAAAACTTACATCAGGAAAAATAGGACTAATTCAGTAATGTATCTATTCCTCCCAACCTAAAATGAGCTTTGTATTTGTTATGTTATTTTATTTTTAGTTTATACTCTATTCAGTCTCATTCCAAAGGATCTTATGTCCTAACAATTTAATGGGGTTGATATAAAAGGTTTGTTACACAGGTCTGGAACTGAAGGGAAATGATTGGCTCCTTTTAAATATATTAAGTGTAGTCAGTTTGCTTTTTATAAATGAAATAAAAGAACTACTTAAAAAATTTCCATTCTTCTCCATGATCAGTCTATTGTCACATGCATTTGGCATTCATTATATGTTAGCCCCAGGCGCCTTCAGTCTTGTACTCAGGCCAGCAGTAATTTGGTTTATAGAGATCATATGGCAGGGAAACAGACCTTGAAAGACAGAACTCTAAGAAGCATATTTGATGAATTTCCTATGATTTGAGTCTGGGTTTATTCTTTCCTGTTGTGGAGCAGACACCCTACAGCACACGCGCTGAGGCCCGATGCGCCCGAGTGAGGGGCCAATTAAACGACAATATGCACACTGTTTTTTCGCACATCTCAGATTGCATTTCCTATCAGGGACTGGGGGAGGGGAGAGGGGAAAGAGAGGCCTTGT
The DNA here is from genome assembly GCF_025201925.1 of Gopherus flavomarginatus. Classification (NCBI taxonomy): domain Eukaryota; kingdom Metazoa; phylum Chordata; order Testudines; family Testudinidae; genus Gopherus; species Gopherus flavomarginatus. The sequence continues at coordinate 56,285,820 of NC_066621.1, forward strand.
AAAGGATCCAAATATAGGCAGGAAACCACACAGAGTGAAGGTTGCCTTTGTCATTAACAATTAATGTAACCAGAAATGCTGGAAAAAATATGCTGCTGCTGCTAGTGGCAGTAGTGTATCCAGAACAGCTTGTCTCCTGTCTACTTCTTCCCTACAAAACTGGGGTCCTGGCACAGCCAGCTCTGGCGCCTCTGCTGCCCTAGTAGGCAACCCAGCAAATGTCTGTCCCTACCTGGTAGTTACAAAGGCAGGGGCCAGTCCTGCAGTTTTACTCGTGAATAATCCTAACAGGTTGTAAATGCAGCATGACTGGGCCTGAAAACTTTGCTGCACATGATATTTTGTTGCTCTGAGTTATCACCTCTTTTGGCTTGTATGGTAGAACCAATACCGAACTGCCCACTGACGCCATTTGGGAGTCTTTCCATAGATTTTGATAGGGCCAGGATCAGGCCCCTAGCTGAGCAGGGACTGATACTGAGGGGTGGATTCGAATACCTTATTCACTGACTTCAATGGGATTCCTTGTGGAGGAAGATACTGTTCAACATGAGTAAATGTATCACTATGTGCCCCTAACTGAGCAGTTCATCTGTTTCCTCAGGACTCACTGGCCTACCAGAGGCCTTTTCAAACATACGCACACATACAAAGTTCATTTTGGGGTTTATTTCATTTTAAAGTCCTAATTTCTTTGATAATGTCCAGAGACTGCCCAAGTCCCTTTGGGGTTTTGATTGATTTTAATTCCTCTCCCACTCCTTGCTTCCCTTCTCTTCCCCTTATTTTTTTTCCTTAGTTTATAAATGCCACTTTTCATTAATGTGACCAAAATGTCATCAAGTAGTTTAATGCTCTTTAATGTCCTTGTATCGTTTACGTTTTTCGAACAGTGTGGAAATGAATCCCATCTGTGGGTTCACTAACATCAAAAAAGTTTGACAGGCTATTTAGACGTCCTACTTCACATTGCATTAGTGTGTACAATGTCAGGGAGGCAGAAGCCAAATCGAGGCCATACTGAGCCGCCTCCCTCCCCACCCCTCCTTTCACTGGTCTGAAAGCAACAGATCATTTACCTCAGAAAATCAAAGTCAATCATGGAGTATCTTGACCTGGACAGGAGCCCAGAGGCCCCAGGAAAAGTGTGAAGCCTAAATAAAAATGTGAAATGAATCAGTTAAAACAAAAGAAAAAGGAAAAGCCTTCTTCTTCATTGGTGCCAAGTGACTCCCACAACAGCTTTTTCTTCACTTGGGGATGCAGGCTTGCTCTCATGCTTTCTGACTCTTTCAGAAGCGACTGAATTTTGTTTTTGTTTTTTTTCTCTTAGATTTGAAAATTCTCTGTAGTCCTCTGGGCCAGCTTAGTTTTGTAGAACACGGTTGAGCTGAGTGGCAGGTTCTGAAACACTGACATTAGATCCATGCATCATCAGGAACTCTGTAAAGCAGTGATCTTGCTGCCCGGAAGAGGTGATATCAAGATCATTTTCTTTATTGAAATGATGGCGTTCTTCTTCGAGTGTTTGCTCATATCCATTCCAATTAGGTGTGTGCGCGCGCCGCGTGCACGTTCGTCGGAGACTTTTTACCCTAGCAACACTCGGTGGGCCGGCAGGTCGCCCCCTGGAGTGGCGCCGGTATGGTGCCTGATATATACCCCTGCCGGCCCATCCGCTCCTCAGTTCCTTCTTACCGCCCGTGTCGGTCGTTGGAACTGTGGAGCACGGCTAGCTGTTCTCCACCTCCCTAGCGTTTCACTCCTGTGTAATATCGTGTATATTGTTCTTTTATTGTAGTTCTAGTTAGTGTTTAAAATTAGTAATTTATAGTTCTGTATATAGTTATAGAGGATCGGGGGTTCACCCCTTCTCCTCCCCCGGTACCGGGGCCCATGCCTGGTTCACCGGGTTTCAAACCTTGTGCGGCCTGTCATTGGCCGATGCCCACAGGAGATCCGCATGACTCCTGTCTGAGGTGCCTAGGCGAGTCCCACCTTGTGGACAAGTGCCGGATCTGCAAGGCGTTTAAACCCCCGACAAAGAAAGAACAGGACAGTCGCTTAAAGCAGCTCTTGATGGAGGCAGCGCTGACTCCCCCATCGTCGGCACCGACTCCGGCACCGGGACCAAGCTTTTCTTCCGCTCCGAACTGCCCGGCACCGACAAGGGCTACGCTTCCCCACCCTTCACCGGCCTAACACCCCAACCGGCACCACTCCCTCTCCCAAAGGAGCAAGAACCACAAGGCTCCTGCGGCACCTACAACTGCACCGCAGTTGGAGTGTACTTCCAAACCGGACTGCCCGGCACCGTCATCTGCCGTGGCACCGAGTATCTCCGCACCGTCGATTCCAGCTCCTCAGGAGCCGTTGAGTCCGGTGCCTCTCAGCTCCCCAGCATGACCTGCGGTTGAGCTCGTCGCGCCCTCCACACCGGAGACCTCCGTGGCATGCGACCTCATCGCTCTTACAGAGCCCGAATTGCCCCAACCCCAGGCACCGCCAGTGCGGGTTATTCAGTCGATGGGCAAGCCCACCATGATGCGACCGCGTTCGCCAGGCACTACTGGGCACCGTCAATCCCGCTCCAGATCTAGAGACTACTCTCGCCCTCGTCGTCGCTCAAGATCCCGGCGCCGCTCGCAGTCCCGGTACCGTTCCCCGCGGCACCGGTCGTACTCGCAGCACCGCTGGAGATCCCAGTCGCCGTCGTGCTACTCTCGGCACCGGTCCAGATCGCGGCACCGACGCTCCTACCGCAGCCGTTCCTGGCACGACGGCACACGGTACTGGTCGACCTCCTGGCACTGAGCTGGTAGCAGGTCCCGGTCCCGATCGAGATACCGCCACGACTCCTGGTACCACTCACCGGCACTGCACAGAGGCGAGATCTATGGGCGCAGAGGCCTGGCACAGTCATCGTCAGCTCCTCCGTGGCCTTCACGTCACTCGTCCACCTCTCCACATGCGGACAGCGCCTCCTACGGGGGTTCTGATGCACAGGCCCACCTGGACCATGGACCACCGCAATGGTCCATTTGGACACCTTGGCCTACCACCAAGCCCAGGGCGAGCCATTGGGCCCAGCACGCTCCAGCCATTCGGAGCACCGTGCACCAGAGGCCACAGTCAGCCGGCCTCCCCCCTCGGGTACGGAGGAAGACCCTGCGCATCCCCTGGCACAGAAGGATGTCCCAGAGAAGGAGGTCCCTCAGGACGAGGCTTCTGTACAAGAACCACTCCTCCCTGGGTTGTCTTCTTCCTCTTCCCCGGATGAGGCGGTAGTGGGCACATCATCATCGGGGCCCCCGCCGATTGATCTCCGGGCACATCAGGACCTTCTGCGGCACGTTGCCCAAAATATAAACCTTCCTGTAGAGGAAGTTCCTGAAGTGGAGGACCAGGTGGTCAGCATACTCTCTGCAGAAGCACCGACCAGGGTAGCCCTCCCCTTCATCAAATCCATCCAGGCCAAGGCAGACCCCATATGGCAGTCCCTGGCCTCCATCCCACCCACAGCCCGTGGAGTGGAAAGAAAATATATGGTGCCATCCAAGGGGTATGAGTACCTCTACGTACACCCTGCCCCCTGCTCGTTGGTGGTACAATCAGTCAATGAATGGGAGTGCCAGGGCCAGCAAGATCCTGCGCCAAAATCCAGAGAAGCCAGACGCATGGACTTGCTGGGCTGCAAGATTTACTCGGCGGGAGGCCTTCAGCTCCATGTGGCGAACCAGCAGGCCCTCTTGAGCTGATACAGCTACAACACCTGGGAGGCTGTCGGCAAGTTCACTGAATTAGTCCCCCAGGACTCACGCCAGGAATTTTCAGCCCTCCTGGAAGAGGGGAAGAGAGTCGCCAGGACCAAACTGCAAGCATCCTTAGATGCCGCAGATTCGGCAGCAAGAACACTGGCATCTGGTGTAGCCATGCGTCGCATATCGTGGCTACAAGCTTCCGGACTACCGCCCGAGTTGCAGTATACAATCCAAGACCTGCCATTCGACAGGAAAGGTCTTTTCTCAGAGAAGACAGATCCCAGACTACAGAGTCTGAAGGATAACTGGGTTATCATGCATTCACTGGGAATGCACACACCCCAGACTCAGAGATGGCCCTTCCGCCCACAACCTCAGCGCCCTTACCCCCCGCCTCGACCCAGACAGGATTTTACCTGGAGACGAGGCCACCCGAACCGCAGATGTCAGTCGGGACCTCAAGGGGGTAACAATTCTGGGTTCGCCAAACCACTGCAGGGACCCAAAGCAAACTTTTGAGGGTGCACCTGAGAGCAGTATACCAATCCCCTCCCTGGATCCCCTTCATTTTCTCAACCGCCTCCCCTTCCTGCCGGCGTGGTCCCAACTGACCTTGGACCGTTGGGTCCTACGAACGGTGGAGTTTGGATACCGTCTTCAGTTTATTACTCCACCCCCCTCCCATCCCCCCCTCCTCGTCCCTCTTCAGGGACCCCTCTCACGAGCAACTTATCATCCGTGAGGTTCGCAAGCTCCTCTTAATCGGAGCTATAGAGGAGGTACCGGAGGAGTTACGGGGCAAAGGGTTTTATTCCCGGTATTTCTTAGTCCCCAAGTCAAAAGGGGGCCTCCGACCCATCCTGGACCTGTGAGGACTGAACAAATTCATCAAAAAATTCGAGTTCCGCATGGTATCCTTAGGAACCATCATTCCTTCCCTGGATCCCGGAGATTGGTATGCCGCTCTCGACATGAAGGACGCATATTTCCACATTGCAATTTATCCTCCACACAGGAGGTATCTGCGCTTTGTGGTAAATCAGAATCACTATCAGTTTACTGTCCTTCCCTTTGGCCTCTCCTCGGCCTCTCTGGTCTTCACCAAATGTATGGTGGTCGTCGCTGCCTCCCTATGCCGTCGTCGAATGCATGTCTTCCCTTATCTCGACGACTGGCTCATCCGAGGCACTTCGGAGGCGCAGGTGCTCGGCCACGTCGCCATCATCAGGGAGCTGTTTGTGAGTCTAGGCTTGACCATCAACTCAGAAAAGTCCACTCTGGTGCCTACACAGAGGATAGAGTTTATCCGGGCAATGCTGGACTCCAATCTGGCGACAGCCAGTTTACCCCTGCACCGTTTCCAAGCCATAGTCTCCCTGGTCAAAAGCCTGCAATCCCTTCCAACCACGTAGGTGCCTCGCTCTCCTGGGGCACATGGTGGCATGCACCTTCGTCACGAGGCATGCAAGACTGCGCATGCGCCCACTGCAGACCTGGCTCGCGTCAGTCTATCGGCCAGGCAGGGACGCCATAGACACAATCCTGATGATCCCACCGGATGTTCTAGGCTCCCTAGGCTGGTGGACGACGTCATCACAAGTGTGTGAGGGCCTGCCGTTTCACCCCCCCCAGCCCTCCATGTCCCTGACAACGGACGCGTCCTCGCTGGGCTGGGGTGCCCACCTGGGGCTCCTGCGCACACAAGGCCTCTGGTCGCCATGGGAACTGATGCTCCACATCAATGTGCGCGAGCTGCGAGCGGTCCGATTGGCATGCCAAGCGTTTCAGCGCCAGTTACACGGCCGTTGTGTTGCAGTGTTCACGGACAACACAACGGCCATGTATTACATCAACAAGCAGGGTGGGACCCAATCCTCCCCACTGTGTCAGGAAGCAATACGCCTGTGGGACTATTGTATAGCCCACTCCATACATCTAGTGGCCTCCTTTCTCCCGGGAGTGCGGAACACCCTCGCGGATCACCTGAGCAGATTCTTTCTATCACACGAATGATCCATCCGTCCGGACGTCCTTTATTCAATTTTCCGGAGGTGGGGATTTCCCCACATAGACCTGTTCGCGTCCAGAGTGAACAGGAAATGCCAGGTGTTCTGCTCTCTTCAGGGTCGCTCCCCGGGCTCCCTGTCGGACGCGTTCCTGATCCCGTGGACGGGACGTCTCTGTTACGCCTTTCCACCCTTTCCTCTCATCCATCGAGTCCTGCTCAAGCTCCAAAGAGACAGAGCCCGCCTCATCCTGATCGCTCCGGCTTGGCCGAGGCAGCCCTGGTACACCATGCTGCTCGGCCTGTCCCTGGCAGACCCAATTCCCCTGCCTCTTTGGCCGGATCTGATCACACAAGACTTCGGCAGGATGCACCATCCGGACCTGCAGTCCCTCCATCTGACTGCATGGCTCCTGGCTGGTTAAGCCAGTCAGAGTTGCGCTGTTCCACCGCAGTACAGCAAGTGTTGCTGGGTAGCAGGAAGCCTTCCACGTGCTCCAACTACCTCGTGAAATGGAAGCGCTTCTGCCACTGGTGCATCCAGCACGGCCATTCTCCACATTCCATATTAGTCCCCACTATTCTGGACTACGTGTGGTCTCTCGAGCAGCAGGGATTGGCGATCTCCTCTCTACGAGTACATCTGGCGGCTATATCCACCTTCCATCCTGGCGAGGCTGGCAAGTCAGTTTTTTCCCACCCAATGGTGTCAAGATTTCTCAAGGGCCTGGAGCGACTATACCCACAGGTCAAACGGCTTACCCCTACCTGGGACCTGAACCTTGTCTTAGCCAGGCTCATGGGGCCCCCTTTCGAACCTTTGGCCACATGCTCGCTGCTGTACCTGTCCTGGAAAGTAGCTTTCCTAGTCGCTATCACCTCAGCTAGATGAGTCTCGGAGCTTCGTGCACTGACTGTGGACCCTCCATACACTGTCTTCCATAAGGACAAGGTGCAGCTGCGACCACACCCGGCATTCCTCCCTAAGGTCGTCTCCACCTTCCATGTTAACCAGGATATCTTCCTGCCAGTCTTTTGCCCGAAGCCGCACTCCTCAAGACGAGAGCAACAGCTCCATTCTTTAGACGTCAGAAGGGCCCTCGCCTTCTACATCGAGTGGACCAAACCCTTCCGCTGCTCCCCTCAACTATTTGTGGCAGTGGCGGAACATATGAAGGGCATGGCGATCTCCTCCCAACGTATTGCATCTTGGGTGATGTCCTGCATTCGGACCTGCTACGACTTGGCCCATGTTCCGACGGGCCCTCTTACCGCCCATTCTACTCTGGCTCAAGCATCATCTGCCGCGTTTTTGGCACATGTTCCCATACAGGAAATCTGCTGCGCGGCCACCTGGTCTTCCGTCCACACCTTTGCATCACACTATGCACTGGTATCAGCTGAAATGGGACCTCAATTATGGGGAGTGGCTGGAGAGGGGCCTTGACCTGGTCTTGAGGCTTTCCCACTCTTTGGCATACCTCACAAGACCGGACATACTTGGCAACGTCCTTGCCCATCCCCTCCCAGTGGAAGGACTTCCCCAACCGGTCCTTGGTTCTGTTCACCCCAGCATGGCCACTGGGATGATCATGGGCTAAGCTTAAGAGCTTCTTCCGGTACTTAGTTGGAACCACCAACTATTTTTGCGGCTGCCATTCTTCCCGGTGTCCACCAGAAAGAATTTCCTTGTATAAAAGTCCTTGGTTTATAACAAACCGGGATCGTTTAGAAGAGCTGAGAGGCGGTGGGGTGCTCCGTGCCGCCGCCCAAGCTTTCTGAAGGCTGTCATCCGCTTCCTGCTCAGTCTGGAACTGTTCCCTTGAGGCTGGGGTCACCAGTTCTTCCTCAGACTGTGGACTTGGGCTTGGTCCCTCTGGAAGCGATGTAGGTGATGGGGTTGTTTCCGTTGCTGGTGAACCGCTCTCCACTGGTGCACCTGAGGGTATTTCAGGCTCTGGCTGAGCCTTTTGGGTATGGCTGTCTTTTGCTTCTGCCAGTTCTGGCTCGCTGGCGCCCTCTGGCGTTGAGTTTGAAGATGTGGTTGCACTTGCTGGTGCTGGTTGCTGTTCCAGTTCCGGGTCTGGGACTGGAGATGCTGTGGCTGTTTCAGTGGTAGGCATGGAATCCGGGTCCACTACCTCTGTCTGGGTCTCTGGTAACACAGACGGGGCGTCTGTGGACGGTTCAGGAACAGGGATGGGTCTGGAAGCTTGCCTGGTTTGGCTACGTGTAACCATTCCCACTCTCTTGGCCCGCCTCACCTGGTTGGCCAAGTCTTCCCCCAGTAGCATGGGGATAGGATAATTGTCATAGACTGCAAAAGTCCACATTCCTGACCAGCCTTTGTACTGGACAGGCAGTTGAGCTGTAGGCAAGTCTACAGCTTGTGACATGAAGGGGTAAATTGTAACTTTGGCCTTTGGGTTGATGAATTTGGGGTCAACGAAGGATTGGTGGATAGCTGACACTTGTGCCCCCGTGTCTCTCCACGCAGTAACCTTCTTTCCGCCCACTCTCAAATTTTCCCTTCGCTCCAAGGGTATTTGAGAGGCATCCGGGCCTGGGGATCTTTGGGGTGATGGTGGTGTAATGAATTGCACTCGCATGGTGTTCTTTGGACAGTTGGCCTTGATATGTCCCAGTTCATTACACTTAAAGCATCTTCCATCTGATGGGTCACTGGGCCGAGGTGAGTTACTGGAGACTGGTGAGGTTGAAGGGTAGGGTATCTGTGGCTTTACTTGGGGGGTATGTGGGGTCTTTGGCTGTCCTCGGTTGTAGGGTTTATGGTCTGTGTGCCCCCTGGGGTAATCGTTCCCCTTGACAGTAGCTTTCTTGCTTTCTGCCAGTTCCATCCATTTGGCTCCAATCTCCCCCGCCTCAGCGATATCTTTGGGATGTCCATCTTGTATGTACCGTGTGATGTCTTCAGGAACACCATCCAAGAACTGCTCCATTTGTATGAGGAGGTGCAGTTCTTCCAAGGTTTGAATGTTGTTTCCTGTTATCCAGGCCTCATAGTTTTTTGCAATGTAGTAGGCGTGTTTGGGAAATGACACCTCTGGTTTCCACTTTTGGGTTCTGAAACGCCGACGGGCATGATCTGGGGTTATCCCCATTCTGTATCTGGCCTTGGTTTGAAAAATTTATAGTCATTCATTTGCTGCTTAGGCATTTCAGCTGCCACCTCTGCTAAAGGTCCACTGAGCTGTGACCTCAATTCTACCATGTACTGGTCTTCGGGAATGCTGTACCCAAGACAGGCTCTTTCAAAATTTTCCAAGAAGGCCTCGGTGTCATCACCTGCCTTGTAGGTGGGAAATTTCCTGTGCTGTGGAGCAATAATTGGCGCCGGGTTGTTAGGGTTGGCTGGCACATGCAGCCCAGCTTTTGCCAACTCCAGTTCATGTTTTCTCTGTTTTTCCTTCTCTTCATTCTCTTTTTGTTGTTTTTTCCATTTCTTTTTGTTGTTTTTCCATTTCTTTTTGGTGTTTTTCCATTTCTCGGTGGTGGGCCGCCTCCTCTTCTTCTTGCTTCCTTCTGTGGGCCAACTCTTCTTCTGCTTGTTTCCTTCGGTAGGCTACCTCTTCTTCTTCTAGTTTTCTTTTGTGTGCTGCCTCTTGGGCTGCCTGTTCTCTTTGGAAGGCTGCCAGTTTGATGCTTTCTTCCTTTTCTTTCATCTCCATCTCTTTTTGTTTTATTTCCAGTTGTCGCCTGTGTTCAGCTTCTTTGATTTGTTCTTCGGCCTCAATTTTTGCCTTAGAAGTCATGATTCCTGTTTTCTTGTGTTGGGGTGCCCTCCGGTGTTTATCTTTTGAACTGCAGGTTCTCTGTTGCCTCCTGAAGTCTGCCTAGCAACAGTGCCTTTAGCTAATTTTCAATGTTAAGTAAACCTGAAAAACCACTTTATTTGCATTCATATAGTGCTGGTAATGACTCTCAATGGGAGTGCTATTGTGTGACAAAAGACCCTTAACAGTCTGGTAATGGCTTCTTGCTTAACATGCAAGCCACAAACTGCCAGAGAGAGCAGAACAAAAAATTCTCTCTGGTTCCCTTTTAAAACCAACTGTTTCTCTCTGCTAAAAAGCCCTTAGCAGAGAAAAGAAAAATATAATATTCCTACTGGCTTCTGGATTCTGTCTATATCCCACCCGCTGCTACACCATATCATAACCTTAGTCCCAGATTTGGACCTTAGCATCCAAAATATGGGGGTTAGCATGAAAACCTCCAAGCTTAGTTACCAGCTTGGACCTGGTACCTGCTGCCACCACCCAAAAAATTAGAGTGTTTTGGGGCACTCTGGTCCCCTTGAAAAACCTTCCCTGGGGACCCCAAGACCCAAATCCCTTGAGTCTCAAAACAGAGGGAAATAATCCTTTTTCCCTTCCCCCCTCCAGGTGCTCCTGGAGAGATACACAGACACAAGCTCTGTGAAACTACACAGAGAGACTCCCCCTCTCTGTTCCCAATCCTGGAAACAAAAAGTACTTTCCTATTCCCCCAGAGGGAATGCAAAATCAGGCTAGCAATCCAACACACAGATCTCCCCTTGATTTCTTCCTCCCACCAATTCCCTGGTGAGTACAGACTCAATTTCCCTGAAGTAAAGAAAAACTCCAACAGGTCTTAAAAGAAAGCTTTATATAAAAAGAAAGAAAAATACATACAAATGTTCTCTCTGTATTAAGATGATACAATACAGGGTCAATTGCTTAAAAGAATATTGAATAAACAGCCTTATTCAAAAAGAAGACAAATCAAAGCACTCCAGCACTTATATTCATGCAAATACCAAAGAAAAGAAACCATATAACTTACTATCTGATCTCTTTGTCCTTACACTTAGAAACAGAAGACTAGAAAGTAGAAACTACTTCTCCAAAGCTCAGAGAAAGCAGGCAGCCAGACAAAAGACAAAAGACTCAGACACTCAATTCCCTCCACCCAAAGTTGAAAAAATCCGGTTTCCTGATTGGTCCTCTGGTCAGGTGCTTCAGGTGGAAGAGACATTAACCCTTAGCTATCTGTTTATGACAACTGGTCCAGCAGGTTAGAGACGATGCCGCCTTCGGCGCAGCGGTTTTACATTCCGCAACATCTCGCTCCGACCCCACCGCCTAGGTAAGGCTTGGGAATCACCTAATTGGAATGGATATGAGCAAGCACTCGAAGAAGAAAAGACGGTTACTCACCTTTGTAACTGTTGTTCTTCGAGATGTGTTACTCATATCCATTCCACACCCGCCCTCCTTCCCCACTGTCGGAGTAGCTGGCAAGAAGGAACTGAGTAGCGGATGGGCCGGCAGGGATATATATCAGGCGCCATACCGGCGCCACTCCAGGGGGCAACCTGCCGGCCCATCGAGTGTTGCTAGGGTAAAAAGTCTCCAACGAACGTGCACGCGGCGCGCGCACACACCTAATTGGAATGGATATGAGCAACACATCTCGAAGAATAACAGTTACAAAGGTGAGTAACCGTCTTTTTTATCATGATCTCATTAATTTAGAGCCTGTCCCAGCTCCCATTCAAGGCAATGTAAAGACTTAGATCAGGCCCTTAATATCTTTCTTATGTGATAATCTTTTAAAAGGCAATTTAAAGTTTATGCGCTTGTGACCCAGTGCAACTACTTATTACACATTTTAATCCACATTTACAGCTCCCCACACAAGTTCATACATATCTTAGCAAAATATATTTTAATCAATCGTCTTTTTTGTTTATATTCCTGTTATTGCTGACATTCTCATAAACATAGCTCATGCATTTTACTTACCCTTTGGTATGTCACGGGTGCATTTAATCCAAACTTCTCTGGCTTTGTGATGACAGAGTGGAAGCTCTCTTCCCCCATTCTTTTCTAATGCATTCACTACAAAGAGAGATGTGGCTTTTTCTTCTTTTCAGGAAAACAAAAGCTTCTGTTCATTCTGAAACATGGGGAACAGTAGAGAGTAGATTTTAACTGTTAATCATTATAGATGAACCGATAATTTCCGCTTCTCAGAATACACTAGGATTTATTTGCCAGATTTTAGCTTCCTTATATTGTATTCGCACACACAAATAAGTTAATTTTTAAATAAACATTTAAACAAATAAGCTTCATTTGTAATATCACGTTTTTAAAGAGAAGTAATCCTTTTAAGTTGCACAATAAAAATGCCTTTAAGGCAATTACTTTATGTGCTATATTCCTCCAATAACTTTAAGAATAGTATTTATGTGAGTTAATACACACACAATGTTATTACCATTTGTATTGTGTTAAAAGAAAAAAAGTGAAAAACATCAAAAGAATAAATAATGAGCCAGATTCTGATCTTACATGTAGATTTAGTAAGTGTGCTTGCCTGTATGCATGTTTTCTAAATGCAACCATAATTGTTTAAATTTGTGGTCTTGTGTCTAAACTGTAAGAAATGGAGTAGAATCTGATACCTTTTTCAGCCTCTGTTTTTACTGAACAGTTAAACAAACAAAGAAACAAAAAGCTTGATGGATTTTATTTATAACTTAGTTTGCTAGAAAAATATAAAGAAATTCTTTGTTTTAAAACATTTTCATGGAGTAAGTTCCAGGCCTTTCACTAATGATGGTCAATGTTTATTCTTGCTCAGGAAGATAAGGAAGCCTGAAATAGTCCTTACTATTACTGTATTTCACAGAAATTATTTAGGAATAAACCATGTAAATTCCTGATTACAAAACTGTAATTCCATAAGAAAGCTGTAAGGATTCACTAAAGAATTAACTATGCTGGTAGCCAGATTTTAGGTCAAATGTGCATGGAATCAGTTTGTGCTTTGTATTCTCAACAATTATGAAGATTATAGAACAGGTTCCATATGAGGAGAGATTTAAAAGACTAGGACTAGTCAGCTTGGAAAAGAGATGACTAAGGGGGGATATGATAGCAGGCTATAAAACCTTGAATGGTGTGGAGAAAATGAATAAGGAAGTGTTATTTACCCCTTCTCATAACACAAGAACCTGGGGTCACCCAATGAAATTAGTAGGCAGCAGGTTTAAAATAAACAAAAGGAAGTATTTCTTCACACAACACACAGTCACCCTGTGGAACATATTGCCAGGGGATGTTGTGAAGGCCAAAAATATAACTGGGTTCAAAAAAGAATTAGATATGTTCATGGAGGATAGGTCCATCTACGGTTATTAGCTAAGATGATCAGGCATGCAACTCCGTGCTCTGTATGACCCTAAACCTTTGACTGCCAGATACTGGGAGTGAATGACAGGCAATGGATCACTCAATAATTGCCCTGTTCCATTCATTCCCTTTGAAGTATTGGGCACTGGCTACTGTCAGAAGACAGAATACTGGGCTAGAGGGACCACTGGTCTGACCTGGTAGGCCTTTTGTTCTCTCTCTCTCTCTCACTCACACTGAGAACTGCAGCAAAGCTTGCATGCAGGGCTTTGCTCCATGGAATTGTTCTGAAGCACAGTAGGATGAATTGAAGGAATCCTGTCACCTCAAACATATAATTCAAGGACTTTAAAGCAGTTGGTTACTTTTGGGTTCTGCAAGCTGTTGAAGGAGTGACCGATATGGCACATTGTTCCCTGTGAATGGAATCATACTGATTTTGATTCGCTATTACTTTGCACCTTGTGTGGTCATTACATCCATTCAAACATGATGTAAACTGCTGCCATTGTTGTGCAAAACCTCATGGCCCTAGTTTTGCTCCTCTACATGACTGTGGAAAGCCATCACATAGGGCTTCTTGGTAGCCCAGACTAGTCCCACCTTGCAGGCCCTTCATTGCTATGATGGTGTTTCCCCTGAAACTGGGCCTCATAAAGGCACAGACACCATTTCAGCTTTCAGTCCATTTTGAATTATGAAGGTGGCACATACACAAATAGAATGTCAAACTCTATGCCCACAGTTTAAAACACATTGCTTTTCATCAATGCATTTTGCATGTGAACTATTAGTGCAAAATCCTGCTATTTTTCTCTGTACTTGGACATTCATAGCCCCTACAAAGATCCATTATTACAAAATTAACAGAGACTTGTGATATAAATGAGACTTTTATGGTTGGGAGAAACAGTGAAGAAAGAGTCAATCCCAGTGCTAGTTGGAAAATGTGGCGTTTTTAATCTATGGACAATTTTGATGACAATTAAGTGTTTTTCTTTTTAGAAATTATCAGCAGAAAATTTTGTGTTTTCATATAAAAGCCAGAAACTGCTGGCAAATGAAAAATTATCAGCCAAAAATTGAAACATTTTTGCTATTCCAGTTTTCATTTTTTTGATGAAAAAACCAAGGGTTTTTGAGAAAAGCAGGTTGTCATAAACAGATAAGTAAGAGTTAATAGAACAAAAGTGCTTCATATCTCTTTTGCCTGGAAAGGGTTAACAAGAACAGTGAGCCTGGCTGTCACCTGACCAGAGGACCAATCAGGGGACAGGATACTTTCAAATCTTGAGGGAGGGAAGTTTTGTGTGTGCTATTAGTTTTTTGGTTGTTGTTCACTCTGGGGGCTCAGAGGGACCAGACGTGCAACCAGGTTTCTCTCCAATTTCCCTGATACAGGTTCTTATAGATTCAAAATAGTAAGTACTAGGTAGATGAGGCGAGTTAGGCTTGTGTTTGTTTTCTTTATTTGCAAATGTGTATTTGATTGAAAGGAGTTCAAATGTGTATTTGGCTGGAAGGAGTTTAAATTTATATTTTGCTGAAAGGATTTTAATTTGTACTTGAATACTTAGGCTGGGAGGGTATTCCCAGTGTCTATAGCTGAAAGACCCTGTACCTATTCCATTTTAAATTTACAAAGAATTTTTACTGTTTTTCTGTCTTTAATTAAAAGTTTCTTGTTTAAGAATCTGATTTTTTTTTATTCTGGTGTGAGACCCCAGGGGACGGTGTTATAAACAGATAGCTAAGGGTTAATGTCTCTTTCACCTGGAAAGGAGTAACCTGAAACATCTGACCAGAGACCAATCAGGAAACAAGACTTTTTCAAATCTGGGTGGAGGGAAGTGTGTGTGAGTTTTTTGTTCTTTGGTCTTCTGCCTGTACTCTCTCGGCTATGAGAGGATTTTTTTCTGCCTCCTGCTTTTCTAATCTTCTGTTTCCCAGTTGTAAGTACAAAAGATAAAATAGTGATTTATACGGTTTTTATTTTGTATTTACATGTGTGTACTTGCTGGAATGTGTTAAATTGTATTCTTTTGAATAAGGCTGTTTATTCATATTTCTTTTAAGCAATTGACCCTGTATTTGTCACCTTAATACAGAGAGACCATTTTTATGTATTTTTCTTTCTTTTTACATAAAGCTTTCTTTTAAGACCTGTTGGAGTTTTTCTTTGGTGGGGAACTCCAGGGAATTGAGTCTGTAGCTCACCAGAGAATTGGTGGGAGGAAGAAGTCAGGCGGAAATCTGTGTGTGTTAGATTTACTAGCCTGACTTTGCATTCCCTCTGGGTGAAGAGGGAAGTACTTGTGTTTTCCAGGACTGGAAATAGAGAGGGTGGAATCCCTCTGTTTAGATTCACGGAGCTTGCTTCTGTGTATCTCTCCAGGAACCCAGGGAGGGAACACCTGGAAGGGAGAAGGGAAGGGAAATGGTTTATTTCCCTTTGTTGTGAGACTCAAGGGTTTTGGGTCTTGGGGTCCCCAGGGAAGTTTTTTGGGGGGACCAGAGTGCCCCAAAACACTCTAATTTTTTGGGTGGTGGCAGCTTTACCAGGTCCAAGCTGGTAACTAAGCTTGGAGGTTTTCATGCTAACCCCCATATTTTGGACACTAAGGTCCAAATCTGGGAATAGGTAATGACAGACGGGGTCTGGATTCGCCAGGGAATTGGTGGGGAGAAAGGAGGGAAGCAGGAGAGAGAGGCTAATTTCTCTCTGTGTTAGGATTACTTTCTCTCTCATGGAGAGTCTGGGAGGGGGAGAGAGAAGGAGGGAGGAAGGTGAATTTTTCTCTGTTTTGAGATTCAAGGAGTTTGAATCACAGTAATCTTCCAGGGTAACCCAGGGAGGGGAAGCCTGGGAAAGGCAACGGTGAGGGAAAGGGTTTACTTTCCTTGTGTTAAGATCCAGAGGGACTGGGTCTTGGGGGTCCCTGGGCAAGGTTTTGGGGGGACCAGAGTGTACCAGGCAGTGGAATTCCTGGTTGGTGGCAGCGCTACAAGTACTAAGCTGGTAATTGAGCTTAGAGGAATTCATGCTGGTACCCCATCTTTTGGACGCTAAGGTTCAGAGTGGGGAATTATACCATGACACACATTCTTTCTCTGAAAATGTTATTCCAGTAAAACTCGAGTTTTCCATCAGAAAAGTGTTTTGATGAAAAATTTAGGTCAACTCTAGTTAATACACCATGTTTGCACATGGCTCTGTGGCTTGTATGGGACCTGATGCTTGAGACTGGCTGTGTTCCAGTCAATGCAAGGCTGAAAGGATTTGAGAAAAGAGGAATTTGTGCCACCTTTATGCTTCCTTCTGTGCTGATTCAGGGGATGGCTGAGGGTCAGGTTGGCTCTGGCACAAATCAGAATTTGCAACTGGCTGTCAATATGCCCCAGAGGCTGATATGAGGGCTGGAGGCTGCTGGAATATAGCAGTGATCTTCCCATGCCTCGGATATGATCCCTATTCTGGGACCTAAGCGGAGGGCAGATAGGATCAGCTAAATCCTCAGTGGTTGAGTATATCTGCTTTGTGGCTCCTTTGCCCAAAGGGGATGGCATAGAGAGCCAGTGCAGCATGGGGATGATGTGCTCTTTGTAGTCTGTGTTGCTGAGTTCACAAGCTGCTCCATTTTTGGTCAAATTATGTCTTTTTAAGATTGGTGCCTCTCTGCCAAGCTACAGCTTTCACACCCCTGATATTATCTAAACCCTTCAGAAAAACTGAGGGAGGACTTTCATTGGCTGTGGCACGAAATGTTCTCCTAAAAACAGTTTTTGCTCTTGGGCGTCTATAACAAATATTGCTTACTTACAAGAGCTTATAGGCGTCAAATACAATTCTATTTTATGATAAAAAAGCAAAATTCTATTTCTATTAAAAGAAAAAAAAGTTTGGTACCATTTCTGCAATCTGTAGATGAACAAATTTATTGACAAATCTGTAACTAATATCTTCCTTCTGCAGCGACTGTCTGGTGTTCCTTAATTATTCAGTATGTTTTGCCAACATAGTAAAACCACATTTTGTCACATTTTCATGCATTGAGCAATATGTTACATTATGACTCAGCAGCCTGTAAAATGTATAATATTTAATCACGTTATATTAATGAATTCTAGCACTGTTGCAGAAATCATAGGGTATTTACAATGGGAGCGAAGAAGTCAGTGGCTAGTAGTCTCCAAACAATATTAGTTGAAACAGCCTCCTCTCACCAATGAAACTTTGGCTGAAAGGTTAGTTAGGGAACAGGTGCAGCTAACTGTTCTGCGCACATCAACCTATTGACCCAGCCTCGTTGCACTGTTCTGCAAGATAGCAGGTATAGTGCTTTCTTTAAAGACCTGTGCCTTGCATTTGGCTAAGGTTTGTAACAGGTTTATGCCTTTTGCTTGTCAAGGTGTTTTACTCCTTTAAAGAATTATTTTTTCTGTGATTACTTCAATACTGGCATTATGGCAACTTAATTTCCTTTTAATGCTGTAAAAGGAAAAATGTCCATATATTTTCTCCTTTATAAGACTCTTATCCTAGCTATAAGTCCAGGTTCTGTAAAAGGATATTTTTGGTAAGTGCAAGACAGTTGACAGATTTTCCTACCAGTCTGTGATGAAACAGGGATATTTTTAACTTGCTAAGTGTAGTTGTTGTCACAATAACATATTTTTCATATTATTTTTTCACATTAACCTATTGTTCCTATTGTGATCACATTTGTGAGCTATTTTATTTTTTAAAAAAATCAACGGATCCATGTGTAATAGAGATAATATGGGAGGGTAATACGTGGTATTTGCAAAAAATTTCAAAATGAAATTCTTGGGAGATATAAATGTAGAAGATAATTTTGTATAAAGAGAATCGCAACAACGCAACAAGGATTAGCTGCACATATTTTATGTAAAGCCCCAATGATGCAATCTTGTCTGTCTTTCTATTTCCACACCTACCTACCTTGATACTTAAATGACCATGATCACTGTCATAGCTAAGCATCTTAAGAAGACACTGGGAAGGAGCATGCATTACTGGCATGTGAACTAGAGAAATAACTTTTAAACCAGCTAACAGATACCCACTTCATTAGTGCAAAAATATCATTCCAGCTACCCACTAGCATTGAAGTTTGATTCTTTAGGAAGCCTAATAATAGCTTACAGGGAATTAAGTTGACATTAAAAGATAGCCTTGAAGTATTAAAAAACATTTCACAGCTTGTTTTGAATTATATGTGCTAATAAAGCTGTCAACATTTCGGCTTCCTATTTTGCTAAAATTTTAAGAATCCATGGGAGCTGGCTGGAATTCATTTAGAACTACAGGTTTTCTGACAAGCCCAGTAATGGTGCTAGAAATCACAACATAGGGCTTTAGCTCCCATTCCAATCAGTTTACCTGAATAGTTCTCCTCTTGTAAAATACCATACAAAGTTATATGACTCACTCAATTTTGACAGCATTCCATGATTGGTATAAACAACAGAGCAAAGTAAATCAATTATAATAAATAGAAAGGTGTAATATCGACTATAGTATAAATCAATTATTATAAACAGAAAGGTGTCAGGAAAGCAAAATGCATCAAGAAACATACCCCTGAAGCTCATATAGTATTTGGGCTGGAATTATTGTACTGTATACATACAGTAGGATGGCTTCTCCCTCATCTCTGCTGAACCCTAGGCTACTTTCACTGAAGTCAATGCCAAAAATCCTTTTGACTTTAATGGGATCTGGATTGGATCCTATATTTTATAACAAAAAGACTTAAATACTATTGGCAGAAATCTGTCCAAATTCTACATACCAAAGTAAGCAAAATTCCCATTGGTGTGTCCACCCTTCTGAAAGCCTGTTGATATAATCAAAATGAGATCCAGTCCTCTGCATTTGTGTAAACTGAAATCATTTTTTCCCCCTTTCTGACTATCTCTGGCTGACAAAAGGATTCATAGATTCATGGACTCTAGGACTGGAAGGAACCTCGAGAGGTCATCAAGTCCAGTCCCCTGCCCTCATGGTAGGACCAAATACTGTCTAGATCATCCCTGATAGACATTTATCTAACCTACTCTTAAATATCTCCAGAGATGGAGATTCCACAACCTCCCTAGGCAATCTATTCCAGTGTTTAACTACCCTGACAGTTAGGAACTTTTTCCTAATGTCCAACCTAAATCTCCCTTGCTGCATTTTAAGCCCATTGCTTCTTGTTCTATCCTTAGAGGCTAAGGTGAACAAGTTTTCTCCCTCCTCCTGATGACACCCTTTTAGATACCTGAAAACTGCTATCATGTCCCCTCTCAGTCTTCTCTTTTCCAAACTAAACAAACCCAATTCTTTCAGCCTTTCTTCGTAGGTCATGTTCTCAAGACCTTTAATCATTCTTGTTGCTCTTCTCTGAACCCTCTCCAATTTCTCCACATCTTTCTTGAAATGCGGTGGCCAGAACTGGACACAATATTCCAGTTGAGGCCTAACCAGAGCAGAGTAGAGCAGAAGAATGACTTCTTGTGTCTTGCTCGCAACACACCTGTTAATGCATCCCAGAATCACATTTGCTTTTTTTGCAATAGCATCACACTGTTGACTCATCTTTAGCTTATAGTCCACTATAACCCCTAGATCCCTTTCTGCCATACTCCTTCCTAGACAGTCCTTTCCCATTCTGTATGTGTGAAACTGATTGTTCCTTCCTCAGTGGAGCACTTTGCATTTGTCTTTATTAAACTTCATCCGGTTTACCTCAGACCATTTCTCCAATTTGTCCAGATCATTTTGAATTATGACCCTGTACTGCAAAGCAGTTGCAATCCCTCCCAGTTTGGTATCATCTGCAAACGTAATAAGCATACTTTCTATGGCAACGTCTAAGTCGTTGATGAAGATATTGAACAGAGCCGGTCCCAGAACAGACCCCTGCGGAACCCCACTTGTTATACCTTTCCAGCAGGATTGGGAACCATTAATAACTACTCTCTGAGTATGGTTATCCAGCCAGTTATGCAGCCGTCTTATAGTAGCCCTATCTAAATTGTATTTGCCTAGTTTATCGATAAGAATATCATGCGAGACTGTGTCAAATGCCTTACTAAAGTCTAGGTATACCACATCCACCGCTTCTCCCTTATCCACAAGACTCGTTATCCTATCAGATTAGTTTGACACAATTTGTTCTTTACAAATCCATGCTGGCTATTCCCTATCACCTTACCACCTTCCAAGTGTTTGCAGATGATTTCCTTAATTACTTGCTCCATTATCTTCCCTGGCACAGAAGTTAAACTAACTGGTCTGTAGTTTCCTGGGTTGTTTTTATTTCCCTTTTTATAGATGGGCACTATATTTGCCCTTTTCCAGTCTTCTGGAATCTCTCCCGTCTCAAACGATCTTTGAATTTGAATGATTTACTTCATATTAGGCCACAAAATGTCTTTTCCTTTTAGACCTGAGATCATGAAATACAATGCCACAGTGTTTCAATGTCCTTTCCTTTTCCTGGGGTTAAAAAAAAATAGATTATCCATCATTATATTAATAAATAATAGCAGTTGTATGATCACAGGCATAATTTTACTAGCCTTGTACTACCAAAATGTTAACATTGCTTTAAAAATGTACAGAAACATACATTTACATTTCAGTTTAACTGCTTGGAAAAGTTTGGAATAAATATCAGGTTTTTTTCCCCCTCAGAAGCATGATGTGAGTACCATTACAGTACAAGTTTTGTTTAAATACAAGACCTGTACTGTAAGATGTTGGTGGTTGAAAGGTAAATTACATTTATGCAAAACAAAACTGATGAACTACTGAAAGCTGTAGCTGCTGAAATAAATTCCTGTGTGCTAAATTTATGAGAGCTATGAACTGTGTAGACCACAGCGCATTTACTCACAGATTTAATTTTCAGACAACTTTTCCTCATCAAACTAAGTAGCAATGTTCTGAGAATAATTCTACATATAATGAGAGCAATGCACAATTTTGTTGTTGGAAAATACCGACACTCATCAAAGCAGCATATTAAAACTTGTGTAGGGATTAAGCACTCTGGCCAATGTTTTATTTTCACTTATTAATAATTACTGTCATAGGAATGGTTACAGGACTTGTAGAACTATTTTATGAGGCATCCACTAAATAACCACTTGGGTGCTGGAGGGCTAGGTCGCCACCTTTAAAGGCTAATTCCTAAGGTCCTTCTCCTGGCAGACCCCCACTTGACTTCACTTCTCCCTTATGGTTGGACATATTGTCTCTATATTATAATACTTTCTCCCATTGTATTTATTCTGACCCAGATTAAATCCCAAGAAGAGTGTAAGGAAGGGAAATGGCCGCCTACCTCATTACTCATATAGGGGAGCCTTTAGGGGCCAGAGAAGCCCCATATGAGGATGGTGATGGAAAGAGTGTACATTGATTCAGGTATTGCCTCAGGCCTTTGCAGAGAGTGTGACAATCTAAGGACTAGTCAACAGCAGTATGTCACACTGCACTATGGAGCTCTTGGTGTGCCATGGCAGGGTCCCCACTGCCCGCTGGTCTGTGGCAAGCTAGTGTGCTGTAAATTTATACCCTGGCTTGTCGCGCCCTAACTCACCTTGTAGGCAAGTCCTAACACAAAACTGTTTAGTATTATGGGTTAACTGGGTTTGTTATGCTACCCAGAGCACGGCCTTTTCCAGTTGCCCTTATTTTAATTCAGTTACCTCAAATACTATTCTTATATCAAATTCCAGAACCAGCAAGTCCACAGCAGCTAGTACACAAATTACTGGTGTGAATGCTGTAATTATGAAGTGCAGCTAAGAGAGCAGATTGCTCAGATCTACAGTCCAGCATAACTGATCCAAAAATTATAGACACCAAAAAGGCCAAATGTCGCTTAAATTTGGATTTGGATCTGATTTCTGTCGCACACAAGAAATGACTCCTGGTTCATAGCCAGCCACTAAGTGAACACAATCATATTTAATAACAATGCCAGCCCACAAGGACAAAAAAGATTTTTATTTTGATTATTTTTAAACTTTAATGACAAATTCTTTCCTTCTTCACATTAAAAAATAAAGACTGCGCCGGAGTCCCATTAAGGGACTACTTTAGAGCCTGATTCTCTGAGGCACTTACATTGTTTAAATTTTAATTTCCAGTTTGAAATTTTTATTTAAAACACCACTTTTCTTCTAAACAAAAAAATTTCTCATCTTCTATTCTTGCTACTTTTTCTAAGCTTTTACCTGTCCCAACTTCTCCTTTGTATCCTCTTCAGTGACTTTCTTTGCCTTCTTCTGGTCCATCCTAGTTAGTTCTAGAATACTGTGAGAAAGCACGTTGCTTAATGCTTTCACATGATACTTTTACTAAGTATAGAGGATATGAAAAGAACCTGGAACTAAATTCGTCCTTGGTGTATCTCCACAGAAGTTCCTTAATACTGTAGTCAATGGAGTAACTCCAGGGATGAACTTGGCTCACTGACCATAGTCAGTGTTTAGAACTGGAGAGACTGTGAAAAATGTCTGGAGTGGATGCAAGCAGTGCGAGTTGTTCATCACAAGTAATTTATTCTATGAATCTTGTCACTTTTGTTGGTCTTGAAATGCAATTTTCTTGAATGTATTCGCAATGAAGAAATCTCTGTAAATAATTCTTGTTCTGTCGCTTGTTTGTGAGCAATTCATTGCAAGTATTCAACACTGAAATGTGGACATTTGAGCTCTTTTGATCATGTGGGCCACATGGTAGACTTCTGTTTCGTGACTGGATAATAGAAATTCTTAGAACCAGGTTTCCACTGTGATTACTGATGATGAGGAATTTGAAATACTGCAAATATATTGTAATTTATTCTTAAGGTGCCTTGAAGAAGAGGACTGCACCGTGGTAGGTGCTGCACGTACCCTAGCGAGACAAAATCTCTGTCCTGTGAAATTTACAGTCCTGATAGTCAAGACAGACAAAAATTAAGAAAGAAAAATTGGTATTGTCCCCATTTTACAGATGGGGAATTGAGGCACAGAGGGCCAAATCAGTGCTCTCTGAAATTAAAGGAGAGGCTTCCTTTGAGTTCTATGGCCATTGGACAGGCCCAGAGAATTATGGCCTAACTGAGCAAAGCATTTAAACACATGATTTTCTATTTCATGTCACTGTACATAAACCCATGCTTAACATAAACAATGTTAAGCACCGGCTTAGCTGAATGGATGCCTATGTGACTTACCCAAAGTCACAAAGTAAGTCTGTGCCAGAGCCAGGAATGGAACTCAAATCTCTTGACACCCATCCAGTGCCTTCACTATAAGACCAACTTATTTCCTGAAGCTGGTTACTTAGGTCCTAAGCCTGAATTGAAAACTGTGCTGGTATTCTGTGTGGACATGGGCACCTACCTGATCACTTAATGTAAGATCAAAGTCTTCACTGAAGTCTGATGGTGCAACTGAGAAAATGTAAGTAAAATGACTTTAAAAAATTTCAAAATGAATTTTTTCTGATTTGTTTCCCCATCTCGAATGGGAAAACATTGAAGGGGGGTCAGGATCTTGGAAAGCTTTTAAAAAAAATTCTACTAATTTTGTAGTTTCTTTGCAATGTCTGCTTCATTTACTTTTCTGGCATGCTGTCTTTACCAGAGTTTAGGCTTAGATGTTAGAATTCACCATCCGATAGCTGGTGTGTTCCTTTCCCAAGATAAATAGTGATGAAACCAGCAGCTTCACAAAAACAAAACAAAACAAAACAAAAACAAAACAAAAAAAATTATAATAAACACCAACCTAATGCCAGGGAGATTACATGACTCTGGGAATAAAGAGACTGTCACCTGAAGTCTGCAGAAAGGGTTACCTACTTGTATCTTATTCAGTTATGTGACTCATTACATCATTGCTTGGCACGTATTTTTAGAGGAGGGAGGGGTTCTGCGTACAGATAGAATACAAATACTTAGCACTTCTAAGGCACTCTTCATCTCTAAAGGGTTTTACAAAGTATGTCATGTTTCTATTTGCACTAGAAACACCTTATTGCACAACTCAAATAAACTAACTGCACAATATTTGCATGAACACTGTGTGGTTCACAAATAGGAAAGTGTGAGGGATTCTGTAACAATATGAATAAATCAATGTCTGAAGGAGAGTCAAGGATTGAATTTAACATAGGCATTCTAGGGAAAGCAGCTTGTAATTTCTATACCATATCTCTCAGTTCTAACTGCTAGCTGGATATGTGCGGACTGGCATTTATCATTAAATATTAGTATTTTGCAGTTATATAGGAATACGTATTTTTTATTGGTTTAGCCAGCCCTGGACCTTGTATTGTGTCCTTCACACACACAGGGCCGGCGCTTCCATTTAGGCGGCCTAGGCAATCGCCTAGGGTGCCAGGATTATTGGGGGGGTGGCATTTTGCCGGGGAGGGTGGCAGGCGGCTCCGGTGGACCTGCCGCAGTCATGCCTGTGGAGGGTCCCCTGGTCCCGCGGCTCCAGTGGAGCTGCTGCAGGCATTCCTGCGAACGGTCTGCTGCTCCCGCGGCTCTGGTGGACCTCCCGCAGGCACGACTGCGGCAGGTCCACCGGAGCTGTGGGACTAGTGCGCGGGGTGGCAAAATGGCCATGTGCCTAGGGCGCTAAAAACACTAGCGCCAGTCCCGCACACACATATATCCTAGTGAAGGCGATAGGAGTTTTGCCCGTGGGATCAGTAAAAGGCTAAGCAGATATTTACCTGGAATATGATTATCACATTGGCAATGTGTTGCATTTGTCATGTGCATCATCACATTATGCCACTGAATACATATTACATGTTGTGATATTTTCTCACTTCCCATCAGTAATGGTAGACACTGAAATTAACAAAGTGCATTATTTTGAGTCTAGCTACTGTAGACCTCATTCTGTCTGGCATAAACAGAAAGATGCCTAGTGTTGTAAAACTGGGAAACAAGCACATTGTGTGTGTCATGTTTTTCTAAGCAGGCTTTAAACAATAATCTCCTCTAATGTTCAGAGTTCACAACTCAAACAAGGTGTGAAGGGGGTTCCTATTTGCAGATTTTTCCACAAAAAAATATTGGGGAGCAAGGAGGTGTTCTTGACTCTTACAACCTCCCCCACACCAGTGGTGAAGGAATGGGGACTAGACTCCTCCGGCAGCCTCCACGCTGAAACAATGTTATGAGTCTTTAAAATAAAAAGCAGAGGCCTAAGTAGGAAGCCCCTTGTTCTCCATCCCCTCCTCCCCTAAGGGGAGGTAACAGATGTTTGGCAAGGAGAGAAGAGGACCATATTCTGTAGAGGAAGTTGTGGAATAGAAAAGGTCTGGAGCTGTCCTCCTATGGAAGATATTTTTTCTTTCTTTCCCCATTGCACAGAAGGCTGAGAGTTGCTTTGAGCCCAGCCTATATACCTTCAAGAGTGGGCCTATCCCTGAAAGCCACATACACTTTATTCTGGATTGAGCCCAAAACTGATTGTGGCAGGTCTCGCCATCTTTAAAGTTAACCCTGAACTCTTAGATTCCATAATGCATCCCCTCCATTTAGCGACCAGAGTTACTCCTGTGACCAGAAGCACTCTAAATGCTTGCTGACAGCTGACAAACTAAAATGTGAACCAAATGTGAAAGTCACGCTGAGATGAAATACATTTATGGCTGCTGGGCCCAGAAAGAGCATTGTATGAAGGAAAAGTCCTTTTCAAACAAATAGAAATGCAAACACGCATAAAAATTTTGCCATAATATGGCATCTGACATGTTTTATGAGAGTTTCACCTGGCTATAATCTTTAAACTATAGTGTTTTCTATTTATTTTTAGCACTAAAATTTTCTGTGACAATTCATTTTGTGTTTTTGACAGCTGATAAAACCTCAGCGCCCTATTCTGCAAGAAGCTGTGTCCTATGCTTCTATTCACACTTACAGGAGTTCACAGGATTGGGCCTTTATACTTGTCACAAGAAGGAATTAATGTGGGAGGTTTTACCATCTTATTACAGTTTTATTACAAGACTCAATTAATTCTAAATATTTTCCTATCCTTGTAAAAATCTTGAGAACGTAAGAACGAAAAAAGGAGCTATTTCCATTCTTGTTATAACCCCAACATTGCCATGAGAAATAAAATAATTAATATCTGTACTTTCTTATTATAATCTTTGTCCTAAGAATGGATTAATGCGAATATTCAATGAGAATCAGAACCTTGCCAGCATTCAGTTCTGTAAAAACTCATTCTTATGTCAAAGGCTATAATCAGGACCGAAAGGAGCGTACCATGGATTCATTCTTGTGGTAACCTTAAAGTTGTAATGAGAACAGAAAATGGTACTTTATTCCATACTGAAGACAAAGATCAAAATAAGAAAATAAAACAATATGACATGAGACAAATTTAGGACTGTAATTTTACTGCTTTGATTGCATATCACACCTGTGGACATTTTAGAGTCTGGGTTATAGCTTTCATTAACTAAGGTTTTCACATGATGCATGGATTTTTCACCCACTCTACCTAGATAACTTAGAAAAGAGCAATCACTTATCATGGTGATTTTTTCAGGTAAATACATGTAGCCTGAAAGAGGGAAATATAATAAATGTATTGAATCCATTATTTAAGAGTGCTCCATTAGAGGGGGGAAAACCATTGGAAACAAAATGGACCAAGTTAATCATTAGTGTAACTTCATTGAAATCAATGGATTTACACCAGCCATGACTTTGTCCCAATGTGTGTTTTAAAAGCTGTATGCTTTAGCTGCTCTTCAGTACAGTGTCTTCAGACTGTCATTGACTTTGGTGCTCATTTTCTAAATCAAGTCACTTAAATGCTCAAAAGAAAGCACAGCCACTCATGTTAATATGGAATTCTTGGGGGGTGGGAAAAAAATCCATAGACATCAGGAGGAGAGTGCACTCACAAACAAAGGAAGACAGCACAACTGATTAGCTCACTTTGCAGAGTTTTTATATTGTGTGTTGTATGTATGGTCTCTGAATAATGTCCTCAAAGTTACACTACTATAAGTGTTGCAGTCATTGAATGGCAATATTGAAATACAATAATACATGGTGGCAGGAAATTACATGCATACATCCCTCTGAAAAGTGTTTCAAATGGGTGCTTCACTTTTGATTAATAATTAACACTGCTTAGTTTCAGTGTGCTTAAAAGAATTATTATAGCAGCACGTTTGCTCCATTATATTTAAGGTTGGGTCAGGTTTTCCGTTATAAACTCATATATTTTTAGTTTGTTTGGTAACTTGGCTATAAAAATTGACTTCACCCTTCATCTTGCCAGGAAAAGATCTCAGCTTAGGAGAGACTGAATTTTTTTTTTAAATTTTTTAAATAGGTCAGCTATTTCAGTTGGGGGGTGGGAGTGGAGAGGAGGGGAGCGGGGGAAGGGAGGAGTGTGATAACTCACCAAAGGCAGAATGCATTTTCCACTGCTCAGAGTAAGGGCTTATGTGCTATTTATTTTATTCTCTAGTAGGAACCCTGGCTGGAGGGGGCTGGGGAAGGTTCTAGGCAGAAGCTTGACAATGAAGAAATAACCTTGTTCAATGTCAGAATAACATGACCCTTTCTGTGACTCTTTACTAGTGTCTCCTGACATGGTATCAGAATTGGCCTCATTTTGAACCATCAGAAATAAGAAGAAAATATTGAAATTCGGCTCTCCACAGGACTTCAGGTTTGATAAATCTGTTAAATGGCCCCAGTAGAAGGAGCACTTCACCGGATTTGGAGCCACAACAAAACTTAACACAATCAGTGGCAAAGTATAGGTCACTTCATTAAGTTATGCAATGGGGAGTGAAGCTAAAAGTATTCCTGTGTCAATTTCTTTCATTGGTACATGAGTACTTGTATTTCATTACCAAACAGAATTTATTATGTGGATGGAAGTGCTTTTAGCAAAGGGCACAGAGGCCTGAAAAAAGCATGGAAGCCTTTCTATAATGTCTAAATGAATGAGCAGAGCATTGTGACACTGGTTTCAGTAAGGTAGAATGCATAAGAGACCATCTAGTAGCTGGGATTTCAAACAGTGAACTTTCAGGTAAGATGCAGATAATATCTGAGCTGACTGTGAAACAGGGAGTACACTGAGGCAGAAGTGTGGCAAAGGGGAGCTGCCCAACTAGTGCAAAAATGTGCAAGATGTGTATGGGAAAGAAAGGACAATGGGAGTGTGTCAGTGGCAGCAAAACTGGCAAATAACCCAAGCAAGGTTGAATGATGGCTATTTCCAGGGATTTGTGTCCAGAAAGACTATTCATCAACAGACTTGGACTGTTGCAGTTAAGATTTTGAATTCTTTTGATTTGGGGCAGAAGTGACTGTGATTTGTAAATATACTCTTTTAGGAGGTGATCCCTAGGCCTTCATGTACATTAGGGCAAACTTCTTTGTGACTAAAGCTGTCCAAAAAATACCAATTATTTTTCACAAAAATTTAGGGAAAAAATCTTTTTTTTAAAAAATTTCCAGTGACTTTTTTTTTGGATTTTCTTTAACAAATGGAACTGAAAACTAAAAAAAGCCATTTTCAGTTAAAGAAATAGATTTTGAGTAAAATAAAATTCCTTCATTAACTAAAAAACAAACATTTTACCAAAAACTGAAAAAAAATACCAGAAATGTGTGTGTGTGTGTGTATATATAAAATATATATATGTGTGTGTGTATATATAAAATATATATGTGTGTGTGTATAATACACACACATATTTTATATATTATATACACACACACAAACACACATAAATATATATACACACATAAAGGAATCTTAAGAGATGCACATGCTGGTATTGTGAGTACAACCAATCACCCTGAACTTTACACCTTTTCTTCTATGGGATCTAATCCTGCACTGGGAACCAATATGCTTATTGAAGTCAGTAGGGCTCAGCAGAGGTGCAGTCATCTACAAGCATGGTTCATAGTGTAGGATCAAAAGCTTTGGCTGTTGCCTATCCATGTGCATTTTCATTCCATAATTTGCTTCCAGAAGAATATCATCTGCTGAAGCATAATAGAAAAGGAGCTACTATCCAATTTAGATTTCCATATTTTTAGATACTACTCAAAGTACCACTATAATAAATGCTGTCACAGGATGTGAACACAAAAAAAAGCGTGACCCCCAAAAACTCTCTCTCATGAGAAACAAAGATGTATTTATTATGAGAGATAAGATCTATGTTAAAAGGATATAGTCTGCTAAACCAGAAAATTATTCAGAAATGCTACTATACAGTCTGAGCTGTATATCATGTTCTAATATCTTCCCACAACCATAAGATGACTAGGAAATGTTATAATATGTACAGAAGCAATACAATGTGTACTAGATCTACCAAAGACTATGGAAGAAAGTTAAAAGAGAAAAAGAAAAGTTATAGATGTAGGAAGTTAGGCCATTTGCAGTCCTAGCCATCTTTCAGCAATTAATTACCTGGACACATCTGAAATGTGCCTTTCAGCAGAATAGGATTATGATTGGTTTTCTTTATATACAATGTTGTCAACTCTTCTGATTTGATCACAAATGTCATAAGATTTTTTTAAGTCTCACATGATCTCAAATTCCTAGCTTCAAAACTTTTAACATTACCCTTTTTCAAAATTCTGCCATCACCCATTACTTTTAATGAGGCTGAAGCCACCCTGCCCTAAGCCAAGATGGCTGTCATTCTCTACAGACTTTGCATGTGGAAATAGGGCTGCATCCAGTAAAGACGTCTGCCACTTCTCACCATTTTCAGAGGCTGAAACCAGGCTGCTTTCAGGGAAGAAGTGTACATCCTGAATTCGATTTTTTAGTGGGCTGGACAGGGAAATGTGCTAAACTAGAGACAGCCAGAAACAATTAATAAGAATGTTGGGGGGCCAAGCATGACTGAGCAGGGTGCTGGGGAAAGGGAGATGTAGGAGGGAGGCTGAGGGGTGTCAGGGGAATTTGGAGTGTAGCAGGCTGACTGAAGAGCAGCAGGAGGAGACTGAGGAAAGTTCAGGGGAATAGGGATGCCAGAGGGGAAATGGAAGGGGAATGTGAGTCTGGGAGGAGACTGAGTGGCTAGAAAGGGAGACAGGGAGGGGATTCATAATTGAAGAGTGTGGAGGAGGTTGGGATGGCAGCTTCTCCAGTCCAGCGATTAGGAGAGGACCAAAGGAGTTCCCCTCTGAGCCTCCAGTGGTGAGGATCCCCCTTTTTGCATTGCATTTCAGTTTGAATTTTGATCCTGGAATGATCACACCCAATTTGCAGAGAAGCAGCTTTTCTCTAAAGGCTAAATAACTAAAATTAAAACCTCCCTACAATATATTATTTTGTAAAAGTTTGTGATTTTTAAAACAATCTCATGAGTTTGGGGGGCCTGAGTCATGATTTTTGAATGCTGGGTTTTGGCAATACAGTATACAGCCTGATAAGTGTACAATAGAAACATGAAACTAACGCTGGGGAATGTTGTTATTCCAGTACTGGTCAAAAGTTGTTGCCTGTGGGGAAGGCTGAGAGGATGGTGTAGGGCAGATTCAACAGCTTCTTAAAACAAGGCCTGTGTGCCAATCTACTGCTACCAGGACAGCCCCCACTAATATTTTAGTTTGCAATGTTCAAAAGGACTCGGAGTAGGAAAGAAGTTTGCTAGGTTGATTTTCCTATGATTAGAAAGCAAACCCACACGTACCAGCTATGGCAGCCCAGCAGGAGGCTACCTGTGTCCAGGCAGCTGCCCAACAGGAGGTAGTGCAGCTGCAGCAAGAGACTAATCGCCTGCTGATGGACCAGGCTTCTCAAGACCGGGCTATGTTGCGGGAACTGGTAAACCAGGTAAAGACCCTTACAGAGCTGAACCGCGGCCATGATGGGACCCAGATCATACGGGCCAGCCATTGGCTGCAGAAAATGACATGGGAGGATGATGTAGAGGCATACCTTCTGGCCTTTGAGAGGACAGCCCTACGGAAAGCCTGGCCTCGAGATCAGTGGTTTGGCATCCTTGACCCATTCCTGCGTGGGGAAGCCCAGAAGGCTTACTATGATCTGCCTGGAGAGGCTGCAGCAGACTATCTCCAGCTGAAAGCAGAGATTCTGGCCAGATCTGGGGTAATGACCGCGGTGGGGGCCCAGTGGTATCACGAGTGGAGGTACCAGGAAAACAAAACCCTGTGGTCCCAATTGTATGACCTCATCCATCTCGCACGAAAGTGGTTGCGAATGGAGTCCTGGAGTCTGGAAGAAATACTAGAGGTTCTGGTCATCGACAGATACATGAGGGGACTACCACCAGACCTTCATACCTGGGTAAGCCAGAACGAACCCTCCACCTATGATGAGGTTGTTGCACTAGTAGAGAGGCGAAGGACGGCGAGGGAGCTGACCTGACCAGTTAAGGAAGAGGCATCCCGGGTTAAACTAGCACCACCAAGCCTTAGAGCTCGGATGACTGGGTCACCAGGAGGGCCCAGGTGGAAAAAGAGAGGGGCTGAAGGCCCACCAGAAGCCACAAGGAGTGGGAGCACGGAGGGAGAAGAGGATCACGATGTTAGATTGCCCAAATTAAGAGACTGGGGAATGCCTAGGGCTCCATACAGATGTTATGCCTGCGGGGAGTGGGGACATATAGCTGCACAGTGTCCCAATGCTGAGGAGCTGATGCAGTGTAACCTGGGGAACTGGGCAGACCCATGCTCCCTAATCCACCTTGTGGGGGTCTCACTAACCCCACATATGTACACCAGACCAGTGAAGCTAAATAGGGTAGAGACCACGGCACTGGTTGATTCGGGAAGTGCTATCACGCTTGTCTCGGGGAAGCTTGTCAAGTATAGTCATCTGCTGCTGGCTAAGCGTTCAGGGATAACATGCATCCATGGGACAGTTGGTTATTACCCCACCTTCCCAGTAAAACTCGAGATTCAGGGGAACACTACTGAGGTAGCAGCAGGTGTAGTGCCTAAAGTCCCATACCCGGTGCTCATAGGGAGGGACTTCCCAGGGTTTGGAAACTTACTTCCAGTAGGAGGATTGGAGGAAAAGGGAAACCCTGAAGTTGATGAGGCATCCACAGTAGACTGTCAACCCCCAGTCTTCTCTGAAATATCCCCAGATTTATTTTCCATTCCCAGACGGGGTAGAAAGTCAAAAAGGGAAAGGAGGACAGCTAAGGCCTTGGGAACCCAAATACTAACTCAAAGCCAGAGGGTCGCTCTCGTAGGTAGGCGGACCCGAGCAGCTGAAAAGGAGGCCACCCAGGAGCGAGAAGCACCCGAGTCTGACCCCCACCCTAATGCTTCGGAACCAGTAGAGGCAACAGAGACTGGGCAGATTAGCCCCAGGAGAGGAAATTTTGGACAGGACCAGGCTGAAGACCCAAGGTTCGACAACATTAGGAAGGAGGTGACTTGGAAGGAAAGGGAAAACCCAGGGACCAGGACCCTACTTCATCATGAAGAAGAATCTCTTATACCAGGTTGCACCAGTACAGGAGCAGAAGGTACAGCAGATCCTAGTACCTCAAAAATACCAGAATGCTGTATTAAGTCTTGCTCATAGTCATCTTTTGGGGGGACATCTGAGGGTAGAGAAGACCCTGGCATGAGTCCTAGGATGGTTCTTCTGGCCCAGAGTACATGAAGAAGTGCGGAGGTACTGTGCGTCCTGCCCGGAGTGTCAGCTGCACAGTCCCCGTCCCCACCTGAGGGCACCTATAGTACCCTTTCCCATCATAGAAGTCCCCTTTGAGCGAATAGCCATGGACCTAGTGGGACCCCTGGAGAAGATGGCTCGCGGCACCAATATATACTTGTTATTTTGGACTATGCTACTCGCTACCCAGAAGCCATCCCCCTGCAGAACACAGCCTCTAAAACAATAGCTAAAGATCTGATGGGGATCTTTGCCTGAGTGGGGCTACCAAAGGAGATATTAACAGACAAAGGAACCCCATTTATGTCAAAGCTAATGAAGGACCTCTGTACGCTGCTCCATACCCACCCTGAGAACTTCAGTCTACCATCCGCAGACTGATGGGTTGGTAGAAAGGTTTAACCGAACCCTCAAGGCTATGATACGGAAGGTGGTAAGTCAGGACGGGAAGGATTGGGACACCCTACTACCCTATCTTATGTTCACTATCCGGGAGGTACCTCAGGCCTCAACTGGGTTTTCCTTCTTCGAGTTATTATACGGATGTCACCCCCGTGGCATACTAGATATCGCCAAAGAGATCTGGGAAGAGGAACCCAATGAGGGGAGAAATATAATAGAACACGTAATACAGATGCGAGACCGGATAGCCCAGGTCACCCCTATTGTATGGCAACATTTGGAAAAGGCATAGGAGGTCCAGAGAACCCATTACAATTGCCAGGCAAAAGTCTGACCGTTCCAACCAGGGGATAGGGTGATGGTGTTGGTACCCATGGCAGAAAGCAAGCTTCTAGCCCAATGGCAGGGACCCTATGAGGTGGTTGAACCCGTGGGGAAAGTAAGCTACAAGATGCGGCAGCCAGGACGCCGAAAACAAGAACAGATTTATCACATCAACCTTCTGAAACCATGGCATGCACAAGTGGCACGCATAACTGTCCAAAAAGACCTAACCCGGGAAAACAAGCCTTCCAAACAGGTGAGAGTGTCTCCCGATTTAACACCAGACCAGAATAATGAGGTGTCTGAGATGACCTTCCGGAACCAAGATGTTTTCTTGACAAAACCAGGTTGAACAACCGAGACATATCACCACATCGTCAGGAACCCTGGGGCCAGAATAACAATGAGGCCCTATCGGGTGCCAGCAGCCAAAAGGGAGGAAATAAAAGCAGAAGTAAAAAAAAATGCTGGAGTTGGGAATCATCGAAGAATCCCGCAGTCAGTGGTCCAGCCCAATCGTGCTGGTGCCCAAACCTGATGGCACCACAAGGTTTTGCAACGACTTCCAGTGACTAAACAAAGTATCCCAATTTAACGCATACCCCATACCTTGCATAGATGAGTTAGTGGACCATCTGGGTAATGCCCGGTATTTGACTACTCTAGACTTGACAAAGAGGTACTGGCAGATTCCCCCTGCGGAAGACGCAAAGGGAAAGACTGCGTTCTCTACACCAGAGGGTCTTTTTCAATATACTGTCCTCCCTTTTGGACTACATGGGGCCCCATCTACTTTCCAGCGCCTCATGGACAAGCTATTATGCCCGCATAACAGTTATGCTGCTGCCTACTTGGACGATGTGGTTATTCATACCCCAGACTGGGAAACCCACCTAGAGAAGGTGGAGGCAGTCTTTGATACCTTCAGGCGAGCTGGCCTTACAGTAAACCCTGCTAAGTACGCTGTAGGGTTTACAGAGGCCAAATATCTTGGCTACATTGTGGGAAAAGGTCTGGTAAAACCCCAAGTGAACAAGTTGGAGGCCATCCAAAATTGGCCCCAATCACGTTGCAAGAAACAAGTCTGGGCATTCCTAGGTGTAGTGGGGTATTACCGATGATTTATCTCCCACTTTGCCACAAGGGCAAGCCCCCTGACAGACCTACGAAAAGCCCATGGACCTGATCTGGTGAGATGGTCTGGCGCAGCAGAGGAAGCATTCACAGAATACGGACTGCCCTCTGCAGTAACCCCGTACTGATAACCCCTGATTTCACCAAGGAATTTATCCTGCAGACAGATGCATCAGAAGTAGGGTTGGGGACCGTTCTATCACAGATGGTGGGGGGAGGAGGAACACCCAATTCTCTACCTCAGTAGGAAACTCCTTCCGAGGGAACAAAAATATGCAGTGGTGGACAGAGAGTGCCTCGCCGTAAAATGGGCCATGGAAGCATTGCGCTACTACTTGCTCGGGCGCAGATTTGTCCTCGTGACTGACCATGCCCCTCTTAAATGGATGCAGTGGAACAAGGAGAAGAACACAAGGGTGACCAGGTGGTTCTTATCCCTCCAATCTTTCCGGTTCCATGTGCAACACAGAGCAGGGAGCCGTCACGGCAATGCCGATGGCTTGTCACATGTGCACTGTCTGGCTTCCCAAGCTGCCAAACCCCTTAGTGTTGAGCAGGGGGGAGGGATATGTGACAGACCCAGACCAGTGGGATACAGGAGTCTGGTAGAGGGCAAATATACTGGTCACTGGATGAGTAGCTTTCTGTTCCCTGAGTGACCAGAGCAGGGGCTGCACTAGAGTAATCAGGAACCTGCTAGAACCAATTAAGGCAGACAGGCTGATTAGATCACTTGCAGCCAATCAAGGCAGGCTAATCAGGGCACGTGGGTTTAAAAAGGAGCTCACTCCAGTCAGGCGAGGAGGAGCCAGAGGATTGAAAGTGCATATGAGGAGCTGGGAGCAAGAGGCACGAGGAGCTGGGAGCAAGAGGCACAAGGAGCTGAGAGTGAGAGGGTGTGCTGCTGGAGGACTAAGGAGTACAAGCGTTATCAGACACCAAGGAGGAAGGTCCTGTGGTGAGGATAAAGAAGGTGTTTGGAGGAGGCCATGGGGAAGTAGCCTAGGGAGTTGTAGCTGTCATGCAGTTGTTACAAGAGGCAGTATAGACAGCTGCAATCCACAGGGCCCTGGGCTGGAACTCGGAGTAGAGGTCGGGCCCGGGTTCCCCCCAAACCTCCCAACTCCTGATCAGATACAGGAGAAGTTGATCCAAACTGTGGGAAAGATCACTGAGGTGAGCAAATCTGCCAATAAGCGCAGGACCCACCAAGGGAGAGGAGGAACTTTGTCACAATACATAGTAAGGGGCAGTCCCTGCCTCACATAGCTTACAATCTAAATAGAGAAAATAGAAAAAGGGTAGGAGAAAAAAAGCCTAGTAGTATTATTCCCATTTTAGACATGAGGAACTGACGTACAAAGAGATTGGGTTGTGCCCATATGTGCAACAGAGTTTGAAACTGTACCCACATTTCCTTAGCCCTCGCCAGTGTCTTAACTACAGACTTCCTTTGTTGAAGATAAAGAATCTTGTGGGAAAAGGCTTTAGAGCTTCAAATAAATTTCAGATTATAATTCCAATACTAAAATGCTTATTCAAACTAAACTCCAAATCCAACCCTCTTGGGGCAATACACTGTTAAAGTAGCTATCAGTAAATGATCTGTACAGCAGATCCAGGAAGCAGACAATGGTGATAGTTATGTGGAGGGTAAAATATGCAGTGGGTTGCAGTGGCAGGGATTATAGCTATAACCCTTTAATCTAATTTATGACTCATATTTCAAAAAATGTTTATAATTGAAGTCTAAAATATAACTTTGATTAATATTTGTGAAAGTATCTAATGCCTTCATTTGTTCCACAGTTTCAATTTACTGCTTAGCAACTGATACTATCGATTATAGTCCTAAAGTAAAACTTCTCAGTAATCTACAGTATTTAGCTAGGGTATTTGAAAAGCCCTAGAGTATCAGTATAAAGAAGCAATTTGGCAATGAGTCTTTCTTTTGTCTCTGTAGCTTTTGCAGTAAATTTAGAACAGAAGCGCACTTTCCTGGAATAAAAATGCATGGCTTGTTGGCTACAAGTGTATCTTTGCTGCTTCACAATTTTAGAATTAGATGATGGACTTATTTAGTAGACAGTGGATGGCAAAAAGTAAAACCCCATAATTTAAAACATTCCACTTCACTACATTCCAAGAAAAACATGGACCGGTGAACAAAACCAGCAGTACTGTAATAAGAAAACAACTAGGTGCATTTTTTCCAAAACCTAAAAACCAAGAATCTAAATGTATGAGTTACTGGCTAAAAATTCCATTTTCATGTCTCAGTTTCTCTGAGCACTTGAAAAACAACCTAGACCTGATAAATATTTTTTTTCAATACTCATCAACTGAGACTCAGGCTAAGGTGTAGGCAGCATGTATCTGTCCTTAATCTAATGCAGTGACTTTATCTTTTAAACTAAAATGTCAACTTATTTCTTTAAGAAATACTGTATCATTACAATATTTGTTTTGTAATACCCAGATTAGAGTTGTGTGGTGAAGGTGTTTTTTTTAAATGATCATAATAATTTATATTGACACTGTGGCTTTCATTCTGTTTATTCCCAGTGCGCTTCCTGAACTTCATGTACTACAGTCTGAGATATACATCCACCATTGCTAAAACACAATCACTTCTGGGATGAGTCACGGCGCACAACTGACGCACAGCACAGGCTCCGATTCAGTAAACCATATAAGCATGTGCTTAGCTTTAGTAGATGCTTAAGTCCTACTGAAGACCTATTCAGTAAAACATTTCTAAGCATCTGCCTAAATCCATCCCTATTCCACAGGTGCTCAACTTTAACACGTTTATGTCCTCCTAAAGATCATAAAGTCAATGGCTTAAATACATATTTGAAGTTAAGCATATGCTTAAGTATTTTGCTGAATCAGGGCCACAAAACACAAGAGGCTGGGGGAAATTTTAGCTAAATCCTCCAGGAAAAGCCCTGTTCTTACAAAAAGCACTATAGTATCTTTGCCTTGCTCTTTAAGAGTTTAGCTGAAAAACCCACCTGCTGTAAATTGTATGGTGCTCAGTTTATGTACCTAAGAAAGGTGAAGGGATGAGTCAACAATCATAGTGTCAAAGAGTTGTTAGCACAAACTGAGATGAAATTCTAGTCCTCTGAGGGCCTGGAAAGCCCCTGAGGCAGGGAAGCCAGTGTAATTCCACAGTGTAGAATGGAGGAAGGGGTGGGATTTGAGGGCTTGTGAAGGGGTCTGCAGCAATTGAATGTCCTGGAGGACAGTTCTGTAGGATCTTCCTCCTTGTAAAAATGCAAGAAATATTGGGGAGGGGGAGGGAAGGAGTCGGGGGCGATGGAGCACAGAGAGGATGGATCAACGGGATCCATGGATCCACCAGCCATTCCCTCTCCATACAAAAAGGACCACCTCAGCTTTGATGGGACACTGCTGTCCTGATGCTCTGCTGCTGCTCCATGAGCTGATGAAAGAATGATTTCTTTCCCTCAACTCCATGCAGTGACCTTGTGCACAGCCAGTTTGCTTGGACTGTGCACAGAGACTAGGATTTTCCTCTGTTGCTTGTACTACTAAATGTACCTATAAATCCAGCTCGGACTTCTTTCCTAAGAGCATTTCTCCCTAAGTTTAACCCTCCTTCTTTAAATGTCTGAAGGGAATAGGGCAGAAGAAGGTCTGGTCAGCCAACAGGAATGATGCTACACTTGTGCTTACATCCTGGTCAGGGCTAGTAACATCCTCAACACAGTTTTATGCCTATTCCACCTCTGTAGAATAATATAGCTCTAAAGTAGGAATGGGAGGACTAGGGGGGGAGAGTTGGTCAAAACAACTTTTATCCCCTGGTGGGATCTGTGTGAGGATAGTCTGTTTTCACTGAAGTGCGGAAGAATTAAATGATTCTTGCTATCATTTGTGCTCTCCTTACACATACAGCCAATTTTTAAATCCCTGCTCTGATGGCCCTGATATTGTCAGCATTTTGCTATAGGGGGCCAGAAGAGGCAGACAACCACCTGTAAAGTTCAGACAGATCACTAAATTTCAGTGTTGTTTTTCCCAGCTCTCAGTGCCGGTTTGGGTAGGGTTAATATGTGCTCCAAAGGCAGGCCACAGACAGTAAGTCAAAAAAGTTAGAGCTAGATACTTTTTTTCAGTTACACCAGCTTTATACTGGTGCAACTCCTTTCAGTTCCATGGGGTTATGTCTGGTTAACACAAGTGCAAATGAGATCACAAGAAGATTTTTTTACTTTTTAATAGTGTGGGCTAAATCCTGCAGTCCTGACTTGGGCAAAACTCGTATTGACTTCTTCATGATCATTAGGTCAATTTTTCTTAAGAATCCCGTGTATAGTAGTTTTCAAGTGATATATTTTAAAAGTGTGTTTGAATATGCAATATCAATCAGAGGTGGATTAAGATTTACTGGGGCCCTGGGCACAAAGAACATTTGGGCACCTCCACACCAGGAGGTCCAGGGGCGTCAGACTGGGAGAACCAGGGCGCCATGCCCCGTTCACTTTTAAATGCAGAAGAGCCATGCCAGCCCACCTTTTAACATGAGTCTAGTAGCTTCAGGCACATGCGGACCAGTGGCGGCAGAGGTTGTGCTTTGTGGCACAGCCCCTACTAACAGCACCAGCCTCTTTCCAGTGGGGGCGGGGCTGATGTGGGCCTTAAAACTCTTTGCCATGGGGCCCCTGCTCCTTCTCTTCCCTCAAGGCCCTGCCTCTGCTCCTCCTCTTCCTCCTGAGGCCCTTCCCCGTGGCCAGGCCAGAAACCAGAGCAGGGCCATAGTATGATCCACCCAGGGAACTCGGGCTGCTGTGGGGAGAGCTGGACCCTCCACCTGCCCTGGCCGGAGCAGACCTCGCCAATGACCCCAACCCTAAGGCGCACCACATAGGGCAAGTAGAGGGTCCAGTTTTCCCCACAGCAGCCCGGGTTCCCTGGGTGGCTCTTACTATGGCCTGGCTCTGGTTTCTGGCCTGGCCAGGGGGTGGGGGCTCAGGAGGAAGAGGAGGAGCAGGGGCGAGGCTTTGGGGGAAGAGGAGAAGCAGAGGAGGGACCACAGATCCAGTGCTGGTGGCCCTCCCGCACTTCTACATGGGTTCAGGCATTCCTGCAGGTGCCCCCAAATTGGCCAGCTTCCCTGCACATGAGCCCTGTGGGTCCATGCGTTAATCCACCACTGATACCATGCCTCTATGAGATGTACTGTAGTCTCTGCTCTATATCACTTTTGTCACTTATGGGAATGATTCACAATCCCAATAAGAACAGTGCAGTTTATCATAGGCATAACATATGGGGCCATGCTGACACCAATCTAACACTATATATAGGAAATCTGTTCTCAGATCTCAGAGTTTCACAATAGATATCAGCTTCAGTTCTGTTCTTCCTCCCTGGACAGACCTTCTAGTGACACATTGGCCAAGATTTTCAAAATTAACTAGTAATTTGGATACCTTAAATTTTGGGTGCCGAACTGGAAACACCTTAAAGGGGTCTGATTTTTAAAATATGTTTCTGACTGGGCATCCAAAAAGCTAGGTAATCAAATCACTAGTTACTTTTTAAAAAATTGGTGTACATGTAGGGAATGCAAAATATCTAAGCTGAAACCCACCATTAGATCAAAATACAAAATGTTGCCGTTAGCAAAAAGCAGCCAAACAAAAATAATGTAATTTGTTTAATTTGTTATTAATCAAAAACTGAGGCTACGGAGCAAAATTGATCATGACATGAAATTTTTCCATTATCTCTGTACATGACAGTACTGAGATCAACTATATTTTAAAGAGTTATTGATAGGTGGAACTAGTAATGTGTTTTCTAATGTATTTTCTTTGAGTTCCATTTATACAAAATTGCTAGTATATGCTGGTCTGTTTTTATTCACCTATCTACATGCTTAATGTGGGGGCTCTGTTCCAGGATTTTGACTAGGACACTTTGTAATAGCACAGAACGTCTCTTGGGGAAGATTATTTTAAATTATGGTTAGTTTCAGATGAGGCTCCTAAGTCCCAGGTAACTTACACTCTTTGTTAATAAGAGGGACACTGCATGGAATAGATGATTTCTGCAGTCATCTTTGTGATTGCAGCCATCAGTATTTTATCTCCCATTTGGAAGCTGGGCAAAAGGCAGCTTCACCACAGTATTTAGTATAACTCCATGACGGACAAGCAAATAGCACCAAAATGTGGTGTATCAAATGCATCTCCCCGAGGAGGTTCAGTGTGACTACTCCATTATGTGCTCTGACCTTCGTTGCCTGAAGGACACCAAGTTTGTTCCTGAATCTGTGTCTTTCAACCTTTGTGTTGCCTGTTCTACTTTAATGATGTGTATTATAATAAGTGCCATAAACAGCAAGTTAGCGTTGCTAGTTTGTGTTGTTTTATTGTACTTCTTGTACACTCAGAGTTTTGTTATCAGAACAAAAACATCCTCAGTCCACTAAATTAACCATTTGTTTCTAGAGAAGACCTGTGGTCTTGTGGCTTGAGCATGAGACTGAGCTTCAAAAGATCTGCTTTCTGATTCCAGGTTGCTATGGATTTCTTATGTAACCTTGGGTAAGTCACTTAAACTTCTTTTACTTTAGTATCCCAATCTAAAAAATTGGGCTTGTGAGGTTTAAATTATGCTGCTAAACTGCTTTAAGATGTATAGAAAGTGCTGCCAAAGTGCAAAGTATTATTCAATGAAAAGATTTCATCTGAATCTCTTGCGAGGCATATACTTTATCATGTAATACTGTAGTAAGACTATGGTGTGCTGTCGTACATTGGGCCATTACTGTAGGATAAAATAGTGTTTACTTAAGGTTTGAAGGCAAAGTCATGTGTAAAATGGTTAGTTATTCCTATGGTAATGTATAATAATGATAAATGGATTAACTTCTTAGAGTCTGAGGTTGTGACATCCTCACAAACTACTTTTCAAGTTTCCAAATATTATATAATTAGTTCAAACTGAAACTTTTTTCCTGTGATTTCAATGCCTTTTTTCCAAGATGCTTAGTGTTATCAAAACTTTTTTGCTAGTTAAAGGAAGCTTGTGCTACATATCCAGGGGAGAATATCACCCTGAAGAAGCAAAAGCTGTCTGGCAAAAGGTGAGTGTCCTATATTGATATGGAATATTTAATGTATTAAATTTTTCTTAGAAATTCTCTCTTCTTCCCATCTTTTTGCCTTTTTACACATTTGCTATTCTGCTTTTTACTTCAGTTTTTACTGGATCTCTCCACTTTCCTCTGCTCCTCTTTTTCTTTGTCTCCTAAGAGAAACTTGTACCCAGTAGTGTTTGGGTTTCAGTCAACCTTCAACACATGATGGTGAGTTGGTTTGAAGGTAAGCAAAACAGATTCACTCATTCCAGCTAATAAATGGCAATATCTTCAGATCAGATGACACACAAGATATTGTTATAACTACTGGACCTGTAGTTGATATGCCAAAAGGTGATTGGCTATTTCATTCATGATACTATTTGTTAAGAATCTTGATGTATGAAATACGCCCACTGAGAAGATTGGGGCAGAAAAAAACTATTTTGAAATAAGTTATAATAAAAGCCCGAGGCAAAAGAAAAAATTATATAATCCAAGGGTTCCAAAGAAAGGGAAATGCAAAGGGAAAGCAGTGAGGAAGGCAATACTTCCAAGGCAAGCAAAACAAAATGATGCTTTGGCTTATTAGGAAAAAAAATGTGACATTCGTTGTATTACAGTGTAGTTAGACAAGGAGTAAGATTGTTGACTCAGTGGTAAGTCTTTTGTTGGGCACCTAAATTCACTGCACATTATACTTCCCTATCTGCCGCTGCTATCTTTTTTATAAGTTGCAAGCAGAATGTGCACCTTGAGTCATGCACATTTAAAAAAAATATAGCAATATGATCTATTTAGAGAGGGCCCTAAGCATTTTGAGACCAAGTGTATCATTTTTTACGGTTTTCCACTGGGAGTTATTTATGAAAATATATTTCTTCTTTTGGGGTTTGTACCACTATATTTCTTAATTATTACTGACATTTTGCCCATTACACCATGAGCTCCCTCAAAGGACAGGAAAAGAGAGCCAGCTGACTTTAATAACCAAGTGTAAACCAAATAAATTTAACAGCTACACTGTGCTATCAAAGCAACAAATTGATGCATTCAAAGTTCCCTAATGATTTAAATATAAAGACAGAGAAAGAATGGTTTGTGTTGCTGGTATGGAAACTTCAGGTTTTAGAGGCACTGTCATTATGTGGGTAGTCATTTAAACTCCATGAGTTTAGGAGATGAAATGCTGAGGTCTGGTTCTTTCCCACTGATTAGTTTGTTAACTCCACTTACCATAGCTCAAAATTTTGCATTTTTGAAAGTTTGCACATTCAGAATTTGATGGGAAGTTTTGTGGCAGCCCTCGTTCATACTTTGGCCTTGCGGAGAGGAGTCGAGAGGGATAGAATAATATATAGTTTCACGTTCACTTTCAGAGCTAGATTATGCCATTAAAATACAGGTCCACCTTGAGTACAATATTTCCTGGAGCTCCTAGTTTGCAGGCAGAGCTTGCCAGCTGCACCACTCTTTTGGAAAGTGCAGCATGCCCTCTGTGGTTGGCCTGCTGTCATAAATAGATAGCTAAGGGTTAATGTTCTTTTACCTGTAAAGGGTTAACACAGGGAACCAAACACCTGACCAGAGGACCAATCAGGAAACAAGACTTTTTCAAATCTGGGTGGAGGGAAGTTTTGGGTGTGAGTCTTTTGTTCTTTGTCTTGGGTCTGTGCCCTCTCCGCTCTGAGAGTGATCTATCTATCTTCAAGCTTATAATCTTCTGTTTTCAAATGTAAGTACAAGGATAGTAAGACAATCGGTTTATATTTTTTTTTTGTATTTACATGTGTGTAGTTGCTGGAATGTGTTAAATTGTATTCTTTTTGGTTAAGGCTAAGAAACGAAGGGAGGGGGAAAATCTCTTTGTGTTAGATTTACTAAGCCTGACTTTGCATACCCTCTGGGTGAGGGGGGAGAGAGGTTAGATCTCTCGGTACTTGTGTTTCAAGGACTTGAAGCAGGGAGGATGGAATCCCTTTGTTTAGATTCACGGAGCTTGAATCTGTATATCTCTCCAGGAACCCAGGGAGGGAACCCCTGGAAGGGAAGAGGGAGAAGGGAAGTGGGTTATTTCCCTTTGTGATGGGACTCAAGGAATCTGGGTCTTGGGGTCCCCTGGGAAGGTTTTTGGGAGACCACAGTGAGCTAGGCACTGTATAATTTCTGGCTGGTGGCAGCGATACCAGGTCCAAGCTGGTAACTAAGCTTGGAGGTTTTCATGCTAACACCCATATTTTGGATGCTAAGGTCCAGATCTGGGAAGAAATGTCATAACAGATCTGGACCTTAGCGTCCAAAATATGGGTGTTAGCATGAAAACCTCCAAGCTTAGTTACCAGCTTGGACCTGGTATCGCTGCCACCAGCCAGGAATTATACAGTGCCTAGCTCACTGTGGTCTCCCCAAAACCTCCCCAGGGGACCCCAAGACCCAGATTCCTTGAGTCCCACCACAAAGGGAAATAACCCACTTCCCTTCTCCCTTTTCCCCTCCAGGTGTTCCCTCCCTGGGTTCCTGGAGAGATATACAGATTCAAGCTCCGTGAATCTAAACAAAGGGATTCCATCCTCCCTGCTTCAAGTCCTTGAAACATAAGTACCGAGAGATCTAACCTCTCTCCCCCCTCACCCAGAGGGTATGCAAAGTCAGGCTTAGTAAATCTAACACAAAGAGATTTTCCCCCTCCCTTCGTTTCTTAGCCTTAACCAAAAAGAATACAATTTAACACATT
This sequence comes from Gopherus flavomarginatus, assembly GCF_025201925.1. Lineage (NCBI taxonomy): Eukaryota > Metazoa > Chordata > Testudines > Testudinidae > Gopherus > Gopherus flavomarginatus. Next base: position 56,330,182 of record NC_066621.1, read on the forward strand.
CCAGCAACTACACACATGTAAATACAAAAAAAAACAATATAAACCGATTGTCTTACTATCCTAGTACTTACATTTGAAAACAGAAGATTATAAGCTTGAAGATAGATAGATCACTCTCAGAGCGGAGAGGGCACAGACGCAAGACAAAGAACAAAAGACTCACACCCAAAACTTCCCTCTACCCAGATTTGAAAAAGTCTTGTTTCCTGATTGGTCCTCTGGTCAGGTGTTTGGTTCCCTGTGTTAACCCTTTACAGGTAAAAGAACATTAACCCTTACCTATCTGTTTATGACACCTGCTCTCCATTCTTTTCTGAGTGGCTTGCACACTCAGGCACTAGCCAGGTGCATTCAAGAGTGCTGTTTTGTTGTGAGGGTCCCCTAGTGACTGGGAAATCCTCCCTCTGGCCCATAGTCACCAGCTGTCTCACTCCCAGTCCCATCCAGAGAGGTGGAAATTAACATTTTGAGATTTCATAGCCCCTTTTCCCTCTTCTTCCTGGATAACTAATGGAAACTTACTGTCATTGAGGCAGGTTACAGTAACTTTCGGCCTGGCCCATTAAAAAATCTTCCTTGGATTATTGATCACCCAGGAGAAAAACTATATCTGTGGAGTCACTCAGTGTGATTCTAAGAGCTCAGTTGCTATATTTGCTTGGCTAAAGAGAATCACAGATTTCTTCACTGACCAAGAGAAAACAGGGAGCGCTTACTCCACTATTCCACAAAGAAAGAGTTCTTTCCCTGGGCAATAAGGAACAGTCTCCATACCTGCAGCTCCAGCCCATAGCTTCATAGTTCCAGATAATTTCTATGGGCCAGTCAGTAGCTGCAAACTGGCTGATTTGCTGTAGAACAGGCCCCATGGGTTTTTCAGTCTCTCTACACCTGTTTGTTGATTTATGGAAATCTGTGCAAAGCTTACGAATTTTGATTTGTTGCCATGTGAACTTTTTCTTCAATGGACACCTGAATTTCACTTACTGGTAAGTTTCAGGCTTGAACAAATCAAAAAGAAGCTCAAACAAAATTGTTGCATTATGATAATCATTATTGAGTATTTATATTGCTAAAGCATCTAGAAGTCCCAGTCAGTATTGGGGCTGCATAGTGCTATGAGCTTTACAAACTCTTACATAGACAAACTCTCCATGGTGAGGAACTTGCAATCTAAATTACAGCTGGCTTTGCATAGAAACATGCATAACCATGTGCTTCACATATTTTCATATCAAGACCATCTATCAGCGCAGGTTCACTTGAATCTGGTCTCAGGTTCAAGAATCCCTGGGTTGCATTTCAGAGAACAAAGCTTGAAACCCAGTGAGGTTCATGACAAAGATTTCTCATGGCTTTAGTTGTAAATTTGCTGGATTTAATTTATTTATAATTGTCAATGGATTTGGGCCCTCAGTTCCCATTGACTTCAGTTAGATTAAACTTTCTAGCACCTTAACAAACAAGGCCCAAAGGCTATTGTGCAGGGCTCTAACATATAGACATTTGAATGAACACTGTCAAATTACATAGGACCTTTCATAGTTGCATATTATAGTAGAAAACATGCCCCACACTTTACATCTGCGATCATTTTTCCATTGAACAGTTAAAAATCAAAATGGAGTGGTTGCACTCAGATTTGCTTATCCTGTGGGATTTACACTAAATGGTGAGTTTTTGTTTTTAATTATTCAGTGCTGAAACAACAGAATTAAGAAGGTTGAATAAGAACTTTAAATATCACTGGTCAAATTCATGTCTCTGTTTCACTCTGTGTTTATGCCAGTGAAACTCCAGAAACTTGATAGTATATTTGGAACAGACATGCCATTTTGACATTGTCCTCTTAGTTGTTTGTGTATTTTCTTAAAATATATTATATGCACTTAGGGCCAGATTTTCAAAGGCATTTAGGCACCTAAAGATGCAGATAGGCACCCAGAGGGATTTTCAAAATACTTAGGCAGCTGACTCCCATTGTGGGAGTTAGACACCTCGGTGTTTTTGAAAATCCCACTAGGTACCTATCTGCATCTTTAAGTGTTTACATACCATTGAAAATCAGGCCCTTAATACCTTGCTTATGATATCAAACTACATTATAAACATTGTTTAATTTAATCTCATCACCTGTGCAAAGCAGGTAAGAAATATCAGTGCCACCCAATGGATAAAAGGAGTTAAATAGAAGCTAAGGTCCAGATGTTCAAAGGCATTTAAGCACCTAACTTCCACTGAAATTAATGGAAATTAGGTGCCTAAAAACTTTTGGAGATCTGGACCTAAGTGTCTTGTTCAAATCACGCAATGAATCAATTACAGGTTAGGAATGGGATTGAGGAGTTTATCCTTCCAGGTTCCTAGCCCAGGCACGGTCTAAAGCATGCATGAAAGAATAAAACAACACAGATTTCAGGAAAAACACAATTATATGATACAGTTGTTTAAAAAGAAAAGACCCAGGTGAACTCTGAAAAACATGATTGCAAATCTTGCCTTTTTTTAATGACCACACTGATTTGTTTCTCTTAGTACTTCATCCAGAGTTAACTTTAGGAGTTTCAGTGCTCTCTGTATAGAAATTAATTGAAGATGACTAGAGCAATTCATATATTTGCTTGTGTCCCTTGAAACCAAACGTTCCCTTTTCAGTCTCTATATAAAAGCAACTCCTATAAACAGCTGCAAATCTAAATATATTTCAAACTTCTTCTGAAACAGGCACAGGAACAAATGCAATTTCATTTCTTCTGTTTAAGGAATACAAATCTTTTTAACTCACTTTGTAACTTTGAAACACTGCAAACTTTTTTCATCTTAGACAGTACTGAAGGCAAAACACTGAACTGTCTGCAAGGAATAATTTAAGCAGAGACAACTGCCATCTAAAACTAAAGCAGCACTTTTCCAACATGCCTTATAAAGGCTCTTGGGCCCTGGCTAAACAGCTGTTCAGATCCTAAAACTTGCTTAAAGCTCAGAATTATCACAACGTCCAATTCAGCTGGACCTCAATAATTGTGATGCCTGCTTTATTTAAACAGACTCAATACCAGGTACCACTTCTGCCACCCAAATAATACATCAACACACATAAACCACCCCTACAAAAAAATCCCAATATTAGCATAACATTTAAAAATTCCTGAACTGAGTAGAAAAAAAAAACAAAGCCCTCACATTATTCAGTATGTAGGCTGTAATTTGCAAGTCAGACCACCTGACTGAATGAACTGCTACCTTTCTTACTTGAAGGACCCTGTGCAGACTTCGCTGTGTTATCTCTTTTTAATTTTCCTGTCTTTTCTATAAACCCATTATCCTAATTCACTAAACACTTGATGTCTAGATATAACCAAGTCTCTGTCACACTGTTTTTTCAACACATGTTTCTAATTCAGCAGTCTTGTTACATGTTGTCATGAAATAGCTCAACTGTCCTCATGGATTCTTTTGGGGAGTCCTAAGAGGTAGCCTTAGACAGGAACTTTCAATTCTTTAATGGTTTAAAATATATAGTCTGGACAAATACATTTAAATAAACAAATAATCCTCCAGCACCACAAAAGGTCCCAGGGCCTAGGCTACTGTTTTATATCTCTCAAGAGTGTTAGGCCTACTGCCAACATAAATCCATTCCATATTAGAAATCTAAAACCTCTCAGATGTATTCGGCGTAATGCCAGTGTTCAGCCATTCTGGATTGGAATTTAATTTAGTTCCTGTTATAGTCAAGTGGGGAGATATAATCAAAAACTGAGATTGGTGATTATTGCTTGACAATAAAACTGCTGTTGAAGCTCTACTTTGGATACATTACCTATAGCCATCACTGTTATAAAGTCAAAGGCCAATTCCTGCATTTCTTGCATCGTCAAAACTCCCATTGCCTTAAATCAGAGTTTTGCATAAGCAAGGAATGAAAAATCAGACCCAACATTTGTCAAGAGATACCATGGTTAGTTCCTATTCTAAGTGTATGGAAATACTCAGAACTAGTCGGTATCTGTTGGGAAATGATGAGCTTTCAAATGGAGACCATGGTAGGGAACTGTATGTAAGATTATTCACTGCAAAGATACCAATAATTTACCTATATTCAGGATTTTTGTCCTTTTGAATTGCTGACCAATTCAAAGCCCATATGTATGTACCAGCTGTGGTATTAGGGACTGTGCCTTTAAGGGTTGAGATTCCCAGATGGAGAGTCTGGGAGGGGTGGTGAAAGCTCTTGTTGTGCAAAGGCAGTGAAACTGAACACTGAAAAATCAGAGCTCTTGCAGGCACCTCAATCACTGAACAGCACATGATACCATGAGTAAAGAGAAACTAAGAAAATACCGGGAGTGGAAGAATGGGGCAATAAAAGGCCCCATAAAAGTTCAAACTCTGGAAATGTGGGAAAACAAATGGAAAAGGGTTTAATTGCAAGGAACGTGTCCCAGCAAAGAGGAAGACAGTTAGAAGGTTGCCTTATTTCTGACAAACTACAATGCTATTAATATTCTTAAGCATTTTATCTGAGTAGGAATACTGTAGAGGCTCCAGTCTGAAAACACTACGAAAAGCCAGTCTAGTGGCTTGGCAAGTTACAATGTGCTACCCCATGGGAAGCTGGGTCCCAGAAGTGATTTCAGATCTGTTCCTCCCCAAACCTGCAGATCCCAAAGGTGCTTAGAAATGACTGGACAATTTCCCCTTATAGATGGTGTCATCCAGATACTGGAAAAGCTGTTGTTGTTTTCAGTTAATTAATATTCAAAATAAATTTATTTTTGTCTCTGTTTAGGTGTCTATTATGTAATCTGTAGCTGTTATCCAGCTCAGCAGCTGGAATATAATTTGCTTGGGGTTTATCTGGAAGCCTACAGTACATGCAGTCATGGAATTTAATACTGTAATTACTTTCAAGATCTTGGAAAATAGTTAACACTATAATAAAGCACTAGGGAGAGTGTGTGTTGGTGAATGCCCACGTACCCAAACTGTTCGGTAAGTGCACTTAAATGCGATACCTTTTGCATAGGATGTTATTTATTTAATTGCTACTAATATATTCTGGTGGAATTTTGTTTGAGAATGAGAGTTAGAGATTAGTAGCACCAGCTAGAGTCCTCAGACTGCGCTGAAAACATGTAAAGTTTGCAGCACAGCTCATGCAATGTAATATAATACTGACCTGCAACATCCTTACTGCTCAGATCCTGGACTTTCCCGCAATAAAGATTGACCAGTTATTGAATTATGCCAAATGGTGTGCTAGGTTAGATGTGCAAACTATTGTCCATTAGATTCCAAAATGTTACCACAAGATTTATTTTGTGACCTAATGATTTTTAATATAATATCAAGAATATAATTTAGAATGATTCATATCGTCTCTCCAGAATAGACAAAATCCATATTTCTAGAAATCCCACACAACAAAAATTTGAACCTGTACAATCTCACATATTGTCCTAGTCACATGGCATTTCATAATGTTACTTAGAGGAAAATTTGGTCCATTCAGTTATAGAGCCCTATCCTTCAAAGTCACTCATATGACTTCAGTGCAATTAGTTACATGTATGTGTTGCACAATGAGGCCCACAGCACAGAGCTATTAGTAGAAATGAAAACTACTTGCTGTGTCCATCACACAAGTCTTATTTTACATACTGGGATGCCTTCCTTGAAGACAAGTGTGACAAGGGTGATGATAAATAAGCATCCTGTATCACTGCTGTGTCACTTCTCACAAACTGTATGAATGTCTCATCCTAATCTGCCTAACCACTTATTCAAAAGTACCTAACCCCAGAGGAAGTAGGATTCCACCTACGCAAGTAGGGTGACCAAATGTCCTGATTTTATAGGGACAGTCCCGATTTTTGGGTCTTTTTCTTATATAGGCTCCTATTACCTCCCACCCCTGTTCCGATTTTTCACACTTGTTGTCTGGTCACCCTACAGGCAAGTCGTGCACCAGTCAACTGCTGAGCATCACTCAGTACCTCAAAGATGGCTTTGAAAAGGGTATGATAACAGGTGCTGTGTCTGTCGACCTCTCAGCAACATATGACACTAAAATATACAACATGACAAAAGATCACCACCTAGTACGACTGATACAATCTCTATTAGAGAATCAATGTTTTTATGTTGAACTATGTGCAAAGCAGAGCTCATGTCTACAACAGAAAAACAGCCTACCACAAGGGAGCGTATTTTCCCCAGTACTTTTCAACATCTGCACACGTGATTAATAGATCTATCTGGGCACAAGAAGTTTCATCTATACTGATGACCTATACATTGCTGCCCAGATTGAAATTATGCTAACATTGGCACTGTCTGGGCCCTCAGTCTATTACACTGAGAACCAGTTGTGTACCAACACAGACAAAATGCAAATGAGTCTCTTCTGTCTTTGGAATCATGACACCAGTAGACAACTCAACATCATTTGGCATGGGGTTTCACTTGTCAACTGCTGGAATCCTGTTTACCTTGGAGTGATGCTAGACTACACGTTCTTCTTCAAGGCACATGAAGAAGACAACAGGCAAAGTTAGCACACGGAACAACATACTTAGGAAGTTTGCAGATTCAAAATGGGGGATGCACTAAGAGCCACTGCACTTGCAGTTTGCCATTCAATGCCCCAATACTCATGGCCAGTGTAGGAAAGTTCAGCTAGACTCTGTGCTGAAAGATAGCTGCCACTACATCACAGGATGTCTATAATCAGTGAATATGAACAGCTTTTATGTGCTTCCTAGAATCACTCCACCAGATGTCAGGAAGGCGATCACAAGCAAAATGGAATGCTTACAATAGGTTGAAGATTCCAGGCATCCACTACATGAACACACCATAGCAATTAGCCCCTGCAAATAGATGAAAATCTTCCTGCAATGGAGCCACTTAAAAAATCACCGCTGGCTACGCATCTGAAAATGTGGTGCATGCAGCTTGAAATACTTGATAAGAACATCAACATGCATATAGATATTGCTGAACACCTTCCTGCAGGCATGGAGAAGGATTAGTCAACCTGGTAGTGTTTAAATTCCAAACAAGATTTGTTAGCTCAAAAGTCAATATGTAGAAGTGGGACTATGTGACTGCGGTAAAACACAAACCATAGAATATCTGTTGGTCTGCTGGCTTCTGGACAAACTGTGTGCCGTGAAAGGTCTTCCCAGGGCTACAGACCAGGCTATACCATGTGCCCAACACTGGAAAAATCTATGATTGTAGTGGAAGGACATGAGATGAAGAAGTGTCTTACTGATGTCCTAGATTTGTAAGCACTACACTTTTTTCTACGTTGGTATCTTGCTAGGTACCATATATACAATTAATAACAGACTGAATGAGATGATGTGAGGTTGTTGCTGCTAATAAATACCTTTTGGGTACAAATAGAAAAATCTGTTATTGATTTGCACATTCATTCATTTGACATGCCAATCCTAAGGACAACTGCTAATCATATAGGAAATTATCACCTCTTGATTGCTAGGGAAGAAAATCAGCAATCCAGTTTTGTCCAGGCATGCTATTTTTCCATACAAGCTTTTTATCAAAAAAAGGTTGTGCAGTATAACATAAGCATGGAAATAGTTTAAGTACAAGCTTCACTAGTATTACCACTGAATGGAAGGTATTCTCTAGGCTATTCACAAAACAGGAGAGTTCTGGGTTAATTTCATTACAATAGTTGATATGTTCCCAAATGCAGCATATGCTTTTAAAGAAAAGATTCGGTGTAAATGAGATGGAGGATGTTCAGATCAATTAATTTTAGGAGTTAATCTTAAAAAATGGCTATTTTATGGTACAAGCTATCTAAACAAAAACAAAATGCTCAAATATGTACTTTTCAAAACCATAAAATGTCTGTTTGAAAGATGTCATTTCTTTCAATGGCTTAAAGTTTCTTCGAGGCAGAAAACTATGGAGGCTACAGTATAGCTGAACATCTGTCTTGTCATGTAGGCAGATATTAGGATTAAATTAACTAGAAATGAATAGAATGATATATGACAGGGTGCAGATGTCCCAGCCACAGTGTGATAATTTCATTGCAAAACTATGTAATGAATTCCATACATTACAGAAATACAAATATTTAGGTAATTGTGATGAAAAGGTATAATATGCAGTGGATAAACAGACTGTGAACCCAAGGGCATTTTTTGCTCACTATATCTCTTCAGTCATATCAAAATGATTTTATTTAGTTGAATGTAAGTCCATTATTATATCCTTCCTTTCTTTTTTTCTTTCTTCCCTTAGCATTTCTGAATCTGGATTGTGTGAGGAACATTAGGAAACTTTCTTCATGGCTTCTTTCCTGATAGATTGGTTAGCTCCCATTCCTCTTTATACACAGTACATTGCTATGCTACATCTAAAGCTAACATTTCCATGACTTCATAAAAGAGTTGAATTGATTCTGAAAGCTTTTTGGCTTTATGTAGTTTCTAAATTGGCACATGCTGCATCTGTGTTACTCGAATTAGAAGAACTATTCATATGTTACCACAGGTTATTCACAAATTTTCCTTTATTACTTGCAAATGGGCAATTTGGATAGCACATGAGCTTCAGTGGAGTTCTGTGCAGTCCTCATGGATGCATAACACACACGTATATATGAGGATATATTTTATTCTATGAGTGAAGAATTTAGCTATTCTGAAAAATAAAATATCTTTTCACAACAGGCAATGGGTTCTTTTTGGTGCTATAAGTATTCAGATTCAGACACAGTGCATGCCCTCAAAGTACAGTTCACTGTTTTGGGCTAGATAGTCAACCCCTGGCTTCCACTTATGCGCTTGCAAAGTTGAGCTTTATGGCTATCAGCACCTACAAGTGCACTTGAAAAAATTCAGCACCAGTTCACAGCACATACAGGTGTCTGCACCTACATATTATAGGCCAGTGTATGTGCCCATACAGGTGGTGGCCAGTGTGAGGCCAGTGGAAAATGTTTACCTATAACAGTACTTTCATTGACAGATTAATCAGCTAATGTGACATCAACCTGAGAAGATAGCAGCTTAGAACTTTCAAACTCCATTTGAGGCCAAAAAAACCCATAACTCCCCTATTGTTTCCTTCCTAGTATTATGATTGGTTGTTTCTTCTTACCTCTTTTTCTGGCAATATAGCAATGATGTCCACAACATTGCAGTACACTTGCAACAAACAGCTTCAGAGGTTATCGATTGCTATACCAGCTCTTCAGTGTTTCATCACTTGCAAAAGCTATTTATTGCCTGTATTCTCCTGTGCTATAAACATTACCTCATAATTATTAAACAGATTTCTACTTTTTACACATCTACTTTATTAAAAAAAACAGGTTGAAATTCTCTAATCTGGCACTCCTTGGTCTGGCAACATCCGTGGTCCAGCATAGGCACCGACTCCATGGGTGTTCTGGGACTGAAGCACCTACAGGGAAAAATTAGTGGCTGCAGTGCCAAGCTTCCCCCTCTGTTCTTTTCCCCCTGCACCTCTCAAGTGCCAGCTGCCCCACGCTTACCAACTTCTCCTCCTCCCTCCCAGTGCTTCCAGAACGATGCAAACAGCTGATTCATAGCGTTCAAGCTCTGGGAGGGAGAGGGAGGACCTGGGGCTGGCAGCTGGGCTCTTGGGTGAAGGACTGGTGGCTGGGACCTGGGGCCACCATCAGAGCCCCGGGCAGGGGGCTGGTGGCCAGGACCCCAGTGGCAGCAGGGCCCCCAGGTAGGGGACCATGCTGGGTGTGAAGTCTGGGGGTGCTGCAACACCCCCTGCACCACTACTTTCCATGCCTATGGAGACCCACTGGCACTCTGCATTGCCCTCCCATTATTCGGAAAATTCTCTGGTTCAGCACTGGTCAGATCCCGAGGGTATCAGACCAGAGAGGTTCAACCTGTATTTTATTAGCACAAGTACAACCTCCCCCCCACACACACATGTTTCAGTCACTGCTGCAGTGTTTGGGGTTTTTATTGGGTTTAAATTGCTCTAATTCAATACAATTTATATTCCATCTTGACAAAGGTGGTAATCTTCTGAAAAGTGTCAAGTTCAGGTTCCAGTACATTAAAATAGTAACACGCTGGTTACTTAGTTTCATCTCAGTTCTTTCTTGGTTCAGTCTCAATTTTATTATTTTTTACTCTTTCAGCTTTCAAAGGAAAATATGCTGTTTAGTGACATATGTTTTTAAATGTGGAGAGAGCACAGTTCATTTTATAATGATGAAAGGCATATTTTGGATAATCATTTTTTTCCAAACAGATGCCCAGTTTATCTCACTTAAATCAACTGTTTCTGACTGGACCAAATGCTGGATGAGTTAATTGAGCATGTCTTAAAAACAAAATGATCAAGAAAATATGAAGAGGTGACTTGTATTAAGATTCTCAGCTTTCAGTAAAGGTATTTAGCTGTTTACTTATATTCTCATAACAGAAGGGATGCATGAATTCAGTCCCCTGGAAATAATTCTGGATAATCTCACTCCATTACTTTCAGTGAAATTAAGTCTGCTCACTCTGCCCTAGTGAACCAACATCTCAGAGAAACAGGAAAGTAATATCTCATTCATGCAGTACAAAATAAGTGGCAGAAGGAAAGGGAGACTGAAAGATGTATATCTTTAGTTTTTAATTTATGCCACTGGCCCACCATTACTGTATTAGCTATCAATGGCTATATGCAGTGCAGGAAATAAATATTATTGGAAGCGCTGTTCATTACTGTCAGACAGATGCCCTGCTGTCTTGCACACATCGCAGCTGTTCATTAATGTTCACTTTTAAAACTTGAAAACATTAGTTTGGGAAATGTTGATGTCTTGTTTGCCTTCTTTTCTATGGAGTCCTCTTTTGAAAAGTAGAGAAGATACTCTTAAAATCAGACATTCTTGGATATCATAGCTATAAAACTTGATACTCTCAGTGCTTTCAATATGCTCATCTATCACTTCTGTGATATAGCTCACAGGCAGATGGCTCATGGGACCACACATAGAAATCTATTATCATTGCATTCCTTATAGATAAAGAGTTTCAAGAGAGTGGCTGGAGCTGATGGGTGGGACAATCATTTTTCTGGCCAATACTGTGAATATTTTGCTAATTACTTATTTTGTACATGACTTAGAGACTTGATTAGAATATTTTAATCAATATAAATAAGCGGAAGAGAGGATGGTTCAGAATTACCAATAGGTTGTCTTTCATGCCTATGTTGCTGACTTGAATATGGCTGGAGTGGGGGTGCAACCAAAAGATGATGCCTTTTTCAGTAGTTTTTTACCCCAATTCAGCTCCAAGTACTCACCTGACAACACAAACATCTCAGAGGAAGTTAAAGTGTCAATAGTGAGGCCAAAGACTGTATAATCCACATGAACCCAATATTCATCTTTGTCCCTCCCTAATGGCTAGACCACATAAAGTGGTTTATCAATCTGCTACTGACTCTGAACTAAGCCGATCCTCTAGCTGAAGTAGTAGAAGTGCATGCTTTTAAATCCAAAGGGAATTGGTTTATGGTCCACAAAAGCAGGGCTATCATGTTTCATCCCTCAAGGTCATCTGTCGAGGACAGGATTGAAGCACTTGTACCACTGCTTGCTCTGCTGTGGCTGTTCTGTAGTTAAATAGTGAAAAGAAAGCAGTGTTTCCCAAGCAGTGGGTCCTTATCCATCAGTAACTTGCAGGGCCCTGGCAAACACGCTTCTCCCAGCCCAGTGCAGAGGGAGGTGCCAGAGCTGTGTATTGGAGAGTGAGCCTGCCCTACACTCACCCTGCAGTGGCAGCTGCTGTGCTGCAGGTCTGGGCCCAGCTCATCATTCTGGGTGTTGTCACCTGGCACACAGCCACCCCTTCAGTTGGGTCAAACTTAAATGGTGCCATAACCCTGTGAGCCAGGTCGCAGCAACACCATTCACTCCAGTTAGGCTCAGCTGCTCCTCTGTCATGAGAGACGCGTGTCTGACCTAATTTGAGTGGTGCTGTAACCCTATGTGCCAGGTCACACAACCTGGAGTGGGGATCTGGGCCCAGCCCTGTGACACGGAAGCTGCCAACCCCACAGCTCCCCCCCACCCCTGGGCTTCCACTCCATATCAAGCCAGGATTAGGGTTGTGGTACTGCAGTAGAGGGTGCATATATATATAAATATATGTTGCAAAAAAAGACAAAATACAGTTGGTGGGTCATCTTGGTAAATGTTTGGTCTATGGGGCTATCAGTCTGGTACCTCATACCTAACAAAAATACAGAATCATAAGAGAGCTGCAGTATGCCATCAGATCAGTGTGGACAAAAGCTTAGTGTCACATAACTAAAGTTGATAGACCCATAAATCTGACTCTATGGTCCAGATTCATAAAAGTACTTTGGCACTTAACTCCCACTGCTCTCTTAGTGTGATATCCTTTGTGAATGTGGACCTATTTGTTTGCAGAGTCTGTCATTCTTTGTATCTTTAAAAAAAACCACAATTTCTGTCTCATTCTAAAAATAAAAATGACATCAATGCCAGCAGTCTAGTAGTCCTGACCAACCTCACAACAATGATGCAGCATATTCTAGTGGAGGAGGAAAAGAATGGTAAGAAAAAAGAGTTCCATTACTAGAATGATTTCATAGACATAATAAGGAGCAAGCATGTCCTCTACAGAACAGACCCGTGTTCAATGAAAGCATCTTAACAGGTGACTGAGCACAACACAACAAACAGCAGGCTGGTTCTGAATCCCATAGAATGTTATTCCTTTTGTCCATCACACTCTCTTTGTATTTTTGAACTTTCAACAGAAATCTTATAAATGAAAGTCCTGTCAAGGGAACCACCAGTATATGTGTGTCCAATGGCCTAATATTGGGGAAAATAACCCAAATCCTCTTTATACAGAACCTCAGGCACCAGGATTCAAGTCTAGATTGATCTCCTAAAAGAAATAAGTTTAAATTGACAAAATAGGCGTCCCTACTTAAGAAAGACTCACAAAAGAGCTGGAATACAGACAGAACCAAACTAAATCTTAGAGTCAATGACCCTCTAGGTGAGGTCAGGTTATGGGCAGAGGGAACTTGAGGAAACTCAACCTGTAGGTAATTTGTGTGAATAATAGAAAGAAATATATCCATGAATATGTGTTCAGCTTCAAAAGCAAAACCTGATTCTGTCTTCTTTGCAATCTTCTCACACTGCATTCTATGAATGTTCAAGTGCTTTACTAATGCAGATCCTTACCAAACTGATTTTTTAGTTTGAATAGTCACTGATTTGTACTATTCTTACTACACATACTATCTCACTGATAGTAATGACACTACCTGTGTATTAAGGTACTACTCAGTGTGAGTTACATAACTGGGCCCTGAAAGTGAATTTTGTCTTGTACAGTCAAAATTTGTGTGTTGCTGGTGAGTTAAATCATATGGTATTGTATCTGATCCCTCACTGGATGACTTAAATAATGCTCTGCAGACCAAGGTTTGTTTGCTGAACAATGACAAATAAACTGAAGCATTTTGTAGTCCATTCACAAACAATTCATGAACAGGAAATAAAAAAGTCATCCAATAAGTTATTTGTTGTGAATTACTCACTTAGCTGTGCACTACAGCCATCTACTAGTTTTAGGATAAAAGAGGACTATGTTTTCCTATGTGACCACATGGGATTTTACATGAACACAGATATTTGCTCCAGAATTAATATATATTTAAGAAAAGAAAGGGGTGCGGTTTAGGGGGCACATGTTGGTGATGAATAATGGTTTTCTTTGTTCAGACTGAACCAGGGAAGTATTAACTGTAGATGACTTAATTTTCAGCAGCTTGATGGGTTTGGATTCTGCATACTGTTGTAGTAGGGAGGGCACAGAAGAGATGTCATCTGAGTGGGGAGGGTGGTGTCAGGAGGCATGACAACTGCCCAGGGAAAAAGCAAACACACTGCCAAAGGGGATCCTGGGGAAAGTGCATAAAGCAGCACCACTTGCTGCATTTTTTTAAAATAGGTTCACTATGTCCTCCACTGCACTATCATCTTCTGGGTCGGTTGACCATCTGTACCCACTGTCCCACCCATCTTGACTTTTTTTTGTGTGTGCAAAAGTGGGCATTTGTCCTGTTTGCTCTTGTCAACTTGCTGAGTTGGCAAGAGCAAATGTCCACTTTTGTCAAAAAAGGGGAGTGCGGAGGAATGTGCAGGAGGGGCAAGCAGCGCAGGGCTGTAGGCAGAGCTCAGGCAGGGGCTCAGGTGAGCAGCGACGCCAGCCCTGGTCTCGCATGAGAGGCACAAGCTTCTGTATTTTCAGGATCAGCCATAGGCGAGGAAGGGACTCTTATGACCTTCCCCCACAAAAACCCAGGGATAGATAATTTGGCTGGCTGTGAGAGAGAGGCATTTGTGTCCATTTCCACTGTGATTGCTATTGCTTTGTATACATAATCTGATTTTCAGAGCTGCTGTGTACCTCTAGCTCCCATAGTTTCCAATAGGCTTTGTGGATGATTAGCACCTCTGAAAATCACTCCAATACATATTTAAATGCTCAGATAAATACTTCTACCTTTTCCATCATTACAGCAGGGTGAATTTTCTTCTCAATTACTGTATTACAGCAAATTTTGTAGTCATGCAGTGTGTCACTTCAGCTAAATGATAGTTGTAGTTTATAGATGTTTAAACTTTATTTTTGCATCTTTGCTTTATGCAAGCAAGCTACCTTTCATGAATTTAAATCAGAAAACCGAGTTTACAAAATATTGAAGCATCTGTGATAAGTCCTCCTCATGGAAGCAACGCTATGAAAAGAGCTTATGTTGAATACTCGTAAGCTCTGTTGAATGATTTTGTATCTCATCTGAGGCATTGTTGCATAAAATGCATTTCATGTTTTGAAAAAAATACAACTAGTGTCTTTAGTTATTTTTAATGCTGAACAGTAGGGCCACTGGGAATATTGTGTTTTCCAAGTTTTCTGATAGGACTGATTCACAGCAAAAGTGGTGAAATACACTGCTATGAATCTTTATTCATTTATTTATCATGCTGCAATTCCCTAAAAAAGAAAAGAATTATCCTGTGCAGAAAACATTGTGCTGATGGAGAGATAATCAGAGATTAAATTTAAATAATTTATACATAAAATTACTTTTGCCTAATGGTATAGTAGCTCAGTTTGTCATATGACAGTTTTACTAGTATTTTGAAAATGAAAGTAATTACCATTCTGAAAAAGAGTGGGGTAGAGTAGTGAATACATACTGAGATTTACCATATGCACTAGGTACTTTGTGTTTAGAGGTTTACTTTGGACTATATAACTGGATTACAGTAGGTGTGTTTATTTTGTAGCACACAGGCTGTCAGAGATATGAGAGACCAAGAATGAGGAGTTGGGCATTTAGGGCTTGATCCACTCCCATTGAAATCAATGGAGTCTTTTGACTGACTAGTGGGAGTTGCCCTTAGGCCTTTAGGACCAGATTCTGAGTTGTGTTTATGCAGCAGTAAAGGACTCAGTAGCCACCATGTTGTCCCATGTGAGAAACCTGGGATGCTTTTGGGCACTTGAAAAAATAACAAATAATAATCACTGCGTAAACCAAATGTGCACAAGGCTGATTAATCCTGAAGATGGGCAGGAGCTTTAAAAGAGATGGTAATATGCTATGGTTGGTCTTTGAGGCTAGAGGAGGAATTTCAGGGGAACTAATTCTCCATAGTAATTCTCAGTAGTAGTTCTGGATCCATGAGACTCTCGAAAGGACTTCGTGCTGTGGTTTCAATCTGTGGTCCCAGTGAGGCTATGTACGAATTATCTGCTATATAAAATGTGCCGCCTTATGTCTTTGGAATGGTGCAGGGTATATTGGGGATGCCCTAGTTGGATCTGTCTACTAAGAAGATCAGCAGTTAAATACTGTAGTTAGCTATACTGACACCTACACTTTTTCATGTGTTCCAAATTAGCATGACATGGAGATTAGGAGGAGCAACACACACACACACACACACACTCACTCACTCACTCACTCACTCAGCTGCTTCTTGTGTCCCCTAAGCATAACAGCTCTCCTTGGGCCCAGATCACTTTTCTTTGGGTCGGTGACAGTCCATTTTTAGGCCATAGCTTCGTCAAGATTTTTTATTTAAAAAATATGTCAATCCATCAGACCACGTCACATATTCGGCCCAGGGGATCAAAAGATGAGCAGAGGCATGTTGGGTAGTGATAAGCTGTTTCTAAAGCACTAAATAAAAATACATTAAATTTGGATCTAGACAAGGACTATTCACAATAGGAGGGAATTGGACAGGACTGAACACATGGGTTTCCTCCTGAAACTTCATAAGCTTATCTTTCTTTAGAGCCAGACTGAGTGAGGGAGAGAGAGAGTGTGTGTGTGTGTGTGTGTGTGTGTGTATGCACATGCAGGGGTAGGTGACCATACGTCCCATTTTGGCTGGGACCGTCCCTTTTTTAAACCTGTCCCGGCCCGCCTGACTTTTTTGGCAAAAGTGGGCACTTGGTAAAAAAGTGGAGTATGGAGGAATATGTGGAGGGCTGGGGAGTGTCAAGTGGTGATGCTAGCTCTGCAAAAGGTGGGAGGCAGGGCTCAGGGCTCGAGCCAGCATTGATGCCACTCCCAGCCTCATGTGGGCGGCAGGCAGGGCTCAGGCAAGCAGTGACGTCAGCCCTGCAGGGGGAAGAGGGGTTGGGCAAGCGGCTGGAGCCAGTCCCACCTGAGATGGTGAGAGGGGGGAAGCTTGGGCTAGCCCCGTGTGGTGTCCTGCTTTCCCGCTGGGAAATATAGTTTCTCTAGCAGGGGGTTGGAATGAGGCAATCCTGTCCACCCACTGTTAGGGACAACTGATGTCACAGTGAACTGTCACCATTATTATTGCTGTGGTTGTGCAGGAAGAGCTTCACTAGGGTTCCCCAACTCAGCTGAGTCTATAGCCAAAAGTTATGGGGAATCTTTTCCCGGAAAACTCAAAAATGTGTGCTTTAGCAGCCTCCTCACTAGTGTAGAATAAGAACTCATGCTTCTCCATTCACGGTGTCTAGAAATGGAAGATGCCCTATAGGGGTGACATTAGAATTACCCAACTGAAAAGTCTCTCTCATAATACACAAATATTCTTAAAAGCTGACACACGTGGCTCTGATTTATGCCTGCCTTGCTCTATAGCCAGGAATTTATAAAGTCTGGTTCAGGATAGTTTCAATCTGCTACATTAATAGACTTATGCCCCAGGCTAAGTGTGCGCAGGAAACATATGACCCATCTTATATGCACTTGTACCACAAGGCCTCACACAATGAGACTGAATAAACTTTTGGCTTTTGCAAAGTAAGAGGGCATCACAAACCCAGATGCTGGCCGCAAAGAATGCTGCCCAGAAGGCTGCTTGTTACTCCTGAGGTTAAAGTACGTGTGACATAGTTTACAGGCTCCCACACTGAACTGTGGGAGGAGCTAGAACAATACTGGCCTAGGAAGGCCCAGCCACATAACAGCTTCACTGGTTTTAGTGGAAGAACAGTTTAAAAGAACACTGGTAGCTCAGGAGAAGGGGGAATGTACTGCATATGGCACCAGGAAGCCAGGCTGATGCAGAGAGCTGTGCCAGGAGTCCCAGCATCTGTGTGAAGCTGCTCTAGCAGCAGGAAGTTGGATTCCCCACTTTCCCCCACCTCTTTAGGGTGACTGACTGAATAGGACACAAAGAGTATGCCTGCATTCCAATTAAACACCTATGGCTGGTCTGTGTCAGCTGACTGGGGCTTGGGCTGTGAGGCTGTAAAATTGCAGTGTAGACATTCTGGCTCAGGCTGGAGCCTGGGCTCTGGGACCCTCATGAGATCCCAGAGCTCAGGATCCAGCTTGATCCCAAACATCTACATTACAATTTTACAGCCCTGCAACCTCAGCCCCAGCTTTAGGGGTTTAATTGCTGGGCAGACATACACTAAGAGACTGAGGAGAGTCTGTTAAGCCATTGACCTCCACCCCAAATTGAGGCGCTCCAGAGTGGTAGGAAGTGATCTGGAGGGAAACAGAATTTGGGGTAGCTCAGTAACTGGGCTGGACACCTTTGATGACTCCCTAGGGCCCTAGCCTGGGACCTCTCTGCCTTGCCCCATTCCCTGCTCTCTGTATTGACTAGACTTTGGAGGAATAATGGGGGCATGTGGGAATGACTGAGGCTGCACCTGGGGCCCCCTCTGGAAGGACTAGACTGGCAGAAACCATAAACCTATGAGCTGACCAGTAGGCAAGCTGGTCATCAGAACTTCCCACTACACTGACTTTTTGTCTTGAACCCCTATGTGGTCTAAGTTATGTGTTTAGCAATTTCTAGCCATGGCACTGTCTGCACAGAGAGTGCCTGAGGGCATGTCAAGTACTTCTCTGTTACACAGTGTACATCTCGATGCTCTTCAGGGATTTGTTTTGTAAAACATCTCATCTGTTTCTGAACTCAGCAGAAAGGTAGATTTCACCAGTTTCACTGGCTGTGTGACGTGTTGCTCCCCACTCAGTTCAGAAATTAGGTATGGAGCAGCCCCAACTAAAAAGTTGGAGACTCAAGGCTAAGTTGAAGAATGGTAAAGCGTGCCTCTCTTTTTCCTGGGTCACTAAGGCCCAGATTTTTCAAAAGAGCTCAGCAGCTGAGTAATACACTCTCAACTGGAGTGGGATTTTCCAAAGAGCTCTGCTCCCAGGTAGCCAGTTATGCTGCATTCTCCTAAAAAATCAAGCCAAAAGTGTCACAGTGGGAGCTATTTGGTATTGAGTGCTTTTAAGAAACCTGCCCCCTATGTAGGTGCATGAAAAGATGCTGAGCATTTCTGAAAATCTCCCTCTGCCCGTCCCCCACCCCACCACCCCAGGGCAGTTTCTTCCACCTTTACTCATTTCATTTGCTATAAGCAATCCAGTTTTCTTCAGTGTGTTGCTTGTGGAGTAAGATACTATGAAATATGAGTAAGGGTGGAAGGATCTGGCTATTAATCTACAATCACGTCATTTGTTTTAATTAGTCAAATGTATATGTCACCCAACGTGCACTATACCCGTTGTTCAGCTGATGAAGAGGACAGGTAATGTGATTAGTTTATAAACTGAATGTTGGACAAAAAGACATGGCGGATATGAGCCCAGCCAAACAGCAGTTACCTCTTCTAGTAGGCTGATTTGAATAAAAAGAAAAATATGATATGAGCAGCAATAGCACCCAGAATCTGAGCATTTAGCCTCCAGTAACAGTGTCACCTACATGATAATGAAATAGAGACAAATTGTGAAAATCATGTAAGAGTGAGTCATGGACCCTGGAGAGAGTGAGATATAAGCACTCACACTCCAGTAATATTGTACATGGCACGGCAGGAGAACAGCATAAGGCAGCAACTGTAAAACGAAACAGCCGAGGGCAGGTTCAGAATTCAGGCACGCTGAGGATTAACAAGGGCAAGACAGCATCCAGTGGTACAGTGCAAGAGAGAACCAATCAAGCAGTACTAGCATCATAGTGGTAGCACTAGCCATGAAACATTCCAGCACTGAAACGGGATCAGGATTTAAGGCATAGCAGCAATGCAGACACAAACTAGCCAGTGGCAACAAAACACACGAGGCCACAAGTCAGACAGGCTGTGTGTGATTGGCATAGTGCTGAATAAAGACCTTATCCAAAGCCCAATAAAAAGAATCCTTCTGACTTCAATGGGTTTTGGATTTGGCCCTGAGAGTGCGCACTGGCAATGTCAATGAAACAAGCCTGATCTACAAAAGCCAACAAAAGGTTATTTGCTAGAGCTGTGTGAATAGATTCCTATGCCCCCTTCCAATCCTGCAAAACTCCAATAATTACTGTATGTTCTTGTGGCCATTCTGCTGGCTTTGCAATATGATACACAGGGATTAAGGCTTGTGAGTCCTATTCACAATGTAACAAAAATTTCCATGTACAGTTATTCAGTTCCATATAGGGTTTTATACCTTCCTCATCACCATAGTATCTATCTTCCAGTAGTCCATTCAATGACGTGACTAACATCTGTCATGTGTGGTTTGTTCACGCTCTTATTTTTTCTCCCTCCGGGAGAAGTATGTGGGCAAGGTAATGTTTTCTTTTGGTAGAGTGGTGGTGGGTGTTCTTTTCTTTATGTACATGCTATAAATTTATGTTAGAGAAGGCCAGGCTACAGAAATGTGCATTGCATTTGGACTCGGGGATTACAGTTTTAGAGCTTTACAAACATTCTGTCTCTTACCAACACAGCGAGGCAGATAAATGCCATGTGTACAGAAGGACATAACTGCTGGGGAACAGTGACTGAGGTTTGCCAAGTCTGTGGCAGAACTTGAGATAGAGCACGGTAGTCTTCGTTCTATGTCTGGTCTTCTAACTATTAATCAAGCAGCTCTATCTCCATGACGAACCATGAAAGCCAGAGCCTCAGCTGATGTAAATCAGCGTAGCTGCACTGATGTCAATGGGGGCTACACCGATTTACACCACCTGAGCAACTGTCCCTGAAAATGTAACTCAGCATGGATGGTTACAGCTAAGGCATTATCTAGTGGATACACTTATTTTAAAAATGTGTCATTTAGCAGTATCTGATATCCAGCACATAGTATCCATGGGAGAACACCACATGGAACAAACCAATCCCACATGGGTGAAATCAGCAGGTTGGCTGCAGACTCTTCTTCTGCAGCTGTCAGAGAACTTCCTCAAACCATTCTTATAAGTGGAACGTGAAGAAGGAAAGGAAAATGTGTCTTCATATTATTTTGGTTTGTGACATCTTATGTTAAGGGAGGAATAAAACCAGATTATTTTAACATTGGGGACACCAAAAAATAAAATTTATTTAAAAGCCTGAATACATGAGGGAAATATTCGGTTTGATACGCTAAAATATGTGTACAGTATTGGAATGCAGCACATCTTTCCGCATTGAGAATTATGTAAAACCATGTAACTTTTTGGCACTAGTTACTGCTGCCCTTTGGCTAAATTATACACTTTTCTGTTTGAACAGTGTTCAAGTTTTGTTCTGTGGGATGTGCATATCTTGCAAACAAGATGGAGAGGAAGCTGTTTGTATTGAGCTGCTTGTGCATTTTTTTATTGGAATGGTACACACACACATCTGCCACTGCAAGAAGCAATGACTAAATTTATTTTCTGGAAGGGAGCACCTCAGCAGTGTATGATTAATGTGCTGCTGCAGCCTTCAACAGTTTGTTGCAAATTCACATGGAAATTTCAAGGTTTGTTTTTAATAAAAAGTGTTGATTTGATACACAACTCTCTTATATCTTGGCAATGTACAAACAATAGTGAGAGTAGTGTTAACTGATGCAAGGTTAATTTCTCCAGTAAGAAGTATGTCATCAGTTTCATGATCCATTGCTTCTGGGTGTCAGTAATTTTAGCAGGCAAACCCGGAGCTAATACCAGCTTTTGTGAACCAAAGGTAAATTTGGGTCTCAAATGAGAAGATATGAGCACAGCTATGGTATAGGTTATCATTTATTAACATACTATATAAGAGACTGTCCCTATATGTTCCTAAAAGATTTACAATCCATGAATTCATTAGGAAACTAGAACAATACAGATGTGATAATGAGATATCAGATGCCAAGGCTATAGGGTATCCATAATGAAAGTCTGAATGTTGTTCAGCGTCTTGATGTGAGAAACCTCACTTGATGCAAAATTATTCATTTTTAGACATATAAGAAAAGATTTAACATCTGCAGCAAGGTGATCCACTAATAATTGTCTCTGTTCTCTATGTCTAAGAGCCTCCAGAAACAGCTCTGAGATTTATTATTCCCATATTACCATCAGCAATAAACTTCTTTAACCTTAGAAGGATCACTAGTGGATTAGACAACCCTAAATCAAGTCACTCACATGTAGTCTTTAAAAGACCCACAATAACTCCCAATACAGAGTTACTACAGTATGTTTCTTCTTTAAAAAATCACTTTAACTTCCATGCAAAGACACTTCATTGACTTTATGTCATTAAAGAATAATAAAAAGAAATAATTAATTTACACATTGGAATGGATTTTGTGACTGGACCCCTGTCTTCACAGGGACTTGTTTCACTTTCACTTTGTGCCTCCTGGCTGGTGAACAGGAGAAAAAGTCAAGAGTCCAGAATCAACACCAGCTGCAGCAACAAAAAGGTCATGAAAAGTAAGTACTATGGAAATACAGGAAATAAAAGAAACAGATAATTTAAAACATAAAAGAATTAGGAGGCAAGGACCATAAATCAAAATGATGGGAAAAGAAAATGAAACGAAGGGCCAGTTTGAAACAAATCAAAATGTCATCAAAACAAAAGCTGACAAAACCCTAAAGCACTAATAAAATGAATGGCAATTGGATGACAATGCAATTAAAAATAAAACAGAGTTAACAAGAACTACAGGTGAAATGAACAATTTGTATTTGGTAAAAAAAAGACTTTGCACTGAAAGTTTTACATAAGAACTTTGAGTGGGATCAGAAGGCAGAAGTTTGTGAATTTTGCGGAAAAGATGGAAGTGTTATTGGACTCAGAGGCAGCAGCTTTTGAAATCAGATGGAGAAATGAGCTCCGACAACAAAATCTTTGCCCAACATTCACAGTGGTTTGGATTAATCTGGATTCAAAATTAGTGTCTGACCCCAGAGCTGGCTAAAATTTACCAAATAGCCTCAAGTTAGTAACAGGCCCAAGGAACGCTAATAGGATTTGCTTTGCAGCGTATGGGTGGAGAGCGGGAGACTTGTGCCATCAGACTCAAAAAGATGTAGTGCCATATCGAAGTAACTGTTCATGGCACAAGTCTGGGTAGCCTGAATTTCTATTTTGGCAATAGTTGGGATGTTAAGTTTTGCATATGGGCCAAATGGCAATTTGGGTAATGCACACTACCTAGTTAAACTTCCCCTGCATTTCAGCTGGATAGGCTAGTCTTCACATCTGTTCTAAATTATGGAATCATGTTGCTGTGTGGTGTGAAACACACTAAAGGTGTGTGCAGGTGGTGCTGGGGTTTCAGGGTTGGGCGATATGATTGGTATGTGGGCCTGATCTTCTGGTGTCCTGCACCTTGTGTCATCATTTATGCCAGTGCACAGTGGGCGGATAACATGGGGTAAATGATTGCAAAAAGTACAGGGGAAATGGAGAATCACGCCCACAGTTTGTAAAGGGCTCATAATCTGGAGCTGTTTTGTCTGATTCCTTCACAGAAGAAAATCTCTTAAAAAACAGAAAACAAAACAAAAAATACCCAAATTAAGGAACTAGATGTCTGTAAGCCTAGTAGAAGCCTAACACACTGCCTTAACGGTTGATTTTTGCTTTTGTTTTTTTCATATTTGTTCTTAAACAACCCCTAAAGCCCCGCTGTGCAGTAATTTATACAAATATTCACAGGCAACCCTGTACTGAGTATATATAATTTTATTGTTTTGACTTAAAAGTCACAAGATTGAAATAAAATGCATGGGTGGCACTTTGCCATACTGCCCCCAGAGAACAAGAGGCTGTCAGCCTAAGCTTTGTGCCAACAGGTTGCTGTGAACTAGACTAAACTGAGCAGCAATAAGTCTGCACAGCAGAGCTTTGCTGAAAGATGTGATCACACCTCCTAATGTGACTCCATGGCTCTGTTACTTACAGCTAAATTACATTATTATGACTTCATTGTTGAATCCCAATTCTCCTAATTATAGCCTAGAGATCTATTATTTGATTTTGTAACACCAAGTGCTTCTTTTCTAAATCATGTAATCTCTTGTAGCTTATTAATGTCAGGTTTGTGCACACGCAGGGACTTGGTTGTTTGCCAGGCAGAATCAAATTTTCAAATTTTCACTGTTATGTTGCAGGGGTTTGCTTGTTACAATCTAATTATTTTGGCACTGAAAGCAAATTTATATTATAAAGCACTTTAACTCTTTCACTGGAACATATTTGCATATGTAAGTGTCTTCATTGCTATTGGTCTATTAGCTTTTTCACTGGGACAATTTTTATGGAAATATGTAGAAAAGAATAACAATTCCTAAATTATTAACTCTTTATTTTCCCTTGAGTATGAGCACGTTTTCTTTTAAAGCCATGCTCTGCTAAATCATGGGTATTCTATGGAACTTTAACTACAGTATGTGAAAATACATGGATGGACTCATTTTAATAAATTCATGAGTTAAATATGTTTAATGTCCACACACAGAATTATCTTGAAGTTTCACAATGACAAAATGTGAAAATAGAAATTTATGGGATTATTGAACAAATACGGGAGTGGGTGGGTGAGATTCTGTGGCCTGCGTTGTGCAGGAGGTCAGACTAGATGATCATAAAGGTCCTTTCCGACCTTAAAGTCTATGATTCTAAATAAAAAATTCCCAATTTAAACAGAGCCATCGTTTTCCCTGCTCCAAAAATGTAAAGTATATTTGGTTACAATTAGCAATTTTACAGGACTAGCATGTTTTAAAAGCCTGATCCTGTGTATGTCATTGACTTCTACTGAATTCAGTGGGAGATTAGAGTTCTCAGGATCTTGTTTAATCTGGCATTAATATACCTTTCCCACACCCAGTGTAAATGAGAGCAGCCTCAAGGCTCTAAATTGCACTTAATCTGCCCATTGCCTCCTAGTAGTCACGGTAAAAGAGAACAACTAGTGGGCAATGTGGTCTACCCACACGTCCTCCCTACATCTCTCTCGATACTTTGAAGGCTGGGAAGGAGACCGTTCTACTGGTGGTTTCCCTTGGGGTAATTCTGCTTCCTGCGTGACATCTTTACACCATAAGAGTGACACCAAAGAAGCAGCGGCATGGAGAGTCAAGCACTATGTTTAAGCTCTTTAGGGGCAGGGACTGTCCTTTATTATATAGTTGTACAGTGCCTATGGGACACAATCTGTTTGTGACCCTTAGGTGCTGCAGTAATTTAAATGTTAACATAATAATACTAAAGCATGGGAAGGGTATGTAGACATGATTGCTCTTAAAAGTTAATGTTTAGCAAGAATTACTACACAATGGCATATAGCATCTGTTGCCACTCTGAGAGCTCTGTCCACAGTCCATTGAAATCAATGGGAATCTTTCCATTGACTTCGATGGCCATTAGGTGAGTCCCTAGGTGAGGAACTGCAGCATATTCCCTGTACTCAGAATAGTTAATAAATGTGGTATCTCAGTTATTTTCCTCCATTTTCTTCTCTTCCAGATGCAAGTTAGAATGGATTAACCTGATGTGCTGAAGACCTTTCTTGTGAGCTTTATCCTCTTTTTGTTTAAAGGAAAACCCCCATCTCCAGGTTTGTGTTTATCTAGACCATGATCACCAGACTAAAGAGCAGCTGACCTATGTTTATGTGGTAAATTTTCCTTATTGAATCCAATCCATTGTCTTTTCTACTCAGAATGAGGAATGGCTTTTTACTCTTTATATAAACACCTCATTAGCTGCACTTTACGCTGCATATGAATATATATCGTCTTTTCAGGGATTATCAGATATACTCCTAGATTAGCAGGCGGAGAGAAAGGAACACCACCAATAAGTCATCAGAGACGCTTTTTTTTTTCTACACAGGCTCATTTGCCACACAAGTATCAGTCTTGCGAAGGATAGTGGATGATGAGGGGTTTTGGTGTTAGAACACTATCAAGAGGGAATCATGGCATCAAGACATATTGGCCATGTCTAAACAAAGTAGAAGGGTGTATTTTAACATATATTAAATAACAGGTTACGTTTTAATATAGACAACGCAGTCATAGTTTTAACACACACTGGATGGTCAAGGTAAAATGCAGGCTCTCCACTAGGGTTTACCTC
Source organism: Gopherus flavomarginatus (assembly GCF_025201925.1). Lineage (NCBI taxonomy): Eukaryota > Metazoa > Chordata > Testudines > Testudinidae > Gopherus > Gopherus flavomarginatus. Next base: position 56,356,107 of record NC_066621.1, read on the forward strand.
AAGCAGTTAATACATGTTAAAAGTACTATAGCTGTCTTGTCCATACTAGAATTCCAACATGCGTTAACAGATTAGCTAATGTGTCCAAAATACACCTTTTTCTTTTGTTAAGGCAAGGTTAGGGTCTTAAAAACGAAAAGTGTACCTAGCCTGGAGGCTAAACTTAGGAGCAAGCACTACTAATGTTAATGATTAAAATCCTGGGTCTTCTGAGCATCTCAAACAGTCACTCCTGTTGCACATATTCAACAGGATATCGCTGCATGACGTGAACATTGTGAAATGTGCAAGAGCAACACTAGTGTCTTCTGTGACTTGACCAAAGAAAGCAATATTCCATGAAAAAGGGGCAATGAAAAACAATTACACTGCAAATTACCCATCTGCAAGAATAAGAATAAGAAAATTGCAGAGCTGATTTGTGGACTGATGTGGCTATTTAATCTAGTTTGCAGCAAATCACTGATCATATTTATGGATGCAGCTGACTCTGTCCTCTATTGTGTTCCTTCTTAAAAGATTGTCTCAAAAAAGATCATTAGAGGTTTTATGTAGCCACATACCAAAGAGATGCATTCCTGATCTGAAGCAAGCTGAGGGCTCCTATTCACCTGAGAGGCAGATGTGGGGAATGATGATCAAATGGTGGATTAGAGTACATGGGCAAGTTTCTATGCTCTTCCCAACTCTTCCTCCAAATCAAATAATATCAAGATATAATTATTTTTGGAAAGATCATGGTGAGATGAAGCTGCTCAAGAGTTGCAACAACAATTTGGCATCTCATAGACTCATAGACTTTAGGGTCAGAAGGGACCAATGTGATCATCTAGTCTGACCTCCTGCACAAAGCAGGCCACAGAACCCTACCCATCCACTTCTATAACAAACCCCTAACCTATGTCCGAGTTATTGAAGTCTTCAAATTGAGGTTTGAAGACCTCAAGCTGCAGAGAATCCACCAGCAAGTGACCCATGCCCCACACTGCAGAGGAAGGCGAAAAACCTCCAGGGCCCCTGCCAAACTGCCCCAGAGGAAAATTCCTTCCCGACCCCAAATATGGCAATCAGCTAAACCCTGAGCATGTGGGCAAGACTCACCAGCTAGCACTCAGGAAAGAATTCTCTGCAGTAACTCAGCTCCCATCCCATCCAACATCCCATCACCGACCAATGGGCATATTTATCTGCTGGTAATCAAAGATCAATTGCCAAAATTAAGCTATCCCATCATACCATCCCTTCCATAAACTTATCAAGCTTAGTCTTAAAGCCAGATATGTCTTTTGCCCCCACTACTCCCCTTGGAAGGCTGTTCCAAAACTTTACTCCTCTAATGGTTAGAAACCTTCATCTAATTTCAAGTCTAAACTTCCTAGTGTCCAGTTTATACCCACTAGTTCTTGTGTCTACATTGGTACTAAGCTTAAATAATTCCTCTCCCTCCCTAATATTAATCCCTCTGATATATTTATAAAGAACAAGCATATCCCCCCTCAGCCTTCTTTTGGCTAGACTAAACAAGTCAAGCTCTTTGAGTCTCCTTTCATATGACAAGTTTTCCATTCCTCGGATCATCCTAGTAGCCCATCTCTGAACCTGTTCCAGTTTGAATTCATCCTTCTTAAACATGGGAGACCAGAACTGCACACAGTATTCCAGGTGAGGTCTCACCAGTGCCTTATATAACGGTACTAACACCTCCTTATCTTTGCTGGAAATACCTCGCCTGATGCATCCTAACACCGCATTAGCTTTTTTAATGGCCATATCACATTGGCTGCTCATAGTCATCCTGTGATCAACCAATACTCCAAGGTCCTTCTCCTCCTCTGTTGCTTCCAACTGATGTGTCCCCAATGTATATCTAAAATTCTTATTATTCATCCCTAAGTGCATGACCTTGCACTTTTCACTGTTAAATTTCATCCTATTACTATTACTCCAGTTTACAAGGTCATCCAGATCTTCCTGTATGATATCCCGGTCCTTCTCTGTGTTAGCAATACCCCCCAGCTTTGTGTCATCCGCAAACTTTATTAGCACATTCCCGCTTTTTGTGCCAAAGTCAGTAATAAAAAGGTTAAATAAGATTGGTCCCAAAACCGATCCTTGAGGAACTCCACTAGTAACTTCCTTCCAGCCTGACAGTTCACCCTTCAGTACGACCTGTTGTAGTCTCCCCTTTAACCAGTTCCTTATCCACCTTTCAATTTTCATATTGATCCCCATCTTTTCCTATTTGACTAATAATTCCCCATGTGGAACCGTGTCAAATGCCTTACTGAAATCGAGATAAATTAGATCTACTGCATTTCCTTTGTCTAAATAATCTGTCACCTTCTCAAAGGAGATCAGGTTGGTTTGGCATGATCTACCTTTAGTAAAACCATGTTGTAATTTGTCCCAATTACCATTGACCTCAATGTCCTTAACTACTTTCTCCTTCAAAATTTTTTCCAAGACCTTGCATACTACAGATGTCAAACTAACAGGCCTATAGTTACTTGGATCCCGTTTTTCCCCTTTCTTAAAGATAGGAACTATGTTAGCAATTCTTCAGTCGTACGGTAGAACACCTGAGTTTACCGTTTCATTAAAAATTCTCTCTAATGGGCTTGCAATTTCATGCGCCAGTTCCTTTAAAATTCTTGGATGAAGATTGTCTGGGCCCTCCGATTTTGTCCCATTAAGCTGTTCAAGTTTGGCTTCTACCTCAGATGTGGTAATATCCACCTCCATATCCTCAATCCCGTTTGTCACCCTTCCATTATCCCTAAGCTCCTCATTAGCCTTATTAAAGACTGAGGCAAAGTACTTATTTAGATATTGGGCCATGCCTAGGTTATCCTTAACCTCCTTTCCATCCTCAGTGTCTAGCGGTCCCACTTCTTCTTTCTTCGTTTTCTTCTTATTTATATGGATGTAGAACCTTTTACTATTGGTTTTAATTCCCTTTGCAAGGTCCAACTCTACTTGGCTTTTAGCCTTTCTCACTTTATCCCTACATGTTCTGACCTCACTAAGGTAGCTTTCCTTGCTAATCCCACCCTTCTTCCACTCCTTGTAGGCTTTCTGCTTTTTCTTAATCACCTCTCTGAGATGCTTGCTCATCCAGCTTGGTCTACAACTCCTGCCTGTGGTTTTTTTCCCCTTTCTTGGGATGCAGGCTTCCAATAGTTTCCGCAGCTGCGACTTAAAGTAATTCCAGGCCTCCTGGAATTAGATCCACAAGTTCTTCAGTCCAATCCACTTCCCTAACTAATTTCCTTAATTCTTTAAAGTTAGCCCTCAAGAAGTCAAAAACCCTAGTCCCAGATCTATTTTTGTTTATCCCTCCATCTAGTTTGAACTGAATTAGCTCATGATCACTCGAACCAAGGTTGTCCCCTACAACCGTTTCTTCTATGAGGTCCTCACTACTCACCAAAACCAAATCTAAAATGGCATCCCCTCTTGTTGGTTCTTCAACTACGTGGTGAAGAAATCCATCTGCTATCACATTCAGAAAAATCTGAGCCCTATTATTCTTGCTAGCACTTGTCTTCCAGTCTATATCTGGGAAGTTAAAGTCTCCCATGATCACACATTTCCCATTAGTGTTTACTTCATTAAAAACATTAAAGAGGTCTCTATCCATATCCAAATCAGATCCCAGCGGTCTGTAGCACACCCCAAGCACTATCTCAGGGGATGCTCTAGTAGCTTTCTTTCCCAGTGTGATTTTTGCCCAGACAGACTCTGTCTTGTCCATTCCATCACTTCTTATTTCATTACAGGTAACCTTCTCATTGATGTACAATGCTACTCCTCCACCTTTGCCTTTATTTCTGTCTTTCCTAAACAGCACATAGCCTTCAATACCTGTACTCCAGTCATGACTACTATTCCACCATGTTTCTGTTATCCCTATAATATCCGGTTTCACTCCCTGCACCAGTAGCTCTAGTTCCTCCATTTTGTTCCCTAGGCTCCTCGCATTAGTGTACAGACATCTTAATTTTTGCTGTTTGGCTTCACTGACATTCTTTACCCTGTTAGGCACAGACATTCTACCACCAGCATCACCTGTTAGTCTGCTATCTACACTACCCTTCCTCCTTATGCCAGTTCTACTGTCCACGGCTGTATCCCCTCTTACTTTGTTTACTTCCCTCTCAAGGTTAAATACCAGCGTGGAGATCTCCTGGACTTCTCCCAACCATCTCCCCCAAATTCCTAGTTTAAAGCTCTCTTAATCAGTTTGGTGAGCCTCCATCCTAGAAGTCTATTTCCCTCCTTACTCAGTCCATCCCTAGAGAACAGTCTGAACCCTTTACTAATATTATCAGATGCTCATGCCAATTTCCTGTTGTGATGGTATTGATGAACCTTGCTCCTTCTCATCTCTATTTCACTATAGTTATTACTGTAAAATCTAACACTTTCCTCTGTACATTCTCCCTTATTATTATGCATGCGTGTTATAGTACTAATTACAGTCTGAGCACTTACATTGATTTTTTAGAGAAGGAAACTGAGGCAGAGCTAGATTATTCAACTTGCCCACATCCCCCTGCAAATCTCTGGCAGATCCCAGAATAGAATCCATGTCTCCTGAATCCTAATTCTGGGGTTTCATTGCAAGGCTGACCTTCTTCCCATTTGTAAATAGGTGTTGCATGGCTCTGTATTAATCTGTTATGTCTGAACATTGTGCTGTTTCAGCTGGATTTAATGCATGTGCAGTCATGTATTTTTTTCTAGGAAAATATTTAATACAAAGTAATTTTTTAAAGAAGGAATTTGAAATGAAAGGAGACACCCCTCCAAAACCAATTTTCCGTGGCAGTGCGACCAGTTAATGAGCCCTCCTCAGTGCTGCTATTGTGATGAGTGCCTCATAATGAAATGTAGAGGGTTAATGGCTGCAGTGGACTGGGATTAAGTAAAACCACAGCAGGTGTGTGCTTTAATGAGGTGTTAATAGGCAGACAGGTGCCTGTCAATAAGATGCACAGAGGACACAGAAGCAGGTTAGTAGAGAGGGCAAAGGAGAAAGCATGAATAAAGCATCATTTAAACTCCAATTGTTTTTGTTGCAGTCTTTGTTACTCAGAAGCTAGACCTGGAAGTCTTCCTACAGAACAAATCTTTCTTTATTGTTTCTCCTTCAGGGGAAGAGGGAGCAAAGCTGATTTTGTTTATTAATTTACTTAAGTAAGACTTGCTGGAAATTATCTTTTGGGATTGCTCCCTAAATTAGTCATTGGCTCTCTCATTAGCAAATGCCAGCTGAAAACACATGAGTGCTCAGGATTCACAGCTCCATGTGTCCTTACTGGAAGAAATTATGTGAGGTCATCTCAAGGTGCCCAAGACTTAAAAATTTGCAGATGCTGGCTGGACAGTGAGCCAGTGGAAAGGTCATGAAAAAGGCTACCAACCAACCAAAAATACCATCTTCAATACTAGGCAATACAGAGCTACTCAGAGAAAGTAAAGCTTATGTGAATTAGTCAGGAAGAATCCATGACTCATATTGGGGACTCATACCATGTACCAGCTAGATCACATAATGCTCAAAGCAGTAGTACATGGAGACTTCTGGGGTGTGTGGTATCCCATCACTACAGGGAGCAGACTCTCTTTGTAGCCTGGGAATGGTTCATGGCCTAGCAGCTGTGCAGGAGAGGCCCTTGAGCAGCATTTTCCAAACTTTAGAAAACTGAGCTCCTCTTTAGGACATTGAAGTCAACCTTAGAAATCCTGCCACAAGTTCTTAAAAGACCACTCTAAATGAATGGTCACTCAGAGTAGGTTGTGTAGACATTCATCCAAAAGTAACTTTTTCTCATTTCTTACATGTTTTGCTGAGCAGTGAAATAGTCAATATTGTTGATAATGAAAGTAGTATCATTGGTTTCAGAGCTAATGCCTTTGAATGACTGGAACAGTTCACACTTCAGAGCTTTATCAAGCTGTCTGCAAACTCAGGCAGCCACTTCTGCATTGGTTACAGATGGGTCACACTTGCAAGGTTTTCTTTGCAACCATAACATTTAGAGACTGACTTTTAAACAAAAGTAATGCTGAAATTCCAATTGAGAAGCCTTTTCACACAACCCAGGGAGAAGTGGCCCACCTTTGGGAAATGCCGCCCTATTGTATGTGAGTTTCCGTTACTCTTTGTATAGAACACATCATAGATCCTTTGGCAGAACCAGAATAAGTATGAGAAAGAGCTGACAGACAAAAATCTTTAGCAAAAATGTTTATATTTTCACTTTGCTCCTCTTCTCACTTCTTATATTTCTGCATTTCTGTTTTCTTCCAAGCTGTGAAACATGACTACACGATAAGAAGACTCAAAAAGTCATTTTCGGTTTATTTCTTTCGGCACCTGACATAGACCATCATTAGTTCAAGTTACTCAGATACCTGCTGGCATTTTGAAGGTGCTCAAAGAAATAACACGAATACATAGTTGGAATTGTATTAAATTTGAATGGATAGTTAAAAATAATACAAATTCGTTTACCTCTTTGTGGGTTGTATTAAAAAAGAACTAATCAGGATCTCCTATGTTAGAACAGCTGCATGCTTTTTTTTTTAAAGCTGTTAAAAGTTATTTATTTTTTAAAATGTCTTTATAACTTTTCGTAGTGCAAAATTAAAATGGGTCCTTTTCTAATGAACTGAACTGCTGCAATGAAACAGGGCAAGGGAGGAAAGTTGAAAGCTACAGCTCAAGTCTTGTGCAAAAGAAAAAAGAAGGCAGCCTCTGAACACCTAATGTTACTATATTAGCTTATCTTCTGGTGTACATTTTTGTTCAATTTGTGAGAGAAGCTAACAGGCACTTTAAACAACTTGTCATGACACTTTGTGCCATAAACGTGACGCAGTTCTTCATAAATGTGACAAAGTGCTTCCAAAACAACTATTGACTTTTAGAGGATATCTACTTCTCTAAAAGCAAGATATTTACTGTAAGTGCAGATTGTTGAGATGCGCAGCTAATTTGCTACCTGAACATCTTTAATGTGTTTGTGAATACTCATAAGATGTTCATAATTGTAAGTGTCCATGAGATTATTATGTTGTAAACCAGGCATGACAGCACAATAGAATCCAATAAAAGAAAGCGTCAGCTTTGTACTAGAGATGCTTGTACAGAGAGACAACACGAATGCAAATAAGCTAAAAAATTATTGACAAGGAAGCTGAAATGTAAAACTACATGTATCTGTAGTGCATCGTCTTCATATCACCATCTTATGAGCCAAGTATAAAGAAGGTCGTTACAATGAGGGCAATACAATACAGTTTGGAACTAAGGTAAAATACAGCAGTTTTCCATGAAAGTGTTATGGTAAAGAACCTTATAAAGAAGGAGCAGATTTGAACCTTCAGATGTACTTGAACTTGTTTCCACTATAAGCTTTATGATAAACGCAGACAGTTTTTGTACTGTCTAACTGAGATAAATGATACTTGTGGCATAATGTAGAGCTGCAGACATCTGAATCCAACCTTACACTAATAATTTAGGATCAACTGATGTTTGTAATTTGACTCAAGCCAACACAATAGCACACTGACTTCATCAGAAACTTTCCACTGTACTTGTTCATTATTATCATGATGCACATTAAGATCCACAGCTAAGTCTACTTAGTATGCAACATGTTTATGTGAGAACAAGAAAAGTAAAACTATCTTTGGTTTAAGAAATGTAGCTATTACTATAGTTGAAAATAGAATAAAAAAGAAAAGGACCTTTGAGTGCACAGGAAGGTTAGATTGCTTTGTACATCTTGTTTTATATGACTTCTTTTCTGCACTGTTTAAGACTGTGTCTCTGAAGAAGCTCATAATGAAATGTAAAAAAACAACTCTGGGCTTCCTGTATATAAAATGATACAAGTCACAATTGTCACCCAATGTCCTTGTGTAGGGGATGGCTCTGTCATGCTATGAGGAACCCCTGCATTGAAGATTCCATTTTTATAATCTACACATGGGCTTCCACCATCTTAGTTCATGTCCAAGAGTGTGTATGATGGATATTGGATTTGAGAATGAACAGAGGGGAAGTGGGATTGAGACTTCTGACATGGTATAATTCCCTACTCTGAACCTTAGCATCCAAAAGATGGGGTACCAGCATGAATTCCTCTAAGCTCAATTACCAGCTTAGAACCTGTAGCGCTGCCACCAACCAAGAATTCCAGTGCCTGGTACACTCTGGTCCCCCCAAAACCTTGCCCAGGGACCTCCCAAGACCCAGACCCTCTGGATCTTAACACGAGGAAAGTAAACCCTTTCCCTCACCATTGCCTCTCCCAGGCTTCCCCTCCCTGGGTTACCCTGGAAGATTACTGTGATTCAAACTCCTTGAATCTTTAAACAGAGAGGAAAATTCACCTTCCCCCCTCCTTCTCTCTCTCCCTCCCAGACTCTCCCTGAGAGAGAAAGTAATCCTAACACAGAGAGAAATTAACCTCTCTCTCCCCCTTCCCTCCTTTCTCCCCACCAATTCCCTGGTGAATCCAGACCCAGTCCCCTGGAGTCTCACCAGAATAAAAAACAATCAGGTTCTTAAACAAGAAAAGCTTTTAATTAAAGAGAAAAAAACAGTAAAAATAATCTTTGTACATTTAAAATGGAATAGGTACAGGGTCTTTCAGCTATAGACACTGGGAATACCCTCCCAGCCTAAGTATACAAGTACAAATTAAAATCCTTTCAGCAAAATACAAATTTGAACTCCTCCCAGCCAAATACACATTTGCAAATAAAGAAAACAAACACAAGCCTAACTCGCCTCATCTACCTAGTACTTACTATTTTGAATCTATAAGAACCTGTATCAGGGAGATTGGAGAGAAACCTGGTTGCACGTCTGGTCACTCTCAGAACCCAGAGAGAACAACAACCAAATTCTAACAGCACACACACAAACTTACCTCCTTCAAGATTTGAAAGTATCCTGTCCTCTGATTGGTTCTCTGGTCAGGTGACAGCCAGGCTCACTGTTCTTGTTAACCCTTTCCAGGCAAAAGAGATATGAAGCACTTTTGTTCTATTAACTCTTACTTATCTGTTTGTGACAACTTCAAAGTGGAACTTTGGGATATACTTCTCAGAAGTGGAGCAGTGACCACACCAGGAAACAAGAGATTAGTCATCTCTTTCAAGTTCTCCTGCAATTCTTTTGGTCGGGATTCCCCTAGTATTGTCCTCAAGATACTGACTGCCTGTGGGGAGAGACACTTGAGGAGGGAGAGACACTTGAGGATGGAGAGACACTTGGAAGTGGGCTTCAGAGACATTACCCTTTAGACTATGGATTAAATCTCACTCTGGTCAATTGTATCCAAAAATTGCTATTATTTGATTACTCTTCTGGGAGCCAATGTAACATAAATTGTCCCGCAGAGTGCAGAAATCCAACATAAGTTAGACTCTTGGTAGTGGTGTCTAAAAAGAAGCCAAGTAATGAATGGAGTATAAAAACTAAATCACCCTATTAGTCCCTCTAGGTCAAGGTGATTCTGAAACAGTGGTTCTTCTTTGAGTGATTGCTCATATCCATTCCAGGTAGGTGTATGTGCCGCACGTGCACGTTTGCCGGAAACTTTTTACCCTAGCAACTCCAGTGGGCCGGCAGGTCGCCCCCTAGAGTGGCGCCGCCATGGCACCCAATATATACCCCTGCCGGCCCGCCCACTCCTCAGTTCCTTCTTACTGCCGTGTCGGTTGCTGGAACTGTGGAGTGCGGCTTGCTGTCCTCCACGTACCTAGCTCTCCTGTACTTTGTTCGTAGTCGTAGTTGTAAATAGTTTATAGATAGTTCATAGATAGTTTGATAGTATATTAGTTAGTTAGTGTATTGTATATAGTTGTCTAACATTGCTCGCGGGTGGGCCGTTGCCCTCCCCGGCGCCCGGCACCGGGCCCATGCCTGGCTCGCCGGGCTTCAAGCAGTGCTCGGCATGCAAAAAGCCGATGCCTGCTAGTGATCCCCACGACGCGTGCCTCAAGTGCCTGGGGGAATCGCACATCAGTGAAAAGTGCTGTATTTGCAAGGCCTTTAAGCCTCGCACGAAGAAGGAGAGGGATCAAAGGCTCCGCGCTCTCCTCATGGAAGCGGCTCTGACTCCAGCACCGGCGGCGCAGTCAGCCAATTCTACTCCGGCACCGGACCGCGCCGGCACCGGCAAGACTCCCCGGCACCGACCATCCCCGGCACCGGGAGCAGACTCACGACCCTCGGCGTCTGCAACACCATCGAGGCAGGCCCGAGTGGAGCGCCCGGCACCTACCTTGGCCGCGGCACCGCCTGCAGGGCTGCTGTTGACTCCGGGCCCGGAAAGTCCGTCGAGTCCAGCCCCTCCTAGCTCCCCCTTAAGATCAGGGGTCGAGCTGCTCGTACCATCCACGCCGGAGACCTTTGCCTCGACATGGGACTTGATCGTGATGACGGAGCCATCGCAGCCTCAGACAGCACCCCCGGGACGGGTAACCTCCAGAGGCAAACCGATGATGCGAGCGCTGTCTCCAGAGTCCCGGCACCGATCTCCCCGGAGACGTGAACGCTCAAGCTCGGGGCGCCGCTCGCAGTCCCTGCACCGTTCTCCCAGGCGGTACCGGTCTTACTCACGGCACCGATCGGCATCTGTACGGTCCTGGTCTGGCTCCTCTCATCGCCGGCACCGAGACTCTAGGAGCCGTTCGACTCGACGTTCGGCTCCTCGGTCGACCTCCCGGCACCGAACCGGTGGTAGGTCCCGATCCCGGTCGACCTCCTGGCACCACGCCGGTGGCAGGTCCCAGTCCCCACTGCCATCCTGGCACCGCGCTGATCGAAGGTCGCGGTCCCGCTCCCGGCACCGACATCGCTCCAGATCCCGCTCCGGATCCCGGCACCGGCTACCACGCCATTCCTGGTCCCGATCCTGGCACCGATACGGGTCGTGGCACCGACCCTCGGCACTGAGGGGAGCGTCGGAGTCGGCGCACAGAGACACCTACCAAACAGGCTCAGCACCTCCGTGGCCCTCTAGGGAACCATCGGTGTCCTCGCAGGCGGACAGCGCCTATGCCTTGGGCCAGGACAGACGCTCGGCCCTGTTCCAGGACGCTCCACCACAGGAGCGAGGGCCTCAACAGTGGGGGTTTTGGACCCCATGGGCGTATTGCCAAGCCCAGGGTCCACAACACATTATCCCTCGCCCTACGGGGGAACGTAGGGCACCGGAGGCGACGGTGTCTAGACCCCCTCCCTCCCCGGAAGCAGACGGCAGGTCCAGTCACCAGGACCCAGAGCTCCCTCCAGCGACGGAGGTGCAGCCCCAGATGGAACCCCCCGTGGACACTCTGTTGCCGGGGGTTTCCTCGTCGTCTTCACCGGATGAGGCAGTGGCGGGTACCTCGTCCTCCAGCCCTCCCCCGCTGGATCTTAGGGCACGCCAGGACCTCCTCCGACGTGTGGCACAGAACCTGGACTTGCAAGCGGAGGAGATGTCTGAAATTGAGGACACGGTGGTGAGCATCCTCTCCGCCGATGCACCCACCAGAGTGGCCCTGCCCTTTATAAAAACAATCCAGGCCAACGCAGCTAACATCTGGCAGTCATCGGCCTCCATCCCTCCGACCACTCGAGGGGTGGAACGGAAGTACATGGCCCCCTCGAAGGGCCATGAATACCTATACGTTCACCCGACACCCTGCTCACTGGTGGTCCAGTTGGTGAACGACACCGGTCAAGAGGCCCCAGCGCCCAAGTTGAAGGAGGCGAGACGAATGGACCTCCTGGGCCGCAAGGTCTATTCGGCGGGGGCGCTACAGCTCAGGGTCTCAAATCAGCAGGCCCTCCTCAGCCGCTACTCCTTCAACTCATGGGTAGCGGCAGGGAAGTTCGTGGAGCTCTTGCCACACGACGCCTGCCAGGAGTTTTCCACCATCCTGGATGAGGGCAAGAAAGTAGCGAGGACATCGCTACAAGCCTCTCTAGATGCTGCCGACTCAGCCGCTCGGACCCTGGCCTCGGGGCTCACGATGCGCCGAATTTCCTCGCTGCAGGTCTCTGGCCTTCCACCGGAGCTCCAACATACTATCCAGGACCTCCCCTTTGAAGGCCAGGGCCTGTTTTTCGATAAAACAGACCCCAGACTAAAGGACCTCAAGGATAATAGGGTCATAATACGGTCGCTGGGGATGCATACGCCTGCGACACAGCGCAGGCCATTCCGGCAGCAGAACCAACAGCAGCAGTGGCGGCTGTACCCTCAGTTCCATCCGCGGCAGGACCTCACTAGGCGCCGCAGCAGGAACAACCGCCGCAGACAGTCCGGTGGCCAAACGGGGCAGAACCAAGGCTCCGCCAAGGCCCCTCCGGGACCTAAGCCTTCATTTTGAAGGTGCGCCCAAGGGCGCAGTACCAGTTTCCCCTCCGGATCCTTCCCTGCAGTTTTCCAACCGTCTTTCTTTTTTCCTCCCGGCGTGGACCCGAATAACATCGGACCGTTGGGTCTTGCGTACGGTGCAGGCCGGTTATCGCCTGCAGTTTTCTTCGCCCCCCCCCCCCACCCACCATCCCCGTCCCTCTTCAGGGACCCCTCTCACTAGCAATTCCTCCCTCAGGAGGTGCACGCGCTTCTCGTCAAGGGAGCCATAGAGGAGGTTCCAGAGAGCGACAAGGGCAAGGGGTTTTATTCCCACTACTTTCTAATCCCCAAGTCCAAGGACGGCCTCAGTCCCATCCTCGACCTGCGGGAACTCAACAAGTATATGGTGAAGTTGAAGTTCCATATGGTATCCCTTGGAACCATCATCCCATCCCTGGATCCCGGAGACTGGTACGCCGCCCTCGACATGCAGGACGCTTACTTCCACATCTCCATTGCCCCCCAGCACAGACGTTTCCTCCACTTTGTAGTCGACCGCCAACATTATCAATTTGCGATCCTCCCGTTTGGCCTCTCTACGGCCCCGAGGGTGTTTACGAAATGCATGGCAGTTGTCGTCGCACACCTTCGGCGTTGCCGCATTCATGTGTTCCCCTATCTGGACGACTGGCTGATCCGAGGCACATTGGAGCTGCAGGTCCGCGACCACGTCCGCAGGATCAGCAGCCTCTTTGCTGCCTTGGGCCTCGTCATCAACGTGGACAAGTCTACTCTGCTCCCCACGCAGAGGATAGAGTTCATCGGGGCCGTTCTGGACTCTACCCTGGCCCAGGGTCCAGTCGCTGTCGGCCATCATTCTGCGCTTGCAGGCGGCCCCGCTGACCTCTCTACGAACATGTCTGGCCCTCCTAGGCCATATGGCGGCCTGTACGTTCGTGACGGCATATGCCCGACTCCACATGAGGCCTCTTCAGTCTTGGCTCATCGCGCAGTACCGGCCGGCCAGACATTCGTTGGACACAGTCGACACCGTCCCTCAGAGGGTACTGGACTCCCTTCGGTGGTGGCTGGACCAGTCCGTAGTCTGTGCGGGGCTCCCGTTTCATCCGCCCCAGCCCTCAGCATCCCTGACTACGGACACATCAGATCTGGGCTGGGGGGCACACTGCGGTGCCCAGAGAACTCAGGGCTTGTGGACCCCTCAGAAGATGGACCTCCATATCAACATACGAGAGTTGAGAGCGGTCCGTCTTGCTTGTCAAGCGTTTGTCCATCTCCTCCAAGGTCGTTGTGTCGCAGTGTTCACTGACAACACGACGACCATGTTTTACATCAACAAGCAGGGCGGCACCTGGTCCTCTCCCCTGTGTCTCGAGGCAATGCGCCTCTGGGAGTTTTGCATAGCCCATACCGTTCACCTTTCCGCCTCCTATCTCCCGGGAGTGCGGAACACTCTAGCGGATCGACTGAGCAGATCCTTCCGTTCGCACGAGTGGTCCCTCCGTCCAGACGTCGCCCTCTCACTCTTCCAGAGGTGGGGTCGTCCCCGGATGGACCTCTTCGCGTCCAGGGAGAACAGGAAGTGTCGAGCATTCTGCTCCTTCCAGGGTCGGGAGCCAGGGTCTCTAGCAGATGCATTCCTGATCCCATGGACGACCCACCTGTTTTACGCATTCCCTCCCGTTCCGCTGATACACAGGGTTCTCCTCAAGGTGCGCAGAGACAGAGCTCAGGTGATTCTCATAGCTCCAGCATGGGCCAGACAGCATTGGTACCCCATGTTGCTGGACCTCTCAGTAGCCAACCCAGTTGCCCTGCCCCTGCATCTGGACCTGATCACCCAGGACCACGGCAGGCTCTGTCACCCGGACCTTCCGTCTCTGCACCTTACGGCATGGCTCCTGCGTGGTTGACAGGCTCCGAGTTACGCTGCTCTACCCCGGTTCGGGAGGTTCTCCTGGGCAGTAGAAAGCCTTCCACCAGGGCTACTTACTCAGCTAAGTGGAAGCGTTTCTCCTGTTGGTGTTCGGAGAAAGGTCTTCGCCCTATGGAGACTCCCGTCACCACTATTTTAGACTACATCTGGTCCCTCAAGACCCAGGGTCTGGCGTTGTCGTCCCTCCGGGTCCACCTAGCGGCCATCTCCGCGTTTCATCCTGGAGTGGACGGATGTTCCGTCTTCTCCCACCCTATGGTGGTGAGATTCCTGAAGGGGCTGGAGCGTCTCTATCCACAGATCCGCCCTCCTGCCCCTTCATGGGACCTCAACCTGGTCCTAACTCGGCTCATGGGTCCTCCATTCGAGCCATTAGCTACTTGCTCCCTGCTCTACCTCTCGTGGAAGACCGCCTTCCTAGTGGCCATTACCTCAGCTAGACCTCAGAACTACGGGCCCTCACAGTAGACCCCCCGTATACCATCTTTCATAAAGACAAGGTGCAGCTGAGGCCACACCCTGCCTTTCTTCCCAAGGTGATCTCAGCTTTCCACGTTAACCAAGAGATCTTCCTCCCCGTCTTTTTTCCAAAGTCCCATTCGTCCCGCAGGGAGCAACAGCTCCACTCGCTAGATGTCCGTCGGGCGCTAGCATTTTATGTGGACAGGACCAAACCATTCCACAAGTCCCCCCAGTTATTCGTGGCGGTAGCGGACCGGGTCAAGGGGCTGCCGATTTCCTCGCAGAGGATATCTTCCTGGGTTACCTCCTGCATCAGGACCTGCTACGACCTGGCCCACGTTCCGACGGGCCGTGTGACTGCTCACTCCACCAGAGCACAGGCATCATCGCTGGCTTTCCTTGCCCGCGTGCCAATCCTAGAGATTTGTAGGGCAGCGACCTGGTCTTCGGTCCACACATTCGCTTCCCATTACGCCCTGGTTCAGCAGTCCAGAGATGATGCGGCCTTTGGCTCTGCAGTACTCCAGGCCGCGACCTCTCACTCCGACCCCACCGCCTAGGTAAGGCTTGGGAATCACCTACCTGGAATGGATATGAGCAATCACTCGAAGAAGAAAAGACGGTTACTCACCGTTGTAACTGTTGTACTTCGAGATGTGTTGCTCATATCCATTCCACACCCGCCCTCCTTCCCCACTGTCGGAGTAGCCGGCAAGAAGGAACTGAGGAGTGGGCGGGCCGGCAGGGGTATATATGTAGTGCCATAGTGGCGCCACTCTAGGGGGCGACCTGCTGGCCCACTGGAGTTGCTAGGGTAAAAAGTTTCCGGCAAACGTGCATGCGCGGCGCGTACACCTACCTGGAATGGATATGAGCAACACATCTCGAAGAACAACAGTTACAATGGTGAGTAACCGTCTTATCTGGCAACAGAGAAAGCTCTGAGATTGCAGAAGGAGAGAGTGAGTGAAGCTCCAGCAGCAGATCCAACTCAAGCCAACTCATCAGGGATTAGCTCTAAGTCTCAGCTTGTTTTTATTTTTAAGTATTTATTTTTCCTGCCACAAGCTATAAACTAGTGTGTTTAGTTAGAAAAACATGTTTAATTGTATTTGGTGTAAATTCCATTTAAAAAGAAATTTTTTTTAAATAAAGTTCTTAAAATGTTTTGTGAAACATCTGGCCTTTTTTTTTTTTTTTTTTTTGAAAGGATCTGAAAGAAATTTAGAACCCCAGCTTCCTTCGGCTTCTCACATTTCCATTAAATGACAGCAGGCAAGAATGTGTTAACTGCTGGGGAACTGACACGTCCCAGTAACCTCTAGTGACTGAGGTCCTAAGTATGAGTTTGATCCTGCAGTCCTTACTCAAGCAAATGCATCCTGAAATCAAGAGGGCTTGAGGTCTTTATCATGGATGACTTTGAATTAGTGTGTAAGTTGGAGAAATGATTTATAATGGCCTTTTCCCCTCCTACCTCTTGTGAAAAGGCTAGTCACAATCACACTAATGTGGGCTACTCCAGACTGGTGGTGGACCTAGCCATTGGATGGAGGGCGGTGATGGAGCCAAGACTCAGCAGCAAGGAGAAAACACTTACTCCATACTTTTAAAAGATCTCCAGTTTACACTCCCCAGAACACTAAGAAGAAGTCTGGATACAGGGTTACCAACTCTAATGATTTTATCATGACCCTCAAAATATGTAGTGTTTGCCTAAAAGTACTAGTCTCTGGAGGCATGTGATTGTGTAAGAATCTCAAGTTTCATTTAAAAAAAAATTTCTCAGGCAGAGAACAGCTTGAAAACATGAATTCTAAGAGCGCAAAGCAAATAGAGAACTCTAATTTTATTAGTTTTAATATCTCATATGTTTAATCCAATCTCATTATTTTGGGAAAGACTGACTCATGAGTTTTTGAACATTTGAAATTGGCAATACTGTGGATGAGTCATCCAGAAACCTTCCATGGGCTCTACCTGCTGTGTTGTCTTTTCACCCTTCATGTTTCCATGGGTTAAAGCCACAATTGCCTTGTGCGATGACCGCAGGCTCAGGTCTTAAGTTAGTAAATAAATCAGTAGTAGACACTTGCGTAGCAGCCACAATTTAAAAAAAATGATAGTGGGCAGGAAGTGGGGAAACAACTGTGCTTGAATGGAAAAAATATAATGCAGCCACCAGTGAACTGTTTCAGTATGTATTTAAAGAACAAAAATGGAAATAAATCAGTGGAATTAAAAAAGCTCTCATAAGCTTGAACACTATTCACCGAATACAATAACAGGCCTTTTCACAATCACTTGTGAAAACTACAACAGTGCTAATGCTTAATGTACCTTACGTGAATTATCACATGCAGCGGTGATGTTTTGTTTGTTTCACTTTAATCGGAACAATTTTAAAACATTTTAAAACAATTTTTATCAAGCAGCACCTCCTATCTAACAATCCACAATGAGTCAGAGGATCATTCATATTCACCAGGAGAGGCTGTTATACACCTTCTTCCACAAACAGGCATTTGGGGCCAATTAAAGGGATACCCCCTATGGTTTTTGCTTTTCAGAACTTAAAAAATCTCCTTGGTCTTTGATGTGCTGGAAATAAATCTCTCGAAGATGGAAACTGAAATCTTATTTTTATGTCAATTTGTCCCCCGCCCCCATCATTCAGGTAGGCACACTGGTTTATTATTGTAGGGTTGCTTATGAGTGTGGCCCTCCTGATTGGTATATTTTTCTTTCATGTTTTTATTTATTTCCTTAAGAAATATAATTGAAAAAAAGATCACTGTGATCATCTACAGAAAGAAAAGGTTGGACGGATTTTGCCCTGCAGAGGCCCTATAAGACTGATGGGTGACCTTTGGTGCAAATTATCTTTGCTGATAGGAAAAAAAAAAGCAGGTTAATCTTTTAATCGGCCAGCCTTGATGGAATCTCCAGTATATCTTTCATAGGCAGAAGTTGATTGTGAGACTAGAAATTGGTGGAGGGATTTTCAAAAGCACCTAAGGGAACTGAAAAGCATGAGGAATTAGGTGCCTAACTCATGTAGACCCTTCTGAAAATAGCATCACAGGTAAGTGCTCTGCCTGTTGAACTAAAGGAGCAGCTCTGATATTTTGATCCAGCACAGGCTCTTACACAGTGTGTTTCTTATAATTACTCAAAATGGGAGACTCCACTCCCAGCCAACTCTGGGAGGCTTTTGTGAATCTTTGATTTCTAACATTCTTCGCTTTTCTAACCTACTGTATGAACAGACTGCCTTGTATTGCTGACAAATTAGGTGTCTCCTCTCTAACACTCACCTACACAATATCTATGTTAAGCATTTACATTTAAGCTAATAGCCCCCGAGAATCAATTACTATAAGGAATTTTGAGTCTTTAAACTCCAGCTGATGAATCAGTCATGGATTAAAACAAGAGGAGGCAAAAATCCAGCACATCTGCACTGATTTTTTTTTATTTAAAAAATCCTTTATTTATAAAAATACTCTTTTTTTGCTTAAGAATTATTATTATTTACCTGCCTTAAAATGTGCTTTGATAAATGGATTGGAAAAAAAGCTCTGGTTTCACTACATTCTGACACACTCTGCTCAACTGCTATTTTGTATCCCTTTGCAACAGAATACAGTCTGCTTAATTGGCACACCCTGGTGGAAACAAATATGATAGCAAGCTGACCCCAGTAGACATTGACCTCTGCCAACACCCCAAAAACCTATCTAGGTTTTGTCACTAAAATGATCATTTCCACACTAGACCCTCTTAGTCAAACTTCATAAAAGATATTGTGTTAGTGGTGTGGAAATGATCATTTTAGTGACAAAACCTAGACAGTCACAGTGTGAAGGCATTGCTCATTCCTCACAGTCAGGCCCCCAAAGGTCATGATGAGCGTTTGCTCCTCTTCTCTGAGCAGTCTCAACTTTGGAGTTCCACAGCACTTATTTCATTCCTTCTTGTTCAAGTTTCAGCCTATAGGTAGTACTATGAGAATGTGGAACTGAAAGTTGCATGCATGGCCCCGTGCATGCCAGAAATTTACAGTTTTCCCTGAACTGGGCTCCAGAATCCAAGCTTTTCTTTAAACAATTAAAGAAGTTTAATTATAAAGTAATGGCCTGATTAACCCTGTTCAGATTGACAATATGGGCATGAGGTTCAGAATGTTGCCCTAAATCTTAATCTTTTAAACATTTGACAGAATTATTATTCAGAAGTGCCTTTTGTTCTTTATAGCTCTTATTATGTATTATTTCTTATCACAGCTAGTCACGCTGCTCTTTAAAAAAGGCCTTTGCTCTCAATTAGCTTCACACCTCTAGCCTTATCCCCTTTGAAATCTATTTCAATGTTCTGGTGAAAATCTTTATCACGCACAGTAGACTGGTGATCCGAGAGGCCTCTTTTTTCTCCATGGCAGTGTGATTAACAGGGATGGTGTAGGTGACAGCCCACAAGGTAAACTCTGGGAGCTGGGTGTTTGCATGGTGTTTCTTCAGCTCTGGAACTCCCTATCATCACAAATCAGGATGATCCCATATTTTTTGTCAACTGGGGGAACAATGCCATGCACCTCTGTTTGCAACTCTCCATCAGTAGTGACAACTACAGACTAGCCATCATGGTCTTTGCCTAGGAACAAATGACAAATATGTTTGAGAGATCTTACTGTATTATGTTTACGTATCATTGTACCCCAGGGATTGCATTAATTCCAGGGAGGAGGGTGACCACAGTTCCTCTAGGAACTAAGAATAGGGTGTGTGTGAGGGGGGGAGGAGAGACAGCGGGGGGGGGGGGTGTCATAAACAGATAGCTAAGGGTTAATGTCTCTTACACCTGGAAAGAAGTAATCTGAAACACCTGACCAGAGGACCAATCAGAAAACAAGACTTTTTCAAATCTGGGTGGAGGGTTTTTTGTGTGTGAGTCCTTTGTTTTTGGGTCTTTTGCCTGCACTCTCTCGGCTATGAGAAGTGATTTCTGTTTCCTGCTTTCTAATCTTCTGTTTCCAAGTTGTAAGTACAATATAGTAAGGCAGTAAGGTTTTTATTGTTTTTCTTTTTGTATTTACATGTTTATAGTCACTGGAGTGCTTTGAATTGTATTCTTTTTGAATAAGGCTGTTTATTCAATATTCTTTTAAGCAAATGACCCTGTATTTGTCACCTTGATACAGAGAGACCATTTTTATGTATTTTTCTTTCTTTTTATATAAAGCTTTCTTTTAAGACCTGTTGGAGTTTTTCGTTAGTGGGGAACTCCAGGGAATTGAGTCTGCAGCTCACCAGGGAATTGGTGGGAGGAAGAAATCAGGGGGAAATCTGTGTGTGTTAGATTTACTAGCCTGACTTTGCATTCCCTCTGGGTAAAGAGGGAAGTGCTTGTGTTTCCGAAACTGGAAATAAAGAGGGTGGAATCCCTCTGTTTAGATTCACGGAGTTTGCTTCTGTGTCTCTCTCCAGGAACACCTGGAGGGGGGAAGGGAAAAGGTTTATTTCCCTTTGTGGTGAGACTCAAGGGATTTGGGTCTTGGGGTCCCCAATATACTTGGGACCTTTTTTTTTGATCCAGGAAATCTATCTAAGGTGGAATAGGAAGGGGCAATCCTTCATGGAAGGACTTTGGCCTACTGAGGCTCCATAAGACTGATGGATGATCTCTCATAAGCTTTTACCATGCATGTAGAATCATAGAATATCAGGGCTAGAAAGGACCTCAGGAGATCATCTATTCCAACTCCCTGCTCAAAGCAGGATCAATCCCCAGAATGATATTTACCACAGTACCCTAAATGGCCCCTCTCAAGGATTGAACTCACAACCCTGGGTTTAGCAGGCCAATGCTCAAACCCCTGAGCTATCCTTGCCCCTGCAGAGGAACCTTTATTCGTTTTTGTTTGTTTGTAATGCTTTTACCTTAAGAACAAATGTGCTTGCTTATAAAGAGCTTGTGACTGCTGGCAGTGACAGCTGTTTAGAGCCTTTGCAGAGAAAGCAAAGCACAGATGCTGCCCTTGTTAGGCACTCTGGCTTGCTGGGCATATAACAGTACAGGCAGTGAAACATGCAGCCTGGAAAAAACCCAGAGAGACGCGTGTCTCCACCCAACAGAAGTGACAGCTGAGGAGCCAGGAGCCTAGAGTGGGCACCCTTGAGGCACCACAGGAAGGGAATTGTGGTGCAGCTGCCATGAACTGTGACAATCCCCTCAGAAAGTGATGAAAACAACAGGAATATTGTATGTATGATCCTTTGAGACAATATATTGCTTTTCTTAACTATGCACATGACACTTAGATACTTCTATGATTGGTACATTAAATAAACAGTTATATATATGTAACACTGGCAATATTTTCAACAAATGAGGTCCTAAGTTTGAGTTTATATGACAACTCAAAACCAGATGAGCTTTTCTTAACTCCAAGTTTCACTGCAAACAATTTACATAATCACCTCAATTATCAAAGGCACTCCCCCCTGTCATAACATTTTTTCCTAGATCTGGACTTTAGCGTCCAAAATATGGGTGTTAGCATGAAAACCTCCAAGCTTAATTACCAGCTTAGATCTGATATCGCTGCCACCAGCTAGGAATTATACAGTGCCTAGCTCACTGTGGTCTCCCCAAAACCTTCCCTGGGGGACCCCCAGACTCAGATGCCTTGAGTCTTACAACAAAGGGAAATAATCCCCTCCTCTTGTTTCCTTGTTACTTCCTCCCAGGCTCCCCTCCCTGGACGACCCTAGGAGATTCCCTGCTTCAAGTCCTTGAAACACAAATACTGAGAGATCAAATCTCCCTCTCCCCTCACCCACAGGGTATGCAAAGTCAGGCTTAGTAAATCTAACACAAAGAGAGTTTCCCCCTGACTTCTTCCTCCCAACAATTCCCTGGTGAGCGGCAGACTCAATTCCCTGGAGTCCCCACTAAAGAAAAAACTCCAACAGGTCTTAAAAAGAAAGCTTTATATAAAAAGAAAGAAAAAGGACATAAAATGATCTCTGTATTAAGGTGACAATATACAGGGTCAATTGCTTAAAAGAAAAATGAATAAACAGCCTTATCCAAAAAAAATACACTCCAGCAACTACACACATGTAAATACAAAAAAACAATATAAACCTATTGTCTTACTATCCTTGTACTTACAACTTGGAAACAGAAGATTAGAAAGCCTGGAGATTCCTGTGGTCACTCTCAGAGCCGAGAAAAGAACAGACCAAGAACAAAGGACTCACACCCAAAACTTTCCTCCACCCAGATTTGAAAAAGTCTTGTTTCCTGATTGGTCCTCTGGTCAAGTGTTTCAGGTTACTGTTTGGTTAACCCTTTTATAAGTGAAAGAGACATTAACCCTTAGCTATCTGTTTATGACACACACCCGCCCCCCAGGAAACATTCACTTTAATGAATGACTGTTAAAAATATCTATTTACAAAAGTTTGAAATGTATTAAAATATATATAATAGAAGATTACGATTTAATTAACAGTTTATCTCTGAAAAGTGGCTGTGAACATGGCATTGGAGTAATCCATGATTATTACCTATCAGTAACTTCTAAAACATATCTGCTCAGTTTTCAACTTAAAATATTTATTGTCTAACTGCCCGAACTGCAGATTCAACTGGGATCTGGGTTAAGCTGGATTCTTCCTTCTTGCACATCCTCACCAGAGAAAAAGTGTTCTGTGATCCAAATTATGCCTTCAGTGTCATTTGTACAACTCCACTGCAAAAGTGTTACTGATTGGATATTAGTGTGCAATTCCGCTGATGAAACATGAAGTAACAGAACCCAGCTCATTCTCTTAGCTGTGCAATCATAGCCAAAAAGAACTAAAAACATATCTGAATCACTCCAGTCAGCAACACCTGTGACTCTGAATATATTTGTGAGGCACACCTGTTAAGTGAGAAGATAACATTTTTACATTGGTACTTTTTGGAGTAGAACTACAATTTAAACAACCAAAATACAGCAGGGAAGCAACCTAAAGTGAATCAATGGCTTGTAAAGTAGGAAGTTAATGACACCAAATCGCAATTATAAACTGGCTTGCAGACTGCACCCAACAGGTCACATAAATAGCCTAGACGTGCCATGTATTCACTGAAAAGCGAAATGCAGTGCACTACATCAGTTCTCCTGTCAATTTTTCCACATAAGTGGTAAGTTCAGCTATATGGTTCCACCGAAGGGCCCAGAGAAGTGGACCACCCCTGTGATTGCAGGGTTAGTAAGTATTTGAAGTAGATGTCACTGGCTGTATTGTTTATCAAGGTACCACATAAGTGAATTCTATTGTACTCCTAAATTGAATCACAACCGACCAGGTTCCCTACAACAGTGCACAAATGGTGTTCTCCATCAAGATGCTAACCTGCTCTTCTCTGCTAAATAGAACTGCAATTCAGCTGCAGTCTGAAAGGAAGAAACCAGTTCTGAATACTCAGGCTGAATATTCAGCTGAACGGTTGGCCACAAGAACTCAAATCCCCCGCCCAAAATATCTGAATGTTCATTTTACTACAGTGACTGACCCCATACACACCTGCTTTTGTCTATGCTAATCATTGCTTTAATTAATTCCAGACAAATATAAAATGTGCCCCCCTGTAGGAGTCTAAATTCGCCAAAAAAGCTGTTTTCTCTTACCTCCTGTGGGCTTGGTCCAAAGCTCATTGAAGTCAATGGGAGTCTTTCAGTGGGTTTTGAATCAGGTGCCGTATGCCCAGGTCTCTTTACATTATCGTTAGCGAGATGTCCTCTCTGCTGCCCCTGAGAGTTCCATCCTGCCAGTCCTAACTCACATTCATAGGCTTGATCCTGCAGTCCCTTATTTACAGGCAACAGTCCTAGGCAATGGCACAATTCAGGTGAACAAGGGTTTGCAGATTCAGCACCAAATTTATTCTTTTTAGTTTATGTGGTGCATGTACAACATCTTCCCCAAAGTACAGCCACATTCCCATAGTGTATGTCTGCTTTCTTTTGACCACAATGCTCAAGCATAACTTGGGATGAAAGTGATGAAATAAATGTAGTGCTCGGGTCAACTCATTTCCTAGTCTGTCATAAATTGCAAGAACTCCCATTTTGGTCTTCTTACTGCTTTTTTCACCCTTTTGTACAAACGTATCTTAATGTAACACAGGATATTTTACGTAACATAAATAAATAGAAAATGACACTACATCAGTCCAACTGCTGCTAGCTGGAGTTCAAGAGTGGTACAAAAAGAAAATTGGGAAAATGTCATATATGTAAATCATCTGTGAAACAGAGTTAAAATTAATGACAAACAAAATTGAGTTCCCTTTGTGGTTGATTTTCATCTAGCTGAACCCAACAATAAAATAGTTATCAAAGAAAGCTGCCAATTAGTTGTTAATTCAAAACATCTTCAGAAAGCAGTTCCCAAATCTCAATTGATATCTCTCCAACAACCTCCTAATTGCAGCAAGTTGGTGGTAAAAAAAAACAACCCACCCCCCAAAAAACTGTATTAAATACAAAGATGTATTCAGTCTGTTGGAGTATATAATATTCTTTGTTTAATTAGTCCCATAATTTCCCCTATATACCATGAGCTCCCTCAGAAAGTTTGTGTGTGTGTGTACCCACACACATATATGAGCTGAGAGTGAGGAAGTGGACATTATCATCATCAAAAGCTGATGTCTTTATTACAGGTCACCGCCTTATCATCACTTCCTTATGAGGTAAAGCCTTTGATAGTGGGTAAAGAAAGACTATAAAGTTTTTCCTTGAGAACTTTCGCTCACATTTTTTCATTAAAGGAGGTAACCTCACCACTCCATGGAATGAGGCACAACGTCCACCCACAGATCCTGGGGATCAGCAGGAAGGCAGAACCATCTGTGTGAAGTCTATGAACCTCCTGCTGCCTCTCTGCTACCCTGTCTTCCTCCTACGTGCATTAATTTTGATTTTTTGGAAAAACTCATCAGCAACATTTAAAATAGATTGTTCAATAGGATCTCCCAAACAGGTTGTCATATGTGTCCTTCAGGCCTGTGACAAACAACTCCAGTGCCAACTAGCAAGAAGCAACAATATCTGACCATCTTCTGTGTCATAATCCAAAATCCCTGTATCTCTCAAAGAATAACCAGATGCATGGGTGAGTTCTGAAATGAGAAGGAATACAAAGCTTTAAATTTACTGCTCAGAATCCATTTATTCCTTTCAGAAAACTTTTACCTCTTCTGCCAGTATTGCATTTTAACACAACTTCTGATTGTTGCAAAAGTATTCACATTGCACATTTTACATTAGGCAATACACCATCACGTGGCAATCATGGACCGAGATCAAGACAGAGGACAGAGCTGACTATCATTTGCCAGAGCGAAATAGAGGCAAAATTCAGCCTACAATTAAAAACGCACTGATTAGCAATTGATCACTGACCAAAAAGAGCAGCAAGATGTGTGCACGCTAAAGAATTCTTGACTCCTGCTCATCTGTAATCTCAGTAACTTTGGGCAAAGAGTATAGTGCTATTTCTCTCCAAGCTTATACTTCTCCAAGAGCTACAACAGCATGTAAACTTTAAGCAGATCTTTTATGAATTGAGATAGACAAATGGAAGTTTTACTGAGCATGCAATTTAAAGAAAAAAAAAACATTCTATGAAAGTGCAGTGATTTTCTCCAGAAAAATTAACAGGAAGGCTGGCATCAGACAGACACCTTCAGCTCACAGTATAATAATTTTGACATTTTTGCAAAGGCACAAATTCAGTACAAATGTACCTTTTATACACCATCTTCCTTTCCTTTGTTTATTTTGGCTATTCATTTTCTCTATGCATAATTGGGAAGTTCCCTTGTAAAATGTCAGAAATGTCAGCAATTCCATGAATGAGTTCTTTGCATATCCTTAAAATTAAATACATAAATGTACAGAAAACTGGCCATCCAAAACTAGGAGGGTGTAACAGATGGTTGATACATTGCAAGACATTTCCATGCAATATATCTGCCAATACTTTACCAGCCAAAATAGCCAGGGCTAGTATAAGTGCTTTGCCTGGTGGCTCAGCTGAGTTCTGGGGTAGTGTGATGCAAAAGGAACAAAGAAGAAGAAATGTCACTTGAAAGAAGTGCAAAGAAGATAGTGTGAGGTGAAGGAAGGACTAAAAAAAGGACATAAAACTTTCAAAATTCTTTCCATCTTTGCTCTAATGCACCTTTCCTTTTCCCTCCCTTTATTTTCTCTTCTGTCCATTCCTGCTATTTTTTTTCTATCATCTTCTCTTCTGACACCTCATTTAATTTTTTAATAAAATCAGGCCTTGTTTAAAAAGCCTTGTTTGTGAGGGAAATAAGACAGTAGCCTGAAGCTAATGTGCATTTGAACTCTTCCACTATGCTCTGCTGAGCTGCACAGTTTCTAAAAACTTTGCCTACCTTCCTTGTGTCTGCTTGCAGGGCTAGCAAGTCATTTTATTTGCTTTCCTTTTTCGCTTTTATTTGGTGACCTTAGGTGAAATCATGGCCCCACAAAGTCAATTGGGGTAACTACCAGGATTTTACCCTTGCTTTCAAAGTGTAGGCCCAACTGAAGCGTTCCACAGGACTGCCCAGTCAAAGGTGTATTTTCTCTTGACTGGTGTTGTTACATCTGGAAGGAGCTGAGACCAATGTCTGCAAATGTATTGACAAATGGCAACCTGTTGACTGCTGTGGACTTAAAGAAGCTACAGAGGAAAAGCTACAGGGTAGATTTTTTTATATGTATTTTGGCAATATTAAACCATTCCAAAAGATGGCAGAAATGCTGCTTTAACAGTGGATAATTTTCTGGACCTCAGCAAATTAGACCTGCATGATGAAACTGGAGCTCATGATGGGGCTGTTAAGGGAAAAATGTGGAATCCTGGAAGGCTGTTGTGGAGATACTTGTATGCATTAGAATTCAACAAACAGGGATGAAAGAAAAAGAAAAAAAATGGAAACTTGTTAAAATATAACAACCTGAAAATTGTATTTTAAAAAATGTTTTGGGTATTCGGGGAGGATGGAGAATGGGGAGTACCATATCAGGTCACATTAAAACTATTTAATAGATATGTTTGGAAATTTCTTTTGGCAAAGGTATATTTTCTGCTAGACAGGTTCAGCATATTGTTGTTGGGATTGGCTCTAGCTGTGAGTATGAGTAAAAATAGTGAGAAGATTCACCCATCTGTGGGCTCAGCCTAAATATCAAGGCGTCTAATGGGTCAAATTCACCCCTTGCATAAGAGGTTGCCATACCCAATATCTTAAAAGGCCATTTTGCCCCCAAATGTCAGCACTGAATTTGAACCCATATATTTTGGTTTTGCATACGATAGAAACAGGGTTATAAATTATTTTATCAATGGAGAAAAACCTTTTCAGGACAACAAGATCATGTTCCCTGGCAAGGTATTGGATCTGAATCAAGAAGTGTTAGCAGCAAGTATAACATGACAGATACAGTAAGATCCTGAATATCTCTGCAGAACCAACCTTTGGCTCCTCCATTACATGCTGCATTTTTTGGCCTTCAGAATTATTTACTTTCTCCACATTCATTCAGTTAAGGACATAGCTGTCTTCTCTATTGTGTACAGATATGATGGGCAAGTAGCAAAGTTCAGATCTGAATCTTAACTTCTGTTAAACTTAGGATTGTTCTGCTCCAGCATTCTGCTTCTGCCCATTATTCAGGGAGAGGTCAGCAGTGAAGTTAGGGTCTAGACTCAAACTTCCCGGGCCTTTAGATCTGGGATTTAAGATCAGAACTGCTCTTTGGTTAATCTACAAATGTGATGAATTCCTTATTACATAGATTATGATGCCTTTAAGAGACACCAGAGAGGAAGCTGGTCCCTGCTACAAAGGAAAGGACAACCAATTTTAGTCACCAATTAATAGAAAGGATGTAGAGAAACTGGAAATGATAGAGAGGCGAGCAATGAAGATATTCAAACAGATGGAATGCAAGCCATATGAGAAAGGCTGAAGGAACTGGGTATATTTCATTTGGAAAAGAAGATTAACAGGGGACATGATAGCAGTCCTCAAATACTTGAAAGGCTGCCATAAAAAAAATGGAGACTAGTTTGTTCTCTCCACCTACAGAGGGCAGGACAAGAGGCAATGTGTTCAAACTGCAGCATAGGAGATTTAGATTAAATCTCAGGAAAACTTCCTAACTGTAAGAACAGTAGGACAATGGAATGGACTGCCTAAGGAGGTTGTGGAAGCTCCTTCTCTGGAGGTTTTCAAAAGGAGGCTGAGTAGCCATCTGTCTTGAATGGTTTAGATAGAACAAATCCTGCATTTTGGCAGGGGGTTAGACTAGGTGATCCTTGTGGTTCGTTCTAACCCTATGATTCTATGACACTATTTTCAGTGGAGGTTGGAACCTGTCGAGCTGTTAACACAGTTGACCAGAAAGTAGCATAAAGGATGTGCAGCACAGATTCAATGCTCTATTCTCATACGTATTTTCCATCTCTATCTGCAGTATTGTGGTCCTTTAGATAGATCTAACAGAGACCAACAGCTCTAACATGAAGGTAAGTTTGTTTCACAACGTGTACTGACAGATCATTGGAAAGCCAGCCCAACTAAAGCCCAGTTGAAAACATCACTTGCATTTGTGATTATCTCAGACCCTGAGAACTACTCCCTGGGAGGCTAATGAGAGGGTCCCATAACCCCTCGTACAATCCCACTATATCAACAAGAAAAGACACTGAAGTCAAGCACAGCCAAACACAAATCCTGACTTCATTAAGATCACGTTGTGCTTTTTGCTGTCACTGTTTTCTATCTGGAGGGAAATGTCCTCTTCCGGATATTTTCTCCTCTCATCTCCCTTTTTAAGAAGCTGGTGGCTCTGCCTCTTTCTTCCTGTGGGTAATTGAAAAAGCTACCACAAAAAAAAGTCATCATTCAATATCTGCTTTGTCTCCTATAATAAAATGGTCTTCCTTTATATCACACTTTTATATGCCTGACAGCAATGCTTGACAGTTAGTAATAAAACTCAACTCATAATCTGCTTTCAGTTAGAACAGTCATCCTGAAACGCTTTGGTATTCTTGTCAAAAATAATAATTGTTCATTGTCAACATTAACCCGCTTGAGTCAGCAGATCCATCATTTCCATTGCTCAACTTAATGGAACAAGCATGAGTGCCTAGAAAAATCAGTTGCTGATGTAATGAACAGGACACTTGTTGTTTTATTCTGCTAACTTCTTCCCCAAAAGTATTTCATTTAGGCATATAGTGGGCCTCATACAAAATTTTCTGCTCCTAGTGCTTTCTGGAAAAAACCTGGGATTTTGGCAAAATGAAAAATTTCACAGAAACTGTCTGCTTTCCTCAAAAAAGTTTGATTTTTCATCAGAAAATGAAAAGCAAGAAGTTTTCAGATTTTTGATGAAAAAGTTGAAATTTTCTTTGGGAAATTTAAATTACAATAATTTTGGTTTTTGTCAAAAATTTTCATGGAAAAAAATCCATTTTCCAACCAGATCTAATACTTAGAGCTTGGCAAAATGGCTGAAAAATCTTTCATGAAGTCATGTATTAGTTTTTTGACAGTTTTTTTTATATATTTTATATATTATATATTCTAACCCCTTAGAAGTTAAGTATCTGTGAAATTTCAAGATCCCAAAATGTTTCACAGATTGGCTTGAAAAATCCATAGGTAATTCAAAAGTTTGACACATTCAAAATTTCATAGCAGTACCATGGCAGCCATCTTTGGCTTATGGAATGAAGCTAGGGAGGGAAAGTGCAACACAGAGAGTCCCACACAGATTTATAACTTATACACAGACACACAGCAGGTCAGGTCAGGAAATTTTGGATCTGGGCAAGAATTCTGCTTTCATCTTCAGAAATGACAAAGATGTTGCTGCCCTTGGAAATTCCTCACTATGTGATTTGGCTGGTTTAGAGGGTCAGCCTAGAGCAATAAGATAGTGATAGCAACAACAAAGTCTTGAAATGGGGAAGCAGCTATAATATCTTTTTGCTGAGTGACAACAGGCAGTGGGCCAGACTGGAGTGGTCTCCCATTGCTTTGCAACTGCTCCCTCTGAATGTGAACTCAATGGGAGTTTCACTTGAGTAAGGAAACTAGGGTAATCCTCAACTGGTGAGTTAGGCCAAGGTTAGGTCTGCTGGGTGTGCCATAAACAGACTAACAGGGCTCAGGATCTGGCCTTTTATGTTTAATTTAAATGTCAAATCTGTTTGATACATCTGTTGACAACACAGTCTTTAGAATGGCCATGTGGCAAACAATTCACTGAACACTTCAGTGTTGCCCTCCCTTTAGCACTACGTCAGTGTTGCAAAGATACATCCCTTAATTATTTCAGGATCAAAATATTAGGTGAAATCCGCATTGCATTGAAGTGAATAGCAAAACTCCATGTGAAGACTTTTATGGGGGCAAGATTTCCCCCACAGCAAGCATGGGAACTTTGCCATCACATTCTGAAAATAATCGCAAAAGTTTGATTAAAATCATTTTATTAGGGACCTCGATGGTACTCTGTCAAGAAATAAGCAAGTGTGGTTTCTTAAAGGAAAATTACATTGTCATGCTTAATAACAGCCACTGTTGCCCACTGAATACTGCCAAAAATACTGTTTTGAAGATTCTAGTAGAACATAGAATAAAACAGCAAAGGTTAATTCACTTTGCTCTGGATTCTCTGTTCACTTATTAATTTAGTTTCCTATTTTTGTCTGTTTTATAATTGCATGATTATTGTTTGGTACTGTCAGTTTACATTTGGAGTTAGAGCACTTTTCTATTATTAAAGTCTATCATGTCAGTTAGGCTGTCTTGCACACATGCTAAGTTAATAGCATAAAAATCATTATAAAAGAGTTCTTGCTTACAATGGGTTTTGTATAAAGGACGCTCCTTAAATTTTGGAAATAACTCAACCACAGTCTTCCAAAATTCTGCTTGCCCATGACAGGTCATTGCTCCTTTTTTCTATGGGCAAATAATAAATCACTATTTTTTATTATTATTATTAATTGTTATGGTAAAGGGTAAGCTAGTTGAATTTCTATATTGACTGGTAAATTTTATTTACATATTTGAGGCTAAGCATTTAACTCCCCAAACAAAATGACCTCAAGAAAAGTCCAAAGTTGAGATGAGTGGTCTGATTCTCCTTTGTCTTCTATTTTGTGAATATATCTATTTTCAAATTTTGTATTATCTTGCTCTGGCAACACTTCACATCCATTTTGCACTCGCTTTGTGCACATATAAATGACTACAGCACATGCAAGACAATGCAGAATCAGTCCTATGATAGGTTTCATTTTAACAAACAGAAGCATTAAGAGTTGTGGAATTCAGAAAAAGAAAGGAGGGAAAAAGTCAAAAGACTCATAACATATTTTTAAGCTCTTTTCATGTAAATGGCCAGACATGTTTAACATTTTTGAAAAATATGTTCCTGGTTTGACCATTTGTTTTCCAATTTTTAGCCTAGAGAAACATTTTTATAACAGAGTTATAAATACTGCTCTTCCTGTCATTGGGAGTGATGCACATGTGTGAGACACACTCAAAGGATGGAAATGCTAGTGTCACCTTAAAAAAAGTGGTGTGAAAATAGTGCCTCTAAATAACAACATGAAATAACATGGACTAAAAATAAATGGGCTAGGTGGTAAAAGTTGCTTACCAAGCTTTCATTTGAAAATTACAATATTTCAGGTCATGAGGCACTGAGCAGCTGACTGAGAAATGCCATTTTCTTATACTTATCGGGCACATTCCTGTATCAGTGTGTGGTCCTCATGGCTCCTCTTGTTCTCTATTTCAAGTGCAGCTCTTAAACGTCCTTGAGTACACTGCTTCCGGTTTACAGCAAGAGCAGCTGCGAATTCTGGGAACACCATCTGCATTTACTGAACTATACCTAAACCTCTGTGCCTTCTCAAAATCCTATGTTGCCTCCTGTCATGCCCTTTGAATCACTAACTCACCAGTGCTCAGTTTAGGGCAAGGACAGTGGTGTTCTACCATTGCCAAGCGTCATGTTCATTTCTCTGTATTATGCAGAATCCTCCCTGCACTGTCTCCGAGGAAATGTTGAGTGCTGGTGGTTTGACTCCCAAGACTCTTTCAGTAGCTTGTAGTATTGAGTCCTTAACAAAATGCTAAATAAACATGCATCTGGACATGGACAATGTACAGGGACAGCGCTGAGAAAAGTTGTCTGGACTTGACCTAACACTCAACAGAGGCAGCCACAAGAAAACACAACACAATATATTAAAATGGATTATACTACGATAATTAACTAGTTTACTTCAGGTCTTCTCAAACGGCACCATGTCATATCCTCTCTAGTATCATGAAACTCCTCTGTGAATTAGATATAGTAAAATTAGAACTTTTTAGCACTGGGTAAATAATGTAAAAATTTTCCAAAATGTTTCATGTGAATTTTTAAATTAATTCACTGTTGGTTATGTTCACCATTCCTTTGAAGGTCACTTTCTGTGATCATTCAAATGATTGAATTTTACTACAAAGCAAGTTCGCAGAAAGTGAATGCAAAATTTACACGCGCAGATCCTTAAAACACAATGTATGCCAGTCATTGAATAGTACCTTACTCTACTAACAGTCCCATTGACTTTGGGTAAGAATGAAAAGGAAGGTTAAGCTAGGTCTAGGGTCAGATGGAACTAAATTACCACTCATTTCTTGAACTGTCTAAATCTCTTCCCTAATAAATTACATTTTTAATGAAATTTTAACCTCAAAAATATTGTCCATCCAACAAAGGTTCTGAATCCACAAAATTTGCACTGGTTTAAAATTTTCTGTAATAAATCCTCCCACCTCTGTACATTCTCTACATTTCTCAATTCTCTACATTTCAATATAGTTTAGCATCCTTCCTGTTAGGCTAGGGAGCACAGTGTTTCTGAATATGATGTCAAAGAATGATAAGACAACGTTATGTTCCTTGATGCAGGAGAAAACAATATAAATATAATTCATGATGATAATAATCACAGATATGTTTATAATACAGGATTGAAATTAAACAAAAAAAAGCATGTACTTATCACAAAGATAAGAGCTTTATAATGAAAATCACAGTACCCAGTCAATTGTTACAGATAATTTGATTATGGTTAAGTTGTGACATGAGAGGCCTTCTGTGTAATTATACCAGCAGCATCTACGGTGTTATAAAAAGTTAACATTAGGGTTGTGGATTTCTAACTGGAAAGTGCCAGAGTAATGAAATATATAATAATTTTTTTTGAGGCCAAACAGAGATACAAAGTTTGTAGGTAGTGTGAACATATTAGTATCTACACTGGTAGGAGATATAGTTTGGGAGTGTTATTAGGTTATTAGAACTGATAGCAGAAAGATGATGTGAAGATGATATGCTTTAAAGCTTCTTTTAGACCAAAACAATAGTGTTATGTTGCATTGCATTGTGCCTGCCATTAGCACTGTGCAGCCTAGGCCAGAGAACCATGTAAAGAAATTGACAATGAATGGTGTTTTTTTAAACCATGTCCAGGTCATCTCATACAAATAGCAGATAGGTTTTCCTTGGTGTCCAAGCAGTGCAGCATAAGTAGCACATTGGCAGCAATCAAACTTCCATGTATAGCCTGCTACTATGCTACCTGCTATACAGTTCAAACAACATGATTGCAAATTCTCATGATTAATCTGTTTCTACAAAGTTGGCTTAGAAACACCATTCTTGACAGTCCCAGATCCCACAGAACACACAGATGCATAATGCACAGGAGTGTATGTCTAAGAGAAGGGTAAGTTTGCGGGTCTCACGGTTATTAAAAAAAAATAATTAAAAGAGCCAGTTTGATTCAATTCAGAAATTGAAGTGAATGTACATTGGTATATTGCCTACTCTTCCTACGAACTTCCTTTGCGCCTCTCTCTCTCTGACTCTGTGCAAGTACTGGAAGTTCTGAAGTCCTGGACAGGGATGAGTTAGGCAGGGAGTCACTTCCCCTGTGAGTAATGTACCTTGATATACTTGTTCCTATTTTACCCTAGGCAGGAATGTTGTATGCCTAGCATGACCAGATGTCCTGATTTAATAGGGACAGTCCTGATATTCAAGGCTTTGTCTTATATAGATGCCTATTACCCTCCACTCCCTGTCCTGATTTTTCACACTTGCCTTCTGGTCACTTTGTGTATGCCTCTGCCCATGCAACACAACAGGAATCAGCAAGACACAATAAATGTGGAACCCCACAATGCTATTTTCCTAAAGTTCTTTTCCAGGGTGGAACTGTATTTTATAGAAGTGTTGTAAGATTAGTTAATTAGTGTTTCCACAGTATTTGAGGAAGTAAAATAGTCAATATTATTATCTTGTTGAACTCTCATATTCATATTCTGAAATTTCAAAAAAATGATACCTTAGCTGCCAATTCTCTGCTTCTGAGGTGGTAGTGGGTCAAATTCCTGTTTAAAGAACTGTGTGCTGACTTTTTATTTTCTGTTTGCTTAGAAACAGACAGACTAGATACTGTCTTCACGAGGAACTTCAGAATCACAAAATACTCTGGCAGATGTAAAACTTATGCTCAGTGTAGCCAAAGGCAACGTGCCCCAAAGAAGAACTCAAAGAAAGCTGTATTCAGCTACAAAAACACATTTAATCCACTTCACAGAGCATTTAGTGTTGATTTGGTTAGTGCAAATGTGATATTTGCGTCAGATTTTTGAGTCTTTAAAGCAGGTAAGAAAAAGGTCAGCCAGGTACTATTCCCCTAACATTTTTTTCTAGGCTGGACTGAATATGTGTATGCTATTCTTCGTGGAATTACCTTAGACATAGCAAAATTAAACTAGATGAAGAGAAAAATACAATAAGTATTAAAATGTGTTACCAACTCTCATTTTAAGGCTCTCTGTAATTGCATTAACTGCAAGTAACTTTTAGGTCTCATACTACATCAGTTCACTGGAGACTCAAAAAAGCTTTCAAGCTACAAGGTAGGTCTAGACCTGGTTAGAGCATTCTCTTGAATTCTGAACTAAAACCTCATCAATCCCTAAAGTCTCTTCCTCCCCTCCTTATGAATAGAATCTTTCTTGCATTGTTGTTGCTGCTGTTGTTGTACATTAACTACCCTTCCCCCTTTCCACTTACTAAACAGATTGTGAAAGGCTTATTCATCTGAGAAAGGGCAAGGAAACCCTTTGTATTGAACCTGTTCAGAACTTTAATAAAGCAATGAAGTGAGGTTTTTGAGATGTGCTGCAGCTCTACAGATCTGCTTTTGTTTTATTTCTGTCTCTGTTTTATTTTTTTAAAGAAACTGAAAGACTTTCATTGGGGAAAGACTTGAACACTAAGCCTTAAGCTTATTGTAGCCTCTTTCTCTTTCTGATTTTCTAATAGGTGAGTTTGGAGGGGCATTGAATAATACAAAAACACTCTTTATATTCATAAGTGCAGCCTTGCAGTTAGCCTCTGCCAGAAGATTTAGAAATTGGAAGTGGCTAAAAAAGAGAGTCCATCGGTTGCATAAAGAATTTACTTGTAACCCACCCGCTACCACATTAATCTAATAATTATTTGACAAACCATAAATCAAAAACAGGCCTGCAAAAGTTTGTCAGTGTGGTATTTTTAACTTTTTAATTTTTTTTATTTGCCATATTTAACCAGTAAACTGAGCCAACATTTTATGCAGATAACAAATAGCGGCACATCCCAGAAGAAAAGAGATATAGTTATAGACTAAGGAGGTGTCACAAATATTCCTGAAATCCTATTAATCACAGTCAGAGATCCCCAAGAATCATCCTCATTTCTCATGCATTGCTTCTTCAGCCCTCATTTGTGGGGGTCACAATGAATACACAGACACACACACACAGCTGAGAAATCTTGGTTACTGCAAATATATTTGTATCAATCCTAGTACAGTCCACATGAAGTAAGTTCATTATATCAGAATTATATAGACTAGCAATACAAAGCACATATTTCCACAGAAGCTTTCTTGAGAGCTTCAGGTTAGACTGTCAGCCAACTAGTTTTGTAGTCATCTATGTCATCTGAATACATTCTGGATTATTGCAGTAACAAATTTGTGATAAGCAAATCATTCATATACCTGGGGAGCTCCTGCTTTTAGTTCTTTTCCAATTCATGCTGTACCTGTGGCAAGACTTAGGCACTTAGGACTTGCAGTAGGGGTAAAATCTCATTAATGGAATATGGCCCTTAGGAATTTTTCACTTGAATGATAGCATTATGGAATTATTATCCTTCCTATTTTCAAAATGTTATTTTAAAATGTTGAGTTGTTCAATGCTTGCATACTAATGGCAAAACTCCCACTGACTTCAATGTGGCCAAGATTTTTATCCTGGATATTTTACCACATGCAACAGCAAAATGCACAACATTAACAGGCTTAATTCTCTTCTGCAGCCTATGCAACACCATTGAATGACATTTCAAATCTATCTGTTAAAGAAGAAGCTGACGATAATGCTTGAGAATCAATAAGACTTAGGCTCCTAAATGCCTAAATCACTTTTGAAACTGGGATTTTCAAAAATGATTGATTTCAATGGGAGTCAGGCATTTT
Organism: Gopherus flavomarginatus; assembly: GCF_025201925.1. Lineage (NCBI taxonomy): Eukaryota > Metazoa > Chordata > Testudines > Testudinidae > Gopherus > Gopherus flavomarginatus. The sequence continues at coordinate 56,392,601 of NC_066621.1, forward strand.
TGAGATTCATAGTAGGCATCTATCTGTGTCTTTAGGCACCTAAATACCTTTTAAAGTGTGGCCCTTAGGTTCCTAAGTCACTTAAAGTCAGTTAGACAGTTTTACCCTGTGTCCTACATAAAGTCTTAAATAAAGATCAAATATAGACTTAAGACAATTGTAATAGTATGTACATTATATAATAATGAAGTGATGAAATATTTAACATTTAATAACTAAATAAGACAGTATCTTAGATATGCAGTTGTCATAGCTTAATAAATATGATTTTAACAGTCACCTAAGATTTAATGTACAGTAACCATTTGAAACTAGATCTTGCTGTTTATATATAAACGTGTGCTTACTGTAAGATAATTTATATGCCACTTCATAACTAAGAAAGTATTAATGGGTGCTTTTAATTGTGAAGTGGATGCTGATATACATTGTTTTTATCTTAAAAATACAGTTTAATAATGAATAATGCTAAATCAGACACTGATCTTGAAAGTTAACCAATAAGATGTGTATGTAAATATTGAAAAACACCTGCCCGATAGTTAGGCTAGAAAATAACTGTGGTAACTCAGACACCATTGTGTGAGAACTGTTGGCACATGTTGGCTTTTTAATGGCAACCACTGTATGCAGAAATGGCCCAGAGGAGTTCAGACAGCCATGGCAAAACAAGAAAGAAGTACCATCAGTACAGTTTGCTCATGCTGCTGCTCCCTCTGATGCTGACACATTTGATGTCCAAAAAACTGCTGCTTCTACGTCCTTCTCTGTTGATGTCACTGCAAATTCTAGGGAGATGGGCCGAAAGCTCTCTGTTTTCTCATGCCAAGATGTGGACAATTATTATTTTAACTCCCCTAAAATATTGAATCACTAGTGCAAGTTGAGATGCGGTTGCTGCAGCTCTGACAGTAACAAAAACAACACTAGCATATTAGCACATGGAAAAGCACTACTCGTATGGATAGTAGTATATTGGATGGTAGTATATTAATAGAAGAACTCTCATTCTACAAACAACAAACAATAACAACAACAAAAAACCCTGCCATTTTCAATTACCAACTTTTTGAATATATTACATTACGTCTTGTCTTTAAAATTGCATTCACTCCTGTTTGCTATATCACTGGCTGTCAAGGTATTTTTCCCACTTTGAACTTTAGCGTCCAAAAAGTGGGGACCTGCATGTACCCTCCTAAGATTAATTCCTAGCTTAGATCTGATAGCACTGCCACCAGCCAAAATATAGTGTTTGGCACACTTTCTGTTCCCTCAAAACCTTCCCTGGGGAACCCAAGACCCAAACCTCTTGGGGACTTAAAAAAAGGAGAAATAAACCATCTCCCCTCCTTTCCCTCTCCAAGACTTTCCCCTCCCTGGGTTACCCTGAGAGGCTACACTGATCTGAACTCCTTGGATCTTCAAACAGAGAGGAATTAACCTTCCCTCCCTTTCTTTTTCCCCACCAGTCTCTGGTGAGTTCAGACCCAATCCCCTTGGGTCTTAAACAAGGAAAAAAATCAATCAGGTCTTTAAAAAAGAAAGCTTTTAATTAAAGAAAGAAAAAGTAAAAATTATCTCTGTAAAATCAGGATGGAAAATGTTTACAGGGTATTCAGTTTCATATAGACTAGAGGGACTTCCCTCCGCCCCAGCCTGAAATTCAAGTTACAGCAAACAGAGGTAAAAATACTTCCAGCAAAATACACATTAACAAGTTAAGAAAACAAACATAAGACTAATCCGCCTTTTCTAGATAGTACTTACTATTTTGAACATGAGAGACTGTTTCAGAAAGATTAGGGAAACCTGGGGTGCACGTCTGGTCCCTCTTAGCCCCAAGAGCGAACAAAGAACAAAACAAACAGCACAAACAAAGACTTCCCTCCACAGAGATTTGAAAGTATCTTGTCCCCCGATTGGTCCTCTGGTCAGGTGTCAGCCAGGTTCACTGAGCTTCTTAACCCTTTACAGGTAAAAGAGACATTAACCCTTAACTATCTGTTTATGACACTGGCTCTCTGACTTTTTACAAATTAATAGTTGTATATATTCTCCTCTTTAAGTTAGGCATGCCGGTACATTTGTTTGTATTTCATATTTATCTGTTTGTAGAAATGAGCTGAGGAAGTTGTGTTTTGGTTTTGCAAAATGTTTTGACTTGGATTTTGTGTTTTTCAAAACCAGAATCAGGGGTGGCTGTAGTCCATGCTCCATTTTCATCTGAACCACCTAACTTTGAGGTAGGGGGTTGAGGTGGAAAGTTCTACGACTAGCTCATCTTCAATTTTTTTCTTTGCAGTTTAAGCTCTTGCATGTTTCAGTCTCTCTCTATTCCAGTTTCATTCATTCACGGCCAGATTTTGATACCCTTACTCCAGTTAATATCATGAGCAGTCACACTGACTTCCAATGGGCTATTACTTGTGGAGTAAGATACTACTCAACATGAGTAAGACTATTGGAACCTGACCCTTGTTATGTGTAAAATCAAACTATTTTTAAAAACTATATCTCATTTTAATATAAAATGCTTTATAAAACACAAAAGCCAGAAATATGGTCATTTTCAGAAGTCTGGAGGAATAACAACAAGGGATGGAAAAGGATTGGAAAGGTCTGGCATGGAAAAATATGAGAGAATAAATGTCAAGCCCAAAAACATTTGCCAGCAACAATAGCAACAGTAACTACAGTAAATCGTTCTGTAGTGTTTCAGGCTTTGGTGACTATAACAGTGCCACTATTCTATGGTTGGGTTGCCACCTTGGTTTTGTTTTTTTCTTACTGGTTGTTACTCCATTTCCCCTTGTGTTCCTTTTATCTTCATGAAAGATTTAAATGAAGTTTGATTATGTTTTCTAAGTGTAAAAAATAACTGTCTGGCTATAATGCCAGGACACTTTTTTAAAAGAAGATCTTATTTTCCCAACTGGGGACTTTGGACGCAAACTGGCTAGGCTTTGAGTTTGCTTGGAAATCTTTAAGTGGAAAGAGAATATCTCCAGACTCACACAGCTCTTCCATCTGCTTTGAAATTTTTAAAAAAATCAGCTATCTTATCATATCAACTGAACTCAATGAACAGCTCACAAAAATCTTGTTAAAAGCTTTAATGGCCAAATGTATTCTTTAATCGGGAATCATATGTGGTGGTTCTGCTAAAATCCGTTTTTTATGTTTTTCTAGCACCTTAAACATAAGGAAATTATGGAGCTGATTTTACATAAAGCATAACAGCTATCACAAAGATTGTTGTAATTCGCTTTGCGTTACGTTGGTCGGTAAATGTCAATGTTGGACTTAACATATTTTTCCAGGAGAGAGAATTTCTCATTTTAGTTCTGTGCCAGTGCTGGATTTTATTCAGTCAAGAACAAAATAGACCAAACATTCTTCCAGCTGTTGTATCACAAGGCAACTTTTTCTTGACAAGACTGATTGCTTTTCTTAATCAGTTTGCATTTGAAACACCTACAGAGGAATGAGAGCACAAACCACAGCTATACATTTAATTACTGCAATTGACAAAAAGGATAGTGCTGGACTTGAGTCAAATTCCTAAAAAGTCTGAAACATCAATAAAAGTGTCTGAAAAAAACCCACCTTCGCTATTTTAGTTTCTAGCCAAAGCCATGAACAGATACTTTGAATATGTAATTGAACTTAATGCACCAAATAAAAAACAAAGGCACTGGGGTTGTTACATCAAATCTCACATTTAAAATCTATGCCTTACAACTGATAAGCTTTTTTTCTCAAAAAAGATGAGAAAAATCTTCATATTTCAGTGTTGCTTAAGTAAAACTGGCATAATAAAAGCAAATATGTGAAGAAAGAAAAGGCAAAGTAGGGTCAGGCTCCAGCTCCCAGCAATATCGTACCATGTAAAGTCTTAAGTAATGAACTTCATTAAAAAGTAAATTAAGTATTTCTCAGGCAGCTGTAAATGAGATTCTTTTCTATAGACTCCGGCTGAAATGCTGATATATGTATCAGAGTAAATAAGCACCAGTTACTTTAATGGAAATGCTGATCAGATAGATGTTTAAGTTCTATTGCAAAAGCACAAATGGTTCACATACACTATCTTTTCTTCTGGCAGGTTATTTACATTAGTTTTGAGGGGTTACAAAAGAATTAATTTTAATGATCATTCACAAAGGGAGTCTGATATCCTGATCATGACTAAAATGTATTTCCCTGAAAAGCAGTAACATTATTATAAACATTTTAGAACAGATAATATACTAGATATGTATTCACTATATGCCACATCTTGCAAGATCCTGAATGCCTTCAAGAGATGCTGAGTGCTTTCCTATTCCCATGGACTGCAAGGCTCCACTGAAGTCAATAGCAAAACTCCCACTGATTTAGATAGAGGCAGAATTCCATGTGTGTGCACGCACGCATGAGTATGTGTAGATGTCCATGTGACTTTATATTATTTAAGTTCACCAATCAGCTTCTCTGTATGTTATTTGAACCCCACATCTTTGAATGAAACTTTAAAGGACTTTTAAAAACAAGACTACAAAATTAGCAGACTAAGTAAATGTTGTTGTATACTGTGAAAATGTTTTAACTGTCTTTCAGTGGATAGTTCTGCATTTACTATTTTGTTGGTTCTGTGAAAAGTTAGCACCATATTTCGGCACAGTAATGAAGCATCGTTCCATGTCTATGTCTGCACTAGTATGCATATTTGGTTACTGGACTGCGAACATGCTGGCACGTATTCCCTATACCTGTCTTAATTAGCCACATACATTGTACTGGACATGGGTATAATACTGTGTACATGCATATACCTACATCCCCACTGGCACTGTTGTTATGCCAGAACACTCAAGTCAGGGAAGTCATACAAGTGCAGAAGTGGGTTGCTACTGCCCTGTGGAAGCGGGTCACTCTAGACAAGGTTTGTTACAAATCACTGTGGGGTTGGAAATATCACTGTAGTAGTAGTTCATGCTACTAGTTCAAGAACTTGAATAAGACGATTGAAAACATCAACTCAACACTGTGATAATACCTTTGAAAGTTACCGTAATTATTTGAGGCCTGTGTACAACCACAATCCCATCAATGAATACTGTGATCTACCCAGGGATGATTGCCATAAGAAAAGTTCCACAGATAACAGCTGGATTTGAGAGGCTGGGATTTCCTAAGTGTGTCATATCCAAATACTATGCCCACCGAAAGGGGCAAGTGAGCATGTGAGCCAAAAACTTTATTATTCACTTATTCTACAATTCTTAATGGGCGATAGAGGCAGATTCATGAATACAAACATGGGAAACAGTGGAAAGGTGGGTCAGACAGAAACATGTTTGCAATATGATGGCACTTGATAGTTACACCACTCCAATGCACATGAATTGTGGGGCCCAACCCCAAACCTGAAAACATCTTAGGTTCATCATACTTAGGAAGGAGGATCCACACACAAGTCAAGGAAACTATAATATTTATTAAAAGTAAATATGGAACAAGTAAGTAAAATATTTTAAAAAATAAATGTAAACAAACATACTGGGACTGAATCCACGAACAATGGCCAAATGTTAATATCTCTGAACCTGTTTCCTCGTCTTCCACCTGACAATGAGGGGAAATAATTCTTGGAGACAAATGGGGATGATACCTGTGCTGGGTTGGGGGCAGGCATTTGGTGGAGTTCAGCAACTCCTTTAGATATACTGTTCCCCTCTTAGACACTCAAGGAGGTCTCTCTGACAGGGGTTTTGGGTGCTGCTGAAGGTTGTGGTCCTGGGAGTCCTGCAGGCTTTTCCTGGTCATTCCTAGGATATTGGGCTCTCTGCTTCAATAGCACGCTGGGCAGCAATCAAAGGAGGAGGAGCAGATAGTGGTGTTTGATGAACAAGTGCAGTGGCCAGGGAAGCAAGTGGGCCATGAACTTATTTGGCCACCAGTTCTATCAGACCCTCTGTTAGGGAATACTCCCATTCCCTGTGGCATGCCTCCTGATTCATGAACTGGTTCATCAGTCTCTCTTCCTGATGAAGAGCCCAATCTTCCTGTAAGACTCAAACTGCTCCTGGTTCCTCCTATCTGTGACAATGAGCAGCTCCTCCAGGGTCCTTAACTGCCTCTTCTGTCTCTGGGGTACTGTTCCTACCCTCCTAGTGGAATGAATTTCCTCTTGGGAGCTGAAGGTCCTGCCAAATCAAAGACAAGGGAAGTACTATATATTTTTTTCCTTTGGAAGAAGCCAAGAAATCCACCTCAGTAACTTAATTTTGCTGTAGGCCATAATTTTGATATTTTTCAGGATCCCAGGAATGTGACTGTTAGACTCTCCTTGGTTCTTAAACAACTTTTGCAGACCATGAGGAAGGAGCAGATGCTACTAATTATAAGATACATGGAGTAGTGTTTTTAAAAATTTTAAATTTTCTTAGTGTCTCGCAGAAGGGTGGGTCGTGTGTGTCAGTTCCTTCAAGGGGCTATGTTACAAGTTTGCAGTTTCTTCATTAAAGGCAGTCAACATTTGGAGAACATAGCAGTTTTCAGATACCAGAATGAAAAAGAAAGGTGACTTTCTACTGCTGTGGAGGACACCCAGCAATCTGCATCAGAGAGATAGTTCTGAGAATAGTCATACCTCTACATATTACTGAAGGGAGAGGTCCAGTCAGCTATGAAGATGGACCAAGCAGATTTGTGCTATTGTTAAATCTCAAGACCCAGCTGAGTTTCTGCTATACCAGAAAGTGGCTGAAATACACTTACAGGACTGGGAGACAATTCAGCTAGAAATTGACTATATTCTCAGCTATCATATGGAGTTTTCATTCAAAGGGAGATGTGTATCACAAAAACCATCTGTGCCACCCCTCCGACTGAAATTTTATTTGGTTCACTGAAGTTTCAGATCAGCATCACAGGCCCCTTTCCTCTCCACAGGAAAGGGATACTGTACTGTGTTTAACCCTGCCCAACCAGGTACTTCTCACACTTTTATTTCCCTAGCCTGTGCAGCATGGGTCTGTGCTGGGAGATCCCAGTAGGAAAAATACATATAATACCAGTGATGTAAGAATTTTAAAAAACTGGCATTCAGTTTAGAAAATATTAATGTACGGAGATCCTCACTGGGCACACATCAATTTGTTTGCACAATACCCTGTACAGGAAAGCAAGAATGTGTGTTGGGTGGAGATGCACTGAAAACAGGAATTACTTTGAAACCTTATAACATGCAGCAAGTTGGCTTGGCATTTCAAATTTTTAGGGATGAGCTCCCGCAACCCTCAACCTTAATGTATTTATTTTTTTATTTTGGCCTTTCGACAGCCCTCTAAATCTTCCCTATTTCTGTCTGGCTTGATATTTGTCTTTTTGTAGTGTTCATTTTGGGGTTTGAACATCATTAAATATGGTCTTTAACAGAGCTGGTTGGGAATCTTCTGTCATAATGATTTTTCAATGGACAATGAAGTTTCTGTATAATTGGAATGTTCCATGAAAAAAATTCAGTTTTGCTGATTTTTTTTATTATTCCATCTATAAAATTGAAATGAAATGTTTCATTCTGGGTTAGTTCTGTATTAAACAGCATCAGCCTAAAGTGCAACAGTGCCACATGGGAGCTGAAGTTTGAGTGCTTCATGCCTCTCTCTTTCCTAGTGGTCGGGCTTCTCAGCTGGACTGCATCTCCTAGGATGATCTCCCCTCTTACTAAGCTGTGTAGTGCATCCTGGGAGTCACATGACTGTGTTCATAATTCTACATAATGGAACCTACCAGTCACACATACTCCCCTTGCTTTCCACCATCCTGAAGCTTCTGGGATGCAGATGGATTGAACATGGCCAGAGGAGCAATGGTCATTAGGTTGACAGGCCTGGGAATCCTGTCCATCAATCCTGAACCCCACTGAGGTAGCTTTGATCCATATTTGTGAGTAATAAAATATAGAGAACAAATGGATATGAACTAGTCATCTGTAAGTTTAGGCTAGAAATTAGATGAAAGTTTCTATCTTCAAAGGAGTGACGTTCTGGAAGATCCTTCCAACAGGAGCAGTAGGGGTAAAAAACCTAATTTGTTTCAAGCCTGAGCTTGATAAGTCTATGGGTGGGATAGTATGATGAGACTGCCTATCCATGACTGCTTTTAGAAAATATCTCTCATGACTGAAGCTGGGACACTAGATTGGAAGGTCTATGAGTTATTATAGATATTTTTTTTCCCAATTGTCCATCTCAGGGTCTAACTGATCACAATATTTGGTGTCAGGAAGGAATTTTTCCGCAGGTCAGATTGGCAGAGACCCTGGGTTTTTTTCACCTCCTTCTGCAGCATGCGGCACAGGTCACTTGCTTATTTGAACTAGAGTAAATGGTGGATTCTCTGTAACTTGAAGTTCTTAAATCAAGATTTGAGGACTTCAGTACCTAGCCAGAATTATGGCCCTGTTACAGGAAAGGGTAAACGTGGTTCTGTGGCCTACAATGTGCAGGAGCTCAGACTAGATCATGATGGCCCCTTCTTGCCTCAAAATCTATGGGTCTAACCTGAACACAGGACAGTATTCCTCCTAGCACAATGCCTATGGTCATTCATCCCTGGATATTTTGTACACATTACATGCACTTATGTATTTATCCTTGTAACTAATACAATTTATTGGTTTGTTTCTTCGTAGTTCATTGGCAGTTACCATGAAAATATGCTGATTTATTTTCAATTATTTGTGTAGTGCCATAATGTGCTTTAAAGAAGATAAAAGGAGAGATCACATAACATTTTGAATAATCAATGATCATCATCAAATGAGCCTCAGCACTGCTGTGCCACCAAAACATGTGAGAGCTGTAGCTTATGTGTGTAATAGAAGAAAATCATACTGGACAGGCTCTGATTCCCTAGCAAAACAGACACTGTGAGACAGCTCAGGAGAGACCATGCTAATAGCCATTCTGTGATAATATTCCAAAAACTACACTTCTATAAGAGATCTGATCATGGAAAAATAGAGCCAAGAATGCTGTTTTATCCCACACATAGCTGATATGCGATAACTCCACTGTGATCAAATAATTACTATTAACTTGCATGAAGTGCATTGCTCCCACACAGTGTTCCACTGTTAACTAGGGCAAAAGGCAGTGACTGAGATGTCTATTAAAATGTTAGTATCAGATCTCTGTTTAGTAGCAGAAGCACAAGAATCACAAAATACCATGTCAAGAGTTACTAATTAACTGTGCATGAGAAGAACTTAACTGAATGGTCCTAGGTAAACTAAGGAAGAGTTGCAGAGATATTTGAACAACAAAATATAGAACAGATATAGTAATCATGGTAAAATACGTTTCATTACTAGTATTTCCATGTCACTGCTGTTATCAGGAAACATTTTAGCTCATAGTTAAATGGATATTAAAACCTAATTTATTTATTCATTTGGTAAATGAAGGAAAATTGCAAAAGACCTGATGTTCACCAAAAAATGATTGATTATAAAAAATGCTTTTTATGTAGTATTATTCTTCATAAAAGAGTCTGGACTACTAAGGATGAATATCTTAAATCTGATATGCAGGAACAAATTCCATTGAATAGCCCATATAGATCGTATATTACATGATTTGGCTCTACACATTACATTAGCCTCTGTGGTGAAGAATGCCAGTCAACTAATACATAACACAGTGAACAAAAGAGAGACAGACAGACAGACATGCAGACAGACTTTTGTTAAGAAGATCAGAGCAAAACCCTATTCTTACAAAAAGTGCTGTGATTTAACTCCTCTCCAAGCAGATTGGTCCTCAGTTTTCCAGTAGTTGCTTGTTATCAATTTACCTATTTTAACCTTCATTTACAGTGTCAAGAAAAGAGTTACATCAACTGTGTTGTGTGAGACTTTTGTCTCACAAATGCATTCAGAAATCAAGAACAACTCCTTAACATTTTAGGTGAAAAATCTTTATTTAACAAGCAACTTGAAAAAAGCAGGAGTCTCATTCAGTCTGAGCCTATATGTAGTTTCCACACATTAGCATTATTGTGGACTGGTCAGCGTATAGAAATTCACTGCATTCTCCACATTGCTTGTGGCTCTTTTGGCCAGCTGACCTTGGTCAAATATGGCGGTGTTCACTGCCAAGTTTTCCAGGTACACCTGTGGTGGCTGGTTTTTGATGGTAGTCAAGTTATGAGAATGCTGCTTTGATGGGCACAGTGAGATAATGGGTATCAAGGATTTATCTCTTTATATGTGCATCTATGAGTAATTCTTTTAGATTGATGAGGAACAAGTGCCTTCTTTGTCTTGGTTGAGTGTGGTGCAAGCAGGACTATTGCTGACCCAAATGATGCAACTTGCAATGCCAGCAACATTAAGCATATGGAAGAAAAGAATCACCTATTTATCTTATGCCTGCAGGAATACATTCTTGCAAGATGTTCCACATTATTGACATAACTTTTAGTGTTGTTGTAGTGAAGAATTATGGGGGGTTTCTTTTTGTTTCCTTCTACAATCTTATCATGATGCATTGTCGATAGTATTATTACCAACTTGCCCTTTTTTGGAGGAAACCAGGGTGAGTGGCCCAGGAAACCAAACCCTGATGACAAATTTCTCTGCTGCGATGTGGATGCATTTTACTGGGTATATCTAACTTGTTTCGTCAGAATGTTCCAACCAGGTAAAAATTTTGTTGAATAGATCTTCAGCAAGCTGAAAACTGGTGAAAAGGTTAACCTCAACTATATTTCTTCCAGTCTTATACCTCACTGTCTGAAGATGAGCTTGAGGAATAGTCAATGGAAACATGGTTTTCGTTCTTAGAGCAACTCTTAACTCAATCTGGCAGAAAGTCACTATCATCCAATATGTCATCACATGATTCACTCTGAGTTGCAAATCATTTTAATAAGGTCAGAAGCGGAATATCACACCCATTTGTTTGCCATCACGAAGTGCACAACACAGAAAATCATCCCATAAGTCTCCTTAGTCTACAGCATTTGGAGCACAATACCTAGATAGAAAATCCCTTCAAGACTGTTAGCCAAAGACAGCCAGCACCTGTTCACTCTGTGTTGAGGATACCTAACAAGCCCGGATTTGAAGGGACCAACCTCCTTGGAATAGCTCCTATTTTAGGGTGACTGTATGCAGCAACCACTGTCCCTACAATGCATTATCAATTAGCATATGCTAACTATTACAATACAAGATACTCTCAATAGATGCAAATGTGTACATATAATGACTAAAAATACAAGATAGTGCAATACATGTGGGCTACATTTGTACCCTACATATTTTTTTTAATACAGAAAAATATTTTTTAATGCCAAATTTTTTTTTCACTTATTTGCATATACGTGCCTAGGTGACAATGTTCTAAAACAGCATAGCTGGAGGGCTACTTGTCCATGAGTTATCACAACATGTGTGCTTGCACGGTATAACATTGCCCCACAAATATTGATGAGGGTTAAAAGAATGAAAGTCTCAACAGAAACATCCCAGGATGTAAATCTGTTCAAGGTAGTGTAGTTATTCCTTACATAGACCTTGATTCAGAAAAGCACTTAAGCATGTGATTAACTTTAAACAAATGTTTAAGTGCTTTGCTGAATAGGGATGGACTTCTGTTTAAGTGCGATTCTGAATTTGGGTCTCGAGGATTAGACCTCAAAGCTAATCCTTCTGTTACTAAAGAAGACAAAGACGCAACATTGCAGATACTTGGTGAAATCATGACTCTCTTTAATTCAATGGGAGTTTTGCCATTGAATCAGTAGGGCCATAACTTCATCTCTCACGATAATGTTAGAGCAAACTGTTTGTAAAAGGCTCCTATAATTAACATGCACTGTTGGATAGTTCTGCTATATTTTAAAGAGATAGTCAACTTACAGTCCAGCCAGTTTTTAGCACTGAGTCAAAAGCAGTTTCAGCTAATGTGACTATTTTTGAGTCCCTGTTCTAATTTCTGTGGGTTTGCAATCACATTTATCTATTTTTTTCAATGTTTGTCTCTTCCCAGGTGCTGCATGAAAGACTCTTACAAACAACAAGGGAAACTTACAGTATGGTGGGAACTGACTACACACAAAGCATTGTTAAATGCACAAAATCAAACTGAAAAAGAGAGAAAACTATTGCTTGTAATCACAATAGGCAAAATTTTAAGACAGAAATGTGATACTTAAATTGATTATGGCCTTGAATAAATGTATAAAATGGTTGAGGTCTGCAATTACCATATTATCATGCCCTCGTCCAGCTCCCAACGAAGTCAACGGAAAGATTCTCCATTAACTTCAGTGGCTTGATCTCTAAGTGTCTACCTGATTCAGCACTGTCATCACACCATCTCATTTTCACCTGCCTACATGGAGCACACCTGCCTTGCATTATTAGGCACTTTTAAGGATTTTCTAGCAGGTAAGTATTTATGCTTAAAATGACATGATCTGTCTTTTGTATTTTTAGACATTCATCCCACATTGTCCTTGGACAACTGTTTATTGAATATTAAAAATAAAATCTGCTAGTAGCATTAGTGACTGCCACCAAGGCCATCGCTTTTCCCAGGCTCCAGAGCATGCACTACCACACCTGGTCTCAGTCAAGAGGGTTTATTTTCATAACAGAGGTTAACAAACAAACAAGAATACAGTCTTAACTCAGCCAGGACCCCAGACTTCAGGGCCACCCCTCACAGGCACTCCAGCTCCTGGCAGCCTTCCAGCCTCAGCCACTTCTGCTTGCTTGCTGGAGCAGTGGCCACAGGGCTGCTTCCCTGGCCCCTTGCTCCAGGGGCCCACCACAGGAGCTAGCTCCACTCCACTGTGGCTTTCCCTCCCCAGGGCTCAGCCTGTCTCAGGTCTTCCCTCTTCAGCTGCCCACTAGCAGCCCTTTGTAGGCCCAGGTGTAGCCCAGTCCTCTTTAATTAGCTGGATCAGGCTCAGTCTATCCACAGAGGCCAGCTACCCTGAGATAGTGACAATTTCTATAATGCTATAAAAGAGGAAATTGTAAGTCAAGCCTATGATATAGATTTGCTAATAGGGAGAGACCAAGGCAGGATAGTGAGCATTGTGGTAAGAATGCAGTGCTATATATGGATTAGGAATCCTTCTCTTAGGTTAGCAATCCTATGCCTTATCTGGGTCTGGCATAGAGACCTTGAATTCAATGAGGCTAACATTTCTGGATAGCCAATCTGCCCACAGTTCTGCAGATACACTGTGTACCCCCTGCACCAGGCTGGATTTTACCCCCTATGTATACCATTTGTTTTGGCTTCATTCTTTAAAGAGTTAAAAAGTTTAGTAATAGAGGATTAGTAATGCAACAATTGTGGCATTTACTTTAAGACACGATAAAAGATGCTAACATGCTGTGTAAGCATTGTTCCTGGCTCTAGTTATTCCAATTATTTTTTATGTTTTCTCCCTAAATGAGAAACATATCAGGCAGTAATTCAAACACTGGGATGCCTATTTATGCTTTAGAACAAACAGTTTAAACGGTATTATATACAGATGTCTAAATATTTTGAAAATGTCTGTTTATGGAGGCAAAATGAAACTACCTGTTTTCATTTGAAGAATTTTATTTGAAATTTGCATGTAAAACTGAACTTGCTTGTTAGCTGATACACTATGGCAAACAAGGCTTATTTACAGAGTATATGAAGTGCCTGGTTTTCTGTTTGAATCTGGAAAAGCAATATATTTGTATTTTCATTAGATTGCTCCATTTTTACAAAAATGATTCATTGTATAAAAACAGTAGTAAGTGGCTTACTCTTTGTTCCTGTCAACAGACAACTGGCAGATTGCTGGCTGCATAATATTTCTGTTAGACTACTTGTGTATGGAAATCTGACTGCTTTGCAAGCAATTTAAACAACAGTGTAAATAACCTGTGTAAAACAACCAACAGTGTAAATGCCTCTAAATAATCAAGCCCATTTAATGGATATAATATAGGCTTTTGTTTATAACCATGGTCTGCACTCACCTATTATATCACATTGCGCTTTACGGTAATCAATGGATATAGAAGCCTGATTTTCAAAGCTTCATTTTTGTGGGCGCAATTTTTGTTCACAGTGAACTGTGCCCACAATTTTTCACCCTCAATGAACTGCCAGAAAAAAGATGAATGTATTAAAGGTGTAAAAAAATGGAAGCTTAGTTTGAAAATTGGGCCCTGAATGTCTGAAGCAAAATATAGCAATAATTGAGATAATTTTCTATAGTCCTAGCTAGATTTCCCCCATGTGTGTTTTATATACAATGAAAATCTGAGGATTTCAACATTCAGTCATCAGAGTCTCCAGTTATAGGTTATTTCCAGGTTTTCCTGTTACTATGTGGGTCATGTTATTGTACACGTACAAACACCTTGCGTTTATATAAGCAGATATGTATACAATTTGCTTACGTAGAGATGGGTGTGAAGGAAAAAGTAAAGCAATTGACCTTTACCTGGCTTTTATTATTTTGATCTTTACCAATGAGGTCAGAAATAAAATGAATGCATCCTACATTATGCACAAGTTTTTCCTCTTCTGAATCCTGAAATTTGAATGGTATTTGACTTTTCTCCTCTTTCTGAGGATATTCTAAAAATTGGGTCTTTGTTAATTTCTGCATTGTCATTACCATCATCTGTGCTTTAGTCAAGTGAGGGGTAATTACAACAACTAAAAGTGACATACGGAAAAATATCTTTCATCATAGAAAGAAACAAGAAAAACTACAAGGGCATCATGCAAAATACTTGAACTGTGCTTTGTGAAGCTCTTATTCTTATGAAATCTGACAAATCACTCTGTCTTTCTTGAGCACATTGGCAATAGAAGTTGTTTTGTTCCATATCACTACCACTCCAGAGCACACTGCCAAAGGCTGGTAAACCTTGCAGGATTGGAGTGAAATAAGAAAGGGTAAAATGGAAACAGTTTGCACTAATACAGCATCTTTTATCCAAGGATCTAAAATACTTTACAAATATTAAGGCCCCCACCCCAGGCCTACAACTTCTAGAGCACAGGCAGATTGCTGTGCCTATAGGGAATGCTGGTAGATACAATGTGGCTTGAGGCATCAATGAGCAAGTTGTTGCAGGATCAGGGCCTAGAGGAAGGGAGGAAAGAGAAAGGCACGGGAGGAGGGCACTGAAAGAAAAATAGAACTCCATGCCAAAAGGCTGCCTCTTTTCAGCTAGACAGGGGCTGATTCCTCAAGCATATGCTGAATGTTAAGGTCAAAAATATAGGAAAACTGAGGATGTGGGAAAACAGGTGCATTTCCCTACGCTTGATGGTCAGATGTCCTCAAACAATCAGGGGAAATGCAGGATCCTGATCTCAGAGAATGGCAGGCAGGCAGAGGAAACTCTCTAGAGCCTGATTCTCATGTTAAACTCCCATTATACCGTTATGTAGGGTAAAGGGACCTCAAAATAGATGCAAATGTAATTGACTCATACTTTAAGGTCTCTTTATTTTGTCAGAGTGGTGTAGAATAAGTGAGAATCAGGCATCTTGTGTTTATTTTGTTGTATAGTGTATTTATTTGCCATTTTAAAGCCTGCATACACATTAGACTGATATTTGGGGATTATAAAGTATTTTTAAAAATGTGTTTTAAACTGGAAGAAGAACACATTTTCAGTTCCTGGTTAATTTGGGAACCTGGCAAAGGCTGTGTGCCACAGGTAGATCTGCAATGGCAGATACTTTGTTGGATTTTTTATTCAGGAGGTAGCTGGAAACAGGTGGGTTTTTTTAAAGTGAGGTACGGGATTCCTATAATTTTACAGATTTAAATCAAGATGATTTCATGTAAAGGAGAATAAACATCAGTCACAAGCTACCTGGAATGAGGAATATAGTCAAGGATATAAAACAATTTAAGAGATATCTAGATTTGTCACCAGAGAAGAAGAGGACTAAGGCCTATGATGAAAAACCAGAAATAGGAAATGAGCTCAACCACAAAAGGGCATGGCTTTGAATGTCTTCTGTTGTGTCAAGTTTGCTGAAATTAAATTCACCCCAGGTTACCAGTTCTATTTATCAGGTTTTAACCAAGAAGCTTGCCACAGGGCAGGGAGTCCAATGCAAGCACCTATAGCAATAACCACATGTGTCTAAAGGGCGGTCTGCTGTGAATGTTAAATTATTTTGCACTTCTATGATGTCTTCTTTCATAGTAAAGACCTAAAATGGTTATTTTTATCTATTTTCTAAGTTCCATTTAGAAGAATCAGTACAACTAATTCTTATCAGTATTATTGATGGTTGGTCTCAGGAGGATTCTCTCACTTTGTCAGATGAAATGTAACATCTCGTTAGCCGATTTAAACCATTACCCAGTTACAGCTAAAGAGAGCCTTTCTTTATTACATCAAGTCTGACTTTGGACTCATAAGCCTTGTCTACATTATGTATCTCTACCCTCAACATTTCCCACCATGCAGCTCCATCAGTGGGCTCAAATGTGTAGGCAAAGCGCTAGGATTTAACATGCACAGCTGTAGACAAAACAGTAGCTAATGTGCGTGGGGACATCTGTAGCCTTATCTTTGCTAGATGTCCCCTCCATTGCTACTACCCATGGAGTTGCATCAGTCGTAGCCACTGAGGGAAATTTCCAGGGGGAAAGGCTAATAGAGACATAGAGATAGATTGCAACCCCATTATTCACACTGAATAGCACCCTGAGTACCCCCACTGAAGTCAATTGGCTACTTGTGAAGAAAGGTACTACTCAATGTGTGTAAAGGTGTCATAGTCTGGCTCATAACAAACAGATGGAAATACAACACAAACTGTGTCTTTGTAGTGGGGTTTAAACAAGACAGACACCATTACAGCAATAACCACCTCATTTTGGAACCTCTTTGACTTCCTTCCCTACTCAAACATCCCAGTTGAACTTTCAATAGCAAAGTTAAAATTACCCATTTGGGGCTTCTATGTATCAAGATGTTGTATGTTGTTTTCATTTTGTACTAAATTATTTCTCTTAAATACACATCTCGGTATAATTATTTCCTGTGTATTGCTTGAAAAGCATTTCTATTAGAAGTCTAAGCATGCAGTTTAATATACACTAGCATTTAATGTGCACTAAGTATCACTGTTGCCACTTCCCAAAAGTTACAGCTTCATGCTAAGCACAGGAAAAAATAAAGATGCAAGAAGCTTGTTTGCATATGTCCATTTGACTCTATCTGAAAGTGGCACCAAAGCTGCCCCCTTTTCCTGATGATGTGGCTTGATTTACGTAGCCCCCAACATCAAAAAGAAGCTGTTTCTGAGAAATATGATAGTTAAACAAATTGTTAATTTTCTGTTATGCTTTAAGGTAAGTGTGTTTCCCTTTGACATTTCTATTAGAAGCTCTAATTAAGGGGAAATTCCTGTGTATCCTACTGAGATTTCTACAGGGTTCAGAAATAAGGAGCTCATTGTGATGTTTGAAAAATTACATGTTTGTCTGAAGATTGAAAAAAAAAACGTTTCGGGTGGAGTTTGGCAATCTGGAGTAAAATATATGTACATTTTAAAGAAAACAGTATATTTTACTGTGTGGAACTTCTGAGATTGGAGTATGCTGATGGCATTAATACTAGTCTCAGATGGCTAAAGAGGGATAACTCCTTCCCCCTTGTAAAAGTATCCCAACATGGTGTATGAATTTTACCTTCTTATTAGAGGAAAAAGGAAGAATGAAGGCGAAGGTAGAGAAGGAGAACTGTAGACCACTTGAGAGGATGAAGTAAATCTGACTCTTTCTTGCTTGGCAAATATTTCAGATAAAGAATGTGCGTTACCCTTATTCTATCACAAGGTTTCAGTTCTCCCTTACCATACGCCCACCCTTGTATAAATATTTTCAGTGAATAAACAATTTATCCAGTAAGCTACTGCTGTTGGGTCAAGAGTGCAAAGTAGCTACTTTTATTTTTGATCCAGTGACAAATAACTTCAGTTCAGATTTGAATAATGAACTTCTGCTTCACATAGGGTATTCCATCTCTGGCCTTAAGTAGAGTACAGAGGAGTTTGTGTCTTATTCCTCTGCATAGTCCACAGATCTGTATAATCAATACAATATGCTATTATCCAAATAGAATATATTAGCCCTTCACAGAGTATAAAGTCAATAAAGTACTTGTTTATGTTACTAACAATTTTATAACAGAGTTTAATCAACTCAAATTTTATCTTGTGGACTAGATATCAGCTAGATGATTCCAGTAAACTATGTTTTATTTTCTTCCTACATTTCATTTTCATGCTACATTGTAGTAAAAGACATTTTGGACCCTGAAAATCTATCTTTTTAACATCTCATAACTGATTAACCCCTTATCTGATTTACTTAACATCTTACAGAAAATGTCTACCTCAGCCCCCAGCCCTCACATACCAATTTTGCATCTATTATTCAGCATTTTAAGAGGGAAGGGAGACAAAGCCAGGCTTGTAACGGAAACTGAGCTTTAACCTGAACTATGAAGAGCTGACTTTTTCTCCATAAAATGGTTCCAAACCCTCTTTCCCTTACAGAAAACAATTATTTATCTAGAAAAAGGCAGTCTATCCCTATTGGTACTCTGTACAATGAGAGCATTCAGGGCTGGATCTGGGTCATATCTTTCTCTCTACCAGAGAGAAAATCTAATTACACTGCAGTGGCCTGGAGAACAAAACTACCGGAACCCGCTTTTCAGTCAACTCACATTTAATTCAGTGGTTCCTGGATGTACATACCATAGCACAGGTAACGGCATTTTTTTTGCCTGAGGAGGGATGAGGGGACAATATAGTCCTGTTTTCATCAAATCCCCAGGGTACATGCTAACACCTCTTTGAATATCTGGGATTAGGCTAATATCCATGGACAATTGGCAAGGAGGTTTTACTCACACCTTTAAGTAGGGGCCAATTGTTTTTCCTGTGTCATGTGGCAATATTAAATTCCAAAAGAACACTTTTACCTATGACTCCTTTTCTTTTTGTATTCACCATGGACTTAATATAATCCTGGAACTAACAAGAAATATAAACATAAATCACTTGTGGTTCCAGAAGTTTACATTACTCTGATAGGGACCCTCTGACCCTGTGGATGGAAGGCTCAAAAACTCTTGGTTACTTTACAGTTACAAATCACAAAATTCCCATAGAAATAAATATGAGGAGCCAGGAAAGACTGAGGCTGGGGAGAAAGCAAGAGAGAATCTTACTACTCTGGGAAGAAGTTCCCAACCCTAGGGAGGGAGCAAGCTCTGTAGGTTACAGGGGCAAACTGGGAATCAGGAGTCCTATGTCCTAGACTGGAACTATCAAAGACTTGAAGTGTGACCTTGACAAGTTGATTACCTTCTCTGTATCTCAATTTTCCCACCTGTAAAATGAGGATAATGATACTGACCTTCTGTGCAAAGTGCTTTGAGATTTACTGATGAAAAATGCTATATACGAGCTATGTTTTATTATTGTTTGTGAAATTGAGCTCAAAATGTTTACTTACTCCATAGGGATGATATGAGAATTATTTAATATTTGTGATGTGCTTTGACATTAATATTTAATAATACCTATGTAGCACTTTGCATCCACAGATCTCAAAAATGCTGTACAAAGGCAAGTGTGGGGAAGGAGTGGGTTGTAACGTTACCCTTATTTCACAGTCAGAGAACCTGAATTGTGGAGAAATTAAATGATTTGTGCAACATTACACAAGAAGTCAGTAGCAAAGCTAGGACTAGAGCCTAGGTGCCTTGATTCTCAGTCCTATGCTCTAGCCATGAGACCACCTCAGGAGAAGGGTTAGATATTAAAGTATTATCTATTGTTCTTTAGTTAGAGTATAAAGATTAAAGGGTAAGATGTAAGATAGATTCAATGCTTAGGTGTATGATTAGATAGATACATACAGAACTCACCCCTTCCCACTCAGTTCTGTCTGAACTCTTGCTTCCGATGATGTTGCTACAGCGTAGAACTGACTGGATATTTCTCACTAAAATAGAATTCTGATGGAAAAAAATAGAGAAGGAAGGGAAGAGTGAGGAGTGTTGTAAAATGTTTTCCCTTTTCCAGCTAGTTCTGCTACAGAGGTTAAGAATAATTCAGGGATAGAATAAGAGAATCTTCCTTCACCCTCCATCAGAACCTGAGTCATGCTTGTCCTTCCTCCAAAATTTCAGGTGAGAAGTGAGATTTGCAGTGTAAATCAGCATAGTGCCAGAGAAGCCTCAGACCTAAGCCATCTGAGAATCTTGCTCACAAGCTGCCAGCACTGCACAAGAAGCTTTAACTGTTATGAGATTCACTAAACAGAGAAAATTTGGCAAAGCCTGCTTACACTGATTGGGGGATTAACCTGACCTTTTGACCAGACAGGCAAAAACCCTGAATTTCATCTACTTATCTGTATGAAGCCTTTTGAGAAAGGAAAATAGGGAAAGATCTCTTGAGATATGCTGAGTGTGTTCTGGCACAACAGAGCTTAGAAGTTCCTCTGACTTCCATCAACCAATGAGTTTTATGAGGAGATCTGGCAGTCTGCATCAAACAGCTGTTCAGGCAGTTCCTATGCAGAATAAGCGTCAAGAGTAGTTTTTTGGCTGACAACCGAATGAGTGAGGATTTGTCTCAGAAGGAATAAGCAAACATTTCCACAAAGCCCCAAAACTTTGATCACAGAGGAAGAATGATTCCTCTGGTTCAGGAACTGGGGATAAACAAGAATGAAGGTCTAAAGGAGAGGACTCCACTTGGCATTGTTATAAATTGAGACTAAATTAGAGCATTTTTTTGGTCTTCTTTATGAGCTCAATCCATTTTGAGAAACTATAAACTAAAGCTGTACAAACAGTATGTTCCCAGTGACTTGTATATTTAGTGGAAAAGGACTGGCAATGTGGTATAGGTAGCATCTCCTCTGACCTACAGTAGAAGTATGGGCGGGCTGGTGTTTGTAAATGTTTTATAATTTTTTTGGGAGCAAAATAAACCTGGGGCTTTATATGCATTTGTTTTCTCATGCTTTATCTTATCAATACGGATACTCTAACTATTTAAAATGTACCACTGTCTGTGACTAGTGCCCAGTTGACTGACCTGTACGCTGATGCTCTTTAAATATCCACAGGATAGGCAATAAGGTGTAGGTGGGTGTAGCACAAATTCTCCAAATCACCAAGCCAACACACTGCCGGGAACCACCTTTGGGAATGAGAAGGTAGCTCTTTCTTTGCCCTTTCAGTCTTTGGTCTCTGCTTTGACTGCCGACAAGGGTACCAAATTGTGATTGGTGAATTGGTTTTATTGAAATATACTGAGAAAGGCAACTGTAAAACATTAGTCATGATTCATAGATTCATAGACTCTAGGACTGGAAGGGACCTCGAGAGGTCATCGAGTCCAGTCCCCTGCCCTCATGGCAGGACCAAAAACTGTCTAGATCATCCCTGATAGACATTTATCTAACCTACTCTTAAATATCTCCAGAGATGGAGATTCCACAACCTCCCTAGGCAATTTATTCCAGTGTTTAACTACCCTGACAGTTAGGAACTTTTTCCTAATGTCCAACCTAAATCTCCCTTGCTGCATTTTAAGCCCATTGCTTCTTGTTCTATCCTTAGAGGCTAAGGTGAACAAGTTTTCTCCCTCCTCCTGATGACACCCTTTTAGATGCCTGAAAACTGCTATCATATCCCCTCTCAGTCTTCTCTTTTTCAAACTAAATAAACCCAATTCTTTCAGCCTTCCTTCATAGGTCATGTTCTCAAGACCTTTAATCATTCTTGTTGCTCTTCTCTGGACCCTCTCCAATTTCTCCACATCTTTCTTGAAATGCGGTGCCTAGAACTGGACACAATACTCCAGCTGAGGCCTAACCAGAGCAGAGTAGAGCAGAAGAATAACTTCTCGTGTCTTGTTTAGGACACACCTGTTAATGCATCCCAGAATCACGTTTGTTTTTTTTGCAACAGTATCACACTGTTGACTCATATTTAGCTTGTGGTCCACTATGACCCCTAGATCTCTATCTGCTATATTCCTTCCTAGACAGTCTCTTCCCATTCTGTATGTGTGAAACTGATTGTTCCTTCCTAAGTGGAGCACTTTACATTTGTCATAATGATGATTATGAAAGTTCAACCCTGCATTTACCTAATTAAAGCGTCAAGTCAAGGCCACTAGTAACAACAATGGTAAATAGCCTTTGTGATAGGACTGAAGCCAGGCTATATAAAAAAAAGTGGTGGTGGAGTTGAAAGGTTGTTAATGTAAAACTAAGTGTTCTTTAAAGTTTCATTCTTGGCCTTACACTTTACAAGAAACTCAGCGATGCTGGCCTCTGCCTAACTTCCCTCTGGGATCTGTTTCTGGCCAATTTTATTTCATCATATGACTAAATATATGAACAGTTCTGGATAAACAGTGATATTGCTGAGAATGGTACAGTCATGCAGGATGTTACAGAGTAATCACTCCTTATAGAAAGAAAGTAATATCTTTAAAATGAGTTAAGTTTTTAAAAGAACAATTATTGTGTGTCATGTTTGTTAAATATGTTGCACAACTTTGCTGGGGATAGTGAAGTCAACTATGTTGGAATGAGTATCTGTATCAGAACTGAAAGGGAAATTGGTGAATTTGGAACTACAAAGACTATTACAGGGAAAAAATGTCCCAGATTTGAAAGTCAATAGAGAGATAGCATCCCAGTCTTGAGAGGAGCATTGAAGGCCTGTCAGAAGGAGTTTTCTATAGGAAAGGTGAAATAAAGAAACAACAACTGAGAAATGGGAAAGGGGAGAAAGCAGAGCATGCCATTTGTGTATGTTATGTATGGAAATCATGTAATACAAATGGTGTCTAAATTATTCTAGGAATAAAGTGATACTGGCAATGCAAGATGAAGGGAATGCATCCCTAAGACTGCCGAGTACTTGAATGAATCCTTAAAGAATTCAGTGTAGAGTTGGGTTCAGTAGTTATAGTACAAAGCTGTTATTTGAAAATTAATTCACTAAACTGAAGGACTAGAATGATTTTCTGGAAATCAAAAAGTGATGCAGAAAACTAAGCTATTTGATTTATATACTAGCTACTTGAGTAGCTCAAACAAAACACTGGAGATATGTAGACATCTAAAAGCTTTCTTATATATATATATATATATTGGCCCAATCCGGTAAAACTTCTTTTGACTTCCATGGGAACAGGCTGTTGGTACCAGGAAATATTCTGGCCAGTAAATGTTTTCTCTTGGGTCAGAGAAATACACTGCAAAAAAAGACAGATTTTTAAAAAACAGGAAAGGATAAAGAGAAATATTTTGAAATATATATTTTTTACCAGCTCTCATGGCTACTTAAGAGGTGAACTATCCATTTGGTCTCAGTTTAGTTTAGTTTAGTAAGTAAATGGACATGTGACAAAATCATGAAAATGGCTATGAGATGACATGGTGAGCCTAAAGAGGAGTATTCATAATGTCTATAAGTACTGCACTTAAATCTTCTAGTTCAGGGCCTGAGCCTGCTCTCATTTAAGTCAATTGGAATTTTGCAACTAACTTTAATGGGAGTAGGTGCAGGCCCTCAGTTAACGTTATTAACTACTGTACATCTCTAATGCTAAAAATATTACTATTAGGTAATTAATAGTACTGCTTATAATGCAGTATGTAGAGGAGGACAGCTGGAATTCCAATGCAACTCCTCCTTCATAAGAAAAAACAAAACAAAACAATTCCTGCTACATTTTCAGAAGGCAAATATTGTACCTGATTTTTATTCAACATACATTTTGATTCCCTACCCTCAGCCTCCCACCCCACTCACACAAACAGTGCAGTGCTCCAGCCTGCCTGGGAGAGCATGAAGTCCCTTCACACCGAATGAATGAGGGGGAAACAACCCTTTCGTTATGGGTCTTCCACCCTTTGCCTGCCCAAACTCTTTCAGGAAGTGCTCTTAATCTCCTCAAACACTTGTTTAAATAAAGTTGTTTCTCTTGAAGTCTCTCCCAGTACCTGTAGGGATTTATAACGAACTTCCTCCTTGGCAATGACCAGGGACACATGCTGGTCTTGGTTAGATCCTAGATCTTGCAGGTTTGGAAAGACATGAGGAGGGAACAGAGGATGAAGCCATGGGTCTCCACCCAGAATTTACATTTTTTTCATCCATGGCTTAGCTTGGCTGAGCTACTAGGCAACAAGACAACATTAGAAGCTTGTTTTGCTTAAATAACCAAATAAGTCCCCCACATTTTTATCTTCTGGATAACTGACCGAAAGGCCTACCGACCTCAGGCCTTATATAGTTTTTCCCCCCAGAATGAAGCCTCTCAAGTAGCTGAATTCCCAACCTCCACAAAACAAACCAAGATATTAGCCTCTGTGGATAGCCCTAATATAAAATATAAGATATACCATAATTTTGCTACCTACAATAATACTAATGTCCTATATGTGGATTTATATCAATTAGCTGGATTAGTATTCAGGGACCTGGACTTGAAGGGGAGAGATAAAGGAGCTGTTACTGCTAAGGTCAAAGTGGACTTGGAAGACAGCATTTTAAAGGTAGCAATAGGAGACAGATAATACCCCTTCTGCTCTAAGGATAACCCCACATACCTGGTACCAATTTGATTATGGCAAGTGGAAGGAAAAGACATGTTAAAGGCTGAAAAATGATATGATTTATGTCTGTTTTCCTGTGTAGTCAGTGTAATGTGTTTAATCATATAATGTACAGTCTAGTGTACCATGATATCTACATTACAGCAGAGATATAATATATAACTTACTACAGTGCACACATAATACTGTAACATGACCAAAAAGCAATCAACAGCCAAAATATCATACATGGAAATGGCATGATATAGTTATGAGTGTTTGCAGTTTAATTATTTTATAAATATATCATACTAAAATATTCACACAATGGGCCAGATTTTCAAAACCTTTTTTGTTTTTTTGTTAAGTGCTTATAATGTATAAGTAAATGAAGACACAGTTTTACACCCACAGTATTTAGTGGACACTGTAAGATGTCTGATCATTCCAGCAGGGTATGATGGCTAAGACCTAGAGTCTACTCACATGCTGAAAGTCAAGCATGTGCATGTTTTTGTAGGATTGGGGCCTATATGGCCTGAGTTGAGCCCACAATTATAAATACAGGCAACTGTGTGTCAGCTCTGTTAAGGACAGGCAGAAAAATAGTCCCAGGATACTCTTATCCACACACTTTAAAATGAAATTCTTCAGCTCTGATTAATAGGACCTTTCAAAATGACTGTACACTGTATTTACAACTTCTGTTTTTCTCCCTCAGGCTGACAGAGGGTCAGGCACATGCAACTTTAACACACAATAAGAGCATATGAATAACCAGATAACTAACTCAGTACAGAAAGCATTTCTCCCCCCTTTCATCCCTGCAGACAGTTTTTGTCCCTTTGATCCCTGAACAGATCAAACAAAATCCACTAATCAATTATTTCCCTTTTTGTCTTTCAGATGTTGCCACAGACCTTCAAACGGTGATGGCTGAGCACTTCAAGAATTCTTTATTTGTTTACTTTTATAAAACAACTGTTTATAATAAAGGATTTTCTTCTTTCATTTTATTTCTCCCTTCCCCCAAGAAGCATGACTTTTTAAAATGTATTTTTGAAAGACATAATCTGATAGTTAACATTTTTTCCCCAGCAAAAATTTTGAAAATAAATTTCAGTAATAATTTCAAATTGAATGATAAAGGGGTGCATGATTCCTTAGTGTGAGATTTTCAAAATCACTTAGCCTTGGCCTAACTCTGCTCCCACTGCACTCACTGGTAAAATGTCCAAGAGGTAGACCAAGTGCTTTTCAAAATCCCACCCATGATACTTAAGGGACAAACCCACTCCTGTGCATGTATGCTGGAGGTGGTAGTGGAGGGAGCCCTTTCCTTCCAAACATGCATCAGATCAAGCTCTGTACCTAGCAATCAGGAGAGTGAAGAGATCCCAGCTGGCAAGAACGCTATGACATCAAGGGGGTCTTTGGTGCTAGCTAGAGGTGTGGCCAGCCCCTCAGGTGGCTAGCGCATATGGCATGGTCTCTTTTATGTGTCAACTTTTCAAATGACCAGTAGAGCGTGCCAGGCAATGTGTAAGCTTCAGCCTGGTCTGAGTCACTCCAGGAAGACTCAGATGCATGCATGCAAATTGCCACTTGTGTTTACTGGCTTGCAAATATGGGTTTGTATGGACACTGTCACTACATCCTGCTTTTGTAAGTTTGTCCCGAAGTTCATGAGCCACAGAGATAGGATCTGAAAGGCTCACTTCTGACCTTTCTCCTATTGACCTTTGTGCAGCTATTCAGTAACTAGTGTGCTTGCAGGTATTAACTATTTTGTAATTATTACCAATAAAGACTTAAAACTAGACTCTGTCTTTAGGCTCAGCTCAGAGTATGAGGATACATCTTGGTTTTCCAGGGGGATTCTTGGGAAAGAACAGAGGGATAATTCCTTTGGGGCTTGAGTGTCTGGGAAGATAGTGAAACTATCCTCTGTGACAGAGAATGTAAGGAGAGGAGAAGGCTTAGAAAGATGAATACTAAGTTTGTTTTTTGCCAATTTTGTTTTAACGAAGGGACGGGATATCCACAAAGAAATATCAGACAGACAGGAAGAGATGAGAGTCTGTGCAAAAGGGGACAGGTCATGGTGGAGAGGTGGATTTGACAGTGGACATCAGACAGGTGATAAACAGAGAATCTGGGAACAGCTGAGATCACCCATAGTCAACACATAACTAACCTATGGAACTCATTGTCAGGGGATGTTGTGATGGCCAAAAGTATAATGGGTTTTTAAAAAAAGGACTAAGTTCAAGGAGGATAATCGTTCAATTGCTATTAGCCAAGACGGTCAGGGCTGCAACTCTACGCTCAGGGCGACCTCAAGCCTAGAGTGGAAGATGGGGTGGATCACTCCATAATTGCCCTGATCTGTAGACTCCTCCATAAGCTATGATATGGGCTCCTATCGGGGACAGGATAGGAAGGCAAGATGGATCATAGTTTGATACAGTATGGCAAGTCTTATCATTTTATGAGGTAAGTATAGAAGCAAAAATAGAAGAGATCATGGACATATTTCCAGGGAAGACCTAGAGAGAGGGGGAGGCAGGAGGAAGAACCACCACCACCATTGAAGGTAACTGAAGAGGGGGAGGGCTTGCTCCGTGGTTTGCGCATTGGCCTGCTAAGCCCAGAATTGTAAGTTCAATCCTCAAGGGGGCAACTTAGGAGTCTGGGGCAAAATCAGTACTTGGTCCTGCTAGTGAAGGCAGGGAGCTGGACTTAATGACCTTTCAGGGTCCCTTCCAGCTCTTATATTATAACTCTGCATAAGTCATCAGCAAAACAGGAAGAGAACCAAGAAAGGAGAGTGTCTTGGGAGCCAAAGAAGGAAGGATCTCAAGAAAACTGGTGGTGGATGGTTTCAAAGGCACCAGAGACACAAGGATGAGACTCTGTATGTTCCAGAATGTGGAAAAGAGCATCAACATTGTGTTGGAAAGGAGCACTGACAAACTTGCTTGTTTCAAATTATGGATTCAACTGGGAATGTTGTCAACTTTTCTGGTCAGTTTTCAAACTGGGTTAAATTGTCCTTAGTTGTTTGCCCAGGTGCAACTTTAGGGAGAGGGAAGACCATGCCAGGGGCCAATCCTTTTTTCATGCAAGGACTGAGCAAGCACAGTGACTGTTTCACCCATCACAAATCATCCCCAAAAGGAAGGATCAGGCCATGACCTCACCCTTTCCCTCCTCACCTGTCTGCAGAGCTGGTCAGCTCCTGAGAGGGTGCCAGGGTGTGTGGTCCCACATAGCCTCTGTATGTGCCAGGGACTAAAAATAATCTGAACACAGATAATAGGAATTGCCATACTGGATTATACCAAAAGTCCATCAGTCCAGTATCTTATTTCCAACAATGGTCAGTACCAAATACCATAGGGGAATGTATAAAAAACCTAAGGTAGGCAGGAGTGGAGTAATCAGTACGTGTCATAACCTATTCCCAGATTTGGACCTTAGCGTCCAAAATATGGGGGTTAGCATGAAAACCTCCAAGTTTAGTTACCAGCTTGGACCTGGTAAAGCTGCCACCACTCAAAAAATTAGAGTGTTTTGGGGCACTCTGGTCCCCCCAAAAACCTTCCCTGGGGACCCCAAGACCCAAATCCCTTGAGTCTCACAACAAAGGGAAATAAACCTTTTCCCTTCCCCCCTCCAGGTGTTCCTGGAGAGATACACAGAAGCAAGCTCCGTGAATCTAAACAGAGGGATTCCACCCTCTCTATTTCCAGTCCTGGAAACAGAAGTACTTCCCTCTTCACCCAGAGGGTATGCAAAGTCAGGCTAGTAAATCTAACACACACAGATTTTTCCCCCTGACTCCTTCCTCCCACCAATTCCCTGGTGAGTACAGACTCAATTCCCTGGAGTTCCCACCCCCAAAGACTCCAACAGGTCTTAAAAGAAAGCTTTATGTAAAAAGAAAGAAAAATACATAAAAATGGTCTCTCTGTATTAAGGTGACAAATACAGGGTCAATTGCTTAAAAGAAATATGAATAAACAGCCTTATTCAAAAAGAATACAATTCAAAACATTCCAGCAACTATACCACAATACAAAAGAAAAAAACAATAACCCCTATTGTTTTATGATCTCTATACTCACAACTTGGAAACAGAAGATTAGAAAGCAGGAAACAGAAATCCTCTCATAGCTGAGAGAGAGACAGGCAGAAGACCAGAACAAAGAACTCACACAAAAACTTCCCTCCACCCAGATTTGAAAAAGTCTTGTTTCCTGATTGGTCCTCTGGTCAGGTGTTTCAGGTTACTCCTTTCCAGGTGAAACAGACATTAACCCTTAGCTATCTGTTTATGACAGTACGCATGGCTAAAAGAATAAAAACCGGCAGTGACTGAATAATTCTGTCAAAAGCACAATAACTTTACACAAGAATATTGTAACTTGTCTAAAAGAAATACTGAAATATGTGTTGGCCTCAGCTGCTCCTGTACTCAACCTTTTACTATGTGGGCCCATTCAGTTTTCCTTTCCGATACTATTCTTAGTGCTGGGCATGTTTTTTAAAGACAATCTGCTTTTTCACTCTGGAGGTCTTTGGGGCATTTTTCTGGTCTTTGGGGATATTGCTCTGATGTTAGCACCATAAGAACTCCCCACTCTCATGGCTTTCTCTCATTTTTGACCTGCAGCAGTAGCAACGAAAGTGACAATTCATAATCTGAACAGGGACTGCCAGTAAACCAAATTTATGAACACAAGGTCCTTTGATCTGCAGAAATGCCCATGGGTATCGCCTTTGATAGAAGGATGAACCAATCATAGTGTTCCTATCTCTGGTTGGACCTATACAGCAGTACCTTTGATGCAGCCTGTCATTCTGCCATGCATTTTTGTAAACAAAGGATTTTTTTAGCATTTTCACTGTAAGGATTGGAGAGTTACGGAAACAGATGAAGAAAAGATCCACTTAATATAGAAGGAAAGAAAATGACCAGAGCAATCCATTACTTCTTAAAGCATTCAGGAACCACATAAAACCATGGATAAATTAAGATTATCCCAGTGGATCAAGAAATGCCCATCAAATTCTCTTGCAGAGCTCCATAAGGTACAGTAATATTGCATAGTATGCAGTTATTATTAATGATATGTATTATACTAGCGACCTTGAGACCCTGGCAGGATCTGGGCCCTATTGCACTAGGTAAGTACACAGACCTTGCCCCAAAGAGCTTACAATTTGAGTTAAGACATGACACAACAGTTGGTATAGCAAATAATAGGAAATAGTAAAAGAGTTGGAGAGGAGGGAAATGGTGACGAGATCAAGTGTGAACATTAGCTGTGCAGTAACCTAACCGATTCAAAGTCTGCCTCCTTCTCACCCTCTGATAACTAAGATATAAACACAAAATTAAAGTCCTTACTGGTGGTCTACTTAGCCATTACCCTGAAATTCTCAGAGCCACTCAGTTCTCTCAATGTTTTTGTTATTCTCTTGTATCAGATCAAGGAAGACAGGAGATGCATAATAATCTAAGAATGGCAAAATTGGTGAAGTAACTGAGACTAATGTCAAGAGGACACATCAGAACAAACTATCAATGGATGGATGCACATGAAGAGTTTGACCATTTTAGTGCCAGATTTTACCTGATGTTTATTTGGGTGTGCAATAGGAGGCATGGGAAGAGGCAGAGAGCTGTTCAGCTGCTCAGGGAGTAGTAAGTGGCACCCCATAAAGAGGTGCAGTCGTGAGATCACTGCCTTTGTGTGCCCAGAGGCAATTGGTTTCCCAGTGCTTCCTCTGGGGTGGTGCAGCTCCACACTGTCTCCAACAGCACCCACAGTTTTTGGAAGAATAATAGATATCCAATTATTCAGGAGTTAGTCACCTCCACCATCTTTGGGCTATACATTGTGGAAAGGAGCAGAGCAGGAACTCCAGAAGAAGGAACAAACTGGTCCAGTCATTCATAGGTTTGTATATGCCAAGATCATATGGAACATAGTCAGCATTAGATGTAACTCTGGTGAGTAGCAGCATGTCCATAAACTGCACATGGAATGTTTTGGAGGATGTTGGAAATAGTCCTCAACCTGTACTCACTTGTTGGAATAGGAAGATAGTGAGATAAATAGGAGGTGAAACTTTTACTAGGTTGACTGGTCCTATTTCACAGACATAGTATTTCTCAAACACCTGTGAACCAACCTTGAGAAAGATCTGAAGATTTTTGAATCTGTAGTGCTGAAATCAGCAAAGAAGAGCATCCCAAGAGGCAAGAGGAAGAAATGGATTTCATATTGGAATGATGCTGGCATAAAAATCATATGAAGGAAAGGAATCAAGTTTGATTTGAATTTGAACAGAACTCTGAAGATGAAGAGGCCTGACTAAACTTGAACAAAATCTCAAAATCTGAAAGTAGCTGTGAAAGGCTCAATCCTCATAGAGAAAAAGTACTTTATCATATTGTTATTGATGAGGTACCACCCAGGAGATTTTTTTGATTCAAACTTCTCTGTTGCATCTTTCAGATCCTGTATGAGAAAGATCTTTCCGAAGCCAAGGTATTCAGTTAGATTATTTTCAAATTATCTGTGTCTTTCCTGGTGAATGTTCCATCTTGTGTGTTTTGCAACAGCTGTATCCTCATCGTTATATGTGAGCCTGATAATCTTGGTGTAATATTTAGCCTAGCCAAACTTTTGAATGTAATATTGTAAGGAAATTGGAAGATTTTTAGATTGGACACTGTATGAGTTGCTGAATTTGTTCTTGAACTTCATGGCCTGATATGATTATTGTGAGAGAGGACAACAATCACACAGACTGTAAGGCCAGAAGGAATCATTAGATCATTTAGTCTGATCTCCTGCATAACACAGGCCCAAACCACCACACGGAACCCAAAGTTACCCTGCCTGCAGCCAGAATCAGCCACCACTTCTTCTGCAAGCCATTTAATTCATAATGGGGGTGTGAAGAGAAAGCCAAGGTGGTGCAGCTTCACAGCAGGAACTGTGAGTAGGAATAATCTTTTCCCCCACGCCAGTCTCATAGCAGGAAGAGTGAGGGGAGCCCACATTACAGCTGCCACTCCTCCCCCTTTTGGGAGCAAAGAGGAAGAGCCCTACTGGCCTGGAGAGTGGGCAAGGATCCACATGCCGCTCTTCCAGGCCAGGGTTTGGGGAAAGGTGAATGTCCTGGCAGCCCTGGACCTCAGGGCTAAGGACAGTAAAGATCTCAGCAATGCTGCTCCCATGGCTGGGGGGCAGAGAGGAAGACTGAATATCTACATGATGACTCTTCCCCAAGCCTGAGGGCTAGTGATGAAGAGAAGGCAGTCATGGCAGCAGGCAGCCATTGCACCAGGCACCACTGTTACATAGCAACACTGAGAAGCCTGCAAAGAGGAAATGAAGGGGAAGGGGATGAATTGATTGGATGGAGTGGGCAGAAAGAGGTTAAATACATTTGATGGGATGGGGTGGTTGAACTCCGCTGGATTAAAGCAGTCTGGGATCCTAGATACAGCCCACATAGGAGGCCCCCCTTTGCCCCACCTCCATGCTGTGCCCCCACCTCTCCTTGGGGATCGCATTGGTACAGGCAGTGGACACAATTTTGTCTGCTTGGCTTGTGGGAGACCTGCCAATGCTCCTCTGTGAGCAGACCTGGCCACCAGTGTCCTTGGCTCACTGCTCTCTGTCATTCGGTGGGCTGAGGTCTCATCCCAGAGGAGAGATGACTCAGACCCCCACTCACTCTAGCAGAGGACTCTGTGGGTACATCTAGTCTGCTAAAGAAAAAATTAAATGGCAGTGTCTCAGAGTCTGGGTCTACAGACTTGAGTTTGTGTGGCTTCGGCTATGGTGCTAAAAATAGCAGAGCAGACATTCCGACTAGGAATGGAGCTCAGATTCTGAAACCCAGAGCGGGGGCTGGGTCTCATAGCCTGAGCAGGATTAAGCTTTAAGCTACACTGTTTCTTTTAGCTGTGTTGCAGGAGCCTTGTGAGCCCCAGGCTCTAAGACTCACTGTCACAGCCTTTTTTTGGCAGTGCAGGCATATCCTTTGTGTGTGAATCCTTACTAACAACATCTCAGCACAGTCATGACGAGCTGGTGGCAGGGAGGGCTACCTCCCTTAGAGCCTTCTATTGAAGTGGTGTCAATGGGACTCTTCACGAGCAGCAGGTTTCTGAATAAAGATGAGGAGGGCTGTTCATGTCTCTGGCTGTTTTAGGCTGTCTGCAGACTCAGGAAGATATTGGTTACACCGTGTTACAAACTCTCCTTTGCAACCAGGAGGGCTAATATATTTTCTTTTTAATGAAAGTTGAGATTCTGGTGTTATCATGTGATCCAGCAGCAGAGGTCCTCGATAGGTCTATAGTGCCTAATACTTACGATGGCTCTGGATAAAGTTACTAAATGAGGTGGAAGAAAAGAGGCGAATTGATCTGATGAGATAAAGGAGGATAAATAGGTTTGATGAAGCAGGGGAAAGTAGGTGAATTGATTTAGGAGGGGAGGAATTGATGTAATGCGGTGAGGGGAAGGGGAATTGTGGGAATTTCTGTAGATTTAGTTGAAAGAAGCCCTGTAATCTCATTTGTTATTATTTGTTCCATAAATTGAGGTAGACCCCGTAATATGCTAGTCACATTCCAAACACAAAGGGCGACACAATCTCTGCCCCAAAGAGTTTACAATTCAAGAAGACAAAAGGTAAGTCTACACTTTACTCAGAGGTGTGATTCAGTGTCAGCTCAGGTAGACAATATCATGCTAGCTTTAATCTAGCTAGAACAGCTAAAAATAGCAATGATGACACAGTGGCATGGGCTGTACAAGGCTGGCCGGAACGCTGGGTGCCTGTTCATATTGCCAGCCCCCACTGAAGTCCATGCTGTTGCATCTTCACTGCGATTTTTAGCCAAGTCAGCTAGATGAATGGTGGCATGGGTAGGCATATCCCAGCTGCAATCACTCTTCTGACTGACATCAAGAGACACACTAAAGATAGATGGAGGGTGGAGTGAAGAGATATATGACCCAAGTAAAGTGATCTGGTGAGGATGGCCTCCTGTTTTATTAGTTCCTTAAAAAAAATAAGATAAACACATTATCTATCCCTTCCTAATTCCCCACTTCAACCCCTTTTCCTAACCCCACACCAATTTCAAGATTCAGTACTAGCATCCATATGCTTTTCTACCTTAATGTTCAATGCTCTTCACCCCACTTTGACATGTTCATTTAGATAAACAAAACAAATAGGTGGAGGATTTAGTCAGTTAGCATTCTGTTGGTGTCATGGAAGAACTTCAGGAAGTGTTTAAATAAGGAGACGCTAAAGGCTTTGTAGACCAACTCAAGGAAGATGGTCTTACGGTTAATGCACTGGACTGCAACTTTGGAGAACTGGCTTCAATTACAGGCTCTGCCACAGATTCCCTTGGACAAATCACTTAGTCTTTCTGTGCCCCGATTCCCCATCTGTAAAATGGTGAAAATAATACTTCCTTTCTCCCATTCTTTGTCTCTGTTGTCTATTTAGATTGTAAACTCTTTGGGGCAAGGACAGTCTCTCACTATGTATGTGACAGCACCTACCACAACGGGGCCCTGATCTCAGTTGTGGCCTCTGAACACTACTGTAATAGTAGTAATCATTACTGTAATAATAGTAATCATCACAAGGAAGGATGTCTTATGCATTATTGCTATTGTACCAAAAGAGAAATCTATTTCTGCTACTAAAGAATTTGGTAATTTTTTTTTTTAGAATAGCTTTTTTTAAAAATAAACTTCCCCTAAAACACAGTCACACAGTATTAGTTACCTTTAAGAGCTACAAAGTAATCTCATTGCTCTGAAGCATGTGGTGTTTTCCCTATTGCTTATATATTCTTATTGTTCACTTACCACAAACAGGAAAAAGTAAATCTCTTCTTCCAGTTCAGTGATCCCTGGCTTTTCTCCCCACAGAGTTTTAGAAGTCCACTTCATATATTGTATGTCCTACTTTGATAAGAAAGAAATACTATTGATATTTTTATTTCAGTTTGATAAAAAGCATGTTTGTTTTCGTTCATAGATTTAAAGCCCAAAATGGACCAGTACTGTAAATAAAACATGCAATCTCATTTTAAAAATTTATTACAAGGAATTTTGTTTATGATTTCATGTTCTCCAGTAATAATTAATTGGAGGTCTTCACTGGTCCCTATAGACCAACTATCATTCAAAATGCACTAAAGGATGATCAACAGAGCATATCTTGAGCAGTGAAAGTAACTATATGTGTTTTTGCTACCAGTTTAACATACATTTTTAAAAAACCAAGTCATTTTACAATGTGTGTGTTTTTGCAAACACTAAGAAAAAATAAACTTAATTTCTCTGTTTTGAAGTGTTTAAAGATTTTTCATTTTATATGTAATCATTAATAAATACGTGAAAGATATTGCTATGCACTTTTACAGTGCCTTCTTTTGCAGGCTCTAGGAAAGTTACAAGCATTAATTAATTCATTACAGTTATTTTTAACAACACATTAAAAGAAGCTCATCTGCTACTCTGGGCACTTTTGACATTATTTAAAGTAGCAATATAACAAAACAAAACCTGCAGCAAAAACTGCAACCCCAAACAGAATCTGACAGGTGGCACTTACCCCAGCAAACCTCCACCCCCGATAAATCCACATCAGATCCCAACTTCTTTAGCTGGCAGAGCAGAAAGATAGGCCTTGCAGCATTAATTAAACCATGTAACAGCCTTGTGGGTGGGGAAGTACCTCGTTTTACAGAGGAGGAAACTGAACTCGGGGGGAAATTATGTGACTCACCAAAGAGAACTCTACCAATAGAACTTCGAACTGCTTACTCAAGACTGTTTTGATCACTACGCAGGACTCGCTCAGACACACAGCACATGTTACTTACATGATTAAAAAAAAATTTTTTTTGATGTCACAACAAAAATAAAATAATGGTGGACTCTATTAAGCAATGCAAGCAATGTAATCCCTCCCTTCAAGACCCCAAGTTAATTTTGCATTGTGTAAAACAACATTTTCTTTGATCAGTTTTACATTTGTTGCCTTTTCATTGATT
This sequence comes from Gopherus flavomarginatus, assembly GCF_025201925.1. Lineage (NCBI taxonomy): Eukaryota > Metazoa > Chordata > Testudines > Testudinidae > Gopherus > Gopherus flavomarginatus. The sequence goes on from NC_066621.1 coordinate 56,428,404, forward strand.
GTCTCCTGGTTGCTGTACAAAGGGAAAGGGTAAATAGGAGTATTCTGTTGACCTTCTCCAGACAATAAATTATTTTATGTGTCTACCCATATTTGTCACCTCTTATTCGCCTCAGCTGTCATTTTTTTAAATCTCTCCTTGTATGGAAGTTTTCCCACTCATTGATTTCATTGCCGTTTTCTGGATCTTTTCTCTCTCTGCGGTATCCTATTTGGGATTATGTAATGAAGCTAATCAGAGTATCCATGGTAAGGGTGTGCCAATATAGATGACTGAATTGGAATTAGGACATTTTCAGCATTATTTTCTCTCTCTTTCTGAATGCAGCCTAACGTTTTGTTTGAAATTTGGATACCAGTCATCTTTTAAAAGTAGCAACATTAATCCCAACCACTTTTTACTATGATTTGTTCCAGGCTAAGCTATTCATTCTCACTAGGAGAGGGTTATTGAGAGAAAAAATTGGGCACCTTTTTTCTTCCCTCATCCTCAATGTGGACAGGCTGCTATTCTGTAAGGATGTAGGATGTGGCTGTAGAGGCAAAAGGTCACTCTCAATCTTGGAAGGCAGGGCTTTCTGGGCAGGAGGGACAGAACAGCAAACCACAGATTTCCACAGGCTCTGATTACTGTAATATTCGAACAAGGGAATAATGTAACTGTTAAATACAAGCTGTCATTGCTTTAATACAAAGACCAGCACATTCCCTGCTCTTCCCCACCTGCTGACACCCACGGAAGTGTCCAGTTTCTAATCTATATCAGAATTTCCCACTCACCAGTGACTTAAAGAGGAGATAAAGTAGATAAAAGCAATAACCCCAATCTTGATATAGGCCACAAGTCCAGGCTTCTCATCTTGGATCTTGCTGAAGCGCAACGAGATGGTTAATGACCATAACTGGTTTTACATCTCATGCCAAAGCCCTTGCAAAAGCATATGCCCCCTAACACTGTGCAGGTCAGTGGCTCACTACTGAGTCAGGTGAAAGAGTGACAAATGTTGAAACTCTAAAGCCAAACAAAAAACATCTAAACATAGGACACAGTCTAAAATGTTCTTGACCTCTGCAGTGTGGTTTGTGGGATCCTAGGAGTTAATGTAGGCTTTAGGAGACATTTTGGAGAACTGTACAGATGTTCAGGTAAGTGATTTGTAGAACTCAAAGAGCAAACTGCTAAAATTTACTCAAGTTAGCCACACATTTAAATTGATTGCACTCTGTATTTATTCAGCCAACCCTAATTGTATATTGTGTATTTAATAGTGACTTAAACAGGTGTACTTAAAGAAATAGTCTTATAGATAAATAATACCTGTTTTACAAGCTTTCATTGAAGATTACTTAAAAAACCAAGCTATTCACTATCTGGCCTGATTCTGCAGGGTACTTAAGCACATGCATAAGTTAAGTGTGTGAGTAGCCTCACAGATTTAAAAGGGACTACTCAAGTGCTTTAAGTTAACCATGTCGTCATGTACTCTGCTTAATTTAGTGCTGGTGAAAGGCTGGACTGAGAGCACTAGAAGCTCAAACAAAGGGTCCAGGAGCAGTAGTGCAAGTTTCTTCACAGTGCACCATCCATGTGCCTCCGTCTTGATCTCTAGTGACAAGGATGAGAGGGCTATGTAGCCTTTGTAACTCCAGTCAGTCCTTGGCCTCTGGGCTGAGAAATCTAACCAGGTAAGAGCTAGTTTGTTCTAAGAGGGAAAGTGGCTTTTGAGATGGGTAATCAGAGTAATAGGAATTGGATGGAGTTCAGCTCATTTGTTTCTATATCTAGATGGCCATTAGATGATGACAGCTTTCAGTCAATAATGACTTGGTTTAAATTTGAATCACTGACTTACAAGTAAAGGGCCTGCGTGTCATATGAGTCCCATCAATTTTAAATGTCTTGATTTTTGTTAGGTGTCACAACCTTAATATTAATCTGAATAATGTTTTGTTATCCATAACCTTAAATCTAACTTTTGACTAAATAAACAGAAGCAGAAGCTCAAACACAGTATTCAACACTTGCTCTAATTTATTGCAATAAAATTAAATATTTGACGTTAGATAGCTTATTAGCAAGTTGGTGCTTATGCTACAAGGTACATAACGGTTGATTGTACCACATCAGCATTAGAAATTACCCCAAACACTATAAAGCTCAAAGATATTCTGCATGGAGTGTATAAACCCTACGCAGCAATAGAATTTTCTCCTTAATGACTAATTACACTCCATTTTCTGAACTCACATAATTTAATTATTTAAGAAGCTTGCAATGCACTACAAAGCAGGGATATTCATAGTTCTAATTTTGCATTATCTTTGAAGTGTGGCCACTTTTAAAAAAAGAAAAATATTACACTGAAATAGATGAAAACATGTTGCAAAGACGACTCTACTTGCTCTAACCCTTGCCCATGAAAATAAAAATAAGAGAACAAAACAAAATATACCAACATTTTTACCATGAATTTTATTAGCCTGTCCAGTGTATGAAAATGAACAGCAAATGTCCTCAAGGACACTACAGCATCATAATGTACACTGGGAAATATTAGAATATTAGAATGTCTTTATAAGATACATTTCATGAATGCATGTGTGATACAACATAGTAAAGTTAACATCCCTTTGTTTTCATTTTGATGTGCAATTGCAGGTAGGACAATTTTATTATCTTCATGTGCCTGTTCCCTAAAAGTTGGTGTGCAGAAATGGTGGGCATTTTATCTTCATTTCTATTTCTTGCTTTAATATATCTTACCTATCAAATGATGCAATGTTAAAGTTTCTGCCATGCTGGCTGAAGGTCACTAAAAGCTATCCTAGGATGAATGCCATATTATTTGGGAACACAAGTAGTACTGAATGCACTGTCTATAGATTTACAATGCAACTTGCACTTTCTACAATGTTAATGTAAAATATATACACAGTGGTAGCCATTCACTTAAATTTCAAAATGTTAAGCACATAATTGTACTTCAGTATACAATAGTAGGGATTCCAGAGGGCATCTTTCCATTTAAAAATATTGCAATGAATTTAGATGCCTCTCTTCACTGCCTAGTGAAAGACATGCAGGTCACAAAACGATCAAATTGATATTGTAAGTTTTCACTGATCAGAAATAGAGTCACACTGTGTGGAAGGAGTTAGCTGAATATTTTCTCTTAGCCTAATGCTGATTTTCACCAAGATTAGTGAATGCCACACTCTTTTGACTTATGTCAGATATATGACCATCCTATTCATTCTGTTTTAGCCTGGTGAATCAAAACATATAGAAACTTCACTCCAGCACCTATCAAGTGCCAGCCATTAATAATTACTTTCATTCACAACTTGCCCTACATGTTCTTCTCCTCTTTATGATTTTTTTAAAAATCAATCCAGTTTTATGCTAGAGGAATGATGATTTGTCTTCATGCAGAAGGTTAGAAGAGATATCCACTTAAAATTTCCTGACTTGTATCCCTGCCCTCATCAGCACTCTTACTGGCATACATGATCACAGGCCTACAGCCTTGCCCAGGCGTGGTAGGGTGGCATGCTGCATATTTTCGAAGTAATGTAAGTTTCGCTTGGGGCACAAGTGCCACCCAAACATAGGCTTAGGTGGTCAAACTGCATAATAATAGAAGTACTCTTTCTGCCAGCAAGACAGTCTTCCTCTTTTGCAGCAATACTAGCTTGCTGTTCCTAGCTGATACAGGCCCCAATTCAGTCATGTGCTTAAACATGTGTTTAACTTTAAGCATGTGAGTAGCATCATTGATGTGCTTAAGTATCTTGCTGAGTTACAGCCATAACCTGCAGTAATTTATGTATCAAAACAGTATGTATGAACCCTGGATAGGAGAGAGTTCTGAGGGTCTTATGGGCTCTCAATTCACTTCTAAATAACAAAAAATAATCATAGTAGTAATAATAATAATAATGAATAAAAATAAAAAATACCTAGCTTTTTTTAGCAATTTTGATCAGTAGATCTCAAAAATGTCAATATGATTCATACTAAGATTTAACTGATTATTAAATCTGCTTTTCTACATATGCAATTGCTTGCATCTTATTCTCAAATTACTGTGGCATATTACATACTTCCTGAAGCTTTTATTAAATAGTACCCCTCCTGTGTTAAATGAACACTCTGTAAAATAATTATGTCTGTTAGAGATAATGAATAATTTTGAATACTTTCTTTTTAGGCCATAAGTATATCACTTAAATACCCTTTTAAAAGATCCTTATTTTATTGCAGACATATTCAGCTTTCTGCCAATCCCTTACTATCAAATCCTTTTACAGTTCTTTGTTGTTAAACCAAATATAGTGCTACATTGTTTGTCCTTACACACATTACTGCTGGATAAAGCCCCTAGTTCCCCAGACTGAATCTGTACTGTTCGCTGCCCTGGTTTCTCAATACTATCTCGTTGCAACAGCACACACTGAAAGCATGCTATTCCCACACCCACCAACACAGCTCTTGGGATAAGAACTGCACCATTGATATAGTGTGTATTCTTTTCCATAGGTTCCCACCAGCATGTAGCTAACAATTTCCTGGGCCTTATCAAAAAAAAAAAAAAAAAGCCTTTGAAAAGTGGAAACAAAGCATCAGACTCCATTGTTGTTCTACTTTCACTGCCATAATCTGTGTTTTCCATCGCTCTACATGTAGAGACTACAAACATCACCTAGTACAGATACTCCAATCAACAATTTACTGTGGACAGTTTTTGTTCAGTATCTGTAATCTTTCATCCTAGTGTTTGTGGTTTTTAAATCATCCTTTTCATTTCCTTGCAGCAGCTTGAATCAAGTCAAAAAAACCTTTTCCTTAGCCTGTCACCATGAAAAACAAGTGAGTCAATTTCAAACTTTGGACTTGATTACTACAAGCACGACATGCGGCTCACATGAGTTTGCTACAGAAGTTACTCAAAAACAAAGTGTGGAGCATGCCGCTTTCATTAAGTGAACAACTGGGACTCTTTACTTTTCAGCATAAGGTTTTTCCCCTAAGCAGAACTGAGGGCTTTGCCGCCACATAAGGAAAATATTGGTATACTAAATTAGAGGTGATCTTTACTGTAGAAATTAATTTAAAAATAGATTTTCTTTTTTTCCCCAGTAAAGTCCCCTGTGAAAAATTAAGACCACCCCAGGACACATCTTGTGGTTTAGTCATCCGTTATAAACAATGGTGTATTCCATTATTCAATACATCATGAGCATTTAGTAATATAGTGACATGAAGGAACATTAATGTCCATAGTATTCCTTCAGGAAACATGGTGCTTTCTTGTGAAGACAAATTGTGCTCTAATGTTTAGGACACAGGTTTAGGAGCCATGATTCTTTAGTCCTACTCCTGGGATTGACAGTGACTTGCTGTGTAACCATGGGCAAGGCCATTTAAATGTTCCTGTGACTCAATTTACAAATCTGTAAAACTGGCGTAATATTATGAAATAACTATTCACTTTATACAAGTTTTGTGAGGTCTATTTAATGTTTGCAAAGTGTTTTCAAATAAAGGCACTATGAAAATAGACTTACCATGTAGTATGCACTGAACAGTTTAAGGGAAAATGTTACATTTAGACTGGGATTTTCAAAGGAGGCTAAGGGCTTGTCTACAAGTAGAAATAGCCCAGAACAGTGACTGTGGAATTCCACAATCGCTATTCCACACTAGCTCCCCATGTAGACACTCTAAAACCATACTAAGAGTGCCTTTGAGTGATTTAGCTTAATTCATATGGAAGTGGATTAAGGTAAATGACAAAATGGCACTCTTAGGGTACATGTACAGCTCCAACCCAAGCAGTAACATCCACACTGCTATTTTTAGCCCCGTAGTGACTGCTGACCTGGACTCAGTTGACCTGGACGCAGACTCACCGCCTCAGGTTTCTTAAATTTTTCTGTGTACCTGTAAGGGTATGTCAACAATGGAGTTGCTCAGGAAAACATACCTGGGCTTGCTTTGATTGAGTTAGTGTAAATAGAAGTGTAGCCGCATTGATGCAAGCGATGCAACATGCTAGTTGCCACTATATGATCCTGTCTGAAACCTTAGGTGTGTACTTGGCAAATAGCCCATCCCACCACTCAAACTGCTGTGGCTACAATCTATTTTTAGCATAGCTATTTTTAGAATAGCTATTGCACTTTAAATTCACACCCTATTATTTTGCAATAGCTTTTTTGTGTAGACAAGTTCTAAAGGAATCAGGTGCCCCAAACCACTTATTGTTTTCCATATAGTTGTAAAAAAATATGTTGATGATTGTGAAATTATATTCTTGGTATTGTTTTTTGAAAAACTGAAACAAAGGAATAATATTAAAGGTTGGATTTTTAGATAATTCAGGAATGTAGGAGCTGAGTTCCCAGTGATTTTCGGTGGAGCTTGTGTTCCTAAACATCCTAGATACTTTTGAAAAATTCCCTTTAAAAGGTTATGTGTGATGGAGCATAATGCTAGTTGAGATGCTTGTTACAAATTTGGTCTCTTATCTTTCTCTGAGTGTCTTCATCATTCATATATATTCACTGAATAGTGTGAATAAATTATTTTCATAATAATTTTCATATCATGGACTGCTTCACCTATGTGCTGTTTATTAATAATGCCATATGGTTGGTCAGCTAAATCATCTGGTAATGTTTCTGCTCCCTGATTGGATGAATGAACCTTTTTAAAAGAGAACAATTAATTGTGAATACCAATTCCAGTATAAATTTAGAGAGAAAAATCGTTAATGATAAAATCTGTACAACTTTAGGAATTCACAAATTATATTCACAAATAAGAATATTACTCCACAAATCATAGCGGAGACTGAGAAGATATATGAGCCATTAGCAATTATCTTTGAAAAATCATGGAAGATGGGTAAGATTTCAGAGGACTAAAAAAGGGCAAATATAGAGCTAATCTATAAAAAGAGGAATAAAGACAATCCAGGAATTACAGACCAATCAGCTTAACTAGATTATTCGAAAAGATAATGGAGCAAATAATTAAGCAATCAATTTGCAGACACCTAGAAGAAAATAAGGTGATATGTAACAGTAAGCACAGATTTGTCAAGAACAAATCATGTCCAACCTACCTAATAGCTTTCTTTGATACTGTAATAAGCCGTGTGGATGGGGAAGAAGCAGTAGATGTGGTATATCTTGACTTTAATAAAGTTTTTTATATTGTCTGGCATGACCTTGTCATAACCAAACTAGGGAAACACAACCTAGATGGAGCTACTATTAAGGTGTGTGCATAACTGGCTGGAAAACCATTCCCAGAGAGTACTTGTTAGTGGTTCACAGTCAATCTGGAAGGGTATATCAAGTTCTGGGTCCAGATGTGTTCAATATCTTCAACAATGATTTAGATAATTTATAAAGTTTGCAGATGATACCAAGCTGGGAGAGGTTGCAAGTGCTTTGGAAGATAGGATTAAAATTCAAAATGATCTGAACAAACTGGATAAATAGTCTGAAGTAAATAGGATGAAATTCAATAAGGACAAATGCAAAGTACTCCACTTAGGAAGGAATAATTAGTTGCACACGTACAAAATAGGAAATGACTTCCTAGGAAGGAGTACTGTGGAAAGTGATCTAGGGGTCATAGTGGATCACAAGCCAAAGATGAGTCAATAGTGTAACGCTGTTGCGAAAGAGAGCAAACCTCATTCTGGGATGTATTAGCAGAAGTGGTGTAAAAAAGACCCGAGGAGTAATTCTTCTGTTCTACTCCGCACTGACTAAGCCTCAAATGGAGTATTTCATGAAAAAGATGGACAAATTGGAGAAAGTCCAGAGAAGAGCAAAAAGAGTAATTAAAGGTTTAGAAAACATGACTTATGAGGGAAGATTGAAAAAATTGGGTTTGTTCCCACTTGAGAATTGTCTCGGCTGTAGAAATACTACAAAGTCCACAGTCTGAGGAAGAACTGGTGACCCCAGCCTCAAGGGAACAGTTCCAGACTGAGCAGGAAGCAGATGACAGCCTTCAGAAAGCTTGGGCGGCGGCACGGAGCACCCCACCGCCTCTCAGCTCTTCTAATCGATCCCGGTTTGTTATAGACCAAGGACTTTTATACAAGGAAATTCTTTCTGGTGGACACCGGGAAAAATGGCAGCCGCAAAAACAGTTGGTGGTTCCAACTAAGTACCGGGGGAAGCTCTTAAGCTTAGCCCATGATCATCCCAGTGGCCATGCTGGGGTGAACAGAACCAAAGACCGGTTGGGGAAGTCCTTCCACTGGGAGGGGATGGGCAAGGACGTTGCCAAGTATGTCCGGTCTTGTAAGGTATGCCAAAGAGTGGGAAAGCCTCAAGACCAGGTCAAGGCCCCTCTCCAGCCACTCCCCATAATTGAGGTCCCATTTCAGCGAGTAGCTGTGGATATTCTGGGTCCTTTCCCAAAAAAGACGCCCAGAGCAAAGCAGTACGTACTGACTTTAGTGGACTTTGCTACCCGATGGCCAGAAGCAGTCGTTCTAGGCAACACCAGGGCTAACACTGTGTGCCTGGCCCTAACAGACATCTTTGCCAGGGTAGGTTGGCCCTCTGACATCCTTACAGATTCAGGGTCTAATTTCCTGGCAGGGACCATGGAAAAACTGTGGGAAACTCATGGGGTGAATCACTTGGTTGCCACCCCATACCACCATCAAACCAATGGCCTGGTGGAAAGGTTCAATGGAACTTTGGGGGCCATGATACGAAAATTCATCAACGAATTCTCCAATAATTGGGACCTAGTGTTGCAGCAGTTGCTGTTTGCCTACAGGGCTGTACCACATCCCAGTTTAGGGTTTTCACCATTTGAACTTGTGTATGGTCACGAGGTTAAGGGGCCATTACAGTTGGTAAAGCAGCAATGGGAGGGGTTTACGCCTTCTCCAGGAACTAACATTCTGGACTTTGTAAGCAACCTACAAAGCACCCTCCGACACTCTTTAGCCCTTGCTAGAAAAAATCTAAAGGATGCTCAGGAAGAGCAAAAGGCCTGGTATGACAGACATGCCAGAGATCGGTCCTTCAAGGTAGGAGACCAGGTTATGGTCTTGAAGGCGCAACAGGCCCATAAGATGGAAGCATCATGGGAAGGGCCCTTCACGGTCCAAGAGAGCCTGGGAGCTGTAAACTACCTCATAGCATTTCCCAATTCCTCACTAAAGCCTAAAGTGTACCATGTTAATTCTCTCAAGCCTTTCTATTCCAGAGACTTACAGGTTTGTCAGTTTACAGTCCAGGGAGATGATGCTCAGTGGCCTGACGGTGTCTACTACGACGGGAAAAAAGACGGTGGCGTGGAAGAGGTGAACCTCTCAACCACCCTGGAACGTCTGCAGCGGCAACAAATCAAGGAGCTGTGCACTAGCTTCGCCCCATTGTTCTCAGCCACCCCAGGACGGACTGAACGGGCATACCACTCCATTGATACAGGTAATGCTCACCCAATCAGAACCCCACCCTACCGAGTGTCTTCTCATGCCCAAGCTGCTATAGAACGGGAGATCCAGAACATGCTACAGATGGGTATAATCCGCTCATCTACCAGTGCATGGGCATCTCCAGTGGTTCTGGTACCCAAACCAGATGGGGAAATACGCTTTTGCGTGGACTACCGTAAGCTAAATGCGGTAACTCGTCCGCACAACTATCCAATGCCACGCACCGATGAGCTATTGGAAAAGTTGGGACGGGCCCAGTTCATCTCTACAATACACTTAACCAAGGGGTACTGGCAAGTACCGCTAGATGAACCTGCCAAGGAGAGGTCAGCATTCGTCACCCATGCGGGGGTGTATGAATTCAATGTCCTTCCTTTCGGCCTTCGAAATGCACCCGCCACCTTCCAGAGGCTGGTAGATGGTCTACTAGCTGGACTGGGACAATTTGCAGTTGCCTACCTCGATGATGTGGCCATTTTTTCAGACTCCTGACCCGAACACCTACTACACCTGGAAAAGGTCTTTGAGAGCATCAGGCAGGCAGGACTAACTGTTAAGGCCAAAAAGTGTCAAATAGGCCAAAACAGAGTAACTTACCTGGGGCACCAGGTGGGTCGAGGAACCATAAACCCCCTACAGGCCAAGGTAGATGCTATCCAAAAGTGGCCTGTCCCATGGTCCAAGAAGCAGGTCCAATCCTTCTTAGGCTTGGCCGGATACTACAGGCGATTTGTACCCCACTACAGCCAAATCGCTGCCCCACTGACCGACCTGACCAAAAAGACCCAGCCAAATGCAGTTAAGTGGACTGATGAGTATCAAAAGGCCTTTACCCAACTTAAGGCAACGCTCATGTCTGACCCTGTGCTCAGGGCCCCGAACTTTGACAAGCCATTCCTAGTAACCACGGATGCATCTCAGCGTGGTATAGGAGCAGTGCTCATGCAGGAAGCAACAGATCACAACTTCCATCCTGTCGTGTTTCTCAGTAAGAAACTGTCTGAGAGGGAAAGTCACTGGTCAGTCAGTGAAAAGGAATGCTATGCCATTGTGTACGCCCTGGAAAAGCTACGCCCATATGTTTGGGCACGGCGGTTCCAACTACAAACTAACCATGCTGCACTAAAGTGGCTTCATACTGCCAAGGGGAACAACAAGAAACTTCTTCGTTGCAGTTTAGCTCTCCAAGATTTTGATTTTGAAATTCAACACATCACAGGAGCTTCTAATAAAGTTGCTTATGCACTCTCCCGTAAGAGTTTCCCAGAATTCAGTAGTTAAAAAGTGTTCTTAAAATGTAGAAGTCTGTTAGTTATATACTTAGGAGTATATGTAAAGGTGTATGTGTTGTATTAATCTGTTTATTTTCAAGTTCTAGAAGGAAATCGCCGCCAGTGAGCTTCCCCACTGTCTGCAATTTGGGGGGCGTGTCATAAACAGATAGCTAAGGGTTAATGTCTCTTTCACCTGAAGCACCTGACCAGAGGACCAATCAGGAAACCGGATTTTTTCAACTTTGGGTGGAGGGAATTGAGTGTCTTTGTCTTTGTTTTCTGGCTGCCTGCTTTCTCTGAGCTTTGGAGAAGTAGTTTCTTTTTTCTAGTCTTCTGTTTCCAAGTGTAAGGACAAAGAGATCAGATAGTAAGTTATATGGTTTCTTTTCTTTGGTATTTGCATGAATATAAGTGCTGGAGTGCTTTGATTTGTATTCTTTTTGAATAAGGCTGTTTATTCAATATTCTTTTAAGCAATTGACCCTGTGTTGTATCATCTTAATACAGAGAGCACATTTGTATGTATTTTTCTTTCTTTTTATATAAAGCTTTCTTTTAAGACCTATTGGAGTTTTTCTTTACTTCAGGGAAATTGAGTCTGTACTCACCAGGGAATTGGTGGGAGGAAGAAATCAAGGGGAGATCTGTGTGTTGGATTGCTAGCCTGATTTTGCATTCCCTCTGGGGGAATAGGAAAGTACTTTTTGTTTCCAGGATTGGGAACAGAGAGGGGGAGTCTCTCTGTGTAGTTTCACAGAGCTTGTGTCTGTGTATCTCTCCAGGAGCACCTGGAGGGGGGAAGGGAAAAAGGATTATTTCCCTTTGTTGTGAGACTCAAGGGATTTGGGTCTTGGGGTCCCAGGGAAAGTTTTTCAGGGGGACCAGAGTGCCCCAAAACACTCTAATTTTTTGGGTGGTGGCAGCAGGTACCAGGTCCAAGCTGGTAACTAAGCTTGGAGGTTTATATGCTAACCCCCATATTTTGGACGCTAAGGTCCAAATCTGGGACTAAGGTTATGATACATGGAAATTTCAGTTCTGAACAGGTAAAGGAACAATTGCTTCACATATATCAGACTAGATGTCTGACTCTAATCCCGTTACCTAAACTCTTAGCAAGTGTCAGAACAACTTTTATGGAACAACATGTTTAAAAGTCTATGGCCAAAATGTTCAAATCTGAGCACTTAAAGGCATATTTAGGCACCAACATAAAAGTGGATTGCTTTTCAAAGGTGCTGAGCAAGAGCAGCTGCCAATGATTTCCAATGGATTTTGTGAGTGCTCAGCACTTCTGAATGTCAGGCCACCATTACTTATATGGACTTTGGAATCTAACGTTAGTCAACCAGGCCTGACAAGTTTGGCCCACGCAAATAAAAATAAATGCTCAGTATCACTTCTGTGATATTCTGTCCCTACCCAAACTCATCTACACTTTTTCTCATTAATTATTTATATTTCTTTGGCAGAAATTTTATCAGAGAGGATTAAAAAATATTAAAGGGGTATCTAAGCCAGTGCATTATCATACCAGTAATAAACGACTAGATAAAAACAGAATGTACAGAAAGCTTTCTAGCCTGCACCTCATTTTCAATAATAGAATCATCTAAACCAGGCTTATAAAACATTACAAAACCTCTGCACGTTTTCTGTATTTCTATATTTTTATTTTTGTGTGTGCTTAACTGCAAAAGAAAAATGAAATTAGTCATTTGTCTACAAGCCTAAAAGTGCTCCCTTGGTCAAAAAATGATTGTGCTATATTTTTAGGAAGTACTGTGACAAAAGAAATAAAGCATCATGAAAAGCAGACAAAAGAAAAAAATTAGAACTTAGCAAATCCATATGACTCTCCCATATGACTCACTTGCTGGCTTTACTGAACGGACGAAGGTCAGTGCCATTTGATTTCACACATCACCCTCCTTATGGGCTAGATCCTGAGCTGATGTAAATCAGAATAGCTTCACTGATTTCACCTGCTGGCCCATATACTTCTACCTAGTCTCCTGTCACATTCCCTCCTGCACACTTTGCTCAGCCAGTGTTGTTAGGGGAGAAAGATAGCTCAGTGGTTTGAGCATTGGCCTACTAAACCTAGGGTTATGAGCTCAATTCTTGAAGGGGCCATTTAGGGATCTGGGGCAAAAAAAAAAAAAGTTGAGGAGCAGTCCTGCTTTGAGCAGGGGGTTGGACTAGATGACCTCCTGAGGTCCCTTCCAACCATGATATTCTATGAACATAACATGATATCCATTTGATCTCTTTCTGTCACATGAAGTGCAGTGCTGTCTGCCATGTTGCATCTAATGCTTGGAGTGACCTTCCAAAACCTATTTGTCAAGGCTCCACCTTCCTCTCATTCAAATCACTCCTGAAAAGTCACTTCTGCTGAATTGCTCACCAAAAAAAACCCCCTACCCACACTCACAAAACCCCAGACAAAAACAGAGTCCCAGAGTCCATTCACACTTGGCCAGTAAAAGTGCTCCCTCTCTCCCCTGGACATGACACTTTGATCACTGGGCAGAAGATGGGGAAGAGCAGGCATTGCAAAGCTTTGACTCCTTCTTCTCACTCCTCAGGTATATAGGGTAGGAAAAGGGTGGAACCTTGACTCTGTTATCCCACTGCCATGGGGAGCTGAACCACAGTGAAGGAGGAAATAAACTGGTGCTGTCTAAAGGCAGTAAGTAGCTTACTAAGTCTCCCCAAAACAAGGGAACCCAGGGAGGGAATTGTGACTCTCAGAGACAAAAGCCATTCCCTGGTCTGTTCTTTGGGCAACTCAGCTACAAATTGCCCCTTATTTTACTCTATTGCTTCATGCACATTATTCATTAATCAGACCTCCCTCCTTTCAGCTACATTGTACATTCCTTCCAACAACAGATAAAATAATGACAGAGACCCAGTTTTGCAAATCATTTGCAACAAAACCTTGCAACAAATTTACTGTACATAAATTATGTTTTAAGAGATGTCAAATATTCATTACTAAATAAATATTTTTTAATATTCAAAAGAGATCATCCCTACTGAGAAAAATACAAGCCGCACAGAATTATTAATGATTTTAACAGCACTCCATGCCATAATTTTTCCTTGCTGTTTTAGATTTTTTTTAAAAGGATGGAAAATAGGTATATTTTTAAATAAATATATATTTTTGCAAAAAATAATTAACTTATAGAAGAGAAATTGGACTGCACATTATCTCATGATAGTTAGTGGATGAGCAAAACTGAGTGTAAAGATTTACACTTGAACGTAATGTTAAGATTCCACAGGTAAAAAAAAAATATCAGGGAATGCATACAATAAAATTGAAGGTTACATACAGCAAGACTGTCTGTTTACAACTGGTCCTGTGAGCCCAAGTATCAGACTTGGGAATTAGTCACATTCTGCCTCTCTGTTTCCTCCTGCTCCATGGGTGAGGGGGGGGTGTACCTCATGCCAGCCCTATACCTACTACAGCATGTCTCTTTGAATTACTGATCAAGGGCCTGCCCTCTTGACACCCCTTCTCACCCACAGGCATGGGGGTGAACATAGCAGCCCTGCAGAGTGTGTGCTCCCCTCCACACAACAACCTATTACATGGGCAGCCAGTGCAAGGAACACCTCACACCTCCTTACATCCTTGCATGGGCATACAGGAAGAGCCCCAATATGCCCATAGCCAGACTGCATATTTGTAGTTTTTTCTAGTCCAGTTTCTTAGTAATGGCCTGAGTGCAATACCCTTATCCATACTGAGCAACAACTTACTTCCACAGTTGTTCTCTTTGACTTCAATGAGACTATTTCCAGAATAAGGAATTAGTCATTGTGACCAGGGAATTAACAGTCTGGCCCTCAATGTTATTCCTAAAATATCTGTTTAAGTTGTTAAATATTCTAGAACATATAAGTGATGTGCAGTGTGGCTGAGTTAATATTACCACAGGAACTTTAATTTTTGCCATTCCTGATTTTAATCTTATCATTGCATTAAACTAAGTTTTTGCTTTTCAGCAACACTTACTAGTGTTCGCATTTAAATGGTCTCAATTAGGCAACTAAGTTCAAGGGAACTGGCGTGCATTCACATCTTTGCTACAGCTGTTATGGCTCCACCATTCTGCCTGGGGAGTTTCCAGCAGGAAAGGGTAACTATAGGACCCAATACTGCAAGCTCTGTCATTGTGTGAGGCCTCCTTTTACTTACGCAGAGCCCCATTGACTTCAAGCTTCATTCACACTGTTTGCAGGATTGGGGGCTTATTTGCTACAAGAAGATCCACAGAAGCCTTGACTGCAGAGGCAGCAGCCTATGTGCATGGAGTGCATTCCCTCACCAACCACTATGGCCATGCCCCTCCCTAGTCATTACTTTCCACTTTGGGGACTGTGCTGACTCTCCTATTGCCCTTACCAGAAGGGAGGTTGCATTTATCTTGCACTGCAACAACCTTCCCTAGTGGATATACTGCTGTAGGAGGCCCTAGGCTCTGAATTCTGTGGGCAGGAGCCAATATAAACTAGGGGTGGATTTGGCCCAACTTATGAAAAAAATATTTTTCTTAACCCTAAATCAACAGAAATGGCTAAAGTACTAAATTACTACATATATGCAAAATAACTATGCATCATTACAGTGTTCTGCAAAATGAATGAAATGCCACAATATTAAATTTCCTGTGCCAAATTCATCCCTGATGTAACTCCACTCAGGCTAATGGAATGACAACACAAGGTGAATATGACACCATATGTTTAATTTAAAATCCAAGTCATACTTTCATTTCATAACCTGTTTTGAATAAAGTACTTTAAAAGGCTCCACTAAGGTGAGACATTGGGAAAGAAAAAGCTATTTATGTCCAACAATAGTAGCTATAGAAGCACATCAAGTTCTATGCACATGAGGAATCAGGCTTTAAAAATAAGATGCTTTAGTATTTGTTACTGTCATAAATGCTGTGGAACTTCCTAGATTTAAATTAATAATTTAAATGCTTGCCTAATGAACTGGACTTGATTAGATTAAGGCATTCTCACTTAATTCTGACAGATCCTCAGATGTGTGAGGTACATTCTTCTCAATTGGAATACAAAACAAAAGTGGTTTATGGATTTCTGGTCAAAGTATTTATAAAATATTTCTCAAAGAATTACAAATACAAATCTTTTCAAAAGTGAAATTGCACTGAAAGCAATGAATGACAAAGTTAGAAAAAAAGAAACAAAATCACTGAAGTCCTGGGGTGAACACTTCCCTCATCCATTTTGTGAGGCATTAGCTGGCAAATGTAAGATGTGGCAACAAGAAATTGAAAGCAGTACAGTAGACACGCTGCCTCTAGCAGTTATTAAAGGCATGTTATGAGGTTAGAGTTGGCTGATATACAATACTGTATAGTCTCATACAGGAAGATCATTGGAAGATATTTTAAAAAACAAAATAATAAGTTATACCAGGCCATGTCATACCACCAAGTTTTAAGAAGTCACTACTGAAATCATTGTGCAGTTCTGCTTGAAAATCAATGGTACAATAAGGCCTACTGAACCTCTGAACTATAGCTAAGTCTCTACTAGTTTATTAGGCTGCTTTGAACTGCTTTTTTATGCAATGCACAGTCTTAGCCAATTTTATTATCTTCTATTTAAGGCACTGGACTGGTACTTAGGAAATGGGGGTTAAATTGAAGTCTCAAGTAGCCTCTTCCTGTGAGAGGTTGACTGAATGCCCTTCCCTCAATTCCCACTGAAGTCTATTGAACCTCTCATTCTTACAGGATGATTCCAGAACCACCACAAAAAAAAAAAAAAAAAGAGTCTGTGATCTTTTCAGTGGCCATTCTTGTGTCTACCAGAACGTTAAGATAGTGTGAAATATTGTAGTGATTAGAGTTGGTTGGATTTTTTTTCTCCCACAAGAAAAATTCAATTTTTGGTGAAAAATCAAAAATCAAATCATATTGGCCAAAACTGAACATTTCTATTAGGAAACATCACCACAGTGTTTAATGGGAGTTGTAACTTGGGTGCCTCATGCCCCTAGTCTCTTCTATAGGCTGGGCTGCCTTGCCAGACTACATCTCCCCTCTTGCTGAGTCACCAAGGTGATTAATGGGAGCTGCAGTCTGGTGGAAGATCCCTACTCATGGAGAGAATGGGGGCATGAGACATCTGAACTTCAGCTCCCAGACGGCACCATAGCAGCATTTCCAAACCACACACCTAGAAATGACCAGGATGAATGCAGTGATATCCTGCAGTAGGGTTGGGTACAATAAAATTGTCACACATAGGCTGTCAGTTTCAGTGGCTTTACAGGATTCATGAGACAGGCAAATAGCCCATATATTTGAATGATTATATTAATACAGTTTGAATTCAGTAGATTTTCACTGAAAGAATATATAACCAATACAATGGAACTGCTTTTTCTGTCAGGTTACTTACCATACTGGTATTGTCATTGGATGATGTTATATTTGCACTGTGTTTTCTGATTTAAGGCCTGATGCAATGCCTATTGAAGTCAGTAGGAATCTTTCTACAGACCTCAATGAGAGTTGGATCAGATCTTTAAATGCTTATTTTGGGAAGTTGAAACAGATGCCCAATTTCAAAAAAGCAAAACTCACAGGGTCAAATTCATCCTTGGGGGTCTATCTTTGAAGTCAGTGGAATTACCCCTCAGGACAAAATTTGGCTCCTAATCTACACTGGTTAGGCTAATCAGTACTGAGCTAAAGGTGAAAGAAGACATTTCTTTTTTTTTTATAATGTCCAAATGTTGGAGGCTTTTTTAGAATCACCTGTGAAAGTGTTTGCTGGTTTCAAGATGTTTTAGTTGTCTGAAAATGTGGCTTAAAAATGAATAAAATTACTCAGGGCAAGGACGTCCATTCTAAGATTTGTAGTACAGTAATGTCAAGGGTAAAATCAAATAGAAACTACAAATATACCAGTTCATGGAAAGGTGTCTTTTTACTTATAGTGAAGAGGAAGAAAAACAAATTTAATCAGAAAACAAGTATTCAATATTTCCAAAGGCAAAAGAAAAGCTGTAAACAAGTACAGGAAAAGACAAGGACAGGAATCATTTTATACAAACATTGACATGTTTTGAAAAATATGTTTAGAGTTATTGGAGATTTATTACAGAGGTGTTTATTACTCAATTTCTTGTTGGAGCAAGAAAGACAATATGGTGTTTGTTACATGGTGTTTTATCCAAGATAAAGGAACAGCAAAAAGTTGGGGAAATATATAGAGTCAAATTCATCACAATACTAGTTCAGTTTTACACTGGTATAACTTCTCTGAGATCCTTAGCGTTCTGCCAGCATAAAACCGAAGTAATGCAATAATGAATCAGGCCCATATCTGTCAGCTGTTTAGTAGAAACAAAGATTGTATTGTAGCTTAGATGGACAATATTGGTTTTTTTAATGAAAATATTGTTATTTTGGGGTCCAATTTTGCAGCCCCTACTCTGGCAAAAGTGCTACCGATTCCAGGATCATTCCCTGTATCTGTTATTAAGGTTCTATTTATTAATAGTTTATAAAGAGATAATAAATGATTAATAAATGGCTAGTCAATTTTCATGGAGTCCAACAAGTCACTAAATTGCTTTTAACCATGGGGGTGAAATCCTGGCCTTTGAAAATTGTCAAGATATAAAAAAAAAATCCCCATATGAAAATCAGAATAAAATGTAGAAATATTGAAAATGTTATGAACCCAAAAATGAATTCAGTCTGGGTCAATCAAAATGTATTGTTTTGAAATTTCAAAATATGTTGTTCTGCTTTTGACTGACTTCAATTAAAAAGAAAATTGCAATGTTATAAGCTTAAATTTCTAAGCAAAAAGTCATGTTGGACAGGAAAACAAAATTTTTATTTAAAAAATGTAGAAAGGAAATGTTTCAACCATTTCAAAATTTGCTTCCAACTTTTTATAAAATCAAGAAATTTGTCAAAACCAACTGTGAAACTTGTCTGGGAAAAGTTTGGGTTTCAACAATTTAGCATTTTTTTTGACAAAAATAATGTTCATCACAAAATTCCCCACCAGCTCTAGCCAGAATTTCACTTATGGTTTATAAGCGTCTAGAATGCTTTCCACTGATGTTCTTATAACCATCTATAACACACACATGTTCTTATAACTAAACCATCTATAACACATATAACATGTACATTACATCTATTAATTACTGATTAACCTTTATAAATTGAATCTTATAACATTGTGACCATTTTTTTTATCATTTAACTTGATTTATTTATTACTATTCCATTATGTAAAGCATTTCAGGATAGAGTTTGTATAAAAATCTGAACCGAAATAACTGATAGAATTTGCAGTCCTTGACTTCAGTGGGAGTTTTACTTGCATAACAACCACAGAATCAGGCCCTGTAGTTGCATGCTCAGCAGAGCTCAGCATCCAGCTCCTCCCACCTAAATTAGTAGTATTTTTAAAAGAGTTCAGCTACTGTTTAGTGACCTTCATTAAGTGTTCTTGACAGGAGCTGCCAGGCGCTGGGCACTTTCCAAAATTCTAGCTGCTTTGCATACAGAAATCAGAGCGGAGCTCCTTTGAAAATCTGGGACCAATTGTGGGAGGTGAGCACTTTTATACAAATCAGTATATAACAGATTTTCAAGACAAGTATAATGTAAGAATTAATGAACTACTTGTAAAATAGTTTTCTTTGGCATTTTTTTAAAATTCAATCCTGCATTCCTTATACATGCAAAACTTCCCAACTTTGGATGTGCAAGGAATACATACTCAGGCCTTTGCCAGAGATCTTCCAGCATCACATCAGCTTTTCTTCCTGTACTATTATTCTGTTGTAGGCCGTTTATGTTCTTCTATCACACCCATCATCATGGTATCTGAGCCCTCTCCTCCCATTGTTTATAGTTTAACATTTTCAAGGTGGTTTCATAAAATAATTGTGTGTTTGAAAAAAATAATAATTGTGCAGTGAATAACAGGTAAGACTGGAATTCAGCATGGAAGTTTTCTGCTTCTACTTACAAACTGCGTTAGCATAATTTATGAAGCTAACTGGCAGAGCCTTCTTCTGAATTACTTTAGATTTAATTTGCTGCCATACATGTCCTTAAATACATTGTGATTACAAACATATACTGTACTTGTCTTCATTTTACTTTACTATCCATTTAATTTATTTCCTAGTACTTTGCAAAAGCTTCTGTTAGTAATGACAAATTACAAATTCTGTTTGACAATTCCTTCCTAGTTGATAAATTCATAAATCACGGGCAGCAAATGCCTGTCCATTTATTTATTTCAAAAGCTTCCCCTAAAAATGGGATAGATTTAAACTGTATATTCTTCACTACCTACTGCCACCTACTGCACAATTAGAAGCAATGCAAATAGACCTACTTTTTAAGGACTCTCTGAAGTTGAATTGTAAATATAAACTCATCTTAAATGCTTAGTGCATTATATATGCATATATATGCAGCCATATAGATACATAATGCACTTTGCATTCCTTAACTGGGAGAGATGGTAAGAACAGAAAAACATGTAGGCAATGGTTGCTGAGATCTAGAAGCTAAGTGGTTTATCTTAACAGGTGTCATTTTCCCCCATACATCATCAGATACAATAATTTATACAAATTAGACTCAATGTATGTTTATTTTTCAATTAAAAATCCCTTTGAAGTGATCACCCTCTCTGCATGAATCTAGGTTTAATTCATTTGATCTTTAAAATGGAGTTGCAAATATGAAACCATCCCTTTCGAGATTAGGGGGTTGATACCATGGCTTATCCCTATATTCTAATCAATAGGATTGATTTCTAGGATTTAATGCCAAAACAGAATACTTTTGTTCGGGGATGAATAAACTTCATTTCCAGTCTACATTAAATATTCCAAAATACTAACAACAACATTGTTGAGTGATTCAGAAAGTGTATTATTATTACAGCAGTGCTTGCTTTTGCCACTGTTATAATTGTAATCTTACTTTCATTTGCTGAACCATAAAAATGGACTCTGGTTCTGAAATTTAGCACACTGCATTATATTGTATTTGTTTATTTTCTTAACAAATATGAAAAATACAAATAGTGTGAGGCTCATCATTTAAGGGATGAGACCAAATTAAGCCACAAAGTCTACAAATGTTGCTTTTTTGAGCTCCACTAATGCTAAAAATGCTTGTTTTTCAAATGAAAAAATTCAGCCATACTGTGGATTTATTTTTCACTTCAAAAGACACTAAGCAGTAAATTTTCCATTCCAGGTCTCTGCATGTGTACACCTATGGAAATGTACCCACCTCTTGCAGTTATAGCTCCATGTACACTTAAAAAAGTCTAATATCAGCACACTAGGAAAACTGGATTTGTAAGTGCAAATTCTAACACAGCTGTATGCAGATTTTGGACCTTTTAATGTTATGTTTATCTGGTTGCACAAGGAACATGTGGGCTAGGTATGTGTGTGACTATTACTTCTAATGCAGAGGCTGGCGGGGAGAGGAGCTTCCTGAGAGTTTACTTCTAATTCTTAAAAATGATACTGGGTATTTACTTTAGAAAAATGGTTAATCTTTTTGCACAGCAACTTTATGAGTATTTTCGCTTTCAAAGTTAGGAGAGCTATTTGTGTACTTCCAGAGTATACCCTCCCTTACAGCACATGCATGAGATGTGCAAAACCAGGATCTTTATCACGGTATTGTACTGCTTTTGTCATACTTACAACTGTCACTGATATAGGGAGACATGCTTGTGGACTGAGGTCCTTAATTCTGACTTGACACACACACACAAAAGTTCTAAATATGGGCATGCATGGTTGACTACAGTAGGTCTTTGAAGGATCTTTTAGAGAGTTATTGTTCATAATCTTATATTTCATAAATGTAGATAAACAATCTATAGATTACTCTGTAAATATAAGTGACTTTTTTTGCTATATACAGGATTTTAAACTAATGGCCATTGAACCTAGTAGCAGATTGTCCTCAGACTGAATTCTTAATTTTGAAGGTTTGAAAGCAGGGGAAGTTTTGAAAGCAGGGGAAGGGGTCCAAACATGTGGACAAGGGGGATCCAGTGGACATAGTGTACTTAGATTTCCAGAAAGCCTTTGACAAGGTCCCTCACCAAAGGCTCTTACATAAATTAAGCTGTCATGGGATAAAAGGGAAGGTCCTTTCATGGATTGAGAACTGGTTAAAAGACAGGGAACAAAGGGCAGGAATTAATGGTAAATTCTCAGAATGGAGAGGGGTAAGTAGTGGTGTTCCCCAAGGGTCAGTCCTAGGACCAATCCTATTCAATTTATTCATAAATGATCTGGAGAAAGGGGTAAACAGTGAGGCGGCAAAGTTTGCAGATGATACTAAACTACTCAAGATAGTTAAGATCAGAGCAGATTGTGAAGAACTTGAAACAGATCTCACAAAACTAAGTGATTGGGCAACAAAATGGCAAATGAAATTTAATGTGGATAAATGTAAAGTAAGGCACATTGGAAAAAATAACCCCTACTATACATACAATATGTTGGGGGCTAATTTAGCTACAACGAGTCAGGAAAAAGATCTTGGAGTCATCGTGGATAGTGAAGATGTCCACGCAGTGTGCAGAGGCAGTCAAAAAAGCAAACAGGATGTTAGGAATCATTGAAAAGGGGATAGAGAATAAGACTGAGAATATCTTATTGCCCTTATATAAATCCATGGTACGCCCACATCTCGAATACTGTGTACAGATGTGGTCTCCTCACCTCAAAAAAGATATTTTAGCACTAGAAAAGGTTCAGAAAAGGGCAACTAAAATCATTAGAGGTTTGGAGAGGGTCCCATATGAGGGAAGATTAAAGAGGCTAGGACTCTTCAGCTTGGAAAAGAGGAGACTAAGAGGGGATATGATAGAGGTATATAAAATCATGAGTGATGCGGAGAAAGTGGATAAAGAAAAGTTATTTACTTTTCCCCATAATACAAGAACTAGGGGTCACCAAATGAAATTAATAGGCAGCAGGTTTAAAACAAATAAAAGGAAGTTCTTCTTCACGCAGTGCACAGGCAACTTGTGGAACTCCTTGCCTGAGGAGATTGCGAAGGCTAGGACTATAACAGTGTTTAAAAGAGAACTGGATAAATTCATGGTGGTTAAGTCAATAAATGGCTATTAGCCAGGATGGGTAAAGAATGGTGTCACTAGCCTCTGTTCGTCAGAGGTGAGAGATCATTTGATCATTGCCTGTTAGGTTCACTCCCTCCGGGGCACCTGGCATTGGCCACTGTCGGTAGACAGATACTGGGCTAGATGGACCTTTGGCCTGACTTGGTACGGTCGTTCTTATGTTCTTATTATATTATTATGGTATTTTAAACATGTGGTACACTGATCCAAGTGCTAAGCAGGTGTGAATGTTGGGGAAAAGGTATTGTTTTGAATATACATTTTTTATTAAATAAAAGAAACAACAACACTGTTACTTCCACAGATGTAAGCAACGTTAAAGCTCTACTAACTGGTAAAAGCAAGGTAGATTTGCCACCTCTGAGGTACAAAAAACTAGGACATCCAGGAATATCTTGAGCCCATAAAACTGGATAGCTGGTAGTGAGTACTGAGCACCCTTACAGATTTTCCAGGACAGCTACCTCAAAAAAGGGACTCTTCTGGGAAAACCTGGACAGGTAGCAACCCTAAAGCAAGGACAAGGAGGCCAACACTTGGTCCCACTGGGGTCAGTGGAAGTTTTGCTCTTGACTTCAAAGAGATTAGGATCTGCCTCCATTTCAACATTAACCTCTCTGGCCTTAGGTTCTCTCATTGGACACTGAACAAAGCAGCAGATGTTCTATGTGTGTGTGTGTGTGTGTGTGTGTGTGTGTGTGTGTGTGTGTGTGTGTGACAACACTAGGCCCTGTAGGTCTTGGCCCAGACCCATGAGGAGATGTTAAGGATCTGGGGTCAACATGAACTTGGAATTTCCTTGCTGTTGTTGGTTGCCTCACAGTCTTGAGGCACAATATTTTGTGTAATTATTTTTATTGTATTTTCACACTAGATACATCATGAAAATGCTGCATAAAGATCATGGCAACACTTGTGGTGGCATATAGCATATGTGCAGCAATATGCCATACTGGAAGGCAGGGTTCATCCACACTCACTGTGGTTTGTAGCTGCACAAGGCACTGAAAGGTTCCAGCTGTGGGGAGGCAGCAGTTTTCACTGGTGAGCCTCTTCCTGCTGGCTCTCCCTGCCCCAGCCTTTCCCCACTGTTGGAGTTTTTCACAGTTGCTGAGAAAGGCTCTGGCAGTGGGGAGGCAGCAGGACACTACACTGCTAAAAATAGCAATGTAGACAAAGAAGGCATTGCTTGGGTACGTAGAGAGCCCACGGGGGATACATTTCCTAGATTCAAGCATGTAGGGCACTCCACTCTACTGAACTAGCAGGGCCTCATGATCTTCACTGCTGTTTATATCTGTGCTAGCTGGGTGTGCAGGGTATGTACTCTTCCTGCCGCCCTAAGTGTAGACATGCCAAGGGAGTAAGACTGAATAAAGAGTAACCTTTCATAGTGCAGTAATAAATTACAAGTCATGGCAACACGAAACATCATTAAGAGCGAGATGTTCTCTTGCCACGAAGATCTATGCTAAAGGAGTATGTGGATGCCTTAGTCTTTTGGGAATGATTTGCTACTCCATTGAAGGATGACCAGACGTCCCAATTTTATATGGACAGTCCAGATAGTTGAGGCTTTTTCTTACATAGGTGCCTATTACCCCCCACCTTCTGTCTCAATTTTTCACACTTGCTATCTGGTCACTCTACTCCATTTTGTCCTCTGTGAGGCAGGACATGCAGCAAAGCAGAATTGCCAGGGCTGTCCACTCTTCATGAAAGTTGAGAACAGCCCTGTCTTGCCGACTTTGGACTATTTGCACTCCTACATCAGGCATTTTGTGCTCCCAGCACCATTCTCTTCTGATTTTTGAACAACACCTATCACCGTGGCAAGTCAGTTCCTGCCAAGACAAAACAAAACAGGCCTGACACGTGGAGTGGTTCTGTGGATGTGGGCAATAGAATAGAAGAATCCTCACTCCAAATTGCAAGCCATTACTAAAGCTACTCCTGAGAGCTGGAGTGGCCTTTGTGACTATTATTCCTCTTCCTTGTGGGCACTAGTTTGAGGAATTGCTTTTGTTTTTACCACTGACTAGGCCTGTACAATAGGGCCACCCATACGCCTTCTGCCGTCTGTGCTGGGGGTTCCAGATTCAAGCTGGTTCCCATGAAGAACGGGAACTAGCAGCTATATAATCTACTGCAAACCTCAAGCTGTAAATAACATGCAACAGTGTCACTGATGCCTTGCAACATTTGCTAGGGGTGCCAAGTCTATTTACTTTGTCTTGGCATATGTAACAGGAATTATTGCTTGATCTCTGATTGCTTTCCCATCTGAGATGTGAATTTCTCCCCAATTTTGCTTTCAGTTTCCTCAAACAAATTTAGGTAGCAATTGTCCTATACTGCCACAAAATTAGATGATTTGTAATGAGTTTATCCTTTAAATAAAGTTTGAAACTGTCTGTTTTACTGCTTTTTAATCATCTACTGGTATGTGTGTTTTTAAAAAAGACTTAGTGGCGGGGGACCTTGTAATATATCGGTTTAACTGAGATTCAAATAAAATAATTTTTTGAATTTGCAGTAACAAGAAGTCTGCAAAAGTGGTTGTAACTGTCGCAGAGTTTTTGAGGATCAAGATAATTACAGTATACAGGATAACAGGGAATATAATATACAGGCATCCTGTGTCTTTTCAACTAATCTCCATCCCTTGACAGATGTTCAAACACAGTATTTTTAAAAGCTGACTTAAAAAAAACCAGGGTGACTCACTTATTGGATGTAAACAACATGATAAGGAATTCAAAGTATGCCAGCCATTAAGTTATAATCCATGGAAAGTAACATGAGAAATAAGGTACAGAGTCAAATGTTCATTGATCATGTTCCCAAAAGACTTTAACTAAGTTGAAGATCAGGGTACAGATACAGTAAAAGGAAAATCTTTTAAGGAACAAAATAATAAAGACTGTGTCAACCATAATAGTAGAAATTAGAAACAATGAGTTTTACTACATTAACTTTTTGATCATTGTTTGCAATGGCTTTGACATCTGAATTAGATCCACCTGCAACATGCGACAAAGCTCAATTAGGCTTTACACAGCAACCTTCACTGGCAGAATGGAATTCACCACTGTATATGGTCAGATTGCAAAGATGTAATACGGACCCTCTGGGTCACTATTCCTGTCCATAACACTTGTTTTATAAAACAGGAAATCCATGTAATCCCCATTCCCAACCTTGTTTTATACACTCACCTATTCAGGGCTGGTGTGGAGGCCTTCTCTGAAAAGAGTAGGGGGTACGGAGATGATACCCTGCACGGCCAATCCAGACCATTTTCTGGCAAGCAAGAAGCTGAGTTCCTGAGTCGAGCTACTTGGAAAGGTTCCCCCCCATCCTCCCCCCCAGTGGAAAATTTATACAAAAATGAAAAAAAATCTTCAAAATTTTGGTTTTTATTTTTCGGAGGAAAGATGGAACATTTTATGAGAAAATAGATACTTTCTGAGAAAATCTTTGTTTAATTGAAAATTGAAGTTTTCATCAGAAAAAGTTTTGATGGAAAATTTTCAGCTAGCTTTATTGCTAAACTGTCAACTTTTCAAACATTTAGCTCCTCTTGTCTCTCACTCTACATTCTCCTATTTTTCTCTTCACCAATTTCCTTTTCACATGGTTTAACGAGTCCAAGGCTCCCCAATCTTCCAATGTAATAAACCACATTATATTTCCAAAACATGCGCCTATACTCTCTGATCTGAGTGATTGGTACTTCGAGCAGGATACCAAACATTTAAGCAACCCACATTAATACCAATCTTGGTGTTTTTCCTCCGCTAGTGACAGGACCATGGAAAAGGTTTATTCTGCTACTAACCTCTGAATTCGATTCAGTCCTTTAGCTGGAGCAATAGATCTTCATGCTTTTTTATTGAAACAGCCATGCTAGTTGTGAGCACATGGAAAATTTCAAGGACAATAGTGAGTCAGAGCACAGGGATTCATATAATCAGTTTCTAGTTATTTTTCAAAGATAATGAGAAATATTTATCAAGAACTGTACAGTTTATGTGAAACCCATACTGCTACAGGCTAATAATTGCCCTCACCAGAGTATAAAGATTTCCATACTGAGAAGTTATTGTGAAATGACTCTGGCCATTGTTCAAAGTAGAAGATGTAAGCCAGGGTAGAGAAATGTGCATTATTTATAAATAATTGTTTATTTAAAGGACGAAGTCAACATCTTTGAACTTTGATTGAGATATTCCATTTCAGTTACACATAGTACAAGGCTGCAAAATGAGGATTGGGGATTTTGATTAATCACATCAAAACAATAACAGCTGTTTATAAAACTCAGATCTAGACCTGAATTCTAGCCCTCTCTCTGACACCCATCTCCCATCACCACTGAAAAAAAAAAAAAGGTGGGGTTTGGAATCCCATTGTTTTCTCTAGACTTCTTTCTAGTTTAAGTATAATTACCTTAAACACTGCTTGATATCACATACTGCAGTTGGGCCAGTTTTGAACATAACATCCTTTCTCTCAACTGTCCATGTTAATAACACAGTTAACATTTTTTTCCCCTGTAAAACACTTCCATTTATCATATGAAACTGTTGACTGCAGTGGTACTGAGACAGAATGCATTTCATGATAACCTAGGAACAATTTATTCCCACTAATATTTCCTCAAGTAGCAAGTAAACATTAAGTTGAATGTAGCTGCTTGGAAAAAAAAATCAGAGTCATTAAAAAGGCATAAAGCATATAGCTTACTTCAGGAAAATCAGTAAATTTCTAAAGAATCTTGGATCTGCTTTTCATTCTCCAATGAACAGAAACTCTCTCACACACAAAAGCTCATCAGTCACTCTCACTCTCCTGCCTCCCCTAGAACCCACAATTCCAGTCATCTATTCACTAGGCACTTAAAATGTAAGTATTCAGAACCTATCAGCTCTTCGATGTGAGCATGCTGGCTTTATACTCTGTGAGTGTAGCCCAGAGTGTTAGAGTTGTTGGGGCCAGAACTTGATGTAAAGTGTTTCTGATCTCAGATGTTCTAATCAGGTGATAATCTTTTCACAGATGTGAGGCAATTCCCCCCAGCTAAAGAAGGATAAATCTAGATTTAGCTATTTATCACAGCCAACTGTAAAAAGGAGCTGTCTACAGAATAAGATCTTGACATGTAATAACAGTAGTGAAAACTGTAGTTATTCTTGCCTGGCCTTTGAATATGTGTTTACTAAAACACATACCTGAGGGACATGGCATGTTGCAAAAAAAAAAAAAAAAAAAAAAAAAGAAAAAAAAAAAGTTGCTTTTTCCGATGAAACAAATGGAGAACTGAAGCCAACTCACTGCTTGCAATAGCCATTCATCCTGGAATAAGAATAATGTACATTTGCTGGTATGCGGTGCTAGTCAGTCCAAAATTCGGGATTACAGTAGAGAGTTGACATTAAAATTAATGTATACTGAAAACTGAAATCTATAATATTGATAAAATGTATGTAGGCTTGAAATAAATGAATTTCATTAAGAATTTTATACTGTTTGTACTGAAAGAAATAATCAGATAGTCCAGCGAAAACCATTGGTCTCATCAGAAAGGACACTATATATTTAATTTTCCAATTGATCTTTTTGTAGAGAGAGGATCAAGACAGGTTCAGAAAGCTTGCTTCACTTCATAGCGTTAATTCTAATTACAGTCCTGTATGCCAGGGTGAAAATGAGAGGGAAGTGAGTAGGGCAAGAAAGTATAGGTCCAGTGCACTGAGTGTTCAGATTGATTTGTAGTGCATTGTGATCAAGCTCACAAATATTTTGGAGCTCCCAAAGGAAGCCCTGACATATCCCCACCCCAATAGCCCACCAAGCCAGACAATGGTCTGAGTTTTTCAGGGCTAATTACCTGGAAGTGTTCTGAGGCAGCTCAGGGAGGCACTACTATTGCTAATTAAGGGTGAAATTCAGCCCTGTTCAGAGGGCCTGCATAAGACCTGTGCACAACTTAAGTCCTGTTAGAGCTCTTAAAAATATAATTGTCCCAAATCCTTAGGAGATGAACACTCTGAGTGAAATCCGGGCCCCATTTAAGTCAATGGGAATTTCAGCCCATGGACTGTGTATGGAATCAGGAAGCTAAACCAACCAGAAAGCCAGACATGAATAAATAAAAATAATAATACCCTTTTGGTGTCTGATGTTAATGTTGTATATCCACTGCAACTCTAGGAAGCCTCTCCTTCTATTAGAAGCTTTGTTCATCAAAGATTTCACTCTTGCCCTACACTTACAAATGCACTACTGCTTGCAGATTAGACCTCAGTTGTCACCAGATTTCCTGTCTCTTGTTGAAGG
This sequence comes from Gopherus flavomarginatus, assembly GCF_025201925.1. Taxonomy (NCBI): domain Eukaryota; kingdom Metazoa; phylum Chordata; order Testudines; family Testudinidae; genus Gopherus; species Gopherus flavomarginatus. The sequence continues at coordinate 56,457,729 of NC_066621.1, forward strand.
GAGGGACTAGGACTCTCCTTAAATATAGACATGAAGTAAATGGGGTGTTATAATGGACTTTGCTCAGGAAAACAGCTGTCTCAGATATCAATGCCACTTCTTCATGGGCCATCCCTGTTTTCTGTTTTGGCTATGACGCATCCTCAGCTACAATTACTACCAATTCTACATGAGTCCCTCCGTCTTCCTTTCCTGCACTCCTGGTAAATCTTTGCTTTAGCAAATGAGGCACATGCTGATCCTTCATTGTGGTCCACTTCTTCTGCATAAAACCCATCCACTGATCTTTACATTTTTTACAATAACATGTAGATTACCTAATTCATTGGGGTTCATTTATGTGGGAATTAATTATATTTTCTTTACACGCTAGAACAGTGCACACTGGCCATTGCACACTGTAGGCATACCACGGACTGCACAACTTCCTGTTACTTACATTTCGAAAGGACTCAAACTGAAAATGAGAAACCCTATCGAGATGATCACAGGGTACATTACTGAAGATCATTTAGTTATTTAACAGTTAATCACTGATTCCTGCACACTTCCTCTTTTCTCTTAAAGGTTGTAAAGTACTAGTGCAACCACAATAGCCTCCTCTGTAAAGGAAATCAGTCATTCACTGTCTGTAATTCATCATCACTAGCTGTTGCATCCTCTGCAGTTTTGCATGATAAATTCGAGATTAGAATTTGACCCTAAATACTCAAATGGTTCATTGTTTGTTACATTCAAAATAGAAATGATATGTCAAGAAAAGTAGCTGCTCTGTTTACTTCTGTCCTTATATTTTTCAAAATTTATACACTGGAGAAGACATCAATATACTGCTTCGTTCAGGTTGATAGGAGGTAATGTGTACATGGTTCAGATACTTTTGTTACAGGATACATTATTGTTGCAGCATCTTTTCTAACCTGCCCACATGGATGGAATGACTTCATTTTAAAATATATATGAACATTCCTCAGTGGAATGGAAAATAAACAATTCCAATATTATTAGTAGCATTTCACTAGTGCTTAAAGGCCTGCAAATGAGATCAGTGGCCCATTGTTCTAGGGCTGTACAAACATCTAGTACAGGTAATAGTAAGAAGCACAAAGCACTCACAATCTAAATTGGCAAAGGGTGGTAATGGAAACAGATACACAGAAAGGGGAAGTGATTGACTAGTGATCATACAGCAGGGCAGTGGCAAACCAAGAACAGAAGCCAAGTCCACTGACCCCCAGTCAAGCACTCTCTTCACTAGGCAATGCTGCTTCTCTATAGAACTCCTTGCGAGCAATAATAATGATGAAACAAAGTACACTGAGACCATCTCAACTATTATAAAACTGTCTGAATACAAAACTATTGTTTAGTTCTTTTATTAAAAATAGCTTCCAAAAGAGACCTTTTTCTTGAGTAGGAATGAGAGAAAAAAACAGAATATGGCATAAGCAACAATATCTACCGAAGCACAACCCAGCTGCTGATTGTCAGAATTTATGTAGAAGACCTTTTAACTTTCATACTCTTTTGTAATGGATTTAGAAAGCAACCATGCACAATAACTTCAAGGTACTGAGGTACTTCAAGGCTCCGTGGATGAAACCATGCATTTGTAACCAATGGACACAAGAACATTCTGCTGAAAACTGTATATATTAAAATTTTATGTGCATGAAGCCTGAGAAAGAAGGATAAAAGACTGTGTTAATGCTATAGATTTACTTGACAAGACAGCTGATCCCATTGTGCTCCCATTAAGTGAATATGATGTTCACTGAGTGTTAACACAGATAAGAAATTACTTTCTGTTCAGACTGCTGAGATAAATTCTAGTACAAATATTAATTACACTTGAATATGAAAGGTATATTTTGAAATTCTTCAAAGAAGTTTTGCACTCTACCATTTTAAATCAGTATTGCTTCTCTTACATAGATCTTATTAAGCCATCTGCAGCAGTCAATTTATGTATAGGCATTTATGGATTCACAGCACAGACATTATTTTTGAAGCTTCATAAAAGCCTTGAGTAGTAGGGAATTAGAATTTTCCCATTTTACAGAGTGGAAGACTGAAACACAGAAAAGCAAAGTGATAATTTAACCAAACATTCTAGTGATAATTGCCAAATGTGCGTTATCCAGACATTTAAAAAAGACTGCCGCTTCCTAAAGATATGAAGTACAGATAGTTGACATTTTCAGAACCAAGTGGCATTTGGTTAAAAACAATTTTTTTCTAAATTGGAAATTTACCCAGAAATGTTTTGCTTTTATTGTTTTTTCTTTGAAGTGGAGAAATAATATTTTTCCATTGTTCTTTCCCCCATCCCTACTTTTTCCACTGGAAAAACAGAAAAAGGAAAATAAAGGAGAAACGAGGGGAATAAAAGAGGTGTATGTGTGTGGGGGGGTAGTACAGAAGGAAAGCTGAAAAACAACAAATGAAAAAAAATTAAATTTTCATAAACAGAATCTTTCAAAATTAAACACTTCCAATAAAAGTTTTGAATAAATAAAATAGTAATAAATTGTAATAATAATAAAAAAAATCAAAATCCATGGAATGAAAATGATTTATTAACTTTCATATTTTTTTCACAAAATGTTTCATTTCCATTGTTTGACTGGCTCTAATCACCACTAAGTGTGCTATTTTCTCATGTGCTGGTTTTGTATAAGTATAGACATGTCTTAATTCATAAAGCTATACTTTTAAATTTAAAACTTTTCAAAGCTACAATGCTTTTATGAAAAAAAAATAGAAAAAAAAAGTATCTCCTCCTATGTCTTGGATGATTATGGTTCATTGCTCTTAAGCCCAAGTCCTGCAAATGCTTATGTATATCCTTAAGTTTACTACTGTGTGTAGTAAAGATGGGGTTATACACAATGGTAAAATTAAGCATATGCATAAGTGTTTGCAAGATTGGGGCCTTGCTCTGCACTGGTGCTGCCCTTGGATATTTTAAAAGCAAGATATGAAATGTAGTTATTACATGACTATTGAAACAAACTAAAAAATCCCTTTCATAAAGGACTTCTTTAAAACATTTGTATTGGTGTTGATAACATTTCAGTGACAACCTTTTATTTTAAATGTAAATGTTCTTGCAACTTAAACACTGAAGCATCATGTTAGTGCAAGAGAGTGAGAAAGTGGAACTGCATCATCATCTACTTTCATTGTCTTAGCTAATGTGAAAAAGAACAAAAACCAGTGTATGTTAAATTAGACGTGTTTTACAGACTTAATGAAGTTTTAAAATATATATTTTTAGCCTGAATACTGTTTACTATTTCTCCAAAATGTCAAAAAATGCTTGTGTTAGTTTTCAGGACAGTGTATTTTCTTAAACTGAACATTTGGGCTTCCCATAGATTTCTGGCATGATCAGATCAGGGGTATGCTCTGACCAATCACATACACTAACATTGCGAGCGTCCAACACATCTGGATTTTATGGAGATTTCCAGAACTATTCAGTGATCTGATTGCTCCTTAAAGAACCAATCCAACCACACTAATAGGCATCCAGTGTTACACTAGGACTGGATTATCTCCAGAAGAGTTGATCCTGTTACAGATCAAAGATTTCATTATAGCCTTGAAAATAAGAAACTCAGAAGTACTGAAGGAAAAGAAAAATGGAATCACTACAGTTGCTTTCTAAAAGCACCTCTCTTATTTTGCCATTTTACTGGTAAACATGGTATGTTTCCCACTTAGCTGTGCATATGCTTGCTTTTGTCTATTTGTGTCACAACCTTAATATCTATTCAGTGTTTTGTGTATGATATATTGTTTGGCTCTTGTGACTAGGCAAAAGGGATGGGAACAGAAATGAAAACTAATATTATCTTGTGTTTTGAAATCATTCCAGTGGGAGCAATAATTCTTACAGCTTGGGGCTTTCCACCTTATATACTATATCAGATGGAACTGCTTTGGGGATTGGTAATTAACTATGCCATGTCACTACTAAAATAAGACTTGATTCTGCCTTGTCCATTTATAACTAAAACTTTTATTTATTTTTTTTCTTTGAACATCAGTGTGTATGGAGTTGTTGCTTCTGGAAATTGAAAGGATGTAAGTGAACCCGGTTTCCCCATGATTAAACCTTGCTGCAAATTTATTGGCCTGAATTAGGATTCATGAGCTCTTTCCTGTTCATGCAGGTTTGAGGAGATGTACTGGAAATGGGATGTTAGATCTGATGCAAAAACAGAACTTGGCTCTTAAAGGAAGGATAATCTTCTAGTTAAGGTAATGGACTGGGGCTAAGAAAATCTGGGTTCTGATCCTTACACACAGACTTTGAGTGTGGCCTGGATCCAGCCACTTAATCTCTCTGCCTCAGTTTCCCTTGAGGATAATAAATTCCCTACCTCATAGGAATATTGTGTTTGAACCTTCATTGGTGAAAGCAATGAGAGTTTTCCCATTACATTAAACAGGAGCAAGATCCAGCCCACTGTGAGAATAAATTACCATATGACTGTGAAATGCTCAAGTGATGAGCTCATAGAAAAGTCTATAAATAACTCTCAGAGAAACACATATTCCTTTGTAACACTGGAATACAAGGCACACTAAATGTGTCATATATAGTTGTTTCAAGGACTTACATGTCACATGCTTTACCATGTGGAAGGAATACATAATATTTGGGATAAGGAAGTGCAGTTCCTTTACCACACAATGATCAACAACTCTCCCCAATGGTTATGAGGCCGCCTAAGTGAAGCACGCATTTTCAAGGGGTTGTGTCATCTGCTTTTCTGAATCACTTTATGCTGAGGTAAACTTTGGACATGTTTAATATAATGAATGTCAGGTGAATAGATATGTGTTGTGAGAGCTGGTTGCAAATTTTCAACAGTTTTGCAAGAAGTTTCAAAAAAAATTTCAACTTATTTTTAAATTCACAAAAACTTTCATTTTTCAACCAGATCCACATGTTGCATGAGGCATGTTGGAACTGGAATGGTTGGGTCTGTCACAAGTTGCCAACCTGAAAATGAGAGAAGCAAGAGGGACATACTCTGTGGAAGTGTCTATTTAGGACCAAATTATTCATTTATTTTTATTTAAACATCAGCAACTTATCTCAAACTCCAAGTGCCCTGCAAATCGATTAAAATGCAGTGAATGACTCCTGCACAAGCACATGGACTGTTGGGAGCAGCATGCTAGGAGCCTTCCCTTCTTACATTTTCTTTGCAAGGATCTATCCCAGTCCCAGTCCCTGCATTCAGAGGAGTGCAGGGCTGTTCTTCTGCATACCCCCAGGTGTGTGTATCATCTCCGCTTCCCACACCATAGCTCCACTCCCTCCATACCACAGACATGCAGCCTGCACATCCCACCCTGAGCAGCAGGAAGATTGATTTATTTACTTTGTCCACAGAAAAAACAGATGATAGACTTAGAATCTCAAGTAACCTAGATAAATGCTGCCCCAAGGGAAAATGCCATTCAGCTGCTGGCACTGAATCCCAAGAATTTAAGACACAAATAGAAGCAGTTTCTCAAGAAAGTGAGGACAGAGCCAACTCTCCTTGCTTAAGTCTTGTTACCAGGGTGAAAACATTACATGCATCCAACAATTCCTTTTTTTTTTTTTTTTTTTTTGAGATGGCCTAGACACGGCAGGCAAAGACAATGCCACATAAAAGCTAGGATGGTTTGACAATCAAAGAGAAAGTGAAAACAGGCAGCTTTAACATTTTCATCTAAAATAATGCTCACCAGTGATAGAGGGAAATGAGCAGATAAAGTCTTAAAATTCACATGTATATCAGTCATATTTCTAAGTGGTTAATAAAAGCTACAGCATGATAGGAAAGACCAGTGGGAAAGAACAGGCACATAAGCAGATAAAGAGTTTTGTAAGCAGAACAGTAGTCCGATAAATCAACCTACTACAGACTTCTCCTGTGCAGGGATATTGGGGTTGTGGGGAATGAGAAGGATAAAGTGATTTGACAGTCAAGTACGCCAGTGTATAAATTTAACAATGGGTTGTTTGGATTCACATGAGTAGAGTTGGCCTTGGACACCCTTGAAATCCTGATTGCACTATGGACACCAAATTTCAAGAAGAAAGCAATGACATCAAAATCATTGCTCTTTGAATGACTAATTTTTAAAAATAAAATTGCTTTTAAATCAAATTCTGAGAGCTGCCATGCCTGGTGTATCTCACCAACATGCCATAGAAGAATGCTGCTGTATTTTAGTGGGAAAGCCAGCAACCACAATAATATTTATTGCTATATATTGGGGAAAAGAGAATATTTGCACACAAAAAGATCTTTTGCAAGATTAAAAGGGACAGTTTCTCTTATCTGAGACTGGGGAGTTCAGTAGGATGCCCCTTATTGCTTAGGCTCAGTTTACTTTCAGGGATACCCCCAACTTAGCTACTGGTGGTCAGAAACTGCTGTAGATGCAGAGTACTCATCTATGTGTACACATGGATACGCCAGGTTTGCACCATTTTAGCTAATCAAGGTTTAGCTTTGGTTACTTTAATAGGGCTTGCCCTTATCTACCTTTAGGGCTAGTCTATGCTCATCGCCATTACTGTATTTAACTATGTTCACAATAACTAAGTCAAGTAAACACAAGTCAGTGCAACCGCATTTATGTTTAACAGGCTTGCTTTTATCCCCCATATGCACATATAATGTTGCTTTGTGTTAGCAACGTCTTCTGGACATGGATCCCAGAGTTCTTACCACAGCTCCAAACAGTAGTACAGTAGTACAGCTACACTGGTAGTTGACAAGGAGTAACATTTCAGAAGTGTCTAAGTGAACTTGAGCTTGGAGCCTAAGTCCCATATTGACATTTGACGAGACTTAGGCTCCTAAAGGTCAGGCTTTTAAAGGTATTTCAGTGCCTAAAGATGCAGATATGCACTTAGTAAAATTTTCAAAAGTGGCTAGGTGCCCAGTTCCCGTTAAAATCAATAAAAGTTAGGTGCCCAAACCTGAGCCCTTTCATGAATCCCACTAAGTGTCTATATTCATCTTTAGGCACTGACACAATCTTTAAAAATCTGGCCCTCAGTGAAAAGACACTTTTCAAATTGGAACTTATGCTCCTAGGTCACTTAGATTCTTTAAAAATTTGCACTGAAGGTGTTCTGAAGAGAGGCTTCAAGAAAGACACCCCCTCAGTGATGAAAAGTTCCTGGAGTAGAAACAGCACCTAAATCCTGTGTAGCTATTACAAGTAAAACACAGCAATGGTTGCCAAAAACAAACAAACAAACAAAAAAGCTTGCGAGGAAAGTACCAGACCTGATAACTGAAATCATGATGATTTTTTGCTTGTTAACTTTAGGAAGGCTTTTAAAACACTTACGTTTTCTTAGATTAGAGATCAAAGAGTTTTAAAATTTCTCATAAATAGAAGGCTTCCCAACCTACCCAATCCCATTTCCCCATAGACACGGGCTGAGTCCCTCTCTTCAGGTAGTCACATTTTGTTCACCTACTCACCTGATGCAGCATATTGGCAACACACTTTGTTCTGCAGTGTGGGCAGCTTCTCTCTTCAACACTAGCTTTATGACACCTACTTTAATTTGCTCCCTTCATCGCATGTCATGGTCATCATAAATACAGAAATACCCCACATAAATAAAAGTATATACAGTATAAACAAATATATTCAGCTGGTCCTTATCTAGCTAACATTCAAGCTTAATATTAGAACAAGTCATTAAAGCTATTGACTTTTTCCAGTCTATCTTATGGACTACATTTTCAAGGATGGAGACAATCAATGCATCTTCAAAAGATGCATCCCTCATGTCTGGATCTCTCATAAGCAAGTATTTTCATGTACATATTGGGTAGAGAGACACACAATTTCTCAAGGTGTGTGCTAATACTGGTTTGCACTCAAATGTGAGAATCTCTGGAGAAATTCACCTTCCAAAAATCATGCACATTCATTATGCCAGAAATAGATATTTGAAAACAGAGACTCAGATCCTCGGTATATATCAGTGTACAACCATGGTCAATAGAGACATGTTGCTTTCCGCCAGCTGTGCTTCTGGTGCAGTGCTAATAATAAATTCCCAAACAACTAGAAGTATACATTTTAAATAAAGATTAAATGTGTGTGTGTGTGTATGTAAATTTTAAATAAAGATTAAATGTGTGTGTGTGTGTGTGTGTGTGTGTATGAAAGTGACAAGTAATTTTAGGTAGCTCAAATTCTGGGTGAGCAACTTGTGACACCTTAAAGGGTGTTGAACACACATTCTCTGAACATCTTTTAAGGCATCTCAAATTGAGAACCAAACACATTATTAATCACTTTGGAAAATCTTTGTCCCATCTCTCAGATACCCTGTTACACTAGACATTAAGGCTCTAATTCAGCAAAGCTTCCTTATGTAGGAAAACATATATTTAAATTTCATTGACTTTTATGAGACTTAAGCACTTGCTTAAGTGCTTTGCTGACTTAGGGCCTACACAAACAAACACCCTTTGACACTCCACAATACGATTTTAAGACTTGTAATTTATAACATTGGCTGTTTCTTTCATGGTGTGTTTCAGCCATGAGTGCGCCAGCCTATCTAACTCACTGTGGGAATATACCCTGTCTGCTATTCTCAGGACATATTTGTGACTTTGGTCAAAGTCAGGATATTTTATTTCATTTAAGACAGCAATGTCACTCATTTATTAAATGAGTTACATCAGAAGTACCTTGGCTCTCACTAGTGGCATTAAAGCAGTAATTGAGGAGAAAGTCCTAAGTTGCAGCTTTTGTCATTAAAATATAAATGGCATACACATAATGGGGCAAATTCTCTGCTGATGTAAATATCTGAAGTTCCATTGACTTCAATGGCTGCTAGGCCTATTTACAACAGCAGAACATTTGGCCCAAAATGTTCATCTTAATTGGATTGGATTTTATTAAACACAAAAGACCTTTCAACCTTTTAGGTCGCTTTGGCAGAAAATTGATGATGGTCTATGCTTAATTATAACAGAGTGTCTGACGTAAAGAAAATGATATCAAATCATTGTATGTCTCTGTTAACTAATGAAATAGAGCAGATACATTTACTCCTCTCTCTTGACTTTAGTCAGATGTTGGGATGAATTTTTTAAAGCAACTGCTAAAGTAAATAAAAGTGAAGAGTTGACTGATAAGGCCATCCCTGAAGAAATCCTCTAGAAATATCAGTCTGGCTGGAACGTCACTTACAGATCTGACCCAAATTAGGAATAATAGCGAAACCTCTCTTTCCAGTGGGAAATTAAGCTCTCATCAATCTACCATGAGTTTAATAGAGACAGGAGGTGGACTGGCTACATTGCAAACAAATAACTTTTAAGGGGAGATGACAAAGCTGTTGGCAAACCTAGATCTTCAGACAGATGTCAATACTAGCAGAGGTTAATTTAGTGTCTACAGAGATTGCATCCTTTTTTAAATTGTAGACCATCTCAATTATGTCCTGAGATAAAGAACTGATAGTACCTTTGGCTTGCCCTTATGATGTAAACCATTGCTGCTGTGTTACTACTCCAAAACTTTGATTGGGAGAGGACTATTACATACATTTAGAATTATGTAAGCAAGCAGGTTCTCTATGTGGAAAAAAATACTCTGTCAACTCTTTTTTAAATGTAAAGCCAGCATTTCATCTACAATTATTAAATGTAGTTATGGTCTGAAAAAGTTATTAAGTAAAAGTTGTAATGAACAGATCTCTTCCCCATGGGTACTCACAGGCATTGCTGCTTATTTTAATAATTAAAATAAGTTGTAATATTTTTACTAATACTATTTTTACTATTTTTCACAGCTCCTAGCTCTTCAAAGATAACAATAGACTGAATAGCAGAAGGCGATAGTGAATGGTTTTCCACTGGGGAGACAAGTGTGTATTTTGTCCCCAAACCTTTTCAACATATACACTGAATTTATTATGAGACCAGCCTTGGTAGATTTTGACCAAATGGAAGGAGCTGGGATTTCCATTGATGAACAACCTCTGAACTGACTTCAGATACCAGATTTTTTCCAACATATTATGTCACCAATATTCAGACATGAATAAACAGATTAACTTGCAAAGCCAATATAGCTAAAAGGAAATGAGCTGGACTATTTTGATTCCTGCATCACCAACAGACTTGTTCACTATGTTCCAGTTGCAGAATCTGTATTATTGGTGATGATAACTGAGCCAAAACAAACACAGCTTGACTTCAGATCCCAGGTTGAGTTTGCAGATGCGTATTAGAAAACACATCTCAGATTCTCTAGGTTACTCTTGTGATGCAGAGGAGATCTAATCCAGCCCTGCCTTCCTTGCTAGGGACATTCCTAGCATAGGGAGTACACAGCAGGTGCACCATTGTGCAGGGAGCAGAAGTATCTGGAGTACATTTCAGCTATGCTCAGTTAGCAGATGGTGCCTTAGAGACAGTTGCCAACTGAAGCAAGTTAGACCAGCAACCAGGCTGCTCTAATGTGCAACAGGGCCATGGCTGGGGCAAAGAATCAGGGACTTGTAATTAGATCTGTGATTGCTCCAACTTTGTTGTGCCTAGTGGAAACTGACTGGAGTAAGAGAATCTGGCCCTTGTCTTTTCAGTTTATACTAGTAATCTGAACACATTTTTTATGGGAGTCATGGAAAGGCAATAAATATGCAACCATTATTTTTGCAGAGAAATGGTACTTCTACTTTTCATTATTTTATATAACATTCTGTAAGCTTTTCTGTTATGCTCTTCACCCTGTAAACATTAATTATTTTATCCTCATAACATTAGGAGGTATTATTCCTTTTATTCCATTTATAGAAGAATGCAAAGTGTAATTGCTCTACCAATATGATTTAAGCGTTCTCAATCTGGCCACAGCCTGCCCAAAATCACACAAAGTGCCGGGGTCAGAACCCAGATTTTCTGAACCCTAGGTCAGTGTCTCAGCCACATCATTCATCTACTGTGCTCCAGAATGTTTTCCCCTCCTCTTTTTTACTGACAGATTTTTCAAGGGAAATATCTTAGGCCCTGTTTTATGTTAAAAGAGGTAAACATAAAGCCAGGTTTGGCTTCAGGTTAACAAACAATGCTGGAATATTTCTAGTAACCGATAAAGAGATCTTACATAGGAGCTCACTTTATGCACCCACTTGCTCAGAAGGTTTGTGTGTAAGCTGCAGTATTTTCAATGTGGTATATTTAAAAAGAGGAGGCTGCTTGGCACTACATAAATAATCTTGATTAATGGACAAATCGTTCTCATCTAAAATACGGTTACTTTATTAAGAAGAGTGAGTAATCTAATCTTATTCTTTATTCTGTGAAATCACTCATGTGTGACCCATTACCATCCCACTAACACAGAATGTAGCTTGAATACCAGAGAATTATTCCCACCATATTGCTTATCATAGAACAGGAAAATAGGTATATGGTGTATTTTCTTGTTTAGTCATTCCGGTTGGTAATTTATTGACAAGGACAATATGTTTATGCATCTCTGTGTGTGTGTGTGTTTTAATTCTAATTACCTTCCTTTTACCTACAACATCATTCAGGATGGCCAGTGTTTGAACTTGTAGCCTGTTCTTCATCACAGGTACAAAAAGTACTATGTTGCACTAGAATTTTAAAACAAGAAGGAAGTATGAGAATACATATCTAAATAAATATATGATATTAAAGCAAAGAAGCATGGCCATGCTTTAAGATACAGAATTGGGTGTCTGAAGATCTACATTTGACTCTCAGCTCTGCCACAGTCACTCTGTCTGAATTTGGGAAAGTCACATACACGTCACTGAAGCCAACAGGAGAGAATACTCATGAAGGGAAGAGTTTGCAGTATGGGATCTACAACTATGTGCCAGTCTCCTATGGTAAAATCCCACTCTATTGAATTCAATGGGAGTTTTGCACCTAATTTTTCAATGTTTCTAAGGTGCGTTGACATCGTCTGATAGAAAATACTATATGTATATGCAAAGTATTACAATAGAAAAGTGTGTGGCCTAGTGGTTAGGTGAGAAGATTGAGAGTCAGACTCTGTCTAAGTTACATTTCCAGATTTGCCACCGACTTGCTGGCCCAGAAACAACATTTGTGCTTTACAAAAAAGTCAAGTTTTGAGAGTTGTTTTTCCTTCTGATGGAGAAGGAAACTGAGCCCCTTTTGTGAAACAACACATCAGAGAGTAGCCAGTAAGTGAGGGCACTCCCCTGAGTATGGAAGATCCATGTTAAAGTTCCTACTCTGCCTCACTTGGAGTGGAGACTTGAACCTGAGTCTCCTATGCTCCAGGTGAGTGCCCAAACTACGAAGTTATAGAGTCAGTCTCTCCAGTTAGAGCTGTTCCACCTTGTATAAACAATAAGCTAGTCATTGGGCCACAGAATGAATGACTCAAACTCAGGTAGAGAAGGAACTTGAGGCTGGATCTGTGAGTATCCTAACCAGAAGCCATTTGGCTAGTCTGGGCTGCACTCTCACCAGAAAGTCCACCCGTGACCTGTAGAAACCTTCCCAACAAAATTTTAATCAAAACTGATGTTTCCTCAAAAAGTTTTGATTTCAACAAATTGGCATTTTCTAACACACACAAAAAAATGTTTTGTTGAAAAATCCCCGACCAACTTTATTGGTTAATGCTTTTTTTACATACCATTTCAAAACAGACAGAATTCTGCATAGTAATTTAGACCTCGATCTGGTCAGTTGCTGTGATGCGACAGAGCCCCGCATCCACACGAAAAACATTGAACAAGATTGGGGCTGTATTACGTGGCTAAGGGGTTCAGAAGTTCTTGTTTACTCAAAGCTCATATAGTTCCTCAATGTGTTTCCAAAAAAGGAATGCATTTGGTAAAGGAATACATTGCCAATATGCAAAATGGAAAAGGCAGTAGAAAATGAACCTGCTAAATGAATTGATGGTGAATGAATTATGTTTGGTACATATATATTTCACCAAACACCAGATCCCGCTCAAGTATTTGCTCAAATAATACTTTTCTGATATAATAAAGGTTTTAAGCAGATCTCCAAACTATTATTCACTTACCTCTGCAAAAATATCATTAAACTCTATAAGAATATATGGAACAGACAGGACCTTGGTGGGTCTTAGCATAAAAATGGATGCATCACACATTGCAGTGGATTTTGTCTAACTGTTCTAATCATAACAGCAATAAGAAACTCAGTTATTTATTCAAAACAACTTAAAAGTAACTCTAAAGGCCTCAGTGTGATGTTTTCTCTTCAAATTTCCATAAAATGTTGATAAGAGTGGAATCAAACTAGTTAGTTATCAGTCTTTTCATTGGCTTAATGTGAATAAGAATGTACTGTTCATAATTACTTGAAAGGAAACAAATTACCTTTAAGAGGAAAACCATAGGTAGAAATTACAGAAATTAGATGTGTTAGACTGTTCATAGCAAAAATTAGTACATGTTACTTAACTTGTTGTCTACTAAAAAGAATATATAGGTACATGAATAGCAATCATGTACTTGCAGGAACATGGAACAGATGACTTAACAGACATTTTACATCTCTGATGTCTATGAAGTAAACTACAGGTTAACCATCTTTTCACAGCAGTAGCTCCAAGTCTGAGTTCTTGGAAATTCATTGGCAGCTGGGAAAGTAGAGTGGTGGCTAATTTTCATTAACCCACCCTCAAAACTAGGGCTTTGAAGTTAAAACGTAAAACAAAACTATTCAAAAATCTCATGTAAAATGTTAGTTCATTGAGATCATTAAGCACATGCTTAACTTTAAGCATAAGCTTCATGGGGACTTAAGTACCTTAAGTACCTGTTTACATGCTATGCTGAACAGGAATGGACTTAAATACATGTATAAGTGTTTTTCTAAATTGGGGCCTGAACCTTTTGTGAAAATGGAAAGTGAAACACTTTGCTTCCTCTAGATAGGCACTCAGTTATAGAAATGAATGTTATGGTTTGCTGAAGAACTTTGTGCTAAAGCTTTTCCCCAATCTCCCTATTATTTGCCCAATTAATTCAAGATCATCCAGTCACATAGATCAACTGGCTGAATGAAAAAAACAAAACAAGTGCCAGATCCTTAGCTGCTGTAAACTGGCATTGCTCCAGTGCTGCTGTGATGGATTACACACTTGAGGTTCTGAACCAGTAAATCACTTTGGGTGAAATTCATTCATCCCATATACATAATCGGTATTTGGGTTTCATATGGGTGGAGAGTGGTGTGACTGAGATGGTGTAATCCACCCTCACAGCCATGGGGCAGGGTGTTGGGGTAAAGCTGCCAACGTCTCTGCCTTTGCCAGGCCTTCACTGCAGCCCCCATCAGAAGAGATTGAATACGAATAGCAGGAACCTACAGGAATTCATCCTGAAAAGTTCACTGTCCATTCCAGTAAACACATCTGTTAAGTTTTACTGGACAGCAGTTGTGAGTAGGGGTGCTGAGTACAGCAGTTGTCCTCCAGTTGTACCCCTTCTCTGTCCCACCACACACCCTTGAACATAGTGTTCCTGTGAATAGGCTTCCTCCAGATAGGAAGCAGTGGGGATGATGACACATTGACTCTCCTTCTTCTGACAGATTATGTCCATTATAGTATACTATTTTCATCTCCCTCGCACACTTAACAAGTTGAAAGCAGAGTATGCCCTTTGCCTTTACTGCACTGGAGATGGTGATTCAATAAGACATGAACCATGAAACCATCACTCATACTTGGCCTGTTAATTGGAAAACTAGATCATTAAAAATCCTATTAAATGAAAAATAAATAATAACCTTAGCAACACCATAACCCACCAGGACACTTATGATCTTACCAATTTGTTGTACTTTTTCTTCTACAAACACAGATGGCCTGACTTTATCCCTCAGAGGCACTGGTGGACAAAAATAGTGCAGTACTCTGCAGATGCTTTAGTATTTATATTACAGTAACAACAAAAAGAGCTGACACACATTAGCACCTCCTGGCATTAGTCACTGTAGAAACAGTGACTACCCTGAACAGTTTGCTATCTAAATAGTTGAAACAGACAAGGAGTAGGAAAAAGGAATGATCACCCCCTTTAAGAAAGGGGAGAACCATGACACAGAGAGATTAAGTGGCTTAGTTAACATCACACAGGAAATCTGGGGCAAAGATGGGCACTTAACCCAGATCTTCTGAAAGACTCCCAGGCTGAACTACAAAACCATCTTTGCACCCTTATTCCCAGGAAGAAAAAGAAATGGGCTTAGCTGACCAAGAATCAGCTGCTCACTGTAAATATCTTCTCATTCCCCCGCAGGTTATATCACTGCTGTGTTCTCTCGTGGTGGAGAAGACATAGGACTGTGTGTGTAATGAATCCAAAAGTAGAACTTTAATTAGGCTGCTGGACAAATACCACAGCTCTTTCTGGGTTTCTGGCTCTCAGACTGCCTAGCAGCCTGTGTGCCTCATAAGTGGGTTGACTGATGTACACTTACCAGGTCGCTGCAATACAGGCAAAGTCTGGGTACCACAATAATACACTTGGGCATAATCTTTATGATCTATGAATATTGTAAATTATAAATATTCACATTAAACGTATCCATGCCACCGAACATACACACAGTAAAAGTAATCTGTGGTAGAGATCACATTGTTTGACCATGCTAGAAGAAAGACAATGGATGTGGTAGGCTGCAACTTTATTCAGGGAGCTCCTGGCAACAAATTGGACAGTGCGGGTCATGATCTTTTCCTTAATCATTTCCACACAATCCCCAACCAGGTCCCAGATATTTGACTTCTGGGACCCTGCCACTCTTCCCTTGTATGGTGAAAGGGGACTATAAAGAGATGGGGATCAACTTCCTACTGTTCCAGATGTAAGAGCTGCAAACCAGCTTCCTCAGCTTCCTTAAAGAGAGTTAGGAAAAGGTGGGGGTTGGCTCTCCATTGTATGAAATGTAAGATCCCCAAATCCTCCTTCCTCAGCTCTCTTAAGGGATGCTTTCCTTCAGATCCAATTCATCCATTAACCGTAACCTTTCCATACTGAATACCTGCACTGGACAGCTGCCAAAAGTATTATGTACCAAATTGCACTGTTGTAACCTAACCCCACTCTACTCCTGCTGTGGGGAAGGGGAAAAACCCATCCAACCTCAGCAATGAGGGAAATAGTCCTCCCCAGCCTCCCAAGGAAAGAGCAACTAGCATAATGCCTACAGCAGAACAAGAGGGGACCTGGTTCCGCTGCCAGGTTCCTGGGTGCTGCCAGCATGATCCTGGTAAAAGAGGGCCTTTCCAGGGCCGCATGGGGTATAAATACTGCCACTCTGTTTCCACTCTTCCAGTTAGCAGGAATGGTAGTGCAGCAACTTCTCAGACCTGGCTCCATCTGCTTCCAATGCCCTTCCTGTGCATTCCTGTAAACTTTCCCCCTTTTCTCCACCTATTTAGAGAGGCAGTACCCTTCTTCTTCCAGCTAGACCTTCCTACATAAATGTTGCGATGGACGCTTTGTGTCTTGTTCTACATTACAATATACCTCCTCAAAACATACGTGTTTTCTAGTTCCTTCATTCATGTTTTTTGTTAGTTTTTGCAATTTCCTTTTGGAACCATATCAACAAGCAGTGATCATATTTACCTGTAACCATCAATCTATTCTTGGCAAATCTGTGGGCAATAGGAAGCTATGCAATTCCCTCACTTTCCAATGATCAGGAGTGGGATTCGTTTGTAATGAACAGATTAGCTGTTCTTTAATCATTGTCTATTGTTTCAGTGTGTGAGAGAATTTCACAGCTCATTGACTGTGTTGACTCGTAATCTGCATGGAGGAAACAATGTTGGAGCTCATCAAATGTAATCAGCTAGTAATTGAAAGGAAATGAAAATTTACAATTATATGGCACCTTTCAACCACACAGGATTACAAAGCGCATTACAAGTGCTGCATGCCAGAAACACTTGACAATCTCCAAAGTGCAGTCACCTCAAGGGTAGAATTCAGCAGCTATTTTATGGCAGCATACTCAGCAAGAATTACAGTAAAGATGCAAATAATTTTATTTACCAAAGAGAAACTACAGGGAATTTAGGCAGTACAAAATGTACATACCACTCTGAAATTCAGCCAAACAACCAGAAATAATAGCTAGTTAGTCAAGACCTTAAATAATTTCTCTTTTATCCAGTAGAGCTTTTCTCTACATCATGGTGTAGGATTTGTTCAGAACTGATCACTATTCCCACTTCTTCACTCCTGCAGCAGTTACACACATGATTATGCATGAACCTGCTTAACTGCTTGATCTAATAAAACCACAATCCAAGATGGTATAGCTGAAGAAATACACTTTGGCACAGATTTTACAAAGCTGACTGGTGATTTGGGTGTCCAAACATGAAGGGCTTTAAAGGGACCTAATTTTCAGAAAGCACTGAGCAACCAGCCCCTGAAAATCTAGCCCCAACTTGAGCATTCAAAACAGTCACTTTTAAATGTTTAGTCCTCTCTTCCTTGACATAAATACCTTTAATTTTGTGCATTGTTCTCCATGACTGTTTCATACTGATCATGTCGTAAAATATACCATAGGAAACTTAATACTTGTTTATACTACAAGAGAGTCAAAATACTTCAAAATATACAATCCACCATATTGAATACAAGGAAACAATAAGAAAATCTGATCAACTTCCTCTTTACATGCTGGAAAATATATCTGCACTTTACTTTTGGCAAAAGATGTCTTATCACAGGGAATCCCACTCTATTGTCCTCAGCTTATGCAGAAAGCATGTTATATGAATCTGCTATGGAAAAATATGTGATTGCAATGTTGCTGTAGCTGTGTTGATCCTAGAATGTCAGAGAGACAAGGTGGGTGAGGGAATAACTTTTATTGGACCAACTTCTGCTGGTGAGAGAGACAAGCTTTCAAGCTACTCTGAAGAAGAGCTCTGTGTAGCTTGAAACCTTGCCTCTTTCACCAACAGAATTTGGTCCAATAAAATATATTTTCTCACCTACTTTGCCTCTCTCATGGAGAAATGCTAACTAACAATCTAACTCTAAGGCCTGGTCTACACTAGTGGGGAGGGAGAGATCGATCTAAGATACACAACTTCCGGTACAAGAATAGCGTAGCTGAAGTCGACTTATCTTAGATCAAATTAAAATTACTTACTTCACATCCTTGCGGTGCTCTGCGGCTCCCCCATTGACTTTATTTCTGCCTCTCACCAAGCTGGAGTTCAGCAATTGACAGGAGAGCGATCAGGGATCGATTTATCATGTCTACACTACATGAAATACATCAATCCCCGATAGATCGATCACTACCCGCCGATCCTGCGGATAGTGTAGACGTACCCTAAGCCAGTATGGGATGTTTGGCTTAGAACTGATGGATTCCAATGACATCCAAGAAAAAGTAGTCTTTCACATATATATTCCTTGTGTAAGAAGGATGCTTTTTTGGGAGGAATCCACCCATACTTTGTAAAGTCTCCCCTTGAAAACATTGACTGCACCAGGCATCATTTTTCAGTGGTTAAGTTAATATACTATGCCAGCCTGATTCCAGCATTGAACTCTCTAAGATTTATTTGGATACTGGTGTGCATTTAATATAATGCGTTCCCACTTCTGTCTAACAAATTGACTTGTTTTTTTAACTGAAGCACATGACCAGTATATGGTCTTTGCTGTTTCCATAAAGCCTGTTTAATTCTACTGATTCCCTCAAACAATTTATGAGAGAAGATCACATTACCAAGCCAATGGAGATAGCTCCTTTTTAGGTAACCTACTTGATATGCTAGAACCATAATAAATATCTATGTAGCCAAGACACTCATAGCAAGTGCAAGTCATATCAGACAGTCTAAATACTGCTTGCCTCATCTGGCCTACATTTTCTTCTCTATCGAGAAAGGGAAAATAAAGGCATAGTTTCTTACTATGCTACTTGTGTGTGGATTCAGCTGCTATCAGTGCTGTAAGCAAATAATGGCCTGGGTATGGGTCTATAATTATTTATAATTACTTATATTATGGTAGTGCTTAGAGCTCCAGTTGTGTTAGGAGCTTCATAATGCTAGTCGATGCACAAACACATAACGAAAGACTGCCCCGACCCAAAGTCTCAGATCTGTAAAGATGAGGTGTTGCTGTGCTCAGTATTGTGACGATTAACTGATTTAGGAGCCTATCTCATTTTGAAAGCTCTTGGGACACTAAATCCCATCAATTGTCAATGCAATTTTGGCCCCTATGTGCCTAAATTTCTTTTGAAAATGAGATTTAGCGCCCTAGATACTTACCTAAATACCTTTCAAAAACTGGGACAAAGTCCTTACAATTTAATAAACAAGACAGACAAAAGGTGAGAGGGAAAACATGGAAAGAGATATGAAAAGGCTTGCCAAGATCACACAGCTGTTAATATTACCCAGGTCTTCTGACTCACAGTCCAGTGCCCTCTCTACACTCCAAATTTTTACAACATCTCTCTTGAGTCTTGAATGACTGAGTTAGCCAACACCTGACTTCAATGTTCAGTATGGTCTGCTGCAAATCATGGGGTAGTATATTTAATTCTCAGATTAAAACTATGTTAAAGTGGAGTACATCTCAGTAACTAATGGTTTAAAACATCACACAGATATTGTAATCATCCCCCAACAAGCATTATCAATCCATGAAAATCAGAGTTAAGGTTCAATTAAAAAAAACAAAAACACACTTTAAAAGCCCCCCCAAACAATTTTATTCTACCCAGTAGTGATACTATGCAATAACAATACAATTAGGATTCATGCATACTATGTTTGTAGCCCCTGATTAAAACTGCAGCTTAATATAAACACACATTGCATTCCCCACCCCCCATTTTTCTTGTCCTCAGGGTGTCACTACAGGTTGGAGTTAAGACTACATAAACTGCTAGGGACTCTCATCTTTCCTGAGGGCAATTGGCTTCATTTGCATTGGCAGTGAGAAGCCATATTGAAAATGGTCATCTTTGCGAAGTAGTGCTGTAGACTTAGTCCCATTGAAAATAAAGGAAATGGCAGTAATTTTGAAAGAGGGCAATTCTTCATGGCATTCTCTGTAGAAGAACATTATCTGTCAGCATCAGTTGAAGAAGAAACTTCCACTTATGAAGAATGACAGTAATAAAGTTACTAAGTATCCTAAAAAAAAATTCTTCAACTGTCATCTATGTACAAGATTTCAATAAGTAACTATAGATGTTTCAATGGTCTGCAATATTCTGTTATTAAGAGTGTTAGGATACAAAAGATTTGAAACCAAATTTCTTAAATGCATAATTTTAAAATTTATTTTAACTAATTAACCAATTTACTTGTAAGATCTCAAAAAATATTCTATACTTGGAGAGCAAGTACTGTAATTTTGGAACACATATGCTGTATTCTTTAAATTTAACAAAGTGGCTGAATTCTGACTTTAGGTGCAAAACTCTTCTGTTATACCAATGGGGTGGCAGGATCATGCCTGAGTTAGTTTTCCTTTTTGGGGCGGGGCTTTCACACAGCAACAGAAAGAGAAAAACTTTAGAAAAAAATATAGGAAACAGCATATACAACAACAAACTTAGCAGAGGGACTAAGGGGAAGATGTAATACCTGCAGCTTCTTTTAACTCAGCTTCTGAAATGGACTAGATTTCAAATTGACTGTATCCCTTTTAACCAATGTTATATAACTTGCAATTATCCACTTTCTTAGAGCAAATTTAAATGTGGTGCTGAAGCTAATTTTTTTTCATATTCCCAGCTAGCATATGAGAAAAATATGGACTAGTCTGCTAGGCTGAAGGACAGTGGCCAGAAGCACTTTGTTGCTCTTGACCTTGTCTGAAAGCTAAATTTCCAGAGACCCATTTCATTCTGAGAACTTCTGAGCAAAAATGCATTAACAATGAGTTCTGGTCTATATCATCCTGCAATACCACTCATCTTGCAAAGGAATGAAAACAAATAGCTTTCTTGCATAATCTACAATGCCATTTTCTTTTTGTTCCCATGGTCTTTGGTCTTGGTTAATATGCTTATCAGAAAAAAACATTGGAATGTCACCAGCTTTGCTTGAAAGAAGTAATAGTGCATCTTAAAAAAAATTACAAAGCATGTCTAGGTTTCTCTCCATCATTTAGATATTGTTTTAGTAATTTGAATATACATGTATTAATTAACCTGCTAATACCATAGCTGACAAATGAGCAAGGAAATTTATTATTAGAATTGTTCACTAGAGGTGTATATGGCCCATACATATATTCTCCCTGTGGGGTTTGCAAGAAATACATAAATAGAAAAGTCCTTCTGGAATCATGATCCTTTGCGATGAACTCATGAGCCAAAGATGGGAGAAAGGTCCTACTCATGCACTGTTCACTACAGGGGATCACAGAGTGAAGGGTAACATGGAATCTTAACAGGAAAAAAATGAATTTCCAATGTACTACATAGCAACAGACATGGAAGAAAAGAGCACAGCAATATAGAGAAAAAACTAGAACATTATGCATGTAGGCTCCCATGGAGACTTGTCATACTAAGAGGAAAATGGAACTGTGACAAAGTATCACTTTGGTC
The DNA here is from genome assembly GCF_025201925.1 of Gopherus flavomarginatus. Taxonomy (NCBI): domain Eukaryota; kingdom Metazoa; phylum Chordata; order Testudines; family Testudinidae; genus Gopherus; species Gopherus flavomarginatus. The sequence goes on from NC_066621.1 coordinate 56,479,403, forward strand.
CCAATACTGCAGATCAGGGACAGCAAGCCTTTGACATGTGTGCCCAAAGTCATACAAGATGCCTCTTCTGCTGGCGCATGGATGCTGACCTGGTTTCAAGGCAGGTTGTGTTAGAAGTAGAGGTAGATGAGGCAGGATGCTGCACTCCCTACTCTTCAATTCCTTCAAAAAGTGCTAACTGTGAAGCTGGTCTGTGTGGCTGCAAGAGGAAGATTATGGGCATTTGTACATGTGGAGGGAGAAAAAACAAAATGAAGTGAGGTGGCAGGAGGTTTGAATGAGGGAAAAGAGTGGACAGGTGAAGAAAGAAGGAAAAGCAGAAAGAAGATAGATTAAGGGACAAAGTATCAAACTGTCCACTACACAGGCTATTACGTAAAGGCCCAGGAAAATCATTGCACTTATGGAGTTTCCTTTGCATTCTTCCACTGGGAAAAAATGTGGTTTGATCCGCCCATCCCCACGCAAATGTAGCAGGCTCCCACTCACTTTTTCCCATGCTGATTGCACACTTCACTGAAGAAGAAAGCATGTAAAGGCATGGTCTAGATAATACTTAGTCCTGCCATGAGTGCAGGGGACTGGACTAGATGACTTCTCAAGGTCCCTTCCAGTTCTATGATTCTATGATAAACTCATGCTGCAGGGTCAGAATTAATGTCCTGATCCTGTACCATTCCAGTCAACTGGAATTTTTCCAAAGCCTACTGAATTCCTGTGGGGCTGGTGGTATATAGTGCCACAGAGTGGCAATCCCCTCAGAAGCCTGGCATCTCAGCAGTCCATCCCTTTCTGGACTCCAGATTCCAAACTGCATTACGAGAGGAGCTTTCACAAGAGAGGAGGTGGGGGAAAAATGATATCACAAAGATGACACTTCTCTATTACATCCTTTGTCTCAACATGCTTCCATTTTGTCCTTTCCCCCAATATTGCAACACTTCAGCCCTCAGAGGTTAACACTGCCACTTAAGACCATGCTTTGATTACTTGACGGCTTCGAGTTCCTTGAGAGTCAGGACTGTCCTAGAGTACTAGCCTCAGACTTGAGACACCTTGGTTCAAAAGTCCCTATTCTGCCACAGACTTCCTGTGTGACCTTGGGAAAGTCACTGTATCTCAATTACCCATCTGTAAAATGGGGATAATAGTACCAAGGTGTTGTGAGCATAAATACATTAAAGATGGTGACAGGCTCAGATACTGCAGTAATGGAGCCAAATAAGTACCTAAGATAGATAGAAGGCTGAGTTAGATCCTTCACCCAACTCAACTTACTTTCTAAAGGAAAAATGACGAAGATTCTGGGAAAACTCTAGAGCATATTCATAAATTAAGACAAGGCACAACTGGGCACTGAACATGTCCAACATTTGGGGTAATGTGCACTATAGATTCACGAGCCTATCCCAGGGTTAGTACTATTTGTGCATGATGATGTGATCAACATTAAAAAATAGAGGTTATTGTTCCACTGTATCCATATGTTTGAGCTTTAATTGGAACTGTGCCTGGATTGGGCTGTTATGGAAGCTGAGCATGTAGCTATATTTTCCCCTTCCTTCAAAGTCCGTTCCTATGGAGCATTTATATCATCCCATCTACTAAGGCAGCTTTTTCAAGCCAATATCTAAGAATAAGACATGACAGGCAGTGCATTTCCAGATGATTATTATATACCTTGGGTGGTATTCCAAGGCAAAACACTGAAAACTTTCCTTTCAGTGTCTTTTTGTTATTATGAAATGGAATTTATAAATCAAACTAAAGAGAAAAAAAGAGAGTCAGATCCCTGTACTTACAGGGTGTTATTGACATGGCCATGACATCATTGATAGCCAATTAGAAAGCTCCATCTACGTTCAGACTTTTAAAGCCATTTCCTAATTTACGGTATAAGGAGAATTTTGACTTCTAACCATGCACCAACATTGTAGGAATAATCTACAGAGGACACTTTAGTTAATTAATTCTCAAGTATTATCAACTAATATGAATACCCAGTGTGCAGGTCTGATCATTTTTGCTTTCACACTGTGAAGTGTTCAGCGTTTTAATACAATTAAGTAAAGAGGAAAAAATCCCTGGCACTGGACAATTAGGGCTCGATCTTACTCCCACGGAAGTCAATGATGAAACTCTCTTTGACTTCAATGAAACATGATCAATCCTTTACTAAGACCTCTGCTGAATGTATGCACTATCGTTTTAATGGAAATACATTAGGTCCCATCTATCGTTGGTGACTTTTTAGTTAATTTTTGCTTAATCAAATAACTGGCAGTAGGTTCCGACAACATTGTTGCTAATCAAAAACAATCTACTGGGCTGATGAATGACCATATAAGGTCTCTTCTATTTTGCTGCATATAAACAAAGTCATTTATCCATTATTTCGTTCATCCCTTTGTTATGTGATTTCAGTTTTCTTTTTTTCATCTGTTCAGATATATCTATATCTATCTGCTATTTATTAAAGTTTTGTTATTCTCCAGATCCCTTAAATACAGAATGGAGAAAAAAATCAAAATTAAATTGCTTACTGTCACTTTTCTTCTCTAGCAACAATAACGCAAAAATAAGACATCTTGAAGATAACAAGATCACTAATCACCACACTTTCTTGACTGATTCATCATTACAAATTAGTCTTATGTACCAGCATTCCACACACGCACACAGCTTTCTCTGAGTAGCTTTCTGTCCTGAACTTACCCAACACAAAGATTGCTTTTCTTCATTTCTATTTGCACTTTGAGATCAGACAAAAGAATTGGAAGACTAGGCCATTTCACTTTTTAAATTTAGGTTCAAATATCCCCATGGGTACATTCCCCTCACTCTTTCAATATGAGAGGTCAAACAGAACTGCTCGCTCTGGTTTGTGACATGTAACTTTTCCATCTGGATAACCTAAAATTAGACTTGTAGACTGCAACTTCATTGAACCAAAACAAATTATGCTAAGGCAAAGCTGTGTTTGTTTTGGTCTCCACAAACATTACACAGGGCTCATCTTACAGCAAAGTTAGGTTCATATGAGTACCAGCCACAACTAATCCACAAGTTCAGCACCAACAGAACCTAATCCTTCTCAGGAGACAAAGTTGTGTTTTTGTGGTCTTTGCCTTTCTCTTCTGTCTCTCCTCCCACAGTCTGCACAGGACATGGCATTTGTAATGATATCTGGAGTAGCTCACACACTATATTCAAGATGGCAGATGGATTTTCCCCTAATTCAGCCACCTAGGACTCCAAGTAGTGCTTTTCTAAACATACAGGAGCTTCACAACTGTTTGACCATAGCAAAGATTCTAAGCTTTGCACATGCTTTTCTTGATGAAGACTGCATGGGGCAGATCCTCAGGTGAAGTAATTGTCAGACGTTCATTGACCTCAGACTTTTCAAAGACTCAGCAACACAGTTGTGTGATGCTAGAATGGGGGTGATTTAGGATTGAATTTCAGAGAGACTGTATGTGTATGGTCTTAGGCTAATTCTACTAATTTTTGCCCTACCTGGTCATTGCACAAAAGCACTCGGTTATTCTTCTTTTGATTCTTTATATTAAGAACAGACGAACAAACAAGATAAACCCTTGGGATACTCAGTTAATGCATGACAACTCCTATGGGTATCTTTTCACAAAATGTGGAATTTAGTACATCTATCAGACACACATTTCTTTCCCAAGGGATCTTGGCAAAAAGGGTCAAAACATAACAGAATCCTTTCATTCAAAAGGTATATCTAAGATATTATTGAAAGGATATCAAAACAACCAACCAATGTCATCGTATACAGTTTGAAAACCAAAAAGATTTAAGTTATGTAGTACAACAATTCACAAAGAAGATCATTGAAAAAATAAACTTTCCTTAGCAAAGAACTTGGGTTCTGTACACACCAGGTAGCCCCTCAAATAAGTTCCCTCCTGCCAAGAGAATCTATTTAGTTTTGGAATTGGAGGGAAAGATTTCATAATGCTGGTTTTTCTCAACACTTGTCTACCCGCCTAGTCTTGGAACTGTTGTATCGTGCTATTTTGAACAATGTTACTTCAGGAAATACCTCAGCTGAGAGCAATATTTATGTGATCAATATCATTATCAGCAGGTCAACATATATTATAGAGACAAACACACACCCTTATAGACATTACTCTCAAAGTTACAAGGTCCAGGGTAGTGATGTAATTCTAGTGATATCATCTCAAATCCAATATCTGACATACCTGCAGTCAGGTCAGTATTTTGGTGGGATTTGTTAGGAGACAAACTAGTAATAGGAATTACCTCTTCATCCCTAGTAATCCCACTGCCAAACCTCTTGCTTGGGGAGTAAAATTTCTGAAGAGGAAAACCAAAATGAGATGCATTATTTGAGTCTCTCTTTTGATCTTAGGTCCATTTAGTGTTGTTCAAGATTTGCAGTATAAAATGCTGTTAAGTTCACAAATAATACGAAACTAAGTGGTCTAAATGATAGAGTTGAACAGAAGCACTCAACATTTTTCAGAGGGCTGCTGTCTGAAATGAATGGGGTTTTGAATATACAGAGTAGAATGATTTATAATTATCTGAAACATGCTTAAACATTTGGAGTGCTCCAATAACGTTGAATCACTCCACCATATTTATACTTGAATAGTCTTCAACATAACTTCCGAATCAAAGACTTTTGAAATATTTCAATCACTAAATTTTAAGTGATTGAGAGTTTGAGGGCATAACCAGTGTAAAATATGTAACATAAAAATTATTAGTATTATAAATTTCATGAAGTAGTTATATTAACATAGAACTGATCAAGATTTAAGATACAACATACTATAGGATAACTTTCTGTAATAATATCACTGTGAAAGTAAGCAAATGTAACCATTTCAGTTCAAGAAATAACGATGAGACAGAAAGGATGGATACTTCTGTGATTAAGACACTGCATTGGGATTCAAAAGATCTAAGTTTAGTTCCTGGGTCTTCCACAGACTTTCTATGTAATCTTACGTTAACTTACTTAATCTCTCTCTCTGTCCTACTCCATGAATAGTCTCATTGATTGAAACAAGATTGCGCTGGGTAAGGTACTACTCAGTGTGGTGTGGCCAAACCTACTCCTAAATGATCACCAAGGGAAAGGCATATGGGACATGTTAACAGTCTACAACATTTGAAGGGCATGAGTACCAAATATGAACAGGATGGCGTGAGGGGATAAGATGGAATAACTAGCAACCATGGGATGACACAAGTAAAGGGAAAATTAAGTCTTAATATAAGAAAAATTCCTTGACATTGAGAACTACAACTTTGTGAGGCTTACAATTTTATGTATCCCAAAAGAAAAGATGGTCTCATTTTTAAAAGGAAATTACATTCAGTGGAATTTGCCCCGATGTGCAAGTGGTTCCCAGTAAGATAAGAGGACTGTTAAACCTCAACTGGTGTACTGGCTTGTAGTGGAAATCTCTTGAGAAGTTTACAACTAGGCTAGACTAGAGAACACACTGTGGAGAAGAATCCTGAACTGGGCCAATGCACTCTCAAGCATGAGAGAAGGAGCAGAGGGGCTTTGCAGCAGCTGAAATCTATAGAAAGAATTGTCTGAATCATCCAGGAATCCTTCTGGGGACTTCCTGGCAACCCATAGTGCACCACACTCGAAGGGAGTATAGCATAGTCCCTGCACTGTTTTGGGTAGGTCTGTTCACCAGTATGAAAATAAAGGGAAAGTCCTTCTCTGCTGCCTTTCACTCACCCATGGAGGTGTGGGGCAGGATAGAAGGGACATAACAAGAACTACGTTCCCCAATGGGAAGGAGATAAGAAATAGTAAACATCTTTGCTTTATTAGAGTGCTGTCCAGAATCTGGTTTATTGTGAAATGGGAGCAAATTTTCAATAATCATAATGATTCTTTGCCATATTTAAAGAAACTGATGGAGATACCACATCAGCGTTGGAGGAAGGACAGATTCTTTTTAATATCTTCATCATTACCTGTTTTTTCTTCAGACTTTTTGCATTCACTAACTACTAATGAAATGTCAATTAATTCAGATTAGTGAATTAGTTCTGCTTGCAGTTGAGCTCTGACCCCACCATCAATGCTCCGTGGCCAAGTCACTTTGAATACTGTGGCTAGAGGTCCATCATATGGGATAGTAACTGGGATTAATGCTGGGCTAGATAACTATTGTAATCTTAACAAAAGGCTCTGACTCTGCAACATGGATTGCAAATGGAACTGAGTGAAATTTGGAAAGTGATCGATCCATCTGGTCATGATTATTCTTTTCTTGAGCCTGCCCACAGAGAGTCACTAAACATGTTTTCTGTTTTCAGTTTCTCACACGATATTTAATGTTCTTGTTAGATGGATCCACAATATTTTTCTTTCCAACAATACTCCTAAATATAATTCATATTTACTTATTCAAATATATCCAATTTCTGCATTATACAGACAACATGCACTGAAAGAGCAATCAACATTGTGATTTGTAAAATCCTGTATGGTCGGGGGGGAATGAAATGGGTTTTGGGTCAGGCCCAATGTGAGTAAGGAGAGTCAGAATCTATCCCTTAGCATTTCAGGGCCTGACTGTGACTCCTCATGTACAATGGTGATCTGTTATTAACCTCAGCAGTCCCATTAACTTCAGTGGGACTGCTTACGTTAGTTATTGCTCACCAGTGTGGAGGAAGTGAAGTAAGGATGAGTCACAATCTGACGCTTAAGCATTTCTTTACAGTCACGAATTAACATATTTTTTAAATAAAGTTTTGGGGGATAATCTTGCCTAAGAAAGGGGAAGAGTTAAGGGCTTGTCATTAGAACATCTACAATGACTCAGAATTTCCCAGTTTCTGCCAGTTTTAATCTCAGTGTTATGTTCCATTAATGAGATGCATTATTTTTAATTGAATTTTATCTTTTAGATTCCATGAAGGGATGAAGAATTTATTTTTCATGCTTTCATTTGGATGAGAACCAATCTTACTGTATGAAAGCACTGAATGAGTTGTGCAAAATAGGACCACCCAACATTTGTCTATATTAATTTGGCAGTCAGTTTTATATTCCTCTGCTATAGGTCTGTTAGGAAATTTATACCGAATACATGGGTGGAGTGGGATAGAATCCTTCCTGTTTGCTTAATCACATCCAGGGTTGAGCGATGATCTGCTTTGTCTGGTTCTCTCCATTACTCTTGCTAAAATTAACTCAAATCTGACATTATAGCATACGTTCAATATTATGTAAGTAGTCTGTTCTATATTTGGCTTATTCAGTCATAAATCCTGGCATGCCCTCCTAAATAAAAAAAGAGAGAAGAGAAGTAGAATTGTGATAAAACTTTCTCATACAAAGTGAAACTGGCAGAAGACTTTCTGCCTGGCTTGTAAAGGAGCTAAAATAATCCTCTTTCTTAGATGAAGGCTTGTGAACTTTAGTGAAAGATCATCTTTGCAAGTGAATATGCTTCTATATTTTGCAGAAAGAAAATTTCTTCAATGCATCAGAGAAAGGAGTTTAAAGTCAAAGAGTAATTTATGCTCATGTGGGCCCCAATCCAGAAAAGTATAGGTGTAACTGTAGACTTATGAGTATGTAACAGCCAACACACAAGGGAATGAACCAGGATCTTCAGAGCTAGAAGCATGACTCTTTTACAGCTGGAGCAGAAACTAGAGAGCCAGATGCTGTAACAGACTCACGTCCTCTGTGGAATGGACAGAGGTGGACACATGGCACATGCTCAACAGTGGATTACATATGTCCTCTGGCCAGAGAAAGTTTGCCCCAAGCATCTGAGGTCCATAGAAATCTGAACCCCAGGTGAGCCCCCACTTATGTGATGGCTGTCATCTTGGTTGACAGAAGAGATTGAACTAGAGTCCTCCAGAGCTGCCTCTGTGGATCAGGAACACTGATCAGGGTCTTATAAGTAGTCAGTTTGAAGTAGTCCCAATCAAAGAGACTACTCACATGCTGAAGAGATTTGTGAGACCAGAACTTTATACATTTTGCAAGCATCCATACCCACTCCACCCCATCCCAACAGCCTGGTGTTGTAGACCTGGAAGGGCTAAATCTAAAATAAAAATGTGAAAAGAGCAGTGACTTTCTGTGCAATAACTTACACCACCCTGTACTTCTGTGGATTCTTGTCATCCTACAGCTTAGTGGCATTACCCAAACCATCTCTTCAACTGATAAATTGCCAGGGATAAAGTTCTATTTCAAATTTCAAAAGCCACTACAGCATCAATGAGCCAGAACAAACTACTTGTTTAATTAGAAAATTAATTCCTGTTGTGTTTATATGCTAATTACAATAATTATTAAAATAGGGCTCAGTATATACAAAAATACTCAAAGTTCACAGAGTCATGTGATTGTTAACTACCAAGGTGGGGTGTTTAGATGTTGCTTGTAATTATTAGAATTGGGAGCCCTGGCTGTTGGGAGTCTGAAAGGACAGGAAACAGGAAGGAGGGGGGAGGAGTTGAGGAGGCAGAGTGAGAGTTACAGACGTTGCAGCAGCAGCTTGGTAAAGAGGTTTCCACTTTAAAAATAAAGTCCTGTTGAAGTTTGTTAGTACCTTACCTGGTTAATACAACATTTTGGTGACGAGGATGGATCTTCTGCCTCTGAACCCACCTGCACCCTTTCTGCAAAGTCCAGGTGAGCCTCCAATTGCTTTTACTGCCAGGATCCATATGTTTGAGAATTATCTGCTTGCAATCAGTGCTACAGAGATTTCATAGAATCATAGAATATCAGGGTTGGAAGGGACCTCAGGAGGTCATCTAGTCCAACCCCCTGTTCAAAGCAAGACCAATTCCCAACTAAATCATGCCAGCCAGGGCTTTGTCAAGCCTGACCTTAAAAATCTCTAAGCAAGGAGATTCCACCACCTCCCTAAGTAACCCATTCCAGTGCTTCGCCACCCTCCTAGTGAAAAAGTTTTTCCTAATATCCAACCTAAACCTCCCCCACTGCAACTTGAAACCATTACTCCTTGTTCTGTCATCAGGTACCACTGAGAACAGTCTAGATCAATCCTCTTTGGAACCCCCTTTCAGATAGTTGAAAGCAGCTATCAAATCCCCCCTCATTCTTCTCTTCTGCAGACTAAACTATCCCAGTTCACTCAGCCTCTCCTCATAGGTCATGTGCTCCAGCCCCTGCTGGACTCTTTCCAATTTTTCCACATCCTTCTTGTAGTGTGGGGCCCAAAACTGGACACAGTACTCCAGATGAGGCCTCACCAACGTCGAAGAGAGGGGAATGATCACGTCCCTTGATCTGCTAGCAATGCCCCTACTTATACAGCCCAAAATGCCATTAGCCTTGTTGGCAACAAGGGCACACTGTTGAATCATATCCAGCTTTTCATCCACTGTAACCCCTTGGTCCTCTTCTGCAGAACTGCTTCCCAGCCATTCAGTCCCTAGTCTGTAACAGGAATGGTATTCTTCCGTCCTAAGTGCAGGACTCTCCACTTGTCCTTGTTGAACCTCATCAGGTTTCTTTTGGCCCAATCCTCTAATTTGTCTAGGTTCCTCTGTATCCTATCCCTACCCTCCAGAGTATCTACCACTCCTCCCAGTTTAGTGTCATCTGCAAACTTGCTTAGAGTGCAGTCCGCGCCATCCTCCAGATCATTAATGAAGATATTGAACAAAACCGGTCCTGAAGTAAGAAAGCATGCTCTGCTAATCCACTGCCTTGGAGCAGAAGGGCAGTGTATATTTGACACTTTTCCCCTTGCGGATGATAAATATGAGATTGCCCTCACTGCATTAAAGAACTTTTATGTGCCAAAAGTGAATGTAGTAGCTAATCGCTACAGATTTTGCTAGCGTGAGCAGAAAACAAGGAAGACTATAATGCAGTATATTGCTTCCCTGAGGAGTCTGATTGTAGCTTGTGACTTTGAGAATATGGTAGATGAGATGATTAGAGACCAGCTCATTGAAAAAATAACCATGCTTCATGTAAGAGAACACTTACTTCTAGAACCACAACTTACACTAGAAAAAGCAATAATCATTGCTACTCAGATTGAGTCAGCTACAGCTGAAGCCAAAATAATGAGCAGGGATACAGGAGGCACAGTCCAGGCTGTGACTCCTTTGCAGAAAAGTTCACTATCGCTGCAGACAAACAATTGTGGGAGGAAAACTAATGAAAAGCCACTGAATCAGCAAATTCAAAATACAGTAAAAGCATGCTTTCGCTGTGGATCCACACAACACCTTGCAAGCTACACAGGATGTCCAGCAAAAGTAGCTCAGTGCAATTATTGCAGAAAGGTTGGGCATTTTGCTAAAGTATGTCGCAGTAGCCAATTCAATCAACACAGTCCCCTTACACTAGAGACCTGTCAGAGAGATCCAGAAAGTAGGCAGCACTAGCTGACAATGGCATATCACCAAGGTAGCTAGGAATGTGCTGACTTATGAAGCATCACCTGTCATCCTTTGGAAGTAAGTCCTTGAAGCTCTTGGGACCTTATTGGCCCAGGAAGGTATAACTGACACTTCCTTGTACAAGCACCAGTGCATCTGAGATGGCAGAAAATTTCAATGGAGAGCCCTTCCCCTCAGTGACTACATCCAGAAATCATGAAATCTCTTGACCTGGGAACTGAAATTCCCAAGATTGTCTTCAAGATGGCAGGATAAAGATCTGCTAATCTCTCTCTCCAAAATTTTAACAAATAATTAGCAGACTATAAACACGTCATTGGATAATATAGAGGGGTAGCTATATAACTTGCTGAACAGAAAGAGTTGTTTATAAAAGGCTAACAAAACCACAGGTAATCAGATTTTTTGATGTAGTGACAGTCATCCAGAATCTATATTTATATATCCTTATATCAAATTATTCCATAGCCATAATTATCTCCTAATTACATAGTTATAGCTGAACAGAACTGAGTCAAAGCCACAGATAATTGCTCCTTTCCTTGGTCAATGATGTTTAAGTAACCAGTTTCATATCATACAAAAACCACAATGAGATTTTCATATGCCAAGGTTCACACTGCCATATACCAAAGCACAGTAGCAAGAGACCAACCAGTGGCTTATTCTGACCTACATAATAAAGTAAGGCATTGTTAGTGTGCAACTTTTATGAAATGATACACACACACACACACACACACAATTACATCTGAATGGCTGAATAGATCGTTCAGATTATGGCCTGATTCTATCATATGGAACCAGTGGAAAAATCGTGGAAAAATGTTTGCCCTCATTGCTTGGAAATGGAAATATTTTGCATTTTTGTAACTACAATATGACATACGATAGTGTAATATAATGGCCCGGAGGGTCCAATTTTAGTAAGCGCAGACTGTCAGGAATGAAACTGAGCATGTAACAGCCTGTTTCATATTTGTTGATGGGGCAGATGATCCTTCCAGAAGTGTCATTTACCCCATGCTGTCTAGCCCTATTGCTTGAGAAACTTCAAATATGTGGATTTTCCAATGTGGGTGCAGTGTGCATTTATGAATGGCTATAAATACATCTATTATGGCATGCATCCGACGAAGTGGGTATTCACCCACGAAAGCTCATACTCCAATACATCTGTTAGTCTATAAGGTGCCACAGGACTCTTCACTTCTATTATGGAGGGGCACTGGCGGCTGCTGCTCCATAGATAATGCTGAAGCTAGCATCCCCTTTTCCCGTTATCCATGGCTATGGTTGGAGCTAAATTTACAAAGCCATTTTCACACAACATTTACAAATAAAATAACATTTACAAATATTATAAATAAGAACTTACCTTCTGCTTGTGAAGGAGTAAGCATGAAAGGGGGTGGGATATCAGGGAAAATATAGAGGGCAGAAGTCTGGGAGAAGGTAGGTAGTGGACACTTGGAGAGGGAAGCAGGGGTCCCAAGAGTAATAATCTGAATTTAAAATAAATCCACTCCCATTATGAAACCTGCAAAATGCTCCTATCAAACACATTTCATAACATCAGACAAATCAATCATTCCAGTTCTATTCCTAACAGTACCTAACGCATCACATTATAATAAAATTTATAGAACTCCTCCACACTGTAACTTAACATATCCTGGGACTATATTCCTTTTGAAATCTTCACTACACCTCTATTTCACAATACTACCCAACACTAGCCACTGGCAGCCCCAATGCCCCATCTCACTCCCACCAAAAAATTACACTTTCTTACACTTTTAAGAAAAACCCATACATTGAAACATCTGGATTCATGGATTCAGTCAGCTGCACATTGCCATGTGTTATCGTTCATTGTTGTCACCCTGCTCTAGTTATACTACCCACCCAGATGTAATTTTGTTCCCTTGATTTGTTCTGTAATGGAAATATTCTGATGACTGTTGTGATGGACCCAGGCCAGTGCGGTACAAGAGTCTGGTCCTATTGGTATTCGGGGGGGTGGAGCCTAAGGGGAGGACCAACAGGTCTGGGATACCAAGTAATTACGGGGAACAACTAATGAAAAAACAGGATCGGGAGTGAGGTCATAGGGCTAAAAGAAGGGAACCTGATGGGGACACCGAGCAGAGAACCCCGGATAACGCCCACTGCTCCTCGAAGGCGTCAAGGGAGCCAGTGGACGCCACCCAGAGGAACTCTGCCCGGACACATGAACAGATGGAGGAACGGAAATAGGCCCTACAGTTGCAGGAAATCCTGTCGGCCAACCTCCTCTCCCTGGTGTTGTAGATGGCTAGTTTGGCCAGGGCTAAGAGGAGGTTGATAAGGAGATCCCGTGACTTCATGGGGCCACGGATGGGGGTGTAGATAAAAAGGTGAGGGGAAAAGTGCAACCAAAAATGCAATAAGATATTCAAGAGGAGCCGGAACAGGGACTGCAACCTGGCGCACTCCAAATAAATGTGCGCCAAGGTCTCCTTCTCGCCATAGAAAGGGCAAGTGTTAGGGACAGGGGTGAACCGCTTCAAGTACATGCCCATGCTTGCGGCCCCGTGAAGGAGCCATCAACTGACATCCCCGGTGGGCCTCGGGACCAGGGCAGAGTACAAGCTGGCCCACCGGGAATTCTCACCCTCGAGAGGTGGCAGGAGGTCCCACCATTTGGTATCGAGGCGGGACGCGAGGGTGAGGTAGTGAAGGGTGTGGAGCACGAGCATGTACAGATGTTTCCGTGGCGCGGCCTGGAACAGAACTGGCTGCAGATCGTGCAGCTGGCTTGCAGTGAAAGGGTGAGGGGGCCGATTGGGTCCACGGGGCAGGGGCCTGATAAAAATGTCCACGGGACCTGGGGTGGAGGGTGGGAGGGGCATGCCCTCTCGCAGGACCCGGTCGAGGTAAGCCTGAGCAGCAGGCAGTAAAGCGGCCTTCACCTTCTGAAGTACGCGCTGGGGAGTAAGAGGTCTGGAGAGCGCCATGCGCTGAGCGAGCGTCAGGGGATCCAGCCAGTCTCCCCGGTCGTAGCCCAGGAGGTCTCTGACCCTGGTGACTCCTGCCAAGACCAGCCTCTGGCGCACCGCGGGGGACTCTGTCATCTGCACACGAAGCTGGGGATTGTGTAGCAGGGGCTCCGCGAAGAGGTCGGCCCCCACGGTGGCCGCCATGGACCTGGTCGTTGAAAAGAGCTTCCAGGTCCGGAGGAGGTCTTGGTAGAAGACTGGCAGCCCGGAGAGGTCTCGCGGAAGACCTGTCAGATGGAGGTAAAAGAGCTGCCGGTCGTATCGGAGCTCTCGGAAGTGGCAGAGGAAGGCATGCGCCAATCGCTTCACGCTGGACAACTGCACCATACAGGAGCCTCTGTAGGGCCTGGAGGTGGAAGACATGGACCTGAGTGCGTAAGCACTTCAGGCCCTGCCCCCCCTCCTCCAGGGGCAGGTGGAGGACCCCTGCAGAGACCCAGTGCATCCCTGGCCAAAAGAACTCCAGAATCGCCATCCGGAGGTTGGCCAGGAAATCCGGGGCCGGGACCAGGGTGTTGAGCCGGTACCAGAGCATGGACAGGACCAGTTGATTAAGCACCAGTGCCCTCCCCCGAAGGGAGAGGCACCGGAGTAGTCCTGTCCATTTGCGGAGCCACTCCATCACCCTGCCCTCCAAACCGTGCCAGTTCTCCGGGAGAGGCAGATGCGTGGCAGAAAGGTAAACGCCGAGATAGAGCAGCGGCCCAGCGCTCCACCGGATGGTCTGAAGCGTGGGTGGGAAGGAGCTCGCCTGCCACCCGTCCCCGACCACCAGGCCAGAGCTCTTGACTCAGTTGACCCGGGCGGAGTAGGCCGCCGAGTACACAACCTGGCAAGCCTCCACCCGCGCCAAGTTGCCCGGGTCCTGGACCACGAAGAGCACATCGTCAGCGTACGCCAACAGGACCAGCCACAGCTCCGGCTTCCTAAGCACCAACCCCATCAACCTCTTGCGGAGGAGACAGAGGAAGGGCTCGATCCCCAGAGCATACAGCTGGCCTGAGAGGGGGCACCCCTGCCGCACTCCCCGCCCAAAGCTGACCGGCTCCGTCAGGGTCCAGTTGAGCCTGACCAGACATTCCGCAGAAGCGTACAGCACCTGGAGAAAACCCACAAACTGGGGTCCGAAGCCGAACGCTCGCAGAGTGCTCAGGAGGTACCTGTGATCCACCCTGTCGAACGCCTTCTCCTGATCCAGGGACAAGAGGGCGAATGACAGATCAGCCCTACACCCTAATTCCAGAAGGTCCCGGACCAGATACAAGTTATCAAAGATGGTGCAGCCCGGGACGGTGTAGGTCTGGTCTGGATGGACCATGTCCACCAGCACGGACCCTAGCCGCATCGAGATGGCCTTCACAACGATTTTGTAGTCCGTGCTGAGGAGCGAGACTGGACGCCAATTCCGTAAGTCGCGGAGGTCCCTCCTCTTCGGCAATAAGGCGAGCACGGTTCGCCTGCACGAGAAAGGGAGGACCCCGCTCCGCAAAGACTCGGCCCTGACGGTGACCAGGTCTGGACCGAGGACATCCCAGAACACGCGGTAGAACTCCACAGTCAGCCCGTCCAAGCCCGGAGATTTATTGGTGGGCATGCAAAGGAAGGCTTCCGAGAACTCGGCCAGAGTGAGAGGCAGCTCTAGCCGGTCCCGGTCGCCCATGCTGACCGTCGGGAGTCCATCCCAGAGCACTCTGCAAGCGTTAGAATCGGTCGGATCTGGGGAGAAAAGAGTCATGTAGAAGGCCCTGGCCCTCTCGCACATCTCCGCCGAATCCGTGAAGGGGTTGCCATTCTCTGCCAGGAGGCAGGTGATGTGCTTTTCGGCCCCCCTCCTTTCCTCCAGGGCGTAGAAGAAGCGGGAGCCGCGATCCATCTCCCGAAGGAGGTGGATGCGGGATCGAACAAAAGCACCCCGGGCCCGATGGTCTTCAAGGGCCCGGAGCTCCTCCCGCTTCTCCCGGCACGCTCTGCAGAGGGATGGATCCTCGGGGCTGGCAGCCAGTCGCCTCTCCAGCTCCAAGACCTCCCGCTCCAACTGCCCTATCGCCGCATCCCTCCGTCGGCTGGTGCCCCAGGTGTAGTCATGGCAGAAGAGCCGGGCGCGCACCTTCCCCAGATCCCATCACCGCCGCGCCGAGGAAAAGGTGCTCCTCTGCTCTCGCTAGGCCAGCCAGAACTCCCGGAAGGACGCCACGAAGCCTGCATCCTCCAGCAAGCTATTATTAAAGTGCCAATAGGCCGGCCCTGGCCCCGGCCTCTCCACGCAGAGAGAGGCCGTCACGGTGGCAAGGTGGTGATCCGAAAAGGGGGCCGGCCGAATACTGGAGGAATGGGCCCGTGAAAGGTGGAAACGCGACAGGTAAATACGGTTCAGCCGGGAGTGGCATGACTGATGGGCCTCCAGCCGGACGAAGGTGAACTTCGAGACATCATCCGGGTGGTGGTCGCGCCAGATGTCCACCAGGGAGTGGTGTTCGACTATCTCCCGGAAGACATCCGCGGCGGCCGGGCACTGCTTGGTCCCTGAGCAGTCCTGTTCCTGGAGGGTGGTGTTAAAGTCCCCTCCCAGGACCAGGCACTCACGAGGATCCAGGGAGCCGAGGAAGGCGGATGCCTACTGATAAAAACGCAACCTCTCCGGGCACGATGTCGGGGCATAAACGTTGATGAGATTAACCACAAGCCCCTCCATGCGGACCTGGCGGTGCAGCAGGCGACCTGGCACAACCTCGGCGACCCCCAGCACCTCGGGCCTTAGGTCGGGGGAGAACAGGGTCGCCACTCCAGCCACGCAGACTGAGAAGTGGCTAAAGTAGGCCCCGTCCCCCCACTCCAGCCGCCAGCTAGCTTCAGCGGCCGGATCCGTATGGGTCTCCTGCAGGAAAACTACAGAGTACCCCGCCTCCCGGAGGAAGGAGAGCACCTGGCTCCTGCGGAGACCCATCCTACAGCCCAGGGTGTTTAAAGTGGCAAAGATGATCAGCGCCATGAGGAGGGCTGGGGGGGATCCTCGCTGGCAGACAAGCCCACGGCCTCTGGCAGGCTGCGCAGAAATCCGTGACCTACTCCGTAGGTGAGTAAGGAGTCACGGAAGACACGGACCCGCCGGTAGGCCGCGGCGGCCTGCTTCCCGGTCCTCCTACCCTCCCCCATGAGGGCCCTCGCTGCCCGGAGGACCTGATGGAAATCCCCCCACTGCTGGAGCGCAAGATGGACTTTGTTACGGGAGCCACGGACATCCTCAAGGAACTCCCGCAGCTCCTCCCTCAGTGCATGGGGGGGCGGGGTCACTGATCGATGTCTGTCCCCCAGTGGGGCCCCCGTTACAGCCCCGTGGCCCACCGAGGCTGGCAGGCAGGGGGCAGACCCCTGATGTGGCAGCAGATGGGCCGAAGCCACGCGACCCGCCCCGCTCCCAGATTCAAGAAGGGGTGGTGGAAGGAGAACAGTAGCCCCTGGGGGGTCGGGACAAGAAAAAACTAGTGAAGCCGCTCCCTGGGGGGTAGTTCCAGGGGCGGCACTGGCATCACAGGAGGTGGGGGGGACAAGGACAGGGCTAACGGGAGTAGGGCGGGGATCAGGGAGAGAAGTCAGGAAGGAGGTAGAGGCAGGATCTGGAGCCTCTAAATTTGAGCGGCCGGATGGTGGCTCCTCCTGGCCAGGCTCAGGGATCCAGAAAGTGGGAAGGGGACCCCTAACGATGCCAGGCTCAGCCACTGTGGCACTTGCAGCAGCCTCGGCATCCAGAGATAGATGTTGGTCAATGGGGTACCTGCTGAGGAAGGATGGTGGTCCCCCACACCCAAGAGGGACACCCCCTGGGAACCGGTGTCTCTGGCAGTGCTCTGGCCGTCGCCCCAAGGGGCTCGGCGGCCGTCAACAGGGTGAACAGGGTGCCACCCGCAGCCGGGTTGATGGAAGATTCCAGGGGACCCTCAGAGGTGGGAGCAGAAGCAGTGGTTAGGGGAAGGGAACTCGGGGACAGGGGGGCTGAGGTGAGGTCGCCCAGATAGAGACCCGCCAGCAGAGGGTCATCCTCCCCCTGCGTGACTGGGGTCAGACCCAGGGCCTTGATCTCCTCGTAGATGGAAGGGATGGTAGATCGGCCACTACCCCAGGGCCCTCCCCGCCAACACTCGAGGCGATACCCACCGTGGCGCTCGCAGAGGCGTCGAGTGGGAAGGGTGTGAGAGAGGCTCCCTCGGGGGCTTCCACAGGAAGGGACCCCGAAGGAGGGACGGTGTTACCTTTCGGTGCTGCCACGGCATCCCCAGCTGGCACCACAAAACGGGAGTCATCAGGGGGCAAGGAGGAAGACTCGTCATCGGTGCCCCCCTTCCTGCTCTTCTAGGGGGCCTCCGAATCCAAAGGAAGTAAGGAAACTCGAGCCTTCTGCTTGCCCCACTTCCCCTGCACTAAGGACCAGCCCTCCATGGCATCTGTCATAAACAGATAGCTAAGGGTTAATGTCTCTTTCACCTGAAGCACCTGACCAGAGGACCAATCAGGAAACCGGATTTTTTCAACTTTAGGTGGAGGGAAGGTTGTGTCTGAGTCTTTGTTTTCTGTCTGCCTGCTTTCTCTGAGCTTTGGAGAAGTAGTTTCTGCTTTCTAATCTTCTGTTTCCAAGTTGTAAGGACAAAGATCAAATAGTGAGTTATATGATTTCTTTTCTTTGGTATTTACATGTCTATAGTTGCTGGAGTGCTTTGATTTGTATTCTTTTTGAATAAGGCTGTTTATTCAATATTCTTTTAAGCAATTGACCCTGTATTTGTTACCTTAATACAGAGAGACCATTTGTATGTATTTTTCTTTCTTTTTTATATAAAGCTTTCTTTTTAAAACCTGTTAAAGTTTTCTTTACTGGGAAATTTCAGGGAAATTGAGTCTGTACTCACCAGGGAATTGGTGGGAGGAAGAAATCAGGGGGAGATCTGTGTGTGTTGGATTTGCTAGCCTGATTTTGCTTTCCCTCTGGGTGAAGAGGAAAGTGCTTTTGTTTCCAGGACTGGGAACGGAGAGGGGGAGTCACTCTGTTTGGATTCACAGAGCTTGTGTCTGTGTACCTCTCCAGGAGCACCTGGAGGGGGGAAGGGAAAAAGGATTATTTCCCTTTGTTGTGAGACTCAAGGGATTTGGGTCTTGGGGTCCCCAGGGAAGGTGTTTCAGGGGGACCAGAGTGCCCCAAAACACTCTAATTTTTTGGGTGGTGGCAACAAGTACCAGGTCCAAGCTGGTAAACCAAGCTTGGAGGTTTTCATGCTAACCCCCATATTTTGGACGCTAAGGTCCAAATCTGGGACTAAGGTTTGACAGCATCATCCGGGGGTTGGCTAAAAGGGTTCGGGTCGGGGGGCAAGGGCAATGGCTCAGGGACTTGGGGAGGCAGTGGTGGGACAGCAGAAGCGAGGTAGGACGCCCCCTTGGACGAGCCCTCTCCCACGTCCGGCGGTATCTCCGCCACACCCTCCTCCACAGTGGTGGACCGAGAAAGAGGAGGAGGGGCAGCTTCAGGTGCCGGGCAGCCAGAGGTACCGGCGATGACAGGGCCGGCGCCCTGCTGGGGCTCGGCGGTCCCGGACGCTCCTCTATGCTGGGCCTGGGGCAGTCCCTCCGAACGTGCCCCATCGCCCGGCAGAGGTAGCACCGGGCCTCCCCTGTTTAATAATGCACCCGGTAGTGGGCACCCTGGTAGGGAACTAGAAAGGACCCCTCGAGCGCCTCTCCGCCACATGCCGCCGGCGGCAGTTGAAGCTGCACTTGCTGGCGGAACGAGAGAACATGACGGAGGGCGGGGTCTTTGCAGCCCAAGGGGAGAGGGCTGATGATGGTTATAAGGCATCCCAGGGCAGAAAGCACAGGCAGCAGGGTGGCATTGGGCAGGAAGGGAGGAACGGAGGTCAGGATTAAGCGGACCTCCAGGTCTTCCAATGGCTCCAGGGGGACGAACACGCCCCCCACAGCCAGGCCTGTCTCTACCGCCTCTATGCCACGAAGAAGACCACCTTCCCATACATTTTGGAGGCCGCCACGATGGCCGTGGGCCCCACCACCCTCGCCAATGACCACACATAGGTCTCCACATGGGGCGAGGCGGGCACCAGGAGGCAACGGACGCCGTGCTTCCTGGTCAAAGTGGGAAAGGGGCCCCGGCCACTGTAGATGGTAGCGGAAGCAGCGGTCAGAGGAGCGGCGGCAGGTGGTGGGGCCGCCGCCACCTGGGCGTACGCCCTGGGGGCCGGGGGAGGGACACCTGCAGATCTGGTGGAGGGAATAGCAGGGAGGGATGACGCGGCCGGTAGTGGGGCCACGGCAGCGGGGGGCAGTCTCCGCCATGGAGGTCCTGGCCTTTCTAGCCGGGCCCTTATCCTTCTTCCCACCCCGACCCTTCCCACCGGCTAGGGGGGCTCCCCCCGAATCAGAAGGGGCAAGGGATGTGGCAGCAATGGAGGTCTCCCTGGTACTCGCCGCTGCCAGTGCCCCAGAAGGGGCGGTGGTAGGTGGATCTGCAGCGGTGGATGAGGTAGAGGCTTGGGCAGGGGACACGGGGGCAGGTGGAGGAGGGGTTGGGGGAGCATCGTGAGGGGTCTCCCCTGCCGCGTCCCCCGCCATAACGAGAGTGGGGAGGGGGACAAACAGCGAGGGGAGGGGAAGGAAAGGAGGTGGCCACCCCTCCCCACTAGGCTGCAGGCAGGGGAGGAGAGCGTCAGAAAGGGAAGGCTAAAGGGGCATGGGGAGCAACCAAGGACCTAAGGGTGGGAGGGTTTCAGGGCACCAATGCAGAGGGGAGTTCCGGCTGCTCTAGTTGCACTAGGGGATCAGGGGGGACAATGGCAGAGGGGGTTGCAGTGAACAAGGGGAAACCAAATGGGGAAGGGCACAAGCGCCTGGGAAGGGGCGTGGGCACACGAGGGGGGGGACCGATCAGGGCTGGGGGAGCACAGGGTGGAGGGGAAAGGGCGAGCTGGGAATGCGGTAGAGGGACCACGGGGACAGCTGCAGGGCTGGGGCAGGACTATCAGGGCCGCAGAGGGAAATGAGTGGGGCAGACAAATGTGGCAAAGGGGAAGAGGTCAGCCCAGGGGGCGGGGGGGGTGTACTCTCACAGGCACTTGTGCCAAAAAGTCAATGTTTGGCTGCTGCTGCTGCTGCAGGCCCAAATGACGGAAGTGGGCGTGGTGAGCCAGGCAAGCAGCTCAGTCCCAAAGGCAGGAGGCCGAAGCAGAAGGAAAACAGCCAGCAGGGGTGGTGGAGGGGGCAACAATGGTGGTGGGGGCGAAAGGGGACACGGATGGACCGGGGGCAGGCTCCACGCCACACCACAGGTGTCCCAACAGATACAGTCCAAACCCCCACCACAAGAGCACAGTTCGAAAAATACTCAGTCCAGGAATGCCCCCTCCACAGTGGTCTTCACACAGTCTTCAGCAGCGAGCGGTCCTCTTCTCCTTCTTCTCCTCCGGGCACCAACAGCTGCCTAGCAGCAGCCACAGTAGCCCAAGCAGTTCCAGGTGGTGGTGGTCTGGTGTCCAGGCAGGAGGGACCCCGCTCAGATGGTGTCCTCAGCAACAAGAGCTGGGGTCCCTCACTCCCCTCCTCTCTGGAAAGCAGGCCAGCAGCCCCCTCCCCCAAGGGGCTGTAAGTGGAGGAACAGCAGTAACTGAGGTGGGGGGGAACCACTAGCCAGCCAGCAAACAGGCAGCAGAGAAAGGGGTGGGTGGTGGTGTCTAGCCCAGCCAGGGGAGCAGGAACAGCAGCAGGAACAGCAGCAGCAGCAGCAGCGAGGGCCCAGTGCCCAGCAGGAACAGCAGCAGCAGCAGCCCTCTCCCTCCCTCCTCTACAGCAGAGCGGTCCTATTGGCATCCAGCGGGGGTGGGCGGGTGAAGCTCGCCCACTTCTAAAGGACCTCCCCCCAGCCTAAGGGGAGGACCCACAGGTCTGGGACACCAAGTAATTACAGGGGGCAACTAATGAAAAAACAGGATCGGGAGTGAGGTCATAGGGCTAAACGAAGGGAACCTGATGGGGACACCGAGCAGAGAACCCCAGACAACACCCACTGCTCCTCGAAGGCGTCAAGGGAGCCAGTGGACGCCGCCCAGAGGAACTCTGCCCGGATGCGTGAGCAGACGGAAGAACGGAAATATGCCCTACAGTCGCAGGAAATCCCGTCGGCCAACCTCCTCTCCCTGGTGTTGTAGATGGCCAGTTTGGCCAGGGCCAAGAGGAGGTTGAGAAGGAGATCCCGCGACTTTGTGGAGCCTCGGATGGGGAGCCTGTAGATAAAAAGGTGAGGGGAAAAGTGCAACCAAAAACGCAAGAAAATATGCAAGAGGAGCCGGAACAGGGGCTGCAACCTGGCGCACTCCAAATAAATGTGCGCCAAGGTCTCCTTCTCATCACAGAAAGGGCAGGTGCTAGGGACAGAGGTGAACCGCGCCAAGTACACGCCCGTGCTCACGGCCCCGTGAAGGAGCCGCCAACTGATATCCCCGGCGGGCCTCGGGACCAGGGCAGAGTACAAGCTGGCCCACCGGGAATTCTCACCCTCGAGAGGTGGCAGGAGATCCCGCCATTTGGTATCGGGGCGGGACGCGAGGGTGAGGTAGTGAAGGGTATGGAGCACGAGCGTGTACAGATGTTTCCGTGGCGCGATCTGGAACAGAACTGGCTGCAGATCATGCAGTCGGCTGGCAGTGAAAGGGTGAGGGGGCCAATTGGGTCCACGGGGCAGGGGCCCGATAAAAATGTCCACGGGACCTGGGGTGGAGGGTGGGCGGGGCGTGCCCTCCCGCAGGACCCGGTCAAGGTAAGCCTGAGCAGCAGGCAGTAAAGCGGCCTTCACCTCCTGAAGTACGCGCTGGGGAGTACGAGGTCTGGAGAGCCCCATGCGCTGAGCGAGCGTCAGGGGATCCAGCCAGTCTCCCTGGTCTGTAGTCCAGGAGGTCTCTGACCCTGGTGACGCCCGCCAAGACCAGCCTCTGGTGCACCGTGGGGGACTCCGCCACCTGCACACAAAGCTGGGGATTGTGTAGCAGGGGGTCCGCGAAGAGGTCAGCCCCCACGGTGGCCGCCACGGACCTGGTCGTTGAAAAGAGTTTCCAGGTCCGGAGGAGGTCTTGGTAGAAGACCAGCAGCCCAGAGAGGTCTCATGGAAGACCTCTCAGATGGAGGTAAAAGAGCTGCTTGTCGTATCGGAGCCCTCGGAAGCGGCGGAGGAAGGCGTGCGCCAATACGCTCCACGCCGGACTACCCACATCAAACAGGAGCCTCTGCAGGGCCTGGAGGCAGAAGACATGGACCTGAGTGTGTAAGCACGTCAGACCCTGCCCCCCCTCCTCCAGGGGCAGGTGGAGGACCCCTGCAGAGACCCAGCAGCCCCCCCCAAGGGGCTGTAGGTGGAGGAACAGCAGTAACTGAGGTGGGGGAGAACCACTAGCCAGCCAGCAAACAGATAGCAGAGAAAGGGGTGGGTGGTGGTGATGTCTAGCCCAGCCAGAGGAGCAGCAGGAGCAGGAACAGCAGCAGCAGCAGCAGCGAGGGCCTAGTGCCCAGCAGGAACAGCAGCAGCAGCAGCAGCCCTCTCCCTCCTTCCTCTACAGCAGAGCAGTCGAAGGGCGAGCCACTACTGGCCACAGGAGAAGCAGGCTTCTGTTCCCTGAGTGACCAGAGCAGGGGATGCAGTAGAGTAGTCAGGAACCTGCTAGAACCAATTCAGGCAGACAAGCTGATTAGAACACCTGCAGCCAATCAAGGCAGGCTAATCAGGGCACCTGGGTTTAAAAAGGAGCTCACTCCAGTCAGGGAGTGGGGGAGCCAGAGGAGAGGAATTGTGTGAGAGGAGCTGGGAGCAAGAGGCACAAGGAGCTGAGAGTGAGAGGGTGTGCTGCTGGAGGACTAAGGAGTACAAGCATTATCAGACACCAGGAGGAAGGTCCTGTGGTGAGGATAAAGATGGTGTTTGGAGGAGGCCTGACCCGGTGCTCTGTGCTGTGTGGTGATGTGGTTGGCTCCAGCCAGGCAGCATGGCTGCCTGTCCTGGTGCTCTGGGCAGAGCAACTGTAGCACCACCAGCCACCAGTGCTCCAGGCATGGTAAGAGGGCAGGGAGGATTGGATAGAGGGCATAGGAGTTCGGGGTGGTGGTCAGTGTGTGTGTGTGGACAGGGGTTGGGGCAGTCTGAGGAAGAGGAACAGGGGGGTTGAATGGGGACAGGGGTCCTGGGGGGCAGTCAGGAAGGAGAGGGGGGTTGGATGGGACAGTGGGGGGCAGTTGGGGCAGGAGTTCCAGGGATGGGGTAGGGGTCCTGGGGCGGCAGTCAGGAATGAGAGGAGGGGTTGGATGGCGTGGCAGTGGGCAGTTAGGGGCGGGGATTTGGGGGCTGTCAGAGGATGTGTGGGTTGGATTGGGCAAGAGTCCTGGAGGGGGCTGTCAGGGGGTGAGAAACAGGAGGGGTTGGATGGGGGTGGGGCAGGGCCATACCTGGCTGTTTGAGGAGGCACAGTGTCTGCTAACCAGCCCTCCATACAATTTTGGAAACCTGATGCAGCCCTCAGGCCAAAAATTTTGCTCACCCCTGATCTAAGGTCTTGTCTGCACACAAAGTTGTACTGCTTTAGTTACAGTACAACATTCCTAGTGTGGATGTAGTTACCTGTAGGTTTAAAAGTGCTTATACCATATGAGAATGAGAATCTTCATTCCAATGGTATAAATGCATTCAAACTAGGGGGTTGTACATTTTAATTATTTCAGGGAAAAAAACCCCACCACTAACTGCAATAGTTATAGTGGTACCATGGCATCACAAACCAGGCCTACAAAAGTACCTATCAACCCAGCTCATAACCTTATCCCTTTATATTTGGGTGGGTATGAGTTATCGGAGAGATGAAGAGTTAACTCTCTGTCTTTTGGATCCTGTGGGATGGAAAATATAACCAGTCATACATGATCTGTTTACCCATGGTCTCCTGCACTGAATCACAACCAACAGTATAGGAGAAGAGGAGATACCAGGGATGATGATGGTTATAAATGATCTCATGAAAAGATGGTAGGCTTCATAAACCCACCGAGTGGTACCATATTACTAGTCCCGTAACTATTGAAGGCAAAAGCCTAACACTCTAGGCAGATGGAAGTTGAGTGATGATATTTCATATCAACTTCAGTTGAAGTCAAATAGTCAAGGATGGTAAGCAAACATCTTTTATGCATGTGTTATTACTTATGGCCTCTCCTTAGCCATGGTCTCTTTGGCAGATTTCCTATTTTAATTTACAGATGATTCTTGGAGTATTGGATTCCTGTAATACAGTATAGAACACACGTCTCCTTATGTTTGATCTCCCTTTCACCCACATAGCAGAAGTTGGCTGAAAGGAGGATCAAACATTTCTCAACTTTTTTCCCCTCCATTTTCCCTGATGACAATTTCAGCATTAGTACTTTTTGCGGGGCAGCAAATTAGTTAGTGCTAGTGAACACCTGATCTGAATTTGGGAGACTAATTAGCAGAACATTTACAAATAGATTTGAGTAGCACATATTTTCAGTTCATCAACTTAAATATTGAAGTGAACAGTTGAGTGAAATCATATTCAGAGGTAAGGGAATGGAATGCAGGATAAAAATCCCAACCATCTTCAATCATGTATTAATGTTTTACAGTGGGTGCCATTAAAAATGAGTGCTCATCTCAACATGATAGTTCATCTTGGTTTATGTGATATTCTGTACTTGGAATGCAAAATATCAGTTAACTTAGGTATTTCAAGTGGTAAATATCCATGTGTAATGGTATCCAAAGTATATTTGTTTCTGCACAGTTATGCACTGATCATTTTTACTAACTCCTTCGGCTTTTTAATAGACACTGTACTTCCCATTATTTTCTATTCACGGGCTACAGTACTACTCCAGGTGAGTACAAGAGGCAGAATCAGGCCTGAGACAAGAGTTTAACTTCTACAAATATTAACAGGAGTTGTATCTGAGTCCTATAAACAGAATAACCACCCAATACGATTTAGGGAAAGAATTTACAAATGTATCTATATTGTGGTATACAGCTGTCAATAAAAACACGGAGAAAAGCTCACTGGGTTTCCTGTTCTTCTTCCATTGTAAGATTTCCAGTTCTCTTAGTAAACTACTAAATCATGACATTTGGTAGCTTGCTTTCAGCATTTCTTGATGTTTTCTATGAATGATATGACCTTGTTAGAGGAATACATTTTGCTCACATTCTTGCTATTGCCACAGATAGTAAAATATGAAAATGGAAGAGGAAAAAAAGGAACATGGGAAATGTGAATAAAACATAAATTACATCACGTAATAAATCAGAAAACCAAAACTATTACATTTGAATTTCTGGTGGTCCATATGTTTTATATATTATGAAACCATCATCATAAGCAAATCTAGCTAAGAAATACAATTCACATTCTTACTAAGCTATCCTATATCATTTGTTTACAGTTTCCTTTTCAAAAGCTTTGTTAAATTGAAGACAGAATGAACAAGTTGAAACAATTCATAAAGACAAAAGAAAGATCTCTATTAAATAATGTCAACATCAAAGGCTACAATAAGTAATCGTCTGCAAAGGGAAAACTGTGAAAGCCTTTTTTGAGCTGGTTAAAAACTGGCAATTATCAATTTCATTTTGACATGAAGGAAGGAATGTAACATGTGTGCTTTAATCTTCTAACATATATTTTATAACAAAAAAAAAATTCCAAACACTTTAAGATACTTTTGGTAACTATTTATATGTCTGAACTAGCATGAACAAGATCACCTCTATGCCTAATATGTTTGCTTCCTGTTATAGTCTTTATATATACAGATTCTTGAATTCATAACTAGTGGGCAATAAGATGTGATAGTATTTATTATAGCTCTGATTAAGCAAGGTACGTAAGCATACACTTAACTTTAAGCACACAAACAGTCTGATTGTTTCAATGGGATTGCTCACATGCTTAAAATTAGGCACTTGTAACTTAAACATAAGTGGTACTATCCATAGACATGTTCTTAAGTATCTCAATGAGTCAGATTCAAGTTATATGAAATTAAGTGGATTTAAAAAAAAACCCAAACTCATAGTTCTAACTGCTAAATTCTAACTTCCAGTGTTAGCTATGTATTTTCAATATAATGGGATCAATCCTGAGCTCCAATCCTGGGTTCCAAGGCAGCACAAAGTCATCTGAAAATGACACTAAATGGGCATCTGAGAATTTGCTCATCACATGGAAATCCTCAAATGGCACAAGGCCAGCATTGCCATCTCTTTGCCACCTGCTCCCCCCTCAGCGTAAGCACCATTTGGGGGATGGGCAAGAAGCAGGCTAGTGGCAGTAGGGAGCAGGGAAGACCACGTTTTTCTGCCAGGTCCTCGGCCATTTCAGCTGCTGACTTCAAGTAGCATAACTTAGAGCACTCTCATATATAGGGCTGTGTAGGACCATCTAAACGTGCAGACATTACACTGTGATCCCTCGGATTCACTTTTCAATACTCTTCTTGAGTTTATATCTCAAAATGTGCATGCAGGAGTCCGGCTGACATTTTGGAGGAGACAAACATCTATGAGTGCACAGTCGGTTCCTTTATGTTCTTCTACTGGATGGAAAGCAAACTAAAAGCAAGTTCCAAATGACCAGAAATCAATCAGAGCACTACAAAGAGGCTAATGAAAGCTGTGAATGCAAACAGCCATATTGTCCCCCCACTTTACATAAACAGACACAATATTTATCAAAGGAAAAATAAAACCTTAATTACCTTTAGCAGACAGACCATTCAACACAGTTCAGATCTTCTTGAAAAACAAATGACATCAAATGGCTTTATTTTCTATAGAGATGTTGCTTTAGTTGCAGCTATATTGGACTGTGCAATGTTTGGCATCTTCAAATATTTTCTCGGTGTCTTCTCATGACTTGTAATCTAGCAATTGGCCCCATCCTTATGGATGTATGAGTTGCAAGAAAAAGTGGCCTAAAATGTGGCATGGAAATCTCCATCACTTTATTTGTGGGTAAAATCCTCACATACCTGTATTTAAAGACCATCATTTACTTTTTGTGTTTCCCACAAGTGGTTGCTTAACAGAAGTTTTAATGGGCTGGCTAATTACATGTTTTATTTTGTTGAAGGGAGTGCTGTGTTCATACTGAATGGACCATCTGGGGCCGGAAGTCCACTGTTTAGTCAAGAACAGGTACTGCATACAATACAAAATTCCCTAGCAAGGTACCTCATCACTCACTTGATGGAGAAACCTCTTGAATTCAGAAGGTACTCCATACTCAATCAGTCCTTGTCCTTTCTAGTGAGAGTTCTAAGGAAAGTGTAAATTGTGATGTGGAAGTCTATACCACTAAGAAAGGGATTTAGGCTGATTTGTTTAGCAGAGGTATACCAGTGACTTGTTGGTCACTAATTTAGGCCAGATTTGAACAAAGGACTCTCAAGGAAAATATTCTGTAGCTCATTAGCATTCCCCTGAGCCATCCCAAGTCAATTGCTTGTTTTAGTGGGATTATTTGAGATTTACTCAAGTGTGAGAGCAAAGCTTAGATAGTGTCTATACAAGACTCCCCATCAATCTTTGTTAGATGCACCTCTGTTGTGATCTACGTGCACCTATGCTTTCCTAGCCCTGAGTTTTCAGCACATGCCAACTTTTGCTGAATAATGGAATAGTTTTATGTTGTGACAAAAGTCAATCAGGGACTAAGCTAAGCCCCTCCCTCCATCCCAAGATGACCAGTATTAACCAAAGCAGTCTGAGAAATCAAGTTTGCAGTACAGTGACTGTCCCATCTTCCCCATGGAAGGTAGTTTTCAAAAGATAGTAATGTAAGAAATAGCTGAAGAATTCTCACACACTCTCTCAGTTCACAAGCTGCTGAATTACACAACCCCAATTTAATAAGCTTTAAGAACCTGATTTTATTTAAAAATCATTTGTGACCAGTCTGCTATGATCTGGGTCAGGAGGCAGCAGTCACTCAATGCTGTCTTATGAATATATTCTAATTTCAACCAGTTTGTATTTAAATCCCCTAGTATAATTATCTTCTCCTTATTTCTTTGCACACTAATTTATTCTCTAAGGATCTACATTTCTATTTTATCATGTATGTGGGATAAAATGGAAAAATACAACACATCAACATTCCTTAATGTTTAATTCTCCCCTCAATCTTACTCTTATACACAAATCAATGTTGGCTTTGCCAACTCCAATTGCTTTTTATAAACATCTATTTAGGGCAAAATATTACCCAGTGCAGCCCTTTCCCCTCCCCATCTTTGTTACCTGTGGACTGGGAGAGATTTGTTTTAGGAAAAAAACAAAACAAAAACCAGAAACCAACAAAGCAGAGGCAAGGCAACTGCAATGTGTCATGTTCTGTGGATGAGCTGGCGGTGACACACACATCTTGAACAGATGTAACATAAATGGTGTGTTTTTTAAAATATAAAAGTAAGCAGTAACTGCTAGATTTAGGATGAATGGACAGTTGTACAGTTACCATAAGAATAGAGGTCCAAATCCTCAAAAGTACATAGGTGCCTAATTCCCAATGGTTTAAGAAGCCTAAATACCTTTGAGGATCTGGACCTGAGAGCACAGTCCTCTGGCCCTATAAAATTAACAATGCACTAACAAGCACAGTGCTCCTAATTTTTATCAACTCTAGTGCCCTGTCCATCCTGAAGGCCAGTTCTTCATTGACCTGTGTCATTTACAGCAGTGCAGAGTCTGATCACTTTGCACTGATGTAAATGATTGATGCAGGTCATCATAAATAATGCAGACTTACATCACTAGATTATCTGGCATTCTCCACAGTTTGGATGCAAAGTGCTTAAGCCAGAATTAGAAAGGCACACAGATGTATTCTAAGTTATTCGACCTACTCTTGGTCTGTGTAATGGCCAATCATAGATAGAGGAAGACCTTGGGAGGTGTTTATCTACAGAATAGGTATCATATAGCAGGAGCAATGTAGACACCCCCACAGTGTCTTGCCAATGTGCCTTTCCCTCACTTAGAGGGAGAAGAGAGTTCCAGCTCCATGACTACTTAATCCTCAGCCTCTTTGCCAAGACTTCCAGCAAAGCTACCAATTGTCACTCTCTGTTTGTGATTCAAACAGCCTTCCTCCAGCAATTGGACTAAGACCATCAGCTCTTTTCACATATGCCTCTGCACAACTGTCAGATAATAGTCCTTTCTGGTCACCCCTAAAGTAAAGCCAATAGTCACCAGTAGAACAAAAATCAAGTCACAACGATGTCACAAGGCCATTGAAATCACTAGAAAGACTCTTACTGCCTTCAGTGGGCATTGCTCAGGCCCCTACTAAATATTCCATGACATTATTCATAGCCTTAATGGTTCCCATATTCAGACACATTGGATTCTTTTGTTAATGCACTGGCTAGATTCTTCACATTCATTTTTAGGTGAGAGCCCAATGGGTCACAGCCAGTGAGCATGCTAAGGCTTATTCACAAGTGTCCACACTGCCGGTGAACATTTCCCTGCAACTCTACTTAAGGGTCTAAAGTGTATTTCAGAACGCTCAGGGTATTAGAGCTTTATATCATTTGAAAGAATCCTTTTATTTTTAGTGCTAAATCAACAAAGCTGTTACAGTCATTTTCAGTCAGACTGTCATCTAGTGGGAATACAAAATTACACTCAGCTGCAAACTATTGACACTCCTCTTAACAAAAAAATGGTTTTAATAAATCTTTACATTAGCCTATGAGATAAAAAAAATCTTTACTATGAAATATACAAGTGTATAAGTGTTTTATGAAAGTTTTATTAACTTTACAAAAGAAGAATTGGCAGTGAACCATGAACATCCTGTACTCCTAACACGTGGTTATAAATTACATGTTCTTTCCAATAACATCTGAAAAAGAGACTGTAATTTAAATTTCAAAACCACTTGGCATACCTACTATATAGTGCTGACATGAAGTAAAGGGAGGATCTGGAGAGACTCAAACAAAGAGTGAAAATATAAAGACATCCTTAGCTAAAAAGCTGCTGATGAATACAATTCCTTTCCAGCTGGACAGGGATCAAGTACTTGCTTGTCATATCATTCAATGCACTGTTCAATCAGGGATTCTTCCTTTCAACAAAAAGAAAACTTAAGTGCTGCTAATCATCCCTTGTAGAACTTTATCTTGCAGATACCTTCTTTATGTCAAGATTTTTCAATGACCATTGCCAATGGTAGAGGGATCAAAGTTGTTATTAAACAAAAATGCAAAAATGCCTTTGCTGATGGGAAAAAGCAGCTATCTTGTGTTTTCACATGTGAGATTTATGGCTACTAGCAGCTCAATGATATTTAGTGTGAATAAAAAAAAATCCATACAGTCTCTGTCAAGTGTGGATAGGAGGTGTTTGTGCTTTTCATTTCTAGACAAGTACGGTTGTTGGACTTGTCAACCTTTTTTATTATGATTTACCATGGTAAGATATATGTCATCTCATGTCACTTAGGTAGGCACTTTAACATTGTGATATACTAAATATTTTTAATGGAGCTATTATTTTTCATGCTGTATTGTGAAATATTTTGGAAATAGTGTAAGTGCTTTATAAAGTTTGGAAATGCCTTTAGCAGTCAATACAATACATATAGTTACAAAAAATGTAAAATTTCTGCTAGCAGACTGGAGAAGTAATTACGTGCAGCTCATCCCTCACAGTACAGTCTGGCTAGAACTGGTTTTTCTGCCTTGCAGCAGTATCTAAGAGCCCAGAGTGAGAAGCGAGCTGCCAGTTAGTTTAGTGGCTGGAATGAAATGCAAGACCAGAGAGAGAAAGCCAAGCCACAAATAACCATGCAACATTGAGATTTCTTAAGACCAATAGTTAAAACAAAGAGAAGAATATATGCAGAGAAGAGCAAGCAAGAAATGAAAAAGGCAGAGACAAAAAGATGTACTAACTGTGGGCCAGAGGAAAGAAGCTCTGCTCCAAGGTTTCTGTGACAAGGAATCAAAAAAAGTGTTCTAGTTCAGTGACCAGCATGTTTACAGTCACTTGTGAAACCTGGTAATACCTACTACAAATCTACTTCTAGAGGAGGAGAAAAAGGTCTAAAACAGTGAGTAAGAAACACTACACTTGGAAAAGAATGAGACACTCTTAAAACAGTTTTTGGCAAGCAATTCTGTAACTGAGTAGGAAACAATGAAGCTCTCTCCAGCAACTAACGTAAAATAATGTGTATTTAGAACTGCTGGAGACCTAGACAGATATCTAAGTACTGGGGGAAAGGAGACTAGTTCATCAGCCAGTCCAGGGCAGGTGAAAAAGCAAATGTTCGCAAGAAAGAAAACATGAGAGAAGAGAATGGCTCTGGAGAAAGTCATCAGATTGGATCAGCATTATACCAGCAGATACAGTATAGATCAGAGCTTGTTCTGCCTACCCAAGGGCACAGCAACATTCTAACTCACAGGAAGGATTGGAAATCCAATTGGAAAAGCCTGGAGAGCAACCCAAAAGAATTCCACAACTATTATTTTGTTTTCTGAGCAATCCATACTAGAGGATCAATGATCTGTAGTAGAAATGTCATTCCTACAGTGGGTAAGCTCTGAGGAGCTATAAAACTAAAATCCTTCTGAACACTCATTGAAATGGAAAAATAACGAAGAGTCCTTGGTACCTTAGAGACTAACAAATTTATTTGGGCATAAGCTTCTTCTTACTGTATTTTTCACTCCATGCATTTGATGAAGTGGGTTTTAGCCCATGAAAGCTTATGACCAAATAAATTTGTTAATCTCTAAGGTGCCACAAGGACTCCTCATTATTTTGGCTGATACAGACTAACACGTTACCCCTCTGAAACCTGTCATTCAAATGGGTTTCACATGAAGTAAACCAGGAAATATGGGACAAATATCCCAGGCTAGCTCACCCAGCTGCTCTTTAACAGGAAATAAAGCCATAGGTGCTTTGACTCAGATATTCGTCTGATAGAAGTAAAAGCTGCAGTTGTTTACATCTAGCCTGCACTACTTCACATGCAAGACTTAGTTCTGATAAGAGAGAATTTTCGAAGGCTTTTATAAAGGTAATATGGTTGAGGGGAATGAGTGCAATATGAGACACAAAAGATGCTTAGTTCTAATCTTGGCTCTACTGACTCACCAAGGCCTTAGTAAATCATTTCAGTTTTCCCATGGGTAAATGGGATAAAAATACTGATCTACCTACTTGGCAGAGGTGATGAAATGAGCACTTCTACAAAGCCTTTGCTTTTGCTAATATTAAACACATAACACAGTTATACATATGCTATATCAAACTATATTTCAAACAAACAAACAATGCTTCATTTGGGAGTGGAAGAGAGAAAAAGAGAACCATGTGAAAAATTCTATCATGTCTCCCAACGCAATTCTGGAAGGTGTCTGGAGACTATCGTGAGGAGCGTCATATAAGAAACTGAACAGAAGAGAATGGAATTCTGCTTGGATCTCAGTGCAGTATCGGGGTCTCAGGTTGATTGATGGCATTAACAACCATTTTCTTTAGGATGAAGGAATTTAGTACAGTTTCTAGGTCCTTTCAGTCCATTGAGGTTTTGTGGCTGAGACTACTAACAAAAGATTCTCATTGCAGTGTGTTTTTTTCTTTTTACCTCCACTAAGAACTGGACTGAGACCCTCAACAATTTCATACAAGCCACTGAACCACCACTGTGCTAATCTGTGAAGTAATGATGTGCAAATATTTTAAAAGACTACACTAAAGACTGATCTGTGTTTATTTGTAAGATATTTATTTTGTATTTTTCAGCACATGGTCCTTCTTTCAGAATAAATAGAATTGGAAAGAATTAAAAATTCTGTGAAGTGAAGACATTATAGTAAAATGTATCACTGAGAGAGCAAATTTTTTCCTTCATCTACCAATTACAAAATATCTGCTCTTGACTGAAAATCCAAGAACTTTTGACCAAATAAATTAATTTTTCCAGTTCAGAATAAGTGATGCTCCCTACAAAGTAGGACTTGCCCTTCTACCAAAAGTGTTAAAGGAAAATGACATACATATAGTGAGAATGTTGAATTACAAGGGCATGATGTTAATCTTAACAGATCATACAGTGCTACAGCATAGCCAAAAATAAAAGACGCAAAGACAAGGAGGAACATGTATCACAATTTAAAATAAAACTCATGAGATTACAGCAGGATCACACTAATGTATTAGACATGAAGAACTTCCAGTCAGTTAACTCTAACAGTTATTATGCACAGCACTACATAGAGCTGGTTATGAATGCAATTCACTTAACGTGGCCACTAAAAATCTCTCTCAAATCTGTGGGAGAAGTTCAGAATGATTGCATTTAGAACCCAGGTCAGAAAGTTGCATACACACATGCCTAATAAAAAGCATGTCAGTAGTCCCACTGCATTCAATATAATGTTCTATAGCTGAATCAGGGCCGCAATAATGACACAGTATATTGCCCATTCTGCCATCTGACACTACTGTGTGTTACAGCACAATATACCTCTATTTGTTATGATAGCTGGTATCAGCTAACCAGAAGAGTGGAGAAAAAAGTGAAATTAAATATATTCATCACGTTACAAACAGGATGCAAAATGAAATAAAGGGAGAGAAACATTACCCATAATTTGGTCGTCTAGATAATTTTTCTAAACCTAGGAAATTGTAATAATGAGAAATACATTAGTGGATTCCTTTAATTTATATTTTATTTTAAAGAGAGAAAGGTAGATTTAATCTACCTGGAGTTCAGTAAACCATTTGGTACGGTTTCACAAAGGAAAGTATTAGTTAAATTGGAGATGATAAGAATAAATAAGAAAATGGTAAGGTAGGTAAGGAACTGATTAAACACAACAGACCAACAACACAACAGAAACAGAAAGGTGAACTGTTAGTTGGAGAGAAGATACTAATGGAGTTCCTCAGGAATTGGTCTTGAGACCAATCTTATTTAACATTTTCATTAATGACCTTGGCACAAAACCAAGGAATGTGCTAATAAAATTTGCAGATGACACAAAGTTGGGAGGTATTGCCAATACAGAGGAAGACTGGAATATCATACAAGAAAATTTGGATGCCCTTGAACACTGGACTAACAGAAATAGAATGAAATATAAGAGTGGAAAGTCATGCACTTAGGGACTAACAATAAGAATTTTTGCTATAAACTGGGAACACGGTAGTTGGAAGCTACAGAAAAAGAGAAAGACCTGGGTGTATTGGTCAATCACAGGATGATTATGAGCTGCCAATAGGATGTGGCTGTGACAAAGAGTAGGGCAATCTTAGGGTAAATCAGGTGAGGTACTTCCAGTATAGATAGGGAAGTGCAAGGGCCTGGTGAGACTTCATCTGGAATGCAGTGTGCAGTTCTGGTCTCCCATGTTTAAGAAAGATAAATCCAAACTGGAACAGGTGCAGAGAAGGGCTACTAGGATAAGCTGAGAAGAGGAGGAGACTTAGGGAGCTTATAGACTAACAGACTTTTTGGAGCATGAGCTTTCGTAGGTGAATACCCACTTCCTCAGATGCATGTAGTGGAAATTTCCAGGGACAGGTATATATATGCTAGCAAGCAAACTAGAGATAACGAGGTCAGTTCAATCAGGGAGGATGAGGCCCTGTTCTTGCAGTTGAAGTGTGAAAACCAAGAGAGGAGAAACTACAGAACCAGTTTCTCCTCTCTTGGTTTTCACACCTCAACTGCTAGAACAGAGCCTCATCCTCCCTGATTGAACTGACCTCGTTATCTCTAGCTTGCTTGCTAGCATATATATACCTGCCCCTGGAAATTCCAACTACATGCATCTGAGGAAGTGGGTATTCACCCACGAAAGCTCATGCTCCAAAACGTCTGTTAGTCTATAAGGTGCCACAGGATTCTTTGCTGCTTTTACAGATCCAGACTAACACGGCTACCCCTCTGATACTTAAGGAGCTTGACTTTTTTAGCCTAACAAAACAAAGGATGAGCAGAGATATGGTTGCTTTCTATAAATATACCAGAAGGCTAAGCACCAGGGAGGGAGAGGAGTGATTTAAGTTAATGGCCAAAGTTGGTGCAAAACAAATAGTTATAATCTGGCCATCAATAATTTCAGGCTTGAAATCAGATAAAGGTTTCTTACCATTAGAGGAATAAAGTTCTAGAACAACCTTCCAGGGGGAGTAGTAGGGAAAAAAAAATTTGCTTTAAATCTGAGCTTAATAAATTTATGGAGGGAATAGTATGATGAGATTGCCTACAATCCACATCTGCTATTGGCAAATAGCCCAACTCCTAGAGATGGGAGACTAGATGGGGAGGGCTCTGAGTTACTACCAAGAATTCTTTCCCAGATGTCTGGCTGGTGGGTCTTGCTGATATGGAGGTCTAACTGGTCCCCATATTTAGGGGTTGGGAAGGAATTTCCCCCCAGATCAGACTGGAAGAGACATGGGTGTTTTCTCCTTCCTTTGCAGGGTGCGGCATAGGTCACTTGGTGGTTTGAGCTAGAGTAAATGTTGGATTCTCTGTAACTTGAAATCTTCAAGATTTGAAGACTTCAATGACTCAGCAAGAACTTATAGACATATTGCAGGAGTGGGCAGGTGAGGTTCTGGGGCCTGTGATGTACAAGAGGTCAGACCTTAAGAGATCATCATGATAGTCTACGAGTCTATAAGATATTTTATACTGCGAGATACATGATACGTACAAGAGCCTCTTCCCCTAAAGGATGGCAAACAAATAAATCTCAATCCACTCAGTCCCTTAGGAAACAGGAGCACTAAGAAACAGAGACTAGAAACTGGAACAGCCACTATTTTAAACATTGCTCTCAGGTGACCAGGAGGGGGGAATAGGAGCAGGTTTACTTTTCTCCAACATCAGATGGAAATCTCCAGTGCCAACCTTAGTAAAACAAGCAGGGTGCTGAGATGATCTTGGCCTAATTTTGATATATGAATCCTCGTTTGGGTGTGCGTTCAAAGCATCTTCCCCTCCTCCAGATTTTGTAGGGGTTCAGATTTGATATTCTGGTACAGGAAAAAGAAGGCATATTATGCAGCTCTGCCCACAGCTTCCTGCTAATACCACAAATCCCAAATCTAAGTGATAGTAATAAATACAGTGTTCAGCCCCTACCCGTCTCTTGCTGCTTAGGCTCCATATCCAGATACACACAGGAAAGAACACAGGTAATTGATTCTCGGAAGAGTTTGGTTTAGTTAATAGTAAAACTAACTATTTTTTTCCATGTCCTCCAACCTGAATGTCCAGAGTCATCATTAAAGATACAGATAAGCGCTGGAAGTGTGGATACTGCCTCCACTCTCCATATGAGATAGAGCTGTCCAAATATGGGGTGCTGATCCTTG
Source organism: Gopherus flavomarginatus (assembly GCF_025201925.1). Classification (NCBI taxonomy): domain Eukaryota; kingdom Metazoa; phylum Chordata; order Testudines; family Testudinidae; genus Gopherus; species Gopherus flavomarginatus. The sequence goes on from NC_066621.1 coordinate 56,516,357, forward strand.
ACAGGGACTCTGAGGTGCTATGATAATTCAAATAATAAGATGAGTTTCTGGAAAGAGATACACTCAAGAATCAGGACTTGCCTACATGGTGGCACAGTCCAGACTACAAGGGAGCGAACCATAGAGCATTCTTAAGTGTTGCACTTTAACTACCCTAAGCAGGCCCTGCTGGTGCAAACTAAAAGTTCATGTTAACATAGTCCTTTTTCAAAAACATAATGGCATGACTCCAGCAACTAGGGCTTTCATAACAAATATCATAACTCTCCATATAAAATCTCAAGATTGGCAACACCATGCACAGTTGTCAGTGACTACACAAGGTGCTGGGAAATGATGTATTGAGCCCCTCCTTTTCATAACAAGGATTTGTGGTGTTTTGCAAAAAAACCCTTAACACGGGCTAGGGGTTTCATCTGTTAGGCAAAGTTCTGCTCTGAGTACGATTCCCACATTAGTTATTGGGTGCAATACAGGGGTAGCAGGGTGAAATGTAATGGCCTGTGATATACAGAAGATCAAACTAGATGGTCTAATGGCCCCCTTCTGGTCTTAACCTCTATGAATTCCACAATAATTATACTGGAGTAGCATCTCAGTCCATTTCAAAGAGTAGATGACCCCTAAAGAAGGAATATTTTAGTGCTTTGATTGGCTGAGTAAGGGCAGTTTAGATTTTTGACTCCAATTGTGTGGGGAGAGAATGGGGCATGGGCTATTTGGCCAATACAATCTAATCTTCTGCAACCAGTGGGAAGGGAGGAAGCAGAGCATGGTGGGGATTCAGAGCAGCCCTGGCTCCACCCATACTCTCCTCCCTCCCAGAGCAAATGGATAGCAAGGAAGGATTTGCATCTTTGGATTACAGTTTGTTCCGTGGTCTGCTTCTGTGATCATGAAGCTGCTCACCACCCCTTATTCAGGGCAGGTTGTAACGTTACAGCACAGCATCAGTGGATTTGTCCCCTCATTTATACATAGGCAAACTCAGAGAAATAAGCGAAGTCAGAGAGGCTCACACTCACAGAGAGGCCAGAATTTGGCCCAAGAATAGACAAAACAAAAAACCCAGTTCCCTCTTTGTACTATCAAAGGAAACTTCAGATCTTGCAGTTGCATTAACTCTGACTATTTTAACCTGAACTGATCTGAACTATTTACAGGTGTTTAAAATTTTATTTCGAATATACCTCTGGTGTATGAAAGCAACATTGTTTAAAGTCACTCGACTCATTTAAAATACTAATTGAAAATTAAAGCTAGGAATAAGCAGGGGGGAAAAGGGTCCCAAGATATTAGGTCAGACTAACTCTTAAAATAAAATAGAGAGTAATAATACTGCAATGATAACTGTCACTAAATGTTTAAGTATACTGTTTTCTCTTGCTAATGCTCTGTGAAAGGCCCTTTATTTCCTTTTATTTCTTTTAACCTTCAATCTCATCCTTGTTTGCTCCATATTTCTTCACAGCCACACATTCTATTCTTTCACTGGTAACATCCTCCTCTGCACTCTTGCTTTCTGACAGTGCTGGACATTAATTCCATATTTTCAAATATATATTCTGAATTAAAGCATAGTAGTGTACAGGTCCTAGACACCTGTCATATCAAAGGAACAGCAGTTGTCAGCAATAAAGAAAAACTTTCACACAATTCCACTAGTTTTTCCTTGAAAAAGATGTCAAAGGCACAGGGTGGAAAAACAACAAGGCAACTGTGACTGATATGAAAAATATAGTGATAAAACTTGAAAGCAATATGGAAAGATTCTGGAACTGAATGGTAATTTGGAACCTTAGTAGGAACACTGTAATCTTAGAATAAGTCTTTCTCCTCCCTCCCCCTGCCACTATTGGAATAAGATATTCAGCTTCCAAACAACTTGAGCTCAAACATCTTTTGTGTAAGAAGAGAAGTACATTTCTTCAGTGAGGTATTTTTAGTTTTTCAAATCAAGTGCCATCTAAAAAAATCAAACATAAAATGAAATATTTGCACTGTGGTGGAATAGAAAAATGGTAAAATTCTATGCCTTGTAACAGCAATGAGAATTTTAATTTAAAAAAAAAATAAAAGCTGCATTTCCAAATTTTACATTGTTGTAACCAAACACAGGGCACAAAGGTGTCACTTGACTCTAGTTTGTATTAAGGGTTTAATCATGAAAAAAACTTAAGCATATTCAGAACTTTACTCTCATCTGCAGTCCTATGCTAAGAGTCACAATTCCCTTCCTGGTAATTCCCTTGTTCCAGGAGCAATAGTATTAACCAGTAGAAGATCATTTCCCCCTCTGTGCCATCTCAGTTGTGCTGGGGAAGGGAGGGGGCCAAGCCAAACCTCGATTATTGCAACTATCTATCTGCACAGGACAAAGAACAGAATTTCCATCAAGGCTGCTCACCTGTAATCTGGGATGTTGGTAGCCCATACTGGGGAATAAGGGGGCAACCCCTGTGGTATTTATTAATTTATTTATGTATTTGGTGTATGCAGTCCAGTCAAGCCAAGCCACAGTGTTCTTTTAGCTATGTTCAAGGCATGAAGACCTCCAGGAAGTTGAGTCATTTTGCAGTCCTCGCCAGTCTGTGCCATGGTTTGTGGCTCCTCACAGTGGACTGTCTCTAAAATGCCACCAAAATCCTGCTGCAGTACAAATTCCATGTCCGGTATGAAACTGGTTTTATAGAGATAGATTACAATTCACCGTTCCTGTATACTTAGATAAAAAAAACCACCCTCCTTGCTCATAATTTCTGATTTTTTTTGAGATCAGGCTTCCTATTGACATACAGCGGTAATGGCCATCACTAAGCCACATGATTCAGGATAACATTCTACACCATGTTAGATGTCATCTGGACATTTTGTCGGAGAGCACACACCTGATCTGAAACTTCCTGGACAGTTTGCAGAGTAGATTGGCTAAATACTGAGACATATCCATAGCATTCATACATAATCTGAAGTTGGTACATTTCTTATGAAAAAGTCAGTGAGTGAAATTTACCCTTGTACAGTGGGCCTACACAGAGCATCGGAACCATTTAAGTGCCACTGAAGCCCTATTAGCATAGTTTAAATCAGACCTTAGTGGTTTATAGACCATGTGTGGTCTCTCTTCACAGTGGTCAGTTTCACCCAATATGCTTTAATGATTTTTCTTGGAGTGAGTAAACAATGGAAGACTGTCTTTTTGCAGCGAGTCTAAATCTTTGATAAAATAAAATTTGATAAAAGAAATCTACCTGTAATTTTTTAAAAAAATACTGAAGAAATGGAATAATATGACCCAATAAAAGGACACAACAACAGATACTCTTCTTTGAACATTTTCAGTTATCTAAAGTTTCATCAAATCAAGCAATGTTATTGACTAAAAATTGTGTAGGTATAAGTATCACAAACTGTAGAACAGCATTACAGACCTGATCCAAACCTCACTGAGGTCAAGCCATACAGATATTTATGGATGCTATTTCACTCAGGTAATTTTAGTATAATCATAGGAGGAAGTATTGTCTAGTTGTTTGATGAGGATTCTATCCCTGGCTTTGACACTCTGTGACTGGCTGATCTTAAGCCACTCAGTTCAAGGGACAGTACTTACCTCATCAGATTTTATGAGACTTATGTTTGACGTACACTTCGAAATTCTTAGATGAAAGGCACCATGGAAGCACAACTTATAATTATAGATGCTTGCCTCTAAACAAGGTATTTACTCACTGGCTTTGTTCTCAGACAGATGCATATACCCTTCTTTTACCACAGGTCTGATCAATGAATGAGAAAGGATTGATGCAGAGCCATTTTAACAATGAATTTTCCCTACAAACATCATTTCATTGTTCACAGCAGAACTGTGGAAGTAAATCCAGCTCTGAGTTTCTTAGTAGCAATTATAAAACCTAATCAGAGGATCCATGTTCTATCAACTAAAATAGATGGTTGGGCCACCTAAGAAGAGCACAACTACGCTCAAAACTACTTTCTTCTTTGAGTCAAGATAAGGAAAAGATCAGCCACTCTGAAAGACACCACAAGTTTTCCCCTCAGAATAGCAACTACCTGTTACACTTTGAGCTTCTTATTAGGCGAACTCAACCAGAATTTGTGGAGGTGAAGTGACTAGTAAGGTAAAAAGCTTGACTGCATTTCTGCTATAGAGAAATATTTGCTACTAAAAGACCTGGAAAGGAAACAAAAATGCTTCATCTTGCTTCCCTTTATTATCTGGATGCAAACTGTCTTCAGAAGTCTAGATAACAGAGCCTGTGATTTAACTCAGAGAAAATAAACTTGCTTTATCTTGTTTATGTCTGCTATTACCACAAGGATCTTCTGTTCTTGGCAATCTCAGAAAAGGCAAATATGCAAGATATGTCTGAAACCCAGCTAATGCTATGAGGAGGGGTGGTGTGGGAGGCTTAGAAATAAACTGAAAGAACAATGAATCAAAGCTGCAGAGAATTTCATGTGAGTTTTAATCAATAATTAGTTTGTGCTGCTGTATAAATGGTCTGATATCAGCTGACACTAAAAGTTGAAGTAAAATGTCTTGGATTTATGCTGACTTTTCCTTATGCTGTATCTATGATCAGTCTCAGTAGCATTTTTTTCACAGTATAAAATTATTTTAGAAGATTTTGATTAAAATAGCTTGAATGCATTTTTCTGTATGTATAAAAACAGTGTTTGAATAACATATCCATATAATCATTTTGTAACAGTAACAGATATAACAAACTTTGATTCCAAGTATGTCAGTATCATTTGCTCTACTAAGATCAAAGGCTTGAACCCATTCCTGTGAACAGAAATGTTTTCAAGTTTTCTTAATTTCTGCAAGGTAGAGAGTCCTACAGTGGAAAACTGACATCATAGAATCATAGAACTGGAAGGAACGTCAAGAGGTCACCTAGTCCAGTCCCCTGCATTCAAGACAGGACTAAGTATTATCAAACCATTCCTGACAGGCAGTGGCGGATTAACAAATTTGCCACGCCTAGGCCCTCAAAAAATTGCCCCCCCCGCCCCCTGCGCCAGCTCATCTCCGCTCCCCTGCAACAAGCCTGGGACGGAGTAGGGAGAAGGGTAGTTGTGGTGCGCTCAGTTGATGGTAGAGGTGGAGTGGAGGTGAACTGGGGCAGGGAGCGGTTCCCTTGCCCCCAGAGTTACTCCCAGTGCCTGCCGGTCCCAGCTCACCTCCGCTATCCCTCAAGTGTGCCACTACTCACTTCTCCTCCCTCTCTCCCAGCACTTTCACACAGCAAGCCTGGGAGGAACGGGGGAGAAGGGGAGTTACGGCATGCTCGAGGGATGGCAGAAGTGGAGCAGAGGTGAGCTGGGGCGGGGAGCCGTTCCTGACTTTCCATCCCCGGGTTACTCTCCATGCCCGTGGGCCCCAGCTCACCTCTGCTCTGTCTCCTCTGAGCGCGCCACTACTCGCTTCTCCTTCCCTCCCAGCACTTTCGCGTGGTAAGCCAGGGAGGGAAGTGGAAGGAGGAATCATGGCGCGCCTGGGGGAGGAGGCGGGCCGGGGATTTGGGGAAGGGGCGGAGCTGGGGAAGAGGCGTGAGCAAATTTGCTGCCCTAGGCCTAGGCCTTGTTGTCCTAGGCGATAATATGCCACTGCTGACAGGTGTTTGTCCAACCTGCTCTTAAAAATCCCCAACAATGGAAATTTCACAACCTCCCTAGGCAATTTATTCCAGTGCTTAACCACTCTAACAGTTAGGAAGTTTTTCCTAATGTCCAACCTAAACCACCCTTGCTGCAATTTAAGCCCATTGCTTCTTGTCCTATCCTCAGACGTTAAGAAGAATAATTTTTCTCCCTCCTTCTTGTAACAACCTTTTATGTACTTGAAAACTGTTATCACATCCCCTCTCCATCTTCTCTTCTCCAGATTAAACAAACCCAATGTTTTCAAACTTCCTTCATAGGTCATGTTTTCTAGACCTTCAATCATTTTTGTTGCTCCTTTGTGGACTTTCTCCAATTTGTCCACATCTTTCCTGAAATGTAGTACCCAGAACTGGACACAATACTCCAGTTGAGGCCTAATCAGCATTGAGTAGAGTGGAAGAATTACTTCTTGTGTCTTGCATACAATACTCCTGTTAATACATCTCAGAATGATGTTTGCTTTTTTTTTTTTTTTGCAATAGTGTTACACTGTTGACTCATATTTAGCTTGTGATCCACTATGACCCCCAGATCCCTTTCCGCAGTACTCCTTCCTAGGCAGTCATTTCTCATTTTGTATGTGTGCAACTGATGGCTCCTTCCTAAGTGGAGTACTTTGCATTTGTCCTTATTGAATTTCAACCAATTTAATTCAGACTATTTCTCCAGTTTGTCCAGATCAAAATTTGTTTTGAATTTTAATCCTATGCTCCAAAGCACTTGCAACCCCTCCCAGGTTGGTATCATCCACAAACTTTATGTGTGTGTCATCAGACAAGGAAAAGGATTTTATTTAATAACAATGCTTTTTTCTTATGAATAAAAATGCAAACATTTGCTTGGGAATTATTGGGGTAACCATACTTTGGAAAATATGAGAAGCAGTTTTTAAATTAAAAATGTGCCAACTAAATTTGGACCGATGCACAGTTATCACCAAAAAAAGTACCTGTGCATCTGGTTCTATGAAATTAGCACTCTGTTTTGTGTGGTAGAATTATAAATGTAATTGAAAAAGCATTACATAAAACACTCAAAGAGCACTGCAAGCATAAAAAAAAAGCCACTTTTATTCATCTCTTTCTAACCACCTTTGCTACTGCTGCTCCTTGAACAAAAACTGTTAGTTTTACTTTCCTTTTTGCTAATGTGTTAGTGTTGTATCTCTCAAGACAGAGAGACACCTGATAGAATCACAGTTCAGGTCTTCATATGGCAGAAGAGATTAAAGAGTTACAAATACAGTTCATGTCTTCATGCACCTTGGGCAACTGTAATAGAATCCTGCAAAGAAATGTACAGCTTGAAGTAAAAGAGGATCTTGCAAGCAAGAACACAGCTGGCATATTTTTTATGTAACAAGACAACCTAGTCATGAATTTGCTTCTGAGTGTTAGCCAAGGAAGCCTATGCTAATATCAGACAGGTACAACACTCTTTAGCTTGCTCAGTCTCTCAGTGTTTTGGCAACTCAAACAGTAATTCTCAAATTGTCTTCCTTTCCTACTCAAAAGGAATCATTAGTGGCACATTAATGTTTATGGCCCTTAATTCCTAACTGATGTGGCGTGCAAGCTATGCATCTACTGAGTAACTGAAGGCAAACAGGTCTTTCGTAAGCTTACAGGGGTGATATCTATAAAGTGATATTTTCCTCAGAGTTCTTGTGCACCATTGGCAAAAATGGTTATGATTCCACCAGATCCAGAGAGAAAAAGCTTCCCCCGCATCAGTATTTTCACAACCTCATAAGGCAATATTTTCCACAGGCAAAATACTGCTTTCCTACCCAGCATGAACACTTTTCAAAGCTTAGCTCCCAAAGACACCACCAGCCCAGATCTTAAGGCCTTGCAGGCCTATGCACAAGGAGCAGGAAAGCCTGAGGTTATTTTTCTGGAGTAATTTTATAATCGCCTTTGGCTCCTACTGTTTCCTTAGGAAGCTCTTAAGTCCTGATGGGTTGGTTGGGTTCTCAGTGGTGTCCTAACTTTTGGTTTACTTGGGAGTTGTAGTCGGCTGCAGTAGAAGTCCCAGAATTCCCGCTTGGGGCTCCACTCAGTATAACAAGTGTTTAAACTGTCTAGTCATGTGGTGATTTTGTGACACAGATAAGGTCTAAGGATCAGGAGGAGACCAAACACACTTTCTTTTGTGACCTAATCAAAATCTGAACCCAAGTCTCCGTGGAGAAAAGTCTAATACTACTGCCTTTCTTTGTATCCGTTCCTGACCTGAATGCTGGGTTCAAGCTTACTGGAAAGTCAGTTAAGAATTGTAAAGTGGCAACAAAAATAAAATAAACAAGCAAGTAAAATGCATGTTGTTCCTTCTTATACAGTAGGCTTTCATTCTTACAGATTGTGTTCCTGAGATACCCTGACCAAAGGAACATGTGCAGGCTTCTGCAGATGTAGCAGCAGTAGCACAGCTGGATGTAATGCTACAGACATCTGGTTCACAGATGTTTGATTGTGTACTTGGTAGCTAGCCAGACTTCTGAAGGATCCCTTCAGTTTTTGGAGTGAGAGAGATTCAGAGAACAAGAGAAAAGTCCACTGCCAGTAATTATCCTCCACACTCATCTAAATGCCTGTATTAGACTTACTACTCTCACTTTCTCTGCTAGTCTAGTCACCAGAGTTTTCCTTTTACCTTTTCCATAACTCAGGATCCTGAAAAGAAGATTGTTTGAGTTGGACTATATCAAGCACAGGGGGTGTCAACGGAATACAATTCTTCGATCTTCTGGAACGTTTGCTCTTGGCTTTTCAGCAATTTGTTCCAGACAGGTTTAATCCAAAATCCACTGAAGAAAATGGAAAGACTTCATTGGGCTTTGTATCAGGCCCTAAAGAAACAGGAAATGAGTGCCTATCCTTAGCATTAATGTATTACTGCTGAATCTCTTCTCTTCTCACCCATCCCATTATTATAATAGATACACTGTTTGTGAGCGCTGCTTGGTGATCTATTTGCTAATATGGGTTCCACACTTGCCACAGCTTTTACTTTTGTTTCAGATACAGCACATAAATCATACATAAACATAAACCTGGAGTTTGGGGAAAGTAATCTCCAGCCTAGAATATACTGATCCAATTCTTAAGATTTTTAATGCTACAAGAAATGGCCACATTTGAATGGCTGTAATATTTCAGAGAAGGCTGGCACTCAGTGCAATTTAGTTTAAAATTTATAAGAAATATTTCTAAATAGCTAGAGCGTCATTGCCTGGAGTGTCTAAACCAAAACAAGCATTTTAAAAGTTAGTAAATAAATTTCAAATAACAGGTTCCCTTTTACTGTGTCTCTTCTTTAGTAGTCATAAGGGACAGGGAATCTATGGCTGATTTTCAAAGGAGAATAAGGGAGTTGGGTGCCTAAATTGCTGCTTGGGTAATGGAGGAGATTTCAGTGTTCCCATCTTAACTCTTTTCTGCAGTACACCTTTTCCCCTTGCCCATATATCTAACATCAGACCAATTTTTGTTCCGAAATAGTTTAAATTTTGACTTTATATTCAGGCAGCACTCTTGAAATATGCACAGCTTAATCAAAGTATAAAGCATTTATGTGTAATCATTTAAGTGTATTCATTGTGACTCTAGTGCTCTCAGAGAAATCAATAAAATATATACACATTTAATAAATGAGGACTAAACCTATAGTTCTTACAAAGAAACAAATCTCCCATCAAAATCTTTCAGCTGAGATCTTCCATTCCAACCTCCCTTATCCTGCAAAACCATCATACTCCCAGATAATCCTGGCAAAATATGGCTGTTTTCCAATATCAGAGCTCCCCAAAACTAGAACCCAGCAGACACAGAGGGGAAGCAAGTTCCAAATCCAAGAACACCTTATATTGGAAAGCATTTAATGAGTTAATACTAGAGCTGCGTGGATGACAGAATTTCTATTCCATGTGAAATTCCAACATTTCAAAATTAGTTTTTGTTCTAAATCAGAACAAAAAGTCAAAAAGTTAAAACTTCTCCTGAAATGGAAATTCTGAAAATAATTGTTTCAGAAACATTACAGTAATGTTAGAACATTATGAAAACATATAAAAATAATATTTAATATAATATTAAGTTAAAAACAAAATAAAAGTGATAAAGTCACCACAACATTTGTACCTTATTAGAATGAAATATTTCAACATTTTTTGAAATGAAGAAGTCAAAACAATTCATTTAAACTTTTTCACAGTGAAAATATTGTCCAAATGAACATCTTTCTGTGAAACATTTTTATTGTGAGGAAACTGCATTTTGTGACAGACTTTTTTTTTTTTTTGACCAGCTCTAGTTAATACAATTTGTTCTGCAGCTCCTGGAAGTAGTGCTGGCTCTTCAGTGCCATTTGTAATAAAGCACTTACCCTTGTTGTCATCACACATGCTTCTCCGTGCTACTTCATCACGACACAACACAGTGTCAGACTGAAAAAAAAGGCAAAAAGTAAAAGAGAGTGAGTTAAACTGCTTTGCAGCATGGATTTGGTCTCATGACCCTAGGCACTAGAGCACACACCAGAACAGCTTACGGTTGCTAGCACTGCACTGGAACAGAGGGAGATGAAGCAAGGCCCCTGAGAGGTATACCTGCAGACATGTCAAGTCTCATTCTCTAGGTGTGAGACTCACTCATTAGCATGCTGTCTCACCCTCACACACATTACTAAGCTTATCTGACTCATTTTGAGTAAATATATAAAGATTTACAATATTTTTGTTCAGGTGCTGAAACAGACTGCAGTACATCTCACCGGGGCTTCAGGCACTGGGCTTAGAGCTTGGAAAGCTGCTTTCTGAGCTTGTGTACTGTGGTAACCAGGGAAACTACAGGCCCATGTTCTATATGTGCACAAGTGGAGATAGGAGGCTACATGAGGGGGTTTGTGTGTGTGTGAATAGTTGACAGTCAAAATAATGAGTTCACCCAAAAAATGAGCAGGACTTGATCAAAAGTTTGCAGGATCTGCAAAATACAGTTCAAAATGTAAACCGCACTGGACAAATTCATATCCTCAGGGATTTCCAACCATCCAGGTTTTTGTTCCAACCAGCAAATAGTTGTTTTTATGAGAATCCACTGGTTTGCATTGCATATAGAATTCTCACATGCCCTAGATTTTGGTATGAATTAGGACATTTAAGTGTTTCACATGCAATATTAAGCAGTGTACATTTTAAAATAAACTATTAAGTGCTGGTTGGATTTGAAGTCTTAGACTACTGGATGCCACCAAGGACCAAAGATGAGAGTCCCTGTTTTTAGCAATGACCTAACACGTCACCTAGAAAGTCTCACTCTTTGCAGCTGTAAATCTCACTCCTAAAGAGAGCCAACCCATAGCATCTCTGAACCTGATGTGACTCACCTTTCTTTTTACACGTTCTGGCCCAAATGCTGGAAGTGAGGTAGAAGGAGGTGGGTTTTGCTGGGAACTGAGCCTGGGGTGAAGAGAAAAACTGGACTGGAAGACAAATGTAACATGCAGCTCGAAGGTATAGCTAGAGATTAATAGTAGGCCAGACAGAAGGAGAATTAAACTATGTGGAAAGGTACTTAATGAGTGTGCTACTGTGGGAAGGATCTCATTATGCTGGGAAAAGGAAGATAGAAGAAGCAGCAGCTGTGAAGCCAGGCTCTAAGAATGGGGGACATAGCAGAAAATCCAGACCATTAATGATGATATTTTTTGGAGAGATTTGGGGGAATTATTAGCTCTATTGCCTTAAGAATAGAATGTTCATTTGTTAACTGTGTGCCAATCTCTGCTCTTAGTTACTGTAGTGTCAATACCAATTAACTACATCGTTACACATGTAACAGAGCAAGACTTGGCCCTCTGCATTTTGTTTCCTTCCTGCTATTTCTGTGCTCTTCAGTGCTCCAGAAATAAAGCACATTCAGGGCAAGTGGGAGGTCCCTGTCTGACACCCCTGGAAACTACAGTCATCTAGACAACTGCAGAAAAAGCACTGTAAGGCAGCAGCAGTGCACGCTTCCTCACATTGCCCTGCCAATGTGCACCAAGTTGAACTAGATGAACAACTGCTAAGACTGAGTGGGATCCATTCAGTCCTGGGCTTGCTTACTGAGACTGCAAGCAAGGATACCAGCTAGTGAAAGTTGTGGTGATGTAGACACTTGTACACCTTTAAAATGAGGGAATTGTGGCCCTGAAAATGTGCTAATTGGCTGCATACATAAAATATACATATTTTTGTCTAGTGGAGGACTGTCCACATCCCCTTTTAAGAATATGATACTAGAGTGATGAGCATGATATAGAAACCTAGGTAGATGGAATATGATCTAAAAATAATGTTTCTTGTTGTCAGGATTCCAACATAGGCAGTCAGGCCCAAGGGTCAGAGCAGGGACAAACCTGAGACTAGGAGTAACAGGGGAGTTCATAGTCATGGAGTTCCAGGGCAGGGTCAATACCAAGTGTCAGAGTCTGAGACAGGTTTCTGGGTTCAAGTCAGGAGGCAAAGTCCAAATCAAGCTTAGGTCAAAGCCAGGAACTCAGGAGCAGAAACTAAGAGCAGCTGCAAGCTACAGGAAAACCACAATATTGCCTGGACATGTCCTGAACCACCCCTTGAGTTTATATTGGGTAGGGAGCCAATCAGGAGCCATGAGGCTGCTGTCTGTCAAACTCTTGAGGCAGGACTTCCCATGGTCTATGTCCACAGTGGGTCATGAGAAGTGGAGAGCAAACTAGTTACAGCTACCACTGCGTGGCAGCTTGAGGCTGCCAGCTACCTAATAGCTCTGCAGGCCTAGGTTCTAGACCTGTGGAGTCTTACATCTATCCTCATCATAAACAGATGGTTAAGGGTTAATGTCTCTTTTACCTGTTAAAGGGTTAAGAAGCTCAGCGAATCTGGCTGACACCTGACCAGCGGATCAATGGGGAGACAAGATACTTTCAAATCTTGGTGGAGGGAAGTATTTGTTTGTGCTGTTTGTTTTGTTCGTTGTTGGCTCTTGGGGCGAAGAGGGACCAGAGGTACACCCAGGTTTTCTCCAATCTTTCTGAATCAGTCTCTCATGCTTCAAAATAGTAAGTACGAGCCAGGACAGGCAGATTAGTCTTATGTTTGTTTTCTTAACTTGTAAATGTGTCTTTTGCTGGAAGGATTTTTACCTCAGTTTGCTGTAACTTTGAATCTCAGGCTGGGGGCAGGGAAGTCCCTCTTGTCTATATGAAACTGAATACCCTGTAAGTATTTACCATCCTGCTTTTATAGAGATAATTTTTACTTTTTCTTTCTTTTATTAAAAGCTTTCTTTTTTAAGAACCTGAGTAATTTTTTTTTCTTGTTTTAAGACCCAAGGGGATTGGGTCTGAACTCACCAGGGATTGGGGGGGAAAAAGGAGGAAGGGAATGGTTAATTCCTCTTTGTTTTAAGATCCAAGGAGTTTGGATCAATGTAAGCCTCTCAAGGCAACCCAGGGAGGGGAGAGTCTGGGGGGAAAAGGTGGGGGATGGTTAAATTCTCTTTGTTTTAAGACCCAAGGGGTTTGGGTCTTGGGTTCCCCAGGGAAGGTTTTGGGGGAACAGGAAGTGTGCCAAACATTATATTTTTGGCTGGTGGCAGCATTATCAGATCTAAGCTAGGAATTAAGCTTAGAAGGGTCCATTCAGGTCCCCACTTTTTGGACGCTAAAGTTCAAAGTGGGGAAAAAACCTTGACAATCCTATAAGGCAGAACTTCTCAAAGCCAGTCCAGGAAGGGCAGCCAGCACATCCCTCGGCCCACACTGCTTCCCGCAGCTCCCATTGTCCTAGAGCGGCGAACCATGGCCAGTGGTAGCTGCAATCAGCTGAACCTGCGGAAGCGGCAGTAAACAAACTGGCCCAGACCGCCGGGGGCTTTCCCTGCACAAGCGGCAGACTGGCTTTGAGATGCACTGCTATAAGGAACAATTCTGTGAGAGTAAGGTAGTCAGCTAGATGATTCTAACTACCCTTATTTTCTTTGCTTAGAGTACATTATCTAACTCAGAATGTTGCCTAAAATCCAAACCATATGGCCTAGATTCACTGATTGTGTCATAACTAGATGACTGCAGCAACAGAGGCATTTGTAAAGCACTCTAATGGCTGCAGCAGCAACAGCACTGAAAGTTCCTTTAAGTCCCCTAAAAGTATTGATACAGTCTAATGATAGAAACTGAAACGATTTTATATGCCTGGAGTGAAATCCTGGCCCTACTGAAGTCAATGGAAGACTTCAACAAGTAAAAGATTTCACCCCTGGTATGTAACACAGTCCACTCCCTCCTACAAGAGACTTCTAAATGACTTTGCTTGATTACACCTTTTGTAAATCATCCAGCAACAGTCAGCCAATTGGAGGGTTTGAAGGGCTAAGCAATCCAACAGTGCCTCTTGGAAAAGAGCTGTCATCTCATGCAATGGAACAGCTGACAGAGGAGGATAAGAGAGGTACTTTCTCTGTCCTCTCTATACACTCATTTATATTTATTTAAAAAATTATTAAAAATTATATAAAACTGGGAGTTTCTATGTTATATAATACAGTAATAACAGTTACCATTAACATCTTAATTTAGATTAGCATGTTGTGATGTTTTCAAGAAGAATCTTACTCTTTTAGTCTCATTCAGATGATTAATGTCATGACAGTCTAATATGAAAAGAGATACCATTGGGAGAAGTTATTTAATACATATAAAATACAACTTGCCTGTATGAATTTTTTTTTTCAAAAATCTGTTCAGTTATAACTAAAATGAGAAACAGCAAGTTCCTCTATTGTGTCACTGGAGTCTCCAAATCATTTGAGAGCTATTCTTTTAAAGAGATGGGAAATCTACCAAAATACCAGATGTTTAATCAATACTCTCAACTTTCTGAAAGTCTAGAGATGGGGGGGAAATGTCAATTGAATCATTCTGGAAAAGCAGATCTTTTGATTTCCAAAGTCTGCAATGCACAATATTGACAATCAAGAAAAGTTAGCATATTTTTTAAACTGTAAAACATGTAGAAAAAGACCTCATGGTCTCCATAGCAAAAAAACATACTTTAATGGCCAGGAAAGAAAGACACTCAGTATTTAAAAAAAATGCTTTGTTTGTCTGTTATAAAATATAATATACATATCTTTTGTTATTTCCTAGTGGGATACCACCTTAGAAAGGAATGCATTTTGGGTTTTTAAAGATAAACAAACAAAAGTGAACTTTTCAAGGTCCTATCTCTTAATAGAAATTTGCAAAATGCAAATACTGCCAGCTAACTGAAAATGTATGGCAAAATATTATTTTAATTTGAAATGTGATGGATCTTCAGTCCCATTAATTTATAAAACAGATATATTCATGTTGGTTAATATCAGGCATCAGCCTGATCTAGTCTTTGTGTGGTATTTTTGTGCTGAAGACAAGAGGTTTCTGTTATATATATTTTATCTTATTATTGTCATGTTTAACTCCTGGATATCCTATACCTCTAACAACAGACAACATATAGTGATTCAGATTGGGACTGGTGTTGCTTTCTGTTGATTCGGAGTAAGCTCTTTCAAAACTAGGTTAAAATGAACACTAAGAACTTAATTCAAATGGTTCTCTCTTTCTTTAAGACATCACACATCTTGAGTGGACCTTATCCTGCTCTCTCATATTGAAATATGATTACTTCATTCATTTGATATTTTCCTCCACTACTGACAGGGCATCAGATGATATAATGACAGAAGTGCCTGTGGCATTAGAAATATTTTGATTATAATGATATTTAATTAGCAGGGTGGGTAAGGAACTTGTTCCTCATCCTGTTAAACAAATATACATAACCAGTTAAGTACCAGAATGAAGTACATATGTTCAATACTTCTTGCTGTGTCTTTTTAAAATTGTTTCCAACAGAAATGAAGATCAATAATTTACACATTGTACTATAGCTCTGAGTTTCTGTTTGTTAATATAGGCATAAGTGCTTTGCTGAATAGTGATGGACTGAACTATGGCCTTATCTACACTACGGGGGTAAATCGACCTAATTTACGCAACTCCAGCTACATGCCCTCATTCCTGTGAAGTACCGGAGTCAATGCAATCTGCAGTCTATTTAGCGGATCTTCACTAGACCCGGTAAATCAGCGCCTGATGCATCGATCACTGCAGTGTCGATCCATGGTAACTGTAGACATGCCCTATTTGTTTCAATGCTTTGCTAAACCAGGGCAAAAGAGAGTATATCTTTGCTTCTAAAAGAAGCATTTGAGACACTGTTTTAAATAAACACTTGATGCAATTGTTTTTTGCTTAGTTAAACTGATGCTTCAAATCTCTTAGGTAATGTAAAAAACAAACCATTTCTTTTCATATCAAACGGGGACATTATCAGTCTCCGAATGTTTCCTTTTGAGACTAGGAGTAAGGGAAATATGTTACCATTTTTAAGTATGGGTACACCAAGTAATTATTAGAAGTCACAGCCTTTGCATAGTAGGTTTGACTTACTTTTTAATGCCAGATATTATTACCTTTGCAGTATTAAAAGCCAGAAATCTTGAAACTGGTGTTCTTTGGCAGTAACTCTTAAGTGTATGTGTTAACAGTTTTGGTTTAGGTGTTTTTATTTTATGCATATTTGTATAATGGTTGAAACAGGTTTAGAACAAAAAAGATTTTTGAATTTTTTCCAATTTAAAGCTAATCATGGATATTTTTAATTGCCCGTATTCAGGACATTTTTTCAATAGTCTTTTTTTTTCTCTTTTCATGTAATTTTTCCTTTAAAAAAAAAGCACACATTTGAGACTGTTTTACAAAGGCCTACA
Source organism: Gopherus flavomarginatus (assembly GCF_025201925.1). Classification (NCBI taxonomy): domain Eukaryota; kingdom Metazoa; phylum Chordata; order Testudines; family Testudinidae; genus Gopherus; species Gopherus flavomarginatus. The sequence continues at coordinate 56,532,889 of NC_066621.1, forward strand.
CAGATCTGGGACTTGATTGCATCACCTCACCACTGATTCAGGACAATGCCCAAGTCACTTAATTGTCCAGTTTTGGGTCAGTTCTTATTTCATACGAGCCTTTCATCCCATGTCCAGTATTAAACCTGATGTACTATGTTACAATCAACCGGTATTAGAGGAGTAAATGCAGTATAAGGCATTTAGCATTAGTATTATCAATACTGATAAATGCAAAGTACTGCACACTGGAAAACATAATCCCAACTATAAATACAAAATGATGGGATCTAAATTAGCTGTTACCACTCAATAAATAGATGATGGAGTCATTGTGGATAGTTCTCTGGAAACATCTGCTCAATGAGCAGCTGTCCAAAAAGCTAACAGAATGGCAGGAACAATTAGGAAAGGGACAGATAATGAGACAGAAAATATAATAATGCCAGTATATAAATCCAGGGTACTCCCACTCCTTGAATATTGAGTGCAGTTCTGGTGACATCATCTCAAGAAAAGATACATTAGAACTGTAAAAGGTACAGAGAAGGGCAACAAAAATAATTAGGGATATGGAACAGTTTCCATATGAGAAGAGAGAAAAAAGACTGGGATTGTTCAGGTTGGAAAAGAGATGACTAAGGGAGGATATGATAGAGGTCTCTAAAATCACGAATGGTGTGAAGAAAGTGAATAAGAAGTTGTTATTTACTCCTTCCTTCAACACAAGAACCAGAGGTCACCCAATGAAATGAACAGGCATCGGGTTTAAAACAAAGAAAGTACTTCTTCACAGAGCACGCAATCAATCTGTAGAGCTTGTTGCCAGGGGATGCTGTGAAAGCCAAAACTATAACAGGGTTCAAAAAAAGAATTAGAGAAGTTCATGGTGGATAGGTCCATCAATGGCTATTAGCCAAGATGCTCAGGGATGCAACCTCAAACTCTGGGTGGCCCTCGTCTCTGACTGCCAGAAATTGGGAATGGGCTACAGGGGATGAATCACTCGATGATTGCCTGTTCTGTTCATTCCCTCTGAATCACCTGGCATTGGCTACTGTAAGAAGACAGGACTCTGGGCTAGATGGACCATTGGTCTGACCCAGTATGGCCATTCTTATGTTATGTTCTTATTTTTATTGCAGAACCACCTAACGGACCCCAACTCAGATAGGGGCCTCAATATACAAGTAAAATATATTTGCTGTACAAATACATAGAAAGAGACAATCCCTATGCCTTCCAGGGTGGGGGAAAAGAAGTATTATTATGTACACTTTACAGATGGGGAACTGAGGCACAGAGAGATCCAGTTCACATAGGAAATATGCAGCAGAATCAAGAAGCCAATCTAGATCTCTGAAGGGCATGTCTACAGGAGATACTCAGGAATGTTAAGGTGAATCACCTAATGGTGTAAAGTCAATGTAAATAAGTTAAAGTGTGTTATGTGGATGCTCTCATTTAGGAATAAAGTAGCATCAATTTGCTGTAACTCCAAGGAGGGTTAAATTACAGTGAACAACCCATTGACTTCACACTTTTAGTTGATTTGCTTTAACTTTCCTGAGTGTGTAGACGTATGCTAGGTCTTAGTCCAATGCCTGAAATACAAGATCAACTTTCTATTGCACAGTATTATAATTCACCACTGCTTTCTTTTCTAGTGACTTGGAGCCCAGTTGTGTGAGGTACTGAGCAGCTTCAAGTCCTCTTTGAATCAATGGGAGTCAAGGAAATCAGCACTTTAGAGGACCTTTGATTTGTAAAGATGCTCTACAATTCTTTCTGTGTTGTGACAAGATTAGACTTTACACCTTTGCTATAAGCTTATAAAGAAAGAAAACAGATCATCAGTCACCTGGTAATTATATAGCAACTGCAAGGCCATTTAGTTACTGTGGGCTAAGCAACAGAATGATTAATAATTTAACCAATTACCATTCATTACAATATCTAATTTGGCATTTGACGATCCACAGGGGTCTTACCTGCCTCTTTACATACCCAACATTTAATGTTGCCATAGCAGTGCTGTTGACACCTCTCCAGCTTAACTTGTGTCAGTTTCCAGTTTAAACTTCTATTTTTGGAAATATCAAGATAAGATTTACAAAGGAAGTGCAAATTATATAATGCCCTGTCAAAGAACATTTTTACAGCACTCATCCATCCTGACAGTTGTATTATTGCCTTCTCCCTTGGTCCAAAACCTGCTTTCCATCTGCTGTATTTATTTTACTGCTATACTGAAGATATGAGTGATGAGATAAGGCTTTGCTGATTAGAGACTGAAATTTACTGCAGTTGCATTTTGGTACAATACTTTTAAGGTCACTTTGAATGATGGTATTTGGCATATTTTTCAAAATGAAAAACGTAAGCATTATGACAGTTTTCTTGGTGTTTTTAAATGACTACAGTGGGTCATTATAGTCACATCTGGAAGGTAAATATCTAGCAACATATTGAAAATATCAGTTGAAGAGTGTGCAGTACTTTTTTAAGAGAGTCCATTCAGACTGACACAGCACAACAATTTTGTTTCCTAGGACAGAAAATAAAATAGCTTATATAGGATTTGAGGTAATTAGAGGAGTTAGGGCCTGATTTAAAGTCCACTAAAGTAAACGAGTCTCTTTCTACTGATTTCAGTGGGCTTTGTGGATCAGGCCTTTACCGAGGCCTCACAAGAATCGGGTCAATAGGATTTTATTTTAGTGAATGTACAGTGTGTACACATATACGTGTACACACACACAAAATTTGTTCTTTAACATAGAAATCTATGTTGTTAAAAAGCACGTCATCTCGATTTCCAGAAATTGGGTACTTGATTAATTTAGAGTAGTGCAAAACATTTTCAAGCAATTCAAAACTATGTGAAAGTTTTCCATTTTTCGATAGAGAAAGGGCCAAACTAAAACCCTAGGTCAGATCACTTCTAGATTTGTAAATCCTAATTTCACATCTCGTTCCTGTCTATAATCAGCTGAGCCAGGCAAACAAACAAACAAACTATCCAGGAGCTTAACATTCCAGAACTTTGGAAAACTATCTTCCATTCTATGCATCCAATGAGGTGGGCTGTAGCCCACGAAAGCTTGTGCTCAGATAAATTTGTTAGCCTCTAAGGTGCATCTTCTTCCGCTCCCAGTCTTTGCCAGCGGGGGGGTCCTTCTGCTCCGGCCGCCGAAGCTGGACCCGCCGCCGAAGTGCCTAGAATTCAGCAGTAATTCGGCGGCGGGAGGTTCTTCCATTCCGGGACCTGCCACCGAAGTGCCCCAAAGACCCGTGGCGGGGGCTCGCCGCCGCCGAATTACCGCCGAAGACCCAGCTGCACTTTGGCAGCGGGTCCCACTTCAGTGGTAATTTGGCAGTGCGGATTCCCCGCTGCGGGTCTTCGGGGCACTTCAGCTGCGGGTCCCGGAGCAGAAGGACCCACCGCCACTGAATTACCGCCGAAGTGGAGGCCACCCCACCGCTGAAGACCCCAGGCCCCAGGAATCCTCTGGGTGGCCCTGGTAACAATTTCAAGGAAGCATTTTTTGCTAACCTGGTGGCAGTTTTGATCAAACATGGGCTGATTAGTGGTTTAGTAAAAACTATGTGAAACTCATGGTTGTACGGTTTTGATGTGAAACCAGGAGAAAGTTACCATTTCAACTGAGTTTCACTTGGAGATTTCAGGCTGAAATTCATCATAAAATGGGAGATGTGACCTCTCAGAGACTGAAACTGAAAGGAGAATTCTTACAAACCTCTATGAAGCAAAACCAACTTATTCAAATGTCATGTGACATACTAAGGATCTTCAGATCATAGCGTATTATGTTAAAGGATAAATCCTTTGTGCCACTCTGCAGAATAAAGGCTTCTAATGTCAGAGGTGAAAGTGCAGAATGGTGTTACATCATCCCAAAATAACGTGGGATGATAACGTTTCCTGTGAGAAAACAGTTTCTGCAATCTGGTGTAAAATCACACGGCACCAAATGGGGCATATCTCACACATCCTTAAAATGTATGCTCCATAGTAAAATAATAATATAATGATTTCATTTAAATAGAGGTCTTTGAGGAACATGTACTGATAGTGCTTGCTAGACTATTCTGGGTCAAATTAAGACAATAGGCCAAGTTGTGCCTTTGTTTATAATCCATGCATTTAACCCAGTGATTTAAGTAGGTTGTACAAGGCGCAATGGCTTGTGTTGGACTCCCGCACTAGTGCTAACAGAGAAAGAAGAAATGGACTGAAAGGATATTTATTTAAAAGGGGGAAAGAGAAGAGATAGACAGGAAATGCAGCTTTTAAACAACAGAATAGTATGGGATAGCTCTTCCGCAAGCTCTTTTTTGGCTCAAGAACTGCAAGCAGGTGGCACATATGTGACTGTCTGGTCATCAGTCAGACCAGAACTTTTGCTAGAATTCCTTAAATTAAATGTATCTCAGAGGACCCATAGAAGGTAATTATGATAGGTACTTAAGCAAATGGACTGTTAATAACCAGATAGAGGTGACAAAGCTCCCAGGCCAGCTGGAGACTTCTGCTAGAGAAGGAGAGAGGGAGAATGACTGAGTGAGAAAAGGGAAGCTGTAGCATACAGACTGGCTCTGTTGTACAGAACTACTGAAATCCACACACAATGGTATCAATGCTGGGGCTGCTATAGGGTTGTCTTCAGTCTTCTATTTCTAGAATGTTGGCTGAAAGTTATTCATCCACTGTCCTTTACTAGAAGGATTAACTGTCTTTATACTTAAAGCTAATATATGGCTAATCTGTTCTATCCCATATATTTTCCTGTATCCTGTTCTATCCCATATATTTTCTGGTTAGAAGGAATTATAGCTTTCATTCCCTCATATCCTACTGTCCTTAGAGGTTTTGCCTGACACCTCTTTTAGTCACATATTACTAGCACTGGGTCACAAAATTTGATTCCCCAAAGTTTGGGAGCATTAGGAAACAGTTTCAGTGCAATCCTTTACACTAGTTGGATCCAGCTGTGAAATGTGGATCCAGATCCTGCTTTGGGTTCTAAAATCACCAATATTGTTGGAGTGTTTAGATCTGGTATTTGGACCAATCACTATATTTTTTAAAAAATAACACATTATACAGAGAACAGAAAGGAACCTAGGATGAAATGATGAACACAGCATGTCAGAGTAATTATAATATCACAATCATAATTTGTTATCTTAATCTGAAAAGCAATCAGTTTGTGTGAGAGTCGGTACTATGCCTCTGGGGGTGTGTCTACATTGCAAAAAAAGACCCAGGCAGCAATTCTCAAAGTCCAGGTCAGCTGACTTGGGCTTACACTATGGAGCTAAAAATAGCAGTGTAGACATTTGATCTTCAGCTGAAGCTGGGCTCTGAAACCTAATGGTGGGGTGGAGGCTTAGAGCCTGGGCTCCAGTCAGAGCCTGAACATCTACACTTCTATTTTTTGGCCCCTTAGCACAAGCCCTGAGAATCTGCTTCATTTGATCCAGGCTCCAAGACTCGCTGCTGCAGGTTCTTTTCTTTTCTTTTCTTTTCTTTTCTTTTCTTTTTTTGCAGTGTAGATGTACCCTGAGAGCTCCTGCACTGCTATAGGAGCTTGGAGGCCCCTTCAAATCCTGGGCTATTACATCGGCTGGGAGAAGCCCCAGGTATTACATAGCCCTGGCGGCTGTCTGAGTGTTGGAAGCCTCCCCAACAGGCTGCAGCACTGCATGGAGACTCAGCAGTGCTCTGCGCATTGTCCACAGCCCTCACTCATCCAGCCCCACAGGTGGCACACTGAGTATGCCAGGGCTTGTGAGGGGGTCTGTGGAGGGCAGCCTTGTGGCTGTCTCCACTATGGCTGCTTTGGGCAAATCTTCCCCTGACTGGACCTGTGGCTTTTGGGGTCCCTTTTTGCCCTCAAACCCTTTTATCTGATGTAAAGAACCAGAGTAGAGGCTCAGCTCTCACTCCTCATATTTAGTAGACTCAGTATTGGCTATGTTACTTTTGTTCAAATAATATCCATCTGTTGCATTTTATTTAGTTCCTTTTCTCTTCGGTCATATTTAAAATGTAATTCAACATCCATTTCTCACTCCTTTATAAACTCCCATTCCTAAGAGCTGCATTAGTAAAAAAAAGTAGATATTTATTGGGTTTGTTTCAACAACTGTCATATATAACCAGGTACTATACATGTCAATTCAAAGGTCATTTTAAAAATACAAAGGTGCAAACTTTAATGTCATATATATTTCAAGCCAAACAAGGCTCAGATTGAGCTGAGACATGATGGTACAATACGCTAGCAGCTCTCCCAACCTCCTGAATCTCAGATTCACAAAAAATAAGTAAATCTCTAGCTGTTAAGGCTGCAGAAGTGAATAGAGTATAACTAACGCAGAGATGGGTCTTCAGAGAGTCTATAACAATAGATAGTGAGGACCTATCCCATTCATCTTAGTGAGGAGTTAAATCAGATGCCTGGTAATGATAATTTAAACATCACTTTTACTTCATTCCTCATGTAATACTGGAGATGGAAGATCAAATATCTGCACAATTTACTGTGAGTGTCTCATTTTGGTGGCATCAGAGGCTTTGGAGAGACCATCGCTTAGTTATTTTCTGCAGCTGAGGAGCCAAGCCCAAGTAGCCTAGCAGAGACAATGAGCTGTGAGAAGATTGAGAATTGGAGTCATCTTAGATGTTAGCTGCTAAAACTGCAGAAGTCTCAACTGAGCATGTGTGAACTGCAATTTTTCAAAAGTTTACAACTTGGACAAGTTTGCGTGGATTTTTTATGGGGACGGCAATAGACACATCTCTGTCATGAAGGCTGCCTCCCAGCCAAATGTCAAGTCTCTTCTTCAAAGCATGAGGGCATTAGAGCTGTTCAGAGAAAAGGTTGCCAACAATTTTGAACATGGAAAAAAACAACATACTTTCTTATTCGCAGAAATTGATCGATGAGTTTAACTGCAATTGTCCCAAAACATTCAGCCTGAGGGCAACATGTAGCATGTACAATGTCAGTGCAAATGGTTAAAGTCTGCCAAAGTTATAAGCAACTGAAAATGGAGTCTAATAATGGGTGGCACTACCAGTCTTACCTATAAAGCATGTGTACACACACACACACACACACACAAAGTGTAGCCCAACATACCATTTACAAGCAGCATATCCAGTAGTGATATAATTATGCTAAGATATCATTGATCCCAGAAACACGGCATACTATAGGCAGTGCTCCATTTCAAATGGCAGCATCTATCAATTTAATGGTAGTTCAGGTCACCTAAATATTTGATGCTCCTGTATCCTGCACCCTCCAACACACAGACTAGTCTGTTGTTCCCTTTACAAACCTCAGTTAGAGTGCACCCATAATTTTCTAAGGTAGATGAACAATATAATCACTAACATAGCAGACACAGAGAGTTAGAAATAGTCTCATGAAGAACAAAATGATGTTGTTCCCCTGTAACTGAAATTGTACCGTGGTGGAGTACATAGCCTGTTTGAAACACCCCGCCTTCTGGGAAACTGCTCATCCTGCTGGAAAAAGAATATTTTGAAATTATTGTTTTGTTAATAAGCCAGGAGTGGCAACTTTATTTTGACTATGTGAATGAACTGTGTTGTTTGGGGTGAGGTTGCCACTCACTTATACCTCTATAAACCTATGTGCCTCTGTTTACAAAGATGGGATTTTTGTTTTTCTTCGTTTCATTTCCCAATGACTTCAATAGGTGCAAGTTCAGAACTTAAAGTCTCTTCATGAACACAAAACTCCCACTGACTTCTCGATGTGTGGAACTATTGTAAGATGATAATAGCCTGATGGGCAGCACTAAGACAATTCTCTTAAGGCTCCTAATAGTTTGTACAGTTGTTTTCCCACTCACTCACACCTGGAAGCAAACAATCTCAACATGTCAGAAATTGAGGATATATTTTAAAAGAATAGAACCTCCACGAAATTTATGGAATCCATGATGCTCATACCAAACATTCATCCCTAGTTGTTCTACCCTTTTTAATTTCCAATAATCTATATTTAAACGGTAATTTCCAGGAGTTTAAAAGTCAGGAAATGGCACCAAAGCAAATCTTAAGTATTTGTTCACTATCAAATCCATTTAATGGGCCAAGTACTAGCTCTGATCCCTCTGTAGTACAGATGCAGGCTGAAGCTGCACAGCCTGCTTGTGCAACACACACAAGAACACCTCTCTTATCTAGAGGGGTTCACACCCACATAACAGCCAGGTCCCATATCCAGGGACAGAATCTGTGACTCCACCTCTTAATTGCAAAGGTGAACCTGGAGAGGTATCGTGCACATACAGTGCCTCCCTGAGTCCATAAATGGAAAGGAAAGTTGTGGGGGAGGGAAATCATCTCATCTTCTGATGGATGGTCACCTGTGGAGAACTTTAGAATGGTGGCCTGCCCAAAGATGGATCTCCCAGCTGACTTAATGGTGCTGCCAGCTGGAAGACAGAATAGGCCTGCCAGGGCAAAAATTTGTCATTCTATTCCCCATCCGACCTCCATCCTCTATAACATGAGAAACAGAGTGGAAGAGCAGAAAGATCCATTCCATAGCCCCACAGAATGTAGCAAAAATGAGGGGAGCAGGAATATTCTACGTTCTTTCCTCTCAGCCAGTTCCATAGGGGTTACTACAGCACCAAGGGGCAGCGATAAGAGAGGTACTGGATATTCAGTGGGCTGGGAGAATAAGGAAGCACCTTTGCAGTGAAGCCAACTAGTATTTGGCCCCATGCCAGTATGCTTCAAAACTACAGAACATATTCCTTTTAGAAGACAAGGAAAAAAAGATCCTATAATCCAAAATATTTCATATAAAAACTTAACAGTTTTCATCGTGAAGGATCACACAGTGCTTTATACTCTCTGAAGTACAGCTACCTCTGAGGTGAAGAGTGTTCACATACCAGTATATAGCATGCTGCACATGACAGTGTGGGTAGGGAACATTTTTTCCCACTTAACCTAAACAAGATAGGTTATAGTTCTTTACGGTCACATTGTGAAAGGCCCTTATGTGATGGAGGGTGGGGGTGGGTGGGAGGCAGAGGAAACAAAGAGCCTTCCACACTTGCATAACACATACAAAGACCTGCTCAAGCTGCAGAACCTGTGCTTAAGGGAAGGCTCCCCCGCATATCCACAGAGGCACATGGCACCCCAAAGGAGGGAGGCAAGGAACCTGCCAGCCCCGTGGCCCTCACATTGGTCCCAAGAATGGGCCAACCCATCAGCTGAGTCAGCATAAAGTATAGCGAAGACTCTCTGCATTAGGCTCTTTTGATCAGTATCTAAATGCCACAGTTTGGCCCCTGATGTTCAAGCAGAAGAGCCAACACTTCAGTTTTTAAGGTCCAGTGAACACAGACATATGCAGACTGTCTAAACTATCTTCCACTGTTATTTATTCTCTATTTTAACTTTATGTGTTTCTTGCAGAGTTTTAAGAAAAAGGCATCTTGATTTTTTTTACAGAATTTATTTCCTCAAAGGCAAATGGTGCCTGTCACATGAATTCTATGCTTTCCCTTTTACATTGCTAACAGTATAAACCCTGGGTTTCCAGGGAAATATATCATGAATAAACTTTATTTTCTGGTTTTGTTTGAGTGTTGAATTGCAAGTGTATTATTTTCTGTTTCCCCCAAGAGGTTAGTTCAAAAACAACATCCTCAGTGGGGCTGACTAGCACATCAGCGGTATTTATGCATGCCTCTCACCTTTTCGGGATTTGATCTAAATGGAATCATGGGTAGAAATCATTTGATGGATTTGACAGAACTCCAAAAACGCTCTATTTTTCCATAACCCCCTGATTATAAATGGGCAAATAATACAAAATATGTATATACTTCATGAATATTCATTCACCTTTTTGAATGAATTCACTTAGGCCAAATTTTTTTAAACCTAGGTGATCAAAAAGCTCTTAAATCCATGCTCAGATCCTGATTCTAAAATGATCTAGAGGCAGGCACACAGGACCACCCAGGTTGAGCTCAAGATCAGAACATTAGGCACATACAGGTCTGTCTCATCTTATACTGGGGTTCTGTTCCGCAGTTAGCGTGTAAAGAGAAAACCGCATATAGTCAAAATTACATTGAGTTGAATAGCGGGCAGAATCACTCGCACTACAGAAACCGTATTTAAATTGTTATTTTTCTCTTTTTTTTTGTTTTTGCCAGCTGCATGAAGCTGAAATCGCACATGTTAAATGTGTGTAAAATGTGACAGATCTGTACATAAAAGTGCCCTGAATTTCATAACTACACTGAGTACATGCAGCTTCAGTGATTTCACATAGGACCTGTGATAAATGAAGGGTCATGGGGATTAAGTCCCTTTTATGGACATCCAGCCAGATAGTTAGATACAAAATCCCTGTCAGTAGCTGTTCTCTACTTGCATTACCTGTAAAGGGTTAAAAATCCCATAGGTAAAAGTAATGGAGTGGGCACCTGACCAAAAGAGCCAGTAGGAGGGCTAGAACCTTTTAAAATTGGGGAAAAAATACTTTCCCTTTGTCTGTCTGTTGTTGTTCTCCGGAGAGAGGAGACACAGAGCAGCAATGCTGTAAGAAACTAAATCAGGTATGAAAAATCATCAAATCATACCTAGGAATTGCTTATCTGAAACCCCAAATATGTACGTAAATCAGGGAATATCTAGGATGACACATTTAGGGTTATTTCTTATTGGCCTGTGGACTCCTCTGTGCTAATCCCCAAATGCTTTTGTTTTGCTAGTAACCAGGACTAGTGCTAGAGTTTTTCGCGCCCTAGGCACACGGCCATTTCGCAGCCCCGCGCACCACTCCCCAGGCTTCTGTGGAGCTGCCGCAGCCATTTCTGTGGAGGGTCCGTTGGTCCGCGGCTCCAGTGGAGCTGCCGCAGCTGTGCCTATGGGAGGTCCACCGGAGCCACGCAGGACCAGCGGACCATCCGCAGGCATGCCTGCGGCAGGTCCACCGGAGCCACCTGCTGCCCTCCCCCCCCCGGCAAAATGCCGCCCCCCGAAAATCCTGGCGTCCTAGGCGATTGCCTAGTTCGCCTCAATAGAAGCACCGGCCCTGCTAGTAACCATTAAGACTGACCTCAAGAAAACCATTCTTGATATTTGATTATTAGATTTGCTCTTTTTAAATCTAGCAATAGCCTAAGTTCCAGATGTATTTTCTTTCTTTTTGTTTTTAATAAATTTTACCTTTTTTAAGAACAGAATTGGGTTTTTTTTGTGTTCTAAAAGATTAGTGCATATGTTGTTTAATTAGCTGGTGGCAACAGCAGATTTCCTTTGTTTTTTTCTCAGCTCTTCCCCAGACGGAGGTGAAAGGGCTTTAGGGTACCTCACAAGGAGGAATTCCTCAGTGCGCCTTCCTGAGTCCCAAGAGGTTTTTTGCACTTGGGTGGTGGCAGCATCTACCCATCCAAGGTCAGAGGGAAGCTATAACCTTGGGAGTTTAATACAAGCCTGGATCGGCCAGTATTCATTTTTAGAATCCTTGCAGGCCCCCACCTTCTGCACTTGAAGTGCCAGAGTGAGAAATCAGCCTTGGCAGGCTCTAATCCTGCAATGACTTATATTTGTATGTAACTTTACATCCTGTGGATAGTCCCAGACCATTCACTCCGTGGGGGATTAGAATTTTGTAAATAACTGATTATTCAATTCACTGGCTGTACCAAAAAATGGGAGAACTAATTGCTTCAGATTGACTCAAATTGAACATTTTTCAAACGTTTCAGTGAACTGAAATTTAAAAACAATTTTGTTTCAGGTTGAAGAAAATATAATGCTTAGTTTATTTTGTTTTTAATTAAAGAAAATGAAATTAACTTCTAAACAAAAAGTCATTTGGAATAAAAACATTAAACCATTTTGCTTAGAAAATGTCAAAATGAAACATTTAGATTTTTTTCCTGTTTTTTTTTTTAATCAACTAAAAGCAGTTTGGTAAATTTGATATGAATTCATGAAATGTTTTCATCAACCTGAACCTGCATTTTTCTGTGAAAAAAGTTTTGGCTGAAAAATTTCACGCAGCTTTAAAGTATGTTCTTTAGCACTTTTACACTGGGTCTGAGATGCTGAAAGACACCATTTGTATTCAATAACACAGTTACAACTGTCCCTACATAACAGAATATAGGTTTCTACAGCCCCCTCCTCCAGACTACGTATCTGGGGAGATAGCACACTTTAAGGTCCAATTCCCAATACTACAGCATGTTCTTTTCAGGGCTGGGGGCCTTAATCAGCACCTTTGAAAATCAGATCTTTTTATGTAGATGCATAAATAAGAATTTAGGAGCCTGGCTTTGGGCACACAGGTTTGAAAATGTTGGCCTTAGCCACTGACCACACTTCTTCTCTGTGAGAAAGCATAGAAAGCTTTTACTAGCATATGCTGATGGAAACCTAACATTGATCTCTCATGCTCAAAGATGCACAGAAAGCAAATTAAAAAGATATATCAGCACCACATCTCAGTTTTCAAATTCCAAACAACAAGCCACAGAATAAATAAAGTTGGTGAAAAACTTCAGCTTGCTATTTTGAACAACACACCCACTCCAGAAAATTGTGATCTCATTGCGGACTTTCTGCAGACAGGAAAAAAGGCAAAATTTGTCAAAGAAATCATTCTTTACAAATTAGTTTCTCATCTTCAGCAATGAACCATCACACTTATATCAGAAGCAACATGGATGAAGATAAGCTAGACTTTGTATTGGTGTTACAGTGATAGATCTAAAGGCCAGTGCTACTTGATGCTGCCTTGCGTGAACTACCCATACTGTAATTTGTGATGAAACTCCAAAGTAGTTTCTTGTGGGAAAACTTACAAGTCAGATGTTCTAGAATTGTTCTTCCAATACATTGTAGATCACTTTGTAAAGTAAAAAGCCTGAAAATGCTAGATAATTTCAGAGGCTCAGCACTGGTCTGCTAATATGCCAGGAAGAATGAGCAATTATGATTTTCATCTAAGCAACATATGCTGTTTGCTGTCCTGTTCTGAACAGCTGTAGGTTAGATGCTGTTAAGATTAGGCCCCTTCTCTCCTCCATATTTCAAAATTCAAATTAAACTAAAATAACAGCACCTGCTGAACAAAAACACTATTTCAAAATGTGTACTTGCACACAATTACTATGAAGAGGCTGGCCACCATTGTTACCAGTCTATTCTTTTTGAATGGAAATGGCAGAGAAGTTTTAGATGCAGCTGCAGCATTTCAATTGTATAACTAGTGCTGGCCTCAAGCCAACCCTCAAGAACTCAAGTGGCACCAAAAGATACTATATTGATTTGCAATCGAACATAATAGGCCATCAGCTTAATTATTACTGAAGTGACAAGGTTCTGGATATTTCATATTTATATTTCTGAGGCCTGTGAAGGATGAATGTAAATCTTTTAAATGCATGTATTTGCATATCTTCAGAAGGTTTGAGTACTCTTACTGTATTCACAGCCTTTGAAAGACCAAAAGGACTGGCTATTCAACTCAGGTTGCTAGATGATACAGTCACTTGCTTGCATAGGGAAACAAAGGCTACACAACTAAACACTTCTCTTATGGCAAAATTTCCTCAGACCTCTTTAAGTCACAAAAAATGTATATTGATTATTAATATCATTTGAATCTATAGCAGGGTATGTTTTGTTTCAAAGAAAGGATGATTTAGTTAAGATGGATTAAATTGTTGGCACCTACCACCCACTGATCCATACCCCTTAACAGTCCCCTGTAGCTACAGGCACTTGATACTAGTGAGTGTTACCATAATTTTATGTTATTCTTGGAAGCAGCAGTTCAGCAAAGCTGTCTCTTGTGATGGTATTGCGGGACTTGGAATTTTGGAGAGATGTACCTCCAAAGCAGTGGTGTCTAGTGGTTAGACTGGGAGCCAAGATTCTAACTCTGCCACTACCTCAAGTTGTGACCATAGTTCTTCAGTTAGGGACCCAGCCATCGTCCGCTGAAATATGTTTTCTCGACATTTTTTCCATCTGCATTAAAGTCCCATGAACCTTGTGAATAGCGCATTGAGGTGGGAAGGTACATTTAAGTACTATGAGTTGTTTTCACCTACTGAGCGATAGGTTACATATTGCTTCTCCTTTACTGAACCTCAGAGCCCTATACTCCCTGCACACTCATTCCATTTGTGGCTTCGTCTCTTACCTCCCATCCACAGTTCTCCATAGATGGTGTCATGGTTTCACTGCTTCTGTGTACAGTACCTGGACCTTTATTATTCCCCTCCTTCCTAGCCTCTGAGTCATTTTATCTGTTCCCATGTCACCTTAAACATTTCTTTATGGTTTGCCACTGACCCTTGTTGTAAATTGCTTTATGATAATATAAAGGACACTGCATAACAGTGCATTTTATTGTAGTATAGAGGCTTACTGCATGTAGCTAGTTCATTCACACAGAACTTTTCTCAAGGGTCTACGGAGGTGTACAAGTTAAAAATGAAAACAAAATTATGAATAACACAAATGTCATTTTGTTCCCAACTGTACAAAAACATGCCATTCACTGCCATGCTGGATCTGCATCCACAGTTAACAACACTATTCCCAAAGCTTTTAGGCTTGTGTATTTGACTATCAATGCCCTCTACTGGCTGGAATATGCCAGAACTGCTTATTGTGTCAATCTCCTGGCCCTATTAGTGGTGCTATTCCTTTAAAACCTATGGCATCTGTATTGATACCCCCACTGGGTCATCCAAGACAGTAGGTTAGCTGAAGCTATTATTATTAAACTAAAGTAGACATTTTATAAATTCACTTCCATACAAAATAGGGAGTAAAAAAATCATGTTTGCCAAACCGACGTGGAGAAAGTTGAAAGGAAAAGATGTTCTTCTTTTTGTGAATTTACTGCTCACAAAAAATGCAGATTGATAATCCTGGAGACTGAGAGCAAGATTTTTAAAACTGACCTTTTTGAGTCACCTTAAAAGGCCTTGTTTTTACAAAGTGCTGCACACCCTCCTTCTGAAGAGCATGAAGGTGAATGCTAAGAGTTTTTGACTGTAGAGTACTTACAATAAAGTGAAGATTAAACACATCAGGGAAGAAAGTCAGCCCTGGCTCAGAATCTAAATAATTCAAGGGACTCGAGGGAATTTTAGCCAAAATTATTTCTGAGGGATTAGCCATCCAATTCACCCGCACCCCACTAGTGTAGTTTGTTTTTCAATATTCGCCATTAAAAGTGCTAAGGTCACAACACTGCTATGATCACCACTTCTGATCAATTCCTGAATATGATTTAAAACAAAGAAAAATTCACATTCAAAATAAATATATGGGGCTGGAAATGAATTGCATTATATAAGCTGTATTACCGACATGTAAAACATATTTACTCACAACAGTAGAAATGGGGGTGGAGCGTTGAGAGGTGTCTGTAAAGGACTAGATGACCCAGGGAAAGTGATGGGATATTCTCTTGGTTGCCATTTTGAATCCAGCCAGGGGGATAGTGATCAAAACAGTTTCCATCTGTTTAGTGGACTGTACAAAGAGTTCAGCAGTCTCTGTCATATGGAAACTGGACTATGGTCATAGCACAAAAGCCACATATTTAGCATTAACTGGCTCTTTCTGTAGCAGCATCAGCAAAGAAGGCAAGTACTGAACGGGCATGGAGAACATTCATCCCCAGAGGTGGTTTCCTCCAGTCATGACTGAAATACATTGGTAGAGCAATGTGAGGAAGTTTATACTGATGCTTCCTGCATTGTAGACCTACCCTGTGGATAAATGAAAAATTTCAGTTTCCTGGCCAATGAATTCAATACCTTACACAAGCAGAAATTCACATACAAAAATCCTATTACTTGGCACTGAAGCAATTTCACTTGGTTATCTAAGAAGCAAAATTTCTAAGTTTCTACCAGAAAATATCCACACTTCTGCTTAACATGGACAGGGATAGGAGAGTCAGAATGAGAATTTATCCAGATGTGATACGTTCTGAAAAGTCAAACCTTTTGATCAGCAGTTTTCAGGCTCACAACTGAGAGAACCTGGGAAGTGAGGGAGAGTAAACGGAAAAGTTGAGGGGCGTGGGGAGCTGGGACACATTAAAGGAGAAATAGTACGGAAAACAGGCTGTCCAAAACTGGAAGCAAGCACGTGCAATTTCATTTTTTCATACCTTTTGAAAATAAAGTAGTTGAACACTGGCCACAAAAAAGCCATGGAGAAGAATAGAGTGGGCACCTGTGTTAAAAGTGGACAGGTAGACCAATCAGACCTGACACTCAGAGCAATCTACCAGGGGGAAGGAGTTGGCAAGGAATAAATCATTGGAGACCTTAGATAGAGCAATCCCTGAATAGCAGGCTGATCTAAAACCAGATTGAAAACAATCAAATGCATTATACTTCTGTAAAAGGAAGAGAGCTGTATGGCAACCACCTGCTCAAGCAATTTGCAATAAAAGGACGTGAGGATGAAAATTGGGCAATTGTTACTAAGTAGCTGAGGATCCAGCTGACTTTTTTTTTTTTTTTTTACATACAGGAATAACAAAAACCCACTTAAAAGGCAGATGGAAAGATTCCAGGAACCAGGGAGAAATTGGCGATATTAGTTATAGGATTCATGAAAATGTGATGCAAATCTTTTAGGAGCCTAGAAGGAATATGGTTAAAAACCATTGAAATGGTTAAAAAATATTCACAAACCTTTTTTTATTAAAAGTATCTGTCATAAGTAACACAGAGAGAATATTATATGTGTGTTTCAATAAAAGATTAATATGAATTGCCTTAGTTTTAGTGGAGATAAATAGAGGAGGGCTGCCCTTTTCCATAATTCAGCACTTTATACCTAAACACAGTGTGATCATTATAAGATTTAGTTTTTCTCCATTTTCATATGGAGCAATGGATAACAGCCAGTCAGTATCTACAACTCAGCTGAGAATCACACCGCAAGAGGAGAAGCATAAACAAATCTTATTTATATTGGAGCTGCCAGCATTGAGAGCATCGAATCATCCCAATCAATCTTATTTTGGTGGTTTGGGATTTGAATTTTCAGATTTCAGACTTGCTGAAAAGCTTCTGTTTTTAAAGTAGCGTTTTAAGAAGATTGAAGGTGGAGAATTGATAGACAGCAAAATGGTTAGTAAAATGTTAAAATATTTGGTGTAAAAACCTTTATCAATCCCTACATGAATTCCCCTGACCTCCATGACCAAAGCCATTCTTCTCCCTACCTACATACATTGCCAGGGACGAAGTATGGAAAACAAGAATAACACCAATTTAGGGCTTGATTCTGAACCCCTTACTTACATTACTGAGCTGCTACTCCCATGCATGGTTCCAGTGAAGTCAATAGGATCACTCATGTGAGTACCTGCCCACCAGTGCATGGCAGAGGTTCACAGTCTAGCTCTAAAATAGTAGACACAGAAAGTAAAATTACATAGAGCCAGATTCTGAGACCAGGCTGAGTAGTATCCATGGGACAACTTGTGGAGTAGTATACCACACAGCTTGAGGAAGAGTCTTACAACCTGGCCCATTGTGTACTCTCCCAAATCAAAGAGACCAATGTCACATCAGAAATGTATGATAGAAATACTAAGGTAGTGTTACAGTTTAGGGAAGGGGCGCAAATCCCATCCATTACAGTGCACACATTATTTCTTTGGAAGCCAACGAAAACCTTCAGCATGCACCCAAAAGCAGAATTTAGTCCAAAGAAGCATCAGATACTGAGCTGCCCATATTAACTAAGATACCTTATTACAATATCCTACAAGGAGTGAGCAGAGCAAGAATTTAAAGCTACATCAGTAGCTTAAGTACCCTAATCCAGCACTAGAAATAAACATAAGGTTGCACATAATTTGTTCTTATTTTGTGCCATTCTCATATCTCAGTATTGTAAAAGAGAGATGTACAGGCACTGTGAGGCTGTTGCTTTCTATGTAAAGGACCGGTTACAGAGTAAGGAAGTGTGTGGTGGGGGAAGAAGGCTGAATAAGTGGTTTTACTTGATTCAAGTTGCTCAGACACTAAGGACAAACGTACTTATCGTTAATGCTCTAAGGAAGTATCACAATGTCTTGGTTGTATATTACATGTTTCTTACTCGGTCTAAAAATGTTCCCTTCATACCTTTAAAAAGAACAGATATGCACTGCAAAAGAATTGTGAGAACATGCAGCACCATTTCACATTAAACACAATGCAGGATTGGCTAAGGAATAAAGTGGTTCTACTTAAAATCAAAAACAACATTATGGATATATAATTTCACCAAACGTGCTGTGGGTGTTTTGCCTCCCCATTTCATTTCTGATTTATATAGGACTCCCTTCTCCACACATAGCAATAACCTTCTTGGGCCCCCTTGACTCATTGAAGCATAGTTCTATGCTTCTTCCTCTATTATGGCTGCACCCAGAATGGCTACACAGGGGAATCCTACAGTGTAAAGCAATGTAAGCAGCATATGATTACACAGCATCAAGTATTACATTTCCCTAGTGTAATCCATGGCTTTTTGGAGGGAGAATATGAAGTAGCCCAGCAAGTACTTCCTGTCTACCTTTTCAGGATCTACAGAATTGGGACCATGCAAAGAGTTCCCTTAGAAATATGTGACGAGTGTGTGAGGGGGTCACAGAGAAAGCACGAAGAGGCAGTATGGTCCAATAATAGGGCACCAAACTGAGATTCAGGAGACCTGAAGATTCCATGCTCTGACATGAGCTGCCGTGGGACCTTGGACAAGTTACTTCACCTTTTTGTGCCTGTTCCCCCTCCCACTCTTCTGTATTTTCTGCTCTTTGGTGCAGGTACTGTCGCTTACTATGTGTTTGTAAAGTGCCCAGCACTTGGGGGATCTGACCATTGCTGCGGCTTCTAAGGGTATGTCTACACAGCAACTAGACACCTGCGGCTGGTCCATGCCAGTCAACTTAGGTTTATGTGGCTCGGGCTGAGGGATTGCTTCATTGCTGTGCAGACTTCCAGTCTCAGGCTGGAGCCTGGGCTCTAGGACCCTGTGGGGTGGGAGGGTTGGCTGGCACCTGCCTACTGCTGGTTATCTTTGCAGTGTAGACATGCCCTAGGTGTAAGTGTAATACAAATAATAATAATAATATTTAACATTAGTGGAGCAGGAAAAAAAAGTGAAGCCTAGCAATCAAAAGGCGAGGGCTCTCTGCTGTACATGGGTGCACAGGGGATGGTAGGGCCTAGAGACAGTTTATTGCTAAGAGCCACACAGCAGAGTTATTTGATGTTATTCTCTTCCTGAGCTACAGGAAATCATAGGCACAGAGCACTTCTATGTGAAGCTTGCTAATGTCACACTGGAATTTCTGTTATCACTCATTAATTGTGCTGAACTCTGCTTAAATGAGGTAATGAAGTGTATCGCAATAGCTGTCATGATTAAGGAAAACGGCAAAGCAATGTCAATAGTTTACAATAACGTATTCCAGGAGCTGCTAGATATTTTATTGCCAGAAATATGAGCTGAAACCTACTTCACACTCTATCAGTGACTAAAACCCAATTGCTCAGAAGAATGTTAGTATTGTTAATATAGTGAGCAAAAATATCTGAAAATGCACCAGCAGATATTTACTGTTTTAACATACCAAGAGAAATCTAGCATTCATTGAATATTGTTGTCATTTAGTATTGCTAACATTTGTTTTACTTTTATCCTTTAAATTCATAGCCTTGTGTATTCTCTTCTGGAATACAAACTGCTTTTGATCTTTTAGTTTTAATCTACCCTCAGTCTCACTTTGTGGTAGAAGTCTAGTCAGAAAAAGGAAATACATATGAATAGTCACTGGCATCTAGTTGAGAAGTAAAATCATGATTTATAAAAAGTAAAATTGCACTTTGAAGTAGTTCTGATCCAGACTTTTAATCCTGAAATTGACTACTTAATCTAGAGGAAAACACAACCGTACTATCCAACAGTTCGATTCAAAATAGATCAGGAAGACAAGTGATATTCCTACACATTTCAAGTCTGTTTGTGTCAAAATGCCCCATCTCCGTTACTCTATCCTTGCACTTGGGGATGGAATGAAGGGTCAAGGGGGCATATGTGGCTCTAAACCATCTCCGTGCTTCTCATATTCTGGGGCAGTAAAGGGGCCCTACTAGGCCCCTAGTCCATATTTAGAGTGGCCTCAGGGCCCTGGGAGACAAGGCATAACCATAGATGTGTGCTTTCCAGCCCCACTCCAATACTCCAGGTGCTGGAACTTTTACATCAGTTCTACACCAGCTGGAGCAGCCTCCTGCAGAGGAAATATTCTCAAATTCTCCATGGCTGTTTCCATCATCTTTAAGGCCCCTTTTTAGTTCCAGAGTGGAGTAAAAGGGACCTGGGTGTAACTGACATTTGGCCCAATTATTCCATTTTCAGCAAACTCTCTCCTGATCAGTTAGCACAGCCTTGCTGTCCAGAAGGAGTCACTAGTGGACAGAAATCATTATTAAGAAAAAAGCAAAATAGCATCATTCCTAAAACATATTGCAGGCTTCTAGGAATGCTGCATACAACAAAATGACAAGAGCAACACAAATCTTATGTTATTCATCTGTAATAAATAGATACCTTGCCTCATGACACTCCCTGTGACCAATGTAGTCAGAGCGCAACAAGTGGTTCAAGTCATCCTCTCACCTAACTTCTTCTCTTAGGTGGTAAGTTAGACCTTTAAATATATGGAAACTTCATATATTGTACCAAGCCATGGGACCCAATCACTTTCCTAAATCCTAGTGCTGGCATTGTTGGCACACTGTTGCTGCTTATCCTGTTTAAAACCTAAACGGCCTATTTCTCTCACTTGTGCTAATACCAACATTGGGCCTGATTCGCCCTCCACTGCCTTGCACCTTTTGTAGTCATTTATAGCTGTGCAAAGTGGGCAAGAAATGGTACCAGATCAGAATGAGTGAATCTTACATACATTTTGTACTCCCTTTGCACAGGTGTCAATGATTACACAAGTTTCAAAGAAGTATAGAATCCAGGCTGCAGATTGCAATGGAGTTACGAAGACTGCAAAGAATCAGCCCTTAAGTGTTTCAATTCACTATATACTAAATGGCTCCTCTCTGGTTCCACAAGCAGTGACATTTCTCTAACTGTTAGTATCCTTTAAAAAATAGTGCAAAGATGTAAACTTCCTCATGTGTTCATGTAGGCCAAAAATGTATCTTTTCTCCATTGCTCCTTGGGAACAGAGGAAGTAATTACTTTTTAGTATCTTAGCCACTGAGCCATATGCTGAAATTAGTGAAACTGAGGATAAAATTAACAAGCATTATAATATATGGATCTGAATGCAAATGAAAGAGGAATTGATCAGAAGCAATCTTCCCTCTTCCCCCACCCAGTGTGTGCTGATGTCTTCTGAGTGAATGAAGAAAAGTCAGAATGTGTGAAACGTGATATAAAATAGACTGGAGACTCAAATCTTCACCCAGCCCCGGAAGATGGGAGATATAATTTGGCACAGGGAGCTCATTTCCCCCCTACTCCCACATTTTCCCATAGGAGGGAGGGGATAATAGATTTTAATTACATATCTTCTCAAGTATAGTAATGGCAATTGAGTTTACCACTGTACTAAGCCTCAAAACTATATGTTCAATGTCGTCAGAGATAAGTGTCTCTGGACAGATAAAAGTATAGACTATACATATATACACACACATTTAATATTAGATTGATTGCATTATTGAAGTTTGTACAAATCCTATATCTAGATTTGGACTATTCTATATACAGTGGCAGGTATGTTAGGCCTCTTGTACTCCATCTGACTTTCTCATCTGATGCATTTTGCAGACATCAGGAGAACTTCCATCTGGAAACACAAACGTATGTGTTTCATACAGAAGACAAATAAACTGATATCATTACACATTACCAGCACTCTTTCCTTGAAACCCTTATCATAACCTTAGTCCCAGATTTGGACCTTAGTGTCCAAAATATGGGGGTTAGCATGAAAACCTCCAAGCTTAGTTACCAGCTTGGACCTGGTACTTGCTGCCACCACCCAAAAAATTAGAGTGTTTTGGGGCACTCTGGTCCCCCTGAAAAACCTTCCCTGGGGACCCCAAGACCCAAATCCCTTGAGTCTCACAACAAAGGGAAATAATTTTTTTTCCCTTCCCCCCTCCAGGTGCTCCTGGAGAAATACACAGACACAAGCTCTGTGAATCCAAACAGAGTGACTCCCCCTCTCCGTTCCCAGTCCTGGAAACAAAAGCACTTTCCTCTTCACCCAGAGGGAATGCAAAATCAGGCTAGCAAATCCAAACACACAGATCTCCCCCTGATTTCTTCCTCCCACCAATTCCCTGGTGAGTACAGACTCAATTTCCCTGAGATTTCCCAGAAAAGAAAACTCCAACAGGTCTTAAAAGAAAGCTTTATACAAAAAAGAAAGAAAAAATACATACAAATGGTCTCTCTGTATTAAGGTGACAAAATACAGGGTCAATTGCTTAAAAGAATATTGAATAAACAGCCTTATTCAAAAAGAATACAAATCAAGAACTCCAGCACTTATATTCATGCAAATACCAAAGAAAAGAAACCATATAACTTACTATCTGATCTCTTTGTCCTTACACTTAGAAACAGAAGATTAGAAAACAGAAACTACTTCTCCAAAGCTCAGAGAAAGCAGGCAGACAGACAAAGACTCAAACACAAACTTCCCTCCACCCAGAGTTGAAAAAAATCCGGTTTCCTGATTGGTCCTCTGGTCAGGTGCTTCAGGTGAAAGAGACATTAACCCTTAGCTATCTGTTTATGACACGCCCCCCAAATTGCAGACAGTGGGGAAGCTCACTGGCGGCGATTTCCTTCTAGAACTTTAAAATAAACAGATTACTACAACACATGCACCTTTACATATACTACTAAGTATACAAATAACAGACTTCTACATTTTAAGAACACTTTTTAACTACTGAATTCTGGGAAACTCTCACGGGAGAGAGCATCAGCAACTTTGTTAGAAGCTCCTGTGATGTGTTGAATTTCAAAATCAAAATCTTGGAGAGCTAAACTCCAACAAAGAAGTTTCTTGTGTTCCCCTTGGCAGTATGAAGCCACTTTAGTGCAGCATGATCAGTTTGTAGTTGGAACCGCCGTCCCCAAACATATGGGCGTAGCTTTTCCAGGGCGTACACAATGGCATAGCATTCCTTTTCACTGACTGACCAGTGACTTTCCCTCTCAGACAGTTTCTTGCTGAGAAACACGACAGGATGGAAGTTGTGATCTGTTGCTTCCTGCATAAGCACGGCTCCTATACCACGCTCATATGCATCTGTGGTTACTAGGAATGGCTTGTCAAAGTTCGGGGCCCTGAGCACAGGGTCAGACATGAGCGTTGCCTTAAGTTGGGTAAAGGCCTTTTGACACTCATCAGTCCACTTAACGGCATTTGGCTGGGTCTTTTTGGTCAGGTTGGTCAATGGGGCAGCGATTTGGCTGTAGTGTGGTACAAATCGCCTGTAGTATCCGGCCAAGCCTAAGAAGGATTGGACCTGTGTCTTTGACCTTGGGACAGGCCACTTTTGGATAGCATCCACCTTGGCCTGTAGGGGGTTTATGGTTCCTCGACCCACCTGGTGCCCCAGGTAAGTCACTCTGTTTTGGCCTATTTGACACTTTTTGGCCTTAACAGTTAGTCCGGCCTGCCTGATGCGCTCAAAGACCTTTTCCAGGTGTAGTAGGTGTTCGGGCCAGGAGTCTGAAAAAATGGCCACATCATCGAGGTAGGCAACTGCAAATTCTCCCAGTCCAGCTAGTAGACCATCTACCAGCCTCTGGAAGGTGGCGGGTGCATTTCGAAGGCCGAAAGGAAGGACATTGAATTCATACACCCCCGCATGGGTGACGAATGCTGACCTCTCCTTGGCAGGTTCATCTAGCGGTACTTGCCAGTACCCCTTGGTTAAGTCTATTGTAGAGATGAACTGGGCACGTCCCAACTTCTCCAATAGCTCATTGGTGCATAGCATTGGATAGTTGTCCGGACGAGTTACTGCATTTAGCTTATGGTAGTCCACGCAAAAGCGTATTTCCCCATCTGGTTTGGGTACCAGAACCACTGGAGATGCCCATGCACTGGTAGATGAGCGGATTATACCCATCAGGAGAACTTCCGTCTGGAAACACAAACGTATGTGTTTCATACAGAAGACAAATAAACTGATATCATTACACATTACCAGCACTCTTTCCTTGAAACCCTTCATTCTGATTCTCTTCACAGAGCATGCCTAAATAATGCTAGATTAAAAAAATGTGAAAGAAAAAAAAATTATCTAGCAGCCATTCCTCTCCATCACAACCTATTACTGCATCACAACAATATGCAGGGGGTAAATTTCTGGCTGCACTGATAGTTTATATTGCATCACAACTGCACCAACACCTGCTAATTAACAGGGCTGTAAATTTACATTTTTTGCCAATTTTCTCAAGCACTTAGTCGTGATGTGTTAGCCTCCTAATTTTATTTTTCACTTATAGCATAAAAGGCTCCTAACTTGAAACATATTAGTGAAAGTAAATCTGTGCGGTAACTTCCACATAGAAAGAGCAAGAAAGAACACACCTAATCCCTCAAGCTGCTCTATGCAACATGGGGGTGGAGCCCTTTCAGATTGCTAATAATAACTCGATTCTCTGGCCAGTTCTGCATCAGCCCTGATGGTGTTTTCAGCAGCTCAAGGCTGTTTTAAACTCTTCCAGTTGGTAACAGTCTAGAAGGGACTGTAGCTAGGGGATTTCTGGAGCATAGTATACTCTGATCAAGCCCCAACCTCATTTTCAGCCTGCTCTTTATGCTGGGGCCAATAGAGTGAGATAAAATAGTAACTGGCTCTGCCAACTCTATGCCAACAAAAGTGTTTTTTTCCAGCCAAAGGAATTCTCCACAGGCTGGATACAGCCAGACTCGTCCCATTGCACCACCTTCACCTTAATGGAAAGGAGACAGAATCAAGTTATGTGCACACATCCAGGGGTGGGAAGGCGCATGAAGAGAGAAAATGGTGTACATCATATATTCTGTACCTTTAATTTAATCTCCAAATTAGCACTGTTCGCATTCCTAAACAAGAGAGATCTTAGCCCACGTCCAGACTAACCCGCCGTATCGGCGGGTTAAAATCGATTGCTCGGGGATCGATATATCGCGTCTAGTCTGGAAGCGATGTATCGATCCCCGAGCGCGCTTACATCGATTCCGGAACTCCATCAACCCGAACGGAGTTCCGGAATCGACACGGAGAGCCGCGGATATCGATCCCGCGTTGTCTGGACCGGTGAGTAACTCGATCTTAGAAATTCGACTTCAGCTACGTTATTCACGTAGCTGAAGTTGCATATCTAAGATCAATTTTCCTCCCCTAGTCTGGACGTGGCCTTAGTGATGGAGCTCCTTCTGGATAGATAAAGTCGTCTCTCTTTACAAGTTTCTCCTAATACCAGAGATTTTACTGGTTCCCCAGTAAAATGGAATCTCTTTCAAACCAATGAAAAACTGTTTCTTCTGGCTTGAAAGTTAAGTGCAAGCACCATAGATAAATTCAGTGCAAAATCAGCAACTACTGCTCTTCTCTGCTTCTTCTTTTTTTGGCTTGTAAGAAAATGAAATGAGCTAGCTGTTTCTATTGTATCGTCTTTCCTGATGTCACATCTGAAAAGGAGAGGCCAGAGATCAATGGTAAGAGTTGAGGCTGTAGTGTGAGTTGGACAACAGCAAACCGGATGTTGGAAAAAAGACAACAGCAGAGCAGAGAGAAAAACAAGGGTTGGTGAGAGGATGAGTATGTCTGGTCTTTCTACTACACTCACCATCATGACAGCAGCAGCCACATGGGCATGGGAGATGCTGTAATTATTACAGAAGCAGGACATATGAAGAAATCAGTGCCTATAAATTGTCAATTAGAAATCACTGGTTGACACTGCATATTTGTGCACTTGTGACATATTAAAGTGGATTTTAGCAGGAACTTGAAAGTTAAAGCTAATTAATCAAGAACCTCCTGTGTACAACAGTTGGAGAAAAATTAGCAAGGGCTTGATTCATAAGTAATTATGTGATATATAGAAAAGGCACTAGAGTTGTCTTAAAAGTGTGTGCATCTCTGTCCATTTCTGTTCTCCTTATAAACAGGAAAATGAAAATAAAGCTGGTTATTTGACACTGAGGGAAAACAAGAATTTTGAATATAACTATGACCCAAAAGATTTGAACTCAATATATATATTTTTAAATATTATGTATATGTCAAACGTTGTCTCCACTAGGCTAAATGGTCTTTGATTATATTAGTTATCTATGGGAACATGTGTGTGTTCTTTTGCTCTCTGGAGGGAGCCCATTTTGCTCCAGAAATTCAATAGAAACACATTAAGAATTTGTATATTTATTTGTTTCCCTAGGAATAGATTGTCCATTAAAAAGAGGTTGAGGAAATGTGTGCGCCATTTTAAGGTGAATAAGTGTATACCTCTGAGCTCAATACAGGGTTACTGGGCAAAACTGAAGGGCTTGTGACATCTAGGAGGTCAAACTAAATGATCTGATGGTCTCTTTTGGCCTAAAACAACAGTTATTTAAAAAGTTCAAGGCTTGGGCATAACAGAATCTGTGTACAGACTGATCTTCAAGAAGTTCAATTCACTTCTCTTTTTTTCTACCCTGATTACAGATCTCTGCCATGACACTAGTAAGTATAGCAATGGTTATTGCTTCTGTTATTATTGCTCTAGACATCTATTCATGATACTGATGCTGTCTAACAAAAAGCAAAAATGGAGCACTTTGAAGAAGTAATTCAGACGCAAGTTTTCTAACCTCATACAATCATAGAAAATATCCTTTCTAGCAGAAGAATGAAAACTGAAACATAATGGTAAATTGCCCTCATTTCCAAATTGACCTGGATTGACATATAGGAAACAGTCAATTTTTGAGTTTGCAAAGAGATTTAAATATGGAGACTTGAATGTCAGCCTGGAAATCACTTGATCAAAAATCAAACAAGAAAGGCAAAAGCATTTTCTAGTTGACATTCACCTGATCTTTCAATAAACAGCATAGAAAAGAGATCCTATATCATTGCCTTTTAATTTCCTTTTCCTCTAATGCACTTTCAGCTGTCTTGTGGTTGAGTAGAGGAGAGACAAGGTAGTAACATTCTAATCTTTAGAATGTATATATTTTATCAGCTGTCAAAAATCATCTAAAAATGTCAAGGAAAGAAAAATAAAAATGGTGCAAGACAATAACTAGTCAAAAAGTATTCTAAAAGCTAGTCTGCAATCACAGGAATCTTTGTAGATACCTGTGACTTTAAGAAGTACCTAATAAAGGATTAATTATGCTGGTGAAAAAAAACACTTCTCACCTAAGCAAATGTACATTTGGAAGCATAAACAAGAAAGTCAGTATTGCCAACTTGCAGAACATAATTTAACCAGACTTTAGCAGTCATCAGAATGAGAGACATTTAAAACAATTTGAATACGGATGTGGGATGTTCAGATGCCAGGAAGAAAAGAGTGAGCTTTATAGAATGTCTTGGAAATTATAGTTTATAAGTACAGTAGCTGATTCAAATATCTGCTCATATAGTATAGAGTTTAAACACACAAATTTAAATCACAAGGACTACAAAACATTCAACCCATCTGTCTCTTAGCTGCTTTCTTAGCAAATTCATAGCTGCTTTCCAATGGAGGTGGAAATTAATGCAGAACATCTGAATGGGAAATAAATGATGAAATCATGAGTGGAAAACAAAGGCTAACTTGGACCAGGTTTCAAGCCAGTATTCCATTTCCAATCAAAACTTTCAGTTAAAATTATGAGAACTGGGGCCTGGCTGTCCACTTCATTACACCAGTTTTACCCACTGTAACTACAATGAAATCACTGATCTGTATGAAATCAATGCTGCCAGCATGAAACCAGTGTAACAGATCTGAGACTCAGGCCCCAGGATTTAACATGTATAAATGGCTTCATGATTTGAAGTGACGTGATGTAACTCAAATCTGCAAGTAGCTAATAGTAACTGTTTGAGAAAATTCAACCTGAGCTGTAAGTAACAGGGCCAAATCTGCTTGCCTTAATCTGGCAAAACTTTCTTTGTCTTGGTTATAGTTTGTAGTGATCTCAGCTAGTGATTTGACGTCATACTTCTTTTTTGAAAGAAAAAAGAAAGAGCAGTTGTTAAAGTCCTGGAATCTCTCTAGATTTCTGTCCAGGATTTGAAATAACCAAAGAAGAAGTCTGCAAAGAATCTTCCCAGGATTTACACAGCAGTGTAAGATCCAATGAACTAGAATGGGACTTTGGGAGTTTAGTCAGTACTATGTGAACATACACGTAGTGCAGACATGATCAGTACACCTCTTAATTATGTTTCTAGGTGTAGTGATAGATCTATTCAGAACAAAATGTTAGTGAGCATTCTCGTGGCACCATTGCAAATGAGGAACAGCTGTATTAAAGTCAATAGAATTACACTGGAGTAAGTCAGATCAGAATCAAACCCAACGTAAGGAATTCATGAAAGCAAGAAGAAACTGTCAGAATTTAACATAGTGCAAGCAGCTGGCAGGCACTCTTCACCCATATACCTTTCTCCTGGCAAATTCTATCCTAATCTACAAAGCACCTCTGGTACTGATAGTCCAATCCCAACCTTACCTTAAGCCCAGACTTCCAACTATACCATCTGGTAGTTTTATGTGGACAAATAGGCACTAGTATCCAAATTCAGCCCTGATATCACTCCACTGAAGTAAAAAATACTATAGCAGCGATGAGTTTGCTCCTAGGATTATGGTGATGAAGGGAAAAAAGAGAAACAGGGTCTCTTTAATTTTTCAGTACAGTCAGAAATTTGTTTGCCTCTCCACTTTGAAATCATCACAATATGAGCAAGGAAGAAGAGAGATATTTCCCTTATTGTTCTCCTCTGTGAGAATAATTATAGTTGCTAGACTAGTGCACCCCTGCCCCCAGCCCTAGATATCTGGAAGTCCTGTCACTTCTGGATTAGCATTTTTAGAGAGATAAAAACATAAGAACGGCTATACTGGGTCAGAACAATGGTCCATCTAGCCCAGTTTCCTGTATTCTCACAGTGTCCAATGCCAGGGAATGCACAGAACAGATACTCATCAAGAGATCCATCCCCTGTTGCCCATTCCCAGCTTCTGACAAACAGAGGCTAGGGATACTTCAGAGTATGGTTTTGCATCTCAGCCAATCTGGTTAATAGCCATTGATGAACCTATCTAGTTCTTTTTTGAACCCTGTTATAGTCTTGGCTTTCACAATATTCTCTGGAAAAGAATTTCACAGGTTGACTGTACATTGTGTGATTAAATACTTCCTTTTGTTTGTTTTAAACTTGCTGTCTATTAATTTCATTTGGTGCCCCCTAGTTCTTTTGTTATGAGAAGGAGTAAATAACACTTCCTTATTTACCTTCTCCACACCAGTCATGATTTTATAGACCTCTATAATATCACCCCTTTCCAAGCTAAAAGTCCCAGCTTATTCATCTCTCCTCATAGGAAGCTGTTCCATACCCCTAATCATTTTTGTTGCCCTTTTTTTTACTACTTCCAATTCCAATGTAAATTTTTTGAGATGGGGCGACCAGATCTGTACACAGTATTCAAGATGTGGGCGTACCAGAGATTTATATAGAGACAATATGATATCTTATTATCTGTCCCTTTCCTAATGATTCCCAACATTCTGTTAGCTCTTTTGATTGCTGCTGCACATTGAGCGGATGTTGTCAGAGAACTATCCACATTGTCTCCAAAATCTCTATCTTAAGTGATATCAGCTAATTTAGACCTCATCCTTTTATATGTGTAGTTGGAATTATGTTTTCCAACATGCATTACTCTGCATTTATCAACACTGAATTTCATCTGCCATTGTGTTGCCCAGTCACTCAGTTTTGTGAGATCCCTTTGTAACTCTTCACAGTCTGCTTTGGACTTAACTATCTTAAGTAGTTTTGTATCATCTGCAAATTTGCCACCTCACTTTCTGGATCATTTATGAATAAGTTGAACAGTTCTGGTCCCAGTAATGACCTCTGGGGGACATCACTATTTAACCCTCTCCATTCTGAAAATTGACCATTTATATCTACCATTGGTTTCCTATCTTTTAACCAGTTATTGATCTCTGAGTGGACTTTCCCTCTTATCCCAGGACAGCCTACTTTGCTTAAGAGCCTTTGGTGAGGAACTTTTTCCAAGGTTTTCTGAAAATATAAGTATACTATATCCACTGGCTCACCCTTGTCCACATGCTTGTTGACCCCCTCAAAGAATTCTAGTAGATTGGCGAGGTATGCTTTCCCTTTACAAAAATTTGTTGACTCTTCCCCAACAAATCATGTTCATCTATGTGTCTGATAATTCTGTATAATTCTATAGTTTCAACCAATTTGCCTGGTACTGAGGTTAGGTTTATGGGCCTGTAATTGCTGGGATCGCCTCTGGAGCACAGTTGCCAACTTTCACATGGTAAATAAGCACTCCGACTTTCACAATAAGCTAAAAATCAAGCTAATCCCATTTCAAAACAAGGCCAAAAGAAGCCAATCCCTCAGAATCCCAACACTCTATGTGACTCAATCCCCCCGGCGTGCAGTCTGGGACTATGGTGGGCCCTCTGTGCACCCCTGACTCTCGCCCCCCAACCCTGCTTGCCCCCCCTTTGCCCCTGCTTGCCAGGAACCAATAAAAAAAAAAGAAGCAACAAGCTGCAAGCCAAACAAGCAACAAGCCAAAAACTAGCCAACAAGCAATTCACAAGCCAATTAAGCCAAAAACAAGCCCAATTTCTCTGTTTTTTTCTCAGGATTGGCATGTCTGCTCTGCAGACTTTTTTAAAAATTGGTGTCACATTAGCTATCCTTCAGTCATCTGGTACAGAAGCTGATTTAAATGATAGTTTACATACCACAGATAGTAACTCTGCAATTTCACATTTGAGTTCCTTCTGAACTCTTGGGTGAATACCATCTGGTCCTGGTGACTTATTACTGTTTAATTTATCAATTTGTTCCAAAACCGCTTCTAATGACACCTCAATCTGGGACAGTTCCTCAGATTTATCACCTAAAAAGAATGGTTCAGGTTTGGGAATCTCCCTCACATCCTCAACCATGAAGAATGATGCAAATAATTCATTTAGTTTCTCTGCAATGGTCTTATCTTCCTTGAGTGCTCCTTTAACATCTCAATCATCCAGTGGCCCCACGGGTTGTTTAGAAGGCTTCCTGCCTCTGATGGATTTAAAAATTCTTTTGCTGTTACTTTTTGAGTCTTTGGCTAGCTGTTCTTCAGATTCTTTTTTGGCCTTTCTAATTATATTTTTATACTTCATTTGCCAGAATTATGCTTCTTTCTATTTTCCTCAATTGGATTTAACATCCACTTTTTAAAAGAAACCTTTTTGCCTCTAACTGCTTATTTTATTTTGTTGTTCAGCCATGGTGGCACTTTTTGGTCCTCTTACTATGTTTTTTTAATTTGGCATATACATTTAAATTGAGCCTCTATTATGGTATCTTTAAAAAGTTTCCATGTAGTTTCTATGATCTTGAAGAAAAGGAAGCAGGAGCAGGAAAAAAATTGGCTACATCAGAGAGTCTATTTATGATTGCGTATGCTGAAGAGAAACAAGACAATAGCAAATAGCAGAGGGATATTTTCAGCCACATGCAAAACCCTATTAAATGTGTGAGAGTGAGATGTGACTTCCCCTAACAGCTGGTAAACAAGAAGTTCAGCAAGCTGGTTTTCAGTTCAGCATATCTTTACAGAGCCCACATTCCAGGAGCCATGCTGGTTCCTGCCCACTGGCCTGAGTGCTGAGCGTGACATGCTTCCCCATTCTTGTTTCTGGCCCGATGGAGAAAGCTGAATTACTGTGGCAACACAGGTTGGAGAAGTATATGTTCTTAGTATGGGAAAGATGGGTTAAGTCAGGAGGGATACTAAGTTAGTCCCACTTAGTATTCCAAACAGATACTACCAGAAACCAAAATACTTTTCCTTCCTCCACATCATAGTACTCACCTCCATCCTCAAGTGGCAACCCCACAACTAGAAATTAGGCTGTTCCCAAGTGACATTTCCCTAGTAATTAACCAGTTTGCTCAGGGTTAAAGACCTGAGGCCAAGACCCTGAACTGTGGATGAGATTCATTTGATGAAGCTCAGGAGTGGGAGGGTGTGTGCACAAAGCTATCTTTACTACACTATGATCCAGGGGCTGTTTGGCATAAATGTGTCATTGGGCCAGTTCCTTGCCTAAAATAAACCCCCCTTAGGACTGCTCTAATCTATGCCAGCTACCCGTGGTTGTAAGGCACCATTCCAACAGCTGATCATTGTCAGGGAATAAAAATACCTGGGCCATGCCCTCTGCGCCATCAGCGGGGGGTGGGGAAGTGGCATAGCAAGGGATTGCTACAGCAGCTCTGTGCCATCCCAACATTCCCCTATCAACATGAATACTCATGCTGTTAAGATGACCTTATGCTGCTTTATGCCTCTGAAAGATATAGCCTATACAATGCACTTTACAGTCAGTTATACTGTATGTTTGCCACTTCTACATGTCACATGGTAGCTGCTTGGTTTAGGGATGGTTTAGGGTGCAGATCCATTGTGAAGCAATAAAAAGTCTGCTTGACTTTAAGTAATATCCTTTCATCTTCCCAGCACCTTGCTGTATACTTTTCTAGAATATTTATTGTGCTGGTCCACAAAGGCAACAAGAAAAAGCTGCAACTTGTATGTTCAGCTACTGTGAACTATCAACAAATATTTTCACGAGTCACAGATTGTCAAGTTACCCAGTCACTTACTGTAACACTTTCTTGGAGTGTCCAGGACTGAGTTATCATGTTACGCTCCTGCCTCCAGTGAGGGGGAGTCTTTCTTGGGTGAGGTCCCTGACACTGACAACCCTTCAGCCACTCAAGCACTTTCCTCAGAGCTTTGCCAGCTCTTACTTTGCTTTTCAGGTTAACACTTAGTGAATCCCGAATTCCTCAGAAGCATCCCCCCTGTCACTGGACGCTCATGGTAGTTACCAGGTAAGCTGTCCCCAGAGAGACAGTGTACACACAGCTTGACTGGTACAATTCAGGATCAGGTCCTTTATAACAATACAACACTGGAATCTATAGTGAAAACAAACACAAGTTTATTTATAAGGATCAAGAGTTAAGAGATAGTGAGCAAGGATAGAAACAACAGGTTACTTGTGAAACAAAAATATAACACGCTTTTTAGGGCTTGTCTACATGTGAAATACTACAGCTGCACAGCTGCAGCCACTGTAGAGCTTCTGTGTAGACATCACTACAGTGACAGGAGTGCTTATCCCATTGGCATAGTTAATCCACCTCCTCGAGATACTGTAGGTAAGTTGACAAAAGAATTCTTCCATCCAGCTAGCACTGTCTACACCAGGGTTCGGTCAGGTCAACTATGTCACTCAGTGATGTGGATTTTTCACTGGGCCCACTTACCTTTTGAGTGTAGACCATGCCTTAGAGTCTAAACTTAGCTCTAATGGGCTAATATTCTTGTCAAAAGCAATTTTTCTACTAAAGCAATCTCCCAGTGTTACTAACCCAAATGTCCAGGATCCAACTTTCATGGAGGCAAAAACCACTGTCCTTTTTGCTTCCTCAGTGAAGGATAATGAATGTCTTTTTGCTTCTTCTTACAGTCCTAAAAACTCATTGTTTTCTCCCCCCAGGTAGGTCCCGTTCCTGTGGTACTGGCTCCAAGGTATCTTCCTATTCTTCTGTTTCTTTCACATTCCCCTGCTGACCTGTTTTTCCTGTTGACTTCTGAATGTAAATAGGGCTTTTGTTTTGTTTTACACAATGGCTTTACAATGCTTAATCTATATATGAACATAGACAGACAATGGAAAAATACATCCCTTCATCTGGCAAAACCATTGTTTCATCTCCTCTCGGGAGTAACATATTAATACAAACTATAAGGACATATTTTCAGAATATAGACATAACTTTTAAAATAGAATCAGTACATATGCTTCATAATAATATTAATGACCAGCATGGTCCTGACTTTCATCTAAGATTTCACACAACATTCTTTATAGATAAATACTATGACAGCAAAGTGTCAGGTGTAGCCGTTACAGAACAGTGAACCTTTGGCCAGTTGTCAATGAGGGTCTCCTAGACTCAGACCCATAAGTATATTTATGACACCTTCAAGTAGCCAAATGGGCTGGATTCTTTCAGTGCTGTATATATCAATCTCTACTACAAAGTAAAAACATGAACTGGTAAGTCACTGACTTTTAGATAAAAATGGTAATTAACAATAAGGATCAGATCCTCAGCTGGTGTAAAACTTCATTGAGGCCAAGGGGGCTCCGCTGCCCTATATCTCCTGAAGATGTGACCCTAAATTCTTTTGCTAAGACTTACTCTGTTCCAACTGTTGTAAAGTTTTCTTGTCCGTATTTGTTTTGTTTTGTTTTTTGTTAAACATGCTAAAGAACAAATGTGAATTTACCTGCATAATAATTAAAATTACAGGAATAATTTTACAAAAAACACACAAATATTTAATATTCAATGTACTGAATCTTCTACAAACAATTTCATGCCTTGTTTTCCAGCTATAAGTTGCTACAATGGATACCTTCATGAAGCATGAAGTAAATCTCCTGTGTTAAGCATTCATTATATGCTCTCTTTCTAAATTTCTTTGACCATCACAACACCTCTTTGATGTCCCAGCATTTTTACATTTCAAAGACTAAGATAACAATGTGATTTAAGAAGACTGGAGGGGGATAAAAACAGAATGCATGCCTATAGTGTACTTCAAGGAAACTGTATTTTCTAACACAATTTCAGCATATAAGTTCAATTGTCAGCTTCGGTTTTGATTAGGTTTGGATTTTTTTAGAAAAATGAAACAAAGGTCATGCAAATCACTATTAGTAAGTGAAAGAACAATATCCTTGCAGATCATCAGTTGCATTTTTGGTTTTCAGATCAATGGGATTGTGACAGTGTAATGAAATTGTTTCATTTCACCTCACCTCAATTCTTCACAGGCACCAGGATGAAAGGAATTCTGCTAACAGAAGGGAGATTCTTCCTTTCCATACAATGCTCAAGTGGACTTTATGGAGCTGGACTCAAGACCTTAAGCAAAAGGAGAGATTTGGTAATATAGAAGAGATGGGAATATGTATTTAAAAGAGATTCATACACATATGTTCTGTACATATAGCAATACACACATGCAGTTTATGGTATGTACTATCTATATAATGTATTTATTTACAAATTAATTTCTGTTGGATTTCTCTGATATATCTAAAAATAAAAGGAATCTTTTTTCCACATTGTTGGGAGAGGTGTTTGTGTTTGATTCCCATTAAAGCTAATGAGAATGAATATATACAAATCCCTCATACATCAGTGAGATGTATACTGTTAACTCTCTGTTAATTCTCTGTATAGTTTCTTGGTACCATGGTAGCCAGCCATACATGTTTCAGCTGATTCCAAATCTGGTGTCGAACAAGATAGAGAAAAATTATACAGTACCGCATATTACATTTGTTTGAAGTACAGAGTAATTAGCATTGACATACATATAACAGTTTACAAAAGTATTTCATTTTCATTGAAGATTTACAAAAAGGGGAGGAAAAAATCCAGACTTGTCAAATTGACTGGCTTTGCTTATGTATCCAACATCGGTAGTGATAAAAGATTTTTCAACGTCCAAAATTTTACTCTACAGACTGTACCCATATTTTGGTCAAATTGTTAATAAACTGATCTTAATGCCTGCCATTATGTGTGGGGACAATAGATGTCATTTAGAAGTCTATTTGATATGCAGACATGATCAGCTTGTTAGACATCTATTACATCAACTATCAGCACTTAATTGCAGGCATGAAAACAGAGTCCTTATTTAAAATTAGACCCTTTATCTAATCATTGGCTACCATGGTGTATACTCTGTTCAGCAGTCACTACTATGGAGTTAGAATGCATGCAGGTTGGTGTCAAACCTAGAAAGATCTTTAATCATTTATGTGGTATGTGCTTGGAAAGTGGCACATTCCATTCATACTGTCCCACACAGCACCACATCCACATGGTTTGTATATTTATGTAGAGAGTGATTAAACATGACTAGCACAGATTTCACTGAAAATTAAGACTTGTATGTAGGATCCCAAACGAAGGCCAGGTCTACCCAAGAAACTTTTGCCGGTATCGTAATGTCAGTTAGGAGTGTGCTTTGTTTTAATGACATTTCTAGATCATGAAAAGCCCTAGTATAGAAACAGCATAAAAATGCTCTTGCTGGAAAAACTTATTTCACCATGCTGGCAAATCTTTTCTAGTGTAGACTAGACTGAAGAAACAAATATACATCATACTATAGCTGTGAAAAAGTACACTTCAATCTATGTTGGCTCCATCACCATAGTATTTCAGTGTCTTACATTTACTAATGTATTTTAGCCTGTCAATACATACCTCTCAAACATGTATCATTCTGAGTCATTTTAGTACCAAAGTAACCATCATTCCACAAGACAATTAAGACGATTGTGAGCCAAACATTGCCTCAGAACCTGAGAAATCTGATCTGAAGACATCTTTGTTTTGTCTGTCAGAATTACACCACATTCACTGTAAACTGAATCTCATTTCATTAAGCATCTAGTTCATCCCCTCGTAAACTTTCTACAGAAGAATTCCAATTAGGCTGAATTTCTCATATTTAGTCTCATCAATTTCTATTAAAGTCTCAACAATATCAGTTGAACTATTTTTGCTATGTCACCAGGAAAAAAAGACACATTCCTTTTGAAAGGATTATGACCCTGCCTTGTTGAATAACCCAGGAACAGGCTGGTTTTAAAACTTCAAACTTGCCATGGACTTACAGTTCAATGTAGCTTTCCTGGAAATCGCTGGAGCTTTGGCTTTCAAAGGCATATAGTACTGGGACCCTGAATGTAAATGAAGACAAGATTCGTTATCATGTTTGAAGAAATTTTGTTCACTGGTAAAAGCTATATGGGACTGAACAAGATTTAAAGATCTATTCATTCAAATATAGATATATTTGGCTATTTCTTTCCCGATACAAGCACACTCTTTGCAAAAAGATGCACAAAACAAACACAAGATAAGCTAGACAACAGGTCCTGAAAACAATTAATCGTTGTAGCGAAAACTGAAATTTCATCTGTGTCATGCAATATCTTAATATGTTTATTATTTAGTGCTCTTGTCTGTTATACCAGATGAACAATTAAAAAGAAACAGTAAATACATTATTTTACATTCCTTAGATATTTTAGAGTGTGTGTGTTGTTGTTTGTGAATATATATATATAATTTGGGAATTCTCATTCTATTGATTATCAGACTTTTACTCCTGCACGATTTAGGAACTGAATGTTGTATATTTCATCCGAGGGGAAATTGCCTAGATATTCAGGATGATCTGAAATTTGAACAAAGACCTCTACATTATGAAGTATTAACAACGTGTGTAGTGGAAACATACAAGCAAACACAAAGGTAACTTTTTAATAATTTTCTAGAACTGTATTCATTAACATGGATAAAATCAACCAGTAGCATGTTTCCAATATATATTGCATTTCCAAAATGTGACTCTTTTACATTAACTGATCTCCTCGGGGGGCGTGTGTGTGTGTGTGTGCGTGCGTGCATGCGTGCGTGCATTCCTCAGGTGGGTAACCTGACTGGTATGAAAATGTTTTTGTACATTTAGGTTTTCTAAAGAGAAGAATAACAGTCTGTCTTTACCCTAAAATTCAAATAAGCAGTTTAATAATAGATTACACTGCTCTACAGTCAAAATGCTTCTGAAATAAATGTAGTCCAGCTTTATTAATTCTGGGTCACTGAGAATGAAAATGATGCTCAAAATTGTTGATTGGCTCTAGTTTTCAAGATATGCTATTGGGTCAGTATATACGACCCTTGACTTGGGAATGGCGGAGGATAAGTGAGTTCTAAAGGGAAGGGATCTCAATTTAAACCAGAAATGACTAAAATACATCTTTGACTGGATCTATAAATAAATCTATGACTGGGTTTGGACAGTACTTGCTTTTTAGGCAAAACAATGAATGATGCAATCTGAAGGTGGTATTGCATCATACATGATATGAATTGCATCATGTTATTCCTAGAAGTCATGGATGATGCAATCATAATGAAGCTTACATCACTCTACTGAACAAATTGCCCTATATCAGCTCTAGAAATCATACAGTGTCCTGCTCTCTTATTTGTCAGTGTTTGATTTTGCAAAGGGACACATTTCTGTTTAGCCAACGTGAGCAGAGATGCCTCGTACTTGTGTGAATAGTGCAGATAACTTCTGCTATGTTTGTGGTGAAGTGACTTTTGCATCACAAAAGCGCAGTATAACCACTATGGTTAAGAAAGCCTATCACCTTTATTTTGGCTGCAAAATTGGAGATCAGGACAAGAGGTGGGCCCCACACATATGCTGCAACACTTGTGCAACAAATCTTCGCTAGTGGTTGAATAGGAAAAGGAAATCTATGCCTTTTGCAGTGCCAATGATTTGGAGAGAGCCAACAGATCATACCAGCAATTGTTACTTCTGCATGGTGCCTCCAGTTGGGAAAGGTGTGTCAAAGAAGAAAAAGTGGACTGTGCGTTATCCAAACATTCCATCAGCTATACACCCAGTACCCCACGGAGAAGGACTGCCGGTTCCTGATGCACCAGAATCATTCTCACTTGAGTCAGACGAGAAAGAGGAAGAGGATGAAACTTTTGGTCCTGAACCATCAATGTCACAGGACCCACATTTTCTCCCATCCTCCTCCTCTGAACCACACTTCATAACACAAGGTGAACTGACTGACCTTGTCAGGGATTTGGAACTACCCAAGAGTAAGGCAGAGCTGTTGGGCTCCAGACTATATATAACCCTTTTGCTGATTTTTAAGTGTTACATAAACAGGACAGGTGAAATATTATCATGTAAAGCAACCATAAACACATGAAAAGACCTAGGTTTACAATTTATGATTAAAACTCTACTATCTACACAATACACATAGACATAAAATGTAAAAACTTAAATATCTTAGAAACAGTAGCCAATCAGTTGTTTTAATTGTCATATTTGAATTCAGTACATCAAAATACATAATAAATAGCACATTTTATCTCTGAAGCAGAAGACTTCTCAAAAATTGTAGACCAGTGTTACAGGCAAAAGGCATGGCAAAATGCACAAGAGATTGATCAAAGTTTAATCATGCCAAAACAAAGTTAAGACAACAAGAAACTATACAGTAGGTTTATTATTCAATGCAGCATTCCCAGGAAATAGTTTTGTGTCAACAAACCTTTTGTTTCAAATGCAAAATGATTGTTTCCCTCTAAAAATGCCCTCATGGCTTGGGGGATGGTAGTTCCACATGGTGATGAATTGTTTCTATTCAAATTTTCACAAACATGCCCATAACTGGCCAAACAAATTTTATCAAGGAACCTGCTGTTCCTTGCACAGATGAGCTTCCAGCTGGCATGAACAGAAATTTGGGGTGTGCAAGGAATACAAGATCTGAAAAAGCATGGATCATCTGGTGGTTAAGACTGAGAAGATATTGGTTAAATTCCTGGCTCTTCCACAGTCGTAAGGTCTCTGTGCCTCAGTTCCCCATCAGTAAAATGGGCATAATAATATTTCCTTTCTCCCACCCTTTATCTGTTTTGTTTACTTAGGTAAAAAGTTCTTTGTAGCAAGGACTTCCTCTCACTGTGTGTCTGCACATCACCTGCAGTAATGGGTAATCTCAATGGGAGGTTCTGAGCTCTACCATAATATTGATAAAACAACCAAAATAACAATCTGTTTTTAATTGCCTGGGCTATGATAGGTGGGAAATTTTCCTTCAGAGAATGGTAAGTAAGAAACCCCAGATGAGAACAATCTTCTGCCTGTTTTTGTAGGTTTGTTTTTGTTTAATAATGAGTTTGGGTCTTCCATAAAGACAGTTATATTTCCATCTGTTTCTGCACAGTCTTAAGCTGGTTCAAAGGACAGCCAACATTTTGTGGTACAGTACAATTAATGATTTAGTGGGTTCAAATTGAGTCGTTCTTTTACTGCCATTATCTGGTTTTCACATTAAATGTTTCTATCCTTGAAGCAGCAGTTATGTTGTTGCTAATGCAGCAAGAATGGGACTGGCAAAACAAGAGAAAACAGTCATTAACTTTAAACGGGGTGAAACCAAAATTAAATAAGAAGTCATTTTTCTGTTTTTAAAGTGATTTCCTCAGTACTGTGTTGAAGTGATTTCATTCCTATATAACTGGTGCAGTTTTACAACAATCATAACATTAAACCAGAATCCATTTCATTTTGATCACATAAAAACTTGAGGTGAGACTAAAGAGTAGGGGGAACACTGAGTCCTAAGTTCCTAGCACATGTTTCATACACTGTAAAAACTAAACTGTATCTTTATGGCTGAAGGTGAAGAAAGTTAAAAATAGGAAAGTT
Source organism: Gopherus flavomarginatus (assembly GCF_025201925.1). Classification (NCBI taxonomy): domain Eukaryota; kingdom Metazoa; phylum Chordata; order Testudines; family Testudinidae; genus Gopherus; species Gopherus flavomarginatus. The sequence goes on from NC_066621.1 coordinate 56,573,678, forward strand.
AACAGGAAGTCAAGCTAGAATAAGCGGTATCCCATTCACACTACTGCAAATATAATATCCCTTTGTACTTGGTCTGTTATTATATTTACATTATGCTTTTAAAATGAATACATATAGAACCATATTATTCATTTGCAACAGAAACTGGGCTGAGGCAACGTATGGAGAGGAAATACCTGCTACCTATCTCTTCCCATGGCTGACAGTAAAAATATCCATTATCTGTTGGTAGACTATTTAGTTAAAAAAATGTTATTTTGAGAGTTCAAATTGGATTTTAGGATGAAGTGCCTCCAAGCTGCTCTTTATTTATTTGGTATTAACCATGTTTTCTGGAAAGGTTTTGTTTAAATACCATTTATGGTATTTTTCTGAGTTCCTTGGTTTGACAGCACATAAGGACAGAGTAACACTCAACTAGTTATTTTGGCACCAAGTGCAAGGAAAACATATCATGGATAAACCATTAATTTCCTGGTTTAGCCATCATCATAATAATTAACGATAGGCAAAAAGATTTGAAGAAATGTTGGTGCTTCCTAATATATGGCATTTTGAAGCATGCAATGCAATCTATAAAAGCAACAAAACCAGCACCTGGAGTTGCCCATCTCCCCACCACACCAAACAGCCAGTGAGCAGTAATGTAAGAAACAAAACTTTCATCATCTAAGGCCCTTCAGAAGTCCTTCAGCCCACAAAACCCCCCAAAATCACACAGCCACCGCTTTCCATCAGATCTCAGTCCACCACCACTCATATATTGGTACCACTCGCAAACATCCACTTAAATACATGGACTTGTCAGGAAACCCTGAAGGTCAGGAAATTTGTACTAATCCAGGGCAAGGTTCCAAAACAAAGACCCTTCACACAGAATGCTCAGCCAGTAACTTCCTCTCTTACAAACTGAGAGAATTCTAACATGAGCTCCTCTGCTGTTTATCTCTAATGGAGCAGTATGGGTTCAGGGAAAGATGAGGTATCTCTTTTAGGGAGGCCCAAACCTGTTTTGACTTTATAAATCAAAAACAATACCTGAAGCCTCACCATAAGCCAATAGGCACCTAAGAACAAATCCAAGAGCACTATACTCACAAAGACATGCTTCACTTAGCAAGCAAGCATACTGCACATCACTTCAGTTTCTGGATGGGTTTAAGGCATAAAAGTACATTGCAATAACTTAATCTCAAGGTGACAGGAGTACTGAAGAGAGTAGCAAGGTCTGAAATCAGAGAAATAGTAAAAACTTCCTGACCAGAAAGACATGGGAAAAGCACCTTCGTTACTGCTTCTATTAGATCATCTAACAGCAATTGAGAGTTTAACAAGTCACCCAGATTGTGAGTTCCAGTGGCCACTGGTAGACACATACCTTCAATCTTGACAATATTTTCTGGTTGCTTCCCACACCTGCCTTTGTTGTCCCAGTTGTACTTAGCTTGAACTGCCTTCCACCAATTTGCCCTCATCCAGGTACAGCGTCAAACAGACACTGATAGTTGCTCAACTATACACTTGGTTCAGATGAAAAGGTCATACAATATACCAGAAACAGCATAACCCATGGCCTCCTCACTACCCCTCCCAAACCCCCATATTTATGCTGAATAAGAGAAGTGACAAAATGGAGTCCTACACAAAGAAAGACAGAAAAGCAATAGTCCCAAAGTTACTGATCTGAAATCACTTCTACTCCTACTAGGGTCCAGAGGCAAGTTAAAAACATCTTATGAACAATTCTACCAAAGGCAGGCAATAATCTTTAGCATGCACAACTTAACTTTTTCCATTGCCAGGAGAACTCTTGGTGCTGCTTTAAAATCTCTTTCCCATCGGTTGTAAACCAATATTGACAAGTGTTAAGAAAGTCTGAATCATTCACACACTCTGAAAGGTGTTTCACCAGAACTTCTTCTGCAAGGTGCATGAATGCTTTCTCTCAGGCCATGTCTACACTTAACTGGGGATCCACACTTCTGCAATTGATGCAACAGGGGTCGATTTAGCAGGTCTGAATTAAGACCCGCTAAATCAACTGCAGAGTGCTCTCCCATCTACTCTGGTACTTCATCAGAATGAGAGGAGTAAGGTAAGTTGACGGAAGAGCATCTCCCATCGATGCAGCGCGAGGTAGACACCGCAGTAAGTTGATCCAAGCTATGTCGACTGTAACTTAGGTTGACTTACCCCTGTAGTGTAGACAAGGCCTTAGATCCATTACGTTAAAGAAATAAAGGTCACCTCATATATTAAGGGCACTTTCATAAATAATGATGTAAAGGGTTAATAAATTATTAATAGTTTAAATAAATTGTGACTCAATTGTTATAGATCAAGGTGAGCAAACTTTTTGGCCTGAAGGCTGCATCAGGTTTCAAAAATTGTATGGAGGGCCGATTAGGGGAGAGGGTTGTGGCCCAGTCCCCACCCCCTATCTGCCCCCCCCTCCCAGGACTCCTGCCCCATCCAACCCTCCACCCCTCTTCCCTGACAGCCTCTCTGGGACGCCTGCCCCATCCACACACCCGCTCCCTGTCTCCTAGCCATCCCCGGACCCTCAACCCTGACTGCCCTCCGCCGCCCCATCCAACCCTTCCTCTCATTCCTGGTGGGACCCCTGCCCCATCCAGCCACCCCTTCTCCCTGTCCCCTAACTATCCCCCTGGGACCCTCTGCCCTCATTCAACTGCCTATTCCCCCCAGCTGTCCTGACCCCTATTCACACCGCTATCCCATGATCACCACCCCGAACTCCCTTGCCCTCTATCCAACCCCCCCACTGCCTGCCCCTGGAGCCTGGCCACGCCACTGCCGCCACCACCATGCAGCTCAGAGCACCGGGTCAGACCGGGCTCTGTAGCTGCGCTGCCCCAGCAGCTCACAGCCCCACCGCCCAGAGCATTGCGCCAGCAGTGCAGCAAGCCAGCTGAGGCTGCGGGGGAGGGGGAACAGCAGGGAAGGGGCCGGGGCTAGCCTCCCGGGCCAGGAGCTCAGGGGCTGGGCACGACAATCCTGTGGGCCAGATGTGGCCACAGACTGTAGCTTGCCCGCCTCTGTTATAGATTGTTACAGAGGCCAAAAGATCAATACGGTGCTTTAACTATACATTGATAACACCTTCTTCTGATGAGCATTGCCCTTCTGTAACACATACTAAACTTGTCGGTACTATGCTCATGCCATGTATCAATCACTTATTAATCCCTTATAAACTACTACTAACTAGACCCTTAATATAAAGTGTAACATAGAATACACAGATGTTTTATCATTGAACATTCTTCTGATCATTTACTGAGAACTGGAATTCCTTGGAGCACAGACAATGGTTTTCTCTGTCTCTTGTCCAAAAGCAAACACACTGTCAGTGCTTACCAAATAATAATACAAATACTTTTAAAAATGTGAAATATACGGCAAATGGGAATGCATGTACATGCAACAAAGGAATTCTTTTTCACTTGAGTGAATTAATAATTTCTTATTTTCATCCCATTTGACTAGGCAGTATGTTTGTTCCCTAGGAAAGTACAGGATTATTTTCTTTTCCGGCATTTGTACACACACACACACACACACACACACACACACACACACACACACACACACACACACACACACACACACACACACACACACACACACACACCTAATTAGTTATTTTTTTCCACTTATTTTTTTAAAATGTGTCCAACCTGTAGTTTTTCTTCTCATTCCACTTAGTCACTTTGTACATAAATGCATTCTCAATGTTTTCACAGCTGCTCAGAAGGTGTTGATTCTTAGTGCCAACTCATTCACTCATCTTAACATAATCACCGTCTTTTAATGAAACAGTTAACATGAGACTGAGACTATCATTTTGCTGATAGGGTCCCATAGCTGACAGAGTGAGAGGTGATAGTGGTGTAATTACCAGGCCTGATACACTTTGTTCACTTTTTCCCCACCTTTTTACGCAAATGAGGCAGTGTTGTGCAATGTCAACAATCAAAATGGAAATGAAGGCAGCGTGAAGACCCAGGTGAGTAATTACTAGGGGCTGCAGACCTGTGACTGCTCCCAGAGCGCCAAGGCTGACAAGGTGCAGATTGTTTTTATCTCTTGGTGTGAACCAGACTGACTTGCTGTTGATAGATCCAGGTGGCAATATTAATTAAAATACCAGCAGGAGTAAGTTCAACTCTCCACAATGCGTTATCCTTTTCTTTGGGGAAGCCTATTTGTTCTGGAAAATTCCCTTTTGAATTCTTCCCTATTGATATTGAAAAATACAATATAGCCTGGGCAGTGAAAGCCTATAATAAACACAGAGAAGGGTTTGTTATCAGCTTTAGTTTTAACATTTCCAACTCTGAATCCTAGAATGGATCTATATTGTCCTTTCTTTGCACAATCTGAAATGAAAGTAAAACTCATCTGATTTTTCAGTTCTGAGGGTGGAGATTAAATTAGTCTGTCTGAAACAGTTTTAGACCATGAACCTTTCATAAAACCTAGAAGTATGATTTGCTGTATCTGGCTGGGTACCAATCTCTTTTAAGAGGTTGAAATGTGAAGATTTATTGTGAAACTTCATTCCAGAAGTCACATGGTGTAAATTACAATAGAACTGCCAATCAGAAGGGAGGGTCATAATGCTACTGGGAATCAAATACTCAAAGTGAAATTTATGCTGGTAGAGGTGGTCAGCACAGGACTGTTACTGTATCAGCCCAGCATTGGGACATGGAGCAAGGCCTCTGCATTCCCTGACTGAAACAGTTAGGTCTCCAGGACAACTCTGATTAGGCTGGCGAAGAAGAGAGTTTTGGGGGTGGGATCACACAATCTATATTTCTCTGAAATCTCTTCATAGATAGCACAGAAAAGCAGCTGCTCCTATTCCAGCCAGTAGGGTTAAATGGTAGCCACAGAGGCCTTGTTCACACTAATGTTTTTCTAAAAATCACTGGTGACCCTCCACTGATGGTAACAATGGTAGGTTCATTTGTGTAGACAGGTGGCTGGCAGCCATGACCATGTTAAAGCACAATGTCATCAAAGGAGGCTATAAAAAAAAAGACATGTCGATTAAAACAGAGGAGCCTTGTCACATTTCTGCTTCCCACCATTTCTACCTCTAGCAGAGCTGAATCAGCTGTAGTGCTGTGATGGGAAATGTTTGGGAAGATGCTAGTATACACATCGCCCACAGGGCTATGTTACATTTCCACTAACTGTCCATTGGATGAGGGAGCAAATTCTGTCACCATACCAGTGTATTTCTCTAGGTAAGGCCCCATTAGTCTAGCTTTATGCAGGGAACAGTGAATTTCACAAGGAGAGAGACTAAGCCAATAACTTCACAAAGACTTGTGCATTCACATCAGCCAGGGCTGCTAATCCCATGAGATCACAAAAGCTTGTGCCTTGGCATTGTTGCAGTGAGACAGAGAAGATAACAGCAAACTAGAGCCTGTAAGTTTGAAGTAGCCTCTCTCTTGACATCAGAACATCAAACTAAAAGTGCTGAGCCAGGAAACTCAGATCTCTATTACTTTTACATCAGAGCAAGATTCTGAGATAGTAACCTTAGAAACTTCCATCTTAATCAGTCCAGCAATCCTGAATGACCTCAAGCAGGTTTGTATTTTGACATCAACCCAGCAAGGAATTAGCGTTGAGCTAATCATTTTACAGAGGCTTGTGACTTGATTTGCTGAGCAGAAACTAAAGTAAGTGGGAGCATGTGGAAGTGCAGCTTCTCCTCTTTTGCAAATTAATAAACAAACAAACAAGTAGACTGCTGGTATAATAAGGACTCATCAGGCAGGAGAATATGAAGTGCACTCAGCAGGAGAAATTTTATAAGGTTTCAAGTAGAGCTGGTCCAAAATTTTCCATCAAAATTGTTTTTCATTGTTTCAATGAAAAGTAAACATTTCCTACACATACACCCCAACAAAAAAAACCAAACCAAACCCAAACCCTCTACCAACCTTGTCATAACATTTCCTCCCAGATCTAGATCTTAGCGTCCAAAATATGGGTGTTAGCATGAAAACCTCCAAGCTTAGTTACCAGCTTGGACCTGGTATCGCTGCCACCAGCTAGGAATTATACAGTACCTAGTTCACTGTGGTCTCCCCAAAACCTGCCCTTGGGGACCCCCAGACTCAGATGCCTTGAGTCTTACAACAAAGAGAAATAACCCCCTCCTTGTTTCCTTGTTACTTCCTCCCAGGCTCCCCTCCCTGGACGACCCTGGGAGATTCCCTGCTTCCAGTCCTGGAAACACAAGTACCGAGAGATCTAATCTCTCTCCCCCCTCACCCAGAGGGTATGCAAGGTCAGGCTTAGTAAATCTAACACAAAGAGATTTTCCCCCGACTTCTTCCTCCCACCAATTCCATTGGTGAACTGCAGACTCAATTCCCTTGAGTCCCCACTAAAGAAAAACTCCAACAGGTCTTAAAAAGAAAGCTTTATATAAAAAAGAAAGAAAAAAGGACATAAAATGATCTCTGTATTAAGGTGACAATATACAGGGTCAATTGCTTAAAGGAAAAAAATGAATAAACAGCCTTATCCAAAAAGAATACAATTTAACACATTCCAGCAACTACACATATGTAAATACAAAAAAAAAACAATATAAACCTATTGTCTTACTATCCTTGTACTTACAACTTGGAAACAGAAGATCAGAAAGCCAGGAGATAGAAAGATCACTCTCGCAGATGAAAAAAGAAAAGACCAAGAACAAAGGACTCACACCCAAAACTTCCCTCCACCCAGATTTGAAAAAGTCTTGTTTCCTGATTGGTCCTCCGGTCAGGTGTTTGGTTCCCTGTGTTAACCCTTTACAGGTAAAAGAACATTAACCCTTAGCTATCTGTTTATGACACGCCCCCCAAATTGCAGACAGTGGGGAACCTCACTGGTGGCGATTTCCTCCTAGAACTTTAAAATAAACAGATTAATACAACACATGCACCTTTACATATACCACTAAGTATATAACTAACAGACTTTTACATTTTAAGAACACTTTTTAACTACTGGATTCTGGGAAACTCTCACGGGAGAGAGCATCAGCTACTTTGTTAGAAGCTCCTGAAATGTGCTGAATTTCAAAATCAAAATCTTGGAGAGCTAATCTCCAACGAAGAAGTTTCTTGTTGTTCCCCTTGGCAGTATGAAGCCACTTTAGCACAGCATGGTCAGTTTGTAGCTGGAACCGCCGTCCCCAAAAATATGGGCGTAGCTTTTCCAGGGCGTACACAATGGCGTAGCATTCCTTTTCACTGACTGACCAGTGACTTTCCCTCTCAGACAGTTTCTTGCTGAGAAACACGACAGGATGGAAGTTGTGATCCGTTGCTTCCTGCATGAGAACTGCTCCTATACCACGCTCAGATGCATCTGTGGTTACTAGGAATGGCTTGTCAAAGTTCGGGGCCCTGAGCACAGGGTCAGACATGAGCGTCGCCTTAAGTTGGGTAAAGGCCTTTTGACACTCATCAGTCCACTTAACTGCATTTGGCTGGGTCTTTTTGGTCAGGTCGGTCAGTGGGGCAGTGATTTGGCTGTAGAGTGGTACAAATCGCCTGTAATACCCGGCCAAGCCTAAGAAGGATTGAACCTGTTTCTTTGACTTTGGGACAGGCCACTTTTGGATAGCATCCACCTTGGCCTGTAGGGGGTTTATGGTTCCTCGACCCACCTGGTGCCCCAGGTAAGTCACTCTGTTTTGGCCTATTTGACACTTTTTGGCCTTAACAGTTAGTCTGGCCTGCCTGATGCACTCAAAGACCTTTTCCAGGTGTAGTAGGTGTTTGGGCCAGGAGTCTGAAAAAATGGCCACATCATCGAGGTAGGCAACTGCATATTCACCCAGTCCTGCTAGTAGACCATCTACCAGCCTCTGGAAGGTGGCGGGTGCATTTCGAAGCCCGAAAGGAAGGACATTAAATTCATACATCCCTGCATGGGTGACGAATGCTGACCTTTCCTTGGCAGGTTCGTCTAGCGGTATTTGCCAGTACCCCTTGGTTAAGTCTATTGTAGAGATGAACTGGGCACGTCCCAACTTCTCCAATAGCTCATCGGTGCGTGGCATTGGATAGTTGTCCGGACGAGTTACCGCATTTAGCTTACAGTAGTCCACGCAAAAGCGTATTTCCCCATCTGGTTTGGGTATCAGAACCACTGGAGATGCCCATGCACTGGTAGATGAGCGGATTATACCCATCTGTAGTATGTTCTGGATCTCCCGTTCTATAGCAGCTTGGGCGTGAGGAGACACCCGGTAGGGTGGGGTTCTAATTGGGTGAGCATTACTTGTGTCAATGGAGTAGTATGCCCGTTCAGCCTGTCCTGGGGTGGCTGAGAACAATGGGCGAAGCTAGTGCACAGCTCCTTGATTTGTTTCTGCTGCAGACGTTCCAGGGTTGTGGAGAGGTTCACCTCTTCCACGCCACCGTCTTTTTTCCCGTCGTAGTAGACACCTTCAGGCCACTCAGCATCATCTCCCTGGACTGTAAACTGACAAACCTGTATGTCTCTGGAATAGAAAGGCTTGAGAGAATTAACATGGTACACTCTGGGCTTTAGTGAGGAATTGGGAAATGCTATGAGGTAGTTCACAATTCCCAGGCGCTCTTGGACCGTGAATGGCCCTTCCTATGATACTTCCATCTTATGGGCCTGTTGCACCTTCAAGGCCATAACCTGGTCTCCTACCTTGAAGGAACGTTCTTTGGTATGTTTGTCACACTAGGCCTTTTGCTCTTCCTGAGCATCCTTTAGGTTTTCTTTAGCAAGGGCTAAAGAGTGTCGGAGGGTGCTTTGGAGGTTGCTTACAAAGTCCAGAATGTTAGTTCCTGGAGAAGGCGTAAACCCCTCCCATTGCTGCTTCATCAACTGTAATGGCCCCTTAACTTCGTGGCCATACACAAGTTCAAATGGTGAAAACCCTAAACTGGGATGTGGTACAGCCCTGTAGGCAAACAGCAACTGCTGCAACACTAGGTCCCAATTATTGGAGTGTTCGTTGACGAATTTACGTATCATGGCCCCCAAAGTTCCATTAAACCTTTCCACCAGGCCATTGGTTTGATGGTGGTACGGGGTGGCAACCAAGTGGTTCACCCCATGAGTTTCCCACAGTTTTTGCATGGTCCCTGCCAGGAAATTAGATCCTGAATCTGTAAGGATGTCGGAGGGCCAACCGGCAAAAATATCTGTTAGGGCCTGACACACAGCGTTAGCCCTGGTGTTGCCTAGAGCTACTGCTTCGGGCCATCGGGTAGCAAAGTCCACAAAAGTCAGTACGTACTGCTTTCCTCTGGGTGTCTTTTTTGGGAAAGGACCCAGAATATCCACAGCTACTCGCTGGAATGGGACCTCAATTATGGGGAGTGGTTGGAGAGGGGCCTTGACCTGGTCTTGGGGCTTTCCCACTCTTTGGCATACCTCACAAGACCGGACATACTTGGCAACGTCCTTGCCCATCCCCTCCCAGTGGAAGGACTTCCCCAATCTGTCTTTGGTTCTGTTCACCCCAGCATGGCCACTGGGATGATCATGGGCTAAGCTTAAGAGCTTCCCCCGGTACTTAGTTGGAACCATCAACTGTTTTTGTGGCTGCCATTCTTCCCGGTGTCCACCAGAAAGAATCTCCTTGTATAAAAGTCCTTGGTCTATAACAAACCGGGATCGATGAGAAGAGCTGAGAGGCGGTGGGGTGCTCCATGCCACCACCCAAGCTTTCTGAAGGCTGTCATCTGCTTCCTGCTCAGTCTGGAACTGTTCCCTTGAGGCTGGGGTCACCAGTTCTTCCTCAGACTGAGGACTTGGGCTTGGTCCTTCTGGAAGCGATGTAGGTGATGGGGTTGTTTCCGTTGCTGGTGAACCGCTCTCCACTGGTGCACCTGAGGGTATTTCAGGCTCTGGCTGAGCCTTTTGGGTATGGCTGTCTGTTGCTTCTGCCAGTTCTGGCTCGCTGGCGCCCTCTGGCGTTGAGTTTGAAGATGTGGTTGCAATTGCTGGTAATGGTTGCTGTTCCAGTTCCGGGCCTGGGACTGGAGGTGCTGTGGCTGTTTCAGTGGTTGGCATGGAATCCGGGTCCACTACCTCTGTCTAGGTCTCTGGTAACACAGACGGGGCGTCTGTGGACGGCTCAGGAACAGAAATGGGTCTGGAAGATTGCCTGGTTTGGCTGCGTGTAACCATTCCCACTCTCTTGGCCCGCTTCACCTGGTTGGCCAAGTCTTCCCCCAGTAGCATGGGGATGGAATAATTGTCATAGACTGCAAAAGTCCACATTCCTGACCAGCCTTTGTACTGGACAGGCAGTTTAGCTGTAGGCAAGTCTACAGCTTGTGACATGAAGGGGTAAATTGTCACTTGGGCCTTTGGGTTGATGAATTTGGGGTCGACAAAGGATCGGTGGATAGCTGACACTTGTGCCCCCGTGTCTCTCCATGTGGTAACCTTCTTTCTGCCCACTCTCAAAATTTCCCTTCGCTCTAAGGGTATTGAGAGGCATCTGGGCCTGAGGATCTTTGGTGTGATGGTGGTGTAATGAACTGCACTCGGTTGGCGTTCTTTGGGCAGTTGGCCTTTATATGTCCCAGTTCATTACACTTGAAGCATCTTCCAGCTGACTGGTCACTGGGTCGAGGTGAGTTACTGGAGACTGGTGAGGTGGAAGAATAGGGTGTCTGTGGCTTTCCTTGGGTTGTAGGTGGGGTCTTTGGCTGGCCTCGGTTGTAGGGTTTATTGTCGGTGTGCCCTCTGGGGTATTCGTTCTCCTTGACAGTAGCTTTCTTGCTTTCTGCCACTTCCATCCATCTGGCTCCAATCTCCCCTGCCTCAGTGAGATTCTTGTATGTACCGTGTTATGTCCTCAGGAACACCATCCAAGAACTATTCCATTTGTATGAGGAGGTGCAGTTCGTCTATGGATTTAACATTGGTTCCTGATATCCAGGCCTCATAATTCTTTCCAACGTAGTAGGCGTGTTTGGGAAACGACACATCTGGTTTCCACTTTTGGGTTCTGAAATGCCGATGGGCATGATCCGGGGTTATCCTCATTCTTAATCTGGCCTTGTTTTGAAACAGTTTATAATCGTTCATTCGGTCCTTTGGCATTTCAGCTGCCACCTCTGCTAAAGGTCCACTGAGCTGTGGCCTCAATTCTACCATGTACTGGTCTTCAGGGGTGCTGTACCCAAGACAGGCTCTTTCAAAATTTTCTAAGAAGGCCTCGGTGTCATCACCTGCCTTGTAGGTGGGAAATTTCCTGTGCTGTGGAACAAGTATTGGCGAAGGGTTGTTAGGATTGGCTGTGTTCTGTTGCCTAGCCTGTTCTAATTCCATGGCCTGTCGGTGGGTCTCCCTCTGGAGTTCTATCTGTCTTCTGTAGGCTGCCTCTTCTTCTTCTTGTTTCCTTCTGTGGGCCACCTCTTCTACTTCTTGTTTCCTTCTGTGGGCCACCTCTTCTTCTTCTTGTTTTCTTTTGTGGGCTGCCTCTTTGGCTGCTTGTTCTCTTTTGTAGGCTGCCAGTTTGATGTTTTCTTCCCTTTCTTTCAGCTCCACCTCTTTTTCTCTTTTTTTCAGTTGTCGCCTGTGGTCTGCTTCTTTGATTTGTTCCTCTGCCTCCCGTTTCTCCTTGGAAGTCATGGTTCCTGTTTTCTTATGTTGGGGTGCCCTCTGGTGTTTATTGTCTGAACTGCAGGCTCTCTGTTGTCCCCAGGGGTTTGCCTAGCAACAGTGCCTTTTTTTCTTGCTCTATCTAATCTTTTAAATGTAAATTAAACCAGAAATACCACTTTATTTGCATGTGTGTTTTGCTGGGTACTTGACTCACAATTGGAGTGCTATTGTATACAAAAGACCCTTTGTCACAGCTTAATGGTTCCTTGCTTAATATGCAAGCTACTGCCAGGAGAGAACGGAAAAAAAAATTTCTCTCTGGTTCCTTTTAAAACCAAACTCTCTCTGCTTAAAAGCCCCTAGCAGAGAAAAGAAAAATATAATATTCCTACTGGCTTCTGGATTCTATCTATCCCACCATTGCCACCATGTCATAACATTTCCTCCCAGATCTGGACCTTAGCGTCCAAAATATGGGTGTTAGCATGAAAACCTCCAAGCTTAGTTACCAGCTTGGACCTGGTATCGCTGCCACCAGCTAGGAATTATACAGTGCCTAGCTCACTGAGGTCTCCACAAAACCTTCCCTGGGGGACCCCCAGACTCAGATGCCTTGAGTCTTACAACAAAGGGAAATAACCCCCTCCCCTTGTTTCCTTGTTACTTCCTCCCAGGCTCCCCTCCCTGGACAACCCTAGGAGATTCCCTGCTTCCAGTCCTGGAAACACAAGTACTGAGAGATCTAATCTCTCTCCCCCCTCACCCAGAGGGTATGCAAGGTCAGGCTTAGTAAATCTAACACAAAGAGATTTTCCCCCTGACTTCTTCCTCCCACCAATTCCGTTGGTGAACTGCAGACTCAATTCCCTGGAGTCCCCACTAAAGAAAAACTCCAACAGGTCTCAAAAAGAAAGCTTTATATAAAAAAGAAAGAAAAAAGGACATAAAATGATCTCTGTATTAAGGTGACTATACAGGGTCAATTGCTTAAAGGAAAAAAATGAATAAACAGCCTTATCCAAAAAGAATACAATTTAACACATTCCAGCAACTACACATATGTAAATACAAAAAAAAAAAAAACAATATAAACCTATTGTTTTACTATCCTTGTACTTACAACTTGGAAACAGAAGATTAGAAAGCCAGGAGATAGAAAGATCACTCTCACAGACGAAAAAAGAACAGACCAAGAACAAAGGACTCACACCCAAAACTTCCCTCCATCCAGATTTGAAAAAGTCTTGTTTCCTGATTGGTCCTCTGGTCAGGTGTTTGGTTCTCTGTGTTAACCCTTTACAGGTAAAAGAACATTAACCCTTAGCTATCTGTTTATGACAAACCTCCATATTTTCTAACCAGTTCTAGTTTCAAACTGTCTTGCTAGTAGGTCAAGTAGCACTGGCAGCTGCTGGTAAAGAGAAATTGTCGAAGCACAGTTCTCTGCCTTCTTTCTTCTGCAATCCTCTCCAGAGATAGCAGAGCTGGAAAGAGGCAGAACCTGTTGCATCCAGCTCTCCCAACCTTTCTTTCTATACCACTGTGGGTGGTACACAGTCTAGAAGCTGAGAATTTTATTCTCCTATGGAAAATTTCAAGCGTGATTTTTCTTTGCTGAAAAATCAGTAATCAAAATTTTTCAGCCAAAAATCAAACAAAAAAAACCTTTAATTAAAACGTGAAAACTGAAAAATTTGATTTGGAAATGCTGCCTTGGTGCCACAGGATTTATAGTTCAGTTGCCTTATGCCCCCATTTTCCTTTATGGTCCAGGCTCCCTGGCTGGACTACATCTCCTACAATGATCCGTGGTCTCCTCTCTCATTAACTGCCATTGTGAATTATGAGAGACACAGTGTGACTGGGGAGCCCAGCCCATAAAGGAGACTGGAGGCATGAGGCACCCAAATTACAACACTCCTGAAGTACTGGGGCAAAATTTCCAAATCAGAAGTTTTCTGTTTTGAGGCAAAAGTTACTGGGGTTTGACTGAAAACTTTCTGGTTTGGGATTTTGTTTTTTAACGATGAAAAATTGGAATTTTTTGCAGAGAACAGATATGTTTTATGAAAAAGATTGCTTTGTCAAAAAAACAAAACAACAACAAAAACCCTGTCACAAAACTGTTTTGCTGTAGTATTTTCAGCCAGCCCTATCTAGAAGTGATTAGCATGGCTACAAGAAGATTTACATGAGGAAATGGCAAAGAACTTATATAATTATAAATTCTGCATTTCCTATCTTTACATCAGTTTGCTACCCTCTCATTATTAAACAACAATGAAAAGTTGCTGAAAAATATTACTGTAGAATGGCAATTAATTGTAATGCAGATTCATCTGATTTCCTGCTTTGGGTGTGGCTAGTGATGATTATGCATTTTAATTAGGTTTAAAAAAGTGGCACTTGGTAGTTATTTATTTTTACATAAAAATAACCAATGTAGTTTCTCAACATTGTATTTCATAGTATATATGAAATTCTTCATTTGTGCAATATTGTTATAATTTCAGGACTAGCTCCTGTAACTGGATCCATAAGTGGACCCCAAGATTGCAGGCAAGAATGTTTGACAAAACAGCAGATTCTATTAAAATATTGTAGAATTTACAGTTACAAGCATTCTTACCAGAAACATTAACCTAATAGTTACAATCATACAGTTAGAGAATGAAAACATATCTTGTGACCTACAAGCCCAGTCAAAGTAACTCAGATTTTGAACTGCAGATAACAAATATTCTAAGCAATACCATTAGCTAACATTTTGCAAGCAATCTATAGGCTGAAAACTCTTTATTCAAAATTATTTGAATGTATACAATGAACAAATTCCTCAGTGCAATAATTCACAAACAAGAGACTCAGAAATCATTTACTGAATTAACTGTTGAGTGTTAATTTTTCAATCAGGTCTAATTCTGACCTCACAGACCTGAAACTTAGCACCCTTTGATCACATCACATCTATGAAATAAAATGTTTTTAGCTAGATGTCAAGAGTCATGAAATTTAGACAGACAGATATCACTACTAAAAAGTCAAATTTTTATGAAGAGTTATCACCGAATAGTGCTAGATAGGATAGGATAAATATGGCTTTCAAAGTAAATGACCATAGTATATCACATACCACAGTATGTGTTATTAAATTATTTTTAATGGTGACGATGGTATAAATCTAGACATGTGCAAATGCATTCATGTGCATTAATACAGCACTACTAATTAACATCTGAGATTTCCACTGCTAGACAGTTCTCCAGCTCTTCATCTCTATCACAGTGCCAAACACTACATTATATTTACATAAAACGTTATATTTATGCAAAGACTTTTGATGCTGTGCGTCACCCCATTGAAGTCAATGGAATGATTCAGAGTGCATAAGTTAAGCATGTGTGCGCATACCTTTTTGTAAGGAAAGAGCATAGGTTTTGTGAGAGATTGTATAATAAAATTTGGTTGATAATGGCTAAGGCTATGAGCATAAACATTTCAAAAGTGCCTAAGTGACTTAGGTGCCTAAGTCCCATTTTCAAAAAAGATTTAGGCCTAGATTCTCACATTGTATTAACTCCTATTGATTTCAATCTAGTGATTGATTTCACTAGGAGTTAGGCACCTAAATACCTTTCAGGATTTGGGCCTTAGGCATTTAGGATTTTAAGTCTCCTATGTCACTTAGGTGCTTTTGAAAAATGTACTTTATAACTAACAGCTATTTTTAAAAGGCTCTTTTGTTATTAACATAGCAATTCATGTATCTATAATTTGGACAATAATGTAATTTAATGACATGTTAAATGTCACTGCTTCAGAATAAAATACTGTGTAAAAATCAGAGATAAAAAGAATTTTATGCACAAAAATTTCAGTGAGCAGCCTGAAGAAATTCAAGGAGTTGAAATATGCAGGACAAAAATAATTTTACGGCTTGGAAGTTAAAAAATATTTAATTACGTGTGTGTGTGTGTGCATGCACACACGCAAAGCACTAAAAATTGTCTTGAATGAAGGATAAAAAAAAACCAAACAAACCAACAACAGCAAAAATGCATCTATCCAAATGGGATTATCTGAAAACTAGATGTTCAGACTGACTGCTGCTATGTCACACATGCAAAACCAATCTTATTCAAGTAACAGAAAGTATTAAAGTTCATCTCTTAAAACTTTACACTCTCTTGAAAGGAAATAATAGTGTTAAAGGAAAGCTAATCCTGTGATCTTTTCACATTTGGCTGTAGATGTTATGCCATTTTCAAGGGAAATTTTTGTCTTGTTTCTTATCCAGTCAAATAGTTTCTGAGCTAGACATGATGTAGTCCCTGAATAAAATAAAATACCCTATTTAATTGAATGCCTGACACTCAGGATTGAACTGCTGAGACAGGCCTGAACATGCTGTAGTTAGAAGCAATATTAAAAAGGGACTCTACCACAGTGGCGGAATAGTAACATACAACAACAAAAGATGAAAATGATGGCTGAGAACTTCTGATGATGGATATGAAAGCACGTCAGAAGAAATGCAAATGAAATCTATGCAGGTGCAAAGAAAGAAAAATAATTTTACACCACCAAGCTATAATAAGATCTTTGATTGTTGGTATTACACCTGTAGACCTCTGTCCTAGTGTGGCAGAAATGCTAGGACGAGTCTGATATAAAGTCAGAACTGCAATAAATAGCTTGCCTACTAATGAGAGGCAAAAAAATTTATTGTTATTCTTGCATAAGACTTTGGGGGGGGACTATGTCCTGTGTGGTGGCAACAGACTCCCTTACAGTTGCTGAGTGCTCATAACTTTCATCGTCTTTAATGGGAAAATTCACCTTTGGGCCTAGATCAAGTATGGACATCTCATTTGACAATTTTTCCTTGCTATTTTGAAATGTATAGCTGTGTACCTAAAATGTCTACATTCTATCATTGACTTCAACTGGAGCTATGAGTGCCCTGGACCTCTTAGGATCAGACAATTTTGTTTTAAATCAATTGAAAACAAACCATTTTACATTCTTACTTATGTACCTCTTAGTTTGGGCTACCATTGACACTTTGAGTCTGATGACATTCTCACTTACATGCTTTTTAACCAGGCCTCTACCTAGTGTAACTCACCCTGCAGAACTCTGCATGGTTGACTGGCCCCAGTGTAAATGACATCAGATCTAGGGCCTTTGATACATGATTTATTGTTCCAAACTGGTGCATGAGAATAACTGTGGGAAAGTTAACTTCCTTGTGTAGTACCAGCATGCTACGGGCCAGATTCTGCTACCCTTGCTCATGTTTAGTGCCTTACTCAGTGAATAGTCTCAGTGGTAGAATGGGTCCCAATGGGACTGCTCGTGGAGTAAGGTATTATTTAATGTGAGTAAGGATGGTAGAATCTAGCCCTTTATGTTTTAGGCATAGGCCAAACAGATTTGGAAAAAATATATATTTACAATCTGCATTCCTTTCTGTCCCTTTGTTACTTAGTATGTTCCTCGAAGTACCATCCTCAAAAACACTATTTTAAGAGAAATACATAATATTATATATATATATATGTACACACACACACACACACATCTGCTTTGGAAACAGAGTGGCAGAGCTTTCAGAGACAATATTTCCATGAACTGCCAAGTGGGGATCGCTAGTACAGCTGTGTCAAGTTTGCCAGTTTTGGTTTATGTGGTTTTTCACCTTTCAAGGCTTGCTTTAAGTCTCTGGTTTGTTAAAATTCAATATGGCACAGGTACTATCCAGAATGAAATGGATGACTTTCATGAAGCTCTAAACACTTATTCAAGCCAGATTTGCCCAAACCAGATGACCTATTACAAGATCAATGTAACTAGTTTGGTTATGGAACCAAAACACCACAGTGCAACTCAGGCCCGCAAAATGTCTGCATATCTAAACAGCCAAATCTTTCTATTTGAGCTTCAATGAAAAAAATTAATTCAGGCCACTGATAATATTTTTAATATGAGAGAGTCAAAGTGTTGCTGTGATGGGTTAACATTCTAGAAAACTGGAATGTGAAGTCAGAATAGTGATCTATTTCCAGGCTTTAGAGTAGACTAACCAGAACCACAAAGAAGAGTAAGTTTCCAAATCTTGCTATAATAACTATACAATTGGCTAGACAACCCTGTCCCACCAATATCTGACAAAGATCATAGCCATAATGGCAGTGTAGGAATCTATGCTAAAGGGATACCTACACTGTCTAGTGACTAGAGATGGGGATTAGGAGTCTGATCCAAAGCAGACATATGTAAATAGATCCACTTTCATTAACTCCAGTGGGTTTTGAACCAGGCCCCAGCTGTCATGACTGCTGTGTTCTATTTCTGACTCTGCCAGCACCTCATTGTTATGTTGCCTCTGGAAGATCACTTAACCTCTTAGCAGCTTAGCTTTAATTTATCCATGTGAAAGACATAGGTCTAATAAATGTACCTACTATATCTGACATGAGTTTTATGAGGCATAATTAATTAATGCTCCAGAATCACTTGGAGATACTTCAATGAAAAATGCTATAGAAATACAAAGTACTAGTAGTAGTCATCATCACAGGCTTCATGAAAACTTTACCAGTGGTTTTTAAGGTAAAAAGGACACCAGAAACTATGGCAGAGCAAGAAAGACAAGAAAAACTCATTTGGGCAGGAAAAAATGCAAAATTTTCAAATAATCTAATTTTGGACTTCCAATGTTTGAACTTCTGACAACCTGATGATGGGTTTAAATCCAGTTACAAATCCAGTAGTTAAATCTAACTTTAAATTTTGTAGTTTACACCTGTAAAATTTCAGGCACAATATTTCAGGCTATGTTTGAAAACTTGTGAAATATATTGCATCTTGCTCTGAATCAGTGTCATTTTCTTTCCCAGAAACACTTTTTTTCCAGTGTTTAACTATTACACATGAGTAGAAATCACAGTCTATTAAAACTTCTCTAAAGTTTTCATTTGAAAAAAAAATGATTCTGCTTGCATAGATTTTTCTGATGAAGTTGTAAAGTAAGGGCTGCAAACAGAAAAGACAAAAATAGTTTAAAATACTGTGTCTATATGACAGAACAGAAAATTGTGACTTCTAATAACTTTCTGATTTGCTACTTGATTTATGCAGTCCTAAAAGTACAGTAATAATAAATGTTTAAACAGAAGAACAAAATCAAGTGATTTATTAAGAAACTCTGAGTGTGTGTCATATGATTCTGTGAAACTGTGATTTATTTGTGTTCAGAAAAACCTGTCAGCCTGAACTACTAAATCTAGCTTGGCTAAAACATTTCACTGGCACTTTATATCTTTCCTTATATCCCTGTCTCCAGTACAATGTTTCTATGCTTTGTGGTCCAACTACATGAAATTTTAATTTTTGAACTGCCTTCATTATTTTTGGCCTATTATGATCTGTTAATGATCTATTGACTGGGAAGAGTGGAAAATAAAGAGACAGTCTAGGCTTGAGCAGTTCTGCATTACTTATGTGGTTTCCTTTTTTCCAGTGAAGTTACTTTATAAATATCTTGGAACACAAAAGGACTGTGTTTCTAGTACATGTATCTTAATAATAAAATCAATTGTGTGTATTGCTCAATTCACACAATAATCAAAATCAGTTGTATGTACTGCTCCATTCACACAATAATAAAAAATCAACCTAGAGAGTGTGCAGACGACTGCATTATCTATTTTTGCATATATTAAATATTCTTTGCCCACATTCCTCTGACTAATTTGCCAGGGTTCAATTTCTGTAAAAGTAGCTCAATGTTTTTCAGTAAAATAGATTTTAAAAAAGAGGTAATGGTTGCATTGTATACTTCACACACATCTGAATCGCTTTTTCAAGGATAACAACACACTTGCTACTGTACATGGGCATGTTATTCGTCTCTTTTAATTAGATGCTAATTAATGACTCACTAGCTTTAATCATATGAGTCTGGTAATACTATTTATGCCACACAGAATAATGATCTACTTTACAAAAAATCAACGTGGCACATGTTGACATAGGAATGCATCCAGCCATAATTCACTCTGTGTAAATATATCCACCCATACTTGGATTCTGAACAATTTAGCAAAGATATGCTAACATATTTGACACAGAGAAGGGAAAGACACAGACTCAGCTAAGGGAAGGAAGTCATTGAGGGGTAGAATTAGAAGAAAAAGGTGCAGTATATTGCTCAGATGTATCAGCATTCTCTCACTTTATGTATTTATATCTATAGATACCAATATGTCTTACTCCCAACAGCAACTTTATAGTTTGATTCTGTTGGCAGACTGGGAGACAGACATTTTTATGTTTAGTTTTCATGGAGGGTGCCCAAATACCACAGGGATGGGTGACCTTATAAAAATCTAGATAGATACATAGCAGCTGACCAAACAGAGGAAGACAAAATCCCCAAATTATCATTCTGCTTTGGAAATCCTGAGGAGGACAATGTGTTAGGTGGCCAGAGACAGGATTTCAACTGTGTGCAGAAACCGCTGAGCACTAATGGAGGAATTAGCTGGGAATGGGAATATTTCTGCAATATTAATACCTTATTTTTAATGTTTTTCCCAAACATGGATGGTCAGATCCTTGGTGCAAACTGGTTTAGCTTCATTGGCTTCAGTGGAACTACCCTTGTTTACAGCAGCTGAGGATCTGGCCCGTTTCATTTTTTAAGATCAGTAATATCCTAATGGTACAGTAGATTACCCCTCCAAGAGTAAAAGAACGCAATAGCAAAAGCCAATTTAAGGTTTCCTTTGTTATGTGTAATAACAAGATCACTTTCTGTAACAAAACTATTGTATTGTCTATCACTTCTTACCTTCATGTTACTCTCACTTTTTGAGGGCATTCAGACATAATGCTCTCATTAAAGGAATAAATACATAATCTGAACATTTTAAACATATTAGAAAGAAGAAATGTCAAACCTGTGATCTTAAAAAGATTTGGGGCATCCACCATCTCTGTTTAGCTAGACTAGCCATCTGGTACTGGAAATATATGCTACTACTGAGAGGTTGGAAAACTAACATGATAGTAATTCAGGGCTAGATTAACACATTGGTACTTTTCAAAATCACACCCAAGGTGACACAAGCCCTATTAGGAGCACAAGCCCCATTAAAAGTTAATGAGACTTGGCCTAAAATAGCTCTGGAGCCTTTGAAAATCCCTTTGCTTCTAGTTCATAGTGAGAGGCGGGGCTGAGAGTGACCAACTCACTTTCTTCTCTTTCTCCCAAACTTAAACATCTGAATGATTTAGATCCTTTGTTCTCAGAGCTAATTTATAAAAGAGTGTGATCTTATTGTCTTTCCTCTCATTGTTACACTCACTTGTCTCATCTTTCAGATCAGATTGTTGTTATGTCTATGAGGCAAGACCCCTGTGTGTGTGCACATGTGTATACAAGCGCTACTCAACACAACAGGGCTCTGATCCTAACTGGAACCATTAGGCACTACCGCAGTACAAATAAATTGGTAAAAACAATGTGCCCCATGGAAATTAGAGCCTAAGATTTAGCTTCCTCTAAATAATTTAATTACCTCCTTTAGCTCCTTTCTTTCCAATGGCCCTACATAATAAGAACTGTGCTGAAGTGTTCAGTACAATTAATCAGTTTGACTGTTGTCAGGAAAATCTGTATTTTGGTGGCAAGTGTAGTTCATTCTTCCTGGTCGCTGTACAGTTTCCTATATACTAGTTTGCATAAGGTGAGTTTATTTCTTCTATTTGTTGGCTATTCTCTTCTGGATTGGATGAGAACTTTAGGAAATTGCTCTGAAAAACTGCTGTTTCCTCTGTTGGCATTCCCCCAGCCTACTTCTATTCCAATGTTCTCCATTGGTCTTAAAGACCACACACACATGTATATAGGTCTGGTTTTTCTATTTAATTCCATTACATTCCATAGACACCTAGTGGCTAAAGGGAAATCAACAGGACACTGAAAAATTGACAGTACTTTTTAATAGTATAGCCCTAAATATTAGTAGATTGAATAACTCATTTCAAAAATAAAAAAGATAGCAGAGCCCAGTGTTGCAATTCCTGTACATATAGAATTCCTCCGGTGAAATGAGACTTCCAGGTCTGAGTCTTTAACCATCTGAAAAACCTGTTTCTCAATTGCCTTCCTGCAAGAAACAGGTCACCAAAAACCATTCAATTCAGTTCATAAAAATTCAAAATGAGCTGTGTAAAAAAAGCCTTCTAATCTTTTTAGACTAAATCCAACTGCAGGAGAAGAGAGAGAAGTGGCCACTCCCCTCCAGGCAATCATCATTAGGCGGAAGATGAATCCTACTACAGTATCAGAAGAAACTGAATGTAGCCTATATACTAAATATATATGCTTCAAACAAAACTGTCTTTTATCCAAACAAGGAAATTAATTGCACTTTAAAATTTATTGCAGCAAGACTATTCATAAGAGTATTCATAAGAGAATGGTTCAAATATCCTTAATGTGAACAAATTAACTGAAAAACTCATCAAGGGTTCCTTTGAACTGACAACATGCTGAACCTCTTCCAAACAAGCATTATAGAACAGAGGCAATGCTGCTGGATCAACTCCAGAGGGAAGGAATTTAAAGACCCCACTACACGTATAACATCACCTTCCACAGACATTGTTCCGCTGTCAGATCATTTTAAAGCTATCTGCAGTCTCTATGATCACCTGGGATTCTCATTACGTCTGCATTTCCCAAATAACCACAGACAAAAAAAACATACCTTTCCATCCACAGCTGACAAACAGATAAGGTCCTCTCCCACTGGCGTTTGGATTTAACAAGTCCAGCCAACACATTTGGATCCTCCATGATTAATGATTATAATTTACTGTGTCTAGGTATGACATATCTGAACTTAAAAATATATGAATGTTTTAGAACACAGCTGCCCAAAACACTGATTGTTTTAGTACACAGCCCATCCACTCAGCCTCACAGACACTGAGACCTCACCACTAGAGTGTTTTTCTCTATTCTCTGGATCCCTATTGAATACCAGGTAGAATGCAATATTTACATCTTTATGTTCAAAGCCTTCCATCGGGTCAAGCTGTCATCAAAGGGACTGCCACAATCTTCATGATCATAACCTTTCCACTGGAACAATGGGATTCACGGTTCAAGAGTGCCCTATAAGACTGTAGATTATTTCTTTTCTTATCTCTTACTTACACAGAACTATTAGAAACATCTGATCTCAAGTTTTTCCCCTTGTTTTTCTTGTACTATGCCCCCATCTTGCTATCATTGCAAAGTTCACCTAGATCATATGCTAAATCATGTCAGTTTAACAGCTCACTGTTAGGAGATGAACATTTTCACATATTCCCCACAGAGATGGATATACAAGTTTCCACTGAAAATAAAAGTTTATTTATTCATGAAGAACAACGCTGATTCCCTACATCAAAATGAATGAGAGGCAACACCAATAATCCTATGGAAAACCTTAGAGCAAAAAAATTCCCTCTCCTTCAGAAAAGCAAAAGCAATGGACAGAGTAAGTTGACTCTTTTGGCACCACACTTAGAAATACAACAACAAAAAAGATTTGATCGGGTGCTAAAATCACTAACGCACAGAAAAGCTCATTCTGAGTGCAATGAAAATGAAACCTTTGTCCACTGCACCTGAATTTAAAACAATATGTATTTTTTTTTCTTCTCTGGGTGCTAAGAATATGTACTGCCAATATAGTATTACTGTAGCAAATGAGTTCCCAGCTGGTTTTAACCAAAGTTGGAGGAATCAAAGACTTCCCTTTTCTAAAAACACTGGTTCTTCCATATAATTATGATGCAGTATACATACGTTTTTTATGTCAGCTTATGAAAGGTTAGTTCTTATTTCATTAAGCCTTGTAACCTAATAGACCTCAATGTACACTGCGCATTGAGTGATAAATTTTAGGACATAGCATGTGATTTTAGTTGGCTATATTCTAGAAGACTCCATGGATTCCTTTTGTAGCAAGTGGCAGTGAGCTTGGTTGTTTCAGTAAGACACAGCTTTAGTTATCAGGTACTCTCCTTTTAACTTCATTGCCCATGCCAAGGAGTGTAGACTCTTTCTCCATCATGGGTAAACCTAGTGCTTCATACACAGAACATGCAACTGTATGGAAAGCAAACCTTTAATGTACAATTTGTAGTATAATCAAAACTTTTTTAATTTAGCTATTTATTATACTAAAATGACAATAAATTTAATCCTGTACATTTAAAACTATTTATTTTTAAAATATGATATTGTAAGAAAAAAGTGAAATACACAAGTCACACACTGTTTTTAATTTATATTTCAATTGAAATGAAATAGAGGATGTAACTGGACTCTATGAAGATATATTTTTAGATTGACAGATAGACAACTGACTTATGTAGATACAGTATATACATTCCAAACAATTTTACCTTGGTTAAAGGGTATTTATATTCTGATGCAGATCAAATTGAACATGTCAACACTAATGCATTTTTCTAGGAGAATCACTACTTTCACCATAATTTTCATGGAAAATTTGTGTGCACATGCAGTAATAGACACATTTATAACTTCAAAAGGATTCAATTTTCTTTTCAATCATACTACAGTATGAATAGCTTTTCCTATTGAATTTAACAATAAGGCACATTACCACAGTCTAAAGGATGAGGTACTTGTGCTTGCTCTTATGAAAGTATGTCAAACAATATATAATATATCACACAATAGTTCTGGGTTAACTGCTCCTTCACACTTGTGTCAGCTGAATGCCATTTTTATTTAAATTTGTCTAAGATCAGCAGCATTTCAAACTCTGGTTAACTCTCAGTGTTATTAAAAGAGTATTTTAAAGTTATTTAAGAGAGACGCAATGCATTTGTATTAAGAAATTAACAGAAAATCCTTACTGAGATTTATGACTTTGGTTTAAGAATAATATTGATAGTCTTTCATTCCCCACTTGCAGATAATTCAGAAAGAATATTTCATTGCTGCTGTACTATGCTGTACCTAGTAAATAAGGAAAGTAATGCTTTAGGCACTATTTTCATAAAATTAAGGTCTCTATCCTGCATTCCTTGTGTACTCTATTAGGTGTATTGGGTTCAAGCTGAGTCCTAAAATACACTTCTATTTGAATTTAGCATTTCTTTTGCTGTCATGAAAAATTAGAGTTTGAGATACAGACTGACCAATTCTAGCTCTGTGATGTTCCTCGTGGCATATTGTATTTATATTTAAAATCACTTACTGCTCATAATTAAAAAAGTGACCTATGAAATCTGATGCCTTCCCCCAACCCCATGTCTATTTCATTAGGGCTGAACTCTGTTCTGATGGGATTAAAACACACAAAGCTGCCAAAATTCTGTGGCTTTGAGAACCTAAACTCAATTCACACATTTAGACAAATATTAATCTTTGTGAGCTTCAGGGTTTGTGGAGCTTTTCTTTGCCTTCATTTAAAATCATTTTAAAGGCAATGGGAGATACTAGTCTTTCTGTGACTGGGTGTACCAGCCCCTTTGAGGTCCTCCTGCTGGAGGCCTTGCAGTCCTACCACACCCTGACCCAGAAAAGGGGCAATAAAAGTGGGTCCCTCAGGCCAGCCTAGAAAGGTTGCAGGGAAGCAGCCAATCAGAGCGCAGCAGGCTCAGATAAAAGGAGCTGCAGGGCTTGAGCTATTCAGTTCCTGGCGAAGACCAGAGGTGCAAGGAAGGTGCTCTTTGCTGGAGTTCAAGGAAGAGACAGAAGATGGGTTCTGGTGACACTGGCATTCCATGAGGAAGAACTTCGGCCCTGAGGTGAGGGTGAAGAGGAAGAGACTATATGCAAAGTGGCCTAGGGAATAGTAGTAGCAACTATTATAGGAAGCAGCACATGGCTGCTATTTATAGGGTCCCTGGTTCAATACGAGAGTAGTGGGAAGTCCCCTCCCCCCACTGGCAGGGTGACCTAAACCCCAAGAAGGGGACAAGGCTTGTTTAGAGGCCCAAGTGAAGGGCAGGACTTAAAGGGTCACCAAGGAGAAAGCCCTGGGGGCACTGCTGTATACCAGGGCAGATAGGGACTTAAAGCTATCCCAGAAGGGGCTAAGGACTGAGCCCAGAGTCCAGGCTAAAGATATTACCAAGGGCACAGGGACAGGCCCTATTGGACCTTTTACCCAGAAGAGGTTTGTTCGTTCACATGTTGACTGTGTGTGACTTGGCCAGAGGGTGGAGACACTGAAGACCTGCTTGATAAGGGCAACAGATGGCAGATAGCATGGCA
Source organism: Gopherus flavomarginatus (assembly GCF_025201925.1). Classification (NCBI taxonomy): domain Eukaryota; kingdom Metazoa; phylum Chordata; order Testudines; family Testudinidae; genus Gopherus; species Gopherus flavomarginatus. Next base: position 56,599,650 of record NC_066621.1, read on the forward strand.
AAAAGAGTGTGTGTGTGTGTAGGCTTGGCCCCACCCAACAGTAAGCACTCACGAGAGATGATTGTGCACCATCACACTTGCATTATGACCTTCTAATAAAATGAAAACATTTGATGTAACTTTTTTTAAATCACTAAAAATCCCTTGCTATCTTCAACAGATCTGAAATGCAATCCTACCTTCATAATACTAGCCCTAACTCACCACTGCATTTTTCCAGTTTTGTAATTGCAATCATCGATTTAGTCTGATACAGAATTTGAGTGACACAATCGTGAGTCAGGTCCTTCCCTCATCTTGAGGGATGCTGGACCCAAGAAGGGCTAAAAGGTTCTCTTGTGCATGCTCCTCTAGATCACAGAAAATGTGATGCGAAACTTGAACACAGAAAATGGAAATATGAACATGTTTTTTGTGCCTAGCATCCAGTGTCATTTTCTTTCCCTTCCCTGATCTGATGGTCCTCTGTCTGACCTATTTCTGACCACCAGCCTATGAGCATGGTCCCTCAATAAAAGCTGTGGTCACTAACTCTATATTCTGTAATTTCCACTTCTCTTTACATTTAATATCTCATTACATCAAGCTTTGTATAGTCCACTGGTCAGAAAGAGGTAGCTTCATGTTGTGCCTTATGCAAAATCACAGTGGGATGATGGGGGTACTTTGTGAACTACTCATCATTGAGGGACATCAGGGACTTCCACAAGACTTTAGTAGGCAGTCTCAGGTGGAGTGACTCAAAATAAGGAAAGGCAGCTGACAGCCTATGCATGGAAGAACAGAAGTGTCCAAAGATGACAGCAAACAGAAGCAGCAGCAGTTCCCAGTGGCAGAGAGACTAAAAGCACAAAAGAAAGCAAAGACAGGGGAGCAACAAAAGCACTAGACATACCATATACAGCTTCTACATCTTAGCAAAGTTTCATCCTTCAGGGCAGCTGCAATGGGCAACTAATATGGGAAAGAAGCTAATTCTCAATCTTGAACACAATGGAAACATGGGGAAATCACCAAAGAGGAAGTTAATGGCCACAGCCTCTACTGAGAGTTTCACTCTCATGGGCTCCACAGGTTCTTATGGTTCACCAGCCAAACCTGAATTAATGAAGCATGCTACTCCCTCTGTTGGTGTTTTTCCTGTTCTCTCCTCCTGTGTTACTCACTACAAGCCTCTGATAAAAAGCTGCACTAATTCCAATGGTAACCTGCTTCTTTCCCTATAGGTATTCAAGGGACTGCATTGAGGAAGCAAGAGCTAAAGAATGTGCCACGTTTGGCAGGCATGGTACAGGTAACAGTTGCAATACTAACCTCCAAGAATTGCATCAACCCTAAATATGAGCAGTGAATGAGGAATAGAGGCTGTTAGAGGAATGAACAACATTACTTTTTAAACATGAATAAACAATGAATGGAAGACTTTTTAAAACTACAGAAGGAAGGGAGGAAAAATTTGCTCTAATCCATTCCAGAAAGCGCTCAGAACTTGTAGAAAAAGCCTCCAGTGTGGAAAATGACTCAGGATATTTGCTGTCTTTGTGACAAGAGGTTGAGCAATGATGAAAAAAAAAAAGACCCTCAAAAACTTGTGTGCCAGATACTTACGTTGCCATAATATCATTGTGTTAACTCCTCTGCAGTACCTACTATTTGCATCATTTCATAAGTATCTCCCTCTTCTTATGCTGCTTTGCACCATTGTAAGATCCAGGAAGAGTCTGAAACTTGATGAGATATGTTGGGTATATAATAGTTAATAAGCTACTGTAAAAGCTGCTTATTTTCTTGTTTATCCAAACCAAGGCCAGATATTCTGATCAGATTGAGCTAATGCCCACATTTCATGGCTAGGATCACAGCATGTGTTTGAGAGTGTGACATGCACGCTACACCTGCCAAAACTTTCATGGCTTTAGGAATCAGTCCTACTGGGTGAGCTAAAGGGAAGACTTATACAAGTTGGAGATGTACCATGTCAAGATTTTTTCCCCACTTTGAACTTTAGGGTTCAAGAAGTGGGGACCTGCATGACCACTTTTAAGCTTAATTACTAGCTTAAATCTGGTATGCTGCCACCAGCCAGAAGTCTGTGTCTGGCACACTTCTGTTCCCCCAAAACCTTCCCTGGGGAACCCAAGACCCAAACCCCTTGGGTCTTAAAACAAGGAGAATTTAACCATCCCCCACCTTTTCCCCCCAGACTCTCCCCTCCCTGGGTTGCCTTGAGAGGCTTACATTGATCCAAACTCCTTGGATCTTAAAACAAAGAGGAATTAACCATCCCCCCTTCCTTCCCCCCACCAATCCCTGGTGAGTTTAGACTCAATTCCTTGGATTCTAAAACAAGGAAAAATCAATCAGGTTCTTAAAAAGAAAGCTTTTAATTAAAGAAAGAAAAGGTAAAAATTATCTCTGTAAAATCAGGATGGAAAATGCTTTACAGGGTACTCAGATTCATATAGACTAGAGGGACCCACCCCCCCAGCCTGAGATACAAAGTTACAGCAAACAGAGAAAAAAATCCTTCTAGCAAAAAGACACATTTACAAGTTAAGAAAACAAACATAAGACTAATCCGCTTTGCCTGGCTATTATTTGCTATTTTGAAACATGAAAGACTGATTCAGAAGGATTGGGAAGCCTGGGTGTAAGTCTTGTCCCTCTCAGTCCCAAGAGCGAACAACGAACACCTTCCTCTGGTCAAGTGTCAGACAGATTTACTGAGCTTCTTAACCCTTTACAGGTAAGAGACATTAACGCTTAACCATCTGTTTATGACATACCAGCCTTCTTTTTCAGAAGAAATCAGACACAGAAACATAATGGCTGAGGCATATGACAATTTCCTTCAGTGCTTTTTACCCATTACCAGTTGCAGTCCAAAAGTCTGTACAGTATTAAGTCAGAATCCCAAGATGGGGCTGCCTGTTTATCATTCAACAAAGGCCTATACGTCAAGTTTTGTACAGTTGCAAGTTTGGCTGTATTGTGTGAGAGAACCATAATGGTGAAAGTATATTTGTGCAGCTACCAACTCAATAAACAAATACAGTAAATTTATTAGGCATTATTAAACCCAAGTACACTTCTTGAGTAGCACAGTAATTTAAAAGAAAAGAATGTTGGCTGAGGGACCCATACTTAAGACAAAAAAAAAAAAAAAGCTATGAAAACCTGAGACTCTTCAAGTAGAAATATCGTGTAATTCATCTGGGATAATAAATGCCAGTAAATTGCTCCTAAAATTTTGAAAAGCTGTGTGGCTACCTCCCAGATGTGTGCTTATATTAACTGTCATTCCTGGTCCTTTAGCTTGTGTTTTTCATCAATTTAAAAAACATGTATATACTCTGCTTCCTTCCTTTCTGTGTGTAGAAAGATAATGTGTATCTCAGTAGGATCTTTAAAAAGCTTTCCTTACTTATAAGTAACCAGCACTGTTATACAATAATCCCATGTTTAACAAATCCCAGAACATTTTTACAATATCCAGAGCACATAGGCCTGAGTCTTTGTATGCTGTTATTAAATACAATTAGATTCAAAGTGGAAAAGGGCATGATTTTCAGAGGTGCTGAGCATCCACAACTCCCACTGATTTTTCAGTACTTCTGAAAATTAGACAAAAATAGGCCATTTCTAACCCAGGATGGAGAACAAGTACAAGTCTGCAACATCTCATTGTTGATGACCAAATAACAACCCTCTTAGACTACTGGTTTTTGTTTTGTTTTTGTGACAAATTCTCCTGGTCCAATTTCATTTAATCTTTTGTGATCATCTATAAGATACTTTACCAAAAAAAAAATGTGTGTGGATGGTGCTGTGTCCAGACTAAAACTGAAACAGCTTCCTGAGTAGGAAAGTTCAGAGAGACACTAACTAATTGGGGGGGACGGGGTTCTTACTCTGTTGTGAGGCAAGCGCTTCCCATCCCATTTTGGGGCATGGTGGGGGTTATTATTTTTCCACAGCTGATTCTGTATGATCACCTCTTGTCCCAGGATTGCATGGCATAGGGGCAAAAGTTAATATGACTGCCCTCTCTCAGGGCTGTGTGGTCCAGTGGCCTGAATCACCTAAGGCTGCCATTTCCATCTGGGCTGCTTGACCCAATGACCAGAGTCAGTATAACTGCCCTCCCCTTCAGGGCTGCATGGCCCAATGGTCAGAGTCAGTAGGGCTGCCCTCTTCAGCGGAGATGTTTGGCCTAAGGGCCAGAGTCAACATGACTGCGTGGCCTAGTGGCAAGAGTCAGTATGGCTGTCCTATTCAGCAGGGCTGTGTGACTCAATGACTGGTCAGGGAAGTGGGTCGCCACTAGGGGTGGGTGGCAGCTGGGTACCTGGCAGTGGCAAGTGCGCTCGCACTGGGTCAGTGGGGGAATCCATCCAAAACACACTGATAACACCCAGTAAAATGACTAATTCCCCCTGAGCTACTTCCTACTTTGTCCCAGGTGCAGTGGTCCTGGCATTACTGTGGTCCTTGGGCTCCCTGGCCTGTGTGGCTCTCAGCAGCTCCATCACTCTTGGAGTGTCTGCAGGAGCTTGGGCATTCATCTGAGTCTTGATGTCTTTGGTTTCTGCCATCTGGGGCCTCAGCAGTCCCTGGGATGGACCCTGCAGCATGCGTCCTTCCTCTTCTGTGGTCAGCCCCGAATGAGCTGAGCTGCTACCTTTTATACCTAGTCTCCAGCTGGAGCATGCCCAGAAGACCTGAGTGCATGGCCTCCTCAGCCAAAGGGTGGTGTTAACCCTTACAGTACTAGTGTGGGGAAGAATGCCTCATCACACGCTCACATTACTTTTTCAAGTTATGCTTCAGTGTATCCTTGAAGAGTTTCTTCTGTTCACCATGTCTATGGGTTGCCATTTTCAGTTCTCCATACAGCAACTGCTTTGGATTCTGGTGTCATCCATTCTCAACACATGACCAACCTAATGTAACTATGAAGTGATAAGCATGACTTCAGCCCCTGGGGAGTGACTATGTTTCAAAACCTGATTATTGGTAATTTTATCCTGCCAGTTGATGCAGAGTATGGCACACAAATTTGTGAATGGAACTGATCTAGAAGCTTAATGTGGTGTTTGTAGCAGGTCCAGATTTCACATCCATACAACAGTTTGGACAGCATAATCACTTTATAGACTTGGTTTGGAGCTTAATAGCATGTTGCTGGTAGATTCTGCATAATAGACTCTGGCTTTGTTGTTATGACATTGCAGCTCCTTGTCTATAGTAACATTATTTGACATATTCTACCAGGATTGCAGAAGTCTGTAACAGTATTCAGCTGTGTTTTGCTGATAGTGACATTTAGTGTTGTGTAGGACTTTCCTGGCATAGGTTGATACCATGACATCTGTCTTTTTCAGACTGATTATCAGCCCATATTTTTTCTGTAGACTCTGCAAATCTGTTGTACATCTTAGAGTGCCTCTAGAGCAGTCATTGGCATACAGTGCTCATGAACTATTGCCTTGAAGACCTTTATGGAAGATTGCAGTCTATTCAGATTAAATAATTTTCCAGAGAATTGGAAATGTACCCTAATATGGTATTCAGGTCTCATACTATCATTAAGCATTGCTGCAGTCCTATTTGATACCATTAATAACAGGAAATGGGGTCAGAAAGAACTCCATCTCTGAACATTCCACCATGAAAAGGCCTCCAAAAATTAGTAAATTTTTCTGGACAACCAAACTTACATAATAATTGCCAGAGCCCAAGTCTACTGATGGTGTCAAATGCTTTAGGCGGGTTAAGAAAAAGTGTAAAGGTCCTTTTGCTAGTCTCTGCATTTCTCCTGCATATGATGGGCTACAAATATCAAGTCTGCCAATCCTTGCATTGACCTAAAACTGTATTGCAAGTCCAGTAGCATGCCATTAACAATGTTGCATAGCAGATGATCAAAGAGTACTCTAGTTAGAATCCTTCCAGCAACAGAGTAACAAGATACTGCAATAGTTACCACTTTTCACCTTTCCTCTTGTATATAGGTGACAACAGTGGGGTCTCTGAAGTCTTGTGGTACTTCTTCAGTACTCCAGATATTGAGAAATAGTTCATGCAGTCATCTCAGCAGGATCTCACCTCCATACCTAAATAGTTCTGCAGATCTGGGAGCTGTGCTGTTCTCTGTGGCACTGATGACAGTGTTGACTTTGTCAAGGGATAGGTCTATATCCATGTTGTTATTACGTGTTGGCTGATCCACTGTTCTTATTAGTGTCTTGTCTGTGATGTTGGACAGTGTGTTCAAAAGATCACTGAAATGCTGTCGCTACCACTGCAGGATTTCGCTTTTGTCAGTGCTCAGGCCATCCACATGCTTCAAAAGCACTGTAGTAGTATGTATAGGACCACACATGTCTTTCAAAGCAGCATCAAAGTCTTTAGTCTCATGATGGTCAGCACAGCCCTGGATTTCATTTACTTAACACTCCACCGTTGATCCTGCATATCTCTTAGGTTAGATTGGCTGTCATGACTCCAGAATCCTGTGTTATAACTGTGTCTACGGGGACATAGGTAACAAGAATTTGATGCTGCAGCTCATGTATTTTTAGTAAGTAGCTAATTTTTGGATCATTCTCATCAAATTACTCTTGATGTCATTTTGCTGTACCCAAGCTGGTGAGATCATCTGGACATACCATGTCATGAAAAGTCATCTGTTTTCTGTTTACATTAGCATTACTAGTCAAACCAGCAGTGTCAAAGCTGCTGTAGTGTTACTACGGAATTCCGCTCATGTAGCTTCACCTCGTAATGGTTTTACATTGATCCATCTGACTGGTTTAGATCATGACTTGCAATGACTAGTTGAATTATAACAACAGTTTGGAGAGGATCATGTGATGGTCTGGCCAGAAGTCTGCCCCCCAACTGGCTGCAGTGATTTGTACAACCTGTAGATCCCGCTGCTGGATGATGATAGTCAAATAAGATGCCAGTGTTTGGATTTTGAGTGCATCCATGACATTTTGTTTTTGTCTGGTAAGTGGAAAAGGGATTGTTGTGATTGCTAATTGCTGCTTGACACATTCACTAAGTAGCAGAGTCCCACTGCTATTCTTTTCCCCAGTCCCTTGCTGTACAATGGCAGGCCACCAAATTGATTACCACGTTATTTACAGTCCTTGCATTAAAGTCCTCATAATAATTAATTTATCTGATGTAGACACAATGAGTTTGTCTAAGTCACTATGGTGCTTTTCTTTATCATGGTTGACATTTGTCATGGGAGGAGCATAAGTGCTGACAATGGTAACACACCAGTTATGTTTCAAAGGCACATGTAGAACCATAAGACAATCAGTTACTAATGCCTTTCAAGCTTGAAAGCAATGGCAAAGCCAACATCTGATTGTCATGGTTCTGAGTATGAGCGATCTTGCCAGAATAATGTGTACCCTGCACCGATCTCTGAGAGTTGTCCTTTGTTAGTGGGTCTAGTTTTTCCGAGTGCAGAAATGTCAACCCTACATCTGGTCAGTTTTCTTGCGACAAGTGCTGTGCTTCTCTCAGGTTGGCTGGTAGTAAGGTTGTCACCTAAAGTCCTAACATTCCATGAAGCTATTATAATTGTTGTCATGAGCTGCCTACATGCAAACCTTGGACTATGACCACCAACTTCACTATGTCTGTCAGTTGGCCACCCACCCATAACTGTGGCATTTGAAAGCAAATATTGCAGATATATTATTAGAGATCTACAGAACTGTGTTTCTGAGAGTCTGGTTCAGTATAGGTAAATCCCTTGCAAACAACTAATTGCATTTCTGAATATTGTGGGTCTTTCTTGGAGACTTCTTTGGCATGTTTACCCATGATATTTAGTAAGAATTAAAATATTCAACTTGAAGGATATTTCTATTATTATTCTCTGTGAAGACAGTTTAGGCCCTGATCCTTCAATCTGTTGTATGTTCTTAAATTCAAGCACAAAACTAGTCCCACTGCCTCCAGTGCCACCACACATTAAGATTAATCACATATATAAGTGTTTATAGAATTGGGGCCTTAAGTCCCACCTTCTTGGCTGTCCAGGTCCCCCTATGCACAGAACTGATGTAGTACCCCACTGCAATGGGAAAAGGCTGAAGTTTTGGGGGTGGGCATGCACTGGGTCTGTGTACCATCTCTAAGCCATTGATCTCCATTGAGCCAAGGACTCTCAATGCAGTAATATTCAGGAGGTGAGAGTGGGCCAGGGTCATAGGATTTTCCAGATGCAGATCCTTGGCTCTTCCCTCTGGGAGGGAGGTATTTTAGGGCCAATGGCTGAAATAACTTTCATGAAGCAGCTACAGGGCTATATCATTACCTGAGGATGAAAGGGGAAAGATCCCTCCTCCCAAGCCCCATAAAGGTACCAAGCACACATTCATTTAGTAAAGACTTTGGGTCTCAGAATTCAGCAGCCCTAAAAGATTCACCATTTCGGGATGCTTTGCTATAAAGTTTAATTGGGATGCATTAAAAATGTATCCTTAGTCAGTAACATAATTATTACTTTGTGTGGAAACTCCTTTCAGCCCCCACCTTACAGCAACCATTTGCCCTCCTGGCTTGCAAACACACTATCATACCTCTCTCTGAAAACTAGAGCAGGGATATAAGTGGAGCTCTTCTTGTTTGATTTATGTGGCTGAAGAGTTCTAATAGGAAAGAGAATAAAATGTAAAATTATTTAAATATGTAAAGCTCAATTTGCTTTTCCACTAAAGAGTCATTTTAAGGAAAAATGAGCAGGAATTAATAGAAAAAAATTGCAGTTGAATGAAGAAAGTGGGTTGAGCATAGTTTTTTTTATTTATTTGAAAATCCCTTAGCAGAGAAGTCAGAAAGCATCTTGCTTCTAATTTGGAGGTTCTTAATATATAATCCTGAAAAGGCCAATTGCTGTGTTGCTGACTTGGCAAGTCTGTCTTCAGTATTGTTGGTCAGAGAACAATCAATAAAATTGACAAACGACACAATGCAGAGTCAGCCCTACTGAGGTTTAGCTTAGTGAGATTTGTACAGTAAAGAGTCAAAGGCTGAAAAATAGAAATAAAAACCACGGACAGAAAAATCTGCACATAAGCAAGCAAAGAAAGGAACATGAGGGCAGTGAAGGACACAAAATGGCAAATGGATGGGTGGAAAAAAGCTTTCTCCATAGCATTTTATTGTCTCTAATTTATTGAGTGTTTAAAGTATTGAAGCACATGGTGGCCATAGTTAATGCTGAGAGAGAGAGAGAGAGATGAAGGGGGTGGAGGGAGAAAGAGTGAAGTATAAAGAATAAAACTGGCTGCTTGCAAAGTTCTCACCACAATGCAATGAATATGTAGGATGCAGAATGCAATGGAAGTTCCCCTTGGAAAACATTAGTTTGGGAGCAGTAGTAACCCATGAAGATTTTTGGAGCTTACATTTGCAAACTTTTTCTTAAGTCTACCACACAAATGGAGACCCATTTCCTAAAACATAGTTGCAGTCTCTGATTTTAAAAATGTGTGTTGATTTGTTGAATATAAGTTATCTTGAAGCTTAGATATGTCACAAAGGGTGACGCTTTTGGAACTACTAAAGATGACAATGTGATGGTGCTAAAAGATGCCCACCATATGACATGGACACCTTGTTTCTTATTACATGATATAGCATATACTGATAAAATCACCACATCCTAAGTTTTGTTCTTTTTTTGCAGATCTATTTTAAGTAGCTTTTGTTATATCATTCAGGGGTCCTATGTTCTCTTTTTAGTCATTTCTCCCTATTTCCTTTGAATTCTCTCAAAATGTGGCAAAAACTACTTTCCAACTTCTCTGCTCTGCATCTTTTTTTATCTACTTCTCTTTTTATCTCTAGATAATTGTTATTCTCTTTTGCTGCTGTTCTCTATTTTTTCTCTCTGGAATAACTGCTATAAAATTCCTTAGCTCCCTCTAATCCACCTACTTCAGATGCTACTTGCTGGAAAGAATATCACATTGTTTTCTGTCTTGTGGATTGGGGCTTCACAAGTCTGGAATCCTCTGAACTGAATGTTGGACATCCTGCGTCTTTCATCAGAGGGTTTTTGGATAACTTCCCTGCCAAACAGCTACATGAGAGCAGCAGGAGTGAGACTCTCACAGCCCCCCTTGTTTTCCCTACTCTTTTCTTCAATACCCACAACTTCTTACATACAAATCACCTGCTCCTAAAACTAATGCATCCAAATCAGCTGGTGATTAGGAAGGGAACAGTTTCCCTCGGGTGGCTAAATCCACTCCTCATGCCATCGCAGGGAAGCAGTGACACAGAAATGAAGACACAACATTCATGTGATATCTCAGTATATATCACCCAGCCTATAAGATGGTGTTATATAAGCATTTAGTCAAAGTGTTTAAACTGAATCAGCTGCTCTAAAAAGAGGGCTGTGCAAATTCTGCTTGTTTAGACCTGAACACTGCACTCTTCTTGAATCAACCACTGCACGTTCATTTTGATACAACAGTTTAAAAACCTGAACTTCCTAGGAGCTCCTTCAACATCCTTGGGGCATCTCCTACAACTAGCCCTTCCTCAGCTCCACACATGACCCTTCCAGAGACATCACAACTATCCCTAAGACTCTTGCTTTCTTACATCTCTTGCTTTTTTTATTTGTTTAGAAAAGGAGGAGAAAAAATAATGGAAGCCAGTTAGGTTGGAAGAAGGTTTACTGTATTTCTAGAGTGAACAACCAATTTTGCAAGCATGGAATCATGTTTACTCACACTTTAAATCTTGATCAGTAGGCTCATTTCAAGTGGGTGTTTGAGGTTGAATATGAATGTAACACAGTTCTATCTAAAACAGACTTTGAAGACTGAAAAAAAATCCCCTCTAGGTGACTTTTTTTTTGAAAAATAATTTATTAAATTTCAGCAACTTTTTTTTTTTAGTTTAAGAGTGATTTTTTTTCATAAACTAATCCAAATCCTAGGAGTTTGGCTTGGCTCTACTTCCAAACAATTATTATTATGCAGGAGTTGGCCTATACATTACGCAGAAGATTTGCAGAGAAATCCATTGGCACTTTCTTTATAATATATTTTCTTCCAAGTCAAATAGATTTTTTTAATATAAATTTAAGGGTTTTTTTAAAAAAACAAAAACACTGACCAACAGCTAGCAGCTGCATCCAATATTTTGTTTTCTAAATCCTTTAAACTCAAGTGACAAGAAATGTCAAATGGAACATTTACATTGTTGAAGCAGGTGGTGAACGTACGCGTGTGTGCACACACAAATCTATGTAAGTTGTTTCTGCTACTGCTTTTGCAAGAGAAAATGTAAAGATGATGGTAGTAACAGTAATTTCATTCTGCTCCTTGAAACGGTAGGGAGTATGGTGAAGGAAATAAAGTTCCTGGCAATGTTAGTTCAGATACATGAATGACCGGTTTATTTAATGGTGATAGACTTCAAGAGGAACATATACAGAAAATTATCATCAGGCTATCACAGTAACAACTCAAAAATTAAAATAATGTGATTTGTAGTGATCTGGGCCATATTCATTAATGACCACTGGTCTTATTGCTTTGTACTGGTGCCCGAGTGAATACTGCCTTATAAAGGATTTCATTTTTAATAAATAAAATAATAATACTTCCTCCGACATAGCATTTCCCATCCATAGCTCTCAGGAATCCTTAAGGAAGGAAAATATGGTCTTCATTTTACAGATGGAGAAACTAAAGCACAAAGTGGTAAAGTGACCTGTCGAAGGTGACAGAGCCGAAACCCACAGCCCCAGTGTAGTGCTCTCTGCACTGAAGCACACTAATAATTAGCTGGAGTTATAAGAAATTAGGATTTCCAATGGACTGCTCCATAAATCGACTTTTTTTTACAATATCCAGGTTTACCATTAATACACATTCAATGATGTAAATGTATTTCCAAAAAAAATTAACCCCACATGTCAAAAAAGAGGTGCACTCGAACTAAACACTTCACAAAAGTATGATGATGACACTAGAAAATTTCATCCATTTTGAAAGATGTTACCAGTAGCAACGGTATTCCCTGTTTTAAATACAGAGAACTTCTCTCAAGCTGATAGAAATCTTTCTAAACAGAACAAGCATTCTAAATGCTAGCACACTTACTGACTTATATGCAAACTCGTGATGCTAGGAGGTAGTTGACAGAACCTTAATCTCTATGAAAAACATGTTAATCAACCTTTCATAGGGATTATGGGCTAGATACATAAAAAGGTTTAGGTGACTAGCTACCGCTTTAACACCTAAATGCTAGAATTAGACCCTACTGAGATTCACAACCCTCCCACAGGCTGCTGAAGCCTGTGGATATCTAAACTTGCTTGGCACCTACATTTTTGCAGTAAAAGTTCCCCAGGCACCTATGTATCTGCCTCTGCACGTGTGCACTGGGGCCCCAATCAAGGCATCCTGACACCTAGTGTGATGCATGAACTGAGGATAGATAGGCATTCCGCCATCTAACTCACCTGCAGGGCCCGATCTGGTAGGCAAGGTCTGAGTACACTTACTAGGTCAGCCTGGGGAAGAGGCAGATGTCCCTTACAACCCATAGCCCAGTGGTTAGGGTACTCACCTGGTATGTAAGAGCCCTTGCAGGTCAAGTCCCCCTCTCTCACTCTCAAGTGTGCATCTAATGCTTCTTTCATTGTTCATCCACAGTGGAATGGCTTCAACAGGAGAGACTGAAGGAGCTCCTCTCACTACACACATCAAACTACCCTGTAGCCTAGCTGAAAGTTTGAGCATTTGGTGTCTAAGTCTCTCCCCTGAACAGCTGAGAGGGGAATTTTACACACCAGCAATTCTCCCTAGTGTGAGCATGCATAGGGTATTCTCCACAGAAGCACCTGCACACATTAAAGGCATACATTGAGACACATTATTTTTGATCACCTTTACTAATTTTACTTAAACATACATGCGTTTTCAGTAGTTTTATGATCCTAACCACAGTAGAGCTTTCCATAACTGACTCAAGACTGTGGAGAGATGAATGTATGTACTCATTTTTTAAAAAAACTTTATATCTTTTTAATTTTGCCATTATTTGGTTGTATTACCTATTCCAAAGAGTTACAGAGATACTACTTTTTATTTCTATGCTCTCTTTCCCATATAAATGCAGAGTAACTTCTCTAATCAAAACATTGACTTTTTCAAATTGTTTCTCAAAGCCCACTTAATTAGAATGAGGAAGTAAAGAGCTGTCTACAACTCAGTCTTTTCTCCTCTTTCCCAGCTACCAACATGGAAGGTGTGATATCAGAACAAATGGACAAGACTGTGGGCCAGGTTGAAAGTTAGTGAGTGGAGTGACAAAGTTTCTCCTCTATCTTTGTAGGTCCTGTGCTTTTTAGTGGATTTGTTCACCTTAGAGATTCACCATGTGGGTCAACGAACAGCCCAGAGACCTTCTCCTTTGATAGAACCCACAGTCCAGGTCAATTCCTCCTGTGTCTGATCAGGAGTTGGGAGGTTTGGGGGGAACCCAGGCTTGCCCTCTATTCCGGGTTCCAGCCCAGGACCCTGTGGACTGCAGCTGTCTAGAGTGCCTCCTGGTACAGTACAGCTGCGCAACAGCTACAACTCCCTGGGCTACTTCCCCATGGCCTCTTCCCAACACCTTCTTTATCCTCACCACAGGACCTTTCTCCTGGTGTCTGATAATGCTTGTACTCCTCAGTCCTCCAGCAATATGCTTTCTCACTCTCAGCTCCTAGTGCCTCTTGCTCCCAGCTCCTCGCATGCATGCTACAAACTGAAGTGAGGTCATTTTTAACTCACGTGCCCTGATTAGACAGCCTGTCCTAATTGATTCTAGCAGTTTCTTCTTAATTGGCTCCAGGTGTCCTAAATAGCCTGCCTTAATTGGTTCCAGCAAGTTCCTGCTTGTTCTGGAACTGCCCCTGTTACCTTACTCAGGGAAAAGGGATCTACTTAATCTGGAACTAATATATCTGCCTTCTAACACTCTCCCGTAGCCATCTGGCCTGACCTTGTCACAGTGGATACATTTCCAATAAAATCAGCAGAGATTTAAGTATTTACGCCATTCAATTTGTGTGGACTGTTTTTCTAAATTTCTTCCTCTATAGGAAGAAACCAAGGTGCACATTGATGGAAACGGAAAGTATATGTTTAATAAAATAATCACTTTTCCATCCGTTTTGTGCCTTTATAGATAGTTTTTTCATCTCATCCCTATCTTTCTGCTGCCAATCTCTGTTTCTTTCAGATTTTAATTTTGTTTTGGGGGTGGATTTATTTGTTAAGTAGGTTTTGTTTTGATTTTTTTACATTCTTCATATGCTTGTAAAGGTCTATCTACTTCTACTGTGCACTTACATGAAGAATGGATGCACGTAATAAGTTGTGTCCCCACATTACTCTCTGGGATTTTATTAGTATTCGTTCTCAGGCTGATATGTTTCTGACTAATGAGACCTTTGTTCTGCATCACAAAACAATTGAAGAATACCTTCCTAATGTCAATGAATTGTGTCGAAGAGTTAATTACAAGGCGACCTTTCAGCATGCTCCTAGTTTAGGACAATATGTGCCTATTTTACACTAGAGAACAGTGTCCTGACAGTTGACAATGCATCCCTCAAAAATAATGACTTCTGAAACAATAGGTATGGCAGCCTTTGCACTTTTAGAACACCTTCCAATGGAGTATCTTAAGCATTTAACAAACAATAAAGCCTCCTGATACTTCTGTGATGCAAACTTGATTTGCTCAAGGTCATACAGGAATGTTGTGGCGGAGGCAAGATTAGAACCCAGGTCCCTTGGCTGCCTGGTCTGTGCCTAAATCACAAGCTCATCCCCTACTTTTCTGATCTACAAGGAACTTCTAAAAAAAATTGCAACATTGCTTTTATTGTACGCTTTTGACTCCACTCTAACATGTACACTAAGATAGAGTCAGTCCAAGACTTTAAAACTCACTTCAGACAGTTGATTGCCATGGGTGCACAACAAAAATTTCCCCGGCAAGAGAAGAGTGTTTCTTGGGCTCTGCAACCCTAACTGATGTTTCCAGAATCCTCATTTTGAAAATTGGCTTGGGGGCAAGAGTAGAGATTGCAGGTAGATTGCCTTACCCTACAGAAAGGCTCTCACTCTTAGTTTATGTATACACCTCTAAGCACCACCACCTCAGCTTAAACAACAAATTACAAGGCATATCATTACTTTCTAAAAGACATTGTCCATGGTGCATTTTAACAATGATTTGCACAAGGATACTACTCAGGGAATTCTGTGCATTCTGTATCTTTTTAAACCTTTAAAATTAAACTTTGGGTTTGCAGTCTCTGAGCCCAGTCTGAATACTTTTTTCTGAGTTGTATGAGGAGGGAAATGTGGGCTGTAATTTAAAATTAATAGTGTTTTTTAAAGGAAACTCAGTTAAATGAAACAAAATCAAACCATCACACGCATGCTTTTCTCACTACAGTTAAGCCCCCTCTTGTAACCAATATCATCAAAAGTAATAAATATTCAAAAAGCATTACCCTGAATTCTCATCTTTTACAACAGTCAAAGGATCCTTAAAAAACAAACAAACAAACAAACAAAAACAGGGCCATCTCATAGCTTTAGATATCATGTGCAAGGTTTTACAGAGCTCAGCCGGAACCACACGTGACCCAAACCAGAATATGGCCCACATTCCATATTACTGAAAATAATTCCAAGTGTATAAAATGCTTTTTAAAAAATAAATCACTTTATTTTTGAATGTAGCCTGAGTAAACTACATCGAACTATCAATAATTCACTATAATTTGGTTTCATGTGAGCTGGGAATTGTCATACTGGATCAGAGCAGTAGTCCATACAGCCCAGTATCCTGTTTCCGCCAGTGGCCAGCATCAGATGCTTTGAGGAAGGTGCAAAAAAAATAGGGAACTCTTTTGGAATAACTTGTCCATAGTAGAAGTTTTTTCTTATCTTTGGTCATTTAGTAACTGGCTTATGACTGAAAGCATGAGGTTTTACATCTCTAATATATATTTATACTCTGTTCCTATTGAATATATTTGTGGATGGTCCTATTATGCATATAAATGTCTAATCCCTTCCTGCATGCCTCAATGATTTATCATGTCAATGAGTTCCACTGGCTAATTATACCGTCTGTAAAATGCATTTCATTTTATTATTATTTTTTAATTTATTGCCTTTAATTTTTTAAAAAGGGAAGATTCACTATCCCCAGAAAGAACGTAGTTCTGTTTGCACACTCGGTGTTATTTCACTGCTACACGCAGAAGAGCAAGAAAGAAAACACCTCCTCTTTTTGCATGCAGATTTCTCAGGTTCAAAGCTAACCAAACTTCCAGCAACTCTTTCTGTTATCTTCCCTATGCAAAGGCTGAGAAAATCATTGCCCTTCCCTGAACATATAAAAATTGTAGTTGATATAAATTTTAAGACATCCCTTTGGTTTTGGAAGTTGAAATCATAGGCATGTGTACGAAGTGTGCCAGGTGTGCCCAGGCACACCCTAATGTCTCAAAAAAAGTGGCTTTGTGTTTTAATTTAATCGCATGATACACTCTTTCAAAGTATGGATTGTTGTATTATGCAATAAGCGCCAAATTGCATAATATAGATGTTGTAGAAATGTATGGAAAGACCACGTTTGCTTGCAGCATGCATCCTCACTACTGTGGTGCCACATTACCATTGGTCCTCCCCTCCCCGTCCAACTACTATTCTAGAAAATTCTTTGACTTATGTAAGTGGCTGCATCAGACAGTGCAGTGTCTACAGTGTTTGTAATCTTTGTCATGTGTACTCTACTGAAATAGCATAACAAGCCTGTGGCTTTACGTTTTAATTCAATTGTATGATACCCCCTTTTAATTTTAAAATATGGATCAGTTCGTTGTTAAGATAAGAAAAGGAGCAGACAAACTGAATTAATGAATGTGCTGATAGTAGTACAAATACCTCGGACACCTCAGTTCCAGTGCGTGCAATAAACTGAGTTATGACCAACAGAAACAGACTTTGTCTCTTAGTTCAGGTCAGTGTAGTTCCTATTCAAAGCCATCAAACACTCCATCTGATGACCCGGTCTGTGATATTCCAAAAAATAGATTAGTACGCCGGTCTCGAGTATTTAGAGGTCCTTATCAGCCTAGATTGAGCATGTTTCCTAGAAGTAAAATAGGGAATAAACAAAGAAGTTTTCAGTCCAATTGGTATGAAAAGTATAGGTGGTTAGAATACAGCCCATCAAAGGAGGCAGCATTTTGCTTTTACTGCCATTTCTTCTCCTCTAATGATGCAGCAAACAAAGGTCACACTGATCCAGCATTTATTGGTAAGGGATTTGGAAACTAACATAGGGCTAACAAATTTTTAATAAACCACCAACTGTCAAAATCTCATGTGTTGAGCTGTTCTTCATGGTCAAGTTTTAATGAAGGGAAACCTATTGATGTATTGTTGGATGAGGGCAAGCTGGCTTATCTGTCTAAACAAGAAGAAGAACAGTGCCATAACCGAAGTGTAATGGAGCCACTGATTGACATTGTTCTGTGTTTGGCTAAAGGTGTCAGACCATTCAGGGGTCACAATGAAAAAGCTGACAATTTTGAGAAAGGTTTATTTCTAAATCTTGTCAATATACTCCAAAAATATGATCCTGTAATGGCAAAGCACGTGCAACAATCTCCTTGAAACGCTACCTATCGGAGTAATCACATCCAAAATTATTTAATTGTGGCCTCGCACAATGTTGTGCAACAAAAGATTGTGTCTTCGCTAAATGGAAAAATGGTCTCAATAATTGCTGACAACACTACTGACTGTGGACACCATGAACAGATGTCCTTTGTGGTTCGGTATTTTAACAATGAAAAACATCTTCCAGTTGAACATTTTGTTTCTGTTCAGAGACTATTAACAGTTGATGCTCAGTCTATTTTTGACCAGCTAAATGACATCCTCGACATTCTTAAAATTGACTGGTCATCAGTGATGTCGGTCTGTTTGATGGTGCATCTACCATGTCTGGATGTACTGTGAAAGTTCAAATGAAATGTAAAGAAAGAAACATTGAAATACTCTACGCACACTGCTATGCACATTGTTTGAAATTCATCCTAGTAGATGCATGCACTTCAAGTCAAAGAGAACTGTCTTTGATTTTTGGGTGTTATTCACACTCTTTATGCCTTTATGGAGGAGATTCCTGTGCGACATGCAGTAATGGAGAAGATTTCACAAGAAGTAGGATCCCAGTTGAAGACTTTGAAGTCACTGTCAAACACAAGATGGGCATGCAGAGCAGAAGCAGTGGCTGCTGTAAAACAAAACTACTCCATCATTTTAAAAGCTTTACAAGAGATTATCGAAACAATTCGCCTTGCTGACGCTAAAATAAAAGCCAGGGGCCTTATCCATGAACTAAATTCATTCAAGTTCATCTTTGCCCTTCACATGATGCACCCTATTCTCCAGACGGTGGTAAAAGTGAGTAAGGTTTTCAAGCTTCAGATCTCAACTTACTTACTGCAATGACAGGCGTGAAAAGCTTGCGTAACTCTTTGGCTTTGATGAGAAGTGGCCCAGAATATTTTCAATTTATTTTCAACGACAGCTGAAAATGTGTGTAGAGAATGATATATCGATTCCCCCAGTTAAGAAAACAAAAACGTCCACTCGTATTGATGACATGTTTAAGTCCCAGCATCACCTTGATACAAAAGAGGAGCAGGAGACAATAACTTCATTTTACCTACTCCTAGACTCAATGATTACTGGCATTGACCAGCAATTTGAACAGAAGACTTGTAAAATTGTGACTGCAATGGGAAAACTGCTGAGCTTAGACATTGGCAGAGATGATATGAGAATCATTGCCAACAAATTTAAAGTGTCCTTGGATGAGTTGAAAGCTGAAGTTGGATTGCTTTGAGGTTATGATGGATCTGTTCCTAAAGTTAGCACTACGAACACCACCAGAGAATGGCTTGATTGGCTAAAGGAATCAGATCGGTCTTCCATTTTCCAGGCCTTTTACAAATCTATGCAATGCTTTGCAGTCTTACCTGTTACAAGCTGTTCATGTGAAAGAGCCTTTTCAAAACTAGCACATGTAAAAAACAAACTAAGGGTACATCCAGACTACCTACTGAATCAGCGGGTAGTGACTGCTCTATCGGGGATCGATATATCGCGTCTTGTCTAGATGCGATATATCGATCCCTGAACATGCTCCCATTGACTTCAGAACTCCACCAGGGTGAGCAGCGGTAGCACAGTCGACGGGGGAGCAGCAGCCATTGATCCCACGCCATGAGGATGGGAGGTAAGTCAAAATAACATATGTCGACTTCAGCTACATGATTCCCATAGCTTAAATTGCGTATCTTACATTGACCACCCCCTCTCTCCCCACTGTAGACCAGACCTAAGAAGTACAATGTCCCAACAGCACCTCGACTCACTCATAATTTTGTACATTGAACAAGAATTGGCTTAGTCAGTTAATTACAATGATGTAATTGAGGAATTTAAGTCCATCACAGCTGGTGAGCAATGTCTCATTCTCTAGGACAGGAAGATGAAGAAACTTTAATCTGTTTTTGTCAATTTGGATTAGCTCATTTTCTGATTAAAGATAAAGATCATGAAAATTGACTGTATCTTTGTATACGCCTAATTATCACTAGAGCAAATATTTGTTTTTTTGTGTCTCTTTTTTAAGTTTGTATTTTTAAGTAAAGTTTAGTTGTTAATTTAAAAAATATTAAGTTTAGTTAAATTTTAATTTCTTTAGTTTTTTTGATGAATAAAAATAATGTCCTTTATGACTGAGTATTCAATAAATGTTAGTCTTTAAAAATAAATTCAAAAAAATTCCCTGGGTGCACACACTAATTAAATGTACTGCACACGCCTATGGTTGAAACATAACAACACGTCTCTGACAATGATCACAACATCCCTTGCTGTGGTTGTCAGAGCACGTGGCTTGTGTCAGCTAAGCACAGAGCTGGACATATCTGACTGGTACATCTAGATTTTAAAAGACAATCAGGTAAAAAGCCAAATGCTGTTGTGGGCTTAATCTGATATTGTACAAGTGTAAGTTCTGAAAACAATGCATAGGTAGCTGCATTCTTTTCCCTCCAAATCAGTATTGAGCTAATGATGTATCACAGGTGTGAATGGAATGGGTAAAAGTAATTAAAGCAGTGGACTAAGAAAATCTTTGTTCTCTCTCTAGCTCTACCACTGACTTGCTAGGCAAATCACCTATTCCCTGTGTAGACACTACTGTATTTTGAACAGGTCCATACTGATTAGAAGTATGGACCATTGCAAAATGGCATTTTCCTTTGCTGTAGCATTCCTACTGCTTAGAATGGGATATACCAGAAATATTGCAATAATGAAACTAGGAATGGTAAATATCCTGTTTTTAAATGGTGTCTGCAGCAAATTTCCTAGTTTAATAGTAAATAACTTGCTGCAGACTTGCCTGTAATCTGAAATAAGTATACAACCTTTCTGTTCAGTGTATCCATTAAGACTTGAAACAATCTTTGGATAAATGAATATATAAAATTTCATGTGAGAGAGAACAATAAATTGAGCTTCCTGAGGGGATAATTTATTTACTTTGACATCTATCCCTTTCTTTCATTTTGGCTTGAAAAGTGAGTTAGTTCATAATTTCATTGCCTCTCCTTCTATCAGCTTGCAGCTGTAATGCTTTCAATGTACCTGAGTTCAGACATTAGAGATTATCTTCCCATCCACAGTAAGTGCCACAATTACATATGTTCTACTATTAATATAATCTGAACAACCCAATGTTTTACAGCATTTGTATTTCTTCGGGGAATCCCAAGAACAGGTAGAAACCCCATAGAGCAAATATTTAAAAGGCTAGAGGAGAAGACCACTTATCACAATGAGGTCTATATGTAGAACAGAATGAACAACTTCAGAAAGCATAAAACTTCAATGAAAATGTCCACTCTTCCTTATTTAAAAATCACAGCTTTGGCTCCTTTTCTCACTCTACTTTGTTTCACTGTCATCATTGCTATGAGAGTTTGGCAACCAGAATCTGGCAGAAACTGACATTAATGCAATCCTCCTTTGCTTTTCTTACAGCAGCAGCTGTCAAAAGTCATAGCACATTAAGCCAAAGTACTAGTCATCATGAAGCGTTTCCAACATTAAAATTTAAGAATATACCTTTGGAGAGTTTAAAATAAGTTAAGATTGTCATTTCATGATAGATAGAGAGACAGAGATAGGTAAATGGATGGATGGGCCAGGCAGGGCAGGGAGAAAGTGTGATGAGAACAGTCCATTTTGAAATGAAAACCAGCCCCACGCTCTTCTGCCCTCTGAAGTCCAAGAAGGATAGATTAATATTGACAACATCATAGGCAGTGTTCTAGATAGGGTTGAATTATATTCTTATTAAACTATCTTTGTGCTTCCAAATGGGTGTCAGCTGAAAATATATGGGTTTTAGTATTTCAGCAGATCTCTACAGGCCCCTTGAATGTCCCATACTGCTCTCATACTGACATGGGCCTTACCATGTGGTGAGTAATAGACTGTAATATATTTGGTCCCAATTGCAATATCTGGGTTTACAAATGTGGCAGAATGGCTACAGTCCCTTTCTGCTCTCATACAAGTGCCTCAAAGTCTGTGTTTAGCATAAGTATGCTTTAAGATGTTTTTACAAATATCCTTGAAAGGACTGGATGGGTAAAAGACTAAGGCCTGGTCTACACTAAAAAGGTAGGTTAAAAGGAAGCTGCCTAAGTCGACTTGTTAATGTATGTGTCAACACTGCCGGGTCCTTTACCCCAACCTAAGTCACCTTTAATGTAACTTCTGTAATCCACCTCTGTGAGAGGCACAGTGCTTAATTCAATTTTCATGGGTCGACTGCAAGGTAGTGCAGACACAGCTTTGTATAATTTGATTTAATTGGCCTCCAGGTGGTGTCCCACAATACTCATCTGTGATCGCTCTGGCGATCATGCTCAACTCTGCTGCACTGTAGCCAGATACACAGGAAACAGCCCATCCTCTGGTAAAGCCCTGAGAATTTTTGAATTCCCATTTCCTGTTTGATCAGCATTGGGAACGTGCTAGCTTGAGCACAGCTGATCATGGAGATTACATGCCCCAGATGCGTTCCAGCTTGGTCTGCACAGGAGGTGGTGGATCTCATCGCTAAGTGGGGAGAAGAGTCCGTCAAGGCAGAGCTCCGATCCAGCAGAAGAAATGCTGACATCTATGCAAAGATCACTTGTAGAATGGGGGAGAAGGGCTACACGAGGGACACACAGCAGTACCGTCTGAAAACAAATGAACTTTGCCAAGCGTACCAGAAGGTAAGGGAGGCGAACAGTTGTTCTGGTGCTGAACCCCACACATGCCTGTTCTACAACGAGCTGCATGTGATTCTTGGGGATGACCCTATCAGCACCCCCACAAGCAACAGGGACACCTCACAGGTCTGAGAGTCTAGGGACAACAGGGAGGACAATATGCTGGATGAGGAAGAGGAGGAGGAGAAGAATAGGAGACAGGTGAGTGGTGGATCCATTCTCCCAGAGAGCCAGGAAATATCTTAAACCCTGAAGCCCTGTGAGTCACAGGACATCACAATGGCCAGCCATGATGCCAGGGAAGGCACCTCTGGTGAGTATACAGTTACAGTCAAAGTCTAGTTAAACTTTAGTGCACACACACATTTGGTGGTATTGCACGTTTGCTGCGAAGAAAAAGCGAGATACCATGGTTCTTTGCTTACAAGAGGACTCTCCAGCTATGCAGAGGGTGGCCCCTGGAAAATACTGTTTATGTGGACTGGGATAGCCCAGGAATCCTCCATGGATATCTCTAGCAAACTTTCATGGAAGTACTCTGCAATCATTTGCAGAAGGTTTCTGGGCAGGGCAGTCTTATTTCTTCCACCATAGTAGGATGCTTTTACACTCAAATCCTGAATTAATTCTGCTAGCATTGTTGTTGTACACAGCATAGCTGCATAAGGACAGGGTCTATACCCAAATGCTTGAAGCATCTCCTTCCTTTCTGTGTCTGTTACCCCCAGGAGACTGATATCACATAAGGTTGCCTAGGGGAAACGGAGGAAGTTCTCATTAAAAGTGCTCTTACAAGAAAAAAAAAGGACATGTAGACCTCCCCCCCACATGCCAGATCAATAATCCATGCAGCTGCTAATGTGCCTTTATTGTGCTCGGCATGGGTCAGCAAGTAGTTTAAGTGGCTGATAGGGGACTGGGCCCACCCCCTGCCCTGTTTGTAAACAGCTTCCTGTGGTGCTATGGGGAAGGGCCATTGTTCAACTACCTACCTCTGCTCCCACCATGAGCCTGCCATAAACTTCATTAAAAGTGTGGTCACCTATGACCAATGCGGTCACACCATGGCTGGAACAGCTAAATGGCTCAGTGAGTGGTTACGGATTCTGATTATGTTATGGCTTGCACTTAGTGTAAT
Source organism: Gopherus flavomarginatus (assembly GCF_025201925.1). Lineage (NCBI taxonomy): Eukaryota > Metazoa > Chordata > Testudines > Testudinidae > Gopherus > Gopherus flavomarginatus. The sequence continues at coordinate 56,623,235 of NC_066621.1, forward strand.
AAACAATGATCAAGAGCGTACAGCACAGGAGGAGATGCTTCAGATTATGAGGGACCAAGCAAACATGTCGAGGTGTCTGGTTGAACTGTAGGAACAGAAGCAGGAGGGTAGAGTCCCACTGCAGACCCTAATGGACAGCCAGCCAGCCAGCATCACCTGGCAGAGAATCACCCTCCCCCAAACATTCTCTCAGGTGTGGGCAAAAAGTCCATTATCCCTTTCACTTAACTCAGGGAGAGGGTACAAGAAACAGAAGGTGCCAATTTACAGACCTTTGATGATCTGGAATGTGGTATTATGTTATACAACTGAAAATGTTTCTCCCGTTCCAACTTTACAACTTCTTTTCTCCAAGGATACCATTTTTTCTGTTCTCCCTCTTTACTTATGTTTGTTAAGTAAATGGATTCAAGAAATAAATTTTCTTTATTGAGTAGAAGCAGTGGACTTGGGTGGGGGGTTGGCTTTACAGGGACAGTAATACAAGGCAGGTGAAAGTTTGGGAAAGCACAGTTCAGACAAGCACCTCACATAACTGTGACTCACTATTGAAACAGCTTTAGCCTCATGGATACACAGCACCCCTCGCTGTGCTCATCTTATTGCCCTGCTGTCTGGCTGCTCAAAAATGGCTGCCATGCCGTCTGTCTCAACTGCCCATCCCTGTGTAAAATTTTGCCCCCTTTTTTTCCCCCACAGATACTATAGAGCACACAGCTGGCAACTATAACCATAGGGATATTTTCTTCACTAAGGTCCAACCTTGTTTGTGAACTTCTCCAATGCCCTTTGAATGTGCCTTTGGTCATTTAAACCACCCTTCTGCACTTGCTGAGCCTATAGTTGAACCGTTCCATACTGCTGTCCAGACAGCTGGTGTATGGCTTTATGAGCCAGGGGAGCAAGGGGTAGGCTGGGTCCCACAGGATAACTATAGGCATCTCAACGTCATCAATGTTCATTTTGTGGTCGGGAAAGAAAGTTTCAGATTGCAGCTTTTTTAACAGACCTGAGTTCCTAAAGATGCGCACTTCATGAACACTTCCCAACCATCCTACACTGATGTCAGTGAAATTCCCTCTGTGATCCACCAGTGCTTGCAACACCATTGAAAAGTATCCCTTTCAGTTTATGTACCCTTTGGCAAGGTGGTCTGGTGCCAAGATGGGGATATGCGCAATTGGGAAACTCCATTGCAGCAAAATCATCCACTATGTCCTGCACATTTCTCAGACTCACTACTTTTTGTAGCAGAAGTCGATTAATGGCCCTGCACACTTCGAGCACAGCAGCTCCCACAGTTGATTTACCTACTCCAAATTGATTCCCCACTGACCAGTAACTGGCTGGCATTGCAAGCTCCCAAACCGTGATCGCTACTCACTTCTCCACTGTCAAAGCAGCTCTCATTTTTGTGTTGCTGAACTGCAGGGCAGGGAAAAGCTCTGCACAAAGTTCCTGGAAGGTGGCCTTACGCATTCAAAAATTCTGCAGCTACTGCTTGTCATCCCACACCTGCAAAACGATGCGGTCCTACCCATCAGTGCTTGTTCCACGGGACCAGAAATGGAGTTCAACAGAGTGCAGCTGCTCTGCGACTGCCAGAAGCAACTGTGAATTGTTTTTACCAATGGCTTAAAGCAGGGCTGCTTGCAGGACGTCGCTATGTTCCGCACAGCAGACTCTTCTTCGGCTCTGGAAATATTGCAGGAGAAGGCACAAGGTGTTGGAAATGCTCACAGCAAGAATGCACAACTGAGCAGGCTTCATGCTTCTGGGCATGGCATATGCATAGTGGTTTTAAAGTGAGAAAACAACTGGGTTGTTTGCCATTGAACACAGTGCATGATGGGATGCCAATGCAATGTTCCCATTCTCCAATGTTTTGGCCCTATGAGGCATTGCTCAAACTTCCCAAAACACACTGTGGCCGGTTGCACTTTGGTGTAGCTACCCACAATGCACTGCTTTGTGAATTGATGCAGGCACTGCTAGTGAGGATGCACTCCATCAAGACAATGACCATGGTGTGGCCACGCACAATCGACTTCATTAATTTGGAGGCTCGAGGTCGAATTAGATAAAGTCAACTTAATTTTGTAGTGTAGACAAGTCCCCAGTGTAGAATAGACTGACCACAGCATGGTGACAGGAACTAGGGATGTATTGAGGGTCTCAACAGAACAGGGAAGAGAACATCGTGGAGTGAGGGAGAAGAGTATAAATCTGACCTCCAAATATGAAGTATTTTGTTTTAGAAAGTTCAAAGCAAGGCATCTAACGAGAGACACTTATAGACTGTAATCAAGCAACCCCTTAGCCTTCTCTTTGTTATGTTAAACAGACTGAGCTCTGAGTCTATCACCCTAAGGCATGTTTTACAATCCTTTAATCATTCTCATGGCTCTTCTCTGAACTCTCTCCAATTTATTAACAACCTTCTTGAATTGTTGGCACCAGAACTGGACATAATATTCCAGCAGCAGTCACACCACTGCCAAATATAGAGATAAAATAATGTCTCCGGTCCTACTCAAGATTCCCCTTTTTATGTATTCAAGGATTGCTTTAACCCTTTTGTCATCAGTGTCATACTGGGAGCTTATATGCAGATGACTATTCACCATGACCCTCAAATCCGTTTCAGAGTCACTGCTTCCCAGGATAATCCCTCATCCTATAAATTTGGCCTACATTCTTTGTTCATAGGTGTATACATTTACATTTAGCTGTATTAAAATGCACGTTGTTTGCTTGCACCAAGTTTATAAAGCTATCCAGATTGCTCTGAATCAGTGACCTGTCATCTTCATTATTTCCTTTTCTCTCCCAATTTGTGTGTCATCTGCAAAATTTATCATTGATTATTCAATAGTTTTTTGCCAGGTCATTGATAAAAGTGTTAAATAGCGTAGGCTAAGAGCTGATCCCTGTGGGGTCCCACTGGAAACACAATTGCTCAGTGACAATTCCCCGTTTACAATTACATTTTGAGACCTATCCATTAGCCAATTTTTAATCCACTGAATGTGTGCCCTGTTAGTCTTATATTGTTCTAGTTTTTTTCATCAAAATGTCATGCGATACCAAGTCAAATGTCTTAAAGAAGTCTAAGTATATTACAGTAACTCTATTACCTTTAGCAATCAAACTTGTAACCTCAACAAAAAAAGATATCAAGTTAAGTTAATGCACAATTACTAGAAGTGAGTGAGGAAAACTGAAAGTGCGTTTTGCTTCTGTTTTCATTCCACAACATTTAATTTGGGTTTAATTTTATAAAGTTTGCTTGTTTTTAAAGCTTTGATTACATCTTCTATATTCTTACTGTGTGTAAAAGTAGCACCATAATTTTCAGACTAATGAATAATTAAATTTATAGAATAGTTTGCAATCAAATTATAAAACCCATAAAAATATGTTTACTCTATACTTGCCATATAGGCAATGGTCCATAGGATATAATTCTTTTAGAAGAACCATTACAGCCTTGCTACAATGAATACTTGGAGGATATGCGTACAGTTTGATATAGTCAATATACCCTTTCACTCACCTGGGAGGGGAGCTAGTAGTTGGTCTACATCTGGTTACTCCACTGAAGTTTTTGTAGCTTAAATGCAGGGCCGGTGCTTCCATTTAGGAGGCCTAGGCAATCGCCTAGGGCGCCAGGATTATTGGGGGGTGGCATTTTGCCGGGGGGGTCGGTAGGCAGCTCTGGTGAACCTGCCGCAGTCGTGCCTGCGGAGGGTCCCCTCGTCCAGCGCCTCCAGTGGAGCTGCCGCAGGCATTCCTGCAGACGGTCCACTGCTCCCGCTGCTCCGGAGCCGCAGGACCAGAGCGCGGGGTGGCGAAATGTCTGTGTGCCTATGGCGCTAAAAACACTAGTGCCGGTCCTGCTTAAATGACAGCATATAAGGCACTGTACAAACAGTTAAAAAAAAAGACAAGGTTCCTTCCCTGAAGCATAAATATTTTAGATCATTCTAAGCATGACTGTTTTAGATGACGATATACAACTTTTTGAACAATTATTCAGTGAACCCACAAATTACCACATACAATACATATTTTTATGAGAGTATCAAACAAAAGAATTTTACTGATATTTACAGTCCTTAAATATTACAAGTGAAATCCTGGCCACATTGACAAAACTCCCATTGATTTCAATCATATCAATGGAGCCAGGATTTCACCCTAGATGTCCGCACAAGTTTAACTATTGTAGAGAAACACCTATGAGTATACACCTGTGAAAGTTTGCCAGATACTAAAAATGGCATGTTCATTGTCCCAAGAGATATTCTGATATTAGTCGAGGCGTATCAAATCAGATGAATCTCAAGACCTAGAAAATCTTTGCTGTCTATCTCTATTCCAGTTTCCTAAAGAAATCTATGAATTATGTTTTCAGTGAATGGCCCAAGGGGCCAATATAGCAGTCAATATAAGCATTATTAAACCCCGATCATTGTTCCTGTTCTCTGGCTTATGTGCCAGTACTGGGCAGAGGAGCCACTACATCCTTTCTATGCCATGAGAGGATTCCATGCACTACAGCAAATTTTTTACAGGGCTGGCTACCAGCATTAGGGTCACTTTGTGTCAGTAGAGCAATGTAAAGTGATTATACCGCAGCATAGAATCTAGCCTTGGTCTTCAGACGAGAATAAAGGAATAGGTAGTGATGAAAGGAAGACCACAATTTTCATGGCATTGTTTTTTGTAAGAAAGAGTGAGACAAGAAAATTCAAGAAAAATTCCATTGAGAATACTTCTGAAACAGTTGGAGCTACAATTTGTACCATCAAAAGTAATGTCTCATAGGAGTTGTACCTTGAAATGGTTCTGATGACAGCATTATAGAAATAAGTATTAGCTGTATAAAATAGCACCATCTCTTCAGATCCTGTAGAATCTCCAAATTCCAGCTTCCAGAAACTTCCTATATTTCAGACAAGCAGTGCACCAATATCTTCCTTAAACATATCTCTCCTCTGCCTAATGCTTTGGAAACCTGTAATAAAAGTATTATTGCATGCACAGAAACTTTTTTGTTAAAAGTGGAATATGATTTAGAAGATAAAAATCGTTCAGACTGCATAGAAAGCCAGGTCTGTTTTTTTTAAAAAACAAAAATATTTTAATTGTTGATTTCATTCTTCTGAAAGCTCAGCCACATGAATTCCAATAGTAATTTCTTTTCTCTAAACTTTGTTTGTGGTGTCCTGTGCCATTAAAAGTACAGTTGTGTGTTGTGAGGTTTTTTACAGTATCCATGCATATCAAAAAATTGTGACACGATACAGAGGGACAGGAAGACTATTAAATATCCATCATGCCACTCCAGATCAGGCTTAATGCAATCAGAAACACATGACTGCATCAACTTATCTCCTTTGATCAAATGTGATTAAGTAAGTCATTAATTTTCAAGACAAATAAAAAATGCAACATCATTTTATTATAAATGTAAATGCCTGTCGTCTTAAATGATTTTTTCTAAAGGAAACCCTTCTAATACAGAACTTTGTATACTTCAGAGAACAGTTGTTTTAACACTGGTTTTAATTTTAATGAAACATTATGTATTTGTATGCATGTCTTCTTTCCTTTTTTCTCACACTGCTCATGTTGTCAAGCAAAATTTGCGCATCAGCTTGATCAAGATAATTTCATTATACCATTGTTACCATTATGACTTGGGCAATTAGTAGTTTATAAGAATAAATTTATAGCAATCAGTGATTGAGGCACATTTGCAGTAGTCAGGGTGTAATAAAGCCCAATCAATTTCTTTCATTTAATATGTAGGCTGTGACCCTAGTTTTGATGAGAACTCTTAGCTATTTCATCTTTAAATAAAAAAGAATGTCTGCAAGCAATTATAGTGGTGTGTTAATTGGATATTCCTTTTTATCTTTTATACTATAGAATGCATTGCTAACGAAATCCTTGTTTTCTCTCTCGTTTCCTTTCTCACTCTCTCTCTGCAATAAACTGATATTGACTGGATATATCTCCGCTAAAACAATGGGCCAGATTTTGATTTCCAGTTATGATGGTATAAATCTAGAGTAACTGCTGATTTATTTGGAGTTATTAGGATTTTATGTTGATGTAACTGAAATCAGAATCCACTCTATTGTTTTTCTGTTACTTGCAAAGGGCCTGATTCTGTAACTCTTACTCACATTGAATAGCACTTTAGGTCCTGATCCTGCAAAGACTTACACATATGCCTAACTTTAAGTATTAAAAGTCACATTGTATTCAAAAGAACTACTCGTGCTTATTCATAAGTTTTTGCATAATCAGGGTCAAAGGTGCTTGGCTAGTATCACTTCCCCATTGATTTCAAGGTAAATACTCAATGAATGAGGTAATTATTATCATAAGTAGGGATAACAGACAAACCCAACTGGTCTGATGCCCGTACTCATATTGAATAAAACATTACACTGTGAACATTGACTTCAATGGGAACATTAGTGAAATGAAGCATTATTCAATATAAGGGGATAAGTATTTGGACCAAAATGATTTATTTCTAGTAGTAGTAGTACCACAAGATTTTATTGTTTGTTTTCCTGGGGGAGGGATTTCAGATGCAGGGTGCAGTTATAGTGTTTTCTTTGTTTAACTCCATTATTTGGAAAATACATCACCATAATGCAATAAGGAATATGACAAATCATAAAATTCTGTTCTGGGATTTGACCTACAGTATCATGTCATTGTTTTCTGCAATAAAATGCTGGAACATTTAACAAAATTAGATTTTATGTTGGAACAAGGATATAACTTACCTTGGAAATATCTTTATTATCTATTTTGTGTCATATCAATAATTATGCGAGTCAGATATTTTACAAGCGACAAAAATGTACCATTTTTCATTATCAAATTTTCATATCCCGTGTCTCTTAATTTTAAGCAAAAATGTTTGCATAAATTTCTCATTTGTACCATAAAGCTAAGACACCTTCAAAACAATCAATTGTAGCACTGTCTGATAAAATGAAAATACTGCTGGTGACTCCAGGGCTCATACACACAACATCTAATTCTTATTTAAGTGCCTCCTGATCCATTCAAAATGCTTTACTGTAGTTCTGTGAGTTATCTGTGTTTGTAATGGTTTATTACCTACAGGCTTTATTTATTTCTATTAAAATTGTAATAAAGATTTTACTTAAGGTCTTATATGAGGAGATGGGAAATCCTGAGGTAGATAATCATTCAAAAGTCTAGTTGAGGTTAATAGGACTTTCACCTGCTCAAAAACTAAGTAAGGATTGCCAGATTTATACTCAGAAAATCTGGCCCCAAATAATTTGTATTTCAGTAAACAATGGAAGAAAAAACTACTGAAGAAAAGACTATAGTCTCAAGGCAGACTCAAGACAGAAATGAAACATTCAACTGCTCAGAGTTTCAGAACAAATTTGCAATCGTAACACTTATGCTGAGCTAAACGAAGAGAAATCCAAAAAACCCACAGAGGAGTGGGTTGTTCTTAATGACTAAGGTTAGCTGCTGCCAGTCAGAGATATTTTGGTGTTAGAGGAAATCTTAAAAATAATTTTTAATGTTGCTTTAAAAATGGCATGCACATGTGAGTCAAGAAATTGTTATTTAGTTCTGTAATGTACCAGGAACTTTCATGTTGCAAAATACCTTCAATTTCTGAGCTCAACTATTAAACTTAAAGGAAAACTCAGTCAAAATAGCTGAGTTTAACTTGGTTTCACATTGAAGCCAAGAGAAAACACAAACTTTTTTGTGCTTTTGATGTAAATTGGACTCAGCTCTCTCAAATCTACGCCCATGGGTTTATGAAACTTAATGTATCTTTTTTGTTGAAGGTAGCCTGTGTTAATTATGGAACTTGAACACAGGTGAATTTCACATGGTTTTTGTTATGTGTATTTTACATAGCATGAGTGGTACTGCAACCAATCCATCATACTACACTGGAGTGGTGTTGCATGAATCAGATGTTTCAGGACTTTATGGTGGAGAATGATGTGTAATATTAGTTTACTAAATTTCCTCAAAAAAGATAATGCCATTTAAGCATTCACAGACAAAGGGGAAAAGTATCTTGTCATTGCCCTCCTGATATACTCTTAATGCTCTGCTTTTCCTAACCTCAAATCAATATTTTATAGATTCTTAACCTCTTGATTCATGGACATTAAAAGTATTGCAAGGTTTTGCTGATGTTTCTGTCTTTTTAGTCCAAAGATTCATACTTATTTATTTGAGGTGAGCTTGCTAGCTAACGCTTGTCTACATCAACATTTAGTTCACAGCAAGTTGGGGTGTGACTCTACCCTGCACTAGCTTGCACATTCACCTAAGGCTCATGTAGATAAGGCCTGCATATGTTCTACTGCCATCAGCCAGACAGAATGTCAGATCTATTTTTATTCATGTGATACATAGTGTGTTTTGCCCACAAAGAGAATTAGACCTTTAATACTAAAGCTTATGGAGAGTCTCCTTTAGATCATGTGGTAGAGCTCTATGATTTTGGAGAAAGTGATCCCAAATTCTGTTCTAATGCTGAATGTATGTATTTTAGCTGATTACCATCATGTCTGACTGTGTGTTACTGAGAGCCTATAGTTTGTGCATTAACAACAAGTTGTCAGGGGCAACTTAAAGACTAACAGATTTATTTGGGCATAAGCTTTCGTGGGTAAAAAAACCACTTCTTCAGATGCATTTATGCATTAAGACTCAATACTAAAATAAAGAACAAGCAGCTTTATTTGGTTACATCTGGCGTAGTCAACCATCCACCTGGAACCAAACATTCCTGCCTTCACATATATTGGTTCTTGTACAGGGAGAAGGAATATGATGATCTCTCAGGCACATCCCAAACCATTCAGAGAGAGAGAGAGTGTGTGTGTGTGTGTGTGTGTGTGTGTGTGTGTGTGTGTGTGTGTGTGTGTGTGTGTGTGTGTGTGTATGAAAGAGAGAGAGAGAACGCGTGCAGCAGCCAACCCTTCCTAGCACACCTGGGAAGAAATCTGCAAAAGGAGAACTTGAAAAAAACTTCCTCTCATTTTCCCACGGGAGGACTTGATCAAACACGTTGACCAGTATTTTACTTTGGATAAATTAACTGTAAAATATATATTGGGATGTTCATAAGACATGTTTGCTAAACAGGATTAGTCAACCAACTATTACCACAAGTATGATCTCGCAGGTGACCAATCAAATACTTAAGAGGATTTACAGGACACAATGTGTGTATCTAAAGTGCATTGATTCTACATGATTTATGATTATACACTTACATTATGTAATAAGAAAAATTAGTCTTCCCTATTTTCCTACTGGGTAAAGCATTGCGATGGAATCACACTATTTGAAATCACTCAAAGGAAATTTTCTTTATTATGACAACAGCTTTGCACCCCAGCTAGAAAAACTATAACTAACTGCTTTGAAAAAAAAATTAAAATATTCATTAGTTTGCTACTTAGGATGCCGCTAAGTCACTAAGCTACTTCAATAGAAACAGAAGAGGACATTCTGAAAACTCTTCAGTTTGTACCAAAAATCTTCACCACTAGAAACATTTGGAGTTGTGCTTAAAGATGTAATATAAGTAAAGTCTTCTGTTATGCAATTTCTGGAAGTTGTTGATTTGAATAATACTTGTTTCGAAGATGAGGGAAAAAAACACAGCTTTCCTGTTGTCACAGTTGTTTTGTGCAACTATTGATGTGATGAAACAATTTTATATGTGGAATACTGCAAAGTAGCAGCTGCCTAATGGAAATGAAATACTTTAAGAAATTGCATGCATAAAAGATTCTAGGTGTTTAAACTTCTGGTCAAATGAGACAATTTATAATGTTAACAAACTTAATTCCAGAACAAGTTGTATCACAATTGGACCTGTCACTACACTACAAGTAACTGTCCCTCATGATTCATTATGATCCATCCTGCTTGACATGTGGACTGAGTGCAAACAGAGTGTGGAGAGTGAGTCGGGAGAGGGGAGATAACAGAGATAAATCTAAATTCATTCTGGAAGCAGTCACACTCAATGACATATTCACTGACTCCTTCAACAGCTCATTTGATAATGTTCTTTCTGCACTATTCATTTTTCTAAAAGATGAAAGCTGGCTGAAGATCTCATCTGCTCACTGATGCAGGGAGAGGATTTGAAATTAGCACAAAATAAAAAAAAAACGGAGGGTGTGTGTGGAAAGCAAGCACTTTCTGATTAACAGTTTCTTAGTCCTGAGATAGAAGGCTAAACACCCTTCCTTTTCAGGTCACCTTTAATTAGATATGCATTATAATTCCACAATATGTCAGTGGGCTGGCTCTGCATGATAGAATTGGGCTTAGGGAGCAGGGAATACATTAATCACAATAATTAATTGCTTTAATAATGGAAACATTGTTTTCCATCTCTGCCTTTAATATGATATATATTTGTATATATTTTTGATTAGTGTTCTCCAAAAGGCTTAATAATAATGTAATTGTATGAACAGTTCAAAAAAGGGGGAGTAATTATTTCCCTTAAAAAAAAAGACTGGGTGAAGGAGGGGACAATGTTAATTGCATTAGCCAGCCAGAATGTTATATAGTTAATTACTGGAAATGACTGAGGATTAAAACACCAGCTAACTGCTTTTCTTCCCTGGTACTGAAAATATACCACACCTGCCTCTGCTGATTTACCCAACTTGCTAATTACTCACAAAATCTGAGTCGGTGTTTTATGACCAAACTAGTTACCAGCTAAAGATTACACCTGGTTTGCCAAAAGGAAGTGTTGTATTAATATGGGGAAGGGGGGAATATAAAGATAATACAGAAGGGTATATGTATGTAGTCATTATAACATACTTTAAAATAATATTTTCTATTAAAACACCTCCATTTTTACACTAGGAATTTAAAAAAGTGTATATTAGCCTTGCAAAATTGTCAAGAAAACTCATCAGCCCAGGCAAAAATCTGTTAGGCCACCCTTACTCTAAATATTAACATCCACAATATATATGCAGCCAACATACATACTCCATCAACATGAGTGCATACACCCCTGAAAAGATATACATACATATACACCCATGCTCATTCAATCCCTTCCTTTTTCCCGCTCTCTCACATACACTCCCTTTCCCACATACACATCCACACAGATATATAAGTGTATGTCGGTCAGGAGAGGTTGTCTCTAGATGGGGATGTGTACACGCACAGCTGAAAAAACACACATGGATTCTTTCTTATACTCAATAATACATCGGACAGCTATACAATTGTTGCTAGATTCCATGCATGGGCTTGTGTTCTCATGCTCTCTTGCTCCCTACCCCCCGCTACATTGTACATTCACTCCTCAACTCTCCTCACTCAGTCAAAGCATCACTCATCCCTCCGCCCTCCCCCTGCACACACAATGGGTCACCTTTATATGCAGCTCCCTCCATCATAATTCACCTGACTAATGTCTCTTCCTGATGAGTGTATCAATTCTCTTTTGTTTTCCTCCCAATAAATCATCAATTGTTTTCCCATGAATAAATCATCTCTCCCTTTTTTCGTCCCCAAATTATCACTATGCCCATCTAATATGTGCACTCTCCCAAACTTCATCAAATTCAGAAAGGAATTCAGAAATTCGCAGGACAGCAAGATAGATGAAAGAGATACATTAGGAGAACTTGAGGAACTGAGTCAGGGCCTAAATGTTTAGGTTCCATTTATTTAAGCTGGTATGGGGAAAATGTTGTGGAGCTGCATTATATCCTGGAATCTCTCAAGAATATCTCATTTTCTCCACATATCCCAAATAAGCTGCAAATAAGTATACCTGTTAATCTTACATGTGCATTTTCAAAGGCCTCATTGAAAATTTGTCCTTTAATATTATCTCATAAACAATTCTCTGGATCTGATCTCCCTTTTCATCATAGTCTTTTTCCCCCCATCTTAATAATTTCTGAAGCATAAGGTCATTAATGCAAAGCACAAAGTGCAAAAATCAATGAAAACTGACACGTTAAAAAAAAACAGAAATAAGCCACTGCCTTAGCTATTCAGATAAAATGTACCATATAAGTGCAAAGAATTATTCTTTATGGCTTACTTCACTGATGGGTATTCACAAAAGCAAATTCTAAAATATCCCCAAAAGAATTACAGTTATTTGCAAAAAAGAAATAGAAAAAATATAAGCCATGATATATTAAAAAAGCTAGCAAAAATTGTCTTATTACAGTCTATATAATTATAGAACTGAAGAACACAAAATATTAGAATAGGATGAAGTATTAGCTATTATTTCTTGACCGATCAAAAATATGTAGTACAGATGTTAGAGAAACAGTATCAATAATTATTCAAGAAAGTGTAAATCAAATAGGTCCTGCAATTTGAGTCAAATTCAAATGCCTTATGTAACAGTATAGCTGGTACACGTCTTATTCAATTCTAATAAAACAGAAGATCTGATTCTGCATTGCCTAACACTTTGTATAGTGTTTTATTAACTCTGCAAAGCAAGTGTTACATGATATCAAATAAAAACAGTACAATGTCGTACTAATTTTGACAATATGTAAATACCTGATCAAATTGCAAGGCAGTGAACAATGAGGCCCAGAAAGTTGGTCTGTTTTATAAAAATATAGGAAGTAGCTTGAAACATCACTACATATTCCACAGAAACTCATTAGGAAAATTATCTGCAAATCTGCCCCATCTTATGCTCCTGTGTGCATCTTAAGCACGGAAAAAGCACAGGAATCCATAGATGCCAGACTGGGAATTCCTCCGGGGGGGGGGTATGTTTCAGTGTCGTGAAGCTGGTGGAGCTGGCTCCTATGTCACTTGTTCCAACACATGCTGGCACAGTGTCAGGGAGGAATGGAGAGGGAATGGGGAAGAATCCTCAGTGTAACTTTGCTCTGCAAATTTGAGAACTAGGGAGCCATAACTGGTTTCTTGATAGCACCTCTTCCCTTCCTGTGCTGAGCAGATCTTGGTGCAGGATCTGACACAAAATTTCCACATTTTAAGGTACAAATCCATGCTGACGGTCCTCTGTGTGATGGGACACACAAAGAAAAAAATGTTATTTTCTGAAATCTCTTATTTGTGTTTTGATTCTGCATCATTAACTTCCATACCCAGTTCCAGTCAGTTGGGAACAAAATGTTTGATTCCAAGGTGTTTTGCAACTTGCAAAATAAATGTAAATATCTTTTGATACTTGCTATATTACCTGATCTACATTATGGGAAACCCCAGAAGAATCTGAAAACATATAGCATATTAACATTTTTTGAAAATGTAGTTCATAGGAAATTACTCAATACAATTACAATTAAGCTCCCAATAAAAAAAATCCTGCAAATATGATGTAGAATTTTCTTATCACTATTAGGTATTGTATAAATTTCAACAGAGTTACCTGCAAGCCTGTAAAAGCCGCTTCCCTCCTGATCTCAGACATGCGTATTATAGCCTGTTGTTAAATAAATAGCTACAATACTGGAAAAGTTGCTCTCACAAATACTTCAACAGGGGTCAAACTTTTAATTGAAGGGCTGTAACTTTATAACAACATATGCAGGGCAGCTAGTGTTCTTCACTTGTTCTGTTTAAACAGGGTTCCACAAGTGTTACTCTTATTAGATGTGGAGAAGGTATTTGACTGGGTTGAATGGATGGTTTTATTAAAATTAGGACTCAATCCAAATTTGATAGTTGGATTGAGGGTGCTTAATGCAGTATGAGTAGTGGCTTGTAAGAAAGTGGGTACACAGTACCAATCAAGAATGTTTCCTTTCAATCTGCTGTTACTTCTGGTTTTGAAGCTATTTGCACAACAAATAGGGAACAACAAAATAAGGGGACTAAAATGCAGAGGAACATATCTTTGTAAACTGATGATGTCATCTTAACTGTATCCAATCCATAGACCTCAACGCAACTGAAGACTATCAAATAGCAGCTGTGTTTAAAGCCACCATATTGAATCAAATTATGGCAAATAGCATCACAGACCAGAAAAGTACAGCTGTTATTTAATTTTAAATGAGCATCTTAACTCCCTGTGAGAATGGATAGCCTTATACAAAGTAAATTGCTACTATAATACTCAAGAAAATAAAACTGGAGTAATGCGAAAATTTAATCCCAGGGGCAGGAAGGAAAGGCAGTAAATATGATTCTTCTGGAATACTTGTTTTCCTGTTCCAGACATTCCCAGTATTTGTTCATTCAGTTTTGATGGGACAAAGAAACAACAGGAACTCCCTTTATACATCAATTATGGCAGGAGAATTGGTACATTCTGACATCTGTAAATATTATCAGGCAAGTTTTTAAAGGCTATTATCCTCGGTTGGCCTATTTCGCTGAAAAAAGCAGAAAAGTCACTAAAGGCTGGGATTTTCAAAGGAGTATAAAGGAATTAGATGTCCAACTCCCATAGAAAATCCTAGCTTTTATCATTATTCCTTCTCTGAAATAATACTTGCCATTTGGGATTTACCTCTCAAATTGTTCCCCTTTGACATACATATGAAAATGAAATATGTTCTAAAAGTGTTCAATAGCTGACATGCCATTTGTTGGTATTTCCTAATATACTGATCCTCCTCACTATTTGGCTACTTTTCAATAGACAATCCCTACAAACCTTAGGAAATATTTCCCAATCTCCTTTTTTTAAAAAATACATAAAATCTGACTATCTATTTTGTACAACTCTATAGATCTTTCATCAGAAAGGAATTTCAGAAGTCATTTTAGGTTTACCTTTAATAGTCTTATAAGGCAATTATTTAAAAAAAATACCCCCCTTCCATAAGCCAAAACCGAAAACAAAAGCCAAACAAAAATTCCTCTCCACCACTATGCTTTAGAACTCAATATAATGAACAGATTTAAATATAAAATACACAGTTTTGTGCGCACACAGTAACACTCACCCTTCAGCACACAGACCCAACATGCACCAAAAGAAAGCCTCCCTTCTTTAAGTAACACGAGCATTGTTCTGGGTTTGTACAGCATCTAGCACAGTGGGGTCCTGGTCCATGACTAGGGTTTCTAGGTGCTACAGTAATACAAATAAATGCATTATAAAAATAGAAATAAGTAAAAAAAAAAGTCCTAGAAAACCAATACAAATCTTAATTACGTCCACTTGGCCGTGAGTAAAAGGATTGCTGGCAAAGAGAGGAGACCATGCAGCTTGAACATGGGGGTGGTTTTTCAACTTTTAATTTTATGAGTTTTAAACTGTTTAAAAATCTACCATACCTATCAAGTAAGCCATTTTTGAGGTGAAAGTACTGGGGATTAACTGTAAGAATTACTTCTTCCATCACAGCTTAGAAATTCTAGAGGGAAAAAGCAGTTTTTGAAGGACCAATTCCTATAATATATTGACTTTTCCCATTTTACTCTTTTAATCTTTAAAATACAAGCAACTAAAATTCAATTTTAATGTTGCTCAGTGGTACAGATGCTGCTGCTATGGAAACTACCCGTCATCTGCCAGAAATAAACACATACTGTCTATGTACAATAACTGCAATGCAAAGCAGCATTACTTTTTAATTTTTCTATTAAAAGTCTAATATAAATGCCTAGAACACTGCTTCAATGCATGATACATTTTTCTAGTTATACTCAACTCTATAACATTTTTGTCTATTGAATACTGAAAATATTTTCATGGAGATGTCACCTCATTGTTTGAGGAGTACAAAAGAATCCTGTGTAATGGAAGTTGGAAAACACAGTACTTTGTAATCCCCTGTATGTTTATAAAACTGAGATGGTGACATTTATCTAATAACGACTCTATCTAGAATCCACACATGCTTGAAAACAAAAGTAGTAAACATTAAATGTTATTGAGAAGCTTCATAATAGCATATCTTGGTCCAGTGAGAAATTTTGTCGAAACAGTGTCGCTACTCCACTGAAATTATATCTTTAATAAGTTTCATTTTCTGTGATGACTTTATTTTGTTGGGACTCCACCCTTTTCTGTCCTGCCTTTTTTTAAAAAAAAATTATCTATCATATTATTTGGCTTTCAAATTATTATTTTTAATTCATAGTATAATAAAATCATAAGTAAAACTCCTGAATGTCTGGGTGTAGCCTCATGTAATATGATCTATAACTTATTATTATTATTGGCACTACTAGCGGTAGACAATTATGTTATGATAGTCTCCATTGACCTTAGACTGCAAGTTCTTTGAGGCAGGGACCATCTTTTTGTTTTGTATTTGTACAACACCTAGTGCAATGAGCATAATGGGGCCCTGGTCCACGACAGAGGCTCTTAGGTGCTATCACAATACAAATTAATATTAGTCCTAAAAGACACCAACACTGATGGGTGCTGTTAAAACAAACATAAGAGAAAACAAGAAAATTATACGCAAAGAAATGAGGAGGGTTTTTGCCACACCTTTGTTTCTTACATGTGGTATTGGTGGTGTTTTTGTTTTGTGTTTTAATTGGGGGTAAAGGTATAAAAGTTCATCACTGTTTTCAGCTGAAATGCAAAAAAAAGAAAAAGATGAATGAAAATTGGATTTGAGTGCTTCATGCTTTAAGGTAACAACAATTACAAAGACAGACATTTCCAAAAAACAGCCACTGATTTTTTGGATGTCCAACTTTAGGCTCCTCAGACCACATTTAAAGAAGCCCGACTACCCACATCTCCAATCATAGTCAATAGTGGGTACTCAGCACTTCTGAAAATCTAACCCAAGAGAGCCCCAACTATGCAACTAAAAAGCGAGGGATTCAAAACCAATGGATTTTGCAAATTTGGGCTAAACATTTACATACAAAGATCCCAATTCAGCAAAGCACCAAAGTATGTGCAATGAAACTTAAGTGCATGCTCAAGAGCTTCACTGAACAGTGATTGACTTAAGTATGTTATTAAAGTTAAGCATGTGTATAAGTGATTTTCAGAATAAGGGCCAACACATAGATCATTAAATGCTAATGAGTGAGGCAGCATTGACTGAATTGTAGTCTTGTTACCAACCTTTGTTCACTATATAGTTTGAGTGGACAGAAGACTCAATTAATTTCTAGATTATAATTATTAATAAAATTATAGTCTTGTAAATATCAATTAGAGCTGGTCAAAAGATTTTGAGTATTTTTCCTTCAAATTCTTTTTTAAAAGTTAAAATTAGATCCACTTAAAAACAGAACTCTTCAAATTTTGATGACTTTTTTGTTTCATATTTAAATCAGATTTAGAAAACCTCAAATGATCTGTCGCTCAATAGTAATGCGTGGATGGGATACTAGATATTCCAGCTCATTTTGAGATATGCTTTAAACATCTCCTTCTGGTAATAATGTTTTTTTTCTTTAAGGTGCTGCCATTAAAATTAATAGGCTTACTTAACATTTCACTTTTTCCTTTACCAGCTCAAAGATTCTTTTCTTTATGGAAGAGGTAAAAATTGGTGAGGTTCTGAAATATAAAACCCCCTAAAATATGCATCCAAATGCAATAGCAGCCCTAGTGTTCATGGTGTCCCCTCCGTCCCGGGAGTGGCTGAACAACAACAGAAAAAACCCATAACTGGCCAACCAGTGGAGCAAAAACCCAAAATGAACAGTAACAGCTGAGAGCAGCACAACTCTAAGCCATCCCTTGAAAGGAGATGCCCAGGATGATTGTCTTGCATGTCTGTGCCTAGAACTGGCCCTAGGAGGTTTCCTGTGACCTCTGTTTGGCTGGGCACAATCTAGTATATAATGTTTAGAGAATATGAGAAGAGTTTGAATTCGCTTCATTTGAGACATGGACAAAATTTGGGCAAGTTCTCATGGGACACCAATTCTTAATGCTCACAGAAGATCCACACATAGTGTGATTATCTTATTACCACTGAACATCAGGTCACAAGATATCAGAATACAGAAAGAGCTACGCCATTATCAGGGCCGGTGCAAGGACGTTTCGCACGGTAGGCAAAACTTCCACCTTGAGCCCTCCTCTATCACCTGCAGCAGCTCCCTGCCTCCCCCTTCCTGAGGCGCCCCCCCTGTGGCAGCTTCCCCTTCCCCCAGGGAGCTGTGCGGCAGCGTCTCGCCCCAGCTCACCTCTGCTCACTCCCTCCCCGAGCCCTGCGGCAGTTCCCCACCCTCCTCATCCTGAGGCACCTCCCCCGCAGCAGCTCCCCACCTCCCTCCGCCCTGAGGCGCCCCCCATGGCAGCTCCCCCGCCCGGCCCGGGGAGCCGTGCGGCATCTCCTTGCCCAAGCTCACGCCTGTTTTGCCTCCTCCCCGAGCATGCCGTCGCTGCTTCACTTCTCCTGCCTCCCAGGCTTGCGGCGCCAATCAGCTTAGGCGCTGCAAGCCTGGGAGGTGGGAGAAGTGAAGCAGCGACAGTGTGCTCGGGGAGAAGGTGGAGCAGGCATGAGCTGGGGCGGGGAGTTCCCCTGTGTGCCACCTCCCCTTACTTGCTGCAGGCAGCCCTCCCCGTGCTCCCCTGCCCCAGCTCCCTCCACCTAAATGCTGGTGGCCACCAGGGTGACCGGAGATCTGGCAGCCACCAGGGTGGCCGAAGATCCGGCCTCCGCACTCGCCACCAAAGAAAATGCTGCCCCCCAAATCCTAGTGCCCTAGGGGACCACCTAGGTTGCCTAATAGGTTGCACTGGCCCTGGCCATTCTATTTAAATGCAGTGAGAATTGGACCTTGCTGACTGGTGGTGGGGTTATCATGGGACTGTTCATCAGTCTGTAATAGACCAGTTGCCAGATGTCCAGTTTTTGATCGGAATGGCCGGTCAAAAAGGGACCCATGAGGCTCCGGTCAGCACCACTGACTGGGCCATTAAAAGTCCAGTTGGCGCAGGACTGGCAGGCTCCCTACCTGGCTGCACGTGGCTCTCTGGAAGCTGTGACTTGTCCCTCAGCTCCTAGGCATAGAGGCGGCCATGGGGGCTATGTGTGCTGCCCCCACCCTGCCCTGAGAACCAGCTCCGCAGCTCGCATTGGCCGAGAACTGTGGCCAATGGATGCTGCAAGGGCAGTGCTTGCGGGTGGATGCAGCGCACAGAGCAGCCTGGCAGTGCTCATGCCCAGGAGCTGAGGGACATGTCATCACTTGCAGGGAGCCACCTGAGGTGAGCACTGCCCAGAGCCCACACCCCAAAACCCCTCTCACACCCCAACCTAGGATGATCAGACAGCAAGTGTGAAAAATCAGGACTGGGTGAGGGGGTAATAGAAGCATATATAAGAAAAAGACCCAAAAATTGCGACAGTCCCTATAAAATCAGGCCATTTGGTTACCCTACCCCAACCCCCTGCCCCAGTCCCCTCCTGCACCCAAATTCCCACACAGAGCCCATACCCCAAACCCCCTGCTGTGCCCCAACCCCCGTGCCCCAGCTCATAACCTCCTCCCACAGTCTGAATCCCTTGGCCCCAGCCTGGAATCCACTCCTGGACACCAAACCCCTCATCCCCGGCCCCACCCCAGAGACCACACCCCCCAACCAATAACCTCACCCCCTCCTACATCCCAACCCCTTGTCCCAGCCCAGTGAAAAAGCACGAGTGGGGGCGGGGAGAGAGCAAGCCATGGGATGGGGGGTTGGAGTGAGTGGGGACAGAGCTCAGATAAGTGGTGAGGCTGGATGGGGCTTTGGGGTAGGGGGCGGGTCAAGGGTGTTTAGTTTTGTGCAGTTAGAACATTGGCAACCCTAAGTAGACCTGAGTAAATACTGTAAAGGAACACAACAAAGACAAGGAGGGAAAAGAGCTTCAATGAGGAAAGGCTTATTGGGGCTGGTCTGTGGGAATCATTAACAACATTCCTCATCTACTGTCATTTCCAGCTTGTGGTAGGTCACTGGCACGAGTCACCTGTTATGAAGGTAAGGGCCATACAGGCAAGCACTTAACTATTGTGGCTCCACTTCCAGCTGTGGCACTATGAGAAAATCTTCTGCAATATCTGTGCAAGGGAGAGGAGGAAGTGGTCCATTTGGATGTGCACAAGTAATTAAGAAGATCTTGCAAGAGTCCTACACTCAGGGATGAGTTTCTATGGACTGAGGTAAAGCATTTACCAGCACTAGATGCAAACTCTCTTCCATCACAGGTAGGCAAGAACCCAAACAGTGAATGTATTCAAACCAATTTAACTCCTTTCTAATTAAGAACAAAACTTCATTAATATGTGGAGCACCTCACATTAAAATTTAGATATTATTTTGTTCATTTTACTTGAATACATTAGTAAAGCCTTTAGAACAATTAAGACTCCCTGTGATTAACATATCTGAATCAACAAAAAGTAACAAATAAAAATCTACCCTTTTTTGTTTGTTTCTGATCAATATTTGCATAATTTAGCAATTATTTTTTCTTTTTAAATATATATAAAAAGTATTCTGATTTTCAGCTGTAAACTATATTCTCCAGATTTTAATGCTAGCTGCCTTCTGAATGGAGTTTGAGTCAAATATAAAATATTTTTGGCTGGCTCAAATTTTGAAAATTTCTATCATCTATCAGCCAAAGATGCTCATATATCAAAGATCACTTAGTATGATTTCCTCATTAAAAACATATTTACAGATTATATTAGAAATTACAGCTTCGTGCAATTAATTACTTTTCCAGAAGTGTTTTTTTTTTCAATATTTGGGTAACTCCAGACTCTCTCATATAATGAAACTTTTCTGCAGATAATTTTATAGTTCCTTTGCAAAGCATAAAGATCATACAAATTACTTAGACTGAATGACTACAGATTTAGGGACTGATCCAAAATTCATGGAATGCAATAAGAGTCTTCTCATTTATTTCACTGGGCTTTGGATCAGAACAATATATTCTCACGTATGAACTTTCATATTCAGAGCATGAATTATACTATCAGTATAGAGTGTTCATACAACATCCATCTTCATTACTCTACTAGCTAAGGTTGGGTGTTAAGTGTCATGTCATAATACACAAATTAAAGGCTTTGTGGAGAAGAAATTTCATTGCAAAATGAAAATAAAGTTGTCCATTGTAGAGTACAAAGGGCTAGATCAGTGGTTCCCAAACTTGTTCCGCCGCTTGTGCAGGGAAAGCCCCTGGCAGGCTGGGCCAGTTTGTTTACCTGCTGCAGCTCCTGTGAGAAGCGGTGCAGGCCAAGGGACATACTGGCTGCCACTTCCAGCAGCTCCCATTGGCCTGGAGCAGAAAACCATGGCCACCGGGAGCCACGATCAGCTGAATCTGCAGATGTGGCAGGTAAACAAACCTGCCTGGCCCGCCAGGGGCTTTTCCTGCACAAGCAGAGGAACAAGTTTGGGAACCACTGGGCTACGTAGTTATTGGTAGTAAAGAAGTTGAGAGTCTTTCACTTCTAAGTGCACTTTTTCCAGTGTGGCTCATACAAGTAGTGACTGAAGATTAATTCTATTCAAAAGGTATCTAATGGCCAAAATGAAATGATTTGTTAGTTCAGCTCCTGAATTGGTGACCACATAAGAAAAATCTCTACCACAAATACCCTAATTGGCACCTTTGTTGGGAATCTCAGGACAGAAAGGAAAAGGACAAAGTCAGAAGGCAAATTAAGCTACCCTCTTATCCTAGAATGGCACCTATAGTCACGCATAGGCAGGGCACCTCACCACTCCAGCACCTTTTCTGAGCACTGCATTTTTTTAAAGCATATAAATTCAGATAATCCAGTTTCCATTGTGGACACAGAAGATAGAAATCAGTTTGTTTTTTGTTTGTATTTACTTTGAGTTTGCTTGTCAGTTGGTGCGGGGTTGTTTGAATTTGTTTTTCAGTAAAATGGGAAAGGATCATAACAGTAATTCACATTAGATACTATATGTACCACTAGAATGGCTTAAATGAATGTATCATACTATATCTATAGCAGACCCAATGCACTGGGATAGAGAATTCAATCTCCTTTGCTGGGTTATCATATAAAAGAAACACTTAATAGCCTTAGAGGTACGAATCATACAATGAATTCTAATAATGCAAACAACCAATTCCTTAAAGCTTATGAGATCCACAAAATTTATTGCAGTATGGGAATAATGATAGGATCTCTGCGGAAGCCTTGGAGACAAAATCATGCCTAGCTTGCTCCTTAAGGAATATTTAAGGATGGGAGGACAGGAAGGGAGAAGCCCATAACACATCTCCCTTCCCACCCCACTGGGTTAATTATGATTGTTACCTGAAACGAACCTGTATATTAGGAACTGCTGATTTATTTGTGGTCAACTGATATATGGTGGCGGGGGTACTATATCTATCTTAAGCCTTTTAATGTGCCCATATCTATGGATAATCACCAAGCCCTGACCCTAGATTATGATAGAATTCTCCACAGAAATGACCCCTATGAATATTCATAGCTGATGATCCATTGGCACAGGTACTTTCCTTTCTCTGTACTAGGGAGCAAGGAGAACCTATGAGGCAAACACCCATGTTGCATAACTTTGTCTGGGCTCAGGCATCCTGCCCTCACCAGTTCTGCATCATGGTCCCTATGTCTCTGCAGAACCTGGGATTGAATTTTGCCTTCATGCAGAAAGATTAAAATGCAACTCGGTTTTAGATGGGTAAGAGCACATAGGTTGTGAAAGAAAAACCTGTCTCACTTGCATGTTGATGGATAGCCCTGATTCACAAGAATGATTGTTATCACAGATACATCTACCCTACTTGGGAATCTAACCACCTTTAAAACAACCAAAACAAAACAAAAACAATAGGATTTAAATCCAAACTATGGTGTAGTTACAAAACCAATGATATTTCTATATTACATGGAAACTAGAATTATGTATCCTACTTATAAATGGAGTATACTATTTATGAGAAAAGTAAACATGAAGGTTTTCATGATAGAATACTAAATGTAAGCACTTAAAGCCTTGGGATAGTCCAATTTGTTATATTACCATAGTTTCTGCAGCCAGAAACCTCCCATTGTGTAGGGTGGAATGGGGAGGGAGGATTATCTGCAATACTCATATACAGTTCAGAGACCATCAAGAGATGTTACTAGGTTTGCACAATAAAATTTACTGCTGGTGAGTACAATACACACATTGTACTCTGGGAAATTTTATCATCAGAAGACAGCTGACCTTTGTATGTTCAATATATTCATTAGAAAACTTGGCTGTCATACTAACAAGGTGGAAGCATTCCAGATGCAAATATATTCCAAAGATATATATTGCATACTTTTTCAAGGAATGATGATACATAGGTTTACCTTTGTAGCTTAATGCAGAAACTATTCCAGTAGTTTAGGGAAAGTCAGTAATTTGAAACATAATTGAATTTTATTGAAACACACCAGCTAAACCTGTGCAATATTTGTTATCACAAATAAAATCAGTTATGAAATGTTGTGCTGTAATGAAAGATATTATACCACAGGTTGAGGTTTCTAAATATTAATTGGATGTGTTATTTAAGATGTGAAGCCTTTGCATATGTATCGAAGCCCTTTGCTCCATAAAATTGTTCAAATTAAGATTGGAATTCTTGAAACAGAGCTGGTTATAAATAAACAATTTTACCATTGTGCTCAGAGTCAGCAAGGTGCAGCTAAAAAGGGTCAGAGACCTATGGAAGCTATAATGGCTCAAGTGTTACTGAATGTGGTAACAAAAGAATTTAACCAAATATTTTTACAGTTGCCAAATGGAACCAAAGCATTTATTTTTTATAATATATACACACTTATAACAATAACAATAATAAACATATAATAATCACAAGTTTATATAAATACATATATTAGACCTAGACCAAATGACTTTACAGAACAGAAAGTGTTTAAAGCTCAGAGCACCGTGGTGTAAAACAACAGTTCATTATTTAAAAAAATAAATAAATGAGACCTCATTAGCTTAGACTGAAGCAGAGAAAGTTGAAAGTCTCTCTTAAGTTAAAAGCTGTGACAAAGGAAGCACAGGCTGCAGAGGAAACACAAGAATGTCTTGTGAAATTAAACAGTGTTTTTACCTCCTATATCTTTGACAAGAGAGGAAGTCAATGGAAATGGTAGACTGCTGTTCAAGGGACACAACTTGATTATTCCAGCAGCTGTGAAAAAGGAAATGCTGCATATAATTCATCAGAATACTGAAGAATCAAAAAGTGAAACAAACAGCCCATCACAATATACTGTATATTCTGGCATGATAAGTCACTTCAGACAGCAGATAATTTATCTAGCTGTTTGATACATCTCATTAAAGGAGCAATCAGCAAAAGAAACTTCTGATTCGCTACGGACTGCTCCATCTATCAAAGAACAACCTCCTCTTGCCCATTAAGGAGATTGTTGCAACATGAACTACCTATATGGTAGGTGCATCCTAGTCTAATGCTTTGTGTCAGGCATGATAGACTTGGGGTGCCTGATATGATGGATTAGGAAGTATATCACAATGTGGAAATGAGGCACAATGGTTCAGTTGTAAGGGATTTTGAGAATGAGAAAAATAGAAAAAATGAACGTGTTGATGTTCTACCAAGAATGTAACACTTCATGCAGCTTTTCTACATTCAAAAGATGATTCTATGAGGGAAAGAAAAAATGTTACACATTATTTTCCCATTTGGTTATGTATATTTCTTGGAATGAAATAAGAGTGTGTCAAGAGATTGCTACTTGTGTTGCTACATGACTTATGGTCTCAATGAATTCTGGTGTACCTGCTCTTTCAAAGTTTGCATTGGGCAAGTTACAAGTATTCTGCATTTTTATGTAAATCATTTAGATATTACTCATGTGAGAATTCAAAATTTTAGATATATAGAGCCATGGAACTTTAAGGGACTATGAAGTGCCTTGAAGAGAAAACTAGTGCACTTCAAAAAATTCTAAGCCAAAAGTATAAGGCAGATCTCCTGTCTTTGGGATTCAAATGAAAAGTAGACCCAAAATATATTTTAAGTGGTATTGAGCCCTCAATCAAAGGTGTTGCAAAACGAAACTACTGTGATGGTACCTATTACCTTAGGGACTTAAAACCTCAGCTAAACAAGAGATACCAAGCAGTCCAGAAGTGTAACCCCCAAAATAGCACAGATTGTGAAATGTATTAATCAGAAGAAATCCACTTGCCAGTTTATGAAAATGCTTGCTGCTTCTCCCTTACCCACACTTCCTTAGTGTTTGTAATATTAATTTGCACTAATTAGATAAAAAAGTGTGGCTGTTTTATTAATTAAATTATCCCAGGTGTTTTAAGTAGCAAAATTGTTCAAGTGAATGTCATTTTAACTCCTACTCATCCCACACTTCAGATTACAAAAACCTGTGCTGTACTTTCTGATATTTTATATGGGTGCCAGTGGCAAAAACAAAAAGGATTATATATCACAACAAAAAATAAAAATAAAAAAATACCCCAAAACAAAATTGTAGCTCACGACCTTACCCCCTATAAAATCTGACTGCCATATAGCATAAAGATTCTGACTAAAAATATAAACAATTAAGAAATTTTGTCACTTCTGAAAATGTTTTCAGCGATACAACTGCCAAATTCAATCTAAGCCTTTGGTATTCAATGCACTCATTTCTGAATTTCACAGCCACCAGTTTCTATGTACTTGTGGCATTGGAATCTGTCTTTGTGCAGCAAATTGTTGCTGTAAGTTTGGTCAGCAGCTATTTACTATGTATAATTACACAATTATATGCAGTTTTAATGGTGTTCACATGCTGATTCAATACAAACGCAAAATAGCACCAGCTGGAATGATATGATACCCCTTTAATAATTTACAATTACTAGCCTTTGGTAGGTTTCCAAAGGTGTCACTAAGGCCATGAGCTAAAAACAATGGAGCTAAAGAGATGTAGCTGAAAAAATCATATAACCTTCATATCCACTGTTAGTGGGGATGATGTGTGTGATAGAAAGAACTCAGCTTGACTATCTGAGTCAAGGGTGAGTTTGCTGGACTGAAAGTTAAAAAAAAAAAATACACAGCCCAAATAAGCATCTTTTTACTTGAAAAATGAGCAAGTCTGATATGGAAATGAGTGATCCCAAATGCCCAACTAACATGAAACCTCATTATTCAATTTTTGTAAAATCACCGTAAGAATAGAACTGTACTTTAAATAATACACCCTGGGCATTCCAGATGTTACACAATAGTATTCACTTGGTTCATACTACATTAATAAAGAACTAGAAGATCACTACAACAATATCTACCACATCCAAGAACAGTGGTCAGCATATACATGAACATGTGCCCCCTGCTACTGCCCTGCTTTTGAATGCCATATGACACATACCAGTAGTGAAGATGGAGTTTTCCTTGCATTTGGTCCTGATTAAATCTTTTCAATATATTATCAAAGTCAGTTACAATCTCTAAGAACTAATACTGGTTTCCAGATATATAACTATTTTTACACACAGGGCCAAATCCTGTAATCTTTAGTTCTTAGTCAAGCTCCCTCTCTAAATCAATGGGTATTAGAACTGTAGGTTTTGGTCCTTAACTACCATATCAAGAAGAAAAAGAATATTTGCTTCAGGTGATAAATAAAATTTTCCAAATTTACAACAAAGAATATGTAGAATCAAAGCTTGAGTGTGTATGTACTCACTTACGACTATAAAAGAGATAGATAATCCTTCCAAACCTTATTTCTGAGGTATTAAGCATCTGACCTTAAACAAACTAAAATGTGATCTCCACAAGTCATATCTAAACTTTTAGAATTGTTGTATTGTGTGTCTGTTCTAAAGCTGCAATATCAGCCGTGGCTAATTTATAGAAGCAGGAATGGTGAGGGAAGGGAAGTTTTTTGCAATGCTGAAAAGGAAATAGTGGCAGGATTTAAGAGAGTCTGGATGGATCGGGAGAGGAGAGGGAAGACTCAGAAATACACTCTACCTTGATATAACGCAGTCCTTGGGAGCCAAAAAATCTTACTGCATTATAGGTGAAACCATGTTACATTGAACTTGCTTTGATCCACCGGAGTGTGCAGTCCCGCCTTCCCCTCCCTCTCCGGAGCACTGCTTTACCGCGTTATATCCAAATTTGTGTTATATCGGGTGGCATTATATTGAGGTAGCGATGTATCACCAAGGTTGTGAGCTTGGGACACAGAGAGGATAGTAGTGTTCTTAGTGTAGATAGTGAAGGGAATATTGGTGAGGGATCAGGAGGAAAAATAAGTAGTTCACTTTTGCAGAGACTGTCAAATGCAGAAGAATGTCCAAGAGAATATGACTGCAAAGCAGTTGGATATGCAAGACTGGAGAGGAGACAAGTTTGGTGTAGATTTGGGAATAATTTACTCAGAGGCAACAGAGAAATTATGGAAGCAAATACTTCTGGGGAAAATCTGCACCACTGCACGTACATATTTTTAATTTTTTGCACAGAAAAAGCTTCTGCCAGAAAGTTGCAGCAGTTCTGCCTTTTCCCCCACCAGAGGGCTCTGTGGTGCTAGAAAAGAGCATCAGCTCCTCACCAGCTAGGTAAGAGAAAGCACCTGCCTTCTTCAGAGTGCCTCTTGGGTCAGGTCAAGAGTTAGGAGCCATGGGGAGATAACAGTAGGGGGCTGATGGGGGGGGGTCAGACTGGGGCTCATAGGGGCTAGTGGGGGACAGACTGGGGCAGGGGCTGAATGGGAGTGGAGGCAAAGGGCCATGGGGGGATTCAGGGCCACATAGGGACAGGGGGATGGCTGAGTGGGGGTACAGAGACACATGGGGACAGGGTCAGGGTGCAGGGCAACATAGGGATGGGGGAGTGGGTGTCTGAGTGGAGGTGGAAGGACACATGAACAGGGTTGCAAGGACATATAGGGGTGCAGGGACACGTGGGGATAGGCAGATGTGCCTGACTGAATGGGAGATACTAGGCGTTGCATGGGGAAGCTCCCTAACAATCCTTCCCTGCCCTCCTCCCCCCAAAAAACTTGTTTCATACTTTTCCCACCCATACCCAACAGCCCTCCAGGTTCACACTCAGGCGCCTTCCCAGAAATTACTTCCCTCCCCCTTACCCCTGACTCCCACAAGCCTTTGCACTGCTTCTGAGGGGTGTGGAGAAATGGTTCTGTATATTTAAATGAATTATTACTCAGAGTTCTGTATTAGTATGCCTAGTAAGGAACCTAATTGTCAAAAATAATTTCTTGAATCTTTTTTGTTGTCTGTATTGTTATAGACATACCTGCCAACCGGTATTTTGAAATAAATGACCAAAAATAATTGAAACTGTGATTATATTGTATTATTTTGACAAATAAAATATGTAGTTTTTAAAAAATTTGAAAATATTGTGAGCAGAATTTTTAATTTTTTGCTGCAGAATTCGCCCAGGAGTAAGCAAACAAGATCATTAAGAGACAGAGTAAGGGGGAAGATAAAATGACTGCAGACTGAAAGAGACCCCAAAAGAGAAAGAAGATGATTGCATTTAGGAGCCAATGAAAGGGAGTACATTTAGGATCTACATCTGGTAAAAGAGCAGAAAGCAAAATAGGAGAACCAAGAGAGCAGAGTCTTGGAAATGAAAGGAGACGCACAAGATGGAGACAGAGATAGAAGAAGAAGAGGAAGGACAGAGATGTGACCTTCAATCTACCTAGGGAAAGACAATATTCTTGGGTGAAGGCAGTTTTAATGTAGTGGAAAGGGTCAAAGTAGCCGAAAAAAGCATGTTCCCTGATTAGGGAGGCAAAGGAGAAGACACAAATAGAATCATAATAAGAGGCAAACAAAAACAAATGAAGGGTTGTTGTTTTTTCAGGACAGAAGGAGCCAGAGAGAGCATTTAAAGAGAAGAAGAGAAAAGGAATTGGAAAAGGAGGGAAGATGATAGGAAACAGTGCTGGATCATTCTGTATTAATGAGATAAGCACTGATTTCTGCCTTCCTCCCAAACCCTGCACACATAGGCGTGAGCAGCACATTTCATTAGAGTTTGCACCCAGGGAATTTTTTTTTAAAGGTGAACATTTATTGAATACTCAATTACAAGAGACATTTTTTAGTCATCAAACTAAAGAAACTAAAACTTAACTAAACTTAGGTTTTTTTTAATTAACAACTAAACTTTACTTAAAAAATACAAACTTAAAATATGAGACACAAAATACCAAATTTTTGCTGTAGTGATAACCAGGTGTATACAAAGATACAGTCAATTTTCATGATCTTTATCTTTAACCAAATAATGAGGTAATCCAAATTAACCAAAACAGATTAAGGTTTCTTCATTTTTCTGTCCTAGACAATGAGACATCACTTACCAGGTGTGATGGACTAAAATTCCTCAATCACGTCATTGTAATTAACTGATGAAGCCAATTCTTGTTCAATGTACAAAATCATGAGTGAGTTGAGGCGCTGTTGGGAAATTGTACTTCTTAGTTTGTTTTTTACATGTGCTAGTTTCGAAAGGCTCTTTCACATGAACAGCTTGTAACAGGTAAGACTGCAAAGCATTGAATAGATTTGTAAAAGGCCTGGAACATGGAAGACTGGTCCAATTCCTTTAGCCAATCAAGCCACTCTCTGGTGGTGCTTGTAGTGCTACCTTTAGGAACAGATCCATCATAACCCCGAAGCAATCCGACTTCAGCTTCCAACTCATCCAAGGACACTTTAAATTTGTTGGCAATGATTCTCATATCATCTCTGTCAATGTCTAAGCTCAGCAGTTTTCCCATTGCAGTACAATTTTACAAGTTTTCTGTTCAAATCGCTGGTCAATGCCGGTAACCATTGAGTCTAGGAGTGAGTAAAATGAAGTTATTCTCTCCTGCTCCTCTTTTCTATCAAAGTGATGCGTCATCAATATGAGTGGAAGTTTTTCTCTTCTTAATTGGGGGAATCGATATATCATTCTCTACACACATTTTCACACAGATTGAAAATATTCCGGGCCACTTCTCAATGCAGCCAAAGAGTTATGCAAGCTTTTCACGCCTGTCATTGCAGTAAGTAAGTTGAGAGCTGGAGCTTGAAGAGCCTTACTCACTTTTACCACCATCTGGAGAATAGGGTGCATCATGTGAAGGGCAAAGATGAACTTGAATGAATTTAGTTCATGGATAAGGCCCCTGGCTTTTATTTTAGCGTCAGCAAGGCGAATTGTTTCAATAATCTCTTGTAAAGCTTTTAAAATGATGGAGTAGTTTTGTTTTACAGCAGCCACTGCTTCTGCTCTGCATGCCCATCTTATGTTTGACAGTGACTTCAAAGTTTTCAACTGGGATCCTACTTCTTGTGAAATCTTCTCCATTACTGCATGTCACACAGGAATCTCCTCCATGAAGGCATAAAGAGTCTGAATAACACCCAAAAAATCAAAGGTAGCATTTCAAGGAGATTGTTGCATGTGCTTTGCCATTACAGGATCATATTTTTGGAGCATATTGACAAGATTTAGAAATAAACCTTTCTCAAAACTGTCAGCTTTTTCATTGTGACCCCTGAATGGTCTCTCATCTTTCGCCAAACACAGAACAATGTCAATCAGTCGTTCCATTACACTTCGGTTATGGCACTGTTCTTCTTCTTGTTTAGACAGATAAGCCGGCTTGCCCTCATCCAACAATACATCAATAGGTTTCCCTTCATTAAAACTTGACCATGAAGAACAGCTCAACACATGAGATTTTGACAGTTGGTAGTTTTTAAAACATTTGTTAGCCCTATGTCAGTTTCCAAATCCCTTACCAATAAATGCTGGATCAGTGTGACCTTTGTTTGCTGCATCATTAGAGGAGAAGAAATGGCAGTAAAAGCAAAATGCTGCCTCCTTTGATGGGCTGTATTCTAACCACCTATACTTTTCATACCAATCAGACTGAAAACTTCTTTGTTTATTCCCTATTTTACTTTTAGGAAACATGCTCAGTCTAGGCTGATAAGGACCTCTAAATACTCGAGACCGGCGTTCTAATCTATTTTTTGGAATATCACAGACCGGGTCATCAGATGAAATGTTTGATGGCTTTGAATAGGAACTACACTGACCTGAACTAAGAGACAAAGTCTGTTTCTGTTGGTCATAACTCAGATTATTGCACGCACTGGAATTGGTGGTGGCATTATCTTCATGTAATTTCTTAACTGAGGAGTCAGAGATATTTGCACTACTATCAGCACATTCATTAATTCAGTTTGTCTGCTCCTTTTCTTATCTTAAAAGGGAGTATCATATGATTGAATTAAAAAGTAAAGCCACAGGCTTGTTATGCTATTTCAGTAGAGAACACGTGACAAAGATTACAAACACTGTAGTCACTGTGCTGGGCCCGCCTGATGCAGTCGCTCATATAAGTCAAAAAATTTTCTAGAATAGTAGTCGGATGGGGAGGGGAGGACCAATGGTAATGCAGTGCTGCAGTAGTGGGGACGCATGTTGTGAGTGAATGTGGGCTTTCCATACATTTCTACAACATCTATATTACGCAATTCAGCACTTATTGCATAATACAACAATCTATAGTTTAAAACTAAAAGAGCGTATCATGTGATTAAATTAAAACGCAAAGCCACTTGTTTTTGAGACATTAGGGCATGCCTGGGCACACCCGGCACATCCCGTATGCACGCCTATGCCCACACACATTAAATAAATACATTTGAGCTGAGCATTTTGGGTTTTCTAGTAGTTGGATCTTTCTCCACACTTGTTATTGCAGTATGTGGTATGTTGTACCTATGTAGTACATTACATGTTCATAGGGTAGACATATATAATTAATCTGGCAATGATAATTCTATAAAAGGATACTACTAGTATATGCTAACAAATAATCTAAAATAAAAATAGGCCTTTCCTTGTACTACTTGTTTGCAAATTGAAAGTCTAACAACTTTACCACTCAACTGCTTGATGATTAGTAGACTGTAATTTAAACTATACACATTATGCTAAGTATCCTTATATTAATTCAGTTTGAGTGAGTTTTTATAAAATGCTTTGTTCTGCTCAATAAAGTTAATTATATGTTCTATGTTTCATAAGTGAGCATCTTGATTTTTTTAAAACATAATGGCAGCTTCAGTTCCATTTTCCCTATAAAGTCTGATGTGTAACAAAAAGCAAACCATACAAGGAAATAAAGCAGCATAACACATTCACATAATAAGGAGTAAAATATCCTATTTATTAACAGTGTATTTGATTCCCATGTATTATACAGCCACTAAAAGAATATACAATAAGTTCAAAGCATGTATTTTAATGTAGAATGCCATGTTTTATAGTTTTTCATTGCTATGTCACTTAACTACATATTAGTAGAAAACAGACTTAGTCATGCGCTTCTTTAAAATGCTGGGGCAAAATTCTCATCCGTTGACTTCAATGGGAGTAAGATTTGGCTTTAAGCCAGGATAGGCAGCGTAACTCTGAGCAATTATCAAGCTTTAGATGGAGAAATAAGGCAGAATGATGAGGGACTATAACATCACAATAAATTAAATACTCAATCTGAAATGTATTTCCTTGAGTTACCTTCTGCTATTTAAAGCTGGAATTTGCGTAAAATTAAGGAGAATGGTTAAACCAGTATATTTTCTGTGTAGTATAGGCAGGACCGGCTCTAGGTTTTTTGCTGCCCCAAGCAAAAAATTTGCTGGCCCGAGTTCAGGTGGGGCTGGGGCTCCCAGGCAGCACTGGAAGTGGAGGGAGTGATGTCACATTCTCCCAGTGCCTGCAGGGGCTTTACCCCCTCCCACACCTGACTGTGTGGAGAAGCCCTGATATAAGGGGTGGCACAAGGCAGCACAGTAGTCAGAGCACAGATGAGGTGGCGCAGCCCCAGCTCCCTGGCAGGACTCGCCCTCTCCTCCCCAGGTAGCGGCTGGGCCCTGGCAGCTCAGCATCCCGGGGGCTGGAGATTCCCCTTCCCACTGTGGCCAGGGGCACAGCGCCCTCGCCCCATCTAAGTGGAGCAGCTCCAAGAGCGCAACTGTCCCGAAAAAAAAAGGATGGCCAGACTGCTGCTTCTGGAAATGTGCTGCCCCAAGCACGTGCTTGCTTTGCTGGTGCCTAGAGCCAGTCCTAAGTATAGGCATGGGTAGGACACCTGACAATGAAGAGTGTCAACTCTGTCTAGTGTTCTAAAGCCATTTTATAATCCAAAGTTATTTAACTGGATTTACCTCGTGCCATCTGAAAAACTAAGAAGAAATTGTCCACAACTAAAATTGTATATGTGATCCCTTCTCTAAAAGCCCCACAGGCGCCTCTCAGTGCATTGTTGCTTAAAACACTTCCTTTAAAATTCAGTAAGATTGTTGTATATTATAATAGGCTTGGGCATTTGAACCAGCATACGATGAATGCAGTTGTAATTTCTGCAGTCACAGTGCATTGAATGTTCCATGTTATTTTGCTTGTTGCCTATATGTAAGGAGCAATTTACATGGAGAACATTACTGTATCTGTCATGTTCCATCTAGAAGCACTGATGCAGAACTACTTGGAGACAGCAGCACTACAGTATTGATGCTCATGGCAGAAGCGATTTAGATACCATGAACAGCTAATGGTGTTAACTAAAGAATTCCTCAATTTACATCAGCAGAAAGCATCATTTAAAGGGGGATTAATTTAAGAATAAATGACAAAAATTCAACACTCTGAAATTGTGTCAATTGCAATCATGTTTTTTTTTAAAGATGCAGTACTGAAGAGGCAAATTAAGGCTATCCCACATATTTCTTTTTAGACTAGACAAATGCTTTTAAATGGTAGATTCTTTTAGCACCATCATAAAATTATCCTTGTGCTTACAACAAATATAATACAACTTAACACAGGTATGTGCACCTGGAAGACTGCACGATACTGCAAGCTTCTTCTTTTCAGCCTACCTCTGCATTTCCCATTATATCCAAAACCCTGTTGCTATAATCATCTTCCTCTCCCATCATTTCCACCTTCTCATACTTTCCTCTGCTGGGGAAAATCAATGGGAGTTTTATCAGAGTAAGAACTTAAGGATTTAGTCCCTTATGTTTACACTGGAAAAGGAAGGGAATGGGGTAGACAAATCCCACACTGAGTCAGGGCAGAAAGGTGTTCATATCTGTGTCAGAGAAAGGGGCTAAAGTTGGCTCTGCTCAGCAAAATCTGTCAGCAATATAAAGCATGGCAGGAGAGCCATTCAGGTAGAGGGAATAAGAAGGCATGAAGCCGGTTTTTAGACGTGGACTGTCCTGACTGTGCTCTTGAGTCTGAGAAAAACTCAGGTGTTGTGGGCTGAGCAGCCAAGCCGGAGCAGGCTTGGACTAGACTTTTTATCATCTTATTGTTACATTTGTTTTTTAATTAAAATAAAACCCATGAGGGAGATGATTTTTGACGCCACATAGGATATATGGACTGTGCTTTAGATAGGAAAGTCACCTGCTCACAGATCTTTACTGCCTAGCAAAGTAAGATTAATTGATAGGATATTTTACTTCAAATTTGTTTCCTAACTCATCAAAATCAACTTAAGATGTGCTGCTTCTCACAGTAAGTAATAATTTTGGCATATATCTACTCTTGTACACCTGTCCAGCTGCCCAAATTCCAAGATATCAGAAAGGTCAGAATAAGAAAATAAAGACCATAAACTCATTTTTTCTTCTGTCGTGAGGCTGAGTATTTTAGTCTGGGTCAGGTATGTGGA
This sequence comes from Gopherus flavomarginatus, assembly GCF_025201925.1. Lineage (NCBI taxonomy): Eukaryota > Metazoa > Chordata > Testudines > Testudinidae > Gopherus > Gopherus flavomarginatus. The sequence goes on from NC_066621.1 coordinate 56,657,993, forward strand.
ATACATTGAAAGGAAATTTTTTTTCTCCTTGATGTATCAACTAACTTCAATTAAAGTGAAGTTATTCTCTTTAAAATATTATCATGAGTTTCCATGTTTGTTTCTCTCTCACTTCCAGCTCAAATTTGCTCAGTTTACAAGTAAAAAAAAAAGTGGGTTGTTTATTCTATCGGGCACAAATTCAACCTGGGAATCTGAAAGTCAATCTATATTTTCCCCCCATTTTATCATCTCTATTAACAATGATTCTCCAACTGAAACTTAGTTAACTATTCTGACAATATTGTGGATGATGTGCAAATCAGGCAAGGATCCATCTTCCTATTTAATAGTTGTACTGGCTTGATAACAGAAGTAAAATGCAGGGTGAATTCCTGCCCCTGTTGAAGTCATTGGGAGTTTTTCCATTGACTTCAATAGGACCAGGATTTCACCCACAGTCACTAGAATGAGTAGATGCATTTTGAACAACATACACTGAGTACAGAGCTGCTGAGTAAGAAAGTGCCATGTTTACACATTCACTTTTTGACCACAGCTACAGCCACATGCCTCTATCAAGTCTCTCTTTAAGACTCCTCTGTGCGAAGGCTGCAAAACACTCAACCATGGCTAGCAAGAGGTTGTGCGAAGACTTGCTTTTTATACAAAACATAATTGTGTCACTATTGTTTCAAGTATCCCATGCAGAGTTATAAAAATGAAAGGACTTCATGCTTCTAAAAATAAATGGGCTTTTTTTTGAGATACCTATTGTGACAGGTTGGATCACAGAAACGCCCTTGGGAACTGTCAGCTGATGTGCCTAGACTAATTCTGTCCCTGCTTTCCCTGCAGCTCAGACCCCAGCACCCTGTCTTGCTGAGCCAGACAGTCCCATCTGCTCCAGCACAGACCCAGGGTCTGAATTACCTGCCCCAAAGCTGTAGACTTAGCTTAAATCAGCTTACAGAAGTGTTCCTGTCTTTAACACTCAGATGTCCAACTCCCATTTGGGTCTAAACCCCAAATAAATCTGTTTTATCTTGTATAAAGCTTAGATAGGGTAAACTCATAAATTGCTCGCTCTCTATAACATTGATAGAGAGAGATGCACAGCTGTTTGCCGCCCCCAGGTATTAATACACACTCTAAGTAAAAAGTGATTTTATTAAAAACAGAAAGTAGGATTCAAGTAGTTCCAACTAGTAACAGCAGAACAAAGTGAATTACCAAGTAAAATAAAATAAAACATGCAAATCTAAGTCTAATACAGTAATAAAACTGAATACAGATAAAATCTCACTCTCAGAGATGTTCCAATAAGTTTCTTTCACAGACTGGACACCTGCCTAATCTGAGCACAATCCTTTTCCGTGGTACAGCCCTTGTTCCAGCTCAGGTGGTAGCTAGGGGATTTCTCATGATGGCTGCTTCCCTTTGTTCTCTTCCACCCACTTATATATCTTTTCCATAAGGCAGGAATACTTTGTCCTTCTGGACTCCCCCCACCCCCTTCTCAATGGAAAAGCACGAGGATAAAGATAGATTCCAGTCCACTGTAAGACTTCATTACCCACTTGTCAGCACACACATATACAGGAAGACTTACAAGTAAAACAGAGCCATCTATAGACAATTGTCCTGGTTAATGGGAGCCGTCAAGATTCCAAACCACCATTAATGGCCCACACTTTGCATAATTACAATAGGCCCTCAGAGTTATACTTCATATTTCTAGTTGCAGATACAAGAGTGATGCATTTATACAAATAGGATGACCACACTCAGTAGATTGTACAAGAGACCTTTTGCATGAAGCATATTCCAGTTACATTATATTCATAATCATCAGCATACTTTCATAAAATCATAGAGTGCAACGTCACATCCATATACAGAGATGCTGCAGCAAGCACTCTATCTATATGAACACAAAAGACTTGATTCCCAGTGCTTCCTCCAAACTCTTCTCTCCTGCAACCTGTGTTCCTCCCTCCATGTTCCATATAGGTTGCTACAACTGCTTCTCACTTCTCCCTAGAATATTTATTTTCTTCATTTCTTAACTCTCGTCATATTGTAATTTTGTAAGATTTGGGGTAGGCACTGTGTTATTACATATTTGTACAGCATCTAGCATAATGGGACCCTGACCCCTGAATGGAATGTCTAGGCAAAAAGGCAAAAGAAATAATAATAGTAATAGTGACTGCACATCAAAAGCAAATGAACTTCTGAAAAAAGGAACTGAGAAATGAAAAATGTGGTTACATTAGCTAATTACTTGATATGTTACACCCAGCCTCTGAGTAAAACAAACATATGAATCTTTGCATCAACATCTGTCTGAATATTTGTGACAAATTATGTCCTTGCAAACATTTTGAGCCTTTATTATATGTGTTCTATATTGATTAAAATTTTTCATTCCATTTGTGTAAGAATCTCAATTAATATTTCATATTCTCTTCTGATTCTTTATTTCTTTGAACTTATTTTTAGATATTTGTCTATTCTGCTATATGCCTTAGCAAGCAATTGCATCCAGCAATCACACCTTGTGACCTTGGCAGGGATGGAGGGAGAAAATGTGCTCAACCCAGTTATGTTTCCTATGAGAAACTACTATTTCCTGAACATTTTTTTAAATTGTAGTTTTAACCACTAATCACCACTAATGGAAGATGTACTCTGCTACTTCTGACTACAATGACATGAAAAATTTTCAAGGGAAGTCAATATTAGATCAATTGAAGAAAGGCACTCAGGAGGGTGTAAAAGGCACCCACCGGGGACTGATTGTGTAGGACTTTAAGTACTTTGGTTGACTGGGGAGCATTTAAATCTATTTTCTTTTGACCTATGAAGACTTTTAAGTGAAGAAAAAAAAATACTTTTCAACAGGTACAGTCTTTCTACATTAATTTTCTGATGCACTGAGTCTTTCCAGAGGACATCAGGGCAAATGCTTCAAGCTAATGGAGGGGCATACTGTGGTGATTTGTATCATCTTTAACAGACTGTGGACAAGTAGCCTGCGGATGGCATTTCCTAGAAACTACTATAGGTAAGCAGAAATATTCAATTTAGCTTTTTTGAAATCTATGTATAAATAGCCATGTTCAGAAACAGGCTGGCATAGGAACATCTGTACTGAAGACTGTGTTCTCTATAACAGTAATTTTTCAAATAATTGGGTCAGATACTGTACCTACACAAGAAGTTGATATTAATAAGACGTCAGTCTTTGTTATCAAAACACTAGTAGTGAGTCCTTAGATTTTTGCTACTTTCATTTCAAAGGCAGAAGGGAAAGCTTGTTTTCTTCTGTCCTATTTTAGCATACTTCTTGAAATTAAAAACAGAAATTATTGAATTATTGTCTTCCACTGCTCTGAAAAAGTTCAAGACAATCAGGGTGGCACAAAAACAATTTAAAATAAAAGCAAAAAAAACAGATTAGCTAAAATACAAGTCAAAATTGGGAACCCGCCAGGCAGCAGCGTGCCATTAAAAATCCTGCCAAGCCCAGCCCGCTCTTCTCTACCCCCCACCTACCGCTCTCTGACGGGGGCAGAAGCAAGTTTGGTCCTGCCGGCTGCTGCTGGAGGGCATATCCTTCCAGCCCCCTGCTATGAGCCGCTCAGGGCAGGGGGCTGGGAGCACTCCCCCGATCCCAGCCCAGCCCCCAGCCCTCTACTCTGACCCCTTGCACCCTCTCACACCACAGCCCCCTGCACCCCTCCACGACCCCAGCCCTGACTCTGGCATCCCCCACCCATACCCAACCCCCTCCACCCCATGCCTTGACTCCTGTACCCCCTCACACACCCCCAGCCCTCTGCCCTGACTCCTGCACCCTCCTCACACACCCCCTGCCCTGACTCCTGCACTCTCCACACATATCCAGCCCCCCATCACACCCCCTGCCCTGACTTCTGCACTCCCCACACATACCCAGACCCCCCCACACCCGATGCCCTGACTCTTGCACCCCCCACATCCCCACCCCCACCCTGAGCACCAAACTGGAGCTCCTGCACTCCCCCCCATTCCCATCTGCACCCCTCTCACCAAATGGGAGCTGCCCAGGTAAGCAATCCTCACCCAAACCTCCTGCCCCAACCCTGAGCCCCCTCTCTCATTCTAGCTCCTGGCCAGACCCTGCACCCCAACCCCCAGCCTGCTCCTTCACCCCCAGCCCTATGCTCAGTGTACCTCCATCCTCAGCTCAGTGCAGAGAGAGAGGAAGAGAATGGGCCACAACCAGGGAGAAAATAGGTACCCACTGTATGTGGGCAGGGCCGGGACCCTAGACCGGCAGCGGGCTGAGCTGCTCAGCCCAAAGCTGGTCTAGGGTCCCGGCCACCGGCACCGCACAGCCCGCTGCCAGCCTGGGGTTCTGACTGATGGCCCCTTGCCAGCCGGAGTCCCAGCTGCAGGCCCCTTGCCAGCTGGGGTCCCGACCGCAGGCCCCGCTCAGCCTAATACCGGCCTAGGTGAATGGAACCCCAGGCCGGCAGCGGGCTGAGCAGGCTGGTGATCAGCATTTTAATTTAATTTTAAATGAAGCTTCTCAAACATTTTGAAAACCTTGTTTACTTTACATACAGCAGTAGTTTAGTTATATAATATATAGACTTACAGAGAGGGACCTTCTAAAAAACATTAAAATGTATTACCTGCACTCGAAACCTTAAATTAAAGTGAATAAATGACAACTTGGCACATCACTTCTGAAAGGTTCCCGACCCCTGCTCTAATTATTGCCCAAATTCAGTAGTTCATCCTTATCCAGCAAAGCACTTAAGCATGTGGTTATATTTGGGCACTGAAGTCAATGGGACTTAAGCACATGCCTAAAGTTAAGCAGGTCCTTCACTGCATTGCTGGATATGGATGGATTTAAGCGTGTGCTTATGCTTTGCTGACTTGGCTCTCACATCAGAATTTGGCAGACTGAAAGAAAATCAGACAATGTGTTCCGTCAATTAGGACATAATGAATACTGTTTAAAAGTTCACTTTTCAGTAGCCACACATTGTGCACTATAGCCTGCTTCTGGTGAGCAGTAGGGTAGGACAATGTGTGTGTGTGTGTTTGCTGAACCTTACCTGAGCATTGTGAACTTGACTTGACAAAATTAATCACAAGTAATTGCACTGTTAAACAACAGAATACCAATTTAAATTTATTAAATATTTTGGATGTTTGCATTTCCAAAAACATTGTATTCTGTGTTTAATAGAAATCAAACTGTACACAGCTCACTTTATATTATTTTTTATTACAAATATTTGCACTGTAAAAAATTATCAACAAAAGAAATATTTTTCAATTCACCTCATACAAGTACTGTAATACAATCTCTTTACTGTGAAAGTATGACTTACAAATGTAGATTTTTTTTGTTACATAACTGCACTCAAAAACAAAATATTGTAAAACTTTAGAGACTACAAGTCTACTCAGTCCTACTTCTTGTTCAGCCAATTGCTAAAACAAACAAGCTTGTTTACATTTACAGGAGATAATGCTGCCTGCTTCTTATTTATAATGTCACCAGAAAGTGAGAACAGGTGTTCGCATGGCACTTCTGTAGTCGGCCTTGCAAGGTATTTACGTGCCAGACATGCTAAACATTCGTATGCCCCTTCATGCTTCGGCCACCATTCCACAGGACATGCTTCCATGCTGATGATGCTCATTAAAAAAAAATGTGTTAATTAAATTTGTGACTGAACTCCTCAGGGGAGAATTGTATGTCCCCTGCTCTGTTTTACCTGCATTCTGCCATATATTTCATGTTTTTGCAGTCTCGGATGATGACCCAGTACATGTTCATTTTAAGAAAACTTTTCCAGCAGATTTCACAAAACGCAAAGAAGATTTCTTTGCAATGTGAGATTTCTAAAAATAGCTACAACACTCAACCCAAAGTTTAAGAATCTGAAGTGCCATCCACAATCTGAGTAGGATGAGGTGTGGAACATGCCTTCAGAAGTCTTAAAAGAGCAGCACTCCAATGAGGAAACTACAGAACCCGAACCACCAAAAAAGAAAATCAACCTTCTGCTGGTGGCATCTGACTCAGATGATGAAAATGAACATGCGTCAGTCTGCTCTACTTTGGATCATTATCAAGCAGAACCCATCATCAGGATGGACACATGTCCTCTAGAAAGGTGATTGAAGCATGAAGGGACATATGAATTTTAGCGCATCTGGCACATAAATATCTTGCAACACTGGCTACAACAGTGCAGTGAGAACTCCTGTTCTCACTTTCAGGTGACATTGTAAACAAGAAGTGGGAAGCATTATCTCCTGAAATTGTAATCAACCGTGTTTGTCTGAGCAATTGGCTGAAGTAGGACTGAGTGGACTTGTAGATGCTAAAATTTTACATTGTTTTATTTTTGAAAGCAGTTATTTTTGTACATAAGTCTACATTTGTAAGTTCAACTTTCATGATAAAGAGATTGCACTACAGTACTTGTATTAGGTGAATTGAAAAATGCTATTTCTTTTGTTTTTTACATTGCAAATATTTGAAATAAAAATAATATAGAGTGAGCAGTGTACACTTTGTATTCTATGTTGTAATTGAAATCAATATATTTGAAAATGTAGAAAACATCCCAAAATATTTAAATAAATGGGATTCTATTATTGTTTAACAGAGTAATTGATTATGGGATTAATCGCGATTAATTTTTTTAATTGCTTGACAGCCCTAAATCACAACATAATCATCATTCTGCTATGCTCTCCAGGGGTTGATTTCTAAAGCAAAGGGAACAGAAAGCTAGCAGCATGTGGAAGAGGATAATCAATAAGAACTCAAAGGTAAACTAAATCCTTCCCAGAAATAGGCAGCTTGGGTTTGAGTTGTCAGACCGTGAACAACAGTGAAACCTGAACTTCGTTGGATTTATCCAGCCAGATACAGCAGGAAACTTTTTAAAGGATTACCACTGGCAACTGCTTATGAAATTTCTGCCAAAGAAATTGTAATGGCTTCACCTGTAATAAATTAATCAGCTGAAATATAAATAATGCTTTAAGGCCAGGTAGAGGAGTGATTTAAAGAACCTGGAACCTGCTCAGGATATGCTGCTCTTTGTTTTTCTGAAAGATATGTGAAAAGGAGGACATTGGTTGGTGCACAGCATTCTGAAAGACCCTAAAGAGGCATACATTAAAATTAAAGATGTTTGGTTAAAATCACCTTAGGTTTCCTTTGTCAAGGAACGCCTCAAAGAGATTAAACATATCTAGCAATTTCACTGGATATCAATGAACTGAATAGTTTGACTATCCACATTTACACACTTACAGTTAGTGTAAGACAGTAATTCCAATATCCTACAAGCTTCTTGAAAAGACATTAATGCATCTTACTTAGAACATTTCCCCTACCCTCCCAGCAAACACAGAATTGCAAACAAAGTGCTAACAGGCCATGTAAAGTGGACAAACAGTTTTCCAAACTTGTTTTGGTTATTAAGTAGAAAAATGAAGCAAAGCAAGATATAAATACAAACACCACCACCACTGCAATGTACTATTTTAGCTAAGCTCTAAAAAATAGTAATAGACTAAGGGTGACAACAAAGTTACACTTAAAAGTATACCCAGACTGGTGGTATGCCATAACACATCAGAACTCCTGAGTTTCTTCATTTTTGTTCTCCCTCTGTTCGTGTTTATTGGAATAAAAACTTCAAAACATAAACCAAAAATTACAGTCACAATCAGGACAAATCATAGTTACAAGAAACCATCCAAACCCTCCCTGCCACAGACTTTTTGCCCTGAAAACTAAAAGATCTATCCAGTATCACAGGCCCCCATGCCTCCTACCATTCTGCCAAATTCCTATGAAATTAAAAAAAAAACAGAAAATTTTCAGAGCATAACATCCCTAAATACCTTTCTTTTGATTGGCAGGTAAACTATACCTCTCTTCGTTAGATTATATTTCTGGTTCAGAGCATCTGAAAAAATAACCCTGTCAATGTGACCAATAATTTTTTTTGTGGAGAATACACATATGCCACATTAACGCAAAAAGGTAACAAATGTTTTAATTGACATACACCATTCTGTCAAAGTCAGGGTCCATCTCTTCCACCTCATAACCTGAACCTGGCAGGAGGCAAACCCCAGTGCAACTCAGCTTCTGAAGCACTGCCAGTGAGTCCCAAAATATCTATAACCCCAGGATGGCTCATTACAAACTGCAACTCCTGTAGAAGAGCAAGAGAGCACCCCAAAATCTCCACCTACAAAATCCTTGCTCTTCTTCAGATTAATCGCTGCTCCAGCTGCAGCTGAACAATTCTGTAAGGTGTCAAAAATATGCCCCTATCTTCAGTACTACCTCCTAGCACTGTGACATCATCTGTGTGTGGTGGGGGAGTCTTTGAAATTCCTCTCTCTCCTTCATTCACAGATTTAAGCACTGAAATCCCCTGATACCATACATTGCCCACAGTAAAGAGCCCAAAGACAAACAATATAACATTGAACTCAAATTTGCTTTACCCTAGACCATATCTGTACAGCCTCTCTCCTCTACCCATTTACTAAATGGAAATATAGTGCATGAACATACAAGAGCTGCTTTCAATTTATAATCTGTGGAGAAATACCATATTGAGACAGTACCAAATATAAGTAAGGTAGGTTCATTGTGTTAAAAACATTGGCCTGGTCCAAGACCAAAACACAACCTTGCCATTCGCCCCATCTCCCACAAATATGACAAAATGTCTGCCACTGTGCAATCTTTAACTGCAATAGGCTGACTGGGATGTAATAATTTCCCTGCTATTTTACCCAATCTCTTGTCTAGAATGGAAGCCAATTTTTTAAAAATTGGTGATCAGAAGAGCAAAATACCTCTAATTCCCAACATCTTCCAAATTCCTCTTTTTCTTTTTTTTTCCAAAACAAACAAAAAGTTCATCATAAAAGGAAAAGCCCAATGTGCCTTTAGTCGAGACATCATTGAAAGCACGAGAGCACCACAGAGACGGTATCCATAAGCCTCTGGTAACATTCCACTGTAAGGTTTTAGTGTTAGCCATCAGCAAAAAAAATGAGGAGTCCTTGTGGGTCTCTAAGGTTCCACAAGTACTATTCCACTGTAAAACCATCTCTCCCTGGGGAATTTCCCTCTTCAGTGACAAGGTAGCTTCATGAACATCTATCTCTGCTGTTGGAGGCAAACAAGTCCTATTCCGCATCTGCCAGTGTTGGAAAACCCACGATACTATCCGAAAACTGGTGCTGCTAGAAAGAAGGAATGGTTTGTCCATGTATTTGTTCACTGCAACATTCCTGAACTATCCTCAACATGTGCTCGTGGACTCTGGGGACCTGCCCAGTGCTAGGATTCTGTAACTTCAACAGATTCCACTGCAGTCTCCTTTCCTTAAATCCTTACAGACACCTCAGGTCCTTCCTTACTGTCACTATTCCTCAGTTTCTCACTCATAACAGGCCTCTCTGCTCCGTCATCAGCACTGGGGCTTCCCTTTGTGTTGTTAAAAACCTCAGGGTCAAGAAAAACAAAAGACCCTGCTCCAGATTCTCAAAAATGCCTCTTTGGGGCCCCTTTTCCCTCTGGTTGACTGATACTCTTAATAATTCCCCTGAGTGTAGTTGCTTAACATAAACGGAGTTCCTGCAACAGAAGAGACCTCAGTATTAGTTCCCTCAGAGGGACCCTCTCCACTTACAGGGGAAGAGGAAGCTCCAGGCATGGCTACTGAACTGGCTTTTACCTTTACATTACTAATACAGCCCGACTGTGGCAAAACTTCACTGTATTCCTGCCCTTCCTCGTGACCCCATGCAGAATTTGAAATGAAGGGGACACCCTGAAAATCATTTCCCAGAGTAAAGATCCATCCCCTCCATACCCAGAGCTCTGTCTGGCAGCTGATCTCTAGGCACTACATGATAAGGCATATGAATTCAGCTGATAGTGCCACAGGATGCACCTGTCTGTGCACAATAGCTTCTGCATCAGTTTCCAAACAAACAGACTCCTCCTCCACCACATCCAGAGAACTTTCTGGAGGAACAAAGCTTCCTTCAGCCCTACCATTTAAGGCTGCAGTCATCTTGGCAGGAAAAGGAAATGAGCTCTCTCCCCTTCCCCTGCACACTTTAATCTCTTGCTGACCAGTATTCTATTGCTAGGAACATGTCATTTATTTAATCATTCCAAAATATTGGGTATTTTTTTAAGTAGGACTGGGAAAGAAGTTCAGAGAGACAGTAAATATGGTCTTACTATAAGGGGACCATCATACAACTTGCAGTGTTTACATACTATATTCACTGCCTATGGTAAACCTGTCTAATGGGTCTTAAAAAGACAATATATTTATCAAGCAAGTACACAAGATGCAAAATTCTATTAAGAAAAAAAATACACACAATGGTTTCTTTTATAATATCCATTATTCTGCCCCACTCATTCTGGCCTGCCATGCTCAGTCTTGACTTATTGCCCTTTCTGTCTCTATCTGGCTGTGTGACATAACTTTTACAGCTCCATAGAATATATTAATTCCCCCCTTGGGTACTTTTGATTTGCATTAAGTGAAACAATGCTTACTTTGCTTTCTCTTATGCCCCTAATAAATGTGAGTACTGTAACATTTATGGATGTTCATGGAATTTCAAACAAACAAATAGTCTAATCTGCGTGGATTTTAAGCAGACCTGCCAGCACTGCAATGACCAAATGGGGGTCAATAGCCTTTTAACTGTGGAGACAAACCAGTTCATTCACTCAGGATTTGAGGAATGGAGCATTCAGCTGAGTGAATTCAGGAGAACATACTTTAAAATCTAGCACTGTCAGTTACTGCAGGTCAGGCATCACAACCATGGTGGCAATGAGTTTCCCTACATTAGCACAACAGCAAAAGATGATATACCACAACATTTGCCACTGGGAGAAAGGAACAAATACAGCAGATTTTCTATTCCACATACTTCTTTTAGTTTAAAATTATATATGTATATCTCTTCTGGACATAAGATTAAAACAAAGTTTTGGGAGCCCAACAAAGGTCATCTTAGGGTGTGTCCAGTCCTACTCCCATTGGGCCAGCTCTTCATACCCTTACTCATGTTGAATAGTGTCTTATTCCATAATTTAAAGCCAGTGAGAGTATCTGCAGAGTAAAGTGTTACTCATCATGAGTAAGGCTATCAGAATCTGGCACACTGATGTAACAGGAGATAGACTGGGCCCTTTGTATTTGTCTTCCTCTTTATTTCCTAGTAATTACTTTGCATTTCTTGGTATTTAGGGTCCTAGAGAAAACAAAGGTACAGCAGTCATGATGAAGTTCTCTTAGATCAGTCTGTTAACTAAGACCTTACAAAGGCATCACATTAATACCAAACATAGTTTGTCTGCCAATGGCGTGTGCAGGACAAGAATATATTTTCACAGTAAATCACAGACATCTTAAAATCAATGTGCTACGTTTAAGTTCATTCAGTTCTTTCTGTCAGCACAATACCACTGGGTTTGTATTGCTGTTACTAACCTTTTCCTTATTTCCAGCTTTCACTCCTCACAGAAAAATTAACAACTCAGTTTTTTTTTAAATTCTTCTTGAAATATTAGCTCCCCTGTTTACCCTGAGTTTATTCTAACCATTAACTATGAAAAATCATCGGAAAACAAGAAACAGAGAGTACATGTGGATAGCTATCCACTATTGTAACATATTCATATTAGTTACTCTTTCCTTAATACTTAGGGATCAAATGTACATTTATCTTGTATGGAAAGTTTCACATAAGGTTGGAAGTAGCAAAAAAATACATAAATAAAACATCATGTAATTCCCAAGATAAAAAATGCAGCAATTGTGAGAAATATTATAATATAGGTATTTCAGTTTTGTTTTCCTTGTGGGACTCATAAGGTAAATAAACTAAGCCATGGATTGACAATGAAAAACTTCAAGCTCATTATGTCAAGATAGTTGTGATTTGTATATCCAGATGTCAATTTTCCAGTGTTCCTAATTCATGTGATTAGCTCTTTGCTTTGTCTGCAGAGAGGTTTGAAATGAAGTTAACTTTCAAAACTGGAACTTAATCACTGTGCATTGTAAAAATATTTTTATAATCTGAGGGTTATTCCAGGGCCACATTTTTTCCCCTGGGATATAGGCCCCCATTTCTCTTAGTTAAAATGAAGATTTCACTCACTATTCTGCACACTGAATATTCCAATAAGAATTAGTCTTCTACATTTCTTAAAGGAAAACAGCCATATGCACTGTAAATATCCTAATATAAATCACACTGGGCCCAATCTGCAACCCTTATTCACACTGAGTAGTGTTCACTGCAGCAATTAATTGATGAGACTAATCACCTCAGTAAATGTATCAAGTGTCACCTGCAGACCTCATGTGTGATTCTTTACAGTTTGAGCTAAAAGACTAAGTCTCATACCTGTAAAAGCAGCAAAGAATCCTGTGGCACCTTATAGACTAACAGACGTTTTGGAGCATGAGCTTTCGTGGGCGAATACCCACTTCCTCAGATGCATGTAATGGAAATATCCAGGGGCAGGTATATATATGTGTGCTAGCAAGCAAGCTAGAGATAACGAGGTCAGTTCAATCAGGGAGGATGAGGCCCTGTTCTAGCAGTTGAGGTGTGAAAACCAAGAGAGGAGAAACTGGTTCTGTAATTGGCAAGCCATTCACAGTCTTTGTTCAATCCTGAGCTGATGGTGTCAAATTTGCAGATGAACTGAAGCTCAGCAGTTTCTCTTTGAAGTCTGGTCCTGAAGTTTTTTTGCTGCAGGATGGCCACCTTAAGGTCTGCTATAGTGTGGCCAGGGAGATTGAAGTGCTCTCCTACAGGTTTTTGTATATTGCCATTCCTAATGTCTGATTTGTGTCCATTTATCCTTTTCCGTAGAGACTGTCCAGTTTGGCCGATGTACATAGCAGAGGGGCATTGCTGGCATATGATGGCGTATATTACATTGGTGGATGTGCAGGTGAATGAACCAGTGATGGTGTGGCTGATCTGGTTAGGTCCTGTGATGGTGTCGCTGGTGTAGATATGTGGGCAGAGTTGGCATCGAGGTTTGTTGCATGGATTGGTTCCTGAGCTAGAGTTATTATGGTGCGGTGTGCAGTCACTGGTGAGAATATGTTTCAGGTTGGCAGGTTGTCTGTGGGCAAGGATTGGCCTGCCACCCAAGGCCTGTGAAAGTGTGGGATCATTGTCCAGGATGGGTTGTAGATCCTTGATGATGCGTTGGAGGGGTTTTAGCTGGGGGCTGTATGTGATGGCCAGTGGAGTCCTGTTGGTTTCTCTCTTGGGTTTGTCTTGCAGTAGGAGGCTTCTGGGTACACGTCTGGCTCTGTTGATCTGTTTCCTTATTTCCTCTTGCGGGTATTGTAGTTTTGAGAATGCTTGGTGGAGATTTTGTAGGTGTTGGTCTCTGTCTGAGGGGTCAGAGCAGATACGGTTGTACCTCAGTGCTTGGCTGTAGACAATGGATCGTGTGATGTGCCCGGGATGGAAGCTGGAGGCATGAAGGTAGGCATAGCGGTCGGTGGGTTTTCGATATAGGGTGGTGTTAATGTGACCATCACTTATTTGCACCGTGGTGTCAAGAAAGTGGACCTCCCGTGTAGATTGGTCCAGGCTAAGGTTGATGGTGGGGTGGAAGCTGTTGAAATCATGGTGGAATTTTTCCAGAGTCTCCTTCCCATGGGTCCAGATGATGAAGATGTCATCAATGTAGCGTAGATAGAGAAGGGGTGTGAGTGGACGAGAGCTGAGGAAGCGTTGTTCCAGGTCGGCCATGAAGATATTGGCATATTGAGGGGCCATGCGGGTGCCCATAGCAGTGCCACTGATCTGGAGATATATATTGTCATCAAATTTGAAATAGTTGTGTGTAAGTATAAAGGCACAGAGTTCAGCAGCCAGTTGTGCTGTGGCATCATCAGGGATAGTGTTCCTGACAGCTTGTATTCCATCTGTGTGTGGGATGTTTGTGTAGAGAGCCTCTACATCCATGGTGGCTAGGATGGTGTTTTCTGGGAGGTCACCAATGCATTGTAGTTTCCTCAGGAAATCAGTGGTGTCGCGGAGATAGCTGGGAGTGCTGGTGGCATAGGGTCTGAGTAGAGAGTCCATATATCCAGACAGTCCTTCAGTGAGAGTGCCAATGCCCGAGATGATGGGGCGTCCAGGATTTCCGGGTTTGTGGATCTTGGGTAGTAGATAGAATAACCCTGGTCGGGGCTCTAGGGGTGTGTTGTTTTCTTCTGGTGTTAGTGTAGGGAGTGTCCTGAGTAGATGCTGTAGTTTCTTAGTGTATTCCTCAGTGGGATCTGAGGGAAGTGGCCTGTAGAATTTGGTATTGGAGAGTTGTCTGGCTGCCTCCTTTTGATAGTCAGACCTGTTCATGATGACAACGGCACCTCCTTTATCAGCCTCTTTGATGATAATGTCAGGGTGGTTTCTGAGGCTGTGGATGGCATTGCGTTCTGCACGACTTAGGTTGTGAGGCAAGCGATGTTGTTGTTCCACGATTTCTGCCTGTGCACGCCGGCGGAAGCATTCAATGTATAGGTCCAGGCTGTCATTTCGACCCTCAGGAGGAGTCCATGTGGAGTTCTTTTTCTTGTGCTGTTGGTGGGAGGGCACCCGTGTATCAGTGCACTGTTCAGTGTTGTCCTGGAAGTATTCTTTGAGTCGGAGACGGCGAAAGTAGGCTTCCAGATCGCCACAGAACTGTATCATGTTGGTGGGGGTGGCAGGGCAGAAAGAGAGTCCCCGAGATAGGACAGACTTTTCTTCTGGGCTGAGTGTGTAGTTGGATAGATTGACGATATTGCTGGGTGGGTTAGGGGTACCACTGTTGTGGCCCCATGTGGCAGGTAGGAGTTTAGACAGCTTACAGTCCTTTTTCCTTTGAAGAGAGGTGAAGTGAGTAATGTAGATCTCCTGTCTTATTCTAGTGAAGTCCGTTTGTATAGAAGTTTGGTTATTAATGAGAGTCTCCAGGTTGGAGAGCTCTTTTTTGATGTTTTCCTGTTTGCTGTATAGGATGCTGATCAGGTGGTTCCTCAGTTTTTTTGATAGAGTATGACATAATCTCTCACTGTGGTCTGTGTAGTATGTAGATAGCAGTGGATTTTTTACCTTTAGTCCATTTGGTATGATGTCCATCCGTTTGCATTTGGAAAGGAAGATGATATCTGTCTGTATTTGTGCAAGTTTCTTCATGAGGTTGATGGATTTCCATTCCATACGGCTAAATGCAGTGCCTTGCATGGTGTCAAGTATCAGAGGGTAGCCGTGTTAGTCTGGATCTGTAAAAGCAGCAAAGAATCCTGTGGCACCTTATAGACTAACAGACGTTTTGGAGCATGAGCTTTCGTGGGCGAATACCCACTTCCTCAGATGCATGTAATGGAAATATCCAGGGGCAGGTATATATATGTGTGCTAGCAAGCAAGCTAGAGATAACGAGGTCAGTTCAATCAGGGAGGATGAGGCCCTGTTCTAGCAGTTGAGGTGTGAAAACCAAGAGAGGAGAAACTGGTTCTGTAATTGGCAAGCCATTCACAGTCTTTGTTCAATCCTGAGCTGATGGTGTCAAATTTGCAGATGAACTGAAGCTCAGCAGTTTCTCTTTGAAGTCTGGTCCTGAAGTTTTTTTGCTGCAGGATGGCCACCTTAAGGTCTGCTATAGTGTGGCCAGGGAGATTGAAGTGCTCTCCTACAGGTTTTTGTATATTGCCATTCCTAATGTCTGATTTGTGTCCATTTATCCTTTTCCGTAGAGACTGTCCAGTTTGGCCGATGTACATAGCAGAGGGGCATTGCTGGCATATGATGGCGTATATTACATTGGTGGATGTGCAGGTGAATGAACCAGTGATGGTGTGGCTGATCTGGTTAGGTCCTGTGATGGTGTCGCTGGTGTAGATATGTGGGCAGAGTTGGCATCGAGGTTTGTTGCATGGATTGGTTCCTGAGCTAGAGTTATTATGGTGCGGTGTGCAGTCACTGGTGAGAATATGTTTCAGGTTGGCAGGTTGTCTGTGGGCAAGGATTGGCCTGCCACCCAAGGCCTGTGAAAGTGTGGGATCATTGTCCAGGATGGGTTGTAGATCCTTGATGATGCGTTGGAGGGGTTTTAGCTGGGGGCTGTATGTGATGGCCAGTGGAGTCCTGTTGGTTTCTCTCTTGGGTTTGTCTTGCAGTAGGAGGCTTCTGGGTACACGTCTGGCTCTGTTGATCTGTTTCCTTATTTCCTCTTGCGGGTATTGTAGTTTTGAGAATGCTTGGTGGAGATTTTGTAGGTGTTGGTCTCTGTCTGAGGGGTCAGAGCAGATACGGTTGTACCTCAGTGCTTGGCTGTAGACAATGGATCGTGTGATGTGCCCGGGATGGAAGCTGGAGGCATGAAGGTAGGCATAGCGGTCGGTGGGTTTTCGATATAGGGTGGTGTTAATGTGACCATCACTTATTTGCACCGTGGTGTCAAGAAAGTGGACCTCCCGTGTAGATTGGTCCAGGCTAAGGTTGATGGTGGGGTGGAAGCTGTTGAAATCATGGTGGAATTTTTCCAGAGTCTCCTTCCCATGGGTCCAGATGATGAAGATGTCATCAATGTAGCGTAGATAGAGAAGGGGTGTGAGTGGACGAGAGCTGAGGAAGCGTTGTTCCAGGTCGGCCATGAAGATATTGGCATATTGAGGGGCCATGCGGGTGCCCATAGCAGTGCCACTGATCTGGAGATATATATTGTCATCAAATTTGAAATAGTTGTGTGTAAGTATAAAGGCACAGAGTTCAGCAGCCAGTTGTGCTGTGGCATCATCAGGGATAGTGTTCCTGACAGCTTGTATTCCATCTGTGTGTGGGATGTTTGTGTAGAGAGCCTCTACATCCATGGTGGCTAGGATGGTGTTTTCTGGGAGGTCACCAATGCATTGTAGTTTCCTCAGGAAATCAGTGGTGTCGCGGAGATAGCTGGGAGTGCTGGTGGCATAGGGTCTGAGTAGAGAGTCCATATATCCAGACAGTCCTTCAGTGAGAGTGCCAATGCCCGAGATGATGGGGCGTCCAGGATTTCCGGGTTTGTGGATCTTGGGTAGTAGATAGAATAACCCTGGTCGGGGCTCTAGGGGTGTGTTGTTTTCTTCTGGTGTTAGTGTAGGGAGTGTCCTGAGTAGATGCTGTAGTTTCTTAGTGTATTCCTCAGTGGGATCTGAGGGAAGTGGCCTGTAGAATTTGGTATTGGAGAGTTGTCTGGCTGCCTCCTTTTGATAGTCAGACCTGTTCATGATGACAACGGCACCTCCTTTATCAGCCTCTTTGATGATAATGTCAGGGTGGTTTCTGAGGCTGTGGATGGCATTGCGTTCTGCACGACTTAGGTTGTGAGGCAAGCGATGTTGTTGTTCCACGATTTCTGCCTGTGCACGCCGGCAGAAGCATTCAATGTATAGGTCCAGGCTGTCATTTCGACCCTCAGGAGGAGTCCATGTGGAGTTCTTTTTCTTGTGCTGTTGGTGGGAGGGCACCCGTGTATCAGTGCACTGTTCAGTGTTGTCCTGGAAGTATTCTTTGAGTCGGAGACGGCGAAAGTAGGCTTCCAGATCGCCACAGAACTGTATCATGTTGGTGGGGGTGGCAGGGCAGAAAGAGAGTCCCCGAGATAGGACAGACTTTTCTTCTGGGCTGAGTGTGTAGTTGGATAGATTGACGATATTGCTGGGTGGGTTAGGGGTACCACTGTTGTGGCCCCATGTGGCAGGTAGGAGTTTAGACAGCTTACAGTCCTTTTTCCTTTGAAGAGAGGTGAAGTGAGTAATGTAGATCTCCTGTCTTATTCTAGTGAAGTCCGTTTGTATAGAAGTTTGGTTATTAATGAGAGTCTCCAGGTTGGAGAGCTCTTTTTTGATGTTTTCCTGTTTGCTGTATAGGATGCTGATCAGGTGGTTCCTCAGTTTTTTTTGATAGAGTATGACATAATCTCTCACTGTGGTCTGTGTAGTATGTAGATAGCAGTGGATTTTTTACCTTTAGTCCATTTGGTATGATGTCCATCCGTTTGCATTTGGAAAGGAAGATGATATCTGTCTGTATTTGTGCAAGTTTCTTCATGAGGTTGATGGATTTCCATTCCATACGGCTAAATGCAGTGCCTTGCATGGTGTCAAGTATCAGAGGGTAGCCGTGTTAGTCTGGATCTGTAAAAGCAGCAAAGAATCCTGTGGCACCTTATAGACTAACAGACGTTTTGGAGCATGAGCTTTCGTGGGCGAATACCCACTTCCTCAGATGCATGTAATGGAAATATCCAGGGGCAGGTATATATATGTGTGCTAGCAAGCAAGCTAGAGATAACGAGGTCAGTTCAATCAGGGAGGATGAGGCCCTGTTCTAGCAGTTGAGGTGTGAAAACCAAGAGAGGAGAAACTGGTTCTGTAATTGGCAAGCCATTCACAGTCTTTGTTCAATCCTGAGCTGATGGTGTCAAATTTGCAGATGAACTGAAGCTCAGCAGTTTCTCTTTGAAGTCTGGTCCTGAAGTTTTTTTGCTGCAGGATGGCCACCTTAAGGTCTGCTATAGTGTGGCCAGGGAGATTGAAGTGCTCTCCTACAGGTTTTTGTATATTGCCATTCCTAATGTCTGATTTGTGTCCATTTATCCTTTTCCGTAGAGACTGTCCAGTTTGGCCGATGTACATAGCAGAGGGGCATTGCTGGCATATGATGGCGTATATTACATTGGTGGATGTGCAGGTGAATGAACCAGTGATGGTGTGGCTGATCTGGTTAGGTCCTGTGATGGTGTCGCTGGTGTAGATATGTGGGCAGAGTTGGCATCGAGGTTTGTTGCATGGATTGGTTCCTGAGCTAGAGTTATTATGGTGCGGTGTGCAGTCACTGGTGAGAATATGTTTCAGGTTGGCAGGTTGTCTGTGGGCAAGGATTGGCCTGCCACCCAAGGCCTGTGAAAGTGTGGGATCATTGTCCAGGATGGGTTGTAGATCCTTGATGATGCGTTGGAGGGGTTTTAGCTGGGGGCTGTATGTGATGGCCAGTGGAGTCCTGTTGGTTTCTCTCTTGGGTTTGTCTTGCAGTAGGAGGCTTCTGGGTACACGTCTGGCTCTGTTGATCTGTTTCCTTATTTCCTCTTGCGGGTATTGTAGTTTTGAGAATGCTTGGTGGAGATTTTGTAGGTGTTGGTCTCTGTCTGAGGGGTCAGAGCAGATACGGTTGTACCTCAGTGCTTGGCTGTAGACAATGGATCGTGTGATGTGCCCGGGATGGAAGCTGGAGGCATGAAGGTAGGCATAGCGGTCGGTGGGTTTTCGATATAGGGTGGTGTTAATGTGACCATCACTTATTTGCACCGTGGTGTCAAGAAAGTGGACCTCCCGTGTAGATTGGTCCAGGCTAAGGTTGATGGTGGGGTGGAAGCTGTTGAAATCATGGTGGAATTTTTCCAGAGTCTCCTTCCCATGGGTCCAGATGATGAAGATGTCATCAATGTAGCGTAGATAGAGAAGGGGTGTGAGTGGACGAGAGCTGAGGAAGCGTTGTTCCAGGTCGGCCATGAAGATATTGGCATATTGAGGGGCCATGCGGGTGCCCATAGCAGTGCCACTGATCTGGAGATATATATTGTCATCAAATTTGAAATAGTTGTGTGTAAGTATAAAGGCACAGAGTTCAGCAGCCAGTTGTGCTGTGGCATCATCAGGGATAGTGTTCCTGACAGCTTGTATTCCATCTGTGTGTGGGATGTTTGTGTAGAGAGCCTCTACATCCATGGTGGCTAGGATGGTGTTTTCTGGGAGGTCACCAATGCATTGTAGTTTCCTCAGGAAATCAGTGGTGTCGCGGAGATAGCTGGGAGTGCTGGTGGCATAGGGTCTGAGTAGAGAGTCCATATATCCAGACAGTCCTTCAGTGAGAGTGCCAATGCCCGAGATGATGGGGCGTCCAGGATTTCCGGGTTTGTGGATCTTGGGTAGTAGATAGAATAACCCTGGTCGGGGCTCTAGGGGTGTGTTGTTTTCTTCTGGTGTTAGTGTAGGGAGTGTCCTGAGTAGATGCTGTAGTTTCTTAGTGTATTCCTCAGTGGGATCTGAGGGAAGTGGCCTGTAGAATTTGGTATTGGAGAGTTGTCTGGCTGCCTCCTTTTGATAGTCAGACCTGTTCATGATGACAACGGCACCTCCTTTATCAGCCTCTTTGATGATAATGTCAGGGTGGTTTCTGAGGCTGTGGATGGCATTGCGTTCTGCACGACTTAGGTTGTGAGGCAAGCGATGTTGTTGTTCCACGATTTCTGCCTGTGCACGCCGGCGGAAGCATTCAATGTATAGGTCCAGGCTGTCATTTCGACCCTCAGGAGGAGTCCATGTGGAGTTCTTTTTCTTGTGCTGTTGGTGGGAGGGCACCCGTGTATCAGTGCACTGTTCAGTGTTGTCCTGGAAGTATTCTTTGAGTCGGAGACGGCGAAAGTAGGCTTCCAGATCGCCACAGAACTGTATCATGTTGGTGGGGGTGGCAGGGCAGAAAGAGAGTCCCCGAGATAGGACAGACTTTTCTTCTGGGCTGAGTGTGTAGTTGGATAGATTGACGATATTGCTGGGTGGGTTAGGGGTACCACTGTTGTGGCCCCATGTGGCAGGTAGGAGTTTAGACAGCTTACAGTCCTTTTTCCTTTGAAGAGAGGTGAAGTGAGTAATGTAGATCTCCTGTCTTATTCTAGTGAAGTCCGTTTGTATAGAAGTTTGGTTATTAATGAGAGTCTCCAGGTTGGAGAGCTCTTTTTTGATGTTTTCCTGTTTGCTGTATAGGATGCTGATCAGGTGGTTCCTCAGTTTTTTTGATAGAGTATGACATAATCTCTCACTGTGGTCTGTGTAGTATGTAGATAGCAGTGGATTTTTTACCTTTAGTCCATTTGGTATGATGTCCATCCGTTTGCATTTGGAAAGGAAGATGATATCTGTCTGTATTTGTGCAAGTTTCTTCATGAGGTTGATGGATTTCCATTCCATACGGCTAAATGCAGTGCCTTGCATGGTGTCAAGTATCAGAGGGTAGCCGTGTTAGTCTGGATCTGTAAAAGCAGCAAAGAATCCTGTGGCACCTTATAGACTAACAGACGTTTTGGAGCATGAGCTTTCGTGGGCGAATACCCACTTCCTCAGATGCATGTAATGGAAATATCCAGGGGCAGGTATATATATGTGTGCTAGCAAGCAAGCTAGAGATAACGAGGTCAGTTCAATCAGGGAGGATGAGGCCCTGTTCTAGCAGTTGAGGTGTGAAAACCAAGAGAGGAGAAACTGGTTCTGTAATTGGCAAGCCATTCACAGTCTTTGTTCAATCCTGAGCTGATGGTGTCAAATTTGCAGATGAACTGAAGCTCAGCAGTTTCTCTTTGAAGTCTGGTCCTGAAGTTTTTTTGCTGCAGGATGGCCACCTTAAGGTCTGCTATAGTGTGGCCAGGGAGATTGAAGTGCTCTCCTACAGGTTTTTGTATATTGCCATTCCTAATGTCTGATTTGTGTCCATTTATCCTTTTCCGTAGAGACTGTCCAGTTTGGCCGATGTACATAGCAGAGGGGCATTGCTGGCATATGATGGCGTATATTACATTGGTGGATGTGCAGGTGAATGAACCAGTGATGGTGTGGCTGATCTGGTTAGGTCCTGTGATGGTGTCGCTGGTGTAGATATGTGGGCAGAGTTGGCATCGAGGTTTGTTGCATGGATTGGTTCCTGAGCTAGAGTTATTATGGTGCGGTGTGCAGTCACTGGTGAGAATATGTTTCAGGTTGGCAGGTTGTCTGTGGGCAAGGATTGGCCTGCCACCCAAGGCCTGTGAAAGTGTGGGATCATTGTCCAGGATGGGTTGTAGATCCTTGATGATGCGTTGGAGGGGTTTTAGCTGGGGGCTGTATGTGATGGCCAGTGGAGTCCTGTTGGTTTCTCTCTTGGGTTTGTCTTGCAGTAGGAGGCTTCTGGGTACACGTCTGGCTCTGTTGATCTGTTTCCTTATTTCCTCTTGCGGGTATTGTAGTTTTGAGAATGCTTGGTGGAGATTTTGTAGGTGTTGGTCTCTGTCTGAGGGGTCAGAGCAGATACGGTTGTACCTCAGTGCTTGGCTGTAGACAATGGATCGTGTGATGTGCCCGGGATGGAAGCTGGAGGCATGAAGGTAGGCATAGCGGTCGGTGGGTTTTCGATATAGGGTGGTGTTAATGTGACCATCACTTATTTGCACCGTGGTGTCAAGAAAGTGGACCTCCCGTGTAGATTGGTCCAGGCTAAGGTTGATGGTGGGGTGGAAGCTGTTGAAATCATGGTGGAATTTTTCCAGAGTCTCCTTCCCATGGGTCCAGATGATGAAGATGTCATCAATGTAGCGTAGATAGAGAAGGGGTGTGAGTGGACGAGAGCTGAGGAAGCGTTGTTCCAGGTCGGCCATGAAGATATTGGCATATTGAGGGGCCATACCTGGAAGCAGTAGCAAAATCATATCCTCTGTAGATCAGCCACAGAGAGGACTTAGAAGCTATGTAAAATTCTCACCCCATCTCTGGCCCCTTTACATCAGGTAAAAGGACTGTAGCAGCATAAAAGCCCCAGATCTGAAAGGGGGAAACTCCCTAGAGCAGGAACTGATGGTGATGATGATGATGACATCTGCACCCTGTCCTCTGAGGACCCCGTCATGAGCTCTGGTGTATGGGGTGTATCAGGGCTAAGAGTGGGAGTCGTGTGTTTGGGTGGGGTTGCAGCATTGCAGAGATTCTAGTTGTCTAAATTATGCCAGATACTCCAGCCTCGACAACTTAAAGTCATTTTAGCCCACCCTCCGCCTGAGCTGTATGAGTTCTGTACTTCATCTCTGAGTGGTGCAGCACAGAACTTCATCCCCTCTGAAGAGCAAGTTATATCCTTTCCCAGGAATACAGAAAACTAACCCTCATGACTGAGGCCCACAGCAGTTCTAATTACTGACAAGTTCCATATTCGGAACTACTGTCATTTAGGTCATCATTGGGGATAGAATTTAGGACCTTCAGAGCTGACAAAATGAGCCTCTGCAGATTGAACTAAAGAATAATATGAGCTGAAGCAGATTAATATCATCTGGATGGGGACAGATGAGGACCCATGATGCACAGTGAATGTCAGTTACATCAGAATTACTCAGAACAGCTGATCAGAAAATGTGTTTTCTTCCCCAGGGAAAAATTTCCCTAAAAAAATAAAAACCCAAAATATTTCATCCCAAACCTAAAATATTTCAATTCTGAAATGCTGCCACAGTTTGTCATACTCCCAGTCTCAACTATAGGCTGAGAACCCTGGCTGGGTATACCTTGGGGGCAATTTCAGGATTTTTTTTTTTAACTTTAAATTATGATTTTCAGACTTGCAGGATTGGGACTACTTCCTTTTGCACAGAGATGAGTCACAATATATGTTCCAGACCCTAACATTACTGAATTGTGGAGGAATTCAAACCCAGTTCAAACTTGCAGCTAAGCTCATATTTAATTTTGATATTAAGAATCTGGTCACGTCTATCACAAACCTTGGCCCTCCCTCATCCCACACTCTCCATCTCCTCCACCCGTCCTCAACACCACTTCTGCTTCTCTTCTACCACCATTTTTCATCTCACAACTATCCCTCCATCTTCCCCTACTCTTGCTATCTCAGGAATGCCCACTCCATCACTAAAAAGATCACAGACCTCATAACCTCTTTATATCTCCCTCCCTCCAGGGACCTCTCAGTGGCCTGGAATCCTTCATCAGATATTGTCACTGCAGCTGCTCTCTCTTACAGAGAGGCATCTTCCTCTTTCACACTGCCCACCTTGGATCAGATTGGATGAAGGTTTTAGGTTTATCCACTCCTGTTCTAGCTTCTCTCAACCCATCCTCCTCCCTGTTCCACTGTCTCCTCTTTTGAGCAGCACTGCATCTGACTCTTCTCTCTCCATGTTGCTGTCATTAACTACCCATCCTGCTACTTCCTGACAGCCTTCCTCTCTGATTTCAATTCCTGTCTCTCTCTCCTCATTGCTTCACAATCTTCCACTTGACATTTACATGTTGGTAGCCCATTTGAACCCTTAGCCACAAGTATCCTCAACTTCATTTCTTCATTCCATCTGCAGGTCTGGTTCAACTCTTCCACTTACCAAAAGGGCTGTTTATTTGACTTGGGGTTCACCAAGCACTGCTCTCTCTTTGATCTTCTGTTGCTAAATTCCTCTTCTTTGACCATCACCTTTTCTCTCCACTTCTTCAGTCATGCCACCCCATCTCCCACTCTTATCTTCCCCCTTACCAGAAGAGAATGAGAGATTAAGGAAAAAGGTTTTTCCTCTCACAATACAAGAATGCTTGCATCTCTCCCATCTTAAGAACAGAAACAACAACAAAACAAACAAAAAATCCCACCTTGACCTCATCAGCCTCTCTCTCTCTATCAATCCACCTCTATTCTTCCTTTAATTTCTAAGCTCATTGAACTCACTGTCTATAATCACTGACCAGAGTTACTCTCCAATCCAGCTTTCATCCTTTGCATGCCACTGAAATAGCTTTTAAAGTTTCTAATGACCTAACGGCTCATTAGCATGCTGTTCAGGGGATCCTCCTAATCCTCCCTCCAACTTTCTGTGGGGTTCCACAGATGTTTAAGGCTAGAATGGACCATTGTGATAATTTAGTCTGACCTCCTGCATAATACAGGCCACAGGATTTCTCTGTATTAATTTCTTGCTTCCAATCCAATAGCTGTGGTTGAACTAGAGCATATCTTTTAGAAAAACATCCAATCTTGACTTTAAAATTTCCATTTAGGGAGAAAGCTTGTTAATTTGTTCCATTGGTTAATTACCTTCAGTGTAAAAATTTGTGCCTCATTTCCAGTCTGAATGTGTCTAGCTTTGACTTCCAGCCATTGGATCTTTTTATACATTTGTCTACTACATGAAGGGCCCTTGATTATCGAATTTCTGTTCCCCATGCAGGTACTTAATCTTCTCTTTTGAAGCTAAATAGATAGTCAACTTCTCATTTCCCTCTATACCTTGTCTTTGGATAATCTTATCTGCAAGCACAAATTCAACTATCATCTCTATCCTGCTAAGTCTCTGCTCCAGTCTTGTTTTCTTCTGTCCAAACTAGAAGTCTTGGCCTGTCTCTCTGACATCTCTTTGTGTATACCCAATTATCAGCTAAAGCTCAACATAGCCAAAAAATATTCCTTATCTTTCCCCCCAAACCCTCCTTTTTTCCCCGTCAATATAGCCAAGACCACCTCCCATTCAGGCCCCCCTAACTTGGGCATCATCTTTAACTCAACCCTCTCTGTAGATCCTCACACCCAGGCTGTCTAAATCATGTCAGTTCTTTCTGTACACATCTCTAAGATATGGCTTTTCCTGTCCATCCATCCGCACTGCTAAAACTCTCATCTAGGCTCTCATCATCTCATGTCTCAACTATTACATCATCCTCTTCTCTGGACTTGACAAATCTCATCTTAGTCACTTATCCACGCAAAATGCTGCAGGAAAGATCATTTTCCTAGCTTGTCACTTTGACCATCTCTCCAAGAGGATAAGTACCTTCTAGGGGTTGGATAGAACCATAATATTCCTTATATCCACCAGTCAATCATAGACTAATCAATGTCTGTCACAGAACTGTACCTTAAAATGATTGGGTTCATTGTTTTAGAGATACTTTCAAACACACAAATCGTTATTAGGTTTGCCATGATGACTTCTCCATCCCTACTTCAAAGAGAATTCAGTGCTGAGAATTAGGGTTTGTTTCTTTGTTTTGGCTAATGTGCAAAGTAATTATTTCTTTTCCAAAAATTTAACCTCAAGATTTAATTTAAACATAGTTTAGATTAAATCACCAGCATGAGATTTATGATGGTAAATTATACAGAATGCAACTCCAATACTGAAAAATTGCACTATGCTCTGTCACATTTTGTACTTGTTTTATTGCCATTTTACAGTTAGACTAGGATTGGAATGAATTGTTTGACAACAAAGAAGGTATCCAACTACAATGTATTATTTCCAGGACTTTTATTAAAAGAAATTGTTAATAGATGATTGTTGCAATTATTATTGTATTCTGCCAAAGCGGATATGTACAACATAGGTAACCTGGGTGTTGCATAATCCTCTGCATTTTCCACCCTCAGGAGAATAATGCTGGTTTCATTAAATGTCTGTTTTCATCTCATTTGATACATTGGGTTAGTATGTCAGCTAATGTGATCCAACAGGATGTAACCACACATTAAATGACATGTGAAGAAGGCATTTTTCTCACACAGGTAAAGACATTTTGAGTACCTTAGAAAGGTTCAGATTCAACAGAGTGGGAATGAAAAGGATAAGGATAGCCTTATTCTTAAATAACTGGAGATATTAACATTTATTTCCTTTTGTGATAAAATATCAATGACCTGTGTTATTCTGTATGTAGAGTTGGACAAAAACGCATAACTTGTCAACAGGTAGTAACCAGAGTTTAAAGAATTCAGTTCAGCCAAGCTCATGCTGCTTTTGTGTTCACTTTTCCTGAGTTACAGGGATTTTATTTTATTCATTAGGAACATCACAAAAAAAAAATAGTAAAAGATCCTATATGCTGGAATACCTGAACCTTAAGTGGTATATTTTATTATATTAAACATAAAGGGAAAAACTCCATCAGAGCCTTGGCACAGGGTAAATTTTAAGAGCAGACAGGGAATCTCATTGCACATTTTGTACCTAGGACACACACCTACACCCCTATTGTGTGTGAATGAGAGAACATTAATCTTGAACAATGCAGCCACCCAGTACAACTTAGAGTAGCCAAACTTTCCTCAGACAAGACCTGTGTGGTTCAGAACACAGAGCTTTGAATTTTTCTAAATTTCCTTAACCTAGTTATCTGCCACCTCCTTTCCCTACTGATAATTCTCCCTGAGTGACTCATTTACCCATAGTGGCTTCTTGAAACTCTTCTGAATAAGAAAGTCAGGGAACAGGAACAATACAGAGATTTATATGACCAGAATTAACCAAAACATTGTGAATTTCAAACATTGAGTATCAGATCCTAACAGCAAACTATTTGTGATCAATCTCATCAACTTTTCAGGTGTTTTTTTTAAATAGAGAGAAAGGTGTTAAAGCAGCAATATTCATTTTACAGGACTGTTTGAATATATGTTGTCCAGCCATAAGGTCCTATTGGGCACATCTGCACTGCAAAGAAAAACCCATGGGTCAGAACCTGGATCGGTTGACTTGGGCTTGCGGGACTCAGGCTATGGGTTTAAAAAAAAGTGTTGACAAGAGTGGGCTGGAGTCTGGCCTCTGAAACCCAGTATGGGGGAGGGTCTTGGAGCCCAGACTCCAGCCAAGGGGGAACATCTACACTGCTGTTTTTAGCCCCTAGCCTGAGTCAATGGACTCAGGCTTTGAGTCTCAGCACTACTGGTTTTTCTTCACAGTGTAGACATACCATTAGATGCCAATTTTTCTAGATATCTGGTATGTTATACAGCACATGCATAGGCTACTGAGGGTATCTCTACATTGCAAGTAGACACCTGTGGCTGGCCTGTGGCAGCTGACTTGGACTCATGGATCTTGGCTAAGAGGCTGTTTCATTGTGGTGTAGGTGTTTGGGCTGGGACTCTTTCACCTCACAGGAACCTAAAGCCTGGGCTCCAGTCCAAGCCCAAATGTCTATACACCAGTTAAACATCCCAACCCCTGTGAGCCAGAGTCAGCTGGTCACCCCTGGGTTTTTAATTGCATTGTAGACATACCCTCAGAGTTTCTAAGCACTGCATGTAGAAAGGCTATCTTGCAGCCTTCTACGTTTGATGCAAAAGCAACAGATACAATAAGTGCTATTTTATTTTTTGAGAAAATAAGTATTGTAAAGTAATGTAAAAATACAGTCTTGCTCCAAATAAAGCCAATGGCAATTTTGCCATTTAATTCTATGGTACATGGTGTCGGGCCTATATTTTGTAATTGTATTTGTTGTACTCTAGTATATTATTTATTTAGAAACCTGAATTTATAAGTTTCTCTTGCCAAGAATAATTAATTCCTCAGAGAATATTTATTAATCTGTATTAAAAAAGGTGGGAATAGGTAAAAGATCCCATCCCCTCATGATGTCAGTTTTGCTGTTTACTTGAGTGGGAAAAGGAATAGACCCCTTTATATAAACAACAACAGTGAGGTAAGCCAACATAGGCCTCCTCCAAAAAAAATAGGTGTCGAAGACATTAAATAATGCAGTCTGAACGCCATCATATATTGATTTGCATAAGAATTCTAGCAAACAAAACAAAACTATTTGAAAAATTCCATGACACCAAAAAAAAAATGAAAAGGGAGGATGATAGGCATTCTAAAAAGGTATATTTTGCTAGTCGCTTTCTAAATGTAAGCCCACATGCTTTGTCTTCAGATTTAAATTTAGCTACATTCTCCTGCAGGTAAGCATTCTGCAAATTCTAGCCTGGGGGTGTACTTTTTTGCTTTGTGTTTAATGCTGTTTGAAGCAGCCTGAGTGGAACTTGTGAAATTTCCAGCATCACAGGAGAGTTTTGTGTTTTCCATTTAACCCCCGAGTTCTAATTTCTGCTCACAAATTGTCTGAAAGATGTACAACATGAAGCATTTTCCACATCTGCAAGGGATTCAGTGCTTCATCCAAACAAAAGTTGGTATATTCTCATACTACTTTACCTTCATATTAATATTTTGACCCTAGCAGACTTAACATGGAAATTGGTGATCATCCTAACAATGTCTTTGTTGCTTTTTCAATAAGAAAAGTATGATCAAACACTAGTAAGAAAACAGACCAACAAACAATGTGCCAACAATCACAAAAGGAAAAGATTAAAATTACATTGGTAGATATTTGGCGGAGACTAGAGTGACTAATTTTTATAGACAAACTGAAAGCCTTATATAAACTAGATGTACTAACTTTAAGGCTTTATTCAGAGAACTTACATTTGAAGTTAATATATATATATATATATATATATATATATATATATATATATATATATATATATATATATATATATATATTTAGAATGGTTAAAACAAATGTAATTTAAAGTAGCAAAGAATCCTGTGGGACCTTATAGACTAACAGACGTTTTGGAGCATGAGCTTTCGTGGGTGAATACCCACTTCTTCAGATGCATGTGGTGGAAATATCCA
Source organism: Gopherus flavomarginatus (assembly GCF_025201925.1). Lineage (NCBI taxonomy): Eukaryota > Metazoa > Chordata > Testudines > Testudinidae > Gopherus > Gopherus flavomarginatus. The sequence goes on from NC_066621.1 coordinate 56,687,346, forward strand.
GGGGCAGGTATATATATGCTAGCAACCAAGCTAGAGATAACGAGGTCAGTTCAATCAGGTAGGATGAGGCCCTGTTCTAGCAGTTGAGGTGTGAAAACCAAGAGAGGAGAAACTGGTTCTGTAGTTGGCAAGCCATTCACAGTCTTTGTTCAATCCTGAGCTGATGGTGTCAAATTTGCAGATGAACTGAAGCTCAGCAGTTTCTCTTTGAAGTCTGGTCCCGAAGTTTTTTTGCTGCAGGATGGCCACCTTAAGGTCTGCTATAGTGTGGCCAGGGAGGTTGAAGTGCTCTCCTACAGGTTTTTGTATATTGCCATTCCTAATGTCTGATTTGTGTCCATTTATCCTCCAGTCTGATATCAGAGGGGTAGCCGTGTTAGTCTGGATCTGTAAAAGCAGCAAAGAATCCTGTGGCACCTTATAGACTAACAGACATTTTGGAGCATGAGCTTTCGTGGGAGACTCTGGAAAAATTCCACCATGATTTCAACAGCTTCCACCCCACCATCAACCTCAGCCTGGACCAATCTACACGGGAGGTCCACTTTCCTGACACCATGGTGCAAATAAGTGATGGTCACATTAACACCACCCTATATCGAAAACCTACCGACCGCTATGCCTACCTTCATGCCTCCAGCTTCCATCCCGGACACATCACACGATCCATTGTCTACAGCCAAGCACTGAGGTACAACTGCATCTGCTCTAACCCCTCAGACAGAGACCAACACCTACAAAATCTCCACCAAGCATTCTCAAAACTACAATACCCGCACGAGGAAATAAGGAAACAGATCTACAGAGCCAGACGTGTACCCAGAAGCCTCCTACTGCAAGACAAACCCAAGAAAGAAACCAACAGGACTCCACTGGCCATCACATACAGCCCCCAGCTAAAACCCCTCCAACGCATCATCAAGGATCTACAACCCATCCTGGACAATGATCCCACACTTTCACAGGCCTTGGGTGGCAGGCCAGTCCTTGCCCACAGACAACCTGCCAACCTGAAACATATTCTCACCAGTAACTGCACACCGCACCATAATAACTCTAGCTCAGCAACCAATCCATGCAACAAACCTCGATGCCAACTCTGCCCACATATCTACACCAGCGACACCATCACAGGACCTAACCAGATCAGCCACACCATCACTGGTTCATTCACCTGCACATCCACCAATGTAATATACACCAACATATGCCAGCAATGCCCCTCTGCTATGTACATCGGCCAAACTGGACAGTCTCTACGGAAAAGGATAAATGGACACAAATCAGACATTATGAATGGCAATATACAAAAACCTGTAGGAGAGCACTTCAACTTCCCTGGCCACACTATAGCAGACCTTAAGGTGGCCATCCTGCAGCAAAAAAACTTCAGGACCAGACTTCAAAGAGAAACTGCTGAGCTTCAGTTCATCTGCAAATTTGACACCATCAGCTCAGGATTGAACAAAGACTGTGAATGGCTTGCCAACTACAGAACCAGTTTCTCCTCTCTTGGTTTTCACACCTCAACTGCTAGAACAGGGCCTCATCCTCCCTGATTGAACTGACCTCGTTATCTCTAGCTTGGTTGCTAGCATATATATACCTGCCCCTGGATATTTCCACCACATGCATCTGAAGAAGTGGGTATTCACCCACGAAAGCTCATGCTCCAAAACGTCTGTTAGTCTATAAGGTGCCACAGGATTCTTTGCTGCTTTTACAGATCCAGACTAACACGGCTACCCCTCTGATACTTGTAATTTAAAGTGTTCAGTGTGCTAAATCTACTTGGCATTCTCTACAGCTTCCTCTTTGCTGCTGTAAGATTCGCTGCCGATAGCTTTTGGCAGTCCCAACAGAGTAAGCTCTTTCCACTAACAAAATACAAAATGCAAAATTAATAAAAGGACCCTTTGAAACTGACAAATGTGCCTCAGGCAAACTATCTGCCCAGCGGCTGGTTAAAATTTAATCAGTTATTCTTTTCCAGTCCTGTATATCTTTTGTACAGAGCTACCTAGACTGAGTGTGGTCAAAGTTTGTTAAAAAGTAGTAATGGGTAAGTCCTTCTCCCTTTCAGTAAATGAGCAGCAGGGGCTTTTATTTATCTTTTATTTTGCAACATTAGATAACTAATTGCTCTGGTCTCCTCAAAAAGCATATTATTTGTGTTTGTTTTAAACAGTTAAACAAAATAATTAATACCTGAAAGCTGTGGTGTAGGTTGCAAGGACTCTGTCTTTTTTTCTTTATGTGCACCATCATTTTACATTTCTAAGCATAAACACACAGACACACACACACACACACAATGGTCTGAAGCAGAATTTACTTCTTTGTTGTTTCTTGTTTTCTTTAGTCTGCGTACTAGACCCTATTCTCGAATGTGATAAGTGATAAGAGGTGTTCCTTCAACTGTGCTTTCTTTGTGCACTTGAACACTAAAGATTAGAAACTCTCAGGTATAAAGACTGTCTTCTTGTTCTGTGTTTGTAGAGTGCCTAGCACACAATCAAGTCCTACTCCATGACTATGGCTCCTAGGTGTTATGACAACACAGATGATAAAACTTCCCCTGTAGCAACAGTCTCTCTCCGAAATCTTGGTTCCTAATCTCAAAACTAACACACAGTTTCTAAGGGCCTCTTATCAGAAGTTACCCAAACCACAGGCAGTGGACATATTTTTTTGCACATTCGCTAGAAGTAGACAAATTAATTTTTGCCCTCCATTTGGATCTTAGATAAAAAAAATTTCAACTAGAAAGTTTTAGGGTGTTTACATAAGGACTTTAAGCCTCTCTAATAAGCCCTTATACATTGTCACTTTATTGTTAGTAGTAATTACTTGAGTTACCCTAATGCCTAGAAGCTTTAGTCATGGACCAAGATTCCAACATGCTAGGTGCTGTACAGCCACAGAACAAAAAGACAGTCCCTGACTCAAAGAGCTTCCAATCTAAGACAAGAGACAGCAGATAGATCAAGACAGATGGGACAGTAAAAGGACACAAGACAACGTTGATCAGCATGATACACAGCTGTCTTGGCTTAGCAGTGGCCTCACTTGTCAATTTTTTGTAGGCATGACAGTAAAGGAGCGTTTTCAAGAAATTTAAAGAAAGATAATGAGGTTGGAAAAATATAAGTCTTCTAGCAATGCTAGTTGTTACTTTTCCCGCTGTCTTCAATAGTGAATTGCATTTTTAAAATGTAAAATCCTTTCCATAAATACTTTGAATAGTTCATCTTTCATAGAACTGGAAACCTGCTCTAGTTCTATAAAAAGCCATTTTCCTTTTTCTGTTTTGCTTTTTAATGTCTACACAGCTTCTTTCACTGCTTCTGCACTTTCTTTGAGATTTTAGTTGCTTGATAATCCCATCCACATTACCAAAATTCACATTATGATTCTATATCTCTGGATGGGTGGATACTGCCAAAAGAATGATCCACTAAAAAATTGTGCAACTATTTTTTTTACAGTATGTATGTCAGTCAGACTAGTTACTTGAGGGTGAAATTCACATCTCTGCAGAGACTACAAGAGGTCTGTGCATCATATAAGTCTCCCTTAAGTTCTCAAAAAAAGAGAAAAAAAGTGGAATTTATGTGACACATAGGGCCTTCAACAAGCTCCTCCAAAGAGGTGAATTTCATTTCTAAATGACCACTTGAGCAGATTGACAGCCACATTAGATAGTATAAAAATAATGTATCTACATTTTTTTCCATATGATTTGAGGGTTAATGTGTGATGTGTGTACACATTCATGAAAGGACAAGGCATGGTTATGAACTATTGTTATCAGAGAAGGCAATTTTGAATTGAGTTGACTTTTCAACAGGTAGAAATTTAATGGTACTACTGGCATACATAAGTGTCTACAGAATTGGAACAGACTTCTTTATCTTTTATGGAATTGTCACTGGAAGTCTATCCATAATTTAGATCTTATATTGACTTCTGTTTTGTATAACACATCTCAAGACTGACAAGGACCCGTATTAAGGATCCATAGTATCATATTGTTGCCAAATCATTCCCACAGATCAGAACACGATTGGAATGAGTATTGTGACTGATTACTTTGGTCTTTGAATTAATTCAATGAAACTTCGTTAACACTATGGCCCCATCCCTGGAGACTGACCCCTCTGCACCTGTGCAGGACCACTTTGATTATTAAGGGTTCTCCATGTGGGCATAAGGCTCCACCAGTGCACATGTGCTTACAGGGCAAGTATTATATTACTTTACAGACAATCCTTAGTCTGTTTTCTGCAATTTCTTATTTATCCTGAATTTCTATTTGATGAGCAAAACATAAGATTTCACAAGTCTTCAATTTAGCTAAGCAACCCAACATTCGGTGAATTCATGGTCTGGATAATTGGCTTATTAAAATAACCCAACCAGTGTATGTTTACCCTAATGTTCCCACAGTAGTAATGAATAACTTGCTTCAGAAATATTATATTTTGATATAATGCAATGCCTGAGGCTCTGCTATGAGCCCAGAGAGTCCCAGGCAGGTCCCAACTTCACCTACACATAAACAAATTCAGTTTCAGGTGAAAATGCTTTCAAGCTGTTTACCTTGAGCAGATCACGTGTTTTTCCCCTTAACAACCAAGACAACATGGCCCATAAAACATCCCAAGGATTTGACATATTATTTTACTCATAACCTTAATGTCCATTCTTTAACATTATGGCCCTCTACTTAATTTTTATTAAAATTAAGTCATTAATTTTAGATTGTAAAGTTCAGTCATTCAATATTTTAATCTAGTAATGTAAAAATGAAAATAAGAATACTTATAAGAGATAACAAATCTGTGTTAAACTAACAGAAATAAACTAAACATTCAGTTTGATATTTTAGTTGAAAAGACACTGGAAGGAATACATTGATTTTATCTTGACAGTTTTGTTTTGTTTAACTCCTTCTGTTGGTAGGTTCAGTATGACTTTATATAATAAAGATGCTACAATACTCCTGAACATCCAGCTAGACACTATGTAGCCCTTCATACTTTTAAAATGCTGTACCAACCACAACTAATTAAAGGCCAAAATCTGGAGCTTTTTGCTCCTGCACAGGAGACAATCAGAAGGCCACACCTTGCTCTTGCTGAGCTCAAAGGTTGGCGCTAATAGACAGGGGTGTTAGCATCACCAACTGTGCTAGATTCCCTGCAGTCACAACACTGCATTTTCATAACAGCTGGCAGACTGGGGTTAACACTGAGGTAGTGTATGCTGCAGCCTATTACAGAGTATAGCAGGAGCCACTCCTGCATGCCCTCCCCAGCACAACCAAAGGCATTCTGGTGGCTTTGGATCTCTGCAGGCAAAATGCCTCCACTGCTGCCAATCCCGACTAACCATGAATCTCTGAGGCTTTAAAAGCCACAGTCTGGCACTAATCCTCATGACATCAATGAATAGGAGGTATTGTCCTCCCTGACTTCAAAAATGGGAAAACTGAGGCAGGAAACTGAAGTGATATGCCCTAAGATACATATCAATTCAGTGGCAGAATTGGGATCACAGCTCAGAGTTCCTGACTTCCACCCCCTCCTCAATCAATAAGACCATGTAGCATCTCAATATTAACCTTCTGTTTTTAAAGAAATTGGTGATTGTATTGAAGACTGAGTACAGAATATACAATGCTATGGCCTGTGTTATGCAGGAAGATGAAGCAGATGGTCACAACAATCCCTTAAAATAAAAAAAAGGGAATGGTTATTTAGGGGAGGTTGTCATTCTTTTATGTAGCACCATATAGCTGGACATCACTAAAGCATCTCACAATGGCTTACAATTCCTTAAAGGAAGGATTATGAAGTTATAAACCCAGTGGAGGGCTCAGGCAACAAAGGACTGAGTGCTTACTTTAGAAACCATATTCTTGTATTGTCAGCCATGAAGGGAGGAGAGACATCAGGATCCTTGAGAGGATTAGAGAGACCACTAAACTGGGATGCAGTATAAAAAAGTGAGCCACATGGTTGTGATTATGGTTAAAATTAACTATATGGAATGTAACTTCATACAAGTGATTAAAATCTATTGGTCTCAACCAGTATGAGATAAAGAGGATATTCACCCAGCATTCCACCCTGAAGTGCTCAAGACAAGTGTGTTCATCCTGACAACTCCTCTCTCCCTACTCCACTTTCCAAAATGTGGCATTTCTCTACCGTTCATGAATGTTGAAGGAAGGTACCCCAGAAGAGATAGCAAGCCTCACTCCTTTCCTCTCCTCCCTTGCTGACTGATCTCTGTGCTTAGAAATAGTCTGGACTCCATAACAAGAATTCCCCTTATCTTCCACCAGATGCTCTCTGCTACTTTCCAGCTTCAGGAAAGAGATCAGAACCAGGTGTAGCTCACAATGAGAGAACAGACTGGGGAAAGGGATAAGATTAGGAGAAATTAGCTAGTCCCCAAATATCCATCTGGAAAATAGTACTTTTTGTTTCGATTTAAACAATTAACAATACACATACTAAGCGCTCTAGAAACCCAAACAATTAAAACAATGGTTACAACCTAGCAGCATTAAATACACACATACTGATAACAAATTAACTCAGTCAGATAAAACAACAAAAGAACCTCTCATCCTTCACACCTCACTCATGTCCTAGACAATCTCTCTTTTTTCTCTTAAAAACCCTGTCAAAAATGATTTTTTTGCTGTGTTCCTAGAAAGCCATCACATTTTCACAATCTCAGACAAAGAGGAGCTAGTTGCCAAAGAGTTAAAGTTTAGAGAAACTATGGTAAAATGCTTATGAAGTGTAATAAAAGGCTTGATGGCTACACATTTATCCTGTACTATACACAGAATGTTTAAAACCTGAAGGTAAACCTCTCTGGGATGAGAAGGTTTAGTGATAACACAATTAAGGTAAAGAATGTCAAGATACTTAGTACAATTAATCTAAGCTGTGTTTAATGTGACAAAGAAGGTGATCCTAGACACACAGGTGAAATATGCTGAATGAGTTTCTGATTAAGAAGAAAATGTGTAGTGGTGAGTATTTTAGAAAGAATGAGAATTTAACTTGGGGAAAGACTGTAGCTCTATTATGCCAGGAGGTCTGAACTCAGGATGGACCTAAAATCCCAGATGTGAACATCCTGAATTTGGGGGAGTGTTAGGAATCTAAACCCATATCCAGTGTTAGAAATCTGAACTCTACCTCCCCTACTTGTTTTGGCTGGGTAACAGTGCATCACAGATGAATATACTCTCTTGCTGAACACACATTCTAGAGTCAGAGTTCATTGTAGCTTTTCTCATGAAAAAAATGCTTGTAAAAAGAAAAAAATGTATGCCCTTGCTCACATTTGTGATTTTTTATGAAAAAATATTTCTCATTCACCAAGGGCTGGATTCTTCCACCATAACTATATTGAGTAGTACCTTATTCTTCAAGTAGTCCCATTAAAATTAATGGAACTGCTTGAGGGATACCACTCATCATAAGGATGGCACAATCTGCCCTTAATTAAGCACTGACTTTAGACTTTCATCAACTCTCATCTTTAATTGTAAAGACATGGCAGAAAAACTGGCAAACCAAGTTTAATATTTCCAAACCCTATTAATGCCTGAGAACTATACCTGCTCTGTAGCAATAACACTGTGTCCTACTTAGTTACAGAATTATCCTGTGTGATATTTTAGTTTGGTTTTTATATTTTGTCTGTAAATAGCTCAGACATAAATACCAATACTAGATAAAAATTAGCGATGAACTAATTTAACTGCAAGGAACATTAAAATGAAAATCAAAGAATATAAAATAGCCTTAATCTTTATACTGTAGCAGCTTTATCCATGTTTGTCTCAATAGGCATTGTGACAGCGCCTAAGAGGTGTATATTACACATAGAGCAAAGTACTAGAGCTTTTATTTTGCCAGAAACCATAGACATGTTTTTATTAGCATATCTGAGGTATACATCCCTTTAGTCCCCAAGTTTGTGCCTGTAGTGCTAAAAAGACAGGTATGTAAGGAACCATCTAAAAGTATAATTATGAAAAATTTGCATATCTTTCATGCTTTTTCTTTTCTTTTGTAACAGAAAGAGCAAAAGTAATAGTATGAATTGCTACAAACTCCTCACCTTATCCTCTGATACTAAGCTTTAAAATATCAGATCAAATGAGGAAGTGTGGGTCTGTTGATTAAAGCAGACTAGAAGCCAGGACTCACGGAGGGTTCTAATCACAGTTTATGTTCTGCCAATGTTGTTAAAAGGAGGGTCACTGAAAAACGTTGCTCTTCAACGATATATGGGGAAAAGTACTTACTATCCCTACAATCCCTCCAAAACCAGGCAGTTTCATGCATCTCTCTACCCAACCTCACCTCCCTGCCAGGGCCGGCTTTATGAAGGGTGGGTCCCGATTTGAATACCTGGCAGCGGTCAGGGGCTTCGGCGGCACTTCAGCGGTGGGGCGTCCGCTCCAAGTCTTTTGTGGCACCGAAGGACCCCCCGCCGCTGAAATGCCACCGAAGCCCCAGAGAGGACCCCCTTCCCACTGCCGAAATGCCACCGAAGACCCGGAGCTGACCCACCTATCCCTTGCAGCCGGGTGAGTAAAAAAAAAATTAAAAAGACACTTAAGGCTAGGGGCCTGATTCTGGGGAATCGGCTTAAAGCCAGCCCTGCTCCCTGCCACAGCAAACATCCATTCATACTATACTCTTCCCCTAGAAAGGAGCAGGAGGGGAGCTCTTCAAACTATAGACTGAGGTTGACAGGCAGAAAGATGGGCTACAGGATTCATATTTTGTGTAGCAGGAGCATCACCTTGGCCCAGGCTTTCATATTTACTTGAAACCTGTGCAAACAGGAACAACTTGCATCTCTTTCTACGTGTGGCCAAGTTTGATCTTACATCTACTTCCAGCAAGAACAAATCCAAAAGTATGGTCTCAGCATGAGACCAAGACCTGGTCTACAGCAATTGAAACCTTCAAGCCTTGAGACATGTGTAGAGTTCTGCATGAATGTATGTAGTTCACTTGGTGGGTCGAAGATGTCAAGGCAGTTTTTTTTGCAGGATATGGGTCCAGGCCTCTTCTGGTTTTACAGAATTACTAGCCAGTTGGTTTGAATTAGGGATGGGCTTTTTAAATGTCAGATGTGTTCAAGTCTGCTATGGTCTAAGCAACTGAATGCAGGACTGGGATTTGGAAGACTTGTTCCACAGCCACTGACACACCCACTAAAGCCACTGACACACCATGTGATTTTGAGCAAGTCACTTCACCCATCTGCAAGATGGAGATGACAATGCTTATCCACCTGTGCAAAACCCTCTGAGACCTCCATGACTAAGTGCAAAGCAGCAGCATCATGTAAGAACAAGAACTCATATGAAGATCTTCAAATATATCATTTCATTATAATAATGTGATAATGGCAGATCAGTGGACTACCAAATGAGTTTTCCTCTCTGGCAACACCTCAGATCCTGAGGTCCGATCTGACTCAGAGGATGGATGACTGCCCTCCACCCCCTTGAAGCATTGGGAGAGAGAAAAACTGTGCCAGTGTTTCATTAGCAAAGAGTGAAGCTGAATGCAGGTTAAGCTGAAGAAGTGGAACTTTATTAAACCTTGTGCATTGCTCTGCCCACGTGGCTGTGTTCCTTCCAGTCCAACTCCTAACATTCCCTGTTTTCCTGGTGTCCCATCAATAAGTCTCTCCAGGAACATGGGCCCTCTGACTCCAGTTCCACTGATCATGATACATCTTACCTATTTTACAAACATTAAAACAAATTGATGCCTACACCCCCAAACTATGCCCCTTTCGCCTCTCTCTGTCTCAAAGTCTAGCAAATTCTCTGTGGAGTCTCCTCTCTCCCTGTGGGTTGGCCTCAAGGTGGTTTTCTGTCTCTCCACTCCATGATGATCTCTGTATCCCTGTAAGGTATCTTTGGGTGTTGTGTCTGCTGGCTCATAAATGCCTCTTTTTCCTTCAGATGACTTGTCCCTCTTGCACAGTCATCTTGTGTAACTTTGGTGTCACTGCACCCTCAACTTCTTTAGCCCAGTCCTCTTTATGTCTGTCTAATGGCTGGATACTCAGAGGAGCATTTGTCTGCAGGGCCAGGCAGTCCTTGGCTGATCTATTGTGCTCTATTGTCTACTTTATATGATTGTTGGCCATGTTCCCTTGGCAATATCTTCATCATTCTGGCCACAACAGGTCTCCTCTCTTTGGCAGCAGGGTTTTGATTCTTTGACCTGTCAGGGCCTGCACTGTTTTTGTGGGCTATTCTTGTGTGCTAAAAATGCTAACAAAGCGTCTGAACCAAAAGAAGCAGTCTAGTGTATGAGTCTGAGCTGTTTTCACAGCTGATTGCACCTTACTATTAATGTGTAAGTATGCTGTGGAGAAGGTGTTGTGGTCAATCTCCCATTTGCATGCAAATTCCTTGATTTCTTCCAAGGCACACTGGAGTCCATTGCCAGAGAAGGCAGTATCTGGAATGTCATATCTCATAAAGTGGGTCTTCAATTTGCCAATCACTGACTTGCTTCTTGTATCAGGCAGGGCACTGACCTCTTGAAAAAGTTGAATTGTTGAAAAGTTGAATTGTTGTCCACTGTAATCAAGTACTGCTTTTCACTGGAGGTACATAAATCTGTTTCCACCTTTCCCATGGTTGGATGGGCATCTCATGTGGCAAGAGTCTCTTTCTGCTGGCAGTTATCATGGGACTGGCAGACATCCCACCCTTCCATCAAAGAGCGGAATTGCATATTAATACCCGGCCAGTTAACATACATCTAAGCCCGTCTAAGACAGCTGTCAATCCCCAGATGTGAGACATATTTTTTGCCCGACAGCTCTCTGAACTTAAAATGATTCCATCCTGCACACTCAGCTCATCTTTAATTTGAAAATATGATTCTGCTCCTATCGGTGGTTGGCTTTTGTCTTCTGGCCGCTCTGCTAATATCAATCTCTTGACCACTGTAATTGGATTTTCTTGTCAGTAGATTTCTTTGATTTCTATCAGATTTGCTGCTGAAACTGGGAGACAGGACATTAAATCCTTTAACAGACTGCCCTGATCCTCTTCCCCCAGCTCCCTCATGCTGGGTTTATATGACCTGCTCTGAGCATCAACACTAGTAATCATCCTGGACAGTATCTGATCCTGGACAGTATCAGTAGCTGATAGCACTGGAGGAACATCGACATGCACTGCAATCTCTTTGGAGCACTAAGAAAATTTAGGAGTTTGTGTTCTGCTTGCACTATTCCTGGTAGCCATGTGTACAGAAGGAATTACTCCACTCCAAATATCAGAACCAGAAGCTCTCTCTCTCTCTCTCTCTCTCTCTCTCTCTTTATTTGGGCATATGCCTGTTCAGTCTTTGACAGGGCTCTGCTGGTATAAGTGACTGGCTGCTTCTGTAAGACAGCTACACCCAATCAGGGGCAGCAGGTTTGTAGAAATTTTGGTGGTGCCCAAAATGCACAGAGCCTGCCCCTCAAAGACTCTGCCCGCCACCTGCCTAAAGCTCTAGGAGGGAGTTTGGGTTGGGGAAAGAGATCTGGGTGCAGGGTCTGGGCTGGGGCAGGCAATTGAGGTGCAGGACAGGTGAGAGGTTGGGCTCTGGGATGGAGTTTGGGTGCAGGCTCTGGGATGGAGTTTGAGGGTAGAGGGGTTGGGAAAGGGGTAGCAGTGCAGGCTCTGGGAGGGAGTTTGGGGGTTGGAGGGGTGCGTGTGGGAAAGAGGTGGGGGTGCGGGCTCTGGGAGGGGGTGGGGCCTCTGTGTGCTGCTACCCCCAGGCACTGCCTCGCAGCTTCCTATTGGCTGCAGGGGCGCTTGGGATAGGACACAAACCCACCCCACCCAGGGGCCCGCAGCCACATGAAGCGAGCAGGCAGGAAGCCGCCCAGCTCCCCTGTGATGCCACAGGTGAGTGGGGGCCCCGGGATATTTTAAATGGCCCAGGGTACGTGGGGGGGGGAGTGCCCAGGGTCAGAAGGCAGGGCTGAGGGAGAGACCAGTGCTGGAGCCGGGCCCGTGGAGCCTGGGAATCAGGAATATTCCTGGTGCCTATGAGCCCATGGTACCTGGAACTCACCACCCAATCCTTTCTTCAAGGCACAAGACTCGAGTGTCAGTTGCTCTCCTGGCCGCTAGCACTTCAGGACAGAGACAGATGTTATTTGTTTCAACATATCAAATGCTTGTTTTTGAGAATCTGCCCCGTGCCACTCCACATCCTGTTGTGCAAGCTGATATATTGGTTCCACTACCACAGTCAGGTATGGGCAGAACCTGAAAAGAAAAATTCATTTCTATGATGTGCTGCATTCGTTTCACATCCGCTGGAGCTAGCATGTATCCGACCGCCTTGATCTTGCTAGGAATCTGCTTTCTGACTCCCTGCTGTAAGCAGATGTCCAATATATGTCACTTTGTGCTATCTGACTTACATTTTTTCTGGTATGAGTTTTCTCTTCTTGTCCCTGCATTGCTGTAAAGACAATTTGTCATTGTTTGTCATGGTCTTGTTCAGCTTCTATATCATTACTCCCTTCACCCACAATGAGGGTATCATCTGCAATTCTTTTTCACCCTATGCAGTCCTTCCAGAGTTTGGGTGAGTCTTCTCTGGAACACTTCTGGTGCTGGGCTTATGCCCACTGGCACGTGTGGCCATCTGTAATGACCCAATGGTGTTACAAAGTTTGTCAGCATGCTTATGTACCAAAATCAATTCCTCACATCACAGACCATAAAGATTCTGACACTGCCATCACATTTAATTAGAAAAGAGTGGGGCTGAATGTAAGTTAAATTGAATAAGTGACACTTTATTAAACCATGTGCTTTGCTCTAGCTGGCTGCATACCTTCCATGTTTTCCTGGTGTCCCAACAATAGCAGCCCCTCCAGTGAGCATAGGCCCTGTGACTCTGGTTCCACTCATCATGATACAGCCAGTTCACACCAGATGAAACCTGTGCTTGTTCAGAGAAGAGATGGGGCATAAAAAAGGAACCTGCGGTGGGAGGAAAGTGGAGGTTCCTTTGGAGTTTTGAATTTGCACCTTCAGAGCAAACACGGCAGGGATCATTGTTCTCTAATCTCTTGCCAACTGAAGTACATCTCCCAGTTCATTAAAACTATTGTAAAGTAAATCATGCAGGGTCAACACAGCTCTAATACAGATATATAACATTTAGCTCAAATGCATCCAGAAACTGCAGTCATTTCAAAAGATTCTCAAATACCACAGTGATGGGTGAAGTGTAAAAATTGAAGAGTCTATAATCCCAGGGCCAACACTTCTCTACTACCTAGTTTAATCTTTCCCCTTTTTCCCTGGCACCAAGCACTACCCATTTCCTGAGGCCCACTAGCTATCAGACATCTTTAGCACAAAGAACCTTTTCACATTTCCTATCCCTCCAATACCTTGGTGCTCCGGAATACCATTATTATTATGTAAAGTAATGCTCTTCCTCTCTTCTGGACCCTTTAAGAGCTAATTTCAGCAGAAATAGGTATAAAGATTTATTTGCAGGGGGCTTAGCTTACTTACTGCTCCCTCACCCTTGGCCCCTTTCTAACACAGTCAGTACCTAGATTTGAATCCTGTTTGCAACTTCATTTCAACATACTCTGATGCTTTATGAAGTGATATATCACCAACATATATTTCAGGGGCAGAAGTTTATTTTGGCTTGTCTATCAGATGCATGCTCCTATCTGTTGTAACAGTGGAACAGACTTGAAAACAAAAGCCTGGGTTTCTGAGAAAAAGCTGAAGCAGTACAAACCATGTTCATCTGAGAAAGCCATTAGCACTTCACATGGCTTTCCAAGATTCAAGAACACAGCAAAATGAATCAGATGTTTGTAGTGGAGAGATTTTCTCCTTATTTGCTGGAGACTAGGGAAGCACAAATGAAGCAGACAGAGGAAAGTTAAGGATAATCTCCACTTGAATTAGATATCAAATACCTGGTGTTTGATTTATCTTTGGCTCGTATTGCTGAGCTCTGCTGCATTGCAAAGCATAGAGGCTTAAGTCAGAAAACTAAAATCCTTGAAGAGAGGAACAGTAGCCCCCACAGATTCACATATTGAAAAGAATTGTCCTGATGAAGGGTGGATTTTATTACTCTCAAAGGAAATCAGTTTGGGTGCACTCTTCAAATACTATTGTCAGCAGTTTTAACAGAATGCATGAGAGAAAGTCACAGTGTTAAAAAAACAAAGATCTTGGGGCACATGCAAGCATGCCCAAACCTCTTTCTGTGTTGCCAAAACCTGTGCACCAGTGCTGATAGAAAATATTAGTGCAGTGAAAAAGCAGTCTGGCATTTGCATGCTAAATTGCATACTGTCTGCATATACTGGAAAATGAGCTGTGTTTGAAAATGGTTGTCAAATACTTCCATTGCCTTTCCTACCACCACACACCTAAACCAAACTTGCGCGTGGTTAGTTATCTGCATAAGATGGGCCAAATCATGTTCAAAATCCAATTCAGGAGACAGTGCTGAGACCTGAACACTGTTTGCCCCAGTTTACACAGGCCAGCTAACCATGTCCATGTTTGGTTTAGTGAGAATAGGTGAGAGCTCTGTCCATTTGCAAACCGTTTTCAAACTTAGTTTATTTTCTAATTTAGACTGAGCATATGTGCTCCAATACTAAATGTGGGAATACTTAAGCTAAATGGCAGGCATTGATTTCTACCCATATAATTTTCCACTTTACTATTCACACTGCTACATCATGACCCCCTGAGTAGAGTAATTGTTCTGTTCAAAACTTGCTGGTTTAGTTGGATAGGGAGCCATGCAGATATTTTTCTCTGGTTTGGTTTTATGTGAATTTGCAGACCCTCAAGATTTTGTTTTACATTTCAGATTTGAATGAACCCCAAATCTGAAAGTGACTCTGGGCAAAACCTCATTTTACACTATGGTCTTACCATGAATTTCTTAAGATTTCAATGCAAAACCACAAACTGGGTTACATTTGCTGAGAGCTGGGATATATTTCACTTAAAAAAAAACAACAAAAAGCAAAAAAAACCCAAGTCCTTTGAAAAACAAAAAAATTGTAAAGAAACATGAAACCAATCAACTCTCACAGAGGTTGGGGTTTCACTGAAAATATTTCACATGGCTGGGAGCTTTGCCACTGAATGGAATGGATGTCAGATCAGACCCCATAATACTTTTAATCTCAGGAGTTTGGAGTTGTTACAAAGATCTCAGGCAAGAAAGTGACACCCTTAGTCCCACTGAGTCAGACCTTACTCCACAAGTAGTTCCACAGAATCAATGGGACTACTTGAAGAGCAAATTACTACTCACTATAAGCAAGGGCACCACAATCTAGTCCTAATGGATTATAACTGAGGCAGCCCCTTGTGACTGAGGCATTATTCTACCTATTTTACAGGCAGATAAAATGAGACACAGTGAGATTAAACACTTTGCCTGATGCCACAGGGCAAGTTGGTAATGGAGTTTGCACTGGAATCAGAAATTAAATAGCACCCTGGAGCTTGTGTCTATGTATATGGACTTCCTCCTCTCCTCCACTGCAGATAATATAACTACAGACTCTTATTTCTTGCCCCCATGAATTTGGGGCAATATAGCTTTCTGTCTGAGAGACGACAAAGATCTGAGACTGTGCATATAGACTGAAAGAGGGACAACATAGTGTTAAGCAGGTTTTAAAATAATAATAAAAAAGGAAAGTGTGTAGCCATTTGATGTAATAGCTGCAAGATTTTAGCAAGGATTCTTACCCTAAAAATATAACCACCTCTCCTCTGATCAAAACAAGTATATGTTTTATACTGTATGTACACATTTACAATATTAAAAATATTACATTTATATTAAAAGGGGCACTTTACAAAATGTAAGCATCATTTTTAATAGATCCCAGTGATTTGTAAACCTCAGTTTCACTATCAGTCCTTTCCCATGGGATCTCGTTTTTCCTCAGTCTTTGAATCTTTTAGAGCCTCTTTCATTATTTTTGTTGTCTGAAGTTGGGCAATAATGTTACTGTGATTAATTAAGCAAAAAGACATGGAAATGAGGGTGTGGTAATCATCAGATAATAAAGCCCTCTGGGTGTTGCAATGCATGAGGTGCAGCCAGGACCCTTTATCCCCAGAGGTCTGATTATCTCCAGGAAAACTGCACCTCCCTGTACTTGCTGTATGGCTATTATGAAATATCTTTACATTTTATAGATAAAGTAAATTACTTTAATCACTGAAAATTGCCAGTGTTGTGAGGTTTCAGCTGTGAGGTTCACAGAGCTTAATCTGCCCATTTCATGTCTGAAATAACCAATAATTGTTCTAATAAAAGCGGCAGTAAATCATTATTTAAATACTGGGATCATCCCCTCAGAGTGGAAAGACTCCTACTGTACGTCTGATGACATGAGACTCTTAAAAATAGCTCCAGAACTGCAGACCATAAGAGAAATGCTTCTCCTGACCACTGTGTATAATTGTTTTGTTAGAACATGGAATTATCCTAATATTCCTGAAATCTGACATCTCCAAACAATAAATCTGGCCAATATCTGGAAGTCTTTCCATAATTGTTTTAAAAATCTACTACTCTTTCAGTCAGATATTATTCAGAATATCTACAATGACTTTTGTTTAGGGGAAAACTAGATATCTTCCCCCTTCCTAAATCACTTGGAACCCGCAGGAAATATGCTTAATAATTTGTAATTAAAAGGGTGTCAATGGAAGATGCCCCAGCACTATTCAGCTATCTAAAGGCCCTTTCACATGGACACAGGGGATTAGCCAAAGTCATGGTTAATCAGAACATCTAGCAAGCTTCAATGTCATTATTCTCAAATATAACCCCTGTTATAGTAGCAGAATTTCCAAAATTATATTAGATCATATGATGATGCTCATTGGCTGGTGCAGTGACGTCATCTCTGGAGAAGTTTCCAGGAATGAAAATTAAAAGTTCTGATGTATCCTCCCGTCTTTACCAACAATGCTACTCCCAGTTAATTAAAGGTATTAACTATTTGGAGCTAGCTAGGTAGTATTTTCAACTATTTCTTATTCTGATTGATTTTAAAGAGCTTATCTACTATTAGAAGGCACATAAAATATAGTCATACACCACAGAAGCTATCCTCAGGGTAGAGTTTCATAGAAAGACAAGAAAACATTTTTCCACAGTTCATTTTTATTGACTTATAACTGATTGAAAAATTTTGAATTTAGACATTTTTAACAAAAAGAACAATCAACTTTTAGGCAAAAACTCCATCCAATCTTTCCACCTATTATATAGTCCTCACCAGCCTTCCCCACCCGGCCAAGAATTTCAGACTTTTTTTTTTCCTTCATAAAAATATATTTCCCTCCTTTAACTTGTTTTATTTTAAGTTAATAATGTCAATTCTTCTGGGGTTAAAAGGGTTTAAGATTTAACAGGAGTTTGTGCAACATTATTTGAAACTAGGCTACATCTTAAGGTTAAAAAATAAGGTCTAAATCCTGCAAATGGACCCACACTAAACAACTCTTTACCCAGGTGGATCCATTTGAAGAATGTAATCCTAAGACATACAGGAGAGCTAAGCAATGATTGAAAATGATTAGCTTCATTTATAAGACCAATATATTGCACAATTCTAACTGACATATCAAAGAGAAACAGATCCACTTAGTGACAGAAAGATTATATTCTAAAGAGAGGTGAAAAAACAAAACAACTTGGAGGAGAAATAGAGGACCCCACGCCATCAATCCTATTTTTAAAAGAATGTTAAAAAATTGTCACACTTCTCGTGGAGGGAAAAGTCTGATTTGACTTTAGAAGGTTAGAGCATGTTATCAACAGTTCTCAAGAGAAATCTAAGATTATTGTGCCAAAGGCAATTAACCCTGAATAATAAGAACTTTTAGCTGCCTGAAATGACAACCTGATAGAGGAATGGATGCTATTTTCAAGGGGAAATGATGAACTTGAAAAGAAGATATCCTTTGCTACCACTCAGACTTTCAACTAGAGCTTTTAAACTCCCTCCAGTAATTTGTTTACCAAATTGACTAATGAGAAGCATTAGTCAAAGGATTTTCATAGGATGAATGACTAGTTACCTAGCAAGAACAGTAGAACATAGATCAATAACAGCATCTGCTTCTGGAAGGATTCCAAGTTGGAAGATTGAATCCAATTACGAAGTATAAGGATAGGCATGATCAGGGACACTTTGTGGGGAGATAAATGTGATATAAAGCAAATTATAAAGTATTCTCCAGCAACATCTGCAAATAAAAATGAGAAATTAGAGAAACTTTAAGAAGACTGGACTCTCTGCCAGTCCTTTAGATGTGAGTTGGTGCATAGTATAAACAGGCAAAGTCAGATGAACAAAATTAAGTACAAGAAAATGTCTTAGAAAAATGAGAAAGATAGACAGTGCATATGAATAATAAAATCTATTACATGTACAAGGAATGGGGGTACCTGTTAAAAATTCAGTCACAGACAAGGAGTTGTTTATTTTGGTGAATAGCAAACTAGATCTGTGGGAAATTCAGGGAAGGAAAAAGAAAAACATTCATAAGGGGCTAAGGGAATTGTCCTACAAACCACTAGTGCATCAGAGTTAATAGAACAACTCAGTGTGAAGCATTTTCTGTTTACGTGAGTCAGGGTTTTGCATGATCTGAGCCCTCAGATACATTACGGTATCCTCAGTAGACATAGCGCAATTTCACTGAGGTGATGTGCTTTCTAGGAGCCTAACTTACTTAGGGTTTGTTTGCACTGCAGCTGGAAGCACGCATTCCATCCCAGGTAGACAGACTCACACTAGCAGGGCTTGAGCTAGCACCCTCAAAATAGCAGCGTAGACATTTTTGCTTGAGCTGGAGCTCAGACTTTCAAGCCAAGGAGGTCAGATGGGCTTAAGCACCCAGGCCGTAACATCCACTCTGCTGTTTTCAGCGTGTACCTCCAACTCTGCTAGTGAGAGTCTGTCTACCTGGATTGGGAGGCTCGCACCCTGCTGTGGTGTAGACATACCCAAAGCTACTTTTGAAAATTTTAACCTCAAGTCAGAAAAGAAGCTTCCAACAACAGAATAATGCACTTACGTAGCATTTCTATCCCTGTTTTTCTGGATTAATGTGTTGCATAATATTGTGTGTCGTATAATGCACATATAACACAAAACATGCATATACACAACAGCAAGTCAATGCTGCGGCCAGAACATCATATGAATTTCCTGAATTCATGTGATTTTAACTGTACAGCCATAATCCTGCCTTTTTAATGTAACACAATAAGTAGATAAAATCGAAGCACACTAAATTATATAAACAGAGACTAGACAACTGGAAGGATTAGAAAAAGATGGAGATGTACATGAAAAATCCAAGAGAAATTAACATATACTTTACATTAAACATTTTAAAAATGTATCAATATTTTAAGGAAAGGAATCATTTTAGATTTTAAACTAAGAAGTTTGCAGAACAGCCCTCACAGTTTAGCCTTTCTGGTAGTGGCTATATTGAAACACACAGTTATGCTCACTACAGAGGAAAGTGACTGGACCATCATCAGCATATCCAAGATATAAATCAATTATCAGAGTAAAAAATAAATTTTAAAAAATTAGCTTTTGGAACATAGGATATAGATGAGACTTAATGACCAAATCTGTCAAATTTACCAACATTTTAAACCTGGACTATTTGGGATTATTCACTGTAAATATATCAGTCACACTCAGATCCTTCATGGGTTTTACATACCTTAAACTGGAGAGGAATCAGACCCAGCATTTTGTAACACTAACACTGCCTATCAAATTCAAATCATTTCCAAATGTGGTGACTAGGCAAGATAGCTCCAGACATTCTAGCTACCATTCACTGTTTCCCTAAGTACAGAGCATTCTGCCAATTTCCTTCTCCTTGATTAACGGAATCTAAACATATATTGCACCTAACTGTAATTCAGGCTGGAGAGTGAACGTAAGATGACAGAAACAATTTGACTAAGAATACAAAAGATATGAAGGCTCTTTGGGAATTGCCTTTGGAATAACACACAAAGATTTAGGACAGGAATCACGTATAAGCATTGATAATGTGTGTTTGTAAACAAGAAAAGAATTAGTGTCATTATCTCAAAAGCTACCCATATCCAGACTAAAAACTTTTATATGCAGTATGCTGTAATTGGGTAATTTTCATATCCAATAGCAACTGAAGAGAAGGGGAAAGCAAAAAGCTGTCTGCAAACCCTCTTTAGGGTATCTTGTACTAGTTCTCCTGGGAAAGAGACATTTAAAACTAAACTGAACAAAACTCTAGAAAGTGTACTGATGGGAGGAATCACAGTGGCAAAACAAATAAATGTAGGTCTTTTTCATACTTGCTCTGTTCGCAGAACTAAACCTACTTTCAAGTCTTAACAAATCTTCCAGTAATTTGCTATATGGAAAACATGTCCTACTTGGCACTAGTGCTCAAATCATATGCAGAACCTGGGAAAGCCATCTTGACGTTCCAAACAGTATTTCTTGGGGTAAAACTAGTGTCATGTCTACACTAGTGAATGGGACTGTTGCAACTAGTACCAGTTCAGTCACAGCACTGCAAGTTTCAATGGTACAACTGGATTTGTACCATTCAATGGGCAACTGGATTTGTCAAGACTGAGCTGTGTTTAATAGTTTATGTTTGAGAAAGATCTATGTAGTTTCTGGGTATTGGGTATGCTACAAACTTAACAGAGAAACTGAACTCATGTCACATTCATGCAGATGAATTTTGTGTACCTACAGTAAATATGATCAAAGCCTTTAATTGTAAATAGGCTGAAGTTCTTTGTGAAGAATTTTGGGTAATAAGCAAATATGAAAGCCAACTTGGGGGTTACCTAAAAAGGTGAATAGCCTTTGAGGTACCAAACTGAAAGCCTCTTGTGTTTTAAAAATCTATAATATTTAAAAATGAAACAGAAAGCTTTGAAGGCATGAAAATCCTGAGGCTTCAAGAATATCTTATTTAGGCTGAAGAATATGTTATCTTAAATCTGAGATGGTACTACGAATGCAGTATAACAAGAAAACACAAAGTAATGTCTCAACATGTTTTTTTTTGTTCAAATGTTATAAAAATTAAATTAATAATGCATAAGTTTCTTGAAGTTAAGGTTATTCACTCACCCACCCACTCATTTTCCTTCAGAAATTTTTAGGGTATGCTCCTTTAAGATATAAAATTAGATTTTCCTCTTTGCTCAGCTTGGTTATACCAGATGCAGCATTTCATTATGTTCTCTGATAAAGCTATGTTTACCAAGTTACACTGAGCACTTCTGCTAACATGGATATTCGTTCCCATTGCAAAAAAAAAAAAAAGGCTATCGAAACAGAAAATTGCAATTAAATTTAATGATTTTCTTACAGCCTCATTTGCAGCAAAGCTTATTTTTAAGATAACTTTGGATAAATTCCAAATGAGGCTTACAGACCTCCAGGAAAGATCTGTTGCTTGCAGTAGAGGATGAGAAAAATCTGGTCCTGAGAAGACACCCATCACTGATACTGCTTCTATGAGAAGGAGGGCCAGGCTTAAAAAGTCTGTCCCCAGGTCTCTAATCAACAGTTAATTAGTTAAGAAAAACTTTCCCTCTTCTTTTCCAGAGTAGATTAGGATTGAAAGGGCTGGACTTTCCTTCAGATTATCATCTACATCCTTCTGTTTTCCTAATCAAGTGAAAAGAAGGATTAGGCTATAAGATGCTCAAAGGTGTCTTTTGCTATTGGGAGATGGGGAATTGGAAGCTATTTCTTTTCTTCTCTTATGATATAAGTATAGGATTACACACCATTGGATGGGGGTGAGGTAATCCCATTAAAAGAAAGGAGTCTCATGTATATTTTAGGGGCTAGCTGTTTTGTGCAGAAAGTCACTCACATGAGAAGGAGGAGAGAAAACCAGAGACTATCTGCTGGTTATGTATCTTAAAAGGAAAAGTCATCACCAGACGGAAGGTGGGACATCCCCGTGGCCATTCTCATAAATAGAAGTGAGGGGAAGGGAAATAAAAGGGGGAAGAGTAAAACATTACTCTGTTTAAAAAAGAGAACATAATAAAAACCCCTTTAATGAAGTAGAGAGAGGCGTTTTCCCCAAATAGCTTTGGTGATGGCATCCCAATCGTGCAGTCTGTCACAGTTCAGGGCAACTACCCCTGTATTTCTCCTCAGTGATCCAGTAACCCACTCTCAGGATTCCATCTTCCCAGCCATTGCATTTTCTAGGTGAAGACCTGTGTCTGACTGTTCTGACAGGGTATTTCCAGGCTGCACAGTTCCCTGCCTTCACTGTAAAAGCAGCAAAGAATCCTGTGGCACCTTATAGACTAACATACGTCTGTTAGTCTATAAGGTGCCACAGGATTCTTTGCTGCTTTTACAGATCCAGACTAACACGATTACCCCTCTGATACTTGCCTTCACTGTGTTATTCCCAGCAGAGACAGGCTGCCCAAGCACCCTGCTTGCTGTCTCTTTGATAACAGTTAATGGGTATAATTGCTTTGGTTGTTAGCTACCCACATAGCACTTTCTATGTAAGCTTCTTTTATTCGTAAGGAGAAAACATGGAGAAAACATATTCAAACTATAAAAAAACCTACACACATACAAACACACTTACCAGTATTAATTCTAACCCTAACATGAATTACGACAGGAGTAGTTCTTCAAATCCCCACCCAAAGGGATTCCTTGTGGTTCCAAATTCATCACCGCTTCAGCTCAGAACAAGTACTCAGTCTGACGGGGCCTCAGTAGGCCCAGCCCTACCTTAAGGATTGGGGCCCTCCATGGATCAGGGTTCAGGTCATTTGCTGGATAAGGAAGAAGGCCCTAAGACCATCTGAAACCAGGCAATTTAACCAAAAGTCCTTTCTTTGTCTGTTGGTCCCTGGAGAATCCAGTTTGAACTAATATACACTGACCTCTCCAGAGGCAGCTTCCAAGAGCTGATAACAGAGGAAGTACATTACCATTCCTCTGCTACTAGAGGAGGTACATATAAATTCTACAACAACACATACACTGTATTTTTAGATACATTGCCCCACCCAAAACGTATTAAACCTAATTAATAAGTTTTAACTTAATTCAATTAAGCTCATTCAAGATATTGCAGGAAGTTGTCAGTCTGTCCAGTGCTCCTAGAGTCAGCATTTGGCTGTAAGGTCCCTAAAAAGTCATAGCCAACCAGTAAAATATTCTCTTAGTCTTCTGAATGCAGTGTAAGGTTATATTGTTTGCTTTGTTTAAGTTTTACCTTAAACAGATAATAACAAGGGAGAAATAAAAATGCCAGAGTTTTAGGTGCACAGTATGCAATATGTTCTGCATGTAAGGAAGTTCAGTAGTCTACACTAAGGGAATAAATGCAAATCAAGTACCTAACCATTGTTTCAGACATAAATAAAGTGGAAACTCTTTCATCATCTACCAATATAGGTAAAGACAGAGGAGGAAGGAAAATATAAAATAACCAATGAATAAATAATTATGGTGCTTAGAATGGTAAAAAGTGGGGTCACAGCATTATGTTTACATACAGCAGGCTTGGAGAGCATGTCTACACAGAATGTTCATGGAGGAATTCACCAGTGATAAAGGACAATGCCGCTATGTTTCTTAGCGTGTGTTTTTCATATTCAAAAGTTAAAGATAGAAAATATGCAAGATGTTTGAAAAGATGTAGAAATATCAGCATTTGCCAAAGGTGTCTACACAGTGGTATCTAGTACCACAGTCTTCCTCAATATTTAATGTATGTGGAAAATGTCTGGTATTGTTGGTATATGTTAACTTTTGAAGGCAAGCACTGAATGGCATTGTTTTATGCGTCCCATGGAGTGGGGGTTACTCCCTGCATCATTCAAGTTAGTGGACATTTTCCCCATTGTCCTGAATTGGAGCAGGATCAAGTCTATAATTCCACAATATTGATTTGTTGTAGCAGAGACTGTGTTAGTTACAAAAGGTCTGTCAAAAGTAAGTGTTATGACAATTGAAACAAATCTGTATGAAGGTGATAGCATCTTTACGATCTACCCAGCAGAAGGAACCCAATATTATTTATTAAACACTGAATTTTTAGATTAGTTTGAGAAATCTACAGAGATTTGAGTCTCAGAAGTAAATTAATGAACCCAAACATTATGAACTAGGTCCTCTGCTGGTGTAAACTGGCATATCTCTGCTGCCTTCAATGGAGGCAGATTGTATTTTTAACATGAATATCACTAGGGCTGAGAACACTTGTTAGACTTCCCTCCAGAAATCATGGCAATCCAATAATCTTGTGTGTATTTTGCACATTGTGATATCTATGGCATGTTCATCATTATCCATTACTGCCTTAGATCTTGATTCAAAAAAGCACTTAAGCGATTTCCTAAACAGAGATTCTTTACTGAATTGGGTCTAGAATGTTCCCAGTCAAACACCTCAACTATCTTCTGGCTGATCCTTTTTAAGAGATCACAAAAGTGAGTATGTTTCTCTTTTTTCAGTTCCCATTCCATTAAGAGGAGCAGAAACTGCTTTCATACAAATTTCTTCTTATGCTTAAAAATATATGTAATAAAACATGTTTAACGCAAAAGTTATCACAAATATGTCTAACTATAGGTCCTGCTCTAACTCTCATTGAAGTCAGTGAGAACATTTTTGTAGACTTCAGTAGAAGTTGCTTCAAGCCTACAGAGAGGAGAAAGGGTGAGACAAGAATGTGAACTACGCCTGTATTTATAAGATTTGACAATATTGGGAGTGCAATCAATACTAATACAATATATATAAATGGCAGTTCCCTTGCTTGCAGTTATTATTTTTACTTGTGGAGTTTTCATAAATTGAGAGAACTTGCAACAAGAATTATTTTACATCTATGGCTTATAAATGTTAATTTCCAATACATTATGTATATCATTCTTTAAATGCCATATCCAAATGTATTTTTGTGACTAATCTTAATTTTGCATATGCTTTTAAAGTAGTATTCATTAAAAAATAATCTTGGTGAATTGAAGTCAGTACCATCTTTCATTTCATCAATCAAATTCCCAAAATCTTTGCGACAATTTCTTGCACATCACTAACTATAGTCAGAAAAATGATTGTTTCACTCTCAGACTAAATCCTAAAATATCAAAAACATTAATATGCAGAATTCTTCACTGGAAATAAAACTGGAGTGCTTTATATTACATTGTACCTTCCAAGCTGCCTTTCCAAGTGCTGGAGTTCAGGGGCAGATCCTCAGGCACTGAACAGAGCTATGACAATTTACACCATCCAAGTATCTACCCCCAGATTTTAGGTGTGTTATTTTTGGAAGGCTGGAATGGTCAGTGGTTGGCAATACTTTAATATATGAACATTTCAGATTAATTTCTTATTTCAAGCTACATTGAAAATTTGATGGAGAAGGTCTTGCTTTAATTTAATATGAATTTCATTATTTAATATCATATGAGAAGTTAACGTGCAGCTTTGTTAACTGAAAGTAGAGCTCCAGATCTGGAGTCCTTTGGTTCTTTCACCCCTCCCATTTTCTCTATACTGAATGAACTTTGAATTTTATATTTTTGGACCCTGTAGATTTGTGAGGAAAAATACTTTTTCTCAGTCTCATCACAAATTATCAGTGAAACTAAAGGCTGTATATGTTTGTCTTCCTCTTTCTGTCTCTTGTACGCGGAAGAGTTCAACACTGTTAATACATCTAAGTACTCTTCCAGTATCTTGGCTTTTGAGCTGTCAGTAATGCGTGTTTTTTCATGCACTTGTCTCAGGTTAATATGGAAAAGATTCGGGCAATAGAGAACTCAGATAATTATTTGTACACGGGAGGCAAGCAAAAGAGATTTACAACAACGCTTTGAAACAACACATTTTAGATTGAGCTGGAAAACTGGTTTCAAAGATTTCTTAGCAAGTGTCATATGATACATCAGAGCCTAGCTAATCTCATTATATAAGAAGCTGATTCAAAAGCCACTGAAGTCAGTGGAGAGACAACAGGCCATTAACATCAATAAGCATCATCAAGGGACTTGATTGCTGTTGTCTAATAGATATCACATTGCATGTTTGCACTGTAAAGACACAGGGTTACTGGTTCTAGATATGCACGTTCATGTCCAATGTTCCATTACAAACTATTCAAAGTTCACACCTTGCTCATGGACAGACAGCTTTTACATACAGGCATCAGGTGTTTTGTGCATCTATCCTGGAGTCTTATGAACATTTATAATTGCAGGTCTTGTTTTATAATTGCAGGCCTTGTTCTTTTGCCGTCAGGAGAGTAGAAATGAGCTAGATTCCAATCTTAGCTACACTTAGCTTAACTGCAAATACAAAGAGTGACTGGGTTCAGAATCTGTCTCACCAACTAGGTGAGACCAAAAGCTTGCTATCACCTTACACTCCAGCTACCTGGGTTGGGAAACTGTGTGCGGTATTGGGAAAGAGAATCTACACCTCTCAGCAACTAGCTACATATCCAAAGGCAGGGGTATCTGCCACAAACCAGTTCTGCACTCCCCATCTGCAGTCTTCAGGTGACTTCTTATACCCTGCCTCAAACTTTACACAGCAGAACCATATCCATTATGCTGCCAGGGACCCTCACAGTAATGGAGGTGGAGGCAGAATCCAATCCTCAGTGAGCATCTTGTCTCCCTCTACAGATAAAGCTGGGTAAAAGACATTAACATTTCTATAAAACCTTTCACTAAAGGATCTTAAAGTATTTTGTTAGTGACCTCTGTGAGGCAGATAATTCTACCGCTAACAAATGAGCAAATTAAGGAACAGAGGTTAAGCTGTTTAGCCAAGGTTAGTCAGCCAGTTGCAGAGTTGGGACTATAACTCAGAAGTCATGACTTGCAGCCCCTCTGTTCTAATCATGAGACACAGGGATGGACAAGCTCCTGCAAGTTTTAAACAATATACTGAGGTTCCAGGAAAAGGAAAGTGTGGCAAACAATTTTCACCTTTTACAAATATAGAAAAAACAGGATTTGCATTAGATCTGCCAACTTTTTCCTCCCCCTAGATCATCCAATCTGTTCTGAACACACTACAATGATGGGGATTTCACAGCTTCCCTTAGCAACATATTCCAGAGTTTAACTACCCTTATATTGTAACCTAAGTCTCTCTTGCTGCAGATTAAGCTCATTATTTCTTATCCTATATTCAGTGGACATGGAAAACAATTGATCACATTCCTATATAAAATAGCCTTTAACATATTCAAAGACGTATCAGATTCCCCCTTATACTTCTTTTCTCAAGACTAAACATGCTGATTTTTTTTAACCTTTCATCATAGGCCAGGTTTTCTAAACCTTTAAGCATTTTTGTTGCTGTCCTCTGGACTCTCTTCCAATTCGACCACATCTTTCCCAAAGCGTGGTGCACACAATTGGATGCAATACTCCAGCTGAGGATTCTGCAGTACCAAGAACAGCGTGACAATAACTTCCCATGTTGTACATTCAACACTCTGTTAATACATCCCAGAATTATTTTTGCTTTTTTTCACAACTGCATCACATAGTTGACTCATATTCAGTTTGTGATCCACTACAACTCCCAACTCCTTTTTCAGCAGTATTCACCTTTCCTAGCCAGTTATTCCTCATTTTGTTGTTGGGCATTTGATTTTTCCTTCCTAAATACTTTGCTCTTATCTTTATTGAATTTCATCTGATTCAGTTCGGACCAATTATCCAATTTGTCATGATCATTTTGAATTTTATTCCTGTCCTCCAAAGTGCTAGCAACATCTCCCAGCTTGGAGTCATCTACAAATTTTATAAGCACACTCTCCACTCCATTATGCAAGTCATTAATGAAAATACTGACTAGTATTGGGACTCAGGACTGACTCCTGAGGACCCTACCAGATACCCCTCCCAATTACTCTTTGAGTGCTATCTTTCAAACAGCTGTGGTGTAATTAAATTTACAATAAGATGGGTGCATATTTCCCTAGTTTGCTTATGAGAATGTCACGCGGGACTGTGTCAAAAGCCTTACTAAAATCAAGATATGTCATTTTGACTGCTTCCCCCATAACAGAAGCGTTTTCTTACCACTCTGGAGCTTCCTAGTGGCCCATCTGGTGATTAGTTTAGCAAGTGGTCTGATGCCACTTCCTGTAGTTGTTCAGCCTGTTGTCCACTCACTTGATCTGCGACCTCTTTCATGCTCCTGGAACTGCAGCACTTTCCTCTTTGTGGCTTATCCCTCCAGCCAAGCCCCATTGAAGTTCCCCCACTTCCAAGTTTTATCAAAGTTTCCTTCCAAACTGCCCCCAGCAGGCCCCAGATAGGGTGGCTCCTCATGTACCACTCCTGAAGTGGCTTGTAGAAGAACCTAGGCCCACTCTTTACACTGGGTTCCAATCCAGGGACCCTCAATCCAACAACTTTCTCAGCTCTTCCCTTCCTCACTTGTATCAGAGTGTGTGACTGCAGGTTTCCTCACTACAGACCTTCCTCCTCCCTAACACCAGCTCCCTGGCTTTATAGAACCCCGGCTGTTTCTGCCCAAGTTAGCTTCATCCTCAATTAAGCCTCACTGCATCTTAGCTCCTGCCAGGTGCAGCCTATAGCTAATTGGCCTCTCTTTGGCACTAGCAAGGGGTAAATGCCCCATCACTTACCCCTACCCTCTAGGCCAGTGGTTCCCAAACTTGTTCCGCCACTTGTGCGGGTAAAGCCCTTGGTGGACCGGGCCAGTTTGCTTACCTGCTGCTTCCGCAGGTTTGGCCAATCACAGCTCCCAGTGGCCGCGGTTCACTGCTCCAGGCCAGTGAGAGCTGCTGAAAGCAGTGCAAGCCGAGGGACATACTGGCCGCCACTTCCAGCAGTAATCCTGTCAAATAAGGAATGTAAGTTGGTTTGGCTTGATTTCTTCTTGACAAATCAATGCTGGCTATTCCTAATAATCCTATTATCCCTTAGGTGTCTCCAAATTGATTGTTTAAATACTTTGTTCCAGCATCTTTCTGGGTATCATAGAGCTTAAGGGCAGAAGGGACCACTAGATCATTTAGTCTGATCTCTGGTATATTACAGGCCAACACCAATATCACTCAGCACCAACACACTAAACCCAACAACCAAAATAAGACTAAAATATTACAACTCACAGGATACTAAACTATTATGTGCCACAGGCAGAGAATGGGAAGGAGCAAGATGCACCAGTGCACAAGGCCCCTGCAATGAGAGGAACATGACTGAGTGAGATATACCCAGATAATCCTGGCAAATGACCCACACGTGCATGCTGCAGAGGAAGACGAAAACCCAGAAGGTCACTGCCAATCTGACGTGGGGGAAAATTCCTTCCTGAGCCCACATATGGCAAGCAGTTAGATCCTGAGCATGTGAGCAAGAACCAGCCAGCCAATCACCAGAGAGTGAATGTTTGGTGCTGCCTCAGAGCCCTGACACATCCCAAGCAATGTCCTACTTCCAGCTGTGATCACTTGATGCTTAAGAGGAAGAAGATAAAAAACCCTTCCAGAATACACTGAGGGTTAAAAAAAAAAATCCTTTCCTGACTTCTGCAGGTGGTCAGCTGAAACTCTGAAGTATAAGCCTTAGGAATAGGAGACATAAACCAGATGTGAGCCTTAAGGTTGTTGAGCTCTGACCCTTACCATCGAAAAGCAACCCCATCATACAATCACACTAATAAACGTGTCCATTTCTTAAAATGAATTAAGTATCCCCCTGGTATTTATTCCTTCAGTGTATTTATAGGAAGCAAGCCTTTTCCTTCTCAGCCTTTTCTTTGCTAGACTAAACAAATGAAGCTCTTCCAGTCTCCTCTTGTAAGACAGGCCCTCCATTCCTCTGATCATCCCAGAAGCTCTTCTCTGTACCTGTTCCAATCTGAATTCACCATTTTTGAACATGAGTGGCCGGAATCATACACAGTATTCCAAATGAGGTTTTACCAGTGCCTTGTACAATGGCATTTGTGCTTCTTTACCTCTACTGGTAATGCCTCACCTAATACATTCTAGGATTGCATTTGCCTGTGTCAATCCTGTCATTGACTTAAACACCCAGGTCTCTCTCCCACTCTGTTGTTTCCAACTCAAAGGCCCCTAAGCTTGTAGTAGAAATTCTTAATGTTAGACCCTATGTGCATGATATTGCAATTTATACTACTGAATTTCATGCCATTTCTGTCACTCCAAGCTTCCAGGTCATCCTGATCTTCCTGTATAATATTCCAGTCCTCCTCTTTATTGACAATGTCTGCAAATTTTCTATCATCAGTAAATTTCATTACCATCTTCCAATAGTTCTTCCTATTTATTCCCCATACTCCTTGCATTTATGTATAGACATCTAAGACACTGAGCAGAGTCCCTCACCGATTTCTTTGTGTTGCTTCTATGACTCTGTTGTCATTGTCCATTCCCTCCAACATTGAGCGCTCTGTTAAGGTCAGTTATTTATGCTTATCTATGGGATTTAGTTACTTGCTCCATTTGAACCTTGTTTAGAGCCTGCCTCACTAGGTTGTCAAGTCGATGTGCAAAGATGCCCTTCCCCCTTCTTGATCAAGCAGACCCCATTCTCTTCCAAGCAGAGAATAGCATTTCCTGTTTTTCCTGGAACAGCATTGCATGATCAAGGAAGCCAAAGCCCTCTTATCAACTCCATCTGCACAGCCATGCATTCATCTCCAGGATAGGTGTGTCCCTGCCTGTCCCCTTACCCTCAAGTGGGAGGATGGACAAGAACAAAATTTGCACCCCCAACTCTTCACCCTTGCTTCCAGAGCCCTAATCACTGATGATCTGCCACAGGACATACATGGCAGTATCATTGGTTCCCATGTGGATAAGCAGCATGGGGTTGTGATTAGAGGGACAGATGAGCTTCAGCAACCTTACTGTAACATTTCAGATGAAGGCTTCAGGTACTCAGCACACCTCCCAGGACATTACATCAGGTAAGCAGATAGATGTCTCCAGCCATCACTGTTCGGAGTGGAAAGGGTTAGATATGGAAAGGTTTCTAGGGTGATATTTTTATTTCTACATAATGACTAAGCCAAAACTTTTGTTAGACATATCATCTTGAGTTCAAGGCTAGTGCGTTCTCCATCTTGTCCTCATGATACTTAATCTTATGAGCTAGGTCTGGGTCTTTTGTGACTATATTTTATGGAAAATCCATGAACTGTTAATTAAGGATATATTCATCCCTGTGCAGGTGACCAACATGAGAACAATGTGCCACTTACCTCCATCTTTTATTCTTGGGGGCATCCTCTCAGCCATTTTCTGCCTATGATAGAGTCACCAGAAAAAGGTTTACCTGGGACTTAAGCAGCATACTAACCATCAGAGGAGCGAAGTTATGAAATAACCCTCCCAGGGAAGAAGTGGGGGCAAAAAACCTAACTGGCTTCAGGAATGAGCTTGAGAAGTATATGGAGTGTATGGTATAATGCAACTCCCTAAAATGGCACATAGCCGATCTGTGACTGCTACCAGAAAATATCTCCAACAGCCAGTGGTGGTACACTAACTGGCAAGGTCTTTACGTTATTACAGAGAATTCTTTCCCAGGTTTCTGGCTGATGAGTCTTGCCCACAAGATCTCATTGCTCAGGATCTAATTTATTGCCATATTTGGAGTTGGGATGGAATTTTCCACCAGGCCAGACTGGCAGAGATGTGAGAGGTTTTTGCCTTCTTCTGCAGCATGGGGCACAGATCATTTGCAGGTTCAAACTGGTGTAAACTTTGTAACTTGAAGTCTTTAAATCATGATGCGAGGACTTCAGCAATTCAGACAGAGTTTATGGGTCTGTTACAGGATTGGGTGGATGAGATTCTGTGGCCTCAGATGTGCAGGAGGACAGGTTAGATGATCATGATGGTCCCTCCTGGCCTGAAAGTCTGAGTGTATGACATATTGTATGAGCTCTCTACACAGGGGTTGGAATTCACTCACAATTTGAAATTAGAGCCATATGATTGGTCATCTTAGTCACAAGGTATCTCGACTGTTCTCTGATTGGATGACAGTGACTATTATACATCAAAGAAGGCCCTGAATAAGTCATTGGAACTTTATTTCCTCTTACTATATGATCTCTGAGGGAGTCAAATAAGCCTGGGAAAATTTAAACCTTTCCCAGCAGGCTGAGCATTATATTCTGGCTATGTATGTTAACCCCAGGTGTATAAATACATGGGCTCTTTTGTGACTGAATTAGAAAGAGAAGCCCCTAGAAGATTTATTCTCTGTTAACAGTATATTTTACTTTCAATTTTCTTTTGTCACATTCAGAGAAAGCAATTATGTTTGCGTGTATAGGTGTAATGCTATTTCTGAAGGGCACAGTTTCATATCCTCAGTGCCAATCTAACAGGACTGTGTGAGCATTTCCAGCCCAAACAAGGGTATTTGCACCATAAGAAACATGCTTCTCTCAAAACAGAAGCTCACTTGCACAAATGTTTGCAACAAGCAAATTAAAAAAAGGTTGGGAATGCGTTTGAATCAAATTCATTTACAGATTTGGCAAAATGTTGTAGAAACTTCACTTACACTATATTCCCAGCTCTACCATTTACTGTTATAGTACAGTATAGAAAATCACCAGCATATGCTGCAGATTAGCACCAGGTGAAGTCTGACATCACTTTTGGTTCAGAAAAGCGTCCCAAAAATGTAAATAAATTATCTGAACAAATCTAAACCTCTTCAGACTGGAAAGTGGGTTGGAATCTGTGAGGATCAGGTTCTCTCTGGAGGTTTCCAGTGCTTCCTGGGATAGGTCAACATGGAAATAGCATATCTACTTTAGGTTTTTCTTTATCACCCATTGCCACTGATTTCTATGGGGGCAGGACCATACTGTCCATTTATTGCAATACGGGTGGTAATCTGATAACAGGCGAACCTGGTTCTATTGATATGTTAGCTTAAGTTTTGTACCTATTTTGTCTGCAAACTCAGATATGTGAAAGACATTTCCCCTCCTCCGCACTAAGCTTTGGTAAGTGGGAAAAATGTTACATGAAGTATCAGAAGCCTTTCAAGTTACGAGCATGTGTGAAGAACCTTAAAATGGTTGTAGGGGAGCCAGCAGTTTTTCATGTTGGTTCTACTGAAAATTTAGAATGAAATGCATCTATTTTTAGCTGAAATTCACTATTATTTCATATAATGCATATTCCGTGCCAGAAAAAAAATTAATGAAACAAAAATGAATTATTGCAGACTGGCAAATGTTCCTAAACCTTTCACAAAGGAAAATCTCAACTGTGAATATTAAGCAGCAAATCTCTTATTCTATGATGCCTCATAATTTACACTTGGTGTAAATTAAAACATTTTTAGGTTGTTAATCTAGAATTGCCTTATTTTTAAGAACAGACTTTTACAATAAACAATATTTTATTCACATGCCATTTTTTAATGAAATGCTAGATTGATAGCATAGTACACATACTCTGGAACGTTGCTAATGTATTGTGTTATATATCATGTGAATTTTTGATTTCAGAATACAGATATCATGCGACTATCATACATCCTGGCAATCTTATCCATGCCAAAAACATCCATGATTTGTATTCTTAACCCAGTGATTTGAGAACAATAAATCTTAATATAACTGAGTTAACTATATCGCTTTTAATTGAAGACAATCTTAATTACAGCCAAAGGGCACCATTAATACTCTGAAGAAATTACTAAGATTTTAGCATTTGAATGTTGTACAGAAAATAGAACTAATTAGCACTAATTTAATTCTAAGATTAAAGAAAAATCTGTTTTTAATTTTTAATTTAAGATAAACCACTTTATTCAGAACAAAGAAAGAATAATAAGTACTTTTTTCCAACTGAAAGGCAGTTTTTCTTTTGCATTATTACATTAATATGGGAACCATGGTCCCATTAAAGATCAAATAATAAGCATTTAATTATTGACAGCAAATACATTTTTAATAAAGATACAAGAGTTTTGCTGTTTAAAAGAAAAACAAAGTACCTCTGACCCAGAAATTCATAGAGGATCCCACACCGCTGTATAATCTATAACCTAATTTTAAGAGGATATGTTCACAAAGGGACATGTCATTTTTCTTTCTTCTGTACTACAGAGTGAGGTACTGTAAGTATAGTGTCTGTGAAAATGCTCCCCAGAAGTACCCCCAGTTCTTTCTTAATCATGCACTTAAGCTAAATAATACATTGAATATGTCATAACCAGGAGGACAGTCATGATAAAAAGTGATTTAACCCCTTTTTACTCTACAAAATAATACTTTCTTTTCTTTACCTTGGGACTAGTTGTCATTTATAATTTCTGACCAAGGGAGACATAATGGATTTACAGTGAAACCCTGTGCTTTTCCAAGTAACATGGAGATGCAGAAAATAAGCACCCATTACATTAGCAGACAAAAAGAGAGGTTTTTGGTGGAACTCTGGAGCTTTATTCTGATGTTGGCAAATAAATGGAATGTTTGTGGATTCTGAAAGCATAGTTTCTGGATAATCACTATCCTTGAAGGTAAAAATAAGATGTGAACTTTTTCTGAACTTCCTTATACATGACACAAAGATATTCAGCTCTGATTTTTCCAGCTTTGGATTTATATTTAGAGGTGGCCCAGAACCAGTATACCTGACCCAAACAGATGCTACCAGAATAATCTGCACTGATCAGACTACCTATTCTGTTTAAGAAGAGATTTATTAGATAGTACTGAAGGAACTTGCTCCCACCCAACCCCCCCGCACATGCGACTTGCAAAGCAAATACTGCCTGTCACATAGCACAATGGAAAAAAACAAAAACCATATGGAAGAGAAGGGAAGGAAGAACAGTTGTGAAAAGACAAAATATTTAAATTATGTTGTGTATTTATTGCTTACCCAGTTTAAAAGAAATGGCATATTCTGTAGAGATGAGCAAGCTTCCAAAGGGTTCTGTGTTCAGGTTCAGTTTGGGTAAATGCAAAAACCTAGATGTTAGCCAAATTTCATGCATCTGCAAAATTAGTCTGAAGTCTTTCCTCTACAAACTCTTGTAGATTTCTGGTACTTGCAGCTGGAACATAAGTACAAATATAGGAGAGAAACATTTACATGAACATTTAAAAAATCCTCATAATGGTTCATTTAAGTTTAGTTTTAAAGGCGGTTGAAGATTTGCAAGATGAATTATCTCCCCCTACTTTTCCCTCATTTCTAATATACTGCTGGTGAATTAGCAGCAGTGGCATTTATACAGCCATCCTAGAGATATATTGTATTCGATTTTGTATCTGAATTATTGACAATGCCAGAAAAAAAAAGTGAAGTAAGATCTGCTGTGCCTGATAAATGAATAATGAAAAAAATATTACAGTAGAATTTTTCAGTGATTCCCTTTGCAGGCTTATCCAGTGATGTGTAGTTCAGAAGGATAAACTAGGTCTGTAGGATTTGGGAGACTTCCATCTCTAGAAAGGGAGGTGCTAAATACTTTGCATTGTCTTGATCCCCATGAGACATATGGACAAATCTGTTCCTGTGCTCCAAAGAGCATGGAGACTAATTATGCACTGCAGATGCACAGAAGAGTATAAGACATATTATTCAGTTTGGTGGTGGGATGCCTCTTTCTTGTGCATTAGGACATACTCTAGCCCTCTGTAAAGCACCATGTATGTTTACCGTGTTAAATGTTTTTTAACCAGCGTTATCTGAGATGGTCAATCAGTTGTCTTCTCTTAAATCAATGTTACAAGTAGAGCTGGACAGCCCACCATGCAGACTGCCCTAGATTTAGAGATCCCAGGATTTCCAGACTTCCTGCTGTAGTAGGAAGAGAGCCTGAGACATAAGCTCTTGTATCAGAGGCCTGGTGTGAGGCCTGAGGCCTAAACTAAAGTAGTGGTCAACCTTTGCTGATGTAAAGCAAATAAGCAAAGTTAGCAGAAGTCAGGCTCT
Source organism: Gopherus flavomarginatus (assembly GCF_025201925.1). NCBI lineage: Eukaryota > Metazoa > Chordata > Testudines > Testudinidae > Gopherus > Gopherus flavomarginatus. The sequence continues at coordinate 56,723,506 of NC_066621.1, forward strand.
GCCTGCTTGCAAGCTCACAGAACCTGGCAAGAACAGGGTTTGTATTGCAAAAACACACACATTCCAAAGGATAGGCACAGGACAGTCGTGCAAACACAGTCCAGAAGAATGGTACCAGAACACCCCAATAGCAAGTATGGTACAAACACTCCCCGCCAAAGGTAACAAGAACATACTGACCCCTCCTAAAAATAAGGTCAGGATGACAGGCCAGTCTCTTTCTGAGGTAACAAAAGTTCAACTGAAGAGCCAAATCCAAACCTATAATTCTTCTGCCCCTCTTGGGCTATACAGCAAAGTTATCTGTGCTCTGCTCCTGTTCCCAGGCCCGGAAGAATTCTTCAGTGGTGCTTCTTCCCAGTGGGTTTCCTCACTGCCTCTCCTACTTGTGGACTCCAACAGCTTCTCTGAGCAGTCTCCCTGCTTGTTACAGGTCCTGTCTCCAGGCCTCCCATATGATCCTGACCTGCTCTCTGTAGTTCTCTCCAACCTGCTTTCACTAGAGAGAGAAGTCCTCTCTCCTGGATTTTTCCTAATTGAGCTCTCTTCCCTGCCTATATAGCACTCCATGACCCTTACACAGCTGGATCACTAATTGTAATGGAGTCCATATCATAATCTGCTGAGGGTTAACTGCTAGGTCACAGGCAAGGCTGAGGTTGCCCTTAAGATTCTCCTTAACGGGTCAGCCAATCTGTGACAGTAGCCTAACCCAAGTTTGAAATTTTTGCACAGCTGCAGCTATCCTGGGTTAGCTGACTCAGGCTCTTGGCGCTCTGGCTGGGAGGCTAAAAATTGCTGTGTGGAATAGACATGTGGCCTTGGGCTGGAGCCTGAGCTCTGGAGCCCTCCACCCTTGCAAGGAGGGAGGTCACAGTCCCTGGAACTCTCCCAAAACCCTGTGTGGCTGCTGCTGCCAAACAGTAGAGACCCTGACAGTTCTGCACCACAAAGTAAAAGTCGGTATTTGGCCCTTATGTAGTATATGAGGCAAATGAGGTGGTAAACAGAGTCTATTAAGATCATCTTTCTTTAAAGTAAATTTAGAACTTTTAGGACATGTGATAGGTCAGCAGCCCGAGAAATGAAGTACCTGTCCATAGAACATACCTCAACTTAAAAATGATTTTAGGCAGGTTGATAGCATTGAAGGCTCATTCAGTTTCTCTCTCTGAAAAATAATACACATATTCAAAGTTTCAGGAACAAATTTATCCCTGGAGTTTATCTAGAGATTATTTTGGCCCATTATGCATACCAAACTACCATATATACTCATTCATTAGCCCATTCGTTTATAAGCCATCCCCCCAAGATAGATAAGTAAAAACAGCAAAAACTGTATGACCCTTTCATAAGCCGATCCTATACTTCAGGGGTTGGAAAACTTTGGCTCTCAGCCTGTCAGGGTAAGCCACTGGTGGGTTGGGACATTTTGTTTACCTGGAACATCTGCAGGCCTGGAGCCCCTCAGCTCCCAGTGGCCGCGGTTCGCTGTTCCCAGCCAATCGAATGACGAACTGTGGCCACAGGGAGCTGAAGGGCTCCATGCTGGCAGACGCTCCAGGTAAACAACACAACAATGTATTAGATATTCAATTTAATGATTCCATAGAGCAGGGATCCGCAACCTTTGGCACGTGGCTTGTCATGGTAAGAACCCTGGCTGGCCTGGCCAGTTTGTTTACCTGCCGAGTCCACAGGTTCAGCCGATTGTGGCTCCCACTGGGCATGATTCGCCTCTCCAGGCCAATGGGAGTGGCGAGAAATGGCAGCCAGCGCTTCCCTCAGCCCGCATCATTTCCCGCAGCCCCCAGTGGCCTGGAGCATTGAACGGCAGCCAATGGGAGCAATGATCGGCCGAAACTGCAGATGCAGCAGGTAAACAAACTGGCCTGGCCCGCCAGAGTGCTTGTCCCAGTGAGCCGCGTGCCAAATGTTGCCAATCCATGCCATAGAGTTTAAAATCATCAAATTTTGGCATAGACCCGTTTATAAGCCAACCCCCGCTCTCTGATGCGTCACTTCTTTACCAAAAATATTTGGCTTATGAATGAGTACATATGGTATGTATTTATTTAGGGACTAGTAAGGTGTCAGTCACATAAGTAAGATGAACACAAAAAAGCTTTAAAATTGCTTAACTAGAAAACACTTTAAAAAGGGTCTAGATTTGTCCACAGTAACATGCATGCATGCAGTGCCAGTCTTCTATTAAAATTCACATGACCCAAGTATGTTGAGTATGTTTGAATGACAGGCACAGTCTCTTGGAGAATAACGTGCTGTGCATTTCTCAACCTTCAAAAAACACTGTTTAAAAAGCAAGATAAATCAAAGACCGAAGTGCATATTTAAAAAATGCTAAAGTTAGTACAAAAATCAATAAAATGAGTATTATATATTCAAAATGCACACTGATTGACTTTGTTTTCTACACTGGCCCAAGTATCTGCATTAACTATGAATATCTGTGGCTTCTGTCTGGTGACAACAACAAAAACAGTGTTGAAACAGTCTTTTGCTTGTCATTTGGAACATTAAATGTTATTTCTCATTTCTCTGTCTAAATCCTAAAATTAGGTTTTCTTCGTTTAACTTCAGAATATTGTTAATGTGTTACCTGCCCTGGGGATGGGTTAGCATATTGAAGACAATTGCAAACGAATGTACAGTATTACTTTCTATCCACTCAGGGTGAAATTCTGGCCCTACTAAAGTCAACAAGAATTTTTCCACTGAAATTGTGGATCAAGGATTTCACACTAAACCCTCTGGTTTATTTAAGGTGATCCAAATTACTGAAGTGCCAGCATTGAACAGCCAGTACAACAGAGCATGAAAAAAATGAGAATTCACAATATTGCTGCTTTCATTTCTCATTTAGAAGAAACTCTTCACATGTCACAACCTAGAAAAAGCAACTGCTGAGTTATTTCAAAATAAGAAAGTCAAATTAGGTTGTTGGGTTTTTTTTTCTGTTAAAAACACATTTTTCTCAAGAGGTTGATGCCATGAGTGGAAACTAAGAAAGGATCATACTAGGAAGGTAGATATATTACAGATAATTCTTTCTTTGCATGACTCTATTGACATTAAATATAAAAATATTCTGATATATTTTCCACCTATACAATATATATCATAGGTGGCTCAGATAGCAACTCCTATAGTTAAGGTTGCTTGAAACTTTCTATTAGAAGCCTATGTTTTAACGGGTTAAAACTTTGCAATACTTTACCATTTAGTCTGAATTTTTCCATTCTGAGTGTCTAGTTAAAGCAGCTGAGGTTAAGGGAAAAGATGTTGGTTTATCCATGTTAAAATAATTTTTACAACTATTTCAGTGAGAAACTCTGTTGCCTATGTGCTTTGGAGCAGGGACCTGAAATTGGCAAAGGGGTAGCCCTGGTGTCAGAAATGAGTCTTTTGCCATCCTCATGAAAATTCACCGAAATTTGGCCAAATTATGAGGCTCTGGAAATCTTCAATTCACACATGCTCAGTAGATACCTGTTAGAGTCTGGCAGCTACAGTCTTCAAAGATTCTGTCTCTCCTGAACATATTCCAGCCCAGGGCTGCAGGACTGAAGAGTCTTGTAACTGTAATTGTTCCTTTCAGCCACTGGGGACAACTGTAGTGCTGAAACTAGGAGAACAGCAAGACTATCTGGTGCTGTCAATGTTAGTACCCAAGTAAACAGCCTGACTGGAATGCAGCACAGCTCCAGGTTGGGGAAGGGTGACAAGGGTGCAGCCTGGGATGTGGGGAAAGAACTGTGACATGTAGCCAAGGTGGGGGGACTGTAACAGAGATGCAGGTCTCAAGAGGGGGCAAGAGAGAAGAGTAAATGAGACTAGGACAGGTGTGTGGGGGACAGTGGCAGAAAGGTCTCTGACTACTAGAGTACAGGTTGGAACCTGGGATAGAAGCCAGGATTCCTCAATCTCAAAATTACTCTGCTATTACACTGACGAAACACACTGGCAAAATATGGCTCTTCCTTCTTTAGTGGCTGGCCCACATAGAGGATGACAACCTACAATGGCTATCAATTACTCTGTTAGCTCAAGCAGTGGAGGTTTGTACAGTGGATTTACAGGTTCTATTTCTGCGCTGAACGACGTGGGAGTCAATATGATTACACATGAAGGAATTCCTGTTTTTTCAGTTTGCTTTTTTCAAAATCAAGGAAATTAAACATAAAAAGATCATATTGAAATAATTTGAAGGTTGCAAATCAGGCATTCAAATGTTAGGAAATGCCAGGATTAAGGGTTGCCCATGCAACCTTATCTCAGCCCCTTTGTGCAGGTGCACATTATGATTAAGGCTGCACGTCTGTCATGGAAATCACAGATTCAGTGACTTTCCATGACCTCTGTGACTTCTGCAGTGGCCAATGCTGGCTCAGGGGTTGCCTGACCCAAGCAGGCCCTGGGCCAACAGCAGCAGCAATTTGGCTAGGGGTGGAGGCTCCCCAACTCAGTGTAGTCCTGAAGTTCCTAGGTGGAGGGCCCAGGGGACTCCACATAGTGTTTGTGCCCACAGGTCCCACCCCTGCAGCTCCCATTTGCTGTAGGTCCCAGCCAGTGGTGCTTGTGGCGGGAGCAGCACGTGGAGCGCCCCTGGCCACCCATCCCCCTAGGAGCTGCAGGAGCATGCAGAGCTGGGTAGGGAGCCACCCGAGCCCTTTCCCAGCACCAGCGGGAAGGAAAAGGGTCCCAGGTCCAAGCACTGCTGCCCATTTCTCCCTCAGAGCACCTGCGTCCCCCACCCCGAACCGTCCCCCAGAGCACCCATAACCCCCTGCCCAAGTTTTAATTAGGGCTATATAGTAAAAGTCATGGACAGGTCACAAACCGTGAATTTTTGTTTACTGCCTGTGACCTGTCCATGACTTTTACTAAAAATACACATGACTAAAACATAGTTTTAATGATAATTAGAGCTGGGGAGGAAATTTCAGCCAAAACTTTTACCAGAAAAAAATGCAGATTCGGCAACACCAAAATGTTTTTGAATTTGTGCCAGTTTAGCTAAATTGTTCTGAAATACAATGCAAAACAAAACAAAATTCCAAACATTTTGTTTTGACATTTGCTAAATGAAATGTTCAGGTTTCAGTTTGTTTAGAAATTTCCTTCCATTTTATTTTAAAAACTTCAAAACATTTTTAAAAGCTCAAAAATGTAATTAAACATTTTGTTTCTCATCAAACAAAATGTTTTGTTCAACCTGAAACAATTTGTTTTTAAATATATTTATTAGCACAGCTCTAAATTAAGACACGGTCTTTCATTAAAAGATGTTATTTCCCCCATCGAACTCCTGGCTCATTCACAGCACAGGATGAACAGTGTTCAAGGAATGAATCAAATTTGTGCAGTTAATGAGGTTGTTGTCTGTAGGATCCCTGTCTAATTTTTTTGCAGAAGTAGTGAATGAGGCAGGAGTTCACAGGAAGAGAGGGGATGGTCTCATGGTTAAGGTAGATGAATGCTGCCTAGGAAAACACAATTCTTTCCCTTTCCTCTGCCTCAGAGTTTTCACACAAGACATCATAATCTCCCTCCATAATTTTGTCTTTCCATGCATCTAATCATTGTTTTCTCTCTTGAATTCCCTTTATCTTCTATATCCTTTTAAAGATAGGGCACCTAGTACTGAAAACATTATTCTAACTCAATGAATGTTGTTGACTTCATACAAAAATATATTTTCTGTATTATTCTCCAGCCCGGTCGTAAGGCATCTTAATTTTTCCTTTTTTTAATTACTGCTGAGTGTTAAGGAGAGGTTTTCACTGAGCTATGCACAAGCCAGGGCCAGCTCCAGGGTTTTTGCCACCCCAAGTGGCAGAAATTAAAAAAAAAGAAAAGAAAAAAAGCCACGATCAGCCACACTTCGGCGGCAAAGTCCAAGAGAGACTGAGGGACCCGACGCCAAATTGCCACCGAAGGCTAGACGTGCCGGCCGTTTCCGTTGGCCGCCTCAGGTACTTGCTTGCTGCGCTGGTATCTAGAGCTGGCCCTGGCACAAGCCTGCCATCTTCACCTTCTCCTACTCTTGAAAATTCTATGAAACATTTAAACCCAATTCACTGTTTGTTGTACCCCAGTTTTTCCCTTTGAATGATCACATAAACACATAGGACCAAATGAGTTATAGCCAGTGATGAATTTGGCCCCACGCAGTTTGTAAGCAATCAATTGTCATTTGTTTAGAGGTCTAGAGTTTGAAGCATCAATAAGTAAAAGCTATATAGTAAAAGTCATGGACAGGTCACAAACCATGAATTTTTGTTTACTGCCTGTGACCTGTCCATGACTTTTACTAAAAATACACATGACTAAAACATAGCTTTAATGATAATTAGAGCTGGGGAGGAAATTTCAGCCAAAACTTTTACCAGAAAAAAATGCAGATTCGGCAACACCAAAATGTTTTTGAATTTGTGTCAGTTTAGCTACTTTCACCATAACTCTATGAATAACTTCAATCTTTTTTCACTGTTTGGGGTATTTTATGTAAATATCAGATATTAATAAATCAAATTATTTTCAATAGGTTGAAACCTAGTTAATTTGAGGGAAAAATCTGTTTTCTTTAGAAAACAAAAGAATGACTATTTAAAAATGTTAATTTAATAACATGCTGCACCCTTTACTTCTGTCTGATGGTTTAATTATTAGTAACTCGGTTCTGTTCATTAGGGATCTATTGTGCTGCTGTTGGCAAAACAGTAATGTCACTGCATGTTAAATAATTAAAAGCAGTAAAACAAACATCATCTTGTGTGCCCTAGAATTTATAAATTGATGTTGTGCATGCCTTCCTTTAATCAATAACTGCTCACCTATTTTGTTTTTGTGAATAATGAATATAAAATGCCCTCTTACCTTTTTAATTACAATTTGATAGTTTTCTGTTCTTCCTGCAATAACTATAGATTTTTTGGAAGAACCAAGTGTAAAAGTAAGCAACAGCTGAGATGTACTGGCCAGGCTCTTCAACAGTGGTAGCCCATAGTTAGTTATTACATTTTGACCTGTTCCTGGATAGTCAAGTATTTCTTAAGGACCAAATCCTGCAGTCCTTACTCATGCAAAACACACATTGAAGTCTGTACCACGATTTGGTCCTATTTCATATGGACATAGTTATTGACTTGGGAATGATTTGTGGTGAGTTATACAACTTTTCAGCATTAGTTTAGCAGCCTGAAAACAAATCAGATTAGAAGTGTCAGCAGGGGGGAACTAACCAAATAATGTGCTGTTTCTTATACGAAATAAACTGTTGGACTCATAGTTCCTAGTGCCTGCTCTCCTCATAACAAAAATCACAACTAATTAGGACCTTTTGAGCCTTAATAGCAAACAGGTCAAGGACTGAACAAGATAAAGACCTGTTAATCACCATTACTTTGCTAGTGGGCCAGATACTTTGGACTGGCAATGAGAACTGCCCATGTAAGGAATAATCTCAAGGGAAATTATTTTTGATTAAACACATTAGTTTACTTTTTTCATATCTTAATCTGTGTTTTTTGGTTCCTGTAACATCACAGCAGTCACTTTACTTTGCTTCCAACTGTGACTGGCAAAAACAACTCAACTTAAGGTGAAAAAGAACAGATGGAATAGTCTCAACTTTTTGAAAGTTGTCAAGACTGCTATTGAAGAAGCTTCAAGCAGAGAATAACACTTAGTGTTTCGTTATATCCCAGCTGTTGAGTTTTAAACAACTTTAAAGTGATTTAGGAGCTTGTCACATTTTTAAAAGAGAGTTAGGCACTGAAGCAACTTATGGGTATGTCGGTATGTCTACACTTAAACAGCTATAGTGGCACAGCTGGAGCTGCGCTACTGAAGCGCTTCAGTGTAGGCACTACTTATGCTGGTGGGGGGGGGGTTTCTCCCATCAGCAAAGGTAATCCCCCTCCCAGAAGGGGAGCTAGGTCCATGGAAGAATTCTTCCATCTGCCTAGTGCTGTCTATAGGAAGTTAGGCTGGCTTTGCTAAGTCTTTTAGGGATGTGGATATTTCAGAACCCCTGAGAGACGGGGCTATGCTGACATAAATTCCCAGTGTAGACCAGCCCTAAGTATCAAGAAAAATCAATGGGACTTGGGCCCCTAAATGCTTCAGTTACTTTTGAAAATGGGACTTAGGCACTTTTAAAAAATGTACCTATTCTAAATAAATTTATTGCATCTGATGAAGACATCATAAAATAACAATTACAAAATAAGGAGATCTGGGGGAAGTCTCATTGCACCCATCTGACTCAAGAGGTTGCTTAGAGGAAGCACTATAAAACAGTCAAATGGCAAAAGTATTTTTCATATGATACTTCATATGACCATGTACACTTGTTAAAAATAAGAACAACAAAATTGTAGATGAATGATTAAATACTTCCTCGTATTTGACTAAAAGCTATTTACATGTTCTGCAGAATGAAAGCAGCCATATTCTTTGCCTTCACTATGGATGGTGATATATTTTATTATGCAGAAGCATGGATTGATTGATTGTTACAGCCTGATATTTTCAACTGATCTTCTGAACAAGGAGATTTGTATTGGTATAAACAACAGAAGCAAATGTATACAATTACACAAATATTTCCCGTTAAAAGAGAAAATAATATTTCAAGTTACAAAGCCTAAAAGTGAATGCGGATGGGAACACTCTCATCCTCAAGAGAGGAGTCAGCAAAATAAATAAATAACACTTCATCTAATATATAATAATAATACCTACCTCTTACAAAGATGGGAGATATAATTAATCATAGTTTTCCATGGGGCTTAATAGCCAAGCAAAATTGACAAGTCCCTAACCTCCATTAAACATAACATCAATGGATGACAAATATGTATCTTCCATAGGGAAAGGACAGTAATTTTACAACATGTACGTAAACTAGGGCCTCAAACCCTGATTGGGGCCTCTAGGCACTATCACAATACAACAGACAACAGCCACCACCTAAAGAGGGAGCAGGAGAGTATGGGTTATAACTCTAACAGAGAATCAGTAATGAAAATAACTCATTATATTCAGGTGATATATCCGTTTTTCAATGTTTTTAGTTGAGTTCTGCAAGGCTGTTGCAAACAACTTGTAATTGGGATCTGAACAAACTCAATAAGGTTACAGAGAACGGTTATTTGCAATGTCCACATACCTTCTGAGTCAAAATGCCTGTCATTGCTTCACAGAGTCTAAATATTTGATGGAACATGACAAATACCTACAGAATCCCCTTTCTTCCTGTCCTTCATGCAAGACTTTCTTTATTCTCTTAACAACCCTGTCTTCCAAAGATTTAAGTTGGTAGTTCATTCTCTCCTTGTCCCTTCCACTCCCTAGACTCAACCATAGCATCTCCCCGGGTACAGATTATTCAGTATGAATTCCTCTATTTGCCTTTGCAGCTCATGTTGGTTCTTTGCACAAATTGGTTCTTTGCTTTTGGATATTTGCATTTTCATCATGTTTGGTTTGGTGCTGCAGAAAGAAAAAGCAATGGAGGAAAGAGAGTCTGCAAACTGACAAGAATAATCCTCTTGATGAATATGACTAGGACCAGAACACGTAACAGGATATATTCCCAGAAAAAACTACACTAAACTGAAGTGAATATCAGTACCTCAAAGGCAAAACAACAAGGTGATGTTGTAATTATCCCCAAAACAAGTGTTACAAACACAGTAAATTCAGAGTTAAAGGTAATTTGTTTGGATTTCTTTCAAGTTTAAGGTATGGAAATGCACACTGAAGGCATCCAAATAACCTTAACTCTGGTCTGTAGTGATACCATGCAGCAACTATATATTTACAAATAACGTTCATAGTCCCAAATTAGATTAGACAGATTTTTTTAATACACATGCTTTTTTTCATTCCCACACCTCCTATCAGGTCACTGTTTGGTGGAGTTAAAGTTGTAAATATTTGTAAATTCTCAGAACATTCAGTTGTGTTCAAAAAATAAATGCTGTAATCCTCAATTAGCCCCATGTTGGGATTTCCCAGTGTGTCAATCTTTTAGATAGGAAGTTCACAATCAAATGTTAGAGGTAGGGCTGGTCAGAAAACAAATATTCTGATTTATTAAAAATGTTGAGGTTTTAGGGTTTCGTTTCTTTCTACACTGGAGACAAAAAGGAGAACTTTCAAAATTCTTCACAAAAAATGAGAGGCCCACCCTAGGTTAGCCACTAGGCCATTGGGTTAGAGCATGTTAGTGGCATATGGGAAACCCAGGTTTAAGGCTTTGCCTGTGTGCCTCCCACACCCCACCTGAGTGCCCTAGCCACACTCTCTCTTTCTCTTTCTCTCTCACTGCTGAATATTTCATTATTTATACAAAGTGGACCAGATCTAAACTGGAGAGATTGAGAGAGACCCACCCAGAATAGCCTATATCCCATGTAAGTGACTGGAACAACCAGCCTATTAATTATTCTGGGGTGAATGTCTCTCTCTCCTCCTCATACTGCATCTAAGAAACTTTCTCAACAAAAATTTAATCAAAGCTGATATGTTTCTGTGAAAAGTCTTGGTTTTGATAAATCATCACTTTGCAATGGAAAAATGTGTAATTGAAAAATTCTTTACCAGCTCTGGTCAGTGGGACATAACTATCTTCCTTTCCCACCTTGCTAACTGAGATAAGGTTTCTCACTAAAGGGGAGGTGGTCCTGGTGCTTAGAAGTTTGAGAACCACTGTTTTAGGCTGTACACTCTTCAAAACAGAATTGCACACCACTAAGCATGTTGTATATAGTTATGAATATTGCTAAATAATGGAACTCAAAATAGGTTAAAAGCAGAATATTGGTACAGTTTTAAATGAAACATTGAATAGATCTCCCACATAGCTTGGCAAATACTTACACACAGTTGGGAGCTACCCAGTTATTGAACAACAATATATATGTGTCTATACACTCAGGTCCGGCTCTTCCATTTAGGCGACCTAGGCGGTCACCTAGGGCACCAGGATTTGGGAGGGCGGAAGGCTGCTCCGGTGGGCCTCCCGCAGGCGTGCCTGTGGAGGGTCCGCTGGTCCCACGGCTCCGGTGGAGCATCCACAGGCACACCTGTGGCAGGTCCACCGGAGCCGCGGGACCGGCGAGCGGTAGAGTGCCCCCGCAGCGTGCCGCCGTGCTTGGGGCTGCGAAGTGGCTAGAGCCAGCCCTGCGCCTAGGGCGCCAAAAACCCTGGCGCCGCTCCTGTATGCACTCACAGTTAAAGGTAACAAGAAATCACCTGACCTGAATGCCGTTCATTGAAACATATAGGGCATGTTCCCATGTCTTTTCTACAGCTTTGATAATCATTAAGGGTTCAGTCCTGCAAGCCTTGCTCACAAAGAAGATTTAGGCCCCAAATGGAAATAGAGCTGCAAAAACAAGGTAAAAATAATTTTGCAAACATTCTTTCATATTTTTCAATACATTTGCTTCTTCAATGTTTCTGCCTTTTGGTGTTCACATTCGATGAATATGCTGATAGAATAATTTATTGGCAGGGATGTTTATAGAATCAGCATACTTCAAGCACATTTTGCAAAATATGCACAAAGCAAATTTTGAATTTGTAATCTTGAGTTTTCACATCAAAAATATTATTCTAATAATTATGTTCAATCAAATTAGAGAACAGAAACACAGCATGGAGCTATGCCAACTTACACAAAGTGATGATATGGCTTGATGTGACCTATATGTTCAAGAACTACACTGTCAAATTAATCAGTAAATAATTTCAAATAATAAATAAATTTGAGAAATTTGCCATCTGTTTACAGACAATTTGTGGCTAGAAAAAGAGACAAAATTTACCAAACAAGTCATTATGAATTCTTCACACAGCTCTAAATGGAAACTACTTTAGTCTTTAATCAGGAATGTCTGATATTTTAGAGATGGATTCACTTAAGGTTTATTTTTACATACAGTTTTGAGTGAGAAATGGTATTCCTTATTCGTAAAAATATGACCATTCTAGTATTGCTGTCATTACCAAATTTCAATATTAATGATAAATTGGCATATACTACACAGAGAGAAGCCTATTCAATGATGCTGTTTATTATGAATGTAGAAGTTTAGTAATTACTAGAACTAAATTCTGAGAACAAAAATTATCTCCCTGTTATCCCTTATTATAGTTTTTCTCTCTTTGTAGTTCTACACCATGTAATACCATGGCGTTAGGTATCTAGCCTAAAGTATTTAGTTAATGTAGATCTGATATACCATTCTGTTGTGTCTTTTGCTCTTACACAAGAAATATAATTGGAAGGTAAAACAATCACACAATTGGGTCCAAATAAACATATTTACAAAATATATATAATATGCAAGGCCTAGCTACATATGTGCACTGCTGCTTAGACTGGGTTCTGGTGGCTTCTGAAATGTGAGAGACAGTGAGGATCACTAGAGGACCCACAAACTATTTAAGGAGACTCTACACATTCCCTGAATCATCTCACAAAATGTGCACCTCTCTCCCTACAGAGAAAGCACCTTTTAAATTGTCTCAGTGGTAAAGTAAATCACAGTTTGGATTTTTTTTAAATAAGGACCAATAAAGCACAAATAAAATTCAAGAGCAAGACCCATCGTTTCATAAAATTCCTCACTTAAAGATAAGTTGAACTATGGGTTGTACATTTGCTTGAAAGGTGAAAATATGTTAAGTAGATATAAGCAAAGCAGTTTGTGGGCAGAAAATGTGACTCCATAAGGTTATGTTAGATACAACCCTATTTTAAAACTACGTGAAGCATTTAAAAACAGGTTTTTTTTTCCTGTGCGAGGAAGGCTGCCACTAACCTATGACTTTAAAGGGCATTATGCTGTAACTGTTGCCACTCCAGTTTAAACATTCAGAGGTAAGCATTCAGCCCACTGAGTGGCAATTTAGACATGCAATTCCAACTCATGCTAAGGAGAGTTGAATGTTTATTCAACTGCACATGCTGCTAAAAATGAACTCCTTGGTACGTAGATTTAAATTATTATTTTTTTAATCTGAAATTTATAGGGAAAAGTCTCCCATTCCAAGTATTGTTATGCAGAGTGAAAGTTAAGAATCATATTGTGTGCTGGGTACATACAGTATGAACTATTATATAGAGCTAAATCAGCACTGCAGTACCAGATCTGAACACCGATAATCTTCAAAGTGTCAAGCATGACACATTGTCATACATCATAATGTACAGCATTTGCATGGATATGTAGTAGACTAGCTCATAGCCCAATCATGTGACCTGCAACCAGCAATTATTTCCCAAAATTCTCAAAATGCAGTGTATCGTCTAAACCAACATTAACACTCTAAAGAGAGATTTTTGAAAGCCATCTGTTTTTGTTAATATGGACTTAAGTGTTAAATTTGATGTTGTAAAGCTGAGTTATGTCAGGACTGTTTAAATAAAAGCTGTGACTTGCTAAATCCTGTCCCCAGCTAATTAAAAGCATGAGTTTGAAGTATGTTGCTCAATACATTCCCCTCATTTTCTGTCTGTAGCAAATGCATTTACTGAACAATACAGGACATATCTTCAGGGCAAGTTCTGTTTCAACCATAAAGAAGAGGAATGGAAACACAAGACATTCTGGGATGCTGTTTTCAGTAGAATACAGAGGGACACAAGAAAAGTAAATGGGCATATATTCTGTCTTATTCTATAGTAAAGGAAATCCTATTTAATGGTACAGTGATAGGGGATTTGAGAAGACTTTAGTAAGAGCTCAGGAAATTTCTAGGACTGCAAGGAAAGATGTTCATAATGGAAAAACATCTGTCCAGATGAGCATCCTTAGACAATCGGAGTCTATTATGTGAGATGGATTTTTGATGAGATATTATTTCCAGAGATATTAAATTCACATTACTGACAATACATAATTAAAACTGAGTAGCCTATGATAGTAACGACAATATCCAGATCAAAGGTTAAAAGCACTTATCCCCCAGTGAAAGGGAGGTGCCCACATGCAGCAGCTTCTGGATATAATTGATCCTCTGTTAAATATGATTCCAGATAATACAGAAGCAATCCTATAGGCAGAAGGAGAGGTGCTAATATGTGGCTCTCCTTTGCCTTTTATTGAAGTTTTTTGGCACTCCTGAATTGTCACAGGTCTACAGTGATGCTGACTTTTTGCAGCTGAGAACATGTTTTCCTAAAGTTCAACCAAAAATGATTTGGTTCTGCTAATACAGTGTACTAGCCTCAGAAGTGAGCCTCTTTGTAAAGTTCCTATCAGAACATCCCCTAACTTGGATCAGTTTAGAGCTAGAGCCAAACTTTGCTGCACTGGTTCATCTCTATCCATCAATCAGCTTCTCATACAGCTGTTGCAAATTACAGCTGCAAATACATTATCTATCAGTTATTGAAGAATGGTTAATAATTGCATAGCAGAGTAAAGCTCTTTAAGTTGAAAGAGATAAAAACATATTCTGGCTGCTGTCAGAGTACATAGCTCTTTAACAGTAACCACATACATCGTGCTGATAAATTTTGCACAGTGGAAGAAATCTAATGGGTGACACTCATAAGTAACAAGGAACTTCTTTATTTTTAAACCATTCAACTTCCCACAGGCAGTAAATTCTTGGCTCATGCAAAATATTTGAGACAATTATCACTCAAGACCCAGGTCTCTGAAGCTTGTTCTATGGCAAGAAGTAGCTTGTACCATCAATGAACATTTCACTTATGTAGCAACTTATAGTCATACAGATCAGAGGTTAAAAACACTGTTCTCCAAGTGAAAGAGATGCAGCGTGGCAGAGAGATAGTGCTGTCTAGTGGATAGAACACAAGAATCAGGACACCTGGATCTGCCACTGAGCTGCTATGTGACCTTATGCAACTCACTTCACCTCTCTACTCTTTGTCTGTCTTCTCTATTTAGAGTTTAAGCTCTTTGGTGCAGGGCCTGACACTTCTATAGTCTGGACCACATCGGGCCCTCCAGATATTTTAATCTGGTCCTTGAATGCCACCAGAGGAGCAGGGTCCAGGGCTTGCCTTGCTCCAGAGCTTCAACCAGGGAGCAGGGTTTGGGGCTTGCCCTGTTCTGTGTGGCTCCTGGAAGCAGCAGCATGTCCCCACTCTGGCTCCTATGTGTAGGTGCAGCCAGGGGGCTTCGCATGCTGCCCCTGAAAGAAGTGCTGTCCCCATAGTTCCCACTGGCCGGGACAGTGCTTAGCACTTTGGAGTCCCAATCTCAGTATAGATCATACTAAATAACGTTCAAAACAAATGGTCAAAAAGTTGGGATTGTGTAAACTTTACAAAAATTGATTTTTCCCCATATTTATGTCCACAGCCATAGAAAATGGATGCTCACTCTCCTCATATTGTATCTCTACTGAATAGTCAAGCAGGATGCAGAGCTCAACAACTGGATAATTGCCTCCATATTACCACTGCAACACAACTAAGGCTAAAATTTTGCTCTCATTTATTTGGGGTATGAATCCACTCTAAATGGAGCAATTCTATTGAGTTCATTGGTGTTGCTCCAATTTCACACCTGTTTGACTGAGAACAGAATAGAGTTTCTAGTCAGGATGTGGTTGTATTGCTGAGACTACTCTCACAGCTTTTGTGCCTGAGAAATCCACATGGATGTACAATATACTGAAGCTTCATCAACAGACCTGCCTTTACTCTTTTCCGGATACTGCTATGTCTATTATACACTACAACTTCATTAGCATGAATAAATTCAGTCAATATTTCAACAGAAATTAAAAGCCAATTTGTGTTGCTTATTTATAGTCTCTTAACAAACTCAATATAGTACCTATATCTGTTTCCTAGTGCATCTAAAAAAGTCTAAAAAAAATATTTGCAGACATACTGGACAATTAGATAACTTTTTTTTTAATGGAGCACTTTCTATAACAGCAATTCATATCAAAGTCAAAGAATGACCGTAATGATTTATAGTCCTACTATTTCTTGGGCCAAATTCAGCTCTGTTGTAAGTAGGTGCAATTTCCCTAACATCAAGGAAGCTGAAAAAGGGGTACATCTGGGCAGGTGTAGCACCGATAAATAAAATATCACTAAAGTCAGATTGGTCATAAGTGAAAGTGTACAGCTCTTTACAAAGACAGATCTTCTTGAGTTTATTTATCATTCACAGGAAATATTTTATAGCACTGCATAGAGGTTGCCATAAAGCAACATTTTAAGAATCTCTGTACCATATTTCATCCATCAATATCCTATGGCCCTGAGAGGCAAAACTACCAAGGTTCAATATTAACACCTTTATTACAAATGACCTCACTATTGTGTTCACTATAAAGAAAAAATATTACAAAGCATTAACATATTTTGAGTCTTAAATTAATACAGGTTTACTGTTCATATCTGGATCTAAATTTTCATACTTGTGGTGTAATTATTTTTCTATGAACATTTTGTTGATAACGCTATTAAAGGTGATCGCATCAAAATAAATGTTAACTATAATACTAAAAGTGTGACTTTTGTAATGGGGGAATGCCATATACTAGTATAAGTCCATTAACTATTTGATTTGCACTAACAAATTTAGTATTTAAGAACCAGAACATAAATGAATGTGTCATCCTGGAATTTCACTACATTTCTTTTATTACAATAACCCCAAATATTTGTATTGCTAAAACTAATATAAAGTATTTATATGCCCCAAACACTAACCCTATTTTTCAAGTATAACACCATAAAACTGGAATACTATTCCCAGATTTATTATTTCAGCTAATAAAAGGCTTTTGAAAATACAAAGGCAAGTAGCAGAAAAGAGACCTATTTTTATTGTTTTAGAATTGTTTATAATTGGTACTAACATAAGCATTATGCATTTAAGCATCACTGGCTAGAGCATGTCTCAGATGCAAGAAAGAATTTGGCAAACTTCTTCAACTTAACACCACTATTTCAATCTTAAAAAATGTGAGCAATTCGTAAAGCCTTGCTTGATAGCATTGCAAGAATAGCTATTCTCTCTCCACAGCCCTCTCACTTTATCATCTTTTTGGAACTACATTGAGTTGGTAAAACTTATTCAAATGGCTTTCAAATAAGTAACATGTAATTTTTGAAGATGGTCACTTCTAGATGAGAACAGCAAGTTTCTTTAACCAGGCTCTCCCGAGTTAGAAATAGCTTTTTCCACAAAAGACTTCTTTCAGTCTTAAATAAAGGGTAGCCCTGTCAAACAGTTCGAATCACAGAGAGCTTCAAGGTAGACCATGTCATAGTTGCACTGGAAAGTACTAGCACTTTTTGGATGATATATAAATAAAATTAAAAATAATTAGACCAGGAAAAAAAGGACTCTTTTTTATATCTATTTGAAAACTGCCAACCGTTTAATTTAACTTGAGGCTTTAGAATGTGCTCCCAAATTTTAAAAGCATCCTGTTACAATGGTCACTTTATAGTTGTACTAAATCAGAACTGAGATCGTTGTTCTGTGATAGTGCCATGCCTCTGTTAGTTTTGGCACCTAACTTTAAAATGCTTGCCTAAATAAAGAAACCAGTTGGGTCTTATTGCTGAAATATTCCTGAGCCTATTTGAACACACCACGCAGTCACCAGACCCAAATTATTTTTTTTCATTTTCTTTTCACTGTTACTATTGTTCAAATGGCTAACCTAGAAATTAGTGTCTGGAGGTTACATTTTTATGGTTATATGCATGAAAGACACCCTGAAAAGGTAGGCATGATACAGCTACATTATATTCATATTATTCACCTTGATAGAGCTTTTGTGCATTGTGTTCATCATAGTTCAATAGTACCTGACAAACCTAATGTTAGTTTTCAGCTAGCACTAGCTTCTGATGTTAAATAAGGAGCTGTATGTGTGAACATGCTTTTAAGCACTACAGTGCACCAAAGAATGAGCTGTTTTCAGCTAACATTGAGCTGCTAATGATTTTAATGAGAGTGCCTTCTGGATTCATATTTTTTTCATAAAATACATCACACTAAAACAAAATCAATGAGAAACATTAATTAGGGCCTTTTTAGACGCCTTCTGTGGTGTTGTTTTTCTTTTGAGACTCTCCAGATGAAGAATGCTGTGCTTTATTTAAGCTAAGTTGTTTGACATTTAGATGAGAGAAAAAAGAGAAAAATACTAACAAACACAGGAACAATTTTTGACAGCTCTTTGTCATGCGAGAGAGAAAAAAGGAGACCGACTGTGAGATGCTACTTTGAAGCCCTGGAAATTTGTAATGAAAAATTTAAGATACAAGAGAGGAAGAAAGCTGAGCTATTCATTTGGTTCTGCATATATTAACACTTGTAATTCAAACTAAAGGTTTGCTATGTGTTTTCATAATTTTGACTCTAATAAATATCTTGGAGAATTGCTTTGATATTCCAAGATCATGCATGTAGCTTGCATCCATTAAGAAAAATGGGGAACAATCATCATCAGCCCTCTTGGTGTTAATGAGAAGGTCACTGCTCTTTAATTAGCACAGACATGAAACTGAAATATTTCAAAGGGTTTGTGGAATACAGTGGCTATGGGCAAGGCTATATATCTGTTTATGAGTCTTTCTGTCTTACAGCAAACCAAATACAATGTATGTCTTCCATTCTCAAACCTCTGCTGTTGTGTACATTTAATTTTCAAGTTTACATCACTGTTCCTTGCACATCAGATTAATCTGGGAAATTTGGCCTAGCTGCTATTAGCAGGGGGCAGAGCAGGGTGGGGGTGGGTAGAGAGATGTGAGAATAGCAAAATGCTCCTCATCAGCAAGTATTGTGAAACAAGTACCAGTGGGTTATGTGACCTTATTTCCCACAGTAGGAGTGTTATCAAGGGATAGAAACTGAGGCATTGTAGGAAAATATTAGCAAAATTAAAATCTGTTTTTTGTGTTGGTTCTAATCCTACTCGTATCTCCGTCACTGCAAAGGAGGAGATTATAGGGAAAACAAGTAAAATAGGAGCAGCTAAGAAAAAATAAAAAAGAGTAAATATTTTTCTTCAAGATTTGAATCACCCCAAAACAACCCCTGACTAATATAACATGTAGCTGAAATGGATCATCACACTCACATCTAATACATGGCATATATGTTTTGTGATTATATCTGTATCTAACTTGTGCCACATGCCTAAATTTTGAATTTGGGATTACACTAGAGTTGCACAAGACTATACTGTTTGATCTTCTGTACGTGCATAAGTATCACTTCCACTGAAATGTAAGTTAAAGAGGGAAGAAGCATAAAGAAGCATCTGTCTTTTGGGTTCCTGATTAAATTTGGTTTTGCACAGTTTTGAAAATTATTGTCATCTTCTTTGCCCCTAGAAGAAAACGTACAGCAGTACTGTCTTCTTCACTTCTTCCAGGGAATAAGATGAAATCTTCCCACTTCCACATTTTACTGTTGTTAGTGCTCTTCCCTTTGTATAAAATTAGCTCAAGACATGGACACCTAGCCTGTTAATCTTTCACATGCTCTGTAGTGCTGGGCAACCAAGGCTATTCGGCAAAATTAGATTTTTTTTCCTAGACTTTCACATTAAATGTTTTGTCAGTTTCAATGTGATTTTCAAGTCCTTGAAATTTCAATATTTACAAAAATCCAAGGCTTGATTTTCCCTCTCAGATTGACGTACAAATCCCCATCTAGCTTGACATTATGCATTATTGAAATTACATATTTGAAATGTCACAAACGAGCAGCTATCTATTGCAATTTTGGCTTGTAGAGAGAGCTTGTAAACCCCTCCCCCACTTCCCTGAGATTTCCTCATTGCAAGTCCAACTAGGGCAAAGAACCATGCTCCAAAGACCAGCTTTGGAGTTGCACAAAATGAGGGCTGGTCAAAAAAATTTCATCTAAATTGTTTTATGATTGAGGTTTTGACTTTTTTCCCCCCAAAAAAGTGGCTCCTTTCTGTGGAAAATTGAGTTTTCATTGAAAACTTTCTGACTGAAAACTGAAAGTTTTGGCTGGAGAACTTGTTTATTTTCAAATGAAAAGTCAAAATTTTCTGCAGAAGAAAACAACCAAAACATTTTCCCAGCCAGTTCTCTGAGCAATAGCTGAAATACAGCAAAACCTTAGACATACTGAAGTCCAAAACAACCAGAAGATGTACAGGTGTTTTTTAAAGTGACTTTTCTTAGGTGGTCTCTGAAAAAATATTTCCCTCTTCTAATGAATGTGTATCAGAAACCACTGGATATTGGTAGACTCCCTGAATCCACGTAATTAGCAGCTTTTGCCCTAATCCCTAAAGGGGGCAAGACCTCAGAAGAGTGATTCTCATATAAACCAATTGTCCTGTTAAATATTAATGTAAACATTTTTGCAAGAATTCTCACTTCTAGGCTTCAGACCTAAGTGCATAACATTTTACAAAAAGATCAAATTGGCTTTGTCAAAGGGGGAATTCTCCTCCATTAATTTCCAAAATTGTTCTATTTTGCCCGGTCAAAAGCAGACGTGCTGTAGCCTTTGACTGGATTGAAAGAAGTTCCTACTTCACAGGAACGGAGAAAAACAAGTTTGAGAGAAGCTACACTGATTGTAGCCTTGTTTATTCACTCACATAGATACAGATTAATTATGCTGCCTCTGTGGTCCATTCACTAGGTCAAGATACTTGTCAGGGGTACCCTTTTCACCTTTAATATTGAATTATTACATCAATGTGAGATGAGCACAATAGCTATGTCATAACCTTAGTCCCAGATTTGGACCTTAGCGTCCAAAATATGGGGGTTAGCATGAAAACCTCCAAGCTTAGTTACCAGCTTGGACCTGGTACTTGCTGCCACCACCCAAAAAATTAGAGTGTTTTGGGGCACTCTGGTCCCTCTGAAAAACCTTCCCTGGGGACCCCCAGACCCAAATCCCTTGAGTCTCACCACAAAGGGAAATAATCCTTTTTCCCTTCCCCCCTCCAGGTGCTCCTGGAGAGATACACAGACACAAGCTCTGTGAAACTACACAGAGTGACTCCCCCTCTCCGTTCCCAATCCTGGAAACCAAAAGCACTTTCCTATTCCCCCAGAGGGAATGCAAAATCAGGCTAGCAAATCCAACACACAGATCTCCCCTGATTTCTTCCTCCCACCAATTCCCTGGTGAGTACAGACTCAATTTCCCTGAAGTAAAGAAAAACTCCAACAGGTCTTAAAAGAAAGCTTTATATAAAAAAGAAAGGAAAAATACATACAAATGGTCTCTCTGTATTAAGATGACAAAATACAGGGTCAATTGCTTAAAAGAATATTGAATAAACAGCCTTATTCAAAAAGAATACAAATCAAAGCACTCCAGCACTTATATTCATGCAAATACCAAAGAAAAGAAACCATATAACTTACTATCTGATCTCTTTGTCCTTACACTTAGAAACAGAAGACGAGAAAATAGAAACTACTTCTCCAAAGCTCAGAGAAAGCAGGCAGACAGACAAAAGACTCAGACACCAACTTCCCTCCACCCAGAGTTGAAAAAATCCGGTTTTCTGATTGGTCCTCTGGTCAGGTGCTTCAGGTGAAAGAGACATTAACCCTTAGCTATCTGTTTATGACACGCCCCCCAAATTGCAGACAGTGGGGAAGCTCACTGGCGGCGATTTCCTTCTAGAACTTTAAAATAAACAGATTACTACAACACATGCACCTTTACATATACCACTAAGTATATAACTAACAGACTTCTACATTTTAAGAACACTTTTTAACTACTGAATTCTGGGAAACTCTCACGGGAGAGTGCATCAGCAACTTTATTAGAAGCTCCTGTGATGTGTTGAATTTCAAAATCAAAATCTTGGAGAGCTAAACTCCAACGAAGAAGTTTCTTGTTGTTCCCCTTGGCAGTATGAAGCCACTTTAGTGCTGCATGGTCAGTTTGTAGTTGGAACCGCCGTCCCCAAACATATGGGCGTAGCTTTTCCAGGGCGTACACAATGGCATAGCATTCCTTTTCACTGACTGACCAGTGACTTTCCCTCTCAGACAGTTTCTTGCTGAGAAACACGACAGGATGGAAGTTGTGATCTGTTGCTTCCTGCATGAGCACTGCTCCTATACCACGCTCAGATGCATCTGTGGTTACTAGGAATGGCTTGTCAAAGTCCGGGGCCCTGAGAACAGGGTCAGACATGAGCGTTGCCTTAAGTTGGGTAAAGGCCTTTTGACACTCATCAGTCCACTTAACGGCATTTGGCTGGGTCTTTTTGGTCAGGTCGGTCAATGGGGCAGCGATTTGGCTGTAGTGTGGTACAAATCGCCTGTAGTATCCGGCCAAGCCTAAGAAGGATTGGACCTGCTTCTTGGACCGTGGGACAGGCCACTTTTGGATAGCATCCACCTTGGCCTGTAGGGGGTTTATGGTTCCTCGACCCACCTGGTGCCCCAGGTAAGTCACTCTGTTTTGGCCTATTTGACACTTTTTGGCCTTAACAGTTAGTCCTGCCTGCCTGATGCGCTCAAAGACCTTTTCCAGGTGTAGTAGGTGTTCGGGCCAGGAGTCTGAAAAAATGGCCACATCATCGAGGTAGGCAACTGCAAATTCTCCCAGTCCAGCTAGTAGACCATCTACCAGCCTCTGGAAGGTGGCGGGTGCATTTCGAAGGCCGAAAGGAAGGACATTGAATTCATACACCCCCGCATGGGTGACGAATGCTGACCTCTCCTTGGCAGGTTCATCTAGTGGTACTTGCCAGTACCCCTTGGTTAAGTCTATTGTAGAGATGAACTGGGCACGTCCCAACTTCTCCAATAGCTCATCGGTGCGTGGCATTGGATAGTTGTCCGGACGAGTTACCACATTTAGCTTACGGTAGTCCACGCAAAAGCGTATTTCCCCATCTGGTTTGGGTACCAGAACCACTGGAGATGCCCATGCACTGGTAGATGGGCGGATTATACCCATCTGTAGCATGTTCTGGATCTCCCCTTCTATAGCAGCTTGGGCATGAGGAGACACCCGGTAGGGTGGGGTTCTGATTGGGTGAGCATTACCTGTATCAATGGAGTGGTATGCCCGTTCAGTCCGTCCTGGGGTGGCTGAGAACAATGGGGCGAAGCTAGTGCACAGCTCCTTGATTTGTTGCCGCTGCAGACGTTCCAGGGTGGTTGAGAGGTTCACCTCTTCCACGCCACCGTCTTTTTTCCCGTCGTAGTAGACACCGTCAGGCCACTCAGCATCATCTCCCTGGACTGTAAACTGACAAACCTGTAAGTCTCTGGAATAGAAAGGCTTGAGAGAATTAACATGGTACACTTTAGGCTTTAGTGAGGAATTGGGAAATGCTATGAGGTAGTTTACAGCTCCCAGGCGCTCTTGGACCGTGAATGGCCCTTCCCATGATGCTTCCATCTTATGGGCCTGTTGCGCCTTCAAGACCATAACCTGGTCTCCTACCTTGAAGGAACGTTCTCTGGCATGTCTGTCATACCAGGCCTTTTGCTCTTCTTGAGCATCCTTTAGGTTCTCTCTAGCAAGGGCTAAAGAGTGTCGGAGGGTGCTTTGTAGGTTGCTTACAAAGTCCAGAATGTTAGTTCCTGGAGAAGGCGTAAACCCCTCCCATTGCTGCTTCACCAACTGTAATGGCCCCTTAACCTCATGACCATACACAAGTTCAAATGGTGAAAACCCTAAACTGGGATGTGGTACAGCCCTGTAGGCAAACAGCAACTGCTGCAACACTAGGTCCCAATTATTGGAGAATTCGTTGATGAATTTTCGTATCATGGCCCCCAAAGTTCCATTGAACCTTTCCACCAGGCCATTGGTTTGATGGTGGTATGGGGTGGCAACCAAGTGATTCACCCCATGAGTTTCCCACAGTTTTTCCATGGTCCCTGCCAGGAAATTAGACCCTGAATCCGTAAGGATGTCGGAGGGCCAACCTACCCTGGCAAAAATGTCTGTTAAGGCCAGGCACACAGTGTTAGCCCTGGTGTTGCCTAGAGCTACTGCTTCCGGCCATCGGGTAGCAAAGTCCACTAAAGTCAGTACGTACTGCTTTCCTCTGGGCGTCTTTTTTGGGAAAGGGCCCACAATATCCACAGCTACTCGCTGAAATGGGACCTCAATTATGGGGAGTGGCTGGAGAGGGGCCTTGACCTGGTCTTGAGGCTTTCCCACTCTTTGGCATACCTCACAAGACCGGACATACTTGGCAACGTCCTTGCCCATCCCCTCCCAGTGGAAGGACTTCCCCAACCGGTCCTTGGTTCTGTTCACCCCAGCATGGCCACTGGGATGATCATGGGCTATGGAGGGGGCCACCATTAATTGGTACTCCTTATATTGATATTTGTATCTTCACTCGCTTTCACATTCACTAACTTACTGAGACAAATTTTGGCAAGATCTCCAGACACAGAGTCAAATAGATCTTCAGCTGATGCCATGTATGTGGGGGATGGATACTCCAGCAAGAGGACTCTGAGGAGATCATGCCCTAGTGATAGATTACATTCCCTGTACCCTGGTTTGGAAATTTTGCTTGTGTATATAAAAGTACTTCAGTGGAATGGAGACACAAAAGAGGAGCCGTACCAAGAGTTCAGAATGTTATCTCCTATCATATTTATTGCTAGGTAAAATCCATATATGTTAAATAGAAATGTTATCTGAAAATCACACATATTTAGAGTGTATTTTTCATTCTGTGAGGAGTATGGGGAGATTTGGTTTTATTGGTTTGATTTTATTTGGTTGGTTAGCTTTTGGTTTTTGTTTTATCTTGTGCATCAAGCTATTTAAAGAAGTATCTATTTCTATCCTCTTCACATGATAAAAACACAAATTACTTAGACTATAAAGGGCAGGAAACTCTTTTTTTATACGCTTTTATAGCAACTAGCACAACAGGTCTGTGGCCTCTAAGTGCTATCACAATTAATGCTACTGCTAAGTATTAATAGTAATGAAATCTAAAAAGGCAACACACCCTGCCAGCTAAAAAGCAGCAGTTTAGGTTAGGTTATAATGTTGAAAGGGAGTGGGCTTCCTAATGCTTCTAAGCATTTTTTTGATACTGTTATACAAACTGTCAAAACTCCCAAACATTTCTGCTTTTCAACATTTTCTGTACAACCATTTAAACAACTCCAGTGACCCATTCCTCTTCCATTTTTGTCTCTAGCCTTATGTTTCTAGACACTGAATTGTGTAAACTGCTTCCCTACCTATGTTCCTAATCTATCCAAGTCATTCTTAATTACATTGCCTTGTTTCTTTATTTTGACTGCCCCCAACTTTTGTATCTCTGGCAGCTTTAATCCTCTTACTACATGTTCCTCCCTTCTGGTCATTAATATATAAAATGAATTAAATTAGTCCTAAAGCTGATCCTTGTGGTACTTCACTTCTCTCCACCTCCTTCTATCCAGAACTGATTCATCTCACAAGTACCCCTCTGTCTCCAGTATCAAAGCCAATTCTTCATCAGCTCAAGTAGTTGATCCTACATACAATACTTGCAAACCTTGCACATAATTATAAGAGCCTTTTGTTCAACACTATTTCAAAAGGAAAAATGAAAGAGGTAAAATGTTCACAATATAAAAGGCTAATATATTTGTCCTTACCAGTGAAGTTTCATAAGGTTTTCCCTACCTGGAGAAAACCTATTTTCTACTTGTTAACAATGAACACTGCACAGCCTGACTCACACATGGAACAGGGTATAAATACACCCCCTCCTGCAGGTGCCCATGTGCCACCTCAGCTTCTTCAGGTCCACCCCTGGCTCAGATGTCCCTTCCTTTGGGTTAAGAGGAGACAGTGAGAGCCCCCCTTCATATCAGAGCAGTCGCATCCATCCTTGGGATCAAAGTAAGATCGGGGTTTATGATCTGCTGCGGCATTGCACTAGTCACCTTTTCAGGGCCGGTGCAACCACTTAGGTAAACTAGGCAGCCGCCTAGGGCTCCTAATGGTTGGGGGCACCTAAAAGCCCGCTCAGGTGAGGAGGTGAGCTGGGGGGGCCGGGAGGGCCACCCGCAAGAATGGGGGGAGGGGCACACAGGGGAACCGCTCCCCACGCCAGATCACCTCCACTCTGCCTCCTCTGCTGAGCACACAGCCCCCGCTCTAAGTCTCCTCCAATCGGCGGTGCAAGCCTGGGAGGGGAGGAGAATCAGAGAGACGCCGGCGTGCTCAGTGGAGGAGGCGAAGCCAAGGTGAGCTGGGGCGGGCTCCTCAGGTGGGGTTAGCTGCTGGGAGGGGGCTCCTCAGGTGGGGTTAGCTGCCGCAGGGGGGTAGCTACTGTGTGGGGGGGCTTCCTTGGTGGAGGGGGTGGCGGGCTCCCCGGGTGGGGGGCTCAATTAGCTGCCACAGAGGGTAGGGTTAGCAGGGGGGAAGACAAGGTGGAAGTTTCGCCTAGGGCGTGAAACTTCCTTGCACCAGCCCTGCACCTTCTGGGCAGCTGGGAATAAATTTTTCCTTCACCACCAGATTAGGCAGAGTGGGGTGCGTTTTTCCACCTTCCCCAGAGCAAATCCAGGACCTTATGAGGTAGGTAAGGTGGTTTGGTTCAAGCTGTCAGCATGGTAGTGTTTCTCTGGTCCAGTGCAGGTATCATTCTATACGTGGTCTAGTTCCCCAATGAACTGGAGTTGGAAATGCACTTGGGAGAAGGCATCCCCCAGGAAGCTGAGGGAGGGGAAATTGGAGTTCCTAGTGTCAGGTACAGTGGGAGACAACCCTTTTTCCTCAGTCCTCCTTGATCCTCATATGAAGGGACAGCAGCGGGCTCCCAGCAATGGATTCAGAGCAGGGCTAGAAAAGTGAGTCTGACAGCAGCCCTCCTCAAACAGGTGGAAACAATGGTCCCGCAATATAGGATTTATTGCTTATTCTCAGATGAGTTAATAAAGTTGTAACCTAATTAAACCACATCCTTTGCATCTTGTCTTTCTTACTGTCTGGCCAGGACAAAGGGATACATCATTAAAAAGACAAAGGAAGGGGATTTTCAAAAGTCAGTGGGGGTTGAGCGCCTAACTATTTTAGATACTTTTGAAAATGCCAACCAATAAGGCTTAATCCTCACTTTTGGCTCAGCTCAGAGCAAGAGAACCAAAGGTCGTTCTAAGTCACGCAGCTGTCACAGCCCTGGGGCTGACCAGAGCCCAAACCAGCCCCTGGCACTAGTTAGAGAGGTGACAATCGAGTCCCTCACGTATAAAGTTAAAAAACAAACTCACTCCTGCATTTTACTTGGAAAGAGAAACCTTTGTGAAGCGTCATGAAAATGAAACTGCAGAAGCTACAAGGAAATTGGGTTTCCTGGGCACAAGGCATTGAAGTTCTAACCCAGTATGGGCGCAAGGGGCCCAACCTTTCTCCCATTAATTTCATGCCATTGACTTCAGTGGGACCAAGCCCAAGAAAGAGGGGTGATACAGTATTCCTGCTGAGGTTGTTTTTACATCTTGTTTATGCAGTGTTAAGTTAGTGGTTTCAAGCTGCTTTGCAGTAATTAAGTTATGGCAGTTACTGCTGCATGTGTTTATTAGCAAGAATAGTAAAAAACTGTGGCTGCCCTGCTCTTTGTGTGTGGCCTCAGGGACTTAGGCTTTTGTACTCCCCAAAGTGCCCTCCCATTACTGAAGTGAACTCACCAATGAAATGCTATGGGTGATACTAGAATTTAGAATTTTTCAGTAGTGATGGGAGTTAGACTGAACCTGGACATCACCAGACTCCCAACTGCTATTTGTTAGAACATGACATACAAGCAGCTGGGAAAGGACTCCCTGTATTGTTCCTCTCTTTCATCCTAGTTATAGCTTCCTTATGGGGGAAGTGGTGAGTGGATGATCAAGAGTGTAAGAACACTGCAGTTTTCTTACTTCTATGCTCACCTCTGGAAGAACATTGAAAGGGAGGCTATGGCAGGTATCTGTAATACACAAGACAAGATGTTTATATTACAGTATTGCTAATTCTCACAATTTTTAACCACAAGTCTCATGATATTTACAGTGAAATCCTGGCTCTAGATAAGTCCAAGGGAGTTTTGCCATTGACTACAGCGGAGTCAGGACTTTACCCTTTTTCACTTCTTAAGACCAGGACAGGGCAGTTGTACCTAGTGATTAGAGTAGACAGCCAGGAATCAAAACCAAGGATGAGAACCAGAATCAGAGGCCAGATGCCAGAGCCAAGGATGAGAGCCAGGGGAGTTAGAGTGAGACAAGGCAAGAACAAGATTGAACAAGCAGGCACTGGAGCTATCACAGCCAGGGACGAAAGCTTTGAGCAGCCAGCGTCTTGTTGCTGATATCCCTTCAGCTGGCCAGCTGGCTCAGTTGGAGCCTAGCTATGTTCACTAGACTGCCTGGGGATTAAGCTAGCAGGCAAGCAGGCTATGTGTGGGTCCTTATTCCTGGAACCCAGACTGCTGGAGTCATGTGAACACATGAGGATTTCAGCTTTTAAACAGTTCTTAAACTGTTGTCTATGCAGCACTTGCTGTTTAACTGCAGATAACTGGCTGGTCACAAGATACTGGCTTTCTCCATTGTTTACCACTGTTAAATTACAATAAATGATAAAAATATATTAACATTTTCCTAATATTACCTTTCCATGTAAACACGTTTTATAGTTGTTGCAGAGAGGCTATTAAGATATGGCAGTTGAGAAGCGAGTTCATCCACAAGACAACCTCCCTCTTATTTCTTGTGATATTGCCTAGAAGCCCGAGTCAAGATTAATATGTGGTCTATGCTATGAAAACCTTTACAAACTCCTACATTACTGTATACCAAATTATGCAATTGTACTTCTAACACAGAAGCTATAAACCAATTTCATAAGTGTACCTGTTATACACCAGTAGCTTCAAATGCAGAGAAGACTCTGAAAACAAAAACAAAAACTAGCGCAACAAAACATTGGAAGCTTTTACTATACAACCAGACTTTAGAATTCCTCCATGCACCTTCCAAACACCACCACTACTTCTTTTTTTTGGGGGGGGTGCGGGGGGACTGACGGGGGGACAACAGTCCAATGCTAATTGCAGTACTGCTTTTGCATCTTAAATTAGAAATAGCTCAGCTTTGGGATCCTCATGCCACTGCTGCTACCTATTTCAGATGTCTTTTTCCATTAACTTTAGAAGTAAGATACAATGGGCCTGATTCTCCATTGTCCTATAAATTATGTAGTCACTTATACTAGAGCAGAGTGAAGAATGGAGAATCAAACCAAATCTGTCCAATCAACTGCCAGTAAGAACGATGTTAAAAGTTCAAGAGTTTTAAAGAAACATCTTTAAATCTCCCTGTTTTAATGGAATGATGGTTAAAAAAGAAACCTCAAGACAAATATCTGTAAAGAATGTGCCCCAAAACGGATATAGGTAGCCATATAGACTGCAACAAAACATTCTACAGGAGTATTGGGTTCAATTCACTCCAGTTTCCACTCTAAGGCAGAATGCTCGCTCTTCTATTTTTTGCTTTCTTCCTTCAATTGCTCAATATTAAGGCTGAATTTGTGTGCCTCAACTGGATATACATGGTGAACGAGATTACATGAGCATAAAATAGTCTCCAAGTGTCAAAGGAGTCTTTCTTAAGCCCATATTTGTTTTTCATGCAGAAATATGGACTCGTGCCATAGTGAGTCTGGCTTTTGCTTATGGGCTCATCAACACAGGCATTTCTGAATCAAATTCTAGCAATGATGACCCATGCCTCAACGTATCATTTTCAGCATATTAGACAGCATGTCATTATCGGTGTTATATTCAATCAACAGATTTTTCTGGTCAAGATGAGCTTTGATGGCAGTCATTCTCCCACTCATTTACAATACTATGGCCCAGTATTTGAAAGGCAATTGTGTCAAAATTTTTAGTTCAAGTACTGCCAATGAGTAGACCCAATGTATTTCAGACATTTAAAATTAATTATCTAACAGTTTTTTTAGAACATTCTTCCTAAACTGTTTTCTTTCTCTTTGGCTCCTCATTTGAAGAATATTTTTAAATATGCATCATTGCCCACACATAAATTCATTTACGTATATTAATTTTTGCTCCACTTAGCAGAGTGGTCACTTAATTAAATGTCTTCAGTTGTTTTAATGAAAAGAAAAAATCATCGGCTTAAACAGACTGTTGTAACACTATACATTTAAACATACTATTTGTTGCCTTTATTTCAGTCCATTTGTAATGATATCAGGACATTTGTGGGAACAGATATTAAAAAGTAATATCCTTTTCTAAAGCCCAAAGACTGTTTAGCAGATTTTTAAATTGAAATCAAAATTATACAGATTTTTCATTCTGATAATTTTACCAATTCACTAATTCTTTAATCTTTACAGGTCATTGAACAGCTTCACATTAATGTGATGTAGTTAAGAACAAATTTTACAGTTTTTCCTCTTTTTTCTTTTTTTTGAAAAATGTTGCATATCATTTGCAAATTAGAAAGAACTTGTTCCATTTATGGTACATTTATTTAAAATAATCGAATGCATGAGAACTGGCTGAACACTGTGTGCAATGACGCTTTAAAACAAATTACCATTTATTTATAAGCAAGAAATAGACTTTTAAAAAGCACACAGACTGCATTTCATTATTAATGACATTCTCCATGCAAAACTGATCTTTTTCAATAAGAAGATACAGAAATAGGAAAATATCCAAAGAAAGAAATGGGAAGAGAGACTATCTTGGGAACATTCATGTTTTGCCTACATGGAAACTTACAAAATACAAACAAAAATTGCCTGCACCTCACATATATGCACAAAGAAGTTGAATGTCAGTTTCTCTTCATCTAAAAGCCAGTCTCCGACCAGCAGATCTGAGGAACAGTATTTGAAAAGGAAGTCAGATTATAGAGCACAAGGACGTAAAACTTATTTTTTCCCCAGTCTGCACAATGTATTCCAAATACACCACTCATGTCAGTAGCCTGAAAGAATTAATATTTCTAAATTACTGTGGACTATAATTTCATACTGTGGAAACACTGGAAAGGTAATTACTTTGGTTCAAGTATGTTAAATTACAATTATTCCTTACCACATGCTACTGAAATGAATAGTGTTTATCTTTCTAAGTGGTATGTTAACCACTTAGAGCTTCTGCGGCCATGTTCTACTCTTAGATAAATGTGCACACATCATACACTGAATTCAATGAGACTTGCATGCAGATAATAGGCCCCCTGCAATCCAGTTTTATACACCCACAAAAAATGACTTGCCTAAAATTAAAGCCACATCCAGTTTTTAGCTGGAGATATCCTACTCTGTTCATCCAGGCTCTCTAGATTCATTTGAAAAAGTCTGCAAACTCTATATCTTTCTCCCTTTAAAAATCAAATGAAAAGGAAGCCTCAAAGGTGACCCTCTGTTTGTATTTGTTATAATGGGTTATCTTATTTGAGAGGACAAGCCGTCAGGAATAGAGATATTTTGTAAGGCCAGGAGGTTAAAACATAAAATAAGATATTTAAGCTGTCTGTTTTTCCCCCTGTGCTTGTTTCTCCAACTTTAAGTAGATTGTTCTGAGTTTTGCAAATTTACTGGAGGATATATGCTCTTGGTTTATTTTTTAAACAAAGAGAATTTAACTTCCACAGCAATTTTTCATGCCCTCATACCTTTATTTTAAATGTTGCACATTTGTTGATCTGGACTGCAGCAAAAGTGAAGAATTGGGTAAAACTTAAACACATTTTCTTCCAAGTCAGTTTAAAAACCATGCAGAAAATACTTTATGTTCAAAGAAATGTGAATCATTTTGAAACATCTTAACATTTAGGCATACTGTAAGTGTGCTTGATAATACTGGAAAGGATCTCCTAAGCACTGAAAGAGATGACTTACATAAAACCTAGAACTAGCGTTACTAATTATATCATTGCTAACAGGCATCAATATCAATGCTTGATAGCAAATTCAGATCTGACCAAGAATATGCCAGCTATTTTGAAATACTCATTAGTGAACTTCAGTTCAAGAGGTGCTTATTAAATGCCAGAACTAACTCCTGTTCTCTCACTGAATCAACTCTGCATTCCTGAACTGCTAACACTGAAAGTTTCTTTGTAGTTACCAGCTATTGTAACTGATGAGGTTCAAGTTCTCGCTCTCTTTTAAAGCTTAATTACAAAAGTTCTTAGCAGAGAAGTGTGCTTGTTACAGCTCATGATTAGACAGTAATGCTGTATTCCTGGAGTCTATTCCCAATAACTCATTGTATGACTATGTCTCCCAACTGTCCGGATCGATGGCTGCTGCACTTTTTAAAGCCAGTCTTGGGAAGTGATAGTTAGATTATCCTCCTCTTGATTTTCTTTTATTTTGAGAGGGGAGGGGAGGTCTCCAATGGTAGGGGTTGCTGTGGTGGGCAGGAGCAAGGCTGTTAGATTTCATAGTCCCTTCTCTCTGGTCTCACTGCCTTACGTTCACTGGTATAACGAGTGCAGAATGGGGCAAAAAGCAACAGAAGTAGAGAGGGCAATCAATTAATGACACCCACCCAGCCAATGACAACATCAAACCTCTGACTGTCAGCTTATTGCTATAGTGACAGGGTGCTCTGACTCCAGTTCTCATCTTTCTCAGGACTTTAGGAAAGAGAGGTTATGAAAGCAATGTTCTCCCATCACCACTGGTGGGGAACAGACAAGAAGGAGAGAAATATGGGGTAACACATTGGGAAGAGAAAGGAATGGTGGAAAACAACAAGAAGAGAAATGGAGGCTGAGATAGAAAGAGGGCAAGGTAACAGAGAGGGTACGATTAGCCTCCTTTCCCATTTCCTTTCCCTTTAATGGGATTAGGCACTTCTTGCACACTCTTGAATGAAAGACTTCAGAAGGCTCACACTGCAACCAACTGCCAGCCCCTCCAAGGAAGGGTGAGAAAATGATTGTTGTGCCTTCTCCTTACAGGCTGGTCTAGGGAGGAAGCATACAACTTCCTGTCAGAGGTTGGAAGATCAGCCACACTCACTTGTCCGCCAGAAGACATTGTGCTTCCTCAGATTCAATGGCTCCAGGAGTTCCCAGTGCTCCACCAGACCACTCCCTGTTATGGGAGGTGTGAGTTAATGTTCTCCTATTATTCTGAGGTGGTTCCTCCACTTGTCTTGCCAGTCCATCTTCTAGTGCAGGATTTTAACGTTTTCCTTCACTATCTATATAAGGCAAACACAATTCACAATTGACCTTCAACCTGATTTAAGCAGAGATGTGGCCAAAATGGGATCTAACATGTATTGTCCCCATCCACACTGTCTGACTAGAGCATGTTATATCCTGATTTGGCTACAACTGGGTTGAAATCATGTTTAAGAAGCTTTTTAAAGCATGGTTTGACCCATTGAGACAACTCCTAAGTGCTCGATTTCCTATAGACAGGGCCTTAGTATTGCTGTACTTCACATAATGTAATAAGAAATAGTAAGTAATTATTTATATAATATCAAAATATGTTTTAAATACAGTAAAAAGTCATCCAGGAGACAGACGGAACTTACAGGGTCCATCTAATTTAACCCCCATTCACCACATTCCCCACTTTCACTGACAGACTCTATCCCTCTATCAATACATGCACCTCCAACACATACATTAATGCAATGCACACATCAGATTCCTAATATCTATATTATAATGCAAAGCTTCAACTCTGACCACACCAGCATAGTTATATACAAGCTATACCCAATTACATATCAGTAACATATTGGGCCATATAATGCTGTTCCCAGAAGTACATTATGAAAAGACATACCTTGGCACATTGTTTAGTTAATTTTAAGTTTTAAGCATAGAAATACTTTGTACTTCACAAAAAAATTAAACATCTGCTGAGCTATTTTTAAACTGTCAGGTGAGAAGAACACAGTTGTATATACAAAAGCAGAACTCTCGCTCAGGGAAGTAAAGATAAGAAATGGGTTCAGGAAAGCTTTATATTGACAAGAATATGTGTATTACTGAGACTTTTACCCTAATGCAGTGGAGTAATTTCTTTGGTGGGGTGATAACATGCATATATAAAAGTAAGAAGTTAGAACTCTTATGAATAGAATGGAGAGAGTAAAAATTAAAATGAAAAGTGTCCCTCTGCTTCAAAATTGTTGGAAGAAGACATGGTTCTAGCTATTCATAAGGAAATTAGAAAGAAAGACTAGATTGTAAGGTTCTTTAAAACAGAAGAATATTCTTTTAAACACAAGGAAATTCTTTGTGGATGGGTGTGAACTGCTGGAGGAATGTTCACAAGTAACCAAGGATAGCAATGTCTCTCGGGAATTTTAGGTTCTTGTTCAACCAAAGTAATATTAACCATCAGTCTCTCACCACATTATGTTCATGTAGTTCAGCTATCTGTAAAATCTATATAAACTCACAAACATGCATAACACAACACAATTAAATAAAACATCATAAACAGGATGACTTATGTCTCCACACTCTCTCTCTCTCAGCTTCTCATCAGCAAACTATACTTTCTCACAGTCATTAGCATAGCTCAGCCCCTTTTAAAGCTTTGAATTTAACTAAATTCAACCACACCGGAAATCATCAGCTTAGAAAGTAATTCTCATCTAGGTATCTGAAAACCCTGCTGGAAGTTATCCCCTCAAAAAACCTACGCTCTCACCCAGCTCAACTGGGCCTCCAGCTAAGGACACCATTGGGCGGGAGGGGCAGCAATACTGTGGGACATCCTCCAATAGACACCTTGATTGATCAGTCCCTTCGGCCTTCATGTAGATTGCACCAATCACAACATATCTTCCATGTATCTCTTATCCTAGCCTTCCTTCTCCATGTGTGGCCATGTATTTTCATGATGAAATCTTCCCATCTCTTTGGAGGTCAACAATGATTGTTTCAGTTCCCGAGGGTACAACTTGGTGAAAGCTGCAGTCCATCGATTGTCAGTGAGCCTTAGTATATGCCCAGCCCATTGCATTTTACTGTACTTGCTTTCAGCGACATCCTGCACTCCCCTCTTCTGTCTGATCACTTCACTGGGAACTCAGTCATGAACTGAAATCCCAGAATTCTTCTTTCTGTTGCCCTCTCTGTGACAGACAGTCGCTGCTCCTCTATCTTCATCAGTGTCCATGTTTTGCAACCATACAACATTGCCAGAAGCAATGTTGAGTTTAAGAGGTTGGCGCGTGTTGCTAGATTGATTTTTCCTTGGAGGACATCTCTGATAGAATTGAATGTGTGCCAACCAGCTTTCTTTCTTTGCAAGAGTTCACCTTCCTGATTGTGGCACATGTTAATTTCTTGGCCCAAACAGACCTATTGCTCTATGACTTCTGTTTTTTTCTCCTTTGACTGTTATTTGGGCTTTTGGCAAGGCATCACACCACATAAATGTTGTTTTGGAGCGGTTCATTTTCAGTCCAACTTGGCTGCTTTTTGTGTTGAGTTCTAGCAGCATTTTCTGTAGTTGATAGTATTTTCAGCAATCAAAACAATATCGTCCATGGATCTGAGGTGGTTTAACTGCTCTACATTGATGTTAATTCCACCCTTCCAATTCATCCATCTCATTAATATTTCAAGGCAGGCTGTGAAGAGTTTCAGTGTCTCCTTGTTTCACTCAAATGGAGTGGTCAAACAGAGTTATATCTGTAGTGCACTAAGAATTTGCGTCCTTTAGTAGTTTGATGTAGTTTCTGTCGATGCCCTCCTCTGCAAGAGCTTTCAAGACGGCATTGATCTCTATGCTGTCAAATGCTTTTTCATAATCGATGAAGGCAATGCATAAAGGGAATTTATATGCCCTTGAGCATTCCAATAGCTGGTTTAAAGTGAAAATATGGTCCATTGTGCTGAAATTCTTTCAAAAACCTGCCTGCTGTCTGTGAGAGTCGGTTTGTTATTATTTTGAACAGATTGTAGACGTGCAAGAGCAGGCATATTGGACAATAGTTCTTTCAGATCTTCACAATCACCCTTCTTGTACAGCAAAGTGGTGTTGGACTCCTTCCAGCTAGATAGACACCTAATAACCTGAAACCCCCATCTTAATCTTACAAAACCATATGAAGACTTTATTCATGGAAATAAACTTCATTACTAGAAAAGCAGATACACCAACAGAAAGAAATGATGGCGTTTAAGAAGCTAAGTGGAGAAAAGAAAAGATCTGAGCCCCATTGTGGGACTATATACACATCATTCCAAACTGGGGCCAACCTCAGATCCTGAAAGCAAGAGCTGTGGACTAAACAGAGACTAATTGCAGCAGACTGCATATAGCACTCTGGGCTCTAGGTAATCTTTGTAATATTTTACTGCATGCACTGCTTAACTTCATCCATTCAGGTCCAGGGGGGTTTAATTGTCTCATTTCAGACAGTATTTTTCCACTCCTTTGAACTTCCCAGCCACTTCTTGTCTGAATAAGTACATCTCCACTTGTAAGCAAATTATGTCTTTGATGAGCTCTGTAAGTTCAGGGCATGATTCCATACATGCATCTGCAGAATGAGAGCATCCATGCTGCTGCCAGTTCTCTGTTCTTTAGCCTGGAGTTTCTCTTCCTGGCAGATTTTTGGTTTTGCTGGTGTTCCTCAGCATCTTAAAGAATTATGAGGTTTTCTCCTTGGTTATGAGTAGTGTTTGGTCTAGGAAGATTGGGAGGGGAGGTGCAATTTTAGACCAGCTATGACAAAAACGATTCTCTTAAACTACCATCTCATTCACAGAACTAACAGTCAGAACAGGAATTACAAATTTGCTCTTTTCAACTCACAGGAAAATAGGAAGTTCCACACTATCTCTCCCCACATTGGCAACATGATATCAGTTGCTATAAAAAAGCCTAAATTCGATTGTATTGTACTCTGTCCTCCTGAATACTAGCACCTTCTGGAGTACAGTCCCAGAAAATCCATTACAAACTGCATAGTTATTCTTCAAACTTATGTTTCTATGATATCATGTGCCAGTAGCTAATTTTTCCTAGTTTAGACAAAACTAAGCATACATAGAGTGAAAGGACTGTCTGGAAAAGAGTTATGTAGCATTCTTACTCCAAAACGGCCATGTTTTATCTCAATGGCTTGATCTCTCTTTCCTATGCTCTCTGGATTCAGCTACAGACCTCCTAGCCATCTGATGTCCATTTCTTATCTCAGCTATAAGTGTCACAGGTAGACCATCTGCTGGAATAATGGCCTCAAAGCACTGAGTGATCTTGCCTGTACCTTGTCAAGAGATAGGTCAGAAGCAATAAATGCTGTTTGGCTTCAATGTATGTTTGTTTCACGAGCAGGGCTGCTGACTCTTGAGCTCTTGCATACTACTGAATCCTAGACCAGAGTGTCCTGGTGGAGTCCACCACAATGGTTGATCGAGAAGACTCTAGGCAAGATTGCAGCTGCAAGTTGGGATAGGGGGAATAGGGTGGAGGCTGGAATGAGCAATTGAACCCCACTGAGACACCACATAAGAAGAGTTGTTTCTTCACTCACAGGAGCTTATATCAAGGGAAATATTTTAATTCTGAATGCATTGAGAACTCATGATAAAGAAAACTTGCTCCCATCAATGATCCTAGATACCTGTGCAGAATGTAAACGGGGGACAAGGACTCATTGGGAGAAAATTGGCTGACATGGGGGAGTGATTGTAGCCTCATATAAGAAGAAATAAGAAGTTCAGTGCAGCATAGGGGAAAGAAAATGAAAGAAGAGCAAGATCTTGAAAGAAGCAAGATAGCAGGAGGAGTGTCTCTAAACAGCTGAAGAAGCTGAAAAGGGAACAAATGCAGTGAGAGTAAATCCAGAATGCTGAAACTGAGAGGAAACTGGAGTGACAACACAGGAAACAGATGGCTGAAGGGGTAGAAGGTGGTGTCAGAGTAGGCCTCCACAGTGTGTGGGAGACGAGGCAATAGTTTATAACTGGGAAGCATAGCACAGGGATGATCAGAATACAATAGAATATATCTATCAGTTTGTATATTAAGACCAGAGATCATATTAAGCTAAGAGAGACAATGATAGCAGATGGTGGGAACAGAGAGAGAGGATGAGAGTAACATGAATAAGATAATATAATTAAATGGCAGTGGAAAAGCTGAGAAAAAGGAGTGGATGGAATACAGTAGCCAGGAGAACATCAACCCTACACATTGTTAAATGCAGTTCAGAAAGTAATGGAGGTATAGTGAGAAAGAGAGAAGAATAAAATAATATTTGAGTAGCTGAAATAATATGAACAGAGGACTGGAGTGCCAGAGGAGATAGAATAAGATTAGTAGTGAGGAAGCTGATAGACCTGAAAAGAAACTGAACTTTCACTTTCCCCTGCTCGCCTACCAAAAAGGACAAAATCAAACATGTAATAAGAACCTTAAACATTCTGGGTCCACATATGCTTTTCTGAATGGGTTTAAAATTCCACAAAATGCAAACTTACTATCCCTTGTTCACATTATATAATATGATAAAAAATTAAAACTATTTATGCTGGCTTCACCTAACCTCCAGTGTTACCTTGAATGAAGGACTTTTACAGCATATGACTAGCATATATGATGCAAAAAAATACATTAGTTTTCAGACTAGATCTCCATTTCAAAATTTGAAAAATACTAAAATATTCTGGAATTGAAGAGATAGACATTAGCAGATATATATTAATATTAAAACTGATACACAATAGTGAATATAAAATTCTTGAATTAACTCTAGATTTAAGCATGCTTTGGTTCAAGGATGAAAACTATGTATTTGGATCATGAGGGCAAAGAAGTTTTTAAATTCTACAAGAAATAAAGTGAACATTGCAATTTTGATGTGTTTTTTTTTCAATAGAATATAGTCATCGTTTTAAGTAACTTTGTTTATTCAGTTAGAAATAATCAGGGTTTCTTCTATAGCATTCATGTCTTCTGATTTGGAAAAATCATAACACTTTGGTAGATTCTATAGTTAACCAAAAAACACACATTTATTGATCCTCCCTTTATTCTCTACAGCTCTTCCTTTTTGCAGTGTTTTGAGTCTACTTGAAAATATGTTTCCAGTCATTACCATTAAAAGCTGTAAACTCTACTTTCCAGGACATACACTAGTGGATTTTTTTGTAAAGAAAAGCACTGGAAATATTCCATATCCCTTCTGAAGAACTTATGTGCTTCTGCTTCACTTCCCAATCTAACCTAACATGTAGATATGTCCTATTTTAGCCGTTGACAGCTCTACCATACATAAGAAATAACGATCGTACATGACACTTGCATTTATTTTAAAATAAACTTAAGACATTAGTAAAACCTAATTTCTACAAAAGCTTTTAGGGATCAATTCATAATAATTTTTGACGGGGCACCAAGGATGGGATCTAGACATCTTTTAACAAGGGGTTGCAGATACCAACCCGATTTCTCAAGAGCCCAAACCAGATGTATTAACTCAAATGGAACAAGCAAGAAAGATGCTTTCCCTGTCCCAATGAGCCTATTATCATGAGAGTCTGTGAATATTATGTGTTCAACATTCTATAGGAAAGAATGAACAGGAAAAGCTTTCAAAATGAAATCAACTGTAAATACATACTATTTTTGAACTTCAGATGCAACTTCCCATGAAAGCTGGGCTTTTAAAAAGCTAGAGAATGAACAACAACCTTTTAAATAATGAATTCAGTACAATAATTAATTTGCAGTTTATTCTTTTAATACGTCAGTAATAATAGATCATAAGTCACAGTACTTATTAAATAAGAGACTTTTTCACCATACTTCAAATTGTACTTTTGTTAACATTAAAAGTTACATTTCTGAATCCTGTTTGCTGTAAAATTTACACTGTAGGCTGTCTTCCCAAATCTCATGATTTTGTCATAAGTCTCACAATATTTGGTGTCAGTGTTAAAGCCTCAGCTGCTAGAATAAAAAAAATTGCACGCGAATCTCAGCTTCATTATTTTTTTAGGTAAGTTTCTAGTCTTCACTGTTATAGAGAAAGTCTTGGAAAAAACTGACCAGAATGCATGCTAAAGCCTTACCTACATGGGTAAAATGACCAGAATATCTACTGCAGAATACACTATTATGCAATAGCTCTCCGTGTGGGCTATTCTGGAATAAAAGGAACTATTCAAGAATAATTTGGTGTAATAATTATTGTGCAGTAGCTATTCCAGTCAATTTCCCCATGTGGACTAGGCCTAAAGGTTTAACGAGAAGGTAAATTTTAAAAAAAGATTTTATGCCAATCCCATGATTTTTAAGACAACTTTGTGATTTTGGGGGCCTAATTCACTATTTTTGAATGGTTGGGGTTGTCCATTTTGTACAGGTATATTATTGGGAATATTTTATAATTTTGAATTCTTTGCATTGGATTTAGGAACAGTTTTGAGCCACTGTACTGATATATCCAGTTTAACAGAAAATCCAAATATATATTAGAAGAAATATTTTCTATTACCTTGGAATAATCCAACAGTTCTTAATGAGGCAAAATATCCACTAGGTCAAGTTTTTCCTCCCAATTATAATAGTGTAAATTTGGAATAAGTGGACAATGGAATTATGCCAGATTTGAAGAAGACTACAGTAAACTCAGTGGAGTTATTTCATATGTACATAGTTATTTGACCATATATATAGAACAGAACATTACAGAAACAAAACAAACAGTGGTTTAT
Organism: Gopherus flavomarginatus; assembly: GCF_025201925.1. Lineage (NCBI taxonomy): Eukaryota > Metazoa > Chordata > Testudines > Testudinidae > Gopherus > Gopherus flavomarginatus. The sequence goes on from NC_066621.1 coordinate 56,764,250, forward strand.
TTTCCTTGGCAACATTCACTGTACACAGTAAAATTAAAAGGAGGCCAATAAATTATTCTTACTGAAAATTTTGAAAAATCATTGTAAAACAAAAACATTTTAAGCAATTTTATTAAGGTTTCTGAATTATAGTTGATGTGTTCAGGTCGATAAGGACTATGATGTACCAGTATGTTACACAGAGAAATTCTGATGGCTTTCAGTTTATACTGAACACATTTTAATTTGTTTTTTGCATATGAGAAGGGTTAATTCTGTGGTGGACAATGTTTTTGATTCCATACTAGTGGATGCCCAATAAAACACTAAAGATTGTTTAGATTATTAACAAAAAGGTAATACACATACAGTTCCTATTTTATAATATAAATAAAAATAATTGTATACATTTGTAAGAGAAAAATTGAGATATAAATCTTAGGTCTTGATTTGGATTTCGAAAACTGGTTTGGATCAAACACAAAAGCTCTAAATATTCACCTATAAACGTGTACTGATTATTCTATATATTTATTTACAATAAATGTGTTTTTGTCAGGTCAGGTTTTTGTTTTTAAGGAAGTTTGCCAGTGAAGATCATTAAACATACTTAAACTATTTGTGGAATCGCTGCAGTGAAAATGTGAACTGTCTTCAGGCCAATTTTTCATCAAAATTTGAGCCAAGTTTGCTCAGTTCACGAACTTTTCATTGAAGCTAGGACAAGTTTAGAGTGAACTCAAACTGATTTATGATGTTAGGTTGAAAATCAGGGTATCTTGATATCATCACAAAGTTTTACAATAATGTAATGCAATTATATGAATCATTTCGGGGGGACTGTGGGGTGAGGGGTTAAAAACACAAAGCATAACCAAGCTTTGGAACTCAATGAAGCCATGAACTAAGTGGGGCTTAGAAGGTTTAGATATTTATAGGGGTAATGTGAACATCCATAGTTACAACTAGTTAAGAGGGAAAAAACAAAGATATAAAACCTCATCCTTAGCACACAAAACAGCCATTAACCACCTGGGGTTAGAAAGACTCTTCTACTATGGGCACATTATTCCAAAAAGATACTGGAACTTTCTCTGAACATCTCGTACTTGCCAGTATCTGAGACAGGATACTAACTAGATGGACCAGTGATCTTTAACTTAAGAAGTGTGACTAATTAGTCATGAGTCTTTCATCACACTGGTCACTTTTTCCTGTATGTTGTATCCCTTTCCCTACTCTTTATTTTACAGGCAATCATGGTCTTCCATTGTGTTGAAATGTGCTTAGCCAACTCTGGGCACTACAACAATAGAAATACTAATAATAAATCCTCCCTTAACATTTTGGGGCTAGCTTGCAAAAGTTTTTCACTCCTTCTCATCCCAGTGTATACAACCGATGTCTGCTATGATCACACCAATATGCACAGGGCTAACCATTAAGGGAAAGACTATTAAGACCATTATTTTGGATACCCCAAATTTATAAAAATCATTTTATATAAAAAGATGTGGTGGATGTAGGATTCAGGAATCACTCGGACATTCAGCATAAGTTCCCACTGCCCCAGAGTTACACAGTATGAGCTTCTGTTACATAACATGGGCCCCTTAAAGGTACAGTTCCCTACAGTGGAAGGGGCTAAGAATTTTTAGGCCAGCACCAGCCTCCTGCAGCAGGAAAAGACAAGCCCAGCTCTTCAGTTGCCATATTTATAAGAACCTGGTCACCACAAAAGTCTTTGTCAGTTGGAGAGTTGTGTGTGCATTTTAGTGAGTATTAGCATTTATGTAGAGTCAAACTGGGGACCGTTCTATGCACTGGGTCAAGGGGAGAAGGGGAGTAAATCTCCCCCTTCCTTCCTTAAACTACTGCACTAGACCACCACTTCTTGCACGCAGGGGGAAGCAGGCTCTAAAAAGACACTGTGTTCCTGTCCCCAGTGTGCACAAGTGGGCAGGAAGGAACCTGAGTCAAATTCCGCACCCTCCCCACCTCCAACACACTCTGTGGCACAGCTGCCCATCAAGTTGGGGTGCATATGCTACAACAGGTAGAGACACTTGCTGATAACTCCCTCTCCAGAGCAGCAGGGAGACAAGGAAGGAGATTCTGACTTTGGGGGTAAGCCTATGCTGCAGGTGAGTCAGAGCCTCTCAGCATGAGCAGACACACTCATGCTAAGGGGGCTCAAGCTAGTATGCTAAAAATAGCAACAGACACATTGTGGCTGGGGCAGCAGCTCAAGTTCTCAAGTACACCCGACCCCAGTGTCCAAGGTTGGATGGCTAGCCCTGGGTCTCCACAGGAGCCACAATGTCCACACTGTTATTTGTTATTCACTAGCTCTTGTCCTACTAGCTCGAGTCTCTCTGCCCAGGGAGGGACAATCACTTCTAGCTGGAGTAGCGGGATACCCTGGGAGACTAAATTTTTTTCTCACAGGCTGCTCTGGGGATGGCATGACAACATATTTCCCTTTTCTATGAGATCACTGTAGCCCAATAACATTTTGCAATTGTTACATAATTAACCATTACTGTAAGGCAGAAATGCTAAGTGATTTGACTAAGGCGCCTGATGAAGCTGATGTTAGAGTTGGGTTTAGAATATCAAGTCCTTTATTCTCAGTCCCAGGCCTATTTCACTATACCATGCTCTGCTCATGTTATGTACCTGCCCCTCCTTGAGGCCAAAGGTTATAATCTCTGCTCATCAGATGAACCAGATCAGTTTCAGATAGCCAGCTGCTGGACTGGCAGGCACTTGCAGCAACTATAGCAACATAGCTGTGATTGATCTTAGAGTATTCCCAAGAATTGAGCCCTGTTCTCTGTGGGTTGCATGGACTCCAATAAGCAGCCAAGTCTTGTGACTGCAGAAGACCGAAAGATCCAGAATAACTTGTGATGTGTTGGGAAAAAGATCACATCCAACCCTTCAGTCTCAGTTATCAGTTTACATTTTCAAAACTACCTTCACAAGGAAATAGAAAGTAATTGAGCTAGAATAGCTCTTTCCTTGTGAAAATAGCTTTGAAAATGTAAACATGAAAGCATTAGATTAGCTCTACATTTCTAGGTGCATGACCAAAGCCCAGCTCCAGATAAAAGTATTCACAATTAATTTTTCTCACTACTATAAAATATGTACTGCAGTATTTAGAAACAACATGAGTAAGAGACAGTAAGTTTGCAGCACACCCAGCATATTGTTTGAATGGCACTTCGTATGGTTTGAAACAGTATCTACAGAAAACCACTCGCAGCTTTCTCTAGAATGCTAGCTGGTTTTAAGAAACTGCATGCACAGTTCAGTGGTATGAGATCCAGGTTCACAGACTACTGCTGTAGTTGAATTGTTTGAAAAGACATATGGCATCCCAAGTGTAACAGATAGTTGAATCTCAAGGGGGAACCATTGTTCATTCATCTGGACCAAGTGACATTCTTTATGCAAGAATAATTCCTGATTAAAGGGTGAGTTTTAATGGAAACTAATTAGGCAACCTCTTTAGCCTGGGCATAATGATCAAATGAGCTGTCACACAGTACCTGATACAATGATCTCACTTAGTACAAGATTTTATTCCTTAGCAATTACACTCCCACATTGCACTGCATGTGTTTATTGCCTGGAGCACACATGTCAAATTAAAGAGCAGCTTATGCACCTGATATTTAATTATTGCCTAGCACTACAGACAACCGGGAAATGTCAAAGCGAGCAGTCCTACATAGTAGCAACTAAAACTGATATCTTCTTTGGAAAAGAAAAAATAGAGATAAAATATGTATGGATGATTCAGTTGTCTTACAATTCACAGTTACAAAATATGGCCTCCCAAACCTTAAATAATTTACCGTTGTGCTGAATTCAGAGAATTCTGTCACGGCAGAAGAGTATGTGAAACGGGTTCAGTGGCTCCCATGATTATTTATTAAATGCATCCTTACATGATTAAAGTGTTTACAAAATCTGGTCAAATCTGAGCTGTTGTGGCTGTTTTATACTAAACTGAAATGAGAAAGCAACCACTAACATACAGGTATGGACTAATACACAGGTGTTAAAAGAAATATTCACTTGCTAGCAAAGGAGTTGGACAACACTTATGCCAGTGTTATTTTAACTAAAGATAATTTTAATTGGAAACTTTTCTAAATTCTTTCATAGTCAAATCACTTCCCTAATCCTAGTTATAATAAGGCTGAAATGAAAATGTAGCAGTACTAAGAAAAAAATATATAAGAAAAGTGTCTCCAGAAAACTGACACACACTAAACAGAAAAGAAAGTTTTATGGTCATGTTGAAGGTGCTGACATTAAGGTGAGAAAAAAAAAGTCATACAACTATGAGTTTTGACTGCAATTTGTAATAAAGAAAAAATGTGCATAGTATGAAAAAGTTGTCTTAGTCCTTGATCTGTAACAGAACGCACAAATACAGATCGGATGGTGTCCCGTGGCTAAGAAAGTTGTGTGTGTGTATCTTGGACCATTCTACTCCAAATAAAGGAATCTAATTACCCGTAATCTTAATTGCACAGTCTAATACTAAAAAGGCTTAATAAGAGTGCTTTTGTATTTACAAAACTGCACAGCTTGTGAAAGAACCCTCAAAACATTTGGCAGGAATCCCAGCCGAGGTATGACTGACTGGAACCTCTAATGACTACAACATGTAAACAAGTGTTTTGTTTCGACTGATAATCATTAACTTCCAGTGTCAGACTTATCCCACAAGGTTTTGCTCACTGCTTCACCAGACTGCTTTACAAAGGCATCTGGTGCTAAGGGAAAGGGAAAGGGGAAAATATTGCAGAGTGCTATACAGTGTTGTCACTCTTAAACTAAAGTGGCAGTAGGCAAATGAAAGGGTCATGAGGTAAATGATTCTAACAAGGAGCAAGCTGCTGTGATAATTCCCACTATTCTTTGATAGGCCCTCTTACTGAGTTATTTAGGCAGTGACATAATGTGCTAGACCTCCTGGTTATTTTATTTCTTAATGAAGAAAGGTAATTTGACACTGAACCTCCAGGATTATTGTTGCACACCTTGGTATTTTTCAAAATTAAATTTGTTTAAAAAGCAATTTTTCTCTCTTTAAGTGCAGCAGTACTGGAATAGTCTGAAGGAGGAATGGTAAAGCCCCTGAACTCTGGTTTTAAAAAAAGAAAAGCTATAGTAGGTTGATAGGACAAATTTGATATCATAAATACAGATTCAGAAGCCAAAAGTTACATGTGAGTCATGGATTATCTCAGCTTTAAAATAAACATTGCAACAACAGTTTTAAAAGTGCATTACAGGTGGCCAGAGTTTCAGCTACTGTAAAATGATATAGTGCCAAATAAATCAACAGCGATATGTTGGTTTACAGCAGCTGAGGATCTGGCCCATACATTTTTGAATTTATTCTCCCATTCAGTAGTTACTGTTTAAACTTTTTTGTATAGAACACTGAATGTTTCATAATAAATTATGTATGATATTAAATACATCTTATTGTGACAAGTAGAATATAAGGTGATGTGAAGTAGCCACACTTACACTTTCCTGATCATGTTTTGGGGGGGTTTTGCACTAAAGATACTGAAGTACAGCAACTACGTTATTATTAAAACATGCAATAGCTGATAATTTTCCTTCATAGATTTCAAGGCCAGAAGGGACCACTGGGATTACCATTTGATTGCCTGTATGACACAGCCATAGAACTCCCCCAGAATATTTCCTAGAGCAGATCTTTCAGAAAAACATCCAAACTTGATTTAAAAATTGTCAGTGATGGACAATCCACCATGACCTTTGGTAAATTGTTCCAATGGTAAATTATTCTCACTGTTCAAAATTTACACCTCATTTCTAATCTGAATTTGCCTAACTTCAACTTCAAACCATTGGATTGTGTTATATCTTTCTCTGAGCCTATTATTAAATACTTTCTCCCCATATAGTTTCTTATAGAATGTAATCAGGCATACCTTTACCCTTCTCTTGGTTAAGCTAAACAGATTTAGCTCCTTGAGCCTACCACCATAAGGCATGTTTTCTAGTTCTTTAATCATTCTTGTGGCTCTTCTCTGAATCCTCCCCAATTTTTTAAAATCCTTCCTGAAATATGGACACCAGAACTGGACACAGCAGTCCCTCAGGAGTCACACCAATTCCCAGCACATAGGTAAAAAGCCACTCTTCTACTTCTTGAGATTAAGATCATATTAGTCCTTTTGGCCACAGCGTCACTCTGGGAGCTCTTGTTCAGATGATCATCCTCCATTACTGCCAAATCTTTAGGCTGTGCTCAGACTGTTTAGTAAATTAGCAGAAATAGATTGCAGGTCAGCAGCTCTTTAAGCTACCAGTTATCCGTTCATAAGTAAGGGTCAGTTGTAAACTCCATTTAACTATTAATGCCACTAAGAGTTAGTTTCAAAAGTTTAAATTTATTCCATGTCCTAGTAAGATCTTGCCTGCATAACAAGAATTTTGATATAAGTTACTAAATCAGTGTGAGGAGTTTCAAGCATAGATCTCACTACTCCGCAAAGGGACTTATGCATACAGCTCTCAAACTCTTTGATATATAAGCCCACAAAGCCAGGTAGGGACTGTGGATCAATCTGTTAAATTTATTAAAACACTGACATAGCAAGTCTGCAGTTGTTCAATTTTCATTTTAACTGCTGCCGCACAAGATAATGTGCCCTCATAACTATGTTTTATATAAAAGCACATTATGCCTTTACACAGCACACATAAATGGCTAGTGATTATTAAGAATGTTAAGATGTCAGTAGAATCAAACCAGCATAACGATGTACATTTAAACACCATAAATGCTGCAAATGACTACTGCATTTTTTTTTAAGGTGAGCCTCTAAAAATGGCACAACAAATAAAGGCAAAAATATATATTAAGAAAAACAGAACTTCAGAAAAAAGTCTACCAAATTTAACTTCACAAAAAGCATCACATACAAGAACCTAAGCTCATCACTGGTGATGTTAATTATTAGAATTAGAATTAAGACACTTTATGAGCACTTCGTATTTCTGCTTGAAAATTATACTCACTTTTTTAAAAAACGTTCTTAAATTTGAATTAAAGACTTGTTTTCTTGCAGTTCCTGGATTTCAATGTTTAGGAGTGTTTTTGTAAAACATTCCAAGAGTAAAACTTGGGACAGCCAGAAATGCACATGTGCCACTGATTTATGTACTGCAAAAAAGTTCACTTTTTAGTGAAAGGTTAGTCAAGAAAAAGAAAGTCTAGACAGAGAAATTACAATTTAAATTATTACAAACATTTTAGAAGCTTTTCACCTCAAAGTGGGAAACAGTGCATAGTCTTAGATGTAAAATTGGTCTTGCTCTGCTGCAATCAGATGAAAAGGAACAAGATAAAATGTATGGATAAGAAAGGAATCACATTGTTTGTGGTGTGGTTGTTTATTCTCTCCTGCCTTCCAATTCAGTTCTTGCATCTTTTAAATTCTTCAGTTCATTTGACATGAAGTTTCTTGTCAGCTAGAACTTTTAAAAGATAAAAAAACCTGATTTTATTTAAAAGTTTTCTGTCTAAGAGAAGGATAATGAAAAAAACCCTGTATAATATAAAATATTAAATTGAATTTGTCAGCTACTGTTTTGTGCCAAGCAACCCAGGAGCTATATGAGCCCATGTAAGTTAGACAATTTTTTTTTAAACCTATTCAGTTGTGTGCCACAGACCATATTTTATTTGCAACCATTTCATACATTAATATATGGTGTTTAGAGTGAGTTTCAGTTCATATTAACTGTTTTATTAGAAAATTGTAAATTATAAACAAATCACATGATAGTTTGTTTACCTCATTTTAATATAAATGATAATAGGAAAAGATGTGTGTGATATGTATTTGTGTGTACACACATACACACAGAGAAAAGGCATTGTGATATTCCCTTCTGAAGATTAAATGCTTTTCTCAGACTCTCATACCCCCTGAATTCCTAGTCAGTGATTTTTTTTTACTTTTTATTCAAAGCTAATGCAATTTTATTTTATAAAAAATATGTTTAAGGGCATCCTTTACTTACTTTTCTGTTACTATAAACCAAATGTTTGAGACACTGAGTTAGATGCAGTATGAATTCCAGGATATAATCTGATATATATGTTTTATTAACCTAATACAATATATGAGAAGAAGTAGTCAGAAAACATTTATGATTTTAAAATGTTAACATTTCATTCCTTTCATTGGGCACTGAACAGTAAATTATTCATGTTAAAAATACCTACTTCATTCATATTTAAAAGTTTGAAATGTATCATTTGTTTCCAGTCAGCTTTAACATCTAACACCCATGTTTGTTACAAGCCTAAGGAACAAAAGCCTTAACATTAGCAGGGATGTTAAAAGGCCCAATTAATTAAGCTACATTAGCTCAATGTGATCAAAACCTAGACATTAATATCCTTTGGGCAAAACAACATTTCAGGTCAAAGTATTCATATAAAAAATAAGCAGAAATAAGACCCTTGCTTTATCTTAAGTGAAAAAACTTGCATTAACTGTTTGCACTAGTTGCTTAGTTTATTTGTACTGTAAATTATTAGAGCTCAGATTTTAAAGCTTGTTTGATTTCTGATATGTACAAAAGAAAACAGTTTTCTAATATTGTATATAATGATGGCCTGGCACCACCCAATGGCAATGATTAGAAATGCAGACTGCAATTCTCTCAGATCTGGAGATATGAATTTATTTCGAAAAGAATAAACAGTATTTTATTTTGCTGAGATAATAAACAATTACCCATTTCTTCGTAAACTAGTTGAGTTCTCCTAATCCTATGTTTAAAATTGGTTAACTGGATGTGCTTTATTATAACTATAGGGGTTTTTTTAGAAAAATCATAGTAACATTATATATCAGTTGACTATTAAATAATGTACAGTTATTTACATGCAGACTTATTAAAGAAAGTAACGTGCTTTACCAAATATGTCGATATATACATACCTCCCAATCCCAATCCCCAAGGATGGCAGGGAACATTTAATGCTATGTTTTCCCCAAGGGTAAGAAAATACATTAATTATCACATTTCTGATGTCATCAAGATATATAGCCAGATGAGAAATGGTTCAAGCCTATTGTGACAGGGCAGCACAAATATAATATATGTCTGTGGTGCCAAGATACAATACATTGACTCCTATATTTACTCCTGAGAACAAATTAGTAGATAAAATTAAAAAGTAGAGTGGGATAAACTCATTTTGGCTAATTTCAAACCCCAAAATGAAATTAATAAAGCCCCAAAACAGAAGCCATAAGTGTAGATCAGAGATAGTTCCTCAGGCAAGGACAACCCATGCTGGACAGAAAAAACTAGAAGCGTAGTCTATAGTAAATTCAGGTTAACTGAGCTTAGGCACTTTTTATTTGGGGAATATGGAGTTTAGGTTAGGTTAGTTCACCCACTTCTTTTTTTTACCACTGCCTAACTGGAAAGAACCAAGGATGGATCTCTGCTCCCATCACTGAGGGATAGAGTAGGTACATGTCCCAGGTGTGCCTTCACAACAATGAGCTAGGAGGGAGGTTGTAGAATCCTTGGCATATAGCTCTTAAGGAATACCCAGGTAGGCTCTGCTACTGCACACTAACAATGCAAGTGGTATCACACATATCATCAGCCCCAGTACTCTGAACTTTCACTGTTAAGAAGCAATGGGCTTAAATTGCAGCAAGTGAGGTTTAAATTGTACATTTAGAAAAACTTCCTGTCAGTAAAAACAACGAGGATCCCTTGTGGCACCTTAGAGACTAACAAATTTATTTGGGCATAAGCTTTCGTGGGCTATAACCCACTTCCTCAGATACATGGAGTGGAAAATACAGTAGGCAGGTATAAATAAATAGCACATGAAAAGATGGGAGTTGCCTTACCAAGGATGGGAGCGAGGATCAGTGCTAACGAGGCCAATTCAATTAGGATGGATGTGGTGCATTTCCAACAGTTGACAAAAAGGGGTGAATATCAACAGAGGGGAAATTATTTTTTGTAGTGACCCAGCCACTCCCTGTCTTTATTCAGGCCTAATTTGATAGTGACGAGTTTGCAAATTAATTTCAAGTTCTGCAATTTCTCAGAAGTCTGTTTTTGAAGTTTTTTTGTTGAAGAATGGCCACTTTTAAGTCTGTTATTGAGTGTCCAGGAAGACTGAAGTGCTCTCCTACTGGTTTTTGAATGTTACAATTCTTGATGTCTGATTTGTGTCCATTTATTCGTTTGCATAGAGACTGTCCGGTTTGTCCAATATACATGGCAGAGGGGCACTGCTGGCACATGATGGCATATATTACATTGGTAGATGTGCAGGTGAACGAGCCCGCGATGGCGTGGCTGATGTGATTAGGTCCTATGATTGTGTCACTTGAATAGATGTGCAGACAGAGTTGCCAACACAGTTTGTTGCATAATTGGTTCCTGGGTTAATATTTCGATTGTGTGGTGTGTAGTTGCTGGTATTTGCTTCAGGTTGGGGGCTGTCTGTAAGCAAGGACTGGCCTGTCTCCCAAGGTCTGTGAGAGTGAGGGATTGTCCTTCAGGATAGGTTGTAGATCCTTGATGATGCACTGGAGAGGTTTTAGTTGGGGGCTGTAGGTGATGGCTAGTGGTGTTCTGTTAGTTTCTTTGTTGGGCCTGTCCCGTAGTAGGTAACTTCTGGGTACCCTTTTGGCTCTGTCAGTCTGTTTCTTCACTTCTCCAGGTGGGTATTGTAGTTTTAAGAATGCTTGATAGAGATCCTGTAGGTGTTTGTCTCTGTCTGAGGGATTGGAACAAACGTGGTTGTATCTTAGGGGTTGACTGTAAATCAGTGGTTCCTAAACGTGTTCCTGGCGGGATGGGCTGGTTTGTTTACCTGCCGCATCCACGGGTGTGACTGATCGTGGCTCCCAGTGGCCGTGGTTTGCTGCTCCAGGCCAATGGGAGCTGCTGAAAGCTAATTTTAAAGAGTTAAGGAAATTAGTTAGGGAAGTGGACTGGATGGAGGAATTAGTGGATTTAAATGTGGAGGAGGCCTGGAATTTCTTTAAGTCACAGCTGCGGAGACTGTCGAAAGCCTGCATCCCGAGAAAGGGGAAAAGAACCATGGGCAGGAGTTGTAGGCCAAACTGGATGAGCAAGCAACTCAGAGAGGGGATTAGACAAAAGCAGAAAGCTTACAGGGAGTGGAAAGAAGGCAGGATCAGTAAAGAAAGCTACCTTGCTGAGGTCAGAACATGTAGGGATAAAGTGAGGAAGGCTAAAAGCCGCATTGAACTGGAACTTGCAAAGGGAATCAAAACCAATAGTAAAAGGTTCTACAGCCACATAAATAAGAAGAAAACAAAGAAAGAAGAAGTGGGGCCGCTATACACTTAGGATGGAATGGAGGTTAAGGATAACCTAGGCATGGCCCAACATCTAAACAAGTACTTTGCCTCGGTTTTTAATAAGACTAGTGAGGAACCTTGCGATGATGGAGGGATGATAAACGGGAATGTGGATATGGAAGTGGATATTACTGCAACTGAGGTAGAGGCCGTACTTGAACAGCTCGATGGGACGAAGTCGGAGGGCCCGGACAATCTCCACCCGAGGATATTAAAGGAACTGGCGCGTGAAATTGCGAGCCCGTTAGCGAGAATTTTTAAGCAATCGATAAACTCGGGGGTTGTGCCGTATGACTGGAGGATTGCTAATGTAGTTCCTATTTTTAAGAAAGGGAATAAGAGTGATCCGGGTAATTATAGGCCTGTTAGCTTGATGTCTGTAGTATGTAAGGTCTTCGAAAAAATTTTAAGGGAGAAAGTAGTTAAGGACATAGAGGTCAATGGGAATTGTGACGAATTGCAACACGGATTTACTAAAGGTAGATCGTGCCAAACCAATCTGATCTCCTTCTTTGAGAAGGTGACGGATTACTTAGATAAAGGAAATGCGGTAGATATAATTTACCTAGATTTCAGTAAGGCGTTCGACACGGTTCTGCACACGGAGCTGTTAGTTAAATTGGAAAAGCTGGGAGTGAATATGAAAGTTGTAAGGTGGATAAGGAACTGGTTAAAGGGGAGACTCCAGAGGGTCGTATTGAAAGGTGAACTGTCGGACTGGAAGGAGGTCACCAGTGGAGTCCCTCAAGGATCGGTTTTGGGACCGATCTTATTTAACCTTTTTATTACTGACCTTGGCACAAAGAGTGGGAATGTGCTAATAAAGTTTGCGGATGACACGAAGCTGGGGGGTATTGCTAACACGGAGAAGGACAGGGATACTATTCAGGAAGATCTGAACCACCTTGTAAACTGGAGTAATAGAAATAGGATGAAATACAATAGTGAAAAGTGCAAGGTCATGCATTTAGGAATTAATAATAAGAATTTTGGATATACGTTGGGGGCGCATCAGTTGGAAGCGACGGAGGAAGAGAAGGACCTTGGGGTACTGGTTGATAGCAGGATGACTATGAGTCGCCAATGTGATACGGCTGTTAAAAAAGCAAATGCGATTTTGGGATGCATCAGGCGGGGTATTTCCTGCAAGGATAAGGTTGTGTTAGTACCGTTGTATACGGCGTTGGTGAGACCCCATCTGGAATACTGTGTGCAGTTCTGGTGTCCCATGTTCAAGAAGGATGAATTCAAACTGGAACAGGTTCAGAGACGGGCTACGAGGATGATCCGAGGAATGGAAAAACTGCCTTATGAAAGGAGACTCAAAGAGCTTGGCTTGTTTAGCCTGGCCAAAAGAAGGCTGAGGGGGGATATGCTCGCCCTATATAAATATATCAAGGGGGTTAACGTTAGGGAGGGAGAGGAATTATTTAAGTTTAGTACTAATGTAGCCACGAGGACGAATGGGTATAAACTGGATATTAGGAAGTTTAGACTTGAAATTAGACGAAGGTTTCTGACCATTAGGGGAGTGAAGTTCTGGAATAGCCTTCCGAGGGAAGTAGTAGGGGCAAAAGACTTTCCTGGCTTTAAGACAAAGCTTGATAAGTATATGGAGGGGATGTTATGATAGGATCGTTAATTTGGGCAAGTGATCTTGAATTACCACCAGACAGGTCTGCTCAATGGTCTGCGGGGAGATGTTGCATGCGATGGGTACTGAGTTGCTGCGGAGAATTCCTTCTTGGGTGCTAGCCGGTGACTCTTGCCCACATGCTCAGGGTTTAGCTGATCACCATATTTGGGGTCGGGAAGGAATTTTCCTCCAGGGCGGATTGGCAGGTGCCCTGGAGGTTTTTCGCCTTCCCCTGCAGCGTGGGGCACGGGTCGCTTGCTGGTGGTGTCTCTGCAGCTTGAGGTCTTCAAACCATTTTTGAGGATTTCAATAACTCGGTCCTGGGATAGGGGTTGTTATAAAATTGGATGGGTGGGGTTCTGTGGCCTGCCTTGTGCAGGAGGTCAGACTAGATGATCAGATTGGTCCCTTCTGACCTATGAGTCTATGAGTCTATGAGCGGCCAGTATGTCCCTCGGCCCGTGACGCTTCCAGCAGCTCCTATGGGCCTGGAGCAGTGAACCGCAGCCACTGGGAACTGCAATCGGCCGAACCTACAGATGCGGCAGGTAAACAAACCGGTCCGGCCTGCTAGGGACTTTTCCTGCACAAGCTGGAGAACAAGTTTGGGAACCACTGCTGTAGACAATGGATCGTGTGATGTGGTCTGGATGAAAGTTGGAGGCATGTAGGTAAGTATAACGGTCAGTAGGTTTCCAGTATTTATGTGACCATTGTTTATTTGCACAATATTGTCCAGGAAGTGGATCTCTTGTGTGGACTGGTCCAGGCTGAGGTTGATGGTGGAGTAGAATTTGTTGAAGTCCTGGTGGAATTCCTCAAGGTCCTCCTTCCCATGGGTCCAGATGAAGATGGCATTAATGTAGTTAAACACTGGAATAAATTGCCTAGGGAAATTGTAGAATCTCTGTAATTGAAGGATTTTAAGATCAGGTTATGATCCCAGGGATGGTCTAGAAAATACTTTGTCCTATCTTGAGTGCAAAGGATTGGACCAGAAGACCTTTCAAGGTCCCTTCCAGTCCCACACTTCTATGATATCCATGAGTTTGGGTAGAAACTTACATACCCCAAAATCAGGTGAGCTGGTGTTTCTAGCAGTTCCTTTCCCACAGCTCTTAGTAAATTCTTGGGAAATTCAGAATCATCTGTTTTGTAATATAGCTAAAAGTTACAGCTAACACAAAGATCTCAGAAAGGCACACAGATCAGGAGAACGATTTCAGTTTCTTTATTCATGCAGTCAATTATTAAGCACATAGAAACATTACTGTTAGTTTATGTTTTGAAGAACAATAGGATAACAGATCCACTCCATACCCCTAAGAATCTTACTGGCATTCTGGCCTCCAAAATTGTCCTTTATTGGTAAAAACAGCTTGGAAGTGCAGTGTAAACACATCATTTTCAGGGTGCTATTCTAGCCTTTCTTATCCCCTAGTTATCAGCATTTATTCCCTATCACTCAGTTTATATAAAGTTGGCCTTCACCATCTTATAATTTGGTACTCACTCCATGCTACTCACAAGGCACAGCATTCAAGTATTGAAATGGAAATCAGGCTTGTCATTATTTGCTAAATGTAAGCACAGGAAACTAGAGTGGGGAAGGGCAAATTAGTGAGGCACACCTAGTAAACCACTGGATTAGGGTGACCAAATGTCCCAATTTTATAGGGACAGTCCCGATATTTGGGGCTTTGTCTTATATAGGTGCCAATTACCCCTCCTCCCCTCATCCTGATTTTTCACCCTTGCTCTCTGGTCACCCTACACTGGATGCTTAAGTAAAAGCTGGTGCAACTTTGTGTGAGTATCTGATACATTGGGCCACATATAATAATCAACACCCCAATGCATATATGCCAGTGGAATGCCAAAGAAACTAAGAGGGGCTTTAAAGAAGAATTGAGGTTCTGCTGGCTGTAGACTGGAAATTATGTAGAAGCTATACTAAAACTAAAAAAATGGCAACTTTCCCAAATTAAATATGAAAGAAAACAATAAAGTTAGTTCAGCTGCTCCTGTGTTACATATTTCATACTAGATTTAAATTTAGTTGCTTGGCCCTATGATGGGGTGTGACTTATCGTGCTAGTGCTAGTGCATCATGCTAGCGTTGTCTTGTAGATCATCTTCACAAGTTGGTACATCGACTCTCGGTGGTGTCTCACCCACCATCACTTCTGCTCCTGGACCCATATCACTGCAAGGACCGTGGCATCCTCTTCAGGACTCAGCCCTCCGGCTGTGCCACACTCTGTGCTCCCCTCTTCCGGGGGACAGTACTGCAATCCAATGGTCCAGCCATTTCCTCAGTGGTGAGTGGGGGGGGGACCATGTAGATGGCAGCCACATGCTGCGTCCCCTCTAAGCTTTCAATCTATTTCCCTGGGCCACTTCCCTGCAGCCCCAGTACCTTCTTCGCCCTTGCCTCAGAACCTTAGCCTGCAACTCCCAGTCACCAGCCAGGAGCTCTTCTCTAGCTCTCCTAGTCCCTGTTAGCAGCACTGCTCTATCCAGGTACTGGCTTTCTTCCACCTGCAAGGCAGTCAGGTCTCCCTCCTTCAGCTCCAGGGAGCAACTAAACCTGCTCTGACCTGCAGCTTTTCTTGTATGGGCCTGTCAGGCCCTGACTGGCTCCCCTCCTATTGGCTGCTTTCTGTGCAGCCTCCCTAGGACTCCATTAACCCCTTATATGCCAGTGTGGGGCATATGCCCCATCAGAGGCCCCCATAGTTTTATTTTCTCATGTTGTATTTTGTATTGACAATGGACAAAGTTGTCATGTGGAAAGCATGAGGCTTTGACAGCTAGTCAGGGGACCAATTATCTGCATGGGAAAGGTAGATTGGAACTGTGAGTTAAGCATATTAGATGGATGTTTCTGCTAGAACTACCAGCAGTAAAACAGTTAACAGGATTGACACTGCAATTGTGATATTTAGGCTTCAGAGTCAACAACTCAGCGATAAATAGAGGCAGTGTATCCATCTCTGAGCTATTGTTCCAGACTCTCTGGAGATTCAGGAAGGCAACAGTTTACACCCAGTTCACATTTTAAAAGTTTTTCTTGCAACCATTTTTTTTAAATGAACATTAAGATTCTAGAACAAGGTTACGCAGCAGGGAAATGGATTCTGTTGCAGAATATATGTGGCCCTGACAATAATACTTTCATTGATATAGATGCTCCCATGTAATGATTTCAAAGCACTTTTGCAAACAATTTTAACAAATTAAGCCTCACAAGACAGCCAGGAGATGAGAATGTATTAGTATACCCACATTATAGACAGGAAAACTGAGGCACAAAGGGCTCAAATGACTTTCACAACATCACATGGCAAATCTAAAGCAGTGCCAAGAACAGAATCCAGATCTCCTTACTCTCTGTCCCTTGCTTGAACCAACCTTCCTCTTCTCCTGTATTCTGAAGGCAGCAATCTGACCAATTCCAGAGGTGCATTGAAATCAATGGAAGAATGGATAAGGGGCAGTATATGACCACACTATTGTAGGTTTCAGCATTGCAAGGTCATATTTGTAAAAGGTTTTCATTTTAGAGGGGAAAAACCAACAACAAAGCTCATAGCTTTAAATATAATATTACAATTCACATGCTATTTTCACAAGGATGAATTGTTTTCTAAGACTAAAACAACATAATGATAACACTCTGAATAGTGCTAAATATATCCAAGTTAAAATTGTTAATGAAGCTACAGAGTGAATGCAAATCTACAAGTCTCAGAGCTGGTGTAGCATCATGTAATTTTTAAGTAGCAGTTCCTGGGAAATCCCTTAGCAGCACACCACAATCCCCATTAATGTACCAAGCAAGTCCCATTGTAGCACATTAATGGCCTACACAGTGCCTTTTCAGTTTCTGAGCAATCTAACTCTACTGGGGGAACCTGGGATCAAAAAACAGCAACATGACTAATTGAACTGCAGGTGAATCTCCAGTACCTTTTAGCTGTAGTCTTATGAGGCCTGTAACAACAGTATCAGTCTTTCACTTGAAGAAACTTTAGTTATAAAGGGTTATAAACATGAATGGAGACCAGAAACATGAAAATCAGATGTTCAAATTAAGAGAACAGTAGCATTTATATAGTCATTCCAGGTCCAAATTCACTGTGAGCCAAACCCTGATAGGCAGTGAGCACATTCAAGTCCACCCTGGCCAAATCCTCAAGTCTTTAAAAATTCCTCATAGAATTGCAAAACTCCCAATGTTGTTCCAACCACCCTTCCCACTCAGACACTGCTCTGTGAAGCTCTAGGATGGCAGAGGGAATGGACAGAGCCATGCCAGCTAGGGGAAGAAAAGCTGAAAGTGGCAGATTTTCTTTATCTCCATCGCACAGAGGGAAAGCTAGCAAGGGAACAATCTTGATGTTGAAGAAAGGAGGCAGATGGGGCTCCCAGCTTGGACAACAGTTCTTCCCCATTAGGTGCCAGCGTAGCCCACCAGCTGGTTGGAAGGCTTGGAATCCTATAAAATTACGCAGCCTGGGAACAGCTCCATCTCCTGCTCCTACTTCATATTCTGCTGCCTGTGATTGCTGACTGAACCACTAGCATGCTGGGTTGATATGAAGCCAAAGGTCTCTGTGAGGTTTTCAGCTCTAACTTTCTGGGCTGATGCCAAGACACAGATCTTTGTGAGCTCATTGCCTCAGCAGCCCTAAGATGCTGAGCTGAACCGGCAATCTCCGAATAATTTATTTGTTTGTTTATTTTAAAAAAACAAAAATCACAGATCTCATAACTCTGACAAATATGCAGTCCTAGCAGCAAATTCTGCCTTTGAATGCACATAAATTAAAATCAATGGGTGTGATGATGTGGCTGCCATATAGACATCTTTAGATCTAAGTCAACAGGAGGCATATGCGTACATCTAAAAGGAAAATTTACTCTTTACTCGACATAATACCACATTTATTTACTTCAACAGAGGAGATATATCTCCGCTACACTGCATTGGCTTTTCCACAGACACTGCAGCACAAGGAACTTAATTCAAGCAGCTTTAGTGGGGTACATAGAGCATTTCTATAAAAATCAAGATGATTTTAAGCATTTGGATCTGAATTTTATCCAACAGCATGGATAGCCACAGTTCACAGCTCTAACCAACTAACTGGCTACAGTATGTAGTGGGTGACTTTGACAGTACTTGGTTATGAGGACTTCCATGGAAATCTGGCATCCAACAAGGGGAAGAGATTTGAAATTAAGTAGCAAAAGATTATCCAGAAAGAAGCGTTGGACCTAGCCTGGCTCCCTAAAGCTATTAGTTAGCAGAAGACTATCTGGTCAGGAAGAGGTTAAAAAAATACAGCTTATAGACTTACATGGTAAGTCTGCAGACACATTACAACAAACATTTTTAAAGCATTTACAGATCTTTGGAAACAGAAAATACTAATATCTCAGAGGTCATAGAACCACATCTGCCTAACTCTTCATTTTTAAAAACCAACACTAATGGGTTGAAATAGGTCAACAAGATTGGGGTAAACCAGGAATGCAACATACAGAATATGGGGTCTATCCATACAACTCTCTTCTGTGTTCATTATTCATTAAGCCTTTTATTTACATTTTTACAAGCTTTAATCTCCGTACTTCAACTCCAGACCTCTCTGAATGACAATTTAACGCATTTTATTTATCCTCTAATTTTGTTAATGTATTAATTAAAATAATCTGTTTTACACTTATTAAAAATAAATTATTGCAAGTTTTAATGTTTTTCCTCCCTGCAACTTTTTCTTAATTAGTTATTTAAACTGTGTTGAAAATCCCAGGCCAATAAATTTCAATATTCATTTTTCTATTTCAATTTTTCAAACAAGAAGAAAAGTTCCCCGCTTTAAACTGAAAATTCAGTTTTAAATGAAGGTCAAATACGCATTGATGCTATCTTACATACTTCATTCATTCATCATTCACCAATGTTATTTGTTTGATTTTGTTTTGTATTGTATTTTTGGAGCACTATTAAAATAATTTTGCATGTTTACACTTTCTTACATCAGTATTAGCATCTCATCTTGAAGGATCTCAAAGAGTTTTAGCAAACTGATACAGCTATACAAACTGCAGGGTTGCTTCACTACTCAAATGCAGCCACCTCTGGAGTGAAATTCTTCAGCTGTTTAACTAGGCAAAGCAACGCTGCACAACCCGATATGACATGCAGGGGTGGCTCCAGGCACCAGCACACCAAGCGCATGCCTGGGGCGGCAAGCCATGTGGGGTGCTCTGCCCGTCACCGCGAGAGCGGCAGGCAGGTTGCCTTTGGCAGCATGCCTGTGGAGGGTCAGCTGGTCCCGCAGCTTCGGCAGACCTCCTGCAGGCACGCTGCCAAATCCACGGGACTGGGAACCTGCCACAAGCAAGCCGCCGAAGGCAGCCTGCCTGCCGTGCTTGGGGCGGTAAAATATCTAGAGCCTCCCCTGATGGGGAGCAAGAATGCCTTTAGAGGTATTAAGAGTGCCTGTGTCCAAATGAAAAATAAATATCATTATTCACTGAAAGCATTATGGGAACGTTCATTAGAAAAATATAATTACTTATGTTCGAATCTCTTTGGGACACTGGGGTTAATACCCTTACTCTTATTAAAGGACTATATATCCTCTAATTACACAGGAAGTCAAAATCTTAGCTATATGTCTTATTTGAAAGAAGGCATCCTTCTACAATCTGCTAGTGGACTACTTGATTACTACCACACAGGAAAGACCGCCACCTACTGAACCACCA
The DNA here is from genome assembly GCF_025201925.1 of Gopherus flavomarginatus. Taxonomy (NCBI): domain Eukaryota; kingdom Metazoa; phylum Chordata; order Testudines; family Testudinidae; genus Gopherus; species Gopherus flavomarginatus. Next base: position 56,784,095 of record NC_066621.1, read on the forward strand.
ATGCCACTCTGTGCTGTATTTCATTGTCCTTTAGACATAACCTACAGAATTACTAACTTTCCAAGCTGTGAGAGCAGATAATATCACAGTATCCTCCAAAATATCATTGAAGTAATCTTGTAGGCTCAGACCCAGAATCATAACATATGTTGACAATGGCTCCTTTAGGACCATGAATCCAACAGTATAGGAATGCATAGGGGGAAGAATTAAAATGAAGAAATATGAAACACCTCCAATAATCATCTTTAAAACGTTAAAGCAGTCTAACTATTAAGTCCATTATCAGGAGCTTCTAGAATTAGAAATGGGAGCTTTATAGCATTGGAAAGAACAGCTTCCCACTGGGATCCAGCAATCACTACTAAAAAAATTAGAATTCTAGTCCTGGACTGCATGAGATATTAGGCTTTAAATTATGACTTGTGTGTAAAAAGCTAATTTAGGTAGTTTTTTTTGTTGATTTTTATTGTACCCCCTGAACCCTCTATTTTTGGATTCATGCTAATTCTCAGGCAACTGTCTTTACAGGCAAAACAATAGTCCCAGTAACATTTTAACAACTCTCAAACATTCATTAAATAGCTTTTCTGAAAAGTAAGTTGCATATACAAAAATACACAATGGTGTGATGTGGCAGAAAAGTGTTATTAGAGCACACCCACACACTTGTGTGTATATATATACATACATTATAGATGAAATTATAAAGGGTCCAATGGAAGGCAGATGCACACGTATGTTCTCTGCTCATAGAGCAGCTGAAGCTTTACATCATCATCTCACAACATTTAATGATAAGAATGTGGTACTCACTAAGGTTGCTTTGAGGAGATTAACTTTTAAAAGAAACCCCTCTGCCTCAATTGGCAAAATTGGAAGAGGTAGTAGCATTCTAAAACCAACTTTTGTGATGAACAAACAGAAGCAATACAGGTAAGGCAAAATTTACGCAGCACAAGGCCTTCTGCTCCACTTAAACTCAAAGATTCAGTTGTGCATGGGAGGAAGTGACAGGCTTCACAAGTGGAGCAGCCACAGAGAGAGATCTTCACATATCACACAGATGGAGACTTCATGCTAGTCAGCAGCTGGGGAAAATTGAATTCAGGTAACTTGTAACTACTTTATAGATCTGGGGACAGATTGCAGTGCAGCCCTGCAGTACAGACTGCCCAGGGACTGAAGTGAATTCTATTCACTAGACACCCCTGCTTAATTCCCCACACCAATGGCTTTGAATGGGAAGGGAAGAATCTTTTCTTAATCTGAACTGAGGAAACTCTTATTGTTACCTGTAACTTTCCTATTTAACCAAAGTGGGATAGGAAAACAATTGCTACATGATATGGCTGAGGGTAGATCATGCCCACAATAATAATTATTGTTAAGCATAACAACATGCCCAAAGCCAGTGCATCATATTTATGCAAAAGTCATAAAAGGGTAGTATGGGATATAGACTGTTCCTGCCTTCTTCACATCAAATGGTTCTCTAGACCCAAAAATAATATTAAAAGTATGTACCATAACCACAGTTCCATGAAAAGCACTATAGTGCCCAAAAAAGCACATTGTACATATAAGTTGATTTTTGAAGACATGTGGCAATGCACTTCCCACTTCAGAAAGTAGAATCAGGCCTCATATTTTAGCTTCACACATGTTAAAATGGCTGAGATCTGTAATCAAATGCTCTGGTCCTGCATTGGGACTTTCTAACCTGGACTCCCCTTCACTTGTATAGAATCCTACAGACTTTGCAAGGATACTGCATGAATGCGAGGGCCTGCACTAGCAGATCCCAATGAAGGACCAGGACTAAAGGGCTTGATTTTTCTTTAAAAAAAAAAGAAAAAATAAATACAGCAGCTATTATGATGCTATCCATAAAAGGCGTCTCTTCTTCCCTCTCTTAATATATGTGTGCACGTGCACACATACGCAACATATATGCTATATGGAATGCCTCAGATTATAATTAATTATATTGTTGTAAAGCAGAGCCAAGAAATCTCTACAAAAGTGCTATTTCCCTGAGGGAATGCTGCATGAAAGGGCTTTTTAAAAAAAAATTAAAAATTAAATTATACTTGTGTATAATTGAGTCTCACTTTTCATGTAGCACTCATTTTAGGGAAATCTGCAAAAAAGAGACTATCTTACTAAATCCCTGTTAAGATGCTTAAATTTAAATCACAACACTCTAGCAGGCATACAATTCCAAACATGTCACTGAAACAAAAGGAACACACACAAAAATGACAAGCTTGCATTTTTTCTTTACAACACTCTTTAAGGTAGCAAAATGTTAATCAGTTCTGACACAATGCACTATATGTTGTATTGAACTTTTATATTGTGGATAAATTGTCATATTCTGTTAGGCAGCTGCACAGAGAAAAAGCTTTGACAATATCTAATTGAGTCTATTTTTACTGCCTTTTAGATAAGATTGCTAGGATTATATACTGTATGTTTTTTATTTTTAGTTTCATACTTTTTTCCCCCACTTCAACAATGTTTTACTATGGATTTACAATGTCCTGGGGATTTTTGCATGAAATGAGTAGTCACTAAACCTTATTCTGTAATGTTGAAAAGGTGATGCATTAAAAAAGAGCTTTTATGCAAACTGATAACTGGGTATTCAGTAACCATTCCTTTTGAAAGCAGAAGGCTCATCTTGTGGATAAGGCACTAGACTGGGATTAAGGAGATGTAAATTCAGCTTCTGTTTTTACCACAGGTTCCCGGTTTGAATTTGAACAAGTTAAGTAATCTCTCTGTTTCTCCAATCCCCACCTGTAAAATGGGGAAAAGAATAATACTTTCTTTCTCTCACACTTTGGCTCGTGATACTGGATTATAACTTCTTCAGAGCAGGAACTGTTTTATTTGTATATAGAACACTTAGCATAATGGGTTCCAATGCACTATGGTGATATGAATAAGAATTTAAAGTTTGGGATGCACACCAAGTTTTGTTTAAAATGCTTTTTAATGCCCCATAATGCATCGACTAAATACAGGTTGCAAAGACTGGTATCGTATTAGCCAAAAGAAGGATTATGCTTCAGATGGAAACAAAACCAAACCACAGAGGTTGTGCCTTGGTTGAGGATCTTGTGGTGTATCCCAGCTCAGAAGAAACAAAGCTATTTTGAAGACAAATGTTGAAAAATATAATGTGTGATGGGATCAATTGTTGCAGGACTGGAAAACATCTAACATGCTTCACAGTACGCCCATGCCATACTGGTTAATCACAATGACCATAATGGCCCAGATTCATTGTGTAACCACACTGAGATGTACATTCATATAAGGACTAACTACATGTATAAATGTATTTTTGTAACCAGTTTGTGATTCTTTTCTGATCTAGTTACAACACAGCTGTGCCCACAAAACAGCTTTACTCACAACATAGTTATGAATCAACTATGTTATGCATCCACACTTACCATGCTGCCCAAATTCGTATCAGTGCAAATTACAAAATCTGGGTAGCCATTATATTGTGCCTCAGCAGGGGGATAAAGTGCCCAGAGGACACACACACAGTGCACCGGTAGCATACCAGAAAAAGCACTCTAGGACATCTTCCTTTCTCCCAGCTCTCTCTGCAGTAAAACTAGCAAATCTGTTTACAGGGCCATAAGTAGGGTGTCCTGTTTGCTCTGAACAAAAAGTGCATGCTGAACTGGTTACAGAATTACAATCAGGTGTCAGATCAGTCTAGGTCATGTAGCAACATTAAAATAAACTTTATTTGTATTTTTAAAGGAAAAATATATTAAATATAGTATTTCTAAGTCTACAGATCTTAGAAGCTCCAAGGGGAATAATACCTCCAATACTTATTTCATAAATTGTGCATGGCCCAAATGAGCTGTTCATTATATCTGCACTGGGGGCACCATTCCTGACATCACACATGGGCACTTTAGAAGGTGCCAGTTTAATAAGAATGAAATATGGCATTTTAGGGATAAAGTGGTGGTGGAGAGCATACAGGAGCTGAGAAGGTGACTTCTTGGAAGCTGGAAAACAGGCCCCATAAAGTACTGCTTACTCTGTGCCTACCCTATGATTTCTGCAGTTGTCTTCCGTCTGCTCTACAGCTCCCCCCTTCGCTCATAAAAATCGCAGGGCTTTTCTATTCCCCATAATAAACTAGCATCCCTGAGGACGTTTTTTAGAAAGGCCAGGAATAACCTCCAACTGCACATGTTATAAAATGTGTGTTTATTGTAGCAAGTCAAAACTTTTACATCAAAAAGTAATTTTGATGAAAAATGATTATTTTTCACCAAAAATGAAATTTGGGGGAAAAAAATAATTGTCAACATTTTTGTCAAAAAGCAGAAAATGAAACCAAATTGTTTTTTCTTTTTTTTTTAACTGAAAATTGTCACAAAATGATTTTCAGAAATAGAAAACTTTGAGGATATTTTTTATTGAAAAGTTAGAAATATTTCACAGAAAATTTTGACAAAAACTAAAATACTAATTTTTTCTCAAAATTTCCTGTGAAGAAAAACTGCATTTTTTTAACAGCACTTGGTGGTTCCAGATCTAATATTGTGCCCTGTGGGCACTTTATTCCTTGGGGCCTTCTAAGATTGCAGTGAATCACGCACACCTTTGGTGCCCAATAGGGATGCTAATGAGATGAAACAGGGGAGCTGAGGAATGAAGAGGGAAGTTGGGAAGCACAGCTGGGATGAATTCAAACTGGAACAGGTTCAGAGACGGGCTACGAGGATGATCCGAGGAATGGAAAAACTGCCTTATGAAAGGAGACTCAAAGAGCTTGGCTTGTTTAGCCTGGCCAAAAGAAGGCTGAGGGGGGATATGCTCGCCCTATATAAATATATCAAGGGGGTTAACGTTAGGGAGGGAGAGGAATTATTTAAGTTTAGTACTAATGTAGCCACAAGGACGAATGGGTATAAACTGGATATTAGGAAGTTTAGACTTGAAATTAGACGAAGGTTTCTGACCATTAGGGGAGTGAAGTTCTGGAATAGCCTTCCGAGGGAAGTAGTAGGGGCAAAAGACTTTCCTGGCTTTAAGACAAAGCTTGATAAGTATATGGAGGAGATGTTATGATAGGATCGTTAATTTGGGCAATTGATCTTGAATTACCACCAGACAGGTCTGCTCAATGGTCTGCGGGGAGATGTTGCATGCGATGGGTACTGAGTTGCTGCGGAGAATTCCTTCTTGGGTGCTAGCTGGTGACTCTTGCCCACATGCTCAGGGTTTAGCTGATCGCCATATTTGGGGTCGGGAAGGAATTTTCCTCCAGGGCGGATTGGCAGGTGCCCTGGAGGTTTTTCGCCTTCCCCTGCAGCGTGGGGCACGGGTCGCTTGCTGGTGGTGTCTCTGCAGCTTGAGGTCTTCAAACCATTTTTGAGGATTTCAATAACTCGGTCCTGGGATAGGAGTTGTTATAAAATTGGATGGGTGGGGTTCTGTGGCCTGCCTTGTGCAGGAGGTCAGACTAGATGATCAGATTGGTCCCTTCTGACCTATGAGTCTATGAGTCTATGAGACCTAACAGGTTCCTGTAGCTCCTACTAGACAAAGCAATATGTACTATTCAAAGGGAATGAATTACTAACAGCAGTTGTTAAAGCAGTTTTAACAAAAGAAGTATTACAGGTCATAATAATTGTGGCTGTAGATATAAGTAACAAATTCATGAGTTCGTAGACCAGCTTCTATGACACTGATGCCCGGAGGCTATGGTCAGACATTCAGGTTATGGAAATGAATACACCATATAATCAAGACCGTAATGCCCATGGTGTTCACCTCCATTTTGCCTGCAGGCTTCTGAAAGTATGGGGAAAGTCTAGTTGATTAGGGAACTGGCATTAGATATGAATTGCCATAGAGAGCAAACTTCCAGCGTATGATAACATAATGTTTCATTTTACATGAGCAACCCTGATTTACGGCACACAGCATGCTGATCTGAACAGATGGGTTTGTGAATCAGTTGATTTGTGTGCAAACTCTGCTCAGTTATTAGAAATCAGCATGCATTTCATATGTGGGTCTATATGAAACCTTTACAGATGCATTACAGAGTAGGCAGGTTTAATTATAATGAAGCTACAACAAAACTTTGTCAGCATTTCTCACATTCCATTGTCAACAGAGATGTGTGGATGTTTCACATGTAAAGTAGTACAACTATTTATTGCCCAACGCTACATTGCGATTCAATGCAAAATAATGCTCTTGAGAAAGAAAGGAAAAATATGAGTGAGCAGTGGCAATGGAACCCTTTTAATAGTGGGGATGCTGAGGCTGAGGGCAGGCATGGAGCCAGTAGCAGAGCAGAGCCCTGGGAGCAGGGGGCCAGATGCGGGGACAATGCCCCAAGAGCACAGCCCTGGGTGTGGGACTGAAAATGGGTGCACCGGGCACAGGGCTAGTGGCCGCGACACAGGGCTCTGGGGAGTGAATTCTGCTTTCTGGACATTAACTGAACTTTACCCTCACTGCCACAGGATTGCTTATCTCTGTTGGATTTATTAGTAGTAGTCATATTTTTGGATATAAACAGATCCATTGAAACTTCTAGGTTTTAAATAAGAGTTTTAATTTTATGTAACATGCATGGTGAAATACTGCACTGTAATAGTACCATAGTATTGTTTAACATGTGAATATAAGCATCATGGTAAGGCCCTGCTTCTTCAAACATGAGAAAATTTTCACACATGAGCAGTGCCACTGAGTTGAATGGGATTATTTGTTTTGTGTGTGTATATTTACTCACATGAATAAGTGTTTGCAGGATGAGGGTCTAAGACAGTATCTTTATTTTTCATTTTTTTACAGTGATGAGAATAAAACCAACAACTTTTGTAAAGTGGGTATAGTTTACGCATAACAACTGTAACAGCAGAGTTGTTTCCAGGTTACATTATTTTTTGCCTAAAATGTGTCATGGTTTAATATGAATATTTATGTATATATGCCCTGATATTGCATAGGTTTTTGGACAGTCCAAGGCAGAAGTTAAAAAGAGAGATTAGATTTCTGCATTAATAAGAACATGTAAACTGCAGTAGGATAAAAATGTTAAGGGCAACAAGTTCTCATGTTTCAAGGCCAGGAAGATCTTCAGAAAGACTTAGGATGACATTACCTCGCATGGTACAATGTTGCACAATTAAAGGTATCTTTCTCTGAGATTGATGTGTCTTTAGCAACCGTCAAAGAAAATATACTGGACTACATAGAGCTCTGGTTTATTCCAAGATGCTGCATTGTGGCAGCTCTCACTGTGGGGTAGCAGAAGGGCCCCTGTTAAAGTTCCAATCAAATTTCTACTTTAAAGCCCTATTTTTGCCCCACTCCCACCTCATCCTCCATTCTGAGGAATGTTATCTTCAAAATTGGCAGGGTAGGTCTGAATCTTTAATCCCAAAGCAGGGGAATCGCTGAAAGATTGTGGCTGTAGTGGGTCAGGCAGGCCTTTAAAGGGACAGACCTTCAGTAAAACATCCACGCAATCAAATGCCAATTCCTCACCTTTCTGTTTTGTTCCCTATTTATGATCCAACAAGCTTTTGAAAGGCATTGCAATATAAATTAAAGATGCACCAGAAAGTGAACTGAATTTTAAAAGTTAGAAATAAAAAAGAACTTTTTAATTCAATGTACAATGAGGTACATTTTGTAAATGAGAAAAACTAAGCCTGGTGCATGGTTTGAGGCTTCATCAAATTTACACCCTTAGTATTTAAAATTATGCAATTGCTCCAAGGCCTCCCTCTGTCTCTCTCTGAGAGTCTGATACAAAACTTTCATTAAAAGAGGATCTAAGCTTCCCTGTGGATCAATACAAGTCCCCTCATCCCCATTTAAGAACTAACTTTCTTTTTGTTTTGGCAAGCTAGCTCTGTATACCATAAAAGCCTACTAAAAGGCCCTATTCCATGCTAGCTAGGGTTTGAATTAACTGAGCTGAGCTTGGGTTGTAGTAGATAGAAGATGAGCTAAAGTAGAACCAAGGAAGAAGAGTCAATATTGCAACTCTCTCTAACTTAACAAAATATGTAAATGTACAGGTTGTATTCAAGAACAGATTTTACTCCCATCTCACTTATAGTGAACACATGAGTCTTCCTGTGGCAATTAAGAGGCAATGAATGGCTAGATCAATGCTTTCTTCTTTTCTCACTCCCTCTCTAAGAGTGTCTCATTCCCCCACTTATTTCTCCTTTCCCTTTCATCATCATCTACATACTCCATGCTCACTTGCTCACTTCCATATTGCTCCTTGTTCTGTCTCCTTCTTTGTTCTCAGGCTCAGCTCCCTCACTCTTCCCTTTTCCCTCACTATTCCATCTTCCTCTCCAACATGATTCCCATATAGCTGTGTCCTCCCTTCCTTGAACCTCTCATTCCCATCATTATCCCATGGTATAAAGGTGCTGCTCCCACAGAACCACATCATCATTCCTCTTCACGCACATGAATGACAGAACATATGAGCATCCATCTGATCTGCACTCTGCTCCCCACCCTATACTTGTGCTTTAGGAAGAAGTACCCTTGTGTTAGAAGAGCTGAATGAGCAACAAATGCTCCCATGCTCGCTGAGGGCTGACTGCAAACAAAAACCCCAGGCCTCTTGCTGGAAGGGAAAGAGATAGATGACAGTGTTTTTGTTCTTATCCTGCTCAGACACTGAGAGGCTAGGGGCCTGTCAAAGGTTATGTCTTGAGGTCATGCCCTTTTGGGGTAGGTGAGAGGGGAGAACAGGTACCTCGCTTACTTCATGCATTGATCTCTGGATGGCAGCAATCTTGTGGTGGTCCTGCGATATGGGATACAGCCTTGGCTGTACCTCTCAGTGAGTCCACCCATTCCTGAAGTGGGCATGAAGCAGTCTAAACAAAAGGAAAAATACTTCCATAGCCCTCAAGAGGTCAGGCCTTGTTCCTTGTGTGAAGGAGTGGGAAGCAGACTTTCCAGCCCCACAGATAGTCTTGGCTCCCATTATCCTGTACAGCTAAAGGCCAAGGCTTAGTCCTGGGAGTTTCCAACAGGAAAAAAAACAGACTGGTCTATTTTCTTCCTCAGAGGGCTCAGGCTGGCAGGTGGCATTCTCAAGCCATATGGCAGTAACACAGAACCTCAGTCTGGAAGCCCTGCCTCTGCTTGCTTCAGAGTGCTGGTCCCAACTGCACTGAGTTCTTTCCTTTTAAGGGCCCATCCCCAGGCCTGACAGCTGCACAGGTGCCATTGGTTGGGGCTAATTGGGACCACAGCAGTTCTTTAACCCCTTCTTGACTGGTATAGGAAGGAGCCACCTTCCCCACTCCAGAGCCATCTAAGAACCTTAAACAGTGATGTCCAACTTGTGGCTTTTAAAGGCCTCAAAAGTCTTCCTTTTATGGCACTCAAACAGTGTCCACCCATGCACCACCACCACCACTCTTTGTGGACCTGGAAAATCTAAACTGGAGCCCTCAAAGGTGACCATGTAAAGAAGAAAACATGGAACTAATTTTGAATTGAAAATGTGCATCCTGTTCCATACCCTGTGATTTTTTAAGTGAAGTCTTTGAATCAGCCTGTCACTGAGGGTAGGGGAAACTGCCTTCTCAACCGCCTCCCACTACTTTCCCTGGAGCAACTCTGATGTGAGCCACAGCACTGTAAGCAGCTGTTGTCCCTTCTCTGAGGCAGCTACTTAGCAGCACCCTCTGGTAGCCTGCTACATTGTAGAGGAGGGAAAAGAGAGAAGATCTAGCTGCTTCACGGCTTACTTCCTCATCAGCTATTGGAGCCCCAGAGAGAGCAGGTGTCATAGATAGTTAAGAGTTAATGCCTCTTTTACCTGTAAAGGGTTAAGAAGCTCAGTAAACCTGGCTGACACCTGACCAGAGGACCAATAGGGGGACAAGATACTTTCAAATCTTGGTGTGGGGAAGTCTTTTGTTTGTGCTCTTTGTTTTGGGGGTTGTTCGCTATTGGGACTAAGAGAGACCAGACATCAATCCAGGCTCTCCAAATCTTTCTGAACCAGTCTCTCATGTTTCAAACTTGTAAGTAACAGCCAGGCAAGGCATGTTAGTCTTATTTTTGTTTTCTCAACTTGTAAATGTTCCTTTTTGCTGAGAGGATTTTACCTCTGTTTGCTGTAACTTTGAACCTAAGGCTAGAGGGGGTTCCTCTGGGCTATATGAATCTGATTACCCTGTAAAGTATTTTCCATCCTGATTTTACAGAGATGATTTTTACCTTTCTTTTCTTTAATTAAAAGCTTTTTTTTCTTAATACCTGATTGATTTTTCCTTGTTTTTAGATCCAAGGGGATTGGATCTGGACTCACCAGGGATTGGTGGGGGAAAAGGATGGGGGATGGTTAATTTCTCCTTGTTTTAAGATCCAAGGGGTTTGGATCCGTGTTCACCAGGGAATTAGTGAAGTCCCTCAAGGCTACCCAGGGAGGGGAAAGTTTTGGGGGGACAGGGAGTGATACAGATACTGAAAATTCTGGATGGTGGCAGTGATATCAGATCTAAGCCAGTAATTAAGCTTAGAAGTGTCCATGCAGGTCCCCACATCTGTACCCTAAAGTTCAGAGTGGGGAAGGAACCTTGACAACAGGAAATCAGCTTGGATTAGTTTTGCCCAAGCTTTTGGAGTGCCTGGCACAGAATGGCCCTCCTCACCCCACACAGCTACCAGGGCAGCCTAGAAGAAGGGAAAAGAGGAGAAGCTGAGAACCAGCCCGTCACTTCTCCCTGAGTCTCTGCTTCAGCCCAGGTTAGAACAGCTTTTGGGCTGCACTAACTTTTACTTTGGTCCCCAAAGGGCCATATGTCAGCTGCAGATAAGCAGGAATGTAGTGTTATCCCATCATTTGCCCATTCTCCCTTTGACCTGCCCCTCTTCACTCCAAGACATGATCTCTCCCAGGGACTGCAGACGGAAGCATAAGAGCTGGCTATAGAGGCTGTATGTCCACTGGGGCTTTCACACACCAAGGAGGAATCCCAGAAGGGGAACCGTGGGTGGTTTCTGCTCCCTTTGTACTGCCCAGGCAAAGTAAAGGAGCAGAACAGAATTGAGAATCTTCCCAAATTATTGATTGCAGCCCCTTGAGCTTTTTGAAATAACATATTTGGCCTTCAGGCTATCTGGGTTTTGCACCATTGTCCTACACAGAGAGTTTAAAAAGAGCTGTGCAAACAAGGCAAAAAACACATCTCCAACAACAATCACTCCAATTTCAGAATCAACCCACACTGGAAGTTCATGTGCCACTTGTGTAATCTGTCCACAAGCATGTAGCAACTGAGCTTTATTTGCACTAACCAGCTGGTGCAGGAGCTGTAGATTTTGGCAGAGGACCCTGTTCAGAAATATTGTGTCCCAAGTGCATATCTTGAGCTAAAAGAATGACATTGCTGTTGACTATAAACAGCCAAATTGATCACATGCCAAGCACATGGTATACAGGGGAGACCAAAAGAGCCATAATCACTCCTTTGTAAACACAGCCCCAGGGTCAGGGCAGTCAGGGACTTAAAACCACTATCTCCATGCATCTCCAAAAGTATGTCTTCTCAGACTGGTTGCAGAGAAAGTAGGGGCAGCCATTCTGCCCAATTCCCCTTCCTACCCTAAACAGCTGACCAGCTTCAGAGAGAGGAAACACATGGGAAAAAAAACAATCTTTGCCTAAGTCCTCCCCTGCAGCAGTACACTGCCTCTTATTCAGAGCTGCAGCTAATGCTACATCTACACTTACAGATTCATAGACTCTAGGACTGGAAAAGACCTTGAGAGGTCATCGAGTCCAGTCCCCTGCCCTCATGGCAGGACCAAATACTGTCTAGACCATCCCTGATAGACATTTATCTAACCTGCTCTTAAATATCTCCAGAGATGGAGATTCCACAAACTCTCTAGGCAGTTTATTCCATTGTTTAACCACCCTGACAGTTAGGAAATTTTTCCTGATGTCCAACCTAAACCTCCCTTGCTGCAGTTTAAGCCCATTGCTTCTTGTTCTAGCCTTAGAGGCTAAGGTGAACAAGTTTTCTCTCTCCTCCTGATGACACTCTTTTAGATACCTGAAAACTGCTATCATGTCCCCTCTCAATCTTCTCTTTTCCAAACTAAACAAACCCAATTCTTTCAGCCTTCCTTCGCAGGTCATGTTCTCAAGATCTTTAATCATTCTTATTGCTCTTCTCTGGACCCTCTCCCATTTCTCCACATCTTTCTTGAAATGCGGTGCCCAGAACTGCACACAATACTTCAGCTGAGGCCTAACCAGCGCAGAATAGAGCGGAAGAATAACTTGTCGTGTCTTGCTCGCAACACACCTCTTAATGCATCCCAGAATCACGTTTGCTTTTTTTGCAACAGCATCACACTGTTGACTCATCTTTAGCTTGTGGTCCACTATAACCCCTAGATCCCTTGCTGCCGTACTCCTTCCTAGACAGTCTCTTCCCGTTCTGTATGTGTGAAACTGATTGTTCCTTCCTAAGTGGAGCACTTTGCATTTGTCTTTATTAAACTTCATCCTGTTTACCTCAGACCATTTCTCCAATTTGTCTAGATCGTTTTGAATTTTGATCCAGTCCTCCAAAGCAGTTGCAATCCCTCCCAGTTTGGTATCATCTGCAAACTTAATAAGCGTACTTTCTATGCCAACATCTAAGTCGTTGATGAAGATATTGAATAGAGTCGGTCCCAAAACAGACTCCTGCGGAACCCCACTAGTTATACCTTTCCAGCAGGATTGGGAACCATTAATAACTACTCTCTGAGTACGGTTATCCAGCCAGTTATGCACCCACCTTATAGTAGCCCCATCTAAATTGTATTTGCCTAGTTTATCGATAAGAATATCATGTGAGACCGTATCAAATGCCTTACTAAAGTCTAGGTATACCACATCCACCACTTCTCCCTTATCCACAAGACTAGTTATCCTATCAAAGAAAGCTCTCAGATTGGTTTGACATGATTTGTTCTTTACAAATCCATGCTGGCTATTCCCTATCACCTTACCACCTTCCAAGTGTTTGCAGATGATTTCCTTAATTACTTGCTCCATTATCTTCCCTGGCACAGAAGTTAAACTAACTAGTCTGTAGTTTCCTGGATTGATTTTATTTCCCTTTTTATAGATGGGCACTATATTTGCCCTTTTCCAGTCTTCTGGGATCTCTCCCATCTCTCATGATTTTCCAAAGATAATAGCTAGAGGCTCAGATACCTCCTGTATTAGCTCCTTGAGTATTCTAGGATACATTTCATCAGGTCCTGGTGACTTGTAGGCATCTAACTTTTCTAAGTGATTTTTAACTTGTCCTTTTTTTATTTTATCTTCTAAACCTACTCCCTTTCCATTAGCATTCACTATGTTAGACATTCCTTCAGACTTCTCAGTGAAGATCGAAACAAAAGTCATTAAGTATCTCTGCTATTTCCAAGTTTCCTGTTACTGTTTCTCCTTCCTCACTGAGCAGTGGGCCTACCCTGTCTTTGGTCTTCCTCTTGCTTCTAATTTATTGATAAAAAGTCGTCTTGTTTCCCTTTATTCCCAAGCTAGTTTGAGCTCATTTTGCGCCTTTGCCTTTCTAATCTTGACCCTGCATTCCTGTGTTGTTTGCCTATATTCATCCTTTGTAATCTGTCCTAGTTTCCATTTTTACACTTGGAGCTAGGGGTGTGATTCCCAACTCACACAGACAAACTCACACTAGCTCTTATCAAGCTAGAATGCTAAAAATAGTAACAAAGCCACACTACCAATGGAGTCCAGGCAGGCTTGTACTTGGGGTAGTTAGCCTATGCCATAGCTTGCTGCTGACAATGCTATCACGGCTACACTGATGCGGTAGCTAGAAATCACGTCCCTAGCTCCAAGCTTAGATGTAGCCTTAATGCCACAATCTAGCTCAGAAGGACCTTAGCTTTTATTGATTCACAGGATCAGTTTGGTCTGATCAGAGATCCAGGAAGCTCTTAGATAAGAAATAGAGGGACAGAAAGAAAGCATAACAAAGTGTTTGACATATTCCTACCATCATCATCATCATCATTAAGTTGCTTTACTGGTGGTGGCAGCTGCAACATGAAAAAACAAGATAAATTAGTTAGTCTGCAGCAGAAGAAAATGAAGGGGATCACTTTTATTAATGCCAGTTCAGAGGGGTACACCACCAGTAGTGCCATGCACAAAAACCAATAGAAAGTCAATTATTAGTCTTGGCCTTCTCCCATAAGCTTAGAACACTAGGACTCTCAATGTTATCTGAAAACAGGCTGCCAAATCAATATTTGTTTTAAACTTAAGGGCAGGTTCATTGGACTTACCACAAGCAGGAAAAAAAAAAAACCACACCACTCTTCATACCATGGAACACTTTGTGCTGTTATCAGAATGCAAGAGACCCAGCTTTGTTTTAGCATATCTCCTACTCAATGAAACAAAATAGTACAGGAAGATATAATTGTCCGAACAAACTTCTTACTGATAGGAATCACAATGTACATGTGGGATGCGTCTCCAGAATGAGAAGAGAAAATATGTGTCCTAATTTATTTACTGTAATCAGAGGTTGGGAGTACTGTATATGGCAAGTTTATCAAAATAGAGAGAAGTAAATTCAAAGATCCTCATCACATTACCACCTGTTGATGGGAATACTTTGAGAAGTGCCAGATTATACATGCCCTCACAAAGTAGAATGCTAAAATAAAATCCAGATGTTTCAGGAAGATTTCAGAACTTCAACCTATTTCTGAACAGATTCATTTTTCTGATTTTTTTTAATAGAAAATTACATAGCCTGTAATTTTTTTTTTTAAAAAAAGTCTTTTATAAGAGATGGTCTAAGACCACATGATAGATAGGATCTCAATCAAACATGCTAATGTTTCTCACCATCTGTTCTCCTCTGGCCAGATTTTTATACCAGGCCCATCACTGGAGAGCATCACTTTAAGCATAATCTCTCCTCAAAAGAGGTAAAAAACTGAGAGAAGTGTTTTGGTGGCCAATTTTGGCATAACCAATCCATATAGGAAATTGCTCCCTGACCTATGTCATCATGTAATGTTTATGTCCATTTATGGGGCTGCGTAAACTACCACCAATAATTGTGTGACTGTGGGCATGTCAGGGCATGAAACAGAGTATTTCTGAATAACGACTATAACATTATTTCCCTCCCACAGCAGCATTTATTTTCACTCTATTGATCTGGGGAATTGTCCTAGCACATGACAATAAAATGCAAACAACAAAAATCAAATTCCAGATTTGGCTGTGAATCATAAAGCTGAGTTTTACGCATCTACATTAAAATTCTCTGCAACAACAGCACCATCAACTTCCATGGAGTTTCAGCAGACCTGTAGTTATTCAGTGGAGCCAGGCAAAGGGTACGTCTTCACAACACTATTAGCTCAAGTTATAATTTGAGTGTTACCCCTAATTTGACTCCCATCCTCACACAAAAATATTTAGCTTGAGAGTAGTGGTTTAAACTCCAACTAACTGATCCATCCAGGGTGGGGTGCGAAGAGGGTTGAAGTTTGAATGATTCTGATACTCCATATTGTAATACAATGGGAATGCAACAGCTTCAGTTACAACTCAGCAGCAGCTAATCCAATCACTCTGCTAATCAAATCAGTCTATATAATTCCTATGTTGTTTAGAAGTGTGATTGCTCTCACTGGAGCTAGGTTAGGCTTCTGTTGCTTCACTGGATCAGTTTGCTCTTATCAGTGATCCGCAAAGGCTAGGTTAGCTTGACTGCAGTAACTTGAGAGCTTACTGTTGAAGTGAAGAAAAGCCCCTAGGGAGAAGCTGTACTAACTGCTCAAGAAAAATAAAACATCCACCAGAAGCTGTGATTGTGCAGAAGTTCCTTTACATACAGGCAGGGACTACTGCAGTATTTACATGTCACAGTTACTTCAGTGTAGCCATACAGATATACAATACCCCAAACTACAGCATGCCAAACCGGCAGTAACTGTCTTGCCATCTGTGGCAGTTTCATGCACGGCAGTATGGCAAAGTTGAAGAGATATTAATATTGAAATAGTGTCTCTGGGAAAAAGTCAGAATTTTAATTTTTGGCATTCTACCTGCATGCTGATTTCGTACGTATAATCCTACAGCATGAAAAAGGAATTCATCAAGTTAACTGTATCAGCAAGAGTGCATCCACGCATCAAATACCATATACTATCAAGACCTTCCAAGTGTAGACCTGGCCCAGCCCAAACCTGTTTCGGTTCATGATTGCCAAATTTTTTGCCAGGAACAGTTTTCCCAGATAAATCCCAATAGGCCCCTCCAAAGGTTGCTGCAGTATATTGAAATTAGCTATAGAGTACCTCCTAATGGTGTTTCTGTATATGTAATAAATTACAGAATGTTGTGCACTGATCTTCCTGTGTTTGCTGGTAATAAAGTTAGTTCACAACAAGTGTCTGTATATGTACCTCATACAGTAGCTTCTCCCCAAGAAAGCCTAAATTTACCACATGCTGTTTCCCTCCTTTTCTCCCCTCATGGCTGCCTTTTCCCTATCTTCTGCCTTGTCACTTCTCCCATCACAGCTGCGTCCAGCACTTCTGCACCTTCTCCCTGGCTTGCAGTTTCCTGTAAGAGTAACCATTAGAGACAGTGGATACTGATCCATGTCAGGTAAAAAGGGCATTGACCTAGGTCAGGGTTAGACAGGTTAAGTGATTGAGTCCAGGACATAAAGCTGAATCTCCTCCTCTAGCAGTTCTGCATATCATGCATCCAATATATTCCCTCATCACCCTCTTTGGCTTCTTGCTTAGATTACAGTTTAACAGTTAGATGAAGTGGTGCACTGCTACCCTTGTGTACACTTACACCTGAATAATATTCAGATGCCACTAGAGTTAATAACTGTTGTCACATTAATTCCATTTCCTACTGTAGACACATAGCCTCACCCTGAAGAACTTTTAATAATGTAACAGAAGTGGCATATCATGAAGCTGCTCCTCAGAGTACCTATCTGGCACCATCTATTCCCAGATTTTCTGTTTCCATGTCTTTTTACTTTATCATTTCTTCTCCTACCTCATGTTGCCTTTTTTAAACGTGCGATCTCTCCTTTTCTCTTCTGTCCTTTCTCTGTGGGAGGCAGTTTGTGCTGCTACAACAGAAATCAAAGAGAGCTGCTTCTACTGCATAAGAAGCTATTCTGCTTTACTTCCAGAATGCCGCTTTTGTGTTTAGATACCACAGAATACAAATGCCTTCCTTGTGCCATTTCATCAGTAAAACTCAAATGATGCAGTTCTGCTTCAGTTTCTGCCGAGCAGAGCTTTGATTTTTTAAAACAATTCCACTTCCCTCTCATTCAGGAAAGAAAAGGGATATTATTCCTGCCAATGATGAAGAAAGGCCAATTAAAGGGCCAGGGATTCATTTATATCAAACAAACAGTCTAGGAATGTCATGTTTCCCATTATCAGAGGGGTAGCCGTGTTAGTCTGGATCTGTAAAAGCAGCAAAGAATCCTGTGGCACCTTATAGACTAACAGACGTTTTGGAGCATGAGCTTTCGTGGGTGAATACCCACTTCGTCAGATGCATGTAGTGGAAATTTCCAGGGGCAGGTATATATATATATATGTGCAGGCAAGCTAGAGATAATGAGGTAGTTCAATCAGGGAGGATGAGGCCCTGTTCTAGCAGTTGAGGTGTGAAAACCAAGGGAGGAGAAACTGGTTTTGTAATTGGCAAGCCATTCACAGTGTTTGTTTAATTCTGAGCTGATGGTGTCAAATTTGCAGATGAACTGAAGAATGTTTCCCATTATTGCTTCTACAGACAGATTCTAATAAAAATGGAATATTTAGAAATAAGTCTATATAGAAAATTAAGATTAAAAACACAATATCAAGCATCCAATCCAGGCATTTTTCTGGGATTCTCTGTTAAAATATTGAATACTAAAATAGACCTATTTAGCTTCATATGGAACCAACATAAGATTACACTGCATATATCAGTAGGCATAATACCATTAAATAGTACCTCTTTTTAAAAAGGTGTATATTCACATGGGATCTTAGAGAGAATTATCACTCTGATCTCTGATTTAGGGTGAAATAAATTCTATGTAGTAATCACCATACTATGCAACTACAGTTCCCAGTTTCTGTTATGAAAAAAAAGCCCACCCTGCTTCGCTAGGAACAAATTCCACATAAAGAGCATAGGACTCCAGGCCTGCCCATTTGTTCTATGTTGTTTGACATGCCATGCGGGAGTGGCAGGGTGGATACCTCCAAAGAGGTTCTATATCCAGTTGTATATCTGTTTGGACGATAGCTCTCACATTAAATGCACAGGTGCTAATCTACCAATTTACCAATCATTCACAAACCTCACCCAATAACTAATATCTTCCATGCTTTCTTAAAACTAAAGTCTATGCAAATAGATGTTATGAGATGCACACAAATGTATTGAACAAATTTCAAATGTAGGCATCTGTCACCATTAAAACATAATTTTCTACAATAAAAATAAACAATATCATCCCTGATGATCCTTTCAATTTCTTTTGATTCTACTCATGGGACAGTTTATACAGGACTGGCATTTATCCACAGAGGATCTCAGCCAACATAGTCCATAATACTGACACTCCAAAAGACTTTAAAAAAAACAAGTGTATTCAGTACTCATGCCAGGTGTGTGATATTAATTTAGATGGAATAAAGGGCCCAAAGAGTTAATGGTGTTAACATAACCTCAATACTGTCCAACTCTAAACAGTGTTAAAGAAAGTTCAGGGTTTAATATACAGAGACCTCAGCCTTAGTACCGTGGCAAACACTATGGCCATTAAAAATCATTTTAACCTTTTATTAAGATACAAAATAGAAGAAGGGAGGTTAAAGCATTTGAAATGTGTAAGTAAGACTTGCATATTTACCATATCCCTTGTTTCTTTTCCTTTTAGCGGGAGATATTTTGGAAGGAAACCTCTCATATTTGATACTTTAGATGGTATTAAAGATGATAAGAACTGTCCTTTTGGGAAGAAGAGAAGAAGTTAGCTAAGATGAGTTGGAGCTGTTTTTTTTTTTTTAAGTTTGATCCCATTTCATATAAAACAAAACAAGACAAATGCATGCAATCGGAGGAAAAAAGGAACAAAACAATGAAAGAAAATGCTGTTTGTTGTTGATTCTCACTTGTAGACACAGGGTCTTATGGGCTACTTCAAGACCTGGCAAACTTGTACAAGCATCAGGCTGTTTAGGGCTCTGGTTTTGGCTGCCTTTTCTGGTCTCAGGCTTACAAGCAGTGTTGCAAAATATACAGTCTTGGTTGGCTAATACAGGCTCTTAGTAGACAGAAGGAAAAGGGAGAGTGATAGGAAAGAGAAGAAATAATGTGGGGAAGGAAAAGGACACACTGGAGGATGAGGTAGGAGGGTGACAAAGTCTGAAATCCCAAGTAGTGTTTGGGATTAGGCAAAACCAGTGGAGATGATGATGTTATCTATCTCTCGCTCCCTTGGCCTGGTTTGATCAGGACATCTTTCAGGATTCAGATGAAGGTCCAGGGCAGCGGTGGGCAACATAGCCCACCAGGGTAATCCACTGGCAGACCACCAGACAATTTGCTTATGTTTGCATGGCTTCCCGCAGCTCCCAGTGGCCACGGTTCGCTGTTCCCAGCCAATGGGAACTGTGGAAAGCAGCAGTCAGGTCTGCACCACTTTCACAGCTCCCATTGGCCAGAAACAGAAAACCACAGCCACTGGGAGCTGCGGGTGGCAGTGCAAATGTAAACAAATGGTCTGGCAGCCAGTTGATTACCCTGATGGGCTTCAGGTTGCCCACCACTGGTCCAGAGTCTAGCAGGTAGTGGGACTGGCAGCCATTACAGTGAAGCTTACTCCTTCCCCTTCTCATCTTTGATTAGCCAGCATTTCAGTAGCCACCTTCCCATACCCACATCCCCAAAAGTCTCTTTTGTTTAAGGATCCCAAAAGGGAGTGATTGATGGAATTGCCCATCCCCTCATTTCCCATTATTATGTTCACCAGTTAGGTATAATTTCTGATGCACCAATTGTGGTTCATTGATTTATGGTTTCTGTCTATCTCACTCATGCAATTCCAGATCTTAATTTAGAGCTAACTTACTCACTGAGCTTGTAATATTCTTAAAGAAACACTTGTTTAAGTATCACATCAACAATATAATGGATAAAACAAGATTCAGTGTCTCATCTCTCCCAAAGAAACCTAAACTCTGTCCATCTCCTGTTAAATATCTAGGAGTCCACAAAACCACACCATGCCACAGAGGCATGTATAAATGGATGCTTAGGGAAGTAATTTCTCTCATTTGGGAAAATATGTTCATGGATTTATACCAGTGTAAACAGGATCAGACTATTTGGCTCCAAAAATCTGACGTGCCCTAAGCTTCAAATCTATTTTTTTCAGGAAGTGAGAGAAGAGAAAATGAAAGTGAACATCATTCGTAGATTTCAGCTATTGGCCAGCAAATATTTACTTATTTATTTTATTTTATGACTTGCTAGATCATTAATATGCATCATCACAAACAGATAAAGTGCCCCTTCTAGGTGATCACTAACACTAACAGCATAGAAAAAGATTATTTTGATGATAGCATCAATATAAGATGGAACCCTACACTAGGTGTCCAGCTTGCCATGTGATCAAAATAATGCCAAGTGTGTCCCAAACTGACAAAATCCAAGAGATTCAAAGTTAAGGCTGACAAGCTTTTAGAGAAGGTTTGTATGTGTGTCCCTCCCTTCCCCCATCCCCCATTCTTCTCCCAAAAATATCCTAAACATGGCAGGTAACTTGGCCTTACCCTTGGTTTTGTACCACTTAGTTTTTCTCAATGTTCATCACCATTTTAAGGTTGTTTAATACACAAAAGCTTTAACCTTCCTCTCCTTCCTCCCCCTGCCCCAAACTCAACACATACACAATGGTGATAGAAGGATTTCTTTATCTGAATGTTAAGTAAAGACTTTCAGAACTTTAATGTGAATTTACAAATTGTATAAAACATAAAATAAACATTAGAGTATAATAATATTCTGTAATTCAGAAAACAGAAGAAAACCACCAGAACACAAAAGAACAAAAGCTTAAATAATCTGCTGAACGTCAGAAACATTAAATTAATTTATGTAATAATGTAAGTGCAGTGATGTTAAGGTAATATAAAGGACATAAATTATACATTATTATTGTCAGTTCTAGCACTTATCTTAGTGGTACGTCAAAATAAATCCTGATATGTTAATATTTATAGAAATGAACAACAAGTGTTACAGCTCAGGGATTCATTTGTGATATTTTTGTACATAATTTGCATTTGCACATATGGTCATCATTGTCTTTTCTGTAATTTGAGAGGTAAGCATTATGCAATTCATTTCTAATGCATTTTACATTACCATGAAAGCACATTATGCTACCTCTGCTTGAATAGATGGGGTGCAATGATTTAGAGATTTCACAAACTGATTTAGCAAATAGGCGGCACTCTACGTGCAAACCACATGGCTGGTAACAATAGCTTATTGGTGCTCAGTGTAGAAGTGGACAATTTCTTTTTCAGCAATAGTAAAAAAATATTTAAATGCATTTTTCAGGCACTGAAATTTTTTGGCAATTGACATGAATTTGCCAAAGAGTTTTGGCCATAGAGGTTTTTCAGGAGCCAGGGGCCATTCAAAAAGCAGCAGGAGCTTCCCTTAGCCTGGCTGCAATGATTTAGAGATTGAACTAGGGTACCATTCCCTTCTCTGGCAGACGTGGAGAAGGGATTGGAACATGGGTCTCTGTAGTGGGCCAGCGTGGCTCCCCTCCTCCCCGGAGAGGGTCAAGGCCCCGGCAGAGGCCAGAGTGGGCGGAGCTACAGAGCTCTGAGCCCACCCCTCAAAGGGTCAGGAGGCGACCCGGAACTATAAAAGCCAGCCATCAGAGCTCAGTCAGGCCCCAGCGGCCAGAGAGAACAGACATCCCTCTGGGAGCTCGAAACTGGGAGACACCAGCAACCCAGAGGAGCCGCCCGGCAGGGCCGTCCTTAGGATTTATGGTGCCCAAGGCGGGATTATTAAACTGGTGCCCCTGTGCCTGTCTTGCTCTTAGCAACACAAACATAAGCTTACAGTATTGGAAAACTTGCCACAGGCATGTTACTAAAACCAGTTTAACTTAATTAAGCACACTGTAATACTGATGAACTAACACTAAAAAGTCGCACTATAGAAAAAATTCTGATTTGACAGAATGATGCAAATAATATATTTTTTTAAATTTGTCAACATTTTATTGGAAATTTATATGAAGAGGTATTGAAACAAGGATTAGTTTTTAATTAAAAGGAGTCTTTCTGGCTTTTTTGGCTGCAAAATCAGTAATAATGTCATCGTATGACAAAGACAAAGTGATGTCTTGTTCGATTGTAAGAATAGCAAGACCAGTCAAGGTTCCTGACTCATTGTAGAGTGCAGTTAGTTTTTAATGAGCTTTAGTTTTGAGAAACTCTATTCTCCTGATGCTACCGTTACAGGAATTGTCAGTAGAATATGAGTGGCAAGTTTGCTGGTATGAATAAACTGTACAATGTCCATCACTGATTTTGCATGTGGCAACAACTCAGTTCTTCGTACAGTTCAAGTCCATTTAAATCAAAATGATCACCATGCTTCAGGAGGCTCTCTAGGTCAGGGATCCACAATGTGGTGCCCGCGGGTGCCATGGCGCCCGCAGGGTCTTCTCAGTGCACCCACATACTGGCCGGAGGACGAGCATCTGCAGAAATGTCGCCGAAATTTGGTGGCATTTTGGCGCCAATGCCTCTGGATGACACTGCTTGCCGTCAAATTTAGGCAGCATTTTGGCAGATGCTCATCCACCACCACGGTCCTTCGTCTGGCGCATGCCAGACGAAAAAGGTTGGTGACCACTGCTCTAGGTTCTTGCACTTTGTCATTAGTTGCTCTTGTTTTCCTATTTTGTTGAATTTAGTCCCACTCAGCCCGTTGCCAGCTGAGTGAATAGAACCCCAGGCCAACAGTGGGTTGAGTGGCTCAGCTAGGGTCTCAGCCACCGGCCTGCTCAGCCTACTGCCAGCCTGGGGTTCCTTGGGGGTCTCCAGGCCAGAAGCGGGTGCTGAGTGGGGCTGGCAGCTGGGACCCTGAGTGGCAATGGGGCAGCAGTCGGAATCCCAGAGCAGCGGTGCGCTGAGCCATTCAGCCCACCACTGCATGTCATCAAAAATCAGCTCACGTGCCACCTTTGGCACATGTGCCGTAGGTTGCCGACCCCTGCTCTATACACTAGTAAGGAGATGAGCATATTACAGTTGTTGGAGGGCTCTATTTAGCAGTAACAGGGCTATAGGAAAGTCAGTCAACATTTTTTGTTTCTCTGATGAAAACTGGCCCACTCTCTTCCCCATTCCAAAATTGTCACAAATAATTGTCAACAACTTAATTTTCTGTTTTTGGCTAAGATACTGATTTTTTTAAAAAAATATATATATTGAAATTGAATTCAGGATTCTTAGCAAGCATTTTTAGCAAACAAATTTGCTCAATGACAATCAAAATGGCAACACAGTACTGCTTTCATGCTTGGCTCACACCCCCCAGCCTGCTGGTTCAACAGCTGCAATAGAAGAGGAGAGGTGGAAAACTGCAGGACCCCAAAATCCACGTCTTGGGGTGCAGAGCGGCAACAGCAGCAGCAAATCCTCAGGTCTGATCACACACCAATGGGCACCACCGCCAGCTCAATGGACCATGGTGAAGTTAGCACAGCATCTGATCTCAGGGACGGGGCACCCATGGAGCCACAGCAGCTCATCCTGCCCTGTGCAGCTCCCCCCGGATGAGATGGATCACTGCCAGTCCGGGGGAGAGATGCACTCCCCAGCTAGGGTGACCAGATCCAGATGTCCTGATTTTATAGGGCCAGTCTCGATATTTGGGGCTTTGTCTTATATAGGCACCAATTACCCCCACCTAGGGTGACCAGACCGCAAGTATGAAAAATCAGGATGGGAGGTGAGGTGCAATAGGAGCCTATATAAGAAAAAGACCCAACATATGGGACTGTCTCTATAAAAGTGGGACATCTGCTCACCCTACCGCAACCCCCTGTCCTGATTTTTCGCACATGCTATCTGGCTATCCCCAGCCCAGCCGTGTGTGACCATTCCAATCCTGGCTGCCTGCGAGGAAGTGAGTTACTTTCGCTGTCATTCCTCAGCAGGTAAGCAGCCAGCCTCACCTCCCTCCCAGCACCTCACCCAACACAGCCCTGAGAGCCCACACGCCAGGGGAAAGAGTCACACTCACAGATGAGCATAGGCAGCAAGTTTGTATAATTTTTGGTGGTGCCCAAAATGGTGTTGCCCGCCCCCCTCCCCCCCACTGTAGCCCTGTAAGCTGATATAAAATGAAGCTACAATGCGTTGGCACCACAAGATTACAAGGGTCAATTAAAAGTGTAAACTCAGAAGCAGCACTTGCCTGCTTCAATATACAGTATTATATTTTGTTGCACTTGTGAAAAAGTGGGAATGTTCTAAATGTTTTCTCTGAATACTGTGTGTGTGCCTCAGTTTCCCCTGCAAGGTGCCAATTGAAGGTGCTAGGGACAAAGAGATCAGAAGAGATCTAGAAGAGACACAAAGGCTAGAGGCGGGAGTGTCAGTTTGGAGCTGGCTGGGGAAATGGGGAGA
Source organism: Gopherus flavomarginatus (assembly GCF_025201925.1). Taxonomy (NCBI): domain Eukaryota; kingdom Metazoa; phylum Chordata; order Testudines; family Testudinidae; genus Gopherus; species Gopherus flavomarginatus. The sequence continues at coordinate 56,808,929 of NC_066621.1, forward strand.
GGCCCAGAACTTGGGTCTAGGCTTCCCACCCTCCAAGATGGACCTGACTGAGGGGTCCTGTTTTCTGTACCTACAAGCTTTGTTTTAGACTGTGATCCTGTCATCTAATAAACCTTCTGTTTTACTGGCTGGCTGACAGTCACGTCTGACTGCAGAGTTGGGATGCAGGGACCTCTGGTTGACCCAGGACCTGCCTGGACAGACTTGCTGCGGAAAGCGCACAGTGTGGAAGGGCATGCTGAATGCTCTGAGGTCAGACCCAGGAAGGTGTAAGCGTCTTGCTCTGGAGACAGTATGCTCAGAGAGAGGAGGCTCCCCCAGAGTCCTGACTGGCTTTGTATGGAGTAGTTCCAAAGCATCCCAGCATCCTCTTCCAGGAAGTCCAAAGAGGCACTGACACTCTCTCCTCTGGCCTTTGTCTCTTTTCCAGGCATTAGGAGGCCACCTGATCTCTTTGTTCTCCAACACCTTCAGTTGGCACCTTGCAGGAGAGTGACCCAGGCCATCAGTTGCCCGGAGACAGGGTTTCAGCCATTCTCTGTGCAAACGGCATCACACTGGCACTCTAGGGCTCTACAACAATCACACATCTTTATCCCACCATCTAGATCCTTGAGAAATGCATAGGGGAAACTGAGGCACCCACACAGTATTCAGAGAAAACATTAAGAACATTCCCACTTTGTAACACCTGTATACTTTAAAGGGTGTAAAATAATCAAGTATTGTGCTAAACACAATGATACTCCAAACTGACCACCAAATTTAAGTTGCATGTTTTTCCCCTCAAGTGAGGGCTCTGGGATGGGGCTAGGGATGAGGGGTTCACACTGCAGCAGAGTGCTCAGGGTTGGGGTGCTGGGGGCACAGGCTCTGAGGTGGGGCAGGGCTCAGGATAAGGAACTTGGGATGCAGACAGGCTGCCCAGGGCTGGGGCCAGAGAGGACTCTCCCCCCTACTTACTGGCAGAAGCAAGCTCCAGAGAAGGGACCCCTCCTCTCTCTCCTGCCCCCCACCCGCAGCACACTCACTCTGCACCACAGTCACTGCACATGCTCCTAGTGACTCTCTCAGGTCCAGAAAGCCCGCTCGCCTCCCCTATGATGGGTACCAGGGTGGGGGGGGTTGCCATCATGTGTGGTCTCCCCATCCCTGATGCTGCCACTGAGTGCGGGGGGGGGGGGGGGGGGAGAGAGCTCCCAAGCATGTGTGTGCCTCCTTCCCCCTCCTCTCTTCCTCTTCCCCTCCCCCAGTGCTCCAAGAGGCTGCCTCCCAATGATCTCTATAGCCTTAGGCAAAAGCAGCCCAAACAAAGGAGAGAGGCACTGGCTGTTTTCTTTCAGCCAGGGAAGTTCCGAGGTGGGGGCAGAGGAGAAACCCAGCTCCAAATATTGGTGGAGCACAGCCCCCAGCCTTGAATATTCCTGGTGCTTGAGCACCTTGAGCCCATATAAGCTGCCACCCCTGCAGGTGAGTTCCTTCCCCTACCCCTTCCCAGAGACTTCCCAGCAGCCAATCTCCTCCCTCAGACTGTGCTGCATTCGGCTCTCTCTAGGACCCAGCAGCCCTGCTCTTACATTCTCCACTGCTTCCCCTCTGTCTGGGCTCCCTGCAGAGAGGTGCCCCCAGACCTTTTGGTGCCCTAGGCGGCTGCCTATTCTGCCTATGGCTAAGGATGGCCCTGCCGCCCGGACTGGCCGGAGCTTCCCCGTGCTCGCTACCAGGAGGAGCTGCCTGAGCTTCCCCGTACTCCCTACCAGGAGGAGCCGCCGGAGCTTCCCTGTGCCTGCGGCTACCCGGAGGAGCCACCGGCACTACCGTGGCCCGAATATCCCGAGGAGCTCCCGGACCTACCACCCAGCCCCGGTTGTGATGAGCCTATGCTCCTGGACCCCGCTGAGGCCGTTAGGACCCAGGTAGGTCCCGAGGGGGAGTACAGAAGCAGCCCGGGGGCAGCCGACCCCAGTCAGGCTGTGGAATTGACAGAGCCTATGTCAGTGTGTTGTGGCCAGGAACCCCACTGACTGACCAGAGGAGTGACAGCCGCTGTTAGGGCCCCGGGCTGGGACGCAGTGGAGTGGGAGGGCCTGCGCCCCCCCTGCCACCTCACTCCGGGGTGGCAGACTCCCCCCTCTCCCTGGCCTGAGGAGGCTGATAACTGTTATTACTGACCCAGCGTTTGCCGCCCGCCCTGACCAAGGGCTGGGCCTTTAAACTGCCACTGTTGCTCAGCCCTGACCAAGGACTCAGCCTACTGATTCAGCATTTGCTGCCCCGCCCTGACCAAGGATTGGGTCTTAAACTATTACCATTGCTCAGCCGTGACCCAGGCCTGAGCTTACTGATTCTGTGTCGCTATCCGTCCTGACGTAGGAACCGGCGCCTCGCGGTTGTTACGGCTCAGCCCTGCCGGAGGGCCTGAGCCCCTCGCCCATCGGGCAGACAAGTACCGCAAGGACTGCCGGGCTAACTTCCCAGGCCAACAGGAGCAGAGTGGGCCAACGTGGCTCCCCTCCTCCCCGGAGAGGGTCGAGCCCCGGCGCCACCTCGTTTACACCTGGTACCAGAAGAGGGAAGAGCGAACCCTTGGCCCCTGTGAGAAGGGGCCGAAGGGGGACATCGCCCTCCCCTAGACAATCATGGAGATGGAGCGGCTGTTCCGGCTGCTGGCGGAGAATCAGGACCTGCAGCAGGCCACCCAGCTACAGCAGCAGCAGGCCGCTGCCCAGCTCGAGCAGCAGCAACAGTGAGATGCCGCCTAGCTCGAGCAGCAGCAGCAGCTTATGCAGCAACTTGGGACCCAGCTGCAGCAGCTGGTGGCCACACTACCCCGCCCTGTAGGAGCATCAGGGGACGGCGCTGGGGCACCCTGCTCTGCCGCCCCAGTACGACTCATCAAGATGGGCCCCGACGATGACCCCAAGGCGTTCCTGGTGACCTTCGAACGCATGGTCCTCGTCGCGGGATGGGCCTGGGACCAATGGGCCACCCTTCTGGCCCCGTATCTGCCCGAAGCTGCAGTCCATTTCTGTGCAGTAACGCTGCAGGTGTCCCGTCTGCCCACACCAGAAACAGGGTCCTAGTTCAGGGTGGCCACCCCTGGGACCTCTGAGGGGGCTCCACTGGGCCCTCGATGGCATACCGGGGGCTGGTGACGGACAAAGCCAGGGATTACTGCCAGGTCAAGGCCGCGATTTTGGATGCCCTAGACGTTAGCCCTGAGACCTTTCGGCAGAGGTTCCGGGGCCTCCGACCTCGGCTGGTGGCCCAAGCCCTGAAGGAGGCGTGTCGCCAATGGTTACAGCCAGAAACAAGGACGGCAGCGGAGGTCACTGAATAAGTCGTCCTAGAGCAGTTCGTACACACCCTGCTAGCCTGAGGACGAGCCTGGGTGCTCCACCACTGGCCAGCAATGTTGGCCGCGGCTGTCTCACTGATGGAGGACTTTCTCACGGCCGAAACCTCCGTGGGACTCGCCTTTCGGCCTCCAAATCCCAGACCCGAACACCCTACCTCGGACAAAACGGGGAACGCCCTGACCGGGCCGCGAAACCTGGTCCGCGGGCAGGACACCCGTCCAGGGCCCCGGGCCTGACGCCCGAAGCGGTCTCCTCAGTCCGGAACAGCCCCCTCCAGGTCAGGGCCCTCGAGGGCTGAGTGGAGCCCCCTCAGAGGTCCCAGGGGTGGCCACCCTGAACTAGGACCCTGTTTCTGGTGTGGGCAGACGGGACACCTGCAGCGTGACTGCACAGAAAGGGACTGCAGCTTCGGGCAGGTCTGTGCAGGGGACACCTGGGCCCGGTTGCCACAGGCCCCCAAGCTTACAGTCCTGGTAGTCGTCGGGGACCAGGCAACCTAGGCGTTGCTCGACTCCAGCTGTGGCCAGACGTTAATCCAGCAGGCCCTGGGGCCCCCGGCAGGTCCCCGTTTAGGAACAATACTTCTACAATATATCCACGGGGACATCCAGCCATACCCCAGTGCCTATATCCCGCTGACAGTAGCTGGAGTCACCCGACGGGTCGTGATTGGCATAGCCTCTCGGTTGGCATACCCGGTGACCTGGCCTGCCTTCGAGGAGGTCCTCCAGTTGACACCGGCGCTGGAAGCAGAACGCCAGGAGGCCCTACCAGAGGAAGTGGATGGGGCCCCGAGGACTGAGGAGGGGACCAAGGAAACTGGTGACCCTCGACTGGAGCCCACGGTCGAGCCCCCCCTTCATACCGACTTTTGCCGGGACCAGAGGGCTGACCCTACCCTTAGTCTGGCCTATGAACAATTCGCAGCCATTGATGGGACTGTCATCGACCCACAGCGCGCAACCCAGTGTCCCCACTTCGAGTTGTGCCAGGACCATCTTTACCGGATCGACCGGGACTCCCGCACAAAAGAACCCCAGACACAGCTTCTGGTACCCGGGGTCACTGGCGCGCCGTGATGAAGCTGGCCCATGATGTCCCGGCTGCGGGGCATCTGGGCCATGAGAAGACCCTTGCCCGGATCTTGGCATGGTTCTTCTGGCCCAGTGTTCACCAGGAGGTGAGAAACTACTGTAGCACCTGCCCAGAGTGCCAATTAGCCGCTCCGCAGCACGTGCCCAAAGCACCCCTGGTCCCCATGCCAATAGTTGAGACCCTATTTGAACGAGTGGCCATGGACCTGGTGGGCCCGCTCCCGAAGAGCAATGCCGAATTCCAGTATGTCCTGGTCATCGTCGACTATGCCACACGGTTCCCCGAGGCCATCCCACTGCGGAGTACTACCGCCCAGACCATCGCTGAGGAACTGGTAAAGGTCTTTGCGTGGGTGGGCCTGCCCCGTGAAATTCTGACCAACCAAGGCACCAATTTTACCTCCAGGTTGTTACAGCAGGTCTGCAAGCTCCTGGGGGTAAAACAGCTACGCACCTCCATCTACCACCCACAGACAGATGGGTTGGTCGAGCGGTTCAACTGAACCCTTATGGAGATGTTGCGGAAGTTCCCCCCAGAGGAAGTACGCCAGCGGGACCAGCTGCTTCCTCCCCTGCTGCTAGCCATCTGGGAGGTGACCCAGTCCTCAACCAAGTTTTCCCCATTCGAGCTGTTGTATGGACATCGCCCACGGGGCCTGCTGGACTTGATGCGGGACACTTGGGAGTAGTCCCCCTCTCCGACCCAGGGACTCTTGAAGTATGTCCTTCCACTACAGGACTACTTTGCCTGGGCAGGGACTCTAGCTTGGGAAAACCTAAAGGCTGCGCAGGGCAGGCAGGAAAGGACCTATAACCGGGAGGCCCAGGTGTGCGACTTTGAACCCGGGGACCGGGTTCTGCTCCTTCTACCCTCGAGCGAATCGAAACTACTGGCCCGTTGGCAGGGGCCCTACGAGGTGGCTCAGAGGGTTGGGCCTGTCACCTACGAAATCCACCAACCAGACCGGCGTAAGAAGACCCAGTGATACCATGTAAATCTTTTAAAACGATGGCGAGACCGGGAGGGCTTATTGATTAACCCTTACCCGCCTGAACCAGAGCTAGGTCCCTGCGCACCCCAGGCAGAGGACCTCAGTGCTCCCCTGCTCTGCGACACCCTGACAGGAGAGCAGCAAAAGCAGGCCCAGTGTCTCTTGCAAGCCTTCCAAGGGACCTTCACGGCCCTACCAGGATACACGAGCTTGATCTACCACTCGATCCAGACCGAGCCAGGGAAGGTAATCCGAGAAACGACCAGGCCGCTACCATACCGGATGCACCAAGAGGTGGAGGAAGAGGTGCAGGCCATGCTAGCCTTAGGAGTCATTGAGCCATCTCGAAGTGAGTGGCGTAGCCCGGTGGTCTTGGTGCCCAAGCCCGACGGCACCCTCCAGTTTTGTATAGCCTTCCGGCAGGTGAATGCCATCTCACGATTCGATGCCTACCCCATTCCCCAGGTGGACGAGCTGCTGGGCCGCCACGGGGAGGCCCAGGTCATCACCACCCTCGACCTCAGCAAAGGGTATTCACAAATTCCACTTGAGGAGACCTCTAAGGAAAAGACAGCGTTCACTACCCCAACGGGACTCTACCAATTTACGTGGATGCCTTTCGGCCTCCATGGGGCCCTGGCGACCTTCCAGCGGCTGATGGACCGCCTACTGCTGCCCCATCGAGAGTATGCCGCCGCTTACCTGGATGATGTTGTGGTCTATAGCCGCAACTGGGAAAATCACCTAGAGCGAGTGGCGGTGGTCCTGCACTCCCTGCGACAGGCGAGACTGACCGCCAACCCAAAAAAATGCCTCATCGGATGGCAGGAGACCATGTATCCGGGGTATAATATCGGGGGAGGCCGAGTAAAGCCCCTTGTCCGGAAGGTACAAGCTCTGACCACCTGCCCGACGCCCACCACAAAACGCCACGTCCGGCAGTTCCTGGGGCTTGTAGGGTACTATCAGCGCTTCATCCCCCAGTTTGCCTCCATCGCGGCACCCTTAACCGGACTGCTGACCAAGAACAGCCCTCGGCAGATACAATGGTCCCCAGAATGTGAAGAGGCCTTCCGGACCCTCCAGACATGCCTTTGCCAACAGCCCAGATTTCCACCGGAGGTTCATCCTCCCGATGGATGCTTCAGAGGTGGGGCTAGGGGCCGTCCTGTCCCAAGAAGTTGAAGGAGAGGACCACCCAGTGCTGTACCTCAGCCGTAAGTTATTTCCGCGGGAGAAGAACTATGCAGTGATTGAAAAAGAAGCACTGGCTATAAAGTGGGCCTGTGATGCCCTAAGCTACTACCTCCTTAGGGTCCCGTGCACGCTGGTCACCGACCATGCACCCCTCTGATGGTTGATGAATATGAAGAATAATAATGCCCGACTCATGCGGTGGTATCTGACCTTACAACCTTATGCGTTCACCGTCCAACATCGAGCCAGTAAGGACCATGCGAACGCGGACTTCATGTCCAGCCTCAGAGGGATGGACGGGTCTGGCCCTGGCGAGTGGGAGCCAGACTTGGGTGGGGGATGTAGTGGGCCGGCGTGGCTCCCCTCCTCCCCGGAGAGGGTCGAGCCCCGGCAAAGGCCAGAGTGGGTGGAGCTATGGAGCTCTGAGCCACCCCTCAAAGGGTCAGGCAGCAACCCGGAACTATAAAAGCCAGCCCTCAGAGCTCAGTCAGGCCCCAGCGGCCAGAGAGAACAGACATCCCTCCGGGAGCTCGAAACTGGGAGACGCCGGCGACCCAGGGGAGCCACCCAGACTGGCCGGAGTTCCCCGCGCTCGCTACCAGGAGGAGCTGCCTGAGCTTCCCCATGCTCGCTACCAGGAGGAGCTGCTGGAGCTTCCCTGTGCCTACTACTCAGAGGAGCTGCCGGAGCTTCCCCGCGCCTGCTGCTACCCGGAGGAGCCACCGGTGCTACCGTGGCCCAGGTATCCCGAGGAGCTCCCGGACCTACCACCAGCCCCGGTCGTGAGGAGCCTATGCTCCTGGACCTCGCTGAGGCCAATGTTAGGACCCAGGTAGGTCCTGAGGGGGAGTACGGAAGCAGCCTGGGGGCAGCTGACCCCAGTCAGGCTGTGGAATTGCCAGAGCCTATGTCAGTGTGTTGCGGCCAGGATCCCCACTGACTGACCGGCGGAGTGACAGCCGCTCTTAGGGCCCCAGGCTGGGACGCAGTGGAGTGGGAGGGCCTGCGTCCCCCCTGCCACCCCACTTCAGGGTGGCAGACTCCCCCCTCTCCCTGGCCTGAGGAGGCCGACAACTGTTATTACTGACCCAGCGTTTGCTGCCCGCCCTGACCAAGGGCTGGGCCTTTAAACTGCCACTGTTGCTCAGTCCTGCCCCAAGGCCTGAGCTTACTGCTTCAGCATTTGCTGCCTGCCTTGACCAAGGACTGGGCCTCTAAACTGATACTCAAGGCCTGAGCTTACTGCTTCAGTGTTTGCTGCCCCGCCCTGACCAAGGGCTAGGCCTTTAAAACTGCTATTGTTGCTCGGTCCTGACCCAAGGCCCGAGCTTCCTGACTCAGCGTTTGCTGCCCGCCCTGACCTAGGGCTGGACCTTTAAAACTGCTGTTGTTGCTCAGCCCTGACCAAGGCCTGAGCCTATTGACTCAGTGTTTTGCTGCCCCGCCCTGACCAAGGGTTGGGCCTTAAACTATTACCGTTGCTCAGCCCTGACCCAGGCCTGAGCTTACTGATTCTGTGTTGCTATCTGTCCTGATGTATGAACCGGCGCTTCGCGGTTGTTACGGCTCAGCCCTGCCGGAGGGCGTGAGCCCTCACCCGTCGGACGGACAAGTTCCGCAAGGACTGCCGGGCTAACTTCCCGGGCCAACCGGAGCAGAGTGGGCCGCCTCCTTCCAGGAGAGGGTCAAGCCCCGGCGCCACCTCATTTACAATCTCCCACATTGCAAGAAAATACCCTGACCCACTGGGCTATGGCATATTTGGATATAGGTTGCTTTCATACTCTCCTGTTGAAGCTATTCCACTGTGCAAAAATAATTCATTTGACCTGAAATGTACTTTTTCGATTCACTGAGTTTCTCTGCATCAGAACAAAATCTCGTTTTTAAACCTCAGAAGTCTTCACAGAGTAGAATTTTTGATATCTGGCCAGTTCTTCTAATTTTCTTCCTGGCCGAGGATAACTGGACACGGATCTACCCAGCAATTTGAGGCTGACAGGAAGGGCTGTTGAAAAAGAATGTAGAATTTTTCTTTCCCCCATGGAATGAGTACACTCACAGTCACCACTACTTCAGAGGAAGAGACTACATTCTTCCTCCAGCAATAGTCCATAATTCTTCCCAGGAGGCAGGGCCGGCTCTAGCCATTTTGCTGCCCCAAGCACGGCGGCACGCCACAGGGGGCGCTCTGCCGCTCACCAGTCCCGCGGCTCCGATGGACTTCCTGCAGGCGTGCCTGTGGAGGGTCCGCTGGTCCTGCGGCTCTGGTGGAGCATCTGCAGGCACGCCTGCAGGAGGTCCACGTGAGCCATGGGACCAGTGGACCCTCCGCAAGCACAACTGCAGGAGGTCCACCGAAGCCGCCTGCCACCCTCTCGGCATCCGACAGAGCACCCCCCGCGGCATGCCGCCCCAAGCACGCACTTGGCGCGCTGTGACCTGGAGCTGGCCCTGCCAGAAGGAAAGGGCTTGTTTGGGATTTTGGCCTTGAGTCACATTTTCTGGGGTCCTGTAGCCATGCTTTGGATTGGAAAGTAACTACAGAGGTTATCTACTGCTGAGTCTACAAGATAGGTTATGGTTTCTAATTATCCAAGGTCATTTTGTTATCAAGAAAAGAAGTGCAAAAACACTCCCCAACTCATGAACAAAAGGATTAGCTTGAGTCTCTAATTTACCTACCCTGCATGGAAGAGTTATCCACCAATGAGCAATTTGGCCAGCCTTAATAATCACATTTTCACCTAGCTGAACTTACAACTGTTTGTTGACAAATTAACTTTGGCCAATATATTCAGAATATAAGAGCCAAAAATTCAATTTCTGTATTCTTACTAGGGCACCTGCCTAATTTTGAAAAGTGCTGAACACCCAGTTGCTCCCCTCAATTTCGACATTTTTGACTTTTGTTGTTCCATGGAAGGGTTTCAGGTTGGAACCAGCTTTGTATTTTTGTTCCTTTGTCTGAGGTTCCTCACTACCACATTTTTTGTGGATTTATAATTCTATAAGTAGAAACTCATATTTATTTTCCACCCTTTTTTTTAGCCACACTGAATCAAAAAGGAGAGTATCAGTGAATGTAGATAGCTAAGTGAAGAAGCAAGATCTACCTTCCAGGCAACAAAAAGAGAATCCTTTAAGAAATCTTGAAGCAGTTACCTGCCTGATTTATGCTGCAGCCTAATTTTGTGCTGAAACTGACCCCCAAGAGTTGGCCTGCAAGCCATGTGTTAATGGGGTGATATGCAAGATGGAAAGAACCCAGCTTGATGTTCCCGGGATTCTTATATTGTTATACTTTTAAACTGGGAAAAAATGATCTGGAGTCACCAAGGGCCAGATTCTCAAAGGAAATTAGGCACCTAAAAATGTAGAACAGGGGTCGGCAACCTTTCAGAAGTGCTGTGCCAAGTCTTCTTTTAGGCACTCTAATTTAAGGTTTCGTGTGCCAGTAATACATTTTAACGTTTTTAGAAGGTCTCTTTCTATAAGTCTATAATGTATAGCTAAACTATTGTTGTATGTAAAGTAAATAAGGTTTTTAAAATGTTTAAAAAGCTTCATTTAAAATTAAATTTAAATGCAGAGCCTGCTGAACCGGCGGCCCGGACCCGCGCAGTGTGAGTGCCACTGAAAATCAGCTCATGTGCTGCCTTTGGCATGCATTCAATAGGTTGCCTACCCCTGATGTAGAAGGTGTTTAAGTGCCTAAATAACTGAGTTCCATTGAAATCAACAGTAGTTAGACACAACTGATAAGCACCAAATGGGATTTTCAAAAGGTGTCTAATCTCCATTTTTAGGCATCTAACTGCCTGTGGAAAATCTTGCCCTGAGACACAAACACAGAACCCTCACAATGGCATTTTCACAATAATTTTTCAAAGTAGAACAGAACAGCACTTCAAACAATTTCATATACTATAATAGCAAAATTTGTACAGACAAATTGGATATCTCCAGATATGAATTTACCTACTAACCTACAGGTGACACTACACCATTTATCACATACTTTATATATTACCTTTTATGCTATATACCAGTACTGGGTTGTCTTCCATCACTGAGATAAAACTCCCACACCTTTGGAGTGAAATGTAATGGCAAATATATATATATGTGAGGCTTTGGCAGTGGAAGAGTTGGATTTAGGTTCCAATCCTGCAAAGACTTACGCATATACCTAACTTTACGCACTGTGATTAATCCTAATGAGGCAGATCCTCACCTGGAATAATGGTCAATGGAACTGTAACAGTTTACATCTGCTGAGAATTGAATTCAGTGGAGCTGCTCATAGTGCATAAAATTAAACTCATGTAAATCTCTGCATTATTGAGTCCTTATTTGGTATAAACAGACCAAATCATGAGGTTTTTACTTATTTTTAATCAATTCTTACTAAGAAAATCTCTCACTGAAGTAAATAAATGTATCTAAGCACAGAGTAAAAAAATTGTCAAAGGAACTCAGAGACAGTGCATGTGAGAGTAGCCCAAATACTGGCCTTCAATATATGAGCTTTCCCATGACAACACAGGAATTCATCAAAAATGATTATTTTCCATGGGGAAAATATTGTTTAATAACATATTTTTATTTTATTGGAAACTGAAAATGTTTTGAAATTTTGATATTTTAATTTTCCCTTTCTTCCCCTTTTTCACCACTGAATGTAATAGAATGAATAACTAGGCTGGGGGGGGGAAGGGGTGACATCACTTTCTTTTTCCCTTAACTTTTCAAAACTTCCTCAACTTTGAAAAAGTGACAGGGTAGAGAATGGAAATGCTAACTTTGCCAGTCTGTCACTTACCCAAAGTTGAAGAAATGTTGAAAACTTAGAGTGAAAAGAGTTAAAAATGGGAGGGTGAGGGGAATCCCTGGACATTATTCACTTTATTGCACTCAGTGGCAAAAAGGAAAACAGGGGAGGAACTAAGGTTTTGGGGTTTTTGCCCCCCACAAGAAAGGTTGCAAAAGTTTTTCTATCTTGAATCTTATGAAACAGAAACTTTAATATTTCCAATTTTTTAAAATTGTTTTTTCAACCACCTCTAATACACACAGTTGTTTTATATGTTTCTATTAACAGTGCTTTAAAAAATTACTTACCATGAGCCTCTCCTGCATTACTTGAGCATACACAACACCCATTGAAGAGAATGAGAGTTTGTGGAGTGAATAAAAAGCAAGATGGGGCTCTGAATTCCCTCTGATTTTTCCTTTTACTCTCCTACCCCTTACTCTATTTTTTCTTTACTTTTATTGTATAAAACTTGACATATACAAGAGTTTGCCACATTTTCAGTAATAAGTGAATAGGAAAACATTACACATTAACAATACATATCAACTGAAAGAGAGCGGGAGGGATACAGCCTGTTCACTCCTCTTGTACAGTGGCCACATAGGGCTTCAGATGCTGGTTTCTCCAAGATTTAAAGGTTCAGCTACCCAAAAATCAATGCTGGGAAAGGCATGTTTAATAGAACAAACTCAATCTAGACAGGTCAGTGGAAACCAGGTAAAGTAGCTACACGGAAAGGTACTGAATTCCTATATTGCTGAGGCCAGGAATCAGGGTGGTAGACTAATGAGTGTTTGAGATGCTCTTTGTATGTCCTTTTGGGAAGTTTATACTGTATGATGTTCCAGTATAAAATCTGGGTCCTTTTTTAACAGTAATGTGTCCTATGCTTTATGTTTGCTATCTCTGCTTTCCTTCATTTTTCAATACATAATAATTGCTTCCTTGTTCCTTAAAGTTCAGACTCCGTCCACCCCACTTCTTCCGCTTCATTCTCTTATCTTCCTCATTTTTTCTTTTACTACCTCCCTCCACCTTTCTTCTCTCCACATCTACTTAAACTCTCCACTTCTCAATTTCACCCCTCTCTCATTCTGCACCTATCCTACACAGCTGCCCCACAACCCCCAGTTACACTCCCACCCAGAAGACATTAGGATACATCCTGGCTTCTAACCAGAAACCCAGCAGATCTGCTCCCCCGAGGATATCAGGAGTTTGTCCAGGATAAAGATGACCTGTCCAGAGCATCTCATTACCATGTCAATCCCCTGGGGCCCAAATAACCCTTGAAAACATTGGCAGACAGCCCTCAATTACTGCAGCGTTGAGGGATAATCTCATTTACACTAGTCTCTGGATGCTCTAGATTTTAGGGAGCATAAGTGTTGCTTAAATCTGTCTTTTTTTCCACCCACTCCAGTTCTGCACCAAGCAGGATTCAGCTGGACAAGATTATCTAGCCCTACCTGTGCTTTACCAAACATACTCTTTCCATGGAAGTCCCATATCCCCCTTTCACCAGTCATAAATCTCTTTCCTCCACACCTATGTGTTTTCCATCTCCTTCCCCAGCCATATTCCATTCCACCTTCCTATAGTCAAGAACATCTCCCGTGAAACCACCTTTCGGCCTTATGTCTTCTGATGATACTGCTGTGTTCCAGCTGCCTACTTCCCATAGAAAAGAATCAGTGGCAAGATTTGACTGGAAGGTGAGGAGTATCTGGTGTGCTCCAGGGAGCAAATAGAACCTGGGACAGATGTAATCAGAGGAGGCCAACATTCAGGTGCAAATCTGGCTACCCTGATTTTGCTGCCCTCCTCAAATAAGTCACCAAAAGCAAGTACATGGTCAGCCTGTCCTGTATTGACATCCCTGTACTTAATGATGAATATATTGATGTTAGATATTGAATTGTGAGTTATAGCAACATTTATAAAAACTTCAAAATCTGTGTATATACTTCCTTATAACACTCACCTCTCTTACTTGGGATTGGTCTACCGAAGCAGCCTATTGTGCAGCCTTAATCTCCTCTTTTATGCTCTTTTATGGTATCTTAGATATAAATATTGAATCTCTGTAATGTACTAGTAAAGAAATTAAATATAACAGAAACATAAAAGTTCATAGTGAGATAATTTTATTCAAGATAGAGAACTATCCCAGATCCCCCAGTCACATGCCACCTGTTTATGTGGTGCACACCGGTAGCTCTCTCTTTCCTGGCTTGTGCACACCCGTAGCCCTCTTTCCTGGCTTTTGCAAGTACTAGGCTTTGGTAGTAAACACCAAACCCACACTTTCTTGAGGTGCTAGGTGGTTGGAATAGCCTGTGGGTACCTGACAGCACCTAGGCAGGGTTGTATGTCAGGGCTAGTTGTTCTCTGCAAAGAATGCATCAGATACACCTAAATAGGATGCATCTTTCCCACATCTGACTAGCAATAGCTTTGCGACTTTGTCAACCTTTAAAAGAATTTGTTGAATGCTTAAAACATATGACTTTTAATATGATAATCCACTCATTGTCTGGAGCTGTGCAAAGTGACATAAAAGCACAATGAAGCCTAATTAAACTTGTTCTGTGAAAGCTAATTTCTCAAACCCAGAAGCATAGTTCATAGATAAATGCTAATATTTGAAAGTCAAATTAAAGTTGAAAAGGTTTGTAATAACAGTTAATTAACTCTTGTTTTGTTTTCCTCTCACAAACTTGAACCAACTGAAATACTGTTCAATTCATCTTTAACATTTTGGACCACAAAGATAAAATTCAAAGCTTTGAGATAAGCCTTTGATGTTGGTATTCTCTACAGATTAGATATTATTTTAAGATCTCTTTGTTTAAAAATTCATTTTTATTATCCCTGCATGAAATGCATGGCAATTCCCTAAATAACTAACCATCAGGGCAATTAACATCTTCGATCGACACCATATTCCTGATAATTAATACAGACTTTGTACCTCCCCTGTGATAGCTGCAAGGGTTTGATTTTCCAGAGCAACTGTTCATTTACAGAATCAGTTTCATCCTAATGAAAATGGATTGTGAAACTTTAATGAACATGACTTTGCTGTCATAATAATAAAGACTTTGAAACAACACGAAGACCTACATAACAAGCATCTGACTACACTCATGTTGCTACAGTATATCAAACCAATTAAGCCATATGATGAATATTTACACCAAATGTTTTTAAGCTATATGACATAAGAAACTCATAAAAGTGAGCATTAATTCTCCTTCGACAGCTACTGACATTATAGCTTAATAAACTAGCATCTATAAAGCAACATGGCTTGATCTGCCCTTCTCTCTTTGTTTTATAATAAAGGAAAACAAAAAATTTTGAAAGTCTGAAAATCCAATTTACATACAGTGTGTGCACTTGTTAGGAAAAACAATCAGTTGCTCTGTATAAATGTCTTTGTGCCTGCTTTTAGTAACATGTATTTATAAAAGCAAATAATTACTAAAGAGATCTGCCAAGAATGTTACATCTGCCATCAGTGCAAGTGTCTGTCCATTATTATCATGTGCAATAAATAATTCACCTACTAACAGGCAGGCAATCCCAATGGGAATTTCTGTCTTTTAGAACCAATCCTGGTTGAACTGACTGCAGAAGGTCATTCTTCTGGGTAAGAGTTCACAGGGCCATCTAAGCAACACTGCCCAGTGACATATTATTCCTGGAAGTACTATATTTGAAAGCATATTTTGGGGACATGAAAAGAAAAAGTGATGCCCCATTTGCCCTTCTGTTTGGAAAATGGTCAGTTTGGCAAAGACAAAAATAAAAATAAAAGACACCTTGCCCAGAATTACTTACATGGGGTTCCATCCAAAGCCCATTCAAGTCACTGGGGTCCAGAGTCTCAAAGGTATTTAGGCACCTAATTCCTGCTGATTCCCACTGGAGTCAATGGCAGTCATAGAAATCAGTAAGGACCCTCAGGACCCTTAAGCCCTGAATTCTTCATTATTAGAATGATAAAACAGGCATAAAGTTGAGTTCCCGAGGAAGACAATGTCATGTTACATGACTTCTTCAAAACAATGCAAATAACTCTTCAATCACAGTCTCTTATGTTGGTGTGCAGCATAATTTAGGAAAAATTAGTTCCTGTAACGGCTACCTGTTAGAGTAGTATATTTGTGGCAAGAATAGAAATTTTAAAAGGTCAGGAAGCTTTTGACCCTAGCACACATTCCATACACCACAAAACAGTTTGTTTAGTTAGTCTAGGGATGTTCTGGAATATTACTTCCTTGAAGGATTGGGTTGTTAGTTGTCTATGGATGATTTTGAAGCACTTTCTTGTTTTTATATCTTTCACAGTTTCAAGGAAACTGCACTTGTATTCCCCTACTCTGTGGTCCACTCCAGGAGTGCCCCCTTCAGCTGTCTCTTACCTCTGGGCAGGGATCTGTGTCCCACTCCCTTATGACCAGAGTTTTTAAGGGTGCACAGCTCCCTGGCTTATGCTGTGATATCCCCTCCAAGCCAGTCTGC
Source organism: Gopherus flavomarginatus (assembly GCF_025201925.1). NCBI lineage: Eukaryota > Metazoa > Chordata > Testudines > Testudinidae > Gopherus > Gopherus flavomarginatus. The sequence continues at coordinate 56,824,920 of NC_066621.1, forward strand.
CTAATTGTCAGCATCTGTTCGAGTGCTATGAACAATGCATTACCAGCTGTTACAACACAGCCTTCCTAAGCAAGCCCATTTATTCTTAAGGTAAAGGCATTAGAAAGAAAACATAAAAACAAACATTTAGACACACAATAAATATAGTGGAAGTCACACAATCAGTCTTACAGGGCTCTAGTAGGCCAAAATCCTTCCAACCTGTCCACAGCATTGGGGCCCCTCAGACAAAAAAAATCATGTTTATTTTTTGGATTAGAAAGAAGGCCCTGTATCAATTTATATTCAACCTTCCTATACCCAAAGCCCTTTCTTTATCTGTTGGTCTCTGGAAAACCTGATCTGAACCAGTATAGGCAAGCCTCACCAGGGGGATAATAACTCTCTGTGGCTGTTTACAGTTTCAGAGACTTGTCGTAATCTCCACCACACACACACACACACACACAAGTTCCTGGAGGACCTTTGGTAACCCTACCCCATGGGGTAGAACAGTCACACTGAAAACATTTGTAAATGTAGTAGTGGCCCCAAATCATATTCTGTGCGGTTGCAACATCTATAACTGTATCTTCTATTTAACGCCATGAAAACAGGAGCAGAGAGAAGGAAATACATATTATCACAGCCCCAAAGATGGGCAGAGTTGGACAGCTAAGGATGAACTGATTCAACACATTCCCAGGAAGCCTCTTCTAAGACTCTTGTGGAGCCTTGGCTGTGATTTAAGCTTTTCCTTCCCTGGGAGATGTTTTCAGTGAGCCCATCAGGTGCAGGTAAGTTACACACACTTCCTGCAGCAGTGGGTATGAACCAAGCCCAACTTGACTGGCTTTTGTTAAATAGTAGTATTGAAGAGAACTGAACCACTACGTAGATCTTCCTGGAATATTTAATGCAGAAGTACACTTCAACTCCATGATGGAAAGTCTTTCAAAGCTGTAACTTACCTGTAGTGTCCTTTTAGTTTTCACTTGGCTAGATTCCCCTCCAGAAAAAAGATCTGGTTGATGGTTTCCATTAAAAATGAGGGCAGGGGAAATCATTAGTAAATGAATGAATGGGATGAATTTTCAAAACTAATTTGTTCAATCAAGAGTAGTTTGAGCAGCATATAAGTAGTCACGGAAAATCAAACTATTACCCAGTATCGTGCTCTTTTGACTATTAAATGTCTCCTTTTCCACATCACCGCTCTGCCAATAGGACTGTTGCTTCCTTTTTGTTGATGCCACCTTCTTTGTATTTTTCTCTGTTTTTATATTGTCATTTGATTTATTGTATTTTAAAATCATGAAGGGGCTGCATATTAATGGATGCTATATAAAAAAAAGATTCTGCAGCCCTCATTTCTATCAGCTGTCCCATTGATTAAAGCCAGTGGAACAGGAGCAAACCCAAATATTATTGGGCCAAATTAATCCTTGGTGTAATTCCATTAGGTTCAATTGAATTACACCAGAAATGAATCTGGTGCATTGATTATTCAATATTGCTAAAGTGTCTTTATCCAAGAGACATTTATCTCATTCAAGTCAATGGGACTGTTCTGATTGACTTTATTAAGCTTTGGCAATAGCAATGAACATCTTTTTTCATTCAGGAGGTAAACGAGGAAACAGTCTTATTTTATAGTTCATGCCTTTCTTGGCTATAGAGTCACCCTAGAATTGCAGAGCTAACAGCGGATACTCTGAAGTTAAAATTGGGCCTGCTTTTTGTTAACAGAATTTATTTAATCTTACTATGTAACATTTCCCTGAAATACTATAGAATTCCATTAAGAAAATAAAAGTAATATTTCATAATTAAGTAAAAAAATTTTAAAAAAATTATATGAGGCATGTTTTACTGATAATACTGACTGTGTCACTCTTAATAAACCTAGAGCAGAAAAGAGGAGGAAATTGGCAGCTTTATTTAATACGAGGAAGGTTTATAGTTTTTTGCTCTGTAATATATGTCTTGTATTGCAGGTTGAGCTTACTGCAGTGAATGGTGCAGTTACTATATCTAGCAAAAGATAGCTTCTGTTCTGTGCTGATCCACACTGCCTTTTTTGAACCGAATCCTCTTGTGCTCGAGGCAAAAGACATGGTGAATATTTTCCATTAAAAATAAGAGTAGGGACAAATCACTGTTAATGAGATGTGGGGTGGGTCAGTAAAGACGCACAATAAACAGTCATTTAGGCTGAATAGAAGTAGTCATGGAAATTTATAAACTATTGCCCACTATAGTACTCCATTGACTATTAAACATCTTTTTCACACCAAAGGCCTGAATGAGTGGCTTGGCAGAAAAACATTGGCCACGTGGCAAAATGTGCTTAGTAAAACCCATGTCAGAATATTTTGTTTGGCCAATATCTAACAGAAGCTGGTTTTAATGTATATCTGTAACCCTTGGTGTGCCACAGACGTATCTGAAGAGGGACCCACTGATATTCATTGAATGGCATGACATATTCAGGGTATGCAAATATGTTTTATGAATTAAAATAGCCCTCCATACTCTGCCCGTCTTGCCACTTTGCACTGCAATTCTGTTAACGATCACAAAGTAAGCAGAGTAGGGTGGATGGTACTATCTTTTAGCTGAAGTGTGAAGAGGCCCTGAACTCCTTTGATCACTTTGCTTGGCAGGGTGTCAATCCTGGTTTTCTGGACAGACTTTAATTTGGGGGCCTCATTTACTTCATACAAGAATAACCCACATAAGGAAGAGGAAACTTCCAGTCACAGAGATTCCTACCCATTAAACTCATGAAGTTCCCTGCTCATTCTTCTCTGAATTGAGGGACATGGTTTGCCTCTATCCTGACAGAAGAAGTCAGGAGCCAGTTTAAACCTAAGAGGTCCCTAGAATCTACGTGAGGCAAGGAGTATCTGCGAGGAGGCTCCAGAACACCAATCTACTGCCTGGCCCTATACTAGCTCCTGCTGGCCCCTGGGGAACACAGCTTTTACAGAAGCCATATTTCCAGCTGCTCATCCAACAATTGCTCCTCTAAACATTGCTTACACTGGCACCGCACAGCACAAAAGGGGAAACCAGTGCATTTTAATGCCCACTGGGCTCCGTTAACTTGTGTGGTAACCCTGTGTGTCTGGAAGAAAGAACAATGAAGAATCATATCTTTCCCCTTCCAGAGCTCAGACCCTGCTGAATCCCCACAGAAGGGGAGTGCGGAACATGCTACAGAGACAGCAATCCCACCCACATGCGGACATTGAGGGGCCAATAAAATCCTTGGGGAAAAATCAAGTCTGCTCACCTACACTAATTACTTAGGGCTATATTGTGCCTGGCTGAGGGCACAAGGACAGGCCATGATAACTATCAGATTTCAGTTTGGACACTATTCATAATTTGGGTGAAGAATCAATCTCTTACATTATCTGAACTGTTTTCCTTACCCTGAACAGTGCCAGTTACTCACTAAAGCTTTAAGTTTTTAAGTAAACTGTCCTATTTTCCATTATGACATCAGACATGGCCTGTCAAGGGATAGAATATTCTGAATTTTACTCCTTGGCCAGAACTCTGCCCCAGCTTGTGAATTTCTTCTTTACTCCCAGATAGAGTTACTATAACAACTTATATTTATACAGCACATCTTATTCTGAAGAATCCTACAGTGCTTTATGAACATACACAAACAAAAGTCACTTTGTCTACCACTGAAATGCAGACCCTACCAAGACTAAACAATACAGTGACCCCTGACACAGGTTAACTAGCACCCTGTTGCAGTCATCCCCATGGGCCACTGCAGGGGTGCAGAATCACTGGATCATAAGAATATTGCCTTCCCCACTGTAACACCTCCCCCACCCTGGAATGCAACCCAGGACTACAGGTTGCTGTGGAGATGACAGAGAAGACATTGCACCTGCTGTAGGGGCCTCCTACACTAGTGATATTCCCAAAGGTGGTTACAATTGTCCTATGACCCTTTGTGCCCCACTGATCTATGTTCAGAGGGAATCCTCACCTCTGTCGTATTTCCCTTTTCCTCCTTCCACAAGGGATTTACACAGAGGACGGTGGGAGATAGCTGGGGATTGGGGTACACAGCCTGTTTTGGGTAAGAGAACGGGCTGGGGTATGCATAATGTTTCCCCTCCATTCCCCTCTGACCTTTCTATGGGACTGCTGCAAAGGGGCCACAAGACCACACTGAGTCAGGCCCAACAACTGTAGCCAAATGAAACTGCAGAAGGTATTTAGGTAGGCAACAACACAAAAAATCTAATTACCGGAGCTGGAATTGGGCCAGGCCACCTTCACTAACACCTGTATTCATATAAAAAAATGCCATGAGTTCCTTAATGACCGCCAATGATCAGGACCACTGTTTTACATCTACAAAAGCCAGCATGTGCTGCAGCACCCTAGAACTGAATAAACAGAGAAAAAAATTTCCACAAATATTACTTCACATTTTTAAACAAATCCACATTTAAACAAAAAGACTCAACCCAGTTTCTCTTGAGCCAATAATATCTGAGCCCAAAAGTAGGCCAACTGCGGACAGGTATGGCAGTCAGGATCTGGTACTTTTAAAATACTCCAAACAATTAAAAAAAAACCAATAGCCTGCAATATGTAACACTATTATATGCAGCAAAATAGAAATAATAAACCTGAGTGTAAAAAGCTATCTCATTCCAAAATTTAAAGCCTTTTCTGTACCTTTTGGTCCTGCTTCCAAGCCCATTGAAATCAACAGGAGTCTTTCCGTGGCCTTCAGTGGACTTCGGACCAGGTTTATAAGGTGCCACAGGACTCTGTCACTTTTTACAGATCCAGATTAACATAGCTACCTCTCTGATAATAAATAAGGGCTAGATTATGCTGCTAGTCCATAGCAAAACATCTGACAAAGTGGGTATTCACCCACGAAAGCTTATGCTCCAATACTTCTGTTAGTCTATAAGGTGCCATAGGACTCTTTGTCCCTTATTTATTGTTACATACTGAGTTGAACTGAAAGGAGTCAAACATATTTACAGAAAATTCTGGCAGATACTTGTTTAAAATGACAGATACATTTCTGTACATTTCTGTCAAACTTATTAGCGTAAAACAGCTTGGAGCCAACGGCATAGCTCCAATTTATGCCACCGATGAAGTTTGCTCTGCTGTTTTCAAAAAGAGTTATGTTATTTTCCAGTGCCAAGGAATACAGAAATCTCATGCACTGCTATGGAAACATAAGTGAAACAAGGCTGTTTCTGATCCATTAAGAGTTTCTTTTATATTGGTTACTACTTTGAAACACGTCTTTAGGCACTTTTGCAGGCTATAAAAATGGCCAGAATCTGTTCTTTCTTCAGATTGTGCAGTTCTAAAATCCAATCAAACCCAAACCTTCATGTTGAAAAAGAAGATGCAGCTACACTTCGCTTCCGAAGTAGACTAGCATTTTGTCTACCTTCAGGAAAAAACAAAGCTTGTAACAATGTTCTGTAATAGGTGGCTCTTGTGCTATTTGAACCATTTTTAATACGTGTAACTGTTGGAAAAAAGTTTTAAACCTACTTGTAAGGAGGCGCCCTGGCTTCCCGCCGCGCCTGAGAGGGACGAGCCAGAGCAGGTGCCTCAGTGGGCGGAGTCAGCACTGCCTGTCCCCGCCCCCCGGAAGTCAAGGGGCGGGACAGGAAGTATAAAAGCCCGGCCCCAGCGCTCAGTTGGGAGTAGGCTGCCGGAGAGGACAGACGCTGGTGCCCGGGCTCCCACCGGGCCCAGCCTGCCCCGCGCCCACTACCCAGAGGAGCGCTGGCCTGACCTGCCCCGTGCCCAATATCCAGAGGAGCGCTGGCTGGACCTGCCCCGCGCCCAATATCCAGAGGAGCGCTGGCTGGACCTGCCCCGCGCCCACTACCCAGAGGAGCGCTGGCTGGACTTGCCTCAGACCCGGTACCCGGAGGAACGTCCGTCTGACCTGCCGTGTGCCCGATACCCCGAGGAGCGGCCTGAGCTTCCCCACGACCAGTACCCGGAGGAGCCCATGGTCTGGGACCCCCCAGATGACGCTGGCAAGGACCAGGTACCCAGAGAGGGGGAGGTTGGAAGTGGCCCGGGGGTAGCCGACCCTGGTTTGGCTCCTGAAGAGCCCGAACCCATATCAGTGTGTTGCGGCCAGGATCCCCACTGACTGCAGCGGGTCTTGACCGCTGCTAGGGCCCCGGGCTGGAACGCAGTGGAGTGGGAGGGCCTGTGTTCCCCCTGCCACCCGTAACCGGGTGGTAGACTCCCCCTCTTCCCGCCTATTGCCACTGCTCTGCCCTGATCCAGAGGGCCAGAGCTCACTAGACTTGTGTTTGGTGCCCCGCCCGAACCAAGGGCTGGGCCCCTTTGACTTTGCCACTGCTCTGTCCTGATCCAAAGGGCCAGGGCTAACTAGAACTTTTACTGCCCCGCCCTGCCAAGGGCCTGGGCTGATACTGTGTTTGCTCAGCCCCTGCTAGAGGCCTGAGCTTGAACTGCTACTGCCCCGCCCTGCCCAAGGGCTGGGGCTTATTTACTTTGAGAGCCCCGACCCCGGCTAGAGGGCCGGGGCTCTACCTTGTTTGCAGACCCTGTACCCCCCTCAACACGTGCGGAGGGGCTAAGCCTACCCAGACTGTGGCGTGCTAGGAGGCGCTCTGGCTCCCCGCCGCGCCTGAGAGAGACGAGCCCCGACACGACCGGCTTACACTACTGTTATGCTGGCAGAAGCTGGAAGTAGTATAGAAACAATATACTTGGCTCTGGAACATAGCACCTAACTGTTGCTCTGCATTGACCCCCATGACTGAGCAAAACGAAGTATTGATGGGATCTTAAATGGACTCCCATTCAGTCCTCCTCAGCCAATAAGGGCTGTTTTAAAGTGGAGGCCTAACTTCATATTTCCCTGCTTTCATTTCACCCTTAGCTGTGGGAATGAATTAAATTAGTTTTGCTCATATATTCTTGGCTTCATTAGCATGATCTTTCCGGTGTCCTTTATTAAACAGCCGTTGTAAAACTCCCTCAACTTAAGAATTTCAGCTAGTTACAATTCAGAAGACTTATGCTACTTTAACATGATCATCGTGCCATTCTTTTCTGCTAAATACACGCCACTTATTACATCTACAGGATCTCACTGTTTCAGTTATGGAACAAATCCGTAAGATAACAATACAGATACAAAACATGCAACCAAGCAAGCTGATTTTGGCACTTGGATTGTCAATAAAATTTATGCTTCATTAATGGACGTCTAATATATATTAAACAGTTTAGAATTGACCTCAATGTAGCCAGTGAGGCTGGCTGACTCCCTGAAAATATGATTACACAATGAGAGATTAGAGAGTTTTGTTTATTGTATTTGCCATTTCTAGGAAATTACTTTGTGTCTGTGTAGCTGTGTCAGCCTTCCTGTGTAAAGTTGTGGGGTTTTTTTTAAATGTTATTAAATTTGAAAGTTAAACTACCAAAAATACAGGCAATGGCAGCACAATTTCCTTTCAGATCAGAGCCGGTGTTTCTCTAAAATCTTAGCAGGCTGGGTGTGCCGTAAGATCAATGCAGCTGAACATTCCACCTGCAGAATGAGCTCATTGTCTATGCATTACACTCACCCTCTGCCAGCCCAAGAAGTAAAACTTCTGGGGTTGGTGCTGGACCTGTTACTCCCCACAGTGGAGTACTAAGTTCTGCTACCAAGACACCAGGCATGGTGTTAAATGCATTCCTGTTGCTGTTATTTCTTAGTACACATAGGACCAAGTTAAAAAGTCAAAAAATGTAATTAGAAGCAAAGAGTGAACAGAATGCAAGAAGACTTTTCCTAAGTGTGAAAACTGCCACCAGGGCCATCCCTAGGGGACAGGGCAGGATGGGGGCAGAAGTGATGGATTTGTCTCTTCCGAGACTGGCCCCATAGCAGTCGCCCTGGTTCACTCTACCCAAGGGACAGCTCTGACTGCCACTTAAAGATGCTCTGAAATATGCATTGGACCTTGCCCTTCCCCACACCCCAGAATCATCACCCCCTTTTGGAGGAAAAAAAGAGTAAATAAAATCCAAGTGAAATGCATCTACCTTCATCCCAGCTCTACAGTCCATTCACCACTGTTATTTAACAGTGTAGTATTTCCATCTTCCAGACCAAGAATCTTTTCAGAGGCTATAGCTCAAATGCCCCAGACTTTGGAGCCCCCTACAGCAATTTGGAGTACCCATTCCATTGAGGGATTGCAAAGCAACAGCATCCAGTCTTCGGAGTGGTCACAACCTCTTCAGTGAACAACCTGGAAATTGCAGTTGAGGACCGGAGTGCTGCTCTTAATTAACTTGAGTACAACTAGTGAACAGGGAAGTGAAGTTCACGTAAAAGCATTTTGGTGGAGAGATTTAACTCAGGGTTTTACAGCTCTTACCGGGGAAAATGAAAATTGCTATTTGTGGTTATCTAGTTTTGTTTCTTAGAGTTGGAGTCTCAGGGCACCTCATGTTTATCATTTGATAAAAAGCTAGGAAATGTACATTAGATAGATTAAGGCTGCTAGCATCCTGCCTAAAGGTTTTCCCAAACATCAAGACAACAAAAGGAAGCAGTCAAAGTTTCTTGAGGTCCCGTGTGGAACTTGAAAGTTCTCAGGACACTAGTATCTATTTCAGCAAATGTAGCAGACCAATTACCACTGTAATGATAACTTACTCCTTCCAGAACCAAGCCACTGAATTCCAAGCCACTGTTCTAGCATTGTACACTTTATAAACTAATATTGCTGTTCTATTTCTAACTATTTTATTGGTAGAGACTTAATATAAGCTTTGCTATTCATTCTGTGTATTTTGCTAACCAATAGCTGACAGTAAACAAAAAGAAAAAGGAAGACTTCAAAAACATAAACATTTCCTTTGGAACACATCACTGTATCTAGATGTTGTTGTACAGATGGCAGAAATGTAAATATAACATTGCCTTTATGCTAGTCAGGTAGGTCAAGCAATTCTTTGGGATAAAAAAGGACCAGAGTGCCAGCTGGTGTAACTTGGTGTAGCTCCACTTGTTACAAAGGAGCAGCCCAAATTTACACCTTCTGAAGATCTGTCTCTTTAAACTGTAATCACACAGTATGGCATTTTACTGTTAGCTTTATTGTAGTAAATAGTTTGAACAGCCATAGCTCATCATACAGTTCATCTCCAGACATTAATATTACTATTATGATCAACATTAACAATTACTCTGTAAAATCACTTTCAGCATTTTATTTTTTGATTAGTAGTTTTACATTTTGACCAACTTGCCCAATGACTATTATGAAGAGTCAATCAATAGCAGCAATATATTGTAAAATGCACCTGTGGCTTATTTATGCTTTGTGTCTTCTATTTAATTAGCATTATATAGAAAGTCTGGCAACTCCTACTTGGTCAATCAAAGTAACCAAGCCATAGAGTGAAGCTATAATAAGAAGCAAGTGTAAAATTCTGTGGTGGAGATAAAAATTGTTAATTCTACCTCTTATTCCAATATTTTCCTCAATGTTGGAAATTACTCCCACAATTGTGCACAATTAATATATTATCACACAATGGATTCTTCTAAGAGGCATTTAAATTGAACCCTCCCTTGCTAAATACCCATGGGAAGAATGTAAACTGAGAGAAAGTTCAATAAGGTTGACCCTATGATGGGGAGTTTCCACACAATGGGGACAAGTTAGGAGGAATCTTTGCAGATGTAATGCTGCCCTTCAGCTGCCATCCTAAGCTTTTGAAAAAATCTCCTCGCTGAGGTAACTGCAGTTACTGTGCCCAAATTAATGCTGCTTCAGGCGAAAATATTCACCACCTCTGGGGGAAATGAAATACCGTAGTGAATGGCTCCTACCCTCCCATCCTCAGTTCTACCCTTGAGTTCATTCACCATTGAGCTCCTGAAAAGGAGTTTCCACTCAGTTAGGGGAAGAAGAAAATAATGCTGAAGAAACATCCACTCCCTGCATCAGTGTTCTCCTGGGGATAGAATCCATCTAAGCATGCCTCCACTCGTGGAAGCTGAGAATACGAACACGGCCTGAGATACTTTCATAACATCAATATTGCCAGACCCAAGTGTTCAAAACTCATGAGTCAGGCCCCAACAAATCATGAGTATGTTTGAAAATCATGAGCTTTTAAAAAAATATACTAAATATTGTACCCTTTATTTGTTTTCCAGTTTGGGGGGCCTTTGATGTTCACTATTGTACAGTTTCTCTCTGCAACCATGAAGTCTAGAAGATGTTTAAAATGAAAGATGAGGCCCTTATATTCAAATGACCCCAGGAGCTGGGGCTTTGAGAAAAACCCCAGCTATTGTGAGACTCACCAAAAAAGGTCACAAGCATTGACAACACTGCAGCTTAAATTATCAATATATAAGAATTCAGCACTGGTGTCCAAAAGACACCTTACTTCCTCATGCCATATTCACAAGGTTTCCTATCTGACATTGGAAGAGCACTCCAATCTGTACTAGAAATGAAATAAAAGTTAGTGAATACAGGCTTGATAGGTTCAGCTTGTGTTGGGCGTTGAGATATATAGATATATATGATCACTAACATACATATATAGCCATGGTCACCTTTGCTGGTGACTTTACAATGAAGTTTTGGATTCCAAGCTAAAGGCAAAGCTGTCACCAAGAATTACCTCATTGTAAAAGCACCATGCAGTTGACTATTGTGACTAAGGCACTCAGTTAAGATTTAATTATTTAACATTTCAGATTACTTAGGGTGTTTTAATATCAAAATTCTAAATTAGGTGAAAGAAAAAAATTGTATAACAGATATGTTCAATTTAAATAGAACACTGAATATGACAGCAAGATTCACAAGGTGGATGAGGTAATATCTTTTATTGGACCAATTTCTGTTCGTGAGAGAAACAAGCTTTCAAGCAGCTGTCACATTGCATCACTGTAATGGAGAAGGTATGCTGTATCTTCAAAGAAGGAATGCCTCATACTCATGGGAAATTAATAAAATTTTGCCTATCACATTAGGTTCTAACTCCAAAATCTAAGGTGATGCGTATTCCTCAGGTTCAAGTTCGTAACAAAATTGTAATGGCTGATTTTCTTTTCATATAGGTCAGGCAGGAAAGAAACTTTTTGCTGGTAAAGTTTGAAGCTAATTGAAAAATTGGTGGAGTGATAAGAACTCAGCATTTGTAGAAAATGATCTGGATCACTTGTTGAGCTGGGTTCATTTGAATAGCATGAGTGAAATCCTAGTCCCATTGAAGCCAGTGGTAGCTTTTCTATTGACATATGGCCTGGCTTTCCTCCATGTGTTTCAACACAGCCAAAAGTACAATCATAATGTAGGAACAACAAGAAGGTAACTCACACATACAGAATGGGGAGTTATATCCTGGAAAGTAGAGAGTTTGAATGAGACTTAGAAGTTATGCTGAAAAACCAACTTACTAGGAGTTCCCAAAGCCATTTGGCTAAGAAAGCTAATGAGACCTTTGGATGTATAAGCAAGAGCAGAGAGATAGTATTACCTCTATACACAGCATTAACAAGACCATTACTAGAATACTGTCTCCAGTTTTGGTTTCTATATTTAAAAATGTTGCAAAATTATAAAGGACAAGAAAGAGTTTAAGTAGGATTTGAGGTTTAGAAAGCCATACCATGAGAGATTTCAGAAGCTCAATCTATTTAAACTTGTCCAATAGAAAGTTAGGAGGTGCCTTAATCACAATCCACAAGTATGTACATAGGGAGAAGGTTTCTGATAGTACAGGGCTCTATAATTTAGCAAAGGCATAACAAGATTGCATAGCTGGAAGCTGAAGTTAGCCAATTCAGAATAGAAACGAGGCACATTTTTTTGAAATAACACTGTGTGGAATTAACCATTGCAGGAATTTAGGGATGTGATGGATTCTATCTCACTTGAAGTCTTTAAATCAAGGTCAGATGTCTCTCTAGAAGATATGCTCTAGCTCACCAAAAATTATTGGATTCCTGCAGGAATCAATCAGTGAAATGCTCTGGCCTGCATTATGCAGATTAAACTAAATGATCGCAATTGTCCCCTTCTAAACTTAATCTGTGGAACCATGGTGAAAATCAGGAATAATCTGACTGACATCAATGGAGCTACACTTAGTGTAAATGAAATCATATCCACTATTTTTTAAATGCTGGAAGAACAATCAGTACTAGTGAAAAGAGTTGTTCAAATTCATATGATGATAGCCTAAGAATAAAGTCCTCCCATCCCATTCTGAGTATAATAATGTTTGACTCTGACAAAAAAAATTACATTAATTGCATTCATTCTAGCAACCACTAAAATACCATTAGAGCTTGTGCATACAATCACATTGCCATTAGTCAAATGGCAATGGTAATCAGTATTCTGTCTTCTTCTAATTTGGCTTTCTTCATAATTTCTTGCTGTATGTCTCCCCCTGTGCCAGTCAGCTACAGTGGTTGAAATTAAGATGGGCAAAATTGTAACTAACAACATGTCAACGGTACTCCCTATGGGGAATACTCTGACCATCAGGGCAGTGATAATGAAGTGCAAAGCAGCAGTGGTAAGAATCTGAATGGTGACCACCGAATGCAATGTCATGGCTTCCAAGCTACTTTGCTGTCAATCCTGCCAGTCCTTCACCTTCTGAACCCAGGGGCATGCTCACTCCTGAGGGATTGCCGCACACTGGTCCATGTGTGGTACACAGGAGTGAGGGAGGAGAGAAAACTGCATAACCCTGGGTATGTAATGTGGTGTGGGGAAAGCAGTGCATGGTTTCTTGAAATCCACCTTCCTTCCCTTCTCCTCCCTAATCCAGTTGGTCAAAGGAGCCACTACACATCCAGGGCTAGCAGTTCAGGGAGCAGGTGGCTGGCCAAAACATTGTGTGTCTGTTTTCGCAATATTCAGTCCAGCTGAGAGTGCACATGTTCTGGTCTCTCAGAGCCACCAATGATACCCCTTGAACTGGACTGAGCTTTCTTCTGAGTAGAGGGCTGGGGAATGGCCCAGGGGAGGGGCACAAAAAGCAAGATGAAGAGGGAAAGTGAATAAAAATGGAAAGCATAAAAAGTAAAATAAAGCATGAAGAGAAAAAGTAATGGGGACAGAAACAAAGAGAGAGTGGGCAGGAAAACAGAGAAGTGGCAACTCCTAAGGTGAGGTGGAAGAGATACAGGGTCAGGGGGTTCTTACAAAGGTCAGAACCATTGTATAAAAGACTAGGAATTTTACTGTCTGTCATACTCCAGGTCAACTTCAGTGAAGTCTTCTTTGGTTTTCCTGGTACCAATACACCAGAAAGAAATCCCCAGATTATTAGAGGCAGAAAGCTCTTTTACATAACAGGAAAAAATAATTTCAAAGCAAAGCAGAGTGTGAGTTTTTTTCGGTGATTATTCAGGTCATATGGATCTCTATTTTTGTCAAATAATTAACATTTTTCTCAGATCAAGGCAGTAAGGCAAGAGATTAATAGATTGTCATGTTATTTTGCAAACAGGAAATGTGGTTTGTCCATTGACCTCAGAGAGGCATGATTCTGAACAAACAGCACACAAAGGAGTGGGATCTCCCCACTATTTTGAATGTCTTCATTCCACAAACAAATATTGTTTGATGTAGTAACACCAAACTCCAGTACAATATTGTTTTAAATCTAACAGTTGTTCATTTTGTTATAAATCCTCGTGTTCCTTCAAGTCGAGCCCTTTCATTTATGTTCATTCTCCCCCCTCTTGTGGTTCTTTATAAAATCACAATTGTTACTTTCATTTACTTTCAGAAATGGTCTACATTTATGCTTTGGTTCAGAAAGGATGAAAAAAGGGCCCCATGATGGCTACCAAACCCAAGAAAAATGCTACTAACAACCTTAACAGACTCCAAATATAGCAGTGTAAATAATTAGCGTGTTATTCAGGCTAATTCCCATTCCTAATGTAAGTGTTCTTTATATTTTCCAATTGAAAGCAAGAATTGCCACTATCATTATGGAATACATTTTTGAAAAGACAGTTTTACTGTAACTACTAATGGAATATCATGTGATATTGCCTGGGAAAGATTTTAGTACTATGTATTCTAAATCTTTTACCATACATTATAGGTTTTGAACCAGATCCTCAATTTGTGTAGGCTGTTGTAGCACCAAGAATCAATGTGATTTATACCAGTAAATGCAGTAAGTTGTTGTCATGTTACACAGGGTTTGATCTGCAAGGGGCTCAGTACTGCAGCCTGATCCAGCAAAGTGTTTGAGTCTGAAAAGCATTAGCTGAAAATGAACATAGCATCTTTGTATACATATTAGGAATGCATGTTTACTTTAAGGTCTGCAGTAAAAGTAGGTTTGAGGCATGCAAACAATCAGTAGTGAATAGACATGAATTTGCATACACGCATGGGGATCTTAGTAAGAAAAAATGTATTCTCTGTTTCATGATAAATCTGCACCAGGTAAGCTAAATAAGATGGATAGATTGATAGAAACCTGTCAGCTGAGCAAACCAGGAACACAATGCAGGTATGTCAGGACACGGTAACATGCGAGATTAAAACCTATTAATACAAGTCAGAAAACTGTCATGTCAGACCTTCTCACCTTAATGCTGATTGACAGCCAAACAGTTCCAATTCTGAACATAAGTTAGACTATCAAATTTGCAATCTGTTTCACCTGACATTCTCATATCTAGAAAAACACCATTTTAAGAAAGATCTCCCTTTACTGGAGAAACTGTTCCTATTTAGAATGTGACCTTTTTCACAAGGCTGAACTGCAGGTAGCAGGTTTAGGATATTACAACAACCCACATGCTCAGAAGTGCAAAACCACTGTTAAATCCCCATGTGGTTGCTCTTGTCTTGCCTTTGAGTCAGAAAATAGCAGGTTTGCATTTTGATGAATGACAGCAGAGCTGTTCCAAGAATAAGTGTTTTATTTTGGAAAATGGTGGATGGAAAATTCTTGGATCAGCAACCCTGTAGTTTTTACTAAAATAGGTACCATAGAAGGTAAAGTAGGGATGGCGGTGAGAACTAGATGGAAAAAAACACAACAAAAAAACTAAACAAAACTGTTTTTAGATTATGCAAATTGAGAGAATTTAAGAAGGCCAGTTTAAACAAACAGCATTAATTGGAGGGAGACTACTTTTTTGCATTTCTCCATTTGGACAAGGAAAGAGATCTGTTTCTTCTTTGTTCATAGTTGGTTTCTAGTTACTTTCAATCTAAGTAGTACGATGAGTTTGGATTCACAGCTGTTCAGGAGGAATATTTAATCATTTTTTGCCCTTTAATTTTCTGAAAATATTCCTATTTAACATTCAATTATTGACAAACTTTCTCCCACTTCCTTAATGAAGCATCTCATTGAAGACATCTTAAACAAAATCAAACTAACAGGCCTACATTTTCAAAAGTGACAAGTGATCTTGGGTGCCTAACCTGACACCATAAGCAGGCTTGAAATTCAGAAAGTGATGAGCACCCAGTATGTGAACATCAGGCCTCTTTAAAGATGTGTCAGATTGGACACCCAAAAAGCATTTTTAAAAGTAATCCACAGTACACATTTCCAAAACACATTCAACTCATGCATTAATCTTATACTTCCTTTCTCTACAGGGAATTATTTGTTGACGGCCTACCTCAGCAGCAAGTGATGACACCCCTCCCACTGATTCATACTGACCAGTTACTGTGTGGGTGAGGGAGCATAGACCCCCCACATTCTGTGGCCCTACCCTGCACCTTCCTCACCCAGCTGCTCCAGGGAGGGAGTAAGCAGACATGCAGTCCTCTGATTCCTGCACACCCGAACCCAAGGTTCAAGAATTCCATGTAAGGATGTAACAGGAGGTCTTACTCCCTTCCATGATACGTAGTCCAAGTCACAATTTAGTCCCAAAATACTAAGGGATTAAGGTTGGAATATAGTTTTACTTGGAGCTGAGCAAATCATTGTCACTTAATACATTTCATGATGCATAAGTTTCACCTCTCTATCCAAAATTACTCAGTGATTTATTTAAAATTTTTCTTTTAATTAAGGGTTGCTATTCAAAGGCCAAGTGTTGTTGCTCAATTGAGATTGACCCCATAAATCACTTAGTTTCGTTTCTGTTCCCCAGTCAGGTGAACATAACTCGTTCAATGAGCTTTGGGATGCAAATATTCAGAAAGCAAATTTAAATTTCACTTTTGTGAGAATAGTCCATTAGGAGAGCTTACTGTTTATTTTCTGACAGTATTCACACTATTAAAAACTTACTATAGGAGTTTGCACAGAAAATGATACCAACATAACCCAAAAAAGTCTGAAGCAGATTTGTATCAGTAGGAGTATTTTTGCATCATATATCCAGCTCTAGTCCTAAACCAAATATATCCTGCTAGCAGACTTGGAAGTGCATGATGAAGTGTTTTAAATTTCCAGTAGATGTCAGCACACCTTCCCCAGCAAGTGCTTAAGTAAATCTATAAGAAGCTTTTAAAAAGCTGGTTGCAGTGTATCATACAGTGAGAACGCTCAGAGACTTGTGTTGCTTTGGGTGGCATTTATTTGTTGTAGCAAATATTTTTCCAGTAAAATCTGTTTTCTTGATTTGCAGTAGTGAATAAGCAACCTTACAGAAATCCTGTCACTAATGTGATCCAAACCCTGACTGAGTTAGGGGTTTGAAAAGGGAAAAAAAAATCCAAAGAAATAATGATATCACTGACGCAAAACTATTATTTTATAAAACCTTACAGTTTTACTTTTGTGATGTTTTCCAAGAATACAGAATTCAAAAAAATATTGGTTCTAAAATAAGGATCAGCTATAGACTGAAAGAGGTTTGATGACACTAAATATAACAAGAACATATTTCATCAAGAACACACATACTACAAAAACAAATGACAAAATTGAGCTTTTGCCCTTTGAGATTTGCTGTTCAGCTTTGTTGTATCCGTATACAAAGTACAGAATGGGCCAGAAGTACAACAGTTTACACCGGCTGAAGATCTATTCCAATATGTCAATTCCTTTTGATGAAAATAATTGCCTGGACCAGATGCTACAAAAAGCTCTACAAATTCAGATTTTGATTCCACTGTGGTCAAATTGTTGTGTTACAAGAAGTGCAGGGAGAGCAGACATCCAGGTATATTCTGTAAGTAGATGCAGCAAACAGACCTTTCTGGGGTTTGCCAATTCCAGTGATCAGGGCATATCATGCTGGTGTCTTCTTCTTACCCCATTAGTGACGGCTAACATTCTGGAGAGCTAGAAAGGAGAGTGCTGAGACTATGATTCTGGCCAGCTGCATTCAGCCTTTATAGATTTTTGTACCCTCACTTCCCTTGCACACCTCCTCCAATGCCCATTAAAGTCAATGGGAGGCTGTTGACTTCAGTGGGCATTGGATCAGGTTCAAAAACAAGGTCTAGCCTTTATCTGGTTCTACAAGTAAAGGGGCTACATCATCAATGGAGTTCCACATGTTTACACTCATTTCAGTTCTCTATGTCTGTAAAAATTTTCATTGTATCCTATTATATTGAATTACTTTTCACCATTTATATTTTCACATGTCAAATTAAGACAGAAAATTATTATTCCCTATTCTCTTAAAAATAATACCACCTAAATCCATATAGATGAGAGAATAATATCAATAAACTATCTGTAAAATCCACCTCTGTGCCAAGGATTTATACAACACATGCTCTGCACTTAAACCTCTCTATTTCAAGAAGTTAAGGGGGAATTCTTGTGGAGACTCTCTGCCCAGATGTGAATTTCACAGTTTGTTGATATTATTCTCAATCTATGACAAGCATATTTCAGAGAAAATTCATTCCTAAAAAAATCTCAGAACAACAAATGTGGGTTTTGTTTGTTTGTTTTGAGATTTTTCATTTCCCAGCATCTCAATAGGCTGCAAATA
Organism: Gopherus flavomarginatus; assembly: GCF_025201925.1. Taxonomy (NCBI): domain Eukaryota; kingdom Metazoa; phylum Chordata; order Testudines; family Testudinidae; genus Gopherus; species Gopherus flavomarginatus. The sequence goes on from NC_066621.1 coordinate 56,842,897, forward strand.
TAAAAGCAGTGGTTCTTCTGGATGTATTTCATCACTTCTGCTTCCGGGTGCATTACACTGAATAATAATAGATTCTATTCTCGATTTACTAAACCTTTTTAAAACTTCGAAGATTCCATTCTGAATCTGGATGAAGGCTTACATCCAAATGATTTTGTCCTTCTCTAATTCAGAGTACTAAAGCTCTACCTCAGAATGTTATAATACATATCAAAAATTGGCTCTTGGAATAATTTTAACCGATGTCCGGAGTTTCTGGTGCATTCCTAACCAGAATATTTTTTGAAGGTTTTTGTTTGGTTGTTTCGCTGGAGGGGGTTAAAACCACCATGTGGCTTAATCTCTCTCTGAAATCACAAAGGGTTTACAGACTAATATATTGTTACCCCTTTTTAAACTTGAGCAGCTACTCAAAATTTGGAGTATTGGGGTTGTTATGGTTCGAAGTAGAAATTGATAGTGGTGCCAGGCATTTTTTGTTTGATGCAATCTTGTTCATTTACAAGGAATATACAAAGTCCTGCTTCTGCGACCACAGGAGCAAAAGGAGAAGTTTCTTAGCTCCTGAGGCCCAAGCTTCTTTCAGCCAGCACCTCTGACTCAGTATCTTTTTTTAGGCTTCTCTCAAGGTCGCACTGTGCTTTTCAACCTGCTGCTTCATTTTCTCTCTCTGCTCTCAGTGTGTCTGTGCATCTTGTCTGCAGCCTCAGCTTCTCTTTTTCCACACACATGCAGACATACCCACCTTCCTGGCCAGAATGATATCCAGCTGAACCATCCACCTACATGGGGCTAGTTTCTGAGTAGACTCCATTATGCCTTGTTTTAGGTGTCGGTCGCCCCTTAACTGTCTCTTACAGCAATGTTAAGTGAAAGGTGCAGTCACACATCAGTTACAATGAGGTTTCAACTCAACCCATACTAAGGCTGAACTAAGCTCATAACAATACTATCACTGGTATTCGTAATACGACAGTCACAGTTAACATCAGGTTGAATAATAGCTACACTAACTTCGTTACAAAAAAAGAACAATCTTAAAATAAAAATGTGACATGGAGATGACCTTAATATGATTCCTTTTAGTGCTTTTTAATTCTTAAAAAAAAATCTGTTCAGTTTCAATTTCTTCAAATTACATATTATTTTCAGAAAGTTAGGCTTTAACTTAAAAGTAGTTCAAGTAAAAACCTATCAGGTGGTTTATTAAATCAGCTACAAGGATGGCACAACAGGGGAACAATAAGAACAATCTGCTCTGAGAAAATTGGTTAATTATTAACTTTAAGCCTTCCAAGACAGAAGCTGCAATAACGTTCAAAGAAAGTTAATAACTCACAGTACCTAGAAGAGGAAAAGTATCAATTTTGTGGCTCACTTGATTGTGGTTTTGTGGATTTTAAGAGAGTCCAGCATGAATAAGCTAAAGGTAAAGAAGATGCCTCTAAAAAAGGTTGAAGACACAATGGCTCTTCAGTGGGCAAGAGTTGCAAATCGTGGGGAAGAGAAGAGGAGTGTTGATAAAATCAAAATTATCCAGAGGGCTGCAGCTCTCCGCTGTGCTGATGTGGATAGAGAGAAGGCAGCTCTCAAGAAGTTTTTGGAGAAACTTAAAAAGTCCACAGGACACATGAAGGAAGACAGTCACCAAGTAAACACACTGAGAACCAAAGATCATCCCAAGTGAAGCATGCTTCATTGGTTATTCAACAAGACAAATCTCTGTAGGTGAGACTTAACCACTTGCTTTTATTCCATATATACACTGGCACTTGGCCACAGCATAAAAACAGACCTTCAGTTTGTAGAGAGCACAACTACATGGCTGCTCTAAATTAAAAAGACAGGACTTCTGTTAACTTTATTATTATGAGTCAAAAAGCATGAAAGAATTTTGCCTTGATAACTGACACCCTGGAGTCTGGACCGTGGATAAAAAAGCACAAATAACTGTTTTGGAATATAACTAATAAGAAAATGCCAAGTTACAGTGTGGCAACAATTTGAAGTGAGAGAAAAATCTTTAAATCTCTGCTGACCTCATCACTGGGGCTTCCAAGATTCACAGAACAGTGGAGTGGTTTCTGAAAGTGTGACTCCAGGAGGATAGTTGTCATGGCTTTGTTTCTTCCTCTAATGAAAAATCACTAGGCCCTAAAATGAGATGATTGCTGTAGCTGAATTTATTAGCAGTAATATTTTATACTTCAAAAAGTTTTATTTCCCTTCATCAATTTTCTTTTTTCTAGTTCCAGGCAAATAGAAATTCATCCATAAAAAATAAGTACAATACATTTGAAAATGTAGCCTCAGAACTACAGTTAAAATACATAACTTATCCATTCATGCCAATAGGCAAAGAGTCAATGCTATTCATTTGTATGCTGCAAGATATTATAAAGCAAGCTAATGATCAAATAATGTTAAACTGCTTTTTCTAAATAAACTTTTATCTCTTGATTATTCCTATGCCTATCTGTTTTATATTCAGTATTACTAAATAGGAGTTATGATCTGAGTTTATTTTAATATTCTAAATTATAATGTACAGCTATATTAAAATAGCTTTTGTATGGCAATGAGTAGAGCTGGTTGAAATATGCCAAACAAAATGTTTCTCTGAAAAAAAAATTCTTTTTGAAAACAATTTTATCGTGAAAAATTGTCAGCATTGTTGAAGTTTTTTCAATTTGTGAAAAATGTTGTGCCTTTAAAAAACAAGTTGTCCAAAAAGTGACCCCAAAATCTTATCAAAACTCAGTTCTGATAAACTTAGAATTTGAACAACAATTTTAATAACGTGAGAGAAATAAGCGAAGGAACAATTTCAATAATACCAATACTTTTGATTGGCAGGGGAGTGGAATTAAGTGACAAACTCCTCAAAAGCTTTTCAATAAGAACACACACAAAAATCAATATAGAACCCTTCAAAAGGAAAGCAACTTTTACATTTCAATTTATTTTGCAAAACTACTTTGTTTGTACCAGTTCTAGTAACAATATTTGCATAACAATCAGTCTTCTCTGACATAATCCTACAGGGCTCAGTATCAGGGCTGATCCCCACACTCCATGCTCTAGGATCCTGCTAGACTTGGACCTACTACATGGACCTATTACTCTTCTCTCATTCCCACCTTCAGTGGATTATGAGGGTCTCCATCTTTCTTCCCCTATTATCATAAATTAGTAGTAGTAGTAGTAGTAGTATTGTAGTGCCTAGAAGCACCAGGACCTGACTAAACACTGAACAAACAAAAATAGTCCTTCCCCTAGGAGTTTACAACCTAAACAGATCATCATTGAATGGGGAACTCTTCACACTCACTACTTGACAAATATACAGTAAAATACTGAGTCACCAAAAATTGGTAAAGGGGCTTTTCATTCATACAGCAAGAACTCTAACTCCCTTTACATTGGTGACTCCTCTCCCCTCCCTTAGTCATCAAGAATTCATAGTGTATTAACATTTCATGTCTCTTCTTCAACTCTCCATGACTGCAGTACAAATGTTCTGGCTTCACAGTTAATATGTAACGCACAGTTAATGTACCATGAGTTTATGGACCATTGAACATTTCACTGATAATTCACAATTACTGATTGACAACAGCAAGAACAATCAAGTAAGGAATAAAAAGGGCATTTATGTACCAAACTAAATCTGGTGAGACATGTGTCTGTTCCAATTAGATATGATGAAATGAAAGAGAGCCATACCAGTTATAAAAATAAGATATTTATGGAGTATTATTCAGTAATCCTGATTTTCTAGCTTCCACTAAGTCTCCTTAAAGGTGCTATAATGTAATCATGGATTAAAATTCATCCCTGTGCCCTGGCCCAGCACAAGCCTATGGACCAGGTTAGTCCCAATGTGTTTTGAAAGCTTAAGTGGGACTTATATAGGGCTTCAGGAGCTATTTAATAAGGGGCAATCTCTAGGCCATATCACCTGTACAGAATGTAGTAGGTTTCTACAAAAATTGTTACCAGAAAAGGAAAAGAGTATTTATGTGCAAAAAGAAAAGGCACCAGATGATACAATTTAACAAGCCCGTTACAAAACCATCACAGCAAGAGGATCAAGGGAAAATATAAGGGAAATAAGTGAAGGAACAAGATAAGAAGCATCTGTCTCTGTCTCTCTCTCTCAATAAATAATATAGCTAATACAGGAGCTGTGGAACTTACTATAGAAGGATTCTTTTTAGGACATCTGACTTAAAGGATGTCCCAGTCTGAGTACAAACCTCTTTCGTGTGCATTAAGGTATCTGATGCATTTAGAAGTTCACACCTCCAATTGAGTCTTGGCTAGTATTAAGTGTTTTTGTATAAAAGCCTTAGGTGCTGTATTGGGGGGAGGTATACTTCAGTGGTTTAAGCACTGGCCTGCTAAACCCAGGGTTGTGAGTTCAACCCTTGAAGGGGCCACTTAGGGATCTGGGTTAAAATCAGTACTTGGTCCTGCTAGTGAAGGCAAGGGGCTGGACTTGATGACCTTTCAGGGTCCTTTCCAGTTCTGTGAGATAGGTAACAGAAGTACTATCTGATAAAAATGGCTCCCTAATAAGCTAGCATACAACAAATTTATTTATGGAGTACACTTTACATTTAATTATTCTTACTTCATGAACACTGCTATTGAAAATATACCACAACAGAATAGGCAGTAATCTAAGATAAAACCATGTAAAATTAGTAAGCATTCACCATACATGAACACAAGATATGGTGAAGGTTGCAAGAATGTTTTCAGGAACTATACCATGTAATATTAAAGAGACAAAGAAAATGCTGATACTTTCACATGGTTAACATTCCTTTTACTACATCAGCTCTGAGAGGTCACAAACATTAAGGTCTCAGTGTACTAGGCACTTGTCATAAACAGATAGCTAAGGGTTAATGTCTCTTTCACCTGAAAAAAAAGTAACCTGAAGCACCTGACCAGAGGACCAATCAGGAAACAGGATTTTTTCAACTCTGGGTGGAGGGAAGTTTGTGTCTGAGTTCTTTGTCTTCTGTCTGCCTCTCTCTCAGCTATGAGAAGGATTTTTCTATTTCCTGCTTTCTAATCTTCTGTTTCCCAGTTGTAAGTACAAAGAGATCAGATAGTGAGTTATATGGTTTTTTCTCTTTTGTATTTACATGTCTATAGTTGCTGGAGTGCTTTAAATTGTATTCTTTTTGAATAAGGCTGTTTATTCAATATTCTTTTAAGCAATTGATCCTGTATTTGTCACCTTAATACAGAGAGACCATTTTTATGTATTTTTCTTTCTTTTTATATAAAGCTTTCTTTTTAAGACCTGTTGGAGTTTTTTCTTTAGTGAGGAACTCCAGGGAAATTGAGTCTGTACTCACCAGGGAATTGGTGGGAGGAAGAAGTCAGGGGGAAACCTGTGTGTGTTAGATGTACTAGCCTGACTTTGCATTCCCTCTGGGTGAGGGGGGAAGAGAGATTGACTCTCGGTAATTCTGTTCTCCAGGCTGGGAACGGGGAGGGTGGAATCCCTCTGTTTAGATTCACGGAGGTTGCTTCTGTGTATCTCTCCAGGAACACCTGGAGGGGGGAAGGGAAAAGGTTTATTTCCCTTTGTTGTGAGACTCAAGGGATTTGGGTCTTGGGGTCCCCAGGGAAGGTTTTTGGGGGGACCAGAGTGCCCCAAAACACTCTAATTTTTTGGGTGGTGGCAGCAGTACCAGGTCCAAGCTGGTAACTAAGCTTGGAGGTTTTCATGCTAACCCCCATATTTTGGACCCTAAGGTCCAAATCTGGGACTAGGTTATTGACAGCACTGTACAAACACAGCAAGAGCCAACCCTTGTTCTTGAGACCTTACAGTATAAAACAGACAAATTTGAATTTTCACACAACCTGTTTGCAGGGTTTGATTGGTTGCCTTAGGTATTTCAGGTTTGATCAACATTTACTTAATAATGACATGATGTGCATGTACCTCAGATAGTGAATTCCTTCAGTTCTCAAGTGAACATACACAACTACAGCCAACTGTTCAGCTTCTTTCTCCCTTTATTTGGGATGATGAATGCCTTTACCAGCATCTCCTCAGTCTGTCTTTAATTAGATGGAAACCCTAAAGAGTAAAGAAAATAAAGATGCTAAGGTTATCTTGAAGAAACACTCTCACTGCACACACACTGATGTGCCCTGGCTAACTTCATCCCCAAGACAGGCTGCATTTCAGAGCAGTTCTGGATAGTCTGTAAAGTACGTAGAGATCTTTCTCAAGAGAAGATGCTTTCCAATAGTTAAAATATTTTTCAGCAATGGCTGCCAATACAAACTTCAATCTGTCCTAAGTCTAGCGGGTTGGGAAATTTTTATTTTCCAGTGAGAAGTTTCAATGAAGGGAAAAAAACCACTAAATTACCAGTAGGAACTGACCTACTAAAGCCCTGCAACTCCTTTTATCTGAGCCTGCTGGGCTCTGATTGGCTCCTTCTGTGCAGCCTTTCTAGGCAGGCATGGAAGACCCACCTTCACTGCACTTTTCCTGGGGCAGGGTCTAGTAAGACTGCAGCAGGAGGCTATGAAGGCCTGTTACATCCCATCATACAAGTCCTCTGCTATAGATGTATTGTTCTCATAACTTGACTTCAAAAGGATTTCCATGCAACTAACCATTACATCTTGGTTAGTGACGATCTGCTGAGAAAGTCAAAGACAGACACCATATAGACCTGCCCTAAGATTTCAAGCTGGCAATGGAGTTCCCCTTTGAACCAAGTCCTGAAGAATTTCTATCTTTTCTATATGCTACAAATTGTTCCTTTAGGTAGTGGGTGATTAGGCTTTTGGTATGTTGGTTTCTGACCACGGGACATGCTCTTATTGAGCATCTGCCTTAGCTTATCCATTCCTTTAACTTTTCTAAGTTCCTGGAGACATTTAGAGTTTCTGGTTAAAAACCCAACACATCATCAGTGGTTTAATTTTTCGCTTATAATAGACAGTATTTTTTATGCTTTCTACTGTTGTGCAGGGGAGTTAGAATCAGCTACTAGCTGTGCAAAACCCAGTATAGGTCAACCGGTGGATTTATAAATATAGATCTTGTTCTTTGTACCTAAAGTCATTTTTTGAAACAAATAATGTCAGATCAGTAACCTTCACTGTAAATAATGTTTAATGTAATAGACACACAATACATTGAAGTATGAATTTTTATTCTGTGAATAAATGTCTGAGTCAAAATATCTGTAAATACTAGAACTAAATATAATTTTCAATACAAATATTCGGTTCATAGTCCAAAGTCATAAGGTCTGTTAAACAACTTACAAAGAAGCTTGCAGTTCACAGCCCATTTGTCCAACATTTCAAAAACATACAATTTAAAAAACAGTTCTGAGAAATGAAATGAAGAGAATGTTTTTTTCGCAAGCGTAGCTGTCAGATTCCAAAGTAACTGAGCTAAATTCTGCCCTATGTACCCCACTGCAGCTCCTTGACTTCAGTGCGGTTGAATACATATATTTTAGAGCTGGTAACAATTTTGGTGCACAAAATTTTCCTGTTAAGAACTATGGTTTCATTAAAACTGAAATTTTTTAATTGGAAACTGTCAATTCTTATTTAAGAAACAAGATGGGTGAGATAATATCTTTTACTGGACCAACTTGTGTTGGTAAGACAGACAAGACCAACACGGCTACAACGACATTGCATACAATTCTGATTTAAAACACTGATTTTTCCCATGGAAAGGCAAAACAAAAGGGTTTTTTTTTAGAATCAATGTTCTAAATGAAAATGTTTAATTTAAGAATTTAAATGTCATTTTGTTTCTTTTCAGCTAAAAATACAAAACAAAAAAATATTGTGTCTAACTGGTCAATTGAAAATGACAGTTTTCATTTTGTTCTGTCTTCAAATGTTTGGGGTTTTGGTTTCCAAAAAACAAAACAAAAAAAATGGAACACAATTTAGTAAAAACCACAGGCACCAGCTTCCTCCAGGCCCCATGGGTGCTCGAACCCAGCTCTACCCCAGGCCCCGCCCCCACACTTCTTTCCATCTCCACCCCGCCCTGTTTTCTGCTGTACACAGTTTGAGGGCTGTTGACTAAGTTTGTATTGGGAATCAATACATTACTTGTGATCCAATATGTGGCTGGTGTAAAGGGTTGTTTGGCTGTGCTTTTCTATGGATTTTCTCCCTTTGTACTATGCCCTACTATAAACATTTCCTGGTTCACCATGGCACCTTTACTATTATTTCTGCTCTCCCTGAGTCAGCGCTGAAGTATTTGTATTCCTTCTATACGCTCTTACTGACTAGTTGCACTTCCAAAGAGTTGGATGTACTCCGAAGCATTCTTCAGCCTGTGCAATACTGGGAGTACACTGCAACAAAATACCTACAGCTGGCCCATGTCAGCTGACTCGGGCTTGCTGGGCTCATACTGCAGGGCTATAAAATAGCAGTGTAGACATACAAGTTCCCAGAGTCAAATTTGTGTTAAACTCACCAAATTATTCCAGTCACACAACAAAATTCTGGAAAAAATAATTTTTTTATTGACATCTTTGAAATTAAATGTTTCAGTTTTTCAATTCAAAACAAGTTTGCTTTGACATTTAATTCAATTTCATGAAAAAACAAACATTTTAGAAAGCTCAAATTAAAAACAAATATTTTCTTTTAGGTAAAAAAAATTTTGTTCAATCTGAAACAAAATTTTATTTTTTAACTCAATTCAATTTTGTAAAATTTTTGGTTTGGGTCAACCTGAAACCAATTTTTCAGAACTGCCACACAGATGACCAAAAAAAAGAAAAATTAGTTATTCACTCAGTTCTATTTCATGTGATTCTGGCAATCTAAATTCCACTTGTACCTACTGACAAAGTAGCGCAAAGTGGTGTCTGTGCACATAAGAAATGGATTTACTTAATTTTTATTGATAGCTATTTTTGGTGCTTATATAAACATCTCTTTGGCATTACACAGGCATAAGATGTACTTGTGAATTCTGTCCTCTCTTGGATGTTACATATTTGTCAGTAGAACGATGGCATGCAGTTTGTACCTATCCATTTTTGAATGCAGCTGTTGACTTGAACACGTTATGGGACAAATTCTACTATTAGCTACATGAATGCAAATACAGAGTAATTGGCATTAGCCAGAGCCAAAGAAGTGAGGCTTACAACGGTGGAACAGAGCAGAATTTGGCCCTTTATATGCAATTTTGGATTATAAGGATAAATTATAACAATATCTTAATAGGATCCCTGTAGTAAACGCTATTACCCTATGTGTTGCTATTCAGTTAAATGGTTTACATCCTCAGTGATGATTTCACCATTTAATGTGTCAGTTCAAATATGTATTTGCTTTTAGTGAGGAAAGTGTCAGAGTCATTGGTATAATACAATGAAACCTTTACAAAAGACCAATCCTTACAGTGCAAGGTCACGTCTTAAAGGGCTGCCTCAAAATAGTCATGGTATACTAAGTAGAATTAATCTCCACTCATATAAGAAAAGCATCTCTGTAAAGCATCTGATTTTTGTCTGAACTTTGAGTGGTTGCTTAAAAAGACGGTTACTCACCTTTGTAATTGTTGTTCTTCGAGATATGTTGCTCACATCCATTCCAGTTAGGTGAATCCCAAGCCATACCTAGGCGGTGGGGTCAGAGTGAGAAGTCGCGGCATGGAGCACTGCAGATCCGAAGGCCGCGTCCTCTCTGGACTGCTGGACCAGGGCGTAGTGGGAAGCAAAGGTGTGGACCAATGACCAGGTCGCTGCCCGACAGATTTCCTGGATGGGCACACGGGCGAGGAAAGCCAGCGACGACGCCTGCGCCCTGGTAGAATGCGCAGTCACACGGCCCGTAGGAAAGTGGGCCAGCTCATAGCAGGTCCTGATACAGGATGTTACCCACGAGGATAACCTCTGCGAGGAAATGGGAAGCCCCTTCATGCGGTCCGCTACTGCCACGAAAAGCTGAGGGGATTTGCGGAACGGTTTGGTCCTCTCCACATAGAACGCGAGAGCCCGACGGACATCAAGCGAGTGGAGTTGTTGCTCCCTGCCTGAAGAATGAGGTTTCGGGAAAAAAACCGGTAGAATATCTCTTGGTTGACATGGAAGGCTGAGACCACCTTGGGGAGAAAGGCAGGGTGCGGCCTCAGCTGCACCTTATCTTTATGGAAGACTGTATACGGGGGATCTACCGTGAGAGCCCGGAGTTCCGACACCCGTCTAGCTGAGGTAATAGCTACTAGAAAGGCAGTCTTCCAAGAAAGATAGAGTAGGGAGCAAGTAGCTAACGGCTCGAAGGGGGGCCCCATGAGCCGAGACAACACCAGGTTAAGATCCCAGGTCGGGGCAGGGGGTCGGACGTTAGGGTATAGACGTTCCAGCCCCTTCAGGAATCTAGTCACCGTCGGGTGAGAGAAAACGGAGCGGCCATCCCCACCCGGGTGAAAGGTGGAGATAGCTGCCAGGTGGACCCGCAGGGATGAGATCGCCAAGCCCTGTTGTTTGAGGGACCAAATATAGTCCAAAATATTGGCCACCGAAATTTCCATCGGGAGGAGACCTTTCTCCACGCACCAACAGGAGAAACGCTTCCACTTTGCCGAGTATGTCGCTCTAGTGGAAGGCTTCCTGCTGCCCAAGAGTACCTCACGTACCGGGGTGGAGCAGCGCAACTCAGAACTGGTCAGCCACGCAGGAGCCACGCTGCTAGGTGCAGCAACTGGAGGTCCGGGTGACAGAGAGTTCCGTGGTCCTGGGTGATCAGGTCCGGGTGAAGGGGCAGGGGAACTGGGTCGGCTATGGCCAGGTCCAGCAACATGGGGTACCAATGCTGTCTGGGCCACGCCGGGGCTACCATGATCACGCGGGCCCTGTCCCTGCGCACCTTCAGAAGGACCCTGTGGACCAGCGGGAATGGGGGGAACGCGTAGAACAAGTGGGTCGTCCACGGAATAAGGAAGGCGTCTGCTATAGACCCGGGTTCCCGGCCCTGAAAGGAGCAGAACGCCTGGCATTTCCTGTTCCCCCTGGACGCGAAGAGGTCCACTCGGGGACAACCCCACCTCTGAAAGATCGAGAGGGCGACGTCCGGGCGAAGGGACCACTCGTGCGAGAGGAAGGATCTGCTCAGGCGGTCCGCCAGCATGTTCCGTACTCCGGGGAGGAAGGAAGCCGTGAGGTGAATGGAGTGGGCTATACAAAAGTCCCAGAGTCGCATCGCCTCATGACATAGGGGAGAGGATCTGGTGCCGCCCTGCTTGTTGATATAGTACATGGTCGTCATGTTGTCGGTAAATACCGCGACACAACGACCCCGAAGCTGGTGACAGAACGTTTGACAAGCAAGGCGGACCGCTCTCAACTCCCGCATGTTGATGTGTAGCTTCACCTCCTGTGGGGACCACAGGCCCTGTGTTCTCAGGGTTCCCAGGTGGGCCCCCCAGCCGAGATTTGAGGCATCCGTCGTTAGGGACACCGAGGGCTGGGGCGGGTGGAATGGGAGCCCCGCACACACTACGGACTGGTCTAGCCACCAGCTGAGAGAATCCAACACTCCCTGGGGGACTGTGATCAGCATGTCTAGTGGTTGCCTTGCCGGCCGGTAATGTGCGATGAGCCACGACTGGAGGGGCCTCATGCGGAGCCGTGCATACCCGGTCACAAATGTGCAGGCTGCCATATGGCCTAACAGGGTTAGACATGTCCGTATCGATGTCAAGGGGGCTGTCAGCAAGCGCTGAATGATCGCCGACAACGCCTGGAACCTTGGCAACGGCAGAAGGGCCCTGGCCACGGTGGAATCCAGGACGGCCCCAATGAACTCCACCCTCTGTGAGGGGAGCAGGGTGGATTTGTCCACGTTGATCATGAGGCCCAAGGTAGCAAATAGGCCGGTGATCCTGCAGACGTGGCTGCAGACCTGCAGCTCCGACGTGCCCCGAATTAACCAATCGTCGAGGTAAGGGAACACGTGAATGCGACTGCACCGAAGATGTGCCACAACGACGGCCATGCATTTTGTGAATACCCTCGGAGCCGTAGAAAGGCCAAATGGGAGGACTGCAAATTGGTAGTGAAGGCGGCCCACCACGAATCGAAGGAAACGTCTGTGGTGTGGCCATATGGCAATATGAAAATAAGCGTCCTGCATGTCGAGGGCGGCATACCAGTCTCCCGGATCCAGGGATGGGATAATGGTCCCCAGGGATACCATGCGGAACTTCAACTTCACTAGGTATTTGTTGAGCTCTCGCAGGTCGAGGATAGGCCTGAGGCCTCCCTTGGCCTTGGGGATCAGAAAGTAGCGGAAATAAAACCCCTTGCCTTTCTCGTTTTCCGGAACCGCCTCTATAGCTCCTTTGTTGAGGAGCGTCTGTACCTCCTGTCGAAGGAATTGCTCGTGAGAGGGGTCCCTGAAGAGGGACGAGGAAGGGGGGCGGGGGGGAGGAAATGATACAAACTGCAGACGGTATCCCGTCTGCACCGTGTGTAATACCCAGCGGTCGGATGTTATTTGGGTCCACGCCTGGAGGAAAAACGAAAGGCGGTTGGAAAACGGGGGGGAAGGATCCGTGGGGGAAACTGGTACTGCGCCCTCGGGCGCACCTTCAAAACGAAGGTTTGGGTCCAGGCAGGGCTTTGGAGGAGCTCTGATTCTGCCCCCCTTGGTTCCCCGACTGTCTGCGCCTTCCATTTCTGCCGCGGCGCCTATTAAGGTCCTGCCGCTGGCGGAACTGGGGGTATGGCCGACACTGCTGCTGTTGCTGCGGCCGGAAGGGTCTGCGTTGCGTCCCAGGCGTGTGCATCCCAAGGGAACGCATAATGACCCGATTGTCCTTAAGACTTTTCAGTCTGGGGTCTGTCTTCTCCGAGAACAGGCCCTGGCCTTCGAACGGGAGGTCCTGGATGGTGTATTGGAGCTCCGGTGGAAGGCCAGAAACCTGAAGCCAGGAGATGCGGCGCATCGTTACCCCCGAGGCGAGGGTACGGGCAGCCGAGTCTGCAGCGTCCAAGGAGGCCTGCAACGAGGTTCGTGCAACCTTCTTGCCCTCGTCAAGAATCGCCGCAAATTCTTGACGAGCCTCTTGTGGCAGCAGCTCTTTGAACTTGTCCGCTGCCACCCAAGAGTTAAATGTGTAGCGGCTAAGAAGGGCTTGTTGATTGGAAACCCTGAGCTGAAGGGCCCCAGCCGAATAGACCTTGCGGCCGAGGAGGTCCATACGCCTGGTCTCCTTGGATTTGGGGGCTGGGGCTTCCTGTCCGTGACGCTCCCTCTCGTTCACCGACTGCACCACCAGGGAACATGGTGTCGGGTGAATGTGGAGGTACTCATAGCCCTTGGAGGGGGCCATGTACTTCCTTTCGACGCCCCTCGCAGTAGGGGGGATGGAGGCCGGTGACTGCCAGATTGTATTGGCGTTGGCCTGGATCGTCCTAATGAAGGGTAGGGCGACCCTGGTGGGAGCATCGGAGGAGAGGATGCTGACGACGGGGTCCTCGATCTCAGAGACCTCCTCAGCTTGCAGGCTCAGATTCTGTGCTACGCGCCTGAGGAGGTCCTGATGTGCCCTGAGATCTAGCGGAGGAGGGCTATTGGAGGAAGTGCCAGCCACCGCTTCGTCAGGAGAAGAGGATGAGGAGACCCCTGGCAAGAAAGTGTCCAGCGGGGGGTCCGCCTCAGCCCTCGTCTCTGGCTCAGGAGGGAGACCAGGGTCTTGTTGCTTCGATCCGTCCTCCCCGTCCGGGGAGGGAGGGGGGCGAGACAACGACGCCTCCGGCGCCCTGTGCTCTGCCGTTGCAGGCCTAGGAGGAAGCTGTTGGGGGCCCTGGGCTTGATGGTACGCCCAGGGTGTCCAGAACCCCCACTGCTGCGGACCCTGGTCCTGTTGCGGAGGGTCTTGGAAAAGAGCCGCTTGTCTGTCGGTGCCCAGCGCGTATACGCTGTCCACCTGTGATGACACCGACGGCTGTCTGGAAGGCCATGGAGGGGCCGACCGCGGCTGGTAAGAGTCTCCGCGGTCCGGCACCGAAGATGTTCTCGGTGCCGGGGACCGGTACCGGGAGTCATACCGGTGCCGGGATCGGGATCGGGTTCTGTCTCGGTGCCAGGATCTGGACCGGTACCGGCCGCTGCCTCGGTGCCGGGATCGGGACCGGGACCTGCCACCGACGCGGTGGGAGGTCGACCGGGACCGGGACCTGCCACCAGCTCGGTGCCGGGAGGTCGACCGGTGCGCTGATCGACGGCGGGACTGGCTCCTAGAGTCCCGGTGCCGGTATCGGCAGCTGGAACCAGACCGTGACCGTCTGGAGGCCGATCGGTGCCGCGAGTACGACCGGTACCGCCGAGGGGAGCGGTGCCGGGACTGCGAGCAGCGGCGGGATCTTGAGCGACCGTGGTGTCGGGACCTCGACCGCGAGCGTGAGTCCCGAGATGGCGCCGTCATCATGGGTTTGCCCCTGGACGCTACCCGCACCGGAGGTACCGGGGGTGGAGGCTGAGTTGACTCAGTCAGGGCAATGAGGTCCCGTGCCGAGGCGAAGGTCTCTGGAGTCGATGGGACCAATAGCTCAACCCCAGATCTTATGGGGGAGCTCGGCGGGACCGGACTCGACGGACCCACCGGGCCCGGAGTCGACGGTGCCGGTAGCGCCGCGGCAGATGTCGATGCCGGGCGCTCCACTCGAGTCTGCCTGGATGGAGTTGCAGACTTCGAGGGTCTTGCTTCTGCACCCGGTGCCGGGGAAGGTCGGTGCCGGGGAGTCTTTCCGGTGCCGGTGCGATCCGGTGCCGGTGTAGAGATGACGGTCTGTGAAGCTGCTGGGTCAAGTGCCGCTTCCATTAGGAGAGTCCTAAGTCTCTGGTCTCTCTCCTTCTTTGTTCTGGGCTTAAAAGCCTTGCAAATGCGGCACTTGTCCGACCTGTGCGATTCCCCCAGGCACTTTAGACACGTGTCGTGAGGGTCGCTGGTCGGCATAGGCTTCTTACAGGCCGCACATTTCTTAAAGCCCGGCGAACCAGGCATGAGCCCGGTGCCGGGTGCCGGGAAGGGCTACAGCCCAAACCGGCTAACAACTATCTACAATATTATTTACACTATTAACTATATAACTAACTATACTTAACCACTAACTAACAACCGTAGAACAAGGAGAGCTAGGGACGTGGAGGACAGCTATGCCACGCTCCACAGTTCCAACGACCGACACGGCGGTAAGAAGGAACTGAGGAGCGGGTGGGCCGGCAGGGGTATATATCGGGTGCCATGGCGGCGCCACTCTAGGGGGCGACCTGCCGGCCCACTGGAGTTGCTAGGGTAAAAAGTTTCTGACGAGCGTGCACGCACAGCGCGCACACCTGACTGGAATGGATGTGAGCAATCACTCGAAGAAGCAGCAGCGGTTACTGCACATGTGCTAATATTTATAAAAGGTATGTTAACCCTTATCCAGGATAAATGCATGGTTGACCTAAGACATCAGCAAGAAGATGTCAGCAAAGAAATTTCTTCTGCACCCCTACACATCTGGAAGTGAGCTGGACTTTGTCATACATAGAATAAAAGATGGAAGCATCTTTCATGAAAACTGGGAAGATGATGACAATTTAGCACTTTCACAGTGCCTTTCATTGAAATATTGAAACACTAAACAAATAGTAATGGATTAAGCCTCATAACACTTCTGTGAGGTAAATTCAGGAAGTAGGGTTAGGTAGGGTTTCTCTTTAACTTTTTTGGGGGGAAAAGAGGGCAGGGGGGGATACTAGCACCAGAGAGTTGCCTACCACAAGTTATTCAGAGCAATATTCACAAACAACTACAAAATGTCAAACACAAATCTTCCTGAGTTACCAAGAGACATAGAAGCAAAAAGACTCCCATGACATTGCTGACTGAAAAATTTCAAAGTTCAAACATTTTGGTTGAAAAAATTCTCTATGTAAACAGAATAACTCAGGGTTCAGTCAGAGTTATAATTTGTTTACCTGTTTTTTAAAATATATGCACACATACTTTCAAACAAGTATTGGCTTGAATCACTTAAAAATATGTCTGGGGCTTATGCACTACAGGAATTCATGTACAACTATGGAATGCAAATCCATTTTCCTTGTGTGACATGCTAAGTTATTTGCGGATATCTAAACATTTTGTACAGAATCAGGTATATTTTTATACATATTTTTACAAACTACTATTTTCCAGGATTTTTTAATTTCATGTAATTAAAAAATAGAAAAGAATTACCTGTAACTATATATCCTGTAAAGGACCACATTTTTAGACAGCCTAAACCACTTCTCAAAAAATCTCAACAAAGAATCCTGTGGCACCTTATAGACTAACAGAAATCTCTAAATCTCAGAATTCAGCCTTGAAAATGTGGCTATTTGATTTCTTACGTACCTTCAGTATCTAATCCTGTGCAGATATTTCCACAGTTCTGTTTATTAAAAAAATAGGACCAAACCTTCAACATATCAGCAAATCAGCATAACTCAATGGAAACTTGAGAATTTTGTGCCCAGATAGTACTGTTTCTATTGTATTCTATTGTATTCAAGTTTATTTTTGCATTTTTAAGAATCAATTTTTGTGACATGAGTGCATTAAGCTAATAAATCTTTTGGGCAACTTAACAGTACTGTAATTATAAAGAAATAGTGATAAAATGTCAGAACATTTAAAATCAAGTGACAAAATTCTCCCTAGTTATCATGATGCACCAGTGTAATCAAGAAGAAAATCTGATCCCAAATCTAAAATGACAACAGTTATAATAATAATAATTTTCTTTTCTGTTGACATGTCCATAAGTATTGCAGAAAAAAAAAGAGCGAGGGAGAAGGATTACTTGCTCAAACCACTGATACAAGATTGCTTTTTCTGTTTCTTTTCCTCTACATACAAGACTTTAATAGTTTTTAAATAAATTAATCACAAAAATAATATTTTTAGAACTACATCATTCTGCGTGTGTTAGTTCGATTGCTTTCGGAGGCTATATTTAGTCATTTATACAAAGCTCTCTTCCATATTTGTGCAGAGCAAAAAGGAATCCACGAGTCTAGGCTTTACCAACTGCTGGAAATCTGAATCCTCAAGGCCATCAGGACTCATAACGGCTAGTCTTCGTAAGGCTGCCTGTCAGAAACAATGACAGCACAATTAAGGATTAGTAAATTCTTCACTTTAAGTCCATAACATACAGTGCCTATCGATAATAGTCAATACTTGAAACTGACCCCCGTGCACAGGGTCAACATATGGCCTATGTACTAGACTGAATTGTCCACTCATCCACTTAAATCTCTCTCTCAATGTGATTATGAAACTGTTCTTTTGAATGCATTACACTGAGTGCATGACCTGTTCTGTGATCTTTGGCAAGTCATTTCACTTTCTATGCCTTTGTTTCCCCTCCCTATTGACGGCCAGTAGCCCACTGGGCATCAATCAATTTGTGAAATATATGTATAGATATTTAAGGAGTTGTGAGACTGTACTGAAAATTATGTTCTTAAGGCTGATAACCAGGAGTTGACATGTCTCAGGCCTGGTCCACACTACGCAGTTACATCGATTTAAACAGCGTTAAATACATTTAACGCTGTACCCGTCCACACTACAATGCACTTTAAATCGATTTTAAGGGCTCTTAAAATCAATTTCTGTACTCGTCCTCAGCGAGAGGAGTAATGCTAAAATCGATATTACTATATCGATTTAGGGTTAGTGTGGACGCAAATCGACATTATTGGCCTCATTCTTTTACAGTAGCTACCAACAGTGCACCGCTCCAGAAATCGACGCTAGCCTAGGACCATGGACGCACACCGCCAAATTAATGTGCCCCAGTGTGGACGCATAAAATCGACTTTATAATATCGGTATTATAAAACTGGTTTTAGTTAATTCGAAATTATGCTGTAGTGTAGACGTACCCTCAGACAGGTTTCTTTCAAGTAGAAGGTAACAGACACTTCTCTCTCTGGTCTTGTATATATTGGGCATTGTATGCAGGGGTGAAAGTAATTTAAAGGACTTACTGGTGCGCAGGTCGGCTGGGGTCCTGGGCAAGGTGAGGTAGGTGGCTCTGGGGCCCTGGAAGGGGCAGGGCCTCAGGCAGAAAGGGCAGGGCTGGGGCCAGACTCCCCCAGCCAGCCCTTCAGCGCTGCCTAGCCCAGGCCACCCAGGGCTCCTGCAGTGATTTAAAGGGCCTGGGGCCCGGGACAGCTGCCCATTTCCCCCGCACACACCCCGCGTCAGCGGCTCTGCCGGTATATTGCTTTAACATCAACTGTGTACCCGTTGCCACTTTCTTACCGATATGCCATACTGGACCATGCCAGCTTACCTCACCTCTGATTGTATGTCTCACACTGGATTACTGTTTGCACAGTGAGCCAAATGCTCACCAAGAGATTATGAAATCTTCAAGAGAGGAAACTTGCAGGATGAAATAAATAGCATGAGGGGATCCTCTTTATGAGTAAATACAATGGATTGTTGTGGTGTATCAGGATGTGCAGAAATACAACCTGGATCTTTCACAGAGCCATAAGCTAACAGCATGTTTGTCTTATGAATGGAGGTCACAGCTAATTTGGCTGTAAGACACACAGGACTTTGGGCAAGATTTCTCTACATGAGAAAAGAGTGCCTACTTAATTCTAGGTTTTAGAATGCATATTTAGGGTTTGTTTTATATGTAACTGTATTTCCAATATTTGTACTTGCTGTCACTTGAATCTCTATCCTTAGTTAATAAACTTCTACTTGTTTGCACTATAACCATATCTAAATGCTGTGTGTTAAGTGGAGTGGCAAGCTGAGGCAAACTGTGACTACTGTGAGTATCCATGGGACCAGAGGCAGGGCACTCCAGAGAAACCCTCAGCAGGCTCAGGGGTTGGAGTGTGCCTATCTGTAATAGGCAGAGTGGCCATTGGGACTGGGGAGCTGACCCCCAGCAGGCATAAACAAGGCTTCCTCACACTAAAGTCAGGTGATAGAAAGGTGCCTCACAACCCTGGGTAACCCAGGAAGCATGACAAAGCCTTATTGAAGAACCAGTCCTTGCATTTAGATGTGAACATGGTCTAGTTGGAACTCCGTCTGCTCTTGTCCTCTAAGGCATTCCATAGTTATGTTTACTCACTGAAGGCGCTCTGCCCCCATGTGCAAGAGTCTTATTCTGCACTTTGACAGTACACATTCTGGCTTCATAATTACTGAAGAAGAGAACTGATGGTATTGAACCCTGTGGCATTCAATATGAGGAGACATATGTCTCTGTCAGGATTCATTCTGATCTATCTTAGAGGAATGAATGAAGCTAACATAGTGCTGGCTTCTCCTTCTCCTGACAGGTCGTAAGCAACACCCTACAGAATCAATGGCAGTAAGGAGGTCCAGCAATATCTATTATACACAAAAACTATATTAAAGAAAAGTTAAAGTTGCCAAGTCAAGCACTCAAAAGGGATAGAAAAAAATAGTACACGATCATGTAATTAAAAACTATATCATAATGCCTGCACACCAGGGCACTGTTTAAGATTGTACATGCAACTTAAAAGTTAGGAAATGCCAAAATTTAAAGTACTTGACTTTGCAACCTTAAACGTTCTTTAAACGTATTTTTTGTGTGTGATTTTCTGGATTTTTAAAAAAGCAAACTGAAAATACAGAAATTCCATCAAGTGGAATCATACTGGCCCCTAGAGACATCAGCAGCAGAGTTCAATCCATTAGATCCACTGCCCAGACTTCTGGCACTTGAGCGAATAAAGTAACCAATAGCAGTAGCAAGTTGTCATCCTTTATGTATACAAGTGACTAGCGGGGGACAAGACACATTTTGTGGATTTAATGGACATTGTCAGCAGCAGAGGAAGGTTCAGACTCAGGAATCTTGGGTTCAATTCCTGGTGATGGAAAGGAATGTACTCTAGTTCATACAGAGCCTTCTGCCTCTCTTCCTCACAAGCCTGATCCATTGTGTCCATATCCTCTCCAGCCTGCCCCTGTGCCAGTCCTGTCTCTCCAACCCCTAGGACGCCTCATCCCACTTACAGTCTCTTTGCCCAATCAGTATCAATTTTCCATCCCTTCAGGCTCCTCCCAAATGGTTAAACTTTAGCTAAGTTATAAGCACCTGAAAACAGGTCTTATGATGGAAAGTGTCAGGCAACCTTGACTATAGGCTTTGCTACCAGCTCCACTTATGATGGAGGTTTCAACTCTAGCCAAAGGAAGTCAGAGCCAGGAAAAAGCATTGTCTTTGCACCATGTCCTATTCCAATGCCTGACTGTCAGTGATCTAGGAAACTGGAGGAAGTTAGAAGCCATTGGATGAGTTTTAAAGTACAGTTAGAATCAACCAACTCCCAGTGTGGCATTAAATAGGTCATGACTGTAACTTCACTGAGGATGACGATGACACAAACCTGCTAGCCAACTCTTCCAGGTCCTCTCATTCCCAGGGACAGTAAGTCAGCCCATCCAGCTCCTCTGGCCAGAGCAAAGCTCCCTTCCTCACCCTGCTGGTCCCAGCCAGGAATTGACCTGTGCAAGCCGTACAGTTCCTTTTATTTGAGCCTGCTAGGCTCTGATTGACAGCTTTCCCCCCCCCCCTTCTCCCTTCCAGGTGTTCCCTCCCTGGGTTCCTGGAGAGATACACAGAAGCAAGCTCCGTGAATCTAAACAGAGGGACTCCACCCTCCCCGTTTCCAGTCCTGAAAACACAAGTACTTCCCTCTTCACCCAGAGGATATGCAAAGTCAGGCTTAGTAAATCTAACACAGAGATTTTCCCCCTGACTTCTTCCTCCCACCAATTCCCTGGTGAGTTGCAGACTTAATTCCCTGGAATTCCCACTAAAGAAAAACTCCAACAGGTCTAAAAAAGAAAGCTTTATAAAAAAAAGAAAGAAAAGGACATAAAAATGGTCTCTCTGTATTAAGGTGACAAATACAGGGTCATTTGCTTAAAAGAAAAAAATGAATAAACAGCCTTATCCAAAATGAATACAATTTAACACATTCCAGCAACTACACACATGTAAATACAAAAAAAAACAATATAAACCTTATTGTCTTACTGTCTTGTACTTACAACTTGGAAACAGAAGATTAGAAAGCCAGGAGATAGAAAAATCACTCTCATAGCCGAGAGGGTCAGACACAAGACAAAGAACAAAAAACTCACACCCAAACTTCCCTCCACTCAGATTTGAAAAAGTTTTGTTTCCTGATTGGTCCTCTGGTCAGGTATTTCAGGTTACTGGTGTTACTCCTTTACAGGTAAAAGAACATTAACCCTTAGCTATCTGTTTATGACACTTACACACACTGAAATCCCATTGAAACGAAGGGGATTTCTGCATTTTTCAGGAGAGATAAAGGATGGCTTAAGTGCACCTACCAGACAAGCCACTAGAACAGAATCACTGTTATTTCTTTCAGCGGGTGATCTGCAGAGTTCTATAAGGCGAGGAATACCTAAAAGTGTAGAAAAGAATGGAGATAAACAATGTTTGTTGTTATCGAAAACACACCATTTTTACACCAAAAATCAGCCTGGTGGATTCTTTAGTTTTATCTGTCTCATTTAATACAATTGTATTCATTCACAACTGCTCTACAAGAGGTGTAGAAGGAATCTCCACACATGCATTAGAATGAGCTGTGCAATTTAAAATTGCCACAGTTAGATAACGGCAAAGCATAAACAAATATATTGTTTTTACCCTCTACTGCTCTTTTACAATGAATAGAGCTGACCTAAAAAAAAATCCTTCCTATCCATCATCACCCAACTCCCCAAAACAAACATGTTTTTCCCTCAATTTTTAAATTTGAAAAATCTGGTCCCTGCTGTGTCTCTTTGCTGGAGGATCCTACTAGTCACATGTGTGTGAGGTTTTAAATTGAGGAGAGAGTAGATGCCACATCTTCAAATGTCACAGCGTCAGCTAGTCACTGTAAAAGCTCTGTATCCCCTCCATCCCTAGCTATGTGTAGGAGGAAGCTGCACCCAGTTTTCACTGAAAAATTAGCCACATATTCACTTAGCACATTCTCCATATCCACTGTCAGGACAAACTCTGCAGGGAACCTTGTGGTCTGTAGAGAGCAACCATTAACAAGTGATATAAGAGAGCCTTTCCTTGCTAAACCAGCAAGAGCCTCTGCAGCCCTAGTCTCAGCAGGAAGTCATTCTCTCCATATTTTACAGTCTCCCACTAGGTCAGCATTAAATTCTTACAGCTGAGTTTTATGGCTGCATGTGCCACTTCAGGATCTCGGCTCAGCCGTGCCAGAGTAACTGCAGATTTCTGCTGAACTCGCTCACAAGCGGTGACTTCTGCTGAATTCCCAGAAGATGATCTTTCAAAGAGCATTTCCATTAAAAGCTGAACTCCTACAAAGTGAAAGTTGCTGTTAGTATCTCTCCCAGAAAACAAAAACTTCTATACAAGAAAGTTTAAAAGCGAAGCAAGCTTTGCCTGAATAATGACGCACAACTGCAACAGATGATTTTGCTGTTCAGAATATAGGCACAATCCCTATCTGCGCAAAAACATATGTTGTCTACAGAAAACTGGAAAACATAGGGAATCAGCAAATACATTCACATTTCCCCCTCTTCTCTCCAGATTGTTCTAGTACAGACTGATGTCTGGATTTTTGACTGACCTATCATATCTGTCTCAAAATCCACTGCAAGGCTTTTAGTTCTTACTTACATTCAACTTCTTATTTGAGATAAACCTATATGCAGGGGCCTGACATACATTAGAAGATCTTTCAGGTAACGTATAACATGTAACATGTACTAACATGTATGTAACTTTCCTTTCCAGCTCATATGTTTGAAAACACCTTTTTAATGTTTCAATTTAATCAAGGCTAATAGACTGAATTCTCAATTCAAATACATTTGTATGTTTCCCATGGACTTCAATGACAAAGAGGTGGATGTGAAGGAAGATATTCATCTCATGTTTTAGACTCTTGGGGCTTGTTGCATTCTCAGTAAAATTTTATGCTTCAGTTTATTCATCCAAAAAATCTCCAAGATATGTGCCTTGGTTTCCAATTGTTATAACATAATATTTACCATTATTTTAAATGTCCACTAATCAAATCTATTTTGCTGGGCTAGTGTCAAGTTAAAAGCCTCTATGATGTTATTAGCTCACCCACTGACCAATGTTAAGCTCAAAGCCTTTGTGAAATTACTAGCTAAGTACCTTTACTTTGCCAGGCCTCAGTGCTTATGGCTCAGCAACATTAGCTTGTTAGGCTTCTGTGAAGGCTCAGGATTTTGTGAAGTTATTGGGTCAGCACATCTAATCTGCTGGTCTGTGGCCATGGCTAGTTTTGGGAAGATTCAATTTAAATTGATAAATATTGGTAAACGTCAGTTTCAGCTGACACACTGAAATGGACTAAAAAAATAATCTCTCTGTAACAGTCAAAGGGAGTGCAACTTCCCTCCTGCACCATGAGCCTGCAGAGACTGGGTGTCACTTGCCCTGTGGCACTGCAGGCATTCCTCAGCATCCCTGCTCTCTCAGCTCCATTCTTTCACCAGCTGGGAATGCCGGGGGATCTCTGCTCTACCAGAACAAGTCTTCCCCATGCCTTGTGCCTGCAGGGAACAGATGTCAGACGCTCTGCAGCCCTGCTGTCAGTGCTGGGAACCCCCAACAACCCTTCTGTCAGTACTCTCCTAACCCGAACCCCACTTCTGTTTTAATTTCCTGCAACTGTAAAAAAAACAATTAAAACAAAAAAGTAAAAAAAAATTAAAATAGATATTAAATGTTAAATTCTGCCAATGTAGTCATGGCACAGGCTGCTGTGAGGTGTCTGGTTCAGTATCCTTACCTTGCTAGACTAATGTTATTGCAGAGGACACTGACGATACTGACTTAGGATTTCCAGTTTGCTGGCCTAATAACATGGGAAAGGATATAGTGAGGTCATAGGCTCATCACCTCTAGCTTGGTGGTCTGATGGCAAAACACAAACCTCTTACCAACATCTCATCCAATGTCTTGTGCAGGGAGGAGATGCTCAGATTAGGAGGCAGCTCCTCTGTGCTTCCCTCTAAAGATTAGGCTCCTTTAAGGTGTTTCAAGTTGAGCATAGATTTACTAGTCACTTTTTGACTAGTTGGGGCACACATGTGCATATGTATACATGCACGCATACAGGGCAAGATTGTCACTTTAAGTCATTACCCAATTTTGCAGGCTTTGGGCTGCACAGCGTTCCGTGTTACACTGTGATTGCTGCAAGTTCATGCTATATTCTGTTACTAGGGTGGTGTGCACACAGTATCATGTCCAGGTAACTCTGTTGGCTAGTGCATAGGAAGCAGGTTCATAGCCTTATCCGTACACACCACCAACAGAAATCATACCACCAGCCAACCGAGATTCCTCTGCCCTGGTGCTTTGGGGGTGGCAAGCCATGGGGGGCACTCTGCTGGTCGCCATGAGGGCGGCAGGCAGGTTGCCTTCGACAGCATGCCTGCGGAGGGTCCGCTGGTCCCGCAGCTTTGGCAGACCTCCCGCAGGCATGACGCCGAATCCGGGGGACCAGGGACCTCCCGCAGCTGTGCCACCAAAGGCAGCCTGCCTGCTATGCGACAAAATACATAAAGCCGCCCCTGTGCGTAGTTAGTATAATATGTGCCTTGATACTACACTGATGGCCACCCTGTAAATATCTGTAACAATAATACAATCAAAACAGTAATGAAGCAGCTACTGTACTCAATTAGAAGTTTTGATGATCCATCAGCTCTCTGGACACATCCACACAGTAAGAGGGGAAAAAAGATTCCTTGCAGCCCCTAGACTTCTCATGAACCAGATTACAGGGGAGTACCCACTGGGGCACTAGTAACATAGTTATCTATAACTAAAACAAAAAATATCACACTGCCAGTATATCTATGGCAAAACATCCTAAGTATAAGTCTTACAGGTATCATGATTCCTTTTAAAACAGGACATAATGATTAAGAGATGAGAGCAACAGCCAGACTATTAAAATTATATCATTCACAAAAGCTACCCTTTCAGTACCAAAACAGAAGAGAATGGTAGATAGATAGATACTATGCCAAAAACATGTTAAAGGGGATATGAAGCCCCTTTTCCACTCCAATTAAATGCCATTGCAATTGAACTCCCATTTGTTTAATAGAGCCAGGATTTCATTTAAAATGTCAACAATCTGTACACTTCTGTCTATGTATTTATTGTACCTATATCTGTAATTTAATATTATGGTAGTATTTTATTTTTATATTTTTGTTAGAACATTCACATAATTAACAAAAATATTAATTGCTTCCAGTTAGCAAAAGAATCAGCGCTAGAAACCAAAGTTGAGAAGAGAGCCCAACTAAGATCTTCCAATTCCAAAAACTCTTCTCTCATCAGTATCTCTGGTTTCTAACCAACTGCTAATTGTTACCATATTACACAGACATAGGAAACTATTATGCATAAGTTGGATCTCATCCCTTTTCACAACCCTAGAGGCAGCTGCCTTGGTCTGAGCTTCCAACAAGAGGGAAATATGCAGACTTTATTGTACCACAAACACACTTTGGTTAATTAAGTCTAAGTTTTACATGGACATGTGCCAGGACTAATATGATCACTTACATGCATCTTCTCACTGGCTAAGAGGGAGGGCTAGATGGCACCGTGTGCTAATACATTAACATTTTAATGCTCTGCGTCTGGGTCCAAATAAGCACAAATGAAGTGCTTATTCAGCACAAATGAAGTGAACGTGTGGTCTCAGTTTAGACTATAGTGGATGTTCATGCACATCCCCAAACTGCTGCACAATTTATTGAAACCTGCAGCATCAATTCAGCAAGGACCTGATCCTGTAAGGTGCTAGGTGCCCTCCACGCTAACTGGGCTTGATTCTCCTCTCACTCATTTGGCATCGGAGTAACTCCACTGACTTCCATAAAGTCCCTCCTGATTTACACCAATCTGAGTGAGAAGAGAATCAGACCAAATGTCTTCAGTGGCAGTGGAGAGTGCTCATCACTTCTCAGAGGACTCAGCACCTTGTAGGATTTGATCCTACAAGGAGTAGACTGGAATAGTGGGTGTATTATAGCTCAAGATGAATCTGTAACAACAAACTGTTTAGATGATGCCTATAGCAGGGTGGTTATCCTGCTCCTGCCCTGAAGGGCTTAAAACAGCCCTGGGGGAAGGTTGTGGCTGGGAGCTGCTAAGCTGGGCTGACTGGGAAGTGGCTGCAGCTGGGCCACGCCTCAGTTAGGCCACAGCTGGCCTGTATAAAGAGGCTGGGAGCCAGGAGCTCAAGAGTCCCCCTCTGCCTGTAGAAGGAGAAGGGCCTGGCTACAGGGAGCTAGACAGGGTACCTGAGTGGTGCAGGGCTGAGGAAAGTTAGAGGAGCTCCAGCCTAGAAAGCCCCAGGCTGTGGCCTAGCATAAGGCCAACAGGTACTGGGGGTTGCAGAGGGCAGTCCAGGGATAGGCCAAAGCAGCAGGTCCAAACTCAACCTTGCCAGTGATGAGTAGGTTGATACTGCAGTCTGCTCCAGAGCATGAGGCTAGACAATGACTGGCAGTAGCCACATACTGAGGTGAGGTGGGAATAATGAGTGGGGGTTCCCTGGGGAGGGGAGACCCTAAGACTGAGGGGTTACTGCCAGGGGGCAGCACCCCAGGTAAAAAGGGCACAGGGATCCAGGGAGGGACATGGGGGCCAGAGGACAGGTGGATCACCAGCCTGCAGAGAGTGCTCCGGAGCTGGAACAAGCTAATTCCCAGAAGTCACCAGCAGGAGGCACCACAGGGGTGAGTCTGCTCCTCTATAATGCCTAATTGAAAATACATGAACTTACAAACAGCATGACCCTACACAGACTTTTGCCTAATATATAGTGTAATCATATACAAGAAAATCTCCTTGTAAGGCAGCTTTACTTCATGCGCTCTCTCTCTCACACAAAACACACACACACACACACCTGACACAAACACACAAAAGTAAGGAAATGAAAACCTAAGCCTCTTATGTGTCCATGGACCCTATTGAATCCAGGTTAGTTTGTGCCAGTCCTCCATCAGTCAGGTCTGTGTGCTTAACACTTTCAGCTATAACATGAGAAATGACTAAAAATTACCCTAAATCTAATTATATTTAGTAAACAGACCACTGTATCATTTCTCCTCAGAATCCACCTCTACAAAGTTTTGTGTAAACAAAAAATGATTTTAAGAGTATTGGTCAACACTGAAAAAGTAGGTCTGCTAAATAAATGTTTCAGCCACAACTCAAATTCAAACCTTTTCTATTAAAAACATATTATGCAAAACCAAACAAAGCTTCATGGGACAGAAAAAGCTGTGTGAAATGTCACTGACTAGCCATCTACTTTTAGAGATCAACAGGAATTTATGCCCCATTTTAAGATCATATAATCATAATTATAGAGCTGCTACCAGGTGCCTCCTTAAAATCAGTTAGATCTGCTATTCCCTTATCCACAGGACTGTTCTCCTGCCCTTACAGTCTCCTATAATACCTTGTTTTTGGTTTTTTAAACCTTTCCTCATCTGTCAGGTTTTCTAAACCATTTATCATACTTATTGACTCTGCCCATTTGCCCACATCTTTCCTGAAGTTTAATTCCCAGAACTGGACACAGTACTCCTGCAGAGGCCTTAGCAGGACAATTACATTCTGTGTCTTAAATACAATACACCTCAGAATGATGAGCTTTTTTGCAACTGCAACACATTTTTGACTCATTCAATTTGTGATCCACCAATGCCCCAGATCCTTTTCAACAGTAATACTGCCTAGCCTATTCCCATCTTGTAATTGGGCATTTGATTTTTTTCCTTTTTAATGGAAGCACTTTGTTAAACTTCTTCTTGTTAAATTCAGACCAATTCTCCAATTTTCAAGGTTGCTTTGAATTCTAATTCTGTCTTCCAAAGTATTTGCAACCACTCCCAGCTTGGTGTCTTCTACAATTTTTATAAGCATATTCTCCATTCCATTATCCAAGTCATTAATGAAAATATTGACTAGTACTGGACACAAGACTGATCCCTGTTGCACCCCAATAGATATCCCTCCCAGTTTGACAGCAAACCGTTAACTACTTTTTGAGAAGTCTTTCCACCAGTTGTGCATCCATCTTATAGTAATTTCCTCTAGACCACATTTCCTTAGTTTGCTTATGAGAGAATGTCATGGGGACTGTCAAAAGCCTTACTTGAAATCAAGAGATATCAGATCTACTGCATCCACCCGATCTCTAGGCCAGTAAACCGGTCATAGAAGGAAATTAAGTTGGTGTGGAATGATTTGTCCTTGACAAATCTATGCTGGCTATTTCTTACAACACTATAATCCTCTAGCCGCATACAACTTGATTGTTTAATAAGTTGTTCTAGTATCTTTCCAAGAATCAAAGTTAGGCAGACTGGTCTAATTCCCTGGGTCCTCTTTGTTGTTCTTTTTAAAGGCAGGCCCTAGTTTTGCCTTTCTCCAGTCCTCTGGGACCTCACCCATCCTCCAGGAGTTTTCAGGAACATTAGTTTTTTGGTTTTTTTTTTGAGACTGCTCCAGCTAGTTCTTTAAGTATCCTAACTACTTCATTTCATCAGGGCCTGACTTGAATGTATACAACTTAGATAAAAAGTCTTTAACCTTGTTCTTTCCTCATTTTGGCTTACATTCCTTCCCCATTTTTCTTAACATTAATTGCACTGGAGTATCTAGTCACAATTTTTAGTGGAGACTGAAGCAAAACAAGCATTAACCCCGTAAGTCTTTTTGATATCACTTAGTAACTTTCCTTCCCCACTAAGTATATGGTACCTATCTTTATCCCTTAAATTTTCTTTCCATGGGACCTTACCTACCAGTTCTCAGTTTGTTAGTCTGCTTTTTTTGAAATCCATTGTCCTTATTCTGCTGCGCTTTCCTTAGAATAATGAAATCCTATCATTTCATGATGACTTTCACTCAAACTGCCTTCCACCTTCAGATGTGCAATCAATTCCTCCCTGTTGGTCAGATTCAAATCTAAAATGCACACTTCCCAAATAACTAAGTTTTGCCAAAAATATAATTAAAGGGCTATGGGAAAGCATTGCTTTTGCTGTTTGTACATTTTGGAGCAGTAATGTCTTATTATAGTATTATACAGTTTGAATGAAACAATGCAGGATGCTAATGTACAAAGCTCAATACATAGATGATGTAATCTGATTTATGAGAATCACAGGTCTTCTCAAACATTTTAAGTCTTAATTTATGGAAACAAATGTCACTATCACAATGCTTCAGATTGCCTCAACATACATCTGCGGGTAATGATGTGAACTACAAATATTAAATCAGCAGGATGGCTATGTATTTGAAGACTTCTAAATCACGTTTATAGATTCATAGACTGTAGGACTGGAAGGGACCTTGAGAGGTCATCGAGTCCAGTCCCCTGCCCTCATGGCAGGACCAAATACTGTCTAGACCATCCCTGATAGACATTTATCTAACCTACTCTTAAATATCTCCAGAGATGGAGATTCCACAACCTCCCTAGGCAATTTATACCCTGACAGTTAGGAACTTTTTCCTAATGTCCAACCTAAATCTCCCTTGCTGCAGTTTAAGCCCATTGCTTCTTGTTCTATCATTAGAGGCTAAGGTGAACCAGTTTTCTTTCTCCTCCTGATGACACCCTTTTAGATACCTGAAAACTGCTATCATGTCCCCTCTCAGTCTTCTCTTTTCCAAACTAAACAAACCCAATTCTTTCAGCCTTCCTTCATAGGTCATGTTCTCAAGACCTTTAATCATTCTTGTTGCTCTTTTCTGGACCCTCTCCAATTTCTCCACATCTTTCTTGAAATGTGGTGCCCAGAACTGGACACAATACTCCAGTTGAGGCCTAATCAGCGCAGAGTAGAGCGGAAGAATGACTTCTCGTGTCTTGTTTACAACACACCTGTTAATGCATCCCAGAATCACGTTTGCTTTTTTTGCAACAGTATCACACTGTTAACTCATTTAGCTTGTGGTCCACTATGACCCCTAGATCTCTTTCTGCCATACTCCTTCCCATTCTGTATGTGTGAAACTGATTGTTCCTTCCTAAGTGGAGCACTTTGCATTTGTCTTTATTGAACTTCATCCGGTTTACCTCAGACCATTTCTCCAATTTGTCCAGATCATTTTGAATTTTGACCCTGTCCTCCAAAGCAGTTGCAATCCCTCCCAGTTTGGTATCGTCTGCAAACTTAGTAAGCGTACTTTCTATGCCAACCTCTAAGTCGTTGATGAAGATATTGAACAGAGCCGGTCCCAAAACAGACCCCTGCGGAACCCCACTTGTTATACCTTTCCAGCAGGATTGGGAGCCATTAATAACTACTCTCTGAGTATGGTTATCCAGCCAGTTATGCACCCTCCTTATAGTAGCCCCATCTAAATTGTATTTGCCTAGTTTATCAATAAGGATATCATGTGAGACCATATCAAATGCCTTACTAAAGTCTAGGTATACCACATCCACCGCTTCTCCCTTATCCACAAGACTCGTTATCCTATCAAAGAAAGCTATCAGATTGGTTTGACACGATTTGTTCTTTACAAATCCATGCTGGCTATTCCCTATCACTTTACCGTCTTCCAAGTGTTTGCAGATGATTTCTTTAATTACTTGCTCCATTATCTTCTCTGGCACAGAAGTTAAACTAACTAGTCTGTAGTTTCCTGGGTTGTTTTTATTTCCCTTTTTATAGATGGGCACTATATTTGCCCTTTTCCAGTCTTCTGGAATCTCTGTCTCCCATGACTTTCCAAAGATAATAGCTAGAGGCTCAGATACCTCTACATTGTAGAATGGCAGCGTATTTCAATTACAAGGCCATTCCAAGACCTCACTTTGTGTTCCTCATCAACCTGTATTGGCCAGCAGTTGCAGATTCCACAAAGAATTATAGCAAACAACAGGCTTAATTTGCATTGGATCGCATCCATAGATCATGTTGCCCTGTGATTAACACAGGTCACCTCTCAAGCTCTCTCCTTTTCTCACATGCATTCCATACATACAAATACATCATTAACTCAGCTCAAATACATACCATTTCCTTGGATTATTTCTGAAGCACACTGGTCCAGCACAGACATGTTTGCTAATATTGTCACAACCTGCATTAATGAAAGAATAGAACATAAAATATAATGTTACAATTTAGAAATCGTATACTCACTATTTCATATACTAAATAAGATAGTATAACCAGAACAATAGAGTAGAATAAAAAACTATCCTTGTGTGCTAACATTTTATTATCACTTCTCCACGCTCTGAGGTTGCCTTAACTTACACTCAGCTGTTAATAACATTCAAGAGTAGCTGGAGTGTATGTCTCCTTTCCCCCAGCCATGCCACCAACATGTACCGGGGGTTGCCAGATGGAGGTTGTGGATCCATTACTCATACAACAGAGGATTTCCTTGGTGGCAAGATTTGCATGCTTTATGGAAGTCCCTTTACTCTGCTAATTCATCATAAAGGGGCTCAACAGCTACAAACAATTGAGCCTCTCGCAGTCCTCATTTAGGTACAAATCCTGAATTCCATACTCAAATTCAGACACAACTCCCATTTAGTAAGTACTGAGAACTTCAGTGTATATCCAAGCAATACTACTATTTAGAAGTTAGTTTTAATCTGCAAAGCAATGATAGAAACACTGATTAATCCTCAGAACCCCCTTGGGAGGTTGCTATTTTGGGCCCTGATTCTGAAAAGCATACCTATTCAAGGACAACACATAAGTAGGATTTAGCATGCACTCAGGTATTGTCCTGAACAGAGATGGACTTAAACACATGCTTAAATGTTTTCCTGAATTGGTGCCACAGTCACATTTTTCAGCTGAGGAAACAAATTAAGGACCTGATTGGCAGAGCTGCTGAGCAACCACAATAGTTGTGGGTCTTCAGTGCTTCTCAATCAGGTATTCGTACTCTACACCTTCTTGTAATAATCTTTATGCAAAATATGCCTCAAGATGCATCATTTAAAAACTGGTAACACTGATTAATAATCTTGTGGAAAGTATGTACAAAATTCATATTAAGAGTTCTGAACAAAAACTGAAATTATGACTACAGTGTGTTTACCAGACAAGTCTGGGAAGTGAGTAAACCAATTTCTCAAAGACAAAGGAAAAGTTAATGCCTCCTTCCAGGTGTCATTTGATTAGCTATCACCTAGCAAGTGGCCATTCTTTGGCAAGG
Organism: Gopherus flavomarginatus; assembly: GCF_025201925.1. Lineage (NCBI taxonomy): Eukaryota > Metazoa > Chordata > Testudines > Testudinidae > Gopherus > Gopherus flavomarginatus. Next base: position 56,875,278 of record NC_066621.1, read on the forward strand.
AAGAGAGGCAGGAACAGAGAGAAGTGCATTTTTGCAATCAACAACATGGAACCTCTTTTGTCACAAGACTCCATGTCTCCAGCTTCACAGCGGGAATTAACTGTATCTAGGGTAGCCCTCAGAAAATGCCTTTCAAAAGGTGACTAGTCTATAAAACTGAGGGGCAAAAACACCCCAAGCTATCGCTCCCTCTCACCTAAGAACACAAAGGAAGCAGCCCTTTGACTTTGCATGGGGATTCTGATGAGAGTTTGCGTCATCAATGTTGGTGGGAATACGTGATAAGGATTTTTTACCTTGAGCCAAATCTAATTTTTTAAAGTTTTAGCTACTAGAAAGTGTTTTATCCTTATTTCTCTTGTAATCACTTCTGACTTTAATACCTTATACTTACACATACTTAATCTCTATATAGTTAAAAACTTTTTAAAAAAACATCAAGACTAATCTAGTGTTGTAGTTAAACCAAACTGTTAGGGTAACTCCAGTTAAAGTAGCAAACTGTTGAATGTTGACTGTTTACAGGGACAACAGACCTCTAATATCTGAACTGCCTGGGGAGGGCTGTACAGTGCAGATACATGTTTGGGGGAAATTTGAGAACTGGGAGTGCATTGAGTCACTCTGCAAGTAGCAACCAAAGCTAGTGGAAGCCAGAGTGTGATTGGAGTGTTGCTGACAGACTGCTGGGGTCAGAACTACTGGACCAGGGCTGCAGCTATACACAGACACTCGTATGTGACCTGCATCCTGTTTGTGAGAGGCCCAGATTGGGAGGTACAACAGCAAAACATTGTGAAGCACCCATGCATTCAGGACAGGTGCTGACAACCCTCACTGGTATGATTGCACCCTGGAATGTGACAGAAATTAGGGAACTGATTGGAAGGACTGCTGAGCAAGCACAATAGGAGTTGTGGTCTTCAATGCTTCTCAAAATCAGGTCCAAAGCAATTTGTCTTTGGCCATACGACGATTCATCGATAGAAGTCGGATTAGAACTCAAACAGCTAGCTCCTAATCCACTACACTAAACTGGTTTTGTTGATGCAGTGCTTCAGGGTCACAGGCAAAGATATTGTTATTTAACATTAACATAACTTCCTGCATATCTTGCTGCATGCAAAGAACCATATATGTTGTTGACATTACTGTGTAAAGGGATTGTGAATAACCATTATTATATGTAAATTACAAAACAAATAAATAATTGCATTAAAAGGATTTTCTTTTGTCTTTTTTTCCTTATTCTAGCTTGATGCTGTTGATCTGCTTGAGGAATAATGGAGGAAAGGAGGATACATTTGGCTAACAGCTTTTGGTTGTAGGATTTGTGTTCGCAAACAAACTTCCTTGACAGATGTAACACACACGAGAACAAATTACCATTAATGTTGATCTCACTGTGCCATTATAGTAACAAAGGTGACTAATTTTTGGTACTCTGACATAAAGGTCTTCCACTTTCCAAGGCAGTGTTACAGTGTCATCTCTCTGAATAAATTCACTTACTTAGAATGAAAATAAGCTGATGAATCTCTAAAGAGTGACAGGTAGAAAAATGGAAACTCAATATATGTCTAGGTATTTATTCCATGTTAATTATTAACAGAGTTTCAAGCAGCATGTATATATTTTTTCATTCTAAATTATATCCTGTTAACAAAAATTACTTCCTCTATGTAGAGTCAGTATCCCATGTGGCTCTCTAAGTGATAGATGAATTCAATTAACCACAATTTGAATACACGCCAATTATTTCGTCTGCAAGTTATTTAATCTAATACACATTTTTACATATAAAAATACTTATCTTTTTATACAAGAAATTATTTGAGTGAGGGGTGTATTTCAGCTTAATCAAGACAGGTCTGCTTTCTTTGAATATACAGTACTTTTCCAGAAAAAGAAGATGGAAATATCTGGCTTCATGCTTAACACATGTCCAACAGCACCTAGGATGACAGGTCATGCCATTGGGCAGCTGGAAGAACATGACAAAGGGGTCAACTGAAAAAAATCTCTTCATTAAAACACTAATCAGAGAAGGAAAACTTACAGTACTTATCATAAGAGAACATGCAAGAATGGTGCAGAATAGACAGGGATGGTGGTGCTCTAAGCACCATCTGACAGCATGAGAAGAATTCAGATTATTTCACTCAAAGTGAGCAGAATTTTTCAGTGGAAAAATGAGTCATACCTTTTTGTAATGTAAACTACATTCACAAGCAACATAGAATACAGATTAACTGAGAGAAGACATTACTCTGAGTGTTTGTTCTTATTCTTACATAGCATATACTTATTGGTATTACCAGCTTAGTATAAGTACAACTCCTATCTCCCACAGCAAGATTCATATACTGGAGAGACTAAAAATGGACTCTCCTGGCGAAAACACAGTTCTATCTGTAGACACAGCCTAATTATCATCATTTTGAGGAAAATGTCTCTTTTTCATAGACTCATAGAAATGTAAGGCTGAAAGAGACCTCAAGAAGTCATCAAGTCCAGCCCGCTGCGCTGAGGTAGGATCAAATAAACCCTGACACATCCAGCCTTTTCTTAAAAACCTCCAATGATGGGGATTCCACAATTTCCCCAGGAAGCATATTCCAGAGTTTAACTACTGTTATAGTTAAGAAGTTTTTTTTCTAATATTTAACCTAAATCTCCTTTGCTGCAAATCTGAAATTTGTCTGTATCCTTTAGCAACCAATGAATTCTGTGTCATAGGACAGTGCAAGACTAGGATACCTATGAAAATGGAACACAGACCACATTCTCACTATCTGCCTATGCTCAAGATCTATAGGACTGTCATGGTATAAACCCCCACTCTGAACCTTAGAGTCCAAAAGATGGGGTACCAGCATGAATTCCTCTAAGCTCAATTACCAGCTTAGTACCCGTAGCGCTGCCACCAACCAGGAATTCCAGTGCTTGGTACACTCTTGTCCCTCCAAAACCTTGCCCGGGGACCCCCAAGACCCAGTCCCTCTGGATCTTAACACAAGGAAAGTAAACCCTTTCCCTCACCGTTGCCTCTCCCAGGCTTCCCCTTCCTGGGTTACCTGGGAAGATTACTGTGATTCAAACTCCTTGAATCTTAAAACAGAGAGGAAAATCCTCCTTCTCTCTCCCCAAGAGAGAAAGTAATCCTAACACAGAGAGAAAATAACCTCTCTCTCCCCCTTCCCTCCTTTCTCCCCACCAATTCCCTGCTGAATCCAGACCCCGTCCCCTGGGGTCTCACCAGAATAAAAAAAACAATCAGATTCTTAAACAAGAAAAGCTTTTAATTAAAGAAAGAAAAAAAACAGTAAAAATTTTCTTTGTAAATTTAAGATGGAATATGTTACAGGGTCTTTCAGCTATAGACACCGGGAATACCCTCCCAGCCTAAGTATACAAGTACAAATTAAAATCCTTTCAGCAAAATACAAATTTGAACTCCTTCCAGCCAAATATACATTGCAAATAAAGAAAACAAACATAAGCCTAACTCGCTTTATCTACCTAGTACTTACTATTTTGAATCTATATGAACCTGTATCAGGGAGATTGGAGAGAAACCTGGTTGCACGTCTGGTCCCTTTGAGCCCCCAGAGTGAACAACCACCAAACACTAACAGCACACACAAAAACTTCCCTCCCTCAAGATTTGAAAGTATCCTGTCCCCTGATTGGTCCTCTGGTCAGGTGACAGCCTGGCTCACTGATCTTGTTAACCCTTTACAGGCAAAAGAGATATGAAGTACTTCTGTTCCATTAACTCTTAACTATCCGTTTATGACAAGGACCATTGGGAAAGTCACAGCTCAAGCCAGTCAGGATTTCCAGTACTACAGGGTAATTCCTAGACATAATATCTCTAGGAAAGCTGTCAATAAACATAGCAACCTCAACCATAAGGTGTCAGGGAAGGGCACAGGCCACAAAATACACTGTTTGCTCATTGGCCTTCAAATACTCCCATGTCTAGAGGAAGCCACATTTCTTTGAACATTTTTTGGACTGTCTTGATAGGAGGAACTGAATTGCTCAAAGAATCAAAGGATTGATAATGGAATAGATACACCATTTCACCTCAGAGTCGCCAGTTAAAATCTACCCCAGTGCTATTGTGACTGGAAGCTGTTACTACCCAATGGCTATCCGGTGGTGTGTGCTGAGTTCGTGAAAAGGCAGCTGCATTAACAAAACCTCTACCACAAAATAAGCAATGACACCCTTATTAGCATTCTCTGCAAAGAGGCCATGAATGTGCAGGGAAAGAAAACCATCTCAACTCCTAGTTGTGGGCCATGCCAGGCTGGGGCATATTGGTGGAGCAGAGTGAGAGAGCTTGCATTATCACTTCCCAGTACATCATTCTTTGGTGACTAAAGATGTACACAAGTTCTCAGACAAATCTACATTCATTTCCAGACCAAAATAACTGGGTTGTGTTTTGCATAAACTTCAGGTAATCTAGCACCCAAGACGCTTGTCTTTCCTCTCTCAATCCCCCCCACCCCCTTACTATAGATACAAGTTAAATTTTTAGTGATGGGCGCAACATATACATTCAAAAAAAACACATCTTCACAATCATTGCTGCAGCAGTTGAAAATGTTATCTGAATTTGTAATAGATCAGCAAGAGTACACTTGGCATAGTATGGATTTTAGAGCAAAACACAATAACTAAAAAGAACAGGAAAAAAAGACTAATACACTCTCTCATTGGCTCAGGAACCATTATTCTGTATCAAATTCTCTCACCGTTGGGAACACCAACTCATCTTCCTTAGAATAGCGGGGGGGAAATGAATTATTTATATACTTCCTGGTAGAGAGAAAATCAGCAGCAGTTTTTGGATATTTGAAAAGTATCTCAAAGATTTCAAGAGGAACTTATCTTTGCTCAGGATTCTTGTGGTTTTATAGCATATCACCTTTACAGCAGTGGAGGGCTGATATCAAGAATAACCATCTAGCTCCCAGTAACACCCTACCCAGTATAAACAGGTATCTGACATTCTTCAATAAGCATGTAACAATTGCACTACATTGCCCACAAAGTACTAGCCACAACAATAAATCACAGATTGGGTAGGGGTGTGGGGAGAGGATTTATGACAAATCTCCTACAATGATACTTCCTATTCCCTATGAGGCTCTAAATTACTCTGGGGAGTGTGAAGTGGCACCCAGAGAGCAGGATCAGGGAAAGGGAAAGGTGGTTTACAGCCACTTCTCCACTGGGCCCAAGACCTGCTCCTCAATTCCTAAATTTCAGCCAACTTCACACTTCATCAATTCCTTAGAAGTATTCAAGTATCCAGATGCTAGGATTCTCATTACCATTGTACCTACAAATGATGCAAATCATATTTGTTTCTTTCTTATCTGTAGTTGGTATTTTAACGAGTAGTAGCAGTTACAGTACATGCTCAGATTTAGGGATGGGCAAAGCAGCATGGATAAGGTAAGAATAAAGCCAAACTATAATTGAACCAAAAAAAAGAAAAAAGTCTGAGGTTTGAAGCCAATGGGTTACCCTGCTTTGGGATTTTCAAACATCTCTGAATTGCCTGGTTTGGGCTGGAAGCAGAAGCACTAAAATACTCTGAGAAAGGCTATTTTCATGCTGTAGCAATGCTACCTACACTAGGAATTTCTGGAAATTTTTAGAGACCCTCTTCTCAGATGATTTCCAGCTTTTCAAATGGAACAGACTGGGATAAGCACAAGAAGAATCTGAATACATATTCCAGCTGCTGGAAAATTATCCAAACCTCTGAAGCTTTTTACATCCGTCTATCACTAATTTTGATTGGAAACTATTTCTGAAGGGCTCATAGTTCAGAAAGAAACTTGACTTCATGCAGCAACTTAGTATTTCAGGCCAAATTTGATTTAAATCAGTACAGCCATTTTTAAGTTCTAGAAGTAGAAAGAAAAGAAAAGAAAAAGAGGAAAAAAGAAAAAGAGAAACAGGTTTTGTGATTTAAGATTCTTTTTGATGCTCCTATAAATCAAAAGCAGCTTCATGTTTCAAAATGAAATTTTGAAGCCATTAGTCTACAAATTGAATAAAGACCTTTAGGTGCTTTTTTTTCCTTAAAACCAATTTAAATAGTTACAATATTGAGGTAAGAATATCAAGTAATCCACATGTGCCATTAACTACTTTTCATATTGTATTGTTCTTTGCATTTATTAACAGTCTCTCTTTGGTTAAAAATGCAGTCTTTATACTGTGTCTTCTAATGTATTTCCCCCTGTTGTATTTGCTATGCATACCTCAGCTTCAACAGCTGAAACACTTTACTTAAGCTCAGAATTACAGTAGCAGGCAACAGAAAACTATGTGAGCCTCCAGCCCAAGGTATTATCTCAAAATACGGATACAGTCATTAACTTTAGGGATCATTTAACTATTACTTCACACAAACCTAATGGTGATGGGCACCCTAGAAATACAGATCAGACTGATAGATAAACTGATCAGCAAGTATTTGTTCCACTACATGAAATCAGAGTTGTTCAGGTACGTGTCACAGGCTGTCAACTACTGAATGAGATTCTCATTTAGTTCTAATACTATGGGGCTATGCCTTGGTGCAGGGGAATCAAAATGTTACTTGTTATCGTGAAATTATAATGGTGTAGTCTACAGCACAATGACAATCACAGAATCAGTGAGACCCACCATGCCACTTTTACAGAGAGACTTTTCAGAATAGAACTTTAAGCACTTCCCTTAAAGGTCCTGAGCCAAAGCACTTAAGTACGGGAATAGTTCCATTGGCGCCAATGGGATTCCTCACATGCTTAAAGTTATGTGAGTTAATGTTTTGTTAAATTGAGGCCTAAAAGCTAATTTTCAGAGATGCTGAGCACTAAGAATTCTGGGTGCTTAGCACCACCGAAAAAAACAGGCTCTAAACAAATGTATTAGTGACTTAGGAGGTCTGCAATGTATTTTTAAAACTCTATGAGAAGTCTCTTCTCTTTAAATCTTATATAGCTTAATAATAAATATATGTTTCATATCTTTACAGTTGTTACCACATCATGTTAGTCTTACGGATTTATAAAATTCACCTCTCAATATCTCACAGCACGTATATAAAATCTAATAGAAACCATCTAAATTTACAAGAACCTCACAGATAGGAGATAAGAACCAGCTAGACAGATATTTCACCTACATTTTTTAGTTTTAATATTAATTGGCAGCATTTGTATCATTACAGATTATGTCATCTGACAGTAAAGAAAAACTGCATTCTGCTTTCAAAACAGAGGAGTTTTTAGCCCCAAAAAAGAATAGCCTAACCAACCACAAACTCTGACTGAATTTGTAAAAGATGAACTCCCTTTGTCTTTTTTTGTGATCTGGTTGACACTGAAATATGGAATGATGTTAAGTCATGTTCTCTTAGAGTCAGTGGTACATTACAGAAATAAAACACTTCTGGGAAATCAATCTTCTGTAAAGAAAAGATTGATTGAAATTTGAGGAAACTATAAAGTTAATTGAAGGTCTTTAAAGAAATTTTCATTAGATATTGTGAATGGAGACGTGTCAGCTTGAAGAAATTATATTGCAAGGAGACCATAACCACAAAAGACTATGATAATGTGTCTTGTTTTAAATTACAAATGTTGATTTATTAGCATGTTTAACTAATAGTGAATGAAAGTACCAAACAGTATTTGTGTTATTGCTAGGACCAGATTAAAAATTCATTTACAGGTTAAAAAGGCAATGCTAAGTGAATGTCCTCATTGTAAACCCAAAGTGTGTCAAAAGGATTAAATAACCAGGTTTGTTTACTGTTTGGGAAAACTCAGTCCACAACGGAGACTAAAGGCTACCTAGCAGAGGTGATATGGGAGACACGCGCGGTCAGGTGCCCCACAGAGCTGCTGCTTGGCTTTTACTAAGCATGCTCACACAGACTGAGCATGCTCAGTAACATCTGCTGAAGCCTCTACCCTCTCTCTGCCCCCGACTATCAGCAGTTACTGGTCAGTTCTGCTGCCAAGAAATTCTAGCTATCAGAAACAGTGAAGATGCTAGCAAGGGAAAGATGAAGAAATAGAGGGAGACTGGACAGGCATTAGAGAGCAATATAGGTACATTTTGGGGCCCAGTGGAATAAAGGATATCCTCCCAGTTGTGACCTGCTCTTCAATGATCAGTATCCTCATTTTGTGAGTCCTGCCCTGTACAGATGAGAGGCATGATCTTTATTGTTGCTAAGGTCACCATGTTTCATAAATTTTTACTGATACTGCTGATATAAGTAGAAAAATTCAAGCTCAGAATGAAAATGACCAAATCATTAAACTGAGTAGCAAAGAAGATCAATATGGAACCGCTAATCTTCTTAGTTAATTACTCCTTTAAGGCTGGTTCATCGCTAAGTAAAATTAATTTCTGCTACACATTATGAGTGTGCATATTGTTTCACTTAAATGAATCAAATGAAGATAAGCCAGAAAGAGTTTTCAAAGTTCCAGACACCCGTCTGCTGGGATAAAGGCATGTCTGGCCACTTGCAAGAAGCAATATGGAGTTTATTAGATTTCTTTATTTCCTTATGTAAATTAAAAACATCAAAGCAAAGTCAACCTACCTGGAGGCAGCATAAGGAGACCATTTTTTTTCCCCATCAAAGGCTGACAGCAGATATCAGACTTATGGAGCAAGACCTTTTAGACAACTAAGAGGTGCATCAAGTGTCCTAAGAAACCTCTAAAGAACAGGAGTGAACTTCCTCTGGTACTATATGAAGGAAGAAGATTCAATACTATATGAGCCAGCACAGCATGTTTGGTATTCAGGACACAACATAGGATGGGAATCCCTTTCCCTTCTTCCCTGTTCTTTTAGGTCTGGAAGCAGCACCCAGCTGTGTGTATGACAGTCATTTTCTTTCTACTATCTTACTGGTTAGTAACAGGCAATGTCACAGCAGCAGTTGGAGGCAGGAGATGTTGTGGCAGATGGTCTCAGGGAGATGCAAGAGGAATTCTTCTGAGAACCATAAGATTCAGCATGAGGGATTAAGACAAAATAAACATCTCACCTCTGGAGTAAAGGAGACACTGAATATTTCTATTTACTCATATTTTTCCACACTCTATATCAATATTTTAAAGAATTAAACAACACAGGACTAGCCTGTAACTAGGACTAGAAGACAGTGTACAGGTGTAGAAATCCCGCTTACTTGCCTACCTAGGCTACCTGGACTTTTTGTCTGAGTGACTAGAAGTAAGCATGGTGCATGAATGCTTACTCCCTCCCTGGAGAAGGTGGGCAGGGGAATGGAGCGTGGGCAGAGCCAAGCCTCTCAATTGCTGGCCAGAGTAGCTGAGTGAGTGAGAGTAGTAATTTATTGGTGTCTATACCAGCAGTAAATTACTACTCCACCGGGAGCAAGAAAGATGCAGGAGTGGAATTGTGACTCAGGGAGGGACTAGGGAATTTGCAGAGTTTATGCAGCAGCCGTTGCTGACAGCAGTGCCTGAGATCACCACCTAGCCATATGTTGTGATATTTATTTAGAGGGAAAAGGTGTCGTGAAATATCAAAATTCTGCAGCAGTTTGAGATCTATTATATTGTTTGAAATCTATTTTTATTGCTTCCTACCAGACTGAAGAGAACCAGATGGAAGAAGCACTCTTACGTATTTGTGTCTGCATTGTTTTCGGTCTTACAAATTTATAACTACCCTAAAACCCATAGCCTGTCTTTATCATTTCCAGTTTCTACAGCAGACAAGAAGCTGCACTTTCTGCATCAGCTGACAAGGTGGAAGGCAAGGACAGAGTCAGCAAGCAGTAATAATAAATAAAAACTGCAACAATGATATAGCATTTTCCATCCATAGATGCCATACATCAATGAGTAAATACTGTTTGCCCCACTTTACAGATGGCGAAAGAAAAGCACAGAGAAGTTAAATTATTAGCCCAAGGTGACATCAAATAAGTAGAGTCAGGAGTAGATTCCAGGGCTGAAATTCTGGCCCTAGTGAAGTCAATGGAAGTTTTGTGATTGATTTCAATGGGGCCAGGATTTTGCCCCAGGTCTTCTGATTCTGGCTGGTGCCTTATCCACTGCAACATGCTGCCTGTCTTGCATGCTTCTAACTCCCAAGTACTGGACCAAAGGCTGGACATAATGATCATTTTGGCTGAGAAAGGACCCCTGGAGTTTATGTCTGCATTATTTTGACTCCACTATGCTTGCCAAAGCTGATTTTCACACACATTTATATTCTTACATAAGTTTCTCATGGAGTGTCAAAACATGGTTATCTGCCTCTTTTTCCAATGTTCAAATAACCTAATTTGGCATGGAAGTGCAGAGATCAGAGGGTGTTTTTAAAAAAGAGGGGAGGAGCTCCTGTGGAGAAGTTATTATAGTCTCTTATAGAAAACTAATTAGGATACAAGTAATATAATGGCATTGTTAGAGTTCCCCAACTTGTGGCCTTGCTCTTATTTTTATATCTATTATTGGCAACCATGGCTTCTTGTTTAATTTCCTAAGTATTTTGTGGAATTTAATTACCATAATTTATCATCTTTTTTCCTTGTTAATAGACACCAGAGGTTACCTCACCACTCACTATGCAGCAAGGCATATGATTCCGTTTTCTTAATGTGAGTCCTGTTACTAGTATAAGTGACAGTGTCATGCCAGAATGTTTAGTGTATTATATTATCTGGTCACAGAGCATATTTGAAAGTTCCTTCACCCAGAGTAGTCCAACCACAGATAGGCTGTGTGAAGTACTAAGCAATAGTAGAAAATGAGACATCAAAAACCAAAAGTCATAAAAGCAAGAAAGTTCAGATCTAGCTGTAATTTTTATATAGCGTCTCATTAACAGAAAGTATTTAAGAGATCTTTGATACATAACTTTTACCACCGCAGTGTACAAGGGTAGGTGCATACTACCAAGTACTTACACAGTGTATGACAAGATATTGGCATTCACAGAGAACGTGTCTGATCATATGCTTAAACATAGACTTTAATTTTGTCAGAAGGATTGGTCACCTCCCTGCTTTTGATCATAAAAGGAACGGGGGGAAGCTATGGTCTGCTGGACTGAATATAGCCTGGGAGAGTTAGGAGACCTGGTTTCTGTTCCTTAATATGCTAACTAGCTGGCTGCGTGACACTGACCAAGTGACTTAGCCCGAAATGTTAAAACATGGATGTCTCAAGTAGGGCAGGAGCTCTTGCTTCCTACCCCTGGACCTTCTCTAGCAGAGACACTGCACTAGTGGTTGTGAGGCAGCAGGGCAGGGGATCTTTTCTCCCATCTCAGCTAGGATTTCAGTAAGAGGTAGCAATGGCAGGGGGAGACCTTTGTTTCCTGACCCCACCTTTTCTCTGCCAACAGCACCAAAGCCTTAGGATAGAGATAAAGTCTTCACGGCCTCCATTCCCCCTGCACCATTTTATCTTGTTCCCCCTGCATGATTTTTGACATAGTCCTGTCAAACTGAAGTGGAAGGCACCCAATATGGAGTACAGTGCTTCATTGCCCAAATTCCTCCACCTCAAGTCCTCTGTTCTTAATAATTCTCAGGCAAACATATCCAGACCCATGCTGGCTTCCAACACGAGGCCATCTGGTCAGCAGCTTGAGAACAAGCTGGTAAGCCACCAACCTGAGGTTACTGAGCAGAACCTAGATAAGGAGTCCACAGGAAGAATGAACCAACTGATATTCAAGAAGCTCTGATTATAAAACAATAATTTCTGATGCAGTAATAAAGGGTGGGATTTTCAAGGGATCCTAATTGAGTTAGGCACTCAACTCCTACTGGCTTTCATTGGGAGCTAGGCACTTAACTCTTAGACCCCTTTGAAAACCTCATCCTACAGGCCTTGATCATAAGGTAACATCTGCCTCTCCTCTACTTTTGACCTTAAAATTGCAGGGGGGGCGGGTTATCCCTAAGGCCAACACAACAGGAAAACTTAATAAATGCCCTGAGTGAGTGGTGGAGGAGACAGAAAAAAATATCTAGAAACTAGAGAAAGATAGGCTATGATTTCATCAAAGCCTGCAAGTCTCCAGCAAGGAGCTGCAAAAATGGGAAAAAAAAATCAGGATTATGCGGAAAACAGGAGGAACAGCTAACTAACTATAGGTCTCCAGGACTGAATCAAAGGCCCTCCTTCCCACAAACATTTGAGGAATACGGCTTACTGAAGTATTAAACCAGGAATACAAACATAACTGCTTTAAAATTGATGGTTCACTGCACATTATGTCTTTGTTCCTCTGGATAACGAAAGACCAAAAACTGTTAGACTGTAGTTCCACAACTTCACAGGTAAGGTGAGAATGCTAGCATCACTGAGGAGACAAGATAAGTGGGAATTCAGAAGGAACAGATTTTATTTTATAATTTTCTCCCCATGTACGGAATGAGAGGAGTCCCTGACCCACAAAAGTTTCAATTACGCCTTCCTGTATCTGACAGTGCTAAAGATTCATGAAGGCAACATGATGCAGCAGAGTACCAGCTTTCTCTGTCAGGAGGAGGTTGAGGTCCCTGAACATGAAAAAACTTGATACTTACTAAACAGTCATCGGTATCTGTATTAACACCAATGCCAATTTTATAACTGTTCTTAATGAAAAGGTAGATGCTAATGCATACAAACTCTCTTGTTCCTACTGGAGAGGTACAGTAGTTTTCCCTCTCCTTCTTAATGTAATGCTTTACCCCGCTTCTAGTTTTGGGATGAGAGAAAGTGGGAATTTTGTTGTGAGTGATGGGATGGATCAGCTTCTGCATAGCTTCTGACTGGATACCTGTGAACCAGTCCTTTAGGCCTCAGGAAATGGTTTCTTCTTGGCATCCCCTGATAGTTGTGGGAAAATGCTGTTTTTTGATCTATGGAGCTTTATGATGAGACAGGAAATAGAAATTTTTTTTGTTTTTTGGAGGAGTGGAGACCTATTTTGTGCTTCTTAATGCTTTAAACTGAATATGCAAAGGTATATGTAGGTGACCTCTTACCTATATGAGTTACCTAGGTTTATACCTGCAAAGATCTGGGGCCCTTCACTTACATCTTTTAAATAAAGTGTTTTCTAATGGCATAAAATGAACTAAAGATACTCTAGCATCCTGGAAGTTATCCATGCCCCTCTAAAATGGAAGACAATCTTATTTATTATTAAGAGGAGTGATGCTCAAGTTGGTTTCCTCTAGGAAGTATTGGCCAGCAGTGTGAATGGACAGCATAGATATTTTACAACAATAAACCCAGGGATGTTTGTGTTACTATTCCACACAAGTTCACCATTTACACTCAAAAGTTCCTTTTCAGTTATTGCTAAAAGGAGGTTATTTTATATAGGGAGGTGATTTCTCTAGGCACTCTAGTTTAATTCAATATCCTGTTCTTTAGTAGAATGTATGCTACTATGAAGAAAATGGCCAGTCTGGCTCCCAAAGTCCATAGTGACTTTACCATGGAATTCAAAGGGAACAGAATTGTGCCCACTGGTAGGAGGAAACATAGGACAAATAATTAGAGAGGATATGAAAGAAGGAGCGAGAGCACATAAATTACATATAGTAAATAATGGGCATACAGTAAAGCCAAACACCACAGCCTAGATCTTCAGGGGCACCAGAGCAGGGCTTGGCATACCAGAGTAGGGAAGGGGCATCCATGGCTTTTTACATTTTACACCACCTTTCTACCACCATTCTCAATTCCTTCTGGTGACGATAAAATGGCCACAGGTGCAAGTTAGAGCAGCCTCAGTGATCACGTGTTTTACTGCATCAGATGATGTCTACTTTGGAGCCTCCCCAGAGCCAAGGTCACCGGAGAACACTGTCCTTCTGCTGTGCCACTCCCATCCCAAGTACAACATTGGACGGCAGAAGGTTGGCTATGTCATCCCAATTCTGAGCTGCTGTCTTTAGCCAGGTTGAAGTCACCTTTGTGCTGCTGCAGTGGCATGAAGGAGACTGACTTAACAGGGGCTGAGGATCTGACCCCATTGCTGTATCTAGATTGCCCACAAAAGGTAGACAGCTGATGAGGTTAGAGCCTCATCCTCTACCACACTGGCTAGCAGAGCTGACAGGCTCAAAACAGGATATAATTCTGTACTGCCTTAACATGAGTAATAGTGAGTGCATCTCTGAAAATTGGGAGCTCTAAAAAGTACTTTATCTTATTGAGGCTGAATTCATACTACAGCTCTCACTTAAGCAGTACCCTTCTCGAACAACCCTAATGCAGGCCAGTGACTCATGGGTATATATGAGCTCTTTGTGATTAATTATGCCTAACACATTTCTTTGCATTTAACTCCTTAGATTTCTTTAATGAAAAAAGAAAAAAAACTACTTCACTTGTTTAAGCTACTTGCTACTTAGTTGAGCTTTGGATCAAGTCCTATTATATGAATCAGGCGCTTATTTAGCCTGTAGAACTAGCAAACTCTTACTTTCCAATCCTACAAACACTTACATGCATGCTTAACTTCATGTAGGTGAGTAATTAGGACTACATGCATGCAGAAAGTCAAGCATGCACAAAAGTGCTTGAAGGATTTGAGCCTTAAAGAGCTGCACACAGATTGTTTTGCATTTATGTTTAAATGATGGCCTATAGGCTTATGGAGATTTTCTATTGTGCATTAAATTTTCTAATAACCATAATTTTCTTAAATCAAAACACATGGTTTTCACACTAAGCAAAGGCCCCTTTTCCCAGTCAGGATTATATACATGCTTTCAAATATAAAACCTCAGCCATTTTTGATAAAGCCATGTTCAAAATAACTTTGTTCAATATTGTTCAAATTACACAGACAGAGGAAAAAGAAAAATTTGGGCAGAAACCAACCATGGAAAATATGGGACCAAATGAAGTTTTGAACACATCCAGAACTGGACATTAGAATTGAAACTATTGAGCCATTTTATAATAAGAACTGCTATAGGCATGTGTAAACATAACATTTTTTTCAAAAACCACTCACCTGATCTCGAGAATATGGAGTATCCACTATCTGCTTGTCAGCACAAGCTGCTAGAAGAATTTTCATTGCATTCAAGTGAAGCAACATCTCACAAGCCATTGTGTCAAAAAACGTAATATTGGCAAGTGCTGCTGAAGCCAGAAGGAAAACTTCACCAGTTGAGGCCTCTTGGCACAATTCTACAAATGCAGAAAATAATTTAATTAAAATAAATCATTTATTCCTCCAGCATGAAAAGGTTTGTATACGAGTTAAATATTTGTCTGAAATTAATATCAGACATTTCCACTTGCATTTTTGCAGACTGGACTGAAGCAGATATAGATGGCAAGATAAATCTAGACTACAAGTCTCTGGGAGCATTCACTTAATTAGTGACCTAGGCTATCACACTCGAATAACATCCAATGGAGAAACTTAAGATAATTGTTATATTACTAAACAAAATGAGATGCAGTCAGCAGATGGGTAAAACTAATGGATCCATGAGAATAAAATTCTGCAATTTATCTTACTGTTTCTAAAACTTTTTTTATAATCTAAGACTATCCTGTATATTTTTAAATTTTACAGACATCTTAAAAAATGCTGCAGACATAGCTATTATCATCATAACCTCCTAAGTGCCTTTTAATTCCTGTACACATTTACTTTAACTAGGTCTGAGTCACCCAGCAATTTGATTTCAGTGCGCTTTATAAATTAAAAATATGAAGAGAGAGTCATTCAATTACTCAGCTATAAATATTACAAGGAAATTGATGACTGGATAGTGAAAAGACTTCCCCAAATTTGAGTCATTGTATTCCTAAAGCTTATATTGCTTAGGCTTGGTGCATCATCAGCTGATGATTTGGTGGTGGCAATCAAGGAAATAGCCTTCTCCTCAATGACTCTGCCCAGAGGAATACTGATTCATTTTGGCATATTCCTGGCTGGCCACGATTGCTGGGCTTAAACACTGGTTGGCGGCTAGCAAGTTAGCTCAACAAGTGGAGTATAAAGCAAAAATTGACAGCTGAGAAAGCTGGATTACCTTGCTCTTTGAAGATATGTCCCCACATTCTCATGCATCCCCAACTCCCTTCCTGTCCCTCCCCAACACACAGTGTACGGGTTCCAGGGCAAGCGTGCTATGGGCTTCTAATCTTCAGACAAGATGCTGAGGCCCAGTCTGGAACAGTACACTGAACAGTATAAAGTATCAAATAAGGTCTAGCAGGTTTCATACTCACTGTATTGGACAAGATAGTATGATTGCCATATTTGAGATCTAGGATAACTTTCCATCTGGCATATTATTCCAACCCCAGGGACAGGTGTCTTTCAGCTTCTGCTGCTCAACAGGCCAATGTTTGTGATGAACTGTTTACCTGCATCTTGGATTTTGTTGAATTTGTAACAGTTCTGATTGGAGCATCCCCAGGTGTTGCCCTATAACTCCATTTCAGGCTGGGATTGAGTAAATTAGAGGTGGAGTAGACTGGGTGTTGGTGGGATAGAGCAGAGACCTATGTATCTATTCTGCAGGTCTTGCATATGCAGTTAGATGATGATTCTGGTATCTGTTAGTATATGTAACTATGGATTGTTAAAGATGAATAAGTATTTATATCTTTAATATGGAGGGAGTGGAAGAAGCACTTATTCGGAAGAGTCTTGCACCGGAAGAGGCTAGAAAACAGCATTAAAAACTAAAGGTTCCCCTACCTAGCAAAGACTAAATACAGATATGAATGACATCTCAGACCATGATACTAGCTTCTTAATTTACAAGAACGTCATCATTAACCCCAGATAAAGGCAAACCTCAGTCATGTGTGGTAGCATATCATTGTTGACTGGAGGATGCATTTTGGTCTTCATAATTATGTTGTACTTGTCACCACTACATTCCACCTCTTGCCTTAGCATGGACTGAGATCCTAATGAAAAGGCCACTTTTTAATGCACAAGAACAAGTTATACAGTAATGTTTTGTATAAAGTATCATACAGTTGTAGAAAAGATAATGGGCTTGATATTCCACTCACTTTCACCAGTTTTACACTGATAGCTCTCCACTGACTCCTGTATTCTTACTCCTGATTTACACCAGTGCAGGTGAGATGATAGCCAGGGCCACTTTTTAGGCCTTAAATGGCTACTATTTTCACAAATAAATTGTATTTGAACTTTGGCTAAAAGTCAAGAATGTTAGAACTATTGAAGAATTTCAGGATTTAAAACAATTGAGCTAATCCACATAGATTTCTACTGTGGAACGTTATAGTGGCAAGAAAGGTAAATACTTCTTAGAGAACATTGCTAATGGAGGAAAGTCAGTCTTTCATCGTAAGTTTCTTTTTCCTTTTCCAGTAAATCTAACAGAAAAGGCTTAAAACAAACCATGTCTACTTACTGACAAGTGCTGTGACAATTTCCTCCATATTCTCCAGAAAGCTGCTGAGATGCTGAGTGAAAGTGAGATGTGGAGATGTGATTTGTGCTATTACTGCTGCTGCTTCTGCACGAGTGGCTTCAGAATGGGTCCTATCTGTGAGAATGTCAGCCAAGCACAATATCCCGTCAACCTTGAGTGGGAGGAAGGGGAACAGTTGGATACAGGTTAACCAGGGAGACAAATATTTTCACAGCTAAATTAGTATTTACATGTGTGCATTGTATACTACTTACAAAACCACTGAACTGATTTCTTTTCAAAATTGGCTTGAATCTTAGGACTCAATGACATATACCAAACAAAAAGTTAACAGATTCAGCCTTTTTAAAAACTGAGTGCAACATAAAAAAAATATTCTCAGAATGCACAGGAGTGGGGAGAGGGGGTAGGAAGCTTTTATAACTCAAATTGACTGAGCTGATTTTGCTCAAACATAACAAAAATGTTTTGGCAGACCAAGCATGGAAAATCCCACTCTAAATAAGAATTTGTTTGTTAAAGTCAACAGATATTATGTCACAGTCTCATTGAAGTCCCTGTTTGTGCGTGTCATTTCACTCAACTTACCCAATATTGCAATGAGCTCCAAATGGGGAACCTTGAGGAGCTCATTGACAATGCCAAAAAGCCAATACAGGACGAAGGCCTATAATTGTCAGCCTCTAGCCATGACAGAAATAAGAAGATTGTTGTAGATCAGCAGTTTCTGGGAAGCTAACACAAGTATAGCATAGGCGCATACTGTCTCAAACCAGAGCTATAGCTATTAGTTCCTTACAAGTTTTGAAAAGTAAAACAAAGCAAAGATTTGTATACCCCTGTACATCTGGAATTACTGATATCTTCAGAGTATGTTCCTTTTAGCAGGCATAAATATACACACATACGTATACACTTACTCTGTGTTATAATGCACCCTTTTACACATTGATGTGCTAAAACACGACATGATTAAAACAGCCAACACAATGTGACAGGTCATATTGTAAAAATTTGATACCTATTACCCAGATAACCAGCAGATAAGAGCAATGAAAGACCTATGGACAATGTCATAATCAATGTATTTGTAGACCAGTAAAATTTGTTTTCTGACTGTGCTACATATTCCTGAATAATTCACCATGTTGCCATGTAGGTAGGCAGATGGGCTTATTAAGGCTGTTTTACATTTGTGAACACAGAAATTGAACATAATGATCCAGATTCTGCTATCTGTTACATCCATGTAAATCAAGAGTAATTCCATCGATCTCAGAGTTGCACACAAATCTCAATAATGGACAGTAGAATTCAGCCTGACAGTTAAAAAAATATTACCCCTTTGGTAAGCTTTGTTTGGAAGCTCCTCTAAAATCTAATTTTTTTTCCATTTGCTTCTTTACATGGTTTCTGTTCTCTATCAGCTCACAGTAGTTGGACAGATTTTATAACTCACTTTTACAGACCTTCCTCCAAGAGGAAGATTCAGGAACAATAAGGAAAAAAAAGGGGAAAAAAGAAAGGAAGAAAACAAGTATAACCCTTCCTTTCCATCCTCCCAATCCCTATTTGTGAGAGATTGGGAGGACTCTACTGGAAGGTCATAAGATCTTAACTATCTCTTCACTTCCTAGGTGATGATTATATATTAATTTCTACACAAAATGAGTCCCTGGGGGAGTCCTTTTATCATTATATTTTAAATGTGTTGTGGAGCTCCTAGAGCAGGGATCGGCAACCTTTGGCACACAGCCCACCAGGGTAAGCACCCTGTTGGGCGGGGTCGGTTTGTTTACCTGCCACATCTGCAGGTTTGGCCAATTGTGGCTCCCACTGGCCACGGTTCACTGTTCCAGGCCAATGGGGGCAGCAGCGGCCAGCACATCCCTTACCTCAAGCCGATTCCCACAGCCAGGGCTGGCTCCAGCATTTTTGCCACTCCAAGCAGCGGGGAAAAAAAATAAAAGCCACAATCAGTGGCACTTCGGTGGCAGGGACAGAGGGACCCACTGCTGACTTGCAGCTGAAGAGCCGGATGTGCTGCCCCTTTCCGTTGGCCACCCCCAAGCACCTGCTTGCTATGTTGGTGCCTGGAGCTGGCCCTGCCCACAGCCCTCATTGGCCTGGAGTGGTGAACTGTGGCCAGTGGGAGCCACAATCGGCTGAACCTGTGGACACAGCAGGTAAACAAACTGGCCCGACCCATCAGGGTGCTTACCCTGGCAAGCCTCATGACAAAGGTTGCCGATCCCTGTCCTAGAGCAAAGGACAGGAGGCTATTTTTATAAATGTGTGGATAAATACAACAAACTCACATAAAAAACAAGCAAAGAGGCACACTAGCATCATGGGAAGTTTTGGGAATGTTGCCAGGTAGGGCACACTCTCTTTAATTATTAGGCAGTACTTGAAGACTGCATAGAGAGGTGCCTTAGATTTTGGATGTGTTGTTCTTCTGATTAGTCTCCGATGCTTCTCAATACCCCAATTTAGCACTTTTCAGAGATATCAGGACAGAGAAAAGATCGAGCAACCTGTTGCATAGTCAGGAAGAATCTAGCCCTGCCGAACTATGCCAGGAATGACTACCTGAGCGTAAGCTGAAATTCTGAGGACTGGCCATATTCTCAGTTGTCCAACTGCCATATGTAGAAAAGCAGTCAAGGCAACATACCTACCTTGGGCTTCTGGGAAACTTACATGGACTTATCAAATGCACTCATCAATCAAGCAATTTAGGCTTGTGGAGCAGTCTCATTCTCTCCACCCAGTCAATGTTTCCTTAAACCTTGCATATTTTTAATATTCAGTCATTTGTCTCTAAATGGTTTGTTTAAAGCTTCTCTTGTTCCCATTTTAGTTATTTATTAATATACAATGCCAAGTTACCTTAATTAAATGTCCCTGTGGGACATAAATTAAGTTGTTTGGTAAGCCATGGCAATTTCTGTACTCTAGAAGATCTATCAAATTCCTAGGAACAGGAATTACCATCTTGAAGATCAGTCATTGGGATGTACTTTTTAAAGGGAAATATAAATATTCAACTGGATCCCTATTAACATCAGGAAATACAACAAAGGAAACAACATCTCTTTGGATGTGTTCCTACTGATTACAAATGGTGTTCAGACTAGATACTCAAAAAATGACAGGAAGAGATGAATTACTTTTCAATGTTAAATTTTTTTGACAAGCTTTCAATATTAATCTGCCTAGAGCAAGATATTTTCTTCTAGTTATGGCAGAATTCTACAGCTTGAAACTGGGGATTCACAGAACTCATTTAGCTTCAAGGTGTATTAATAGAACTCTGTCAAAAATTACTATGTCCTCACAAACTGATTTAGTAGCCAATGTGTGCTAGACATCATCGTGAGCAAAAAAAAACCAACCTACTTTGTCATCCTGAAGCCTTCCAGTATCACACCTTGTTTGGGATGAAAAAAACGCTAATGACAATAGTCAGTTGAAAAAAATTATGTATATATTTCAAGACATTCAAAAAATACTGCAGCAGGGACTGGCTCAAGTGTTTGGTAACAGGTTACACACAGACTTTCACCTTTAAAGTCACTGGTTCAAACCAGACCAAGGTCATGACCTGTTGACTATTATTCAACTACCTATGTGGAAAGACTTCAGTGCAGTTGTTAATAGAAAGGAATCCTCATCCCCAAAACTGCCATCACAGCATATGGCACTAACTTGCACCCTTGCTGACAGTCTCAGCAGAAAGGCCCGGGGATGAATACCTTGAATGAGAGAGTGAACCTCCCAGCTGCTGTGCATACTTTATGAATAAAGGATTAGTTTCCTGTTTCATTCTAATAACTTTTGCATTGAAAAAGAAATTCATATACTGAAATATGTTGAGATCTTAGGTTACGTCTAAACAGCAAAGCCATATGAAAATCATCTAGAAAACTTACTCAGAAGAGCTAAAATAGAACTAAATATACAACAGCAATCCAAATGTAACTGCTGCTTAGAAAATACATTTAGCTACATAATTTATACTGTAAATGTATACAAATGTTTACAAACGCAATGCATGAGCATGCAGTGAACACAAGTATAAGAGAGTGTTTATTTTCACCACTAAGAAGAGAGAGGGGAGAGAGAGAGACAGGACCATGCATGATTTATCATACATCTCCATTCATGAAGAGACAGAACTCACAGGCAAGTAGGGATTATAAAGCTATATTATCAAGAAGATCTGGCTACCTCTCAGAAAGCTGTGACAGAACTGTAGCCTCTCATTGTTGGCTTCCCTGTAATAATTGGACTAAATAATAAATAGCCAAACATTTGAACCATGGATATCTACATATCAATTTAGAGCCTACCTTTAAATGCTCAGGTTTGAAAAATTTGGCTATATACACCAGAAGGGCATTGTAAGGATTAATGAGTGTCTATACTATGCACTGAAGTATTATTAACTATTAATTTCTATTTTCCCCAAATAGAATTCAGAATAAAACAACCCACATGTCTTTATGTCAAACCAACTCACTATAATCAGAGTTTCAAAATAATCAGTCTAGGTCTTTCATGGTTCCACTTTTCAATTCTCCTCCATCCTTTTTCAACAGCCAGGCTTCCCATCATCAGCTGTGGCTGTCAGGAACTCCAGCAGAATCTGTCATTGCCCCTGATACTGTGAGGCCTTCAAAAGGCATCGCCTTGCGCCATGCAACTGTAGATGGACTCCACCTACCCACAAGAGTAGCAGGGCTCTAACAGGACTTATTTTCTTTCCCTCGCCTCTCTTTACTCTGAGAGTGAGTAGAATGGGGGATATGTAAATTCCCTATTTCCATTGTAATGCTTTACTTTGAGCCATGGCCACAGATCTCAGAGACACAACACTTTCTGTGCTCAAGGGCTCACAAGTCCACGTATCCAGAAGGATGAACCATAATCACCAGAGCCTAGCTACTTATACATTGACCTTCTATTCATTTAGCAAGTAGGTGGCATCAGATGTGGGACTAGGAACACAGTGGTTAAGCAATTTTCCTGACCAGTATTTTGCATTTCCTTCCCATGTCTTTGCAATCCATACACATTTTGTAAAGTATCACTAAAAAGCAGCAACCACCACACGGTAGAGGTGAGGGAAAGCAGATCTAGGACACCAGAAAAAATCTCCTACTATTATAAATCATGATGTGGAGTATTTTATGTCCCTATGGCCCAGACAACAGCTTGTATCTCTGTGTCTTGACCAGAAACTCTCCCCTGCCCCCAATACAGGAAACTTCATGTAACTAAACTGATCTTCCTTGGAAGCATATACTGATTCAGCTGTAACAGAAATTGAACCTGTGATTCCACTGAGTGTAAATATTGCAAACTTGAGGATTAGACCACCAACCCATCCACAGGGGCACACTTTCCTAGGCAGTGTAAGACCCCATTCCCTCCAACATACTTTAGGTCCATTTCTCCAGTGACTCGCATCTTGTATAGTCATTTACACCCATGCAAGGTAGGTGTAAAATACTACCACTTGTCTGTGTGGTGAACTGTGATCTGGGAGAAAAAAATAAAAGAGAAAGTGCTAGTGACTCCATGAAGTCCACTCGAGACTTCACTTCTGCTATCCACTATATGAGGACAAACGCTTAGGTAGCAGAGTGATGGTTTGCAGTAAAAAACCACGACAGATTGCCTATTTGACTTGGCTGTCTATCAGCCTGTGTTTCATACTGACTTGGTGCAGGAGTAAAGGACTATGCAAGGTACAAGACAAATGGAGAATAAACCCATAGTGTGTAAAAGATATATACAATTGAATGATTAGAGCTTCTGCCCAGTACTTGCTGTTTATAACTAAAAGCCAGTATCAAAATGTAAAGGACAAATGGCCTTCCCTTGGTCTGCCACTGACTTTTGCTTTCATACTTTTGATCTGCTGAGTTGCTGTATTTGGAAAAGGGGGCTTGATTTAACAGTGAGAAAAATATAAGAAGGATATATCCTGGCTGGCCCATAAAACAATAGGCTTGGTATTTTAGACTCATAAAACCAGATTAGTCATCTTTATTTTTTCTTTTACAATGATGCAATATGCCAGCAAATTTAGCCCAAGATCTGCTTTATGCGGTTTTGGCAACCATTTAAAAAAAAACGCTCCAGCAAGCAACACCATTTATAAGTGTCCAATAATAAATTTTAAAATGACAAGAGAACAATCTAATAAAAGCACTTAAACATCCAAAAAGAAACTGCTGCTCAAAGCATTTATATAATTAGCTTTCACACTGAAAGGAACTTTGGATAGCTGCCCTGTTTTCTGTTTAATTCTGGTGAGGTAATCAGATAAACGTCAAATTCGTTCATCACCTTGGCAATACAAAAGAATGGGTCAAAGCCATAAACACAAACAAAGGAATTCTATGAATGCAACAAGATTTTGCAAAGACTTTGCATTTGAGGAACATTATTTGATAAGCACTTTATTATATGCATTACTGATATGTCATTATTGATTACTGGAAAAGCTAGGGGAGCTTAAATTCTTAAAGGCACAACCTTATAATGTAAATTTCACTGGTGTGACAGTGACTGATTTCATGCACAGATGTCTTCTGGATGGAAATGATTTCCATTTATCACAACAGGAGAGAAAAATTTAGCCTTGTCCAGTGGCACAGGAATCATTTTTATAGTGAGGGTGCTGAGAGCCACTGAACCAAACTGTAAATCCTGCATATGATGGAAGCCACTTCAAGCCAGGGGATGCAGCAGCATCCCCAGCATCCTAATTTCAGAACCTATGGCCTTGTCCTCTCGTCAATACACGTTGATCTCTCAGAAACATTAAATGAACACAGGGTTCTGTAAAAGCAATTTGGACTGGTTCCAGTGAAATCCTGGCATTTAATGAGGTGGCTAATATGGAATGTCTGAAAAATGACATTAATGATTTCCTGATTTGGAGTATTATGTAAATAGAAGTCTTAACCTTTAAAGCATTGAAGACTCCTCTTGTATCTTCTGTAGCAAGATCCTGAAGCAAAATAATCTCGTCTTCCCTACAACCCATACTGGAAAACGAGAGCTCTTCTACTTCTATAACCATCATCTGGTTTGTCCCCGCCCTCCAAGTGCACTGTAACAGGCCTTTTCCAGAGAGCGGATCACCTGACACTCCCTGCCCATACTCCACTGACACCAAACTGATTTCTACTTACACTTCAATTTCCATGTTGGTTTTTCCCCCATTCCCTAAAATGACCTCCCAATGTGATTCACTTTCCCCATGCTGGTTCTCAGTCGGAGAAAGATCCTTAATGGGTAACAACCACTTTCCCATAGACTCCCATAGTCAGCTCCCCTGGATATGCTAGCAGCCCACACTTGGGTTCTGTTGGGGAGAAGCAGCAGTTTACAGAATTTCCTCCCTGTACTCAGCAGAGGAGAGGCACTGCCTCACTGGAGGAGCTGTGCTGTCGAGGAAGGAAAAGTTCTTTGACCAAAGGGTGCTCTTTTCTGTGAAAAGAGACAAGAGGAAGGGCAGTGGGATTAGAAGCATAAAGGGGAAAGAGACAAGGGATGGGGGGAAATGCCTCAAGTTGTGTTCCACCCTTCACAGGGTTGATGTGTCACATTTTGGGTTTGAAAGTGGAGACTGCATCCCACAGTACAACATTGGGAGGAATGCGGGGAAAAATATCAGAGTTGAGGTTAACTTGGTTTTTCCTTTCTTCCACACTTGTTATGTATTAGTGTTTAGCACCTGCAATTTGAAACCAGAACAGAATAGCTAGGAGCTACAGGTAATGAGATGAACACTATGGTAGTTGAGAAACTAAAAGGCAATGCTTTCAGTATCAGGGCAGAAAAGCTCAAAGCTACAGAGCTGGATTACAACTCAAACAAAACCATACTGAAAAATTATCGTTGGAGGAGGGGAAGCAAGAAATTACCACATTTGCCTTTGTGCAAAAGAAAAATATGTCTGAATCATTAGCTCCACACTCTTGGAACAGACCACACTTCTTTTTCAAAACTACAGTATGAAACATTAAGTGACCTTCCACTGTATTGCAACTGTTCAAAACAGAATACAGTGGCATACAATATATCCTTATTTCGATGAATGGATATTTATGAGCATGAATCTCCGATCATCAAGATGGAACTATATCCTATAATTATAATCCTATAATGCTTCATCTTCACTGTCTATGAATTTTTTTTAACTCATCTTGCACTTTTTAAATGCAAAAGGCCTACATTTTTGCCTACAATTTCCACTTAAAATTTATGAAATGAGACAAAAAATAATTCCACCTTCCATATAGCACTATTTCATATTTCAGCAGTTGCCAGTTTGAGATGCTGTCCAGATCCCCAGCAGGTGTCAGCTGGCATAGCTCAACTGACTTTGAGGGAGCTCTGCTTATTTACACCAGCTAAAAATCTGATCCACTGTTATTAACCCAAGAGGATACAGAGTAAAGGCTAAATACAATTGTTACCATTAAAATGTTTACAAATGCCATTCCAAGAAATTAGCACTAGGAACATAGACTAGAAGGAACCTCCTGGGTCACCGAGTCCAGTCATCTTCTATCCTGGGCAACCTATACTGCAGTGTTTGTGCTATTCCATTAGTTTACCTTATTTTAAGTATAGGGAATATCATGGTAAAACTATCTAGTAGTAAAACAAAGTTGCATTGACAGGGGCTCTGGAACAATTTTAATAGTGGGGGTGCTGAGAGCCATTGAATCAAACTCTGTGTATAATAGAAACCACTTCAAGCCAGGGGTTGCAGCAACACCCCAACTCCACCTTTGTGCGGTGATTTTCATTGCTACCTCTGAACAAAGAGGCCATGGGAATTAATTGCACTTAACCCATACTTTTTACAGTAAAGGATGGTGTGGAATTTCATTTAGGCTGATCAGCATCAATGCATTTAAACCGAGCGGATTTCAAATTGCTGGCAACTGTCATCATGATAGCACTTTTCAGGTATCTAAAAGGGTGTCATCAGTCGGAAGGAGAAAACTTGTTCACCTTAGCCTCTAAGGATAGAACAAGAAGCAATGGTCTTAAACTGCAACAAGGGAGGTTTAGGTTGGACATCAGGAAAAAGTTCCTAACTGTCAGGGTGGTTAAACAATGGAATAAATTGCCTATGGAGGTTGTGGAATCTTTATTTAAGAGTAAGTTAGATAAATGTCTATCAGGGATGGTCTAGACAGCATTTGGTCCCGGCATGAGGGCAGGGGACTGGACTCAATGACCTCTCGAGGTCCCTTCCAGTCCTAGAATCTATGACTCTATGAATCATATTTTGTTTCAATTAGCAACTGATGATTGAGCCCATATTGATCTCAAAACCAGCCTGGAATTTTGAATTTTCTTCCCTCTGAAGGTGACTGCATTATTTAAGGAATATTTATTCCTCACTATGCTTAGCCAATGAATGGTCTTGGTTTTCGGGTGTTCCCCGCACCTCAAAAAAGAAAAAGAAAAGAGAAGATCTGCTCCACTATCTGAGGAATACTGTCATATGGTATGTCAATGAAAGATCTTAGACTTATTGCACAGGACAGGACTGAAAGCTACCTTTAAACACACAGCATGAAAGTTAGTTTCATTCAAAAAATGGCTATCCCTAATGCAGCAGGTCTTGCAGTAATAGTGAGGGAAGAAAACAAAAACAATCTTGTGTTTCATTTCTGATTGCGAGGGCTTTGTTGGACCCCTTCTATTATTTTCATAAAAGTGCTGCATCAAAGTGTTGGGCTCATTGGGACCAAGAGGTAAAGAACAGGTTGAGTCCTAACCCTCAGACACCATAGATATACTAATCATGGCAATCAACTCATATTCCCTTGTGTTCGGTATTTAGGGATGAACTAGGCTGATTATGGATAAAAGCACCTTGATTACTTGTAAAACACTGGGATTAGCAGAAATTTCACTGTTTTAGGCTCCAGTGTACCCTCTTGTGCAGACAGGAAAGAGAAGCTCCAGCAAACTCCCATAAGGCTCATGTCAGCAATTTCATTCAACTCTTCCCTTCAAGAATAAAGGGCTTGGGTAAGAGACAGGGTATACAGCTGCACAGATCCCAAGAATCTATGAGGAAGAGAACACATGATCTTGCAGAGTGTTCTCCTCTGTACTGCTTCTCTGATTTGCCCCAGCAAACCAAATCAGGAACCAGGCTGCTATTGGCCAAGCACTTTATGCCTGTACAACCCCTTAAAGCTCAAGGCTAAAGTTAACGTGGCTTCAGGCCACACTACTTTAAAATGCATTATCCAGTGCCACAGGAGGAGAGAATGCCAAGGAGAAAGGCATCTGTGTCTCTTTGCTGCACCCCTTGCAGAGACCCAGCTCTTCAATACATCCATAGTATGGGTGCTGTGGGTTCCAAGGAAGGCTGGGGGAGGGACAGTGCCATGGGGCCCACATCCACACCACCCAGAATCCAGCCTCTTCCTGCTTGAATACTATGCTATTATAGCTGGTATTAAGTGTCTGTCTTTTTGGATTCTTAGGTTGCATCTATAACATTGGAAGGAAAATTATTGAAGACCAGTGACTGTTCTGCATAGGGCTCAGTACTGATAGGACAACATTTTAAAATGATTTCCAGTTTGTACTCGGGCAGTATTTTGTCAGTACTGTACTTCCTGCTTTTTGTCAGTGGTCTGGTTCTCCCCCCTCCCTGTCTCCCTGATAGCCAAGATAGTTGTTTAAAAACAACAGCACCAACGTACATCAGCTGGAACTCGTGTGGGTCAGCTGTAGGGTCAGGGGCTTGTGCAATGGGAAGCACTATTTTTGTCTGCATATGATGAAGTTTGGGGTTCAGATTTCCCAGACTATTTGAGTGCTGATTGAACTCAAGTCAAAAGGTTTCTATCTCATCTAGCCCTAGAGTTTTCTGGCTTAATACACTGGTTTATTTTTAAAATTGTAGAAATAAATATATATTTTATTTGTAGCAATCTCTGATGTCTGCATTACAGATTCCACAAATTATGGCCCTGTTTCTTTTAAATAATGAATAAGTCTTTACATTTTATACTCTGGGTCTGCATTTCATTAAAATGAAGCTGCAAAAAGAAAAAAAAATGGACTGAGCAATGTAAGATGAGAGAAACTGTCACATAAGATATAATAATGCTGAACAAGATGCTGGGACCTGAAACCTGGGTTTAAACAAGGATTGCACATTAGCAGTTTCCATGTAGCCCTCATTTTTATTTACCCTGGGGGATCACAGTCAGAGACAAAAACTACTCCTATATACAAACAAGAGGTCTAGGCCTATGCATAGCATGGCACTCTTGGAAATGAGATGTGTTCACTGAAAAACATGTTCCGATCATCTAGTTTTAAATAAATAATGTCATAGGCACTTGATTGCATGAGGACACATTATCAAACACCTGGTGCCTGGCATTTAGAAACAAGAGCCTTATTTCAACACATTTGATTACTTTGTATTTTTTTGTTGAGTCTTTTGGAGTGACACTGTGGATTTTATGCTCAAAAAGTGCCTGTCAATGTATTTCCAGTAAGAAAAAAAATTCACAGAGGACTTTTCTGGTGTATTACAATAATGAGAAGTCATCCCTCGCCCCCCACCCCGAACCTATCCAACAAGAGCTGGACTCAGGACACCATCAGAGAAGCAGTCATTATCAAATAATCTGACTTTTCATATTCCCTTTTCCCTAGAAGAAAATATCTGACACATTTTTTCTGTTGCTTTAGATTAAGTCCCCCATCAGAAGCCTGAACTTATTCAAACACATACCTTCAAATCTTTCACTGTGCTAGGAAGGATCCTTGGATAATTTGAAAAAATAGAGTAAGTAAATAGTAGTACACCTACATGTACCCAAAACCCCCACATTAAAGTAAAGTCCTCACACAGACCAACAGACACATATACAATTAAGTAAAAGCTGACAAATCCATCCTCAACCCAGAGCATTATGCCACAGGGGTTGTGGCAGGAAGCACAGGAGGTATTTTAGAACAAGCAGTGCAGGTGTATGCAAAGTATAAACACCAGAGGTTGCTGCTTTTCTCACTGCAAATTTAGGGCTCCAATCCTGTAAATGCACATGTATGGGCAGGCCATTACACAGCCTGTTTTCCTGTAGGTAAGTTGTCCACGAACCATTCCCGTTTTCTATTAATGAATGACTTATTCATAACTATTTGCCAAACACCTCTCTCAAATGTTTCTCATTTCAAGGTAGTCACTAATTTTAGTCTAAAAGTTGTCTACATTCTATGCAAATTTGTCTCTCTCCCCCCACTCTCACACACATTTTATTGTTGAAAATTATTTATGTCAGAAACAGAGAATCATAAAACTCAGGTTAGGAGAAAGGAAGGAATTCCACAGCATCTTAAGCTTCCTGCATGAACCATAAATTGGTGTCCCTCATTTTCACTCGTCACACATGATGCCCCTAATTTGGGCCTTGGCAGAAAATTCTTCTAAACTGCATATCTCCCTGACATGGCAGAGTTCCATCAAAAAGTTGTTCTAGTTGTTAGACACACTTTTTTTAATGGAGTGCATATGCAGTAACCAGATGCAGAGTAACAATCTGATATTTTCTTTAAGTAGTAGTTACTGAGTATATAGAGCACCAATTGTTCAAAATGAAATTTTAAAAATATATATAAGTGACAAAACCCATATCATGGGCTCAAAAACTTGCCAATATTCCATTTTTAAAGCAAAGTTTATTTTTGAACTATAAAACGACCACTAGGCATCAAGAATTAATAAAATTCTATTTGTTCCAGTCATACCTTTAAAATAGCCTTGCAATTATTTTAGCAAATCGATTTAAATAAGTTAGCTTCAGGCCTGAGCCTGTGCATGCCAGATTTCATCTGCAGAGAATTTTTACAGCTAAGTTGTACAGGCTTAAGATAATGGTTTATAGTGGAAACACTCGGTACTTTAACCATAGAACTTCTAGTGGGTAACTTTATAAAAGTTTCTTTGTGTTGTAATAATGACATAGGACATGACTGCTTTATTATGATGACAACAACAACTCACTAAGTAGCAAAAGGTTAGACCGTTAACTGGTGTATGTCAGTGTAACTCCACTGACTTCAGTGGAGTCAGGCTGACCTAGACTAGCTGAAGAATCTCCTCTTTTTGTCGCCTACAAATACTAGTTTATATCATGGCGGTTACACCAAAATATTTAAATTTGGTTAACATGTGAGATTCAAGCTTAAATTCAGCTGTTTACACAAGCATCCGTGCTGGACAAACATTTAGAGACCTGCTATGAACCATCAGATGAAATTATTTCACAGCTATATCACTTAGAAATTACCTGATATTTCTCCTTTGTGGAAAAAATGCTGAATATGACAGGGATGTCTTTTTTTGTTGGAAGCAAGGATATTGCTGAGAGGCTACAATGAAGAAGTCATTATATCAGCTGAATATTTCCTCTTCCTTCCTTCAATACTGTTTGCTTTCTGATCCATCAAGGTTCTGATATAGGAAAGCATCCTCAGGACAGCATTGGATCATGGTATACACACGAGAGGTCTAGTCAGGCACCTGATCAATCAGCTTATGGCTGACAAGCTCTATTTGAGAGTGACACAGCTTGTTACACTTTTCACAGATCCACACGTTGTCTGAGTTGGAATCCAAAATTACTGTATGCTTTCTTGTTTCTCAATTTGCTTCCATCGGCTGGTCAAAGCTGCTTCCGGTTAAACTGCATCCTGTGCCAGATATTGCCTCCAGATTGGAAAGGATTCTGCGCAGACCTCCAAGCTGTCTACATTGCAGCTGAATGACTTCATATTATTTTTATAAAGAGTGACCTCACTTTCTAGAGCCACCATGAATCTTGCTGTACAAAAATATTCTTGCGGATATGGTCTTCTCCCATTCGTCTAACATGATTGAGCCATTACAATTTCCTCTTCTTAATAGTGGTTTCTAAATGTGTCAGTCCTACACACTCCAGCACTTCTGCATTTGGTATTTTGTCTTCCCACTTTATTTTCAGGATCTTGCACAGGTATCTCATATGGAAGCTGTTCAGTCTCCTGATGTGCCTAGCATATGTAGTCCACATTTATGAACCATAAAGCAAGGAGGACAGCACACAAAAGTCTCAGATTCACATCTTCACTTTAGTCAATAGTTTGATGTTATTCCATACACATTCCTGTAATGGCCTGAAATTCTTAGCTGCTTTTTCAATTCTGTTAATCAGTTCAATCTAAAGGTCGAGATTCCTGCTGATTGTAGAACTCAAGTAGCAAAAGCTGTTGACAATGCCAAGAGATTTACTCTCCAGAGTAGCACCAGGCATTGGTTCTTTCACCTCTTGGTACGTGATCACAGTCTTCTTGAAACTAATTGTCAACCTGAAGCTCTTTCATGACACAGCAAAAGTGCCCAAGAGATTTTGCAGAGAAGATTCACCGTGGGCAACCAAGGCTGTAGTCATCTAGAAACAGGAAATCTCTCAGAACCAGCTCTTTCACCTTGGTTTTCCATCTAAAACCTTGTGATGTTGAATAATCCTCCATCTAGTCAATGAAAAGATAACGCCATCATTGCTGTCCTTAAATACATGAAGACACAGGATTGAAAAGTAGATGTTAAGGAGTACAGGGGCTATGATACACCGTTTCACCCCATTGTTGATATCAAAGGCATTTGATTCTTTGTTTTCGTACACTTCAATTGCCTTCATATCTTTGATGTAATGAGCAAATGATGTTCAGTTTGGGGAGACAACCCAGCTTCTTCAGAACAGTAAAAAGGCCCTGTCTGTTGACCAAGGCCTTTGTCAGATCAGTGTATAGTGGTGTTTGTTTTTCTTTACACTTCTCTTGAAGCTGCTTGTCCAAAAAATATCATATCAATGGTGGAATGTCCTGAGTGAAAAAACACACTAACTTTCAGGATAGTGCTTTCACTAGAGATTGCAGCGTAGGGAGCATAATGTGAGTGACAACTTTTCGAAGATGTTCCCCAGGAAAATACCTCTGTAGTTGTCTCAGTTGCTTGTATTCCCTTTGTGTCTGCATAATTTTATAAACCAAGCATCTTTGAAATCTTGCAGTACCACTTCCTCTTCCCAGCAAAGTAATATAACTTCATGGAGCTTTTGGAGTAGTTAGTTGTTGGCACATTTGTAGATTTCAACAGGCAAGCAGTCATTGCCCGAAGCCTTGTTTCCAGGAATAGATTTTAACAGCTTTCTACAAATCTTCTAATGCAGGCTTGTTATCCAAATCCATCACAACTTCAAACTGTGGTAATGCTTCACGTTCTTCATGTTTGATTTCAGTTTCACTGGAGTGTAGAATTCCATAGTGCTCAGGTAACACTTCAGTTGTTTTTGTTTAATCAGTGAGGATATTTCTGTTTAAGCCTTTCAGTGGAGATGTTTTCTTCTTTACTAGACCAATTGCTTGTTTAATGCCTTCATACATTCTGTAGCTATCACCCGCATCAGCTGCTTTTTGAATATCATAACAGAGTTTCAACCAAAAATCTTGGGCATACCTCCTAGCCTCCTTTTGCATTGCTCTTTCAGCCTCTCTCAAATGTTCCAGGGTTATAATGCTAGGAGATTTCTTTTAGATAGTTAGTGCTGTCCTTTTGTTCTCAACCAGTGATAGAAGCATTCTGGACTACTCTTCAAACCAGACACCATTTTTCTTACATTTTTTGCTAAACACTGTTATAGTGGCATTGTACACATTGGTTTTTAAGTTTTCCCAAACCTCAGTAGCTGAATTCTTAGGTAAAAAAACCTACTTTCACAACTTCTTTATGGAATAGCTGCATCTCTCTACATCTTAGTTTGGCTGACGTCAATCTGACGGCAACTGGTAGTTTTACTGCAATGGATGTTTTTGGTATTGATTTTGACTTTGTAGCAGACTAAGGCATGATCATCACCACAGTCAGCACTGTGATAAGATCCCATGGTGCAAGATTTTTCATGTTGCACCTGGTCAGTTCTGGATCTAATTGGTGCCAGTCCCCTGATCTTGGATGTTTCCACAATGTCCTTCCTATGTTTCTCCCAGCAAAGTAGGTGTTAGTAACACTGGCTGGCCATTTTCATTCATTTCACCAATTCCGTGTTTGCCCAGAATACCCAGGCCAATTCTCAAAACTACATCCAGCTCTTGCATTAAAGTTGCCAAGTATTAAAATGTTCTAATTTCTGTGAGTTCTCAAACACTTCAAGCCGTTGGTAGATAAAGTTCTTGTCTTCATTGCTAGCTCGAAGGGTAAGCACATAGACACTAAACAACGTGATGAAACCGTTCTGTGTGTGCACTCTGAGCATCATAGGTTGAATAGATATAGCAATGGAGCTTTCACAGGAAGAAAGTAAACTGTTTTCTTATAGCAAAACCTATTCCTTTCTCTCTCCTTTCTCCTGCTGGCTTCCCATGCCAGAATATGGCGTAACCATTCTCTTGGATAGAACCTGTATCTGAAAGAAGAGTTTCTGATAAAGTAGCAAGGTCAGAGTCCAACCAATTTGTAGTTTAATTGTGCCTAATTTCATAAATCAGAGTCCAAATCAAAGCCAGGGGTTATGGTCTGAACATTCCAACATGCAAGTCACTTTATTTTGGCCAGGATAGATTGGGTAGGAGCACAGCTTTTTTGGCCCACTTTTTCTATGCCTTGGTAGCTGCCTCCGGTTCTGTATGCCCCTTACGGAGTCCTGTGAACATCACACCAAGACCTTTGATGTGTATACCTAGACAAAAGTATGGTGGAGGGAACTCTGCTCCACATCTACTATCCCCTTTAGGACCATTGAGACAGAGTCCAAAGGCCAGACCGAGTCAAGACATTCAGTGCCTCAATGGTTGTAGCTTCTACCAGAAAGCAACAGATTTGAGCTGTTGCTGACTGCCTAATGCCTCAGCAACAGCACTTTTCTGTCAGGATGATGTCCCTTAGCCTTGCTCCAACTAAGGAATACCCACAAGGCAGTGGGGGCTAGGATTTTAAGGAGCCCTATACTCTCCTTACTCTGAAGGTTGCAACATTGTGGTATTTTAGAGGAGCTACCCCACCATGAGTAGCCCCACGGCGTTGCCACTAGGCCCTCAAGTCAGATGCATAACCAGGAAGGTATGAGGTCAGGCATAAGTGTTTTCCCAAATCGCGTCCCAAGTTTGTCGTCATCCTCTGCAAGCATCAAGAAGCAGAGATGGCTCCAAATGAGATCACAATTCTTTGATAATATGACAGTTCAGATCTGGACTCAAATCAAAATTTTACAACTAAGGCTCATTTTGGTAAGATGGCAACAGGCCAGAACACCAAATTGGAAGCCACTCAGACTTTGGGGAAGTTCAGATCGAGATCAAAACAACAGCTCAGGATCTCCTCTGGCTAAAAAATATTTCATGTAGAAATATCTTGCAATTTCAATATTGTTTATGCTATTAGTAGTGAAATTAAAACCTCATTACCTTCATATTTTACCTGATCAGCAGCATGAATCCGAGACTGAGCATGGTGTTGAGATAACCTTAAATTCTAATCCCCATTCTACCAGTAACTCACTACATGGTTTTATGCAAATAATTTAACTAATCCAAGTCTCAGTTTACTCATTTTTAAAATGGGGATAATACTTGCTTACCTACCCGACAGGGCATGTTGTGAGGATTGGGTAGTTAATGGCTGTAAAGCGCTAAATATGATTACTCAATGGGAATGGGCAAACAACATTTTAGTTAAAATAAGATGAAAAACATATGGCTCCTTATCCAAAGTATTTTCATCTCTCGAGTCAGCAAAACTGGGCTGGAAATCTCATATAATCAGGGGTTCACTGAAAGATTTTTGTATTTCTTCCTTCTGGCCAGATCATCATATCATAAGACCAGCCTCGCTTGGGGCATTTCTTCCAGACTCTGAGTCCAGCAGAGTACAGAACTATATGAAACCAAAACATACATGTTTCAAATCTTAAATGCCTTCAAACCTCCAAAATGTTTGAATGTGGGTTCCATTTGCATCCTGGGCAAAGATTAAAGCCAAGTCTTAATTTAGCTCAACCAGTTCTTCCATTCCTAGTTTAATGTTTAGCATTTTTAATGAGAGGCTTTGATCCTGTAAGCTTTTCTTTGTAAGCAGACTCTTACACCACCTTTGGTCACCTTTGAAATAAAAAAAGTTCTGCCCAGGTGTATGGATATCAGAATGCAGAGCAGCTTGTAGGATCAGAACCTGTTTTTTTATTGTGTTCTGGAGGTAGAGAGTGATCACATTTTATTAAAGACAAAAGTGATATTAGAAATGGTTGAAAACATAGGAAAACAATATAAAAATTAAATTAAACATTTTAAACAAAAAGTTTTTACAATGAAAATGGTATCTGATCAGCTATTAGAGCTTGATGAAAAGTGGAAAAAATGGTCATGAAAATTATCAAAATACGTTTCCAATCTTTTGTTGAAAAGTTTTGACAGAATGTTTCTAACCAGCTCTAGCTACAGTACACTCTATTTTCAGAGCATTACAGCTGTTTGTGATTTTGTATCATTGTTTAATGGTCCAGCAGGTGGAGCTAAAACACTTACTGCCTATGTGTGTGTCTCAGACAAAGTGCAGCACATAAAGGCTGAGATAATATCAGAGGGTGAAATTCACCCCATGGAGCGGGCCAGTCTTGGCACTGCTCCATCTCATATAAGCCCTATCTTCACCCAAGGTGAATTTCACCCAGCTAAAGCACTGTAAACAGATCTCTCTACAACTTGTACTCCTCTCTGATGTTTCAACTATAAATATTAAGTTTAATAAAAAACACTAAAGATTTGAAATGAATATTTCAGGGTCTGAACGAAAGCCCACTGAAGCTAATGAGAATGTTTCCATCGCCTTGCAGAGCAAGCAGACATTTAAAAAGCGAGCAGAACGATATGCATAATTCTCCTGTCTTTTTGAAAAGTGATTTTTTTTAACCACATTTTTCCTGTCATGGAACTTGTTGGTTCCTTAGGAATAAAGGTTGTTGAATTATTTTACTTACTATATTTCCTCCAGCATGGTTCTTACATTGGCTAATTTTCAATATGAAGATTTCTTTTAACTTTACTGTGTGGAAGTAAGTAAATGCTATACATTCCACTGCGAATCATCATTAGTTTGATCTCTTTCTGCTTAGCATGAAGGCATCCAAAGTCTAGTTCATAGGCCATCAAAATGCATGGCCTCAGCTGCCCTCATCTTTAGCAAGGAGATCTATGCCCCACCAATATAATTAGTTACATGCCATTTAGTGTTCCACCTTGGTCTAAACAACCTGGTGTGCCAGGGTCCACTGGCTCTGAGCTGCACCTCCATATTAAAAGGTAAAGGCTAATGCAGCCTGCTCCATTTCATGCAAAATATCTGTGGCCTTCCTGCTACTTGGAAAATGTTGATGTGGCCTTATGGGAATGTCTAAACTGAGCAAGTTTCCCAGCCCTGATAGACAGATTTGCACTAGTGGGACCCATGCGGTGTGGAAGCTCAGATGGAATCTCAGGCTTTCAAGCCTACCTGACCCCGCTATAGGTTTGAGAACCCAAGAGGGAACATTCACATTGCTACTTTTAGGGCACTTGCACTAGCTAGGCTCAAGCTATTCTTTTTACCCAGACTGGGAGGCATGCTCCGAGCTGCAGTGTTGACATACCCTAAGGGTCTGATCTTGCCCCATGAAGTGGATGGGAGCTTTACCATTGATTTCAATGGGCACAGAATCAAGCCCTAATTGAGTATAATTTGGGTTCCCCTGTAGCAACGCTGAACATCTATTCTGTAGCCACATCATTCTCGACATGCACTGTAACTTCCATCAGCATGTATGATTACTCAGAGCTACTATATTTTGGGGGGGGGAGGGGTAGCACATTGCAATGTCAAATTTTGCTCATGGGCCCCCAAAAATGTGTATGTGCCCCTGAAGGCATGGATCATCCTTTTTGTTAATTGTTCTAGGTGCTGTACACAGAGGTCCATGGCTAGGTATTACCAGAGGCACTGGAATGGGGGGAGGAGCCAGGAGGCCATGGCCCCATCGCTTTTAAAAAGGGAAGGCTATACCCTCCCACTTGTTATGGTTCATAAGGGAGAGAAACCAGAGAAGGGGTGGAGAGGAGCAACCAGGGATGGCTCCTCAGGGGGAGAAGAGGCAGTACAAGGATGGGAGCTTGAGGAGAAAGGGCAGCACAGCCACAGTTCAGGTGCCAGTGGTCCCCCTCTTTCTCCCCCTCCCCAGCTTTAGGGAGCTCTGTCACTCCTGGGTGCTACCACAACACAAATAGACAGCAATGGTAGTCACAGAATCCTTTGCACTCATTTCTTACTTTGTTTTCTTCTCAGTGACTCTTTTCCTGAAGATCTGTGGAACAAACTTGGTTGACATGACATACAAAATATCATCAAAGCTATGCTCCTCATCAGCATTTTTATTGACTGGGCATCTGCCAGACCCAGAATTACTAGGTCCTCCCTTGCATTTGCAGCATTTGGCCATTAAACCATCCCAGATTTTGATAGGTGTCCCCTCACTTTTTCTGGCACAGCTTATGCAACTCTTGCAAATTGCACTAATGGCACTATTCAGACATCAAAAAAGCAGTGGGTGGTTTTCCACATTACCTTTTTTAGCAGAAACATCTTTTAACCACTTATTGCTGTTTAAAACATCCTTTGTCTTTTCCTCACCCTCAGAAACACACATCCCTTACACGCAGAAGAGGAGAAGGCTGCATACATTGATCAAGAAGAAATCATCTGGCTCTGTTTTTTCACACCCACAAAATGCTCACTCCCATGGAAAAAAGTGTCCTGGTGAATGCCATTATCTGCACCACACTTGCAAACTTGGGTTTGCAATTGAACAGTGGGTGTACTCATGTTCTCCTTTTGAAATTTGGCCCAACGTATCCTTTTTACAAATTACTCAGTTTTTCATGGGTATGATTTTCTTTAACCCAACTTTAAAATCTTAATCCACTTAAATTACAGAATCTTTAAATGGTACATGCTTCCCTGTCTCACACTACCCCTTTCTCTGGGTTTCGGATGGTTTTCCTAAGGTAGGATTATTGGACTATCCTGATTGGTTTTCTTTCTGAAATGGATTTCTGGACTTTTGTAACTTTTACGCTATCGAAAAGCAGCTACAGTACACTCTAAATCACTTTCTTCTCCATTATCAGTATCTTCCATATGTTGTCTTTTTCTGTGAGAAAAATCAATTATACTTATGCAAGTGTCCTCAATTACCTGCCCTTTATCAGGATGGAAGTCATTTCATCCACTTAACTGGAGTTTCGCTTCCCGGTGCCCCTCAGACAAGCTGACCTAGGTCCTCCTGTGTGGGATCTACACTATATAAGAGACTTGCGTACAAACACATGGACTGTCCTCCATTTTTAACAGACTGTACACAAAGGAAGTCCTTACATCAAAGACACAGGGAGTCAATAGGATGTCTTAAAAATGAGATAAGAGCTTTCTTCCCTGTTGAAAAGAGAAGTCTAGAGTGTAGGGAAATGAAATGAAGGGTGATCAGCATTCAGGATAATGGTCCTCACCCCATATGACATCAGCTTTACCTATGGCACAATTATTGTGGTGAAACGAATACAAGTAAAGACTGAGACTCTGCTTTTTGATATAACCCTGTAGGCACTAACCTCTCTGAGGCACAATTCCTCAGAGAGATTCCTCAACTGTAGGGTAGAGTGCAGGGGAAGAAGTGATATATTACAGTCCATTGAAGGATGCAGTATACTCCCTGCAACTTCTCCGGTTATCTCTGCTGGTCAGACTATGTGGGGAGGTAGGGAGGAGGAAAAGGGGAAATGGTCTCATCCACTCCCTACTCAGTTGCTCCTGGGCGGGAGCATCTGACATGCAGCTACAGTTCTCTCCCAAGTACAGGGACTGTGATGTGAGCAACTCTAACGTGGGCACAGAAAAGGGCCAGTATCCTCCTGCACACCCACATTAGGAATAGTCATGGTTTGCTATGGGCTGTATAACACTATGTATAACACACATGACTCCTTTTATTCTTCCCCTGGATTTTTTTTTTTTAAATCTGGGGTTCAATATTGTCTTGTGGTTAGATCAGGAGACTTTGAGTCTATTCCTTGTAGACTTGGCGTCTGTCATTCGCTTGTTCTGGTTCTCTTATCCCCTCTTGGCTTGATTTCTCTCCCCCTCATCAGCACTCAAGCTGTCAATTGGGTATAATATTTACTCTCCTACATACAGTGCTTCAACATCCTTTGATAAATAGCACTATATTGGTGTGGTTACAAAAATACATAAGGCCAAATTCTGCCATTCTTACTTACTTACTTGGTAGTAACTTACTGTGAGTGCAGGCTCGCTGATTCCAGTGGGACTACTTGCAAAGTAAAATATTACTCAGTGTAAGAGCGGCAGCATATGGCATATAATAAATGGCCTTACATTTTCAGAACTACCCTAAATGCTACTCCCTGTAAACCAGACATATTCTCCCACCACCCATCACATATTAAAATTTGCTGCATCTGTAGACAGCATAAATTTGCCTAAACTTATCAGCCATGCTTTCAAACATCCTTGCCAATTGCAAAGCAATTGCTCTTTCTTATATCTAGTCACCTGTATCGGTGTCAGCAAGTTTACACATGAAATAATTTCCACATACCCCTCAATGTAAAGGGATTTGGTGCTCAGAATGAAATGTGGTAAATAAAAAGAGTTCGAAACCTGTTAACAGAGTGAAATGAAATAGCAGAATAGCAGAAGTTGTTGATGAGCTAAGTTAACCTTGTTTCACCATCAGCTCATATAACTACATGCTATGAACCTGAACTAGAATCTGATTTTTAGATTAAAAATGGGAGTCTGGTTGGGATGAGGATACAGGTCAGAGCAGCTTGAAGACTGCTTCATCTCACTCTCCCTCACTATCTCATTGCTTTAAAATATAACAGCAGTGAGGAATCACTGGGGTGTAAAGATGCCCTGACCATACCTCTTCCTATCTCCAACTCACCAGAATGCTCTGCTACACCTCTCATCCTGGATGCTCAGCAGGAGCTATGTCTGCTCTACAGCTGCACTGGCACAAAGGGGCTATAGGGAAGGGATGGATTCTCCCTAGAGCATTTCTGAACATTCATGGATAATGAGATTCAACCTGCTCATATTGAAAAAAATAGAGTTTTTCTATTGATTTCAACAAGAGCAGGACAAGGCCAATGCTAGATAATTGATTAGTACTGAGCAATAGCACAAACTGTTTTGGCTATCTAACCCTCTTTAAGGGAGATGGATGGAAACTTTCCAAGTACTACATTGAGATTACACACAAAGCGAGGTTAGATTGAACTAATGTTAAATATAGACTTTAATCAAATAGATAAGCTAAGTTTAAATTCAGCTCTTTTGGAAGAGTTTTTTTGTTTACACAAATCTAATTTTTTTTAAAATCAAAGGAGTCTCAAAACGTTTATTTCTGGTAAACAGATATATGATTTGGGTCAAGATGCAAAACTGTTCTGCAAATTGGAAGATAAGAGTTGTATGTCAATAAATGAGTCACTACAGCCTTGATTCAGGAAAACGCTTAAACGTTCTTAAATGCTGCCCTGAACAGGGATCCTTTCCTGAACTGGGGCCTATAGTTACAAATTCAGAGTACATTTGGGGGGAAAAACGGGGAGAAAGTAATTATAAACTGAGCAACTGTCATAATTCCAGTCTCCACTGGGTGACACTGTTGCACAATCCAAGGTATGTTTTATGCTACAGGAAACCACAATTAACAAAAATGACATACAAAATTTAAGTAGCTGCATTTCTGCCCATTTGAATCTTCAAACTAATCGCTCATTTACTTCATACATCCCTATAATATCACAAGAAAATTGATTTAGGCAGGAATTACTCCCATCCAAAGTGAGAATAATTTCCCCTGGAGCAGCTGCATGTGAAGGGTTGGTTCAGCAACCTTAACAATTGCTAACACAAGTAAGACTCCTTTTCCTATTGTACACAAATATTCCTTCCTGTTGGATAGAAGACTTGGCTCACATGATTTCATAGGATTCTTGCTCCACATCTGATCATAGGCTTGATCAAAGATCACTTTATCTACCCCTTATGATCCACCTTCTTTAAACTGTCTAAGGATGATCAACTTGCCTTGCTTCTAAAATCAGTCTGTGATAATTATGTTTACTTAATGCAGGGCCAAATTTACTTGAACAATTATGGCTAGAATCTTGCCACAAACCCAACTAG
This sequence comes from Gopherus flavomarginatus, assembly GCF_025201925.1. Taxonomy (NCBI): domain Eukaryota; kingdom Metazoa; phylum Chordata; order Testudines; family Testudinidae; genus Gopherus; species Gopherus flavomarginatus. The sequence continues at coordinate 56,917,103 of NC_066621.1, forward strand.
TGGACTTTAATATATTCACTCATTCACCTAGTCTAATCCTCAATTTTTGCATCTAACTGAAAGGGCCGCACATTTATAATGCCAATGCACTGCAATGCCCATTTCTCATCAATCCTTTGCAATTTAATGTGTAGAAAATATTAGTTTTATGGACTGGATTTAATTTATTAAGGTGACTTAACGGCTCGTGGGTGTCAAGCACTTGATGAATATCAGTCTTCATTGAGATGCCTCAAATTGCAGACCCAAAAAACTTTTAAAAAAAAAACAAAAAAACACAAAAACAAACCAAACACCACTCACTTTTGAAAATCTTTGCCAAAGTATAGAATACTCCCTGCAATCCGTCCTCCTGCTCATATTCCTTCAAGGTTTGTATATTCCCTATTCCCTCAACCTTTTTTGACAACCATGCAACAAGATTTATTTTTTCCACTTTATGTCAGGGAAGCTCTTAACAGCTTGCACTATACTTATATGACATTCACACGGGAAGAAGGAGAATATTGCTGTTATATTATATGGTGATCTTACAGCTGCCTCTCCCAATTGGTGTCATTTGGCCAAATTCTTCTCTAAATTACACCAGTAGAACCCTATTAATTTCAGTGAGAATTTGGTTCAGTTCCTACAGACAATGAAGCTAACGTTCAGGAGCCTCCCTTCATAATGGCTCATCTTTTCTGTCATCCACCTATCCCTCCCATGTGACGATTGCCTTGGCTACTAGAAGACCATCAACCACCTCAGGCCCAGATTTGTAAAGGTATTTAGACTTTGCTACACTCAGTGTTGCAATGCCTGACTTAGGAACCTAAATCCCAGTTTCAAGCATTTAACCACTTGGGAGTCTAAATCCCATCATCTGGGTCACTAAATAGCAAAGAAATTCCTACAGACACTGACCTTTAAGCACTACATCACCTCTAGATGATCAGCTGTATTGAATATGGAACAAATCCCCAGTTTCTGTACAACCAGCTGGGACATTCTAGTTTTGAGGGACACTGCCAATCTTTGAATACCCAGTTGGCATAAGTCTGCTGCAGCAGGAAAGCCTAACACACTGAAGTACTGCTCATTTCTGAGTCTGAGAAACTCTCAAGAGGCTGTATTTATTTAAAAGAAAACAGATAATTTTCTTAGGCCAGGCAAACTGCTCGGCTTGTGAGGTACTATTGTGGGCTGACCCACAGAGGACAAAAATATTTTAGTAGAAAACAAAGACAGGAACAACAAATAACACTATTCAGCTACTCTTCTTCAGACCATGCAACAGAGCTCCACGTTCCATGTCTCTGTCCTAGGTTCTCAAACTGTGTCTGCAGGCCACTAGTGACCCATGGAAAAGTGGACGTCACATGTATAGTTCCCCCTTTTTATGTCCAGTAGCTAAAAATCACATTTAAAAACACCTACAAGATAGAGCAATTGCTTTCATATTATTGCTACAGGGATATTAGGCATACATGACTGGGGGTGGAAGGCTCATGCAGTCATGAATTGGAAGGGGAAGTGGTCCACAAGTCAATATATGTATTATGAACAATTAAAGAATCCCTGTGCTTCCATTAACAGTCAGAACTGAAATAACAGCCTGAGATTGGCTCCTTTTATACAGCAGGGCTGAAGTCATATGGTCTTTAGTCCTACTTTTAAGGGTAAACATTTTCCGGATACTTTTCTATTCCACCACAGTGTGGAATCTACTTGCCTTTTGACAATAACCTAAAACACTCCTCAAAGGGGTATTGTTTTAACTTTAAAATTCTTTCCCTCATATAAAAATAGGCAGACTGCTACACAGACCTTTAAGCACTACATCGCCAGCCCACCTGCTTATATCTGTGGTAAGCTTTTCTCTTTTTCCCCTTCTATAATTTTGCAGATTGAGAAATATAGGGAGCACTAAATAAGATCTATTTCAATTCAGAAGCAGTATAGTCTGCAATGCTGCCCCCCCATAAACTAAGACTTACAAGTCATCCCATGATGCCACTTTTAGGAGGGCCCCTGTACAACAACATTTAGTAGCATTCTGTAACTTAGAGATGCAAAATTTAAACAAAATAAGGTCTTCACACAAGTGAGGGGCAGTGGGGAATGGAGGACTGTTAATTCCTGGAAACAAGGGTCTAAGCCTATTTTTCCAGTTACCTGTTTTTAGGGAGTAGCTGTGTCAAACTACTCTAGGGAGTAAGGGCATCCAGGATACTGGTGTTCACAGACTCTGAAGGTAGTCGAGCAGGCTCCATCCTATGCATGGGCAACCAGTCGTCCACAGGAAATTCTGCTTTAAGTTACACTGCTGAAGATTCCTTCCCTGTTCACAAAGGTCATGGAAAGGCTTCTGGGGGGAACCTCTTCTACCTCTTCCTCACTGGGCTGAAGCTAGAAGATGGTCTGCTGGATGGCAGAAAGTTTTGAAACCCCACTTTTACACGAGGGCTGCTAGAGATCTCCTCTTCCTGCCATTTTCCCGTCTGAAACATGGTCTTATGCCATATCATAATCATACTCCAGTTGAGATATTTGTATCTGAGAGTTGTAACCTGGTGGAGTCTCTACCCAGCTTCACACAGAGCTACCTACTGTAGTTAAAAAAAAAAATAGTCACCCCCTTCTGAGGTCCAGATGATCACCAAAAAGCAAATCCAAGACCACCACCACTTAAACCCCCAAGCATGAGCCTGGCTCCTTCTGGAGTCCCAGTGCCTCCTTTGCAGGCATGGCCACTCCTTCTTGTGGAAAGCTATTCACATCTCTTATTTTCAGGGTCACTGACCCACATCTGGCTCTATAGGTCAACTCTAATAAACCTGTTCCAACTCCGATTAACGGGATGGGACAGGAAGAGGACTTTGCCATTCAGTTACTAACGTCTAAATATCATCTGAAAAGTAGGACCCCCAATATATAAATATGCCTATCCCTAAGTATGACAGAGGGACAGGCTGGCTGGAATCTGAGGCAGGCTCATTGGGAAACAAATGTTAAAGAAAGACAATACTGAGAAGGAAAGGAACGGTCAGAGAGCTGTTGTACAGGGCTGTAAGGGTAGGCAGGCTAGAGATGCACTGAAGGGTAGATCCATGAATGTTGCTGTCAAATGCTTCACTTTGCAAAAACAAAAATAGTTTGGTATTGAGATGTTCTTGAAGAAGTTCTTTAAAAAAAAGCTCACACATGCAAGTTTTAGAACATGTCAGGCAGATTGCCACATCTGAGTGGTTTCCTGCAAGCAAACCTGACTGAACAACCTTAAGCTGTGCACGTAAACAAGCCCCCACATCTGCTATCATCATCCGCACATTAGCTTCAACCGCTCTGAGAAATATGACTTTGTGCATATCACAATAGTTCGCAAAGACTGGTTGGTTAGGAGGCATTGGCTGCTGTTGTTTCTCTTTTGCTGTGAACTTTGAGAAAACTCTAAACCCTTTGTAAGAATTAGCAGTTGGCTCAGAGTAGTCAGAACTCCCTGGAATTGAGAGGGGGGGAAGCAATGAAGTAACTTTACACACATACACAGCACTATTAGTAGGGAAAGACAAAGTATAAATGTCAGTGAGATTATTCACTTAGACTACCCTTTGCCTCCAATACAGAATCTGTTGAGAGAGTAAGGGTAGGGATAAGGGTAGGGGAAGGGGGAGGAAAGATTTAATTCCTCTGTCTCTATGAGGAAGTATTTTCAATCCTTCTCACCCCACCCATTCTGGCTGCAGTTGACTAATGAACACTTCAGCATGTGTGTGCAACAGGCCAGTGTAGATGCTACAGGTTAACGTTTCCTTTTGATAGAGAGACAGAAAGTACCCAGGAGAGCTAAGAAAGCGGTTCTTTTCATAGATATCTTTTCAATTCCTTTTCTTCCTTGTTTCTTTCCTCCGTGTGTGCAGGAGAGGGGGAATGTCTGGACTTGCTGCTCTAAATCTCCCTCCTCCTGCATTCTTTTTAAATGTCTCCATTGATTTTCATTAAACTATGCCCTCAGCTTAGAAGCTGACCAAGCTTCTCTCTCTCACTCATTTTAAAAGGGAGATTGCTTGCTAGATGGATTTCCCTAACTGAAATAGTAATCTGTCATTAGCCATGTAATTATCAGATTTCCTATATGATCTTCATGGATCATTTATAGACCTGATTATCATTTTATGGATTACTATAAATCCCTAAACAACAAACATTGTCTGGTGACTTCAAGTTATTTTTCCATCCACAATATTCTGTTAACATCCTGACTTTTGATTCATAAATCTACAGCTATTTGAAATGCTTCAAATGAAGTATTTAGTCCCATATAAAATTAACAAATAGTATGAGATACTAATTTAACGACTGCAAAAACTGAGTGTAACCTATATCTAGAAGTATCAATGCATTGTGGGTGCCTGTCCCCAAACTCAGATTTGTGGGAGTGGCAATCCACTGTTGCAATTCCAATTTTATTTTAAAGAACAAACTGTATGCAATATTAAGCACTTTACAACATATAACAGTGTGACTTTTGCAACCTTAAATTGCATTATTGTTGTATTAAGATATATTTTCAATTTCTAAACAAGCAAAATCTTCACATTGTCTAATTTGCACCTTATAAAAGGAAAGTGCATACACAAATGACAAACTGCAGTGGTGCAGAACAAGAAGGTAATCAAGACATTATACCTTATAGCGTGGTCACTGAGGGAACTGCAGAGGCTTTGCTGGACAGACGAATTGCCATGGTACAGCTACAACATCAGCTCTTTAGCTACATTGCCATGCTAGTGTAGACATGGCTGAACTCAAGATAGAACCATAGTGAAGCTCTCTCTGAGTAAATGCAACACCTGTGCACTGCTGCAGGATGAGGTGTGTTGAGCATGGCAGGTGCTTACAATGCCAATTTTCTAAGCTAAGGTAGACCAGGCTTTACTGAACCTGTTAGAACCCAAACCAGATAAAGCTCACCTGGTTTCTTTACAAAACTTTTGCAGAACCCTTAATGTAGCATCCACGCTATCTACCATCACCCAATGGTGTGCTTGAACAACCTGTGTCTTGCAAAACAGAGAAAAAGGTTAATGATGAATATCTGAGTTTCTTGTTTTGTGAAATTTATTACAGTTCAAAGGTCCAACCCTACAAACATTTATACATGTGTCTAAAACCTGAGATACATGAATAGTCCTATTGAATTCAATGGAGGTATTCACATGCTCAAAGATAAGGACATGTGCAAGTGTTTGCAGAATCAGGACCTAGCTTATCTAAATGGTGATCTACTGGCAAAAAAACAAATCATGCCTTATAATGGCAGGCGTTCAATAGCTTATTAGGTTACTCTTACAATGTCCTATATCTGTTCACATAATCATCTCTTGTGGCATGCATGCTAGCTCCCCCTCTCCTTCTTCCACAAATCTGTAATTGAAATTAGTTTAGTGGAATAGGGATAATTGCAGTGGCCCCAGCCCAGGCAGGTATTCTATAGGTTTCCCTACATAGATTTGGCAAAGTCCTTCAATCCTAACCTAACAGGCACTTCCTCCCCTCCCCCGACATCTATGTATCCTGAACAAGACTGGCAAGTACGCGTTGTATTTTCCTGACATAGTCAAAAAGGTATTCCCATTAATCCGATTACTTTTCATCAATTATAACCAGTGCTAGATTTGAACAGCTTAAAAGATGACACAATTTTACTGCCAAATTTCATTCCTTTTACCATGCTAGCAAGGTGATAAATGATTCAGTAAGCAAATTTCACTATAATTGCAAACTCATCAGCAAAGGATTCCCTTCATACTGTAAGTACAAGATAAACTTTGCAATTACTTAAACAGTCCTATTGCTCTCGCATGAAAACTTGTTGAATGGAGATGCATATACTAATAATGCATGGATAGTCATGTAATCACAAGATAAAAGTGTAGCCACCAAATAAGGTGTATGAAGCCAAAAGAAAAAAAAATGGCAATCCCTGCACTCTTAGACAGGATTTAATGAATCTTGCTGGGGCTTTGACAAAGATGGAATTTGCCAAAGCCAGCACATTTTTCACTGCCAATTAATTAAAACTGCTTTATTGAGAAGTATCAGAGGGGTAGCCGTGTTAGTCTGGATCTGTAAAAGCAGCAAAGAATCCTGTGGCACCTTATAGACTAACAGATGTTTTGGAGCATGAGCTTTCGTGGGTGAAGGTGCATCTGAAGAAGTGGGTATTCACCCACGAAAGCTCATGCTCCAAAACGTCTGTTAGTCTATAAGGTGCCACAGGATTCTTTGCTGCTTTTATTGAGAAGCACACTCCAATAAATCAGATCTGCGAATATAGAACTTTAGATTATCTAATTGCGCCATGAACTCAGATGTTGGAATAGATTTGCCTGGCTCCCACACAGCTTTTGGAAACATTATTCCCCCTAACTATTGCTTAACGTTCTTCTGCCATTTTGTTGCTACAACAATATTCTCGGTGACCTATAAAATTAAATAGCATTTATTGACCAGCTCTAGATGGAGAACTCTAGACATGTAAGTAAACTAGTTGTTTGAGCTTGTCTCATTTTCACAGAAGAGGTCATTCTCCTCACTCATGATTAGATGAACAGAAGTGTCTTTATCTGCTCCTAATTATTATTCGTAACTTCATGAAAAATTATTACAAAGCCCTGCTATCAAATGACCAAGCTAAGGAAATGGGGCCAGTGCCATGTCAGCCCTATTGGCTGCAAAATAAAGGTCAATGTGTGAACTAGAAATAGAAAATACAATCAGAGATGGCATTTGAGCCATAGGGCATTCATTAGCTTATGAAGAGAATGTGTAGATTAAATTTTCTTTCTCCACAGTAACCCAGTATGCTCTTAGCCCATAAACTAATGCATTCTGTCTTTTAAACATTCTTGAGGAAAGTATTTTTCTCTTTAAAGAAGTAATATTCCCATTCATGCACTTTCCCAAAGTTCTTCTTTCACCAAAAGGCCATTTTTTAAGCATGAACACCGATCTCTACTTTGCAAAATGGACAATGATGTGAAAATATTGGTCAAGAGACTCATGAAAAATTGAGCCCACTCTGATACCTATATATGCATGAGAAATAGAACAAAGTGTTGTTTCTCAATGAGCTATGGGAGTGTATTTCATGAATATTTTGGAAGCTTCTCTATGAATGAATAGCTAATTTTAAAGCCCTCTCCCTTAAAAACACTGTACCTCACCTTCCTTCTTCCTAATTTGAAATGAGTGACCTGCTTGGAATAAAACTGAATTGTTGCTCATCTCGAACATAATTTTTTTAAAGTTTTGAAAAAAATGTAATTTTGCGGTTATATCCCTTTTAGGCACTTCTCTCTTTTCTAATTCTGATACAAACTTAAAATGAAAATGCTGAAATATCACTTTAAAGGTTCTTATTGCCCAGCGGAATAACAGAAATTTCATAAGAAAGCCCATTCACATAAGATTTCTAGCTCAATATAACAGACACAACGTGTCTGAATAAGCATCTGTAACCTACAGATAGTTTGAAGCAAACCTTTGAATTGTATGAGATTTGCTCATTGCTAGCAGCAATGTAACAAGCCACTGCTCGCTTATGATAAAAATCATTTCCTAGGTTTGCCAGCTTTCTACTGTACCTTATCTAGATGGAGCTAGTTTTTATGTTTAAACTGAAATAAGTGACAAGAGTATTCTTTATCTTATCTCTGATTTTCATGACTAGTTCTAGTGAGGACAAACTCAGACTTATTTACAGAAAATTAAGGAATGAAAAGCTAAAGTATTGACTAGCTATTGGGCCAGTCCTTTGCCATTGACTGCATTGTGCACAGCCTCCATCAGCTTCATTGGGTGTTTATTCTCTACAGCAAGTCACATAGATCCTCACAGCCAAACTTTTCAAGTTGATCTCCAATTTCTGCCTCTCACCAGAACTACGTAAAACTCAGGGGGGTTAACTGACAAGGATTCATGCAATGTTTTTCTTCACTGGGGTCAAACCACATGTATTTGGCTTTAATAATCTGAAACTCAAAACAACACTCAGTCAAAACCACAAAGTTTGAAATTGTTTCAAAATCAATAAATCAGCTCCCATTAGCTCAAATTTATGTTCAAATGTTACATGGCTTCAGGTTCTGCAGCAAACATTTCACACAGTCCTACCCCCATATAAAGTGACCATTGTTAAAAACTCTTGTATTTTGTCTAACCTGCTGGACAATATTCTAGTCCTGCAAAGATTACGACCCATGTGTAAAGTTATAATGTGCTTCTGTCTTTCCAAGGCAGGGTCCCTACATAATATTAACCGTTAAGATTTTTCCTGACATTTAAAGGAGTTTTGCAAAGTTATTTCAGATTCACAAAAAAAGTTTCAGTTCACAGTTGTTTTCCCATTCCTAAACTTCTCTTTTTGCAGTAATATCTCATTTGAAATCGTGTGTTTTCATTGAGGGACTCACAGCAATTTACAGCCCATAACTGGGCAATTTTACATAATGTACAATATTAAAAAGCTTTGTACGTACCCCCGCCTTTTGCAAATGTTTTATTAAAGTAGCAAGGGCTGTCATCAGCCTCTCTCTGGAATCATTTCCCTTTTAATGAGTAGATTCCAGGTGTCTGGCTCCATGGGCCATTTTAAATATTTAAAACAAATATGTACTGGTCAATGTTAATATTTGGGCAGCTGTTTGAATTAATATTTGTGAAGATCATTTGTTTTTGTTGCAGTTGCCTCAGTTCAAGATCCATGGAGAGTTGCAGCCTTTAAATGCATTACTATATTGCAATAATTAGCCATTTGTGGCCTGATCCAGCAGATCTTTTCCTCTTGTTTTGAGTTTTGACTGAGTAAGGATCACACACTTGAGCCTTGGTGTAAGTGTTACTTTTTTGCAGTAAAATTGTACAAGTATCATGCCTTAGACCCCAATCCTTACAAACTAGCTATGCAGACAGAACCCCTTTGACTTTAATGTAGCACAGGGGGCTTCATGAGTGGAAACCATTGCAAGATCATGGCTCATGTTTTTCACTATGATGTTAAATAGGCCATTTAGGCAAAGAATCCTCCATGTTACATGAATATCTTAACTGAAACTAGGCTCATTTTCCAAGCAAGATAGCTTCACAATGAAAACATGTAGAAATACCCTTTTTTCACAAGTTCATTGTGGAAACTCTCATTTTAACCACACTTTGTGTAAAGCAAACTTTTGAGTTGTGAAAGGGAAGGAAACCGAACATCATACATTTTTGCATGTCATTACACAAAACAAACATTTTAACTCTGCACCATTCTTTCTCTTAGATCATCCTCCTTATGGAGGAACCTAACTGAAGAAAGCACAACATTGTTCTCTGAATTTTAAAAGGACACTATGAGTGATCCAGGTATTCATACTATTCCCACACATCACATGTACAATATGATCATGTCCAAAACTCTCCTCCCGCTTCTTAGGGGTTTGTCATTAGAAATCTGCGTCAAATATAACAGAAGACAAAAGGCTGTATTCACAAACAGTTCTTCTTACAGAACATTGACCAAGGTTATTTTAACCCTTTGTCCCCATCTCCCATAGATTGCCTGTTCTATGCCCTTACACGCCCCTTGCATACTGCGGTACAAGCAGGCCTCTTGGAACTGGGCTCCATGTCACATGAGGGTACACACACCCCTGGACAGTCCTCAGAACCCTTTACCCTGTAACATTTCTGCTGCTAAGGGGACCTCTGCATCCACAGAAGAGGGGGCAGGGGGTTGGATGTGCCCTTAAATGCTGTTCTTTCCTAACAGACAGCTGAGGCTATGATCTCTCTTCATTTTCCCATTTTTAGAGGTATAATTCCCTTTAGGAGGTTAGGGGAAAATTCCACAAGATTATAAAGTGCCTAGTAAAGTGATAGGTTTCAGAGTGGTAGCTGTGTTAGTCTGTATCAGCAGTCCACAAGGACTCCTCGTTGTTGTTGTTTTAGTAAAGTGATAGCAGCCCATGTTCCATCTGATGATTACAATGCAATGGTTACACAGCACTGTGTTCATGCACACACAACTCCTCAATCACAAAATTCAGGTGGTTTCCATAATTATCTTACTACAACAGATGGCTTCTACTTGAAAAATTTGAACAATTTAATATTGACAGATTCCCAGAGTGGTCTAGTTCAAGTCTGTACAATTAACCAACAGTACATTTTCAAGTATCTTTACTGTACTTCAAGCAAAGTAATAATTACCCCAGATCACTTCAGAACTGACCCATGCTGCAATATTTTATCTCTGGTCAGCTGACTTAATCTACAAGAGAACTGAACCATTACACAGCAAGTGTGGCTTAAACTGGCTCAAGACAAAGATATTTACCTGCTCACCCTTATGACAACAAAAAAGCCACTGTAAAAAAAATTAATTACTTACTTATCTGGTTTTATGGGAGTGCAAGCTTTTACAAAGCAGTTCTAAACTGTGATAAGGTGAGTGCATGTATACGTGGTAGGATCTGGTCAGAAGAACTATTCTTCAAAAACAAAATGCTGGGGGAAATGTTCCCCTTTTAAAAAATAGGCATTTTTCAACACATTTAGATTTTAAATTCATGTTTTAACTTGGATTAGGTTTAGGATGACAGGAGATGGGGAGGTAATAGGAGCCTACATAAGAAAAAGACCCCAAAATCGGGACTGTCCCCTATAAAATTGAGATATCCGGTCACCCCAAATAGGTTTGTAGAGCCAGGAAAAGCATCTAAAAATCCAAATTATCACTTAAGCCCTGCCTGCTCCTCCTGAGAGTGTGTGGACTCAGAAAAGTTGAATTCCATATTTCTTTACAGAGACAAAGGCTTTGTCTACACTAGCAATTTTGTTGGCAAAACTTGTCAGGAGCGTGAAAAAAACCACACCCCGGGCGACTTAAGTTTCACCAACAAAAGCACCAGCATGGACAGCACTATGTGCACAGAGACTCTCTCCTGCTGCTCGTTGGGGGTGGTTTAATTATGCCAGCAGGAGAGCTCTCTCCCACTGGCATAGAGCAGCGACATGGGAGACCTTAGATCGAGGCAGCTGCAGCAGTTCAGCCGTGCCGCTGTAAGGTTCGTAGTGTAGACATAGCCAAAGTGAGGGAGGTAATATCTTTTACTGCACCAACTTCTGGTGCAGAGAGAAGCTTTGGAGCAACACAGAGCTCTTCAGGTCTGGGAAAGGTACACCAAGCTTCACAGCTAAATGCAAGGTGGAACAGATTGTTCACCATTAAGCAGTTAGTGCATATTCTAGGAGACCATTCAAGGTAGAGTGGCCCATTAATGGGGTGATGCTCCAGTAAAGAGAACCTTTTCCAGACCTGAAGAGCTCTCTGTCGTTTGAAAGCTTGTCTCTCACACCAACAGAAATTGGTCCCAAAACAAAAAAATAAATGTACTCACCTTGTCTCTAATATCTTGGGACCGACATAGCCACAACTATGCTACATATACTGTATCTTTAAGTCAGTCTTATGGATGGAATGGAGGTTAAGGATAATCTAGGCATGGCCCAATAGCTAAACAAATACTTTGCCTCAGTCTTTAATGAGGCTAATGAGGCACTTAGGGATAATGGCAGGATGACAAATGGGAATGAGGATATGGAGGTAGATATTACCACATCTGAGGTAGAAGCCAAACTCAAACAGCTTAATGGGACTAAATCGGAGGGCCCAGATAATCTTCATCCAAGAATGTTAAAGGAACTGGCACATGAAATTGCAAGCCCATTAGCAAGAATTTTTAATGAATCTGTAAACTCAGGGGTTGTACCATATGATTGGAGAATTGCTAACATAGTTCCTAATTTAAAGAAAGGGAAAAAAGCGATCCTAGTAACTATAGGCCTGTAGTTTGACATCTGTAGTATGTAAGGTCTTGGAAAAAATTTTGAAGGAGAAAGTAGTTAAGGACATTGAGGTCAATGGTAATTGGGACAAAATACAACATGGTTTTACAAAAGGTAGATCGTGCCAAACCAACCTGATCTCCTTCTTTGAGAAGGTAACAGATTTTTTAGACAAAGGAAATGCAGTGAATCTAATTTACCTTGATTTCAGTAAGGCATTTGATACGGTTCCTCATGGGGAATTACTAGTTAAATTGGAAAATATGGGGTTCAATATGAAAATTGAAAAGTGGATAAGGAACTGGTTAAAGGGGAGACTACAACGGGTCGTACTGAAAGGTGAACTGTCAGGCTGGAAGGAGATTACTAGTGGATCCTAAGGGATCAGTTTTGGGACCAATTTTATTTAATCTCTTTATTACTGACCTTGGCACAAAAAGTGAGAATGTGCTAATAAAGTTTGCAGATGACACAAAGATGGGAGGTATTGCTAACACAGAGAAGGACTGGGATATCATACAGGAAGATCTGGATGACCTTGTTAATTGGAGTAAGAGTAATAGGATGAACTTTAATAGTGAAAAGTGCAAGGTCATGCATTTACGGATTAACAACAAGAATTTTATTTATAAATTGGGGACACATCAGTTAGAAGTAACGGAGGAGGAGAAGGACCTCGGAGTATTGGTTGATCATAGGATGACTATGAGCCGCCAATGTGATATGGCCGTTAAAAAAGCTAATGCAGTTTTAGGATGCATCAGGCGAGGTATTTCCAGCAAAGATAAGGAGGTGTTAGTACCATTATACAAGGCACTGGTGAGGCCTCATCTGGAGTACTGTGTGCAGTTCTGGTCTCCCATGTTTAAGAAGGATGAATTCAAACTGGAACAGGTACAGAGGAGGGATACTAGGATGATCCGAGGAATGGAAAACCTATCTTATGAAAGGAGACTCAAAGAGCTTGGCTTGTTTAGCCTAACCAAAAGAAGGCTTGGGGGGGGGAGATATGATTGTTCTTTATAAACATATCAGAGGGATAAATATTAGGGAGGGAGAGGAATTATTTAAGCTTAGTACCAATGTAGACACAAGAACAAATGGATATAAACTGGACAATAGGAAGTTTAGACTTGAAATTAGACAAAGGTTTCTAACCATCAGAGGAGTGAAGTTCTGGAACAGCCTTCCAAGGGGAGTAGTGGGGGCAAAAGACATATCTGGCTTTAAGACTAAGCTTGATACATTTATGGAGGGGATGGTATGATGGAATAGCCTAATTTTGGCAATTCATTTGGCAATTGATATTTGATTATTAGCAGGTAAGTACAGCCCAGTGGTCTGTAATGGGGTGGGATCTGAGTTACTACAGAGAATTCTTTCCTGGGTGCTGGCTGGTGAGCCTTGCCCACATGCTCAGGGTTTAACTGATCGCCATATTTGGAGTCGGGAAGGAATTTTCTAGGGCAGATTGGCAGAGGCCCTGGAGGTTTTTCACCTTCCTCTGCAGCATGGGGCACGGGTCACTTGCTGGAGGAGTCTCTGCAGCCTGAGGTCTTCAAACTACAATTTGAAGACTTTAATAACTCAGACATAGGCTAAGGGTTTGCTACAGGAGTGCATGGGTGAGATTGTATGGCCTGCATTGTACAGGTCAGACTAGATGATCATAATGGTCCCTTCTGACCTTAAAGTCTATGAGTAATTTTGTCCTTATAACATTTGCAGACACAAAACAGAAAACTTGCTTTACTGTAAATACTAGACAGTTCATTAAAGCTTCATTCATATTAGAAATTTTTTATAATGTAATTATGCTACTTTAGTGTTCAGATATTTTAAAATCCATGAAAAACATCAGACTGAAATGTACTCCCATTGCTCCTGTAAACACCACCACACTGTCTTGGTGGTTTCCCTACTTGAATAGCATTTATATCAGCCCAGACACTCTTATTCTACCACTGAATTTGTGAGATTGCATGAAATTGGAGAAATAAAAGAAAATATTTCTAATGTCTCCAGTCACTAAGCCCTATAATTGTTTCCATGAGTATACCACTCCCTGTTAGCTCAGTTCCCCACTAAATATTCCATTAGGTGGTTCTTTACAAGCATTAATGGCTTTGAAGCCTAATTGGATAATTCAAGACAAAATAACATTATTTGACAATCTAAATTGTTTTGGATACAATGCATCTTCAGTTTTAATGAATTTTCTGCATTAAAAGTACAGTAAAGTGTGCTGAAGTTCTAATGCTCTCCTTCGGGTGTTAAATGCCCTCCTTCCTGTGGTCTGATGATGATGCACAGAACAGCAAGTTAAATCCCAACTAGAGCTGGGCTACTCTTTTCAGACAAAACATTTTTTCCATGGCAAAAACACAAATTTGGCAACACCAAAAAGCTTTGCAAAAATCATGTCCATTTCACTGAACAGTTTCAGCTGGAAAAAAAAAATTTTGAAAATTGAAATGAAGTGTTTCCATTTTTCACTTCAATATGAATTTATTTTGAATTTTCCCCTCTTCTTTCTGATGCGTGATGCATTCCTCCGTTCAGGAACAGTTTACTAAATCCATAAACATATACACATCCTCAACAGCCACAAAATCCTAGCTGATAGAGTGATAGATGGCTGCTTTAAGGTTAGTATAGGGCAGTGGTTCTCAACTAGGGGCCGGGGCCCCTGGGGGGCCGCGAACAGGTTTCAGAGGGTCTGCCAAGCAGGACCAGTGTTAGACTTGCTGGGGCCCCGGGCAGAAAGCTGAAGTCCCACTGCATGGGGCTGAAGCCTGAGGCCCTAAGCCCCACCACCTGGAGCTGAAGCAGAAGCCTGAGCAACTTAGCTTCACAGTGTCCCTGTCACATAGGGCCCCGGAGAATTGCCCTGCTTGCTACCCCTTAATGCTGGTCCTGGCTTTTATATGCAGAAAACCAGTTATTGTGGCACAGGTGGGCCATGGAGTTTTTATAGCATGTTTGGGGTGGGGTCTCAGAAAGAAAGAAAAAGGTTGAGAACCCCTGGTATAGGAGATCGTCTGTCATTTTCTTTTTTATTTCCAATTTCCTAAGCTCTCTCAAATATAACTCAAATTAACTATCACCCAAGGAGGCTCTCCTCATGGCTGTCCCATTTTTCCACTATCAGCATGAATTAACTCTTGTGTTTCCTCATTAAATCATAGCCGCCTAACTAGTCATTAGTATAGATCTATTCTCTTTAATCTCCATTAAACATTTGTTTAGTTGTCTTGCTTTTCTTTAGCTTCCCCCTTTTCCAGCTGCACCTCCCTTCTTTCTTCTCAGGAAAAAAAAAACAAAAAAGACAGCTGCCTCTGCCACACATTACCTCACTAACAATTGAATGTTCCTGTCTTGAACCTTAATTCTGTTTAGCCAGATGTAGGAAACAAAACTTCTCAGCTCCAGTTCTGGCCTTTAATGGACAAGGCACAGATTCTGAGAAGGTGTGGATTTAAGGATTGAAGGCCCAATTGACAAATGAATTGGTGAATCCAATGGTAAAGATCTCAATTAAAAATAGTCAAACCCCAGCAGAGAGTTGATTTTGTCCAAACTTGTTCTTCTCACCTCCTCTCCCCATTACAATCAGCCCAGAGACATACAGGCACAAGGACAACAGCTTCCTCTTGGACTTCTGTAATGTCATCTTAATATTCTCTATGTCCCATATCAAGGGACTACATCCTGAATTTGCCAGGGAATGGCCTAGACAAGATCTAAGAGGCTGTTTCCCCTCTTTAGCAGTTTTGTTGCCACGATTATTATAGATGTAATGGTGAACCCTTGAGACTTCTTCCTGTGTCAGTCTGAACTAATACTTATTTTAACAAAAATGTGAGACGTTATCTTCATTAAACCTAGGCTTGCAGACTTAATTTTTGCTGCAGATGTGCTGTCATACTTTGCTTGAGTTCTGGGTAGTAAATTACAAGACATGTCAATGTAAAGTAGCAGTGAAATAATTTATCATTAACTTGAAGAGGCACATTATTCAACTGGAGAAGATGAGTGTTTTATGAAACACAAAGGATGAGATCATGATTTAGTAACTGGTGGAAGTGCTCATTTTCCTAAATATAGAAGTGTACTTTTGTGGGTGATGTTGGATTGAAGTATAAGCAGTCCAAATAATTTTGTGGGATAATGTTTTCATGTCAGCTATCAGTGTTAAAATGGTCTTCTACATGACTTATTGCTTATTGGTGGAAGCCTCTTCCTAACATTCAGCTATTATATTTGTCTCAATACTAGTGCAATTATACCCCTTATACGTCGCCTCATTACTACAGAGGTGCTTTGCAGGGATGTCAGAAAAAAGGGCTTAAACATGTTTAAAGCTCTCCACATTTCAAGGGTTTGGGTTATTTGGAACACTGGGATTTCTAAACAAAGACTTTAACAAGTCCAGAGGTAATTACTTCAATAATTTCTTGACACAGCCATCAATGCATCTACTTGCCTTATGGAAATTATCCCTACTTAGAGAGATCATTTGTATAGACAATTGAACAGGATAATGTTATTGCTGAAACTAATAGTGTAAACATTGAAGATGTGCTCAGTGTGGGAAAATTGAGCTCATCACCAAGCAGGGTATGAAACACAAGCCTGAACGGAATCCAAACATATTCCCAAGTTACCAATTACTAGACGAGATTAACGATTAGACTCCACTGTTCTTGTTGAACAATCACTGTAAAGAGCATTGAAGTAACAATACCTTTTCCAGCTGGTGAATCCCTTCCTCCACACAGCATATGGATGCCAGTGTTCTGAGAGTCTGGGGATAAAGGCACCTGAAACAATCCTGGCGGCAGATCTTAAAGAGAGCCACAACACCTCCTTCCTGTAAAAGGAAAGCAAACTCAAGTCAGCAACACTAATTACTACTTTGCACTTTATTGTTCTTTTTGAAAGATCAGGGATAATAAATGTTCTTTCAGTAATTTCTCCAAATTAACTACTGCCACAACAACAAAAAAGGTGTTAAGATCACACAGAGGCGTCAAATTGATTAGTGCTTATAAATTAGGAGATGAAAGAGTAATGTAGCCTCAGTGGGAGGTGTGCTTAAACTATTGACTTTTACCATTTACAAACACCATTTTAATTAAACTTGTCATAGAAGTGAAAATTATACACGGAATTATCATCAGAATTTCCAGTCTTGTGGTGGTAGCAATATTTGGTTGAAAAATTTAGCTGGGGAAAAGAAGAGGTTCTACCAGTAAATATTGGTTTTAGGGCAAAAATAAGAGACCCACTGCAAATACTTTACAATCTTCCAAATTTCTGAATCTCATACACACACACCATTTTTGGCCTCAGATGTTGCCAAAATGTCACAGGGATGCACTAGAGATTTATGTATGTGTGTATCCATACAAGTGAGCTTCCCTCAGACATTTCCAATTTTTCCATTAGAAAAAGATAACATTATGGCACTTTTAAAGGACTACTCAGGTAAACACCACCTTTCAAATTCTGGGATTTCACATGAGAGGCAAGCTCTTAATTCTGAGGAACAAATGACTGAGAAGATCTAGAGTATTAAGTCCAGCAAGGAGACAGACGTCCTTGCATAACATCTAAATACATGCAAAAACAAAGTTAGGAATGGCGACAGCTGTTAGACAAGTAAGGGGGAGCAGAATCCATAAGGAAGATTGCACATGAGGAGTGACTGGATTTGGGGAAGACTCTGATGAAATTATGTAAACCTGAACAAAGATCTGGTTCTGGTTGGGCAATGGGCAAAGCCCTAGATCTTACTTTGCCTAAACAAGTTTTCCCATCCCTAACAAAATCATGTATATAATCACCTCTCAGACATACAGATGGTGCTTTGGTGCAGTCAGTCTTCTCCCCACATCTCGTGGTCCATTCCTCACTAAGTGCATATGCACACACACACACACAGGGTTAAACTACCCCAAAAGGATATTCATAAAAATATATACTGACATTCTGTTAAAATAGAGATTAATGAGAGCTGCTACAGAAAAGCTTAGGAGAAAAAGGTTAACTTGTGGGCACAGGCATTGGGACTTGAGAAACAAGGCTCACTTCCCAGTCCTGTCACACACTTGCTTGTGTGACCTTGGGCAAAGTCACTCCCTCCCTCCCTCTGTGACTTAGTATCTCCATTTTGCAGATGAGAAACTAACACCTTCTTTCTCCTACTCTGTCTTGTCTATTTACATGATAAGGTTGACGCATAAAGTGTTTCTGACTACATTTGTACAGATCTTGGTTGGGGTCTGTAAGTGCTACCATAAAACAAATAAGAGTCACATCCCATATGACTCTGGATAATGTTGCAAATTCAAGAGATAAATGCTAATCCATTCACTGATTCCTAAAAATTAATCAGAAGTATTATTAAATCCTACCATTTACAAATCTTCAATTGGAGACAAATCCTGACACAATCTGAGCACCTACAACTCCTATAGACTTCAGTGGAAGATACATGCACTCTCAACCCTTTAGAAATTGACTGAGTTTCTCCATTCTTCTGGGTATAGTTGACATCATGAATGACATAATTAATAAAGAGGAACAAATGTAAATATAAATTTAAAAAAATCCATACATACACTCACTTTCTATGTTTTTATCCTATCTTTACTAATTTGTTTCAAATGTTAAGGCAGTGCTTACACTATATATCGCCTTAAATTATGTAAAAGCAAAGACATAATCAAGATGGAAGCATTTGAAATGTGTTCTCTCTTTTGTTGACAGTAGATGAAAGAGTTTAGCCTAAAGCACTCAGAGATTCCAGGAACTAATTAAAAAATAATCAAACATGAACCAAATGACATTCAATAAAGGTAGAAATCCTCAGGCATCTTCCTAAATACACCTGAAAGGTCCAAGTATTAAGATATTTTTCAATTTCACAGAACTGTCTCTTTGGGGTGGTTTTCTTCTTTGTTTTCATTTTTGTCTTCTTTTACCATTTGTGATGCCTAGAAATACTGTGATACACAGAGCTTTATTGGCATGGGGGTTATGGCATGAATGTGAATCAAACATTATTTTATTTTCATTCCAGAAATCATTGTATGATTTTGCATTCTCTATATATGAAAACAATACAAACAGTAGAAGAGTTTGTTTAGAGTATGTTAGATTTAACAAAGTGATACTACTTGAAAAAAATCTGAATTTTTAAAAGGTGAGCTCTGAATAAATCTTCAAGGTAGAATTTTTTTACTGTGCCTTTGGCTATGCATGTGTAATTTCCACTGATATCAATGGAAGAAGTATGCATGTATTTGAGAGCAGAATTTGCTCCTACAATCATCATAACATATACACAGCAGTAGCACAAAACCTACCACGTAGCTCATTACTGAATCTCTAAAATTAATGAAGGCAATATACTAACAAAATTGCTTTATGTTTCAATCAGACCTTTCTTCCACCAAAGGACATAAAAATGCTTTACAAATATTAATTAATTAAGCCTCAAAACACACCAATGAAAAAGATACAATAGAGTTGGTGCACTGCACTTTTTCTAACTCTAGTGCAACTAGGCATTTGATTATTTCAATTTTAAAGTCCTTGCAGTTTGTCAGATACAAAGAGGACACACTGAACATTGCTATTCATTAAAGATCTGTATTTCTGTCCTTCAGTCTTAATAAGTGAATGTTTAGAATGGATGACACTACTAATTCCCAAACAATGGTGGCACATTTATTGCAAGTTTTCTGTGTGATAAAAGCCATCCTGCTTTTGTCTAACATGAACAGAAAGTGAGTTATTGATAACTTGCTCAGCAGGAGATACTACCTATTTGTTTCATACCTATGTGCTGTATTGAGCTGTAAAGAGTTGACCATAAGTAATGAACCTAGAAAAGTGAAAAAATGAGATTTCTGCTTCTGTATGGAAGTTTGAGATAAACACCAAACCAAAAAGCTCTCAATTACTACTGACTTCAAGAAGACTCTCAGCACTTCCCAGGAGTCACTCAGAACCTTGCAAGAACAGGTGTCTGCACCTTTAATAATGATTATAGAAGGATTTAGCCTGATGGATATTAAAATATGTAATAATTAGAGATGTTTGAACTAATTCAGAGAAAACAAAGAAGTTGACCTCACAGAGCTGTGCCTGTTCCCAAGAGCTTCTGACACATCTAAGCCTGCTTCCCCCTTTCCCACCCAAATTCTTGCTTGAAACCTGAGCCAAACTAAATGTACTGAATTTTTCCAGCAATCAGAATAGCGTCTTATATTGCCTTCAATTCCTCTGAGCACTGTAGGGACTGAGCACTCTGGGGCATAATTAAGAGGCCTGAATTAGAATATCAAGCCCAGTATTGGCAGTTTCAGCCTTAGCATTTCTCTCTCCTATGGAGACTATTAGCATAGTATTAAATCACAAACCATTAGCATTACCCCTTAATTGTTCATCTGCTAATTTGATTCACTTACAGCAAGGTCTGTTTCTTGAGTGGTATTTTTCCTTTATTTATGTACCATTTATTTGTTATTGGCTTTTGTTGGTTCTTTTAGCTGTCATGAAGCAGAATTAATTTAGAAACAATCTGTTTCACATAAACCAATTTTCCACAAGTGCTAGACTCCATGGTTAAGATTTATAACTCAGGTTCTTGAGGTCTCCCTATGATCTCAAAGCCTAATGACTGACTTTTAATGATCGTTCTATGATTAATGGGTCTTGACATGGAAGGTCCAAGGGAACAAAAATATAATAGACATACTGTAATAAAGAGAAGAATTTTGTAAAAATAGCCCTGCAACAGCCAGACAATGGTACAGCCAATAACTTATGCCAAGCCCTTGCTTTAATTCTGTTTGCTTTTAAAAGTATATACACATTACTAGTGTCTCCCTCCCATTGTCACCGTAGCATGTACATGTCTGTGTGTGTGTGCACATGCAGACACACACGCAGACCATGTATTATTATAAAACTTACAGCCCAATCCTGGGTTTTTTCTTTATTCAGAACACCACCACTACACACAAAACTAGTTTAGCTGTTCCTAGGATTTCCCCCTACAGGGCTTCCTTTCTTCCTCTGAGTCAATATTCTTTAAACCAAGGGCCAGCATCATGTAAGGGGCTGCTGGAATTGCTTGCAGAGGCCCTGATCCTCATGAAATTAAAGATTCCATAGCACTCAACCTAACATGCTGGCCATGGTAATAACTCTACCTGCCTTCAGCTCCCCTGTGGTTTGTGTTTTGTTACAGTGCACTGTTAAACAGCTGTGGCATTTCACTCTCTCTCTCTCACACACACACACACAGCATGCCTTCACTTCAGTGGTAGATGGAGATTCTTTTTTATATGGAGTCTGTATAATCTTGGGCCTGTGATAGAGGTAATCAGTGGGAGTCCCAGGAAGCATTTTGGCTGCCTCAGAATGTCTCTTGGAGCTCTGGGTATTAGAAACTAGAGTGGGAGCTCTGCCACCTTTCTACAGGATGATACATGTTCCCCCCAACCTTCATTGGTAAAGTTTTGCTGGCCAATGTGGAACCATGTGCTAAATCTCACTCTAGTGTCAGTAAAAAACTTGTACTGTCCTTGCATTCAGGAAATGAAAGTACTTGGTCTGTGGCTTGCCTTTGCAGAAATACAAAAACCAAAAAAAAGTGGAGGAAAGACTCTCTCTCATCTCCCTTTCTGTCCACCTGTGCAGGTTCAAGATCATCATCTTACCATTGGAAGTAGAGAAAAAATATTTGATCAGTTTTGCTTCCTTTTCTATTCACAGCATTTATACAAACACACTGAGATTTTCTCTAATTTCTTCACTATTTGAAATATTCAGTCATCTCCATGGCTTGCTTTCTGGGAGTATTCAAACACAAAAGCTTAAAAAACATTTTCCATGAGTATTTGTAGTAGTAAATGGCACACAAAGGGGTGCAAATAAAGCCAAAGTGAATTCATTTAAAAATACAAAACAACAACTATGAGAAATATTATTTTCGCTATATATCCATCTTAGCTTTTGGTAAACTGGCATTTTATTTTCCTCCATGGCACTTTAGCCCTTTTTATACATGTGCACATATTTGTGTGCATGTCGTGGTTTAAAAATTTATATGGTATTCAGATTGCTGTATTTACTATATATTAGGGGACATTCATAACACTTTTTTTTAAGTGAACATACACAGGGCCCAATTCACTACTACCCTGCACCTTGTGTAGTCTTTCACACCAGTGCAAATTGGGTGTCATATGCTACCAAAACTGAAGATCATAATTTTCAGCCATTTTGCACTAGTAGAAGTAACTGCTGAGTAACACCGCATCAGCCCACAATGTACATTTGGAACATTATACTAAATGTGCCTGCATCATCTTGTTAGCAATTCTTTTCACAATTGTAGAGATAAGATTAGACTTTTAAAAGAAATGTTTATTTTGATAACATTAAGCCCAAACCCAATGTGCAATTAACGCTGTCTACAGGAGATCTCTAAATAATTTGATAGGTTACTAAAACAAACTTGGCAACATTTCAACTATGGATTTTTAGATCAGACCATACTAATGGTTCTGCTTCCTTAAAGGATGGACAGTCATTGGACCGAGTAATTCATTGAGTACATCACAGTAACATGTACAGATATTGGTTTGCATTTGAAACCCAGCCAAATGGCTGCATTTTAGAGCGTGTAGCTTTTCCTCTATAAAGCTGTGACATACTTTGCCCTCTTATCCCTTGAATAACTAATACTGATAGCTGCATGTAATCACTTCAGTTCTAATATGCTCTGCAATGTTCATTAGAGAAACAATCTCTAGTTAGAGCAGACTGAACTGAGGCAGCTAAATGACAGCAGAATTTCCAGAAGCACCATAGAAAACCTTAAAGTTCTCATTAACAAGGACAGAAGGCAAATGGTGGCTTTAAGCTAACTTTCTGCTCAATAATCCTGGGACTGGCTAGGAGCCAAAAGAGGCACTTGAGCCAGCTTATAAGTCTCCTGAGAGGCCATTATGACAGTAACGATCTACAGAGCACAGTGTGCTTCAGCCCGTGAAACATCTTCTCCCACTCCCAGTAAATTCCTGCCCCAGGAAGTGAAGGAGGAGACGATGTAGTTTGCTATGCTGGCTTATATCAGCTGGTGATTCCCTCACATTGAGGGAATGCTTGGCTGCTCATTTAGAGTAGATATAAGGTTTCTTTTCACCCTCAACCTCTACCTCAGATTTCCTGTGTCTTTGGGTAAGTTATTTAGCCTTTCTGTGCCTTAACTTAGAGAAGGTCTACACTATGGGGCTAAACTGACCTAAGTTATGCAACTCCAGCTATGTTATTCACGTAGCTGGAGTCAACGTACCTTGGGCTGACTTATTGCAGTGCATACACCATGCTGGGTTGATGGGAGAAACTCTGTCAACTTACCTTATGCTTCTCATTCCGGTGGAGTACCAGAGTCTACAGGAGAGCGATCAGCGGTTGATTTAGCTGGTCTTCACCAGACCCACTAAATCGACCTCCTGTGGATCAATCGACACAGTTGATCCATGGTAAGTGGAGACAAGCCCTTAGTTCTCCATCTGTAAAAACGGGGATAACAATACTTCCCTTCTCACAGTGCTGTGTTGTGAGGATAAACACATTAAAAATTGTGAATCACTTTGAGATTTGCTGATGAAAGATGCTGTATGAGAGTTAGGTGTTAGTATTATTACATGCCAATAGAATCTTCTTTGTGTGAAAAAGCCATTCTGCGTGAAATGGGTTGTTTTCATCCCTCCACTGGGCTCTATGCAGATGCATCTTTGCCAATTTCGGGGAGCAGAGGGGATACTATTCTTCATTACATTTTAAAGTAAAGATGTTGCTCAATGTTCATATAAATATACTAGCACACTTGTTCCTCTTGATATTTTGCAGAGCTATTGAGTTAAACATTTAACTCAACCATTTAAAGAAAGTTAATTAAGTGATAAAAGATAAGCATATTATACTAAGTTGTAGAAGAAAACGAACTGCAATGAGGCTAACAAAATAAAACTAATAAAACTGTTTTTTGTAAAGTCAATTAGTGCCCAACCTACTGGAAGTATTTTCATTGACATCTGTGAGCTTTGGATCAGACCCTAAGTTACTTTTTCAGTATCCATATAAATAGTGGCAAATCATGAACAAGTATGTTAGAGAAATTGGCGTCAATTAATTATACATATAGCATAAGATATCAACATACATAGCTCAAGCCTCCACTTTCATTGATAAACTATATCAGTAATTGTTGTTTTTACTTTAATTTGAAATCACTCAAACTCTTTTGAGGTTCATGTATTATTGATTCGGCCATGAGTCTCTTAAAAGACATACCTTCTCCTGGGGTTATTAATTTTCTTGTAGATTTGAGAACAAATTGATAAATACAGGTTTTTAGTTCTTTTGACAGTATACTGGTCTACACTCTAGTCATAAATTAGCACTCTTCCTTGAAACTCCTTTTCGGACTTCAAGTAGAGTTCTAGTATCTATACCTTACAATGCATCTCCAGTTTTAAAAATAAACAAAACATTTTACGCCTACTCTTTATTGATGCCAAATGTTTCTAAAAGCTGCTAAAATGACTGACAGATAAAATTGAGTTCTGCATGTGTCTATTGCCCTTTCATGTTGAAAATGATGTTATCAGTTAAATTCAGACATACAGCCAGAAATTCAGAGTTTTATCAATCAATATGTCTCAAAAGAAGATGATACTCCTTTTATACCCGATAAGAAAAAATATCTTGATCCAACTGGAATTCAAGTGTTGTCATGTAGCAAAAGATAATTTACTACAAAACTGCCTGGAGTTATTCTTGTAATGGCTTATGGAAGTAAATAGTTAAGCAAAACACATAATAAATTTAAGATATCCACAGCTAATTTACAAATAGTAAGGAAACTTGAAACGCAAATGGTCCATTCTCCTCTTGGTATATCCATATAAGTTTCATAAATATTAACAGGTGCTGGGGGTCTGAATATCAAGGGAACAACAGACCCCTTTATTCTCAGATATCCTTCAATCCATGGCAGAATTCCAAAGGATAGCCATGGAAGTTGTGTATAGACTGGGGTTGTATATGGCATATGATTTTTTGAATGGTACAAGGTGAATTTTCAAAATGCTGTACTGGAGTAAAATAAGGGTACTGAAGCATAAAATTCCAGTGTACAGTATGTTATAAATTACAGAGGTCACTCTAATGCCTAATACACAGTGTTTGGGGTGGTGACAATGGGAGTGTACACTATTAAGAAGCCCAAAAGGGCCTGTAACTCAATGAAAGCTTATTCCTAAATAACAGACAGCAGAAGGTTAGCCATACAGGAAAGCAGCCAGCCCTCTCTAGCCAATTCATATGCCAGTAACAAGTCTGGGTTCCAGTAGAATCATAGATTGGGGGTGGAAGGGACCTCAAGAGATCATCTAGTCCAACCCTCTGCTCAAAGCAGAACCAATCCCCAAATGGCCCCCTCAAGGATTGAACTCACAACTCTGGGTTTAGCAGGCCAATGCTCAAACCACTGAGCTATCCCTCCCCCAGTAAGGCTGGTTTTTCTGGGTTGTCATCATAACACAGTGATGTGATGTAATTATCCCTTTAACGAACATGCTGTGGTCTGTTTGTGTTCAGACTGGCTCATGGCCTATTTCAGGAAGGTTTAGAATTCCATCATTACCATTTAGCTCTTCTAGCCCCACAGATGGAAATTTAAGGGGGAAAATATTGAATTAGCGCCTCATGAAAAATTCAACTCCTACATAAATAGCTATATTAGGAACACCACAATTACACTTAAAATGTCAGTACTGAGATAGAGTCACATGTTCCATGACACCTGTAATACAACAGTATCTGTGCCATCCTCTACCCAGCTGCCACTCCACTGTATGTCCAACTTTTTTGATATTTTAAATAAAAGAAGAAAAACATGGTTTCTTAAAGTAAAAATTTATTTTTTCATTAAAACTGGATTAGCTGAAATAAAAAGTACCAGCCTGCTGCACTATAAATTTTCATATTACAATCTGTACAGTATGTTTATCATAAATGCCCAGTCAGTAACTCTAAATCAACCATTTCCATAATACATGGTAATTAATCTAGTTCTAGATTTACTTCTGGATTGCTCTAAGAACAGGAAGTAGCTTCCCCAACATTGCACCCCCAACACTTGGGAAACCTCTGGATCATTGCAATGATAATAAAAAAAATAGCCAGTTAACTCTACATTGAAAGAATTTGTGTGCACCTTACCTTAGCTATGATGCGGCACAATTGAGCACCCTCTTGGGTAAGGCTGAATAAACCAATGGTAGATGATTCTGTGATATATATATTATCTGATGAGTTTATTTGTCTCACAAGATTCTGTGCAACACAAAAAGATAATAAACACCAGTTACTTCCAATGAGAAGAATCAAGAGGGGATAACTGTGGTTTTTCTTTTAGGTTGGAGTAACTGAATCTAGTCAGTTTAACCAGTTTCAAAGTTACTAATCACATAGTGAAGGGACAGAGAGAGAGAAAGACATTGTATGGGCCAAATTCTGCCCTTATTAACATTGGGTTACCATATATATTTCAACTGCATAGATGGAACTGAGGGTAGAATTTGCCTCTACACCCTCTTTATATGGAGATCTCTATTAATGAAAATAATATATTTAACATACTGAGCAAAGACCATTGCAATTATTTGGGAGAACATTATTTGATTTAGCATGGAATTCTTCTATGATTTGCAAAGGGTGATTAATTTGCTTAGCTCATAACTAACATAATGCTATGAATCTCCTATTTTTACGCTAGAGTAATGCTGCAGACTACTGACCTAACAGGTCTTTTCCTCTTCTAGGCTCCACAGTTCTAAATAGGATCCTGTTAAGATCTATTAACTGTCCTCAAACTATAGAGGAAGTCTCATGGGTCAGTGCATGGCCTTGTGACAGAAAAACCACTGATTAAGTCTCCAGTAAAGGTAATTGATTAAATGCACATTTTCTTTTTAAATTGTTATCTTGGTTTTGCATGTGTACCACTGCATTTGCGCAGATTAAGAGGGTTGTTAAAAGAGTAGAGACTCCATAATGCTACATTTAATGTTGTTCTCTCCACCACTGCATGTTATCATTACAAAGAAGAAATACACACTGATAATAATCTTTAAGAAAGTAGCTATGTATTTTTATTTTTCTCATATCTTTGGAAGAAGTGCAGAGAAAAATCCCACATTTATAAGCTTATGAGCCAAAATTCAGTTCTCTTCTCTTCAACTGTCTGTATTTCTATCTTTAACTTTTAGTCCCACTGCCCAAAAAGTCATCTTAGAAAGCCACAGAACCTATTGTTTTACAATTTAACATTAACTGTGACGGATTGGACCCCCCTTCTGGGATGCTACCTGATGCACTGAGATTTCACGCAGCCCGCCTGCTCCACTAGCCTGGGCTCCCTCTCTCTGTTTTGCTGAATCAGGCTTTCTGGCATCTGGCAGCACACAGACACAGGTAGGGAGCACCAGCTGTAGAATCACACAGAGGCTGCAAACACCTCTCTGAGTACAGTCTAGTTATTTTATTTGCTAAATTGAAATAATGACTTAAATTATTTACACAGCTATTTATGCTTGGAATCATTTGTGGCATTACATATGGTTCCCATAAACCATAACTAAAGCTCAACAATAGGCAGCTTGTTACCTTGACTTAGCTCTGGGATGCTGAAAATCGCTTCTCTAGCTTCCCATTTCCTGGGCAACAATCTGTTTTAAAACTAAGGTATTTGAAAGAGAGGACTGTAACAAACAGGCCATAATGGGTTTGAATCTCTTAAGATAAGTTTAATTTTGCTCTAAATTAGAGCACAGAAGCAATTTAACTTTGGCAAAGTATTCAAAGTACTATAACTATTTCTTCCATTCTCAGCCTTCATGTTTCTTTTCTGCAGTGAAAACATAACAGTTCTGGGCTGTATTAGCATCAGCTTCTGAAGTATGCACAAATACTGCAATACATATTTATTTACCCTACATTTAAACTATGTAATCCCAGTCCAATGCCACAGTCCCAGTCCTTATTTCCAAAAGATGATTAAATGGGGAGGGGAAAAAAAAGAATGGGTTTGTTTAGCTCATACACAATTACATATTTCACTCACTAGAACCTAAAGTCTAGGACAGATGTGGCCTTGTGGGGAAAACCTGCAGAGAGGAGCCAGCCAGCAACTCCAGCCAGTAGGAGCCAAAAGCAGGGACTGTTCCCCTGGCAGAAGATTATAAAATGGGGCCCCACTGGAGCCACTCTTCCTCCCCAGCACCCCCCTTTGACCCAGAACTGTGCAGGAGAGACCATGGATGCTCTGGGGGCACTAGGACCCACATGGCACCTCCTCACCCTCCCATCACGTGGTCGTGAGGAAAAAATGGCAGAGAGGAGCTGAAGACTCCATCTGGTAGGGGCAGACACAGTCAATGCAGGGACATTCAAAGAACTTCCCATGGTTTTGACTGTCCTGTGCCAATTGGATGTTTTCACCAATCCCATCTTCCCCCCTCCCTCAGTGTCTCCTTACCTGTCTTTCATACCTGCCCCTCTTAACCCCTCCTCTATCCCTTTCATCTACCTTCTCTTTCTAGTTAGCTGATCCACTCCTAAGCCCACCCCTCATATTGTTCACTCTGCTTGTGTGTTCTACCCTTTTTACTACTCTGTACGGTGCCTCGCACAATGGGGCCCCATGCTTGGTAGGTCCTTAGGCACTATTGTAATAAGCATAACAACAAGAAGAGTGGAAGCAGATCCATTTCACGGAATCATTATTTGGACTCTGCCCAGAGGTCAGCTCCTTTAAACTGAAGAGAGCCTGACAGCAGATGTGATCAACTCAGGCAGCCACAAGATCATTTTGTTGGGGACATCTATCATAACCTTAGTCCCAGATTTGGACCTTAGCGTCCAAAATATGGGGGTTAGCATGAAAACCTCCAAGCTTAGTTACCAGCTTGGACCTGGTACCTGCTGCCACCACCCAAAAAATTAGAGTGTTTTGGGGCACTCTGGTCCCCCTGAAAAACCTTCCCTGGGACCCCAAGACCCAAATCCCTTGAGTCTCACAACAAAGGGAAATAATCCTTTTTCCCTTCCCCCCTCCAGGTGCTCCTGGAGAGATACACAGACACAAGCTCTGTGAAACTACACAGAGAGACTCCCCCTCTCTGTTCCCAATCCTGGAAACAAAAAGTACTTTCCTATTCCCCCAGAGGGAATGCAGAATCAGGCTAGCAATCCAACACACAGATCTCCCCGATTTCTTCCTCCCACCAATTCCCTGGTGAGTACAGACTCAATTTCCCTGAGTAAAGAAAAACTCCAACAGGTCTTAAAAGAAAGCTTTATATAAAAAGAAAGAAAAATACATACAAATGTTCTCTCTGTATTTAGATGATACAACACAGGGTCAATTGCTTAAAAGAATATTGAATAAACAGCCTTATTCAAAAAGAATACAAATCAAAGCACTCCAGCACTTATATTCATGCAAATACCAAAGAAAAGAAACCATAGAACTTACTATCTGATCTCTTTGTCCTTACACTTAGAAACAGAAGACTAGAAAGTAGAACTACTTCTCCAAAGCTCAGAGAAAGCAGGCAGGCAGACAAAAGACAAAAGACTCAGACACTCAATTCCCTCCACCCAAAGTTGAAAAAATCCGGTTTCCTGATTGGTCCTCTGGTCAGGTGCTTCAGGTGAAAGAGACATTAACCCTTAGCTATCTGTTTATGACAACATCAGAACCAGATCAATGAACAGAGAAAGCGAAGGATACTGGTGCTCTGGAAAAACTAAGTGTGCATGAAATCAAAGAAGGGTCTGACCAGTGATGGGCTATGTGAAGACTTGAATTGGTTACGTTTAGGGCCTGTGGGATGTTCTGTCTCAAAACAAAATTGGAACTGTTTTCAGGATGCTTGAAGCACCAACGTCAGGTTTGTAGGGACTGAGGGCTGTAAATATTTTACTTCCACCATTCCAAAAAACACTCACCTTCAATACAATGTTTTTAAAAAAGCATTCAATTTTTACTGACCTGTATCTCATATGTTAAGGCCAATTCTATCAACTGGCCGAAATACTGTGCCACTGTGGTTAATGTTTCATTAATACAAGATTTCATGGACTGTAATGTCTGTTCATCTTCAGTTTGTATGCACCTGAAAAGAATGGAAAGGAAACTAATGAGAAAAATACACACATTAGGCACCACCTTTATCTAGCTGATTGAGCCAACCAAGCACTTTATGTTGCACAAATGTTAATAATGGAGATTCAACTGTTCAAATCAAGGTGCAGCCTTATTATGGTTAATGTCAGAAAAGGCTTTTAGCAAAGTCTTGTCTGTCCAAGGTAAGGAAGAAGGCAAAATGATAATATTATAAAATTAATATCTTACAGGTTCATAATGCGCTTCATAGACTGACAAATTCTGCTTTCAAGTACACTGGGATATATCCAGAGTAACTCCACCCACTGTCGACTAAAGCTTAGTATTGTTGTGCATCAAATGACTGCTGCGATCCACCCTGAGGTGTCTGCATTGCAGTTGTAGGTACGTACATTCTCTATTTGCAGAGCCACATTTTTTTCATAATAAGTTTAATTTCCCATATTTTAAATGGAAGCAGGATCTAGGCTCTAATAAGTATGAGTCAAATCGTCCATGTCCATGGAGTTAGTCCGAGTTTAAAATGGTGTACCTGAGAGCAGAAATTAGCCCTCTTACCCAGGAGCTGCGCCAGGGTTTCTGACACCCTAGGCGGACGGCCATTTCGCTGCCCCCCGCGGGTCCGGTGGACCTACCGCAGTAATGCTGGCAGACGGTCCGCTGGTGGAAAGGCTCAGGTGGAACTGCCGCAGTGATGCCGGCGGGCGGTCTGCTGGTCTAAAGGTTCCAGTGGACCTGCCGCAGGCATGATTGCAGTAGGTCCGCCGGAGCCTTTAGACCAGCACACTGTCCGCCGAAATGACTGCGGCAGCTCCACCGGAGCCTTTCCACCAGTGGACCGTCCGCCAGCATGACTGCGGTAGGTCCACCGGACCCGTGTGCCACCCCCACGGAAAAATAGCGCCCCCCAAAAATTCTGGCGCCTAGGCCATTGCTCTTACCAGTACGGAAATATAGCAACCTCAAAGATTGAATGCAACAGCCATTCTGTGTCCAACAACACTTGTCTACAGTTTTGACGAAGGAAGATGAAGAATAACTTTTACACATACAAGGAGAATTTAGGTAGACAAATTTTTAAACAATAACAATGTTCTTTATGCTAACAATTTGGGGCAGATTACCAGGGTTAACATCCTTACTCTTTTCTAATATGTCATTAGATATTCGAACAGCCACAAATAGTCAGGGTCTCAATTTTGTATCAAATCTAAAAGATTGCACCTCCATTTGTACAGTTCCTCCTAGCATTGTGGTGGGGCATTATTTTCAGACAAAGATTAGAGTGAGATCTACAGATCATGCGCACAACTTCTTAGAGCACTTTAGTTGTGTTTGGGTATCTTATCTGAGTATTATTGACAAGGCCCAACTCTGCTTATCTTATGAAAACTGATGGGATTAGGGATGACAACTTTCTAATCGCACAAAACCAAACACCGTCGCCCCACCCTTACCCGAGGCCCTGACCCCTGCTCACTTCATCTCCCCCCCCATCACTTACTTTCCCCACCCTCACTCACTTTCAATGGGAATGGGCAGGTGGTTGGGGTGCAGGAGCTGGTGAGGGCTCCGGCTGGGGGTGCGGGCTCTGAGGTGGGGCCAGAAATGGGGGGGTTGAAGTGTAAGAGGTGATTCAGGACTGGGGCAGGGGTGCAGAATGGGTTGTGGGCTCCAGTTGGGGGTGTGGGATCTGCAATGGGGCCAGATATGAGGGGTTTGAGATCCAGGAGGGGGCTCGGGGCTAGGGCAGGGCATTGGGGTGCAGGGTCTTGGAGGGAGTTAGGGTATGGGAGAGGGTTCTGACCTGGGGCAAGGAGCTGGGGTGCAGGAGGGGGTTCAGGGTTCAGGTCTGGAAGCAGCAGGCAGAGGGGCCAGGGGGGTTATATAATATTGTCCCACAAAAAACTCATTCACTTGAATTAAGATTGGTAGATCATATATGCAACCAACAAAACCCAGAAAAAGCAAAGCAATAAACAGTTCGGTCATTCAACATCCCCGTTTCCACTTCCTTCAGCGGTTCTTTTAACCTCACCACTTCCCATCCACCACCCATAGCCCATATAAATCGAAGCAGATGCACAAATGGCCTGATTTTTAGAAGTGCTCAACATTTACAGCTCTGACTGAAGTCAATGGGGCTGTAGAAGATGAACAACTGACAGTGTGGCCTAGTGGTCAGTTGATGGTTAACACTACATTTCCCCGTTGAAGCACAGTCCTGTCCTTCAGCACCCCCACCCCAATGGTTTCCAGTCCTTCCTTTTAGTACAGGAGCATTCGGGGCTGGGCCTTTGAACAGTCAGTGTCTTTTCCAGCTTCCCTCTCACTGGAGGTGAAGGCTCTTGTTGTATTGTTCTTTTGGAGAGAGCAGTGGAGCCCAGGGTCAGCTACACCCAACCCCTTGGGGAGCTAAGCTGCTGCCTCCTCTGTCTACTTCCTACTTTGGTCTCCTTCAGCTTCCCAGAATCAAGTCTCTGACCTGCACACTCTGTTCCCTGCTTCTCCTTTGTGCGTTTGCACAGATCTATATTGTCAGGTCCCATGCAGTGAGCTCCTGGGCAGTCCTTCCACTCAAATCAGACGTCTACTCCCTTCCACTGCCCGACTCCGAGCTGCTCTGCTCCCCTTTTTAAAGCCCTGCCTCCAGCTTGTGCTGGCCCTGCAGATATGTCTTGGCAGGACTGCCTGGGCCCCAAAGCTGTTCCTTAATCCCTTGCTCTGCAGTGTGGGATTTGTCTACCCCATCAGTGTGCGCTCTGGCAGGGTTTCTCAAACGGGGTCGCCGTTTGTGTAGGAAAAGCCCCTGGCGGGCTGGGCTGGTTTGTTTACCTGCCCCATCCGCAGATTCGACCAATCGCAGCTCCCACTGTCTACAGATCGCTGCTCCGGGCCAATGGGAGCTGCTGGAAGCAGAGGCGCCGCTTCCAGCAGCTCCCATTGGCCCAGGGCAGCGATCCGCAGATAGTGGCAGCTGCCATGGGCCAAACCTGTGAACCGGGCAGGTAAACACACAGGCCCGGCCAGCCAGGGTCTTGCCCTACACAAGCAGCGACCCCTATTTGAGAAACTCTGCTCTAGGACACACATGAAGAACAACAGTGTTCAAGAAACACATTTTCCATTTTCTGGTAATTATACATTATGTTTTTTCCCTAAAGATGCCCCAAGTTGAGTGACAGGCTCATTGTTTAAAGTAAATCAAATGAGACTATTGATTGGCACGACTGTGCAAACAAGGAAAGTTCTGTTAGAATCAGGGCATCAGCATGAGAAGAATTCTTTCACAACTCTCACTTTAACAATGATGTATGGTGCTTATATCAGTGACTCTAATCTAACGCAAGTGAATGCATATCTGTGCTTAGGGAACAGACTAAAAAAAGCTTGCAGCAGTACATGAACATGTGGTATTGTTGTTTTCAAACATAAACCAGGACTGCAGATTTCAAACTTAGCTTGAAATCCTGGTTCAGCTGAAGTCAATGGTAGTTTTGTTATTGATTTCAATAGAGCAAGTTTTTCACCCTCAGTGCCTAAAGCCCTGAAGGTGTAAAGCATCACAATACACTGCATTGATCCTTGCGCCATGCCAAGTTTCCCATTCAACAACAGATCCTAATGAAAGATCAGGGTCTAAATACGGATATAGCTAAGTACCTAAGTTAAGTATCAGAGGGGTAGCCATATTAGCCTGTATCTGTAAAAAGCTTTTTACCTAATTTAAGGAACTGATGGCCCAATAGTCCAAGGGCTTTTTAATGAAAGCTGCACAGGCTCAATTAAACGTTCAATGAGTGTTAGTTGGATTTGCCTCCTTCATTAAAATTGCCACAGCTTGTAACCAATAATTAGGAAGCAAAACTGACTATCCAGTTCAGGAAATTTAAGTTACCTTTCTGTGACTGCTGTAAATTCCGAACATTTTTCAATTAAAAGTTTTTCAAACTGCAGGGGGGAAAAAAAGGCAAAAATGTGTTTGAAATAATGTATCCAGGATATATCCTCTTTCAATAAGAGAAAAACACTTGATTACAATAAATTAGAAACAGTCAAGAAGATATTATGTGAACACCAATTTGTTTAATTTCCCTTCTTATTGGCATCTGTGGTTAATTGTAACAGAGATAAATACTGAAGCTAAGCCAGTCCCAGTTCCATAAGAACATTTTCTACATCTTAACTGAAAATAAGACTCAATTTCAGTAGTCCACATGGAGTGAACTACTCAACATAAGTAAAGGTGACAGAATCAGGCCCACAAAAACACTGATCCTAACATAAGACATGTTTGTTTACACACTCACAGGGGGATTGGATGGTTGAGATATGGAGTCTCTCTCACTCATTGTTCAGATGATTTGCCATTATTGCAATAAAAAAATACAAAGGTTATCCTCACCAGATCTATCCACTCCCAAATTCTAAATATAGTTTATAAAGTCAAATTGAGAAACAAATTAATATTGAAGAAATAATCCTACCTGGTGCATTTCTTCTGAGGAATTTCTAGTGAAGCTATTGTATTCATTTATCATTGAACGTACGTGACAATTGACTCTTACTGTCATGCTGTGAACTCTCTGCCATCTGTTCTTCTCTAGTTTTTGAGCAATCCTGGTCAATTCCGTGCTTATGATCCAAGCTCTTTTTAACAGTAATTGTAAGCTATCATATGGACTATGTTGTGATGAAAGGATAAGTTCACTCTGTGCATCCTCCTCTGTGCTGATTGGTTTGGACTGAAGAATACACATACATTCACAATCCGTCATCAACTTCAAGTCCTCCATCCAACGCTGCACGGAATCCACCTGAATTAAGTGCATGCTAAAGTGTAGTGAAAAAGAAAACAAACAATCAGATGAAAGATCTGAATCAATTTAGACATAGCCTTCATGAATAGAATATGGGGATAAAACTTCTCATAAGGATGGATCTCAAAAAAAAATCAACTAAAAGAAGAATGAATTTGGCTGCATTATGAAAGTGACATGTTTCATATTCCAAATAGAGATTTTGACCACCTATAAACCACTTCCACTTTAGAGACATACAGATCTTCAAAAGGGAGTATGATTTGCCTATAGCTGGGCATTAGCTGAAATCACTACTGTATATTATTCTATTCTATTGGCTGAAATTAAGATTAGAGTCAAAAAGTTATTTTATTAATGAAATAACTGACAAGCAATGGCCTTCTCAGAAGTGAAACCACTAGGCTGATACAGACCAATACAAGTCCATACTTGACTTATAGCAAGTAAGAGCTTGTTAGACTCTCAATCTTCATGAGACCTACATACACACAAAACAAAGTTTGGGGAATGGGGGGGTGAGAAATACATTACTTAAAACACTAAGATTAAAAGTAAATTTGTGGAGAAGCCAGATTCAGATGATGTATAAAAATAGAGTCCAGTCCTATGAGATGCTTAGCTCTTCCTAAGAAGGGGTAAACACTCTCAATTCTGATTGGTGGTGCTCTG
The DNA here is from genome assembly GCF_025201925.1 of Gopherus flavomarginatus. Classification (NCBI taxonomy): domain Eukaryota; kingdom Metazoa; phylum Chordata; order Testudines; family Testudinidae; genus Gopherus; species Gopherus flavomarginatus. The sequence continues at coordinate 56,952,755 of NC_066621.1, forward strand.
CACCTCTCTGATTCAAGGGTACAATTAGGAGCAACAAAAATCAAATATTGGAGACATCTGTGAAAAGATATTGAAATACAAATATAAGAAGAATTTAAATGGATTAGCTGTGCTGAAGAGTATCATTGAAGAGATGTAACATGCCAACTAAACTTTTGTATCTTACTTTTGTTTTCGCATTTTTACCTACTTTTTACTATAATAAAACACTTGTCAGTCATTCACTCTGAAGTGTTTTGTCAGACATGTATTTTTCAGCTAACAAAAGCCTTGCAACTAATACTAGTTTATGTAAAATATAACGCAGCAACAGAGTACTCCAGTGTTCCATGTGAATGGAAGAAAGCTGTTTAGAACTAACACTAAGGGTTGCTTTGGAAGACCACTTCAAGTTAGATAACTAAATAAATGTATAGAATTACCAAATTTCACCTCAGATACTGGAAAACATATGTTGCACATGCACACACAGTGCCCATGAAGAAAATTAAGGAAAATGTGACCATGTAAGTGTTCCTCAGAACTATAATCTTTGTGCCTCATGGGTTGCATCTGCAGACTTCCCCACTAGAGAAAAGGGCATTTTCACATAAGTTTAGATAAAGGATGCTTAGTCAGGGCATTCAGTACAAGATTTAGGTCTCAGGAGGGATTTCTCCCCATTGCTGTAGAGTTGAGAAGCAAGGCAGCCACCACAGTATCAGAAGAGGGCTTCCAACAATCTTTTTGTAGAGCCTCTGAGGTTAAATAACAGCCTCATACCACCAATAAACTCAACATTGAGAATGAAAGATACTTCTTTTCAGTGGTTTTGTTTTCTCGTTGCTCCAGGCAGAAGGTTTGCTAAAGCCTTCTTGCAGGTTGAAGACGCAAATTAATCTGGCTGGGTCTTCAAAGGTGTGGACACTACCAACCTGCCTTAATTGACAGGTTTGATTCTGCCTCCAGTAAGCTGTAAGCAGGTGTAAGACCCATTGTAATGAAGATGTGGACTTTCCTACTAGTAAATAAAAAACCTTGATCTAAAAAACCAAACAGTTCAAGGTGAGAGGTGTTAAGTCTAAAGGAAACATCGTAGATAAAGTACAAATAAATATGGATCATATGTGGAATGTATGCTCCTTAAAAATTGAAACAATCTGTCCTCCCTTCTCTCACAAAATTGTATACATTTTGCATAAAAATAGACAATTCTGGGCAGCTGAATCCTATTTTATTAGTATTTGGCTAGATACACCCATCTAAAATTAGATCCTTTCAAAAGGGCTCACAGTGGAAACTTATAAAGTAAAACAATTACTATAGTGACTCTTGTGCATTTCAGAACTATGTTTTCTTAAGAGCACTGATGGACTCTCAGTAGAGGCAGAAATCTCCTGATAACGGGAATAGCATGGAGGCCACAGGATGTAATAGTTACAGAACAAAATAATGGAAGCAAGCCATAGCATCTTGTAAAACTATCTGAACCCAGGACCGGCACTAGTGTTTTTAGCGCCCTAGGTGCATGGCAATTTCGCCACCCCGCGCGCTGGTCCCGTGGCTCCAATGGACCTGCCACAGGCATTCCTGCGGAGGGTCCGCTGGTCCATGGCTCCGGTGGAGCTGCCACAGGCGTGCCTGCGGGAGGTCCACTGGAGCCGCGGGAGCAGCGGACCCTCCGCAGGAATACCTGCAGCAGGTCCACTGGAGCCGCGGGACCAGGGGACTCTCCGCAGGCACGCCTGCGGCAGGTCCACCGGAGCCACCTGCTGCCCCCCCCAGCAAAATGCAGCCCCCCCTGGCAAAATGCCACCCCCCAATAATCCTGGCGCCCTAGGCGATTGCCTAGGCCGCCTAAATGGAAGCACTGGCCCTGTCTGAACCACAGTCAATTCACTGTGTGAGTCCTTGGTGAAGCTACTTCACTTTGTGCATCAGTGAACTCAGTAGTATGATAGAGGCAGATAAATGGCTTACACTTAAAACAAGTCATTTTTCACCCTGGCCAAGCTTTCCTGGGCAAATAAATTACTGATCCAAAAATATTGGCCTGTTAAATAATAAATTTACAGTTTTGAATGTCACCAGTGTTTTAACTTCATTTGTTATTATATTGAGCATGCTATTGTACAAAGTAGAGACTTGGCCACTGACAGTAACTAACAAAAAGAGACTGGAGGCTGCTCATCACAGATGGATGAGGAAGATACTACACAGTTCGTGGAAAGTCAAAATAATAAATGTGAGAGTAAGAGCTGGCAGAGCAGGACGTATTAGAAAATATCAAAGAAAAAATGCTCAGGTGGCTGGGACATGTACACTGTATGGAAGATGAGAGAGATACTAAACAAGCATTGCATTGGGATACCAGGGATGAAAGAGAAAGCAAAGAAGGCCAAAAAGAATTGGTAGAAGACAGTGGCAGAGGATAGTGTATATAGTGGCATCACCTGGGGAAAAGTACCACTGCTATCGAGGGACTGATCAATGGAGGACCTAGACTGCCCAATGTGTAAGTGGCATAGGAGGAACGAATGTTTAAGGATTGTTTTAAAAGAGATTGCCTTCCTCAAATCTCCTGTCTGGAGTTGTTTCCGAAAGGTTCCCACTATGAAGTTGATCCTGGTGCCATTGTACTCTATCTATGGTAATACATTGCCTGGCTTCAATGGAAACAGGATCAGGCCCTACATTTAATGGATATGACTGATGTACCACAAGTGCTGTACCATTATACATTAGTATAACTAAGTTGTGTACACATCAAAATACCTGATGAATTATGAACAAAATATTTTACAATGCAAATTAAAAACAACTGCTTCTTTCACTAATGACCAAGTCAGCAGTTTAATGCTTCTGTATGCGTCATGAAATAAACCTGAAAGGTTTCTATGTGATCTGGAAAAATGGTTGAGAGAGTTTATATGGAGGCTTAGGAAACTGAAATAAAAGATACCTACACAGTTTTGTGGTAGAAATGTGTGTGGATTGAGCACAAATGTGGGGGTCCCTTGATTTTACATGTAGACTGGAAGCACGGCGTGTTAAGAGGCTTTCCATCTACTTCACTATATACAGCCTGGACTAATGCACATGCAAGAACAGAAAACATAAATCGATAAGGGCCAGAGTCTATTCCTCATATCAAACTGCATCCTACTCTGATCTCACTGATGTACAATGGGGCTGCTATTGCTCAGAGGTCTGTACTGTAAGATGACCAAGGCAACAAGAGTCCACTTCAGCCTGCTACATAAAATTGTTTATGAAATTCAGTAAAAATTGCAGATAAATCTGGTACAAACAGAATTGTTTAGGCTAAAAGCAGTGGGATAGAGGGTCCTCGAGGCTACTGATAAAGTCCAGGATTGTTACAACAGTGAGATAAAAGATTCTAGAAATGGAATGAAATGTTTTCATTTGAAATTACCAAAATGTGTTTAGGACTGGTGAATGTAGATGGCTTGAGACTGCCACACCTTTCTTGGACATTGTTTGTCCATGGGAGCAAGTGGACTGAAAACTGTGAGCTTCACCTTTATGGCTACCTGAGGAAAGGTTTCCTAGTGTGTGGTTTCCATTGGCAGCCCCACTGTCTCCTGGAACCCCAGGATCCACCATTACCATTGGGTCTTCACTGTCCTGATCAATATAAATGACTCTAGCCGTAGCTCAATGTAAGAGGCTCACTGATATTGGTGAGTAAGTTTCAGCTGGCCTGACCAGTTCAGTATACCTCAACTTACTAATGACACCTTCTAGATACAGTTAACAACGTACTGATCATTAATATTATTGGGTTGTGTACGTATGAAGCTTAAATTCAAGATTACAGCTATATGGAAATTATGTTATCAAAGTGTATCTGCCAGGCAGCACTGAAGGTACCCCACCCTAAACAAAGGAATGTGGTTCTGTCGCCTGAAAAAGGTATTTCTAGTGTACAATGAGACAATGGGAGAGCAATTTTAATAGAAGGTAAACAGGACCATCAAGTCAACATGGGGAAGAGACAACCACTCGGCATCACCACAGGGGAAGGAGATTGCAGAAACAAATAATTCGCATTTTAGCAAAAACCAGCAGGGAAGAAACCTGCATGGAACTCCCTGCACCACTAAAGCAAGTTTAAAAAGTAAGAACAGAGATACAGAGCTCAAAAACAAGTCAATTTCAAAACATTTAAATATACAAGGGCAGTAAAAAGCTATTTTATGGAATATAATAACCTGAATGAAAGATATTCTGGGAAAAGACAAGGAGAAGAAATGTATATTTTTGAAAATGTGCACAGATCCACATTCTAATATTAAAAAAGGATACAACATCATTTGTGCCCTGTTCATAACTATTATGGTTGGACAATGCACTGCAGATTTTATTTTTGTAACTATAAAAGCAACGCAGGAACCTATAACTGGCATAGCTAACTGAACCTAAAATTTCACCCACATAACACTTTCAAAATATGCACTTTTTTACACAGTATAAAGGTCAGATCCTCAGCTGAGGCAAATTAGTGTAGCTACACTGGAGTCAATTAGACCTATGTTGTTTCACACCAGCTAAAGATTTGTCCCTAAATATTTCAGTGATTTGTCTCAAGAGAACTGCTTTTCCCTCAATTCTATTTCTAGTGCTGTCCAGGTTGGAATTGATGAGGCACAGAGACTTTAATTCCATCAGAAACATATACAGGAACTCCTCACTTAATGTTATAGTTATGTTCCTGAAAAATGCAACTTTCAGCAAAACGATGGTAAGTGAATCCAATTTCCCCATAAGAATTAATGTAAATGAAGGGGTTAAGTTCCAGGGAAATTTTTTTCTACCAGACAAGAGACACACACACACAGTACAAGTTTTAAACAGTTTAATAGTTGTACACAGTGATGATGATTGTGAAGCTTGGTTGAGGTAGACTCAGAGGATGGGATATTTCCCAGGGAATGCCTTACTGCTAAATGAACTAGAAATGGACTAAGCCTTCAAGGGTTAACTCTCACAACACTCTACAAGGCATCAGGAAAGGAAGGAGGGCAGAGATACATACCCAGCACCTGAGAGAAAAAAATGTGCATTTCCCCTTTAAGTAGCTGACCCCAGACTTAAGTACATTGCTTTGTTAATTAAATCAGCTTGCTGAGACCTGAGAAGGCAGCTACTGCCTAGAAGCTCCTTCCCTCCCTTGTGTGTTCTCCCTGCTCTATGGAAGATTGGGTAAGCAGGGTGCAGGAGCAGGGGGTGGGACACCCTGACATTAGCCCCCTTCTTCCACTCTTCACCTCCGTACAGCAAGCAGAAGTATCTGGGCACAGCTCCAAGGCAGGGGACAGGAGCAGAACATGGCAGTGGGGGGAGACACAGTTGCTGCACAGGGCATTTAGGGGAGTGGGGAGCTGATGGGGGGCTGCTGATCCACCCTGGTTCCAACTACCCACCAGTTAGCTGCAACTGGCTGCTCTTCCTGCAAGCAGTAGACAAAACAGGTCGCTGCCAAACGATGTTACAAGGGAGCAGTTCACAACTTTAAACAAGCGTGTTCCCTAACTGATCAGCAACGTAACATCAAAACAACATTAACCAGGACAACTTTTAGTGAGGAGTTCCTGTACCTATTCTTGGGGTTTGGTGGAGACTTCAAGAGGGCCCCACCATTCTTCTTTCCTTGCTAGTCTGACCACTGGTTACATTTTGCAGCTGACTGTGTTCAGAAGTTGCTACCCTAGAAATAATTATGGAAAGTTTGAATTAACTCTTGTAGTTTTTTCTACCTATATACCTATCTAAGCATTTATACTACACTCATCACCAAAGTATGAATGCCCCGCACTGTCATTACATAAAGTCTTGCTGTAAGAATAGAATCTGCAATTACATTAGCTAAGATAAAAATGACATGACCATCATCAATTCTCATGCTTCAGGGTACACGCTGATCAGCAGCTGGACTCAGGAAAAAAAAAGTGTCCTCCACTGTGGTATAACAGTGCTGCATAAGCAACCTGGTACATTAGGTATGTATATATTGGAAGTAGAGTCACCCCTGGAATTATTCAATATAGGCCAGTATTGGAAACAAGATACCAGAAGAGAGAAATTATTGATCTGTTCTATCACAATTCCCACATTGCCATGTTTAATATCACTGCTTTTTAAATTTGAGACTTTACAGTCTGCTGCTGTTTAAGGTCTTCATTTTATTCAGCTTTGAATTGAATATTGTGTAATTGCATCACATGGTTGATTGTGGCTTTCTTATTCTTATTACTATGTATAGTTTCTCTTTCCTTTATTAGATGTGAATAACGACGTCCTAATTGTCAAAAATAATGATTTTTTAAATGTTTGATTTATAACCACATAAGCAATTTGCATGACACGCAGTACAGGTTCATTTGACCTGCAAAATGCATTTTTCATTTTTTGGACTATAGAATGTACTGATTAAATTTCTCTTTACTGAGTACAAATGACTGTTACTACATTTTGCACTCACGGGACGAAACCTGAATGACAAATAGTCAGCAAAAACAGGAAATCATCTGTATTCTCTAACAGAAAATAAATCACCCATTTGGAAGAGAGGAAAATTATGTAAAGTGGTGGGAATTTCAAAAGCACTCACCATCAGCCTAACTTTGTTCTTATTAAAGTACATGTTAAAATTCTGATTGACTTCAGTGAGGGCAAAGATGGCCAACACTTAGGCTTTTGAAAAAGCACACTGTAAATATGTAAATTGGTTGGATTTTACATCAGGAAAGATCTTCAGCTTGCATTACTGCTAGTTCTTAAATTTATATACACGGAAATTAAAATAATGTCAAAATAAATTTTAAAAATAGGATTTGTAAAAAAAAAAAAAACCTAGTAGCTGCTTGGAGATATAGAACAGCAAACTTTTCACTTATTACTTTCAGGGAAACATATCCTTAAGAACACACGGGGGGGCAAAATCTTGCTCATTTTCTTGACACAAGTAACAACACCGATTTCAGTGGGACTGTTCCTATGAAGAACATTCTTTAGCCCTAATACTGGAAACCTTTATAAGGCAAAAGCCATTGTACCCCAACTGTATTTGATGTCACTCTAACCAAAAGTTGCTGCGAGATATAGTTTGGTTATGTTTAGTACAGGTTGTTTGTATTATGGACCCTCAGGTAGAATATGTAATCATGCCTATTGGAATGATTGATGTGTACAGTTATGACTTAGATTTTACAATGTTTAGACTACTCTTGTTTGTATGGTGGTTTTTGTACCTGTCCACCTTCCATCTTAAAGCATTGTCTATAACATACTTCACTGCAGTATGTAAGCACTTGCCAGGCAAATTGATCCACATAGCAGATCTCTCTAGTAGACTTCATGGAGTTTTCTGGTCCCCTCTCTTCTCTGGTTACCGCAAGCTCTGTTAGGTTTTAGATCTATTATAGTTTTTAACACCATTCTGGTTGTGATAGGAAAGCTTTAATGGAGAGGAGGCTTCTTAGAACATTCCCTAAAATGCCCAGACTCTACTTAGTCTAATCTCCTCTGGAAGTTTATTCAATGGCCAAACACCCTTGTAGCATTCTCCAACATCTTAGGCTCTCATCTGCTTCTTCTAGGCTTCATTAGCGACGTTTCTCTGAGAAAGTGTAGCCATCTCGGGGAGTCATGGCTGGAGATGCAGTCATCAATGGATAGAACTAGATTCTGACCTGCTGATGCCCTGAAAATTAAGGCCTTAGTACCAGTCAACAGAAGCAGACTGGGATCCAGTGGAGGGATTTGTCCACACAAGAGCTCTGGGTAAGCTTGAAAGCTAGTCTCTCTCACCAACAGAAATTGTTCCAATAGCAATTATTACTTCACCCATTTTCTCTCTCCTAGTCTTTAACTCAACCTGGGAGCTCATGTGAAAACTATAAACTTTGTCAGCTTCACTAGGATTTTACCTCATATTGGTTAACTCAAGTTAGCTAACCTTGGAGTTCAGAATATACCTTTTTCCTAGCAAAGACAAAGCTGAAATGGCCATTGAAATTTTCATTATGAAAATTTGTGCAAATGCATCCGTACTACTATTTCTGACACCTCTTTTGGGGATTATCCTTGCTAACAAAAATTCCCCTTGTTTGAATGTTCATGAAAAGCAGAGAGAAGGGCTTGAAATACCACCAAATATCACAGGGATGGGGTTTTTGTTGTTGTTTTTTTTTTAATCAAACGAGTTTGTTAAAAAAAACATTTTGATATCCACCCAGCTGTAACTTCAACATGCTTGTCAACTCACCATATAGCATTATGTAACTCTAAATGAGTCTGAGAAGTTTCTGTAGAAAAAAAGGTAAATTGAGATACTTTCTGGTCTTGAAGGTTGATTATATTATTAGCATCTATTAATTATTTTTTATTTTAAATGAGACACTGCTGTCCATCCTTTACATACCTATGTATGAATATATTTTTATTTGATGCAGTGGCTGCTTGCTCCTTATATCTGTTAAGTCTGCTGGCCTCTATTCAGAGAGATGATTAAAAGGCAATAAAGATAAGAACCAGCTAACCTTTTCCCAAAACAACAGTACTTACTGAAAGGTTAAGATGCTTTGAAATCAGAGGAGTCCCTTGTGGTAGATGGTAAATACAACATTATTTAAGTTAGTCAATGACAATGCCATTTACCCTTTAACACCATTGTTTAATGTGGCAGTAGGCTTAAATCACTATTAAGAGTGTGGGAAATAGCAAAGACAAACCAATTTTGTTTTGTTATCAAGGTTTTCTTAAAGATTACAGAAAAAAATATAATAAAAGCTGTAGCTGTATAACAGCTATTATAAAAGCTTCCTAATAGATTGGGTCTGAGATGTGTGGGGATTGATGTATGCAGTATTTATAGTGTTATTAATCAAACTTAAAGAGACCAAATTAAGAAGCTGATTGTGAAATCTAGACCTATGCAGTGAGACATTTTCTATTACTCTTTTGCTTATAAGGAAAATAAAACTATTTAACCATTAAACCCCATTCATATACATGTCAGTGTCAAATTAAATATAGCATTATTACATATAGCCAAAAGGCAATAGGTAAGTTATCATTTTGGTTATGTTATTTCAATACTAATTGCTGCAAAATATGTGAGTTTCAGGATAATTCTTCCAATTATTACAACTTATAAACTTTCTCCTTAAAGCACGTATATTTTTATATTTTCCGTGACTTCTTCATTGTAAATTATTCCCCCCAGAAAAGTTTACATTAGAGGATCACTGGCTCACTGGAGAACATAAGGAAGAGACACTGTAAGAATGAATTTTCAATTCATTCACTTTATGATGGCTAGACCACAACAGAGCCAAGTTTAGGTTCTAATCTTGAAAAGACTTATGCATATGATTAACTTTACTCAGAACACAGACTTTGTTTTTTTATATCTTTGCCATATTGAGACCAGATTATTACAATGGGTTCTACATAGGGCTACTCATGTAAATGGAAGATGTCTCCTCTGTTCATCCTCCAGTCATCAATTGATATCAGTTGAGATCCTGGAGCTGCCCAGTCCTAGATTTGTTTTTGGCTGCTAGGGCCAGGGCAGGCAAAGTGGAAGGCTGTTGACCCCAGAATCTGTTCCCCACTAGGTCCATCATCGTCAGAGTTTGATGATATTCAAGGCACATTGCAAGGCAGGTCTTGTGGTTGAAAATCTTTGAGTATCATTACCAGATGTGGTCACAGATAGAGATTTATTACACATAGTGGGACAGGCAAAAAAAATCAGAGCTCAGCATAGGCTACTAAGACCTACCAGCCAGCGGCTGCTCCTACCCCAAACATTATACAGGAAAGATTTGCAAGACCAGCAACAGGAAGAGAAGAACATCCAGTTGCTCTCCTCACAGAGCAGCTAGCAACAGTGCAGAGGACCACATCTCCTGACCACCCCTATTGGTGATCAGCCAATAACAACAGTTGGAGCCAAGTCACTTGACAACTCCACAAAGACAACATGCCTTAAGGTACAGAGAAAACTCCTTTGTGTGCAGGAGGCGGAGAGGAATTGTGTGGGGAGAGAAAGAGGGACAATGTTGTACAACATTTGGAGGTTCAGACTGTGGGGCTGCCCATCAGTCATATCTCCAACAAGAACCCACTTAGAAACTTACAAAAGCTCTTAGGAGCCTGTGCCTAGTTGAAAACAAAATCTTGCTGCAAATGCCCCCCTCTCCTGACTTTTCTTTTTATCCACCTTAATTTGTAGCATTTACAGCAATAATGTAATTCCTGCCTTCTTTTAAAAGCATAATGACATGAGTTATGAGTGTCAGCATTAGCTCACTTCTGGTTTTTACTCATTTTGTGTCCTCAACCTTATGTTACTTAAGTAAAGACTGAATTACCTTAAGGAATGAAGGACTGGCCCTGTTTACAGAAAGTAAGAAAGTCTGTAGAGTTTACAGATGAGACCAGAATGGGTTTGGAGCTTCATCTCCATCTGCTGGTCAACATCCCTGACCAAATGTATCCAATAAATAATTGAAGGAAAGCAAAGAGGGTAGCTATATAAAGATATTCTCTGTATTTTTAAAAACTGTTAGAAGAGTGTTAGCATTTAAATGGACAAGATAAACTAGAGACAACTAGCACCCCACAAGTCCCCAAGTGTTGGTGTAGTAAGCCTTGGTGAACTAAGAACTTAACTTTAGCTGAGCAGCAGCACCACTAGAATACGCATATAAGTGCTAACTCAGCAAAGCACATGGCTAAGTTCTTTGCTGAATCAAGGCCTTATTGAAGTACAGTGGGACAATTACCATCTGTGTCTTACATACAACACTCCTGTTAATGCACCTCAGACTGATGTTTGCTTTTTTCACAACTGCACCACACTGTTGACTCACATTCAATTTGTGATCCGCTATAATACCCAGATATTTTTCAGCACTACCACCACCTAAGCCATTTATTCCACATTTGGTAGTTGTGCATTTGATTTTTCCTCCATAACTGAAGTACTTTGCCCCTTTCTTTACTGAATTTCATCTTGTTAAATTCAGACCAATTCTCCAGGTCCTTTAGAATTCTAATCCTGTCCTCCTAATTGCTTGCAACCCCTCTCAGCTTGCTGTTGCCCACACATTTTAAAAGCATATTCTCCATTTCATATCCAAGTTATTAATGAAAATATTGACTAGTCACTGACCCAGACTGACCCCGGTGGGTCCTCATTAGGTATACTCTCCCAGTCTGGCAGCAAACCAATGACAACTACTCTTGGAGAATATTCTTTCAAGCAGTTGTGCACTCACCTTATAACAATCTAGACCACATTTCCCTAGTTTGTCATATGGCAATGTGGCAAAGGCCTTATTAAAAATCAGGATACCATGTCTATTGCTTTCCCCCTATCCATTAGGCCAGTAACCCTGTCAAAGACAAAAAATAGATTGGTTTGGCATAATTTGTTCTTCAACAGGGTTCAGAATTTGAATCCACTGAGATCAGGAAAGCAACTCCCGGCTGGCATTTTCCTGGTAAAAGCAAAAGGTAAGTGGTAGAGGGGTCCCTCAAACTGCTCATTCCTCCGAAGCATTTCATTAGTGAAGACTTTTCACCTCTTTGCTATTCACAGCAGCACTGGAGTAGGGGAAAAGAACAAATCTTGATGACAAGAGCCCTGCAGTGTGGGTGCCAATCCCTATGTTCAGAAGGGAGTGGGTGTAGGGACTAATGTACTGATGTAATGAGGACAGAACCAATGTGGTTTTTATGGGGAGCCAGGGAAATGTTACAGGCGATAGCAAGAATGGAGGCAACAAAGATATTTTTTCCTCTTAGTGAGTAGAATGAAGCGACATATCTATTTATTCCTCTTCATTTAGCAAGGGCAGGGTTTGGGTCACTCTCAGTGAATCTCTGATACAAATGAGTTATCCATGATTCATAAGAGTATGCAGGCTCAACATTCTGTAGCACATTAAAAAGGGAACAATGATGTTTTTCAGAAGAAATATTCTGGAAGCAGTATATGAATTAAGACAATTATCCCTTGTTAATTATATATGCAGTTATAATAAATTCTGTATTACTGCCCATAAAAAGGACCTGGGAAGCAGCAAAGAGAAGTGAAGTTGTAGTGAACACCATTGTCTTGCAACAATGTATCATCAGGTTCAATGAATTAGCCTCTGACACCAAACAAACAGGTATTTTCTATGAGAACTGTATTTTGCATCAAAAACAATTATGGAATAAGTGGCTCTGGGATTTTGTGTTGCTACATGTGAAAATGAACAACAGCTGGAAGCAAGGGAATGTTTTATAACTTGAAATTTATTATATTGGCAGCTTTAGCTACTGGAATCTTTTTATTTAAAATTTTGTAAATAAAAGCAGCAGCTTCCTGAAATATATCTTAAGTAAATAAAATTGACAAGTGAAAGAAATGTAATGGTTTATTAAAATTGAGATAGTAATACTTCTTTCTCCCACCCTTTGCCTATCTTCTCTATTGGATATAAGCTCCAAGGCAGGAAATATCTTAGGCCTGGTCTACACTACACGTTTATATCAATTTTAGCAGCGTTAAACCGATTTAATGCCGCACCCCTCCACACAATGAGGTCCTTTATACCGATATAAAAGGCTCTTTAAACTGGTTTCTGTACTCCTCCCCGACAAGAGGAGTAGCGCTGAAATCGGTATTACCATATCGGATTAGGGTTACTGTGGCCGCAAATCAATGGTATTGGCCTCCGGGAGCTATCCCACAGTGCACCACTGTGACCGCTCTGGAAAGCAATCTGAACTCGGATGCACTGGCCAGGTAGACAGGAAAAGCCCCGCAAACTTTTGAATTTCATTTCCCATTTGCCCACCATGGAGTTCTGATCAGCACGGGTGGCGATGCAGTCCCAAATCCAAAAGGAGCTCCAGCATGGACCGTAAGGGAGATACTGGATCTGATCGCTGTATGGGGAGACAAATCTGTTCTATCAGAGCACCGTTACAGAAGACGAAATGCCAAAGCATTTGAAAAAAATCTCCAGGCTATGATACAAAGTCCACAGCACAGTGCTCTGTGACAAGCGTTAACGGAAAGCCAAAGAATCAAATGGACGCTCATGGAGGAAGGGAGGGAGGACTGAGGACTCCAGCTATCCCACAGTTCCCAAAAAGCATTTGCATTCTTGGCTGAGCTCCCAATGCCTATAGGGTCAAACACATTGTCCGGGGTGGTTCAGGGTATATCTCGTCAATTTACTCCCCCTCCCCTCCGTGAAAGAAAAGGGAAAAAAAATCGTTTCTTTTTTTTCAGTCTCACCCTATGTCTACTGCATGCTGCTGGGGCACTGAAGAGCAGCATCCTCTCCCCTCCCTTCCCCAGTGGCAGATGGTACAGTGCAGTAGGACTGGTAGCTGTCCTCGTCATCAGCCCGTGAGTGCTCCTGGATGGCCTCAGGTGAGGTCGCCCGGGGGCGCCTGGGTAAAAATAGGAATGACGCCCAGTTATTCCCGGCAGCTGGTACAGAACAGCTGGTAATCGTCCTCATCATAGCAACTGGGGGCTGAACTCCATCAGCCCCCCCCCCCCCCCTTCATGTGAAAGAAAAGATTCTGTACTGCCTGGACTATCATAGCGGCGGGATGCTGGGCTCCTCTCACCCCCACCGTTTAATGTCCTGCCTAGACTATCATAACAGCTGGAGGCTGCCTCCCCCTCATTTTATCTCACTAAAGAGTCAGTGTTTCTTATTCCTGCATTCTTTATTACTTCATCACACAAATGGGGGGACCCTGCAACGGTAGCCCAGAAGGGTTAGGGGAGGAGGGAAGCAAAGAGTGAGGTTGTTGCAGGGGCACACCCTAAAATGGCATGCAGCTCATCATTTCTGTGGGATCTGACACGGAGCGGCTGTGCTCTCTGGTTCTCTAGTACACTTGCCCCATATTCTAGGCAGGACTCACTCTATTTTTAGATACAACATGAAGGAAGGAATGACCCTCCGGGTCCATTTTTGTGTCTTTGCGCCCCTGGCCGACCTCAGCGAAGGTCAGCCAGCAGCACCCATGACAGCAGCAGATGGTACAGAACGACTGGTAACCATCTCTGCTACCTTGCAAAGGCAAATGAATGCTGCTGTGTAGCGCTGCAGTAGCACCTCCGTCTGCGGCATCCAGTACACATACAGGTGACAGTGATAAAAGGCAAAACAGGCTCCATGGTTGCCATGCTATGACATCTGCCAGGGCAATCCAGGGAAAAAGGGAGCGAAATGATTGTCTGCCGCTGCTTTCACAGAGGAAGGAATGAGTGACGACATTTACCCAGAATCACCCACGACACTGTTTTTGCACCATCATGCATTGAGATCTCTACCCAGAATTCCAATGGGCGGGGGAGACTGCGGGAACTATGGGATAGCTATTGGATAGCTACCCACAGTGCAATGCTCCGGCAATCGATGCTAGCCTCGGTACATGGACGCACACCACCGAATTACTGTGCTTTGTGTGACCATGTGCACTCGACTTTTTACAATCTGTTTTACAAAACCAGTTTATGTAAAATCAGAGTAATCCTGTAGCGTAGACGTACCCTTACTATATGTTTGCAGTGTGCCTAGCTTTCATCTTGGTTGGGAATTCTTGGATCTACCCTAATGCAAACAGTAAATAAAATAATATTTGGTTTGATTGTATGAAGACACCGAGTGGACCTCGTTTTCAAGTTTGTGTACCTCTGATTTAAAGTCCCCTTTCTGCATTTGAGTATGTGAATTGACAATTAAAGTGTGGTTGTACAGTACTAAGTGATTTCATACAAAGACAACTTCATAAAGTGCAAGCTTACAGTCTCTCAGTGACTCCAGATCAAAGTTTTTTTCAGTTCACAAGTAAAATGCTCTGTGTGTTTTTTCTTCAGCTGCCTATCCTGCAAAGTCAATCTGGGGTCTCAAAGCCAAGCTCACACATAACCAGATCCCACAAGCCAAGTTCTGCCCACTTGTGTAATCCAGAGCCAAAAGTTGTCTGCTGACCTATTTCTCTGTATGGAGCAAACAAAACCCTCCAGACTCCTAATCTTACTAAATTTGGGAACATTTGCAACTGGGAGCATTAGGCCCATCTAGCTTAGAACTGAGATGGCCTGGAACTTTCCAACCCGATCAAAAGAGAAATTACATTAAAAATAAACCCAACATATGGGTGACCCATTTGAAAGAACCACCATTCTAAAAAGAAACAAGATGATTGGACCTCCCTGCTTTAAAGTTAAGAGAAGAGAACTGGTTGCGTAAGTCATATTTTGATGAGGATATTCCAGTTCCTACAACAATATTCCAGAAGTGAATCATAATGATGGAAATAAAGTAATTTCTTCTTCTACTTATATGATAGCATTGATTTCACTAGCATTTTAGTATTGTTCTGTTGTCATCTGTAGGTTAATGCTTGTTTTGAAGGGGGGGGGTGGTTTTTTAAAGCAGTGTTTTTTCAGTCCTAATGCAATGAGATATTAATTCAGTCAATTTCCAATAGCCAACAGTGCAGAAACTTAAATGTCCATTTGTAAGGCAGAATACAGAGAGGCAATTACACAAATGTGGCAAAAGCAGCAGGTACAACAGTGAAAATCTCACAGGACTTTTACTGCTCTTTAAGTTTCACTTGCGACTTTGTATAGGAGTTGATCAATAAATTAGTGTGGTGTGCTGTGCTTTTATGAATCTGTAAAAGCCTCATTTTATGTCATCTACCTATACTTTGCCCGCTGTCTGACAAAGATACACAACATGGATTTTTAGTTTAGTTTTCCTTTCTCTCCCACCCCATCAAACCTTAGGCAAGTCTCATCTGAACACTAAAGGCCTTGGCTACACTTGTGAGTTACAGCACAATAAAGCAGCCCCGGGCCCCCTAGCTCACTCACTCCCTGTCCACACTGGCAAGGCATGTAGAGCACTCTGACTCCACCACTACAGCACTGCTGGTACTCCACCTTGGCAAGTGGAATAATGTTTGCTGCGCCCCAACTGGAGTGCCATGGCACCAGTGTGAACGAGGTGTTGCATTACTGCACTGTGATCAGCCTCCAGAAACATCCCATAATCTCCTTAAGTCAAGTGGCCATTCTTGTCACTGTTGTGAAATCAGCTGCAGGAATGCAGAAATGCCCTTTCAAAAGCTCCATTTTGGAGAAGATGGCTGCTTATCAGCCCGAGAAAAAGCAAACATTTACTGTTTGCTTCGAGTGAGAGAGGGGTCTGAACTTACAAGACAGCATGCTGACACTCCGCACCTCAAAAACCCAGTCCCCTGACATACACACAACACCCTCCCTGTCACACTCCATCCCACACACCCCCTATTTGAAAAAAACCATTTCAGTCACTGCAGCGGCATTGGGAGCGGTGCATTATGGGCAGCTATCCCAGCATGCAAGTGCTGCAAATGTAGTCATGCTAGTGCGCTTGAAGCTGTCAGTGTGGACAGACTGCAGCGCTTTCCCTACTGCGCTCTGTGAAGGTGGGTTTAACTCACAGCACTCTACATCTGCAAGTATAACCATGCCCAAAGATTTTAAAAAGGCTTGATATGCCTCAAATGGCATTATTCAGGTTATGCCCCAAAATAAGGTAAAGGTAGCATGCATCATTAAGCAGCAATGTTACCAGTGCTACTGCTGCTGAAGAGAGGGTTAGGGAGGTGCACTGTTCCTCTATTCAGAGGAAGCCAATTTTGTCCCCTCCTGTCCCAATACACTCATACACACACTCTCAGATCCTGCATCAAGCAAGAGCTGGTCCTACCTCTCGTCACATTATATGCATCCCATCATGGGTCATCTTTTCAGGCACTCTGTGTAACATATAGCATGCTGTATATAAATCCCTAGCAGCATGGCATAATCCAAGTGTTAGCTTTGTATTACGTTCTGGTGTTTTTAATTTTTTTTAAATGATTATAAATATCTTTTACACACACAGTATATATTGTATTAAATGAATACTAAAGCAGTGCTCCCAAAACAAGAAGACATGACTCTTATACCCTGGGCTTACAGATCTATTTCTAGATGCAAAAGAAGAATAAGACTTCATGCATCAAGTCACAGAAAGTAACTGAAGAGAACACTAGGCCAATGAGGTACCAAATAGTTCAGAACCCTTGCCCATAAGAGTATGAAGCACAGCTTTTGTGAAGGGGGGGCGCACTAAGGTTCCCATCATGTTTTTGAAATTTTTTTCCTGGAAATAATTCTCACATAACTATTTCTGTTCATTTTATTCACGCTTGTCCAAATAAGGAGCTAGTCTTAGTTGTACATTGTTCAGTTCTGGAAATATTGCCTTTCTGCATAGAAGCTATACTTGTCTGCCCTGTCTTCATACTTACAGAGAGTGGTGTAAAGAACAAGGAGCATTGCACATGTCAGTTTACATTGCTCATATTATTAGAAGGTACACCATCTTTGACATTCTGACAGAAAAGGCTGCACTTGATGTCCTAAACCTAACATTTCTTCTCTTGTGTAACCACAGTCAATTAGCTAAACCATGACATATTTATCTGCTTGAAGTCTGAAAGCTTGTCCTAATAAGCTCCCAGGAGATACAGAGACCTCTAATAATAATAAACTGATTTCATTGCTAAAGCTTTAGGAGATCTAAAACCTAACTGGCTTAGATTTCTCCTGCATGTAAACAAATTATAAAGACAATTCTGGGAGCACAATGCTGTTGCGCTCTAATCCAAGTGTGATTGGTAGCTGTGTATAGAAACAAATAAGTTAAACACTAGATATTATTCCCACAATGAATGGCAATAAGTCTCAAAGCTCTTTGTGGAACTGCCCCTTACACTCAGAACAAGAGGTTAAAAAAAAGAGGGGCAGGATGTGGCAGACACTGAGTGTGCCTGAGACACCATATGTTTGAGAGTGTCATGAGTAGAATTGGTCAAAAAATGCCAGTGCCACCACATCATATTCTAGGATTTACATGGATTGCTCAGGTCAGCCACAGAGAGACCAGATTGCATCATGGGAGATGTAGTCAAGCTGGGGAACAATGACCATAGTGGAGAATGGGGGCATGAGACCCAGAACTACAGCTCAGGTGGACACAGTTTAATGTTGACCCAAAGCAAAACAAAAAAAACCATTGTTTGTATTCCCCCCCCCAATAAAATTCTGCTATAAAACGATTTGAGTAGAAAAATCTCAATAAAACCCCTTTTTCAGGGGGAAAATATTTCATTTGAAGTTTTTTGCCAGTCTTACTAATTATAGAACACATTGCAAATGCTAAGATAACATTATCTAGTAATCTCAAGGAAAAATTAACTGTGTGTGTGTGTGAGTGTGAGTGTGAGAGAGAGAGAGAGAGAGATACACAACCCGTATCCATATATGATGTTTTTGTTACGCTGTTCAGCTTGTCCTTATAAACCATTTCTCAGCAATTGAAACCATCAGTCTAAGTCTGTAGCAAAACTATCATTTGTAAGAAGCTGCAAAAGGAGAGAGAGAAATTTTCCCTACCAGAGGGGTGGGATCAAAAACCCAAAAGAAAAGAAATTAGAATATGGAAAAGAATGAATCCCTCAAAGTAAGAATGAAAACACAAGAGATAAAGGTGGATAGTAGGGATGGAGGAAGAGTTTGGTAGAGGTTGTTGGAGGATATGGGAATCTTCTATTTTTTATATACTCATTTGTCAAAGCTCAGGGCAGCCATTCTGGAAACACATGATTTACATTTTTGTAAGTCCCCACACAGATTTTGCTGTTTGCACAGATTGCAATTAACCTGTGTTATTACAGTATGAATGAACCTATACAGAAGTATTGTACAATGTATGGGGGTCTTGTCTTTAAATACAACTGTGTTACATCAAAATAGAAGAGAAAAATATTGACGTGATATTTCTTACTTTTGTTAATTTAAAATAAATTGTCAAAACTACCACCTAAAGGCCTCGAATACTGTTCTGGGTCTGTACACAGAAATCAGTGGGCATTCACTTGTAGATTAAAAGCAATATCTTACACAGACTGCAGAAGCTCACAAAAATAATGAAGACTGTGAGACGGATGGTTATAATTATAAATCTTGTCTAGCATTACATGGGATAGTTTTATGACTCCAGCATATGACCCCATGAAGACATGGGGCCGGATTCATCCCTGCACTGTCACCAGCACAGGGACAGAGGGGAGGGAATTTGTGCCTTCTCTGCTGAGGAGCTGTTGGGGGCCAGCTCAGACCTCAAAATAAGCTGAAGTAGCCCGAACAGCTGCCTTAACATGCACCTCTATAGCTGCAGCCCCTATGGGACATTTCAGGGGCACCAAATCCCCAGATATGCTGCCTCCAGCCACGCCTACCTTGGAATGCCCACAGAGGTGGCACTCCACTGGCATAAAGGCACTGAGCAATGGCGATATTCTCCATATTCCTTACACGTGTGTTGCTTTTTAGTTAGTGTGATGGGGCAAAGTGCAGTGATGAATTAGGCCCATGAAGGCCCAGCTTTTCCAGCCTGGGCTTCCATTTTAAATGGAAGCCCAAAACACACTTATCCTAGAACTCCACAATCGGAAAAAGCCCATTTACATACCTAAATGTCTATTTAAATGCTCAAATGTCATAGCTGAAGATCCTGCTTAAGTGCTTGTGTTTGAAAATTGAGACCACAGCTTAAAATAAATGCTACTAACACAATTTTAAGATGAATATATGCTTTGACCAAAGCAATAACAAAAAAAAAAAGTGACTTTCACATTGCCACCGTAGGTCATAGTAGGGTCATGTCGCAGTCCACTTGAAAGACCTCAGGCAGCCTCTCTTTTCACATGTGACAAGATAAGCAACAAAATATATCTCATGAAAAATTAATGAGACCAGCCTCCTATCTAATAAACCCCAGAAGGCTGCACAGTCTGACTGACTCTCTCAACGGAGAGCGAACTGGTTGGGGACTGATTCATGCACTTATCTTGACAGTGACAGATTGTAAAGATTTGTTTCCAGTTCATTTCTAGCATCTTAGACTAGAGTGACATGATGTTAGACCCTTTCCCCTCCAAAGCCCTGAGTACATTCTGGTTTAATCACTGCCTGGTTAGCTGTCAGAGCGTAACACACACACACCCAGTGCTCAAGTTTTCAGTGTCACTGGCAGAGTTCTGATGAGGGGAGAAATTGGGACTTTTTAAAATGAGGATAGGAAATCACCTTTAGCATTTTTTTTAAATAAATCCCTAAAACTAAAAAAAAAACAATAAAAAAAAGTCTAAGGAAGCATTTTGATTCCCATTTCAGCATCCTTAGTTCAGAGTGAAATGCCCCATGCCCTGATCATAAAATTGTTGATCATGACCAGAGACTGGAAGTTGCATATTCTTTATAACTACAGATCTAAACACTTCAGCCAAAATTTTCAAAATTGGTGCCTAAGTTGGACACCTAAACAAAGGTGTTGAAATAACCACAACTTTTATGGACTATACTGGGAGCTATGAATGCTCAGCACCTCTCAATATCAGGTTACTTATTTAAATGCCTCAATAATAAAAAGATTGAGGCATCAGATTTTATGCACTCAAATTTGAAAAATGTTGGGTTTTGAGCTGAGCAAACAATGAAAATAAGTTTGTGAATATTTCAGTTTACAATAATAATCACAAAAAATTCACTGAAAAAAATTATTCATGTTTTATTTTCCATCATTTGTTCAACTCTAGGTATTAAAGGTCCACAAGTTCTCTGAAGCACCTCACTCAGGCAGCTGGACCAGAGGTCAGGCCCAGTGCTTCAGGAGATCCTCATAGCTGGAATCACTGAAATTAGGAAGCACTTGAGAACAAATTATTTATTTTTCTTCATGGGTTTTTTGGGTCAGACCTCCCCCCCACCCCATCAGAATTTGACCCAGGACACAATAAGCTAAAACACTATGCATCAGAATATATTATATCTCAAGATCAACCCAGGTCAAGATAAGTCTATAAATATTTGAAGAGCAGAGCCATTAAGGAGGGTGAAGATTTAATCAGAGACAGTTCAGAGTAGTGAAATGAAATGAAGGGAAAAGATAAGCTGAATATCAGGAAGAAGTTCCGGACAGTAAAATCAATTAACATGTGGAATAGTGTCCAAAAGGAAGTGATGGAAGCTCTGGTAGGATATTTAAAACTAGACTGGACAAAGTGTACTAAGGGAAATGTTGAGCTGATACACTAGAAGGCATTTCCTATATCTAGAAGTTGAAATAACAATTTTGCACTCAGCAAAGAAGAGGCTTGTTACATGTATGAACTTATTTTCCAACTATGAAGTCACAAAAGTGCCATACTTTCAAAAGAAAGTAATTTCCTGACTCTCAGAACCTGCTCTGGTCACACGGCTAACAAATACCCTAGAGAGGGCAACATCCTTACTCGGTTTCTTAAGAGAACAGCTTATTTTTCCCCCGGTATGAGGGAATATCAAGCTGGTACAGACCTGGCACTGAGAGACCTATCAGGACATAGCTAGAGCACACTGTACTCCAATGTCTCCCCTGCCAGGGCCCCTCACTGGCAGGCCCAGGGATTGGACACCCTAAGAGTGGCTTAAAGCCACATCTGCCCTCCCACCAGCAGCATCAAGAAGAGCTCTGATACAACCGGCAAGCTGTCCCAAAACATTGAAACTTTAAAGTTTAGTATTCAATCCAAGTGTTCAAAGATTTGTTTCTAACTGTATAAAAGCTATTTACAAATAAAAGTTACCCTTCACAATTGTGGGGGAAAAGTGCACCTTGCCTTCTGATTATGTTTCTTTTATTTATTTGACTACCTGCATACACTGGATGCATTTGTCTTTACCAACCCACCAGTGAGTATCAAAGTAATTTTTTTGCATTTTCAATACCATTTACTTCTTAAATCATGTGTTTCAAAGTGAAGTGGAGCTTTATTTTTAAACTAATCTGATACAGGATACAACAAATGCAGAATCAAACATTTGTGCCCTACATGTGCCCAGCTGAGGTTCTCATTGACAATGAAGTTGAGAATTTTTTTGCCTTACGAAAAGGAGGCTTACAACAATCTAACTAGCCACTGAATCCCACGTTGTTTTACAGTGATGTTTTCCAACCCTCTTCCACAGAAGCTTTTCCATGTGTTAAATTTTGTTCCTATCTATTAAGCATTTGTTTTGCTCCTGATCTGACTCCCATTCTAGTTAATAGAGAAACACCCATTGACAGCAATGGTCCATATACAATTTTTCCTTTGTGCCCATCACACACACACAAATATTTACGAAAGAAAAGAAAGAGCAAACTAATAGCTAAAGCACAGTGAAAGTCAATACAACAGCACAAACATTTGTTTAAAACCAGGCCTCTATAATCTCTCTCTCTCACACACACACACACACACACACACGCAGAGTCTTATTCAAGTCTACATACATATTCTTCATCACAGCATACCCTAAATATTGCAAGTAACAAATACAGTGAAATGATACTGGTAGCTAGCACATTTCTGTTAATATTAAACTCCTGTGTGTTACCTGGTCCATCACTCCAATTCCCTAAGGGGTAATGTGAGCTGGGAAAGCCAATAGCTAACAGACACCAGGGAATTTAATGAGACTAGAAATGGGGTCAAACCAACACATTTCTTAAGCTACTAGCCTGTTTGTGAAAAAGAGAAAAAGCAAGAAATCCATTTACAAGGTTGTGGCATTGTTCTCTCATCTCTTTCTTAACTTGCTCATTACAGGTAACTCAACAACTGATTATAAAGGTCCTCCTCACCATCCCCAGCCAGCAAATGAGCCAAATTAAGGGAGATCAGGCAATTATGTCAGGAAGCCATTCCCTAAGGAGAAAAATGTGAATTAAAGGCGACAAATATTCTGTTTAATACAATACAGTACAAGTATTAGTAATAAATAAATAGGTGAGATGACAAGTAAGACAAATCATATTAAAAATATCTCCAAAAAGATCTTAAGAATCAGAGTGGAATAATGTGTCTTAAAAATTACAAGGTGGAGAGCTATTCAAGCAGTCTATCACTTATAGGGAATGATGAAGAAAAGTTTAGTGAACTAGCTCGTTAGGTGGCAACACAGAAGAAAGAGGTACATAATAAAATCTGGCCCACAGATACTCAGATTCTGAGATATGCACATCACTCATTTTTCACATTTATCAAAAGCTCCCACTCACTGGATTGACCGCTTACAACGTTTTGGGGCGTTGTATGGGCAATGACAGCATTTCAAAGTAACGCAGCACATGAGATAATGCACAACATTATTTACTTGTTCAAACAATTACATAAACATTCAATCTTATAGCAGCCTTCTGTGGTAGGTAAATAAGCATTTTTATTGCAATTCTACAGAAGGGGAAAGTAATGGAGGGGTGCTGAAGTAGCTTCCCTAAGCCACATAACGAGTCAGTTCCATACCCACAAAATAGGATCAGGAATAGTTCCTGACTTCCAATCCCATGATCCATTCACTAGAGCACATTGCCTCTCTGGAAGCAAATAGCAAGTTACCTTTTCTCTTGAAAAGATGATCCTCAGGCAAGTGAGCTGGCTCTTTTGGGCATTGGGATTCCTTCTTTAATTCAGTCTCTGTGTTGGTTTACTGATTCTGTCTAGGGAGCATGTGTCTTTAAAATGTCCTTTAGGAAGAAACTGCCTACCCCACTGTGTCCTCTCTGGCATTGTTTTTCCTCACATCTGGTTAGCTCAGTATATGCAGCCATCTCCAGGCCAGTGTCAACTGCTCAAACGAGGCAGTAAAAGTTCCGGACAGTAAAACCTTAAAAACCAGGGTGAAATCCCAGTAGGGTGACCAGATGTCCTGATTTTATAGGGACAGTCCTGATATCCGGGGCTTTGTTTTATATACACACACCTATTTACTCTCCCTCCCCATCTGATTTTTCACACTTGCTATCTGGTCACCCTAAATCCTGGAGCCATTGAAATCAATGGCAACACTCCAAGTGACTTGATCAGGAGTAAATCCTGGTGCTCGGTGATCATTCCAGACAGACAGTCAAGCATTATTTCAATTATATTAAGCATGTGATAAGAACAGTGTAACTAAGCTTGATAAAGGCAACAGATGAAATACGATTCTTTATATTTAAAGGAAGATAGAAGGAACTACAGCACACAGTTTCTTGCCAGTAAAATAGTTTGCATTTCTATTGCACTTGCATCTCAGAGCACACCACAGACAGTAAGCAAATCTCACAACAACCATATGAAATAGGTAACTATTATCCCTGTATTACATACGGGAAAAAACAAACAGAGCTTTTACGTGATTTGCCCAAGGTTAGATACAGTGGAAGAGAAAGGAGTAGAATCTAGGTCTGGGTGTCAAGAGTCCTGCGTTGTTCGCTAGAACCTGGATGATTTTAAAACCAATGTTGTTGAATTGTGTGTTAAGCTTGGCAAAGTTGATCACTGACTAAAGTTCTATAGGCACACAAATATTCAAAGTGAAACAATCTGATTTTGCATCATCAAATATTGATAACAGTTCACAACAAAAATGACCACAAGACAACCTCAAGCTTCGCAATAGAGATAGTCTGTGCCTTCTTGCTACTCTACCCCTTCTCCACCTCCAGCCCTTTGTCGCTTCTTGAAGAAGCAGCACATCCTCTCACTACACTTAATACATTAAGACCAATGGAGCATTCCCACAATCAGTACTCACTACACTATAGAAGAGCCACATTCATGGCCTGAAAGAGCCACGTATAGCTGTGGTGCTTTTGAGACTGAATATCACTGTGTTTATCACAGGATTCAGAATTTAATAGGAGTTTGGTGCAGTGAAGCTGTATAGGACAGCGAAATCACATGGTACCAGTATACCAAAATCAAGCACACACAATTGTCTCTCAATTTAATTCTGTGATATCCAACAGGATTTCTTCTTTCTATGCCTTCATATTCAATGTGAGCGATTTCCTTACATATATCAAGGATACGATGGCACTGGGAACAAACAAGAGGTAAAGAAACATTTAACTCCTGATGCTACACAGATGTAAGAAAAGTTTAAATACTTACAATAATAATTATGCAGGGAAGACAAACCAGATTTGAGTTAAAACCGAAGAATTTAAGAGGACAAATACAACTTCATAAAAAAAAATTGGAAAAAAAATTCGGTGACTAACTAAATGTATCCCAAAACTATTTCCATACGCCTTTGTGTTACCAAAGGCCTCACAGAATAGCTGTGATATGAAATCTATAGTGCTCTAACTACAACAGAAGCATTTGAAAGACTGAAAAAAAATCAAAAGCACCTGTGTCAGGTAGTGCGTCATCTACAATATTAGACACAAACAATAATGAGAAATCCCACACATGGCATAACCCCATACAGAGAGGTTAATGATCTTGTTGCAAAACTGTGCTCTGAAAATAGCACACAGACAAGGAAAACCAGTGTGAGTGGCTGATATCTAGATACCTGTTCAAGAGCCTTCCTGAAAGATGCTACTGAAAAGGAAATATGAGGGAAATGAGGGTGAAAACAACTGCAAATCACTACAGATAATGTAAGGATACTTCAGAAAGCTCATGAAGCTACTGAGGAAAATTTGAAGTTCTGTGCTGTAAAAGTTACAGTTTGAGCCAAAGCCAGAGGATGAACATGGCCAGAAGAGAGACTCAAGGAGACCCCTGTCATAAAAGTTTATTTAGACAAGACTAATGTGTTGCTACTTCAGTGCAGAAGATATGCAATACCACACAGGATGTTTACAGAAGGGATAAATACAGTGTCACAACAAACACCTATATGAAAAAGACAAAATGAACTTGCATTGAATAGAGACCTTCCAGTTAAAATACTGAATTATTAAACCCTGAGGACCATAGTTTGAAAGTCACAGTCTCAAAAGGATACTAGGTTCATGCTAGAATGGAGTTTATCAAGCAAATCAAGACTACTATTGCCTCATTGTTTGTAGGACAAAAAAAGAAAAAAAATTATTTAGAGTTCCACATTTCTGAAGGTATGTTTTGAAGACAACAAAATTAAATGATATGTCTCAAATTAATGTTAAACTGTTTTCTGCAACATGTCTATGAAATGTGCTATTGTCACTGACCACAGAATTTCAGGGTAAAATTCATCTCTGTTATCTGAAGTGAAAGTTAGTGTTTGGTTTAACTTTTTTTTTCCTTTAAGATCAATTTACCTCAAATAATCAAAAAAATTGATGAATGAAAACCTGATGAGAGGACCTGAATAAACACAAAAGAGAACCTTTCCACAAGAATGGAATTAATTGGTGAGTGAAAAGACAAAGTTGCTAAAGCTTCAGTTTTAGCCATTGTTGATTTCAACCTTCATCAAATTAAAAGCCAGGCATTCCTGTGATTTCTATTGTATGACACCATTTCTTAAGCTTTATCTCTCATATTACTTCTTAGAGCTTCCATAACATCTTATGTTACACAACTTGATTTAAAAGCTACAGGGGTATAAGTATAAAAGACAAGATTAGGAAAAATCCTACTGTCTGGCAAATTGATACAACCAAAACTGCAGTCAGTACTAGTGAAATGCAATTATTTACTGCCCATAGGCCAAGATGCTGACCTAAATTTAAAATGCTGAATGCAGTTACTGATTGGGACATTTGACCCATGGATGAAAATGAAAAATGGTCCCCTTATCCTGTCAGCCAATGGAGGATCTCTTGACATGGTCTCTACTTTGCTTAACTTTTCCTCTGGCTTCACAAAACATGCTCTACTACACACTGCAATTCCAAAAGGGTGCATATATGGGTAATTATGTAAAACTTTTTAAAAAGCAAAAGAAAAAAGAGCATAATCTGGATTTCATGTTTTTGTTGCAGGTGAGTTTTAAATCCTTGGAAAGGGAAAAAAAAATTATTCACTATAAATCAAGCTCCTTTCCTTTGGCTATAAAATTCTTAGTTGGAATTGTTATAAGATAAATCAACATGAAATGAAACAAGGATAAAAGGTCATTGAATGAGGTATCAGTAGTCACTCAAGCCATTCTATAATTGAACAGAATTCTTGTCACCAAAACATAGCTGTCATGTAACTAATATAGTATCCTCTTTTTCCTATGAAATACTATTTCCAGGATTTGTAACAAAATAGGCTTTTGCAAAAACATTTTCAATTCTCCAGCAAACATTTTATTCCTGAATGGTATTTAAAACCACAACCACAACAGAACAACAACAACACGGAGCTGTATAACAAAAATCTAACTACATCAAAAGAGAATGGGGATTATGCAGCATTTTAAAATAAAATACAATATTAAAAGTACTAAATATTAGGCTGCTTTCAACTCTAATCTATTTTACTTTATACACTGTGTATGTCTCAGATTTTTTTTTACGTATTCATACAAAATGATTTTTAAAAAATCATTAATACTTATTCCTGATTTATCCAAGGGAAGGCTGTATTGACAGTCAGGGATTCTGCTTTCTCATTAGCTGGACAACAACTGCACATGATATCTGCATTTTACAGGCTAGTTAGCAAACACACACAAGTACTTTTGAGATAGGGAGCCTAAGTTTCAGACATAGGTGAAAATGTTAGCTACTGAAAACACTTTATTACAATAATGGGTGCTATAGAAATTTCAAAAAGAATTAAGCACTTATAGTAGGTGGCTGAAAAGGTTTATAAGCACTTATATGTACATATGGGCCCTGATTCAGCAAAGCACTTAAGCATGTATTTGTATTTAAAACGTACGTAAGTGCTTTGCTGAATATTGATAGAATTCAGAACATATCAAACTGTTTGTTTCCTTATTTTCTGACTCCTTGGGACATTCTTGGGAGTTAGGGGCTGGAGAGAAGGACAAGGCTTCAGGGCTAGGATAAAGATAAAGGGGAGGGGCACAAGGAACAGAGCAATAGTATCTCAGTGCATATGACATACAGAGGTGGAGTAAATGAGAGAATTACAACCTCTAAAGGGAGTTGATGGTGAGGAAAAAGAAGGGAAAAGGACAAAGATGAGGACTATCTGAATGAAATACACACCATGAGCCTGATCCTGCAAACCCCTATTTTTGTGAATAGTCCCCCAAAAATTAACAGGACAATTTATGTCAGTTTGGATTACTCATTGATTAAAAGTTGTGGGACTGGCCCCTAAGAAAGTAGTTAGCTGAATGAATTAGGAATGTCTGGAAGAGATAAGATAAGATAAGATATGAAAAAAAGCTGTTGCCCAAAATTCATTGCAAAACTTCCAACAAGACTTAGTTCACTTTTAAAAGGCGGAGTTTGTTTTTATTGCCATTTCATGTGTCCCAACCTTAAATAGATACTGCAGAGGCACAGTCAAAACATGAAAAATATAAATCACTATTTTCAACCTGGATGAAATGAATAGGAACTAGAAATCTTGTGAGAACCTATTTTTCTGATTCTTCCCATGCAGTTTCTAATCCACAGTTAAGTACCTGATATTTTGGAAATTTGTCTCAGCTGACAGGAAACTCCAGCCTTTTTTAATTTGACCATCAATGCTTCTTGGATGACTAAGGTGTATCTGAAGTTCTCAGCCCTCATTTGAGGGCTGTGTTGAAATTAGCAAAGAAAATTCGCACTCAAAAGTTGTACAGTAGTTAAAGAGGTGTAAACAAAAACCCAAAGGGCTAGATCCTCATTGGTGATAAACTAATATATCTGCACTAAATAGAGTTATGTTCAACACCAGTTGAAGATCTGTTCCAAATAATTTTAAACAGTCTATAAAATTTGCTTCCCCTTCAATTAATCACTTTCCTGGCACTTTTGATTTCATAATCCAACCATCTCCTCTATAATCCAGGAAGCATCTTCCGGGATAGCCAAAACCTGAATTTTTAAATGTTAAGAATAAGCAGAGAAAGACTTACAAAAAACCCTCTTAGGCCTACAAACCAGGGCAAATTTTTGTTTTCAAGTGACTTTTAAATTAGTATTCTCAGTTGTTTATATAGAATCATATTAAAATACCAGAAAATTCTGGTTTAAAAACATGGCATGGTCTGAGATATCAATATGTGACAAAGTGCACACTTGGATTAAACAAGGTTTTTTGACTTAGTACCTCAGCTGACCCCTGTCCAATATAATGCTGTGAGCAAAGATGAGTGGTTGGAACAAATACATGTCTGAAGAAAATCTGTCTGCTGGGAATATGCAACCACTTAAAAATAATCACTGCTAGGTGTTTGAATAGGTAGATTCATTCAAACTTTTCAGTACTGCTTTCAGAATGAAGTGTTGCCTCCTGTTTTTAGGAACAGACACTATCAGGGTCTAAACCAATTTTAAAAACCTCACTATACTTTAACCAAAAAAGAAAAAGAAAGAGAGAGAGAGAGAGAATGAATCAAGTGCTGGCCTGGAGAGTGACTGCACAGCAGACAAACAACTGTTACAATGACTAACTCTCCAAATTATTTCCACCTGGGCAGCAGGTGTAGAAACTCAGGATGTCAAATTCTGCTCTCATCTATATCATATTAGTCTCCTAACAAGCAGAAAATGCTCCAATGCATGGCACATGCAGAATCACTAGTCTTCAGTAGAGGCTGTAGCAGCTGGCAAACACCTGAAGTATTTCTAATTTCATTAACAATAATTTCTTTTAAAAGCAAGCTTAATGCTTCGAAGGCTGGAAATATGGTGTTAGAAAGTGAAGGCCTACATTTATGCACAGAACACGAAAACAGCATAAGTAATAGCTATGAGGAAGAATGATCTTGTAATGACTGCACTGGACTAGTAGGCAGGGCACCTCAGTTCAAATCCTACTATGTCACAGATTTTCTGGGTGACCTTGGGCAAGTCACATAATCTAATTCTGTCTCAGGTCTCCATCAGTAAACAGGGAACATAGTACTAACCTACTTCACAAGGGTGTTCCTAAATTCTCTCTAAGCTGCATAGCCATGCGGCCATGCAGCTGCCTATTAAGCACCTCACAGGTGCTCAGGGCTGTGGAGAGAGATGCCTCTCCCCAAGCCCCAGACCTGCTGTGGTGCCCCTCCCTCAGCTCTGACCCAGCCCAGCCCGGACTTGCCGTGTCCGGAGGAGAAAGAGCTGGGGGGGTTCCCCACATCCCTCATCCCCAGCCCCACCCAGAGCCTGCACCCCAGCCAGAGCCCATACACACTCCAACCCTCTGCCCCAGCCCTGATCCCCTCATCTCCAGCCCCACCTAGTAGCCTGCACTCCCAGCCAGAGCTCTCACCTCCCCGCACCCCAACCCTCTGTCCCAGCCCTGAGCTACTCATCCCTGCCCCCACTCCCAGCCAAAGCCCACACCCTAGGCAGATCCCTCACCCCCTCCCCTGCATCCCATACTCTGAACCTCTCGGGCCCACCCTGCCACATGAATTCCACCAATATCACCTCCATATCTATGCACATCACAAAATTCATTCCACACATGGGAGGGGAAAATTAGAGGGAATACTACGTAAATCCGCTTATGTGTGAGATGCTTAGATACTAAGATGGCAAGGGCAAAAGACAGAACCATTCAGTTTCCCTACACCATGTGTTATGTTTGCTAAGGACAGTCAGGAATGCAGAGTCAAGCATACATTGTTGGAGGGCTCATTAGGTTTCTCATTTCTCAAATCCAATGATCTCAGGAGAGAGAGAAAAAAAAACTTTGTTCAAGTGTGCACAAGCTGCACTAAGTTCATTAAACTGAATTTGAACTATATAATTCTTAAGGCCTCTGGCTCAAACAGAATTAGCAAATTCTATTCTATATAGGTTCTCATACTGCCCCCGTCTCCATTGTATCTCAGATTTTTACCATTATTCCCATTTTGTACAAGACAAACACTTATTTACATCTTGCAAACACTGTATAAAAGAAATATAGAATGATTAAGCAAATTAGAATTATATAAAGGCTATATCTCAGAATCAATGTAAATACACTGGAGGTAAAAATATGGATTTATGGCTAAGGAGGTGTTATCCTCAAACATTGATACTTGCCATTGCACCTGTTAACATCTGATACCTGTTAACAGAAAGCGGAGATTTCCCTAGAAATTTATTTAATTAGCTAAAACATTTCATTTAATGAAGTAAGGAACCAAAGACATGCTAATGTGAGTTAACATTTTCCAAACATCATCTGCATGAAAGTAATTGTAAGTATCTTTTAAAATTCAGTAATCTTGTTTTTACCTAACATTACAATAATTTATAATTTTATTAACCATTTTGGCATTAGTAATAAGGTCTATCCCTACATTTGACTTGACCTGAAAAGTTTTGTTTAAAGTCAGTTCAGCATTAAACTGCATTTCCCAATTGTGCCACATTGCATCATGAAAAATTGTAGTTTTCGTCCCCATTCTTGCCTATGAGCTGGGTTACCTGGCCCATAGTTCACTGTAAGCTCCCCTCTGACCAAGCTGCATGATGCATCTTGGAAGTCACATGACTGAAGGTGTGTCGTGAGACATGGCCCATACAAGAAATGATCCAGCGTTTGTTTTCACATGCAAAATTATGGGTACAATTTTAGACACTGAGTGAGGTGGCTGAAAACTCCTGGGGCCAAGTTTTCCATTCATTCAGCACAATCCATGATAATGAAGGTCTTAAAATTTAATGGAATGTTCCTTCTGTTTTTCCAGCAAGCTCAGTTTTTTGTGATTGTCTTTATGTGACATACAGCCATGGATCTATTGTCATCACTATGAGTTTACATAGCTCCTTTCACTAGTAATTAATACAGATTCTTTATAAATTAAATTTATATAGCTCCATTCACCTACTGTATAAACATACAAGGGAACACCAATAGATAAACTCTAATGCAACCACGAAAAAACCCAGGTAAGTAAGTTAAGATAACTGGAATAAGTTAAAGCATTAACTCTAGATTTTAAAAAGAGCTGAGAGCCAAACTAAGCATGATCGCTCTTATGACAGAATAGTTAAGCAGCTCCCTTAGATAAATTATCAGAATACTGCTGATGCAGAGCACATTTTAGAGAGCAGCACAAGGCTATAAATATGCATGGAGTGACCTTATTTGTATTGTTCCTTCTTAGGGCTATGTTCATTAGTCTAACAAAGAAAGGAAGAACATCCAACAAAGGGAGGAAGGATTGCCTTTTGGTTAAAGAGAGGACTGGGAATCAGGAAACTTGCAATCTATTCCTGGTTCTGCCATGGACTTCCTCTGTGACTCTGGGCAAGTCACTTAACAGTAAACTTTTTGCATTTGTGGGACTACATCTAGGAAAAGGCAGCCTGATTTTCAGAAGTCATTAGAGTTAAATAACTAACTTTAGGTACCCAAATATAAAATGATTGTCCACTGGACCTTGGTTTTCTCCTCTGTAAAGCGGGGATACAATATTTATCTAAGTCACAGCGTTGAAGTTACATTTGTTCACATTAGTAAGATGCTGTGAGAGCTTCAAGTGCAAGACACTATGGACTGAAAATGGTTTTATAACATGGTGTCCAAAGCCAAGATTTAAACCAATTGCAAAATGAAGATAAGCCACCTGCTCCCATGGGTGTTGGATAGTTGTTTTTTTTCTGGCCTGAGTACTCACACACTAACTCCTGACCTTTGAATAAAACTTCTTTATTTATATAATAAAATATATTGCCCTTTATAATTCCAAAGCAAAGTACAAACATGACTAATTCATCTCTAGGGTCACATTTTTAGAACTAAAAGCATATTCAAACCTTGTATTAAACATTCCTGAACTGCTTAAGTTTCTGCAGTCAGGAAGGCAAAGTGCCTTCAACCCACTTTGAATTTCAGGGGAGCTAAGATGGGCGGCACAGAACTTACACTCCAGGAGGAGGGCAGAGGCCAGCATAGCTTCTGTCATAGTATAATTCCCAAATCTGGACATTAGTGTCCAGGATATGGGTACTAGCATAAAGTCCTCTAAGCTTAATTACCAGCTTAGATTCGGTAGCGCTGCCACCAATCAGGAATTTTTAGGGCCTGATAACCTCTGGTCCCCCCAAAACCTTCCCAGGGGACCCCAAGACCCAGATTCCTTGAGTCTCACAACAAAGGGAAATAAACCATTCCCTCCCACCTCTTTACCTCCTCCCAGATCTTTCCTGCTTGGGTACACTAGGGGATACCGTGAATCAATTCCTTGAAACACAACACAGAGAGATCAAGTTTCTCTCTCTCCCCCTCACCCAGAGGCAATACAGATTCAAGCTGCGTGAATCTAACACAAAGAGGAAATTTATCCTTCCCTTCTCCCCACCAATTCCCTGGTATATACAGACTCAATTTCTTTGAGCCTTAATTAGGAGAGAAAAATCAACAGGTCTTACAAGCAAAACTTTTAATAAAAAAGAAAGAAAAAAAGTAAAAGGTTTATCTCTGCACTTTAGATGGTAAACAGTTACAGGGTCTTTCAACTTATAAACAATAGAAAGAAACTTTCTCCAGCAGAAACACAATTTAAGCTACTTCCAGCAATACACATATGCAAATGGAAAAAAACAAATTAAAAGACTATGACCGCCTTTTCTTACTTACAGTTCTGAATAGATAAGAGACTGTAGCAGGGAGATTGGCAGAAACCTGGTTGCACCTCTAGCCCCATCCAGGACCCAGAGAGAACAAAGCCAAACCCAAAACCCACAAACAAAGGCTTCCCTCCATGAGATTTGAAAGTATCTTGTCTCCTGATTGGTCCTCTGGTCAGGTGTTTGCAGGTCACTGTTTGTTAACCCTTTATAGGTGAAAGAGACATTAACCCTTAGCTATCTGTTTATGACACTTCAATCACTTTGTACCCTCCAGATCCTGGCTCTTCAAGGGTCTGGAGAGGCCCCTAGAGTAATTTAGGCAGCCCCAGTCTAAGCCTTGCCTGGGGCTACCCTATGGGCCACAGTACTGCCCAGAATCTACATGGTGCTGTGGGCCACAGCCCCACTACCAAGACACCACCTACCAGGTTTAGGGATTGGGTCCTCCAGAAGCAGCCTTATGGCTGTCTTCCATGATTCCTACACCTGGAGAATCTTCCCCTGGTCAGATACAGGGCTTTTAGGGCCCTGATAGACCATTTTATCATAAAGCAGGAGTGAGGATCTCCAACCAGGGGAGATTACGCCCTATGAAATTAAATTGGTTAAATTGAATACAAGCAGATTAGCCTCTGTGAGGAGAGCCGAGGCCAAACATAAGTGAGTCTATCCTAGCAGATGAGGTTCCAATGCACAAAATAGGTTTCTTGGGTTTGTTTTTAAATCTAGACAATTTCTCATTATGCATTTTATAACATGAAAGTATGTTTAGGTACTCTGTATTTACCATGCTAACAACCACCACTGAGTCTGACATTAAACTAAAGAACTGTGTTATGTCCTCTTTAAATCTCTCGAGCTCATGGTAACAGTTTACCATCCATAAGGAGCTTTGCAAAAAGCCACAAATATGATGGAAAAAGTGTGGCTGCAGCATGAGGTTTAAACAAAAGCTGATTAGCCTTTTGTATTTTACTTCATTACCATGTGGGCAGGGGGGAAATCAATATCTTCCAATACCTCTCTACTTGGAAGAATTCCCTAGAAACATGGAGAGAATTCAAATGCAGTAAAATTTCTGAGAGAAATATTGATGGAAAATAGTTCCCATCAATCGGGAGTTTTCAAAAGCTAAGCTGAGACATTACAGCAGTCTATCAAGCATATTGAAGGAATATACATCAAAACAAGCTGTATTGAACTGGCCGTGACTATCACTCTGAAAATGGCATCTGTATGAAACATTTTTCTCTATTCCCTTAAAAGGATAGTGTTTCATATTAAACCTAATGATTGTTCTGGAAACCATTTAAACAATGCTAACTGAAAGAGGGATCATTAAAATTTACTTCTGAATGTTTTCACTTATAAAACTCATATTGGTCACTATGTGTTCTTAACTTAGAGAGATGGAAGATAGGTTTCTATAACAGTGGTTTTGTTTCTCTTTTAGGTTTTTTTGGGAGATAAACTATACACAAAAGTACTGTATATATCAAACCAGATGTCAATTAGAGAAGATAGGTCTGACAGTACACTAGAAAACCACTAGCGAGGTGACTTAATACACCAGGGACTTCCCAAACCAAACTGTGATTTCCCACAAAATCATAGGGGAGCGAAAAAACAGAGTAAACAGTTTAAACAGGACAGGAACACAGTTTAAGGGCCTGTCCTGAATTCTTGCACATTCAGCATAATTAGTGACTTTAACAGCAGTTGAGGATGCACAAAGATTGGATGTGGTATTCTCTTAAGGATAGAGAATATCAGTACTAAATTGACCATTGTGGAAACAAAATACATTTTAAAAAGCAGTCTTACAGACTCCTAGTGGGGTGTATAAATTTATATTTATATTTAATGCCTCACATAATACAATACAGTGCCACATTTTCTGCTGATTAACACAATTCTCTCTCACATACACATGAATGCCAAGCCGGAATCCTGAGACAGGCATGCAAACCAGGCTATAGGCTAGTTATAATGGCCTATTTCTTATTAGTTAACTAAGTGTTATTCTGAAACCTGACAGTCCTCATTTAAATACTATTCTGTCTATTAATCCTTTTACAAGTCCACATCAATTGTTTCACAACTCTGTTTAAATCCCACCCATTAAAGCCATTATATTGTGGTTTTCAAATTGGGAAGACTGTTTTGCACCATCCTTGGACCTTATTGTGCACTCAACCCACACACATGAGTAAGCAGTATGAGCTGTTTGCCCTCCTCCCTCCACCCCCACCCACCCAGTATTTTTCCCTCCCCAATACCAACACCTTTCTTTCACGTTTGCCTTTCATTTTATGTATGTCTTTTGTGTTACTTTAGCATCCTTTGAAACACTTGCCACTCTTTTGTCTTGTTATGATTATGACAGACTGCAATCCATTCTCCCTCCTCCATCGTACTCTCCTTCTCCTTTTTCTTACCAGAACAAACCTTATTAGCAACGTTTAAAGAAACCCCAAAACCAACAAAAACCCACACAAGAGATCAGACATTTCTGAAAGAGTTTAACTGTTTCGGGATTCTTAAACCACCTCTACATTTGATTCAGCTACCATTAGCGGAGGACAGAGCACTCACTGAGTGAGTGTGGGTTATGCAAGAAATATCTGAACAAAATCATAATTTCATTTTCACAGAGGTTAGGAATGATCAATTACTTCTATAGTTGGGTTTTCAGCAGTCTAAATAGGGTACCTTTCATTATGGTGACTTTCATCACTGTGAGCCACTAATCAGACTGTGATACTATAAAGTAATTGAAACGGCTATATTACTGCTACAAATATAGTCCGACATTTTTAAAAAAACGTAGTTCATGCTCTCTTAATAAGCAACCAAATTGTATGCTCAAAACACCAAACTGCACACACAGAATAGGAGATTTGCTAATAGCTTTGCATGAATGCAACCCAGACTTACACATACATACTCCGCTCTTTGTATGTATGCTTTTTTAAACCTGGAGCCACAAAACCAAATTAACATCCAAGTTCTGATGTTTTGATCCACAGAGAAACTCATTGAGCCAAACCAGAGCAACTGGACTTCAGATATAATACTCAGTGTTTATCTTAGCTCACAAATGTACGACATCTGCAGCCTTTTATTTTATTTGAAGTAAATTTTGTAATGTGGTATTACATCACTGTGGGTTCAGCTCTGGTGGCTACAGTTTCAAGCTTAAAGTGAAAGTCACTTTTGCTACTTGCTTCAGGTTTAGAGTTTCTAGGAACACATAAAAACCAAGGATAGTGACCACACATACATTTCATCAGAGAGCAAGGGTGAAAAAATTGGGATGAGGGGGGTGGGGTATTAGGCATCTATATAAGACAAAGCCCCAAATATCAGGACTGTCCCTATAAAATCAGGGCATCCGGTCACCCTAAGCATTAGGGTCTGTGAGTCTCATGGATTCGTCATCAGTAGAGGGATGGTTCCTGCAGGAATTTCCCCACAGAAAGTTCAATTTTCCTAATCTGGGCACCCTCTTTTTATAATGGCATATGACTATACATCATTAGCATTTATGCAACAAATATACCCTAACTGCAGGGTGCACTATTAGAAAAACGTGACTGGTAGGTATCTTGTAAACAAAAATTTACTCTGTTAATTTTTTACAATATCATCCATTGGTACTTCTTTTTCCCTGTAATCTTGTGGCATAGGGCCATTTTTTGGTATTTACTTACATCAAGCATTTCTTAATCCTGTGGCCTAATATGACTAAGCTAAAAATTTTACAGGTCTCAGCCGGCAGGCCTTGCATTTCAACCCTAATTACTTACATACTTAATACATAATTATCCCTTCTAACTACTGATCAATTTTATATTCCATAATCCTACAATTTAACTCTATTTAGCGTAGAATAGAGATATTATATTTTTAAATGTTAATTATAATATCACACAATAAAGCACTGGCTACACATTACATCAGCTCTTACCGCTGAACTGGCAGTGGAAGGGAATCTAAGTATTCATCACCTTGACAAGCCATGCTTCTCAGTCTGTACTTCTTCATGAGCCAGAAAATCTAAAATAAAATGAATAAATCAAAACAGCAGAAAGTCAGACTGATATGGTACAATTAAGTGTCAAACCACTCTTTTTGCATACAGTAATAATATTCAATTATATAGCAAAATAATCCATTGAGAACAACTCAAAGGGCCGGATTCTCCTCTACACTAAGAATGCTTCGCATTGCTCTGGCAGAGAGTCAGACCAGAAAGTACATAAAATTGTAGAACACATAGGATTACTGTGCTCATGAGATTCTTGTATTATTGCACAGCACAAAGAGTTACTTGTAAGGAACATTATACTAGTATGGGGGCTGTGAAGTGACACAGGGTCATTACCCAGCCACCCCCCTTCTCCCTCACAGAAATTACATCCCAGGATCTCACAGAGACAGCAGACTCCAATTACAATGCATCAGGCTATTGTGTGAAGGATCAGCTCAGGCAGTATGTTAACACTGTTTTAGCAGCATTTGTATGTATTAAAGAAGTGGGCAGGATAGGCCCCTGACGTCTAATGATAAGTGTTAACATAAGAACAGCCATATCAGATGAGAACAATGGTCCATCTAGCCCAGTATCCCATCTTCTAACAGCAACCAATGCCAGCTACTTCCACAACAGCCTTGCCTACCTGAGTGCTCCTTTAGCACATTAAATCATCCAGTGGCCCCACAAATTGATTGGCTAGATTCCTACTTCTGATGTACTTAAACAATTTGTTGCTGTTAATTTGTCTTTTGGTAGTTGCTGCTCATATTCTCTTTTGGCCTGCTGAATTGTACTTTTACACTTCATTTGCCAGAGTTAATGCTTCTTTCTATTTTCCTCAGTAGAATGTGTCTTCCAATTTTTAAAGAATGTCTGTTGCCTCTAACTGCCTTCTTTACTCTGTTGTTCAGCCACGGTGGTATGTTTTTGGTCTGCTTTTTTAATTGGAATATACGTTGAAGTTTGAGCCTCTATTATGGTGTTTTTGAAAACTTTTCATGCAGTTTGCAGGCATTTCACTCATGAGAGTTCCTTTTAATTTCCATTTAATTAGCGTCCTCATTTTTTATAGTTGTCTTTTTGAAGTTAAATGCTATTGCGATTAGCTTCTTTAATATTCCTTCCCTCCCTGCCACATTCACCACTTTGATGATATCCTGTGTTCCACTTGTGGTTTGAGGACTAGCTGCTTCAAGAAGCAGTCATTTATGTGGTTTAGAATTTTTAATCTCTGCATCACGTCCTAAGGTGACATGTACCCAGTCGATATGGAGATAGTTGAAATTCATCATTATTGAGTTCTATTTTTATAATCTCTCTAGTCTCCCTCAGCATTTCATAATCACCATCTTGGTCAAGTGATCAGTAGTGTAGCCGTACTGCTATACTCTGATTATTCAAGCATGGGCTTTCTACCCATAGAATCTCTCCGGTATAGTTTGAGTCGTTTAAGATTTTTACTATATTCAGTGTAATGCTTTCACATATAGTGTCACTCCCCCACCAGCATGAACTACTCTATTATATTTTGTACCCTGGTATTACCATGTCGCATTGATCATCATCATTCCATCAAGTTTCTGTGATGCCTATTAGATCAATATCATTATTTAATATAAGTTACTCAAGTTCACCCATCTTACTATTTAGACTTCTTGCATTTGTATGCAAGCACTTATAAAATTTGTCAATATTTAATTGTCTGCCTTCATATGATGACTGGGACTCTTCATTTGACTGTTTCTCTTCAGCCCCTACCTGTACTTTATAAACTTCTATCCTCTCCTCTTTATTAGGATATAGAGAATCCCCATGAGTAGGCCCTCCCCTAAGGGATATCTCTATCCAAACTACATGCTCTTCAGCACCTGTCAGCTTTCCCCCAGCCCTTAGTTTAAAAACTCCTCTCTGAGCTTTTTGATTCTACATGCCATCAGTCTGCTTCCATTTTGTCTAAGTGGAGCCCACCCATCCTGTATAGCCTCCTCTTTTCTCAAAAGGTTTCCCAGTTCCTAATAAACCTAAATCCCTCCTCCAAATATCATCATATCAGGCACACATTGAGACTCTGTGGCTCTGCCTATCTTGAATGTGGAACTAGAAGCACTTCAGAGAATGTACCATGAGAGTTCTGGACTTTAATTTCTTACCTGGCAGCCTAAATTTGGACTCTAGGCCCTCTCCCCTACCTTTCCCTATTTCATGGGTACCTAGGTGTACCATGATCACAAGCTTCTCCCCAGCTACGTTCTCTCTAAAGTTTGTGCCTAAGCGGCCACACAAGAGGAAATGTAGGGCCACGCACCTAATTAGTGGAGCCACACAGGCATGGCTCCACTAATTAGGTGTCCTCTGGACCCTGGAGAGGACATGGAAGGTGAGGTGATGGTGGAGGAAATAGGGGGTGGAGGGGGACTAAGTTTGGGGCATCCCTCCCAGCCCCAGCTGGGCTGTGTGTGGCAGTCAAGGAGAGATGTGATTCTCTCCCAGCAGCCATCTCTCTGTAACCCTAGCTGGGCTGTGGGGGCTGAGAGAGACAAGGAGTTCCAGGGTGCTGCTGCAGGGAGAGAGAGCTGGGGGAAGTCCTCTCTCCCTGCCATAGTTCTAGGGCAGCCTGTACCCAAACCCCTCATCCTCAACCCTACCCCAGAGCCTACACCCTCAGCCAGAGCTCTCAACCCCAATCTTCTTCCCTAGCCCAGAGCCCCCTCACACACCACAAACCCCTCATCCTGGCCCACCCCAGAGCCTGCACCCGGAGCCAGAGCCCTCACCCTAACCCTCTGCCCCAGCCCTGAGCCCTCTCCCACATTCCAAACCCCCTGGCCCCACCACCACCACCACATGAATTTTGTTACATGTACCAATATGGAGGTGATGCATGAGGGAAAAATTAGAAGGAACACTGCCACCAGCACTGCATACTAGTCTATCTAGATGCCTCGACAGATCCACAACCTTCGCACCAGGCAGGCAATTTACCCTGTGGTTCTCTTGGTTATGACAAATCCAACTATTTCTAAATAATCAAATCCCCCATTACTATTACCTGTCTCTTCCTGGGTTCCCTCTCCAGGAGGGTATCCTTCATACAGAGGATACCATGACATCATCTGAAAGGAGGATCCCAACTATAAGATCGTTTCCCTCCATTACAGTCTGATGGTCTCCTTCCCCAAGGCTTTCATCTGCCTCAACAGCGCAGAGGCTGTCAGATGTGGGTGAACCACTGTATCGCGTCCTGGAAAGTCTCCTCTATGTACTTCTCAGTGCCCCTTAGTTCCTCCAGTTCAGCCACTCTGGCCTCAAGAGCCCATACTTGGTTTCTCAGGACCATGAGCCACTTGCACCAAATGGAAGCATGTTACCTGCCCACAAGGCAGGTAATCATGTATTCAGTGCAATAAACTGGATAGCCTCCACTCTGCTGCTGGACTTCTACCTGCATTGTTTTTCCTCTTGTAGCTTTTTTTTAATGTTTGTTTTGGTGAGGAGCATTTGTTGGTGTAAGTTTAGCGAATGTTTGGTGTGTCTGGCTTTGCTGTCAAGGAGTTGAGCACCCTTGCTCAACTCCTTCGCAACACTCCCATTTTGCCTCTCCTGGCCACTAGCTCCCCTAGCCACTTAAGAGATAGCTTTTGAAATCCCTGTTCTCCCTGAGTAACCTCTCCTCCCCAGTTAAGGTCTCCTGAAGGGATGGGGGGCCAAAGTCTCATTAAGAAGGTGTCAGCCTTGCTTAGCAGGCCACTAGGCTCAGCACATGCTCTCTCCGCACTCCTCTCGAACAGGCCACATTATCAACTTGTATTTTTGTTATATTTCTTTCCATACACAGTGGTTTAGCAATTTGTAATGTTTTTCATCGTTTGGGGTGGGAGAGGCATGGGGGAAACTGGCAGCTTAAAAAAAAATTATACTAGAGACAATTCCACATTGGTCTACAGCTCCTTGTGCCAAAAAAAGGGAAAGCAAAAGGAACCATTTGCTTTTTGCAAAAAGGGGGAGACACAGTCCCCCCCCCAGTCTCTGACTAGGTGGGACTACCAACAGTCAAAGGAGGTCTGCCCCACTCAGGAATCAAGAGGGACCTATAACCCTGAGTAACCATTCAACCCACGGCTAGAGGGAACCCACTCCCCATTAAACTCATGAGGCCTAAGATGAACTGCTGCTGTTTGGGGAACCACAGAGGGTCTTCTATTTGAGGTGACAGGGAGTGAAGAATGGTGGATTGGAGTGAGGGAGAAACAATGTGAAATGGATGCATTTTCTGAGATGTGTCAGGGAAGGATACTGAATTGGTGGCTTTTGGTCAGGTAGAAAACATTTTACCCAAGGCATGTCATATGTATTCACAAACTAAACACAGAACATTTGAAAGATCCCCTAGGGGAATTTTGGCAGCACATCAGCTGGTTATTGTCTATGCTCTGTAAATGGAGTTCAGCTGGCATTTACGAAACTTGTCACTCCAAATTGCTCTTAATTGACATTAAGTGTGGGCCTCAGCCTCTTTCCTGACAAACTGATCTCATTCCTAATGCATTTCCTTGCTTTATGCTGGATTTGTATGTCAAAATCCACAAATATTGTCTTGAGTAAATAAAAGTTATAGCCAAAGTAATTCACCTACTTCATCCAATAATACACAATACCACAGATTGTTTGGGAAACTTAACACACATGCTTTCCTGGAAATAATGAGTTTACTTTTAAAAGATGTATCTAGCAAAGGAATATACTGCAAATAGAATAGCATAAAACAATTAGTGGTTTAAGTGTTATTGAATACTCTGATTTTAAAGAATTGCCAGTCTGAAGAAGTTCCATCTTAAAACAAGATTGCTTAAAGCTTAATAAACTGCCCCTACATTGCTCATACATATTAAAACATAAATCTCTTCTGAGATATGTCTTGACTTGGGACACAGGATTAATGAGTCTTTTTGACATTAGGGGCTCTGCCATACAACCATGAAAAGTACAGAAAAAAAATCAAATCATATCTTTATTTAGCAATACAAAAAGAGTTCAGTAATTTTTGCCTCTTCAACCAAAACAAATTTAAGGGCAGCTAATATAAATAACTAAATTTAGTTTTACTGGAAATACTTCACTCATATTGGTTCTGAGCAAATTTTTAATCAAGGAAATAAAATATTGCTCAAAATCTTGATCTTCAAGGTCAAGTTTCCTCTCTATAAAACTAAATACTCAAAATATTTGTAAAGAACTGAGAGACCACTTTTCTAACAGACTGTGTCTGAACTCACATTATGGATATCAGAAATAGAATTCGCATTTTTCGGCTCCCAACACAAAGGCAAAGGCCTCTGTCTGGCAAGCTAATGCAGCTGCTCCATTAGCTCAGCCAATGGAGGGAACCTGTACACACATGAATGGCTCTGATCTAGTCCATTAGCAGTAATCAGCTATATACATACATAGTTATATACATATGTATACATACATAGATAGAGACTTGGTCAATGCAGTCTAGTTTTCTTTAGATATTAAAAACCTATAAACATTTGAGCTATCCAATCGACAATACACATTTAGATCATGCCCTTGGGAGTCTTTAATGAAAAGCTATTTCTGGATCATACTGCACCCTAAAGAATCCCCAAGCACTTCACAGATTTAAAGAGATCCTTGTTTGTATATTAGGTTATATATCACTAGAATGTAGCCCCTATCCCCAGACCAAAAATGTCTTAAAGCTCAAGTTAATATTGGCCAGGTTTGGAAAGGAAAGTATGCTGCATGGTCCCATGAGCTGCTTCAGGATGTGCATTTCCCCTGTATTCCAAGCAAGCCTCATTGTTCTCCTGGGATAGTGAAGTGCCAGACTACCCCTTATACTGGGCTGTGATTAAATGCTTAATTCAAGCCTTAATAAAAATGTATACATGGGTCATAATTTGATGTGACAAGCTACAGTTCTTTGGCAGGCAGGAAATTCTACAATCTATGAGTAATGAACTGAACACACGAGTGGTACTCATACTTCCATACAAATGGAGTGTTAAGAATCCTGTGGGCAAGCTGTATATTCTGCCACCTGCAATGTAGTCTGTCCCTTCACAATGTGAAAGGCTGTTAGCTGTGCTTTATGTCATGTCATGTCAGCCCTCAGGCTGGTCAGAAATTATCCATCAAAACTGGTTTTTCAAAGGAAAATTGGGTTTTCCACTCAACACATTTTTGCTGAAAGCATCTGCTCGCCCAGGAAAATGTCATCTTTTCAACAAAAAAATGAGGACTTAAGAATTGGAAAGTTTCTGGCTTATGGCTAAAAATCTAAATGGCTTGGTTTTGGCCAAAGCCCAAAATGTTTCCATTCAGAAATGTCACCACAGTGCCTCCTGAGAGGAGTAGGTTGAGTGTCTCATGCATTCTCATGCATTGGGGGGAGGGATAGCTCATGGGTTTGAGCATTGGCCTGCTAAACCCAGAGTTGTTAATTCAATCCTTAAGCAGGCCATTTAGAGATCTGGGGCAAAAATCTGTCAGGGGATTGGTCCTGCTTTGGACTAGATGATCTCCTGAGGTCCCTTTTAACCCTGATATTCTATGATTCATTCTCCTCTACTGCTCAGGCTCCCTGACTGGATTACATCTCTCATGAAGAAACATGGTCTCACCTTTTGCTAGCTCACTATAGTGCTTCATAGGAGTCCGTTGGCTGTGGTGCATCATGGAAGATAAGTCCAGCTGGGAAGCCTGACCTACAGAAGAGAATGGGAG
Organism: Gopherus flavomarginatus; assembly: GCF_025201925.1. Taxonomy (NCBI): domain Eukaryota; kingdom Metazoa; phylum Chordata; order Testudines; family Testudinidae; genus Gopherus; species Gopherus flavomarginatus. The sequence goes on from NC_066621.1 coordinate 56,997,137, forward strand.
CTTGAGGCACCCAAACTACACCTCCCATGTGATACCACAGTACCATTTCCCAATCCAAATCTTTGGGGATTTGATTTCATTAAAAAGTTAACAAAAATATTTTGAATTTTTCTCACTTGGGCAGGATGCAGGGAGGAGGAACCTTTCTGCCAGCTGTAATCAGCATTCCTAAAGGCAACATCTCCTAAAATGGATGGCATTGCAAATGTCCCCAGAAATATCACCTAAAGCCACGCCATAACCAGAGACCTTTCAGCATTTCAAACATTTAATCTTATACATTAAACACTCTAATCAAGACCGAAAATCTAACTCCCCCTCCCCCTCTTAAATCTTGTTTGAACTAAAAAACTCTAGGCACAAAAGGGAACAGATGCAGTGGTGCTAGCAAAACATGTATGTATGTATTATCTCCCATGTCAAGAACACATGCTGTGAGGCAATTTCTCTGAAAGGCTGAAACACATTCTCAGGGCAACTTGAGCTGTCTCTGCTGTGCTTGCATTGTTGATGTCTTTGCTTTTTCTGTAGATACACAATTGAGAAATTGTTTCCTCTCAGAGCTGACAATCCAGCACTTTTCACTAATACTAAATTCAACTTAAAAATGTCACACACACACACACACACACACGCACACTCCTACTTGCTTCCTGGGGAGATTTTTCATAACACTCACAATTGCTGGTCTGCAAGCAGTGCCTGAAGTCCCGTTTCAATTTTTTTTTTCCTCCCCAAAGTCCATTTGAAAGGTGTTCTTGTGATTTTTTTGATCTATTCATAATTACCACCAAAAAAGAAAAAAATATATACCACACACATCCCACCTGTATGAAAATCTTTGTGATATTAACAGATGTGCTGCCACTTCTTATAAGTTAAGTAGTTACTGAAAGTTAACATTTCATTAAGGCAAAATTAGAATGCTACTAGAAATAAAACCATTTTAAGTACCTAGCAGTCTTTTTTAAAAGGTCCTATAAATGCTTATATTCTTAATCCAATTATTTTTTATTTGTCTCATTGGTCATGTTTATATTGATAATAGGTTATCATAGTAGGAACAAATTTCTAAGCACTTTAATATGTGTACATATGACACCCATCTATCAACTTGGAATTCAGTGGTGCTTTAAGATTTATAATAAAATAAATTGTAGAGTTTTCTATTTTTTTATTTTAAAAGTCTTTTCTCTTTATTAACCATTGTAGAATAATCTGTCCTATGGATATAATCAGCTGGATGAAAATAATTTAGACCCACTTTCATTAGTATCCTGCTACAGTGCTGTTTTTAAATAAATAAAAGATTCATGGAGCGTCTCTCCATTTTGCTATTACTAATACTAGAAACATTGAAAATTAGAGGTTTTACTGGAGGCACTTACAACCACCATAGTATGGGATAACTCCTGTTCATATAACATCTGGTGATACTAAGGTCCTGGCTCAGGAAAGCACTTAAGTATGTGTTTAAGTCCTGTTGAAGTCGTTGAACTTAAACATTTGCTTAAGTGCTTTCCTGAATCAATAAAACTTACATTTTTCAGTGTTTCTAATATTAATAGCAAAGTGGAGCTGCATTCACAAATCTTATTTTTAAAAAAAAACATTAAATCTATACCAGGATACTTAGGAAACATTTTACTTCATATACTCATTCAGGCTTAAATCCAAGGCCTACTGAGGTCAACAGGACGCTTTCCATTGACTGCAACAGGTACTGGGTCAGGCAATGAGGACTTTTCAACATGCAAATTTGCATGAAAACTTAATCGGTTGTAATTTGCGCCATTTGTTATTTCAGTACACTTCTGGGTGTGGACACTTATTTCACAGTCAGGTACAGGGAGTACTTGGACTTATGACACAATTTGTTCCTCAAAATTGCGTTGCAAGTCGAAATGTTATAAGTCAAAACCACTTTTCCCATAGGATCAATGGTATGAAGGGGGGGAATTGGTTCCTGAACCAAGGCTTGATACACTATTTTCACCATAATAACCCAGATTTTTGTACTAAATGAATTATAGGATGACTAATATTGCAACAATGTATTTACTGTACACTGAATTTGTGAACAGTATTCAAAACAAACAAACAAACTCACATATGCTGCTCAGAATGCTGGCAGCACAGGTTCAGAAAGCCAGGGAGACAGCACACATGCTGAATCTCAGCCAATCACTGTTCAAGCTTTCTGATTGGCTCCTGGCCCTGGGCTCAGTCAATCAAAAACAAGCGGCAACCCTATTCTGCAACAAGCTGCCCTGCTGCCTCAAAGCCAATCGGAAGTGACCCCTTCCAGCTCCATACCAGTATAAATGCAACCAGGAAGTGATTTCAAGAGAACTTTATGCAAATTGAGCATCTTAAGGGCGAAACAAGCATTGTAGGGGCAAAACAGGCAGCCAATTGAAAAGCATCATGGGTGGCATCCGACATAAGTCGGGCATCGCAAGTCCGAGGACTCCCTGTAAAAGTAAAAGATTGACTTACCAACTTAAGCAACACTGAAATAGGACACTTGGATTGTGAAATAAGTGTCCACACCCAGACTTGTGCTGAAATAAGAAATGACGTGAATTACAACTGATGTAGTTATTTCAGCACAACTGTGTGTGTAGATGTGACCTCAGCTATATTCTTGTTGCGTCATTTGCCATTCCTTTTATCATGTCAGTGCCAAATATTGTAAGACACTGTTTCCTCATGTTTATTAACAGATGGGAATATGAAGATCACAAGCCACATTTCATTCCCATCAAACACTTGTCAGCTAAAGTCCTTTTCAAAGAAAAAAGACTATCATGAAAAAGAAAACAATATAAACAGCACATAGAAATCACCTATAAAAACTCAATCATTTATGAAAGACTTGGCCTTCTAGTTTTGTGCTTGCAGAGTGACAGGTAGCATGTTTGCCCTAAAGCATTCAGGCCCTATATAGTGAAGAGATGCAGCCACAGAAAGCCAAATACAACTTCCTGATTCAAGGTCACCCAGTCCACGCATACGTTACAGCTGGAGCACCAGTGGAGAAATAGGCATAGGGAAGCAAAGCTCTACCCCACCCCTAACACACTCTACTTCCCCTTTGCTAGGGGTTTGTGGGTGGCTAATGTAGGAGACAGCTATGCAGCCTCTGCCAGTTCTATGGCAGCAAAGATTTCCCTACACAATGGAAATTCTCTGTTGGGAATATCTGGCCATTTAGCACTGTGTAGCAGCGTACACAGCACCAAGTGGCTTTAGCAGACCAAAGGTGTCTCCTACACTACAGGTAGAGCAAAAACATGAGGGGAAAATTATTTTCACTCAACAACTTGCAGCACATCACATCTCCCAGTGTAAGTTCTCTTCCCATCATGCAATATTTAAAGGTTAGAAATATAATTTTGCTAGTGTGAGTATCCCAACATAAGCTAATGTTGATAAATATAGTACATTAAGTTGATTACCATGAGATTAATCTTGTTCTAAAATAGCTGATAAGCTAGAACTAGGAATCATGGCTTTTTTGCAGCTGATTGAATTACTGTTTTGGTCCTTCATAAGAGAGATGCCAAAAACTTCACCATTAACATTAGCTGATAAACAACAGTATCCAAGAGAGAACATGGAAAAGTAAAGGCTTTCACTCTGGCAGTCTCCCAACTTGAAACACTGAGGGATCAACTAGAAATTTAGAAAGAATCTAATAATCTAGATTCTATTTTAGGAAAAAAGACTATAGAGATGTAATCAGGTCCTGGTTTTGTCAGAAGCTGGGGAATGGGCTACAGGGGATGGATCACTTGATGATTACTTGTTCTGTTCATTCCCTCTGGGGCACCGGGCATTGGTCATGCGGATACTGGGCTAGAGGGATCTTTGGTCTGACTCAGTAGGGCCACTCTTATGTTCTTTTCTCACAGTTATGGCAGAGAGTTCCTCAAACTGAAATAATGATGACTCATTTAGTCCTATTAATGCTGATCTTAAGAAAGTTCTCCCCTCTCAAAAGGATGTGCTGGAAAGTGGAGGTACTGAAAGTGATACAATTAATTGCCATTTCTGAAGTCACAATGCCAGGACATCCACCCTTCTGAAGACTTAAATCAGAAGTCAAGTCCATGAACTCCAGTGTCAGCTGCAACCTCAACAACATTAAAAAGAGTATTTTAAAATACAGAGCATCATTCTTCATTTTCAGAGAGAATAATTTTTTCACCCTCCATTATTAATATCCTTGGATTTGTAGGAAGCTAATCTCATAAATAGCCTGGCTAACCTGGGGATAACAAGCCTTCATCCACAGCTGAAAGTCATTGTAGACCAGACATCATTTAATCAATCAGAATGGTTGTTACATCATAATAAAGGAAAAATCCTAAAGGGAGTGTCTGTCCTCCTTTTATACTACTGAAAATCTGGGAATCATTAGTCACTATTCTCCTGGTACACAGAAGATCTGCTAATAGAATGCCACAAATCAAATTAAGGGCAGTATTGTGACAGTACTTATTTACTGTTAGTTTGCGTAAATTAGTCAGAGAGGTGGAGGAAAGTATGTAAGCATTCTGTCCTCGGTAACAATAGGTAGGATTCATCATTAGTTTTTCCTACTGTCCACTTCAAGACTCAGAATGCTAATACTGGCTAATGCTGTTCATACCAGTATAAAACTGGTATGAATCCATTTATTTCAGTGGAGTTATACCTCATTTACACCAGTGAAAGCAAAAACAGAATAAGTCAATTTGTGAGCCCACAAAATATGAGGAGGATTAAAATCAAGAACAAACAAGAAAAACTTGAGGGTCCAGCAGAAGGTGTGCTGAAATGGTATAGTGATGGTGGCCATGCAAGAACATGGATATATATATACAGACACTCCCTGGAATGCAAAACAACACTTATAAAGGTGGCGGGGGGGGGGAGAGAAGAACAGTGTCAGGTCTACATAGATCTTTAGCAGTATTAATTACTTTCAAAACCAATAACCAAGTTTTCACTGGCCTTGGCAACATTACAAGATTAACTATTCCTCTGCAATGGAAGTGTACCTTTTGGGGGCACAACACATTTCTCCCCTTGTCCCTCCTGCACCATGCATATTTCTTCTGGACCACCTCTATTTCTTTCATCACATGCCTCTTGAGTATCAGATCTTATACCAAACTTGTAGCAAGCATTTTTGGACTCTTCATTGATTGGAATGGTGGTGTGTCAATGTCAAATGGAGAAATGAACAGTATTTGATTATGTTCTACACGGTTAGTTCTGTGGTTGGAGTTCTAAATTAGATATTTTCTTCTGAGGATTCAATGGAAGAAGAGAGGCAGAGAAAATCCAGCACAACAGAAACAGCTTATCCTGCTAATTACACACAGGAAACAAATACCTCCAGATCCTGCACTGGGTTGAGAAGTACAATATCAACAAACTCGAGCATTAGAAAGATAATAGTGAAGCAGACCCCCCAAAAAAGTAATAATATTGGCCTAAAAGTAATGAAGTTTTAAATAATAAGTTTGGATTCTTTATATTTGCCTTCTGGTTTTTGAGCCTTTATAGGGCTCTCGCTTCACATTTTCTAGTTTTTCCACTGCAACCACAAGGTTTACCTTATTTAAAAAAAAGTGAAAGTTAAGAGGCTCATTCTGCCTTTTGATTCCAGTGAGAGTGAAGGCCCAGATTGCCTGACCTAACAAAATAAACTAAGCCTATGTCTATAGATATTGCAGACGGAAAAAAGACCTGTCATCTCATCTAGTCAGTTCCTTTGCCAGCACACAATTTTTCCTTTCCATATAGGTTTAAATGTCTCTTTAATAGGCTTTCCAGATATTAAATATATTTTTAATACAGTAAGAAACAGGGAAGTGTGTGACTTCTTCCATATTGCATCTTTTTGTCCAAGCAAAAAAATTTGAGACAAAGAGCCGAGCCCTAACCTCACATACACACACTTCAAAACCTCCAGTAAATTCAGCTCCTTCCCTTGGCATTTTTAGCTCATTATTCAGAGAGATCTCCTCTACTGGGAGGGGTATACACATTTATAAAATATACAGCAATGTGAGGGGTGGGGGGCATGATTAGCAGCCATGTTTCTAGTAATTACAAATTTCAGTGACAAAGAATTTACTTTTGCGGTTCAGTATCAAATAAGAAATAGATTGCCACTTGCTGCTGCATTTTTTTTTTAAGTGCTGAATAATCACTGCATTAAAATGTTTATTAGTTTTCATACCTATACTAATATAGGCTGTTCTCAGAAAGTGCTGAGATGTGCAACTTTTTCTAGCAACACACTGCCTTGTGATTGATTGACTGTATAATGCTTTCCTCTTCCTATCTTAATGGAAGAATACAAGTATGTTCTTTTGACATCACCTCTTTCAATAATGATTCCCAACACTAAAGCTCAAAATGAGGGCAACTCTACTCTAGATAATGGCTTCTGACTTTGAAAGAGGTTCATGCTACGCAGCAGGTACGTGCACCCCCTTTCTCTCAGCTGAAGTTTGCAAACTGTCAATCTTCTGACTTGGGTTATGTTTTCTGTCATAAAAATTCCCAGAGATATGGCTGGATAGCAGAATTTAGGTCTCTGAACTATAAAATATTAGGTGCTGTCTACCCTCAACTTACACGGAAACAAAAAGGAGCTGAGGATAAAGAGTGCCTCATAGGAAACACTGAGCTGACAAGTTCAGATCCCTCATTTGTACTGGAATAACTTATGCAGAATGATTTATAGTGAGAAACAATATTAGAAACATGGCCACTTAAGGTTAAATTAGAATATTTAGCCAGAGCTCTAAGTAGGAACCCCAAACACTTGCAGCTGGTCCCCTAGCGCATGCACTCTGCCTGGAGGGGGGAGGGACCTTCCTCCACTTGGACACCCTCTTCACGACAGTGTGAAATGTCTGAAGTTCAGGGACTGCAATTCTCCCTGGTCATTTTGTAGGGCGCACAAGAAAGAAAGGGGGAGGATGGATCCTTGCACCATCCATGACAGATATCAGTGAAAAGGCAGGGACAACCACTCGGGAAAAGTGAAGGACAATGACCAGGGAGAATTGGCTTCTATTTTCACCTCTGTCACTGAATGACTGCACACAGGTCTGTTTAGCCTCTCACTCCTTCTCTGTTTAGACGTAAACTCTTTGAGTCAGGGATGATCTCTTCCATATATATGTATGGCACCTAGCCCAGTGTAGCCCAATTTCATTGGAGGCCTCTAGGCACTATTGTAATACAAATAAAAATGAACAGACATATATATGTTAGTTCACATTTTGCACCTCTGATTTTCTTCTAAGAATCAACAGAATATTGTCCTTATAATTAATGTCACCTATTGCTGATATAAGATTCCTAAACTAAAACTGAATTCTCTAAATAGCACTAAGTAGCTTAATGAGTATTTTTAATATGGCTTTATTGATGTTGTGATAAAGTCACTTAAGCTCCCACAACTTTTTATGCAATTAAAAAAACTTCAGAGTAACTGAGATAGAAAAATTAAATGACTTTCCCCAAAATTACAGAAGAAGCTTCTGAAAGTCAGGAACTGAAACCAAATTCTCCTGAATATCAATCTCCTATACCTTAGCCACAAGCCTAGCCTCTTTCTCAGCATAAGTATGGATGGCAGAATCAGGCCCTATGTGAACTGCTCACTACCTGCAAAGCAAAGAGGATAGGAATGCCCCTGCATCTCTCCACAGAAAGGGGATCATGCATAATCAGAAGATTTCAGCTCACTTAATACCAGCTGCTGTTCTTCACTGATGCTGTCTGAAAGACATCCTTCCTGCTTACATTCAGGTTCCTCTAAACACACTGAAAATGATCTGACATTTAAGACAGATTTTTAAAAGATGAAAAAATAATACTATATTAATTCAGGTCACAGTCCCCCTCCACAGTCTTTATTGGAAGTATTACATGGTATTGCATGGTAAATAGTGGTGGCATTTTAAAAATATTTGCAAGCTATCACAAATATTTTCATTTTGCAGTATTAATATCCGATTGCTCCTTTTTGATATTAGCTTGAAAACTCATGAAATAAGTCTCAGACCAAATACTGACACATCCACATAAAACTTAATGTGGTAAGGAAGACCAGCTGGAGGGCTAAAAGCAGTTTCCTGTATCAATAGAACAGGTTGTTTGCATCCAGCAATAAACTCCAGTGCCTTTGTTGTTGATTTTATTTATTCTTCTTTTCAGTGTGAAAAAGCGAGGAAAAAAAAAACAGGGACTTTCTTCATAAGTTAATAAGGAAGAAAATATACAATCAGTGTCAAAAGTTACCTTCTGCTAATAAGACATTTCAGCTGAACACAGAGGAATCAGATTTAATGACAAGAGGAAACCAGTTCAATCAAGACACTGAAGTGACATGTACTGAGAGCTTCCAAAGCTCAAAACCTTAGTTCATGGCCTAGGAAATGAAAATGATAGCTGCCTTCAATACTAACATGATGCTTTTTTTAGTTGTAAGAGGCCATCACCGGTACTTATTACCACAAAAGGTACTAGATATAGTTGAGCCAAAGAATGTCAAGTTCATATGAATAAACTAGCCATTTTTTAAACCAAACACACAGTTGTGTTCTCCAGTCAGGCCTCAACATATGAGAAAGCAAAAATCATGAATCCGCTCCCCTACCCGCAAAAAAAGAAATCATGATTAGATTAAAAAAATCATAAGAGTTTCAAGGAAAATACTTTTTTAAAAATAATGACCATCTTTGGTTTCTTAGCCTTTATGGTGCACTGAGGTCATACTTTCAAGCTTTTCTCCACAACCATGAGAGCTAGAAACTTTACATTTTTTAAAAAAAGTGAAAGCCCAGGTTCTTGCCTAATGAAGTTCCTCCAGGATCTGGAGTATTAAAATAAAAAATACCAAATGTTGCAAGACTTGTGATTAAATCATCAGAGTCCACAACACTGGAGTCATCAGGAGTTTCAGCTTAGTACATTTTCCACACTACCACTAACCCAGTGCATTTGGACTTGGGAACTTTTAAGCCACCAAGTTTTTAACTTCAGTTTTATAAAAACGGCAGTAGACAATGGAAGAAAAACATGTGCATTCTATCTTTATTCCTTCCTTGGCTGCAGGCACTCTTACTCTGTTAATACAACAAATGGCCAGCAATGCAGATGTATCATGAAGCAGGAATGGATATTCAGCTCTCATTCCCTTTAAGATCCTTCCTCCTAATGCTAAAGGAACCTAGAGATGTATCTGATGTCTATTTCCATTAGATCTGTCAAGCGATTAAAAAAAATAATCGCGATGAATTGTGCTGTTAAACAATAGAATACCATTTAAATATTTTTGGATGTTTTCTACATTTTCAAACAAAAAGTGTATAGTGCTCGCTTTATATTTATTTTTAATTAAATGTATGCATTGTAAAAAACAAAAGAAATAGCATTTTTCAATTTGCCTAATATAAGTACTGTAGTGCAATCTATTGTGAAAGTTGAACTTACAAATACAGAATTATATACAAAAAATAACTGCATTGAAAAACAAAACAAATGTAAAATTTTAAAGCCTACAAGTCCACTCAGTCCTATTTCTCATTCAGCCAATTGCTCAGACAAACATGTTTGTTTACATTTGCAGGAGATAACGCTTCATGCTTCAACCACCATTCCAGCGGACATACGCGCATGCTGACGACAGGTTCTGCTTGATAACAATCCAAAGCAGTGCAGACCGATGCATGTTCATTCTCATCATCTGAGTGAGATGCCACCAGCAGAAGGTTGATTTTCTTTTTTGGTGGGTCAGTTTCTGTAGTTTCTGCATTGGAGTGTTGCTCTTTTAAGACTTCTGCAAGCAGGCTCCACACCTCGTCCCTCAGATTTTGAAAGGCACTTCAGATTCTTAAATCTTGAGTCGAGTGCTGTTGCTAACTTTAGAAATCTCAGATTGGTACCTCCTTTGCATTTTGTCAAATCTGCAGCGAAAGTTTTCTTAAAATGAACCTGTGCTGAGTCATCATCCGAGACTATTATAATATGAAAGCAGGTAAAATAGAGCTGGTGACATACAATTCTCCCCCAAGAAGTTCAGTCACAAATTTAATTAACGCATTATTTTAACAAGCGTCATCAGCATGGAAGCATGTCCTCTGGAACAGTGGTCGAAGCATGAAGGGGCATACAGACGTTTAGCATATCTGGCACGTAAATACCTTGCAAATGCCTGTTCTCACTTTCTGGTGACATTGCAAATAAGAAGTGGGCAGCATTATCTCCCATAAATATGAACAAACGTGTTTGTCTTAGCAATTGGCTGAATAAGAAGGACTGAGTGGAGCTGTAGGCTCTAAAATTTTACATTTGTTTTGTTTTTCAATGCAGTTTTTTTTGTATATAATTCTATATTTGTAAGTTCAACTTTCATGATAGATTGCACTACAGTACTTGTATGAAGTGAACTGAAAAATACTATTTCTTTTGTTTATCATTTTTAGAGTGCAAATATTTGTAATATAAAGTGAGCAGTGTACACTTCATATTCTGTGTAGTAACTGAAATCAATATATTTGGATGTTTTTCTACATTTTCAAACATATTTAATAAATTTCAATTGGTATTCTATTGTTTAACAATGCAACTAAAAATTAGATTTTTTTTTAGTTATGATTTTTTGTGTTAATCACGATTAATCGATGGCCCTAATTTCCATATCCACTTCTACAGGTATAAAGAGCTCATGCTGCACACTTGCAAAGAAACCAACTTTCTTAGTAGGGATTCATCGGAGAAATTGATTTTGTCAGCAAGTTCCAATATAAACACCCCCCTAACCTTGCCTTACAGGATGCCATATTTAAATGTGAAATAGCAAAATGAATTAGTTGTACAGAAAGTTATTCTCTTAGGTTGGGAAAAACTTGACAATTCACAGCCATCCAATGGCAGAGTAAGGAAGAAACACCTGACAAGATTAGTGAATCTGCTTGAGAACATATGAATGTAAATGTTTGAGCCCAGAGCTCTCATAGTTATTTTCACTTCCACTCAATATTATGGTGAAATATTTAATAGGATAGTTTCAAGTAACAGGTCTACCATGTGCCTCACTCATAATTGTTATAAGATCATGTAAGTTATTGTGTTGACTCTCCAGCATATCTAGATTAAAACAACAACAAAAAAAACCCACAACTTTTGGTCCCTAGTTTAAAGACAAAAAAAATCAGAGGTGTAACTGATTAAATCTAGAAGTCATTATTCCATTTTTACTCAGTCCTCACTCATGCAAAATTTCTATGGACTTAAATGTTTTTTGCCTCACTAAAGGCTTCAGGATTTGCCCCATTGTGCATATGGGACTGGTAATATTTTCCGCTGTCACATGGTATTTCTGGTCCTTATTGATTTTTTTTTTTAAATCAGAAACAGAAAGCTATGACCTGTAAAGGCTAGCAAGAAAGAGAATATCCTTAAACTGAAGAAAACATTAAAGTTACTGCAGTGGTAAACGTAAATCAGTTCTGAGACTCAGCCATCTAACTGTCCATTAAAATAGCAAAAACTGATTCTTCTTTTAATTAAAAAGCCCAGTAAAAGAGAGCCAAAGAAAGAGGTAAGCATTACTCATGATGCAACTACTAGTCAGAGCTTTTGACTCATGACTCATCCAATAAATGTGAAAGCATCTCAAAAGCAGAACCTGGAAAGTTTCAGCTGGAAAAGGCAAATCAACAAGAAAGAAAGAAAAATCAACCACAGGAAATATGAATCAATCATTAGGGCTAGGGAATGAGAATGAGGGGTCCTAAAACTCTATTCGTAGTTTTGACACTATTTACTATGTGACCTTGAGCAAGTTAGTTAACCTCTCTATGCTTCTACACCAAGTGATAGTACTCTGGTGTCTCTCCTAAAGAATTCTATTTTCTCATTACCCAAATGACATAGTAGTATTGCATATCAGAGCTAAGAAAAGTTCATGATATTTTTTTCCCCTAAATTTCATCCTTTCCCCCCGCAGGTCACAGGAAGGCCACAAACATCAGTTTAATATATTTTACTACTTATTCAAAATTGTCCAAGTTTTAATGAAAAAATTAGGAGGGGTTAAGAAACAGGAGATGAAAATGATCAGTGTCATGGGAAAACTCACTTATGAAAAAGGATTGAAAAAAATGGATTGTTTACTGTAGAAAGACATAAGAGGGGAGATGATAAAAGTACCTAAAATAATGAATGGTAGAAAGATGTTAAATCAGGAACTTCTGTTCTCCTTGTCTTGTAACATATTAACAAGGGGGCAATTAAATTAAAAGATGGGAAATTGAAAACTGATAAAAGGAAATGCTTTTTCACACAGTGCGTAATTAGACATGGAACTCATTGCCACAGGATGTTATTGATGCCAGGAACATAGCAAGATTCAAAATGGATCATGAATAAGAATACCCCAAGTTATCACAATTAAATGATAAAAAATTGGAAAGGATAGTGACTTCATGTTTCAGGGCTTAAGCCAATCTATTTATTAGAGATCAGGATGAGGTCTTATGTACATCTTCCTACCTCAGTGTTCTTACACCTTTCTCTGACGCATCTGGTACTTGCAATGGTTAAAGACTGGATACTGGACTAAGTGGACCTTGAGTCTGACCAGTTATGGTAATTCCTATGTTTCTATGCTCCTCAAAACTTTTACATATGGTTTAATGGCTTATTATTCAGAATTTGAAACTGAAATTTGAGTGAAGTTCTTTAATACTTTTGGTCCAGAGCCCTCAGAGGAATTCTGGCCAAATCATTCAGAATTCTGTTTGACTCCAGCTTCTCCTGCTTAGGCTTCCTAGAGATAACTAAAATTTCTGCATCCAGTTCTAGCTGAAAATACCACAAAAACAGCCTCTCACGCTATTTGCACTGGAGACCAGAAACCTGTGTTTGGAGGGATGGGGGAAGCCAGTCTGACCTCCCATTAAAGCAACTGCAAGTCTTGCCATTGACTTCAATAGGAGCCGAATTGGATCCAAAACTTCTTGCATGGCAAGAGTTGAGTAAATCGACTGGGACCTGTCTTGTATTAGGTTCTTTCACACATACAAACACAACCTGAAACTTTACCGATAATTAGCCTGTTAGATGCCCATAAAAGTCAAGGTAAGATTTTATTATCTGCACATTTCTTCTTACTTAGGGAATCCAGCCAATATTAGTCAGCACAAGTAGCTGCTTACAAGCAAGAATCTTCCTCAGTGGCAAAAGCAAAGGCAACGAGGGAAATCCAAAACAACGTTACACCTACCAGTCACATCACATAAATTGTACTCTTTTATTCATCAAAAAGCTTTGAAACAAAGATGCCATATTTTAAGTGAGTTCTGAATTCTCTTTCCATGAGGGAATATGTAATTTACAAAAAAGAGGATTTGAAGTTTTAAGTGCTTATGACTTAATTCAGCATGCTGTATTGATGGTCCCATTTAGATGATTCCATTTTAGACCCTCTAACGCATTAAAGCCATGACTTACTCACATCCATTTGGCTAATGATCCCCTACTGCTCAAAGTAAATCACAGCTATTTACAGTAAATTATTCAATTAGATGAAAGGAAATGTGGTATTTATTTTGTATTGCTTGATATGGCAAAACAGGAGTGTGCAAGGAACTAGGGGGGGATTTCAGAATCAATTGTTTAATACACTCCACAATAGTTGTCAGCATCAGATTATTACTGTAAACATTGTGTAAGACACTGAAATGTCGTGACTTCTGTTTCTGTATTATAAATTCTACCCACTCCAAATATAAGATGCCATAATATAAAAAGGATTCTAATAATTATCTTAGATCATTGCTTTATTATAAACATTTTAAAATAAATGCATAGATGTTTCTGAAAATTTTAACCCAAGTGCCTTAGGAGACTAAGTCCTATTTTCAAAAGCGACAGACACTTAGGAGCCTACATTTTACTGATTTTCAGTGAGAATTAGACTCTTAAATGTCCTGTTTCACTCCTGAAAATGAGACTAATGAGACAATCATGTGGGCACTTTTGAAAATTTCTACTCTGTGAAATAGAGAAAACAAAATAAACTTCCTTTGTGAAATATCAGAAGAGGTCAACATTGTTTGGCTCACAAATGAAGGAAGTTCCAGGAAAAAAAAACAAAAAAACCACCACCCTCAGATGAAAAAAAAACCAACAACATTCTGAACAAGTTCTAGGTCAATTCAGTGTTCAATAAAAGCCACAGAAGGATTGCTCCTTTGGGATCAGGACTTTAGACACTGAGCAAGGGATGTTGTCACAGTTCTTCCCCTTTTTCCTTCTTGCTCCTGGGGAGGCTAGGGGTGGCTCAAGTAAACTGCAATTCCCACCATTACACACAGTGATTCAGCTATTGTGGCCAGCAAGTAGAGGTGCTAGAACCAAGGCTCTGCCCACTCCCTGCCCTGCCCTCACACACTTGCTCTGCAGAAGAGAGTAAGTGGATGAGTAGCCCTGCCGATTCCTCTGCACTTGGATCCAAGATAGCTCCTCTAGGGCTATAAGCAGGGTTTTTACTCCCTTTTGCAGACACTTATTCCAAGTCAGCATCCAATCAATGGAGCTTTGGAGGAAGGTGCAGAAAATCTGTTTTTCACAATGTAACCATCACACAGAATAAATTAGGATAGCAAAATGTTTGACGATTTCTGGATTTTAATATACTGATAAAGAGCAGGGCCAGCTCTAGGAACCAGAGTTCCAAGCATGTGCTTGAGGCAGCACTTTTCAAGGGGCGCCATTCCAGTCATTTTTTTGGTTGGTTGGTTTTTTTTGCTTGGGGCAGAAAAAACCTGGAGCCGGCCCTGACAAAGAGGAAACCATTAACAAGCCCAAGCCAAGCATGCATGTTTCTGAGGGTAAAGGGCTGTAGAATGGGTTTCAGGCAACCAAATGGAAGGACACTTTGCCTTTGGCTGAACTGTTACTGCATTTAATTTTGCTGTAGGTAGCTGGCTAAATTCATCAATTGCATAAGCAGGCACAACTCCCATTAAGTCAATGGGAGTTGCATCTCTTCATGCCAGAAAAATGACAAGGTGTCCAGTGACTAGGGCAACAGACCACAAAACTACTATTGCAGCTGGCTTCATTCACCAGTCCAAGGGTGGAGTTAAAAAACCACACAAAGTCTGGGCTGTTTAATTTCTCTATCCACTTCATTGTTATTTTTACATAGGGCCATGATGGTGGAGCCCTAACATCTTTGGTGGGCACATACTTCTGCAAGTAGAGCTATTAATTTCAATGGGACTATTTGTGTAACCAAACAGTCACCAAGGTGAGTAAGGGCTCCACAGTCTGGTTATCCATATGGATATATTTAACTTCATCCTGGCTTGTGCTAAATAAGACTACTGTGAATTGTGCTAGCATTTTGTTGTTCTGAGTAGCAGGAGTCCAAAACTGCTTGTCACACTGTTCACAAGACTACTGGGCTCCCAGTCTCTAACTTGGTCCCTAAGAGTGCTTTGGCTCTGAATGGGCCTCAAATATTTATTTTTGGTAGATAGTTTATTATTTTGCCTTTTGGTTTTTCCTTTTAGGAAGGATTTCTCTCATTCTAGTCTCTAGCTCTACCAGAAGCAATGAGCTCAGTTTGGAGCCCCAGCCCAGATCCTCAGCTAGAGTAAATCACCACTGACGTCAATAGAGCTATGCACATTTACATTAGCTGAGGATCTCGTTCTCGGTTACCATCTCCAGAATTTCAAAAGCCCCTCATTTTCAAGTAACTCTTACTAGACCTTAGCAAAATGCACTGTTCCTCCAATCTGTGAAGTGACTTTCTCCAAATTATGCTGTCCACACAATGTCTTCCTTGTTCTTTTTACTACTTTGAAACTAAATACATATCCTATATCTGCTGACATGTCCTTTAGTGCATGAGGAAGTGGCTTTCCGAGTTAGCTTTTTTAAATTTGACGATCCTCTGAAGTTTGCTACAGTTACTGTTTTTAGTAAGCTACCTGCTGAAAGGCATTGGAGTTGAACCAAATTGCAAACTCACTCTTCATCTGGCAAGTTTTTCATAATAGGTACATTTTTACAGCTGTTCAGAAAAACAAAAACAACACCATAGCAAAAAAAGAGAGAGACAGCCTTAGACTTCACTTCACATTTTTAATTATGTATTTGACACAAAAATTCCATCCAATGATTAACCTATTATTTACCTAATTTTGAAGTTGCCCCAGATGTCCACAGGGATCTATGGGACAACTGAGGGATTAAGATTTAATTGTAAATAACTGATTTGCAAATGCAAACTGTGTTTAAAAGACTAACTACACATTCAGTTACTATATACCAGTTTTGAAAGGGAGCTGTTTAGGTGTTCTGTGTAGTCCTTTTTCAAACTGGACTGTGCTCACAGAGGAGTGATTCTGTGCTGTGACTCATGGAGGTTCAGCACAGAACATGTAGCCCAAAAGGAGATCAGAGAGATTTCCCTATGCCAGACAAATCGTCAATTGGCCAATTACTCTGCCTTTCTAGCTATTTTCTGCCACAGAATTTCAGCTGAGAATCTAACCAATAATACAGCATGTAAACATTTTCAAAAGCACAGGCATCGCTTTTTTAAATGATTACTTAGATTGGGGTTAGTCTACATCTTCTCCTGACTCAAGGGGCCAGGGTGGGGTGGGCGTGCTGAACTCAGAGCAGTCACAATTCCTATTCCCAGCTTTGCTGATGATTCACTGTGTCCCTGGGCAAAGCACTTATCACTGCTATGCCTCAGTTTCTCATTGCTAAAATAGGTACATTACTTCTCATCTACCCTACTTTAAAGAGAGACTTAAGGCATAATTAATCAATGTTTGTAAAACACTAACATTCTCAGCTGAAAGGTTCTATACAAGTACAAAGTAGGATTAAATTATTTTTCCATTCCATGTGGGTATGTAACGAATGTTCCTATTAACATTAGTGGGGGCAGAGAGGCTGATGCACGCATGTCATATAGAAAACAGACTCCCTTATTGATGTTTAGCACACCCCTGATGAATATAATTGTCAAGCTCTGCTTGTTAGTATAAGTTTTCTTTTCACGAGATTTTTAGCTAAGTTGTTCTCTAGCTTTCATAATGTTGAGGCTAATGGCAAAGCTCCTATATTTGTATAATATGGATGTATTAATTGGATGTATTAATTAATCTCCAATAATAAGATGTCTCTAATTATACAATACTGCCTGTCCCATTTCAGGCTGTCTCCCTAATTTACTAAATGACTGGGTCTGGCTATATTTAGTTACCAACAACCTACAGAAAGAACGTCAACGGAAAAAGAAAAGAAAAAACCTAAATGGAGAATGGGGCAGAATCTCAATTCCCACTAAACTGGAGCTTAACTGTGTTTTAAAGAGCGACTCCCTAGACTGACCCAGGGTCCTCAGGATGTCAATAGCCATCTAGTAGATCTCTAAAACAAGTAGACAACCATTTTCCTCACTACCAGCCAATGGCTGTCCTCTCAGCCACCACTTGCTAGCACCACCTATCTGCACCCACCCAGCATTTACAGTGGGGAACAATGAGTATTTGTTGGCATTGTTGGTAATCAGTGCTTCATTTGTGCCAGGGCTGAGCCCCAGTACCTCTAGGCTTGTCAGTATCACAGTCCAGACACCCCTGGGCTTGGCAGGGCAGTTATGTGAGTAAAAAAATTGCTTGAGTCCCAGCACCTTATTTCTTGAGCCCCAATGCCTCTTTCATTATAAATTGATCACTGGAGGTAAAAAGGTGCCTAACTGCTCTTGGTCA
Organism: Gopherus flavomarginatus; assembly: GCF_025201925.1. Taxonomy (NCBI): domain Eukaryota; kingdom Metazoa; phylum Chordata; order Testudines; family Testudinidae; genus Gopherus; species Gopherus flavomarginatus. The sequence continues at coordinate 57,014,962 of NC_066621.1, forward strand.
CTTGGGAGGAGAGAGGGCTTAGAGGAAGATATCTACATTGAAAAGGAACATGGTTCAGGTCTGAGGTAGGAGGGGGTGGAATCTGTATTAAGAGATAAGTCTCTTGTATTCTGCACTTCTACTGTAGCATCCTAGCTAGTGACTGAGCCAGTCCACTCCTATCTCAAGGTAGTGATTTTAGCAACAATGTGAGCAACTGTCAGCCACAGTTAGCATGCTAAATGTCATTTAAAAACCCACACTGAAAATCCCAAATCATACTGACCTTAAAGAAGGGCAAAATGCATCAAGCCAGTATTTTAATGATTTTTACATTCCAAACAACTTTCCTTGTTTTTTCATGCAGTTGTTGGGGTTTTTTTAAGTGCTTACATGTGATGTTATATTATAAAAGTTTTAGCCTGGAGCAAATTTCGACCACTAAATTAACTCCTGGAAATAAATATAAGCCCCTAATTATTTATAGCATGTATAGATGCACATGTCCTTTTTTCCCTAGGGAAAAATCCATATCTTAAGCAAACATTTTAACTTTATCATTCTGTTCTACCCCACCACCTCCCAAAAATACCCATTTCTAGTGCGTTTCAATAGTTGCTATATATACACACACAACCCCGTGTTTCCTTCCAAGTGTCCCTATGTATTGCTTTCAAAAGGTTGGCACCTATGGCATCCATAGATATTAATATTACTATTAAATTTGGATAATTTTCCATATCAGTTGCTCTCTAAACTGCTGAGGATCAACCTAAATAAATTATCCCATGAAGAATCCAACGTTCCTAGAACTAGTCCATCTAGAACTTGGTCCATATCTGGCATCTGTTCAGTGTCTAGCATTTTAACTGTCTGGAAGGGAATTTAATACATTTATACTGAACAGCCACTGCTTCAACTGTAAAGCTTGCCTGGTGGTTTGTAATTAACAACTTTCTATACAGGACTTTCTATACAGAGTGTTTACTGATCTTCCCTCTAGCAGCTGAGAAGCTGTTTCAAATATTCTAACTCAGAAGTTACTATTGATTTTAACAGAGCTGATGAGTTTCTTGATGGAGTGAAAGTAACTGAATTTCTCCTCAGACTCCCCAGCAGCTGTGGGGGAGGCAAGATTCAATTCCCTGCATGCCTCAGAAGCGAGTGGATACTAAGGGGAGCTGGGGCTTCAGAGAGTGGGGAAGAGGGATGCTATAGGAAACAGTGTGAAAGAGGGACAATTGGGGTATGGGAAGCCAAAGGCAGCATGGGCCCAGAGCCCTCCCACATTGAAGCCTCCAGCCACTTCCCCAGGCTAGGCCCTCCCAGCACCAGAGTGCCCCAGTCTCCCTCACCTCCTCCCCGCCCAGCCCTGGAACAGGTGGCATGGTCCTAGTGTGATGGGAGGGCGGGCAGTGCAACCACTGCCCCCACCCCCAGCTCTGGAGTGCCAGGAGGTTGAGTGGCGCAGCCTGAGCCGGAGTCACCCCACAAGGAGACTGGAGTGGCCATATGGAGTAGAAGCAGAAGGAGGGGATCTGGTGGCAGAGTATGGGCAGGGCCACACCTGGCTGTTTGGGAATGCACAGCCTCTCCCAGCCTATGGTAGCCGCCACCCATGCCAACAACTCAGATTTGCACCCACAAATGATCAGTAGGTATAAAACTACAGGCACAGGCGACACCAAAGGAAAGCTATTCTTGAAAATGCATCCCCTAAATCTTTCAAGCTATGAGGATGATTAAGTATGAAACTAGCAATTGTAATAAACTCCTCCAGATTCCTTATGTTCACAGGTACCAGGAGCTTCACACAGTTCTTAAAAATAAGGAATATCTATAGGAATTCTTAGTTTGTGTTTCAGCCAACTGCCTAGAAGCAGCCTGATTTTCCTTTAGTGGGTGAACACATCCTATTTCTCTTTGTCCTGTGCCCACATCCATATATTCAAGTCAGCTTTTGGGTCTCAGCATTTATAGCTTTCATATGGTTATCATTTCTAACCAAACCACTTCCTTAGTATTGACATGTCAAGTTAATTTGTCTCATTCTGCATGGGGCTCTGGGACTGGCACAGTGCTAGGGGAAAAAAGAAATCAGACCAAAACCCTAAATAATGCATTTCTCAAGATGCTGTAGATCAAATAAGCCAAAGACCAGGGGGTAATTTTTATTTTTCAAATTACTCCAGGTTTTTCCCTTTTTCCTCGCAACATGACCATCTCATCTGTACACAGACTGTTCTGAACTCTTGCATTTTCCATGGGTTCAAATAAAGATTTAGATTTGGTTTTGCCCTGGATCGCAGACATCAGTGACCAATCACTGGTGTAGCCGCCACAAGCAGAGGTTCTGCCTACTCTTCTTTCAAGCAGGGGTAAGCTTCCCTGATGCTAGTAGCGGCTTTGCCTGCCTACACTATCTCGGGGTTTTATGCTGCTGTCCATCACTGCAGTATCCACGTCCCTATTCTGGTGGGGGAATATACTGCCACAGCTACACCAAAAGCTAGCCAATGATGGCTGTAATGCGGGCAAATCTCCAAAACATACGAAGCTTTAGAATAATAAGTGGATGTTACGTCTATTCAATAAAACAAAGTAGTTCCATTTTTGTAAAAAGCTGTTCGGAGGTGTGGAGGTTGGGTTGCCAGTCCAGCAACTTTCTGGGATGTAACTAATTCCAGAATCCAGCAGCCACATAAACTCTTTATTCCAGTACATGGACTACCATAAAAAGCAGAGAAACATTTCATCTAAACTGATCTGCAATAAGAGTGTTTGTACTAAGATGATGATTGCCCTATCGGCACTCACATTCCTTTGCTTTGAGGCAAAAAGGAGGGGCAGCAACTGAAATCCTATATGTTGTGTATGCTTGACAGTATAGATCCTTGATCTGAAAAAGCTTAGCACTGGACACATGAATTAGATTCTGATCATTGAAAACAAAAGAAGACTTTAGCTCTCTCAGACCATTCCTGCTTCCATATTCTTGCTTCAGTTGTAATTCATACAGAAGGTAGTTTACTAGGTCTTCTCCATCTCTATCTAGTAGCCACCACTGCAACATTGCTCCAAATAATAGATTGGAATTTAAGAAGTGCCTCATGTATTCTTCAAGAATAGGGGGGTGGGATCCTATCAGAATTTTGTAGTTAATCAAAAAGCCACCATTAGAAAACAAGGAATTTAGAGTTAAGCATTAGACAAACATTTGAACATATGCAATAAAAGTTTAGGTCTCTGCTACTCTTTGGGGGCTCTTTAAAAACCCAATAGATCATTCTGCTCTTCCTAATTCACCAGTTAATGATGTCTCAAATAAGCTTCTCAAAAATCCAAATAGGTTCCATGCACAAGGTTGTGCAAAAATACAAATCAAAACAGACCCATATAAATCTAAACTGAAGTTTCTAACACAAACCTTCCCTGAGAAGACATGGTGAAAAGCATCAGAAGTATATTTTAGGTGTGCTGAACACCTATGACTCAGGAAAAACAGACATCATAAATACATGGTTACCAAAGTATCTCAGACCACACATACAACATTTGAAGTGGAAGTGGCCTTGAAGGCCAAAAAAAGAAAGAGTCCAATTCCTAATGGAAGGCAAGAATCAACCCTATGAGGAGTCTATAGCCTCCCTCTAATTATATTATGTTGTTAGCCACCAGCTTGCATTCCAAAATAGAAGTCAGAACTATGAGGCTGTCCATACAATACGGACCACCTTCAGAGGTGGGTGGATTATTAATTTTATGTTTGTTTCAGTGTTATAAAAATGTTAGAAGTGGGCAGTTTTAAAAATCACCAAAAATTATGCAATTTATTGACAGCGCCTATGCCACTTTATACCATCTGAGTGCCTAGCTGATTAGCCTGAGAATAGGAAGGTTGTAATCTAAGAATACCATGGAATGTCCTGAGTTTCAAAATGCCAAGTTCCAGTGAGAGTATTCTCTCAAGTTTTTTTTACATTCTGTCCTGTAGCTCACTTCAAATCACTGAAAGCTCAGCTTCCCACCAGCTCCCCTTCAACTTCCTTATCAGCCCCAAAGCATTGCTCAGGACAGACATTTTTCAAACTTTGTAGCCAGAAAATCAAGTGATGCCAGTACATGACATTGTCTCACCATTTTCTTAACATTTATTGATGATTTCCAACTCATTTTCTGAGTAGCAGCCGTGTTAGTCTGTATCGGCTAAAAGAACAGGAGTACTTGTGGCACCTCAGAGATTAACAAATTGATTTGAACATAAGCTTTCGTGGGCTACAGCCCACTTCATTGGATGCATGCAGTGGAAAATACAGTAGGAATACAGTATATATATATATATATACACACACACACACACACACACACACACACACACACACACACACACAGAGAACATGAAACAATGGGTGTTACCATACACACTATAAGGAAAGTGATCAGTTAAGGTGAGCTATTATCAGCAGGAGAGAAAAATAACTGTTTGTAGTGGTAATGAAAATGGTCCATTTCCAGCAATTGACAAGAAGATGTGAGGAACTGTAGGGATGCGGGGAAATAAGCATAGGGAAATAGTTTTACTTTCTGTAATGACCCATCCACTCCCAGTCTTTATTCAAGCCTAATTCAATGGTGTCCAATTTGCAAACTAATTCAACGAGAGACTGCTGAATTGGGAGTCTGTTTTTGAAGGGTTTTTTTGTTGTAATATCGAGACTTCTAGGTCTGTAATCGAGTGGCCAGGGAGATTGAAATGTTCTCCAACTGGTTTTTCAATCTTATAATTCTTGACATCCGATTTGTGTCCATTTATTCTTTTATGTAGAGACTATCTAATTTGGCCAATCTGTATGGCAGAGGGGCATTGCTAGCACATGATGGCATATATCACATTGGTAGATGTGCAGGTGAACGAGCCTCTGATAGTGTGGCTGATGTGATTAGGTCCTATGATAATATCCCCTGAATAGATAATGTAGGCAGAGTTGGCAATGGGCTTTGTTGCAAGGATAGGTTCCTGGGTTAGTGTTTTTGTTGGGTGGTGTTTGGTTACTGGTAAGTATTTGCTTCAGGTTGGGGGGCTGAAAGTAACAGAACACCACTAGCCATCACCTTCAGCCCCCAACTAAAATCTCTCCAGCTCATCATCAAGGATCTACAACCTATCCTGAAGGACAATCCATCACTCTCCCAGATCTTGGGAGACAGGCCAGTCCTTGCTTACAGACAGCCCCCAAACCTGAAGCAAATACTCACCAGCAACCATACACCACACAACAAAAACACTAACCCAGGAACCTATCCTTGCAACAAAGCCCATTGGGTTTTGTTTGTTTTCACAGTGGAGCACAATTTGATGGGTATGTAGTTGGTAAAATGTTTTTTAAAAAATGGAGGAAATGCAGCATAACTAAATTGTTTTAATCTTTAGTCTGTCTTGTGGATTATGTTTGTGACTTCAATCAACAACATAGAATTAAAAAAACACATTAAAAAAACCCACTTCATCCAAAAGTAAACATGATAAATTGGCAAAACACTGATGGCTGCCTTTGATCACAGAAGGCACTTTGAACTTCAAAACCAATTAATATTTAATTAGTAAGTGTCACTTTCATTTCTGTCCTAGTAAAAATAATTGCTCTTAATTGAAGAAAACTGAAACAGAATACAAAGTGTAACTGTGATAGCAGGTAATATTTTTCTTGTGCTATAGACTGGGATTTCAGTCTGCTGTTGACCTCACATTGCAAAGATTGCAAGCGTGTCCAGCATATGGGACTAAAAGCTAATCAGACTAAAAGATTCTTTATTTAACTAAAGATGAACAAGTCATATTTGAATTGCCTGAAACAAAATGTTTAATTTTATATTAAAACAAAAAACAAACAGTTTCTACGAGAAAGAGAACAAAACCAGCAGAGAAGCTAGCATGCTTCTCACTAGCAGCTGCCGTGCACAGCTGTTTCCAAACTAAATTGACACATGTACAGGCTAGAACATCAGTTGCAACACTGAATTAACTTTTTGCAGAAAGTGTTACTGTCATTTAGTGGGTTAGATGCTGCATCATCCCAGCAATCTGTTTTCTGAACAGGTTCAGACTGGGCCACTGAACAACCAGGCATTTACCCTGTGAGCCACTATGATCTCAGTTAAGATGTATTGAAACGGACGCTAAGGTTGGGAGTGCACAACAGCTGCTTCTGAAGCCGTCAGTAGGGCTTTCAGTGGACTCTTCCCCTCACCCATTCTCTGTACACTGACAGGGCTGCACTGTGGAAGAAGAGGTGGATATAGCAAATGCCACTGCTCAGCATGCTCTCCCCAGGATGCATTATGCCTTCTATGGGCACATCGCCTCTCTCCACAGTGCTTGAGCATTGATGATGTCCACTCAACTCCTTAGCAGTTATGTAGCCCACAAGGTTCAAATATTTTTGCATTAGCCACTGAAAAGGGAGAACATGAAAGAGCAGCTATAAAGCTAATATCAAGGAGCAGCTGTGAGACACAGTCACCATAGCCAAAAGAAACAAACATGCCAGGAAGCAGATGATGCATTGGCACTGTGTTAAAAATTAAGACTCTTTTCTCTCCCCCTCTATGTATTTGATACAGGTTTCAAACCTGTAACACACAGCTTTCCATTGATAATAGGAAGAGTAGGGAGTAGCAAATATTTCTTGGATTCAAACAAACTTCATTGCCTACCTGCGCCCCTCCCCTAATACTTAGTTGAAAGTACCCCAGGTTGCAGGGTTTTAATTTATTTAATTTCAGAACTATTAATTTCCAGCACAGATTTACAGAGGCTCAGGCTGGCAATACTTTGGAAATACAAATAGCAGCATTACCTAGCTGCAAACAAAGAGAACAGAACTTTCCTCATTTATAAATAAGGGACGTGATGAATCTCAGGGTATGTCTACAATACAAGCTGATCTGGCAGGTAGTGATCAATCTATTGGGGACGATTTATCACATCTAGTGTAGACGCCATAAAATCGATCCCCAATCGCTTTGCTGTCGACTCTGGAACTCCACCGTGCGCAAGAGGCAGAAATGGAGTCAATGGGGCGCGGCAGCAGTTAACTCGCCGCTGTCCTCACGGTCAGGTAAATCAACCTAAGATACATTGACTTCAGTTATGCTATTCCCGTAGCTGAAGCTGATGTATCTTAAGTTGACTACCCTCTTCTCCCCCCAGTGTAGATCTAGCCTCAGTAACAATAGCCCTGCACATGGGAAGCAAATGGCTTTAAACCCCCAATATACTCATTGTAATCTGATGCCACCCGGGGCATTCCTAGCCCCTAGTGTAAGTTTAAGCAGTGTCAAGGTTGCTCTTACACTCTGAAGTACAATTTTAGAAAAGAAATGCAAGGCCCAATTCATCCCTTTCAAATATTTATGTCAACGCAAACTACAGGCGGCTCTGTAATGTGTTTAAAGCCACTCATCAGATTCTGGACTCTGATTTTTTGGGCAAATGAGGGAAGAAATGGGTGTGTGTACAACTGGCTACAGATTACTAGATCAGTGTTTAATAGATATATTTTTACACATATAATTACACGTTCTCTGTCACAGGCCCCCTTTTGACTTCTTCACTGGACCAGCCTCTGAATAGGAAATTGTGAATCTAAAGTCCAAAAGCTGGCACAAAATCGCTTCAGCTGGCTAATATTCCTCTGCCACTTGGGAAACCACTGCATCTCTTTATCTCCCTCTCTCTCTCTCTCTCTCTCTCTCTCTCTACCCCTCTTCCTGGCCCAAGGAGACCCTCCACCACTTTGTGAAGGTGTGGGGTAGGAGATGAATAATGTCGGGAGGCTCAGAAGCTCCATCCAAACTAGCAGAGCCTAACTCTGACCTAGTTATTCTCCTCCCTAGTTTGTAGAGCTGCCTCATCCTTGGTCCAGTTTCCAACCTTGCAGCACAGCAGGAACATATGTTTCTCAATGTTGCAGAGTCACTCAGTGGTTATTGACATTGAATCCAACTAGTTTATGCTAATAACAAATGCCTTTTGAAAAATTAATTACATACAGTATTTATCATCCAATCTTTAGATGCCTTCTTCAATAATACATACACACAATGGAGAAAGTTCACAAAAGAAAAACGGTATTGTCACTCTGTGACATAGGAGGTTGGGTAATGGAATATTGAAATGTAAGAGGAATCAGGTACAACAGCACCTATTTTCTAGCATGACTATGCATCATTTATGATGGTTTGCTACAAGCCTCTATTTGAATACTTTTGTTTCAGAAAAAGGACACTAAGATCAATTATTGGTAGATTTGTGTTATTTTTTTCTTTTGCTTCCATATTAAATTACAAGTGAGGCAGTACAATCAGTCCACAAGCTTAGTTCCTGTTCTCCCAGATTGTTCATACTGCAATTCCTTCTCTATAAAGGCTTATTGAACAACAAAAAGTTATCTCCCTCTGGAATTTCTCATCAGTTATGTGGTGTTTTTCTGCTTTTTATAATGACTTTGAATCAGGTTGATTGTATGTCAAAAATATTGAGAGGCAACAGGGGATCTTCACTCTGTTTGCAATCTTGTACAATATTAAATTGTTTAAGGCTCAAAAGAAGGGGGAAAAAAACTAAAGAAAATGGTATGTTCATGTTATGGAGGAGGAGGAGACGGAATAATTAAAATAAATAGCACAAATCTAGAGTTGGTTTAACTGTCACTGAATCAGGTTATAAGATCTCCTGGAGTTCAGTCCTATAAGAAGCTGAGCTTGAATCTAGGAAAGCATTTAACTTTCCTTTAACTTTAACATGTGCACAGTCCTAGCAAAGCAAATAGAACTACTCAGGTTAGAGTTAGGCAATTTTATAAGTGCTTTGCTGGATTGGGACCAGAGCAGTGGAGGATTTAGAGTTAGTGGGGCCCTGTGCTCAACTTTGTTTTTGGGGCCCTTCTTTGGGACCCAGCCAAGAAACAAACAAACAAACAAAACACACCACTCATCTCCTCCTGCCCCCCTTTTTCATTCCTCCTCCTATAATTAATAAGAAGTAAATGAAAATAAAGTGAGGTACCTTGATTGTTTTTGTAGTCTAACTTATTTTTCCACAGACCACTTCAAAAAAAAATCGCTGAGGGTCTTGGCAGACCACTTAGTGATCTTTCCAAATATTGTTTGTACCATTAGCTAGCTATTGTGGAGTGCTTTGGCTAAGATCACTTTATTAAGTAAAAAAAGCATTGGGGTGTGGGGTCTGACCAGGAAATTATATGCAGGAGCAGCCTGGGGGTTGGGGTGCAGGGTTTGGCCAGGAGTTAGGGTGCAGGAGGGAGCTCAGGGCTGGGATAGGGGGTTGAGGTTGTCATAACTTAGTCCCAGATTTGGACCTTAGCGTCCAAAATATGGGGGTTAGCATGAAAACCTCCAAGCTTAGTTACCAGCTTGGACCTGGTACGGCTGCCACCACCCAAAAAATTAGAGTGTTTTGGGGCACTCTGGTCCCCACAAAAACCTTCCCTGGGGACCCCAAGACCCAAATCCCTTGAGTCTCACAACAAAGGGAAATAATCCTTTTTCCCTTCCCCCCTCCAGGTGCTCCTGGAGAGATACACAGAAGCAACCTCCGTGAATCCAAGCAGAGGGAGTCCACCCTCTGTAATTCCAGTCCTGGAAACAAAAGCACTTTCCTCTTCACCCAGAGGGAATGCAAAATCAGGCTAGCAAATCCAACACACACAGATCTCCCCCTGATTTCTTCCTCCCACCAATTCCCTGGTGAGTACAGACTCAATTTCCCTGAAGTTCCCCACTAAAGAAAAACTCCAACAGGTCTTAAAAGAAAGCTTTATATAAAAAAGAAAGAAAAATACATAAAAAATGGTCTCTTTGTATTAAGGTGACAAATACAGGGTCAATTGCTTAAAAGAATATTGAATAAACAGCCTTATTCAAAAAGAATACAAATCAAAGCACTCCAGCCACTATAGACATGTAAATACAAAAACAACAAAACCATGTTTGGTACTCACACTTGGAAACAGAAGATTAGAAAACAGAAATCACTTCTCAAAGCTGAGAGAAAAGCAGGCAGACAGACAGACAAAGACTCAGACACAACCTTCCCTCCACCCAGAGTTGAAAAAAAAAATTCGGTTTTCTGATTGGTCCTCTGGTCAGGTGCTTCAGGTGAAAGAGACATTAACCCTTAGCTATCTGTTTATGACACGCCCCCCAAATTGCAGACAGTGGGGAAGCTCACTGGCGGCGATTTCCTTCTAGAACTTTAAAATAAACAGATTAATACAACACATGCACCTTTACATATACCACTAAGTATATAACTAACAGACTTCTACATTTTAAGAACACTTTTTAACTACTAGATTTTGGGAAACTCTTATGGGAGAGTGCATCCGCTACTTTGTTAGAAGCTCCTGTGATGTGCTGAATTTCAAAATTAAAATCTTGGAGTGCTAAACTCCAACGAAGAAGTTTCTTGTTGTTCCCCTTGGCAGTATGGAGCCACTTTAGTGCAGCATGGTCAGTTTGTAGTTGGAACCGCCGTCCCCAAACATATGGGCGTAGCTTTTCCAGGGCGTACACAATGGCATAGCATTCCTTTTCACTGACTGACCAGTGACTTTCCCTCTCAGACAGTTTTTTGCTGAGAAACACGACAGGATGGAAGTTGTGATCTGTTGCTTCCTGCATGAGCACTGCTTCTATACCACGCTCAGATGCATTCGTGGTTACCAGGAATGGCTTGTTAAAATCCGGGGCCCTGAGCACAGGGTCAGACATGAGCATCACCTTAAGCTGGGTAAAGGCCTTTTGACACTCATCAGTCCACTTAACTGCATTTGGCTGGGTCTTTTTGGTCAGGTCGGTCAGTGGGGCAGCGATTTGGCTGTAGTGTGGTACAAATCGCCTGTAGTATTCGGCCAAGCCTAAGAAGGATTGGACCTGCTTTTTGGACCGTGGGACAGGCCACTTTTGGATAGCATCCACCTTGGCCTGTAGGGGGTTTATGGTTCCTTGACCCACCTGATGCCGCAGGTAAGTCACTCTGTTTTGGCCTATTTGACACTTTTTGGCCTTAACAGTTAGTCCGGCCTGCCTGATGCGCTCAAAGACCTTTTCCAGGTGTAGCAGGTGTTCGGGCCAGGAGTCTGAAAAAATGGCCACATCATCGAGGTAGGCAACTGCAAATTTTTCCAGTCCTGCTAGTAGACCATCTACCAGCCTTTGGAAGGTGGCGGGTGCATTTTGAAGGCCGAAAGGAAGGACATTGAATTCATACACCCCCGCATGGGTGACGAATGCTGACCTCTCCTTGGCAGGTTCATCTAGCGGTACTTGCCAGTACCCCTTGGTTAAGTCTATTGTAGAGATGAACTGGGCCCGTCCCAACTTTTTTAATAGCTCATCGGTGTGTGGCATTGGATAGTTGTTCGGACGAGTTACTGCATTTAGCTTACGATAGTCCACGCAAAAGCGTATTTCCCCATCTGGTTTGGGTACCAGAACCACTGGAGATGCCCATGCACTGGTAGATGAGCGGATTATACCCATCTGTAGCATGTTCTGGATCTCCTGTTCTATAGCAGCTTAGGCATGAGGAGACACCCGGTAGGGTGGGGTTCTGATTGGGTGAGCATTACCTGTGTTAATGGAGTGGTATGCCCGTTCAGTCCGTCCTGGGGTGGCTGAGAACAATGGGGTGAAGCTAGTGCACAGCTCCTTGATTTGTCGCCGCTGCAGACGTTCCAGGGTGGTTGAGAGGTTCACCTCTTCCACGCCACCATCTTTTTTCCCGTCGTAGTAGACACCGTCAGGCCACTCAGCATCATCTCCCTGGACTGTAAACTGACAAACCTGTAAGTCTTTGGAATAGAAAGGCTTGAGAGAATTAACATGGTACACTCTGGGCTTTAGTGAGGAATTGGGAAATGCTATGAGGTAGTTCACAGTTTCCAGGCGCTCTTGGACCGTGAATGGCCCTTCCCATGATGCTTCCATCTTATGGGCCTGTTGCGCCTTTTAGACCATAACCTGGTCTCCTACCTTGAAGGAACGTTCTTTGGTATGTTTGTCATACCAGGCCTTTTGCTCTTTTTGAGCATCCTTTAGGTTCTCTCTAGCAAGGGCTAAAGAGTGTCGGAGGGTGCTTTGTAGGTTGCTTACAAAGTCCAGAATGTTAGTTCCTGGAGAAGGCGTAAACCCCTCCCATTGCTGCTTCACCAACTGTAATGGCCCCTTAACCTTGTGGCCATACACAAGTTTAAACGGTGAAAACCCTAAACTGGGATGTGGTACAGCCCTGTAGGCAAACAGCAACTGCTGCGACACTAGGTCCCAATTATTGGAGTATTAGTTGACGAATTTTCGTATCATGGCCCCCAAAGTTTCATTAAACCTTTCCACCAGGCCATTGGTTTGATGGTGGTACGGGGTGGCAACCAAGTGATTCACCCCATGAGTTTCCCACGGTTTTTCCATGGTCCCTGCCAGGAAATTAGATCCTGAATCTGTAAGGATGTCGGAGGGCCAACCTACCCTGGCAAAAATGACTGTTAGGGCCAGGCACACAGTGTTAGCCCTGGTGTTGCCTAGAGCTACTGCTTCCGGCCATCGGGTAGCAAAGTCCACCAAAGTCAGTACGTACTGCTTTCCTCTGGGTGTCTCTTTTGGGAAAGGACCCAGAATATTCACAGCTACTCACTGAAATGGGACCTCAATTATGGGGAGTGGCTGGAGAGGGGCCTTGACCTGGTCTTGAGGCTTACCCACTCTTTGGCACACCTCACAAGACCGGACATACTTGGCAACGTCCTTGCCCATCCCCTCCCAGTGGAAGGACTTCCCCAACCGGTCCTTGGTTCTGTTCACCCCAGCATGGCCACTGGGATGATCATGGGCTAAGCTTAAGAGCTTCCCCAGGTACTTAGTTGGAACCACCAACTGTTTTTGCGGCTGCCATTCTTCTCGGCGTCCACCAGAAAGAATTTCCTTGTATAAAAGTCCTTGGTCTATAACAAACCGGGATCGATTAGAAGAGCTGAGAGGCGGTGGGGTGCTCCGTGCTGCCGCCCAAGCTTTTTGAAGGCTGTCATCAGCTTCTTGCTCAGTCTGGAACTGTTCCCTTGAGGCTGGGGTCACCAGTTCTTGCTCAGACTGTGGACTTGAGCTTGGTCCCTCTGGAAGCAATGTAGGTGATGGGGTTGGTTCCGTTGCTGGTGAACCGCTCTCCGCTAGTGCACCTGAGGGTATTTCAGGCTCTGGCTGAGCCTTTTGGGTATGGCTGTCTGTTGCTTCTGCCAGTTTTGGCTTGCTGGCGCCCTCTGGCGTTGAGTTTGAAGATGTGGTTGCACTTGCTGGCGCTGGTTGCTGTTCCAGTTCCGGGCCTGGGACTGGAGGTGCTGTGGCGGTTTCAGTGGTTAGCATGGTATCCGGGTTCACTACCTCTGTCTGGGTCTCTGGTAACACAGACGGGGTGTCTGTGGACGGCTCAGGAACAGGAATGGGTCTGGAAGCTTGCCTGGTTTGGCTACGTGTAACCATTCCCACTCTCTTGGCCCGCTTCACCTGGTTGGCCAAGTCTTCCCCCAGTAGCATGGGGATAGGATAATTGTCATAGACTGCAAAAGGCCACAATCCTGACCAGCCTTTGTACTGGACAGGCAGTTGAGCTGTAGGCAAGTCTACAGCTTGTGACATGAAGGGGTAAATTGTAACTTTGGCCTTTGGGTTGATGAATTTGGGGTCAACGAAGGATTGGTGGATAGCTGACACTTGTGCCCCCGTGTCTCTCCACGCAGTAACCTTCTTTCCGCCCACTCTCAAATTTTCCCTTCGCTCCAAGGGTATTTGAGAGGCATCCGGGCCTGGGGATCTTTGGTGTGATGGTGGTGTAATGAATTGCACTCGCATGGTGTTCTTTGGACAGTTGGCCTTGATATGTCCCAGTTCATTACACTTAAAGCATCTTCCATCTGATGGGTCAGTGGGCCGAGGTGAGTTACTGGAGACTGGTGAGGTGGAAGAATAGGGCGTCTGTGGCTTTACTTGGGTTGTATGTGGGGTCTTTGGCTGTTCTCGGTTGTAGGGTTTATAGTCGGTGTGCCCCCTGGGGTATTCGTTCCCCTTGACAGTAGCTTTCTTGCTTTCTGCCACTTCCATCCATCTGGCTCCAATCTCCCCCACCTCAGCGAGATTTTTGGGTTTTCCATCTTGTATGTACCGTGTGATGTCCTCAGGAACACCATCCAAGAACTGCTCCATTTGTATGAGGAGGTGCAGTTCTTCCAAGGTTTTAACATTGTGTCCTGATATCCAGGCCTCATAATTTTTTGCAACGTAGTAGGCGTGTTTGGGAAATGACACATCTGGTTTCCACTTTTGGGTTCTGAAACGCTGACGGGCATGATCCGGGGTTATCCCCATTCTGTATCTGGCCTTGGTTTGAAAAAGTTTATAGTCATTCATTTGCTGCTTAGGCATTTCAGCTGCCACCTCTGCTAAAGGTCCACTGAGCTGTGGCCTCAATTCAACCATGTACTGGTCTTCAGGGATGCTGTACCCAAGACAGGCTCTTTCAAAATTTTCCAAGAAGGCCTCAGTGTCATCACCTGCCTTGTAGGTGGGAAATTTTCTGTGCTGTGGAACAATCATTGGCGCAGGGTTGCTAGGGTTGGCTGTGTTTTGCTTAGCCTTTTCTAATTCCATGGCCTGTCGGTGGGTTTCTCTTAGGAGTTCCAACTCTCTCCTCTGGGTAGCCTCTTTTTCTCTTTCCCTCAGCTCCATGTCTTGTAGTCTTTTTTCCAGTTCTCGCCTGTGTTCAGCTTCTTTGATTTGTTCTTCGGCTTCCATTTTTTTTGTGGTAGGCATGGTTCCTGTTTTTTTGTGTTGGGGTGCCCTCTGGTGTTTATCTTCTGAACTGCAGGCTCTGTTGTCTCCTGGGGTCTGCCTAGCAACAGTGCCTTTTCCCTTTTTTTTTCTTTAGCTAATCTTTTCAATGTTAAGTAAACCAGAAAAACCACTTTATTTGCATGTATATAGTGCTGGTATTTGCCTCCTAATGGGAGTGCTATTGTGTGACAAAAGACCCTTTGTCACAGCTTAATGGTTTCTTGCTTAATATGCAAGCCACAACTGCCAGAGAGAGCAGAAAAAAAAATTCTCTCTGGTTCCCTTTTAAAACCAAACTGTTTCTCTCTGCTAAAAAGCCCCTAGCAGAGAAAAGAAAAATATAATATTCCTACTGGCTTCTGGATTCTATCCCACCACTGCCACCATGTCATATCTTAGTCCCAGATTTGGACCTTAGCGTCCAAAATATGGGGGTTAGCATGAAAACCTCCAAGCTTAGTTACCAGCTTGGACCTGGTATGGCTGCCACCACCCAAAAAATTAGAGTGTTTTGGGGCACTCTGGTCCCCACAAAAACCTTCCCTGGGGACCCCAAGACCCAAATCCCTTGAGTCTCACAACAAAGGGAAATAATCCTTTTTCCCTTCCCCTCTCCAGGTGCTCCTGGAGAGATACACAGAAGCAACCTCCGTGAATCCAAGCAGAGGGAGTCCACCCTCTGTAATTCCAGTCCTGGAAACAAAAGCACTTTCCTCTTCACCCAGAGGGAATGCAAAATCAGGCTAGCAAATCCAACACATACAGATCTCCCCCTGATTTCTTCCTCCCACCAATTCCCTGGTGAGTACAGACTCAATTTCCCTGAAGTTCCCCACTAAAGAAAAACTCCAACAGGTCTTAAAAGAAAGCTTTATATAAAAAAGAAAGAAAAATACATAAAAAATGGTCTCTTTGTATTAAGGTGACAAATACAGGGTCAATTGCTTAAAAGAATATTGAATAAACAGCCTTATTCAAAAAGAATACAAATCAAAGCACTCCAGCCACTATAGACATGTAAATACAAAAACAACAAAACCATGTTTGGTACTCACACTTGGAAACAGAAGATTAGAAAACAGAAATCACTTCTCAAAGCTGAGAGAAAAGCAGGCAGACAGACAAAGACTCAGACACAACCTTCCCTCCACCCAGAGTTGAAAAAAAAATCCGGTTTTCTGATTGGTCCTCTGGTCAGGTGCTTCAGGTGAAAGAGACATTAACCCTTAGCTATCTGTTTATGACAGAGGTGGGGAGCGCTTACATGGGGCAGCTCCCATTTGATGTGAAGGGTACAGGTGGGGATGTGAGGGGGGTGCAGTAGCTCTGGTTTGGTGCTCAGGGTGGAGGTGGGGATGTGTGGGGGGTGCAGAAGTCAGGGAGGGCAGCGGGCAAGTGAGGGGGTGCAAGAGTCAGGACAGAAGGTGTGTGTGCTGGGGTCAACGGGGTGCTCCCAGCCTCCTGCCCCACCCCAGCCCCCTGCCCTGAGTGGCTCATGGCAGGGGCGGGTATGTGTAGGGAGAGTGCAGGGGCTGCACAATTGCTCTGCCCTGCCCCGATTCCACCACCTTCCCTAAGGCCTCGCCCCCATCTGTTCTCCACCTCCTCCCCTGAGCATGTTGTGGCCACACCCCCTCACCCCCTAGGGCGACCTGAACTCTGGCAAACAACTGTTTGGCAGCAGGAGCAGTACTGGGAGGTCGGGGGAGGAGTGGGACTGCAGCACACTCAGGAGAGGAGGCAGGGGATGAGGAGCTTGGCTGCTGGTGAGGGCAGAGCCTGCAGCAGGAGCTGGCAGGACCAAGCTTCTGCCCCCGCAGCTGCTCAGCCCTGACATTCCTTGTCACGGGGGGGGGGCTTGCCAGGGCACCCTGTGTTTCATTGTAAATCTACCTCTGGACCACAGTGCTCAGTATCTTCCAGAATCAAGAAGATGACTGGTGTTGTGGTTACAGTATTGGGCTGGAACTGAGAAGATATTAGCTCAATTCCTGGTTCCGCCTCGGATTTCTTGCGTGACCTTTGGCAACTCACTGAAGGCCCAAATCAAAGTGCTTATGCAATTAACCAGGTACTTAAGTCCTATTTACTTCAAGGAGATTCAAGCATGTTCTTCAGTGAATAAAGAGGACTTCCAATGCAGCAAAAGCAGAATCTTAGCCACTCTGTATCTTATCTTCCTATCTATAAAATGCAGATAAGTATCCTTATCTCTGACACTTTGCCAGTCTTGTCTATTTAAACTATAAGCTCTCCAGGACAGGGACTTTCTTGTACTGTGGGTCTGTACAGTGTTTAGCACAATGGGACTTCAATTTCATTTGTGACCTCTGGGTGTTACTGCAGATAACTGCACACTGATTTATCTTAATCCTGTCTTGTGCATATGTTATATTCCTTGCCTGGGCATTGTTATAAAGTATGAAAACCAGTTGAGAGTTAGGATAATAGTTTTGCAAGTTTCCACCAGGCTGCACTAGTTATGCAAATTCTAATGTATTACAAAATAAGTTTGTAATCCATTTGCTTTGCTGTTTGTGAATGGGTACGTAAGCCCTTCTTTCCCCCTTTTTATTATTAATTTGACATGCCCTAGCCTTGAAAGCAGCCAGGATTCAGCAACTCTGACTGCTCTATCGTCTTAAAAGGGTTACAACTGATCAAGTTCCTTTCATTAACATTTCTTGCTTTTCAATATTCCTTCACACACACATTCTCCTATGGCTTTAACAAATCTGATTCCCTGAACTGTCAAGACTGGCAAATGCACCGGATATTTTCAGAACTATACAGCTGCTCACTGGACAAGACCTTGCCAGACAAGATTTCACCAAGTTCAAAAATTTCACAGCCCTAGAAATAACCTCTAGTTTACACCAAATGTATGATTTCTCTTTTCTACCATGTCTGGACATAATTTTCAGATAAGACCATTACAGTAAATGGACCACCACAAGATGTGAAAACATGGAGAAATCAAGTTTCACAAAAACTATGTAAAGGTCAGATGCAGCAATTCACTTTGTTTTATAAAAAAGGAGATATAGAAATGTTTTCCACACCCTTCCACTGTTTTAATGGCATAAACACAATCCATAATTTCATAGTAACACCACATCTGGGATCCAGAACAGAAATTGAATAAAATATGTGTTTTAAAAACAGATGGCACATTCAAGTCTTATGGAGGTGGGGTAACTAACAGGGGAGGAGAGAAAAGAGGAGGAGGAGAGAGAAGGTGAAGGGAAAACAAGTTGAGATAAAGAGCAGAATAGATAAAGGGGGAGAGCAGAGGGCACTGATGTCCATGGGAACTGAGGGCACTGAGCACTACAGAAGAAGTGTTCAGCATCTCACAATCAATTCATAATGAAGAGAAAATAAGGAAACACAGGAGGACAAACCGGAAATGCTTCAGGTGATGTGTTTTGTTCTCTGCAGCTGGCCCACAAATTCTCTACAGGTTTCTTGGCCCTCTTACTAATAGGACCAGATGACAAGCAGTGAAACGTCTGGGGGGGAGAGGGGGGAGAGAAGAGAGAACAATGTGTTAAGACATGTAGGCAATGCCAAGCCTCTGTGTGGAGGAATGAAAGTAACACTATAGCTGGCAAGCTGGTTATTCAGTGTTTGAACCCTGAAAGTTTGCATCTGTACAAGTTATTTGGACAAAAGTGGTGTTTGGACAATACATCAATGGCAATTGATACTGCTGTGGAAAACTAAGATAAAATGAAAAAAAAATAATATCAAAGTTCACCCTCTCCTCAAGTTTTTCCCAGTTTTGTAACAGCCAAAAGCCTTGTTTGCCTACATATTTACTCAAGAAAATATCTAGTGATCAGAGCACAAGACAAGGAAGCTGCTAGAAAGCTCCAAGTTTTAGCACTGACTCCTCTTGATGCTAAAAGCAGTCACAGCCATCTATGCAGCAGTTTCTCCAGCGTAAAGTAGGGATAATGTTACCTACCTACCCACCCAACAGGGACATATTATTTAATATTACACTAGTGATCAGCAGACCATGGCACTTGTCACTGGGATTATAGTGCTAGCAAAAACAAAACAAAGCACAAGAAGCCAAGCAGAACAAGTACAAAGGTCACAGACTTGCAAACATTTCTTTATGTCTGGCCACTGATTACCTCTCGAGCACCCCGTCATGGGCAGAGATCACTCTAGTGAACACTACCCCTCTGGCCATCCCATTTCTTCAGGGGACCCTTAAAAATTCACAAAATAATTCAAACAGTCCCCAGGAGAGGGCTGACTAACTAGGATCCCAGGTACACAGAGGCCCCAGTCCCTTTTCCAGTAGTCCAACACAAAGGCTTTCAAAACAAAATACAAATTCATGTAACCCTCACCCCAGAGTCCTCCCTAACAGCATCGCTCCACTGCTTCTTGGGCAGGGTCTCTCCTAGGACTCCCTACCTGGAGAAATGTCTTCTACTTTCTTGTTCTTTTTCCCCTGCTGACTCTCTACCACCCTAAAGACAATTTCCTGAACTTCCCAGCAACTGCCTACTCTCTTTATCCTGGGAGCAGCTGATTCAGTCCAGGTGAGGCTCATCCTGTAATTAGAGCTGGTTTAGCCCCAAACTCTCCAGCCCATGGGCAAGCCACCTTGGTACAGTTTCCATGGGACTACTTACACAAGGTCAAATGGCATAACAGCAACATTTTTTGGAAAGTGTCTGATCTAGTCACACAGAATTATGAATAATTTCTGACAGCACCTTTAATCACTTTAAAATTTGGATTGTATTGTTCCACAATAGAGCTGTGATCAACTAAACCTATTTAAGCTTACATCCAGGAATTTTTAAAGCAGTATCTTGAACTTACTTTTGAAATATTTATTTCTGTGCTGTAAACACCAGCTCCAGCATGCCAATATTAATCATCTGTTTCAAGCCTGAAAATCCCTGGATCTGTACTTATTGCAGAAGATAAACTGAACATATTGACTCGAAATCCATCACAAAATTAGGAAGGCCTTCTTTTGATGAAGATGATTTGTGCTAAATTTGATCAGCTACTCAGTCTTCAAACTCTTCTGACTTTCTCCTACGTCCTTTTCTCTTCCAAAAGCTGTTACACTTTTATTATATTTCAGAAGAGTATGATTTATTGTAAGAATTCATATTTGTCAAATATCCTTTAACACATTTTCTATCTTCAGTTCATGCATGTGATGCTTTTTGACCTATTTGCACAGCATTTAAGGGTGAGATTATAATAATGCTATTGGCTCTGAGTGAGGAGTACCACATAGCTGCCCTGGAGTCACAGCACTAAAGCAACTACAGAACAGAGATCTTAAATGCTTTGTCCTGTTTTTCTTGCCATAAAAGTTAGAAGGCTATATAGAATACTAGCACACGGTAAACACTGCCAATAAGGCTCCCATTCAATCAAAATAATTTGTTAGTTTTTACTAGTTCTAGAGGGGTGGCTAAATTTAACCCAGTTTTACATGGCTTCCATCAAAGTGTAAAACATTATGTGTGATCCCTACATGTGGGACTGCAGCACTGCAAGGCTTCTGCAAGCTCTCTTCTACCTGGGAACATGCAAGCATCTAGCACAGCCCAAAAGTATGGCAGGACAAATCTATGTGGGGGGTATAATGATGCTGGACACTGGAGAAGTGAAAAAGAATTTGTAAATATCAGATAACTTCATTATGAAAGTCCCAGCTACTTTAAGGGGGAGGAGGGGCTATCATATAGGGGGTTGAAGAAATAAGACAGATTTTCTAAAGGACTATTTGCTACCTACCTGTCTCTGATTATGTTAATTAGGGTTCACAGCCAGGCTTTGTGCAGGCTACACATAGGGAAATAAATAAAATAAAATCCTTCCTTAAATTAACAGCATATTGTTGAAATACAACTATGATTTGGGTCTGACTCTTAATCTGAAGAAGATTAAGAGCTCATTGACTATCCAAGAGAAAGTTTCTACCTTCAAAAGAGGGAAAGGAAAACAGTAAAAGTCTTTGGCCACTTGAGAAGACATTACAATGTTTGAGCATGTCTGTGGATATGTCCATGCATCTTTTGTGACATAAACAAAAACCACGAGGCCTGGTAGTATTGGGGAACTTTAACTACCAAGGCATCTGTTGGAAAAGTAAAATGGCAAAACACAAAATTTTCAGTAAGTTCTTAGAAACTATTGGAGACAACTTTTTTTTTTTTTGAAAGTGGCAGCAGTAACCAGATGGACAGCCGTTTTAGACTTGATTCTGACCAACTGGGACCAATAGGTAGCAAATCAGATAGTAGAAGGCAATTTGGATGAAAGTCATCATGAAATGATATAAAGAAAGGAAGGTGTGACAGCTACAGAATAAGGACAATGGACTTCAAAAAAACAGACTTTAACAAACTCAGAGAACTGGTAGGTAAAGTCCCAGGGAAAGAAAATGAAAGGACTAAGGAGTTCAGGAGAGCTGGCAGTTTCTCAAGGAGACAACATTAAAGGCACACTTGAAAACTACTCAGATGCAAAGGAAAGATAGGAACAATAATAAGAGACCAGTATGGTCCATCAGGAGCACCTTAATTACCTGAGAATCAAAAAGGAATCCTAAAAAAGTGGAAACCATGGATGAATTACTAAGAAGGAGTACAAAAGAATAGTACAAGCATGTAGGGACAAAGTCAGAAAGGCTAAGTCTCAAAATAAGTTATATCTACCAAGGAACATAAAAGACAATAATAGGTTCTTTAAATACAATAGGAGCAAGATAAAGACAAAGGAAATTATAGGTTCTCTATTTAACAGGAAAGGAGAGCTAATAACAGATGACATTAGGAAGGCTGAGGTGCTTAATGCCTATTTTGCTTCAGTCTTCAGTAAAAGGTTTAATTGTGACCACATAGTCAACACAAATAATATTAATAACAAGGAAGAATGGAATGGAAGCCAAAATAGGCTTAAATAATAGTTAGATGAGTTAGATGTATTCAAGTAAGCGAGGCCTGATGAAATCCATCCTAAGATACCTAATGAACTACCTGAAGCAACTTCAGAACTGTCAGCAATTATCTTTGAGAACTCAGGGAGGACAGGTATGGTCCCAGATGACTGGAGAAGGGCAAATATTTAAAAAGGAGAACAAAGAGGATTTGGGGAATTATAGACTAGTCAGCCTAACTTCAATACCTGGAAAGATACTGAACCAAATTATTAAAACAATCAGTTTGTAAGCACATAGAGGATAACAGAATTATAAGGAATAGCCAGCATGGCTTGATAAATCCATGCAAATTGTCCCAAACCAGCCTTTGACAGGCTTACTGGCCTAGTGGATGGGGGGAAGCAGTAGACATGATATATCTTGATTTAAGGAAGGCTTTTGATACAGTCTCACTTGACTGTATTAAACTAAGGAAATGTAGTCTAGATGAAATTACTATAAGGTGGGTTCACAACTGGTTAAAAGACTTTATTCAGAGACTAGTTATCAATGTTTAGCTATCAACCTGTGAAGCTGTATCTAGTGGGGTCCTGCAGGGCTCAGTCCTAGGTCCAGTACTATTCAATATTTTCATTAGTGTCTTGGATAATAGAGTGGAGAATATGATTATAAAAAGGTGAAGATGGCACCAAGGACTTTGAAGGTTAGGATTAGAATTTACAACAACCTTGACAATTTGCAGAACTGGTCTGAATTCAACAAGAAAAAAATTCAGTAAAGACAAGTGCAAAGTACTTCAGTTGAGAAGGAAAATCAAATGCACAACTACAAAATGGGGAATAATTGGCTAGTACTGAAAGAGATCTGGAGGTTATAGTGGATCACAAACTGAATGTGAGTCAATAGCTGCAAAAAAAGGCTATTATTGTTCTGAGTTAACAGAAGGGTCATATGTAAGACAAGGGAGGTAATTGTCCCACTCGATTCAGCACTGGGGAGGTCTCAGCTAGAATACTGTGTCCAGTTCTGGCCACTCACCTTAGGAAAGATGTGGATAAATTGGAGAGAGTATGATAAAAGGTTTAGAAAACATGACCTATGCGGAATGGTTAAAGAACTGGGCATGTTTGGTCTTGAGAAAAGAATACTGCTAAGGGTTGTTCTAAAAAGGATGGTGATCACTTGTTCTTTACAAACACTTAAGGCAAGACAAGCAGTAATGGGCTTACTCTGCAGCAAGGGAGATTTAGGTTAGATATTAGGAAAAACTTTCTAACTCTAAGGGTGGGTAAGTTCTGGAGTAGGCTTCAAAAGGAGGTTGTGAAATCCCCATCACTGGAGGTTTTTAAGAACAGATTGGACAAACACTAATCAGGACAGGTCTAGGTTTATTTTGTCCTGCCTCAGCACAGGAGGCTGGAGTTGATGGTTTCTTGCGGTCCCTGCCTACATTTCTATGATTCTATAACATGAACCCTCAGACATTTGGGGTGCTAGGGCATAGTGATCTTGTTACATTTGTACACTGACCTGTAAAATCAACATCCACAATTAAAGATTATCTCTTATTTAAAAATAAAAATTAAAAAGCTAGTATGACCTAACCCATCCACAAGAGTAGAAAGCTGTATACGTTAAAGGTTTAAACACAAGTGGCTCTCTTGTATGGCTTCAAGCAAAGTGAAGATTGTCATGACTTTTGCACATCCCTAGTTAAGTCTGCTGGTAAAAGGCATAGGGATTTATAATCCTCTTGTGTATTTTATATTACATCTATTTTTGCTCCACTTCTTCCACATCCAAATCCATCTGTAAATGCCCTGAATTTCCCATTACTCTCAAACAATCAAGATCACAGTACATTAGAAAGCAGACACTAATGAAACACCTCTCTCTGCTTTCGATGTGCCATGTACAGATTTTACATTGCCTGAAAAATTATTAAACTCATGACATCAGAGAAAGGCAGGGATTACTGTTGTTTTGCTTTCAGAGGTCACATATACAGGTTTTAATTTTTATTCTCCGCAAATTCCATGAAGTCGAAGTGCAGATCAGAAAAAAATATTGCCGCATGTTCTTTCCTATTTGAGAACTCACAAAGGAGCAGCATGCTGCAGTAATAGATCCAGCAAGCAGTTGGTCCAACTACAAATTTACTTACTCTAAGTTCAGCATTCAAGAATGCTGTTTAATTAGAGCAGAGAACTGGGCATCAGGAGTCCTGACTTTTATCCCCATCTGTGTTAGTGACTTTGGGCACATCACTGAACCTGTTTTTGCTTCAGTTGACTCATTTGGTACATAACCTTCCTCACGGAAGTATGTTAAGTTTTAATTTAATTTTGCCACATTCTGAGATCTCCAAATTGAAGGCACTTCAGAGGGTCAAATCCTCCACTCAGACACAGGAGAATTTAGCCCAGGACAACAGCCACCATAAAAATGCCAATATATTTCCTAACATGCCCTGTTCTACAGTACCTGACATACCACAGTTATTTCCCCATTCTAAGTATATGGATATAACTGGTAGGTCGGATGCTGTGTGTAGCAAGTGTTGGGAAAAGTGGATTTTATTTAATGGATGCCACTACAATTGCAAAGTATCATCAATACCTGGGTTATTCAAGAATGCTAATTAAAACCCACAGTAATCAAAGAGTTAAAAGATCGTGTTAACTTCCTTTGAAATATCAATATGCTTTTGTTTCTATTACTAGGCATGAAATACTATGGCCTCCATGTTATAAAACCTGTAAAACCAAGATACAGAGAACTTCACATGTTCCTCCTTCTAAATAGTCCCTTTCCCCATTAGTTGGGTTGCAGGTGGTGTGATTTGAGAGAGAGGCAAGGGGAATGGACACTGAAACAAACTGTTCTGTTGTGGGGAGGTTGCCTGTAGCAGCTATTAGGGAGGCAGGCACTGCTTGTGAAGGGTCTGGCTGCACTGAAGTGTTTTGGGGTGGTGGTGTTTTTTAAGACAATGTGCTCTCAACTCATGGGAATGAGTGACGGGGATGGATCCCTTGATGATTACCTGTTCTGTTCATTCTCTCTGGGGCACCTGGCATTGGCCACTGTTGGAAGACAGTATACTGGGCTAGATGGACCTTTGGTCTGACCCAGTATGGCTGTTCTTATGCTCATATTCCTCCGATGCTACAATACATATACTTGGTCACAACCATAGGACCAGTTCTGTCACCTCAACCTGGAATCAGGTACAATGCTTGTGAGTAAGGGTGGCAGTATATGGTCTGTAATAAGTAATTTACTTAAAAACACTATTATTGATAACTACTCTTTGAATACGGTCTTTCACCCAGTTGTACACCCACTGGATAGTAATTTAATCTAGACTATATTTCCCTAGATTGCTTAGGAGAATTTCATGTGTGACTGTGTCAAAAGCCTTACTAAAATCAAGATATATTGTGTCTACATTCCCACCCACCCCCCTTCATCCAGTAGGTCAGTAATCCTCTTGAAGAAAATTAGGTGCACCCCACCGCACTTGAGTACGTTTTGTAGTTTAACACTTTTATATTTACACAGTGTATTTAATAGTTGATAAAATATAATAGCTGGTAAAACCTTTAAACTAATATAGTGCTGTATGTGCAGTGTATTATTCCCCGCACACACACACCGTCCCCCTTCGTGGCCTCACCTCATTTTCTTCAGGCCAATTATCTATGTGCTCATTTCCTCAGTTTTAGTTAGACTGGCTGGGGGGTGAGGGAAGTTAATGTAATACAGTCAAAATTGGAAAGAACTTTCTAGCCTAGCTGATTATATTTCTAACAAAGAAAACTTGAGGCAGTGTGAAAATTCCTCATGTACAGGCCTTTTATCAGATTTTTCACCAGCCTATTCACTATTCTTATTATTCATTAAAAATGACCAAAAAAAAGTCTAGCTCTTAACTATTTTCCTAATATAATCCCTTCCTTCTCCACTCCTTCCGACTCACTGCATTTGCTTTAATAAAAAGAACTAGAAGTTTTCAGCCTTTTCTAAAATCAGTGTGTTGGCTGCTCATAGAGCCCTTTCATTACGAGATTACATAAATGGGTGCTTGACTCAACAATGATGCAAAACAATTTTCTAAAAGAACAATCTATTCATGTGATAATAATTGCCTCATTTATTTTCCATAGAAATAGATCTGATTAATTTAATGTTTCTATTTTCAAGCAGATTAGATTGTGGCTTGCCTTTGGGGAATGGTAGGTAATTTCATTGTGCTAAGTAATTTTTGTTTTGTTTTAAATACTGTTTATTTACTATTATTTTGTTACCCAATTTCATGCAATCAGGTCTTTAAAATGGCAAATAAAATTATAATGAAAACAGATACAAAAGCAACAATGTAAATTGTTTCACATCTTCTAACACTAACAATGGTATTAAAGAGACGATCATTTCAAATTTTCAAAACTGTCCCTGATGGCTGCAAGAGATATCTACCTGGAGAAGGATGACCCCAGTTACAGGGAGCCTGCATAAAGGAGTCAATAAGGTTTCTGATTCCTTCTCACTGATGCCAAATTTGAGTCACAATCTAGCCCTGAACCATTATTCTGTTTCTCCTCTGGGCAGGATTGTCATCCTTTCTATGGAACAAGTTTGCCAGTCATTTACCAGGCATTCATGAACTAACCTAGCTCTGAGGGGGAGCCTTTTCCAAGTATGTAGACAACATACTTATCCCACAAAACCAACAGAAGCAGGATAATATTCTTAAATTTACAAGAATGATATCTGGACTGTGTCCTGTAGAAAAAGCAAATAATTTTGAGGAGTTTTGTGGGTAAAAAATGCTTTGAAATGTGGCCAGAACCCACTAGAAACTGTGATTGTTCTCTTTTGGATATCACAGTGGGGAGAGGGGGTCATGACATTCCATTAGCAGGACTACAATCAAAAGAGAATATTTCTTATCTTATGCAGCTTGCTTTCATATTTCAGAAGTAGTCTGCATTGGTTTGTGTGTGAAAGTTCAGTAGCTGGCAGCACACAGATAGGTTGGGTGCAGCTTGCATTTGTTACCAAATCTGTTCTATGTCAGCAAAGGACATGATGCAGCAAAGTTTTAATGGCAGATGCCCATTTGTAATTGCAAAAATGTGCATTCTGTTGCAGTTTCTGCATTTGTGTACCGGTAGAAGTTTAAACACCTGGTTACATATACAGCTGGGTACATGTTTTTGCACCTGGATCTCAGGCCTCCTTATTTCAAAGTGTGATCCTACATGTATAAATGGATTTGGAGACATGAATGCCATTCTCCCTCAACACATTACTGCTGTTCTCCATTCACAGAAAGCAACCAAACACAAAAGACACATACTGCCATAAAGTGATGCAATCCATCATTCTAGAGTAAAACTTTATGCTCCACTATACAGATCTGCCAAGTACTGAATTTCTGCCCTCGTGGTGCCAAGATATAATAAAATAGTGGTGGTGAGGGGGAGGATTCTGATTTAAAAGAAAATCTCTATTTCTGAGCAAGATCAAGCCCTGTAATTTGCACTTTACTGCATCAGCCACGGCTGCTGTGTCCCAGGGGAATTCCTTTTCCATCTTAAAGGCAGGAATAGAAACATAAACTGCCCTCTCCAGGAGTGAACTGAAAATTCCAGTGGGGATCCGCAGGAGTCCAGCTGGTGGAAGACGCTGAAGCTCAGGCTGACTCAGGCAATCGTCAGTAATACACTTTAAATCATATTAAGCTAAACTGCCCACGGGCACTTTTACTGTGCAGTAAGTGTCCATATGGTGAGTGATGTTTTTGTGAAGGCCAAAACTATAACAGGGTTCAAAAAGGAACTTGATAAATTCATGGAGGAAAGATCCATCAATGGCTATTAGCCAGGATGGGCAGGGACAGTGTCCCTAGCTTCTGTTTGCCAGAAGCTGGGAGTGGGCAACAGGGGATGGATCACTTGATGAGTACCTGTTCTGTTCATTCCCTCTAGGGCACCTGGCATTGGCCACTATCGGTAGACAGGATACTGGACTAGATGGACCATTGGTCTGACCCAGTGTGGCCATTCTTATGTTCTTATGAGTTAGTGCAGAGTATCCAGTGTGCTGTAAATTCACACTCTAGCTTGCTATGCACTGACTTCCCTGTGTAGACAAGCCTAAGTACATACAATAATTGTGCCTGGTTTTGTGGGGGGTGGGGCGTTGTGTGGGGTTTTTTTGTTTGTTTGTTTTTTTGTTGTTGTTTTTTGCAAGGGCAATAGGAGCCTTCCAAAAGGGAGACCAGTCTTCAACCCTTTTGAAACTTCAGTACTATATATCATAGTTATTGCATGAGCAAAGTAAATGGACCTCTACTTCCTGAAAATTAGGGCCTTTGTGACACATTGCCAACTAACAATAAACCCAAAGTGATGGGTTTCTGTTTGATGCAAAACATGCATATGTGACAGCTTTAGGAAACATTGCCAGCTCTTTACATTGCAAGTCTCACAATATTTGCCTTTAAAGCCTTAGCTCCTGAAATCATGCAATTATCTGAGCATTACAGCTTTCATCTTTAAAAAATAGGGTTCTAACCATTGTGGTAGTGGAGAAAAGCTAGGAAAAAAAAACCCAAGGCAAACAGAAAGAACGGAGCCAATGATTGTTTGGTTTTAGTCACATGAGTTTTAAGTCTATCTCCTGATCATTTCAGGGGCCTGACTCACAATTGCTGAACGTTTGTGGCTAGAGTCATAGAGTTTAAGGCCTGAAGGAACCACTAGATCATCTAGTCTGACTGCCTATCTATCACAGGCTACTAAAACCACCTAGCAACCAAAATACTGAGGATCTCAGTATTCATTGGTTCCGCCTAATAAGTTTCATTACTGCAGACAGGCAGGATTTTAATGTCTACGAATCCTACTTTTCAAATGTTGAAGCCAATGGGACTACTTACATGTGTAAAATTAAGTGTGTGTGTATGCTGGATTGGGGGCTAATTTAGCACAAGAATGAGGTTTGCCAAGCAGAGAAGCCATGGAAAAGTATATGCTTCAGGTGATTCATGCACCAACTTTGTTTTCAATGTCCTACTGGTTAACAACAGCATAGCAGGCTAAGAGAGGGAGGACACTTAGAATCATAGAACCATAGGGTTAGAAGGGACCACAAGGGTCATCTAATCCAGTGGTTCTCAACCAGGAATACGCAGAGGTCTTCCAGGAGATACGTCAACTTATCTTATTTGCCTAGTTTTACAACAAGCTCTAGAGCCCTGCAGCAGGATTGGAGTCCCGCAGGTCCTGCAGGACCCACTGCCATAACGGCAGGAGCAGGATGAAAATTTAATGTACAAAGCAGGAGTGGGTACTGTGGGACGGGACAGGAGTGGGGTTTAAAAAATAGTCCTCCTGAGCTGCAAACAGCATGAACACTCCACTGCTCTCCGGCTGCCTAGTTCTGAAGGCAGCGTCACTGCCAGCAGCAGTGCAGAAGTAAGGGTGGAGTGGTATGGTATTGCCACCCTTACTTCTGTGCTGCTGCTCACAGTGGCTCTGCCTTCAGAGCTGGGGGGCCAGAGAGTTTTCAAGTGAGGTGAAACTTGGGGTACGCAAGACAAATCAGACACCTGAAAGGTTTACAGTAGTCTGGAAAGGTTGAGAACCACTGATCTAGTCTAACCCCCTGCCAAGATGGAGGATTTTTTGTGTCTAAACCATCCAAAAGAGATGGCTATTCAGCCTTCTTTTGAAAACCTCCAGTGAAGGAGCTTCCACAATCTCCCTAGGCACCCTGTTCCATTGTCCTACTGTTCTTACAGTTTGGAAGTTTTTCCTGAAATGTATTCTAAATCTCCTATGCTGTAGTTTGAACCAATTGCTCTTGTCCTGCCCTCTGTCACAAGAGAGAACAACTATTCTCCATCTTTTTTGTCAGCCTTTCAAGTATTTGGAGACTACTGTCATGTCCTGCCTTAATCTCCTTAAACATACACTGTTCCTTTAGCCTTCGCTCATATGACTTGCATTCCATCCCTTTGATCATCTTTGTCACTCTCCTGTGGACCGTTTCCAGTTTCTCTACCTCCTTCTATACACTGGTGACCAAAATTGGACACATTACTCCAGCTGAAGTCTTATCAGCTCCAAGTAGAGAAGTCTATCACTTCCCATGACTTGCATGCTATGCCTCTGTTAATGCAACCCAAAATTGCATTTGCTTTTTATGCAACAGCATTGCATTGTTGACTTATGTTGAGGTTGTGATCCACCACAACTCCCAGGTTCTTTTTAGCGGTGCTGTTGCCAAACCAGTTATCCCCATTCTGTATTTTTGCATTTGTTTTTTCTTCTCTAAGTGTAGCACCTTACATTTGTCTTTGTTGAATTTCATTTTGTTCTCTATTGACGATTTATCAAGATCCCTTTGAATTTTAGCTCTAACCTCCAAACTATTTGCAATCCCTTGCTAGCTTTGTGTCATCTGCAAATTTGATCACTGTGCTCTCTATTTTACATCCAGATCATTAATAAAGATGCTAAATAACACTGGACTCAGAATCGATCCCTGTGGAACCGCACTTGAGACTTCCTTCCAATCTTGCTTCATACTTGCTCCATGAGTCAAAATATGCATGGCAGGTTAAATTTTAAGCCTACCTGTCTTGATGGTGTTATTTAAAAAAAGGAAAATATATATTACAAAGTGTTGCTTGTTTTAAACCTACTTACAACATTGGCCACAATTCAGAAAACCTTCATAGTCAAGACAGTTCTAACACTTATGCTTGAACATTAAGAACATGATTAACAGCTTTTGAAATCAATGAGACTTAAACACCCACTCTTGGATCTTACTGAGCATGGATTGGAGTACACAGTTAAGTGCTTTCCTGAACTGGCGCCTCTAGAAGCAAAATCTGAGATATTACATTGTTTGATTTATACAAAATAACTGGGACTCTCACAAAAACGTTTCATTCTCTGTCCATTCCAGGTCCTCCTCATAGTTCTGCATGTCACATTGAAAAGACTGTGGTGAATCAAGATACCTGTCATTGTGTTTGAGTTTACTGACCAAACTGAAGGAAGAGAATAGCCTGATTGTCCTCATTGCTCCTTAGCTGAGGAGCACTGGAAGTGGAGCTTTGCAAATAATCAACTTTTAGGGTCACTGGCTGAACTGAAAACAAAAATTTGATTCAGATCAATCAGAAAATATTTTTGCTTTCTCATCAAAACAAAAAAATTGTTTTGGGTCAAACAAAACGTGTTCTGATATCAGGCATTTTAACAGCTTTTTTATTATAAGATAAGGAAATCTGATAACACCATTCACAAAACAGGAGTCAGAGGAGGAGGAGCTCCCCTTAAAATCTAGACCCTAGTATTAGACCACTCATCTGAGATATGGAAAACAAAGGCTCATGTCATTAGTCCACCTAATTCAGTGCAGGGACTTTAATCTGGGATCTTTCACATTGTAGGTGAGTGCCCAAACTACAGACCTACATGGCACTCTGGGTGACTTGCTCTAAATATCTCCTGCTGAAACTGTTCCACTTTGTATAAGTAATTAAATATTCATAGAAGTGGCCAAGTGAATTTACAGTCTTCTGCTTGACTGACAATGCAAGATCCCTTAGCTAACACCTTTCACCTGTAACAATCCCAAGAAAATTCTTGACTAGAGTTTCCTGCTCACATAAAATAGATTCCAGGTTTCTGTCTGAATTTTTTACGATCCATCTATTCTGTGTTTTGTTAAAATACACTAATAAACTAAAATGCTATTTGACCACTGTACAAATTCCAAAAATTCCAAACACAATTCAACTGGTCTCTAGATGTGCACCAGACCCTACAATTTTCCTTGCCTGATTATTTGCATACATAACCCCAAATGGGAACATACACTTGCAATTTGTATGTGCAAATGTGGATTTTTGTGCATGGAAATCTAATGGCAGGCACAAGAGAAGGGAAATGTAATTTCTAACAGTGTACAACTCAGCTAAAACTGAACAGAATTTAATGGGACAAAAAAAAGGCATTTTTTACCCTGCAGGCTTCTCTTCAGCTAAATTTCAAAAGCCAGCTTCAAACAATGGAGATGTGAGAGCTTCTCAAAACAAAAAGGTTGTCAGAATCTTTTGTAATGGGAAATGTTAGGCAACCTGAATATGAGTGTTGCTGCCAGCTCCCTCTGTAATGTATGTATAATAGCTAACACAATGAGGCCCTGATCCCCAATCAAGGACTCTAAATGCCACCACAATAGAAATAATAAATGGTATTTCCCATATTTATAATTTTAACTAGAAAGATTATTGCTAGCAGATGTAATATCCCTTACACCAGAATGAACTTTTTAAATGCACTCATTGTAGTTACATTATTCTATATATAGTAAAAAGTGCCATATAGATTAAGAGGTACTCCAACCATAATGAGACACATATAATAGAGTGAATGCATTTAAAAAGTTCATTTTGGTTTAAGGCAGTGGTTCTCAACCAGGGTGGGTCACGAGCAGATTTCAGGGGGGTCCGTCAAGCAGGACCAGTGTTAGATTTGCTGGGGCCCAGGGCAGAAAGCCAAAGTCCCACTGCATGGGGCTGAAGTCCGGGGCCCGGGGCAACTTAACTTCACAGTGCTTGTGGCATGGGGTCCTGGGCAATTGCTTGGCTTGCTACCCCTTAACACCAGCCCTGGCTTTTATATGCAGAAAACCAGTCATTGTGGCACAGGTGGGCAATGGAGTTTTAATAGCATGTTGAGGGGGTCTCAGAAAAAAAAAGTTTGAGAACCCCTGGTTTAAGGGATATTCCATGTACTTTTACTATAAATAAAACAACGTAAATAGATGTGTCATAGAAAGGTCTATAAATAAATGAATTACTTAAATAAAGAAGAGTAACTATTAGCACTCCACTATTAAGGTAAAAAAAGCAAATAGTCTCTTGGCAAATTACAGTATTATGCAGCATATTGTATGAATTACTTGCAGAGGCTGAAATGCACGCATTATAGAAAAACAGAAAAAATGTTTTACTTTCCTATCTGGCAACTACCTCCAAGTCCATGGGTAGTGGGGCAGACTCAGGTTTTTTTAAAAGGTAAACGGGAACAGCTTTTGATCTCTGTGAGATACAGTGTATTGCCAAACAAAGCAAATAATTGCATCAAATTTGCCAATTAATTGTTTTACTTATTTCCTAGCATGCCTCCCAAATACACGATTACAAGGGAGTTAGACCCAGATTTACCTGTATCCCATAATATCCAGTGTTCTCTCAAATTATTGTGTTGATCATTTATTTATTTATGATAGTGTTTGTTAAATACTAATTCATGAAACTGAGTTTATGGAAACTATTATTTCTATATTAGAAATTAATCCCATATCACGTTAAGCTTTTATTATTGTTTTTTCTTATGTAACAAATTTTGGCTCTTTATCTCAGTCGTAGCCCACATTTCTGCTTCAGCAGGTTGAATATATGACTGTCCTGTAATTTTGTGCTGCAACTTATTAGTGGTACCCATTGGAGGCTACATGGCTCAGTGGTAACAGGATGTGAAGCTTTCTATAAGTGACAGGTTTATTTACAATGCAGGTCAATAGTAACCAAGTTAGTTACTATCCGATAACTATTTGGTGACCATGAAAGGAGTTGGTGGTTCCAGTCCCATTTCCAGGGAAAAGGATGTCCAAATCATAGACTTACCAGTGTGTCTGGCACTAATTAACATATTTGGTGAGAGTTTCAGCACAGACTAAAGTGCTGAATGAACTTTAGCATCCTCACTCCAAGAGGTAGTCCCTGCAGAGCAAGGCTGAGCATGGAAATGTTCTGGGTTCCAATACCTTCAAGGCCTTCCATGACCCATCTAGATAAATTTGACCACCGGTAAGAATAGTTTAATGTGTAATATACATTTTAACTTAAGTGTCCCTTTAAAAGTCAGTAACATTTATAGTATACTGTACTGGACACTGTTCTTTTAAAAAACAGCTTTTAGAATCAACATATCCAGATTACATTTGTTAACTAGAAATGTACTTTAGTTATAGCAGAAACTACATTAGGAGCATACACTGAAACACTACCAAGAATAAAGATTTGCCTCTGATCCTCCAAGCTCACAACTGGAAAAAAAGGAGTAGGCTGGGGTAAGGAGATATACACTCCTGATTCTGTGGCCAGCAAGGCACTGGGCTGATCTCTGATGTAAATTAGAGTAGCATCATGACTCCCCTAATTCACACCCAACTGCTTATTGCTCTGAAGGATTGATCTGGGAGCTGAAGATCCTGTAGGGAAGGATTCTGAAGGGAGAATTCTGCATGCTGGGAGGTGGTGGGGGGAAGGTTTTTGAAATCCTCAGTGGTATAGAGCACTATAGAAGCTTTCTCTTCCTCCAATCTTTGCACAGGGGATATGACCAAAGTGTCCTGGGGTTCTAGTGGTCCCCAGCTGCCACAGCAGACAGGCAGACAGTGCAACATAAAATAGCCCTGAGGCTGTTCTACTTCACATCGGGGCTTGTCTGATGCCAGCTCAAATTAGCCACAGAATCAGAGGAAGATCCAGTGATTAATTTTGTGCCAGGGTTTACCAGGGCTGAGCCCAGGCACCTCTAGGCGTGGCAGTTCATAGCCCTGGCACCTCTGGGTTTGCCGCATCAGTTATGAAAGTAAAAAAATTGCATGAGCCATGGCAACCAAATTGCTTGAACTCTGAGCACCTCTTTCATTACAAATTAAGCACTGAGAAGAGTGACTTAAAACCACCTTTGCATGGCACCTCACCCTGTGAGGAGTGCTGCTTTGGTGCAGCTGAAAAGTTGGCCCAAACTGATTACCAAGTAGAGTTAATATAAAAGTAAAACATCATTTAGCCTCATTCATATTAAACATTAAGTCTTATCTTTTTCTAGAAAAAAACTTAAAATACTCAAATATGACACTCTATTACAAAGTTTGTGATGTTTCCAGGTTTTGTTTTCATATATAAAATCATAAATAAAATACAATGTAAGATGCTGTATTAAAACCACGAATGATGATAATTTCTGTACACAAAGCATCTTTCACTCAGAAGAACCACAAAGCACTTTACAAACATATCTATAAATGGAATCCACCAATTAAATGCAGCCATTTGTCTGAGATCACAAAATACAAGTGAAGTAGTAAATATATGTAACAGACTACAAAGAAAAATACAAAGGCCGATCCTGCTGACCACGAAGTCCATGGCAAAATTCCCATTGACCAGTGGTAGCAAGATTGGGCCCTACATTAACAGTCTACAGTTTGATTTAATAATCTTGCATTCTTTATAACTTCCTCTGCAGTTTCTTTTGGAACAGAAATTCACAGTTTGTCTCTTATATACTGTATCACTTATCTTATTAGTGGAAACACAAGAAACTTCATTACAACTAGAACCTATTCTGTTACTCTGATCATATTTCAGTACAACTGATACATAAAAAAAGAGAAAAGTCTTACATAAGTCTTCATTCAAGACACTAAAATCTGCAGCTCCAAATCCATTTTATCCATTCTCAGTCACATAAAAGTAAAACATTTT
Source organism: Gopherus flavomarginatus (assembly GCF_025201925.1). Lineage (NCBI taxonomy): Eukaryota > Metazoa > Chordata > Testudines > Testudinidae > Gopherus > Gopherus flavomarginatus. The sequence goes on from NC_066621.1 coordinate 57,050,361, forward strand.
GCCTAGAAGAATAATGAGGATGGTAGAAATAGACAATGTTTTCTACCAGTCCATTTAACAAATGAAACATTTACTTTCTGCTTGGTGTAAAGTGACAGCAGTCTTATTAGACCTGATACCGATCCTCCCTAGAGGATTTCAGTGAACAAGTCACACAGGTTGAGGTCAGTATAGCAAATGAATTAAATGAAGAGAGGCTGGAAACAGACAGAAATTAGAAACAGAAATTAATTAAAAACAACAAAACACAAATGATAAAAGTATTCCCAATGAAACCTTGTCTGGGAAATATAACATTTAATAAAATATTAAACTGCTCTGAAATCGTTTAAAGATTTTTGGGGTTCAAGTGTGTGCAGATTTGAATCTGAACCCTTCAAAGTTGGCCTCTCTTCACAAGCACAACATGCCACAAATATTGCATACTGTATAACTCCTATAAATGCTCAACTTGTGCTATGTTACCGCTTGACTTGCTATTAGATAAACATATTATGTTTGTATTTGCTGTATATTTAAAGGTGAAATAAGCCAATGACTTTTGTACAATAGAGAAATCAATATGCTCGTACTGCAATGTGATATTCTCTTATTTTTTACAAAATCAAAACTAAAAAGATTGACACAGTTGCATGCTAAGCTAAGATGGGGAGAATTTTAATTGACACTGCCCAGAAGCCACATGTTGCTGGTTGGAGACAGTTTCTCAGCTTGCTTATACTGTCTTAAATAACCTTAGTGGCCTTTAAAGGTCTCAGGAAGAACACAGCATTGGAGGTATGAGAGGATCAATTTTCCCAGGTTTTGTCGAGACTAGAGCTTGAAGTCCTGTTTGTATGTGTCAATTAACTTGAGTGAAGAAACTCAGCTGTAAATGTTAGGTCTAGAGATTCCACAGACATTTGCAGTTTACCCTAAACTGAGCAGTGATACTTCCTCATGTGGGATTATTGGTCAAAAGGCCGAAACTAATGAGTCCTGTCCCAGAAGATCATAGAAATGTAGGACTGGGAGGGAACTCAATAGGTCATCTAGTGCAGTCTCCTGCACCGAGGCAGGACTAAGTATTATCTAGATCATCACTGACAGGTGTTTATCTAACCTGTTCTTAAAAACATCCATGACAGATATTGCACAACCTCCCTAGGTAATTTGCTCCAGTGCTTAACTGCCCTCACAGTTGGGAGGTGTTTCCTAATGTCTAACCTACATCTGCAATTTAAGGCCATTACTTCTTGTTCTGTCCTCAGTGGATACGGAAAACAACTTGTCACCCTCCTCTTCAGAACAGCTTTTTACATACTTGATGATTGTTATGTCCCCCACCCCAGACATTTCTTCCCAATACTAAACAAACTCAGTTTTTTCAATTTACCCATTTCCTACACCTTTAATCATTTTTGTTGCTCTCCTCTGGACTTTCTCCATTTTGCCCACATCTTTCCTGAAGTGGCCAGAACTGGGCACAGTATTCCAGCTGAAGCCTGATCAGGGTTGAGCAAAGTGAAGACTTCTTGTGTCTTGCTTACAACACTTCTACTAACCATCCTGGAATAATGTTTGCTTTTTCCCCCCCCCAACAGCATTACGTTGTTGACTCGTATTTGGTTTGTGATCCAACCATAACCCTAGATCCTTTTGTGCAACACTCCCTCCTAGGCAGTCATTTCTCATTTTCTATTTGTGCAATTGTTTGTTCCTTCTTACGTGTAGTACATTGCATTTGTCCTTATTGAATTTCTTCCTATTTATTTCAGACCCTTCAGTTTGTCAAGGTCATTTCAAATTCTAACTCCGTCCTCCAAATCACTTACAATCCCTCCCAGCTTGCTATCATCCACATATTTTATAAGTGTATTCTTTCTCTCATTATCCAAATCATTTATGAAGATATTGAAAAGAACCAGACCCAAGACAGAACTCTGTGGGACCTCATTCAATATGCCCTTCCAGCTTGACAATGAACCATTAATAACTACTCTGAGTATAGTTTTCCAACTAGTTGTTCTCCTATCTTATAGTAGTTTTGCCTAGGCTATATTTTCCTAGTTTGCTTATAAGAAGGTCATTTTCAGGACCTTGTCCCTCTGAACCCATGGGAAAATCCTAATGACCACAGATAGAAACCAGATTTCGGGAGCATAAAGCTATCATGATGCACATAAGGTGAGCATCACAGAACATTTCATCCATGTGGCAAAGCCAGCCTGCCTAAGGAATAGCCTATGGTCTAATTCGTGGTATTTTTAGAGTTAACTTTTACTTCTAAACAGCAGCATAAATATATTTATATGTATGAACTCTGAATGCATTTTATTTAAGAGGTTGAATATTTGTGTCTCTTACAGACATGTTATCAAGAAGAGAATCTATTTATTGTTGGTAGATCTGCTTGACCCCATGAGTTAGGTAGACAGGTATGTGTATAAAAGTCATCCCAAGCAGATATTACACCATTGTCTCATTCCAAGACAAGACAAATTCAACCTTAGCAATCCTTGACAGCTTCGGGTTGTAGCAGATGGTCAAAAAACAAATGGACATGGTACCAAGGCATCTGTAGGAAGAGTCTGTGATAAGTATTCTATTATTTGCATTTCAAAAGAGCTGAATAGTAACTGAAACAGCCATGCCAGAATTTGCATCAAGCTCAGGAGCCTTTTGACAATCTGTTATTCTCTGAATATATGAGTCCCATTCCAACCCTCTTATGGCCAAGGACCTATAAAGCACCAGAGCAACTCACTTCAGTGATTATTAGCACTAATGGTCCTGTTAAATTAATGCTGACCTGTTACTATGACTACGAGAACCAACACAAAGCCAAATAATGAGGAAAATTTGAATGTCATTTCTGCTCTCTAATGAAAATTTGGATATAGAATTCCCCCTTCTCACCCATTCACTGTCATCCTAGCTGAAAAGCCAATGGTAGCTAAATGAATAGAGTATCTTTGCAGAACTCACAGGGTGGGATTCACAGTAAATTTCCCAGACAACTAATATATCCAGAAGTCCATTATACAATGTTAAGCTGACGTTCCATGATCTACAAGCAATGATGAAGCCAATAGTTGGATACGAAGACACAATATGTTTATTAGGTATTTTCAAAACAATATTTTCTGTCACTGTGAACTGTGATGACCAGTCTTGTGAAGGTTGCTACATATTAAATCATTCATACTGATTTTCACTTTTTTTTTTAATAATCTTCCTGTATTAAGACATAGACGTCTCCCCACTGCAGCTAACACAAGATTCTCAGAGACAGCAGCTTTAGTCTGATTGCCACTCACCTTCATTTCTTTTCACCAATGTCTGTGGCAGGCCTCTGGCATGTATACTTGAAAACCTTCAAAGCCTAAGATGCCAGATTTCTGTTTGTCCTATGGGAGACTGGCAGGACAAGCCTAAGAGAGCTACCAAGTGAAACACTGCAAGGGAGGTAGGAGGGTGGTCATGTACCACAAGGATAGAATGCAAGAGATACATGGATTGGACACTGAATGCAGTGCAGTGGTCACACTGAAGCTACATCACATGAAGGTTGGCAGAGGTTTGGAGGTGAATGATGTAGTTATTGTGTGTGAGAAGTAATGATAGAGGATACTGACAGCATCATATTTATCTCCTTGTGTCACTGACTTTCTTATATTGCATGTGCCAGGCAAGACTGGCAGCTATCTGTTCAAGTAAGTTCCCTAAGCCAGTGGTTCTCAACCAAGGGTACACGTACCCCAGGGGGTATGCAGAGGTCTTCTGGGGGGGTACATCAACTCATCTAGATATTTGCCTAGTTTTACAAGAGGCTAGGGAAAAAGCACTAGTGAAGTCAGTACAAACTAAAATTTCATACAGACAATGACATGTTTATACTGCTCTATATATTATACACTGAAATGTAAGTACAGTATTTATATTCTAATCAATTTATCTTAAAATTATATTGTAAAAATGAGAAAATAAGCAATTTCTCAGTAATAGTGTGCTATGACACTTTTGAATTTTTATATCTGATTTTGTAAGCAAGTAGTTTTTAAGAGAGATGAAATTTGAGGTATGCAAGACAAATCAGACTTCTGTAAGGGGTACAGTCAGGGCCGGCTCTAGGCACCAGCACTCCAAGCATGTGCTTGGGGCAGCACTTTCCAAGGGGCAGCACTCCAGCTCCTTTTTTTTTTTTTTTTTTTTTTTTTGCGCTTGGGGCGCAAAAAGCTGGGAACCAGCCCTGAGCAGAGGTGAGCCGCGGCAGTGGGGAAGCACAGGGAGGGCCGCAGGAAATAACCTGGGGGGTGGGGGCAGAGGAACCGCTCCCCTCCCAGCTCAGCTCCGCTCCACTGCTGCCTGCTCCCCCAAGCACGCCGCCACTCCGCTTCTCCCCGCTCCCTCCCAGGCTTGCCACGCAAATCAGCTGTTTTGCGGCAAGCCTGGGAGGAAGGGGGCAGGGCCGGCGCTTCCATTTAGGCGACGTAGGTGGTCGCCTAGAGCACCAGGATTTGGGGGGGCGGCAATTCAGCTGTGGGGGGTCCTTCCATGCTCCGGTCTTCTGCTGCAATTCTGCAGCAGGTCCTTCACTTGCTCCGGGACCCGCCGCAGAAGTGCCCCGAAGACCGGGAGCATGAAAGGACCCCTGTCTAGGGCACCAAAAACCCTGGCTCCACTCCTGGAAGTAACCTACAGGAAGTAACCCAGGGGGGCAGAGGAACCACTCCCCCCAAAGCTCACCTCCGCCTGCTCCCCTGAGCACGCCTCCGCTCCACTTCTCCCACCTTCCTCTCAGGCAAGCCGGGGAGGAAGAGGTAGGAGGGGAAATGCAGTGCACCCAGGGGAGGAGGCAGGGCCAGGGATTTGAGGAAGGGATTGGAATGGGGCGGGGAAGGGGTGAAGTTGGGGCAGGGCTCAGGGGGCACGGGAAAATTTTTTTTACTTTGAGTGGCAAAAAACTTGGAGCTGGCCCTGGGTACAGTAGTCTGGAAAGGTTGAGAGCCACTGCCCTAAGCATTCTGAAGTGCGTGATTGACTGTACACTACCCAATAGCTTCTCTATTTGGTTATCCATCTAGCCAAGTGCCCACAGCTATTTCAGCATTCAGGCTGGAAAATCTAGATACCATTTTGGACTCCATGATGTTCATGTTCTCCCTCATGTTCCCTCAGGTCCCTATGGGGAAAGCCAAGGTATGGAATATTGAATGCACAATCTGAGAAAATGAACCAGTGAGCTAACCAATGGCTAGATAGTAAAGACAAGCCACATTTAATATCTACAGAAAAACAATAGAAATACCACTTCCACATCAAATCCCTCTAATGATGCAACCAGCAGACCTTGAAGCCACAGACCATTGTACAGATGCCATTCCAAGGACAGGGAAACCGTGGTAGTTATTTTAAGATACATTGCATTGTATGAGGAACAACTGTAAGCATCACATTATATTTGCTCTGAGGTCTGTAAAACATACCTTTACCAATACAGACCTCAGAAGCTCAGATACTGTGTCTTGATTATATTTTGGAAAAAGCTTAATCCTAGAAGAAGTGCTACCATTTTTGAGAAAGTTTAGGGCTCAGAAGCTTTCCCAACATAAAGATCATGGTTATGTTCTGTGCCTGCCTGTATGTATATTGTTCTAACAATGTCTCCTTGCAGATAATAATCCAAAACACATAATAAGAAGCTAATTTCACCATAAGAAGCTGATGACCAGCGGTAAAACAGCATATTAAGGTTAAGTAGAAGAGTGAAGGAAGATCTGTTCCAGGGCCTGGACCTTGCAAATTTCTAGCTCAATTGCTGGAGTAGTTAAAATACATAAAAGGAAGTTAACAGAAATGTTTCTTAGTGTCCACACTCTTAAGGCCTGATCCAATACCCATTGACTTTAATAGTCTTTGGGCCAAGTCCTCAATGCCCAAGATGCAGAATGAGGTTTTTCTTAAAGTTTTCTGCAACTCTCTGGTTCTACTAGGAGCTTCTGTGGTTTAATCAGATAAGGTTTTACTAATTGGTTCTTCCCAGCCCCAACAGCCATCCATCCCCATACAGAGTTTCGCTCTCACCGCTGTTCTATGCCAGAGAGAAGGGGAAAAGCTACTCCCCTGACTAATTCTGACCCTGGACCTGAAGGCCCAGAGTTAATTTTAACAATCTGTTATAGGCTTGTTTAGAGACTTCTGATCCACTACAGTCTACTTATACATTAAACCCAAGGGGTACCAACATCTCCATCTTTAACCTCACCTCCCTCCAGACACGCATGTAAAGGCCAAGGATAATCTAGCCATCAGGCATTTTTCCTAAGCTTATATTTTTATTTTATTGCCTTATTTAAACAATATGTTCCAGGTCCTGAGCACGTGTACATCCGTACAACTCCACTGACTTCACTAGCACTGTACCAATTTACACTGCCTGAGGATTTTGCTCTATAAAAGCCTCCATATATTTCTCCTATTTCCAGTCAATTTCTTCTCTTAGTGGAATTTACCAATTGTGATGTTTTGATGACTGATTATTATAATTTCACTGTCTGTGTAGCATCCTGAATGCTTTGGCAGGGAAGAACTTATTAAGTATGGCACAATTTGAGCTAGTGACATGGATTTCAGTTCAGTGTTCTGTAGGTGCTAGAGTGAGTGACATGTTATGCTAGGAATGCCTTTTTTGAGCCAAATCATGTCCCATTTAGAGCTCCATCTTCTCAAACACACTGGGCATGAGGATCTGGAATTAAGCATGTTTATAGTACATTTTAAAAACCCTGAAAATCATCAGTTAAGCAATTTGTCTCATGGCATACCTGTCATTTCAGAAATATGTGCCTCTTACACGTGTTTCAGTTTCTTCTCCTTAGTTTTACTACCTGGCTTTTACAGGAGCAGAGGAGAAGTTACACTAAGGCACATAACTAGATACAGTACCAGCTGCCACATGTAACCATGGAAACCTACAAAGGAATGTCTTCAAACAGTCAAAGAATGTGCTGTTAATCATTTCAAATACGCTAGAATCTCAGTTCCACTTCTGCTAACAAAAAAACCCACACAGGATACGAAGGAATAAGCATTTGTTTGGGATATTTTTCCCTCATTAGAACATTACATCTGCATTAGAACTTTTCTGAATGATGGCAATATTTCCTTTCCTTAAAATCATCTATTTCCAACCACAATTACCTCATTCCAGATACTCAAGAGTAAAGTAGTAAATCATTTCATGAAAGTTTGAAGTGTTCAATTACAAAACTAAGATTTATGAATCATATCATTTATGGTATACTCATCAATAAAGATGTCAATAAGGTCCAGGCATTTTAGGATAAGATAGGTGGGTTAGTATAGCTTTGTATAATCATCTGAAAAACAGACCCATGATTTGATAAGGCTGAAATAAGGCACCAACATTTTGCATTTCTATAGCTCACTCAAAGATCTCAGAGTTCTTTACAAACATTACTAAATTAAGCCTCTCAACTTCCATGTCACATAATTATCACTCTCCTTTTAATGCCAAAGTTATTTACCTCATGTATAATAGTCACCAGCAGGGCAGAGGGCAGGAACCAGAATTCCTCACTCCCAGACCACATCCAAACCAGCCACATTCAGAACCCAAATCCAACTTTTTCAGCTAGTTCACCAGACACTTTTTTTCATCATGATGCTGTGATGCAAACAAGCCCAGCCAAGAAGGGCTCTGCATTTCAAAACCCCATCCCCAAAGCATATAAGAAAGGCTGAATTTGCAAAACTTTGTGAGAAAAAGATGAAGTTGTCAATTTTCCAGATTCATTTACGCTAATTTAAACCCCCATTGATTATCTTTTGAGCAATATTCTGGGTTTGGATATATCCATGTTGAAGACAGTGAGAAACATGCATGTTTCACCAATGGCACTGTCTGGCTTTATATGCTTATGAAGTAGTGCTGCAGTAGAGAGAGGCTTGCAAACAGCTGAGACATAAGTCTAAAGCCAAGCAGTTCCACTCAGTTCTATCCACATATAAATGAGTTAGTTTGAATAAGATAAGAACTAATACAAGTCTCTCTTTTTAAGGGCATAATCCAGCTAGTGTCCAACCCAAGCTCCACAGACTTTGTTTACCTGCTGAGGCTACTCACAACTATAGGCTAGAAATGCCTTTTCTTCAAGAGGTCATTGAACACAGAATAAGGAAGTAAGACATTTCCAACATTGGGACCACTATTATCTGTCCAACCTGCTAAGTGCAGAGCCAGTGAACTTCCCCAGACTGTCCACTCACTGCCCTCTCTGGCTCCATGGGTTGCCCAGACCCATGGAGCACTCGCTATGGGGCTCAAGTAACCAGGGATGTTGTTGTGGAGACATCTAGGCTGCCCCTTCTATGCAGAAGGGTGAAATCCACTTAGAGGAGACCCTCTGCCTTCACTCCAAAGGTTATGACTGGGCCCAAAAAATTACAATAGTTCACTCTCCATTACCAGTCCTTACAATAGACCTTCACTGGGTATGAATGAATATGGAGTAAAAATTATTATGAAGACATCGGGGGTTTACCTCAGGAGCTGGACCCACATCATTACCACAAAACAGATAATATATATGCCATAAAATAGATCAGACAAGTGTTTACAAATGCTGTAAATAGAACATTATTCTATCATACAAGTGATTACAAAGTACTTTCAAGTTTATCCATGCCGTTACCCCAAAAATGTATACTGAATGCCTGATTATCTCTGGCCTTGACATGGGTGTTCAGTGGTGGAGAAAAGGTAAAAAGGCACCTGCCATTCCCTGTACAAGGGCTAGGGATAATCACATTATTCAACCTCAGGGGAAACAGACCTTGTCCCTTCATGAATGCCTGCTCAGGATGTATTGGTAAAGTGGCAGGATGGGCCATGCCCTCCCTACCATCACCATACACACCAGTATTGCTGGCTGGGCATGGATAGTAGAAAAAGGTGCACCATCCTTCTGCTTTGGGGAGCTCTGGGAGAGATTTTACCTCCTTAGGTATAATCCATTCTCAAACTTCCCCAAAGGCAGTGCAGTTCTGCTCCCCTCCCCCGACACACAGCCCACTGCAGGACAGTGACGAAATGCCACAGTTTGACTCTATAAGAATATTAGCACCTTAACTATCCTAGAAAATAACCAAAGAGGTGTAAGCTTGAAGGGTTACACTTTGCAGAATATTTCTGGAAGTCTTGTTGCCAATTGAAAGTTATTCTTCATTCCTGTCCAAGTGCTATTTGGAAAAGCAGAACAGAGAAGCAAGGCAAAGGTATTTTACACCACCTTTATGCTTCCTTGGAGCCACTCTAACTTGCATCTGGTACCTATGGCTGTTCCAGCAGCCAGAATAGCCAGAGAACAGTAAGTTTGGGTTGACCTCAGGAAGTAGCCATGCTTCCTTCGCAAAGAGAAAGCTGAAGAAATTTGAGGCAGGGGGCATTCACGCTATTATAATTAGTTATGCCAGGTGGCAAATTTAGAATGCCCTGCCTTCCTAGACCCCATTTATTCTCAGTCCCGAGGAATGCATGTTTTCACTTTACTTGCCTAGTAAATACTTAGGCTTTAGATGATTCCTATACAGGCAAATTTATGGGAAAAAATTTTCTGTCAATATATTATCTTGTATGTGCTTTCTATGCAATATTCATCAAGCCCATTTTATACCCTGTTTCTCCACCAGAGTTCTCTACTACGTACCAAGCTTGTCATTTTTAGCATTCACATGGGCGAATGAAGAGTAAAAATTCATGGCAATGCTTGTTAAAAAAAAACAAAAAAAACAAAAAAATACCAAAGACTGAGCAAGCTGACCATTTGATTTTTCATTGAAATAAAATGTACCAGTGGAAGTTCTGCACCATGTTACTTAATATTGTCTTCTGAACATAGCACCTCATCATCCAGCTTTTCCTTGGGATAATATTCTCATACGACTTTACCTTATACAATGCTGCCACATGTGAAAAAGCCATACAGCAAGAAAGATATATAAAAGAGTAAAATAAAACTTTGAATTCAAAGTAATGAGAACCGATTAAAAATATATAAAATCTATAAAACTGAAATGGAACATCATGTCATGTACTATTCATTCAGTCCTACTGAGCATCATAAAAAATGTAGTTTCTTTTTACAGGTGCAACACAATTCCATTCACCCAACAAGATGTGTAAAACTTTCAGTTAGACTTTCAGTATGAAAAATAAAATTAGCTATCAAAGGAACAGGCACACAGCCTGATCCTGAAAAGACTTTACAAGTGAGTAACTAGTCCATTGATTCTGCATGCTTACCCATATCCATAAGTCTTTTAAAGATCAGGCCCCAAAACTGAATTTAAAAACTATAAATGTACTTAGAATATTTATTGCAAAAAAAAATTCTCTTATTATTCTAGCGCCTAATGATCTGTGTGCCTCAGTTAGCTTAAAAAAAAAAGAAAGAAAGAAACGTAAATAATCAGGCTGTTTTCATAAGAATGTCTCCAGCTCAGGAGGCTCTCAGTACTAAGGCATTTCCCAACCCCGTCTGGATTTGAACCACATTAAACAAAAAAATATAAAGATAGATATTGCATTACTGTTTTTTCATTCAGTAAGTCTGTGGAAACTGCCACATATACAACTAAGGAAAAGTATTCATCCTAGTAATAGCTTTCCCTTTCCAATAGGAAATATTTTCATCCATGTATGCAAATTTTATAAGTATAAACATAAGAACCAGATCCTCAGCTAGTATTGACTTCAGAGACATGACACTTTACACAAGTTGAGGATGTGACTCTTAATATTTTACAAACTGATGATCTATACACATATGATGAATAAGATACAAATGTAGGAATACAAATCTTGTGCAAAGGAGAAAGAAGAAGTCTTATGGAGTATTTCACTAGTAAATATCTATGTTTTTTCTAATTTATACTCAGAGCTTATTAAAATTCTGGTGCTTAATGTAGTGCAAGTTTCTCCGATAGAAAGAAACAGTTAAATTAACTAAATTCTATTTTTAAATAGCAATCAGTATGTTAAACGTAATGCTATTAAATCCCCAACAACAATTAATTGCAGTCCAGACAACTCAGAAGGCTATCAACAAATACTGTCATGGCACAATAATGGTTTACTTTAGTTTTCATCAAGTCCATACAAACCAATACAATTTTCTGCTTGTTTCACTTAAATTGACATTTATCTGTTTTGCTTCTTATGGTCCCACAGAACTTAGTGGGAAGCTGATAATCCACTGAAAGGAGGAATCTGATGTACTGTAACTGAAGTTTTCAGAAGAAGTTTATGTACTGTATATTTAAACTCAGCTATATATTAACTTTATTTCTCTAAACAGTGAAAGACTACACATTATAGTTATAGGGCAAACACTAAAACAATTCTAAGGCTGCCTAGGCAAACAGTGAAGTTTTATTTCCCTACTAAAACTGTACATAAAGGAGAAGAAAGTGCAACTTCAATACTTCAAATCAAAGCCAAAAAAGTTAATACTCACCAATATGATATAGTATATTCAGTAAATCAGATGAATGGCAGAGGTTTTTTTTGCAGAAAACAAAAGTTGCAGAAGAAACAGGCAAAAATAACCAAATTACTGCAAACTAGTGTAAATCTTCTCTCTCTCACTCCCTCCATTCATCTACTTGAATATTGCTAAAGACTAAGAGAACGTTAAAAAAATTGCTTTCAGCAAAGACTACATCCTCTTGTCAGTCAAATGCTGCATAGTTTCAGCTAGGCATCCATCCAAACAGACGTGGAATTATTCTATTTTTGTCTCCCATTGCAGTGGAAAGATTTTTACAGATTTGTGGTGAGGACTTAATTTTTATAGTGGTCAGCTAGTGGAGGAAATGTAATTAAAGACCCTATTAAACTTAAGTCTGCTCAGAGAGGAGGAGCTGAATAAATTTGAAGATAAATAATAACCTTACTACATTAAAGTCTGACACAGAAGTACAGTAAAAACTTTCACCCAAGCTAAGAATCCATATGCAGTTTACCAAAAGAAAACTGTAAACACTTTTTAATAACAGTAAGGTTGTCATGAGTAATGTGACTATGATATATTTTCAGTGAATGTGGACCTAAATTTTAAAAATGAAATAATTTTGATAAAAAACATTTTTGTATGTTTTTACAGAGAAACTTAAATATTTTTATTACCACCCATGCTATGCCTGGTATGTTACTGTTTTTATTCAACACAGGTGTTTCCTTTATAAGTGCTTCACATTTCACCTACTGGTAACTTATAAAATAAACCTTCTAAATCTCTGACTTTGTAAAATTCTATATTATTCTTGGTTATGATATACTTTGTTCTATTGCATTTAATTTAGTTTTTATTATACTGATATGAAAGTACAGTAGTTTCCTCTGTACATACTCTCCAGAAGCTACTACTATACATTTATATATAGTATCTAGAGGGCTCACCAAATTAGTAAAGATATATGACTTTCCCCTCTAGGCAGCCATTTTAAATCCATCCCAGTACCCCGATCCTACAGCAGAATCTACCAGTTTGAAATACTATCCAGGTCTTTATCATTTCCTCCTCTCTGCTCTCTCTGACATCCTCATCTGTTAATTTCTTCTTTCCCATTATTCTGGTTATGTCAACCCCTCTTTGAATTCTTCCATTGACTCTCTCTTTCCATCATATACAGGTCAAGCTTCTTACCTTCACCTTCACAGCTCTGCCCCTCCCTAGCTATGCTGGTTTCTTATTGAGTCATTACTCTCCTTCACTAATACGGCTAGTTTTATCTTCCCACATGGCCTTTTCTCCCACAACCATCTCTGTGCTGTCTTCCATTCTACCTCTCAGGCATAGAAAGCCATTCCTAAATTAGTCTGTAAGGCCACCACCTTCTCTTTCATAACCCTTCTGGAGGTATATACAAGAAATTAGCCAACTGATAACAAATAGGTTAAAGACATCTCAGGCATAGTTGATGAGTATTTATTTATATTCTTTATTGGCACTAAAAAGATGAGTGCCTATCATCCCCCTTGTATGTTATAGCTTGCTCTCTCTCTCCTCACCTGTTTCAGACCCTCATATATTGAATACTTTGAATATTTATATTCTTTATTGGCACTAAAAAGATGAGTGCCTATCATCCCCCTTGTATGTTATAGCTTGCTCTCTCTCTCCTCACCTGTTTCAGACCCTCATATATTGAATACAGCAGCTGTTTCTCATTAGATGTTTGCACAGTGCCCAGTACAAGGGGTCTCCAATCAGTTTGGAACTTTTGCATACTACTGCATTACCAATAAGAAATAACAACAGATATATTTCTTTAAGATCTCATTTTCTTCTTTCAATTACAATTATCATATGATGTGGGATGTCATTTAATGACCGTGATGAGTGAAGAGACACATATTTTAATACTGGGGGATCAGAGAGAGGAATTATGACAGGCGGTGCATTCATGCACACAACTTGAAAAGATGTCATCATTTATACTGTCCTCAACACAATGTTATCAAAGCAACAGCAGTGGGAATAATTACTGAACATTCAGATTTTTCCCCTTTTGAAACATATTAGGAATATTGATCTGCAGGCTCTCCTGGCTAGGGTGTGATTTTGCATGTTACCATGTGTATTTCCCCTGCCCCAGAAATGAAAGTTACACACAGCTCCCATTCAGATATTTCCCATTCCCATGGAACTGCTGTGGCAAGGCACCTTCTCAGTCTCCCCAGCCTCTGCTGCTTTTAGCCCTGGTGAGACAGGTTTGGGTAATGTGGTCCCCCTTGGGACACAAGGGAAGTCTGCTCCCTGTATCTCCACCAGTCCTGTTTAGAGTATTTTTACTCCCTTGTGGGAGAGAGTACTGCCTTTCCTCCTAGTGAGGCTCACTGTCTTGCTGCTCCAACACAGCTGGCAGCAGGGCTCCTTCTCTCTCTGCTCTGCCCCCTCCTTCCTCCCAGGGAAGGGTTTAAAAAGGTCTCAGGCAGCCCTAAGCTGGAATCAGCTGATCCTAATTAACCTCAAGTAGCTCCCCCTCAGCTGATTCTAATTGCTACCTTGGTAACCCTTTCTCAGCTGAACCTGATTGACCTGTAGTTGCCTCCCAGTTGATAAGGAAGAGGGCCTTTTAACCCTCTGGGACTGATTCTTACCCCTCTCTTGTAGCTGTCTGTTCTGAGTTTATCACGCTGCTCATTACCAAAGAATGGGTGTGTAGTAGGGCCCCTTAACCCTTGCTGTCAGGATGCAGCTATGCCTCAGTTTTCTCATTGGGCAATGGTTTTCCTCTTGGTGACTAGGCAGTTTAATTTAGACTTTTATGCCTTGGTTGCAAGGTCCACAGATAGTCCTTCCCCCATTGGTGGTGGGGGATTAACCACTCAAAACGTGTATCAGCACACTACCTCAGGGTGGCACTAGTGAGGCATATGTGAGCCCACCCTCTACCACAATTCTAGCTCTGAGTCCCTAAACATTTAGTAGTGATAGAATCAGAGAACCATAGGGTTAGAAGGGACCACAAGGATCATCTAGTCTAACTCCCTGCCAAGATGATGGCTTTGTGGTGTCTAAACCATTCAAGACACATGGCTCTCCAGCCTCCTTTTGAAAACTTCCAGTGAAGGAGTTTCCACAACCTCCCTAGGCAGTCTGCTCCATTGTCCTACTGTTCTCACAGTTAGGAAGTTTTTCCTGAGATTTAATCTAAATCTGCTGTGCTGTAATTTGAACTCACTGCCTCTTGTCCTGCCCTCTGTGGCAAGAGAGAACAACTTTTCTCAGTCTTTTTATGGCAGCCTTTCAAGTATCATGTCCCTCCTTAATCTCCTCTTTTCCAAACTAAACATACACAGCTCCTTCAGTCTTTGTTCATATGGCTTGCATCCCTTTGATCATCTTTGTCCATCAACTCCAGCTTCAGAGTTGCCTGTTTCACTCTTCCCTTCACCATCCATTGCTGTTTCCTATACTTGCTTGCCTGTTGCCCTCTTAGGCCTTCTCTCCAACCTCCTCCTCCCATTCCCTCTCAGTTGGGAGTATCACCACTGGGCCTTCCTATACCTCTGCCACTGGAGAGCCCTGTCACCAAGCTGCTGCTCTCACCCACACTAGGATATGGCTGTACCTTGTATCCCACTTCCCAGTAGACCTTACCACTCATTGCTACAATTCCCATCAGTCCCTCTGGGAATTACAACCCAGAGAATGGGTCAGTCCTCAGGCACAGACAGTAACAGCAGTTTGAGGCCTTGGACACTTCCTTACAGGGCAGTACTCCCTGTTATAGAACACCTATGTGTACACCTGCATCAGGAGTAATTTTATTTTCTTCATGCTTGCCAGATTCTGATGCCAGTTTTCAAAGGTGATGAAGGATGAACAGCACAATATGGAATACTGTGACTGATACTATTGTAACAATTTTAAAAATAACATTTTTACTTCACTCACACCCATTATACTGACTGACTCTGGAAGGATATGCATTAGGCCTTAGTCAGCTGAAGGGAAGGTCAATGCTACTCCCAAAGTATCCAAAGAAATAGCTAGAGCAAGGAGAACGAAGTTTGAACAGAATTGCACAGACTACCTAGTCATCCAACTGCTGTTACTACTTGACTGAAATTCCATGTACCTTAACTGGAACCCATGCCCTCTCTCTGTATTAGACAATCCAATATAGACAATAATATATAAAAATGCCTTGTTGTGAAAAGCCCATGTAGCCTATAGGGATGGTGCTTGCTTTTGTTAAATAGAAAGACGCTGAAATGTAAGTAGGGCCTACATTTTGGCTTGATAATAATAAGGCCTAGTGAATTAGGTGAAGCGAAGTGAGTGGCAAGCTAGAGGTAAGTTAGGACATAAATCCAACTTATGTTGTAAACATGTTTTGGTTCTAAGTGGATGTTTTAGAACACTGATAACCACAAAATTTGCATTGACACAAATTATAGCTAAAATTAAGTTGGATATTCATAGCCAATAAAGAAGAAGAAGAAGAACATATTTGGGTTTTGAGATACGGAAGATTAAATATGAGAGCAGAAATATAGATATGGTAAAAGGTAGGCTTAACTAATTAGGAGTATTATTATAATTGACTACAAAAAGGATAGTACAGTAATTTTAGATTTGCATGCTCCTCCTCCGTAGAGGTGCCATTAGAAAAAGGATTATATACTCATTCTTCTCGTCCATGCACTGATCAACCCTGGATGCACCATTTCATCTCAGAACGTTGTGTATGGTTAGATTGTAATGTCTGTTTGCTTTAAACTAATTATTTTATTTTAAATAGAGTCTTTAATTCTATCACTTGTGTCATTCACAGTCCTCCACTAACTTAAATTATCTGGAACCGCCCCAGAGATTCAAACCTTAAAGATTTCTGCTTGGTTCTGTTCCTTATCTTTACACTATTAATTGGGAACACATAAATCAGGTTACATCCTGAAAGCAATGACTGATCGAGTGTGGTGCTCAAAAAAATTCCCCCTAGGACCTAATTTGGAAAGTACCATGCCTGCTTCCCAATTTTAATGAGGCAGTGAGTTCAGAAATGTTAAGAAAGCTAATAAAGCCATGTGTAGCCCTCAGGATCTGGCCCCATGTCTCTTTTATTCCCCTCACACCTATAAACAACCAAATGACAGACAATGGTTACCTTGAATGCCAAATGTTAGTTCGATACCACTATAGATATAATCTGAAATCATCTGTAAAAGTGCAAGTCTACATGTTTATCAAGTGGGGAGGGGCGGTGTAACTGTATTAAAAAGATACATTTGTTTTTGTTCCTTTTAAAACAACTAAATGATACCACATGTGGAAATTACATGTTTCCAACATTAAATGCATTTAGAGAGACACACCCAATGTTATTTTTTAAAGCAGTTTAGTCTCAAGAAAATAAATCCCACATATAATTAGACATGTCAACATACGTTGAATAACATTCTTCTTTTTAAATTAGCAATCTTCCCTCAGTACTAAACCATATCTTTGCAGACCATTAATCTAGTAAATTACAGGTTTTGGTTAAAACTGACTCATTTTGTTTCTCAGAAATTTAAGGTCTTCAGACTCTGTATACAGTTCCCTACAAAGATTTCTTGCAGTAAAAGTTGCATAGCATTTCAGTTCCTAAAGTTTCCCCAGTTTTAGCTTTCTTTATTCACAGTTCTTTGCACATTGTAACAATGAATTATCCTGTCCTCTTTCTTCAACAATGCTAGGCTGACCAGTGCAATGCCTTTTACAGCCACATGGCTTTCACTTCACTCTCTTCATCCTCTCTCTGAACTACCAGCTCTGCGCTTTATCTTCCTCTTCCTGGATCAAAGTACAGCTTACAAACGGTAATTCATTTAAAAAAAAAGTAACTTCCCTGGAGGAACAAACTATGCTCAGTTACTCAGGGCCAAATTCATTGAAGCCAGCAGTGTAAACGCTATGGTATTAAGAAAGTTACACTTTTAAACATTAATAAAGCATATTAATAGTAAGTTATTTTTCCTCTAATGGTTTGCATTTTCCCAGTTATCACTCCTGAGTTTGACCTTTGCAGTTGCTGAGGTTTCTGGGTACATGGATGTTGGAATGACTCTGCTCACAGCTTTGGTCATTGCCTAAGGCTGTGAGATGTGGCTGCAAAAACAAAAGGTCATTCTCCATTTTGGAAGGTGGAGTTCTGAACTTCTGCGTGAAGCTATGACTAGCTTAAGCTTACAGCAGGGTCTCATTGTTATGTAATGATTAGATAAGACTAATATAGCTGTTTAATTAATAAAACTCCGTCTTAAAAAGAAAAAGCACACAATTGCTGGGAAGAGAGTTGGAATAAGTCCCATACATTTCCTGATATTTTGGCTCCTCTCCTTCTGACCTAGGCTGGAAACTGAAAATGTAGAGGCACCTAGAAATGAAAAACAACTAAGAAAAAAATATTATCTAGATTTACCGACACCTCAGAGAAACTTTGGTTAAAAGCTTCTAGACAAATGCTTGATTGATTCTTATTTTATTTTATCTGATTTGCTCAACCCTTCTTACAAGAATGAGATCTGCTCTGCCAGCTAAACATTTTCAACAACATTGGTGGGAACAATTTTTTAAAACATACATTTTGCTGAATTAGAATCAGCCTGAATAAGAATTATAAGGCAATAGTTGGAACAAGTTAAAAAATAAAAATAAAAATGGAAATAAAATCAAAATACAAAGTAGCTCTCTATAGATAAGATTTCCTTGGAGGCTTTCTCTCTCCCTCTGTTTAGAATTCATTCTAGTGAAAAGAGTGCATTGTAGCTGACAGTGTGACTCAGATTTACTTAAGCTTCTTTCAGACACTGTTGATGCCTCTGAGCCTTTCCCATTAATCTAAAAACTTTTGCCACACTGTAAGTGTTCTAAGGTTTTAAAGGTTCCAAGGTCCTTCCTGCTTTAAAAATAAAGGAATGCTTCACTCCTCAAACACTGCAATTCTGCAATTACTTTGAGGATATTAGAAATGTGTGATTTGTGAGGAGAGGCATAATTATGTCTTTATGTGAATGAGACCACTCAGAGAATTTCTGCTAAGAGACAAATTCACTGCAGCTTTAGGCCCTTAGAGGTCTAGCATATCATTAACAAATACTCAGGACCTCAATTTGGTCAAGTAGTTGCTTGGATGATGATTGTCTATTGCCATCATTGCATTAGTAATTAATTATTTATTTAAATAGCATCTCAAACATTCTACGTGGTATAAAATAAGATAAGTAGCATGCCCCAAAGAGCTTACAATCAAAATAAACAAGTGTAAAGGAAGGGGGAAAATGAACATTTCTTTTTTAAATTCTTTCCTCTTATATATTTATATTTTTGGGCTTTAGCCCTTTCCGAGTTTACTTTTAGCACTTTTATTTTTAATATGCCCTCATTTATTTTATTTAACATATTCTCATTTTTTATCTCCTGTTTAACCCTGTCTTATTCCAAACTCTCAACTAAACTAATCATTTCCATTACAAAAAGGTTGCTACCCTAATGTCCATGGAAGTCAATGGGACTACTCAGAGTGCATAAAGCTAAGCACGTGAGTAAATCCTTACAGGACTGGGCCCTTAGAGTATGTCTACACTGTGTTTTAAAACCTGCAGCAGCAAGTCTCAGGGCCTGTGTCAACACACTCAGGTTCCCACTATGGCACTACAAACAGCTATGTAGATGTTGCAGTTTGAACTGGAACTTGAACTCTGAAGCCCAAGGAGGAGGGTGAGCTTCAGAGTCTGAGTTACAGCTTGAGCTGCAGTGTCTACACTGCTGATTTTAGCGCCATAACTTGAGCCTTGCGAATCTGAATTTATCAACCCGGGCTCTAAGACTCGCTGCTGTGGGTTTTAAAACACAGTGTAGATGCACCTTTAGTCAGTTTCCAACTCCTATTATTTTGATTTGCTCTTCATTTCAGCCCTGGTAGCCACTAGCTTCCTATCTCTTCAAACTAATTCCTTTCCTGTGATTGCCCTCTTATTTGCTCTTTCTAACATTTTTTAAATTGTCTGGATAAGCAACCAAGAGGTTTGTTGTAAACCATGTGCTGGTTCACATTCACCATGTCTTTCCTTTCATTTTTATTGCTTTCCACAGAGCCTATCCTTTCTAATGCCATTGGACAGAAAGCCAGATTTCCCTCAAGGGAATGCTCAAGCAGACTTTAGAAGCACTCTGGCCCTGTTTCTCAAAGGTATTTAGGATCCTAACTCCCATTGAAATCATTGGGAATTAAGCAATTACATACATATAAGGATCTGGTCCTCTGAGCTTAATCTTGCATCACTGAAGTCAATAGGAGTTTTAGCATTGATTTGAAGGGGTTCATAATCAAGCCCTACCTTCTTCCTAGCTGCAATGGCTCACAGCCTGATCCTCATTTTGAGCCCTGATCTACATAATTATTTAGGTACAGCATTGAAATCGCATATTTCTTCTTTCAAGCTGTCTAGCACAACTTGACACAGATTTCAACTGACTGCTATAGGATGGGGGAATGCTGATTATGTGGGAAATCTCTGAGTCACCTTCAAATAATCAGAAACTCAATATAGACTGCACTGGCCTCAGAACTGGGTAGACCTGAATTTGGATTAGTAGGAGCCAGGATGAATGAAACCTGTAGAGATACTTCAGCAAAACCATTTGGGGTCTTTAATGAAATATGCACTGACATATTTTTACTCCTCTTTTGATATAATTGATCTATAACTTAGAAGCGTGCAATTTTATACATGAATACAGGTACTAAAGGGATTTTAGTTGGGATTTTAATGGTTTTAATAACCATTTCTGAGCCTTTGTCTTACACAAAGCACAATTTTTCCAATATATTCATAGGGCTCAGAACCCCAATAGAAGCCAGGTTTCCAAAAGAGTGTTCCCATTTAGGAACCTCAATAAGGCATCAGAGTTCAAAAACTTTGCAGCATTGTTCTCAATGAGGGCTGGTGAGTGCTAAGCATCTTGGAAATCTGGCCTCAGCTGTGGACACCGATCGTATTTGAAAATCTGTCCCAATGTGTTTTGAAACATCTTAAAGCAGATTTGGAATAGTCAAAAATATGTTTGAGATATAAGCTACATGGAATTATTCTGATCTTATGTAGAGCTCAGAGATCAATTTCAAGGCCAACTAAGATCATGGCTTTGGGTTCAGAATATCTCCAGTACTGTAATATCTGAAAGCCAAAAAAATCATAGGCTGATTTTATGGGATTTCCACTGTTTTAGGCTAAAATCTCCTGAGAACAGATCTTGGATACATCCAAGCCAGAACTGAAAAATGTTACAAAACTGAAATTACCCCTGCTGAGGTCAGTTTTAATACAGCAAAAGGATGCAGTGGAACCCACTAACTGAATCTAATCATGCAAGAATGCCAAAGCCCCTGGAATCCCTCCACATATAAATTGAGAGCCTCTAAACTAGAACATCTTCATCAGAAAACAAAATTGAGACTGACCTCCAAAATAAATAATCTAGATGGCTGGGTAGCTCGTGTGGAGAAACATCTGGATCAAATAGAGCATAGCACACAGAAGCAAGAAGAAGCAGCCAGTGAGTGGCAAAAGTTCAGAATAGACATTGAACTATTTCAGTCCAAAAGCCTGGGATTGCAGAAAATCAGCTATGGTCCACAAACATCAAGATTTTGGGAAATCCTCTGTATAGGAAAGACCTTGACCTCAGAGTTTTTCTAGACCAAATGTTGTCTACCCCATTCCCCCACTGAATCTCACTGTGATCCCTTTTATGTAGAGGAGAGCTATGGAATGATCCCTGTTAGGGGTGAACTGAAGAAAATAAAGTGTGAAACACAATCATTACAACTATCTCCAATTCCAGAGCTATGGAGAATCCAAACTGCAGCCAGAAAAAGACATCTCTCATTTCAAAGAAACAACATAAGAAATTTTCCAGACCTCAGCCCAGCAACACAATTCCAGAGAAAGAAATTAACAAAGGTGAAATGCACATTCGCTAGGAAAATGCAGAAACAGCAGTCTTATACCCCCACAAAACTCATGGCTATTAAAACCTATATTTTTGGGAACTACCAGTGATATGCAAATGAAAATTGGAAAGGAAAATATCTACAAAGAAGGAGTGGAATAATAAGATGGGCATATGTTTAGAACTATATCGTGTACTGGGTAGGTTTCTGGCTCCTTAAGCAGTGTTTCTAATTCTGTTGTAAAGTATTATTGTACTCAAGGGCACTTAAGCATCCTAAAATGGTTTATTTTCCTTCTCAAAATGATAATCTATTAAACAAAAGGAAAAAAAAGTATTAATAACCTGAATAGCTTAACAATAAATGCACATCTGCAACTTGCTTCCAATGAGTCATAGACAGAACTAGAGCTTTGCTACAACCCACACCAACAACCATCACCAGAATGAAGCCAGGCATTAAAAATGGATGATACCAGCAGAACTGGACTGAACTGAATATTTGATTTTTTTCCTTTGGTGGGAAATATACCTGCATCTTGGAGTGTGCATTTACATAGATCCCAGCAGCTTTGAAGCAGCTGCCGTTGTGTTGGGGTTCAGGGTTTTTTTGTTTGTTTTTGTTTTTTCTTCTCCCTGTCTTAGGCAGCTCAAAATGAGGGATGATCTGGAAAAACACAGAACAATGAAGAACAAAAGCTCTCCCTCCTGCTCTTTAAAAGGGCAACTTTCCTTTACAGAGATAAAAGAGTTCTCACCTCTTCAGCAATGACCTCTGTTCTACACTCTGAAAAGAAAACATCCTTCCGTGTCCCAGCTTCTCACTTTGGTCCAGCATTATCAGCTGTTGGATACTAATAAAATCAAATGTTATTCCTTAGTCTTTCTATTTCTAGGACCTGTTGAACTGACTTTGTCTATGGGATTTTCCTTCTGCTCACGGGATCAGTGGCATGTTTGCAATAATGACAGCCCACTGGGACTGAAAACACATGGCTGTCCCTGCTAAAGTTATCTCTGACATGAGTGGGCATCAGCTTTGGGATGGGGTTGTGATGATCTAAGGTTTGTCTTTGGGCAGGACCTATTGTCCCCACTGAAACTTGGACTTGGGTTTTGGATTTGTCAAGGTGGAAAGACTCATCTTTACCTTCATTCATAGAATATCATGGTTGAAAGGGACCTCAAGAGGTCATTGAGTCCAACCCCCTGCTTAAATCAAAGCAGGACCAATCCCCAGATAGATATTTACCCCAGATCCCTGAGTGGCCCCCTCAAGGATTGAACTTGTGACCCTGGGTTTAGCAGGCCAATGCTCAAACTACTGAGCTATCCCTACCCCTCAGAATAACAGCCTCACTGAAGAGAAGCCTCAAAAGATTGGATAGAAACTCCTAAACACTCCTCTCCACGGAAATCTTTAGTAAAAGGTGAAAGATTTACACAATCTGAACAGAAACCAGAGAAGCCATCTTTCTCACTGTAATGCTTCCTTGGAAAATACAGACCTAAATCTGTGCTCAGACATCATTGTCAAGGCAGGCCATAGGACTTGGAACACTATACCTGTCCCCAACATCCATTTCAGTCCATCATTCCCCATTTCTAACAAAATCCTTCAGATTTTTTATTTAAAAAATGTTTTGTTTTATGGCCACTGTTGGCTGATGTTTAGAACTTTCACATTCCCTAACCCTCCTCCCCTTCTTTTTTCCATTGGCCTCCTTCCTTCATTTTCAGTTTGTTTGAAATGTAAGAATGTCATTTACTATTTATTATTCTTATACTGCAGTAGTGCCTACATTAACTCTTTGTTATGTCATACATGTCCTTGAGCAAATTCACAAAACAATGGGGGAAACGACTTTGTAGGTAAAATTATGTAATAGTAGGCAGTTGCTTTAAGGGACAAATCCTTTTATTTTTCTATCTGTATCTGTGACATATATCAGGAAGCTCCATCTTACAGCATAGGTGCTGATTCAGGAAAGCCCATACACATGTTCTTCACTTTAAGCACTTGCTTAAATCCATCCCTATTCAGCAAAGCACTTAAACATACCCTTCATTTGACTCCAAAAGGATTTAAACGTGTTTGAGTGCTTTTCTGAATCTGGTCCATAGTTTCTAACGCCATAATTGTTATTCACCAAACAGTGTTCCTGTACATTCTATTTATTTATTCATTTGTACAAGTGCTTACTGGGGGGAAGTTCAGAGTATACAACACATTATTTGTTTCATCATTGCTGTCTTCAGGTGTATTCCCTAAAACATGTTTAGTCATAATCATTACTGCATAATTCAGAACTTGATGAATTATTCACTAGAGATTTATTACTTTACCAGTTTCTTGTTTTGTTTACTTGAATGTCATCCTTACACATTTCACACAATATATGGCATTACATGAAGGCTCCAATCCAGCAAACCCTCCTTCACGAGTATTCCCGTTGACTGCAATGGGACTACTTATAGGGCTGTAGATTACTTACATGACTAATGGTTTGTAGGAACACACCCCAGCATTAGGGGCTGTTCTGAAGCCCTTTCTCAGTGAAAATACCTATGTCATGTCCTTGGATATTTTACTTGAGTAAAGGCTGCAGGATCAGGGTCCCTATATTGTAGAGCTGAGTGTGACTGTATATGTAGTTATTCTGATATGGAACAATTTTTTAAACTATTTTTCTATAACATATGGGAGATATGTATCTTGACTACGCTGCATTCTGACTTGACCTTGAGATACACAGAGCACCATTAATTTCTATTGTCTGAAATGGAAATTGAGGGTGTCCTGAGTACTGGCTCAGCATAAATCAGGCCCAACCATGTAATTATAACTAAAGTTGTGAGAAATTTGTCAGTTCCAGTTGGTAAGCACTGGTGGAAATCTTTTATTTGATTTCATTTCCTATGAGCTCAATCCATAGATTTCACTTTGCCACACAGGTTCAAACAAACTAAAAAACTCAATGTGAAACTGTTTTGCATCAATCCCAGTTCATTTGAAAGGTTTGTGATCTTTAGTAAACCTTTTGATAAACCTTCAGTTGATTAATACTGAATTGGAACTGAAGGCCCGGTGATTTTTGTGCAGTTTTATAATGAAAGTTTCACACCGCTCTGTTTGTAATATTTATGGCGAGCTCCAAGAACTTTGTTTTAGAAACATAGACAGTATATATAAATGGTTATTCTAGTTGGTAGTAGGGTTTGTAGAAGCATAATTGTATTTACCTTTCACAGAGCAGATAGATGCTATCGTTTTCATTTTTAAATTATTATACTCTTAAGGTATATTTTTTTAACTTGAATTACATTAAGACCTATGAAAATTCTTGTGTAGATTTTGTCATTAATAAAATAGCTCTCTACAGTAGTACTAGTTAACACAAACCACAAACTTTTTTATTTATATAGTATTTTGAGTTAGATATATATTATGGTCTCCATTTAGATTGAAATCTCTACAGATTGCTGTTTTTAATCTTGACTAACTGCACAAAACTAATCAAAATTCAAAAAGATATTTCCATATTTCAGTAGCTGCTCTTTGGAAAGAGGACAAAATCAGTCTGAACTGTATTATGTTAACTGGTGAGTGGCATACTGTATAAAAACAATAGAAAATTACTCCAAATGGCTGCCTCAAATATCTTGATAACTAAATTCTACGTACAGACATTCTATGTCTCCTATGCCCTCTAGCTTCTAGAAGTTGTATTTTCCAGCTGCTCCATTTCTTAAATTTAACATACCTGTATACAGCTACATAGTTTTAATTTCCAGTTAACCATAACCTACAGTGAAATAAAGTAAAATAACATCCCCAGGCTTCTCAAGTATAAAACTGTCCCAAGACTGAAGTAGAGTGTTGGCACAGCTTCCACACAGCCATGAAACTTTGGGGTTGGAGTCTCATTTACACTAAGGCCCCCCTACACCACTCTGAAAATGTAAATGCATCTAAAAGTGGGCATAAATTACATTTACATCCACTTTAAGACGCCTTTACACTGCCAGAGTTCTGTAAAGGGGCCTGATTACTGAGAATCAGGCCTGTGAATTCCAGGAGTGGGTTATTTCCATCTCAAGAGATAACACAGATAAGACAGATACAGATGGCAAAAACCAAGGTGTGTCTTTATAAATCACACCTTTCTAGGCAATAATATGAGTTCTTTTGAGGTAGCACTTGCCCTGTGAAGCCTTATCAGAGCAAATCATGCCTCTGATAGAACTTAGAAGCTCTTCAAGAAAGACCCTATGTCCTATAGCGCACAGGAGAATGGCTCCTTCCTGAAGCCTTAAAGAGCTCCACCAGACTATAACTGGATCAGGATGTCTTGCCGTGGGTGCATGGTAGGTTACCCTTTGTCCTGACCATCTTGGGGAGTGCCCCAGCTATGGACGTATTTGTCCTGAAGAATTCCTAAGCAAGTTTATGTAAAATGTTTTCTGATGTGTAATAAGATCTTTGTATGCTGTAACATCTAAAAGATAGCTTTTGAAAATATGTACTTAAAAAAGGAGAGAAAATAAATAATCTAAAAATTCTTTGTTCAGAGGTGATTCAACCTAATGGTTACAGTAAATGGCAAAGAGTCAGGAGAACTTGGATCTATTCCTGACTGCCTCTGATTCACTGTGGCCTATTTCTCTATCTGTAAAATATGAGTAGTAATATTTACCTTTTAAAATTATTAATTATCATTATTATAAGGTGTTGGCATCCCAACAATTTTGGCATTTGCAGAACAAGGTAATACTTTTAGCTCAGACTGGAAAAAAATATAGACAATACAGACATTTTGTCTGTTCTGTAAACCTCATTAAAGATAAGCAAAGAGGTATCTTCACAAAATACCTCCCAAGCTGCAGAAAATTAAAATGTGTAGATTTATCAACTATGACCTTTGTGCAGAAATGGTCAGTGCTTAAAGTTTATGAAAATGATTTGACTACACAGTGCATATAGAATGACTATTTTAAATGCTTGTTTGTAGACCTTCATACGAACCAGAGATGCTTTTTGTTTGAAGTCCATTGCCCTGACATTTGATTTTTTTAAAAAACATTTGATTTTAATTCTCAATCTATTTCTTTTGCCTTAAGAAAATATATCTTAAGGCTTCTACTTTGACACCCATAAATCCACATGAATGTTAAAGAAAGAATGTATAGCCTAAGGAAAAACAGCCCTTAGCTAACTAATGGTACAAATTTTGCATGAGACATATTCTCCTCCAAAAAATATTTCAAAGCTGGAATGCTCCTCTCCAGGGGTGACTCCAGGCCCCAGCGTGCCAAGCGTGTGCTTGGGGCGGCGTGCCATGGGGGGGTGCTCTGCCGGTCGCAGGGAGGGCCGCAGGCAGGCTGCCTTCGGCGGCATGCCTATGGAGGGTCCGCTGGTCCCACGGCTCTGGTGGACCTCCTGCAGGCGTGCCTGCGGAGGGTCCGCTGGTCCCGTGGCTTCAGTGGAGCCATGGGACCAGTGGACCCTCTGCAGGCATGCCTGCGGGAGGTCCACTGGAGCTGCGGGACCGGCGACTGGCAGAGCGCCCCCCCACGGCAAGCCGCCATGCTTGGGGGTGCGAAATGTCTAGAGCCGCCCCTGTTCCTTTCAGGTCTCTGGGGGAGAACTAATGAGTGAAAACCTTTGAGGGTACATCTACACTGGGATAAAAGACCCATGGCATGGCTGTGGCTAGTCCAGGTCAGCTGACTTGGGCTTGTGGAGCTTGGCCTGTGGAGATATTCAGGGTCAGGCTAGGGTTGCCAGGCATCTGGTTTTCTACAAGAATGCCTGGTTGAAAAGAGACCCTGGAGGCTCGGGGCCGTTAAAAGTCCAGTTGGCTGCCCACAGCATGGCAGGCAGTGTGACTGCCTGGCTTAACGTGGCTCCCAGGAAGCTTCCAGCATATCCATTTTGCTCCTAGGCACAGGGGCGTTTACTGGGATTCCACACGCTGCCCCCAACTCGAACGCCAGCTCCGCAGCTCCCATTTGGCCAAGAACCACAGCCAATAGGAGCTGAAGGGGTGGTGCCTGCAGGCAAGGGCAGCGTGTGTAGCCACCGGGCCACCCCTGCACCTGGGAGCCAGAGGGAGCTATTTCCACTTCCGGGAACTGCCTCGGATAAGTGCTGCCCAGAGCCTGCACTCCTCACCTCCTCCTGCACCCCAACCCCCTGCTCCAGCCCTGAGCCCCCTCCTGCACCCAAACTCCTTCCCTGAGCCTGCACCCCACACCCCTACCCAGTCCCAGCCCACGCTGCTTCTTGCAGCTCCCATTGGCCAGGAATGGCAAACCACAGCCACTGGGAGCTGTGGGCAGCCATGCCTGTGAACATTCAATGTAAACAATGCCTCTTCAGTCATCAGGCTGACTACCAGGCCTACCTTGACTTGTTCGGACAAGTATGTCTGAAGGCCAAGCAACAACAAGAACAAGAAATTGGTTCATGAGACCTCATGGGGCCTCAATATTTGAATAATCCTCACTGAAGTGCTCTGGAGACAAACAGGTCTGGGCTCAAGGGGTGATGTGGCCGGTAGGGCCCAAAGCGCAATGTTTTCTGCACAGAGCTGATGGACTTGCCCCTGCAGTGCCTGATTTTCAGTGACTGGAAGTGCAATCCATGCCTTCATGGCTTGATTGTCTATCTGGAGGCAGGTCACTTGTTCATGACACACCAGCCCTCCTTGAGGTAGGGGAAGCTCTGCTGGGTCCATATCCCACTGGACCCCATTCAGGGGGATTGGTTTTCCTAGCAAACTGTTGTAGATCTGGATATAGGCAGTCATTACTAGTGGTCAGAACCGTGGTGGTCATGCCTCGTGGTCAGAGCAGGGGTTAGGCACCAGGAACCAGAGCTCAGAGCCAGAGCCAGAAATCAAGCCAAGGGTCAGAGCCGAAGACAGTAGCCAGAGGTAGGGAATAAAAGCAGGGATCTGGATCAATGAAAGAGGGGAGGAATTAGGAACAAGGCAAGGCTCAGGAGCTAGGTAAGTAGGCAGGGTCTGATGTGTCAAGCAACCAGGGATTCATCTATTTTCTCAGACAACTTCCTGTGCCTCCTTCTGGCTTAAATAGTGAGTCTGAGCCAACTGGAGAGGGCAAGATGTCTCCTCCAATTGGGAGTTTCATAGGCGGTACCTATGAGCAAGGGCCCATCAGCCTGCAGAAGTCCCTACTGATACCAGCAAGCTGCTGGATTGTGGCTGTGATCTGAGAACTGCCAGAGGAGCTGCAAACCAATATTCAAGACCTGTGATCCCTTACAGCCAACCAAGGTTCAGAGTTCTTCCCAGGTAAGGAAATAATCATGTAATACATAATTTGGAAATAAAAGCTATATACTTTCTGAAATAGAATATTACAGTGCAGGAACATCTTCCCTGGTGGACTTTAAAAGGTGCAAGGGAAACATATAGGCTAATTAAAAATAAAGGACAATTTTTTTTGCTGAACTAGGAAAGAATGAACTGTATTTTATAACAATAATAAGAGGGTAAATATGCAGAATAAATATATAAATAAATACCCAAACCCAGGGCCAGCGCTTCCATTTAGGCGACCTAGGCGGTCGCCTAGGGCACTAGGATTTGAGGGGATGGCATTTTGCCACCCTCGGCGGCAATTTGGCAGCAGGGGGTCCTTCCATGCTCCAGGTCTTCGGCGGCAATTCTGCGGCGGGTCCTTCACTCGCTCTGGGACCCGCTGCCAAAGTGACCGGAAGACGGGGAGCCGCGGAAGGACTCCCCAGCCGCAGAATTGCCGCCAACGACCGGGAGCGCGGAAGGACCCTCGCCTAGGGCACCAAAAACCCTGGCGCTGCTTCTGCCCAAACCCTGTCACTAAAGACAAAATGGGCCTGATTTTTCAAAGCTATGAGCACCAGAACTCAGATTGAAACCACAGGAAGCTGTGAGTGGTCAGCTACTTTGAAAATGAGGCACATAATGCATCCTCAACGTGTCTAGAAATCCTATGATGATATATCCATCTGGAGAGGAACAAAAATATTCTCAGATCCAAATTACCCAGCATGTTTTAAAAATTACCCACTTCATGCAGATATTCAATCAGCTAATTATACACGACAATGTTGAATTAAATAACCAATACCAAAATTTACTACTGTCCGTTAAAGGCTGCTTTTTGGCAAGGATCTGTGACAGAAGCAATAGCATTAGCTCTGCTCATTTCTTACACAGCAGACTGTGGAAGCTTTCAGGAAGATTAATTCAACTCTACCCACAAAAGAGAAGAAAAGAGATTTAAATAACTGGACAGAGTTACTGTGTAAATCTACCTGCATTATTTTAAAATTATGTCTAGTCACTACATTTTCAGTGAAGTTGAAGCCCAGGGCTTGGTCTTTCACAAGACAGGTGCAGACTGTCCCATGTATAAGAACAAGGTAAAAAGTGATAAGCATAACCAGAGACAGAAGGGAAACATACCCTGTAATAATGAAAGTACTGTTTTACAGCCACCATTACCCTACCGGTAGAGGTCAAGCCAAAGAAGCAGCACATAATTAAGCACCATATTTGCATGCTGAGGATCACCATGTCTCCTCTGATATACTCATTCTCTGTCTTCACCCTGGTGCTTTTTCATTTTGTACTCTGGAGAGCCAGAGATTTACTCTGGCTTGTGGAAGCAGTCTGAGATTTATTCTGAGTCAGTGCAGAGGACTGTGCCTAGTGCACAGCATAACCTTTCTCATGCCCACATGTTGCTTTGATTCACATTTGCACTGGAGATCAATACCACCACACAATGACATACAAAATGAAGGCCCAAGAAGTCTGCAATAACAGTGAGATGGGTCGTGAGCAACTATACACGTCACCTCACAAAGGCTTTGGTTATGCACATTTAAAATAACCATTTGTTAAAGAAAAACAGTTTTGACAGTTTATTAAAACATTAGAACCAAAATGGTTTGTATATCCTCTTCAACATTAATACAAACACTTGTATATGACTAATCTGTATTATGCTGCCTGACTGAACACTAAATAACTTAGATAGGATGCTGCCCATAAAGTGTAAGCCATTTATACTGCACTAGCATTTTATTTTCTGTCCACTTTCAGCACTGCTTAAAATGGCAGTGTAATTAAAAAATGAAAAGGTAGTACAATGGAAACTGTACATTCCCTTATTAAATGCTAATTTCTAAATATATTTTGTATAGTATACAGTCTGCACCTGTGCTGTGAAAGACCAAGCCCTGGGATTTATTTTTTAAAAGAAAGCTAAGGACTTTTTTTTGGCAATTTCATTAACAGAGACAGTCATGAAAAATGAAACAAGATGTTTTCCCCAGTTGCTCATGAAGTCAAATAATCAAAATTATCCATAAACTCTTGATCAATCCTGTATTCCTTGTGCACCCAAAAATGGATAGAATACACTGAACATTTGGGTGCAAAAGGAGCAGTGTAAGACCGTGTGACTGTCAACAGCAACCCCCTAACAGCTAGTAGCCTTATAATAGCTGGCAACCATTAGGAGAGGGATATTTCGGTAACAACCGTCAGTTTAAAAAAAAAACATTAGTTTTCTGACATGTAGTTTTGTCTCCCTGGAATGGGAACCTGCTGTTCCATCAGGCTTCAAAAGGAATAGGTATTGTTCACCTCTTGCAAGTCAAAAAAATATTTTCTTCCTCCTGCCCTGACCCCAGCAATGCTTTTTGGTGCCATGGCCCTCTAATGCATTATACTGACATTGCTCCCTGAGTTACCATAAGAAAGAGAAAAAGGAAGAAGCAGCAGATTTGAACTGAGATATGAGACTAAATATTGCTCCCTTAGAAAAAGAAGTGAGAAATAAAAATATACCATCTCTTTTCTTTCCAACCGGAACATGCAAATAGAAATACCCTAAAGTTACTGAATTGAAGAAGATACCTAAAGTCTCCAACCTGAAATTAGCTCTGCACATGGAAAGGTTAAGCATGGGAACTGGATGAAGTTTGCCTAAACCTTTTTTCATCATGAAGAACCTGGAGTAGAAACCTGAACTTCTCTTTTCATATGACTGAAGCTATTATTCCTAGGAAGAGATTTACTACATAGCCTTGTCTTTTCATCCAATCCTAAAGGACAGGAAAAGTCTTTTGAAAGTCTGTGGGTAAGCCAGGCCTGAGAAATTTGAGAGCTTATGTCATTAACAGATGGTTAAGGGTTAATGCCTCTTTTACCTGTAAAGGGTTAAAAAGTTCACCTCGCCTAGCTAATACCTGACCAGAGGAACCAATGGGGGAACAAGATGTTTCAAAAGGAAGGAGGGAAGTTTTTCCTTTGTTTAGAGTTTCAGTTTCAGCCGGAGTGAAAAAGATCAAGGAACCAGCCTCTTATCAGAGTAGTAAGTTTTAGAAAGGAATAAATAGGTTTATGTTTATTTTCTTTTAACTTGTCTTGGTACCATTAGGGAATTATCAAAATTGGGTATTTTGGGGGTTTTTTTGTGTAACTAAATTTGTGCCCAGGGGAACATCCTCTGTGTTTTAAATCTGTTGTCTGTGAGAGTGGCTGGTATGCTAATCTCTCCCGGAGGGTTTTCTTTTACCTTTCTGTTCTTTAATTAAAAGCCTTTTTCTTAATACCTGATTGATTTTTCCTTGTTTTTTAGATCCAAGGGGGTTGGTTCTGGATCCACCAGGAGTTGGTGGGAGAAAGGGAGGGAGATGGTTAATTTCTCTTTGTTTTAAGATCCAAGGGATTTGGATCTGTGTTCACCAGGGAATTGATGAAGTACCTCAAGACTATCCAGGGAAAAAGGTGGTACTTGGGGGTAGTGGCAGCGATACCAGATCTAAGCTAGTAATTAAGCTTAGAAGTGTCCATGTAGGTCCCCACATCTGTACTCTAAAGTTCAGAGTGGGGAAGGAACCTTGACAGCTTATCTATTAGAAAAGGTACCACCACAGGCTGAGAAGAAATTCTTGACACTTTCTTCTAGAAGCAGGTGGGACTAAGCTAGCAGGACTTCCACTTTCTTGTGTAGAATTCCTGTCTGGCTCTGGCAGCCTCTGGCTGATAATGAGGAAGAATTTTCTAACCCTTGTGGATTGAAAGGGGCAGAACAATTGGTAGTTTTAGTATGGCTAGAATTTATGGCTGCAGTAAAATTACATGAAGCTCCCTTGAATGCCTCTCAGTAATGGATGGCTGGGCATATCTTTATTTGGATCTGTTAATCCTTAAAGGCTTTTACTGCGAACTTGTCACAAGAGTTTCACCCTGTCAAAATGTGCCTGAGCCAGACTGCCTCTGGAAATATTGTGTGTATGGAGAGCCTGGAGCCACGTATTTGAGCCAGGGTATTGCAGAGAACGGATATAGTGAACAATCTGGTGCTGTGACAGAAGGGAGAAAGCACAGAGAAACCTTAACATAATCTAAATAGAATACAACTTCCTTTAGTCAGACTCTTATTATGTCTTTGGGAACTTTTTTCTGAGACCACAAAAAGGAGCAGTGAATGGACAGTGCCATTTCAGCTGATACCATATATGTGCTATATAAAGCATATGCAGCATATGAAGGAATGGAAGAAGATTCAAAGCCTCTTTCAAAAAAACTTTAATCCTGTGGTCCACAAAGTTCTTTGGAGAACCTACCCATTAGCTGGGAGAAAAATCTTTTTGCTTGAGAATGATCCTGACTGAGGCAAGTCAATGGTCAAGACAGAAAAAAAACCTGGTGGCAATATTAGATGTGACTTGGTACAGTTTCGTAGAGATGTTTATTGATGGAACTCTACTTGACATGGTTGGATCACTCAGAATCACAAGTAGGCTTATGAGATTCTGACATGTGAAAACAGTTCTACATTTAACTACACCTCATCTTGAGGGCATTCTGGGTGGTGAGATATTGATTGGTTGGTTTAACTATCTTCATATTGGAATAGATCAATTCAAACTAAATTTCAATGCATTCTGTGATTCAGAGTGCTCAGAACAGGAAGCAAATTCCCTTTCATTAGCTGAGGACTGGAGCAGATGCTTGTTGCAGCAAAGAGAATCTTCAGTTTGGTTCTTTGGGGAGGGGTTTATGGCGCTGGCATTGAGAGTCCTGAAAGAGAAAAGTAGTGTCCTATCCTTGATGCTTAGACTAGGATGAAAGGGGAAATAGAAGCTATCTAAGGAGGCAAGGAGAAACCATGATTAAGAGCATGGTTTAGATTTGTGGACAATTGGCTGAAAACAATGTGAAGTGAATAGAGATTGACTGAATGGAGCAGGTATCTTAAAGCATTTAGGAAGGAGGGAAGGGGTGCTTGAGATGATCATCTTCTGAGTCAAACAAGCTATTCAAGTAGTGGATCACTTGCAGTTTGGAAGGATCTATCTCTGGAAAGGGAGTCCGTAGGGGAGCCCTGGAAAAGAAATCTTGCAGGGACTGAGGTAGGAAAAGGAGACTGGTTTTAAGCCCTTCCTTGGAACATTGTGGACAGTAAGAACCATTCAGTGCAGTAGCTTGAAGAATCAATCCCACACAACCCACGCTTCTTCCCACACTGACTAATTTGAGGCTTGCTGGTTTGGTGCTGCAGCAGGAGGACTAGAAAGAACAGAACCAAGGGTGGAGAAAAATGACTGAGGAAGGGGCACTGCCAGCATGGGGATCTGAATGCAGGAACTTGTGCCTTTTGACATTAATGGTTGGGCCCTAATCAACAGCTGAAGCACTGAAGTGGATGAGGATTTACTGCTGGGCTAGAGGAGTCCACAGACTTCATAAAAGTCTTCTGCTGAACACTCTGTCTCTTCCAGGGTGTCAAGGTTCCTTCCCCACTCTGAACTTTAGGGTACAGATGTGGGGACCTGCAAGGACACTTCTAAGCTTAATTACTAGCTTAGATCTGGTATCGCTGCCACCATCCAGAATTTTCAGTGTCTGGATCACTCTCTTTCCCCCCCAAAACCTTCCCCTCCCTGGGTAGCCTTGGGAGACTCCTTCACCAATTCGCTGGTGAGTCCAGATCCAATCCCTTGCATCTTAAAACAAGGAGAAATTAACCATCCCCCCTCCTTTCTCCCACCAATCCCTGGTGAGTCCAGATCCAATCCCCTTGGATCTAAAAACAAGGAAAAATCAATCAGGTACTAAGAAAAAGACTTTTAATTAAAGAAAAGAAAGGTAAAAGAAAACCCTTTGGGAGGGATTAGCATACCAACTACTCTCACAGACAACAGATTCAAAACACAGAGGATGTTCCCCTGGGCACAAATTTAGTTACACAAAGAAAATACCCAAATACCCAATTTTGATAATTCCCTAATGATACCAAGACAAGTTACAAAGAAAATAAACATAAACCTATTTATTCCTTTCTAAAACTTACTACTCTGATAAGAGGCTGGTTCCTTGATCTTTTTCACTCCGGCTGAAACCGAAACTCTCAACAAAGGAAAAAACTTCCCTCCTTCCTTTTGAAACATCTTATTCCCCCATTGGTTCCTCTGGTCAGGTATTAGCTAGGCTAGGTGAACTTTTTAACCCTTTACAGATAAAAGAGGCATTAACCCATAACCATCTGTTTATGACCCAGGAAAAGGCTAAACTGGGAAGGAGATGAAGAATTTGTCAAAAGTATCTGAGGAAAAGAGCTCTCAGATAGCTACTGAGGAAACTCCTGCCTCACCATATAGAAGCAGAAGACTGCAGATCGATGTAAGTGCAGTTAACCAGTCCTGACTGTAAAGGGCACTGGCAGGAATACTGTACTAGAAAAAAAAGGAGCACAACGTCTTGCCTGCCTCTGAGAATTTGAAACAGTGGAAAAGCTCAAGCAACAGGTTCCCATGAGAAAAATAAACACTGAATTTGCTGTTAGTTATATTTCTCCACTGGTCTTTTAAATAAGTACATTCTTTCTTGAAACAAGACTGTACATATGCAAAGTATTTTCATTTATCTTGAGCAGCTCAACTATCTGTTGCTGTGAAATAAATATTGTTCATTTGAATCTAAAAAAGAAAACAAAAACAAGACTAATTTCTTTTCTATTCTAGTTTCTTTAGTAAACTTATGGAAAAAATTAAAGTACACACTAAAATGACTTTTCTTACCACTAATCTGAGCCTGCATCTCTTTAAGAGATTAGTGTTTTCACATTAATGTCTTATTAACAAACTTCACCTTTACACCTAAACTCCCGGAGTTGTCCAAGTTTAATGCACATCACTTTTCTAAAAGCAGTAGGATACTATCTTCATGTTTTTAGACAATGTTATATCTCAATAAAATGTATTCTAATGTTCAAAGCTATGTAGGAGCTATTACTGAGTACATAATGACAGATGTGCTCCTCTGTGTTGTTGAAGTAACAGGACCAAAGATATCACTGTAGAGTAATATAGGTTAATCTTCTTAGAAACTATATACATCTGAATTCTAGACATAGCAGAACTCTAGATTATTGTGGTAATAAATGCAGTTTGTGTTTAGTTAAGAAAAAAGTATCAAGCACTGCATGTAGAGAAAAAAAATTTATATTCAAGTTAATTTCAAACATAATATGTAGTATGAAATTCGCCACAGCCCTCCATCCCACTTAAATCCCACTGGAGAGGGTTGTTTGGGAATCATGCAATCATAAGGCTTCTGTAATTTAACCCAAAGAGCCATAAACATACCCAAGGATTGGATATAGGAGTGTCTCCACCACATAGCCTTTCCACCAATCATGCCCCTTTTCCCTACACTTGCCACAGTGGTGCAGGAGCCTTAATGATTGCTCCTCACCATGAGATGATCATCACTTCAGTGGAATGATCCTCCCTGGATTCGTGAAGCTGACTTTAGGGTCAGATAGCACTGGCAGTGCAGTGCAGAACAAAATAGACTCAAAGACTATGTCTACACTGCACACCAGTGGTGGTTGCAATGTATAGGGTATGTGTGGCTATGTGCCAGAATGAAAAAGCTGTCCACACATCAGTGAAAAGCAATGGCAGAGGAGAAAGGGTTCAGTAACTCCCTGCTACCAAAGTCTTTCACTGCAGCAAGGAAAGACTCTTGTAGGGGAAAGACAGTGGGGAAAGGCTCTCCCTGCTGCCTCCCATCTGTGAAAGCCTTTCACTGCTGCTGAAGTCTTTCCCTGAAGCAGGGAAAGGCTCCAGCTGCAGAAAACTGGGAGAGCCTTTCCTCATTGTCAGAATTTTTTCCTGCAGTGGGGAAAGGCTCAAGCAGCAGGGAGACAGTGGGACATTACACTGCTAAAAACAGCAGTGTATATATGGGGGCACTGCTTGGGCAAGTGAAATGCTGTGTAGGACACATAGCCACAAGTTTCAGATGTCTCATTACTTGCCTAAGCAATACCTCACCACCAACACAGCTATTTATACTGATCCTAGGAGGGCTAGCCATATATCTACTGTACACACCTCTGTAACAGGTGGTCAGTGTAGATATACCCAGAGTATCTAGCCCTGCCAGTATATTGAAAAGTCAGCAGTTTCCTTCTGTAGGAGAAAGGACCCGCGTTGGTTGGAAGGTGTCCTCCTTGGTTTTAAAACCACCCATGGATTTTCTCCAATTTCCCTTTACTCCACTCTCTGTTCTTCAGCTTCTCTAACCCTGGCCCCTGAATAGACACAGAGTATGTCTACACTACAGGATTATTCTGATTTTACAGAAACTGGTTTTTAGAAACAGATTGCATAAAGTCGAGTGCACATGGCCACACAAAGCATATTAATTTGGGGGTGTGTGTCCATGTACTGAGGCTAGCGTTGATTTCCGGAGCATCGCACTGTGGGTAGTTATTCTATAGCTATTCCATAGTTCCCACAGTCTCCCCCACCCATTGGAATTCTGGGTTGAGATCACAATGCATGATGGGGCAAAAACAGTGTCGCGAGTGATTCTGGGTAAATGTCATCAGTCAATCCTCCCTCCGTGAAAGCAACGACAGACAATCATTTTGTGCCCTTTTCCCTGGATTCCCCTGGCAGACGCCATAGCAAGGCAACCATGGAGCCCGTTCAGCCTTTTTTCACTGTCACCATATGACAGTCTACTGGTTGCTGCTGACAGACGCAGTACTGCAGTGCTGCACAGCAGCATTCCCTTGCCTTTGCAAATTAGCAGAGACGGTTACCAGCCCTACTGTACTGTCTGCTGCCTTGCAAGTTGATAATGACAGTTACCAGTCATATTGTATCATCCCCTCTGTGAGCGTCCATTTGATTCTTTGGCTTTCCGTTACGCTTGTCTCAGCTCCTTACGTTTCATGCAGCACTGTGTTGAGTCCTTATTGTGGCCTCTGTCTATCATAGCCTTGGAGATTTTTTCAAATGCTTTGGCATTTTGTCTTTTGGAACAGAGTTTTGATAGAACAGATTCATCTCCCCATACAGTGATCAGCTTCAGTATCTCCCGTACTGTCCATGCTGGAGCTCTTTTTTGATTCTGGGACTGCATGGTCACCTGTGCTGATCAGAGCTCCACGCTGGGCAAACAGGAATGAAATTCAAAAGTTCACAGGGCTTTTCCTGTCTACCTGGCCAGTGCATCCGCGTTAGATTGCTGTCCAGAGCGATCACAATGGTGCACTGTGGGATAGCGCCCGGAGGCCAATCCCATCTAATTGTGGCCACATTAATCCTAATCCAAAATCGCAATACCAATTTCAGCACTACTCCGCTCATCAGGGAGGAGAACAGATATCGATATTAAGAGCCCTTTATATCGATATAAAGGGGTTTGTTGTGTGGATGGGTGCAGGGTTAATGTGATTTAACGCTGCTAAATTCTATACAAACTCGTAGTGTAGACCAGGCCACAGTCTCAGACACTGGTTAATCAAAGAAACTGCTTCTTTGCAGTTTCTTCAGCCTGTAATTGTCATCCTGAATCCCTTTCTCTCATTTATTCTGTCTCTCATTTCAATCTCAGCTAAATACATGTCTTTTCTCCTTTGTCTATCCCCCTACTATTTAACTATGTAAACCATTTTGGGATATAGATTGTATGAAAGAGGCTATACAAAACTGTTGTCTTGCTCTATACATTATGACGTTTGTTACTACCAGGAACTGTGGGGTGTTATTCAGTTTAATCATTTTGTAATTATTTTTTAGCTACTGGTTCATGAGTTTGTAAAAGGGAAAATGTTTTCTCTATTCTGAACATTCAAACTTTAGTTCTCAAGAACCACTCTAGGGTCTGTAGTTAGATAAGACATAGGAAGTACCATATGGGAGCAGGCCAATGATCCTTCTAATCTGATATCCACATTTGGCTAATGCCAGATGCTTTTTAAAAAAAAACCTATGCAATAAACTAACAATGGTTTAAATGAAAAATCAGTTTCTCAATCCAAATGTATCTAAAATACTTTTTTTAATCTTGCTTAAATTCACAAATGATACAATATTGATGTGTTTTTAAACATACTGTACAATCATGTTAGTTAAATGTTTTACATCAAGGCACAGCACTCCATATTTTACAGATATGCCTTGGCAGGCAGCAATTTAGAGTAATCCCCGAGATTTGGCAGTATTGCCCAGATAAATAGCATGGATCACATTTCACATATATGCTAGAAGATAAATAAATAATAGATGCTATCACATTTTATTTGAAATAGAATTGCATATAAAAAGAACAAACAATAATTTAACTTGAATAATTAGATTGGTTTGTAATATACATAACAGAAGTGCTTTCATTTGATTTTAACAAAACATTTTTAAATATTAGGATGCAAAAAATGAGACTTCTGTTTGGCCTTCTTGATTTATGGAGAAGAGTTGCTTTCATTAGAAACTAAAGGGAGTTAACATTTCAGTTTCATGGCAATCTGAAAGAAAGAAATCCAAAAATTACCAAAATATTGATACAGAAATATTACTTGTGGCATAATGCAAGAATATCCACTGATTGAAACTTTTACTTGAACCAACCAGCTTTGTTTTACAAGGTGATCTAACATTCATTAGAACTGATTTTTTTTTCAAAGTAAAGTGAAAAGTTTAAATAAAGACCTTGCAGTAGATGCTCTATTTAAATGTAAAACTGGATTTGTAACACATTTGGATTAACTATTACTGTTTCTTTCTAGGATCTAAACACCATAAATCTATTTTCCATCCAAACAAGAATTCTACGTAAGATATTAGCAATGGTAACATTACTAAGGGAAGTATAGATTCTACATATATTGCAGTGTGTTTACCATATTCCAGGTGTCATTCAGATGTTTATATTTGAGCATTTCTTCTTCGCCTCCCAAAAGCTTTAGATCCCACATTGGTAGGTACAAAGTTGTTCTTGCCCACTCCTCCTGACCTGCTCAGGAAGTCTGCCAGACGATGGGTCACACAGGTTGCTGTGTTACATGCCCTTTTCTGTGCTGTTACACTGCTTTTCAAAATAAAAAAATATATATTTTACATGGACAGAATGTAAAAAATACTTTGCTTATATCAATAAGGTGTGGTTCTACCTGGAAAAGTATCTCTATAAAAATGGGATTGTGAAGTTCCATATTTATTGTGTTTCAAGGATTTACATATTGTTCACTCAGTTTATGAGTTTAAAAAATAGTTTTCTTTTTCTAGGTACCAGGTGCTACAGACTTGACTCAGGTTGTGAAAGTCAAACTAGGCTCTTTCTTTCTTGCACATCATCACCAATAGTTAAGGTTGCCTAAACAAAATTATCCCCTCAATAACACTTGATCAACTCCATTCCCACCAGCAAATAATTGAAATCTAACAGACAACTGTTGATAATGCATAAGTAGTAAAAGAATCTAGCTAAGCCTCAGCTGAGTTAGTTCTGTAGTGCTGATGGAGTATAGTAGCAAAATACCTATTTTAGGTACCTAGATCAGCAGCTATGTCAGAACGCACAAAAGGGCTGAAGTTCTGGCCCCATTGAAGACAATGGGAATTTTGCCATTGACTTCAACGGGGCAAGGATTTCA
Organism: Gopherus flavomarginatus; assembly: GCF_025201925.1. Classification (NCBI taxonomy): domain Eukaryota; kingdom Metazoa; phylum Chordata; order Testudines; family Testudinidae; genus Gopherus; species Gopherus flavomarginatus. The sequence continues at coordinate 57,090,851 of NC_066621.1, forward strand.
ACCTGGAACTAAATCTACAGAGTAAGAAGTTGCCAGGGATTTCTGAGTAATTTTTCAGAGTTGAACAGCACATAGTCATTTTCCTTCTTCCATATATCTGATTGCACTATTTAAACAGCTTTCTTCATTATTTAGGCCTTCACTGAGCAAAGCATTAAGCATTTTAGTAATCCCACTGACTTCAGTGGGACTACTCACTTGCTTAGAATTAAGCACATGCTTATGTGTATTGCTGGACTGGGGCCTTAAGAGTACACGCTTCTAAAGTCTTTGTTCAAGCCAATCTCCTACTGAAATCAATGGGAATGTTGCCTGAGTTAGGACTATAGGCAGGCCCAGAGACAGTACCATAGAAAGCATCCCTGGTAACATGACAATTGTGTTCTGAACAGTTCCCATATTATGAGATAAATGTTGTACAGAGAAAAAAAAGTTAAAGAGGTACAAAAGTAGCACTAAATCTGTTATTAAAGTAAAAGAATTAACAGAAAACAAGATTTTAAATGAATTACCCAGATATGAAAGCTCCCCATTTTCATTCTTTTAATATACAAGTCTATCTCACAGGCTATTTCTAAAACTGATATACATGTAAAAAATCCAGTTATTCATGGTAATACATCATTGGAAAGAAGCTTCATGTAAATAATATTAAGAAAAATGAATATTAAAGTTCTTACCTGGATGAGTTCAATGAGAACAGTTTTAAACCTGGATTACATTTCTAGTGTTTTCACACTAGTTAATATGTGCATTTCTTGATGCTTAGCCATTTCAAAAGTTCATAGAAATTGTTTTACTAACTAAGATTGTGTGTGACTGATTATGTATGCACACATACATATAGAAAGCATTAAAAGGGTCTAGGAGTTCTCCCAGTGTATATGAACATAGTCAAATTGTTCAGCTATTCTAAAATTAAATTATTATACAACTTTTGTATTGTTCTGCTCTTCTCCAGTTCTGGAAAGATTTGTAAAACTTTTCTGGCTTTGTCTAGAAATCTTGCATTCCAACACAATTAATTAAAACAAACAGGCCTAATCCTCATAGAAAAATAGGTTTATTGAACAAGTGCATGAGCAGGCATGAAAGAAGAGTTTATCTGTACATGTAATAGCTAGAAATGTAAAGCTTTGTTTAGATTTTTTTAAAATAAATGTCTAAGAAAATCAGTTGACATCTCAAGGCAGTGCTGTTCATTCTTTTTTATTTTATTTGGTATATTTTTTTTTCTAACTTGGTGTGTGTATTGTGTTCTTTATCGTCCTAACTTTAAGTCCATCTCAAACATTCTCTGTCGAAAACAGAATCAAAATAACATAGCAAAGTTAGCAATCAAGATTAGATCCACATGCATCAAGTTAAAAAAAAAGAGAGAAGGGTGCAAATAAGCATGTCTAGTTGTTTCCCAGGGATTCCCCATAGTTTGCATAGCGTTCATTTTCCAGGTCATTCAGCACATTCCTTTTCTTGCCAGGAGTTCCAGCCCCGACGTCAGTACGAGGGTAAGTTTGCAATTTGTGCAATTCTTGAGACAGTTTGCCCAGCACACAAGTACTCAGACTGGCACAGCGTTTGGAAATAGGTTTATCCAGGCTGCAGGGGGAAAAAACATGCCAAAAAAGTAATATAAATCATGCACATCCATGCATTACATTCCTAGATAAATAAGAATAATTAGGAGACAAAAAGAAAAGGATAAAATCCCCTCATACTTATTTCATGCAAGGGGGAGCACACTTGAAATCAGAGGGAGAACAGAGTTTTATCATGAACAAAATGAATATTGTTTACTTTATCAAGCAAATAGATTAGATTTTGGGATGCTGGTAGTCAAAGGATAAGAGGTTTGTCTTCCACTGTACTAGACATGCTGTTCAGTCTCTCATTCATCAACATGCTTTGCAATAGGAATTCATTAGGGTTAGTGGAAATGTACTTGCATGCCTTGGCCCTGAGGGAGAAGGTGGCGCTGCGTGCACTAATAGGATGCCCCGCTTCAGCCAATGGCCTTCCATGCCTCACGACAGCATCATGCACTATCGCAACAGAGAATCCAGGAGCGATCGAACAGCCCTCAGTACTACCACCGGGAAAACGTACCTCTTGCTGCCATATTTTAATACAACCCCCTCCTTGAAGTTCAACTCACCCTCCAGGGGTTTTTTTATTTGCTCTCGGTTGTAAAAAAAGATAAAAGCAGGTTAACTAGGTGGAAACCATCCACCTGATACTGACACGGGAAAACATCTATGCAGTACCGTCCCTTCCAAAGTATTGTACAAGGTCATCCGCAGTCCCAAGGGAGAGGAAGATCTTAGCCTGCCCGAGTGTTTGGTGAGGTGGCTCTTGCTGGGAAATCAAATGGACACACAGAGTGGTCCTGCTTCCCCAGCATCTGTGCATATCCCCGGGGCTGTGTCCCTTACCTATTCCCCTCAGTCTCTTGTTCCACGTCTTCCGCTCTCATCTGAACAAATTCTTTCACCAACGCATTTAATAACCGCCGAGCTTCGTAATCACTGAGTGTCACTCGATCCGTTATAGAGTCTAAGCCAGGTCTAGGTGGAGACAAGCGAGACAGCATGAATACAAGGATAACTGCTGCAAAGAGTCTCTTGCATGTGTGCCCTTAGGTGGATGAGTTCTTGTATACACTATTCCACACTGCTGAGCGTGTCTTTGTCACTAGTGTCGATATGTATACCGAACTCAAGACAAAGACTATTCATTCCCTCACACACTAGATAAGTAATCTATTGCATGTTAAAATATGAGCGTTACAAAAAAGTAATATTGGAAGATCTACGTTTTCTCCTTTACTATAACTCACTTCCTATCTGCAGCCACGAGGAAAACTAAATGTCTCTATTCTGTTCAGATGCAGTGCTCCGAAACGCATGAGTTTCCACAGTTCTCAGCTTCTTACCTGAGTGGGGTTGCCTGGGAGCTATCCATCTGGCACATAACCAAGGCATAAACAGCAAGGAAAGGTGAAATCTTCAGCATAACCATAATGTCCTCTCTACAACAAAGAGTCACATCAAACAATGGCCATTTTCCAGCCTCTTCAATCTTAACAGATCTACTAAAGATGCAATCTTTCTCTAGACACATTTGGTAATAGGTTGTTGCTGTTAATTTGCTTTGGTGTTTTGCTTTAGTTTTCTCAAATAATTTTCAGGTTTTTTGTATATGACCAAACTGAAATATCTGGAGTTTTTTCAGAGTTAGGATTACTATCAAGATGTAACTAAAATAGGATTTAAGTTAATGCAGATCTGTCTATAAACTGATGGGAAACGTGTCTCTTCTCCCCTGTATTTGAAGCACTACGTAATTTCATTTAATGTGTCTGATCTGAACTGGACAAAATGGCACTTCAGGTATAGTAAATCGTATGAAAAAGCATGAAAGCTAAAGCTATTGTTAATTTTAAAATATGACCAATACTTTTCTGTATTCTCATTTTTGCAGATTATTAATATATGTTAATCGCTCTAATGTTTAATTTAAAAATTAAAAATAATTACGTTTGCTTAGAAATCAGCACATTATATCAAAAAGTGCTCACTTTCTGGTACAGTTTACATGCTAAACTTCCAACTCAAATACAAATTAGATAAAATTATAAAAACAGGTCCATTAAAGTAATTTTAATTTAAAAACCCCCAAATTATGACCAAAGATAAATAAATCAGATGAACTCAAGTCAAGTCAAGAGAGCAGAAAGACTAAAAATATCATATCTTGAAGAACTCCTCTCTATGACTCACAGCTTTATTTAAATATTTTTAGTTTAACGTCACCTTTTCTCCCATAGAATATTACTACCTGCAGCATATATTGCTAAATAACATACAGTGAAGGTTGTCACTTTCTAAACTTTTACCATTTTATAACAGATTTTGTGAAAAACCTCAAAATGATTACAAAAGAAATAAATCAAGCTATGCAGCCCACTAGTGTAAAGAGATTAGGGGTTTTACGACGAAAATGTAATATACTACGCAGTATCGTTTGCTTTCAATTATTCTAACGGGACTGTGTATTCCTTCTTTTATCTTGGTAGTTTTTATTTTGTTTTATTTTATTTTGAGGAATCCAGTAACGTGTAATTTAGAAGACCATACGAAATCTAGCTAATTACAAATTATGCGTTCTCTGAATGCACAGAGAAAAATCAAAATAGAGAAAGGTAATACAAGCTGTAACTTGGCACCAGTTAAAGACCAGCCTGCGCACACGTACAGCTTCAAGCATTGCAAATTCTGCTGCACTGAAATAAGCTTACCAAACACTAGATTTAAGAAAAGAAAAAGAAAGAAAGAGCATGCTTACCTTGAAAGACAAAGCTTCGTAAGAAACAGTAAAACGTGGTGGAGGTTTCCTCAATATGTGTTTCTAAATCGTGATGCTGTTCAATGCCTAAGTATCCCCCTTTTATATCTACCGCCAGGGTGAAAGTGTGTAGGCGTTTGACCGGCACTGGCCAGCCAATCACAAGTTCTGTTGGCAAAATGTAGCCAATCCACAACCGGGCACGAAACCCACTACTCTCCAATTACGTCATCTTCCAGTCACTGAGTATTCCATTCACAAAAATTGCTAGTCAGTTGGCTACATCTGATAGGTTTATTTGCACTGAGGTCACTGAACGAAGAAAAGACGGATCAAATCAGACAATTAATGGCAAGTAAGGGAAATCGTCTCGAGTCATTAATAATGTACAGTCCACCTCCTTACCCCCACAAAAAGTACCATATCTTTTTAATGAAAAATTCAAAGGACAGGTTATTTACTTATTAGAAGCGACATCTACTGCAAAAAATACCGCATTGCAGACAGAAAAAAGGACCTTGGCAACGGCGGATTATGATTATTAATTTAGTCTGCAAATGCGTAGCTATAGTAATGTAATTGCATACATGGAAAACTGTATTTAGTATTTATTACAAATATTACAGTTTTTTGTTTCGTAACAAATTAAAACATGAATGCAGAAGTTATTTCACTTATATTACTAAATAAGTTTAATTATATCACGTGAAGAGAATAGTATCTAGAGCAAATAAATCCGTTATGGGCAGCATATTAGAAAAGTTTTTTCTTTGGTACCTTGAAGCCCGATCCTGCAAACCTTTACTCGCGTGGATAGTTCCCCTGACTTCAACGGGACTAAATTTTCAGGTTCCTGCCTGGGGATTGCCATGTTACGCGTTTTCCCGTAGTTCCCGGTTTCTAGTGTGGATTTGCAAATCGGGGGAACGGGGAATTTAAAATAACTAAAAATAAAAGCCAAAACATTCATGGAAAGCCCCAAAGCCCACTGAAATTAATGTGAATCTTCACTCCGATTTCAATGTGCTTTAGATGAGGCCTTTTGTCTATAATGAATGAAAATGACTCCCCTTCCTCTATCAACCAAGAAAAACAATTTCCATTTTCCCACTCTTCTACAAGTATCGACCACGCTGAAGGCTTTCCACATAGCACACCTCGCTTTCTTATTGTTAATGTAAACTAAATTCCGAGTTAAAGCTCAAGCAGCTTGCAAAATAATTCTTTCTCTCTGGCTATCATTTTCACTTTTCATAGGGTTTGAGAACAAGAATTACGTTAGTCTCTTGAGTCATCTGAAGATTAGCGCAACCTAGTGGGGTAGGCAGTTGTATGGAAAGCAGTTCTGAAGAGAGAGAGTTAAGTCTGGTTAAGACTGAAGGGATAGGAGTCTACTCTCCTTCCTTACAGGGACTTCTATTCAGAGTCAATGCTAAATTATGACTATTTACTCTTCTCTGTTTCTCCTTTGAACAGGACTGATTTAAACTGGTCTTTGGTGTGCATTCTTTGGAGGACAGATTTTACAGTCACTGATTCGAACGCAATTACTGTTCCCTACAGGAAAAAATAATAATTGCACTGTCTTCTGTGACACACAGTTAAGACCAGTAGTTTGTTTAATATAAACCCAGGAGAAATTGCATACTGAACTACTATGTAACCAACGGTAACATCCTGATATTGAGAAGTAATGTAAGAAACCCTCTGTATTCCCCAGCTAATTGTCCGCAGAAAGTGTACAAACAGCGGGACTGGCTCGGCCATCGTCTCCCAGAGGGGAGGATTGCTAGCAGATGTTGTAGCCGGGGCGATTCAATCATTTCGTGCTGCGAGCTCTGTCTTTATTGATTGCCATAAATACTATTATATTGGCAGCGTCCTTTTTACAGGCTGCTTGGAGCAGCTGGAAGTGTTTGGACTGTATCTCGCATCCGTGGCTCCCCCCCCTTCCTAGTCCAGAGTTGAAGTGGCCACGTTCCGGCAGCTACCCAGCTGCTTCCCTTTCCTGGGCACTTAGAGCTGCAAGAGTTGCATCCGCAGTGGAGAAGCCTCTGCCCGAGCCAACCCGGCTCAAGCTATAGGGTCAAATGAATCACTCTTAAAGGGTCTCTTAGTCATTGTCTAGAGGCGTTGTAGACGTGTCTCGAGTTTGTACACCTGCTCCATTACAGGATGGTTGGATTTACTGTATGTTTGTAAAGCTGTTTTGCACACACACATTGACGCAAAAACATCCAAAGGAAAAGACCGGAGAGCAAGTAGTTTTTCCTGTGGAAAATATCAATATGGTGTGTACTTTCTCGGTGAGTCTTTTCTTCATGTTAGAAAAGCTCTTTATAAAGGGCAGTAATAGGTTCTGCCAAGAACAACAAATGGGGATAAACCACTTTCTGTTTGCATCATCATAATAAACATTGCATTTTCTTCTCACTTGAGTTAAGTTTCCTTTATGCTATTGAGAATATTCCCGGTGGTTAGTATAATGCTTTTCTTTTACTCTGCTTTCCAAAGTGGGCGCGTGAGTATCCCATCCAAGTACAGGATTTCAAATACATTCTGTTAATAACATTGAGTCATAGAAGAGGGAATCGAGTTACTCCTTAACAAGAAACAGATCATACCAATCTGTAGCTCGTCTCGGACCCAGGGTTCAAGCGTAAACCCTAATATCATGCAAGCAAATTGTTCCCCTCTCGTTCATTTGCTGAAGGGGAGCCTTTGCACAAGCTATGAGGTCCATTTGGCTGCCTTTCTGGCTGTGTGCGTTTGGCAGGGATCCGGGAGTTGGTTCCCGTGTAACGGTGATACGAGGAGTCTGGAGGGAGAGTCAGAAGGGTGGTTACCGAGAAATCCCGCTCTGGGAGAGCTGGGGAGGGAGAAAAGAATTGCATCAGGCTGATTGCTTCTCAGTGCTTTAAAGCAGAAAAAAGCCTTTTTATTGCACCCCGGAGACTTGCACAGAAAACCTTTTCAGCCTTTCATAAGCATTTCACTTTGTAGAGATGATACTCTATAGACATATAATATGAACTGATCACCCCTGGACATAATTGCTAAGGTAGAAGCCAAACTATTTCTCTCCTAACCCAGACAGCTTTGGACCCTGCGAAATTCCGAAGGAGACCCCCTGCCTCTGACATCAAGTAGATGGATGGGATTTGGGAAAAATCTACAGAAGGGTTGCTGAGTCCTACTTCTACACAAAGCCATCATACCATGTGACCACAATATTAACACTTTCAAGAATAATCTGAAAAACTGAAAGACTATTCCTGCACGGAAATATTATCCAATACATATTCGATATACACACCCATCTATAATCATGATTTCTTCAGTTACTTAAGTGAATCTTATATAGATATACCAATTCCTATTTCATTGTTTCTCATTGTTGGAAGCTACCGTCTACATGTGCTTGAACATCAAATGTGTGACGTTTTTATTTTAGGTTTAGTTGATATTTGATAATGAAACTTTACATTAACACTCTACTACGACCTTCCATATCTGAAAAACTGGTTAAATTACATAATCGTTTTACAGAATATGGCTAACAACACTTTAAAATGGGTAATCCGGCTCCCAAATCCACATTTAAGACATTAAAATTGTATTTCAAGAGGGGAGCAGCTGCGCGGAGCACTTTTTTAAATCGAGCCATTCATTTAGCCTCCTAAATTTGGATTTAGGAGCCTAACTTTCTATAATCTGACCCTTACACAAAATATAATTACAGGAATAGCTCCTGTTGTAGTAAAAAATTAGGTGCCGATTGATAAGAAGATGAATGCAAAATACGTGCTGTCTTTCGTTAATGTTGTTTTTAGTTCTAAAGCATAAATATACTTGATCATAGTGAAAACACGTTAAAAGACGCGCACAATTCACTGGCCACCTAAAAATGGTATTGCTGATTTTTTTTTCTGTCATCATTTTTGGTTTTCCATTACCAAACTTCTCCCGTTCATTTTAGTAATAATGATTGCGTAATACATCAATTTTTAAGCCGCACACTTTGGCTGATCGTAAATCAGCACCAGGTTTCCTCAGATGACTAGGAATTCATGTCTTTCTAAACTCTCTAACATTTTCCCTGGGTTCAGAATGTAATAACAGTTACAGGTCCAGAGGGGGCTTCGATGTTTTATTTTATTTTCAGGCTTCCGACCTCAACTGCAGTACGCAATAAATGGCTTTATACAAGTGCACAACTATGCTGAAGATGTTATTGTTAACTGTAAATTACCTTGGGTTTACAGTTTTCCCGAGATTTCTCCATAGTTATATATAGAATTTCGACTTTTCAGTTTTTGATGAAAGTGTCCAAATATATTTAAGTTTTATTCCTCTTGCTTACACGAGGTATATTAACATTTTACCACGCCTGTACTTGCAATCTACGTGCGCACCGAATTAATTTCATATACGAAAACTAATCTAAAAGAATTATCATAATTTCACTATACAGAAATTAGTGGACTCCTGACTACCACTAGGACTATTTCAAAACTTTGCTAAGGATTGTTAGGGCTGCCACAGGGGTGAAATTCTTGTGTTTTTTTACAAGAAGGTTCACCATCCTCCCGGGAACTATTGACAATGCGTTTATATGGATTTCATCGACAGAAAAACAGAACAACTTATTTGCAAATGAAATAACGTTCTAACAGAAAATGTAGGACACTCACCAAACTCATCTGAATTTGTGCCAACAGCCAAGATCACTTTGCTAAAAGCCATAACGAATTTAAAGATCAATCTGCAGAAATGAGAGTATCTTAACCTGAAATGCAGAAATGTCGCATGCATTTAACTGGAAGCCCTTGGGAACAGTTTTTGAAGTTTTTATTTATTTATTATTATTATGCTTTTTCCTTCTAACAGATTAATGGAAGTTTGATTTTAAATAACCCATTCAGAATGCTTATTTTCACCAAGATAATTTCTAATACTCTATTGGAAGAATGAATTAATGTGTTTTGCCTCTTTGGTATCCTTATTTCTGGACATTAGAAATATTTGTCTTTGAAGCAGACAGGCAGGATGAGGTAATATCTTTCACTGGACCAACTTGTTTTTAAAGCAGTCTGTCATTGTTTACAGTTAATTCTTTGCTTCACAGGCATTACATTAGTCTTTTCAACATGGCCTGTACAGTTGTGTGTGTGTGTGTGTGTGTATACACAACAAAATACATTTGCTTAAAGGAATCCAGCTTTCCACATCCACATAAATATTTTCTCTCAAACATATAGATAGAGATGGATTCACTGCAGAATAATTAAAAAAGCTACATTCTGATTGTTTTTGTTAGAGATGCAAATCTGTAAAGCTATTTTCTCTTCAGTGAACTGATTTTCTATTTAATTTATTTATTTATGTTAATAGGAGAAGCCTAGGTTTCTCAATAACAGGACTTGTCCTGTCTAGAGTAGGGGCAAAGTCCTGTTTAAAATTGTTAATTTTAAAAAGTTTTAGCTGACACATTTTAAAACTTAACCATTTCCCCAACTCTAGACCTTCCCATTGTGTCTTCTGAGCCTGGTTAGCCCTGCTAAGCACCACCAGCTGAAATGGTGTTAAAATAATAGTGTTTACACTGTGTGTTTAGTATTGTGTTAGTTAATGTGTTCTAACACAAGCCAATATACTGCACAAAGGAGCTGCACATGAAGGAAACAGGGAGAACAGAAACTCTCCACGGTGGCTCCACATTGAACACCACAGACATACACAATGGGCATGTGCTGAGATGGTGCCATAGATCCACATTTATCATACAGAGCCAGTGAACTGTGAGGAATTAAATTCATGCCCCACTCTCTCCATGCACATAATACAGGGGTGCACAGAGTCTAATTGAGCCTTAGGCAGGTAGAATAAATTACAGCATGAGAGTCTGTCTATAGAGTTAAATAGTCCCTTTCTATAAAGGGAAACCTACAGAACATAGGAATTGCTACTGGATCAGAATCATGGTCTATCTGGTCCAGTATCCTGCCTTCAACAGTGGTCAGCCAGCACCAGATGCTTCAAAAAAAGTGCAAAAAACCTTGCAATAGGCAGATGTGGGATAAGTAGCCTTCCAAGTAGGTCTCACCCTAACATCTAATGGAGAGTGGTTTAAACTCTGAAAATGAGGTTTTATATATTTTCCAATTTGTTTTTGTTAGCATTAACTAGAAATCTGGATGTTCGTCTCCAAATCTCTTTTTGAGTACTGCTTGTCCAATCCAGTTGAAGGGCCAAATTCAGAACAGGTGTAAGTGGGCCTCAATTCTATAAAAGTAAATAGAGTTTCACCTACTTACAGCCAGATCTCAATTTGACCATTAAATGAGCATCTGCCCTGCAAAATTTCTTGAAGTTTTCTGAACTACATAATCACTAAGGTTGACCCCATCATGGAAGTATTTTCTCTGTAACTGCCATGGAAAGCTGCATCAGGCATTCTTCAGCCAGTGCTTGCTCAAGAGCCCAATCTGTGAGTCCAACAAGTTCACTAACTGGTTGGTCCCTTGAGAATGCATAAATGACTCAATGAGCATATGAGCAGGTTGGATTCTTCCCAGATGCTTACATTTTTTCTAGGCTAATATAGTAACACTGTTGAGAATTATATTTTTTAAATATATACTGCATTCTGCCTTGTTCTTGAAATGGTGGAGAAAACAATAAGGGTAAGTATCAGAGGGGTAGCCGTGTTAGTCTGCATCTATAAAAGCAGCAGAGAATCCTGTGGCACCTTATAGACTAACAGATGTTTTGGAGCATGAGCTTTCGTGGGTGAATACCCACTTTGTCAGATAAGGGTAAGAAGAGTGAAGATCTCCCTGATTGAGGGAGAATGCAGTTTTATGTGTAGTTAACTCATACAAATTTATAGATTTTATAAAATTAACAAATACTACAGGGATAAGGAGAATGGCCAGATAGGCTAGACAGATTAAAGAGATATATTTGGAGTGTGGCCTCTCTATCTAGTCTATAATATTCTTCCTACCTGTTTTTGTCACCCAGAGAAAGGAAGCAAAGAGGCACAAGGGGCTTGCAAACCTCTTCCTCCTGGGGGAAAAATACAGAGATAGAGATCAGGAAGAAAAGGGAGGCTCTCATAGGGCCTTCCATTAATAAAATGGGACTTTGCATACCACAGTGACTAACAGGGACGGTCTGGTGACTAATAGCACTCAAGTAACTCAAATGAGTTATATAGTTGTGGCAGGAGGATAGTATAATGTACAATGAATGTTTGGTACTGTTTTTTTATGACACAATCTATGGACTTTCTATGGCTTGTATGTCTCGAAAGACCGTGACATCGTGAACTGAAATTGGGTCTGTATTTGTTTAGAGTTGTCAGGTAATTGGTTCATCTCTCCCTTAATACAACTCCTTCTCTCCAAAGAAAATACACCTGCAGATTATCAAATGGTAATCTAAATTTAAGAAATAAGGTGTGTATATATTTATATGTGTATGAGTCATGTTAAAATAATCACAGTAAGTGATTACATTCCAGGAGGACACACACCATCAGGTGTTGTAATGTGATAATCAGATAGACCTTAGTAAATATTATTACAAAACAAATTATAAGGTTGAATATCTTTTATTCTTCAAACCTAAATAAAAATCATTCTGATGTTAAAACAATGTAAATGAATGGGACACTTTAAAAAAAGCCAACAAAAAAAAAACTTGTCTAGGTTATTATCTTCACCATACGTTTTTTAAACTGACCCTAGTAAATCATTTATTGGAAGGAGTCCCAGCATTATAGTAATTTTTTTTTATTTTTTTTTGTTTAAAAGACTGTTTACATTGGATTATTTTTAACTTAATGGAAACATTTCCTTTGGTCTTGGGTTTTGTAAAAGCTTGTTTTTATAAAATCTAAATTTGAGAACAAATTTAACTTAACATATTCTTTTAAGTAAGACACAATTTTTAAAACTAGGGGGTCAGATTCTAGTCTGCACTGAGATCTACTTAGCACAGGAGACAGGGACAAACTGTCAGGGAGCCATTTATGGTTCCCTGATTCTCAGTCCTACACAGTTCCAGTCCCAGACCCACTGTTGGTTTGAGCAAGTCCTAGGCCCTAATTCATGCCAGCTGGCAATGGGCCTCATCAGGATCTCCTGTCAGCTGTAAATTACCAAAGCACAACAGTGTTCCATACATGCCCTCCTCTGAGATGGAGGGGGAGAGTGACGTAGGAGGTGGTTATACTGGCCTTATACCAGCTGAGGGCTCACCCAACAAGAGGAATGCTTAGCTTACCAAATATGGCTAGTATATGGCTCCTTTACACCTCTGGAGCAGCATAAAGGGGACAGATTGAGGGGAGAAAATCTGGTTCAGAAACTTTACCTTAATTTAAATTCAGTAGATCTGTTTAATTTTACACATTTTGCATTTGAGATAGGGGGTGAATATCGTTCTCCATTTCTATTTGAAAAGTTAGATCAGAATGGACAATTAATCTTGTTATGCATATGCATATATATATGTATATGTGCTCACACCCACACACCCACACCCACACACACTTGATTGCTTGCACGAGTGAGAGTCTCATGATTGTGCCCTATACATTAATGGGATGTCAGCAAAAGTCAGGTTGAGAAACTACAGACTAGGTCTTCAGTTTCAGCCCAGGTATGCTCAGCACAGGACATAATGAAGAAGGAAGAGGCTACACTACCCTTCTGCCTTCCCACTCCCAGCAGTCAGAAGGAGCTGATTTGGTTCCGGTTCAACTTAGTACTGATAGCTCAATGGGAGCCATTCAATTGACCCAGGATTACTAGAGCACAAGATCCTCAGACCATACCACTTACATCCTTACATTCTCTGATATGCCTTCTACAGTGCGTGGACTGGGAGCAATTAGCTTTTTAAGATTACTTTTCATCATTCCAAATTGTGTTGCCAGAATGTTGCAAAGGAGACAATGCAGGGCCAAAAATCTAGGCTAGTCTTTTCCATCAGGCTTCTGTAGAAGATCTCTTTCCTTGTATTTCTGATAAAGAGTAGGTCAAGGTAAGGGCTACACATTTGGAACAAAAGTACATTAGTAAGTATTGTACTCACTTGAATGGAGTGGTGCAAACTCTCATGATTTAATTGCAACTTTAAATGTAACTGAAGTGCACCTGAAGGCTCAAAAGCAAACAAAAATATCCCAAAATTGACTATTTAAAAAAAATCTCAATTCATTTTTAAGCCAATCTCTTAATTTTGGGGACCTGATGCATAATTTTTTAACATTTAGGGCTGGCAATACTATGTCTGAGAATTTTCAGCTTTGGAATAACAAGCTGGCAAGAGAAATACACAGCTACAAAGTACCATAGACAGTATTTGGTCCTGCCATGAGGGCAGGGGACTGGACTCGATAACCTCTCAAGGTCCCTTCCAGTCCTAGAGTCTATGAATCTATAACTCACGCAGGTTTAGCTAGCCAGAGACTGTAATTTAGAAACTGGTAATTGTGTTTTTATGGGTGTGTTACGAAAGTGTTATTTAACTCCCATAGATAAAATCTTGTGTTTGCCAGCAGATTTATTAAATGAGTTTCTCATATGTCATTTTGTTGAGTAATTAGCATGTGTATTTCATGCACAGTTTCTACAGATATCTCTCTTTCAAAGGAAAAGGAAAGAGGAAAAGTTTTTCTAACATTATTTGTCTAGGATATAAAACATGTTTTCTAGTAGAGTATGCTATTTATAAATTATGTGGACAAGAGTACTAGTATATATCATGTATGAAACAATCCTGGAGTTTCAGGGAGAAAACTCCAACCTGGTTATAACTTTTCCAACATATTTGTGTTGTGAGAAGTGTGAAAGCAGTAGCTAGTGTTCTATAAATAGGGGGTTATTGAGTTAAGAGAATAAGTAACAGGGGTGAATGCAAGCTTGTGAGATACAGAGGGAAATTAGAAATTGTTCCTATTGTCTTAAGAGTATAACAGAGATATCATAAGATCCCCCAAAAGATACAAAAAGAACAGTGACTAGATAGAGGGAGCGTAACTCGTCTGATAGAATTTCTCATGGCTCAGCTCTTGGCCCCTTTGTATGTTCCCTCAACATCTTATCCTGGAGTAACCTGATCATCTCATATGGGTTTAACTATCATTTCTGTGCTGGCAACTTTCAAATATGCTTATCCCCTCTCAACCTTTCTTCTGTATTCAATCATGGATTTCTCAGTACCTCTTAGATATTTAATCTTGGATGGCTCCACATCTTAAGATCAAAATGGCCAAAACTGAGCTCATTGTTCCTCCTGAATGTTCTTTAATACAACCATTTTCTATCAGAAATGATAATACTACAGTCTTCCTTGCCACCCAAGCACATTAGCTGAGTGAGGGTCAAGTTCAATTCCTCTCTTTATTTCTCTTCTTCATCCAAATCAGGCCTGAATCCGGTTACTTTTTCTTCCACATTATATAAATCTTACTCCTTTCTTTCTATCAAAATGGCCAAATTGCTCTTCCATGCCCTAACCTCCTCCTCTTGAATATTTTTATACTAGATTCATTCCCATCTATCCCATTCAAAATAATGCTGCCAAAGTGATCTATTTTTTCTTTTCTTTCTTATCCTATACAAGCTCAATACAAATGGTGCCCATCCAGATATATTTAAATAACAGAAGAACCCTGGAAACAGTTGGCAAAGACGAGAGTGAGACTGAGGCACTACCTGAGATCTCTCAGTGGCTAACTTATGGCCATGAAAGGCCATGAAAGCGATTGTCACTGAGAAGAGTGATCTGGATTGTAGTTTGGGAAGAAGAATCCATATTAGATTTAATCTTTGTGAAATTTAAGGATGGATGTGTGATGGCAACATTAAATTACCTCAGTATTGGACTAATACAGATAGGGAGCAGAAATGGATCACAGTTCTGAAATGACCAAGGAGAAGGGTGGTGGTGGTGAAATAATTGTGTGGAGGTGACTGAGTCACAGGAACCATCATAAGAATCACTGGTCCTTCAAGTCTGGCATCCTGGTATCCTGACTATTATCATGGCCAAAACCTAATGCTTCACAATGATTATAAAGTAACAATGCACCTAATTAATTCTACAATAGTGTGTGAAAAAAAAATCCTTCATGAGTCTCTGAATGAAAGGCAAATCTACAGTAAAAAGTTGAACATATGCTGGAACTCAGACAGCTTGACTGGTTGCGGGGAGAACATAATCTGCAACTTGATAGTTTAAAGAAGAAATTTAGTTGATATGCTGGAAAGTTTGGGATGGCTTTAAGACAATTTCTTACAGACAGGAAGAAATGTGTGGATTCCTTAGTAAAGATTAAAGTAGAAGTAGTGAGGTATTGATATGAGGGAAGAGAGAGAAATAAGCAACTCATCTAAGACCTCAAAATTGGAGCAAATTATAAATCCATAGTTAGCAATCTGTCAATAAGAATCATCAAATATTGTAGAGAAAATTCAGGAAAGTACTTGTGAGCACTGGCACTATGTACTTTATGTTCATTTTTGTTCCACCCAAAGATTCAATTTAATAAAAGAAATTCCATCTTTGTGCATGGAGGTTCAGTACAAACTACTGTGGAATTTCCATGTAGGGAATTCAATTCAATTTTGCTGCAGAAGATACTTAAGCAATGAAAGAAAAAGCAGTTTGTAGTTTTCACATGAGTTAGTAAGACAAAGTAAAGATTATGGGCGATCCTAGGGTTTACATTGTCCTGCTAACTGATAGGAAAACTACAGACTGACTTGTTTTCACCAGGATTTTTGCTCGTTAGTTAATGCAAATCAGCTACCTAGAGTTACAAACAACCTTGGCCTTACAGCAGCATACTGGTAATGCTCTTCACATTTGTACATATGCTCAGGACCAGCTCTAGGCACCAGCAAAACAAGCATGTGCTTGGAGCGGCACAATTCCAGGGGCAGCATTCTGGCCATTTTCTTTTGTTTGGGAGAGTTGCACTCTTGGAGCTTGGGGTGGCAGCCAGCCCTACATGTGCTCTACTGATTATAAATTTTCAAGATGATCATATGACCATATCATATCACTGTATGATTACATCTTTTTAATACCTTTCTCACTTTTTGTATCCTGCAAAAGCTATCATCAGCACAGAGGATCAAAACTGACAAACTGAAATTATTGGGCAATGTTGGGAATAACTGGCACAACCCTAAGCAAAAATCTACTTAGCTCTCTCTAAGAAAGTGCTGCTGAATACAATCTACCCAGTGTTTGGGACAATCTCAGTTTCTCCCAAATACTTCAGTTACTGTAATTTCTTGCTAAAGAATGTAAAATGGAGTGCAACAGTGCTTTTATTAAATTTTGATTTGCAATTCACACTTCAAAGATACAATAGTGTAGCAGCTAGATAGGGTGACCAGATGTCCTGATTTTATAGAGACAGTCCTGATTTTTGGGTCTTTTTCTTATGTAGGCTCCTATTATTCCCCACCCTGTCCCGATTTTTCACATTTGCTGTCTGGTCACCCTACAGCCAGAAGAGAGAGAGAATAGGTATGGAGGGGAAAGTAGAGCAGTACTGGTACAGTGCTTTGGCCTGTCTGTGTATGATTTTTTTATAACCTCCCATACCTAAATAAAATAAAAAGATAGTGCAAAAAACTAAAATCTTGAGTTTATTGTCAGTCAACCTCCTCTTTGGAATAGACTTGTTTTTTTCCTCCTTTTCTCTCACTTTCTCCTCCCAATTTAATCACCTTTCTCTGGAAATATATTTAAACCCCTCAATCATGGGCAGGTATAGTATGATGCCACAGGAAGGAATTCAAACACCTAGTTTGCATTTTGTCTCAAAGTAGCACACTTGGACTGTAGCAAAATAAAATTGAAAAACTTTCCAAAGTTAAAGACCCCTTTCTGAATTAATGACTTAAATAACAAATGGCTTCCTGCCTCAAACATGTTCATAACATTTTACTCACAATAGTAATCTTTTTGATTTTTAGATGGAAAAGTCAATCACTTGGCATACACATCCCTCCAAACCAACAAAACAATCACATATGGTAGACTATTATAAAGCGCCTATGTGATTTAGGAGCCTGGGATTTAAGCTCTTAAATCACTTAATTACTTTTGAAATGTTTCCCCATAGCTTGGTTTTAAAACTTCTGCTCAGAAGGTCTTTCCAGGGCCCCATTTATGGATTTACTGTCTGGCCTGAAGGCTGTCATGTCATTTGACCTCAGCAGAAGATTCTTTCAGTCTAGGGGAAGCATATTGCTAAAGCATTGCATCTTAGCCTGCTCAAACAACTTTGTAAGGCACAGATGGCAGAAAAAGTCCCCCAAAGCAGTTACTAGCCAGCTTTCAAGCTGCCTCCCTCCCACCCTCTCTTCCTAGTGAGGTGCTTTATACGTGTCTGCTCCTCACTACTGTTTGCAAGGCACAGGGTGACTGATTATTAATTCGTTCGTCTGGGGCTCTCTCTGAGGAAGCTGCATGGGCTGCACCACAGGGCTATTTGTAACCGGCAGCGACCTTTATTGCAAGGCAAGCGCAGGTGACAGCCCTCGTTGAAACAACCCATAAGGACCTTGCCCACTAATCTCCCCAGTCACGCTACTGCGAGACTGGTGGTTGGGGCGCTGGGGTGAAGTAGGGGTCCTGGACTGTTCACAGTTGGCCGCGGGGGAGGAGGGCAACTCCCCGAGCAAATATTTTTGCTGCCAGCTACACGAGGGTCAGTTATGTAACCAGCCCGCCTCGGCTCGCTCCTGCCTGGGTGAACCAGCGCACAAAGGCGTTACACGCATAGTGGTCACAAAGGGGAGTATCAACCCCCCCACGCCTGAAATCCCAACGGCCCCTTTTGAGAACTTGACAGGGGGGAGGAGGAGCCGGGAAAGAACGGCCGCCGGATTGACTCCGCCAATCATATTTGGAGTCTCTTGACTAGCCCGGCCGCCGGCCAATCAGGGCGGTCGAGGGAAGGCCGAGCTCACGTGGCGATGTGAAGGGGCGGGGGAAAGGGCAGTCGGGCGCTGGCTGGGGCCAGCGGCGGAGCGCGGGAATGTGGCCCCAGGGCCAGCTGCTCGCGGCGGTGGGCACTGGCGCGCTCCTGCTCCTCCTTCTCTCGCTGACGGTGAGGCAGCTGCTCAAGCAGAGGCGGCCGCCCGGTTTCCCGCCGGGGCCCCGGGGGCTGCCCCTCATCGGCAACATCTACTCGCTGGCCGCGGAGCAGCCGCATATCTATATGAAGAAGCAGAGCCAAGTCCATGGCCAGGTATTTCAGCACATCCTCGCCGACTACCAGCCTGGGGAGTGTTTGGGAGAGGGGCAGTAGGGACGATCCCCCACACCCCAGCCAAGAGCTAGGTGCATTGAACGGTGCACCAGACGCCACCATTCACCATGCAGGACGTGCCATCCCGGGGCACGTCCATTGCACCACCATTCACTGTGCAGGATGCCGCTTCCCAGGGGCACATCCTGGGACCACTAGTCACCATGCAGGATGCCCTGTCCTGGGGCGGGTCCATGGCACTGCTAGTCACCATGCAGGATGCCTCATCCCAGGGGCAGGTTCGTGGCACTGCTAGTCACCATGCAGGACGTGCCATCTTGGGGTGCTCCCATTGTGCCACTATTCACAGTGCAGGACACTCCTCCGGCAGGTGTCAAGACAGGCACTTTTTGTGATGCACAGTGGCACTCTGGAAAATGTCAAGAGCACCACTGTTCAGAGTGCAGGACCTGGAGTGGCCCTAGCTTTTTTGCCAGCCAGGGTGAAAAATGGTAGTGGCCAAGTCACAAAAGAAACAACTCACCGCCAACCAATCAGCAGAGGACGGGGGAAAGGCAAGCCAATTAATAAAAAAAAAATGTGAGCAGTACAGTGCCACCTTGAAGTTGGCACCCAGAGTGACCCATTCCTAGAACCTGTGCAGACCCCTCTTGGCGATGTTGAGAGCACCACTATTCTTGGCATACGATGCCCCACTGAGGGGACAGGGTCGCAACAGTGCCACTATTCAGGTTGCAGAATGCCCTCCTCCCCTGCCTCCCAAGATATGTCAAGAATGCCACCATTCCTGTGTCAGGCCTCTCTTCTAGTGGTGACAGCACCACTATTCACAATGCAGAACACACACTGGGGCTATAAAAATGCCACTATTCACAATTCACAATAAATTAAACAATAAATCACCAGGACCAGATGGTGTTCACCCAAGAGTTTTGAAGGAACTCAAATACGAAATTGTAGAACTACTAACTGTGGTGTGTAACCTATCCTTTAAATCAGCTTCTGTACCCAATAACTGGAGGATAGCTAATGTGACACCAATTTTTCAAAAAGGCTCCAGAAATGATCCTGGCAATTACAAGCCTGTAAACCTAATGTTAATACCAGCCAAACTGGTTGAAACTATAGTATAGAATAGCATTATCAGACACATAGACAAACACAATTTGTTGGGGAGGAATCAACACAGCTTTTGTAAAGGGAAATCATGCCTCAACAATCTATTAGGATTCTCTGAGGGGATCAAAAAATGTGGACAAGTGTGACCCAGGGGATATAGTGTACTTGGACTTTCAGAAAGCCTTTTTGACTAGGTCCCTCATCAAAGGCTCTTAAACAAGTAAGCAGTCATGAGATAAGAGGAAAGGTTCTCTTATAGATCTGTAACTGATTAAAAGAAAACAAAGAGTAGGAATAATTGGTCAGTTTTCAGAATGCAGAGAGGTAAATAGTGATGGCCCCCAGGGAGTCTGTCCTGGGTCCAGTACTATTCAATATTTCCACTTTCCGACTGCTCCCTGGCCCTCCTGTATCACATATCCCCCTACCTCTCCCCTCCGCTCAACACCATGGGGCTGGGCTACTTGGGACGAGAGACAGTGTTGTCGTGACAGTCCATCCGTGTTGCTGTGTTGTCTTCTGGCCCTGTGTTATATCCGGAAGTGGAAAGGTTGTGCATTCCTCTCCTTGTTTGTGTGCATCCATTGGAATGGGGCGTGGTCCATCACAAGGATTAATTACCGTCCAAGTAGATAGTACCATAGAATTTCCATGGCCCATTTAACTGCTAGGCATTCCTTTTCTACTACGGCATACAGTTGCTCCCTGGACAGGAGCTTTCAGCTGAGGTAAAGGATCGGGTGCTCC
This sequence comes from Gopherus flavomarginatus, assembly GCF_025201925.1. NCBI lineage: Eukaryota > Metazoa > Chordata > Testudines > Testudinidae > Gopherus > Gopherus flavomarginatus. The sequence continues at coordinate 57,111,369 of NC_066621.1, forward strand.
TCATCCTCCACCATCTGTGAAAGGATGGCCCCAAGTCTTACCTCCAAGGCATATATTTGTAGGATGAATTTCTTTTTGAAATCGGGGGCTGTGAGCACTTGATGACTGCAAAGGATCGTCGTTAGTTAAGTGGATCAAGGCAGCAAAAGAACTTTCACAGATTTATCTCCAGGTCACAAGCTCTTATCAGGTCCATCAGAGGTGCTGCCTTTGTGGTGAAGTGAGAGATGAACTGGCACTAATACCCCACCATCCCTAAGAATGCTCTGACTTGCTTCTTGAAGATCGAGTGGGGCCATTCCTGTATTGCCTCCACTTTGTTCCACTGGGGCTTCACCAGGCCCCTTCCGACTACATACCCAAGGTATCTGGCCTTAGCTAACCTGTTGCACATTTGGATGAGTTGGCGGTGAGGCAGGCCTGTCTAAGAGCATCTAGTACCACTTCCACTTTCCCCAGGTGCGTATCACAGTCAGGGCTATGGATTACCACATCATCTAAATAGGCGGCAGCATACTTGGCATGGAGTCGAAGTAATCTGTCCATCAATCGTTGGAAAGTTGCAGGGGCCCCATGGAGCCCAAAAGGGAGGATGGTATATTGGAAGAGGCTGTTGGGTATAGAGAGCGTTTTTTGACTTGGCATCCTCAGCCAGTGGGATCTGCCAGTAGCTTTTTGTCAAGTCCAAGGTGGTCAAGTATTGGGCCTTGCCTAACTGATCCACCAGCTCATCAATACTTGGTATCGGGTAGGCATCGAATTGGGATACCTCATTTAACTTCCGGAAATCATTACAAAACCTCAGGGTGCCATCAGGCCTGGGGACCAAGACAGTAGGACTGGACCACTGGCTGTGGGATTCCTCAGTCACCCCAAGTTCTAGCATCTTCCTTACTTCTGCCCTAATTTCTTTCTTTTTGCCTCTGGTATGCGATATGGTTTTGTTGTCACCCTTGCTCCGGGACGATGTGGTGTTGGATCAGTGTTGTACTGCCTGGTTGTGTGGAGAACACATCTTGGTTCTGCTGGATCATTTGACAACCTCTGTTCATTGTTCTGGGACTAATTCGGGGGATATCCTTACCTGCCCTTGTGGGCCATCTGCCTTGGGTGGAGCTGGCAGGACGGCCAGGCACGTTTCCCGATCGAGCCAGGGTTTCAGTCAGTTGATGTGGTAGATCTGCTCTGTCCTTTGGCAGTTTGGCTGCTTCACCTTATAATTCACTTATCCAATGGCTTCCATGATCTCCTAGGATCCATGCCAACTGGCCAGGAGCTCTCTTTCTGTTGTTGGTAACAGCACCAGCACCCATTCTCCTGGTTGAATGTTCTGTGTTTTTGCACAATGGTTGTAGTAGGTTCATTGGGCCCCTTGTGCTTTCTCCAAATGCTCTCATACTGTGGGGGTCACTTGGGCAATTTGTTTGAAGGGAGAGAATCCAGTAGATGCCTGGGGAACTTCTCATCAGATATGGTAGGAGGGTATCCCAGTATTTTCCATCTTGGGCCATGCTCTTGAGAGTGCAGATCATGCTCTTGAGAGTGCAGTTAAATTGCTTGACCAAACCATCTGTTTGGGGATGATAGACAGAGGTCCGCAAGGCTTGATTGCAGAGCAGAGTTGTCATGGTATAATTCCCCACTCTGAACCTTAGCGTTCAAAAGATGAGGTACCAGCATGAATTTCTCTAAGCTCAATTACCAGCTCAGTACTTGTAGCGCTGCCACCAACCAGGAATTCCAGTGCCTGGTACACTCTGGTCCCCCCCAAAACCTTGCCCGGGGACCTCCAAGACCCAATCCCTCTGGATCTTAACACAAGGAAAGTAAACCCTTTCCCTCACCGTTGCCTCTCCCAGGCTTCCCCTCCTTGGGTTACCCTGGAAGATTACTGTGATTCAAACTCCTTGAATCTTAAAACAGAGAGGAAAATTCACCTTCCCCCCTCCTTCTCTCCCCCCCCCAGACTCTCCCTGAGAGAGAAAGTAATCCTAACACATAGAGAAATTAACCTCTCTCCCCCTCCCCTCCTTTCTCCCCACCAATTCCCTGGTGAATCCAGACCCAGTCCCCTGGGGTCTCACTAGAATAAAAAAAACAGTCAGGTTCTTAAACAAGAAAAGCTTTTGATTAAAGAAAGAAAAAACAGTAAAAATTATCTTTGTAAATTTAAGATGGAATATATTACAGGGTCTTTCAGCTATAGACACTGGGAATACCCTCCCAGCCTAAGTATACAAGTACAAAGTAAAATCCTTTCAGCAAAATACAAATTTGAACTCCTTCCAGCCAAATACACATTTGAACTCCTCCCAGCCAAATACACATTTGCAAATAAAGAAAACAAACATAAGCCTAACTCGCCTTATCACCTAGTACTTACTATTTTGAATCTATAAGAACCTGTATCAGGGAGATTGGAGAGAAACCTGGTTGCACGTCTGGTGTCACTCAGAACCCAGAGAGGACAACAACCAAAAACTAACAGCACACACAAAAACTTCCCTCCCTCAAGATTTGAAAGTATCCTGTCCTCTGATTGGTCCTCTGGTCAGGTGACAGCCAGGCTTACTGATCTTGTTAACCCTTTACAGGCAAAAGAGATATGAAGTACTTTTGTTCTATTAACTCTTACTTATCTGTTTATGACAAGAGTACGTAAATCATTCATTACTCTTGACATGAAGGAAGTCCCTTGGTCTGTTAGGATCTCCTTAGGAATGCCTACCGTAGAGAAAACCTAGACCAGTTCTTTTGTGATCACCTTGAATGTGGGGTTTCTTAAAGGAATGGCTTCGGGGTACCATGTAGCTAGTCCAGGATGATGAGTATGCTACTTCCCCCCTGTATTGGCACTACCTGGTACAACAGATCCTGTTTGATTATATAGTATGGCCCTGGGCCTTTGGTTTTCCCTTCTTCTGGCACATCATTTACCTCTACTACCTACTCCCTCACATTCGCATGCAGTGGGTCATAGGCTTGGTCCTGCCCAAAACACTCGCATGCAGGACCAATCTGGCTTGATTCTATTGGATGGGGCTCCCCTTCTTCTCTTGGGGTGCTACTGCTTGTGCTGGGGGCCTTCTCTGGGTCTCCACTGGTCTGTGCTACCTTAAAGTTTCCCTGACAGGGCCTTCTCCCAACGAGGGCAGCTCTCTGGTTTGCTGCCAAAATCCTGGTTCCTAATCTTTTATCTGCCCTCCTTTGCCATCTAGATTTCCAGGACTTTCCAGGGGGTGAAAATATCTTTGGGGAAAACCCAGCAAAAATTGTGGTAGGGCCATCCATGGGCGCCTTGATCTCTGTTCTGGGTTTACTGCCCTCCTCTAACTCGATGTGGGGGAGTAGGTCTCGAACCTGGAAAAGTCCCTGCCAATTAAGACCAGGTAGAGGAGCTTGGGGACCACCCCTGCAGTCACCTTGGTAGTGTTCCCCTGGATCTCAATTTGTATTGGGATTGTGGGGTAGAAATTTACTGTGCCATGGAAACACGTCACTCTTGGCCCAGCTCAGTTGGTCTTGCCCCACTAACTTCCCTGAGAACAATGTGACAGCACTCCCAGAATCTACCAAAGCTATGGTCTGGATGCCATTCATCTTTACTGGCCTGATGTACTCATGTGGGGCCGTTGCAACCCCTACCAGGCTGATTAGGCCACATTGGTCCCTGGGATCCCCCAGATTGCATTGCATGGACTCCTCCCTGTTGGGGCACCTGGCTGCTATGTACCCCAACTCCCCACACTCATAACAGCGATATCTCATCCTGGAGGTTGCCCTCTGTCTTCGGCTCTCTGACCCGCTTCCCCAGTCCTCCCCCTCTGGACTCCCAGGTCCCTTTGGGGCCTCAGGCTGCTCCTTGGTGCCTGTTCTTCCAGCTATGACTTTCCTGTAGTTCTCGACGATCCGGGGCCTCGGGATTGGGACTGGTTTCCTGGAATGCCATGTTTCACCTCCCGGGGTTTTGAACAGTTCACGGGTTGTCAGTTGTCTCTGCACGAGGGTGACCAGTTCATCATAGGTGGAGGGGTCATTCTGACCTACCCAGGCTCAGAGGACCAACGGTAGTCCACTTGTATACTGGTCCACCACCAGGAGCTCCATCATTTTTTCAGAAGTGAGAGCCTCTGGGAGAAACAACTTCCGGGCCAGGTGGATTAGGTCAAACAGTTGTGACCACGGTGTCTTATCTTTGCAAGACTACCATTCATGGAGCCTCTGGGCTTGTAAGGCCGTTCATACCCCTGCCCTGGACGGGTCTGTGCCTTCAGCCAGGAGTAATCTGCCACCTCCTCTGCGGTCATATCATAGTAGGCCTTCTGAGTCTCCCTGCACAAAAATGGGGCAAGGATGCCTGACCACTGGTCTTGGGGCCAGGCCTTCCGCAGGGCTGTCCTCTTGAAGGCCAGGAGGTATTTCTCCACGTCATCCTCGTGGGTCATTTTCTGCAGACAGTAGCTGGCCCGTATGGTTTGCATCCCATCATACCTGCAGCTCAGCTCTGTAAGGGCCTTCACCTGGTTCTCTTGTTCCTGCAGCATGGCCCAATCTTGGGTGTCATGGGTCATCAGCAGGCAATTGGTCTGTTGTTGCAGCCGCCCAGGTAGCCTCCTGCTGGGTGGTGGCGGCTTGCGCCAGTGATTTGACCATGTCCCCCATCTTGGGGCAGGGTGGTCATGATCCACCATGGATTATGTTCACGGCGTGGAAATCCCATCACTGAAACCACGTGTGGCAAAATAGCTAATGTTGGTACGGTGGATCTCGTGCTTTTCTTGGCGGGGGGACTAAGACGCCACCTCTTGCCCCTGCTCTTGGGGTGCCAAGGGCCTTGCTAGTGGCCCAGGGTTTACTCCGCACTCCAGCTTCTCTCAACCCCTGCGGGTTTCTTACCCTCTTCCTCCCTTGGGTAGGGTTACCCTCGGTCCTTAAATGCTGCGAGGGGGTCTCCCCTACTTCAGTTCTCTGATCTTTCAAGTCTGAGCAATGCACCTCCAAGCTCCAGTCCTCTCTCCTTCCTCACACACCCTGACTGCCTGAAGCAGGGGGTTTTATTAGGTTCCTGACAGGGCCTTAATTTACTACAGGTGCTCCAATTTTCCTTAAGCAACTCTCCCTAGTCTACAGGGAACCATGCCTTAATTAGCTTAGTGCTTATATATTTTCCCTCTCCCACTGCTCCCTGGCCTTCCCTTATCACAGTGTATTCATAAATGTCCTGGAAAAAGGGGTAAACAGTGAAGTGACAAAGTTTGCAGAAGATACAAAATTACTCAAGATAGTTAAGTCCAAAGCAGACTGCAAAGAGTTACAAAGGGTCACAAAACTGAGTGACTGGGCAAAAAAATGGCAGATGAAATTCAGTGTTGATAAATGCAAAATCATGCACACTAGAAAACATAATCCCAACTGTTAATACAGAATGATGGGATCTAATTTATCTGTTACCATTCAAGAAAGAGATCTGGGAGTCATTGTGGATAGTTCTCCGAAAACATCTGCTCAATGTGCAAAAGCAGTCAAAAAAGCTAACAATGTTAAGAACCATTAGGAAAGGGATAGATAATAAGATAGAAAATATCAGAATGCCACTATATAAATCCATGGTATGCCCATACCTTGAATACTGTCTACAGTTCTGGTGACCCTATCTCATAAAAGATATTAGCATTGGAAAAGGTACAGAGAAAGGCAAAAAAAATGACTAAGGGTATGGAACAGCTTTTGTGTGAGGAGAGATTAAAAAGACTGGGACTTTTCAGCTTGGAAAAAGATGACTAAAGGGGATATGATAGAGGTTTATAAAATCATGACTGATGTGAGAAAGTGAATAAGGAATTGTTATTTACTCCTTCACATAACACAAAACCAGGGGTCACTCAATGAAATAAACAGCAGATTTCAAACAAACAAACAAACAGAAAGTACTTCTTCACATAACGCACAGTCAACCTGTGGAACTTGTTGCCTTGGGATCGTGGGAAGGCCTATATAGGGGTTCAAAAAAGAACTAGATAAGTTCATGGAGGATAGGTCCCTCGATGGATATTAGGCAAGATGGTCAGGGGTGTCCCTAGCCCAGGGATCAGCAACCTTTGGCATGCGGCCTGCTAGGGTAAACACCCTGGTGGGCCGGGCTGGTTTGTTTACCTGCCATATCTGCAGGTTCGGCCGATCACAGCTTCCACTGGCCGTGGTTCGCTGTCCCAGGCCAATGGAGGCTGCAGGAAGTGGCGCAGGCTGTGTGCCAAAGGTTGCCGATCCCTGCCCTAGTCTTTGATTGCCAGAAGCTGGGAGTGGATGACAGGGATCACTTGATGATTGCCTGTTCTGTTCATTCCCTCTGAAGCATCTGACATTGGCTACTTTCAGAAGACAGGGTTTTTGGCTAGATGGACCATTGGTCTAATGCACTATGGCCATTCTTATGTTAATGCACAATGTCCCTATTCATGGCACAGGAAGCCTATCCAAGTTGCGTCAAGAGCACTGCTATTTATCACATAGGATGTCTCTCCCCAGGTTGTCGAGAGCACCACCATTCATGGTGCAGAATTCCCCTGGGGAGAGTCACAAGCCCTGCTATTTATGATATAGGACACCCCTCTGAGAGGGCAGGATGTGTCAAATCCCACTCTTTACAGCACAACATGTCTATCCCTGGGGTAGGGAGTGTCGAGGATCGCACTATTCATAGCACAGTAATCAACCTTGGTGTATGTAGGTAGTACTGTTACTTATGGCACAGCAAAGTTTTTCTATCTCTGGCATTAATACTGTAATCAAACACAGGGCAGCACGCTTTGCTGGGAGCCATCCAGTTCAACACCAAACATGGTGCAGCCTGGCTCATGGCTGGGCACTGAAACCACTGCTAAACATGATGCGTACACCACAGTATAGGGCATTGAGACCTTAGTTACATGTAATATAGTACGTGATGTTTTGATAAATGCAATAGAATAACTAAGTGCAGCATGTGGAGACATCCATTATTCACAGGATGGTGCAGCACAGCTTTACACAGGACATAGCATGCACTGATGCAAGTGTGAAGACCTTGGCAAAGAATAAGCATAAGGTGACATTGTACATAGCTCACCACATAGCTTTAAGACCTTTGTTAAATCTTTTGACACAGTATCAAGATAGTTTCAAAATATGTATTCCAGTGAAGTACCATATACCTCTCACCTGTAACTTTGAAACGTTTGCCAGTTATATATGGCACCATCTCTCTCACTCTGCAACTTTGAGAACTTTGTATGTTTGCTCCTCCCCTAATCTAGGAATTCCTGAAATCATTGACTATCATGTTACTGAAAGAGACAATTTATTTGCTTACTTAGAAGTATCAAGTCCATTTGTATTTTAAAAATTAAGATGAAAAATTACAGAGCAGATAAAGTCCATACATTCATACATATATTTATATATAATTATTTAAGTAAGGATATTAGTGGGTGTTAGCAATGACTTTCCCTCACTACCCCACTCTTACCTTGCCCTGTAACCATGGGACTCTTGTTTCTAGATATGTAATGTATTCGCTGGCTGTACTTAACCCTTCCATGTATTTTTCTGTGGATCATGTTATCGTTTGCTAAAAATATTATATCTGCCTTACTCTGCAGCTTTGAGACATTTAATAATATCATCAAGACTATTGAAATTACAGGTAAATATTAACTAAAATGAAGGTCACCATTTGCCACTGAGACCAGAGGTGCTGGGACAGTTTTTATAGTGAGGGTTCTGAGAGCCATTAAACCAAATTGTAAACCCTGTATATAATGGAAACCACTTTAAGCCAGGGGGTGCAACAGCACCCTTAATTCCAGTACCTATGATTGAGACACAAGTAATCTTGTTAAGCAAAAAACAAGTTACATATATTACATACATTGGACTTTATTGCACATTTCCAGTGGAAAACTAGTAGGAGGGGATTAAAGAGGGTGAAACCTAAAGATCTCTCCTGAATTGTTCTGTCAGAGGGAAGTCTCACTCTCATGCTCTGCCAATCATCTGTGTCATCAGTAGCTTCCTTGTGACAGGGTATACCAATAATTTGCCAGCCACTGCTGGAGGCCCACCATCTTTGCACAATCTGCCCTAAGAAGGTGTCCTACTGGAGGGGAAAAGCAGCAAGTTCAGATCTATAGGGATACCTAGAGAGGCGTCACATCATCAGCTACAGGCAGAACCAGCGGAAGTTGGTCTTCTGGCACTTAGAAAGGCCAGGGGCAGGCGGAGGCCAATTGGAGCTCTGTGGCCAGATAAAAAGGGCTGTTTTTTTCTACTAGGAGCCTGTTTAGAGTGAAGTCAGGACAGGGAAGGAAGGTTTTCCCTGCTGTAAACCCAGTAACTGCCTCAGTCAGGGGACCTTGACGACACTGACCTTGGATTTCTATGAAAGATTAGTGTTTATATTACAAAGTTTAATGCCCAGGTGGCTATTCTGAGTTGAGATTTTATTCCTTTCTGTTAACCCTGGAAGGGGTCTGGACTGATTGCTGGCCTGACCAGAGGGCTAGGACACAGATGCAGCAGACCAATGTGGAACCAGGACTCAGGTGTACACTAGAGAGGAAGAGTCCCTGAAATGCTGCGTCCTGACATGGAGGGGCATTTTTATGGTGAGTGCACATTATAATACATGGAACCAGAAGTGGTGATGGTCCTCAAAGGAGACAATGGAAGATTTGTTAAGGCTTTTTGCTTGACAACAGCAAGCCCATGCTGAGGCTCAGTGACTGTTCCTAAAGGGACAACAAGAAGCCCAATGGACAGCCTTGAGCGACATCAACTATAGCAACAACAGCAACAGAGAGTTTCAGGAATCAGTGCTTCTGTGGATAGCTAGCCTATCCCTGTCTGGAACAGTACCACTAAGGCCAGGCCTGACCTTGCCAAGTTGGGGCCAGATGATGACCCAAAGGCATACCTGGTCATATTTGAGTGGATAGCCCAATGAGCTAAGAGTATCTGAGCTGCTTGTCTTTTGCCTTTGCCTTTGCTATCTGGGGAAGATCAGGCCTCCTGCCAGGCCCTTGACAATGAGAAAGCTAAAGAATATGACACCATAATGAATCATAGAATATTAGGGTTGGAAGGGACCTCAGGAGGTCATCTAGTCCAACCCCCTGCTCACAGCAAGACCAATCCCCAGACAGATTTTTGCTCCAGATCCCTAAATGACTATTATCAGATGGGTGTGTCCCCAGAGACATATCAACACTGATTCTGGACAGAACCTTTTTCTTCTGCATCACGATCCCACATCATGGTCCAATGCCTGAAGGACTGAGCTATCCATTGGCTCTGTCCAGAGTCCTGCGTTGCACTAGACATTATAGACTCAGCGATCATTGAGTCAGAACTGAGTTCTCTTGCAAAATGCCAACTCAATAGCAGTTCCCATCCAGATCATTGCAGATTATCTGGCTAAAGGTTGGCCCAGTAAAACTAATCACTTCAAACCAGATGGCTCACAGACACAGCCCTAAGATGAGAAAGGCACTGTCGAGCCCCCAGCAGATTTCAGGAGCAAGTGGAGGCCAGCTAATGGACTCCATAACGCAAACCAAATTGTTGCAACACGGGATGTTGATCACATCTCCAGGAGAGGCCTACTGAGAGTTGCAATCAAAAGCTGGTAATGCAGGCTTTCCTAGCAATCACATTGATTATGTTTGTTACGGGAAGCCAGGACCTATCACTCATTCATGTCCCCGATGGAATGTGACCTCATGGACTGTAGAATCATAGAACTTAGAGCTCTGATCAAGCAATTGACAAGCATATATAGTCCCAGTACATCTTGGCAGGCAAACAGCCTTGGGCTTATTAGGCCCAGGGTTTTCCATATCTTTAGTCTGGGAAACCTTTTGTGACCCAGAGTTCTCTGATATGATGATTCAGTACAGGTTATCTGCATACATGAGGACATTTGCTCCTGTGGGGATAAGCCTCTGTCAACCTGCTCTTTTCTTGTGGCACTTCATGCACTACATTGAGGGGGGTTTTGTCCTTTGAATTATTGTATGGCTGACAGTCCTGGGGAATTCTAGTTATCCTTAGAGAAGCCTGGGAAGAATAACCATACCACTTCCAAAATGTACTACATTATGTCATGTGGATGTGGGAATGGCTGGGTCTCATGAGACAATTTGCTCAAGAAAATGTACTGCAAGACCAGCAAATACAGGTCTGACACTATGATAAAGGTGCTCAAGAGAGGGTTTATTAGCCCAGGGATCTAGTACTAGTCCCCAATATGGAAATTAAACATTTGGCCAAATGGCATTGTCCATACCAGGTCATTTGGCGAGGGCGACTGTGAGATCAGATTTATCATGTTTATCTGTTAAAACCATGGTGAGCCAAGAAAACCTTTGTATAGATCCCCGAGATCTCCCTGTTCTCCTGTACCACAGGTAGAGCCTCCAGTGCCCCCGATGTATCAGTAGTAGTAGATCTTGCCTCACATTTATTCTGGATAACCAAGAACCTCTTGGAGCACTATTCATTGTTCTCCTCCCTGCCAGGCACGTCCTGGCACACCAAATTCTGACAAACCCAAGGACAAAGCCTGAACATAAAACCCATCAAATCTCTAAGAAGCTTCATGGAGTTGTGTAGTGGGAGGTACAGTTAATGCTGGAACTCATAGTCACTGAGGAGTCCAGAAGTCCCTGGTGCAGTCCTGTGGTGCTATTACCTAAACCAGACAACACCATCTGGTGCTGCATAGATTTCTGGATTCTATCCTAGTTTGAAACTTATCCAGTGCCCCAGGTAGATGAGCTGCTCGATCATTTAGGGAAGGTAAGGTATATTATAACACCATACTTGACAAAAGGATACTGGCAAATACCCCTTACACTAGATTTGAGGGAAAAAGTAGCATTTGCCATGCCCCTGAGGCTTTTTCAGTTCATCCCATGTCCTTTGGTTTGCATGGGGCCCCAGCTGCTCATGGACCATGTGGTTTGCCACCAGTTTGCAGCAGTATACCTTGGCAATGTGGTTATTTTCAGCACAGACTGATGGTCACACTTGGTCCTTGTGGCATCTGTACTAGTTGCTGGGGGAGGCTGGTCACAGCAAACCCCCAAAAATGCAAATTTGGCATGCAAGAGACTAAATATCTTTGATTGCTTATGGGAAATGGCTGAACTTATTCTCTTGAGAACAAGAGAGAAGCCTTGAAGAAAACCCTGGTCCCTAAGACCAAGGAGCAAGTGTGGGGTTTTCTAGGACTGACAAGTTATTCTCATTGCTTCATTCCACAATTTGCCACCCTAGCAACATCTTTGACTAAACCTAGAAAGTCATCCACACCAGTGATATTGTGTACCAGGGAGTGTGAGGGAGTCTTTGAAAAGATTAAGGGACATTTTATGGAGGCGACCCATGCTCCAGTACCCAGACTTCTGGCTACCGTTTATTCTTCAAACAGATGCATCGGAAGTTGGCCTAGGAGTTGTATTAGTATACAACTCCCAAGAAGTGTGTTGCGGGATACACTCATCACTAGTGTCACCTCCCCGTGGTCTCTCTGGGAATTAGCTCTCACCTGGCATTGCACTCTCCTCTGCTGGTGTCTTTCCCATCGTCCTCTTATCCTTCTCGCTCCAGGAACTGCAGCCTCATTTCTGTGACTCAGCCCTCCAGCCAGGTCAGTCCATGGTTCCCCTTTCTGGGAGGTGTAACAAAGTCTTTCCAGACCAAATCATCACAGGCAGTCCACTGTCGTCTGCACATTCAGTGCCATGTCCCCAGTGGCTGGTAGGGGAACCCAGGCCCGGGGAATAGGTATGGTGTCTGTGCCTCCTTAAAGTGGATGCAAGTGATGAAAGACGCCAGTCCACATATCACAAGATGGTACCTGGTGATACAGCCCTGTGCATTCCATATATGTCACCGGTCAGGAATACAACATGGAAATACAGATTTCTTTTCATAGGAACAGGAGATAAGACCCATGGATCCATGTGGGATGAGGTGTGTGATGAGGTGTACCAAGCATTTGTTGCCCCCTGTTGGGGCCCCCAGAGTCTTGACACACCCCACCATGAGAAAATATCCCACTGGAAGGGAAGAGCACTGAGTTCATCCCACCAGGAGATGACTAAAGAAGTCTCTCATGATGAGCTGCAGCAGAACCAGTGAGAATTGGTCTTCTGGCATCTAGAAGGGGCTGAGTGGGCTAGCTGAAAAGGGTGGGCTTCTTCTACTAGGGGCCATTTCTGGGTGGAGTCAGGATAGGGAAGGACTCTCCCTGCTATAACCCAAGTAACCTAACATTAACAGCACTGGCCTTAGGTATCTATGAAGGGCTAGTGTTTATATTAAAGATTTAAATGCCTAGGTGTCTATTTTGAATTAAGATTTTCTGTTATCCCTGGAAGAGGTCTGGACTGAGAGCTGGGCAGGCTGGAGGAACAACAACTTAGGGAGGGACTGGAGAGGATGAGTCCCTGCAATGCAGTGTCCTGCCTGGTGAGGGAAGTGTTCTGGTGGTGAGGGCACACTATAACATTCCTAATTTCCTGACAAAATTATTATTTATTATTTGTGTTGCCATAGTGCCTAGAATCCCTAGTCATGGACCAGGACCCCATCATGCTAGGCACTATACAAACACAGAACAAAAAGACAATCTCCTGCCCCAAGGAGCTTACAATCTATGTATAACACAAGAGAAAACAAATGGAAATATAGACAGAGGGGAGTACAAGTAAACAATGTCAGCATAATAGGCACTGACAGCATTGTCATGTATTTTGTAGGCATTACAGCAGAGGAGAGACTGAGGAGGGATTTGAAGGTGGATAATGAGGTTGTTTTGTGGATATGTATGGGGAGCACCTCCCAAGCATGTGGGGTAACATGAAAAAACATGAATTTTTTTTAATTTTTTTTTTTAATTTAGGAAGTGGGTATTGGAGGCTGGCATTGTTGGTTGAATGGAGGCAAGCATAGACCGCTCAATAGTGAATGAGAGCTATGAGATAGGTATTTAGGAAACTCAGGGAATTGGTAAGTACGATCCCATGGGATGCAACTCTAAGAGGAAAAACAGTTTGAGAAAGTTGGCAGTTTTTGAAAGACATTATTAAGAGCATAAGAGCAAACTATCTCAAGGCACAGGAAAAGGTCGGAAGTATGGCACGAGTCTGTCTGGCTTAACCAGGAGATCTTCAATGATCTGAAACTCAAAAAAAGAGACCTATAAAAAGTGGAAACTAGGTCCACTTATAAAGAATGAATATAAACAAACAACACAAGCATGTAGGGACAAAATTAGAAAGGCCATGGCACAAAATGAGATTAAACTAGCCAGAGACATAAAGGGTAAAAAGAAAACATTCTACAAATACATTAGAAGCAAGAGGAAGACCAAGGACAGGGCAGGCCCATTATTCAATGAGGGGGAAAGACAACAGCAGAAAATGTGGAAATGGTAAAAGTGCTAAATGACTGTTTTGTTTTAGTTTTCACCAAAAAGATTAGTAGTGATTTGATGTCTAGTGAACGCCAGTGAAAAGAGGAAGTAGTGGGGGGAGGGATAGCTCAGGGGTTTGATCATTTGCCTACTAAACCCAGGGTTGTGAGTTCAATCCCTGAGGGGGCCATTAAGGGAACGGGGGTAAAAATCTGGGGATTGGTCCTGCTTGGAGCAGGGGGTTGGACTAGATGACCTCCTGAGGTCCCTTCCAACCCTAATAGTCTATGATTCTAGTATCTGAGGCTAAAATAGAGAAAGAACAAGTTAAAAATTACTTAGACAAGTTACATGTCTTCTAGTTGGCAGGTCCTGATGAAATACATCCTAGAATACTCAAGGAGCTGAAGTGAGGATATATCTAAGCTGTTAGTGATTATCTTTGAAAACTTATGGAAGACTGGAGACATTTCAGAAGACACAAGAGGGCAAATATAGTGCCAGTCTATAAAAAGAGGAATAAGGACAACCCAGGGAATAACATTCCAGTCAGTTTAACTTCAGTACCCGGAACGAGAATGGAGCACATAATCAAGCAATCAATTTGCAAACACCTAGAAGATAATAAAGTGATAAGGAACAGTCAATATGGATTTGTCAAGAACAAATCACGCCAAACCATCCCAATAGCTTTTTTTGACACCGTAACAAGCCTTGTGGATGAGGGGAAGTGGTAGATGTGGTATATCTTGACTTTAGTAAGACTTTTGATACTGTGTCGCATGACCTTCTCATAAACAAACTAAGGAAATGAAACCTAGATGGAGCTTCCAGAAGGTGGGTGCATAATCGATTGGAAAACCATTCCCAGAGTGTAATTATCAGTGGTTCACAGTTAAACTGGAAAGGCATACTGAGTGGGGTCCCGCGGTGATTGGTCCTGGGTCTGGTTCTGTCCAATATCTTCATAAGTGATTTAGATAATGGCATAGAAATACACTTACAAAGTATGAGGACAATACCAAGCTGGAAATTGTTACAAGTGCGTTTGAGGATAGGATTAAAATTAAAAATGATCTGAACGAACTGGAGAAATGGTCTGACATAAATAGGATGAAATTCAATAAGGACAAATGCAAAGTACTCCACTTAAGAAGGAATAATCAATTGCACACATACAAAATAGGAAATTAGTTCCTAGGGAGGAGTACGGCGGAAAGGGATCTGTGGGTTAGAGTGGATCACAAGCTAAATATGAGTCAGCTGTGTAACACTTTCCAAAAAAAAAAGCTAACCTAATTCTGGGATGTATTAGCAGGAGTGTTGTTAAGAAAGATATGAGAAATAATTGTTCTGCTCTACTCTGCACTGATAAGGCCTCAGCTGGAATATTGTGTCCAGTTCTGTGCACATTTCAGGAAAGAGGTAGACAAATTGGATATGTCTAGAGGAAAGCAACAACAATGATTAAAGGTCTAGAAAACATGATCTATGAGGAAAGATTGAAAAAAATTGGGTTTGTTTAAATGACTGGTTCTTGGAGCAGCTGGTACAGAAACCCACAAGGGGAGAGACAGTTCTCGATTTAGTCCTGAATGGAGTGCAGAATCTGGTCCAAGAGGTAACTATAACAGGACCACTTGGAAATAGTGACCATAATATAACAACATATAACATTCCTGTGGTGGGAAAAACACCTCAACAGCCCGACACAGTGGTATTTAATTTCAGAAAGGGGAACTATGCAAAAATGAGGAGGTTAGTTAAACAGAAATTACGAGGTACAGTGACTAGAGTGAAATCCTTGCAAGCTGCATGAACACTTTTCAAAGACACCATAATAGAGGCCCAACTTAAATGTATACCCCAATTAAAAAACACAGTAAAAGAACTAAAAAAGAGCCACCGTGTAAAAGAAGCAGTGAGAGATAAAAGGTATCTTTTAAAAAGTGGAAGTCAAATCCTAGTGAGGTAAATAGAAAGGAGCATAAACACTGCCAAATTAAGTGTAAAAATGTAATAAGAAAAAGCCAAAAAGGAGTTTGAAGAACGGCTAGCCAAAAACTCAAAAGATAATAAAGTGTTTTTTTAAGTACATCAGAAGCAGGAAGCTTGCTACACAATCAGTGGGGCCCCTGGATGATCAAGATACAAAAGAAACACTTAAAGATGATAAAGTCATTGCGGAGAAACTAAATGAATTTTTTGCTTCAGTCTTCGTGGCTGAGGATATTAGGAAGATTCCCAAACCTGAGCCATCCTTTGTAGGTGACAAATCTGAGGAATTATCACAGATTAAAGTGTCACTAGAGGAGGTTTTGGAATTAATTGATAAACTCAACATTAACTAGTCACCGGGGCCAGATGGCATTCACCCAAGAGTTCTGAATGAACTCAGATGTGAAATTGCAGAACTATTAACTTTGGTTTGTAACCTGTCCTTTAAATCGGCTTCTGTACCCAGTGACTGGAAGATAGCTAATGTAACGCCAATATTTAAAAAGGGCTCTAGAGCCGATCTGGCAATTACAGACTGGTAAGTCTAATGTCAGTACTGGGCACATTAGTTGAAACAATAATAAAGAATAAAATTGTTGGACACATACAAGAACATAAATTGTTGGCAAAAGTCAACATGGTTTCTGTAAAGGGAAATCATGTCTTACTAATCTATTAGAGTTCTTTGAAGGAGTCAACAAACATGTGGAGAAGGGGGATCCAGTGGACACAGTGTACTTAGATTTCCAGAAAGCATTTGACAAGGTCCCTCACCAAAGGCTCTTATGTAAATGAAGTTGTTATGGGATAAAAGGGAAGATCATTTCATGGATTGAGAACTGGTTAAAGACAGGGAACAAAGGGTAGGAATAAATGGTAAATTCTCAGAATGGAGAGGGGTAACAAGTGGTGTTCTCCAAGGGTCAGTCCTAGGATTGATCCTATTCAACTTATTCATAAATGATCTGGAGAAAGGGGTAAAAAGTGAGGTGGCTAAGTTTGCAGATGATACTAAACTGCTCAAGATAGTTAAGACCAAAGCAGACTGTGAAGAACTTCAAAAAGATCTCACAAAACTAAGTGATTGGGCAACAAAATGGCAAATGAAATTTAATGTGGATAAATGTAACACATCGGAAAAAACTAACCCCAACTATACATATAATATGATGGGGGCTAATTTAGCTACAACTAATCAGGAAAGAGATCTTGGAGTCATCATGCATGGCTCTCTGGAGACGTCCATGCAGTGTGCAGTGGCAGTCAAAAAAGCAAACAGGATGTTAGGAATCATTCAAAAAGGGATGGACAGTAAGACAGAGAATATCTTATTGCCCTTATATAAACCCATGGTAGGCCATCAGCTGGAATGCTGCGTACAGATGTGGTCTCCTCATCTCAAAAAAGATATATTGGCATTAGAAAAGCTTCAGAGAAGAGCAACTAAAATGATTAGGAGTTTGGAACAGGTCCCATATGGGGAGAGATTAAAGAGGCTAGGACTTTTCAGGTTGGAAAAGAGGAGGCTAATGGGGGACATGACAGAGGTATATAAAATCATGAATGGTGTGGAGAAAGTGAATAAAGAAAAGTTATTTACTTGTTCCCATAATATAAGAACTAGGGGGCACCAATGAAATTAATAGGCAGCAGGTTTAAAACAAATAAAAGGAAGTTCTTCATCACACAGCGCAGAGTCAACCTGTGGAACTCCTTGCCTGAGGAGGTTGTGAAGGCTAGGGCTATAACAGGGTTTAAGAGAGAACTAGATAAATTCATGGAGGTTAAGTCCATTAATGGCTATTAGCTAGGATGGGTAAAGAATGGTGTCCCTAGCCTCTGTTTG
Organism: Gopherus flavomarginatus; assembly: GCF_025201925.1. NCBI lineage: Eukaryota > Metazoa > Chordata > Testudines > Testudinidae > Gopherus > Gopherus flavomarginatus. The sequence goes on from NC_066621.1 coordinate 57,128,669, forward strand.
TCAGAAGGTGGAGATGGATGGCAGGAGAGAGATCATTTGATCATTACCTGTTAGGTTCACTCCCTCTGGGGCACCTGGCATTGGTCACTGTCGGTAGACAGGATACTGGGCTGGATGGATCTTTAATCTGACCCAGTATGGCCATTTTATGTTCTAACCTAAATGAAGCCAAAGATATGGAGACAGATATGAGTCAAGGAAGCCAGCAGAGTATCAGAAACCTGGAAAAATCTCTCACTGGATGGGCTCAGGCGTTTGATCACAAATTGAGGTGGTTCAAAAGTTTTGTATTTTTTTAAGCAGAATTTTTTTTATCGTTTCTTTAAACAATCAAACACAGCAAGCAGCAAATATTTGTCCACACACTTCTGAAACCCCAAACCATGTTCAGGTTTTGGCAGACTAATTTCAGGTTTTAAATTAAAAAAACCACAACAAATTTTGAAGGAAAGCAGACATTGTCCGTGATTTTTTCTGCTTTTTAAAAACCCCTAGGTTTTGATCCAAAAAAAGTTTTGATGGAAAATATTTGTCCAATGCTTTTAATGAGCTTTAGTGTCTTTTAGCAGTAGCTGATGCTGAGACCTTGAAAAGGTATCACTTGAAAAGAAATTTTCTCAAAACTGGGTTTGTGCCGAGATGCTGAAGGGTTTTAAATGTTTAGTTTTCCCAGGGCTGCCTGGGATAGGGGGGGACAAGTGGGGCAATTTGCTCTGGGCCCCACAGGGGCCCTATGAGAATATAGTATTCTATAGTATGGCAGCTGCTTACTGAGGGTTCAGCTCTGCAGGCAGAAGTGCAGAAGGGTGGCATGGTATGGAGACCCAGGGTTACATAGTTTCATCACCATGCCTTTCTTCTCACTTGTAGAGATGGTTCCTGCAAATCAGAATAGGGGATAGTTTTGGGAAACTTGCATGGCACACCTATTTTGTGGATAAATAATACTCATAATAAACAGAGGATTTCATAGAACTGTCAATTCAATATCTTTCTATTAATATTATTTAATATTTATATTGCAGGAGTGTTCAAAAGCCCAGATAGAATTTGGGCTGAATTGTAGTTGGCACTGTTCAGAAAAACACATAGAGAGACATGGTTCCAGCCTTCAAGAACTTATTATCTAAAGTTTAGGGAGAAAAGATTATTCTGAACAATGTTTATACTTGCTGTCTGGAAACAGTTTAAGAATTATTTATTGTAGTCATGGTTAGTTGTACTTTTTCCAGTATTTTCTCCATTACTTATTCTTGAAAATGACTTGCAGTTTAATTTTACAAGTGCACTTTTGTTCATTTGTTCTTTTCAAAGATTTTCAGTCTTGATCTTGGAGGTATATCTGCTATTGTACTGAATGGTTATGATGCTGTAAAAGAATGCCTGGTTCATCAAAGTGAAGTTTTTGCAGACAGACCATCTCTTCCTTTGTTCAAGAAGCTGACAAATATGGGAGGTATGTATTGCTGTCATGAAAGGGAAGATAATATTTTCTTATTACATTGGATACTTGCTTTAGATTAGATTACTTTCCCAATCTTTTAATCTCCTGTTCCAGAATATTTGACACTTTTCTAAAGATAGTGTCTGGGAGAGTCCCATACTTGGGCTGTGCGCATGAGCAAGGGAAGTGGAATTCTTTAAGCCCTAAAGTTAATGTTCTTATGGTCTGTGGTAGCAGGTTGCAACATGAGTCCCCTCCCTCCTCACTAGTGATCACACACAACCCAGGACACTGTTGACTTTGGAACTTTTCAGTCACTTTTTTTGACAGTGGTCAGGGAAAGAAGTTTATGCAGAAGCTACACTTTCTTCATCTGCCACTTCAAGTCTTCCAATTGTTCAGTGTTGATCTTGTTTGAATATTTTTTTCTATTGTGTCCATTCCTGCTTCCCGTGCAGGTCTGGCCCTTTTTGTGTGTTAATTTGTTTTCTATGAGTTTTTCTTCAATGTGGATTCAGGATGATCAATAGGAAGCTGGTCTCACACTGTCATAACCAAAAAAAATTATTAGAATTCACAGTCCAGGAGAGTGAATTATTCTATATTTTACAAGAAAAAGCATTTCACTGAATTGAGTTGTAATGCTGATTGCCAGCGTCTTGGACTCAGGATTATTTTCCCTCAGGCTTTAATTACTCAGGTCCTGATAGCTCTCCTAACATAGACTGCTTCTCTCATACCCATTTTCTCTTTTATATTAATTTCTGGTCGCTGGACTGGGTAATTTTGCCATTCCTCCCTTCTCCCTTCCAAGTGAACTGGGGCAACATTAACTAACATAGTTAAGTAGCAAGAAAAGAAACTAAAACAGATTTTGTGCACACACATCATATATATTCATTCTTGCAAAATAAAGACTAAAATTCTTAGAATGCAGAAGCTTTGCTTCTCTTTGGATGCATGGGCTTTTGTTCCATTTTAGCTGTGAAGAAGGCAGTATGATGCCAATGAATTTTACTTTTCATTTCAGATATAGTTGGACCTTGCATTAAAATCTTCATGGCTGTAGACTATTTTCACTCGCATTCAGAGCTCTGTTGCTATCCTTCCCAACTCAAGTGGAATCAAAAAACCTTCGCATGCTTTGTCATTCAAAATATAATTTGCTCATTATTTTTTCCTGTGCCTGTGACAAACCTAGAAGAATTAAAGAAATGAACTGATCTTTTGGAGAAAGACAAAGGCAGAATTTTGAAACTCTTAATTCACCTTTTAAATTTATGTAGAATCAATTTCCCAATATAACAACTGAGGTAAGGGCAAATAGGGTCTTTTAAACCCTTATGCTCCTTGAGTTGTCCACAGTTGAAGTGTTTTGACTGTGGACCCTCTCTGTGTAATGGTGAAGAAGTAATGGTCTAGATTAATCTCTGGATGTAGGATCTGGTCTCTGGGATCCAGCAACAGAAAATCCACCAGAAGCAGGAATGTAGTGGTGCAAACCACCCTCAAATCTCACTCCACCGAGAGGTTATGAGTTCCAAGTTGGCAAAACTGGCCTAGACTAGCCATGGTATGTGCTGATTTAGCAGCTCTCCTGGGGCAGCCTTCACTGGTGGGAATCCTGTGAAGCTCAGCCGGAATTTAAAGTTGTTCTTCCCTGAGGGAATTCCCACGAGGTAAATACGCTTTGTGACAACTGGCCCTGTAAGCATGGCTGTTTAAATATTCTGCAACTGACATAGATAAAACAGGAGTAAAGGGAGCAGTTGTCAAATATGAGGCATCATACAGACATCACCTTTGGTTCCAAGTGCAAACCATGTGTCTTTGACTTCGTTTTGCTAATATAAACACAGAGTGAACATATAATATGTTAAAATTATTTATTAAAAACCTCACACAATTTCTCCGAGAGAAGAAGAAGGAACTACATGGAACAAACACTAGTCAGGTTGCTCAGAGCACTTCAGTGATTACTATATTGATGAGAGACATAAAATAATTGGTATAGAACAGAATCCACCCCATGGAACAATGTGTTTTTGTTTTTTAAAGTATTGCACAGCTAAATTGTGGACATAAACGTGAGCATCTGAAAAATGGGGGCCTATACAGAAGTTGGAATTCAATCTTAACTATAGAAATCTCTACTGACTACCACTATAGTACTGTGGCTTCAGCATTTTGTCATCTGAGTTCACTTAACTTATTATTTTATATTATTCGTCAGTCTGAAATTCAGTTTAAAAACAGTAGTACATTTTTAAAATGTCTAACCCAGTGGTGCCCAAACATTTCCTGTTGCACCCCCTCTCCCCCCGTACCAGTAATGGAATCTATCCTCATCCCCCCTCCATTACTGCACAGTTGGCTCAGCAGAGGAGCTTGGGCTGATGGTGGAGCTGGGGGCAGAACTGGAGATGAGGGAGAAGCTGGGGCTAGAGGCAGAACTGGCCTAGGGAATGAGGGTAGAACTGAGCAGGAGGCAGAGTGGAGCTGTGGCTGGAACCGGAGATTGGCTGGAGGTGGAGTGGAATTGGGACTGGAACAGAGCTGCAGCTGGGGCTGGAGCTGGACTAGGGGCAGAACAGGGGCCAAGGTGGAGCTGCGGCGGGGGCAGAGCGGGGCTGGGTGTTGCTTCCTCCGCACCCTTGGGGGCTGAACCGGGCCCCAGCATGCACCCTCCCCCCTAAATGTTCCTCCGCGCCTTCGTTGGGGGGCATGTCTCACACTTTGGGAACCACTGGTTTAATGTATTGAACTGCCTAGAAGTATAATAAAATTTAGTATTCACATAATAACCTTACCATCAAAGCAGTATTTCTTGTCCCATCAACTCACTACCTCCTAGATACCCAAGAGAAAAGATGGGCTTTGTAGTGAACACAAAGCGTTAACAATGCACACTGGTGGACCAAGCAATACAAGTAAGGTCTCTTCTTGGAGGATGCCCTGCCATCATCAGTTTCTCTTTTATACTGAGGGATCTCTGACTTGTGTGTCTTCTCTGATAGCTATTGTAGCAGAATCACACAGAGACAGAAGTAGTCTCACAAGTAACTGGGTTTCAAACTATGCAGGACTCTAAAAACTAACACTTTGAACAAATTTTAGAATTTATTATTAGGTTGTGCAGATTATGGAGTACTGGTACATGTACTCTGAGATAAGCAGTGTGGAACACAAAATGCCATATCAGAAGAAATCGGTTGGTGAAAAAAGGAGGGGAGGAAATCACTGTCAGTCATTGGGTCCATAAGAAAGAATTCTTCTTCAAGCGCTGTCCCTCTGGGTGCTCCACTTCAGATATCGTCAGTTCGAGATTTTCGGTAGCAGTGTCTGTCAGCGCTGCACGTGTGCAGTATTTGTCTTGCGGTGCTGTTGATGCCTTGACTAGCACATGTGACCCGATCCCCCCCTCCGTTCCTTCTCAACCATCCTCGGCCTGAGACAGAGCCCTGTAGAGGTGTTGAAAGACAACCTAAAGAAAATAATTAGAATTAGTTAGCAGTTATTAGTGTTAGTTAGGTTTAGTTAGTTACTAGTCTAGATATTTCTCATCCCCTTTTCTGTTTCCCTTAAAAAAAAATCTTTACTTATTCCATTTAAAAACAACCTCAACAAGGGACATTAAAATATGTCTGGCTCACCAGGTTTCAAAAGATGTTCCTTGTGTAAGGCTGCAATGCCGATTTCTGATGGCCACTCACTCTATGTCTGTTGCTTAGGTGAGTCGCACATACCACAAAAGTGTGCTCGCTGAAGCAACCTTAAAACCAGAGCCAAAAGAGATCGAGATCTCCAACTTAAACTCCTTCTCATGAAGAAATCCCTTCAATCAGCTTCTGAATCTGGACAGCAGAACTCCCCAATGAGGGACTTTCCAGGCAAGTCATTGGCAGAAACATCAAATACTCACTACTCCAAGAAAGCAAGGAGAAGAGAGACATCGTCTCAGCAGAGAGAACCGTTGAAAAGAAAACAGTCTCCTGCAAGTTTGCTATCCTTAGTGCCAACTACACCAAGAGTGAACACCTTTGATGCACCAGGAACCTCCGGCACCACCCACACCGGGGCCCTACTAGCAGGGTTAAGGAGTCGAGAGGCAAACACAAGCCAAACTCCTCCTCCATGGTACCATCAACACCAGTGAAGACAACAGTACCACAGCCTTTAATGCCAATGCCTTCACTTCCGGTGCCTACAACACATTGGCAGCACCAGCACAGACCAAGATAACCCATAAATAATCGTCTCTGACCACAGCGCCTTCAGGGCTATGTCCTTTGGTGCTGACATTTTTGAAGTCCATGGTACTGTACCAATTTATACAACAGGAGGACATGGCAGTATCTTCCACCCCACGCTCACCACTATATGGTACCAAGATTCACCGGTACTAACAGCATCATGCCACCATTCTCCAGCAATGAGGAGGACAGTCTAGAGAAGGGCACCTTTTCATCGTGCCACTCCTCGCTGTCCGGTACCGGGCCAATGCTGGGACATATGAGATCGAGAGACCACTGAGGCCGAAATATACAGCCATGGTTCAGACACCCATGGATATGTCCACTTATGTCATTCCCGATGCAATGGCCGTAATAGGACACAGGGGCAGCCTACATGAATCAGTACAACAGACCTCAAAAGAGACACCATGTTCTTTTACAACCTCAGTACAGGAGCCGTCAGTGACCCCTCAGGAAATGGAGGATGACAGAGAAGTGGACACGGAACAAGACACATCACCTGCCCATAACTCATCATCATCGCTGGATGAGGCTGACATGCCACCGCTTCCTGTGGCTGCAGATGACTTTAAATTCCAAGAATTGTTCCAGCATGAAGCACACAGCTAAAACGTCCCATTTGAGGAAGTGACCAAGACCCAGCATCAACTTCTAAAGATCCAACACACTTCATCTACGTCCAAAATAGCGCTGCTAATTAGTGATGCGATAATGGAGCCAGCAGAAACAGCATGGCAAACACCAGTCACCATTCCCCTGGTATGTAAAAGAGCTGACAGGAAATATTATGTCCCTGACTAAAGGAATGGACTTCCTCTTTTCATGCCCTCAACCTAATTCATTAGTGGTAGCTGTGGTCAATCAAAGAGGAAGACAACCGCAGTACAGGTCCACTCCACAAGACAAAAAGACTGGAAGAGGCTAGATCTATTCAGTCACAAAGTATACTCATCTGCAACTCCACAATTCCACACAGCTAATTATGTTGCACTCCTCACAAAATATGACCACAACAGTTACACGAAACTCAGAGAGGTCTTTAACGACATCCCCAAGGACAGGAAGGAACAATTTAAGGCAGTCCTTAACGAGGGACAGATTGTGGCAAGAACAGAACTACAGGCATCCCTCGACATGGTGGACATGGCTGTACAAACAACAGCCACAGCGATAGTCATGCATAGAGCATCATGGCTACACTCATCCAGAATCTGAAGGACTTACAGACAAAGTAGAAGACCTCCCCTTCAACAGAGACAAGTTGTTCTTGGCCAAAACAGGCAAGGTCCTTCACTCCGTGAAGGACTTCTGGACAACTGCCCATATCTTAGGCATATACACACTTTCAAACAGGCGGAGAAGATATCAACCATACCAGCATGGCCAGGAGAGTACTTTCCAAAGACAATGACCTTACGACTTCCAGAGACAGAGACAGTGCTCGCAGAGACTCTGAACCCCACAGTCTCAGCCTACTGCGTCCCAGACACCATCGGGCAAGACACAATTTTGAAACATTGGTCAAGGGTTTGAACGATCTGTCCCAACAACCGGTGCCATTTACACATACCCAGATCTTTGGTCACCGACTGCGCTCATTCTATTCACACTTGGGCATCTATTACCATGGATCAATGGGTCTTGGAAATAATATGATCGGGTTTTGCTAGCCCCGTCAGGGATCCCATTCCAACAGGATCCACCATTCATACTGATCACAACAGATGCTTTGCTGATCGACTGGGACATACACTTGAATCAGCATACAATCCCAGAGACACACTTACACATCAACCTGCTCGAACTGCACGTGGTTCACAATGTGTGCAGTCACTTCCTTCCAATGATAAAAAACAAAATAGTAAGAGTCATGACAGACAACACTGTATGTATGTTCTACATAAATCAAGAGGGAGAACCCTGTTCTCATTCCCTGTGCATAGATGCATAAAATTATGGAATTGATGCATAAATCACAATGTCACTATTACCACTTCATACCTTCCAGGCTGCCAGAACACAAAGCCAAAGACCATGAATGGGAACCGAATGACAGTATCATACAACACATATTCCAAATGGGGGTGCTACTCATCAACCTATTTGTGACATCACGAAACAACAAATGTCCACAAATTTGCTCATGAGCAGGCCTGGGACCACGACCTAGGGGAACGTCTTGCTCATCTCCTGTACGCATTCGCACCGATACCACTAATCTCAAGAGTAAGACACTAGATACAGACTGACAAAGCCAAAGTCATACTTATAGTTCTGACATGGCCCAAGCAGATCTGGTACCCATACCTGAAGTACATGGCAATCTGTGCGCCACACAATCTCCCTCTGTGACGGGATCTTGTCTCACAAGACGAAGGTCAAGTCCTCCACCCGAGCCTGGAGAAACTTCACGTGAGGGCATGGCTTCTCCATGATGAGCTAATCTGTTTGGAACAAGTAAAGCAGGTGTTAGGAAACAGCAGAAAGCCAACCACACGCACCACTTACCTCCAAAAATGGAAAAGATTCTCCTTATGTTGCCAGAACAAGAACGTATCTGCACTTAAGGCATCACTCCCGTTAGGCTTGGAATACATACTACAACTAAAGAACTCAAGGCTTTACACAGGCTTAGCTAGAGTACACCTACCACCACTTACCACCTTTCACCATAAGGTTGATGGCGTATCAGTATTTGCACACTCGATGACAAAACGTTTTCTCACAGACATATGAAATGTGTACCCAGAAATAGGCGAACCCATGCTATTATGGGACTTAAACTTGGTGCTTAAAAGCCTTACCCAGAGCCCGTTTCATGCTTCTAGCCACATGCTCCCTTCTCCACTTATCAATGAAGATGGTGTTCCTGGTTGTAATTACATCCACAAAAGCGAAATAGAGACTCTTGTGGCTCATTTCCCATACACTATATTCTTCAAGGACAGTCACACTGAGACCACATCCAAAATTTATACCCCAAATATCATCCTCTTTCCACATCAATCAACCAATTCACCTGCCTACATTTTATCCCTAGTCTCATGTGAATACACAGGAGACTGTCCTATATATGTTGGGTATCCGACGTGCGTTAGCATTTTACTTGGACAGAACAAAGCCCTTCCAAAAATCCCCAAGGATTTTTGTTTCAAAGACAGAGTATTCCAAAGGCTCTACAGTATCCACTCAGAGACTACTGAAATGGATTTCCAACTGCATCTAGATGTGTTACGAACAACTCAAAATAGAACCCCCATCAGGGCTTATTCAGCAAGAACACTATCTACCCGCCCCTCCTCCCCTCTACTTCAGAGTTCACAGTGAGGACTCTATGGTAGAGAAGAAACTGAGGGTGTTGGGTCGCGCACATGCTAGTCAAGTTGCCAACTTCACCGCAAGATGACTACTGCTCACATGTGGCCCTGATAGACACTGCTAAAGAAAATTTCCTATTGATGGTGCCAGGAAGCACTGACACCTGACTTGGAGCCACCCATAGGGACACACATCTTGAAGAACCTCAGTTACTGCACAAGGTGAATAACCTTCTCTTCTAAATATTCTCCCATAGCTAAAAGTGTGTCAGTATATAAAAAAATAAGAGCATAACCCCAATCCCATTCTGTATTACACAGGAAGGCCATTATATTAGATAAAAATGAATTGCTAGAGCATAATTAATAAGCTAAGTGCCTGCCACTCTGAGATTGTAGGTAAGGGTGGGGAACTAAAGGTGATACCTATCTGTATCCAGAACCATCCTGTATTCATTGACATATACACCATGCAACTTATCACTCTGAAACTAAAACAATTAACCTTTTTCTTGTTTTGCTGGTCGTTTTCTTTCTTTTGCTGGTGTTTTCTTTTGCTGGTGTTTTCTAGAGACAAAGTGTCTATTATCCCATCTTTGCACAGAGATGTACATAACTCTCATTAGGATTTGAGGGAGTTGCTAATAAATACATGTCATGTTCTGGAGTGCAGTCCAGACCAATGAGAGGTTATCACTGCCTGCCCTGCAACCTTGGGTGCTTTGCAATATTTGCTGTTGTAGCTCACAACTAACCTACCATCATGCAGGTCACACCCTGAGTATCTGTTGTGTTATACACCTGTGGTTTAGCAGCTCTGACCATCAAAGTCTGTGTACAGCCCCACACTGGTTTTCACCAGTCTGGGTTACTACTTGTAGGATGATCCAAACACACTTCCAGTCCTGAAACTTCCCAAAATCATGTTCACTATAATGTTCAGCTCTTTCCTGGACAGTTAAAAGAAATAATATAGTTAATTTGCTTCTTTAAGGAGACAAAACACACCAGTTTGCTACATTAACTGGAGTTGACATTCACTTCAGTACAAACACAGCACTGTTGGTTTAGATCAATAGTTTTTAATAGATTTAAAGTGAGTTCAAGAATAAGAGATAAAGTTAGATATGGCCACAAGCAAATAAAAGTTAAAACACACATCTAAAACGTATTTTAGCAAGTTTTGATTGAAGGCTTTGTTCAAGATGGCCTTTCTCACTCTCAGTCTTCTAGCAAGAGGGTGACCCACTCTCTCCTTGGTCAGGATCTCTTCCAGAGGTTCTCGTGCCTTTGTCATCTTAGGTGAAAGTGATAACTTGGGGTTCTCTAACCCTTTCTTTTATATCCATTGAATCTCTGAAGTGGATTCTCCTGAACAATACCCTTCAAAGTAAAGTTTATTCAAGCTGTGAGGAAGGCACATGGAGTCTGGTGGTGAGGGAAGCTCCATGCTCTTTCTTCCCCCACCTTTGTTTGCTGAAATGCAAATTGTTCTGTTTCCTGCCATCTCTTCCCCGAGTTGTCCTGGTGATCCTGTTTACTACTTACATGTAAACTGGGGTAAACACACATTCCTTTGTTTAAGGACAGACCCTGTTTAACAACTTTTTCCTAGGCAGAGCTGTCTGGTTTTGAATATTTCCCAATAACATCATATAGAAGAATTAATACCTTTACATATAATTTTGCTATATAAATTTCACCATGATATTACTGATAAGCAGGTTACTTGTTTTCAAATGATACGTCAAAAGGCATATTATTACAATAACGTGTAGGATGTGTTTTCATATGATACCCCATGAGGCATATTATTACAATACTGTGTAGGCTGTGAATACACAGGTGCTTTGGGTCACAATACTTATATATGTTAATGAGGAAAGAGATGTCTGAATCTTTCCTGCACTGGAGTGAACATTACCACACTGGGACATCTCTATTTGTGAATTTACTTTTAGAATGGACTGCTGTTTTTCATAGTTTTGTTTTCTGTTGAATAAGGATATAGAGCTATGCATAAAACACTGTTGAAAATGTATTTTCAGGTTTACTGAACTCTAGATACGGTAGAGGATGGACAGAGCATCGCAAGTTAGCTGTAAACAGCTTTCGTTGTTTTGGATATGGTCAAAAGTCCTTTGAACACAAAATTTCAGAAGAATCCATGTTTTTTCTTGATGCCATTGATACGTACAAAGGCAGACCTTTTGATCTTAAACACTTGATAACAAATGCAGTCTCAAACATTACTAATTTGATTATCTTTGGAGAACGTTTTACATATGAAGACACTGAATTTCAGCACATGATAGATATTTTTAGTGAAAACATTGAATTAGTTGCTAGTGCTTCAGTGTTCTTGTATAATGCTTTTCCCTGGATTGGCATATTACCCTTTGGAAAACATCAACAACTGTTTAAGAATGCAGCTGAAGTCTATAATTTTTTGCTTAAACTTATTGAGCGTGTCTCTAAAAAGAGGAGGCCTCAGTCTCCTCAGCATTTCATTGATGCATATTTAGATGAAATGGATCGAAGTGGAAATGATCCAGAGTCTACATATTCAACCAAAAATTTAATTTTCTCTGTTGGAGAACTTATCATCGCTGGAACAGAAACCACAACAAATGTTTTAAGATGGGCAGTATTGTTTATGGCTCTTTATCCGAACATTCAAGGTAAGAATTTTTGTCATTTCTGAGGAACTGATATTGTAGCCTTTATGGTGAGAATTTAGAGTGCATTTTCAATGTGGTGTGTTGGAGTTGCCAGTACTAATCCTTAGTAAAAATAAAAATGTGTGTGCGTTACTCCATTATCTCCCTTTCTTAATGCATTGCAGACAGACATGCCAGTGCTATTTTATCTGCAGGTAAAATGGGTATCTAGTTACCATTAGGATAATATTTTAAGTTTTGGGTTTTTTTGTAAACACTTCAGTGAACTTTTTTTTAAATAAGGAGAGATTTACTTTTATTGTGTGTAGGTTGAACAATATGATGACTCAGAATACTGGCTGGCAAAAGAATGCAAGAATCAGCAAAAAAATGTAAATCAGATTTTGGGTAACTCTTTGAACCATTTTTTAATCCTTAAGTGCATCAATCCATAACAGGTTTATGTACTATGCACTTATATGTATTTACATTGATTATTAGGGGGGGAAAAGACAATATGAGCATTTTAAAACATAACTAGTGTTAGCACAGTTCTGAAGTATTACGCTAACGTGTTTTTGAAGATGATCATATTGAAGTTTTAGTGCAGGAACTTGAACATTAAATGTCATTAGTTAGCTTCCTTTCTGAGTTCACACACCTTCTGAGAAAAGTTGTTTTTTCATATCACAACCTTGTAAGTGCTCAGGTTGAACTAAGACTTTTTAATACTTTGGGGAAGAGGCCAGTTAAGTGGCTTAAATATTATTGTGTGAAAAGTTGCTATTTTATATATGATGGGCCAAATTTTCTGTTCATGTAAATGGATGCTGCTGCCCTGACCTCAGTGAAGCTGTACTCATTAACAAACACCAGCAGAGAATTCTACTCAGTGTTTAATTTTCATACATTTGTTTAACTGGTTTAACCGTGCTCTCCTGTACATCTTGGCGATTCCACAGAAATTGTGATTGTAATTGCATAGGGACCATCACTTAAAATATCTTATACATTTTGGAGGGCCTCTATTTCATCAGAAGGATTTCCTAAACTCCACATTTATATGTCTACACCTTGTCAGCAGCTAAGATCTAGGGGATAGCAATATATGTTTGTATGTATGTGGCATGAGATGGAAGTGAAAAAATTGAAGGCTAATAATTACCTTCATAACTAGCTATATTTACTCTCTTTTAATTTCCTCATAATACAGGATCATTGTTACCTTAAAAGCAGCATACAGCGTTGCCAACTGCACATAGCAGGAAGTCACCAGACAAACCCTGAAAAGTCACTAGATGCAGCTGTTTAAACACTCAAAAGGAATCCAAAATGTCACCGAACAAAATTTCCAGAGAATTCAACAGAGAATTTTATATATATATATATATATATATATATATATACACACACACACACACACACACACACACAACCAAGTACAGTCACAACACAATCATTCACAAGCAGCTCAATAGTGTTAATATAGTCCATCCCATGCTCTTACATTCTGTTGCATACTGGAAGCAACTATAACAGTACACTCATAAGGAGGGTGCCCTCTGCTCATTGGGAAGGAAACTGCAGCCCTCTGCTCATTGGGAAGGGCACTCTGTACACTGCAGCCCAGGTTGGCTGAGGTTGGTTAATTTCAGCTGAGCCTTCCTTTCTTGTCAGCCTGCATTTGAGCTAACAGGTTAGTGAAAGGGAGAGTCCAGAACCAGGGGGAAGAGGCATTCACCTGACCTGAACTTGGTGTTGCAGGGAGCCAAGAAAGTAGATTTAAAAACAAAAATCTGTTAGCTGGACCCCTTTTTCCCCCACTTCCAGGGTTTCATTTCTGAAAACAGCTGGGCAGCTAATGCCAGGCCAGGCCAGGGGAAGCAGTAAAGTGGAACTGAAATCAAGCTAGCTCCACCTTTGATCCTGTAGTAAGGGCTTCATTCCTGGAGGCACGGTACCCCTGTGTCATTCCACCCCATCTTCCCTCCGTGCGTCTCTCCTCGCTGGCTAACCTGCCTCCCCCACCCTACCCACTTCATTAGCCATTTTTTCCTTCATCACAAGGTTTGATACCTACTATTGAGTGGCAAGAAAGAACACATTTGGGTAAAAACAAACCCTCGCTAATGTGCTGCTCTCTCCAAAGTGCACTTGACATTAGTAAAGTATTTAATTAGCTTCCACAAACTTATTTTCCTCATCTGCAGATTATAGTGATCTCAGCCCAAGAAATCCTGGAATGTGATTCCTTCTGAGGACATGCTCAATTGAGATGTAATGACATTGACTTGGTGTGCAACAGAATGTAGTAAAAAGATCATGGAATGGATTTTATTAACACTGTTGAGCTGCTTGTGAATGATTTTGTGACTAGATATTGGTGACTTCTTTCTCTGAATGTCACTGTAATTGGCAGTGAAAGTCGCTAGATTTGTCACTGGTCACTTTTACACTTATTTTCTCACTAGGGAAACCCAAAAGTCACTATATCTAGTGACAAAGTTGCTAAGTTGGCAACGCTGGCAGCATACGGCCTTCTTCCCTTCTGCATTAGGTCTTCCCCAAAACATCATCTTCCAACAGGGGACAGAAACTAGGCACTGTGTGGAGTTTTGTGTCTCAGCCAGATCATTTAAGAGGCACTGTATTGTTAAAACACAAAGCAATCCCTCTCCTCTAAAATTCTCCTGTGATCTCAACTTCTGCTAGCCCTTCGGAGAAAAATAAGCTCAGGATTCAAGTTCAGATTCTTTACATAGCAGTAAGTAATATTAATATCCTGCATTTATGTACACATTTTCCACATGAGAATCTCAACATGTATAAAAAATAATAGCTAACTACAAAATGCACTAAAGTTCTGGTCTGATCTATCTCATGCACTTTCTTTGGGATTGAAGAGGTTAGTTTCATTTTAAGAACTTGGTAATAGATCTTCATTGTCTAGATGTATTGTATTGATGCCAGTCAAGCTGTATCACTGCTATTTTATGTGATTTAGGGGCTGTCTAATGGCATTAGCAAACACATTGATAAAGTACATCAGAAAAAAAAAAAGAGTAAATGGGCTTTTGCCCTATTGAGCAAACTATTATGTGATTTTTCAATGTGGAGTTGATTTAAAGGATCCAATTATATTTTCTCATTTTTAAAAAAGAGCTTGAAAGAGAAATAATTTAATTTACATCCCAAAAAGTTTAAAAAAATCCAGAATCCAGCTAAAGTTGTTCCTTTGACTTTTACCATAAGGTGCCTAACTATTTCAAGATTCTTAAAATGGTGGGTGATTTTACACAACATATGTGATGTACTATATTGGGATAATTAGATAAAAAATTAAGTAGCTCTTAATTCTGAATTTTCTATACATGGTCTTCTCTTGTGTTTGATTTTTTCTTTTTGCATTTAATATACTTCATCTTAGCTATCTAGAATGTGATGTTACTTATTCCAATTCTCATGAACTCCTTGAAAGGAGAAATTTATTGAGTAAAGAAAAACATTGGAATCAAGATTACGGCTCCAGTTTGTTGTGAAATTACTATTTCTTTGAGGCTTGAAAAAACTGTCAGCAGTGGAATGAGAGTACAAGAGGAAATTAAACATTGAAAATATATACCATACTAGTCTGTTAGGTGCTGCACTAAGTACTAAGACATTTCTAGTCTTAACACAAAATATTAATGTATTTTGCAACTAAAGGTTTTTTCTCTAACAGGGCAAGTTCATAAAGAAATTGATTTAGTCGTGGGCCCAAACAAAATACCTTCTTTAGAAGAGAAAAGCAAAATGCCTTACACTGAAGCAGTTCTACATGAAATTTTAAGGTTCTGTAATATAGCTCCGTTAGGTATTTTCCATGCAACTTCTAAGGATACAGTTGTGCGCGGTTATTCTATCCCTGAAGGCACTACAATAATTACAAACCTCTATTCTGTACACTTTGATGAAAAGTACTGGAGTAACCCAGAAGTGTTTTATCCTGAACGGTTTTTGGACAGCAGTGGGCAGTTCATCAAGAAAGATGCATTTGTTCCTTTTTCACTAGGTAAGAAGAGCTCATGCCTATTCATGCATCTATATACAATAGTGTTAACTATCCACAATAGACAGCACGATGTAAAAAAGCTACACTTATGATAAAACAACTGTTTGTAAAGTTATATTTAATGCAGTGCATCAGAGGCTTGGTAAAGTCCATAGGTGCTGGAACTAAGGGAGCTGTCGCACTCCCTGGCTTGAAGTGGTTTCCATTATATACAGGGTTTACGGTTTGGTTCAATGGCTGTCACCACTCCCACTATATAAATTGTTCCAGCAACCCTGGCAATGTCGTGTAATGGTGTCTCCTATATAAATTAAAGGACATTTTGATACAAAAAGTGATCATGTCATTTAATGTTTTATAAGTTTGTTTTATCTGAGGATTTTACACAGCCTCTGTCATTGTGGTTTCTAACTGAGTTTTGTTTGTTTGGCAATTGATGCAGCAGATTTTTGTGTCTGATCAATTTTCATAATCCAGTTTCCATCTTTGAGCACTTGAAATTGCAAAATATGAATGAATACCTTATTTTAAATTTGGATTTAGGATGTCAGCTAATTTTGTTTTTCCTATTGATCACTTTTTGGGAAAATAAATTCAATTGATTTGGAGCAGAAATTTGGAGTATCCAGAACTACTTGATCGATGCTGCAGATGCATTTACAGAATACAGAGTCCTAATTATTCAAGCAATCATATAGCATGTGGTTTCTTTATTAAATCAATTGAGCAAATACCAAAACCCCCAAACCCTTCAGACTAAAGCTTTCATCTTACAGAATCTGGAGAGTGTTTTCAAGCTTTAGAACAAAATAAATTAAATGTCTTACTAACAATTTAACCTGCTCCTATTTATCTGCTCTTGTATCTTATCACATTGCTTCTTGCCTCTTGTACTTCATCAACTCTGCTAGCCTTGACTGTCTATTTATCTGCTTCTCCCACAAACACCTTTATGCTTCCAGGCTGTGTATTATGCATGGAATGAGAATTAGTGTATAAAGCCACTACACTATCCTACTTTAGATCTGTACAAAAGTCCCAATTTTACTGTGATATCCATGGGTAATTACCAACTGATGATTGGCAATAGACAATAGGCACAATTTTGTTGTCTTTTGCAAAAATCCCATTGATATCATTAGCAGTTTTTGCCTAAATTAAGACTGCATGATTCGATCCGGTGGTATTTGTGTTGTCAAAACTACAAATGTTTTTAAAATATGACACTTAATATAATTTGCACATATCCTTTCCTATGAATCAGACCCAGTATTATGTCCAAACAGCTCCACTTAGAGTAGAAGCAGAAATAACTATTCTTTTTTTAAATTTAAGTGCAAACATGATTACTGTAATTTAAAAAATATTTTTTTTTCTATTCAGGAAGAAGACATTGTCTTGGAGAACAACTGGCCAGGATGGAAATGTTTTTGTTTTTTACTTCATTACTTCAGCGGTTTCACCTGCATTTTCCACATGCTTTGATTCCAAATCTGAAGCCAAAATTAGGCATGACATTACAACCACAGCCATATCTCATCTGTGCTGAAAGACGTTAAAGCATATGGGTCAAACTCTCAGCTGGTGTAAATTGGAATAGCTCCACTGAATAAATGGAGCTGCACCAATTTACAGCAGCTGAGTATCTGGCCCCATCTTTTATTTACAACTATCTTGTTCATAGTCTTGCCAAAAGAACAAGAATTGTAAACACTCTCTGTTAAAGGACTTACACACAAATTTTGTCTTATACATAGGCTTTTAGGTATTTCATTTACTTGTATGTAATTGTCACAAAAAAGACATTAATACTTTTCATGTGTTTATAGATTCTGTTCTCACTTCAAAAATCTAGATCAGGTTCCATTTCTCATTTCAACTTTAAAAATTTCATTGAATTACCCTATTTAAAGATTAATAAAAAATTCAGCTACTGACACAATATTTTCTATATACATGATATTTAAATAAAGTTGAGAAAAATAGTTTCTAAAATTTTTAACATAAGCAGAAAACTGTTTTTAGTTTGGGAGAATGTTCTGATAAATTTGGAGAGCTTGGATGAAACCTGTTGCAGTCAGAGTCCTCTCATGAAATCTCAGATAATAAAAAACTGCCCCAAACTTATTTTTAGAGTACTTCATTAAAAATATATAAACCTCATTTTTCATTAAAACCCCTTTTTGAAATATGTTGTAATAAATCATATATCTATCTGTATATTCTTCCTTCACAAATCCCCTCTTGCCCACTTGTATCCATTCACAATGCTGCTTCAAAGATCATTTTTCTGGCATGACATTTCAGGTATATCACCTCTCTTTCTACATCCTTCTGGTTATTCCACATTCGCTACAGCATCAAATAATAACTATATGTCTTCACTTTTAAGGCACTTCATGGCCTATACCCACCCTATCTAGCGTGCCTTATATGCTGTCAGGATGTTGAATCATGTCTCTGCTCTGACAATTATGGCAGCCTTCATTATCCATTTGTTACATTTTCAAACAAGCACCTTCTTATTGCTCCCCATGCAATCCTATCTACTGTTAAAAATGTGTTACTTATTTCTAGTTTAACCTGGCGTACCGTTAACTTCCAGCTATTGGATTTGTTATACATTTTTCTGCAAGACTGAAGAGCCCTGTATTATCACCTTCTGGTCCCCATGTAAGTAAGTACTTATAGACTGTGATCAAGTCATCCCTAAATTGTCACTTTGGTAAGATTGAGCTCCTTGAGTCTTTCACTGGAAAGTATGTTTTTTTCATTATTTTAATCATTCTTGGGGTTCTTCTCTGAACCCCTTCCAGCTTTTCAACATCTTTCTTGAATTGTGAACATCAGAACTGGATGCAGTATTCCAATAGTGATCGATCAGTGCCAAATACAGAGTTAATATAAAATCTCCACTCCTAACTCCATATTCTGTTTATACATCCAAGAATCACATTAGCCCAGCAGTTCTTAGACTTTTGCCAGCACAACCCCATTTTAATAAATTATTTCCTTCTGGGACCCCAGACAGCATGGCAGATGCCATTTTGATCAGCATTAATTATATTACCCTCCTCTAATTCTTAACTGAGTCCTGTATCAGCTGTTCCAAAATTTTGGCCAAGATCATTGTCACTCTGTAAAGTCTTGTAATTACCTGGGTCATCCAATTTACCATTTTAACATACTGTTACAATGTTATCTTTCTTCCAATCCTCTGGAAATTCACCAGTGTTCCGAGTTACTGAAAATCAAGTACTGAACATTACTGATCCAGATTGCTCCTGGGCCAGCACTTTTAAAACCCTTGGATGCATTTTAGTCAGACCTGCAGATATCAAAATGTGTAACTTCAATAGTTGCTGTCCTCCTGAGTTACTCTTAGAATGGAAAGTATTTATGTCATCATCATGTGATAGGAATACATCATCTGTTTTTTTCCCAAATACAAAACAGAAATATTTGACAGCTTCTGCATTATATTATTGACAGTTTTATCATTTTCATCTTGTAATGGACCAGCTCTGGGATTCTTTGTATTCTTAATATACTTAAATTCCTGGTTGTCCTTAACCCTGCTGGCCATAGATTTCTTCCTATGTCCTTTTGCTTCCCTTATTAGTTTTCTGCAATTCCTAGCTCCTAAAATACATTCATTGCTGTCAGCTTCCCCATTTTTCCACTAATAAAATGTATTACTTCCCCTTTAAGCCAAGATAGCCTTTTCTTCTCTTCACAGAATGTAACGATAAAATTTTTTAATTGCTCTGTAAATGTAAAATTGTTTCCTATGGTGAATTTGCTAATATTTGTCCAGACTAGTTTTAAGTGTCCCAGGGGAGACTATTATGGAGCCTTAGATGTCACTGTAGGGAAGCTTTTGTAGATTAATCCTAAATTTTACCTTCCTTAATTTCAGCGCAATAATTTTAGCTAAGCTCCCTTTAGCTATGCCTCCGTCAGACCACAATAAACAATTCCTATTCCCCTTTGATGTTGTCTCTCTTCAAATATTTGTAAATTTATGCTCCCCATCCTTGTGCTAAATTTATATATAGTTAGCTTTTTTAATCTGTCCTCAAAATCCATCCATCCCTCCAATACCCACATCGCTTATTGCTCTTTTCTGAACTCTCTCCAATGTATTAATATCTTTCTGGTCATGAGGTCTCCAGAAATGAAGGCAGTGTTTCCAGATACAGTTGCATTAGAATCAAGAGAGAAGAGAACTATTAACTTTTTCACTTGTAACGTGCTGCCCCTGCATATGCAATTAAAAATAGCCTTGGGAAAACTAAATTGCAAATTCTTGTGTAATTGGTTATCTATTATCATCTCTAGTACATTTTTAGTATGACATCTTTTCAGGTTTCTCTTTCCTATTGAGTATTTGTTAAAAATTATTCCCCCCAGATTATGGATTATTTTAAACTCTCTGTGTACCTTGTATCATTTCTCTGTTTTGATTAGCATTTGTAAATAAGGGCCAGATCCTGCTACTCCTCTTCATGCAAGTAGTTCCGTTAATGTAGGCTTTTCTCTGAATTCCATCTACTATTTCTCTTTCTTTCTACTACTGAGATGCCCAGAACTGAAATCAGTATTGTGGGTGTAGTTTTATCAGGAGCCACATTGACTTAATGCTGCTTCATATTCAGCCCAATATTCCATTAGTTTGGTCCTGCCATATCTACAGATGCCTGTGGGGCACTGCCAGTCGACAAAAGCTCGCTACTTTGTGGACACAGCTAGTCTACATGAAAATGTGCTCATAGTATAGTTACCTCATCGTCCTTCTCCCCTTCCCTATCTCTTTGTTTGTTCAGCCACTTCTCGGATCTTGTCATTAACCTAAATTTCAGTTTTTTTAGGGCTGGGACTATCTTTCCTGTGTTGTTACGGTGCCTAACATAATGGGTTCCATGTCCTCAATTAGGGCCTCCACATACTACTGTAGTATAAATAAATTGCAGTCCATTATCACCACTAGGTCTCTCTCCCCACATTATCTGTTCTCATATGCAATTATAAATTTGATATTGTATATATAAATGTCTCTATATCCACAGTGTCTGTGTGTGTTTGGATGGATGTTTTGTGCTTAGAAAACATATAACGTTTTACATTATTTTTCGAATGAAATAACTGTATTGGGTTGGAAGACAGAAAATATACACAATTATTAAAACATAAATAAGAATGTGTAATTAAATACATGCACAGTTAAATTCTTATTTTAGTTCTAATTTATAGATGAGTGCTGGGGCCAAATTTTCTGTGGGTATTACCCTAAATTGTGTGTGCCAAAACAGAAGCTGATGCTGCAAATATGTGTTCTTGAACATTTCTGTTTTTCCTCATTTCTGTGCTTAGCAGTCTGTTTTTGTGGGTTATCCATCTCCTTTAAACTAGGAGGCACAACCCAATCTGTCATTCCTATATTTGAGATGGACCCTTCCACTTAAACCACCAAGCGGTTGTATTCTCAAAGCTGTAACAGTATCATGAAAAATTAGTAAATATTAATCCTACTAACTAAAATTTGGCAATTTTCTTTAAATTATTAACCTTGCAGTACAAGGGAGAAATAGCTTATGACAAACCAAATCAGTATTATGTCTTGAATATGGAATTAGAAAATATAGAAATCAGGAGAACAGAAATTAGACCATTGCTCTTTGTTTCCACATGTATTAGTCCTTACTGTGTGATACAAACTTTGGAAATATCACAGAGATGGGAGCCATTTTGACTGAAAAATATTTTAGAAGAAATTTGCATTACTAAGACACTACAGATTACAATGCTATTCTCCTGAATTCTTCATTCATGGACAAGGAGATCTGTCTTTTCGTGAGACAAAGGATTTCTTACATTGTATTCACAAACTTAGTCTAGTATGCTGTAATATCTCAGGGAGGAAGACTGGTTTTGCATGCTCCCATCATACATGTCTTGGTTTATGCTGCTATTAAAGATAACTGACTTGCTTTTTGTATCTTTGAAAGATAAAAGGTGGACCATGAGTTTGTTTTTTCTAAAGTTTTCTGTTTTCTTGAAGTAATTTCTTAGTAAACTGTAGAGATGCAACCTTCTGCCACTCCCTTTCCTTGGCATACCTGGAGATTGGACAGAAGGATGGGAAGATTATGCTTTGTGATCTGTGAACATGAGTATATTATTTGATTATGATTGTGCCTTTTTCTGTGCCATCTTATCATTGTGGAAAGATACATTATTGTGCTTAATCTCCTCTGGTAGATGTATTTGTACCAAAGAATACCACTACAGTTTATGGTCCCTTTTCCTTTCTGTAAGCAGGATTATCACTGCATCTCTGAAAGCAAGGAAGTAAAGAAGCAAAGTTATATCTCGTAGGGGGTATATAAACCCAAGTTTAACCTTACCCAGGCAGTCTTCTTTTCCTCTTCACTGGACGCATGGAAACCCTGCAGTCCCTTGTTAGCAATGTTCCTTCTTTCATTCCAGTTCTCTGGCCCAAGAAAAAAGAAGCCAAGAAAGAGAACAATGACAACTAGGAAAATGAGTCGTAGAAGTAGGACACCTGAAAACAAAGAAAAACACTTTGTTTCAAATGCAGCCTCTCAGAGGAAGAGGTTTTAGTACAGTCTTTCAGATTTCTGGGCTCTCCCTCTTCCGTCTCACTCATGGCAGGTTCTCTTTCTGATGGTTGACAGTTTACCGGCCCCAATTCATCACCACCACCACCATGGGTGACAAATGACAGGTCCTTCCTTGTCGTGGGCAGTAACTTCTCAACTGAACCCTAAAGGGCAGGTCCTTTCCAGTGGGCAAGCCGTCCCTGTTGCCTTGATATAACAGCTTTCTTTTGTCTACTACACCACTGTCCTCTTCTACTTTTTCACCTTGACTCATTCACTGTTACCTCCATCTCTTCCTCAGAAAGAGAGCACTTGGGGAATGTCCTTAATCCTGACTTCCCTTTCCCCCTCCCACCACTGTTTATCTAGGGCTGCAAGTGCAGTGGGGGGTTTCTCTTTTTGTTTTTTTTCTTCCTTCTCTGTGATTTTTCCTGGCAATATGAACTCTTCCCCTACTCGGTACAGATAATCTGAACTCTACTGGTAGCCTCCCAGCTTTGGTGCACACAACCAGCCCTTATCCCCTCCAGCTTTGAAATGCAAGGTTGTGCATTAAGAATACTCATCTAGCAGCCCTACTCATTCCTGTCCCCTTTAAAGTTGTGAACTTCTTCTGGCTACTATCTTGATGTTCCCTCCCCAAAGTCCTTCTTTCTTCCAAGAGTGTGTCTACCCTACAGCTGGGAGGTGATATTCTCAGAGTGGGTAGACAGACTCATGCTAGCTCTAGCAGACCTAGTGTGCTAAAAGCAGAAGTGTGGACACTGCAGTAAGGACAGCTGCTCAGGCTAGCTACCCTAATCTAAGCCCCCCTGATTCCCTGGGTCCGAGCTCAGGTAGCTAGCTCGAGCTGCTGCCAGTGCCACAACATCCACTTGTAGGGGCCAGCTGCCATTCCTCTTTTTGTGCACAGTTATGATAATTGGGTACAAATTTACCCTAATTGTAAGCTCAACTGTAAAAACTTAGTGCAAGTTCATAGGATGTCACAGTAATGTATAGCAACAAATGTTGACAGGAAAAAGGTGCAAAAGTGAGAGAGACTTAATTAGTCCAAACAACATTTTTGGCATCCCAACATGGGGCCTAAATACATACTGAAAAGCTGGCACCTTGGTAAACAAGCAGTTATTTACAAAGTTAGTTTAAAACAAAAGTTTGTTTTAAAATTCTTAAATGTGTTGAACTTGTTTGAGATAAGCATGCAAAGTAAATTGTTAATTATTTTGCTTTCTTAAAAAAAGAGGTTTGACAATTGTTTGAAAATTACTTTTAAAAAAAATCTTAAATGCTTTTTTGAGGTTTATAGTTTCTGTGATTGGTAATAATTTTGAAGGTTTATTGAAAAGATATTTTAAGAAAAAGTAGTAAAAATGAAGTAATTTAAATAGTGGAAGGTTAAGTTACTAATGCAGACTTTATCAAAATAACATTTTGGGTAACCCTCTTGTTAAGAAAATGCCATCTTAATTCAGGGCTGTTACTGCATTAAATATGAATTAAATCTCAAAAACCCAGAACTAATAGCTTTTGCACCACCAACATTTTTGTGATTTTTTTTGATGATTTTTTTTTTTTTGCAATTTTTTCCTTTTTGATTTTACAATGTGTTTTTTCTTGTTCTTTTTTTTCATTCCAGTTCATGTTTTTTTATTTTTTTGTTTGTTTGCTGTTCTGTGCATGAGAGACTGGTTAGTGCTAGTACTGCAGGTTAGATCCTTGTGATTGACTATGTTGCCACATTGGTCATACTGTCATCACAAATGTTGATGGCAAAACAGGTGGGCTAAGTCTGTCATGAACTACAAATGCCTGTGAATTTTTACTGCCTTTGGGTGTTGCAAATTGCTCATGAATGCAAAAGTGATTCCAAAAAAACATCATTTTGTTGCTTCTTTTTAAATAAGGCAACACAGTTGGGTAAGAATGCCATCAGGGCTAAAGTTTTTCTCAAACAGCGCAAACTTAACCACTAATGTATACTGTGACGTGGCACTCTATATGATTTTATGAACGTATGCTGACGAATATGAATATAATGTAACTGGAATATGCTTCATGCAAAAGGTCTCTTGTAAGGTATCATTACAAAGCTTATAGTCTGCTGAGTGTGGTCATCCTATTTGTATAAATGTATCACTCTTGTATCTGAAACTAGAAATATGAAATATAACTCTGAGGTCCTATTGTAATTATGCAAAGTGTGGGCCATTAATGGTGGCTTGGAATCTTGTTAGCTCCTATTAACCAGGACAATTGTCTGTAGATGGCTCTGTTTTACTTGTGAGTCTTCCTGTATACGTGTGTGCTGGCAAGTGGGTAATGAAGTCTTACAGTGACATGTGATCATGTCCACTGAACTGGAATCCATCTTTAACCTGGAGCTTTTCCATTGAGAAGTGGGGGGTGGGAACCCAGAGGTACAAAGGATTCCTGCCTTATGCAAAATATATATAAATGGGTGGAACCAGAGAAAAGGGGATGGCCATCATGAGAAATCCCTTAGCTACCATCTGAGCTGGAACAAGGGCTGTACCAGGGGAAAGGATTGTGCCCAGACTAGGTAGGTGTCCAGTCTGTGGAAGAAACTTATTGAAACATCTCTGAGGGTGAGATTTTATCTATATTCAGTTTTGTTACTGTATTAGACTTAGATTTGCATGTTTTATTTTATTTTACTTGGTAATTCACTTTGTTCTGTCTGTTACTACTTGGAACCACTTAAATCCTACTTTCTGCATTTAATAAAATCACTTTTTATTTATTAATTAACCCAGAGTTTGTATTAATACCGGGGGTGTATGTGTGTGCGCAAACAGCTATGCATCTCTCTCTATCAATGTTATAGAGAGCAAACAATTTATGAGTTTACCCTATATAAGCTTTATACAGGGTAAAATGATATATTTGGGGTTTGGACCCCATTGGGAGTTGGGCACCTGAGTGTTAAAGACAGGAACGCTTCTGTAAGTTGCTTTCAGTTAAGTCTGCAGCTTTGGGTCACATGGTTCAGACCCTGGAACACGGGCGTGTCTGGCTTAGCAAGACAGGGTGCTGGAGTCCCAAACTGGCAGGGAAAGCAGAGGCAGAAATAGTCTTCTGATAAGTGATAAGAACTAGTTTGTTTTTAAACATCTTACAAATGACCACATTGCTCCTTCAAGTGGGGTGGATTTTGTCTGGCTCGTCAAATGAAGGGAATAATGCTTTACTCCTGGGGAGGGTGGGAAGAGGTCAGAAACTCCTGCAAAAAGGGGTCAGCATGGTCACTGACTCATCTCCTGGGAGCTGGAAGGGCAGAAGGGGATTAAAAGGGGAGCCTTGAGCAGTGAAGCCCCTTTTACACGGAGCAGGCTAAGGCTGCCCCCACCGACCCACCCACCCTCCCTCCCCCTTAGCTGATAAAATATCCAGTTTGGTCAAGACCTGTGTGGGCACTACACTAGCCGCCCTTTTCAGGGGGTCTGGGAAGGAATTTTTCTCTCGCCACCAGATTGTCCTGGTGGAGTGGGGTTTTTTTCCCCACACCTTCCCCACAGCAGGTTCAGGGAGGGCTTTGTTAATGTACAGCATGAAGGGGTTAGGCTATATGTCACAACTCATTATGTAAGTGTGGGGTGGATGTCCAGTGCAGGTACTCCGTAGGGAAGGGATACAGTGAGCAGATAATGCCTTGGAAAAGGACTTAAAAGGAGGTGTTGGTTAAAGGAACGGATTAGGGATGGTGGGAGTGGTTGGGGCTCCTACAAATGGTACAGCAGGGAGACAATCCCCCTTTCTTATAGCACGCCTTAACCAGGGCCACCCAGAGAATTCAGAGGGCCTGGGGCAAAGCAATTTCGAGGAGGGAGCAAATTGCCCCATTTGCTCCCTCCCCTGCCCCGACGGGAGGCCCTGGGAAAAATAAACCTTCCGCATCTTGGCACAAACCCAGTTTTGAAAAAACTTCTTTACAAGGTATCACTGGTTCTCAGCATCAGCTAGTGCTAAAAGGCACCAAAGCTCATTAAAAGGGTTGGACAAATATTTTCTGTCAAAATTTTTTTTGGATCAAAAACTAGGGGTTTTTAAAAAGCAGAAAAAAATCATGGACAATGTCTGCTTTCCTTCAAAATTTGTTGTGGTTTTTTTTAATTGAAAAGCTGAAATTAGTCTGCCAAAACCTGAATATGGTTTGGGGTTTCAGAAGTGTGTGACCAAATATTTGTTGCTTGCTGTGTTTGATTGTTTAAAGAAACGATAAAAAAATTCTGCTAAAAAAATAATCCAAAAAAAACTTTTGAACCACCTCAGCTTGTGACCAAACGCCTGAGCCCATCCAGTCAGAGATTTTTCCAGGTTTCTGATACTCTGCTGGCTTCCTTGACTCGTATCTGTCTCCATAACTTTGGGTTCATTTAGGTTAGAACATAAGAATGGCCATATGGGGTCATACCAAAGGTCCATCCAGCCCAGTATCCTGTCTACCAACAATGGCCAATGCCAAGTGCCCCAGAGGGAGTGAACCTAACAGGTAATGATCAAGTGATCTCTCTCCTGCCATCCATCTCCATCCTCTGACAAACAGGCTAGGGATGCCATTCCTTACCCATTCTGGCTAACAGCCATTAATGGACTTAACCTCCATGCATTTATCTGTTTCCTAGACTGGCTCCATGGGGTCCCTCACAAACTGGAGACAGTTACTGTGGGTTTGTCTTTAGTATAGCTTATGTACATACTCCACAAACTGAGCATTTGAGCTTGTTCCAGAATCTGGGATGAACTTATGTCGTGAAAACTGAAATGCTCAAAATAGCATATGCATGTGAATGGACACAGGGTGCTAAAATTAAATTAACCCAGGGGTTCTCAAACTGGGGCTCGAGACCTCTCAGGGTGTCACGAGGTTATTACTGGGGGTCGCGAGCTGTCAGCCTCCACCTCAAACCCTGTTTTGCCTCCAGCATTTATAATAGTGTTAAATATATAAAAAAGTGTTTTCACTTTATAAGGGGGGGAGGGGTCGCACTCAGAGGTTTGCTATGTGAAAGGGGTCACTAGGACGAAAGTTTGAGAACCACTGAATTAACCCCTCTGAAGCCTCAGAGAATGCAGTGGAGGGGGGGGGTCTCCCTTGGTAGGGTTGGGAAGGATATTGCTCTTCTCATGTGATCCCTCCGCCAGTGGCTAATTTTAAATGAAGCTACTCTCCCTTGACATGAATCTCCCTATGGCACTGAAATTAAATATAGACTATAATTTGGCATTTGAGAAGTGAAAGGGATGGTAGCTGTCATAAACAGATGGTTAAGGGTTAATGTCTCTCTTACCTGTAAAGGATTAAGAAGCTCAGTAAACCTGGCTGACACCTGACCAGAGGACCAATGGGGGGACAAGATACTTTCAAATCTTGGTGGAGGGAAGTCTTTGTTTGTGCTGTTTGTTTTGTTTGTTGTTCGCTCTTGGGGCTAAGAGGGATCAGACGTGCAACCCAGGTTTCTCCAATCTTTCTGAAACAGTCTCTCATGTTCAAAATAGTAAGTACGAGCTAGAAAAGGCGGATTAGTCTTTGGTTTGTTTTCTTAACTTGCAAATGAGTATTTTGCTGGAAGGAGTTTTACCTCTGTTTGCTGTAACTTGGAATATCAGGCTAGGGGGGAGAGAGTCCCTCTAGGCTATATAAATCTGACTACCCTGTAAACATTTTCCATCCTAATTTTACAGAGATAATTTTTACTTTTTCTTTCTTTAATTAAAAGCTTTCTTTTTTAAGAACCTGATTGATTTTTTTCCCCTTGTTTAAGACCCAAGGGGATTGGTCTGAACTAACCAGGGATTGGTGGGGGGAAAAGGCGGGGAGGAAGGTTAATTCCTCTCTGTTTTAAGATCCAAGGAGTTTGGATCAGTGGGCAGAAAGACCTGGGAACAGTCAGGGCACATGGAGGAGGCAGAGGTTCGGGAGGTGGTCAGGGGACAGGGAATGGGGGGGTTGGATTGTGGGTGTTCTGGGGGTCTGTCAGGACTCAGCTGGGGAAGATAGATAGTGGTGTGAGTAGTCGGGACAGGGAGTAGGAGTGGGGTCCTGGGGTGGTGGTGGTGAGTCTCGGGGGGATGGTGAGGGGGCAAGGAGCAGGATGAGTCAGGGATTCTGAGGGGGGCAGGCAGTTGGGGGACAGGAAGTGGGTGGGGGTCAGATAGGGGGCAGGGCCAGGCTGTTTGGGAGGCACAGCCTTCCCTACCCTAAAGTTCATTCAGCAGTTTGAGGCTTGCAGAAGAGCCAAGCTGTTAGCTTTTCCATTATGGCTACTGTCAAGGTATTTTTTCCCCCAGTTTGAACTTTAGCGTCCAAAAGTGGGGACCTGCACGGACACTTCTAAGCTTAATTCCTAGCTTAGATCTGATAGCGCTGCCACCAGCCAAAATATAGTGTTTGGCACACTTTCTGTTCCCCCAAAACCTTCCCTGGGGAACCCAAGACCCAAACCCCTTGGGTCTTAAAACCAGGAGAAATAAACCATCCCCCCTCCCTTCCCCCTTCCAGACTTTCCCTTTCCTGGGCTACCCTGAGAGGCTCCACTGATCCAAACGGAGCTTGCTTCTGTGCATCTCTCCAGGAGCACCTGGAGGGGGGAAGGGAAAAGGTTTATTTCCCTTTGTTGTGAGACTCAAGGGATTTGGGTCTTGGGGTCCCCAGGGAAGGTTTGGGGGGGACCAGAGTGCCCCAAAACACTCTAATTTTTTGGGTGGTGGCAGCTTTACCAGGTCCAAGCTGGTAACTAAGCTTGGAGGTTTTCATGCTAACCCCCATATTTTGGACGCTAAGGTCCAAATCTGGGACTAGGTTATGATACCCCCTCACCTGGAGCCTCAGCGCATCCAAGAGCGTCCTTCCGCAGCTGCAGTGTGGCTCCGGCAGGGTTCCTGAGCTCCGCCCCACTCAGAGCCGTGTGGTAAGGGGGTGGGGCTGCAAGCTCCAGGCTGAGCTCAGTTCCCTCCGCTCAGCCTGGAGCTCGCAGCCCCCCCACCCCGGCTCTGAGTGGTGCAGAGCTCAGGCCCCGCCCGAGCCATGCTGCAGCGCTGTTCAGGGACGCTCCTGGATGAGCTGAGGCTCCGAGAGAGGGGCAGAGGCAGGGTCGGGCCAGGGCTGGGGCGGGAGCCTCAACCGTTCTCTTGGGAGCCCCTGCAGAGCCCGGGGCCTGTGGCAAATTGCCCCACTTGCTCCCCCCTCTGGGCGCATCTGGCCTTAACCCTCCTACAGAGGGAGGTGGTAAGTTCCCATTAATGTGTTGACTGGGGGACCTGGATGAAAAAAGAGGAGGAGCTGATGGAAGCCCCCAGGTAATTATTGAATGAACACAGGGTTACCTGCATGGTACACTTGTATCTTCTGAGTAGACCCAGACACCTAATAATAAAGTTGTGGCCTGATTAAAACCATACCAAGTGTTGCCTGTCTTTCAGTATAGCTGGACAACACAGCAGCAGTTTTAAATTTTGTTTTAGCTATAGGTGAAGTGAGTTGTAAGTTCTTAAGCTCCATTAACATCTGAAAGGTTTAACAATCATTTTTGTAATATTTGATTAAATCCCAATTTTGGGTTAAGAAATTTGCAAATTGTAAAATATAACCAAGTACCTTTTTCTTTTCCTTCTTCTATATGCTTAAAATTATAACAGTTTTTTTTAAATTGTGGTTTTGTGAACAAACATCCAGTCTTGGCAGAACTGATTGATAGGAAAGCTTATGTTGTGATAATTGGGCCTATAAATTTACTCTAATTGCAAGTTCATCTGTAAAAAGTGAATGTAAGTTTATAAGATGTCACAATAACCTAGAATGAATTAGTCCAAACAAAAAAGGCCTGTTCATATAACTCAAGGACTGCGTTAAGTAAGGACTATGGTAAACAAGGACAGTGTGGAGCCAGAAATCCATGAACCAAAACTGGTGTGTTGGAAACAAGGCCTAATAGGTGGGCAGAATGAGGCCATGGGCTGCTCACCACTCCCTTTTGGAGTCTTCAAAGAAAGAGACTGTGGGAGAAAAACTGGCTACTGGAGCAAGCTTCACCATTATAGCTGCCACCCCTACTGTCTCCTGGGACTGAGCCTTTGTCGTCCTGATCCTGAGGGATGTCCTGAGTAGACTGGGCCAGAGAGAGGGACCCAGGTGACATAACCACCTCTACTGGGACCAACTGAATACCAACCACCACCTGGGATGAAATGGGATTGATATTTAGCAGCAACAATAGTTCCAGCCCATCTCAACTTCTCTTTTCCCAAAAAGACAGTGTGATAGACCCAGGTCAGTTGGGTACAGCAGAGTAGCAGAAGGCAGATATACTGGCCACTAGATTAACAGTTTTCTGTTCCCTGACTGATCAGAGCTGGGGCTGCTCCAGGCTAATGAGAACACCTGATTGCAATTAACCTGCAAAGAGTCAGGTGAGGCCATTAAGCTAACGTGACCACCTGACTCTAATTAAGGCCCTCAGATACTATAAAAGGACTCACTCCAGTCAGGCAGAAGAGAGCTAGGGAGCCAGAGGAGAGGAAGTGCGGCTGAAGGGCTAGTTAATGAAGACAGCCTCAAGTCACTGGTAAGGGTGAAGAAGGGAGAAGTAGGAGAGCTGCTGTGGGGAAGTGGCCCAGGGAAATGTAGCAACTCTGGCGGTGAAAGGTTGGCTGCCAACAGCTGCTACCATTAGGGTCCCTGGGCCGGAACCTGGAGTAGAGGGTAGGCCTGGGTTCCCCCCAACCCACCACTATAGAAACACCTCCTGGGAGGGGAAGACGGACCCCTGTCAGGATAAGAGGCTAAACTGTTTTGGTATAAGGCTGTAGGAGCAACAGAGACTGGGAGTTCTCTCACCAACCTCCTTGCTGGCTTATGATGAAAAGAGTTCAGTAGATTGTATCCCTGGCCCTAGAGAGAAAAGGGCTATGTGGAAGGTTGCAGTGAGCCTCTGAAGCTAGCATAAACTGCCTGGAAGTGTGGGACCCATGGGGACAATTTTGGAGCTCTGCCACAAGTTATCATCACCTTGATACCACCTAAGAGACTGCCAAACAAAAGGGATTTTCCTTGTAAAAATTCTCTTCAGCTAAAAGGAGATTGGGCAATGAATGATGACCAATAAAAGCATTATTTAATACTTACAGCATTTTAAATGTAAACTGTTTTTCCTACTCTTCTTTATCTTTAATAAAAGGTTAAAAGAATTTTTTATGGGGTGTTTGTATATGAAACTCCAAACTTTTGTGTAACATTGGACAGTGACTGGGTAATGTTAACATCTTTGGTCTTTTTATTCCATCTTAGGACAAGACACTGTCTGAAGGCACTGAGGGAACATGTTGATCCCCCTACAGAGCTATATTCAGAAATGTTCCTGCACTGTCCAATTTTTGCACTCCCTCCAGCTCTGCACCCTAAGTGACTGCCCCTCTTATCCCACCCTAGTTACAGCCCTGAACTCACTTAAAACCTCTCTTTCTTTGTTAATGAGCTTGTTTTACTTTTAATCTAAACCACCCCAATGCTCTGTGTGTGAATCGAAGTGATTGTTAATTCCAGTTAAATGAATAAACTCTGCTTTTGTTCTCTTTAAAAGGTGCCACAAATCTTATTACTTCTTTGAGTGTTCCAGGAGAGGGCTGGGCACTTCAGGACAGATGGCTTTGGGGAAATTCAGGACTGGAAGTGGTCTGGATTGCACCCCAAAATGTTACAAATGTATAATCTTAAATATGCTATTTCTGTAATTTGCAATATACACTATAGTGATTAAACTCCTGCCAGATACCACAGTTAAGCCATCTTTCATTGAACAATGTACAGAGAAAATGAATGTAATCAAATTTTATTAATAAGGATAAAATAGGGCTAAGATGGAGTGAAAACTACTGTCTTTTATTTTGAAAATATTGCTTATTCTAACTTCAAATGGTATGGTGTTGTTTTACAGATAATCCTTCAGTTATCTCCTCCAGCCTTATAGGGGAGATAATTATTCAAAGGATCAAACATCATCTTCAATGTAAAGCAAAGATAATTAAAATAGGAAACATTGAAAAGGTGAAGAAATATAGTAAATGGAAATAAAACTAATCAAAATTGCTTTAATTTTCATATGTTACTAACCACTAAACGTTCTATAGTACAAATATTTCATCTGGACAAGTTTGTACAACTATAGCTGTGCTGTTTGTATCAAATTTACTTAATTCTGTACTTGAGACAGAACACAAACTGACATAAAATGCAGGATTTTATGTCAGACTTTTAACACACTATTCATGAAAAGTATGTATTACTTTGAAAAGCTGACAGTTTTCCTCAGCTTTTAATCAAATTTGTTTTTTTCCCCACAATATTTGATCTTTACAACTAAAATACATTTTGTAAAGTTAAAAAAGTTGAAAGTTGATATCTGAGAATTGTTTGTGGCAGTGACTATTAAATGTAGTTTGAGTGTGGAGGGAGTGCTGCAGGTTTTTTCTAGAGCAGCATGTAGGATTACTTACTAGTATGTAAGATAAATGCAGCTACTATAAGTGGTGCATACTATCTGGGCACTGAACCACTTTTTATTTAAATCAGTTTTGCCGCTGACTTCATTGCAGCAAGACTGGGCCAAAAAATTCAATAAGATTTGCAAATTCAGCATAACAAAAAGAAAGGCAACCAGTTTATCTCTCTCTATATTACTGTGAACAATTAATTCAATGATTCTGTTTGCTCCACCAGAGACCATATGTGGGTTTTTCTTACTTGCTTTGACAGACAAGCACTGGCAATACTTCTCCGGACCCTGGCCCTCTGCTCCTCACAGTTTTGATAACCATCTTTTCAGCCAAGGGCTTAAAAACAGAGAAAAGAGAGATTTCTTATGACTTGAAATTCAAGGACTGGGCCCCAGACTTCACTAGGCACGTCTCACATTTGTTGAGGCAGGGTTCTGCAGCCATGAAATTCAAAGATCCTCAGAAGGAATGTACCAAGCCATTTTTTATTTTTTTGGCTGACCTTTTTAAAAAAAGATATGCATCAGACCATAAATGGAGTGGACTTTTTTTTTTTAAATCTTATGTCATACAGAGGGAGAGAGAGAGAGAGAGAGAGAGAGAGATCTTTATGGATCCAATGTCAGCCTAAATGGACCGCATGGATAGGGAAGTGGAGGCAGTCACTGGTTTTTTTCTCTCTTTTGACCTGCATACCACACAATTTTCTGCAGCACTCTTTCCTGTATGTCCAGGTTTGTCAGATGCTGTTAGTTATAGCAGGATGAGGTTTCTCATTTATTCTGTCTCTAAAAGTTAAGGAAAAACCTACCCAGAATCCTCTTGGATTCGTGCAATTGCCCAGGGTTCCCTCAAGTTAACTTCCAGTTAACTCAGGGGCACACGGAGCATATGCATTACTTCATAGATGGAGTGGAGGATATCTTGTCATAATTTAGAAGATAGCCTTTGCCTTCAAAAGGGATAGGTTTTGTAGGGAAATGCAAGATGTCACTCTGATGTGATTTGTCACATACCAAAGCCTCTCCCTGTTCCCTCCTCTCAGAGAAGGAGACTTAAGTTCTCTTCCTCAGGGAAAAGTCACTTCTTCATAAAATCTTTAGTAAATCTGCTCCAGAGTTCAAAGCACAGAGAACTGGGATACTCCCCCGACCACCTACCCACAAATAATCCTGACATGAAACACAAATCTTTTCTCTCAGCTCCCAAGCAGGGGCATAAAGGTTTGTAGCTATTTGCCCTTACCTTCTGCAGGCTGTCCTCTGGAGAGTTCATTTTCATCCCAGTGGACAGTCATCTCCTCAGATTCAAAAGTCTTTACCAGTCTCTGTGAAGCATTCCCTTGAAACATTCCAACTGCCCGTCCTTCCCAGGATAGTGGTCTGTTGCTTCTGGGAGCTGTGCTGGGAACTGAGGGATAGGTACCCAGAAAACATCGCAACCATAATCATTTTGAACATTGCTAGTGCAGAAACACTGAACATTTTGTGCTTAAATTTATGTAATACAACTGGTTCCATTATAAACGGTCAAGTTCTCTAGTACAGAGAAGCCCCAAGAGTAAGGCAAGCAGCCTGCCTATGTGCAATTTATTTTATTTTTATCTTTGCTGAATAGGGTTAAAATATATGGGGAAACGATCACATTAAAAATTGGTTTGTTACAGTTTACTCACTGAAGAGTCCATGTGGAATTTCTAAAACTGACTAAGTGCTGATTGAGCCATAGATAAAAACTGTTGAATCTGCAGTAAAAACAGATAACATTAGCCAGAGTGCAATTTCTGAAGAGCCTGCCAGTTTCACTCTAAAATTGTCCAAAGTTTAATTTTTTTTTAAATTAAAAAGGCTACATGCCTTTTTGCGGGGGGTTGTATTAGATTACTGCATTTCAAACCATATACTTAAAATGTAAGACAATTTGGTTTGCAGTTTTTGGAATGAGATGTTAAATCTTTTGTACAGATAATGAAAATGTACTGCTATTTAAGGTCCTCATCCATCAGAAAGCCTCCTCAATGGAGACTCTGGGTAAAATCCTGGCATCACTGAAGTCAATGAGAGTTTTTGCCATCAACTTAAGTGGGGACAAGATATCACCTTTTAAGCATCACAGGCTACCACAGAAAAGAGGATGTTCCTTAATCTGAGATGGTCAGATCACATTTCTGTCTTAAACTTACATACTTATTACAGGGCATTCTACGTCAACAAATTAAAAATTCTGAGCAGAATATTTTAAAATTCTGCAAGTTTTATTTGTCAATAAATAAATGCAGAGGCTCCAGCATGGCAGTAGGGAGCACAGGCCACTGGCTGCATGAAGGTGGGAGATGTCCCTGCAGCCCCGAACACGGACTCAGTGGTGAGGCTGCACCTGACCCTGACAAAGCACAAGGCCTGGGCCTGTCCCAGAAACACCCTGAGGCCCTGCCCCTCTGCGCCACATGCACAAGGTGTGGGGCAGGCAGGTTCCACCAGGCAGAATCCAAGTGGGGAGAGGCTCAGTGTGTGTGTGTGGGGAGATCTGGATGTGGGGCGAGAGGATTCTGTGTGGGACAATCTGGGTGCAAGCAGCTCAGTAGGGGGATCTAGGTGTGGGGGGATTTGGATGCACAGAGGCTCTTGGGGGTAGGGGGAGGTCCAGGTGCAGGGGTAATGGGGACTCTGCAGGGGCTTCCAGGTGAAAATGGTTGGGGCTCAGCAGAGAAGTCTGGGAGTGGGGGTCTCAGCAGGGGGGTCTGGGTGCTGAAGGAGTGGGGCTTAGTGGGTTGGGGGTCTGGGTGCAGCTAGTTAGGGGTCAGTGGTGTGGGGGTCTAGATGTGGGGGCTCAGGGTGGTGCAGTGGGGTAGGGCTCATCAGGGTGGGGGTTTGAATGCAGGGGGCTCAGTGGGGGGTGGTCTGGGTGCAGGGGTGGGGGCCCGGAGGCAGGGTGTCCAGGTGCAGGGGGCTCCAGATGCAGGGGTTGAGGTTCAGTGGGGTGGGGCTCAGGTATGGAAGGCTAGGGGGGTTCTGGGTGTATGGGGTGAGGTGTGGCGGGGGTATCTGGGTATGGGAGGTCCAGATGCATGGGGGTTGGGTGGATGGGAGAGCAGCTCCCCGTCCAGTGACCCCTCCCCCCACAGCTGAGGAGTGATGAGGGCAGGAAGCAGGGGAGGATACTGAGTTTCCTGCAGCTGGGGGAGTTTATGGGGATGGGTCTGACACAGCCCCAGCCACTCCTTGCAGGGGAAGAGGAAGCAAAACTTAAGTCCCCAGGTTTTAAAAACTGTGAGGCCCTCATGCCTGTTAACAGTGGGCATTACTGGATGCCAAATCTGTTTAGGTGAAGGCCATGTTAGGGACAAACGCACTGTTTGCAAGTTCTTCTCTAAGACGATGCAAAAATCCAGAGAAGCCCTTCTGAGAGATTACCTCTGAGAGAGTCTGTGTCCAGCCTCTGATCCAAGCCAGCTGTCATAAACAGATAGCTAAGGGTTAATGTCTCTTTCACCTGAAGCACCTGACCAGAGGACCAATCAGGAAACCGGATTTTTTTCAACTCTGGGTGGAGGGAACTTTGTGTCTGAGTCTTTGTCTGTCTGCCTGCTTTCTCTGAGCTCTGGAGAAGTAGTTTCTGCTTTCTACTCTTCTGTTTCTAAGTGTAAGGACAAAGAGATCAGATAGTAAGTTATATGGTTTCTTTTCTTTGGTATTTGCATGAATATAAGTGCTGGAGTGCTTTGATTTGTATTCTTTTTGAATAAGGCTGTTTATTCAATATTCTTTTAAGCAATTGACCCTGTATTTTGTCACCTTAATACAGAGAGACCATTTGTATGTATTTTTTCTTTCTTTTTTATATAAAGCTTTCTTTTAAGACCTGTTGGAGTTTTCTTTTCTGGGAAATTTCAGGGAAATTGAGTCTGTACTCACCAGGGAATTGGTGGGAGGAAGAAATCAGGGGGAGATCTGTGTGTGTTGGATTTGCTAGCCTGATTTTGCATTCCCTCTGGGTGAAGAGGAAAGTGCTTTTGTTTCCAGGACTGGGAACGGAGAGGGGGAGTCACTCTGTTCGGATTCACAGAGCTTGTGTCTGTGTATCCCTCCAGGAGCACCTGGAGGGGGGAAGGGAAAAAGGATTATTTCCCTTTGTTGTGAGACTCAAGGGATTTGGGTCTTGGGGTCCCCAGGGAAGGTTTTTCAGGGGGACCAGAGTGCCCCAAAACACTCTAATTTTTTGGGTGGTGGCAGCAAGTACCAGGTCCAAGCTGGTAACTAAGCTTGGAGGTTTTCATGCTAACCCCCATATTTTGGACGCTAAGGTCCAAATCTGGGACTAAGGTTATGATACCAGCCCAGGGCTGATTAAGCAGAATACACCTCTGTAAGAAGTACTTAGGCAGCTAGAATTTCAGCAGCTCTGTCACTGAGATCCTCAACTTGTAATAGAGGGCAGAAAACCTCATATGACTCCTACGGAAAAGAGGATCAGTTCTCCATATCGA
Organism: Gopherus flavomarginatus; assembly: GCF_025201925.1. Taxonomy (NCBI): domain Eukaryota; kingdom Metazoa; phylum Chordata; order Testudines; family Testudinidae; genus Gopherus; species Gopherus flavomarginatus. The sequence goes on from NC_066621.1 coordinate 57,166,018, forward strand.
GGCCAGTTAAAGGACCCTAAGACTCTGTAGTGTTCATAAGTAGCTCAAAACTAGAAAGGCTCTTCAAGAACCAACTCTGGTACCAATGAAGCTGGTACACATTGCCATTCCTTCAATATCTTGACCTTGGCATCAATTCTATTGACATCTTCACGCCTGGTGCTAATAACAGTGACATCAATACTCTTGATGATGGCCTTGGGGCTGGTCTTAGACTGTTAAAGTCATTGGTACCTCAGAAGCCTTCAAATATAAGGGCTCCAGGTACACCTACTATTTCTGTGTGATGATTTGGGGAACATATGTACAACTTATGAATTCTGGTTGATATCATGAAGTTATTATGAAGTTGTTACTATGAAAATTTCTGTATCATGAATGCCCCTCTATCTATGTGTATCCACCAATGCTGACAAGTTTTAAGCATCTCCCAGATAGGTATATTGGTGGGTTACTACAACTCAATTCAGGGTGAAGTACCTTGGGACAATGGATTTGCTGGAGCCCGAGAGAAGGTATTTCCTTTACCTGCCTAAAGAGGGTGGAGGAAGTGGAGACAGTGGAAGTTCCCCAAGAAAGGCAAAGAGACAGAAATGACAAAGCAGGAGGGACAGCTTAGGGTAACACATAGGAAGTTTGGGCAGGAGAGAGGAGGAGGATGAATCAGCGAGGTGAGGTGGGGGGAGAAGGCTCCATGTTTCAGAACCAAAACATGCTCTGCAACAAAAGGACACAGATGACCTTGACCCTAGCTCAAAGAATGCTCTGGAGTGGTGAGGAAACTGAGGTAGGGAAATGCACATAGGGTTTATCATTTTTGTAGAGAGCTGTGTATTTATTGTGCTAGTAAAGAAAAATTAATGGGTAAGAACCCTGTACAAAGAATCTGTGTTTTATAAATTGTGCCAACCACATGGCCCCTTGAGGAGGTGAACCACAAGGCTCACATCGTAGGGTGAAGTTCTAGAAGAGGTTGTGTCTGAAGTATGGGAGAGCTCAGCACTTGTTCTAGGGGCTGGGCAATTGGATAATTTAGTTGCAACTCTAGAGAAGGTGCTAGATATAGGGTCTGCATCCCAAGAATATACTTAGGACCCCAAAACAGGGACAGTGCCTGAGCTCAGTTCAGACTCTCCTTTGTTTGCAAACTACCTTTCCCATGTCTATAGTGCTTGGTCCCATATCTCCATGGACCAATGGGGTTGAGCACTGTAGAAAGAGGATACACTATCCAGTTTATTTGTACCCCTTCTTCCCACCCTCCCTCCCCATCCCTCATCAGGGACCCCTCTCACAAAGAACTTTGGTCCTGGAGGTTCAATCTCTCCTTCAGATGAGAGCCATAGGTGGTGATCTGCAGAATTTAAGATGGAAGGGTTTTTTACTCTGGTTATTTCCTAATTTTAAAAGCCAAGGGAGGTCTCAGACCTATTTTAAACATGCATCAGCTCAACAGCTATCTCAAAAAATAAAGTTTAGCATGGTCACCCTGGCATCCATTATTCCGTACATGGATCCAGGAGACCCTCAATTTAAGAGATGTCTACTTTCATGTGTTGATATACTAACAGCACAGAAAGTTACTCAGATTCCTACTGAAGCACTCGCATTGCCAGTTCATTGTGCTTCCATTTGGCCTGCTTGCAGTTCTTTGGGTGTTCACAATATGTATGACCATGGTAGCAGCATTCCTCAGGAGATTAGGAGTGCATGTTTACCCTTATCTGGATGATTGCCTGGTCAAAGGCTAGTCCAGAGCTCAGGTTATATTCAGGGTTCAACTCATTCAGTCAGCCTTCAAGGCCTTAGGCCTGATCAATGCAGACAAATCTATCCTTTGCCCAGTACAGAGGATAGAGTTGATAGGGGCTGTGTTGGACTTACCCAGGTGAGACCATTTCTCCCAAAGTCAAGATTTCAATCTATTTGATCTCTTGCGACAGACCTCAAGATTCATCCACTCACAGCCCAAAACTGTATGAGGCTCCTAGGGCACATGGCAATGTGCTCATATGTAATACAACATGCAAGGCTGCACCTCAAACCCCTCCAAGTGAGGCTGGCCTCAATGTACTTGCCAAACCATCTTCATCTGGACACTGCTCATGGTACCTTTTTGGGTTCTAATTTAACTGAATTGGTGGTTGGATCCTCTCAATATTTGTCCAACCGTTCCCTTCCTCTGCCCTCAACCACTGATGACTCAGACATGTCGGATCTAGGGTGTGGAGCTCGCCTGGGGCCTCTCCAAACTCAGGGCCTTTGGTCCTTGATAGAACTCTCTCTTCACATCAATGTCAGAGATTTCAGAGAGATTCATCTTGCCTGTCAAGCTTTCCTACCTCATATCAGGGGAAGAAACCTGTTTGCTCTTACAGACAACACTGCAGCAGTGTTTTACTTCAACAGGCAGGGAGGAGCTCGCTCTTCCCTCCTGTGTCAAGAAGCAATTCATCTGTGGGAATTTTGCATAATCCATTCAATCAACCTCAAGGCCTCTTACCTTCCAAGGGTGCAGAATGGGCTGACTGCCTGACCAGGTCTTTTTCCAGTCACCACGAGTGCTCCTTTCACCCATATGTAGCCAGATGCATTTTCCAGCAGTGGGGGACTCCCCAGATAGACCTATTTGTGAACAAGTACAACAGAAATGTCACCAGTTCTACTCCCTGTAAAGCCACAATCTGAGCTCCACCAGAGATGCCTTCCTGCAACCGTGGACAATAAAGCTTTACTATGCTTTCCCCCCAATCCCACTCTTAAAGAGTGCTGCTAAAGATCAAGCAGGACCACACCCAGGTTATATTAATTGCCCCAGCATGGCCCTGCCAACAGTGGTTTTCCACTCTACTGGACATAAGTGGCAACTCCAATCTCACTGCCATTGCACCCAGATTTGCTCTCTCAGGACCATGTTCGGCTGCCCTCCCTGAACCTGCAATCCCTCATTTAATGGCTTGGAAGCTCCATGGTTAAATCCCAAAGAGCAGACTTGCTTGGAGAAAGTTCACCAGATCCTACTAAGTAGCAGAAAGCCGTCCACTAGGGCCACCTATCTGTCAAAATGGAAGCAGTTGTCCATCTGGGCTTGTCAAACCAGAGTCTCGCTGATGCATTCGTCCATCCAACAAATATGCAACTATCTGCTAAACCTGAAACAGGAAGATTTAGCAATTTCTTCTATCAAGGGTCACTGGGCAGCAATATCAGCTTTCCACCCTTGTGCAGATAACCGGTCTGTTTTTTCTAACAACATAATTTGATTTTGTAAAGGCTGGGAAAGATTGTACTCTGAATTAAGAGAGCCCATTCCTCTTTGGGATCTGAACTTGGTTTTGTCCAATCTTATGGAACCACCATTTGAGCATTCAGCAATGTGCACCTTATTACACCTTTCATGGAACTTGATTTTTCTAACTTCCATCACTTCTGCCAGAAGGGTCTTCAAGCTGTACTCCCTCACATCTGATCCACCATATACCATATTCTTTAAAGATAAAGTGTACTTACACTCTCATCCAAGTTTTCTCTCCAAGATTCCCACTCTTAAAAATAACTAGGTTGTTTCTCTGCCCACATCCTTGATTGTGAAGAGGTTTAGTAAATTTATGAGTCAGTCATCCAGGTGGGGTAGTACCTAGATCTTGCCAGTGAGGCTGTTCCATAATTAAAACTTTAGTAAGTGTCAGTACAGACAATGCCATTGTATAAGAAGGAGTAATGCAATTCCTTGCTTGATCAATCACAAACTGGAGGAATTTCTGATATTTTATCTGAATTGGTTTTCACAAACACTTGTCTTTCAGATCCATGAAAGCTAGAAAGCATCCTGATTCCACATCTATTGTTGATCTCAGTTATTCCAGTTTGATTTTTTTATATAAACACATACATTTCAAACCCCTCTTTTGTGATAACGAAGTAGAATGAATAGATTTTCTGTCCGAGCTCATCAAAGGTGGCAAGGGATTCTGAGGATAGTGCTGATCTGGAGAGATGAGTCAAGGGTCTGAGTCACTGTTTTTTGGCAGGATATCTAGAACATGAGGAAATCACAAGATGAGGGTTGGGGTAATTTGAGAAATTGTTATACCTTGTGTCTTTTCACTATAATTTGAAAGATCTAGTAGTCTGATGTTGCATCCTCCTACTCCTTCCTAAATGAAGACATTCTTCCCCCTGGAAGGTAGCAAAGAGTTTGTGGAAAAGCATCACATATTGCTTTTGGAAAGTTGATTTGAACCCTGGCTTCTGTTGTGTCCTGCAGAAAAAGCACTCTCTGGACTTGAAGCTTTAAAGGGTAGGAAAAGAATACTTTTGTACTTTTCTGTTATATGGACCAACTTTTCTACTTTTTTTTCTCTCTCACAAATGTTGAAAGGTGATACTGCTTTAGATTTAGGGCCAGCTACCTCATTTACAATAAGCTCCAAAAATAGCATGCAAAAGAGAGGGCCCAAGAGCCTTAGTTTTGAGGGAGAGTCTCCTATCAAGGAGAAAAGCCACACAGATAATCTAATGACCACAATTAATACCATTATCTGTAAACTAGATTCTTATCTATGCCACAGATTAGGCAGCTGCTTTTGTCGCATACTGAAATATTTTCCCTTATTTTCCTAGGTCTTCAGGAATGTGTTAGATATTATAAGGAAAGGTCCAGGTTTTCAAATTACATGCACAACAATGTGCTGTCTATATCTGTTGTCATGTAAGATTTAAAAAAAGAAAATTTGCCTCAAAGTAATTCTTTTGATCTTTGGTGAAATGCAGCTGTAAGAAGTTTTCTTTCCCAATGTGCTCTAAAATGCTATGTAGAGTCAAAAACTCATCCACTTCTCATCCAACAATGTTCAGCTCAAGACTTCTCCCCAAGGTTGTCTACTCAATATCAATGAAATGTCCTCTCTTTTCTTACCATGCTATCCCCTGTATTTTTTGTTTACATAGTAGTAGTATGATAGCAAAGAGGGGGGTGAAGGGCGGGGTGAAGATGTATTTCCTCAAAGCTGAAAAAGGCTAATAGCTTTAAATGCCCACAAAGAAGGAAAAAAAGTTACTTGAAAAACAGGCAACAGTTTATGCTAAGTATCAAAAGACTGAAGTATACCAGATTTATTTTAGCTCACTGCCGTAGCTATGGGATATTATATGCTTTAAAAATATGTTATACAGAAATACCAAAGGCAAACACTAAATTATTATTCACCAAGAATAAGAACTTATTCCGGAGTAAAGTACATTAAAACAGTAATTGACACCACCTGCATTGGTGAGGGATGCAGATAATGAACCACCCTTTCCCTCCACACACACTTGCACTGTTCCTGAAATCACTTCAGTAGCAGAGCCAATATGCAGGGCCCAGACAACACGCCAACAGCAGTAATAGTGGTATTGAGGGAAGAATCAGCTAATCAATCTCCACCACCACCTGAATCCTTTTATGTTTCTTTTGGAAAGGGCTAAAGTAATATGTCTAAACTTGTCCTTATGGATTGCAATGCCTGCAAAAAGGCACATCCTCTTTCTCATCTTTCAAAGGGGAAGAAATAGAAATTGCTCCTTCTTTGGAGGAGGAATTAAAAAATGTTTCAATTCTCTCAAGATTTTTCCTCAATTTTTTATTTGCTTTTGGTGGACCTGGCTGCCAATTTCTCAGATGAAGTGACAGAGTAAGATCTCCTTTATATCCATTTTCTTAAAGAAGGAAGGTTGAATGCAAGGAACATAAATAAAACTTCTCAGATAGGGTTTTACCCAGGCAAACAATTATTTCTGGGAGCAGCTACGTTGAGTGAGCACTTACCTCAAGGAGCGCGGCATTGCTCTTGCCATCGTAAGTCCTGGACTCATCTGTCTAGCTTTGCCGTGGAAAGGGAGGGTGAAGGAGGATGGCACTAGTTGTTTTTGACTAGGTCTGATGCCCCAACATAATACCCTGATGTCAAAGGAAGAAATGGTTACATAGAGGGAGCAGAATTTACAGACTGGTTCCATCCATAATGCAAGGCAGGCAATGAGGAAAAGAGAGAACCCAGTGAAGAGAATGACTATGGGAAACCACTTGGCAGGAAAGTCTTGTTAATTTGTTTGGTTAGAATACCTGTTTTCAAACCGAGAGTAACCCATTTGTCCAAAATGAAGGCTTTGCTAAACAGGAAGAACATTTTATAGTGTTATCTATCTTATGTTTTGTACAACATCCAGCACTATAGTGGCTAAGTGATTCCCAGGTAAATAAGATTTACATAGGAGGATCCTAGTGCGCTTCATGGAAATATCTGCACTTTCCTCTTACCTGGTTGGAGGAGACTCTGGTTTGATTAAACAAATATTTAAGGAGAGTTATTTTGATGTCTTTTTGGTATTTTTAAAGGTTTGATTGTTTGTTTTACATCTATGCAATTATGACGGGAAAGCTTTCTCAGATAAAAAGAATCTGCATAGTTCCCTAAAGGTGGTTAACTTCCACCTTGGTCCAAGTTCCTGTGGGGACTGACTTCATAATTAGGATTCCCTCAAATGAGAATCTAGCTATTATGTGCTTTGTACTGGGTTTTGTGAGCTGCACTGTATCAGAGCAGCACAGCTTTCTTGGTGGTCATGAATGAAAATGTAACTGGGTTTTAATAAATTGATGGCCTTGAACTGACACCAGAAGTGGACTGGGAGCTGAGGTATGGAATGAACTGTAAGAATGCTATACTCATACTAGCCTGGCCTGCCTTACCTGATCATTTATTACTACTGATGGCAGCATAGCCAGTATTCTGACTCCTACTTTTGTTGGGTGAGTAAAACCACGTCCTTCACTTTTTATTATAGCCATGTTTACAAATATGACTTGATCTGGCCTTTAGTAACGATGTCATTACCTCCATTTGTTTCCTGATCTCAGACTGGGATTAGTCACATATTATACACATGCACATTCCAAGTTGGTTTTATTTTGTTTTATGATTCATCTTGTCTGTATAGCTTGGAAAGACTTGATCTGAGCATGTACCAAAGGGGTGCAATTTACCAAGCACTGAAGTTTCTCCATGTTTAACTCTAAAGGATGCTTCTGCATTTCTAACTATATAGAAATCTGCCAGTGAAAATTGTTGCCAATGCTCAGTATCAGGTAAACACAACTTTTTCTTACCCTATTATAATATCTTTCCAATATTCTGTTAATAAAGGTTTTAATTTAGAGAAGTTAAAAGGAAAGTTGCAAATTAAAATATTACATTCATGCTAAAGCATTTCTCACCACTTTATCAGGTAAAACAAAACTGAAATTAAATCTTATGTGAGGCAGACAGTGTGCATTCTTAAATGCACATGTATATGCTGAATACACCAGATACTGAGTAATTAATAAAGCATAATGCAAGTGAAGCATAATTGCTACAGTAATCACATTTTTTGGGGGGAATCTATGAACAGAATGTACAATGTAAATGCACAGTCAACTTACACTTTCTAAATTTTATTACCCGCAGAAATATTTGGTGGGAACACTGCTTAGGTGTTACAAAAGATGTGGTGGTAGCAATGATAGCAGTAGCAGGGGAATTTGGCACTAGCTCTCTATAATAAATAACACAAGTGTCTGAGACAAAAACAACTCAGAGCTCCCATTTCTAGTAATTTAGATTGGCCAATTGTACAAAATTAGATTAAAAATCATAACAAAATGTGATGTATAACATAATGGTTTACACTAAGTTTATCTTAAGAAGATTACATTTTTTTCTCAATTGAGATGAAGGTATACACAGAGATAAATTTAGATACAGTCTGCAAGATTAACAAAAACAAATGTCTGAATTTATTCACTGTGCAGAATGTAAGGACTTGTTTGATATTAAAAGGTACTCATTTAAAATTAGTGTAGTTTACTGTTTGCATAAGAAAATTACATATTTGCAGCCTAACTAGTTATGCAGTTTCTTTGCAATTATCCTCACAATGATACTTGTCCTGATAACTTCTGTGAAATGTTTAGACTTCTCACTTAAAAACCTAAACCCCTATGTATTCTGTAATACAGTAACTGTATTTACACTGCTGTGGGGTATTACAAATACATAGTAGTCATGTTCTGCATTCTATATGTACTGGCCAGGATGTACATCTGATTCAAGGAAATATATGATGTGTGTATTATGGAAAATGAAAGATTAAAGTGCACTAAAATATGGGACATATAGAGATGATGACATTCCAATGACAACACTGTAATACATTCTTTATTCAATGTATGCATGTTCTTTCAAAACAGTAGTAAAAAGTTTTTAAGTTGTTTATCTCTAGCATGAGTGGTTTACACTATGTTTTGTGGTATGTATCTTTGCATGATTTTATAGGGGCTGGGAACACTTGCCATTTTGAAACAATAGCTTTTAAAAAAAACAAAAAACAAAACCCGAAACTTTAATTCTCCTGAAGTTTTACGTACAAAGAATAAAAGAATTATGATCTTATTTTCCTCAAAAAAATTAACATCTAACATTGGTGCAGGATTTTAAATTATATAAAATCTGCTGTGTGGTAAATTAACATTTTTTTAACATGAATCCTGAGTAAGAGTGGAACATATAGCATTATTGACTAAAAATAAAATCCCTTCATAATTAAAATAATTGAACAGTTTTTAAAATGTTCTACCACAGAACAGCAAGGCAATATATAATGAGAGCCTTGTATTCAACAACTGTCATGAATACCCATTGCAAACCTGAATATTTTCAGCAAAAATAAAAACGGCATATTATGCACAACAGTAAAAAGCATCAGAAACAGATGCACCTGGGATTTTTTTAAACCACAAAAATTAGAATTTAGCTTTTGTTTCACAGTCATCAAATGGTTAAACCAATCTGAGATAACTGCATTAGGTAAACCATTGCACTGAGTAAAGACCCCCAATCAGGTTTGTACTGCAACATTAATATTGGTTTTCATACAGGCACAGACTTCCTTTTTATATTCATGTTCAAAAATAACATGAAGTACAAATCTCAAAATATTATTAGGATCTACCCAACGTTTCCACATAAGCAAAAAGTTCTGGCCACTTTGGTAAATGAAGTCACTGAATTTTCTTTAAAACTGGAGGTACCTCATGGAAAATAAGAGCTCTGAATTCAGCAAGGCAGCATTATATTAAGGTATTTGTACACCAAGAAGGGCAGGGAGAACTTTGCATGATGGTATACGATAGTCAATCTTTGCATAAAGTTTTATATTCCATGTGGTGAAAGTGCATAGGAGTGGGATTCTGCTAGAACAGCAAGGATCCTCTCACAGTATTAAGGCCTTTCAACTGCATGTTAACTGTGTTAGTCCATAGTCAGCACAGTGAAAACTGAATATATGCTTTCTGCTATTGTATTGTACATCAGTTTGAAATCTTCTCAACATGATTTCTCCTCTCCTAGCTGTCGTTCCTCTTCTTCATCTGCTTCCTCAATAACCTGAATTTCATCTGTTTGAGGTAAGGATGAGTTATCTGGCTGCAGTTTACTCCCTTCAGCTTTATTTTTTTCTTCTTCTTCGATCACATTCTTCCATATTTTGTGATTTTCACTCAGATGGTGCATTAGCTGGCAAAATATTCGCCTTCTGCCTTTTTTTCTTTGTAGTTCTGTAAAATTACAAACATACTTTTTTCACATGCTAGCCACAATCAAATATAGGGTAATTATATTCTCTGTTTATTAAACTCACATGCTACTCTGTAAATCAGGTGTCGGTTTGAACTCAACATAGCAAGTAAGAAATGGATGCTTCATCACAGCAAATATTGACATTCTATCTTTAATATCAAGTCTCTAAGGACATTGGAAGAATTGACTAACTTCTATCTCAGGTTGTAAAACTCTAATTTTAATTCAAAATTAATTGCAGGAGATAATTATTCCTGCTTACATACAAGCAGCCAAAGTTAAAGGGCAAAAATACATAATTATTATGATGTATAAGTTCAACCAAGTATTGCCAAATCCAAATCCATTAAAAAGCCCTAAGTGCATCTTATCTTACTTTGACCAAAATCGTCTTCCATTTCTTCATCTTCACTCTCTATTTCTTCTCCATTTTCATCTTCAGCACTTTCTATATCATCCTCCTCTGCATCAAGCCATCGGCCTGGAAGCAAGCCAGCTGCATCACAGGAATTACAAAGGGGGCCAACTATGTGAGTAATAAAAGATTCTTGTAATTTTGCAAGTTGAGGAGAAGAACGGTCCATGAAGGGGCTGATAGGTAATCCAAGGCTTGCTTCTTCATCACCCTGAAAATTTTAGAAATTCAAAATTACTTTTAAAGTTTTAAAAATTGACTAGACATTGAATTGATGGTGTCTCTTTTTCTTAAAAAGAGAAATTATTTATTTGAAAAGCTACTTTTTGTGCTCTTTATCTAAGAGGATTTAATAAATAGGGACAGATACTGGTCCATTTGGGCACTATCATGCCTGAGAATAAGGGGGAGTAAATTCTCCCCTCACTTTCCTGTGTGGCTCTGTGAGGTCATTATTTCTCCCCCTGTACAGGTGAGCACATCTTTGACTCCAATTGCTTAGCTCATGTCTGTAGGAAAGGGGAAGATAATCTGCTACTGATACAACATAATACTAAATTACTTCCTCCCAGGAGAGAAGCAGGGGAGAGAAGGAAAATAATTGTGACTCTGCATAAGAAAAGATTCTTGTAATTTTGCAATTTGAAGAAAAGAACAATCCACAAAGAGGCAAACAGGTAACTCTAAGGCACAGTTTCTTCCCTTGGCTCTTTTTTGAAGCAGCATTGTTTTTGTATACAGGACTGTGCCTAATGGCACAAACTAGCCAACAGGGTCTTTAACTTCTGGTCAATGCTATTCCTGTCCAAAAACCCTGCTGATTTTTGCAGTTTTGCAATCACAGTTTTCAAGTTTCCTGCTGGAACTGAAAAAATGGCTACTGAGGCAGATTGATTCCGAGTTGCAGTAAAAAGAGTTTGGTGAGTCCAAGTGAATGTTTTTTAGGGTACTGGTTTCCATTATAACCTATGTGTCAATCTATGTTGTTGCTAAACAAGCAGAACTCAGAGACAAAATCCAGCAATTTTCTCTGTATTTTTGGGAGGGGTCCCAGGTGTGCAGCTTCTGCAATACTATCACTGATGTTAATGAAACACCTGTTGAATTGAAGTTTGAAATATAATATATGTGGCTGTAAGTACATGTTTCACCAACTCCATTTCTTTTTGGACTATGGATTAAAAGGTCTACTTGTTGGCCTCTAGAAACTGGTCAACAGCAGAAAGTATGTTACTCCAGAGATTATAAATACAGCTGGCTACAACTTTGTAGTAGTTCTCTATGTTCATGTTTAGAACTTCTGCTAATTAAGATTTCATGTCCTTTTCATCCAGCTTCTGTTCATACTTATTATGATGAGGTAAAACTGAAGGGCTTTCCACCCATATTCATCATAGGATTCAAGGGATTACCATCTGATTTCTGGTTACTTAATAAAGGTAGCCAAAGCTCCAAGCTCAAGCTGGTTGAGCCCACAAATTCATAGAGGGATTCCTCAAGTGCTAGGTTATAAGAAAGGCCACTCTTCCTTTGTGTTGCAACTGCATGATATTTAACAGCTGATAGAATTTTTCCTGGATGAAAGACAACAAAATATTCAGATTCCATGCCAGGCATTGAATTAGCTCCTCAAGGTCTCAATGCTACTCCCACCAAAGCCAATGATAAAACTCCGAATGACTTAATAGATAATAAATGAACTGAATCCCATGTCATCTGCTCTTCTAAAAACTTTTACCAATAAGGCAGATCTACAGGTGAACCGAAGCTTGAGACTCATCATTCATCAGTTGAATGCTGATGTCCTTCCTTCACTCTTTGTAAGCAAGAGTAAGAATTCAAAAGAAAAGAAAAAATTAAAAAGCAGCCCCAGGTCCTACTACTTGCTTTGTAGGAGTGGATTAGCTGAACATTTGCCCCAAACCAGACAATTACCTAGAGAATGTCAGGAACCACTGGAGAACAGGTGCTGAAGAAGCCCTTTGAGCTCATTGCTTTGATATAGCAGAGCACCAGGTGAAAATTATAGACTTTAGTGCAAAGGAAATGGTTCAAGTACCAGATAGCTTCACTAGAGCTGTTCAAGAAAACATCTCCGAATATGTGATTAAAATCTGAAAGGGAAGAAGTGCAGTCTGATGCAAAGATGATGCAGAGTTACCATCTAACTCAGATGAAGTGCTGAACACAGAGCATACTTGCTTTCCATTTGATGATGAGAGCTCAGGTCCTGAAGAGGTGTTGATGATGCACAGGTAAATGGTGGACTTCAGAGTGAAATCAGAGAAGAGGAGGTTACTTTCCTGTAACTGGAGGTTCTTTGAGATGCATGTTCCTTCTCTGTATTCCACTGAGGGTTACATATGTGCACCATGTGCCTGGAGTCGGAGAATTTTGAAAGAAGTGTCCATTGGTCCATGTATGTGCCCTGGCTCATCTTGTGCTTCTATCCAAGGTGATAAGTGAAGAGCAATCCAACTAAGTCTCCAGCTCCTTTCCACTGTGAATTTGACAGATCCGACCAAAGCAGATGGGGAAGGAGGTGGAAAGTGGAATACAGATAGGGGCCACACACCCCAAATAATCTCCAGTTACTGGTAAGTAACCTCCTTTTCTTCGAGAGATGATCCCCATTGTACTCCACAGAGAGTGACTGACAAGCAGAACCTAACTTGGAGGAGGATGTGAAGATGAGGGGAGAGGTTGTTTTAGATTTGATTTTGACAAATAGGGAGGAACTGGTTGAGAATTTTAAAGTGGAAGGCTGCTTGGGTGAAAGTGATCATGAAATGTTAGAGTTCATGACTAACGACTGGTAGGAGGGAGAACAGCAAAATAAAGAAAATGGATTTCAAGAAGGCAAACTTTAGCAAACTCAAGGAGTTGGTAAGTAAGATCCCACAGGAAGCAAGTCTAAGGAGAAAAACAATTGAAGACAGTTGGTAGTTTTTCAAAGAGACATTAAGGGCACAAAAGCAAACTATCCCAATGCATAAGAAAGATAGGAAGTATGGCGGGAGACCACCCTGGCTCAACCAGGAGATCTTCAATAATCTAAAAATCAAAAAAGAGTCTTACAAAATGTGGAAAGTAGGTCAAATTACAAAGGATGAATATAAACAAACACCACATGCATGTAGGGACAAAATTAGAAAGGCCAAGGCACAAAACGAGATCAAACTAGCTAGAGACATAAAGGGTAACAAGAAAACATTCTACAAATACATTAGAAGCAAGAGGAAGACCAAGGGCAGGGTAGGCCCATTACTCAATGAGTGGGGGAAAACAACAGAAAGTGTGGAAATGGCAGAGGTGCTTAATAACTTCTATATTTCGGTTTTCACCAAGAAGGTTGGTGGTGATTGGACGTCTAACATAGTGAATGCCAGTGAAAATGAGGTAGAAACAGAGGCTAAAATAGGGAAAAAACTAGTTAAAATGACTTAGACAAGTTAGATGTCTTCAACTCACCAGGGCCTGATGAAATGCATCCTAGAATACTCAAGGAACTGACTGAGAAGATATTTGAGCCATTAGTGATTATCTTTGAAAAGTCATGGAAGACAGGAGAGATTCCAGAAGACTGGAAAAGGGGAAAAATAGTGACAATCTATAAAAAGGGAAATAAGGACAACCCAGGGAATTACAGACCTGTCAGCTTGACTTCAGTACCCAGAAAAATAATGGAGCAAATAATTAAGCAATCAATTTGCAGACACCTAGAAGATAATAAGGTGATAAGTAACAGTCAGCATGGATTTATCAAGAACAAATGATGTCAAACCAACCTAATAGCTTTATTTGACAGGATAACAAGCCATGTGGTTAGGGAAGAAATGGTAGACTTGGTATATCTTACTTTAGTAAAGCTTTTGATACTGTCTCGCATGACCTTCTCATAAACAAACTAGGGAAATGCAACCTAGATGGAGCTACTATAAGGAGGGTGCATAACTGGTTGGAAACCCATTCCCAAAGAGTAGTTATCAGTGGTTCACAGTCATGCTGGAAGGGCATAATGAGTAGGGTCCTGCAGAGATCAGTTCTAGGGCTGGTTGTATTCAATATTTTCACCAGTGATTTAGATAATGGCATAGAGAGTACATTTATAAAGTTTAAGGGCAATACCAAACTGGGAGGGGTTGCAAGTGCTTTGGCAGATAGGATTAAAATTCCAAATGATCTGGAGAAATGGTCTGAAGTAAACAGAATGAAATTCAATACGGACAATTGCAAAGTACTCCACTTAGGAAGGAACAATCAGTTGCACATATACAAAACGGGAAATGACTGCCTAGGAAGGAGTACTGTGTAAAGGGATCTGGGGGTCATAGTGGACCACAAGCTAAATATGAGTCAACAGTACAACACCGTTGCAAAAAAAGCAAACATAATTCTGGGATGTATTATCAGGAGTGTTGTAAACAACACACAAGTAGTAATTTTTCTGTTCTACTCCGCGCTGATTAGGCCTCAACTGGAGTATTGTGTCCAATTCTGGGTGCCACATTTGAGGAAACATGTGGACAACTGGAGAAAGTCCAGAAAAGAGAAAAGGTCTAGAAAACATGATCTATGAGGGAAGATTGAAAACATTAGGTTTGTTTAATTTGGGGAAGAGAAAACTGAGAAGAGACAAGATAACAGTTTTCAAGTTCATAAAGGTTGTTACAAGGAGAGAGAGAGAAAAAATGTTCTTCTTAACCTCTGAGGGTAAGACAAGAAGCAATGGGCTTAAATTGCAGCTAGGATGGTCTAGATTGGACATTAGGAAAAACTTCCTGTCAGGATAGTTAAAAACTGGAATAAACTCCCTAGGGAGGTTTTGGAATCTGTCACTGGAAATTTTTAAGAGCAGGTTAGCCAAACATCTGTCAGGGATGGTCTAGATAATACTTAGTCCTGCCTTGACTGCAGGGGATTGGACTAGAAGACCTCTCGAGGTCCCTTCCAGCCCTATGATTCTATGATATTCAGTGCATGAAAACTGTCAGTGGGCAGGTATGCTCGTGCCATGGTTTATGGTACCCCAAAGAAGTCCAGTGATTGCATGGGTTGAGGATCACTTCTTGATGTTGATGCTGACTCCCAGTGAAGAAAGGTGGCTTAGTAACATAGAGAGGTTGATGCATGGGTTGCCTGTTGGGACCGGGCAGCCAAGAGTCAGTTGTCGAGGTATGGAAAAACCAGGAAACACTAACACCTGATGTGAGCTTCTAGTACAGAAAATACTGTGGTGAAGACTCTGGGAGCGGCAGCTAATCCAAAGACAAGTAGCCTGTTTTGGAAATGGTTGTTGCCCACCATAAATCTGAGAAAACATCTGTGGGCAGAGTGAATATCTACATGGAAGTAAGCATCTTTCATATTGAGAGTCAAAAACCACATGCCTTTCTGTAAGGGTGGTATTATTGCTGCTAAAGTGACCATACAAAACTTGAGTTTATGGATAAAGCGATGGAGGTGGCAGAGATCGAGGATTGGTTTGAACCACCTTTTTTCTTGGGTATCAGGAAGTAAGTTGCATAGAACCCTGTTCCTTGATATTGTAGAGGAACATGTTCTATTGCTCCCCGTTGTAATAAAGAGTTCACTGCTTGGTCAAGAATACTGTTGTGAGAGTGGTCTCTGAAAGGAAGCGAGGGTTTTGGAGGAGGTAGTATTACAAACTCGATCATATAGATGACATTCAGCACCCATTTGTCTGTTGTTATAGACTCCGAGTGTGGAAAAAAGAGTGCAAAATGATCCTCAAAGAGAGTGGAAGGGTCATGAGACGTTAGGATTGGTGGTTGGTGGCTCTAAAGCTCATGTCAAAAATACCACTTTATTTGTGGTTGGGTTTGAGACATGCAAGCCAGCATGGGAGGCCCAAGGGAGCAAGACCTCTGAATCTTTTCTTGTTTATGTGGAGGTTCATAAGGTCTCTGTTGATAAAATTGAGGAGACCTGTATCACTGGGTGGATGACGGGTGGTAGAACTTTTGTTTCAAGGCAGGAGTGTAGATGCTAAACAAGCAAAGGGTAGCCCTGGAGTCTTTCAGTGTATGCAAAGACTCATCTGTCTTCTGGTTAAAGCAATGGAATTTGTCAAAACAGAGGTCCTCAATGGTGTTCTGGATCTCTCTAGAAAACCCAGAAGCATGAAGCCAGGACTCCCCACACATCATGATAGCCATAGTCATGGCCCTGGAGAAGTTATCAGCTGCATCTACTGCAGACTGGAGGGCAGCTCTAGCTATGAGTTTCCCTTCAGGCATGATCTTGTCGTGGGAGGCTTTTAGCGAATTCCTCAAATTTAGTGTAATTCAGGAAGTCATACTAGGCCAATAATGCTTGTAATTGGCTATTCAGAATTGTAAACTGGAGAAAGAGAAGACTTTTCTTCACAGAAGGTCTAGACACTTTGCTTTCTTGTCTGCAGGTGTAGATTGAGGTGTTTCTCTTTAGTAATCTGTGCAGCAGCCTGAACTACCAATGAGTCTGGAGCTGGATGAGAGAAGAGGAATTCTGATCCTTTGGATGGGACGTAGTGGCACATCTCTGCTCCTTTAGGGATGGCTATACATGCGGCAGAGGTGTGCCACGCTATCATGACTGGCTCTAAGATGGCTTTGTTGATTGGTATTGCTATTCTTGCCAGTCCCGAGGTGTGAAGAATGTCTGGAAGCTTATGCTGGAAGTTTTGGATCTCTTCCAATGGGATTTGGAGTCCCCAGCAACTCTCCACAAAATCTCTTGGAATTGCCTGAAGTCATCTGGTAGGGAAGGGGATGATGCAGACACAGCCTTACTCAATAGGCTGATAGTAATCTAGCCAGCTCCAGCAGAACTGCCAGGACTGGAGTATAAAATTGTTCCTCTGCTATCAGATACATGCACCTGCTTGATGGATCTCTAGAGAGCAAATGACGACTCTCTTGTGGGTCAGGGCTCCCAATATGGAAAAGAGGTTGGATGCACAGGAGATTGCAGGGTCTCCATGGCATGGGGTACCAGTGGTTCTGGGAAGGATGAGGAGGTAGTTGATCCCATGGATGTCGGTCTTCATGATAGCGAATAGGAGCAGTATGATAGAGGTGGTTCTTCTTCCAGTTACAATTCGCTGGAAGAGGAAAAGGCAGACTCCTGTTCTAATGGCAGTACTGTTAGAGCCAATGGAACACCATATAGCACATGCAAGAAGAGCAAGATACCTGTGGTGGGGATAGGATTTCTTTGGAAGTGGAGGGGCCTGATGGAGTAGGAGAGTCTGGATCTACCCAGGTGTAGACATCTTGGGATTTCAGGAAGGCAGATTTTGGTAAGCTCAGAGAGCTGATAGGCAAGGTCCCATGGGAATTAAGACTGAGGGGAAAAACAACTGAGGAAAGTTGGCAGTTTTTCAAAGGGACGCTATTAAGGGCCCAAAAGCAAGTTATTCCGATGGTTAGAAAAGATAGAAAATGTGGCAAAAGACCACCTTGGCTTACCCTTGAGATCTTGCGTGACCTACAAAATAAAAAGGCGTCATATAAAAAATGGAAACTAGGTCAGATCACAAAGGATGAATATAGGCAAATAACACAGGAATGCAGAGGCAAGATTAGAAAAGCAAAGGCACAAAATGAACTCAAACTAGCTATGGGAATAAAGGGAAACAAGAAGACTTTTTATCAATACATTAGAAGCAAGAGGAAGACTAAGGACAGGGTAGGCCCACTGCTCAATGAGGAGGGGGAAACAGTAACGGGAGACTTGGAAATGGCAGAGATGCTTAATGACTTCTTTGTTTCGGTCTTCACTGAGAAGTCTGAAGGAATGTCTAGTATAGTGAATGCTTACGGGAAGAGGGTAGGTTTAGAAGAGAAAATAAGGAAAGAGCAAGTAAAAAATCACTTAGAAAAGTTAGATGCCTGCAAGTCACCAGGGCCTGATGAAATGCATCCTAGAATACTCAAGGAGTTAATAGAAGAGGTATCTGAGCCTCTAGCTATTATCTTTGGGAAATCATGGGAGACGGGGGAGATTCCAGAAGACTGGAAGGGGGCAAATATAGTGCCCATCTATAAAAAGGGAAATAAAAACAACCCAGGAAACTACAGACCAGTTAGTTTAACTTCTGTGCCCGGGAAGATAATGGAGCAGGTAATCAAAGAAATCATCTGCAAACACTTGGAAGGTGGTAAGGTGATAGGGAATAGCCAGCATGGATTTGTAAAGAACAAATCGTGTCAAACTAATCTGATAGCGTTCTTTGATAGCATAACGAGCCTTGTGGATAAGGGAGAAGCGGTGGATGTGATATACCTAGACTTTAGTAAGGCATTTGATACAGTCTCGCATGATATTCTTATAGATAAGCTAGGAAAGTACAATTTAGATGGGGCTACTATAAGGTGGGTGCATAACTGGCTGGATAACCGTACTCAGAGAGTAGTTGTTAATGGCTCCCAATCCTGCTGGAAAGGTATAACAAGTGGGGTTCCGCAGGGGTCTGTTTTGGGACCGGTTCTGTTCAATATCTTCATCAACGATTTAGATGTTGGCATAGAAAGTACGCTTATTAAGTTTGCGGACGATACCAAACTGGGAGGGATTGCAACTGCTTTGGAGGACAGGGTCAAAA
Organism: Gopherus flavomarginatus; assembly: GCF_025201925.1. Classification (NCBI taxonomy): domain Eukaryota; kingdom Metazoa; phylum Chordata; order Testudines; family Testudinidae; genus Gopherus; species Gopherus flavomarginatus. Next base: position 57,184,700 of record NC_066621.1, read on the forward strand.
TTCAAAATGCTCTGGACAAATTGGAGAAATGGTCTGAGGTAAACAGGATGAAGTTCAATAAAGATAAATGCAAAGTGCTCCACTTAGGAAGGAACAATCAGTTTCACACATACAGAATGGGAAGAGACTGTCTAGGAAGGAGTATGGCAGAAAGAGATCTAGGGGTCATAGTGGACCACAAGCTTAATATGAGTCAACAGTGTGATACTGTTGCAAAAAAAGCAAACATGATTCTGGGATGCATTAACAGGTGTGTTGTAAACAAGACACGAGAAGTCATTCTTCCGCTTTACTCTGCGCTGGTTAGGCCTCAACTGGAGTATTGTGTCCAGTTCTGGGCACTGCATTTCAAGAAAGATGTGGAGAAATTGGAGAGGGTCCAGAGAAGAGCAACAAGAATGATTAAAGGTCTTGAGAACATGACCTATGAAGGAAGGCTGAAGGAATTGGGTTTGTTTAGTTTGGAAAAGAGAAGACTGAGAGGGGACATGATAGCAGTTTTCAGGTATCTAAAAGGGTGTCGTCAGGAGGAGGGAGAAAACTTGTTCACTTTAGCCTCCAATGATAGAACAAGAAGCAATGGGCTTAAACTGCAGCAAGAGAGATTTAGATTGGACTTTAGGAAAAAGTTCCTAACTGTCAGAGTAGTTAAACACTGGAATAGATTGCCTAGGGAAGTTGTGGAATCTCCATCTCTGGAGATATTTAAGAGTAGGTTAGATAAATGTCTATTAGGGATGGTCTAGACAGTATTTGGTCCTGCCATGAGGGCAGGGGACTGGACTCTATGACCACTCGAGGTCCCTTCCAGCCCTAGAGTCTATGAGTCTATGGGGTGAAGCCATGGATCCAGAACTCCCTGATGTGAGGGGCATTCTCTCATTCCTGGTCATTGGTACTGGCGCTGAGGTTTTCCTGGTATGGGAGATTCTCATGTCTTGTGAAGTGCCAGAGAGGGCGATACTGATGGTTCATCGCCTGGAACCACTGGATCCCATTGTTTATGGGTCTTCTCATGCCTGTGGGACTTGGAATGTGCTCTGTCCCCTTGGGCCAACCTGGAAAAGGGAATATCCAATTTCTTGGACTTGGAAGAAGACTTAGTTCCATGCTCATCAAAGTGCTTCCTAATCTCCAAACTAGGCCCCACCATGGGGACTGTGGGGCTCACAGTACCGAAGTCAGATGTTGTAGCAAGAGACACTCCTCAGTGAACCAAGCTGATATATGGAGGGAGGGGTATTCCCAAGCCTGGATCTGAATGTGGTCTCATGGCCATCTCCATGAGATACTTCTGGAGACAAAGTGCTCTGCCTTCTCAGGTACAGGTGGGGAAGGACTGGCACATATTGCTCCTACCTGCGATATAAGCTTCTCCCAGGCAGTAGAGGCAGCACTGATGGTTGTTGCTGATCAAGAAGGATTGCAGGCAAGAGGCACAGAATTTGAAGCCCGGAGTTCTGGGCATAGTCTGCTATGGAGGATATGTGGGAGGAGGGACAGGGAAATATTCCCAAAGTCTACTCTAAAACTAACTGTTAAAACTAGTAACTATAAAAATTAGGGGAAAAAAACTACAGTAGAAACTCAGAGTTACAAACACCTCGGGAATGGAGGTTGTTCATAACTGAACAAAACATTATGGTTGTTCTTTCAAAAGTTTACAAGTGAACACTGAGTTAATACAGCTTTGAAACTTTATGCAGAAGAAAAATGCTGCTTTCCCTATTTTATTTTTTTTAGTAGCTTACAATTAACACAGTACTATATTGTTTTGCTCTTTTTTTTTTTGGTCTCTACTGCTCCCTGATTGCATACTTCCGGTTCCAAACGAGATGTGTGGTTAACTGGTTAGTTTATAACTCTGGTGTTTGTAACTCTGAGGTTCTACTGTAGTAAAACTACAGTTAAAAATGGATAAAACTATGCTTTTAAAAAGTGCATCAAAGACAAGAACACTGAAGGCTCCAACCTGGATCATGTGGCAGTAAGAAGGAACTGGCAACCTGGTCAGTCCGCCCCACCCTTTATCACCTCAGACAGCAGCATTAGGTAAGTCAGGGTGCATGCATGCATCAACAGATACTATTTTCAACATTCTCCAACTCCAGATGCATGCTGTACATGTGTAACCCTCAGTGGAATACAATTCGGACCATCACTTGAAAAATAAACTGAAATTGTCCGCAACATTATTGTGTGTTTGAGCAGATTATACACTTTCCATGCCCCATTAAAAAGAACAATCTCTGGTCGGAGACCATTTCAGATATCTGTTTCTGGGAAGAGGAGGAGGAGCCTTTTTACAAGCTTTTTTCTGTGTGTGTATTTGGCAGGCATATACATCCACTGTGCATATGCGACTCTGTATATTGCTCTCTCTTGTAGGGGACTACTATGATTTTGAAGCTCTCATGACAGGGACATTAGACTTTCTAATCTGATCTTGTAAACACTAATGCAAATGCTTAACTTCACTCACAAATATAGATCTATTACTATTCACATGAGTGAAGATAGACATATGCATAAGTATTTGTAAGACAGGTGTAAAAGTGGAGGCAACTTCCTAAGGTAGAAGCTGATATTTTTGTTAAAACAGCATCATTCTAAACAAAAGAGGAAAATAAATTAATGCTTAAGAAATAGATAAAACTGGTAGGAAAATTTTTCAAGCTCTTTACACAATCAATAGAAATTAAAAAAATGCTTAATATAAAGTTACTCGACATAATTCATTCTTTAGAAACAGAAATAATTTAAAGCAGTAACAAAAGGAATAACCCGCAAATAGCAAACGCTTTGTACCCCCCCAATTTATAATTTAACATCAACCAGTTATATTTAAAAAAAATAATAATTCTTTCCATACCTACCTGCTCATAAAATTCATTAACAATGCCTTCTGTCCATTTCAGGTGCAGACCTCTAACTTTCGCTGGGCCGTTAATATCTGCCAATTTGATGCATATTTGACAAACGAGCAGGCGGTCATTCTCATTGTTCCATTCTATACCGTGACTGTTTATATCATTGACCTGTTTAAACAACATAATTTTTAACTATGTTGGATATTCTTATAAAGAAAGCTATATATCATTTTATTATATTTTTAAGTCTTTGCAGAATATTGCCCTTTTGTGTTAATTTTTCTGTAAAATTTTGTCTTGTGTAATCACAAAGAGCTTTTTTTTTTTTTTTTAATGAAGATAACAGATGTTACCAGCAGCAGATAACTAAATGGGAGATAAATGTTGTGAGATTTAAAGAAACTGCAATGAATTGAAAAATGTAATTATGTGCTATCAAGTTTCCCTTTTTTATAGGTTTGTACTGCAGTATTGCATTGCATTACCAACAGTAATTAGTATATTATTTTTATTCCCCATTTTTCAATCTTTAAAAGATATTTTCCACTTAAGATCATGATGTTCATATATATCCACTGAACTGGTTTCATTCTTTTCTTAATCTAATGGCAATCTATAGTTGAAATCTAGAAAATGGACACTTTATTTCATGTCTGAATGCTAATTTAGGATGTTTATGTGCAAAACAGAGAGATTGTAATGGGTATTAAATGTATGCAGAGGATATTCTGATTCTTAAAAACTAAAACATTAATGCATAACAGTTTTGAAGGTTTCTACTGATAAAGGAAATATAAAAATGGGAAGTATTAAGTGTCAGAGTGGAATTCTATACTAGTACTTTAAGGTATGTTCAACAGTTTGATTTTTTTTAAAAGGTTGTAAGTACCCTCCGTGTAGCACATGCTTTAGCTAGGTCTTCCTACTGGTGTGCTGACATCTGCAGTTCAAAGTTCTTTAAATTTAACCTTTTAAAAGCAATAAACATTGAGCAACAATGCTGATAGCAGTATGATCTCATAAGCAGTTAAGTGCAGGCATTAACTTGTGTAACAAACCTTGGCATTAAATTCAGCAAGGAAATCAAAATGTTTCTTGAGATCTGTTGCAAGGATTGCTTCTATCACTAAGAAACGAAACCGTTTGAATTCCACATGATCAAGATTAGGTAGAAAGTTGTATTCTGGTCGAGATAAAAAGAGATTCCATGCAGAAGCAGCATGATGGTTTTCTAGGACTGATCTGTCATTGTAGAGCACAGCCTACAAATAAATGAAAAACAAACAGGTGATTTAAGATTCAAAAAAGAGGAAAAGTGTAAAGGCTAAATAATGGCATTTTCGTTTAACACAGCCGGTAACTAAAACACTAAGTTGCATTCTATTTCTGAAGGCTGAACCGAACAAAAGTCTTCTTTGTAGGCAGTCATGCACAGGGAAAAATAATCAGACCAGTCTTCATTTTACAGTAATATCTACAGGATTAAAAATATCACTAAGAAAAACAGATAAATATAAAATATGCTTCATGTCACTCCACTTGTTGCTGCAGTGAATATGAACTAATATGTCTGCCTGATGTGGAGGAGGGTGGGAAAGAAGATGCAGAACAAAAACTTAATACGTCAAGGCAAAGTGGTTTTTTTAAATATATTTTCATTTAGATTTTACATTTTAACTAATATATATTTTTTAATTTTACCTTTAAAAGTGTACTCATGTGAAAAGTTTGATTAATTGGCTTTTTTGAATGGATTATTGGCCAGTTTACAATAGTCCTCTCCAGTGCCTCCTTATAGAATGACTACCATTTGCAAAAAATGATGAGACAGTCTGCTTATGTTCTAGCTTAATCCCTTGCCAGCAATTATTAAAACTGAAGCTTAGCAGAGGGGAAAAAAAATCAATAGTCTGGCAAGACAAGCTTTATTTGTAGTGCTCGAATTCTGAACAGGCAATATTACAATTTTGAATGTAGGAGCTAGCATAACTGTAAGCAATCCACAAACTAATTAAATTAATAACATGTACATAAAGAAAGTTCAAGAAAAAGCCAAAGCCCTCTATGGAAAAGCAACTAGACATATTAATTCATTTTAACAATGTGAAAAGTCTGCTGTATGTACCAAAGAATCATCCTCTCAAAACCACGCAGAATAAAGTTTCTATAATTGAATCACTTTTATATGAACTAAATGAGCAAAGGATCTAAGGTAATATGCAATGGAATTCTTTAAAAATTATGGGGCAAGCCCAATTTTTAAAGAATTCCATTGCATATTACCTTAGATCCTTTGCTAATTTAGTTCATATAAAAGTGATTCAATTATAGAAACTTTATTCTGCGTGGTTTTGAGAGGATGATTCTTTGGTACATACAGCAGACTTTTCACATTGTTAAAATGAATTAATATGTCTAGTTGCTTTTCCATAGAGGGCTTTGGCTTTTTCTTGAACTTTCTTTATGTACAAAGAAGACTTGAAAAGTTTTTTATCTTGGAAATATCAAACATATAAAGTCAGGTTTCCTCAGTTTTGCTAAAGGTCTCTAAAGGTTCCCACAAACATGTGCACTGAGTTCTAACAACTTAACTGAAGTGGTGTGATGCTGAGTTTTCAAAGACTTTGTTACCTCAACATGTTCAGTCAATGGAGTTAAATGGGTTAAGGAAAAACAAAGTTTTAAACAGTCTGTTGGCCAGTGGCATATCAACTATTAGAAAGGCAGTAGCTTAATTTGTAAATGGCAGCACAGTGCTCTACTTCTTGTGACATGCAGTCAGTTGTAGATCTTGTGAAAACCTGGTACTTTAAGGATACATATATTGCACTCTGCATGGTGCTCTATATGTCCAAACAGTGCACTCCCATCTAGATGGTTATTTTTAGCAGTGTAGTGTCCTGCTGCCTTTCCCCACTGAAGTGAAAGACTCTGGCAGCAGAAATAGGCTTTTGTGGGGGAAGCAGCAGGGAAGGGCTCTGGCAATGGGGAACTTCCAAACCTTTTTCTCCACTGCCTCTTCCCTGTTAGAACCTTTTACTGCCATGTGAAGCTGTGCACCGCAACCTGGATGCAGCTCGCTTTTTGCTGTGGCGTGAAACTACACATATCCTCTATGTCATCACCAATGGTGTGCAATGTAGATGTATGTTAAGATTTTGAATGAAAATATTCTGAATTAAATTAATATCTTGAAAACAAATGAATGTCTTTTATTAGCTTCAAATATCTTCTGTTTAGTCTCTAGATTCTATTCTAGGTTCAATTATATTTGTATATGTTGTCTCTAGCTGAAATTTTATGTAACGTAGGCTTTGTCATGTGCACTGTGCTGCACTGATTTCTCTGTTTTCTGACATTTTTTCCTCAACTCTTCCCTTGGTGATATTCAAACAAAGCCATCAAAAGACATCAATCACAGCAAAACTGAATTACTAATAATCTCTCCAGTTGATTTCCATTTCTTTCACACAACTTAGACAATCTTGAGTTTACCATCATTTCTATTATCTCACATTTTGGAGGAGTATATGGACACTGATTTAGAGCTTAAATAAATAATAGTGTCTTATCTTTTACCTAGGAAATGACCCCAAGCTGATGTCCATGCTTAATGAAACAGAAGCCAAGTTTTGATTCATTCTTTTGTGAATCTTAGATTATTTAATGCTTTTTACATGTCTTTCAGCAGCTTTGTTGCATCCAGTGCGGCTTATTCAGACGATACTCTCATGTTCATAAAAACTGAATTTAGGCTGTAATCTCTTCAGGGCAGGGACTATCTGTCCGTCTTTGTTTGCATAGTGCCTAGCACAATGGGTCCCAACTCTTGGTGTGCATGCATCCTCTATGCCAGATATTTGAACCCACTGGCCCATGACTGCTTCCCAACTGCCCCGCACATGCCACTCCTTCAAGGGCATAAAAGGGTGGAATAATACCAATTATCACTCAAGCTCCGTTGCTAACTGGAATGCACATCCACACAGACACACTTCGAAGAGCACCAGCTACTGCAAAGTAAACAGTTTTTTCTCTGAGTGATTATCTATATGTATTGTACTCTTAGTGATTCCATATGGCTTCTCTATTCCTGCCTGAGCCCTAAAAACTCCACCAGCTGTGAAAAAGGCTGGGGAGTACAAAGAAGAACTCTCTTTACGTTCACCTGAGGGTGATGAAGAAAAAGAATAATTCTCTCTTCATAGGAGACATTATAACAGAAGTCCTGAGGTGGTCTGTTCCTGAATCCCTCAGCAGTAGAGTAGAAGAAATGCCTTGTACCGACTTGTTAGTGGACCCAGTATTGACAGCAATATGACGACTGATTGTGCTAGTGTGGGACTCTGGGAAATCTGACACCATTAAATTCCCTGGTGCCTTAAAGTTGGGTGCTGACATGGTCAGTACAAAAGACACCAATTCAGAGAGCTTTGTGGTACCAACAAAGTCAGTGTGCCAAGACGAACTGCACTAAATATGATGCTGAGATGCTTACAGGCAATACTGCAGACTCCGTATGGATAACATTACCAAAGGGTGCAAACCTATCTGCTTTAGGTTCTCAGCTGAAGGACCTGTAAGGGACTGGGGCGTAGACAGTCTTGCTTAGTGGTCGCAGATGAGCTGAAGTCTGCCCACCAGGGATGGAAATCACCAGGCCAGAGTTAGAGGAATCGCAAGGTCAGATTCCATAAACAAGAGTCATGGTCAGAGTCAGGCTGGTGTCAGAGACTGGATATCAGAGGTAGTACCAGGTTAGAATCGAGAGGCAGGAATCAGGGTCGAAGTCAGGCAGGAGTCAGAGACCAGAGATCAGGACATGAGGTAGAGTCCAGTTTAGTAACAGACCAAGGTCTGCGTGGTTTCCCAGACACTTCCTGGGACAACTCCTGGGGTTAAGTAGGGGCACTTGGCCAATCAGAGGGCTGCAGGGTACTGTCATTCTGGGTATTATGCATGATACTTCCTATGGTGCCTATTCTCCACAGTGCTCCCTGACTGTGCTTCTGCAGGGTGTTCGGGGGGCATTGAGAGATACTGGCCACCACAGACTCTGCAGACCCAGGTTCTAGGTCCCAGGTCCTTACGGAACTATATTTATGCCTTGAACTACCCTTAGCAGAGACCAGATAAGGAGATTTCTCTCTCCTTTTCTTCGAAGGGTTCCTGAGAAGATGACCACTCCTTATGTTCCCTTAAGGAGTGATAGTGAATCCTACCCTTGCCTGATGATTATTTTGGAGAAGAGCCTTTGCTGAAAGAGTACAAGTGGTAGACACCTGAGGCATAGTAGCTGCTGGTGCAATTTTGGAGGAGGAAGAGAGTGTTCCTTTCTCACTTTTTGTGTTCATTTTGAAAATGAGCAACAAATAGAGGATTTGCTTTTAATATACCCTATCCTACACAAAACAAACATTTTTAGTATGGCCATCATTTAGAGGAATGACAATGTCACATGAAGGACGGTATTCAAAATCAGGGGGGTTTTGATCAGTCATGAAGATTGAAGTCTGTATGCCAGGTAACCAAAAGCAATATAAAAAATTACCCAACTGAAACCTAATCCAAATTCTAACCTAATATAAAATTTAGCTATATACAAATTTACACTATGAAAAGCAGAGTAGGGACGCTGCTAATTGTTCCAGCTCTCAGCGTAGGGCAGTTGGAAGGAACTGAGAGGTGGCTGGCCCTGCTCAATCCTTTTATGCACTCAGGCAGAGGGCTGTGTGTGAGGGAAGCTATGGCAAAGATGTGGGCCAATGGGCACTGTTGGCTGAAACGGTCTGATCTCTGGTTCAGAGGGTGCCTATGTAACACCGACAGACCTCGGTTGCTGGCGGGCGGGACCTGGGACTTCTGGAGCTTAGTGCATGAGCCTCTACCGCATGAGCTAAAAGCCAACTGGCTGTTAGCTAAGGCTGTAGAGCAGATTCATTTTACCTCTCTAAGTAATCTCAGTGCCACTATATGGGACAGAACACCACACCCAGAAGGTGTGTGGGTTACATCTGCACACCAAGAGTGGAATACATATAGACAATCACTCAAAGAAGAATTCAAAATTTATAACATCCTAAAATCCCTATCCAAAGTTTACAGTATGATCTGTTCCAAGAATCTAGCTCCTGGATACAAACTGAGTCATACTATGTTCAGGCTGCAGGATGAAGACATGGGGGAGTGTCTGAAAAGTCTGAAGCTGAGGTAAATACAGCCTTGAGATAACTTTATGGAGCTTCTGGAGGAAGAGAGGCTACTCTAGCTTGCCAGGATCCCAAATTCCCTACTGCTACAGTGTACTTGGGAGACTCTCTTTTTGCTTAAACTGACTTGAAGGATGTCTACATTTTCTAAGATGGAAGATCCCACTGTAGAAATATCTATCAACACCCACAAGAAGTTGTCCCATTCTCTTTCCATGGGGGAATCAGCTATGCTCGATCTGACATATGCGTGGCCTAGTATATATGCCATATATATACCTATATGCCATAAAGTATTAGGATACTTGCATGTGAACTGTGGCTACCACTAAACGCTAATATGCTCCTGATCCCAAAAGTGAGACTATGAAATTTGATGTGCTTTCATTGTCTGTCCTATTAAATGGCAAATACTGCAATAGCGTTTTCTTGATCTGTTCAAGACTTAAACAACTGAGGCTGGGAGACATCAAGTTTCTTAATATAAGAGGCAATGACATCAGCAAAAAGACATGGTGTATTGTCTCTCTGTGCTGGCAAAGAAAAACTATGCCCCGGCATTTGGACTGACACAGACAACAGAAAACAGAATTTGTTACTTAATCAAAATTGGCATAGAGTACAATCACTTCATATATAAATCAAAACATAATGTATTGTTTATAGTTCAAAAGCAAACTAAGTAGTATAACATGTTTTTTTCATCTCCACGAAACACAGTTAAAAATAAGGAGATATTTGATTGTTATTAAGGCAATAATTTTTTGGATGCATTCACCTTCCAAAAACCAAACATTTAGAACATAAACTACTTTCTAAAACAAAATGTTCTTCTCCAATTTCTTGTTGGACAAAGTAAGTACTCGAACAATCTGATCCCACCTCCTTAACAGATCTATAGGACATCTGTTAAGGTAATAAAGTAAAATTTAGGAGGTACAAATAAATATAATTAACTAATTTAAAAGTTTCTTGCTTTTTCCCTTCTTCCATTTTTTCATCTCTTTTTTCTTTCACAATACTATTTTTCCTTTTATTATTCCTGTCTCCTATTTGTTTTATTACTGTCTCTCTCTCTCTCTCTCTCATCTCTTTCCTTTTATTGTGCATTTCAGTTTCTTTAAAAAGCAGCATCTCCTTTCCTTAGTTTCTCATATTCATCTCCATTCTCAGATGTCAAGGCATCTTTGTTCTCTCTCATGTTATGTTCTCCTTTTAGCATCTCCCCAGTTTGTACATCAAATTCACTGATCAGTTTATGTTTGAAAGACGATCTATGCAACACAAAAGGCTAGACTAGGCTATTTTGTTTTGAAATAATGGCAAAGAGCACCATTGTCATTAGAAAGTTTCAAAAAATTGGAATATCCATAATCATAGGCTTGACAAGTCCCAAAGGCCAACCCTATATGTAACAGGTTGTTTGCTTAGTTGCATTTATTTATTTTATTGTTTACAAATTTGTTACTTGAAAATGATTTTATACACACCCACACACACCACTTTGGGATGTCTCAGGTTAAAAGGTGTTATAAAGGTAATCCCAAAGCAGTTTCCTTGCCACCTATTAAGTGAAAAGAATGGTCTTACGAAATGTGTGCCTTCACAAAAAGTAGCAGATTTATAGAGTAAAATCTATGTTCGTTATTTTTCTTATGCATCAGAAATCTGGAATTTTAATTTTAGCTTTCCAGTAAAATATTTCCTACCTGAGGTGCATTTGTAGCAACTAGAAAAGCATTTGTACGACCTGGATGATCATAATCATGCATGGCAGCTGCTACATACAGAGCCATCAACTCCAGGGCAGGAATGTTTGATGCCATGCATCCATAGTTGTCATCAACAATAGAGCAGCTCTTTGAAGAAATATAACTGACTCGACCAGGGGCAATATCACTCTCTGCATCTAGGAAAAATGAAAGCATCAAAATACAATGTTATTCAGGAATAACTTTTTCATTAGTATTTTCAAAATTATATTAATATTCATTATACAACACATTCTATATTAAGATTCACAACCATCCTTGTGTTTTTTGGAGTAAATGTTGTTGTTTAAAAATATTTTATAGTTAAAATTAATTGGTTATTAATGTGTAAATATTTGGATGCATTGCGGTCAATCAGTTATTGTGTGTTTCTACATAAACAAGTAATTCAGAAGAGATTTTGATGTTGCTAGCGTGTAGTAAAGTGATATAATCATCATAATATAGCTTCTCAAGAAGGGAAGATTCAGCATTTCCAACTTTTGCAAGGATGCAAAAATTCTGGCTGTCACAAGATGTTGGGGGGGGAGATTCCTCAACATAATGCTCTGTAGCTTACAAGCAGCTGTGCTAAACTGGAAGCCTAGAATCCCCAAATCTTCTAGACTGGTGCTCATATTTCTGTGTTCTTCACTACCCTTATTATGAGCCAAGGTCTCATACTGCAATGGTGGGAAGTAACTATCATTTACCTATTTCACAAGTAAGGTAAATCAGAGCTTGCACAAGATCACTTCAGCCAGAGCTTGGAACAGAATCTAGTTCTCTAATATTAAAGAACCAAGGCTGATCTACTTTGCCACACAATCTTTCGAAATCAAATTAGATACTTCTGTAACCAACATGAACAAAAAGACGGTTACTCACCTTTGTAACTGTTGTTCTTCGAGATGTGTTGCTCATATCCATTCCAAGTAGGTGTGCGCGCGCCGCGTGCACGTCCATCAGAAGATTTTTACCCTAGCAACACTTGGTGGGTCGGCTGGGCGCCCCCTGGCGTGGTGCCGCTACGGCACCGAATATATACCCCTGCCGACCCGTCCGCTCCTCAGTTCCTTCTTGCCGGCTACTCCGACAGTGGGGAAGGAGGGCGGGTTTTGGAATGGATATGAGCAACACATCTCGAAGAACAACAGTTACAAAGGTGAGTAACAGTCTTTTCTTCTTCGAGTGCTTGCTCATATCCATTCCAAGTAGGTGAATCGCAAGCCTTACCTAGGTGGTGGGGTCGGAGTGAGATACTGCAGCGTGTAGAACCGCAGAGCCGAAGGCTGCGTCCTCTCTGGATTGTTGCACCAGGGCATAGTGGGAAGTGAAGGTATGTACTGAAGACCACGCAGCTGCTCGACATATCTCCTGGATGGGAACTCGAGCTAGGAAGGTGGCCGAAGAGGCCTGAGCCCTGGTGGAATGGGCGGTAATATGCCCCGGAGAGGCATGAGCTAGGTCATAGCAAGTACGGATGCACGCCGTTACCTATGATGTAATTCTCTGAGAAGAGACGGGTAGGCCTTTCATCCGGTCTGCCACTGCCACAAAAAGTTGGGGCGTTTTGCGGAAGGGTCTCGTCCGGTCAATGTAGAAGGCGAGCGCCCTACGGACGTCGAGGGAATGCAATTGCTGTTCTCTACGAGATATATGCAGTTTGGGAAAGAAGATCGGGAGGAATATGTCCTGGTTGAGATGGAAGGCCGAGACTACTTTAGGGAGGAACACCGGATGCGGACATAATTGCACTGTGTCTTTGTGGAACACCGTGTATGGTGGGTCCACCATCAGAGCCCGAAGCTCAGAGACTGTCCTAGCCGATGTGATGGCTACAAGGAAGGCTGTTTTCCACGATAAATACAGGCGCGAGCAGGTCACTAGTGGCTCGAATGGAGGAGTCATAAGTCTTGTCAGGACCAAGTTGAGGTCCCAGGAAGGGGCGGGGCATCGCACTAGGGGGTATAGACGCTCCAAACCTTTGAGGAACCTCGAGACCATAGAGTGGGAGAAGGCAGAGTAAGTACCTTCTCCGGGATGGAAAAGTAGAGATAGCCGCCAAGTGCACTCGCAATGATGAGATAGTGAGGCCTTGTTGTTTAAGGTACCAGAGGTAGTCCAATATAGTGGGAATGGGAACCTTCGTGGGTGATGTATTTTGTGCTTGACACCAGCAAGAAAAACGCTTCCACTTGGCCAAGTACGTAGATCGGGTGGAAGGTTTTCTGCTGCCCGGGAGTACTTCTTGCACTGGGGCAGAGCAACATAACTCCGACTGAGTTAACCATGCAGAAGCCACGCTGTGAGATGGAGGGATTGCAGGTCCGGGTGGTGAAGCCTGCCGTGGTCCTGCATTATAAGATCCTGATGCGGGGGCAGAGGGATCGGTTTGGCTATCGAGTGGTCCAGCAACGTGGTGTACCAGTGCTGTTGGGGCCACGCAGGGGCGATCAGGATCAGGCGAGCCCTGTCCCTGTGGAGCTTTAAAAGAAGCTTGTGCTCCCGTGGGAAGGGTGGAAAGGCGTACTGCAGCTGGTCCTTCCATGAGATTAGGAAGGCATCCGATATCGAGCCCGGGTCTAGACCTTGGAAGGAGCAGAACTTCTGGCACTTCCTGTTGTCGCGGGAAGCGAAGAGGTCTATATGGGGAAAGCCCCACTTCTGGAAGATGGAATATAGGACATCCGGGCGAAGCGACCACTCGTGAGACTGAAAGGATCTGCTGAGATGGTCTGCCAGGGTGTTCCAAACTCCCAGAAGGAACGATGCTACAAGGTCTATCGAGTAGGCTATGCAAAATTCCCACAATTGGATCGCCTCCTGACAAAGGGGGGAGGATCGAGTCCCGCCCTGCTTGTTGACGTAGTGCATGGCCGTTGTGTTGTCGGTAAGCACCGAAACACAATGACCTTGCAGGTGTTGTAGGAATGTCTGGCACGCCAGGCGGACTGCTCTCAGCTCCCGGACGTTTATGTGCAACGCTAGCTCTTGAGGTGACCAGAGGCCTTGCGTGCGACAATGGTCTAGATGAGCCCCCCAGCTGAGAGATGACGCGTCCGTCGTTAGGGACACCGAGGGCTGCCTCAGATGGAACAGCAGTCCCGCACAAACCAGAGAGGGTGTTAGCCACCAGTTGAGGGAGTCTAAGATGCTCTGAGGAATGGTGACCACCATATCTATGGTATCTCTGGCTGGACGGTACACTGAGGCGAGCCAGGTTTCAAGGGGACACATGTGTAGTTTTGCGTGCTTGGTTACAAAGGTACATGCGGCCATGTGACCAAGGAGGCTCAGACAGGTGCGAGCCGAGGTCGTCGGAAAGGTTTGGAGGCTTTTTATAACGGAGACTAGTGCCTGAAACCGGGGCGTTGGCAGGCAGGCTCTTGCGAGTTTGGAGTCCAGAATGGCCCCAATGAATTCTATTCTTTGAGAGGGTACGAGAGTGGACTTCTCTCGATTGATCATCAGGCCCAGTCTCTCGAAGAGGTCTGTGATGATGGCTACATGCCGGGTGACCTGCGCCTCAGAGGTCCCTCGAATAAGCCAGTCGTCTAGGTAAGGAAACACATGTATTCGCCGACGACGGAGGAAGGCGGCCGCTACCGCCAGGCACTTTGTAAAGACACGAGGGGCCGTGGAGAGGCCAAACAGAAGGACCGCAAACTGGAAATGTTGTCGGTGCACCATAAACCGTAGGTACCATCTGTGCGGGGGGTAAATAGCGATATGGAAATATGCATCCTTCATGTTGAGAGCAGCGTACCAGTCTCCGGGATCCAAGGAAGGGATAATGGTCCCCAGGGATACCATGCGGAACTTCAACTTCTTCAGAAACATGTTGAGTCCTCGCAGGTCCAGGATGGGTCAAAGACCTCCCTTTGCTTTGGGGATTAGGAAATATTGGGAGTAAAATCCACTGCCCCTTAATTCCTCCAGTACCTCCTCTATAGCTCCGATTGAGAGGAGCGTGCGAACCTCCTGCCAGAGGAATTGCTCGTGAGAGGGGTCCCTGAAGAGGGGCGGGGGAGGTGAAAGGGAGGGGGCGAAATAAATTGGAGGTGGTATCCAAATTCCACCATGCGTAGGACCCAGCGATCTGAGGTTAACTGGGACCACGCAGGGAGGAAGGAGGAAAGGCGGTTGGAAAACTGAAGAGGATCCTGGGAAAGGACTGGTGCTCTGCTCTTGGGTGCACCTTCAAAAGTTCACTTTCGGGCCCAGCACTGGTTTGGCGGGACCGGTATTGTGTCCACCTTGGGACCCAGATTGTCGCCTGCGGTTCCCGTGACTGTGCCTCCTGCCAAAGTCTTGACGTGGTCTGGGTGGGGGGTAAGGGCACTGGGGTTGGCTACGGAAGGACCTGCTCTGGGTCTGTGGGGTGTGCATCCCGAGGGAACGCATGATCACCTGATTGTCTTTAAGACTCTGTAGACTGGGGTCTGTCTTCTGGGAGAAAAGGCCCTGACCTTCAAACGGCAGGTCCTGGATGGTGTGTTGCAGTTCAGGAGGTAGACCTGACACTTGCAGCCACGAGATCCTCCTCATAGTAATTCCTGAGGCCACGGTTCTGGCCGCCAAATCCGCAGCGTCGAGGGAAGCCTGCACGGACGTTCGCGCCACCTTCTTTCCTTCCTTGAGAAGGGCTTGGAATTCCTGGCGAGAGTCTGGTGGGACCAGCTCAGTGAACTTACCCACCGACTGCCAGGTGTTATAGTTATATCTGCTGAGCAGGGCCTGTTGGTTCGCCACCCTGAGTTGGAGGCCCCCTGCAGAGTAGACTTTATGTCCCAATAGGTCCATCCGCCTAGCCTCCCGTGATTTTGGGGCGAAGGCTTGCTGGCCATGGTGTTCTCGCTCATTGACGGATTGAACCACCAGGGAGCATGGAGGAGGATGGGTATATAGGTATTCATACCCTTTGGAGGATACCATATACTTTCTTTCCACTCCTCTGGCCCTAGGAGGGACAGACGCCGGGGATTGCCAGATTGTGTCCGCTTTGGCTTGGATAGAGCGTATAAACGGCAAAGCTACGCGGGTTGGGGCATCCACCAACAGTATGTCTACCACCGGGTCCTCAACCTCAGGGACCTCCTCCACCTGGAGATTGATTCGCCGCAAAAGATCCTGGTGAGCTCGGAGGTCGATAGGGGGTGGGCCCGAGGAGGATGTACCGGCCACTGCCTTGTCGGGTGAAGAGGACGACGACAGACTCGGTACCAGTGGTTCCTGGAGGGACTCTTGGTCCGGAGGTACGTCAGGGTCCGGGAGGGCCTGAAGGTCCGGTACCTGAGGGGAGTGATCTGCACCCGCTGGAGGGGGGCAGCTAACAGTGGTCTCTGGTGCGTGATGTTCCGACGCGGCGGAACATGATGGTACTGTGGGCTCGCCTTGGGCCTGGTGATATGCCAAAGGCGTCCAAAAGGACCACTGATGAAGATCTTGGTCTGGATCCTGAGCCTCATGGAGACCCTGGTTGTGCGCCTCTGAATCAGGATAGGCAGCACTATCCGCGTGCGATGACTCAGACGCGTGCCTTGATGGCCATGGCAGAGTGGAGGCTGTTTGAGGGTAAGCCCTGTCTCTAGGGTACCGTATGTCGTGCCACACTGGGGAGCAGTACTGGGATCCGTATCAGTACCAAGAGCGTGATCGGGACCTGCGACCGGCGCTGTGCTGGGAGGTTGACCGGGATCTGGACGCTCTGTGATGATCGCTCTGTGATGATCGCACTGGATCGCTCCGGTGCGAACGGTGCTGGGAGCTGGACCAGTGCCTGGAATATCGGTCCGGAGAGCAGGACCTCGAGTGGTGCCGCGAGTGCGACCGGTACCGGGCAGGAGATCAGTACCGGGACTGCGAGCGGCGCCTGGATCTGGAGCGATGGCAAGATCGAGAGCACTGACGGGATCTCGATCTTGAGTGCTGTCTGCCTGAGGTGCCAATGGAAGGTGTTCTTACCATGGCCGGCTTGCCTGTTGATTGAATAACCCGCACCGGCGGTATCGGGGGTTGAGGCAGAGCAGGCTCCGTTAAGGCAATAAGTTCCCTCACCATAGCAAATGTCTCTGGCGTAGTGGGAACAAAAAGCTCTACCGAGGCATGTGCCGGGGAGCTGTCACACACTGGACTCATCGGCTCTTGCACTGCCGGAATCAACGGTGTGGAGGTTGTTGGCGCCACGGCAGTTGGTGGTGCCAGGCAGCTCGACTTAGATTGTTGCTCAGACTGTGGTGCAGATAGTGAGGCCGCAGGAGCTTTAAGCTTCTTGGCACATGGGGAGAGGGAGTGGTGCCGGGCCGGTTTCTGTGCCGGTGATGGTTGGTGCTGAGCTGTCTTCGCGGTGCCGGCGCTCTCCAGTGCTGATTAGGCACTTCTCCCCGGCGCGGACTGTCCGGCAGGCGGTGCCGAAGGTGGAGGAGTGAGGGCTGCCTCCATTAGGAGCTGCTTAAGGCAAAAGTCCTGGTCCTTTTTCATCCGCAGCTTGAACGATTTGCAGATCCAGCACTTATCTGCAAGGTGGGATTCCCCCAAGCACTTGAGGCAAGAGTCGTGGGGGTCTCCCGTGGGCATCGGCAGGCAGCAGGCAGAGCATAGTTTGAAACCTGGTGAGCCAGGCATGGACCTGGGCACCGGGAGAGGGAAAGGGCTAATCCTCGACCCTCTGAACGATATACACTAACTACGTTTACAAAAATATATTAACTAGAACTACACAAAATAAACTACATACACAGTAAGTATTAGAACGAGCGAAAAGCTAGGGAGGTGGAGATCAGCTAAGCTGCGCTCCACTGTTCCAACGACCGACATGGGCGGTAAGAAGGAACTGAGGAGCGGACGGGTCGGCAGGGGTATATATTCGGTGCCATAGCGGCGCCACACCAGGGGGCGCCCAGCCGACCCACCGAGTATTGCTAGGGTAAAAATCTTCCTACTAAAGTGCACACGGCATGCACACCCCTACTTGGAATGGATATGAGCAAGCACTTGAAGAAGAACCATGGCTCTGAGCAGCAAGAATACTCTGAGACAGTAGTAAACCAACAGAACTGACACCAAGTGTGCAACCTCTATCCCAAATATTTGTGAGACCCAATGGCAATGTGTTTGTTGCATCAACCTGTATGAGCTGATCCACATAAAGGACAGAAGCATGCTTTGCCTCTCACCAGTTATACCACCTCTCCTATAGCTGATGGTCTGTGCGGGGGATCTGAGGCTTGTGGGTTTAAATCCTTCTAATGACCCAGGAGGAGGTGAAAAAAAGATACATATATGTATAAAAGTTAGTGTAAAGGGCACTGGAGTAATTATAGAGAATTACAATTGTTTTATTGTACAGTAGAATTATATTGCAAAGGATATTTACAAGTGAATTTGGATGTTGCATTTTTAGTGTTTATATTTTGGTTAATGGGAGCCCCCTCTTAAGAAAAGGGTGCAGCAGACAGGTTTTTTTGAGACTAAGCCCACATCCAGACTAACTCGCTGTATCGGCGGGTTAAAATCGATTGCTCGGGGATCGATATATCGCGTCTAGTCTGGATGCGATGTATCGATCCCCGAGCGCGCTTACATCGATTCCGGAACTCCATCAACCCGAACGGAGTTCTGGAATCGACACGGAGAGCCGCGGATATCGATCCCGCGCCGTCTGGACGGGTGAGTAACTCGATCTTAGAAATTCGACTTCAGCTACGTTATTCACGTAGCTGAAGTTGCGTATCTAAGATCGATTTTCCTCCCCTAGTCTGGACGTGCGCTAAGAGCAACATGTGGGAGATTTTGCCCACATGCTGAGTGGAAGACTTTGCCTGTGTAAATTCAAACAAACAAGTTAGAACAATAAATACATCTTTCCAGAAAGCAAGCTTCATTCTCAAGTGGTGTAATGTTAGTGATTATGAAGAATGGATGCCTTGGGGCACTGTTAATGAGGTACAGATCCTTTCAACTGTAGATCACCAATCTGAATCTTGTTCAGCTCAGCAGGGATTAAAAGTTGTTCCCATTAAACGGATATTTGAAAGCCTCCCATATATTAGAGGAGTTGAGCCAGTCCCAGTTTCAGCTCCCACATCACTAATTTACCATCAGGCTTTACACTAGATTGTAAGATCTTGGGGGCAGGAATGTTCTCTTAACTTTGTGTTTGTTTAGTCCTACAGAGAAGACATACAACTATATTGTAGTTTTAAAAAACATTCTTTATAAATAGACTGAGTGAAATATACTGATATGAAAGAAAACAATGTTTTTTCTCATTATCTCAGATTAGAAAAGCTCATAAAAATGGTAAGTAAGATGCAGAATCCAAGTATCAGATATGACTGCTATATACTTTAAAAGTATGGGAATCAGTATTCACTGTTGTTAAAGGTGTAGAAAGAGCTAGAAGGGTGAACAGACGCTAGAATTCACAGCTACTAAAAAAAGCCTATCAGATTTACACAATTTAGACTATATACTAGAAGTGACTGAAAATTTTCCAAACTATGTTTCATTAGAAAATACTGATTCATAGAACAAAATGATTTGCTAAATCTAGTATAGATTCAATGAAGTTTTTGTCAAACACCACTATCCCACCTAGCTCCAGGGACAGAGAAGGGTGTTCGGACTCCCTGCCTCTAAAGCTCCAGGGAACATCACTTTTTCTTTGGCTCCCAGAGGGTGGGTGGCTAGTGGGAAGACAGAACAGCCAGGCCCTCTGCCTCTTTGGCAGTGGGTCTGGAAGGCTCTTCTCAATGTCAGTGAAATCAATAAGAACATTCCCTTAGGGTGGCCAGAAGCCAAAAAAAATCCATTTAGGCTCCCCAAAATGGAATTTTTCTTTTAAAATTCATTTCTGCAAACATTTTCTCTGCTTTAACATTTTGCAAAACCTCAAAAATTTTCACAGGAAGGGCTCCCCCATTTTGATCAGCTCTACTATACACCCCCTAGAACAGAGGTGGGCAAACTATGGCCCGCAGGTCACATCTGGCCCACGGGACCCTCCTGCCCTGCCCCCGAGCTCCTGGCCCAGGAGGCTGGCTCCACCCCCTCCCCCCCAGCCTCAACTCGCTGCGCCACTGGTGCAATGTTCTGAGCGGTGAGCTCTTGCAGAGCCGCGGCCTGTCCTGGTGCTCTGGGTGGCGTGGCTGTAGCGCCGTCAGACATCGGTGCTCCAGGCAGCATGGTAAAGGGGCAGGGAGCTGGGGGGGAGAGGTTGGATAGAGGGCAGGGGAGTTTGGGGTAGATGTCAGGGGGTGGGGCAGTCAGAGGACAGGGAACAGGGGGTTGAATGGGGGCAGAGGTCCCAGGGGAGCTGTCAGGAATGGGGGGGGGTAAATGAGGCGGTGGGGGGCAGTCAGGGGCAGACGTTCTAGGGGCAGTCAAGGACAGGGAGGGTTGGATGTGGCAGGGATCCCGGGGGGGGCATCAGAAGGTGAGAAGCAGAGGGGGTTGGAAAGGGGTGGGGGTCAGGCCACGCCTAGCTGTTTGGGGAGGCACAGCCTCCCCTAACCCACCCCCCATACAATTTCAGAAACCCAATGTGGCTCTCAGGTCAAAAAGTTTGCCCACCCCTGCCCTAGAAAGCTAAAATGGATAGTTCATTATCTATAATCTTTTAAGAATGTATTAATATTATTATTTAGCTATTTTTTCAAGAACCTAAATGAAACTCATGAGACCTTGTGAGTACAACTCTGCTTTTGAATTTAGTATACATATTTAGCTGCATATCGATCATATATACACTATATATATATATACACACACACACACACACACACACACACACTATATATATATATACACACACACACACACGGTATGTATGCATAGGAGTATATGAAAACAATTATTTTAATCAGAATGCAGTAGTCTCTGTACAATACTTTCAGACATACAGATTGATATTCTGTGCTTCTACAAACTTGCTAAAATGGCATTATTTTATTTTCCAACTAGCAACATTTAGCATACTGACATCAAATCACTGCTGCTGTTAATATTTTGATTACTGTATTATCCATTGTGCATTGCCATTGGTCAGATGTAAGTTCCAAATGTACTTGCAAATGTAAGTTCCAAATCTACTCTACCAATGGCTGAAACTTCACAACACTGGAAAACCCCCAGGCCATAGTCAGGAGATGGGATAGCTAGCAGCAAGGAGAATAAGATCCAGCAGTTAAAGGGAAAAACCAATGGCCAAGACACAATCCAGAAGACATAACAAATCCAACATTTATAACAGCTACCAAAATAAGGACAGGAAAGCTGGTAGTGCCAGAAGACAATATAGTACTGTAAAAAAATACCACAGAACAGGCAGTGCCATTATATCATCTGACTAAGAGCAACTTTGTCTGGACAGAGTAATACCCTAAAGTAGGAGTTCTCAAACTGGGAGTTGGGACCCCTCAGGGGGTCATGAGGTTATTACATGGGGGGTTGCGAGTTGTCAGCTTCTACTCCAAACCCCACTTTGCCTCCAGCATTTATAATAGTATTAAATATATTAAAAAGTGTTCTTAATTTATAAAGGCAGGGGTTCGTACTCAGAGGCTTGTTATGTGAAAGGGGTCACCAGTACAAAAGTTTGAGCACCACTGCCCTAAAGCGTTTGAATCACTGAAGGATGGACATCTAAATCACGTTGTGCTTAAATTCTCAGATCCATTCCCTGCATTTGTAGTAACCTGTGACGCCTCCGAGATTGTGGTCAGATTTGCACTTTAACAAACTGATGAGCTTGGTAGGCCCAGACCAGTGATTTTTGGAGGTTGCAAATTAAACAAGAGGAAAACGTAGTATTCCACTACAGAACTGGAGTTTTGGGTTACTGTGTCAGAACTGGAGTGTCAAGGCCTATCATCCCTATTTATGAGGTATGCAATTCATGGTGTACACAGACCACAGTGCCCTATAGTGACTCCTTACAAAGAACAACTCAATGTTTGTGGAGAAGGATTTACAATCTGTCAGAATACACATTCACAGTTCACCATAAACCTGGAAAGCAAAATGTGGTTACGTATGCTCTCAGCTGGGTGAGAACAGTGAAAATAGACTCAACCTGATCTTGTGAGGACATCTTGCAAGAACAGCCTAAGGACCCTGAGTTATGTTCAGTGCACCAATAAATCTACCAAAGTAGACAGACTGGAGAAGCTCAGTGCAGTTCAGGAATGATTATCCATTGATTTGGCTACCAATATGCTGGTGTATGAAGATAACAGGATTGTTTTGTCAGCAAGTTTTCAGAGAACAGTACTGGAGTGCCTTCATGACAACAAAGCAATAGGCCACCTGGTATATGAAGAGCCATTGAGCTGAGTATCCAACAGATTTTTTTTAGCTAGGCATGGCTGCAGATGTTAAGGATGCGGTACTTACATGTCTTATCTGGAAAGGAAGGAAAGCATCAGAAAGGAGATGCATTCTTTTAGTAGAAATGTTCGAACCTAGTAAGCCCTGGGAGTTCAGACAGATTGACTTCAAGGCCCACTATGAGAAACACCAGTTGAAAATCAGTATGTGCTGGTAGTGTAAGAAACCTTCGCAAAGTATGGAGTGGCACAGCCACTGAAGGATAAAAGGACTCAGACAGTTACAACTGTAATATGATTAAACATGTAATGTCACAGTTTGGCCTAACCAAGTGGCATCAGCAGGGATCAAAATAAGTAATTTCAATCCTAGTTATTACACAGGGTTTGGAAACAACTCCAGATAACCAAGGTGAGGACCAGTGTCACCACCCTGCAAATAATGTGGGAGTGGAGAGAGTAAACTGCACCATTGGTTTCATGCTTAGCATCTTAATCAGTGAAGACCAATGAGACTGGGATACAAACATACTTTTTGTCATTTTTGCATATACCACCAGCTGGCATTAAACTGTCCACTATTCTCCTTGTGAGATTATTTTTGGACTCTGCAAACCCATCCTTTCCTGTGACTTGAAGAACTAGCACGGCTTCCTGCACCTACACATGGTGGAGTCTTGTATCAGTGATCTGAGGACAGCATTCCAGAAGGTGGAAGAATAGATGTGCCTGGCATGCTTGCTTTTGGATCAAGATGCCAGAAAAAAGGAAAATTACATGCCCATCCAGGAAGAAGAGAAGGTATGGCTATCCAACTGGAAAAACATCCCAAACTTACCCTTTTTGGAGGGAATTTTACATGGTAATTACAAAACTAAACAACCTATCCTTGCTCATTTGTAGTGCATTGAGAACTGGTGCACAGATTCATTAAAAGAAAGTGGAGGGCAAACACAGTGTTCAACACCCATCCCAGAGGAGGATTTGGTGGTACCCTAGCAGTTTCTTGTGGCTAGTAACGGAAGACATGTTATGGAGAAAGACTATCCAGAGTGTCCTCAGGCCCTCAACACACTGCAGTCTTCAACAGAAAAATATGTCCACAACGGATAGGCCAAATTTAGATGCATTCATTGATAAACAATATCCAACTACAAGTGGTGTCTCCGTGACTGAATAGAAGACTTGAGCAGGCAGACCACCTGGATTCCTTTGGTGTTACCATTTTAAATTCTTCTTCAACTAGATGGGGAAAGTTATAGTACAGGCAGATTAGTGCAGACAGCACATCCCCTAGTAGATGGTTCTCTATCTTTATCTTGGGGAAGGGTCGAGTAGAAGTTCTGTCCTGCCTGTGTGTGCTGGAATTGGTACTTGCAGTGTTTCACTAAATGCCTGTGACCCTAAAAGCAAGTATTGCAGCACTATTTCCACTGTACAGCCATGACTGTAACATTAACAACCACTTATAAAGTTCAGTTCAGTCATTTTAGTTAGATTGAATTTCTTGCTCTTTTATTACATGTGGAATGCTATCTCTTGAAGTAGAAACTTGGAAGTGTGGCACTCAAACAGAGAGTGAGGCTTGTCAAACAAGGGTGGGAAAAGCATTTTACTAAGACAACCTTCTGCTGAAACATATGCTCTTCAGACCCACAGGATTATGCAAGACTTGGAGAACCACTGTTTCATGATCAGTTATCAGAAATGTTGCACCATCCAACTGCAACAACTCATTTGTCTGGGACCTCTGTTTTGACAAAGAACTGTTTTTGGTCTGTTGCTCAAAAAAAGATTCCAGAAGATGCAGAATTTAATTGAGAACTTCCTGAGCACCCAAGTCTTATCCCAATGGTGATTCAAATTAGTACACGATAAAAGCCACTTTCACGCACAGAAAATGACAACATAACCCAGGTGGCAAGGTGGCCACAGCATAAAGGCCTAAAATAATGAAGTAAGAGATTGTGATCTGCTACTTCTGGAATGTCAGGATCTGTCAAGGTCACATGTATCCAAGGTAAAAACAAGGAGGCTCACTTGGCTAAGCAGATGCATGAGAACTAAAAATAAAATGATTTTCATTAAGTTACCAAAGATTTGGTTAATAAAACTGGGCTGGAAACTGTTTTCCTGTCTCTAGAATATTTTTGAGGGTTCAAAAACTTTCTGTGCTTAATTGGGACAAAAAGTTAAAATCTTGAACATTTTAAATGTTAAAAAGGGAAAAGCTTTTCAGTTTGGATCAATTGAAACATTTTGTTTCAATAATTTACAAATGTTTTGTTTTCTTGGTAGCTTAACTTTTTATATGAAAAGTCATTTCAAATTTGAAAACCAGATTTTTTTTGTTTTGACATTTTGACAATTATGAAAAAAATTCAAGTTGGGAGATTTGTTGAAGCTGACACTGATTCACAAACAGTTTTCAGTTTACATGAATTAGATTTTTCAATGACAAATTATTCAAAAATTCCTGACCAGCTCTAGTGGTTACCCCCTTCCGAGAACATCCTCATTAACTGATTCAAGAAAAAAGTTATCAAAGTTTTGCTCCTGGCACTAGCACACTAGTGCTTGGAGAGCAGATACGCTGATAGCCCTCTGACTGATCTTCTGGCTTATGCCCTTCCTCTTTAAATCTGATGGCCATGGTAGCCATGAAGATAAGAGAGTATCAAGCAACAGTAATACTGATCATCTTATATTGATCTACATACCTACGGTTCCACAGACTTCTTCAGATGTTCATTTGCCAGACTTCTGGGATGTTATTTACCAGGGAACCTTTAATCATCCAGAATTCAATGATGGTAGTACCAGCCCAGCGTAGACCCTATGTATGTATTCTGCTTACTAGCCCACGCTGAAGTCCATGCTGTGCTGTGTTTTCAATGCTTTGTTACCTGTACCAGCTGGATTCAAGATGGCTCTGGTAGGCTAGCCCATGTACAGCTTTTTCTATGTAGGCATACCCACTAACTTAACACCTCAAAACCTGTTTCGTTGTGAGGGGGAGTTTGCCAGCATGGTGAACAAGTGCAGGTCTGGACCAAACTCCACAGATCCCAAGGATCCACAAGGAGGCTATTTCCCCCACTGGCATTGAGTCACCCAGCATGGGTCTCCTGCATCCCTCTTTCCCCACACCCCACCCTACTCCCTTGCTGCCATGGGCAGTCCTGGGACTTTTTTCCCTCTTAAAACATGAATCACCACAGGTCGGGGGGAGGGGATATTACTTTTCCTCCCTAAACTCAACAAGCGCAAAAAGAGAACAATATGCAATTTCCACATTCTCCCCTCCCCCAGCCTGTCCACTCTTCCCTAGCCTCCCCAAACGCATGGAGAGGCCTCTGTGGGAAGTGAGAGATACTGCAGAGGAGGATTCCATCCCCCTCTTTCAGCCAGAAGAGGGAAATCTGTAGGATATGGAACTCTCCACACCATTTTTTCCTGTCTTAAGTTGCTATCTTTTCACATAGGATGCTATAACGTGTGTCTTTTCAACATCTCATAATAAAAGGTGGATCTTACTGCTTTAATATCTTTATTACACATCTGACCATTAATAGAAAAGTCTTGAAGTGTGATTAGTTTATTTTTAATCCTTTCAAATAATAATAATAATACTTTTCAAATTTGGGGTGCTCAAGGGCAGTAAAACAATAATTTTATCCTTTTTACTTTGGGGGAGGGAAGATATTTTTGCCATTTTCTATCTTTCTCCAGAAAGTCCTGGCTACAATTCCATGACATAGGAGCCAGATGTTTGCCAGGAAGTAGGGGTTGGCAGTTTCAAAGGGAGTTAGATTAGATCATCACAAGGCCCCTTCTGGCCTTCATGTTTCTGGATGAAATTCTGGTCCTGTTGAAGTCAATGGCAAAACACCTACTGACTTCAAACAGGCCAGGATACTACTCTGTACATCTAGGTCTGATTAATCTGTGAACAAAAGTATTGCCAAGCTTAAAATGAACAAAGGTATTGCCAATAATAGGCCTCTGCTTTGCAAAGGTAAAAAGGGCAAGCTTTGCAGAAGTAAGCTAAGACTTGTAGTCAAAATGGCTGCAACCAGATAACACAGTATGCTGACTCCTATAGAGCGAGATAAGTTGTGCCCCTGGGCACAGCTTGTCTAACCCACATTTAAAACAATTGGCTACAAGGAAATAAGTAAGCATAAATTATATGGCAAAGCGACACAAGGAGATAAGTAATCATAAATTATACAGCCAAAGCGACAACGCTAACCACATTAAAGATTTGGCTGACTCTAATTGGTTGGTCTGTTTTAAGACACAGCCAACAGATCAGATAAAAAGTATGAAGGCACGGGACTGTGTGTGTGTTTCGGTTATAAAGGAAACCTGACCCACATCCTGTGAGCCGAAGGGACATGCACTTCTCAACTGTCTGTACCTGGCCCATGCAGAAAATGGCTGACTGAAGGGTAACATATTTTCAGACGAATGCAGGGTACGTTTATGGAGCAAAGAAGTCTAGCTGCATGCAGTATAAGTTTATGGAGTAAAGAAGTCTGGTTGCTCGAGCTGAACTGATCTCAAGTTTGTATCGATACTATAGTGTTAAGAATAGTAGTAAGTAGCTGCTGAATAATGACTTTACATGTACTTGTGCCTGTCTTCAGTATAACTTGCCATTTATATTAATCCTTATTCAGTGCTAGTCTTTATTCTTGCTTTTCTTATTTTGTCTGTGTTGCCTTTATAGTCGAAAGTCATTAAAAACCTTTTTTGAGGAATAATCAGTAGTTTTAGTTTTTCTTATACGGGTACTACTCAACCTCATTACATTTGTGTTGGGTGGTGGGAAGCAGCAATCACCCAGGGCCCAGTTAGAGTCCTGACGCATGCCTCCTTCTTCCTTTATCTCCGCACTAGGTATGAGCGCAACTATAAAAATCTGTGGGCAATATCCTTTTCTCAAGTTCCACAAAAGCAACTTTATATTTCAGCAGTTTGTAAAACACACATATTTGATACCTTACAAACACAGTCTATGGATTTAGATACTTAGAAGCAAAGTTGCACTATATTTAAATATTAGATCTCTCTATACGTTTATTCCATTCAATATACATTACATACAAAAAAAATCACCAGTTTCCCATTCTATAGACATTTACACTGGTTGGCTTATGCAGACAGTATTGCAATGGCACATTCAAGAAGTTTTTCAAAGATCTGCTGGATTTGATAAATATTCAGTGTTTGAATGTGATCACACAATCCTAAGAGAATATAATAGTATTTTTATTAATCTGACTTTTTCACACACTTGTTTATAACTTGGATACTATAAACCTATGATTACAGATGCATTTTACTCCACTGTACTTGCAGGATGGATGGTCCAAAGGTTAGGGCCCTTGCTTAGGAAATGGGAAACCTAGGTTCAATTCTCTGTTCTGCCTATGTGATTCTAGGTAAGTCACTTAGCATCTCTAATGGGAACAGTGCTTCTCTACCTTATAGAGATGTTGTAAGGGAAAAATACATTAAAAGATTGTAAAGACCCTTGAGATCTCTTATGAAGAACCAGCCATTATTATTTTCATTATGATGATGTAGGACTTCTCCAGGAGTGTTGCCACTGAGGTTTTTTTCCTTAAACAAGTACAATAAAAAATTGGCTTCAAAATGTAACACATAGTACAAAGGATTATTTGGACTTGCCAAAGATATTTAGAAAAACAAAGGTACTTCAAAGTCTGGATTTACCATCCCTGATTCTTCCCTTTAAGAATGCTATTTTTGTTGTTCTATGAAACTGCTTAGCATAACAACAACAAATCTTATTCAACTGAGCTTCATTGAAAAGATAAATATCTGTATATACGAAGTAAAACAAGTCCCTCAGTTGTTCAGGACAATCTCATTTTTACATTGGACCCATTAAGCAGAGCTACATTTATGTTAAATAGTTTAATCTTAGGTATTTTTAGTTTGAGATGTTTAATTTACTAATTAAATAAAGAAATATTAGCCTAATGTATTTCAGTTACTAGAAACACGCTGACTGCAGCAGAGGATATAGGTCTCATTCAAAAAGAGAAACTTATCTCAGTGAAACAGTATTCTTGGCTCACGAGCCAAGCATATCAGCACCTATTCAAATCAATTAATTATCGTACAGTCAGGTACATACTGCTTGCAGATGGCATATATTGCTACTGTCTTATCTTTCAACTTTAAAATATTTAAGAACTATGATTTTTTTTTTCAGATTACTGTTCAATTTATCCATGGTAATTATTCTAGTTTGATTAAAATATTCTGAAAAATTTACTGAAGATAGAAAAATAAAAAAATAATATTGATACATACCCATGTCACTTTCCATTATATGATCACTGTGAATTTGCTGAAACCCAGGAATGGGCCGTGTTGTGAGATACCATACTGCATGAAGAACATCTGTGGCATGTACACGATTGTGATCTAAAAATCAACAAAGTATTCAGAAACTACAAGTTCTTTCTACTGTTTTCTCTAAGTATTATGGGAGGAGCTGAACTCCCATATTTAGGTTGCCTAATAGTTTCCATTATAAAAGATTCTTGTGACTTTTTTTTTTTTGTTGAGAAACTAACATCTCCATTGTTTGTAGCAGGCCTTTGAAATTTGGTAAGCACAAAGCTCTACAGAAATTCCTTTTGCTTCTTCCATTAACTTCCATTCAGATCTGGCTGAGCTATAAACTGTCAAATTGTCATTTCTCTTCTCTTACTTGCATTACTGAGGACAATTTTGGCAGCATGTCAAAATAATAATTGAACATGAATATTCTAAGGATCCAGGCCCACATAAAGGAAAATAAGAGACCATGCTTGACGTTTACAATTTTTATATTTTTTAAAACTACCCTTTGAATTTAAAAATAAATTAATCCATGAACATCACAATATTAAATAAAACTCATCAGAACAATGATTTATATTTAAACAACTTTAAAGCTATGGACAAATATTACCAAAAGCAGGAAATATAAAAAGGTTGAAAAATAGAAACAGTGGAATTGTCATACCAACAGTAGACTAATGGTCCACTTAGCCAAGTACTCTGTCTGATACACACAAATGCAAGAAGCTCCAAAATGGGAAATTATTAAATGGCTAACTCACAGGGAAAGTTTCTTTCTAATCTTTTTAGATAGAGTTGGCTTATGCCCTGAAGCTTGAGTGTTTATATCTCTTCCAAACTTTTTCTAAGTCTACCAAATATAATAGTTAATGTTCTCACAATCTCTATCTCCTTGATTTGCATCCTTCTAAGTTCTTGGTCTAAATGTTGTTATTATTGTTATTACTATTATTATTATTATACTACTGCCCTTAAGAGTCCTAGTCATGGACCAAGACTCCATTGTGTAATCTTGTGGCAATGAGTTCCACAGGCTAATTGTGCTTATTATAAACTTTTATCCATTTCAAACTTGTTGCCTTTGTCCTTATTTTGTTTAGCACTTACCTAACTGCTTTTGGTTTCTATTTTATTTTCTGTAAAGGATCAAAGATGTTATAGAACATGTAATAAACTATTTTGAAACCAGTAAGAATTCCAGCCTCTGATTTATTTTGACACTGTCAAAATAAAAATCTAGTCAGTTGTAAAAACAAACAAAAAAACAGAACAAAAACCAACTGTCTCCCCAAACCAGTTACCTACTTGCCTTAACTGTAGATGTGTGTACCTCGTGTACAATGGTTGGAGATTTTTCCCTCAACAGTACCCACCACTCAGCATGATTGTCCTCTGATGTCTCACGTCACTGCACATAGGTAATAAAGGGCCATGTTGGCCTCAACCCTCTTTAGTTCCTTCCTACCAGAAAGACTCCAATAGAGAGGGGAAGAAAAGCGGGTTGTGGAATGGACAAGTGTAGCACATCTCAAAGAACAAAAGTTATGGAAAGGTAGGTAACTGTTTTTTCTTCTTCAAGTGATTGCTCATGTCCATTCCATTGTAGGAGACTCACAGGCAGTTCGAGATAGAGGTGGGTTTAGACTCTACTTGAATAGGGATTGTAGGACTACCTATCAAAATCAGACATCATCTCTAGACAGATGAGCAATGGCATAGCAGGAGGTAAACGTGTGGATCGAAAACCAGGTTGCCATCTTACAAATGTCCAGGATGGACACACAAGCTAGAAAGGCCACAGAAACTACATGTGATCTAATCGAGGGAGCCACCACTTTAGTTGGAGGTTCCATATCAGCCAAACAGTAGCATAAATGAATATAGCCAGAAATCCAGGAGGATATTCTCTGAGTGGCCCTTTACTCTGTCTGAAATCATGACAAATAGCAGTGAGGATGACCTGAAAGGCCTAGTCCAATCCAGATTTAAAAAACCAAAGATCTTCTAACATCTAGAGAATGGAGTCTCTCTTCCCACTTACTTGAATGAGGCTTTGGAAAGAAAGCTGGTAAGTAAATGTTTTGATTAATGTGAAATTCAGAAACTACCTTAGTCAGGAACTTTGGATGAGGTTGAAGGAAAACCCTGTCCTTGAAGAATGTTGTATAAGGAGGATCCAACATTAAGGCTCGCAATTCTCTTACTCTCCTGGCTGAGGTAATAGCGACGAAGAATACCACTTTCATAGATAGGTGTAATAGGGAACAAGTTGCTAGTGGCTCAAAGGGGGGAAACCATCAACTCCGTTTGAACCAAATTCAAGTTCCATTGTGGAATCAGGCTGTTGATCTGTGGGTATAATCTGTCCAAACCTTTTAGAAATCTGCTGGATTTAGGGGTTTGATCAGTTATAACACTGGATAATGGAAAGCTAAGATAACTGCCAGGTGGACTCTGATGGAACTATAGGCTAGTCCTTGTTTCAGGAGCAGGAGATAGTCCAGGATATGGGGAATTGAAGCTTGGGCTCTGTGGACACTTAGTTGCATAGACCAAATGGAGAATCTCTTCCATTTAGCAAGTTAAGTAGACCAAGTTGAAGGCTTCCTACTGTTTAGGAGAATTTCCTGTACTCCTTTAGTGTAATCTCATTCTGAAGATGTCAACCATGAAGCATTCACTCTGTCAGGTGGAGGGCCAGTAAGCTGGGATGGAGGAGGCGGCCCTTGTTCTGAGAGATCATGTCCGCATCTCTCAGAAGCGACAGAGGAGAGCTGTCCAATAGAGTTGAAAACCAATGTTGATGAGGCCATGCTGGGGCTATTAGTATAATGTAAGCACAGCCTTGCTTGAGTTTGGACAAGACCTTGGCAAGAGAAGACCTGGAGAAAAGGCATATAGCATGCCTTTTTAAAAAGGTCAAAAGGAAAGCATCTGTCAGAGACCACAGGCTGTCCCCCACGTGGGAACAAAAAAGATGATTTTTTCCTTTTTGTTACGAACAGGTCCACTTGGAGAGTTCCCTGCCACTGGAAAATGGCCTTAGGCACATCTGGACAAAGGGTCCACTTGTGGTGACCTGCAAACGATGTGGTCAGGTGGTCTGCCAGAGTGTTTTGGACCTCTGGAAGGTAAGCCACTTTCAGGTTGATGGATACAAACTGGCCAGCAACAAGTTTAGGCTTGAAATTAGACAAAAGCTTCTAATCATTAGAGGAGTAAAGTTCTCGAACAGCCTTCCAAGGAGAGCAATGGGGGCAAAAACCTAACTGGCTTTAAGACTGACCTTGATAAGTTTATGGAACAGATGGTATGAGGAGACTGTCTACAATGGCATGTAGCCAATCTGCGACTGATAGCAGCAAATATCTGGTGATGGAATAGCAGCAAATGGCTGGGGATGGGACACCAGATGGAGAGGGCTACAGAGAATAATACAGAGATACTACAGAGAATTCTTTCCCAACTGTCTGACTGGTGGGTCTTGCCAACATGCTCAGAGTCTAACTGATTGCCATATTTGGGGTTGGGAAGGAATTTTCTGCCAGCTCAAATTGGCAGAGACCCTGGGTTTTTTTCACCTTCCTCTGCAGCATGGGGCACAGTTCACTTGCAGGTTTAAACTAGTGTAAATGGTGGATTATCTTTACTCCTGAGGAAATAATGCACCAAAAATGTAAAATTCTGCACACAACAACATTTTAAAATTCAGGCTCCAGCATGGCAGTGGAAAGCACACGCCACTATCTTTATCAAGGTGGGAAATCACCGTGCAGCCTACCCCCTCCCCCGGAACACAGAATTGGCTGTGAGGCTGCACCCAATCCTGACAGTGCAAGGGCTGAGCCTGCCTCAGAAACACCCCTGGGCCACTGCACCGGGCTCACTAGGCATGGGCAGGCAGGCTCAGCCCAACAGGTTCCAAGTGTGGAGGGACTTAGTGTGGGGGGATCCAGGTGTGGTGTGAGATGGTTCTGTGTGGGACAATCTGGGTGTGGGTGGCTCAGTGGGGGGTCCGGGTGCGGGGAGGATCTGGATGCACAGGGGCTTGTTGGATCTGGATGCAGAGATGCAGGATGAAAGGATTCTAAAGGAAGGTGAAGTTTGTTGCAGCTCAGCAATGGGGGGATGGGCTCAGCATGGGGAGGGGGCCTGGGTGTGAGGGACTCAGATAGGAGAATAGACTTGATGGGGTGGGAGTCTGGATGGAGCTGGCCAGTAGTCAGTAGGGTGGAGATCTGGATTTGAGGCGCTCACTGGGGTGGTCCAGGTGCAGGGGAGTGGGGCTCATCAGGGTGGGGGTTTGAGTGTGGGGTGGCAGTCCAGGTGCAGGGTGGGGTGGGGCTTGGCCAGGGGGTCTGGCGAAGAGGGGTTCAGCATGCAGAGGGTGGGACTCAGAGGCGGGTTCCGGGTGCAGGAGAGCTCTGGATGCAGGGGATGGGGGTTCGGGTGTAGGGTACTCAGCTGGAGGGGTGTCTGGATGCAGGGAGGGTGAGGTTCAGTGGCGGGGGGTCTAGGTATGGGGGTGTCCAGATGTATGGGAGTTGGATGGGCAGGGGAGCAGCTCCCAGTATAGTGACCCCTTCCCCTACAGCTGAGCGCTAGGAAGAGGGGGTGGAGCTTCTTGCAGCCAGGGTAGTTTTCTGGGAGTGATTCCGGCTGTTCCTTGCAGGGGAAGAGGGTGTCCCGTGCTCCCCTGACCACAGCCCAGCCAGGACTAGCAGCTGAACCCGGTGCAGGGTAGGAGCTGATGGCCAGGGTCCCCAGCCCTGCCTCCCACATCCCCCAGAAGTGATTTACCTCTCCATCAGATGCTCGAGGCACATGAAACAATGCACCCATGTTGCTGGGGAGGGGCATATGACCCATCAGAAAGTCATTTTTCTACAAGGAAGCAAAGAAATCTGTAGGGGACATGAATTCTATGCACATGCAGTGGCACACAATTCCCCCACGGGTATTGTCATGATTTGAAGACTTCAGGAACTCAGCTAGAGGTTATTACAGGAGTGGGTGGCTGAGGTTCTGTGGCCTGCAATGTGCAGGAGGTCAGCAGTTGACCATGATGGTCCTTTCTGACCTTAAAGTCTGAGTCTCTGATCTGGCTATGCAGAAGTTCCAAAACAAGATCGCCTCCAGGCATAACTTCATCAACTGGGCTCCCCACTGTTTGTTTACATAAAACATAGCTGCTGTGTTATCTGCAAGCACTAACAAATTCCACCCTGTGATATGCAGGAGGAATGTCATGCAAGCTGAACAGCTGGACTACAGCTTCCTAATATTTATATGGAGATCTAGATCTTGTGAAGACCAAAGCCCCTGAGTCTGAAGGGGGCCTAAGTGAGCCCCTGGGTCCAATGCATTTGTGACTAAGGTGAATGTCTGTTAAGCAGGAGCAAATGGGCCTTCTCCACAAACATTTGATAGGTCTAGCCACTGGTCTGGGGAGGACAAGATTCGATCAGGCACCTGAACCACGCTGTCCATATGATGGTGTGCTGGAGAATACAATGAGGTGAGCAAACTCTGTAGCTCTCTGAAGTGCATTCAGGGATGTTGGACCATGTAAGAGCACACCACCATGTGCCCTAGATGTCTGAGGCAATACTGAATTGTAGTCAAAGCATGTGTCTTTAGATCTAGTGCAATGAGCTACATTACTTGCAAACTCCGCAACGGCAGGAACACCCTGGCCTGTACAGAGTAGAGTCCAGGACTGCTGCAATGAATTCTATTTTTTGAACTGGAGTCAGGATAGATTTCTCTGTATTGATTAAAACCCTTGTATTTGAAAAATTGACTGGATAGCAGCTATTCTGGAGAGTACTTGATACCTGGATAGGCCTCTCACTAGCCAGTCGTCTAGGTAAGGGAACACATAGATTACCGACATTCCCAGGAATGCTGCTAATATTGACATGCATTTTGTGAACATGCGAGGTGTTGCTGACAGACCAAAAGGCAGAATTGGTAGTGGGAACATAACTCTGAGGAATTTTCTGTGTCTTTGATGAATTGACATATGAAAGTAAATGTCCCTTAAATTGAGAGCACTGTACCAGTACCTGTCTCTGAGGAGGGGATAACAGAAGCCAGAGTAGCCATCCAGAATTTCGTTTTCTTCAGAAACTTATTAAATTGCCTTAGAGCTAAACTAGGCCTGAACCTCTCCCCTCTTTGACCCTGGGATTAGAAAGTATTGAGAATAGAATCTCCTTCCTTGGGAAGGTATGAGAACATCCTCTATGGTTCCCATGAGGAGTACAGACTGGACCTCCTGTAGCAGCAGGTTCTCATGAAAGTGGTCCCTGAAGAGGGACTGGGAACGGGGATAGAAATAAATTAAAGGGTGTATATCAGTTCCACCATGCTTAGGACATACTGATTCATGGTAATAAAGGACCAAGCACCTAAGTAGTGGGATAGGCAGTTGGCAAAAATAGGGTAAGGGAAAGATGGTACTCTGGAAAGTGGTAGGCTGCTGTCGACCAACAGGTCAAAATGTTTGCTTTGAAGATATGATTTGCCTAGAAACAGCAGCTGTAGAGGAGGAGGGAGGTGGAGGATTTCTCTTATAACTTCTATCCGTCTTTCTTGACAGGTCTTGTTCTCTGAGCTATGAGAGGGTGGAAGCACTTGGACTGCTGTGGATAGAATGGTTCTCTCGTCATTGCTGGTGTATAAATTCCCAGTGACTTAAGGGTCACCCTTGAATACTTAAGGCTCGTCCATCTTTTCAGAGAAGAACAAGGGACCTTAGAATGGGAGGTCTTGTACAGTATACTTCACCTCTGGCGCCAAGACCTGGTGACTGCAGCCAAGAGAAGCCATAGCTCAAACCACAGAGTCCGCCACATCTGGGCTCGCCTGTAAAGCTGGCCTGAGAACTAATTTGCCCTCATCTACCAGAGGAGAGAACTCCTGCTTATCATCATCCAGAAGTTTGTCTTTAAACTTCAGGATGTTATCCCACAGGCTAAAATCATATTAACCGAGAAGAGGCTGCTGGTTCACAATTCTCAGTTGTAAACCTGCTGTGGAATAAATCTTCCTAAGAGATTCAGCTTCCTTGTTTCTTTGCCTTTCAGGGATGAGGCCTGATGTCCCTGTCTCTCCTTTATGTTTGCAGCAGACATTACCAGGGAACCAGGATGTAGGTGGTTGTAAAAATTTTCATATCCCTGGAAAGGGACATATCATCTCCTGTCCACCCTTTTAGCAGTGGGAAGAAGGGAGGATGAAGTCCTGCCATAAACACTTAATGGGCTGTAGGATAGATTTATTAATAGGGAGAACTACCCTAGAGGGACCTGTAGCGGTTATCATCTCCTGTCCACCCTTTTAGCAGTGGGAAGAAGGGAGGATGAAGTCCTGCCATAAACAGTTAATGGGTTGTAGGATAGATTTATTAATAGGGAGAACTACCCTAGAGGGACCTGTAGCGGTTAAAATGTCCACCAATCTGCGAGACTTTTTTTGCACCTCCTTCAGACGCATCCACCCTTTTTTAGCAAGTCTTGATGGGCCTTGAAGTCATCTGACAGGGGCGAGGCAGACTCTGCAACTTCCACATCCAGAAACAAAGATGAAGAGGCTAATGGCTGTTGAGGAGGTCCTTAGTCCAACTTCTGCACTTCCCGAGTAAGCAACTTCCCTGGCATAGTACCAGTCCTGGTACTGGAAGAATGGGAGTGGTGACCCTGTGCATATGTTCCCAGTGCTTACTTGATGTGGGAGAGTGGGAAGGGAGCAGGGATGTCACAGAACATCGTGGGAAGCTCCAAGAGCTCCAAAAGGCCACTGATACTGAAGCAGGACTTACCTATATGCTGGCCATTGGTCTTTAGATTGAGTTCTGAACCATGGAGGGTAGGCACCTCACTAGGGCTGCTGGGGTTGCTCAGGTCTGGAAGCATAGGAGCAGACTTCAGTATCATGAGGAAGAAAAGCCCACTTCCTCTGACCACGGGGGAGCTGCTTCCCTTGGTAATGGGGAGACCAGCTGCAAGGCTGGTGATGGACGCACCAGCAAGATCATTGCAGGATTCCTGTTCTATGGAAGCCACTGAGATGCACCAACAGCGGCAGCCACCAGTGCCAAATGGTGCACTGGAGCTGGAACTGGCACTGAAGGATCTAACACATCCAATCTTAGTATCGGGCAGGAGTCTTGCACTGTGGGTGAAACCGGTATCGAGAAGTTCAGTAGTTCCTATGTTGCCTCAGATGTCTCGGGCGCACAAGGCACTGCCAAAGACTCCTGACACTGAAGTACTCTAGCTGTGCTGGTCTTGCAATCGGTCTCAATGGGCCCTTCCTGGGCTCCAGAGTCAATCATCACTCTTTTCACACAGGGGGTGCTCTATCTCGGGGTGTCTCTTATTTGAGTGCCCATCAGTGTCCTTACCTCCACTTGGTGCCTGGCCTGAAGATTTTGAAGGCCCTGGTACTGAGTCCTTCAAGGACTTACTAAGTCTTTTCTTTGGTACCAGTGAGGAATGTCTGCCTATAGATTCAGATCAAACAGGCAGAGTACTCCTGGCAGATTCAGACATGCTCGGTACCCGTTCTCAGCAGGAAGGTTCCAATGGAGCATGAAGTGCAGACTCCATGGGTAAGTACATAAATCTAGCAGCCTTGTCCTTTATCAAATGAGATTTGAACCCTCTACAATTGTGACATTTGTAACCAACATACACTTACCCCAACCATTTAAGGCACTTGGGAAGAGGATCACTTACTGGCATAGGTTTGCCACAATAGTGACAGGCATTGAAGCTGGCAGAACATGGCGTGAGTCCGATACCAGACCCAGTACCCAAATGAGCACTGGAGACAGAGCTTCACTAAGAAGTAAGCTAAACTTACTCTAGTCACTAACTGTGTACCAAATACACTACTCCAGTCTTAACTAACACAACAACTACTCTCTCTCTCTATACACACACACACACACACACACACACACACACACACGCGAAGAGAAGGAAGACTTGCAAATGCAAAGATCACAGATCCAACAACCATCACCAGTGATAGGAAGGAACTGAGAGGTGTTGGGGGGCAGCATGGCCCTTTACACCTGTGTTCACTGGTGCAAGGCACCAGAGGGCACTCATGCTGCCCCGATGGGTACTGCTGATGGAAAAATCTTCAACAATTATGCACAAGGCATGCATGTATCAACAGTGGAATGGACATGTGCAATCACTCAAAGAAGAACAAAAACTTTCACCTCAGAATTATCTTGTTTTGCATGTGTGTGTAAAATTTGTGGTTTTAGAATTATAGTTTTCTATTAAAAATGTCATCTCCTCTGTTGTGTGAAACACGCATACAATAGGATAAACTGATTGACTACACATGAGGAACAGTGAAATGAACTATAAAACTAATGTGAACTGTGTTTTGTGTTTTAATTGCCCAGTGCTGGGACTAGAAATGTATTTATAAAGACAATAACAATACAAAAATAGCTACTAAATTACCTTTTGCTAAAATCAAATGATGCATTTCTTACTGAGAGCTACCTATCTCAAACATATACACAAGTTCAATTGTTTTTAGGCATTATGGATCTTTTCATCTTAGCCTAATAAAAAGGATAACTATGGAAGAGAGATGTTTGCAGAATCAATATGCCACTGTTAGGCTCATCATAATATGCTTAATTTCCTATTTATCGAGACAGAAGAAAATCCCTTCCTTCCCCAGCCCCCCGAAAAAGCTTACTTACACTTTACTATAACCGTTGTTCTTTGAGATGTTCCATGCATATGGATCCCATTCATGGTGTGCATATGCCTTCTGCACAGATGTTCAGAAGTTTTTATCAGCAGTCTTTATGCCCTCACGCTCCATTTCCGAGGGCATAAAGGGCTGAGTAACCCTGCCCACCTCTCAGTTCTTTCTAACCACCCTTTGGCAGAGAGTTGGAACAACATGGTGTCCTTCCTTAGTACAGTATATTGTTACTGTCAAATTTTCATTTAATTTTATCCACTGTATTTTATAGTGTAGCTTGTCAGCAAATAACAACACTTTTTTTTTAATAAGTTTTAGTTTTAGTAGGCTTTTTGTGGTACCAAGTCTAGTCTTTATGCCTGATCCTTAAACACCTGGCTTTAAGCCATACCTATCATGTAGAGTGGTAATTCCCCTCAAGGATGGACGTGACAAATGTCTATATTATTTAGGGGAGAGTCACAGCTAAGTGCACAATCTGTAGAGTATTTAAAAAGTGCACTCAAAAATCCAGAGAAACAAGATTAAAAAACTCTCTCTCACAGAGAAATCCACAAGAGTTGTATCAGACTCAGAGGTGATCTGAGGTGCGTGAAGCTGAAGACCAATAGTGCATTTTATTTATTCACTGACCCGCTGAAGATGCCATTGGTTGCTTTGTCAAAGAGCCAGACTTCTAGTGCCTAACAAAAAGGGAAGTGATTCCTGGCTCCAAAGGCTCAAAGGGAACTCATTCATTTAATAAGAACCCTAAATCTCAGATTACAAAACCACTAGAGCAGTCAGACACCCTGGCTGCCTCTGGGAGTAAGAGTATACTGCCAAACCATCCTCTTGGCAATAGTCCCTATCTCCAGAACCGCACAAGAAATCTGAGGTACAGGTACTGAGGAACTCATTTAAAGCAAATCAGAACCATGTGCAACTTCAGCTTTTTCTAGTACCCGAGTTCGTCAACACAGTCAAAGGATTTTTCAGTACTGTTCGGCATAGTGTTGCAGTCAAAGCGGCATTATATATCGGCACCAGCAAAACACCTGGCACTAATGTGAACAGAGTCTGACTCTTTGGCACCAGCTCAAAAGGCATCAAAGAGCATGGCGCGGACTCAAACAGTACAGAGGTAGATGATTATGGGCAAAAGGAAATCAGATATCCGCTACCTACACTCAGTACAGGGATCATCTGCTAGAAACTCCTTATAGACACAGCTGATACCAGAGTCTCCTTTACTGTACTTCTCTCCTATATTGGGCAAGTCAAAAATGTCCACCATAGCATGAAAATCCAATGCCTTTCATGAAGATTTCATTGAGACCTCACATTGAGGATCAGAGAAATCCTTCCACACCTCAGCAAGTTATAGAACCTCCAGGTCCAGGTTCTTTTTCCTCCTCGTCATCAGAGGCCTCCAGTAGAGACTAGGCCCCAAAGCGTCAACCATCTTCAGCAGCTCCATACAGTGAATGTAACAGTGAATGTAACAGAGAAGGTGCCTCTAGAATCACTGCATTTTGGGCTCTGCCACAAGAGCCATCTTTCGTTCTTTGGGGTCCATCATCTTGGTTTAATATGCTTTACCCGTATGTTTTTCAACACTGGCCATACTGGCCTCTTTGTCCTCAACACCAAGTCATCATTCGGCTTCACACCCAAGACCTGAATTTAAATTGCATCAGAGGTCTGTCCCTTCTCCCACAGAGCAGGCTGTTTCTGAGATTCAGTAACCACTTTCTGCAAAGGGCGAAGGAGCAATGCAAACATTTCACCAGAGAAGTAGATTGCATCATGGAATGGGCTGCCCATAATCTGTGAGAACCTGCTTCAATAAAGAACAGAAAACCCCACTGACCACAGATACTTAGTTGTCACCCACAATTCTGAAATAAATCTTTTCTGAACTCCTCTTCAAACAACTCCCCAACTCCGCCAACCTCATCATTAGAAGCAAGCTCCCCACAGACCAGGCCACACCAACTCTAAGCGGTACCAGATCCTGCCAGAACAACAGATGCAAAATCTGCAGACATACTTCCACTGCTGCAATGATAAATACCTCCTAGAAACACCTATCAAGATTCCTGGGACCTACACATGCCTATCACAACATGTGGAATACCATATCTTGTGCATCATATGCCCCAACTCCTCCTCTCTGGAAGAAACCAGATAATCGCTATGCTCTCAAATTAACTCACACAGAAAAATGATAGAAGACAAAAATACCATATCACCCATGCCCAAACACTTTTCATAAAGTGATCACTCCATATCTGATTTTTCAATACTTGTTCTCAAAGGAAACGTACATAACATCTTCAAATGGCAAGCCTGGGGACTTAAATTCATAACACTCCTAGACACTAAAAACAATGGATATAACAGGGATACTGGTTTCGTGGCTCATTACAACAATCTGTAACATATGCACCTGCATGCTAACCCTAAATAGTTCATGTCCAACCCCTTTTGCATAACAATCTAACCGTTATTGCCCATTCCATCTCAAGTGACCCCTTATAAAATTTAAGTTTTATGCT
The DNA here is from genome assembly GCF_025201925.1 of Gopherus flavomarginatus. Lineage (NCBI taxonomy): Eukaryota > Metazoa > Chordata > Testudines > Testudinidae > Gopherus > Gopherus flavomarginatus. The sequence goes on from NC_066621.1 coordinate 57,225,534, forward strand.
TAACTATCTGTCCAACTTGTATTTAGCTCAGACACTCTGATTTCTTTTCCCAGACCTAAAGAAAAATGTTGTGTAGTTTGAAAGCTTGCACCTTCCACCAACAAAAGTTCATCCAATAAAGATATTACCTTTCCTACCTTGTCTCATATATCTTGGGACCAACATGACTACAACACCACAAGAAAATCCATCTCTGAGGGGCTTCTCATCTTCCCTGGATGAAGTTGTTATCTCCTCCATTCCCATGGCTGCAAATTATTTTAAAGCTTTTACGGAGAATGGCAGAATGTCTTTGGAGTTGGTCCATTAGAAAACACACAAATTGTTTGATATTCTTCAATCAGTTTAATAAAACAGGATAGCTCATCCTATTAATGAAAGAATCTCTGAACCCACAAAGGACTTGTGGGTACTTTGGCATCTATCACAGTGACCTCAGAGAGGGCTGAACATAAATACTAAGTCCCCCCACAAAAGGAATTTGGGAATTTCTGTATGCACCTGGCACCAAAATCCTTAGTAGATACTGTGGTTAATGAAAAGACCAAACAGATAAAGTCTATTTGAGCAGAAAAAGAGCCAAAAAAATAAGATTTATTTGACCAAAAGGTTATTCTTCCGCTTGTCTTTGGGTCAGAATTGCAAATTATAAAGCTAGGCTGACCAAGTATAATTATATCTAGTGGTACAGAACAGCAGATTTCATGGACAAACTACCATCAGATATCAAAGAGGAATTTAAATTAATTTGTTTAGAGGGACAACCTTTCTGGTAGGTTTGGACTCAGCTGACACATGACCAAGACTGATGGTTACACGTGTTACCATGAGGAGAGACTCATGGTTATATACTTTGAGTACCCATAAGGAGGTGCAAAGAACAGTGCAAGACTTACCATTTGATGGGAAAGAACTGTTTAATTAAAAACTAGATGACACATTGTGCACTCCTTGAAGGACTCTCGAAATACAGTTAGATTTTTGGGACTATATACTCCCAATTTTAGAAGGAAGCATTATATAAATGTCAACTTTCTTCTAGAGAGAGATATCAGCTAGCTACCTCTTCTTATTTTTACACCTCTTCTGATTATTTTTAGCACCAGATAAGATGAGAAAGAGGTCAAGGTATCAAAAGAGAAAGCCATTTCCATTGTCCTCTACTCAGCCATTTCAATTTCAGAAACAACAATTTAATGCTTCAGTTGAGGATACTGCTCTAGACTTTGTGGATTGATACCTTTCTTACCTTTCTTTTGGTTCCCATCTCTCTTTCTTCAAGGAGGCTTGGGCTGCACTTACCTTAGACACGAGATTTTGCAGGTGATCCAAGAGGGGTATACCATCCAATTCCATAAAATGTCTCCTCACACCCACCCACCCATTCCCCTTTTCAGGGACTACTCGCCTGGGAGGCTCATGCAGAAAGAAACAGAATCTCTACTACAGCTGAGCACAACAGAGCCAGTGCCTCTGGCTTCAGGGGAAAAGGATTTTATTTTCCTTATTCAGAAAAAGAAAAGGAGTTGGTGGCCTGTACCATAGCTCAGGTTTTTCAATGTTTATATTGTCCATGCCAAATTTCACATGGTGGCTCTCACATCTATCATATCTTCTTCAAGACTGTTTCAGTACCCTCAGCTTGCAGGATACATACTTTCTGGTTGATACATCCATTGCATAGGAAGTTTCTTTGCTTCGTGATATCAAACAATCATGATTAGTTTAGAGTGTTTCTGTTGGCCTTTCAACTACATTTGGAATGTTCTCAAAACAAATGTCAGTGGTGTCAGCTTATTTTAGTTAAAATTTATTTATTATTATTATTATTATTATTGTGATTACTATTTTTGCCAACAGGCTATAGAGTAAACACTACAATCTCAAATACAATGGATAAAATGAAATCAAAAGTTTACAGTAACAACAAACTAGCTATACTAAGGAAGGACAGTATGTTGTTTCACCTCTCTGCCAAGGAGTGGTTAGAAGGAACTGAATGGTGGGCAGTGTTGCTTTCCCTTTATGCCTTAGGAGAGGAGGGGGAGGGCATGAAGGTGCATGTTTGACCCCTAGTGGATACCGCTGATAAAACTTCTGAATGCACACTGCCACTGGGATCTACATGCACATAGATTCAAAGAATAACATGACTTTGAAGTAAACGACATCTATAAAACAAAAGACCAGAAAACTTGTGCTAATATCTTTAAAACACATTAAATGACTATTAATCAATTTTGAAATTCCAGCTGCTGTCACCACTTACTGATACGCCAGCCGTGACATGTATATAGCACAGGAAAAAAAGTTTAAATTGTCTTGAACAAAACACAAAATAGAGTAAAAGTTTAGATTGTATGGAGGAATGTTCCTTTTACCACAAAAGAATAGCAGTGTTAATTAAGGGTTAGCATAATAAATAAGCATTATATTCCTGTCAGACCTGATCTAAACTTACTGAAGTCAATGAATAGACTTCTACTGACTTCAAAAGACTTTGGATCAGGCTCAATCTGAAAACTTCCTGAACTATGCATGCACATTTTACCAGATTATATTCACTTAAATGTGAGCAGACTCAATTTGGGAGTCCACCAAATCTTTTGCTGTAGGTTTATTTTTTATAAATTATGAGACAAGAGATTAATTAAAAACAATCCAATTACCATACCTGTAACATTAAGATTAGACACTGTCTATCTGTAATATTATGGGTAAAATAATAAGTAAACATACTTACATGTTTTGTTATAAAGGAATAAAAGTATATAGTGTAGTTGGACATTACTTACAGGGAATATCTCGGTAGCCATTTTCTAGTGCACAAAAGTAATTCAAGAATTCTTGTGTTGGAATTTTGAAAATTTCAAACAAGCCAGTGTCTTGGAACAAGGTGTATGTCACCTAAACACATATTAAAATTAACTTTGGTTTTAAAGTGTCAAAGTTTAATCATTTTAGCTTCATTCTACTTTAAGAATGTTCTGCTATATTTTTTATCAAGTATATTATTAAAATTGTTAAATTTTGTTGATGCTTCATTAAAAATGAGTCATTAGGCACTAATGTGCTATTAATACAGTTTGTTGGAATTCTTTCCATCAAAACAGACACCTATCTTACCACTCTCTTGAAATCAAAAGGAAAAAAATATCTGCATATCTCTTTACTGAAATGACCCTAATGCACCTTCTTACTTTCTTTTCCTATCTTTAATCTTTTATGCATGCTATGCTAGAAAAATTATACTGTTTTCTATTACTGAGGAGCAGAGTTACCAAACAGTCCCCATCCCAAAGCTTTAGACCAGTGGTGAAAACCTGCGGCCCGCAGGCCGAAGGTTGCTCATTAATGCTTTAGATAATCTTTCAACCATAGACTTGATTAAGAGATCTGTCAAAGTAGAATTCTCAGGCTTCCCAGAAGAAAATAGATAAAGGTTCCTCTGGCAGTCTTCCTCCCCCCTATAAACTGTTCCCTGGACCACTCTTTTAGGAATGCAGTACATATATCTTTATAGAATCATATTCAACAGGTTCCAGTGTCCTCATCCTAACCTAAGAAGCTATGCAAGAAATTCCCCCCGAGTTCTAGCTTCTCCAAGAGCACTCCTGTCTCTATACCTAGGCTGATACCAACTTCCTTCGTTAAGGAAACTGGGACGAAGGTAAATCAGAACTGTGAGAACATTTTTGATGCATCAAAAGATCTGGACTGCCAATTTCAATCTAAAAGGAAAATATCTAAAAGTTATGACTCTTTCAGAGGTTTAGAACAGAGTGACAGTGCCATTATTATATATTTTATTATTATTACTAATATTAATACGCTAGGTGCTACACAAATGCACAGTATAGCACAAGTCTCTAACTTAAACAGCTTATCTTTGAAACAAATGCAAGGAAGATACAATAAATGGGAGGGGAGAGGGGAGAAGTATAACTATGAAAAGATCACACGGTTCCACAGTTTAACCAATGCATAATTTGACAGTACTAAATCATCTGAAAGATTTTTTTTCTTTTATAAATACATCAATAAGAGAATAAATAAAATCTGCTATCAGCTATCACCAACTGTCCTTCAGCCTAGCCATTAGTGGCTGGCAGACTTCCTGTAGACTTCACAGTGGAAGTGGAGTCTTGAAGTAAGAGTAGTAGCCTTATTAATTAGGTCAGGGAGTGCATTCTATGTAAGAGGCATCATGGAAGAAAGAATAGTGTTGTTTATGGGAGAAATAGAAAAGGTTCCTAGAAAGATTGCCTCTCCCATCTCAGGTTTGACTTCCAATGACAGCTACATTCCACCAAAAAACATGCAACAGTAGACAGGAGATGGAGCCCTTCATTGCAGCTGGAGTTAAGACTACAGAACTCACTCCCATATAAAATAAGAATTATCAATATCCTCACAGTATTCAGAATAAAATGCAAAAAACCCACGGTTTGATGTAAGTTTCCCACAAAATAAGCAATTCTTACGGTCTACACACATTTAAGAATAGAAGAGAAGAAAATAAAATTGCTACTTTTCAAGCTATTCTTAATTTAGACACAGACTGGCAAAACTGCACCTCAGTTGTGGCTCATACACCAAAAACAGCAACAAACCTGGCTAAGGATCCTTCCAGACTTGTCTCCCATTTTTTGCACTACATCAAAAATTTGGAAATTCCAATTGTTCATCTTCTCCATTAATGATTCATGATCTTCTGTTATCATCAGTTCTAAAGAAGGATCTTGTTCCACCTGTATAAGAGAGAATGAACCATTTCCACAATGAGATTGAAAACCAAATTGTCACTTGTATTTAAATAGACGTTAAAATGATAAAGTATTGTAGAACGTTTTACATTCCACTGTGCTGCTGTAGTTATTCTGCACACTTATTTTATCCCATCAACCCTTTTTGCCTTGAAATGGTGCCACAATATCGTTGTATACCTTGAAATTTTACTCCTAAACTTAACCAGTATTTGGAATCCTGGATTCCAATGATGCACTGTTTTCCAAAGGCTCTTATACAATAATGTAAAGTAAGGACCTCCTTAGCATATAATATTAAAATCCACAAAGAAATACATTAATATACAACATTGCGGGTATTATTGCAATTATATGCTTACATCAGATTGCTGGTTATTCTGTGTTTGAGCCATTTGCTGATTGTCACTTTCTATCAACATTTTTCTGCAGTCTCTGCTTTCTTTTCTTTCATCTTTCCGTCCTTCTGTATGGTGGACTGACTCTTTTGAAATACCAGTGGTTCCATCTTCACCTTAAATATGACAAGTGCACAATTACTATCAACAACTTATTCATAAATCAATTCAGGAATTAAGATTTTTAATCAGTTGTTATTTGCTCCTATCCTTGGCCCACTAGAAGTTAGATTTATTGACCCTGTGACTTCTGCAAAGTCCATCTTTTCTTTTCTCTTCTCAAGCTATTAAGTAGAGAGGGCCCTGATGATGGGGATGGTTACATTCATCAGCTTGTGTTTTAACTTAGAGGACAGCATGGATGCTTACAAGATGTATTTTAGATAGTCAATTTTAATATTTTATATAAATATTCCCTCAAATAAGTATTTGTCATTTAAGTATCAAATTGTATCCTTTACAATACAGCATTTATTGTTTTACAATTCCACATTCATTAAAATCTCAAACCAACCTTTCCATCCCTTTCTATGCATTAGACACATTGCAAAAGAGGGGATGGAGAATCATTGTACTGTACCTCATTGTGCTTATTGCATCATCCTGTTTATTGGATGTACATTTGTTTATTAAATGTGCGTAAATAAGTCTGTAATATTCCAGCATCAAACTTTTTAACTGTTATAAGTATCTACAGTGATAAAATGTATGTCCCCTTTGGTGAAATATGAGCAGCTAATTGCTTCACTTTTTGCACTTCCTTTTTGACCAAATTTAAGAGTTTAAATGAATGTGACACTAAATTCTCCACAGACTTAGTGGAGAAGACTGGGTGATTATTTTAAAAAAGCAATAATCTTAAAAGAATTAAAATATTACAAGCAGGTAATGCTCTCGTCTCTAAAACTAAATGAAAACAGATTACAGAATCAGAGATACGGTTCACTATTTAGCATGCTTTTGGGTGCTAAGTATTTTACTGTCAACAGAGGAAGATATGGTCCTAGTCTGAAAGAGTTCATGAATAACCATTTTTTTGTTTCATTTGCAGTTCAAAAAAATTGGTTCAATCTGAAATGAAACCAAAAAAATTGCTGTGGGGCCAGACAGACAGAAGGCACAGACACTCAGGCTTCCCCCTCAACTCAGGGAGTTGGAATGGCAGAGAGGTGTGGTGCTCAGCCTCTCCAGCCTAGGCGCTTGGAGACGGGAGAAAGACTGAGTGGCTAAAGCTCTTTTCTAAGTAGCGTAGATATATGTGCTCTGCATATTCCTATGTTTCTCAGTTCACTTCTGAATCCAACTTAAGATACTGGTCCTAAAGAAATATGAAAAGGATATCTTAGGGCTTGTCTTCACTACTGGGATAAATGACCTAAGTTATGCTACTTCAGCTATGTGAATGACATAGCTGGAGTAGACGGAGTTTAGGTTGACTTATGCGGTGTCTTCACTGCGCTGCATTGACAGGAGATGCTCTCTGGTTGACTTACCTTACTCTTCGTGGAGAGGTGGAGTACCGGAGTCAACCGGAGAGTGCTCTGCAGTAGATTTAGCAGGTCTTCACTAGACCTGCTAAATCGACACCCACTGCATCAATTGCAGCAGAGTGAATCTCCCCGGTAGTGAAGACAAGCCCTCAGACTGTCTCTCCATTCATGATCCATGAAAACAACTGCACTTATGAGAAACACAAATTATTGTAATTATTTTATCACTAAGGCAAAGATGTATCAGAATGAGTTCTAGTCAAATTGATTTCAGAATTCAGTTGTGAAACTCACCTTTTTCATAGTAGTCTACACAAAATAGAAATCGGGGAATGAATAATAGAAAGGGAAGAGGACAACGAAACAGATTTCTCTTGATATAAACTTCTAAACTAGTATATCAAGAACAGAATGCACAAGTCCACTTCATGTTATTCTTAAATTCTGTATCTAGGGCACTCAAGCAAAGAGAGTGGAAACCACTTTCAATTGGGGAAAGAGGAGGGAACAAATGAGCCGCCATTGGGGTACAGCTGATATAGCTGGCTCCTACGAATCCCCTCCCTCAGCTCCTCTTCAGGGGCAAAGGGTGTAGTGAAGTAGGAAGGGCAGGAAACAGGGAATGGACAGACAGCAATGTGATCTGGTATCCCTAACTGACATTTGGTCCCTTGAGAAGTACAGTAGCTGGTTAAAGTCCGCTAGCAGAAAAAATGTAAAGTGTAGTCCATTTTCACAAAAATCAGGCCAGATCACTGGTACACTTTGGCTGCTTTGTGCCACTCCAGCAGTGCAAAGATGTAAATCTAGTTTAACTGGTGTGACGGACTCAGATCAGAAGGCTATAAAAGAGTAGTGGAAGGCAAATATATCAGCCTCAGTTCCCTGGGTAGTCAAACAAAGGCTACTCCAGGCCAATCAAGTCACCTGCTGCCAATTAAACCAGTTAAGGTCATTAGGCTAATGCAGGCACCTGACTCCCGTTAACCAGCAAAGGGTCAGTTAAGGCTGGTAGGCTAATAGAGACAGCTGGAATTAATCAAAGTCCTACTCATACTGCTTAAAAGCTCTCCTTCCAGTGCCCTCAAGGATGCCCAGGTGAAAGGAGCTGGAGGAGAGGAAGTGATGCTGAAGCCTGAGGTAAGGGTGAAGCTGGGAAAAAGGGATTATGGGGAAGTGGCCCAGGGAATCAAAGCAGCGTCAGCGGTGAATAGGAAGTTGGCCAACAGCTGCTACCATTAGGGTCCCTGGGCTGGAACCCAGAGTAGAGGACAGGCCCCGGTTCCCTTCTTCCCCCTATGTTCTACAGAGATCCCCATGAGAGGGCAAGCAGAATTTGGTCCAGGCAGGAAGCTGAACTGTGCCTACTGAGCTCTAAGGAGCAACAGAGACTGTGGGTATTCCACCTTCCCACTTCCCATACTGGCCTGTGATGAAAGTAGCACAATAAGGTGTGATTTTTGCTGCTAAACTAAGAAAGGGAGGTCACACTGAGGGCCTTAGTGAGCTTCTTAGGCCACTGAATCCACCAATACAGGCTTGGAGCTTTGTCACACTGGCCAATAATTCTTCAGATGGCCTCAACAGGTTCTTCATAATGAAAATTAGTTGTTTGTTTTCTATCTCGTTTTCATGGAAAGAATTGACAGGACAGTATCATAAGACAAAAATCTCTTTCCTGATGCAGAGAGTGTGGAAAAAGCTACACTGTAGAATGTTAACCTTTTTTTCAGAGAAATTGAATACAATACAGTAACTGCTAGTCAGGAGTAGGAAAGTTCAGTTTGTTGTGTGACATGTTAAAAGTTCAGAAAACCAGCTACAGAGCATTAAAAACTCCATTTGCTTGCAAAAATATGAAGCCAGATGTAGATTAGAAAACATATCTTTAAACAGGATACACATAAGACTACGCCATCTTCTATCCTGGCTCAAGAAATTGAAAGATAATAAACCAGATATATAGGGAACCATTAAAATGGTTAATAAGAAGATATACATATGAATTATTTGGAAGTATAGGAAAAGTTTTAATATAGAATTTTAAAATTGCTTATTTATTGAAAAAGCACAGTGAAGCACTATCAAATACTTGCATATTTTGAGATCCTACCTGATTTTCTGCCTTGATATTCTGCCCCAGACTCTGACTGTGATGTTGAAACACGCTTGAGAAGTTGATGTCCACAGCTTACAGAATAAACAAGACAAGGAACAATATTAGCATATTTCTCTTTTTTCCACTTCTGATTGCTGTATAAATACTACAGTTATTATGCTATTACTCAGATACTTGGCAGTCATATCACCTTGGTAAATCTCAAAGCAAGAAGGATTGGGCCTGGCAAGTACTTTAAGTAACCTTCACTGTGCTACCAGAAGCAGCGTTGGTCATTTAAAAGGTGACTGAATCAGAACAGAATTAATTCCCAAACATGGAGTTTCCCTTCCCCTCCTAAAACATATAGTATAGCACTCCTAGTACAGAATTGTTGTCACATTCAATTACAGAGCAATGAAATATGTGAAGTGTATTTACAGCCCTTCCCGATAATAGATGCTACATATACGTAGGCATATAAGTTAGTATGAGAAGTTATCTTTCACAGATATATCAGGTTTCCTTATTTTTCATATAAAAGTATTGATATTTACAACATATAACAATTTGCTTTTATACCTTTGAATACATCTGAGGGTTTACAATACCTGTTACAAGTATAGCTTGTAGAAGCTTTAACTTGTTGCTGAAAATCTGGAGAATTAAATGTATATCCCAGAGGTTTATGTAAATTAACACTTGGCTTAGTAAGAAAATCAGCAGTATCAGGAAATTCTACAAGTGACCGACTGACAAGGGACCCACTGGAGATAGACCCATGACTAGATGAACCAACAGGACTCAGGCTAGAGGAAGTACCTGCAAAAACATACATGTAATTATTTACTGAGCATTTCTTTAGACTACATTAAAAGAACAATGTTTTTGAAAGATAAAAGAAAATTCTATAAGCTTAATAAGAACAAAGTGACAGGTGAAAAATACTATAGATGGATCAAACTATTAAACACGTATTAGATATCAAGATTTATTCATTGTTTTGGTTTTATACACAAGTAATACAGGGTAGGCTGCACATCTGAGTAATTTGTTGGGTGCATGCTCTGTTCAGTGTTTAAGCTTCTCCATATAAAAACTGTATATCAGATTTTCAATGAGATCTCATATATAAGTATGTGTAAAACCTAACTTTTTGTTTAGTAATTTGGTTTTAATGTATGTGGTTTTTAATACTTATGTTAGGAGGGGCTGTTAGCATTGATCATTAAGCTTCCCTTACACTTCCCTTTAAAAGACCCTGTTTTCAGTTGCTTGTGATTTTGCTTAACTGTTTGTGCTAAAAATTTCTACGCTAGTTGTCTGCCTCAGACTGAGTTTTTATGGAAAATTTCAGCCAGAAGAGTTCATCTTTTTCTGAGAATGATGCTAGAAAAAAAAGTTGTTTGCAACATTAAAAAATTCTGGTGACCTTTACTTTAAAAACTCTAGCGTCTCCATGGTTTGGAGAAGAGACTTTAAATTTGGCAGGAGGATGGCTTTGTGTCACAGATATGCCCTTCACTGTTCCTGTGAAAATCCACCAAAATTTGGCCAAGTTATAAGCCTTTGAAAAACTGCAGTTTCCATATGATCAGTAGATTTCTTAGATTCAGCAGCTAAAATCTCTGTATTCTTTGTGCTCAGAGCATGCTCAAGCCTCTCACAGCTCCTAGTACTGATCAGACTGTACATGCACCATTTGCACAGTGTGACTGAGCATGTTCCTTCCAGCCTAGGGATGCAGGGGCAAAGCACGGAGTCTGCCTTTCCTGTACTTTCAATGACCCCCTGCTGGAACCCAGGCAGCATGGAGGATAAAACTGCCTGACTTGAATACAAAGGGGCAAGATTCAGATCTGAGGAGTTAAGTGGAAGGGAAAAAGGTGTATATTGGGACAAGAAGCCATGCAGGACGAACCTGACTGGAGGCTGGCAGGGAGGAGAGATGGAAACTGGAAGTTTGCAGGAGACAGACTGGGAACCAGGAAGGCCCATGGGAGGGTCAGGGTGTGGGGGGGAGGAAATTGAGACTGGATGACAAGAGGGGGGATATGGGATTAACTGGGGGAAGGGCAGACGGATCTGATAATGAGTTGAGTATTGGGGCAGAACTGGGACTGGCTAGGCAGAGAGACTGGGACAAGGAGCTGGAGGAAGCAGAGACATTGAGATTGGACAAGAAACCCAGATTGGGAGACTGGGGCAGGGAGCCAGTACGTACAAGGAACATGGGCTGGAAGAATCAAAGAAATGACTAGAAGTAGAGTGGGAAGAGAGTCAGATGGAAGAGGGGGCTGTGAATGCCTGGATAAGGAAACTGGGGACAAGGAAATGAGAAAGTGGGATGGGGACTGGGAATGGCTGGACAAGAAGAATGGGAGTTAGGAAGGGGTACAGACATGGAAACTGGAACTGCAACAGGGAGTCTAGAGGGGTGAGTCTAAGACTTGCTATACAAGGATACTGTAACTGAGATGAGAAGAATGGTACTGGGAAAAGGAGCCAAAGGTGAGGGAGACAGGACTGGGACAAGGACAAGTTGGAGGGAATTTGGCAGTAGGGGTCAGATGGCAGAAGATTCCATATACACTAGAGGACACTCCCCTCCATAGCTTGGAATAGAACCCAAGACCCTGAATCTCACTTTTCCTTTGTTGTCAGCAAATATCTGTGAAATCCACTAGCAAAGTGTCCCCATCATCCTCTAGTGCTGGTCCGTACAGAAGATGACAAAAGACGGTTACTCACCTTTGTAACTGTTGTTCTTCGAGATGTGTTGCTCATATTCATTCCAATTAGGTGTGCGCGTGCTGCGTGCATGTTCGTTGGAAGATTTTTACCCTAGCAACACTCGGTGGGTTCGATGGGCGCCCCCTGGAGTGGCGCTGCCATGGCGCCGGATATATACCCCTGCCGACCCAACCGCCCCTCAGTTCCTTCTTGCCGGCTACTCCGACAGTGGGGAAGGAGGACGGGTTTGGAATGGATATGAGCAACACATCTCGAAGAACAACAGTTACAAAGGTGAGTAACCGTCTTTTCTTCTTCAAGTGCTTGCTCATATCCATTCCAAGTAGGTGAATCCCAAGCCTTACCTAGGCGGTGGGGTCGGAGCGAGATGTTGCAGAATGCAAAACTGCTGAGCCAAAGGCTGCATCATCTCTGGACCATTGAACCAGAGCATAATGTGAAGCAAAGGTGTGGACCGAAGACCAAGTAGCTGCGCGACATATCTCCTGGATAGGTACACGAGCCAGGAAGATGGCAGATGAAGCCTGAGCCCTGTTAGAATGCGCGGTGATGTGGCTTGGGGAAATATGAGCCAAATCATAACAAGTGCAGATGCACGCCGTCACCCAAGATGAGATTCTCTGAGAGGAAACAGGTAGGCCTTTCATTCGGTCGGCTACCACGACAAAGAGTTGAGGCATTTTACGAAAGGGTTTTGTCCGCTCAATATAAAATGCGAGCGCTCTACGGACGTCCAGGGAGTGCAGTTGTTGCTCCCGTCGCGTTGAGTGTGGCTTCGGGAAGAAGACCGTGAGAAAGATGTCCTGGTTAACATGACAGGCTGAAACCACCTTAGGGAGGAATGCTGGGTGTGGTCGCAACTGCACCTTGTCCCTGTGGAACACAATGTATGGCGGATCCACCATAAGAGCCCTAAGCTTGGAGATACGTCTGGCCGATGTAATGGCTACGAGGAAAGCTGTCTTCCAAGACAGGTAGAGTAGTGAGCAGGTTGCCAACGGCTCGAATGGGGGAGACATAAGTCTGGTTAAAACCAGGTTGAGGGACCCAGGTGGGTGCTGGGCGGCGTACTTGAGGGTAAAAGTGCTCCAGGCCCTTGAGGAACCTCGAAACAATACGGTGTGAGAACATGGAATGGCCACCTTCCCCTGGGTGGAAGGTAGAGATGGCTGCCAAGTGTACCCTCAGTGATGATACTGCTAGGCCCTGCTGTTTGAGAGACCAGAGGTAATCCAAAATAGAGGGAACAGGGACCGCAGTGGGAGTAAGATTATGCGTTTTGCACCAGCAGAAGAAATGATTCCACTTGGCCAGATACGTTGACTGGGTGGAAGGTTTCCTGCTACCCAGGAGAACTTGTCGTACTGATGCACAGCAACGTAACTCTGACTGGTTTAGCAACGCAGCAGCCATGTCGTGAGGTGAAGGGCCTGCAGGTCTGGGTGGCTAAGATTGCCGTGGTCCTGAGTTATGAGGTCTGGGTGGAGTGGCAGGGTAATTGGGTTGGCTATCGACAGGTCGAGCAAGTGGTGTACCAGTGCTGCCTGGGCCACGCTGGAGCGATCATGATTGGAAGCGCTCTGTCCCTGTGGAGTTTTAGTAGGACCTTGTGAAACAGCGGGAATGGTGGGAAGGTATAAAGCAGCTGGCTCTTCCACGGCATCAAGAAAGCGTCCAAGATCGATCCCGGGGAGAGACCTGGGAAGGAGCAGAACATCTGGCATTTCCTGTTCGCGCAGCAAGCGAACAGGTCTATGTGGGGAAATCCCCACTTCTGGAAAACAGAATGCATAACGTCTGGGTGGATCGACCACTCGTGAGACAGGAAGGACCTGCTGAGTCGATCCGCCAGAGTGTTCCGAACCCCTGGGAGAAAGGACGCTACCAGGTCTATCGAGTGGGCTATACAAAAGTCCCAGAGTTGGATGGTCTCCTGACAAAGGGGGGAGGATCGTTTGTTTATGTAGTACATGGCTGTTGTGTTGTCTGTAAACACTGAGACACAACAGCCTTGTAAATGTTGCTGGAACGCCTGGCACGCCAGGCGGACTGCTCTCAGTTCTCCGACATTTATGTGTAATGCCAGCTCCTGAGATGACTTGAGGCCTTGAGTACCAAGGTGTCCGAGGTGAGCACCCCAGCTGAGAGATGACCCGTCCGTCGTCAGGGACACTGAGGGTTGGGGCGGATGGAACGGCAGCCCTGCACACACCAGGGAGGGAGTTAGTCACCATTCTAGGGAGCCTAGGGTGCTTGGGGGAATGGTGACTATCGTGTCTATTGGGTCCCTGCCCGGGCAGTATACCGAGTTGAGCCAAGTTTGGAGAGGACGGAGGTGGAGCCTGGTGTATTTGGTCACGAACGTGCAGGCAGCCATGTGACCCAGGAGACCGAGAAAAATGCAAGCCGAGGTCGTCGGGAAATTCTGTAGACCTCAGATGATTGTTGCCATCGCCTGAAACCGCAGCTGTGGTAAGCAGGCCCTGGCTAGACTGGAATCCAGGATAGCTCCTATGAAGTCTAACCTCTGTGTGGGAACCAGAGTGGATTTTTCTATATTGATCATCAGGCTTAGATGTGTGAATAGGTCCTTGACAATGCCCACATGCTGGATGACTTGTGTCTCGGAGGCCCCTCGGATGAGCCAATCGTCCAGATATGGAAAAACGTGTATCCGACGTCAGTGGAGATAGGCGGCAACTACGGCCATACCCTTGGGCTGTAGAAAGGCCAAATGGCAGGACCGTAAATTGGAAGTGCTGATGGTTGGCTGCGAAGCGGAGGTAAAATGGCGATGTGAAAATACGCATCCTTCATGTCAAGGGCGGCATACCAGTCTCCAGGATCCAAGAACGGGATAATGGTCCCCAGGGATACCATGCGGAACTTCAACTTTATCATAAACTGGTTGAGTCCTCGCAGGTCTAGGATAGTCTGAGACCTCCCTTCGACTTGGGGATTAGGAAATAACGGGAGTAAAACCCCTTGCCACTTTTGTCCTTTGGTACCTCCTCTATAGCTCCCATAGCGAGGAGCGTCCGCACCTCTTGCAAGAGGAATTGTTTGTGAGGGGGGTCCCTGAAGAGGGAAGGGATTGGAGAGTGGGAAGGCGGGGCTGAAATAAATTGGGGGTGGTACCCATACTCCACCGTGCGTAGGACCCAGCGATCTGAAGTTAACTGGGACCATGCTGGGAGGAAGTAGGAGAGATGGTTGGAGAAGGGAGGAGAAGGATCCTGGCCTGTAACTGGTACGCCGCCCTCGGGCGCATCTTCAAAAGTTCGTCTTTGGTCCCAGTGGTGGTTTTGAGGGACCTTGATTTTGACCCCCTTGGGGTCTTGACTATTGTATACGACCACCTCAGCCACGCCGCCTGCCAAAGTCCTGTTTTTGTCTAGGTGCAGAGTACAGGCAGTGAGGCTGGGGACGGAAAGATCTGCGTTGGGTCACCGGGGTATGCATGCCGAGAGAGCGCATTATGACCCTGTTGTCCTTTAGGCTTTGCAGCCTGGGGTCAGTCTTTTTCGAGAAGAGACCTTTACCATCAAATGGCAAGTCCTGAATGGTATACTGGAGCTCCGATGGGAGGCTTGAAACCTGAAGCCATGAGATGCGCTTCATGGTAACACCCGAGGCCAGAGTCCTGGCTGCTGAATCGGCTGCATCAAACGAAGCCTGGAGGGAAGTTCTGGCCACCTTTTTCCCTTCCTCCAAGAGGGCAGCAAACTCTTGGCAGGAGTCTTGAGGGAGTAGCTCCGTAAACTTACCCACTGCCGCCCAGGTCTTATAATAATAGCGGCTAAGCAAGGCTTGTTGATTTGCCACCCGGAGCTATAGGGCCCCTGCCGAGTACACTTTGCGGCCGAGTAAGTCCATTCGCCTAGCCTCCTTTGATTTCAGGGCTGGTGCCTGCTGGCCACAGCATTCCCTCTCATTAACAGACTGGACGACTAGTGAGCAGGGACGAGGATGGACATAAAAGTACTCGTACCCTTTAGAGGGCACCATGTATTTACGCTCGACTCCCCTGGCCGCAGGAGGGATAGAGGCTGGAGACTGCCATATAGTATCGGCATTGGCCTGGATGGTCCGAATAAACGGTAGGGCCACTCTGGTGGGGGCATCCGCCGACAGAATGTCCACGACCGGGTCCTCTACCTCCAGGACCTTCTCCACCTGGAGGTTCATATTGAGTGCTACCCTCCTCAGGAGGTCCTGATGGGCTCTCAGGTCGATTGGAGGAGGGCCTGAGGAGGATGTTCCTGCCACCGCCTCATCTGGAGAAGAGGAAGAGGAGATGCTGGCAACGAGCGGGTCCTGTGTGGCCTCTTCCTCTTGGGCGACCTCCTGCTCCAGTGGAACCTGGGAGTCCGGTGGGTGAACTGGGGCTTCCTCTGTAGCAGTCGGAGGGGGACAGCTAACTGTCGCCACTGGCACTCGGTGCTCTGATGGGACAGAGCGGGATGGAACTACTGGTACACCTTGGGCCTGGTGGTATGCCCAAGGTGTCCAGAATGACCACTGATGGGGTCCTTGGTCCTGGGCCTGGGTCTCTTGGAAGACTCTGGTGGGCACATTGGAATTGCGGTCCTGTGCATAAGAGCTGTCCGTGTGGGACGACACTGATGCGTGTCTGGATGGCTATGGAGGGGCTGAAAAGCCCTGGGCAGAGTCTCTGTCTCTAGCGGACCTTGCCCTACTTGGCACCGGGGACCAGTACCGGGAGGCATACTGGAAACGAGATCGGGACCTGCAACCGGAGCGGTGCCGGGAGGTCGACCGAGATCTCGAGGCTTGATGTCGGGAGCGGCTATGGGAGTCATGGTGCCTGGAGCAGTGCTGGGAGCTGGAGTGGTGCCGAGAGTAGCGGGCCAGTGAACGGGATACTGAACGGTGCCGCGAGTGCAACCGGTACCAAGGAGGAGAACAGTGCAGGGACTGCGAGTGGCACTGGGAGCAGGAGTGCCGACGGGACCTAGAACGTCTGCGGGACCATGATCGTATCTGGTGCCGCTCTGCTGTGCCGACAGAGGATGCTCTTATCAAGGCAGGCTTGCCGATAGACTGAATTAACCGCACTGGCAGTGCCGGGGGTTGAGGCAGTGTCGACTCTGTCATGGCAATCAGATCCTTCGCCGTTGAAAATGTCTCAGGTGTGGATAGAATAGTAAGCTCAACCACGGCTCGTGCCAGGGAGCTGACAGGCACCGGACTCGACGGCCATTATGGGACCGGAATCGACGGTGCCGACGTCGTCGGTGCCGGGGCAGGTGTCAGTGCTGGGCAATCTGACTTAGACGAGCTCTCTGGCTGCTGTGCAGGTGGCACGGAAGCAGCAGGAGTCTTAGGCTTTCTCGACCTCAGGGAGAAGAAGCAGTGCCGAGTCGACTTCAGTGCCGGCGACGGCCGGTGACGAAAGGCCTTGGCAGTACCGGTGCGGTCCAGTGCTGAGGAGGCGCTTTTGCCCACCAATTGTCCAGCGCTTGGTGCTGAAGGCAGAGGGATAAGAGCTGCCTCCATAAGGAGTTGTTTTAGCTGAAAGTCCCGCTCCTCTTTTGTTCTTGGCTTAAAGGCCTTGCAAATGCGACACTTGTCTGCCAGGTGAGATTCCCTGAGGCACTTAAGACAGGAGTCATATGGATCTCCTGTCGGCATTGGCTTGTGACAGGCCGAGCATGGTTTGAAACCCGGTGAACCGGGCATGGGCCCCGGCACCGGGTGCGGGGAAGGGGCTAATCCCCGAACCTCTCTTAACTATAACACTAACTATGAACGATAAGAATTAACTATAACTATGTAACTTTGAACTATATACACAAAATGTAACTAGAGAACTACGAGTAGCTAGGGAGATGGAGGTCAGTAAAACTGCACTCCACAGTTCCAACGACCGACATGGGTGGTAAGAAGGAACTGAGGGGTGGTTGGGTCAGCAGGAGTATATATACGGCGCCATAGCGGCGCCACTCCAGGAGTTGCCCAGCCGACCCACCGAGTGTTGCTAGGGTAAAAATCTCCCGACGAACGTGCACGCAGTGCACGCACACCTAATTGGAACTGATATGAGCAAGCACTCGAAGAAGAACCTACCACTTCTATCACTTACTCCATTAGGTCAAGTGGCAGAGCTCTGGTGGATCTAAAGGTTACAGCCCTGTTAATGACCTATGTGAATGTCAATATGATATGACAAGACAGAATTTTTGATTTTTCAGTTTGCTTTTTTAAAGATGAAGGAAATTACACACATGTACACACAATATTAAAACACTACTCAGACTGCAAGTCAAGCACTCAACAGTTAGGAAATGCCATGCGTGACCTTAATTTCCCCCTACCTTGTGCACATGCCTTATATAACAGACTTTAATTACATAATTATATACTGTTTGTTCCAGAGGACCCTTGCCTCTTTCAGTGCACAGACAACCTTAATCTCGGCATTTCCTAATGTTTGAGTGGTTGATTTTTGCAACCTTAGTAATGTTCTCTTAACTGCTTTTTAGTGTAATTATACGTATAAAATAGACTACAATATATGACCGAAGACATCACTGCATATATTTAAACATGTCATATTTTCCACATTGGATAATACTGCATTCTGTTTTCCCTTAATTAAGCATGCATTTAATGTTCTATTTTATCACTGAGATACTTAATTAGTAAATATTCAGCCATATTTGAATATTTTTTCAATTTATATATTAAACTACAATTTTGTTTTCTCTGATCTAATATGTTAAAACCACAATGTTTGAATAGGTAAATGTTCAATCTGTGCAAAAGAACACCCTTCTCAAATAATCTGTTTTAACAGATTGAAAAAGTATCCCTGGATTGCACCACCCTTATTAGAAGGCCATCTTTGCAAAGTAATCAACTTTTGATGATCCTTTGAGTGGTTCTTAAGTTTCAGTGTATTTTCAATTTATATTTATATTTTTAAAATATTGGATTACACACAGTATTTTATGCTGTATATAATGTCACCAAGATGCTAATCCTGCAATTGATCCATAAGAGGCACAGCGGTCTATCCACATGCAACAAGTTGCAGGAGCAGGGCCTGAGTTTGTAGGCTGCTTAGGGTTTAGGAAAATGAAATGAGCCTAAAATCAGTGAATAAACTAGACAAACCCAGTGAAAAGAACGGATTTAAAAATATACAGTACAGTTTGAAGAATAATGATATCTTTAATTAAAAAAGTAGTTATGCATCCCCAATGAAACTTGTATAATTTTTAAAGAGGCAATCAAGTCTCTATTTTAAAAATTACATTACATAGTTTAATAGCTTATTGAAATTATGGTAAAATCAGAGATGAATGGGTGGAATTGGCAGAAGAACTGCATACTAAGGCTCTAATTTCATATGGGCAAAGAGACCAATTCTAATTGCTAGTACACAGTATACACATTATATATACACTGGTCATTATGAAATTCAACACTTACTAAGCTACTACATAGCAGCATCTGATATTTCTATTTTTCTCGTATTCCACAAAGATTATTAACATGTAAACTCCTTTCTTAGGCTAAAAATCTCTCTTCATCAGGCTTGATAATGCAAAGAATTCCATGACTTCACTGGGGCTTCCCACAGATGCAGGAGTCTGTCTATATGGTGCTTATAGCACAATCAGGACCTTGGACTGTAAGCTTCATTACTAAATAGGGACAGTTTCTTAATGTGTGTTTGTACACATCACAGTACTATGGGGACCATTTCTGAACTGAAGCCTCTAGGCACTGCTGTAATACAAACAATAGGAATATAATTCTAAGAAATAAAAATTATGACATAAGTTATTACAGTAACTTTGCAAAAAAATTTAGTGACAACCATTGTATATCTCTGGAAAAGCCTGCAGGTGTGTGTGCTAATACAGTAGCAGAGAGACTTTGTCCAGTTATACAGCATTGTATTAATATTTTAGATTTGTATTGAGATAATATTCAATATGTCCTCTGAATATTCTTAAAAGTAAATTAGATTACAATTATTTTCAAGCATGTGCTACATACTGATGCTAACTTACACTGTTATAATGTACAAAATAATAGGTCAAATTATTGTAATGTGTGACGTACAAGAGGGTTTAATTTAAACTAAATTTCTCATAATCATAGCAACATGCTGTAAGATGTGTAGAATAAGACTGCTAACTTACCAGTTCGTCTGGGACCTATATGATGAGTCAATGTCACCGAAGATGACCTTTGTTTTGGTATTGTCAGTAGATTTGTACTGAAAGGCCCATTTGGATGGGATCCTTGGCTAAAATAAAAAATAAGAAAAATATCAAGCATTCTTTTAATCTGTTTTGCTTTCTTGCTTTCTATTCAGTTGTAAGGGCAAATGCATAAGTTGATCAGCTCATTTTAGTTTAGTAACACAAATCTAGACACACTGTAGCAAAATGGGTAGGCTATAATGACTTATACAGTACCATTACCCTTCAAGTAAAATGAACTAGTTTCCATCTATTATATAAAACATAAATCTTTGAGTATGACAGGAGACTCTGATGGAGAACACCGAAGTAATTCTAGAAAGACATCAAAGCTTTGGTAAGTAGGCTGAAGACATATACTCGCCTAGCACAGCATCTTAACGTTCCTTAGTATTGTTTAGAAAATGTACCTTACCTTCTCCAACAGTTGTTTCGAGCCCTGCTCCCAAATGCCACATAGTCAAGTTTTTAAAAGAATGTTATGGCCTGACAAATTTCTTCAAGCTATCTAATTATGAATAAACTAGAAAGCAATATTAGCATTACTGGGTTTGGTTTGGTTTTGCTTAGCGGGACAGCATAAAATCTATGCTGCCCATACATTAATTTTATGAGTATTGGTAATAAAGCAATACCAAAATCTTAATTCAACTTTGGACTAATAAGAGACGGGCAAATCTTTTCAGTCAATTTTGAGGTTTGCTATTAGTAAAGTCACCCTAGTATTTTTCTTTCTTTTAATCTGAATTTTTGGCAGTCAGTTAGTGGTGCCCCAGAATGCACTGTGTGACAGGGAGGTCCCTGAATGGTATGCAATTTCATCTACAATAAAAAGTGAATTTCTCCAGAGCGGTTGCTCAAATGTTTTTATATGCACCAATACAGCTGTGACTGCTATGGCACACTATGAACAAACAACTAAATCCTTGTAAAGACACCTGATGCTATAGCGGGAAGGAGAGATGCAGCTATAACAAAGTTCTAGCAAGCTATTTGTTTGCTTATCTGAACTGCAAAATCTTTACGTTCACTAACCACTAATTAGACACTAGAGGCTATTTTCCAGAGCACTACATATACACCAATTCTAAGTAAATAAATCCACATCATATTTATTTAAACCTGAAAATAAACAATTAGAATTATCCTCTGTAAAATGGCCTTGAATTTTCTATACATCAGTCTGGAATGGCTACTGTGTTCACTGTCACATGAGCAAAGGGCAGACCTACAAATGGCTCCAAAAAACTGTTGCTGACATAAGAAAAACCTGATGCGTTTACTAATTATCATCAATAGGCATATTTCTCCTGAAGCAACTAAGTGATGCATAATTCTAAGTTACTTGGTAACAGTTCTGGCATAGGCTTGGTAGATCTTTTAGCACTGAGACAGAATGCTTCAGTTTTCTTCAGAGACATTGAGCTTAATATAGTCAAAACATCAGAGGGAAAACACTTGACTTTGGACAGTAGAGTAGAAATACAAGTCATCTTAGCTACAGGAACTAGTGTGTTCATCATAAGTGGGGGGGGGGGCAGAAATTAGCTGACAGCCATTTGTATGCTTGGATTTATAAAATTTCACTATTACAGTGGCTATGTTGCAGGAAGAGAGGTGGGGAAAGGTAAAAGACAGCTGTATTTCCAAATTAAAAATTTAAACTTATATAGCAAAGACATAACCTCTTCCATTAACTTCTCAGCATCAGAAAAAAGACTGGCCCTGAAAAGGTAGAAATTTCATATAAAAAAGGAAGAGTATCAAGCACTTAAGGTGCCAATCTAGGACTCAGGAGACCTAGGTTCAACTCCTTGCTCTGGCACAGACTTCTTCTATGACCTTAGGCAAGTCACTTAGTTTCTCTGGGCCTCAGTTGTACATCTATAAAATGGAGACAATAGTACTTACAGACTTTTATTCCCCATCATAATAGTGCTGGATAAGATAAATACATTAAATATTGTGAGGGTCTTTCAGATGCTCTGGTAATGGAGGCAATAAAAATACAAAATCGATAGAAATGTACAGTATATCCCACCCACTCAGGACCAGATGATGAACTGCTCATGCAATTGGTGAACAGCTACTTCCACAAGTAGTCTACTGGACTTAAACACACTCGACACCTTACAGAAAGGTATGAAGACCACCCAAGCAAGCTTAGAATCCAAGGATGACATTCACCTTTGTGCAGGGGGACACTTAAGGATAAAGTACAAATTTAAATTTATATATAGACACACACACAACTTCTGTCTCCTGAGAGCATCACCTCAAAGATGAAGCATCTGTTTGCTCTCTCTATTGCAACTGTGGGGAGAGTGTCAACAACAGAAGGAAGTAGGTTAACTGATGGTCCCATCTGGAGAGCAGAAGAATGCTAGAATACTTTGGGCTGGTGAAGGAGAGGAGAGGGAAGGGGAAAGATTATGCACATTGCTGCCTCAAATTCAGCTATACACTCTGGCATGCTATTAGGTAAGGGTGGGCATGCTGAACCACTACAATATTTGTGATACCAGGGACACAGAATTTTGTCATGAAAGTGCAAAGGTTGAAATCCAGCTTGCAATCTATAGACCAATCTGAGTTGTCCTTGTAAATTAAGGTGCATATGGTCTATGACATAACCTATACTCACTTGATCACATATTCAGTTTTTCACAGATCCTCTGCCTCATTCAGTGCACAGGATGTATGCAGTTCACTGAATGAGCAGCTGTTTAGTATGTTGGATAATTTAAACACAAGGCCACCATTTCTCGTCCTCCAGTTCTGTCTCATTTGCTACACACCTTTCAACTCTGGAATGAATGAGACAGAGCAAGACTCATTCATAATACAACCCTGTTTCATCCCTTGAGAACTGACCTCTCTGTGCACTGAAGGAGGAAGAATTTCTGTGAAAAAAACATGGGAACATATGTAATTAAAGACTGTGTAATAATCCACACACAAAGAGGCTAAATTAAGGGTTCCACAGGCAACCTTAATTGTATAATTTCCTAACTTCTCCATGCTTTAGTTTGCGACCTTAATCTTCTGATATATTTTAATATGACAGTTTTTAAAAAGCAAATTGAAAATACAAATTCCATGAAGTGAAACCATATTGACCCCATATGGTTCACCAGCAGAGTTAAGCCTTTAGTTCCACAACACATCCCTTTGCAACTTAAGCTGAGTAATGGATAGTAGTACAGTATAAGCTTTGTTATCCAGCTGTCATAGTATAATACCCAAATCTGGACCTTAGCGTCCAAAATATGGGTACTAGCATGAATTCCCCTAAGCTTAATTACCAGCTTAGATCTGATAGGCTGCCACCAATTAGGACTTAGGTAGAGCGCCTGATAGACTCTGGTCTCCCCAAACCCTTCCCTGGGGACCCCCAAGACCCAGATTCCTTGAGTCTCACAACAAAGGGAAATAAACCATTCCCTCCCCCCTCTTTACCTCCTCCCAGATCTTTCCCGCTCTGGGTACTCTAGGAGATCACCGTGATTCAACTCCGTGAATCTAACACAAAGAGGAAATTTACCTTTCCCTCCCTCAGGGCAATACAGATTCAAGCTCCTTGAATGTGACACAAAGAGGAAACTTATCCTTCCCTCCCCTCTGCTCTCTTTCCCTTCTTCCCATCAATTCCCTGGTGTACACAGACTCAGTTCCTTTGAGCCTTAACTAGGAGAAAAAAAATCAAACAGGTCTTAAAGCAAAGCTTTTAATAAAAAAGAAAGAAAAAAGTAAAAGGTTTATCTCTGCAATTTAGATGGTAAACAGTTACAGGGTCTTTTAGCTTATAGAAAATGGATAAACAGCCTTATCCAGAAAAAATACAATTTAAACTATTTCCAGCAAACTACACATTTGCAAATACAGAAAAACAATGTAAAAGCCTATATTGTCTTTCTACCTCTGTACTTACAATTGGAAACAGAAGATTAAAGAGCCTGGAGATTCGTGTGGTCACTCTCAGAGCCCAGAAAGAGAACAGACCAAGAACAAAGGACTCACACCCAAACTTCCCTCCACCCAGATTTGAAAGTATCTTGTCTCCTGATTGGTCCTCTGGTCAGGTGTTTCAGGTCACTGTTTGTTAACCCTTTACAGGTGAAAGAGACATTAACCCTTAGCTATCTGTTTATGACACCAGCATGTTAGGAGAGTGTGGGAGGGTGCCAGTTAGTCAAAAATTCTGGTTAACTACATATAGTACCATACAGAGAGGTAGTAGAGTGCCCGGAGGTGTCCACAGTACCAGACACTGAACTAAAGAAATTGACAAATCCTGATGAGTAACTGTTGGTACCAGGTGAGATGATTTTTGAACCATGGCATAACCAGTATAGAAAGATTCAGCTGGTCACATGCCACAGCATATGCTTCAAGGGTTGATGGCATCAGGGTAGCCTCTTGCTGTCACTAAGCCAACAAAGATAGGATCCCAGAACCGGTTGGTACTGCCTTAGGGGATGATCATAATGGGGCTGGTACTAATACTAGAGTCAATGACCCTGTCTTAGAAGTTATATAACCCTGAGAAGTTATTTGTATCGGAGAGTGCCTTGGATTGAGTTCACGCTACCCTCCCTTCCAGCAGGTTTGATGGACTTTGGTGCCATGGATCTTGATCTCCAGGATACTGAGTCCTTCAATGTTGTCTTCTGGTGCCTCTTACTTGGTAATGGAATAGACTGGCATCAAGACTCTGCCAATACGGGAGGAGCTCTCAGAAGAGGCAGTCTCTGAGGGGGGAAGCTGGGCTGCCTCCATCAGAAGGTGTTTTAGTCTGATCTCCCTATCC
Source organism: Gopherus flavomarginatus (assembly GCF_025201925.1). Classification (NCBI taxonomy): domain Eukaryota; kingdom Metazoa; phylum Chordata; order Testudines; family Testudinidae; genus Gopherus; species Gopherus flavomarginatus. The sequence continues at coordinate 57,250,090 of NC_066621.1, forward strand.
TTTTTAATTCTGGGCTTAAAGTGCCTGCAGATTTGGCACCTACCTCTGACATGAGCCTCTCCTAGTCACTTCAGGCACCTGGACTGCAGGTCACTAACTGGCTCCTTGAAGGTATTGAAGCCAGAGAACTGAAGCATGTCCCAGCATCCAGTATCCAAATGGCAGAAACCAGAGTACAAAAAAGTACCCCAATAGAGAAAATTTCCTATTAAAAATATCTTAACACTAAAACTATTAATGAGTACCAAACTACATACAATACCCAAACAAGAGAAAACTTGAATTAGCAGGATAGAACTAATAACCATCATGAGCAGTAGAAAGGAACTAACGGGTGTTGGGAGTGGCTCTGTCATTTATACCATCATGCAATAGTATGAGGCAGCAGAAGGCACATGCACAGCCCCAATGGGATATGGCTGTGGGAAAATCTCTGATGACAATGCACTGGGCATGCATACACTTGAAGAAGAATCCCCACATAGAACAGAGACAGGTGAGAAAAAACAGGAAATGTCCAACAGTTGTTCAATAGGCGTAGGGGAAATGGCACTAGTTTCAGGGCCTAAGCAATCTGACTGTGGAGTCCCCACTGTCCAGAAGGGTATCAGACATAAGGTGCATGCCTAAAGGCCCAAAGCAAGGGACTCTGCCCAGCTCCAGAAAGCTAAGGGCATGTGAGATTCAGCATTTGGATCTCCTCACAGCAGTCTGAGTTTCCAACAGGTGGAGCTCAACCAGATATGTGACAGTATTCATAGTTCTTTTTCATCTGCAGAACTCATACAATGCTCATCTGTCTTTGCAAAATTCTTAGTTGACATTTACAAATGCAATAACTAAAACAAAGATGGGTGAAGCAATTTCCCTTGAACAAAACTGTAGTGTAGTGGATAAAGTAAAGACTTAGTAATTAGGAGACTGGTTCTGATCTTTATATTGACTTGCTGTATGACCTTAGAAAAGACACATAATCTCTGTGTGACTCAGTTACCCTCTCTGTAAAATACAGATCTGCTACCTTACAGAATGTTTTGAGGCCTAACTAAATAATATTTATAGAATGTTACGTAAGTGCAAACTACTATTAAATCAAACCAGGGACTAGAACTCAAGAATGCATGGTTTTCAATCTTGTGCTTAAACCACTAGGCTACAGGATCTTTAATGAGAGCATTAGCAGCAGGTGTTTCTGTTTTCGGTAATCCAGAATAACATTTCTTGTAGCAGAATTCCCAGCATGTTGAGATCATCTCAATGGGCGCAATGTATTTCATTCCACAGACCACAACACACGTGCACAGGATGATTAAAGTGCAGCATAAACACTAATAAAATTTCATAATCATGATACAGGATACATTTTCAAATGTTCATAATTGTTATTTTCACAACACAACATTAAAGAAATTGTTAAACCGTGTACTACTTGTCAGAGACTATATACATTCCAAATTTAATGTCTCAAATGTTAACCATTTTTTAGTTATACTGAAGAGGAAAATATTGCACCTTTTTATGACAGAAAGACATACTTTCTATCACAGATTCATAACTCAAACATAACCAAGTTTGCTGAAACTTTCCAAAACAATCATGTTTGAGCAGAGACCAAGCTTGGAATATTTCAGTCCCAAAGAGTTAATGTTTCACAAAGTTAGATACATCTGAAAAGAGAGGCTTATAATAGATACTGTTTTATACCTTAAAAACAAAAGCAGGTATGCCCAAATTCCTGTATTTTTAAGCTTCCATAGATTTGAATTGGAATGATCTCAACTTTGGATCAGAGAAAGCTTCTTTAGTGGTAAATATGGAATGATCTCAACTTTGGATCAGAGAAAGCTTCTTTAGTGGTAAATATAAAATACTAAATTATATGTTTTAATGAAGCAGACTATTTTCTTACAGATCAGATCTGAAAACTTTTTATAGGTCTTTTAAGTTGGAAACGATGTTTGAGCCTTACGTGACTCTGGCCTTCTTCTCAAATCACCAAGATTTTATATATATTGCAGTTATTATATTTTAATCCAAAACCTGGTTTTGAAGTTTCATGTACCTATACTGCCCTTTAGAAAATTGACTATAAATGAGTAACTATGTTGTTAAACTGTGCCATCTACTGTTATAAATGTGAAACTGCATAGCAAAATTTCAAATCATGCATTTATTATAAGATATACTTTTCTTTTGTGAAAATATATTTGATATACTGTATAACTGAAAAATAACTCTTCACTTCAATAGTGGCCCATCACAGTGAGCCATAAACACAGTTATTCACTTTCAGAAAGACAAGAGACTGCTGATGGGTAAATAGTGGTTGTGTAACCCACTGGGAACATGTCTCAAGTTGTTCTCCAGTGGTCTACAAAGTGGTCTACAAAGGGTTAGCAATTACTTCTGCATATATTAATATAAATAATTCTGTATATGTATTAATTCTGATAAATTCTGTTAGGGATTTGAAGGCCAAGGGGGTTTAAACCCTTCAGCTGATCTATGCTGGGGGATGGTACAGTTGCATGTGACTCACACAGTAAAGAAATCTATTTAAAAATGATTTAATCTTTATAAATTAAGAATTTGTAAATTATTTGAGATTTGTGTGATTCATACTTTATATATTTTGTTGTGCAACCCTATGGTCAGTGTATGTGTTGTGTTCCCCTCTGTACCCAAACTAGAAGATGTTTGTGATAACTCCCAGTTTGAGAACCAAGTTCTTTAGTATAAGCTATAAAGGCTCATGCTGTCATAAACAGATAGTAGGAGTTAATAGAACAGAAGTACTTTATATCTCTTTTGCCTGTAAAGGGTTAACAAGATCAGTGAGCCTGGCTATCACCTGACCAGAGGACCAATCAGGGGATAGGATACTTTCAAATCGTGAGGGAGGGAAGTTTTTGTGTGTGCTGTTAGTTTTTGGTGGTTGTTCTCTCTGGGTTCTGAGAGTGACCAGACCTGCAACCAGGTTTCTCTCAATCTCCCTGATACAGGTTCTTATAGATTCAAAATAGTAAGTACTAGGTGATAAGGCAAGTTAGGCTTATGTTTGTTTTCTTTATTTGCAAATTTCATTTGCAATTTAATTGCAAAGTTCAAATTTGTATTTTGCTGAAAGGATTTTAATTTGTACTTGTATACTTAGGCTGGGAGGGTATTCCCAGTGTCTATAGCTGAAAGACCCTGGAACATATTCCATTTTAAATTTACAAAGATAATTTTTACTGTTTTTTCCTTTCTTTAATTAAAAGCTTTTCTTGTTTAAGAACCTGATTTTCTTTATTCTGGTAAGACCCCAGGGGACTGGGTCTGGATCCACCAAGGAATTGGTGGGGAGAAAGGAGGGAAGGGGGAGAGAGACCTTAATTTTCTCTCTGTGTTAGGATTACTTTCTCTCTCAGGGAGAGTCTGGGAGGGGGAAAAAGAAGGAGCAGGGAAGGTGGATTTTCCTCTCTGTTTTAAGATTCAAGGAGTTTGAATCACAGTGGTCTTCCAGGGTAACCCAGGGAGGGGAAGCCTGGGAAAGGCAACGGTGAGGGAAAGCGTTTACTTTCCTTGTGTTAAGATCCAGAGGGACTGGGTCTTGGGGTCCTCGGGCAAGGTTTTGAGGGGACCAGAGTGTACCAGGCACTGGAATTCCTGGTTGGTGGCAGCACTATAAGTACTAAGCTGGTAATTGAGCTTAGAGGAATTCATGCTGGTACCCCATCTTTTGGATGCTAAGGTTCAGAGTGGGGAATTATACCATGACACATGCATTCAGCTTTGGAGATTACTGGGTCAATCGTGGGTACTGGTCAACATGGATGCCATCATACTTACAGGCTACCCACATTTGTATGTTTGAAGGCTGAGAGGTATGCTTAATACTGCCAGTGAAGGGAGAGAGCAATAGCAAAACCTGCTGGTGGAATACAGGCAAGTGCAGCCTGCTTCTGCAGCTTCTCCTAGCCAGTATCCAAATTCTAGACACTGATGAGAGACTATGGAGTATTTTGGGAAGTGGGTGATTATTTAGACTCCTGCATGGAAGTTTTGTTCAACTATTAAGTTATGTTGCCACTGCTAAGTAGGGTTGCTCTTGCTGTACTTATAGCAATTTTTAACTGGTGATAAAATGTTAGGCATGAAGCTTTCAGTGAGCTGCATCACAGCCTCTCAGGTTCATCAGAAGGGCCGAAATAACCAAGAGCAGTTTCAGCTGCAAAATTTATCCCTCTGATTCCCAGGGCAGGTTACTTCTGAGGGGATTCTGTGCTAAAAAATTAAAAAGTTTACACACAGTATTTTAAAATTCCGCAAATTGTATTTGTCAATAAATAAATGTGGAGGCTTCAGCCTGGCAGTAGGGAGCACAGGCCCCTGGATGCAAGAAGGTGGGACTTCACCCTGCAGTCCCCAATCACCTCAGGACAGGGACTCAGCAGTGAAGCTGCACCTAACCCTGACACAGTGCAAGGGCCAGGCTTGCTGCAGAAACATCGTGGGGCCCTGCCCCTCCACGACAGGTGCACCAAGTGTGGGCAGGCAGGATCCAAGTGTGGAGGGGCTTAGTGTGGGGGAATGCAGGTATGGGCTGAGAGGGTTCTGTATGGGGCAAACTGGGTGCTGGCAGTGAGGCATCTGAATGAGCAGGGCATTGTTTTGGGGTTTTGGGTGCAGGGGCAATGGGACTCTGAATGGGGATCCAGGTAAAGGTGGTTGGGGCTCAGCGAGTGGGGTCTGGGTGTGAGAGTATGATGCTCAGTGGGGGCACGGGGGATACAGGTACTGGAGGAGTGGGGGTCAGGTGTAGCTTTTGGAGTTCAGTGGGGTTGGAGTCCAGGTGGGGCCTCATTGGGGTGGTCAAGGTGCATGGGGTGGCGGGGCTTCTTAGGGCGAGGGTTCGATGGGCCTGCTTAACAGGAAGAGCCCCAGCTGCCGCCAGAAGACACGGCATGCTGGGCTCCTGTTTCTCCCCCATCCTCTTCTCACCCCATCCCACCCCCTCTCCTTTCTCTCCCCGTCTTTTCCCACTGTCCCCTACCCCATCCCCCCTCACTCCCACATTCCTCTCCCTCTTCCATATCCAATCTCCCTTCCTTCCCCACTGTCTCTTCCTTCCTACCCCATCCCTTTCCACTCGCTCCTCTTGTTCTGCCCCACCGTGAGCACTCACCGTTGTACAGAAAACAGGGCATCCAGCACACATAGATGGGGAAGACGACCAGCACTGGGACCCAGGAGGTTGCGTCCAGCTGCAGAGTCAGTAAGCCAGAGCTGCCAGGCAGCTCTGTGCTTGCAGAAATGGGGGAGAGGGCAGTGGCAGATGATCCTGCCTGCCCCCAATGCCCTGCCTCTGTTGGGGGGGGAGCAATGCCCCTCCAATTATGCCCAGGGGCATCCCCAGCCCCACACACTCCCTGTGGTGATTTAGCTCTCCCCTAGCTGCTCTGGGTGTCGGAAATGAGGCGCCTGCACTGCCAAGGAAGGGTGCGTGACTGCTCTTGCAGCTTCCCTTCCTTCACCGTCATTTTCTATGGGGAACAAAGTGGAATATGAATTCTGCAAATGCGCAGTTGCACAGAATTCCCCCAGAAGTAGCAGATGCAGCTCCTCTTCTTCCTGTGTGGGGAACTATCCACTAAGATACACTATAGTTGTAAAAAACCCAATGAAATTAGCAAACAAAAACTATAGTTAGTGACAATTAAAGTTGAGGCAAGACACACCCTTTGAATCATCAAAACCTTAAAATCATTAAAATAAAAAGTTAAGAGGAAAGACTGGCAGAATTTGTGGTTACTTATCTGAATTTTTTCTTGTTCAAAGAACTAGGTCCACAGATCCTCAGTATTGATTGTGTGTGTCATCACCTGTCTATAGCTGTAGGAGCAGAATCAAAGCTGATTGGACAGGTGACATGTGACTAGCTCCCACCTTCCAAATACTCTCCAGTTTTCAGATGCTTCCATATCAAGCACCTCTGGACTGTGAAACAAAAAGCAAACCTCTTGTCCTGCATCAGCACCTTGCAAAAAATAATACTTGACAGGAAACATTATAAACAACAAGAAAGATTTCTACCTGTTTTAGAAAACTTTAACCATAAGTAAAACAGATCTCCTTTAATGGATGCTCAAGACACATCAGATCTGTGAACCTATTCCTTCAAAGACGGAAAAATTTTCAGGTAAGCCACCATTAATTCTCCCATTCTCTCTTTGGGCTATGTCCACAGATCCTCATTGTGGGATTTTCTCAGCAGTGATAATATTTCTGGAAAGGGAACAAATTAACATCACTGAGAAAAAGGATTCCTTTAAGGAATCACGACAACATGCAGGACCTGCCTGCCAAAGGCTGTATCAGCTGAAGACTGAGATCTATCTTGTAAAACACAGTAAATGTATGCAGGGATACATTTGGAGATTGGATTGGAGATTCGGTGGATGTGATATATCTAGACTTCAGTAAGGAATTTGATACAGTCTCACATGATATTCTTACAGATAAGCTAGGAAAGTACAATTTAGATGGGGCTACTATAAGGTGGGTGCATAACTGGCTGGATAACCGTACTCAGAGAGTAGTTGTTAATGGCTCCCAATCCTGCTGGAAAGGTATAACAAGTGGGGTTCCGCAGGGTTCTGTTTTGGGACCGGTTCTGTTCAATATCTTCATCAACGATTTAGATGTTGGCATAGAAAGTACGCTTATTAAGTTTGCGGACGATACCAAACTGGGAGGGATTGCAACTGCTTTGGAGGACAGGGTCAAAATTCAAAATGATCTGGACAAGTTGGAGAAATGGTCTGAGGTAAACAGGATGAAGTTCAATAAAGATAAATGCAAAGTGCTCCACTTAGGAAGGAACAATCAGTTTCACACATACAGAATGGGAAGAGACTGTCTAGGAAGGAGTATGGCAGAAAGAGATCTAGGGGTCATAGTGGACCACAAGCTTAATATGAGTCAACAGTGTGATACTGTTGCAAAAAAAGCAAACGTGATTCTGGGATGCATTAACAGGTGTGTTGTAAACAAGACACGAGAAGTCATTCTTCCGCTTTACTCTGCGCTGGTTAGGTCTCAACTGGAGTATTGTGTCCAGTTCTGGGCACCGCATTTCAAGAAAGATGTGGAGAAATTGGAGAGGGTCCAGAGAAGAGCAACAAGAATGATTAAAGGTCTTGAGAACATGACCTATGAAGGAAGGCTGAAGGAATTGGGTTTGTTTAGTTTGGAAAAGAGAAGACTGAGAGGGGACATGATAGCAGTTTTCAGGTATCTAAAAGGGTGTCATCAGGAGGAGGGAGAAAACTTGTTCACCTTAGCCTCCAATGATAGAACAAGAAGCAATGGGCTTAAACTGCAGCAAGGGAGATTTAGGTTGGACATTAGGAAAAAGTTCCTAACTGTCAGGGTAGTTAAACACTGGAATAGATTGCCTAGGGAAGTTGTGGAATCTCCATCTCTGGAGATATTTAAGAGTAGGTTAGATAAATGTCTATCAGGGATGGTTTAGACAGTATTTGGTCCTGCCATGAGGGCAGGGGACTGGACTCGATGACCTCTCGAGGTCCCTTCCAGTCCTAGAGTCTATGAGTCTATGGATATGGAAGAGGGAGAGGAATGTGGGAGTGAGGGGGGATGGGGTAGTAAAGTTGCAGCTTTACAGGTTTCCTTATAAAAAGTCTACCCTTTCTCAGTACATGATGCTGCCAGTGCTCGTGCTGAGCGCTTTTATGCCCAGTGGAGAACTGAGGCTCTTTGCTTTATATGCCTCAGTGAAGCACCAGTGTATCCAGCGTGAGACTGATTGTTTAAATGCCTTGGCACCACTTTTCCATGAATGAGCGAGCTTTTGTAGGTGACAAATCTGAGGAACTGTCACAGATTGAAGTGTCACTAGAGGAGGTTTTGGAATTAATTGATAAACTCAACATTAACAAGTCACCGGGACCAGATGGCATTCACCCAAGAGTTCTGAAAGAAATCAAATGTGAAGGTGCGGAACTATTAACTAAGGTTTATAACCTGTCCTTTAAATCGGCTTCTGTACCCAATGACTGGAAGTTAGCTAATGTAATGCCAATATTTACAAAGGGCTCTGGAGGTGATCCCAGCAATTACAGACCGGTAAGTCTAATATTGGTACCGGGCAAATTAGTCAAAACAATAGTTAAGAATAAAACTGTCAGACACACAGAAAAACAAACTGTTGAGCAATAGTCAACATGGTTTCTGCAAAGGGAAATCATGTCTTACTAATCTATTAGAGTTCTTTGAAGGGGTCAACAAACATGTGGACAGGGGGGATCCAGCGGACACAATGTACTTAGATTTCCAGAAAGCCTTTGACAAGGTCCCTCACCAAAGGCTCTTACATAAATTAAGCTGTCATAGGATAAAAGGAATGGTCCTTTAGTGGACTGAGAACTGGTTAAAAGATAGGGAACAAAGGGTAGGAATTAATGGTAAATTCTCAGAATGAAGAGGGGTAACTAGTGGTGTTCCCCAAGGGTCAGTCCTCAGACCATTCCTATTCAACTTTTTCATAAATGATCTAGAGAAAGGTGTAAACAGTGAGGTGGCAAAGTTTGCAGACGATACTAAACTGCTCAAGATAGTCAAGACCAAAGTAGACTGTGAAGAACTTCAAGAAGATCTCACAAAACTAAGTGATTGGGCAACAAAATGGCAAATGAAATTTAATGTGGATAAATGTAAAGTAATGCACATTGGGAAAAAAACCCACTATACATACAATATGATGGGGGCTAATTTAGCTACAATGAATGAGGAAAAAGATCTTGGAGTCATCGTGGATAGTTCTTTGAAGATGTCCACACAGTGTGCAGAGGGGTCAAAAAAGCAAACAGGAGATTAAGAATCATTAAAAAGGGGATAGAGAATAAGACTGAGAATATATTATTGCCCTTATATAAACCCATGATAGGCCGCCAGCTTGAATACTGCGTACAGATGTGGTCTCCTCATCTCAAAAAAGATATACTGGGGCACTAGAAAAGTTTCAGAAAAGGGCAACTAAAATGATTAGAGGTTTGGAGAGGGTCCCATAGGAGGAAAGATTAAAGAGGAAGGACTCTTCAGCTTGAAAAAAGGAGACTAAGGGGGGATATGATAGAGGTACATAAAATCATGAGTGATGTAGAGAAAGTGGATAAGGAAAAGTTATTTACTAATTCCTATAATACAAGAACTAGGAGTCACCAAATGAAATTAATGGGCATCAGGTTTAAAACAAATAAAAGGAAGTTCTTTTGCACACAGTCACCTTGTGGAACTCCTCCTCCTGAGGAGGTAGTGAAGGGTAGGACTATAACAGGGTTCAAAAGAGAACTGGATAAATTCATGGTAGTTAAGTCCATAAATGGCTATTAGCCAGGATGGGTAAGGAATGGTGTCCCTAGCCTCTGTTTGTCAGAGGATGGAGATGGATGGCAGGAGAGAGACCACTTGATTGTTGCCTGTTAAGTTAACTTCCTCTGGTGCACCTGGTATTGGCCATTGTCGGTAGACAGGATACTGGGCTAGATGGACCTTTGGTCTGACCCGGTACGGCCATTCTTATGTACTTATGAGAGAAGTCTGTGTCCATGTCCTCATCACTCTCGTCACTGCGCTGCCATTGCTTCCTCACCTGGTTTTGCTTTTGCATGTTCTGGTTCTGCATATACTGCAGGATATCACATGTGGTGTTTACAGTGCTCATAATTGCCCTGGTGATCTGAGCGGGCTCCATGCCTGCTGTGCTATGGCGTCTGCCCAGAAAAAAGGCAGGAAACAATTGTCTGCGGTTGTTCTGACAGAGGGAGAAGTGACTTGGCTTACAGGGAATTAAAATCAACAAAGGGGGTGGGTCTGCATCAAGGAGAAACACACACATCTGTCACACAGAATGGACTGAACTCAAAACCCTGGGTTTAGCAGGCCAATGCTCAAACCACTGAGCTATCCCTCCCCTCACTATTCATGGAGGGAGGGAGGGGGAAGCAAATCAAAACAAATGAATACAAAACAAATCTGGTCTCTTTCTTGTTTTGATCCATTCCATCTCTCTTATACATCTTAGGCTGGCAGCAGACGGTGCAGTATGACTGCTAGCCATCGTCGCCTCCTGGGTGCTCGCTAGAAGACGGTGCAGTACGACTGCCAGCTATCCTCATCTTGTGGCTGCTCGCCAGAACACAGTGCTGTACGAGTGCAGGTAGGACTGAACCTCCATGAGACAAAACTTAAAAAGAGAATGACCTGCAATCACTCCCATTTATGTCCAGGCGCCCCTGACAGACCTCACTGAGGTCTGCTAGGAGCACCCATGTCTGCCCAGGCACCCCTGACCAACCTCACCGAGGTCGGCTAAAAGAGCACCCAGGAGACGACGACGACTATCAGTCGTAATGCATCGTCTGCTGTCAAAAGGCAATGGGCTGCTGCTGTGTAGCAATGCAGTACCACGTCTGCCAGCACCCAGGAGACGTACGGTGACGGTGAGCTGAGCAGGCTCCATGCTTGCCGTGTTATGGCATCTGCACGGGTAACCCAGGAAATAAGGCTCAAAACGATTGTCTGCCATTGCTTTCATAGAGGGAGGGCCTGATGACATGTATCCAGAACCACCTGCAACAATGTTTTTGACCGATCAGGCACTGGGATCTCAACCCAGAATTCCAATGGGTGGCGGAGACTGCAGGAACTGTGGGATAGCTACCACAGTGCAATGCTCTGGAAGTCGATGCTAGCCTCGGTACTATGGACGCACTCTGCTGAGTTAATGGTCTTAAGTGGGGGGACACACAATCGATTGTATAAAATTGACTTCTAAAAAAATCAACTTCTATAAATTTGACCTAATTTCATAGTGTAGACATACCCTCAGAAATCAGTAGTTCAGACGCCAAATTACCGATCAACATTACCCAAAAGAGCCAGAGTTCATTTGTTACATTTACTACAATACTATATATTCATATTTTAACAGTATGGTTTAGTGTGTATATATATTATTCTCACAGTAAAATGATTATTTTATCAATTACAATTGGCTAACAACATAGTAAAAGTATTCTGACTTGTTAATAACTAAATCGCACAGTGTTTTAATATCATGTGCTCCAGATGCATCAAAGAGCCTCTTGAGCCTTGAGAGCCACAGTCTATCATTGAACTAGAACATCTTCCAGGAAAAAGTACCTTTGTATCCGCTTCTGCCTGAGAACAGCCACCAAAAATACAAGAACTTTTGCGAACACTCGAGGCACGGATGGCACTCTGAAAAGCAGCACTTTGTACTGGAAATGATAGGCCTCATGAGCAAATCACAGAAGCCTCCTGTGCACCTGTTGAACCAGCATATGAAAGTAGGCCTCCTTGATCAACAAATCTGTCACTGTCAGCTTCAAGGTCTCCATTTTGAATATGGTCCTCCTATTGCACTTTTCAGATATTATAAATCTAACACTGCTCCATCTTCCCCAGATCTCATTTACCAGGAAAAAGACTGAGTAATGACCAGAGAACGTCTCCACCTTGAGAACTCACTCTCTCTGTCACAATTCACAAAAGACCATATTTGGCCTTCTGCATATTTCACCTCTTTTGAGGATTTGAGGATAGTGGAGAAAGGAGAAAGTGACTTTTCAGAATCTTTGAAAATTCTATGAGGTAACCATGTCGAACCACATTCAGGACCTATTTTTCCCAATGTTGAGAGAGGCCAAATATGTAGGAAGTGGGATAACCTGTTGGAAAAAAAGAAGGGGAGGAGAAGCTGGTGTAATGCAAACTGGTAAGCCACCCTTGACAAGGCAGTCAAACAGACTGCTTGACATTCCTACAGTCTAGATGAGCTCATTGCAGACAAAAAGTGTGTGTGTGTGTGGGGTCGTCTTTTGACTCTTCCCTCTCCTCCTAGACTGGTCAGGTTGCCTAGGTGTAAGGGGCTGGTAATGATGGAATAACTGAGGGTAAAATTACTACTTTTTAGGGAAGGGAGTATAAATCCCCAAAGACTTCAATGTAGCCCTGGAGTTCTTGAGACTTCAGAACTTGTCAGTCTGCTGGAAAAGAGAGTTGATCCCTCAAAGCGGAGATCCTGAATAGTGTGTTGGACGTCCTGTGGAATACCAGATGATTGAAGCCATGAGCACCTACACACTGTAGAAAACAGATGCCATGGCCCTGGCTGCAGAGTCTTTCCTATCCAATGCAGCCTGAAGAGAGGTCCCAGCAACTAGTTTACCCTCATCCAATATGGCCTGAAACTCTTGCCTGGGATTCTTTGGTAACTTGTCCACAAATTTGAGAATATTGTTCCAGAGGGAGAAATTGTATCTTCCCAACAAGGCTGGATGATTCAAGACACAAATTTGTAGTTGGCAGTCAAACAAATTCTCCTACCCAAACAAACACACACAAATGAAAAAAACAGGTTTCTTTGTCTCTTTACTTTTTGGTAGGAGTGGGATCCCCTGACACTCTGTTCACTGCTGAGAAAAGGTCCCCAAGAGTTCGTATTTGTAAAAATACTCATATCCCCATAAAGAATATAGCACCTCCATTCAATCCTTTCATCTGTTAGCGGTAGAGAAGATGGTGTTTGCCATAAAATCCTCGTGGCCTCATTTATAGGGAGAACTACTTACGAAGACCCTGTTGAAACCAAAATGTACAATAATCTATGTGAGCTCTCCTGAACTACCTCCAATCTGCATGTCCAAGGAGGAAGACACCCTCTTCAACAGGTCCTGAGAGGCCTTGTAATCATCTTGTAGAGGCAAGAACACACCGGACACCACCACTTCTTCAAACGAAGAGGAGGAACACAAAGCAGGGTGAGGTTGAGCCCTCCACCCTGTAACTCCTCTGATGGAAGTGCTGCTAGGGCAGTTTGCTCCTGCTTGGCAGCCAACTTGGTACCAAGGGTGACTTAATGAACCTCCTCATATGAACCACCCCAGTACTTACTCAGCGATATACAGGGATGAGGGCGAAGGGAGGATCTGATGGTGGGAGGAAACCCCCAGAGGTTCCAATATGGTCATTGGTAGGGCATTGGACTTCAACCTCTTGCAGACCAAGGATCCACGTCCTGTAACCAGTGTGGAACCTCTACTGGATACTAAGAGCAAAAACCCCTGGTTCATGGAGAGTGACTTCTCCTATCTCGAGATTGTGTCACATATAAGCTAACTACTGATTCTGAAGATGAGTCCAAGTCACCCAACAAGGGAGGGGGGGTTCGCAGTACCCCTCAGTGCCAAGAAGTGCTGTAGAGGCTCCAGAGACAACAGTACCAAGGGAAGCAGAGTTAGTTTGCCTCTTGACTGCACTGGGCAAGGAGGCACAGGAGGAACCAAAGCTGATCATGGCACCAAAAGTTTACCTCCAGATGTAGGTAAGTCTGATGCAGTCTGAGGATTTATCAGTATGGGACAAGATGTCTCCTATTCTTCAGAAGCCAGTACCAAGAGGCATAAGATAGCATATGCAGCCGCATATGCCTCCAGCATTGTTGGTACCAAGAGTTTCTGCTGATACTGTTGTTGCATTTTAGGATATGTCTACATCAATTAAATTCCACTCCTGGCCTGGGTTAGCTGATTTGGACTTACAGGGCTCAGGCTGCAAGGCTGTAAAATTGCTTCATAGAGGTTCAGGCTTGGGTTGCTCCAGCCTGAGCCCAAACATCTACACAGCAATTTTTGTCCCCACAGACCAAGACCCACAAACCCAAGTGAGCTGACCTGTGCTGCAGGTCTTCTACTCCGGTAGAGATGTACCTTAAGTGGTCAGTACCACAGAGAGGGTTGATATACCAGCACTCGTTGGTCTCATCACAGAAACCGATGCTGGAGTCAATGATCCTGATTCAGATGCACTGGGGAATGCCTCCTCTCAGAGGACACTCTATCCTGTCCCTCGGCTTGTCTTCTAGTTGGCGGTGCTAGAGATCTTGGTCTCCTGGAGGATGAGTCCTTCAAAGCACCATGCCGATATTTTTTTCTCAGCACTGGGGAAGAAGAGAGGTAGTGAAACTCCACAATCCCTGATGAGGCATTTCTGACAGAAGCAGAAAGAAGGCTCCAATGGTGGACTGAAGGCAGCCTCCATGAGAAGGTGATGGGGCATCCCCTCCCTACTGTTTTTAGTTTGGGGCTTAAAGTCACTACAGATCTGGCACCTGTTCTGGACATGACCTTCAGTAAGGCACTTTAAATACTGAGAATTCAGGTCACTCACCGGCATGGATTTTCTGCCACTGATGCAAGGCTTAAAGTCTGGAGACCGAGGCATTTCCTGGTACCAGACATCAGCACCCAGAAGAAAGCTGGAACCAACAGTCCACTAAACTACAAAACAACTAAGAAATGAAACTTACTCTAAACTAACTATGAATGAGTACCAAAATTATATATAAGAGAAAATTTCACTGAAAGGGAGAACACTCTCTGAAGCAAGCCAGCATGCTCTGACTACTAACCACAGGCCATAAGAAGGAACTGGGGTGTGTCTGGGATAGCTCCGCCCATTACACCATCACATGGCAACAGAGGCCACTCACCGGCATGGGACGCATGCCCCTCTCTGATGGAAACAGCTAGGGGGAAAAAATCTCTGTCTCTGGTGCACCGGGTACAAATGCTACTGCAGTGGAATGGAAACGGACACCAATCGCTCAAAGAAAAAATGGTTACCTACCTTTTTGTAACTGTTGTTCTTTTCACTCATCCATTCCACTGTAGATGTACGAGTATGTTTCATGCAGAGTTGTTGGAGATGGTTCTCTTAGCAGTACCTGCTGTGGTAGTACATACACCCTTTGGTGCTTCATGCCACTGTATGCAGGCATAAAGGGCTGTACTGCTCCCAATACCTGCCTCAGTTTCTTCATACTGGAAAAGAGCTCCGATAGAGAGAGGAAGGAGGAAGAGTCGTGGAATGGACATGTCCAACATATCTTGAAGAACACCGTCCATTCCACGGTGGGAGACTCACAAGGAGTCCAAACTGGCAGTGGGCTCGGAAACTTCTGAACAAGGATTGAAGGACTACTCATCCAAATCTGGAATTGACTTTGGATTGATGAGAGATAGTATAATCAGAGGCAAATGTATGGAGCGATGGCCAGGTTGCTGCCCTACAAATATCCAGAATGGAAACCGTAACAAAAATGGCCTCAGAAGCCACCTGCAATCTGGCTGAGTGTGCAAAAATTTTATTGGGAGATGCAAAATTGTCTAATAGGTAACAAACGAATACAACTTGGAATACAGGCAGAGATCCTCTGGGTGGAGACCAGCTGGCCTTTCACTCTGTCTGAAATCACCAAGAAGAATTGAGAGGAAAAAGTGAATCTAGTCCACTCCAGGTAAAAAACTGAAGCACTGCTATCATCTAAAAGCATGGTGCTTTTCCTCCCCTTTGCTCAACTGGGGCTTTGGGAAGAATGTTGGTAAATAAATTACTTGATTCATGTGAAATTTGAAAACCAATTTAGATAGGAATTTAGGGTGAGACCAAGGGAAAACCTTGTTCCTAAAGAAAATTGTATAGAGGGGCTCTGATACCAAAGCTCTATTCCCCTACTCTCCTGGCTGACGTTATCGCAACAAGGAAAGATACTTTCATTGACAGGTGCAACAGAACAAGTTGCTAGTGGCTCAAAGGGCTGGGGGGCATCAAATTTATACTCCACTGTGGAACTGGATCATGAATCTATAGGTATAATTTGAGCAAACACTTTAGAAACCTCAAGGACATGCAATTTGAAAAAACTGAATGGTTACCCACAGGTGGGTGGAAAGCTGAGATAGTTCATCACAGTTCTTTGGTGGCTAAAAGTCAGTCCATGCTGTTTCAGAAATAAAAGAGTCCAAGATATGGTTAATCGGAGCTCGATTTAGGGAAATGCTTCTTTATATGGGCAGATGGAGAATCTAGTTAAAGGCTTTCTCCTATTCAGTAGTACTCCTGTACACCCTTTGAGCAAACTCATTCTGAGATGGTCAGATATGAAGCTGTAAGGTGGAGGTCCTGAAGGTTGGGATGAAGGTCCGTGCTGTAAGATGGAGGTCCTGAAGGTTGGGATGAAGGCATCAGCTGTGGACCTGGGAGATAAGATGCATATCCTCTTGAGAGCAACAGCGGAGATCTGACTCACAGTGCTAACAGGGTCTAAAACCAGTGTATATGAGGCCATGCAGGGGCTGGTAGAATAAGGTGAGCAAAATCTTGCTCAACTTTGGCTAAAACTTTGGGCAAAAAGTACAAGAACTGGAGGGAATGCATACAGCTGGCCTCTCAACCAGGACAGGAGGAAAACCTCTGTCAGCAAACCTGGGCTGAAGCCTGCTTGGGAACAAAAAAATGACATTTTTCCTCTTGTTGCAAACAGGTCCACTTGCGGAGTTTCCCACCACTAGAAAATGGACCTGGAAATGTTCAGTTGAAGAGACCACTTGTAGTGGCCTGCAAACAAACTTCTCAGGCAGCCAGCTGGAGTGTTTTGAGCTCCCAGAAAATTAACAGCTTTCTGGTTGATAGGATTGGCAATGAAGAAATTCCACAGGAGGATTGCTTCCTGGCATAACTTTGTGGATTGGGCCCCTCCTTGCTTGTTTACATAAAACAACGACTAGGCTATCCATGAGCACCAACACATTCCACCCCCTGATGTGTGGAAGGAATGCCATGCAAACCAGATGGATGTCCTGGAGCTCCCTGATATTTATATGCAGATCCTGGGGAGACCAAAGGTGACTTAAGTGAGCTCCCCAACTTAGATCTGATACATCTGTGACTAGAGTGAGAGTCTGTTATTGGGGGGGAGGGGGGACTCCCTCAGAAACATCTGTACATTCTATCCACCAGTTCAGGGAGCATAAGCCTCAAGAGGGTATGTGAATCACCACATCTATATGGTGACTGGCCAGTCAAACACCAAGGCTATCCAACACTGTAGATGTCTGAGATGTAGTCTGGCATGCTGCACCATATAAGTGCATGATGTCATATGTCTTAAAAGTGTGAGACAGTTCCGAACTGTGGTGACAGGGTGCACCTTTAAATCTAAAACAAACAAAAAATCACATTGTTTCTGCAGTGATAGGAAAGCCCTTGCCTTTATAGCATTCAGGACTGCTCCAATGAATTCTATTTTTTGAACAGGGGAGAGAATGGCTTTCACTTTATTGAGTAGCAGCCAGAGTGTGTTAAACCTGGATCAAACAGTGGCTACATGGGAGAGTACATGAGACCTGCTCTGGACTTTTACTAGCTAGTTGTGTAGGTAAGGAAATACATGCACTCCTGACTTTCTCAGAAATGCTGCTATTACAGCTGTACATTTTGTGAAAATGTGAGGGGCTGCTGACAGCTCAAAAGGTAGCACTGTGAATTAGTAGTGGAATTCATTGACCACGAACCTGAGAAATTTTTAGTGGCTCTGGTGAATTGCCACATGAAAATAAGCATTTAAGTGAAGAGCATTACATACTCCTGGGAGAATTCTGTGCCACTGCACATGCATAGAATTTATATTCCCCACAGATTTCTTTGCTTCCCTGAAAAAAATGACTCCCTGATGGGGAAGCAAAGGGAAACCACAAGAACGGACATGCGACCCTCCCCAGCAGTATGTTTTGGGTGAACAGGGCAACCAGCAGAGAGAGAAATCACTGTGGGACAGGAGGTAGAACTGGGGAAGACCAAACTGGTGGGTGGCTTGTGCGCTGTGCCAGGCTCAGCTGCTAGTCTGGCCTGGGCTGGGGAGGACGGGACTTCCTCTTCCCCTGCATGGCATCTGGGGCTAGGTCAGATTTCTCCCTGGCTACAGGAACTCTGCAAATTCCTTTTCCCCCACCCCACCCCCCACTTCCTACACCCATTGCTCCTCAGCTGCAGTGGGAAGGATCTCTGTACAGGGAAATGTTCGCCCATCCACCCAACCCCTGTTCATCCAGACCCCCTCATACCCAGACCCTCCCACTAAGTCTCACCAACCCACACTCAGAACCCCTCTGATGAGCCCCACTCCCCCTGCATCTGGATCCCCACCCCACCAAACCCCAACCAGTTGCACCTGGATCCCCACCCCATTGAGTCCCACTCTCCCAACTTCTGGACTCACTACTTGAGCCTCCCACATCCAGACCCCCATGCAGACCACTAACCCCCCCCACATCCACCACCACCCCCACTGAGACCCAATCACCTTCACCCCCTGCAGAATCCCATTACCATTGCACCCAAAATAACCCAACAAGCCCCTGTGCATCCAGATCCTCTACTGAGCCGCGCACAGCCAGACTGCCCCACAGAGAACCCTCTCAGCCCACACCTGGATCTCCCCACACTAAGTCCCGCCATACTTGTATACTACCTTGCTGAACCTGCCTGCCCACACCTGGTGCACCTGGCATAGAGGGGCAGGGCCCTGGGGTGTTTCTGGGGCAGGCCTGGTCCTTGGACTGTGTCAGGGTTGGGTGCAGCCTCATCGCTGAATCCATGTCTCATGGAGCAGGAGCTGCACAGTGATCTCCCACCTCTGTGCAGCCAGTGGCCTGTGTTCCCCAATGCCATGCTGGAGCCTCCACATTTATTTGACAAATAAAATTTGCAGAATTTTGAAGGATTTTAAAATATTGTGTGCAGAATTCTAAATTTTTTGGCGCAAAATGCCCTCAGGAGTAATCATACCAGTCTCTTGGATCTAAGGAAGGGATAATAGATGCTAGAGTGACCATCTGGAATTTCATTTTCTTCAAGTACTTGTTTAACAGTCATAGATCTATAAAATAGGCTTGATACTCCCTTTTCTTTTGGGATTAGGAAGTAATGTAAATAAAACTTTCCCTTTGAAGAACGTCCTGTATGGCCCCCATAAGGAGAAGAGACTGGGCCTCCTGAAGTAACATGCTCTTATGAGAGCAGACCCTCAAGAGGAACGGGGAATAGTGGTGGGAAGAAGAGGGTCAGAAATAAATTGTAGGGTGTATCTCAGTTCCACCATGCTTAAGACCCACTGATCTGGGGTGATGCAGGTCCATGCACTTAAGAAGTGGAATAGATGGTTGTCAAAAATAAGGGTCTGGAAAGATGGCACTGTGGGGAGTGGTATACTGCTCTCATCCAACAGGTCAAAATGATTGCTTAGATGATCAAGGATCCCTAGAAGAGCTGGCAGCAGCAGAGGAGGGTGGAGGCAGAGGATGTCTTTTGTAACCCCAACTCCTCCTTTTGGACAGGTCCTTGGAACGTGGCAAGAAGGGCTGAAGTTACTGGGAATGCAGTGGGTGGAACTGCTTTCTTTTTGATGCGGGTGTATAGATCCCCGAGACTTAAGGGTCACCCTTGAATCCTTACAGCTGTGGAGTCTGTCATCAGTTTTTCCTGGGAAATAGCAAGGTGCCCTCAAATGGGAAGCCCTGAATTGTTTGTTGAGCCTCTGGGGGGAGGCCTGATGCTTGCAGCTAAGATGAATGCTGCATTGTGATGGTAAAGACTATAGTTCAATCTGCAGAGTCTACCACATCCCGGCTTGCCTGCAATGTCATTCTGGCAACTAGTTTGCCTTCCTCCATAAAAGCAGGTTACTCCTGTTTTGCATCATCAGGAAGTTTGTCTTTGAACTTCAGGATGTTATCCCACAGGTTGAAATTGTAATGACCCAGCAGAGGTTGCTAGTTCACAATCCTGAGCTGTAAACCCCTTGTGGAATAAAGTTTCCTGCTGAACAGATCTAGTTTTTCCACCTTCCTTTCCCTTTGGAGCAGAGGCCTGGTGTCCTTGCCTCTCCTTTTGTTGGTGACTGCAGCTACCAGACAGCCTGGAGGAGGGTTGTTGTAAAAGTGTTTGAAATCCCTGTGAATGGACATAATCTTTCTTCTCCATCCCTTCAGCAATGGAGGGCAGAGAAGAAGGGGTCTGCTATAACATCTTGACAGGCTTCAGGATAGCCTCGTTAATAGAGAGAGCTACCCTAGATGGTCCTACCAAGGCTAAAATGTCTACAAGCCTGTATGATCTTTCTTGTACTTATTCTGGCTGAATGTCTAGAGCTACAGCCATGTTTTCAACAAGTCTTGATGAGCGCTAAAATCATCAGGAGGGGGAGGGATAGATTAGGCCATTGTTGCCTCATCAGAAAGACTAGAAAAAGAGGCTAAGGGTTGACTAAAGGACTGGACTAAGAAAGAGAGGCTGAAGGTTGCTGAGGACGTCCCTCCTCCAATTCTTCTATAGGGGATTCCTGGGCACGCAGCTCCACCTACACAGTACTGATCCCAGTACCGGGAGAAGGAAGATGGTGACCTTCCTTCAGATGTTCCCAGTACTTTGTTGATGTAGAAGTGTAAGAAGGGAGCAGAGAGGTTCTGGAATATGGTGGGAAGCCCCAATGGGTCTAGAAGGGCGACTGGTATGAAGGTGAGACCCAGCTCTGTGTAGGCCACTGGCTCTTAGAATGCTGAAGCTGGTACCACGATGGGCAGGCAACTGCACTCGGGCTACAAAGAAGCCAACTTCTGAGTCTGATGAAGAGTCTGTTTCCTCTGATCACAGGGGAGCTGAACCCCCCTCTCCAGACTTCAAACTTCTCACTGGTGATGGAGTTGCTACTACTGCCTCCCTTGTAACCTTTAACCCAGTGGTTAGAGCTGCCACCCAAGATGAAATAGAGCTGGGTTCAGTCCCTTGCTCTATCTGATGTGGAAGGGGTCTCCCATCTCCCAATCTTTTCTGTTGAAGCTGTTCCACTTTTTTATAAATATTGGCATAAGGGGACTAGAACCTAGGTCTGCTACTTCACAGATAGGTGCCCTAGCCACTGGACTACAAAGTCATTCACTCTGTTACTGGCCCAATGAATATTTATTTTTCTAATTACTTCACTAAAGGTTGATTTTCTTCTGTTTTTCTTGAAAAAGGGCTGACCTGGCTTAGGCGCCTAACTCCATGAGTGGTTCATGACTGTGAATCCTGTATGAGAGAAGCTCCTCCCTCCAACTCAGACTCAGGCACCTAAATCCCCTGGAGCAACATGGCTTTGGCCACACCCGTCTCCTCAGCATTACCTACTGACTAATTTAGTGGTTGCTGTGCCTAAGTTCCCCTTGTGAGCTCTATCTCAGGTAACTATTTAGAAACTGTGTAGTGACAAAACAAACTAGTTTGCTAGATAAATTATTCTTCATTTTCTACAAAAACTGGTATGTCATAATACCGGCTATGACTGGGCGCTTCACTCCATGCCAGAATAACTTAATATCTGGGTCATATGGATAAATGAATCTACATGAGAACAAAATATTATTAACTTGAAATATATTAATATATTGCAGTTTATGCTAGAGTACCTCTTGCAAAATGTCCAGAATTCATTCAATTATGACATTGTACATAAACTCCTTTACCTAGTCCAATTCAAACATTAGATATGTAAATGCAGGTTATTTTACAGTTGTAAAATAAATGTAAATGTACCAATCGGAGGTTTACCTTGAAGTATTGTATTCTTGATGAGGTCTCTTGCCATTATTGCGTTCCCACCTAGAAGATGACTGTTCAATAGGTGGCAGGCCAGAAGCTCCTGAACTTCGTCTCAACTGCGGTGTTGGTAAACTATTCCTGCTATTTAATCCCTGTTGAATAATTTAACAACAGTTAAAATTTCTCTTTTTGAAAGCAGTTTTATGATTTATTATTTCTGCAAGTAGTGTATAAAGTTATTTTTATAGCTAATCATGTTCAAAGAAGTAGGAAGTATGGTATCCTGTGTTAGAAACATACTGATCTCAAAAATTTGAAAAAGGCTTATTTAGGAACAGTCTATTCGAGAGAAAGATATCTATTTTATTTCATATCTTCTCCTCACCCCATAATAAAAATAAAATCTAAGATATTTGTCCTTGGGAATTCATCTGTTCCAGCTATTATTCCTCACATGAAGTCAAATAATTTAGAGCTGAAAGAGATCTATTATCTAGACTATCTTTTTGCAAATATAGTATTGCACCTTACAGTACATTTTCTAATATTCTTCCTAGGTAAAGCACCTATGTGACTTCTGAACCTAAGTCCCATTTTCAAAAGTAACATAGGCTTCTAAGGATATGTCTATATTGCAATGTAAATCCAGAGTTAGTGGGACTCAAGTCAGCTGACCCTGTGTTACAGAACCCAGAGCCTGAGCATCTCCACTGATTGTTAACTGTATGTTAAGAATTTTCTAACCTGAGTTAGGACCTGGGTCTCTAGCATCCACATTGCAGCATACAGACCTGAATCAAACCAGCCATATCCCAGACTCTTTAGTGCACTTCCAAAATGTGTCCACTCTAGCCCTTTGATCATGGTGCACTGTGGGAAAACGTTACTATCCATGCTGCATGTTACAGGAAATTGGAACAGCCTGCCAACCCATCTTGCTGAGTAGTCATTTTGGTCTGTACATTCCCAGTTACTGGAACCAGCAACATAGAGCAAATGTCTTTTCAATAACTTCTCTTGCTTGCATTGTCATTCCTGTGTCAGGAAATGGGGAGAGCTTCTGTAAGATGCTGGTGCACATTTCAGCAGTGTTTTCTGACACACCAAAAGCACCTCACAGAGCTTATGATAGAGCAGGAGAAGGAGGACCCTACCATGACAGACTTAAACCGACAGATGCTGCTCATGGCACTGTGTATAGCCGCTGATGCTCTCAATGTAGGTGCTTCCGGTGCAGTGCCACAAGCACAGAATGGTGGGATCATATTGTCATGCAGACCTGGGATGACCAGCAGTGGGTCCAGAACTTTCGCATGAAGAAAGCTACATTTCTGGAACTTTGTGAGCAGCTTGCCCCAACCCTCCAGCATCAAGACACATGCATGAGGGAACCCTTGCCAGTCAATAAGTGGGTTGCCTTAGCCATCTGGAAGCTGGCTACCCCAGATCGTTACAGGTCCGTTACCAACCAGTTTGGTGTTAGGAAGTCCACTGTGGTAAAGTGGTAGCGGAGGCTTCTCAGACAATCAGGCATGTGGGTTTACCCCATGGTGGAGGGCAAAAAAGATATTCCTGAAGTAACTGCTGGCTTTGAGAGAAAGGGATTTCCAAACTGTGTCGGGGACACTGATGGGACTTGTGCCCATAGTTTGCCCTCCTCAGGAGCGCATGAGTACATAAATCAGAAAGGATTATTATGCAGGACCTCAGAGCTTGATTTATGAATGTCAACGCAGGCTGCACTGGGAAAGTTCATGATGCCAAATTTTTTTGGTTGATCAGGAGTCGATATTCACAGACAGGGCAGAACTTTCCCACCAAATAACGTCATAATATACAGTTACTGTCCCCACTGTTATACTGAGAGATCCTGCATATCCCCTTTTGCCATGGCTTATGAAATCATACCTGATGTAAGAGGCGCTGGCAAAAGATGGCTTAATTACACTCTCCGAAAGTGTTGAATGTGCTTTTGACAGATTGAAATTCTGCTGGAGATGTCTACAGACACATTTGGAAGCCAGTGAAATCAAGGCTATGTTAGTGTGGCTTGCTGTACTCTTCACAATCTTTGTGATATCAGAGGTGAGCCACTTCCCTCTGAATGGATCCACGACAGCAAAGGGCTGCTGAATGAGTTCACTAAGCCAGAAAGTTCACCTGCCAAAGCTGGAGCTGGATGTACATGGGCAACAGAAATCAGGATGCTTTGTGCTCTCACATTACGGTCCCAGTGGAAGAGGAAATAGTATCTTTATGAATTTGCTTGTGGGGATGGGGTTCAGTGCTTGGGGAGGGGTGAGGCTTGACTGCCAGGCACTGCACTTATGAATGCCATGACCACTTATGAAATGCTGGGTAGGGGATGACTCACAGTATGGATTCATATAAGAAAGTGATTGAAGTGTGGACTGATGCATCTAACTTTATAGAGGAATACTGTTTGCATACTAATTCCTAATAGTCCCTGATCATGTGTTTATCTTAATTATTTTAAATACACATTGTATGATGTGATATAGTGATGATAAACGTTCTTAACATAAAAAGCTTTATTCATAAACATGTATTATAAAAGTATAACATTCACCCATTGCCAGGCAGGCCAGTTGCCATTACCACACCAAAACACCAGTAACAACAGAACCTTTCAACAACAACAAGTAGTGCGAGAACAAGTGCAAAAAGTAAAACCATGAACAAGACAGAAACCCCCTACCACTGCATGTCTCCAGCCCCCTATTCTCCTTTCTCTTCTTATCCCATTTATTCCATGCTTGGTGCCAGGAGAAGGGGCTGCAGGCATCCAAAGGGGAGAGGGTCAAGAAAGAAGATTCTATGGGGCAAAGTTGCCCTGTCCAGCCACTCCTGGGGCCCAATTGCATGGACCACTGGCCACGGAGTTTTACAAGTTGTTTTTGGACTGCATCCCCAGGTACTGCACAGGGATGCAGGCCACAGTGTGGATGATGTGACAGAAGCCAATATTCTTGCAGCCATTCTTGATAGCAGCTGCTCGAAGAGTTTTCTCTGCTGAACTCTGTCCTTCTCCCGTAGCCTGCTCCAGTGCTAAAACCCTATCCTAAAGATATGTAGCCAGCTTCAGCCTTTTCTTTTGCCTCTCAACATGCCTTTTCTCTAGCTGTAAGTCTCTTTCTTTTTGGTATCGGCTCTGTCCAGAAGTTCAACCATAAGTTCACCACAAAAACTCTTCCTCTTGGAACAGTCTGTAAAGGTACATTGGGCCAGGCTTGTACTACACTGTGGGTGAGCTGTGCAGGTACTGCAGCCAATAGAGGTTGAGAAGCCTGGAACAGAACAAGACAGAGGGATATTGTTTCAAATAGCTCAGTGCAGGAGCACAGAAAAAAATCTTTGTGGAATTTCAAGGACATAAAATGTTACTTTTCCAAACTAAACTCCAATATATTGTGAGAGGGATGCTTCTGTCCACAGAAGCTCCCTGGACAAAGCTGGATAATCACGATGAAAGGTAAAAATTCAAAGGATTTTTGGTTTTGTTTTTAAAATTGCAGAACTACTTGGGTTAGGGGAGGGAGGGCTGTCAGTGGCCTTGTGACAAAAGCTTTTTCTGTCATTTCAGGCCTTCCACATTTTAGAGGATGTACAGTTCTTGTGGTCGCTGACTGGCAAAGGGAGATGTTATTCTGACCTGCTGGTGGGAAAACTGCAGGGTTTTCCTCAGAAATATTCAAACATATAGTGACTGACCAGCACAACTATGAGTGGATTGGCCTGGTCAGCTACCAAGGTGGCCTGGAAAATACACCTTTTCCTGAAATGTCACTACCTACCTGGAGTTTGTGCTTCAGGAAAAGTTTGCATCTATCAACACCTGCGATTGGGTCAGAATTCTTGAGGGATTCAGCAAAATGCTGCATTAACTTCCACGTGGCTTGGCCGATTATGACTGCATGCAAAAACATCTAATTCCATGGCCAACCCCCTTTAAACCCTCTTCCCCCAGCACATATCTGGGTGCACATTCAAACCCCAGGCGAATCTGGGACAAATGCTTTTGTCACCTACAGACTGCATGGATTACCTTTACCTCAAATGGACTAGATTTGCGAACGGAACACATTTCCAGCTCCTCTCCACCACAGGTTACCATTACCACATGGCTCGTTATATCACTGAGTAGCTACGGAACAGTGTATTTACCGGTATGGCAGTGTAAAGTAGTTATTTTTAATAAATGGGAATGCCCTAGCAAAAATCTATGCCTTTCCAGTAAAAATTCACTTTTAAGGATTTTTATTGTTTGCATTTCCTGGTTGCCATTTGGTTGGGGGTAGGGAGAGTCATGCCACTGGGATACATTTTACCATTAGTGGGTAAATGCTGCTAGCTGGGACTTCTAATAAATTTTGCATTGGTTCATAGAATGGAAATCCCTCCTATTCCCATATTAATAAACTTTATAATGGAGCAACAAACTTACCAGGCTCCAGGGCGGTTTCTGTCCCATCTGTGTCTCCTGCAGGCTCCGCAGTGGCCTGTTTCTCAAGAGGGTATCAAACAGCTCCTCTAAGTACAAGTCCAGGATGTGCTGCAGAGACTCCTGTCGGATTGGTTTCAGTAAGAGTAATTTCAGGCATCACTCTGCATCTGCTGCTGGCTCCCATCACTCCCCATGCTGCATTCTGGGACCATCGGGGTGCCACCCTGACTGACCAGGTCATCATGCATCATTGATGGCTCTGCGCTTGGCACCCTGTCAAACTCCTCACAAAATGTGTACTATGTCAGTGAGTTGCCTCAGGTGAAGCTCTGGTTCCTGGTTTTCCTGCACTCACTCTTGAGATGCTTCATCTGCTCCCTAAACTTGTCACCAGTCCGGTATATTTGCAGTGCTGACAGTTTCTTCCCTATTTGCTGGTATGCACAATCATTCCTGATACTCTTACTAAAATCCATTGTTTTGCTTGCCTCGCACCAGAGATTTACCAAAATCTGGATGTGCTCGCATAACGAAGCAGTGCACTTTGCAGAAAGCTTATTCTGATCAGTCTCCATTGCAAACACTGAAGGTTCTCTGATGGCGTATTTGTAGCTCAGTGGTCAGAAGGCAATGCAAGGGTTAATGCTGACTCACTGAACTTGTGCATTACAGCAATGGGGATTGCTTTTACTTTCACTGGAGTCAACTGGAGATTCTTGGGATAGAGAGAACAAAGGAAGTGGCCCATGGGATTGCTGGATACTTTTTGGTGGACCTTCAGAATCTGAGTCGGGGGTGGAGGGCTGTCTCTACACTGCAAAGTAATAGGGTTCAAAGCCTGGGTTCCAGCTTGGCTCAGACCCTCCGTACCCTCAGAGTCTTAGGACCCTGGGTTCGAGCCCAAGTCTGAGAGATGTGTGTGTAGATGGAAAGGGGGATTTGGATTCAAGCCCAAGCTTATATTGCAGTGTAGACATACCTCAAGTGCCTAAGTTGGTTTACAAAATGGGACTTGGTTTAAGTTACTTAGTGTCCTCTCCTGAAATTTTTACCTCCTGTCTAGTTTAATAATAACATAGAATCATAGGGTTGGAAGGGACCTCAGGAGGTCATCTAGTCCAACCCTCTGCTCAACGCAGGACCAATCCCCAGATTTTTTACCCCAGTTCCCCACATGGCCCCCTCAAGGATTGAACTCACAACCCTAGGTTTAGCAGGCCAATGCTCAAACCACTGAGCTATCCGTCCCCAATGCTGGCAATGAGACTTCTACCATTTCCCTTAGGAGACCACTGATCAGCCTACAGACCTCATCTTCATTAAACTTTCCAAGTATTCCATCTACATTTTCTTTTTCTTAGTTTTACCTCATTAAACCTAACTGAACAGAGGCGGGGAAGGGGGGATCACATTAAATTTCTCTCCCTCCTTGGTGCCTTAATACTATTAAAATATTTGTAGACCAGGGACATCTTGGAATGAGCAGAGAAACATTTGCTAACTGCACCTCTGTTTCTGCAGCCCTGCTGGATAAAATCACATCCTCAATATATGCAACAGCAACCTAAAGAGAATACTATGCTGAAAGAATAGTTAATCCAGGAAAAGAAATGGGAACTGCTAAACTTGTATGTCTTGGTATCTTATCAGCAAAAAAGATAATTTCCTATACATGTTCCAGTTTGAAAAGGAAAATTATATTATTTATTTGGATTACAGCAAATAATATAATGGCAGGTGCTCCCTTGTGCTAGGTACTGTACAAGCATATAAAAAAGACAGTCTCTGCCTCAAAGAGCTTATTACTAGTTTTGTTTTTTGAAGATACAATACACACAGAGTACAGAAGTAAAGAGCATTTCTTTCATAGTGATCATGATTTGGTAGGGTGACCAGATAGCAAATGTGAAAAATTGGGACAGGGGGTGGGAGACCGGGGGGGGGGGGGGGTGGAATAGGTGCTTATAAGAAAAAGTCTCAAATATCGGTACTGTCCCTATAAAATCGGGACATCTGCTCACCCTATGATTTGGTGTATTGAACATTTTACTATGCTACCAGGCAGTGATTCAACATAATTCTATCTAGAATTGATAGTTGCTGCAACACAGTGAGCACATAAACCTTTGACAGCTAGGAAGATGAAAGGTGTCACTGTTGCATTCTACAAGTAAATGTGGGATTTTGCAAAATACCTACAAAAAACACAAAAGGCTAAGGTTTTTAAAAAACAGGATCTTAAAGTTAGTCTCCTATTTCCATATTTAGACACCTGTCTGAGTTTCAAAGTGCTAAGCATGCAACTCCTTCTACTGAGCTCAGTTGTAGTTTGTGGCTGCTCAGCACTTTCAATAATCAAACAGCTGTCTAAATAGGGGTTAAAAGATTACCTTTAGGCTCTTATCTTTCAAAATCTTGGCCTAAACCCAAGATGGAAGAAGCTACTATTCAAACAAAAGTATTCTTTGCAAAAGTATTCTCTTTGATACATTGCTCAATATGTCACACACTTTAAATACAATTATACAATCTTTTGACCTTGTGCAGCTTTCGATCTCCTTTTTCAGCTGTGTCCTCCATTTCAGGGCATGGGTAAAAGCCAGGAAACGGTGTGAACGGGTTAGCCTTTGGCCTGCATGAGCCAGAGAAAGTACCCATCAAACTATTTATGCTTCGAAGGGAAGAAATCACATGTGGGGGAAGGGCTGGATCGATCAAGAGGTCTGATAACATGTTGCGAGCCTCATTTAGTACTGAAAGATCAACTCCACTTCCACTGCCAGCATTCTAAAACAGAGGGAAACGTAAATCACTAATTTAATTATACACTTGGTATATAAAATATTAACCAAATATCTATAACTCTCATAATTCACATTAAAACAGGAGGGAATCAATGTATAAAAAAAAAACCAACCATACAACATCATAGCTTTCATAACAGTATATTTTCAGAGAAACAAATTAACTGTGAATCAGTCAAAATCAGGCCCTTATAAATATTGCATAGTGTTCTCAAAACTTACCTGAGTCAATACAAACAACTCTTCCAGGAATTAATTATATCAACATATTCATATGTGAAAAATCACTTTACATCATTAGAAAGCAATTTAGATTTCAGGATTTTTAAACATTTAGTCCCTTCCTTGGTCAAGGAAAGATGAATGGGGGCTACCTCACCAACTTCAGTCATACCATCAGGGCATTCTATGGAACTATGCAAGAGCTGTCAGTATTGCTTTCATTCTCTTTTTAACAATAAAGATCGGGCATCATTTCTTCCCTTAATTAAGCATGTCCATAATGTCCAATATTATTAGAAAGAGTATATCCTAAGAATTTTCAATTAGACTTTTAATTTTTTTTTTCAGTTGGCACAATTTAATTTTTATAGCAGCACATTTTCCAGTGAATAGCAAGCTGCCAAAAAGGAGCTTAAGATCATATGATATTTTTACAATTGTAAGTTTATTTTAATAATAAAGTTGATAAAGTTAATAACATTCAATTCATTTTTGTGTGATGGGAAAAAAATGGAGACCCTCGCAAGACCAGAATAAAATAAAATTATATTCCACCTTTAATTCAGGTTTTGGGCCAATAGACGGGTAATGTATACATTTCCTTAATTTTTCAGTACTTTTATTTGATGGCTAGTCTGCCCAATCTCTCAAAATTGTATTTCAGTTTCATTTCAAGGCATAAAACAAAAAAGGTTTTGATGTTGCATCTTATCTACAAACGTTAACAAACATTATAAACATTCATAGTAATACTTATACATGATATTTTAATTGTTTGTCTCCTACAAATGATGCTAAAAAGTACACTTTTTTATTATATGCATTGTAGTATTGTCTAAAGGCCTTAACTAGGTCAAGGCCAGATTGTGGTAGGCACAGCAGAAACATGCAGGTAAACGAAAGTCTGTGCCCTAAAGAGATATGTTTCTGCATTTAAGGTTCAGAAGCCCAAAAATGATTCAGGCTTCTCAAATTAATTTTGAAGTAACAATAACCAATAGCAGTGTACGCTTTTGTGCCTTCTAACCTCTCTATTATCAGTTTTCAAAGTTTACACCAGAGATGTACAAACAGTATGAACCATCATACATGGCATCAAAAGCAAATTTTCTTTTAAAAAAAAAGTCAGCTGGGATGTTCTCAACTGGTGGACCTTAATTACAAAACATATCAGTCTCCAGTAAGTTCTACTTTCTGCACACTCAGCCTCCATCAGCCTAGGACATAAACTATAATTACTGGTACTATTTGTATTTCAGAAGCACTCAACATCCACAATGAAACTCTGAGTATGCAGACTCAGAGATGAAGAATCAGCAAAGTAAGGAATTTAAAGAAAGTCTATGTAGAACTAAGAAGTGAGTGAACAATGGCTAATGAAATTCAGTGTCTTAAAATATGAAGTAATTCATGTGTAAAACCAACAAGTGAATACATAGACTTAACTGTGACATTATTAAAAGATACTGTTCATCTACTATTTAAAAAAAATATTCGAAGCATAAAAAAGAAGACAGAAAGGGCTGCAAGATTTATTTCCAGCATTGGCAGATTGTCCTGTTAGGAAACCAGTAAAGAATTGAATTTGTTTACTCTGGAAAGAATGTACTTGTAAGGTGACTCAAATTTCATATGAAGGCCACAAAATACTTTCATAATTAATTTGATTTTATTACAGGATAATAGTAATTAGTAAGTGGATGGACATGAACTAACATTCAGAAATAAGAAGCTTTAACTTCATATTAGAATGCTCTCTCTTTAAAAATAATTTAGGGTATGGAATCAGAAGTCAAAGAAAGCAAATGACGCTACAAGCAACAAGAAATTTAGAACTGGAGTTGATGATTCCTGGAAATACCTGAACTGAGTAACAGAACAGAAGAACAAAGAAAAGAAAAATCAGTAGTGAGAAAGTATTTGCAAAAATTCAGAGGACAAGAAATTCTGAGGTGACATTTAATATCTTTTCTTATTTTTCCTCTTCCAAAAAAGAATAGCCTTTTCAATTCCCTCTGCTTAAAAAAATCAAAATCAAATTAAAAAAAACTCATAATTATCATTGTAAATATTTGTGTGTTTTGACTTTGGACTTGTGAGGGAAAGTTAGTCTGCCCTAGTATTTAGTTAAGGTGAGATTTTCTAAAAAATATACTTCACGCATAAATCACTTTGTGCACTTTTGTATAGCTTATTCAGTAAAACCTATAAAATAACTAATAGTTAGGAACAAAAATTAGCAGTCCACTTAGTGAGTGGCACACTAGCGAGGGTGGGGAGTAAATTTATGCCCCAGCTTGCAGCAGACTAAGTGTTCCTATAGACAAGCCCTAAGAAGTTGTATTGGTATGTACCTAGTATTAGTCACTCCTGAGGTGAAGGCATGATGGTTTTAAATTAAGGCCTTGAGAGCAGAAGAATTGAGCAGAGGAAAACAGATAACCATGTGGTGGAAAAACTTTGCCTAGCAACACATGAACTTGGAATAAGAGGTAGTTCCTAAATATAGTCCAGTGAATTAGATATACTGTGCCAAAAAGGATATACTTACCTGTAATTCTGTTTTCTAAGACGTATTTGACAAGATTATCACTCGTGGGTCTCATCTTCCTAACACAGGACAGAGAGGATTTCATTGGTCCTAAATGAAACAGTGGAGAGCCTATATCTGCTAGGTGCTTTTCTCTTGAGGGAAAGTGATCAGGGACAGAATTTAAAGTGATGTCCCTTGAGAAATTTCCCTGTCCTCAGAGCTGCTGGCAACAAATCGGGCAGTTTAATGGGCCCTCTTTCTAGGAGGGCTTTGATAATACTCTGGCAGAAACACAGGTGTTGCAGAAAGAGGAGGAGGAATAAATTGAGATTGAGGAGAAGGAGAGGGGAATGGAGTATTGCAGACCTTGGGGCTAGTATATTGCCAATGGCTCTAATCCAAAGAGCGGAATCTCTTGGATAGGACAGCAGCTATGGCAGTTGAATGAATACTGGTAGGAGCTAAAGTAGCTGAATGTGTGTTCCACAAGAAATGAACATGAGAAAGTTAGAAATTATCTAAACGAAGCCTAAGAGCGACACAAACAGACTTGAGTAAAATATGCTGGCAATGTGGACCTGTGTGACTGCACAGCGTATGGAAATCTTATCAAATGAACAGTAGTTAAAAAACATTTGGCTAAAATATAAAAGGGGAGACACCAATTAACTAGTAAAAAGGGAAAAGAAAACTGCCTGTACATGAGTAGGATATGACCAGTTTATTCCTAGAAATGGTGATTTAGGCCTGCTCAAGCAGAACAAATCCCAGGATAATCTCTGGGTGCTGGAACTAAGGATAGGGGGACTTTCTGTAAAGTTCAAAGTAGAAACAGGACTAGAGGCCAATGTTTGCCTATGAGACTATGGTCATTCTTCCTACATATCGGGGTGGCCAAACCATGGCTTGAGAGACACAAGCAGCTCTTTTACAATTAAAGTGCGCTCGTGGAAACCCCCCCGCACCACCACCATTCTTCATCTATCAGACTGGGCGGGAGGGGTGCCCTGTTGTGAGCTAGGGGGAGAGAGGGGCTAGAGGCTTCTGCCTAGCAGGGAGGCAGGACTAGGAGCTTCTGCCCCACAGGAGGCACTTGCAGGGCAGAAGCCCAAGCCCTAGCAAACACACCCGGCTCTTGAACTTCCGAAGATTATTGTATCCGGCTTAGAGGGTCATTAAGTTTGGCCACCCATGATATATATACAAAAAAATATAAAACTACAAGAATTAGCTGACTTTGAACATCAAGTCAGAAGAAAGGTTATTTGGGAGTTCTAAACTGGTCACCTCATAACATGGTTTTATACAATTTGACACCACCAAGTTAGAGAGTCTCTGGGTAAAAACTGTCTTTGGATTTCTCAGCAATAGAAACAAATAGCCTAGGAAAATTCCTGAATGGCTTTGTTCTAGTTAAGTTAAAAAACAGAGCTCAGGGAACATCTACAGCAGTTTCGCAACCTGAGGTCACAACCCAAAATTGGGGTCCCAGAATCTATCAAAGAGTCGGGGGGGAGGGGATCCTGCCCCTCAGGGACATGGGCGGCCCTTTGGAGTGGGTGTTGCAGATCGTATTCCGCAAACACACACACAGCCTGCAGAGGCAGCCCTCGTCCCACAGAGCTAGCTGGGCTCAGCCCTGACTCCTGGCATTGTGACCTAGTGCTCAGGGTTACAGCTTCACTCAGGTTTGGTCCAACTGCTGTTCTGTCATGATGACAAGGAGCTTCATGGGCTAATGTGAGTGAGAGTGCTGTGACCCCAGGCATCAGGTTGCAAGGCATGGCTGGCTCCCAACAGTGGGCCTGGACCAAACCTGAGCAGCACTGCAACCTCAGAGGTCACAATGGCTGGAGTGGGGAGCCAAGCCCAGCCAGCCCTGTGGGACAGCAGCCACCTCTATTGTATGCACGGTGTACTTATTATGTTAATATGTATAGTATATATTGTGGGTAGGAAATATTTAGTAAGCCAGAATTGTTTTGCATTAAAGCTATTTACTGGATTCTGACAGGCCATCAAGGTTTACAAATGAGTCCTGAGCTCAAAAAGATTTAGTTAGAATCACTGATTTAGAGTATTTAACAGCCTCATCCTTGGATGAATGTGGCTTTGTGAAAAGACAGACAAATGTATAGTCTGATTTAAGTGGAAATCAGAGTTCACTTTGGGGAGAAATTTAGTGTGGTCAGAGTGTAAGCTTATCTCTATGAAAAAAAAAAAATCACACAGCAGGATGGCAGACCATCCACAGTCATTTTCGAAGACCACAGAACATGAAGCCATGTGACCTAAAATCCAAAGACAAGACTTCTATTCTGAAACTGATTAATCAAGTCTAGCATGTTGTTGAATCTAGTCTATGGCAGTTATTCTTAAGCCACTGTGCAGTTCGTTACAGCCCCAATAAATTCTACCTTTTGAGCTGGGATTAACTGAGATGTCTCCTTGTTTATTCAGTCCCAGGGCTGGTCCACTACAGGGGAAAATTGATCTCAGATACGCAACTTCAGCTACGTGAATAACGTTGCTGAAGTCGAAGTATCTAAGATCGAATTACTCACTATCCTCACGGCGCAGGATCGATGTCTGTGGCTCCCCGTGACAACTCCGCAACTCTGTTCGGGTTGGTGGAGTTCTGGAATCGATATAAGCGCATTCGGAGATCGATATATCGCGTCTAGATGAGAAGCGATATATCAATCCCCAAGCAATCGATTGCTACCCGCTGATACGGCGGGTAGCAAAGACATAGCCCTAGTCTGCAGAATGGATGAATGATGTACTGAACACTGTTTATTACCCGTTTGGGAAAAGACCCATTCACCAACAAATAATCTTGATCACTGCTTTTCAACTTGTGGATCATGTCCCCTGCAGGTCCCAAAAGGCAAGTGGTAGGTCACATGGTGTTAAATTTTATTATAGCCAAAGCAATGCAAATGTCACTCCTCTGCTACCTACACACCCTGACCCTTCAAGGGCAAGTGTTATCCGTCAATCTCTCCAAATAAACACACAAACCAATTCTATAGGCTTATTGCTATTTTAATGGACACATTTACTATAAGAGTAAAAAAAAAGTAAGGGTGTCATACAAATCTTCGATTTCAGATAAGGCTGAAAAACACTGGTCTAGATACAAGTAAACCAACACATTCTTCTTCCCAACATGTGCTGCTACCCCTGCCAGAAATTTCATGAAGGTTCTCAATGTCATCGGACAACCCAAAAGTAAGGATTCTATTGATGACATGCATTTTATCCCACTGCAAAATGAAAATATTTCCTGTTTGCTGGCTGGCTGGCATATGTGTCTTGTAGATTGAAAGCTGCAAACCAATTTACAGGATCTAGGGAAGAAGTATGGAGAACAGGATTACCATTTGAAATTTGAACAGGCAAACAAAATAATTTCTCAGGTCTAAAACTGAACACGAGGCTTCTGATTTCTTAGGAACTAGAAAATATTGGAATAGAACCTTTCCTCCAATACTGAAGGGGAACCTCCTCTATAGCACTGAGAGCCAGCAAAGGTTGAACCTCCTGCTGAAGGAGACTTTTCTGAGAAGGGTCCCTAAAGAGATGGATTAGGGGTAGGAATTTCTTGGAATTGCATAGAGTGACCTCGCTGAAATATTTCCAGTACATATTATTGTGGTATTATTTCTCCATTCCTCCTGGAATGGTCCCAAAAAGGGGTAGGAAAAGTGAAAAGATCTTCCAGGATTGGTTGGCAACACTCGCTATACATGTCAAAATTACTGCACTTGGAGCATACAACACCTTAGAATTCATCTTAGTAAATGCTGACAAAGGTCTCCTCTTACAGAATCACCCTTTGTTCTTAGGGAAATCTGATGTTCTCTGATAATGGAGTAGTGGTAGACTGCTATGCAGTGGTGCAAGTAGAATTTATTTCTTACCAGTATGCATGAGAAGGACACAAAGAGGGGGTACCAGTTGTAGGGGGGGCATGTGGCCTCTCCATGTGACTCCTACCTGCCCTGCACCCAGCCTGGGCCCCCAGGCTCTCCCGATCTCCCCACCATGATCCATCTCACATTACCTGGTGAGAGTGGGGCGGAGGAGGCTCTGTCCTCCTCCTGCACCAGACGCTTCTGAATGGCAGGGCTCTCCGGAACTGCAGCAGCAAAAAGAGCAGAATGTGGGCTCCTCCAGCACGGGTGTACTGCCCCCCACCCCTGTTCTCCGGCAGGACTGCTGTACAGACCCCTGACAGCAGACACAGCTACGTGGAAGGGCTGAGGGTGGTAAAGCCATGCCAGTGAAGCTGCTGGCATGGGGCCACCCCATGGCCCCACTTTCTGCTCCTCCGGTATCTTTCCAGTACGGAGTACCAGCTATAAATATCTTACTGGTATGGCATACCATACTGCCCTACTTGCACCACTGCTGCTATGATGAGTATTACACTCAGACTGTTTATTCTTGCGCTGGGAAGTTGAAATACATAGTGCCCATAATGTGACTCAAGAATCCTTCAACAAATGTAACGACTCCACAGTTTTGGAACTGAACAGACGATTTCCTTCAAAAGAAAGGTCTTCTAGTGTAATTTGAACCTTCTTTAGCAAACCAAATGACTAGAGCCATATGTTGCATGATGATTGCTATCAATCGCAAAGTTATATCTGCAGAATCAACTGAGGCCTATAGTGAGGTCTTCAGTATTAAATGAACCCTCCAAGATTTAAATTCTTCCCTGGAGTCAGAAGAAAGTTTTTTGAGAAACTCAGCAACCTTGCTCTCCACAAGGAAATCATAATGTGAAAGAAGGGTCTGATAATTCACTATGCAAAACTGAAGGCTAACTTACGAATAACTTTTTCCTCAGAAGGTCCAATCTTTTTTATTCCTTTTCCTTTGGAGTAGTCCTAAAACACTGACATTTTGACTTCTCTTGTACCATGGGTCACAACTAAGGACCACAGAGGAAGATGAATGTAGAAAATAGTCAACGCCTGCTAAAGGAACCTGATAGTTTTTTTTCAAATTTTGTAGAGGTTGGTGGTACAGACTGGAGTCTGACATAACTAAGTCTTCATTTATATCGCACAAACCCTTCCGTAGTGGATGTATGTAATAAGTTCAACAATGTATGCCCTCTTGGACAGGCTGACTGCATTTCCACAACTTCTGCCACTCATTCCACAATCATCTGCCAAGGACATCTAGGGGGACCCACACCCTCATCTGGTGTCTGTGTCCTGGGACAGCTTCAGGAACTTGTTGAAGTATATATTCACAGAATCTGATGGAGAAGATTTCAGTCAGCAAAATGAGTACTTTTCTGTTCTTGCCAGGAAGAAGGAAATCTAGTTCTGGAACCAGAAGCTGAAGAATGCTTAAATGTAGGATATTAGCCCCATGGATGCCAGTCAGGCCAAGCAGTTTGTCCTTAGGGTATGCCAAAACGGGCATATCCATTGGGAGCATTTGAACTAACATGCCTATATTTACCCATACGCCAGACCTGACTCTCAAATAAATAGTCATGAGAGGTATCCCAAAGCCTAAGAGCTTGAAACATCTCCACTAATAGAAGATGAAGAATAATATCCATCTTCTTCTAAGGGACCTGCTTGCAAGGCAGTCTGAGAATTACCCCCTGAAAGGGGCTTACCACCATACCTCCCATGTGACTTAAAGAGCATTGCCTGATTGACAGAAACCTCTAATAAGTGGGAGTGAGGCTGCATGGAAATAGTCAAATCATGGTGTGCCATATGCTTCAGCACCAGGTGGTGCTGTGGCATAGGCTGGCCTGGTAATTACAAAGCCTACACTGGGGATACTAATACCAGCAGCAGTAGCACTACTGCCATAGGCGTCAGAACTGGGATTATTGAAGCAGCAGCAACTGGCTTCAAATGCACAGGGCCTGACAGCTGCTGTGCTGAGACTGTCTGCACTAAGCAAATCAACACTGCAGAAGATTGTAAGTGTGCCAGCATCTGAGGCACATGATCAGAGCTGGTCTACATGATTTACTGCCCCAGACAGAAAATTATTTTTGTGCATCCCTCCGCCCCGTTCCTGTTCCCCAGCGAAAGGCATAAGCAAACACACATACACACACACAAAAACCCAGCTCTTTCTTTTGAGGGAAGTCTTGCCAGGAAATCTTCCTCTGCACTCCTGAGGAGCGACGCTTGTCCCTGCTCACAGCTGCAATGGCAGGAGTGACCAGAGTCCCAGATGTTACGGCAGTTGATGGGGCACTTTTCACTGTGGATTGTGCCCGACTAGAGGGGTCCTGTCTCCCATCTAGTTCAGAGACTAGCCTCATACCTTTCTTTAAAAGGAATAACTTCTTCCTATTATTCCTAGATTTAGTTGTCCTTTCAGTAAGGGCTTTACAATCCTTACATGTCTTTTACATGGCCCTTCCCTAAATGGTCAAGACAGTGTACATGTGTATCACTAATGGTCATAACTACCCAACAAGACTCATGAAAGTTAAGGGCCAGGGGTCTCAGTCCCAACATAATGCCAGATGTCCCTGAACAGGGCAGAAAATAAACTAAATAAAGCTAAAACCTACTAAATCTAAATAACCAATAAACTATTTATAAAAAAAACCAATCAGATGTGACTGGGGAAAAAAGTGGACAATATAGCTGGATCTCAGTTCCAGCAAAGAGCAGTGGAAAGGAACTGAGGGTTGGCTTGTCACTCTGCCCCCTTTATACCTTTGAAGGAAGACAGGGATTCAAGGTCATCAAGGGAGTAGGTGCAACCAATAGACACTGCTGGCTAAAGCATTCTGACATCCAGTGCATGGGGTGCAAGTACAACATAACTGGAACACACAAACGCTTGGGAAAAAAAAACCCCTCAGATTTCACCAATCCTGGTAAGAGTGAGAGAGGCCTATGAGGTGCGGAACCTGACCTGCTCAACTGACATAAGGCTAGCAATAACTGAGCCTTATCACTAAGGAAAGCCTGATTGTCAGATACAAAGATGTATTGCAGACCTTGGGGAGCTTCAGTAACAGCATCATAAACATACAGCTTACTTGCTATCTGCAGATGTTGGAAGATATCCTTAAGCCTATCTAGCACAATGAAAGGTACTCTGAACAAAATTTAGAAAATAGATTTGTAAGCAGAATTCAGGGACTCATGAACTGGTTTAACAGCCTTGTGATTACATAGAAGAATGGCACATTGTGGATATGTCTGAACTCATGGACCTGAAAGTCAGTACACACAGACAACAGCACATTATAGTCATCACACAGTACTTTGAGCTGTGTGTCAGGAAAGACAATAGTCTCCACCTGATACTATTCTTGATTAACAGGATGGAATTTGGCAGATAAGGTTGGATAAGTTATCTTTGCGTATCTGCACACTCAATAACCCTATGAGGAACATACCATTTTTGCCACCTGCCATATGGAATCAAGTCTGCAACCAGGTATTCCAGCAGAAACATCAGGAGACCTTTGGCCATATTCAAGGAATTATAGCAGCAATATTATCATTATGGAAGAGACAACAGAACAGCATAACCAATTCTTGCACCCAGCTGATAGGAATGGCATATACCAAAAAATGTTAAATTCAAGAAAGAAACAATTCAATTCTAAACTTTGTGAACAGGGGCTGCTAACAGGGAGTTTCACAAGGAGTTTGGAAAGGGAGTGGGAAGGGGGCAAGGTTCACTTGCTGTTCTTTAAAACCTATAAACTAAACTACATTCACAACTTCTTGATTTAAATAAAACCATTTCATTAACTAGGTAGCTGCAGGAGACAATGCAGGCAGAAGCCCAGCACCAGCGTGGGGGCTATCCAGTATATTGCGCTGAGTGCAGCATGTATGATTACCTGCCCTGTGGGTGGGTGGCATATGTGTGCATTCGGTGCAAGGAGCTCCTGGCCTTCAGAGACCGCATACGGGCTTTGGAGGCCAGGGTGGCAGAACTGGAGGAGCTAAGAGAGGCAGAGAGGTATATTGATGAGGTTTTCTGGGACCCTGTAAAATTGTCCCACCTCCGGGCAGACAGCCCCTGCACTATTGAGGAAGATGAAAGGCCCAGGGAAGCAGAGCAGTCAACAGGAGCAGAGGGAAACCTCCCCATAATTAGGACCCTTCTTCCAGATGGTGTTAGGATATCCTCTCGCACTGAGGTTACCTCTCCGGGGGAGGGAACTCCAGTCATTAGGAAAAGGTAAGTGTTAGTAATGGGAGATTTGATTATTAGAAACATAGATAGTTGGGTTTGTGATGACCGGGAGAACCATATGGTGACTTGCCTGCCTGGTGCGAAGGTTGTGGATCTCTTGAGGCATCTGGATAGACTTATGTGTAGTGCTGGGGAGGAGCTGGTGGCTGTGGTACATATAGGTACCAATGACATAGGGAAGGGTAGGAGAGATGTCCTGGAGGCCAAATTTAGGGAAGAGACCGAAATCCAGGACCTCTATGGTGGCATTCTCAGAAATGCTCCCAGTTCCATGGGCAGGGCCAGGTAGGCAGGCAGAG
Organism: Gopherus flavomarginatus; assembly: GCF_025201925.1. Taxonomy (NCBI): domain Eukaryota; kingdom Metazoa; phylum Chordata; order Testudines; family Testudinidae; genus Gopherus; species Gopherus flavomarginatus. Next base: position 57,290,137 of record NC_066621.1, read on the forward strand.
CTTAAGAATCTCACTGAATGGATGAGCCAATGATGTAGAGAGGAGGGGTTTAGATTCATTAGGAACTGGGAAAACTATTAGGATGGGGAGAGCCTATACAGAAGAGATTGGTTCCACTTTCGTTTAGGTGGAGCCCGACTTCTGGCACTAAACATTAAAAAGGTTGCAGAGCAGTTTTTAAAACTAGGACATGGGGGAAAGCCAACTGCTGCAGAGGAGCACATGGATCGGACAGAGACTTCTCTTAGAGGTGAGTCTATTGATAGAGATTCTCCAGGGTACAGTCAGGAGCTGAGGATGGAAGAGGATAATATAAGGGCCAGATCAGACGAGAAACATTCACATAAAGAATCAGACACATCAGAAAAGGGCAGACAAATAAATAGTGACAAGTTTTTAAAGTGCTTGTACACAAATGCTAGAAGTCTAAATAATAAGATGCGTGAACATGAGTGCCTCATGATGAAGGAGGATATTGATATAATAGGCATCACAGAAACCTAGTGGACTGAGGACAATCAATGGGACACAATCATTCTGGGGTATAAAATATATCAGGAGGATAGAACAGGTCGTGCGGGGGTGGGGGGAGTGGCACTATATGAACGAAAATGTAGAATCAAATGAAGTAAAAATCTTAAATGAATCCACATGTTTCATAGAACCTACCATCATAGAATAGATAGTAATTTCATGCTCTAATAAGAATATAACATATGGGATCTATTATTGACCACCCGACCAGGACAGTGATAGTGATGATTAAATGCTAAGGGAAATTAGAGAGGCTATCAAAATTAAGAACTCAACAATAGTGGGAGATTTCAATTATCCCCATACTGACTGGGAACATCACCTCAGAATAAAATGCAGAGACAAAATTTCTCGACACTTTAAATGACTGCTTCTTGGAGCAGCTGCTATGGGAACCCACAAGGGGACAGGCAACTCTCGATTTAGTCCTGAGTGGAGTGTAGGAGTTGGTCCAAGAGGTAACTATAACAGGACCACTTGGAAATAGTGACCATAATACAATAGCATTCAACATCCCTGTGGTAGGAAGAACTTCTCAACAGCGCAACATTGTGGTATTTAATTTCAGAAAGGGGAACTATGCAAAAATGAGGAGGCTAGTTAAACAGAAATTAAAAGGTACAGTGACTAAAGTGAAATCCCTACAAGCTGCATGGGAGCTTTTTAAACACACCATAAGGAGAGGCCCAACTTCAATGTATACCCCAAATTAAGAAACAGTAAAAGAACAAAAAAAAGCCACAGTGGCTTAGCAACCATGTAAAAGAAGCAGTGAGAAATAAAAAGGCATCTTTTAAAAAGAAGTCAAATCCTAGTGAGGTAAATAGAAAGGAGCATAAATACTACCAAATTAAGTGTAAAAATGTAATAAGAAAAGCCAAAGAGAAGTTTCAAGAACGAATAGCCAAAAACTCCAAAGGTAACAACAAAATGTTTTTTTAAGTACAACAGAAGCAGGAAGACTGCTAAACAACCAGTGGGGCCCCTTGATGATTAAGATACAAAAGGAGAGCTTAAAGACGATAAAGTCACTGAAGAGAAACTAAATGGATTCTTTGCTTCAGTCTTCACAGCTGAGGATGTTAGGGAGATTCCCAAACCTGAGCCAGCTTTTGTAGGTGACAAATCTGAAAAACTGTCACAGACTGAAGCGTCACTAGAGGAGATTTTGGAATTAATTGATAAACTTAACAGTAACAAGTCACTGGGACCAGATGGCATTCACCCAAGAGTTCTGAAAGAACTCAGTGTGAAGTTGCAGAACTATTAACTATGGTTTGTAACCTGTCCTTTAAATCGGCTTCTGTACCCAATGACTGGAAGATAGCTAATGTAACACCAATATTTAAAAAGGGCTCTAGAGGTGATCCCAGCAATTACAGACCGCTAAGTCTAACATCAGCATGGGGAAAATTAGTTGAAACAATAGTAAAGAATAAAATTGTCAGACACATAGAACATAAATTGTTGGGCAAAAGTGATCATGGTTTCTGTAAAGGGAAATTGTGTCTTACTAATCTATTAGAGTTCTTTGAAGGGGTCAAACATGTGGAGAAGGGGATCCAGTGGACACAGTATACTTAGATTTCCAGAAAGCCTTTGACAAGGTCCCTCACCAAAGGCTCTTATGTAAATGAAGTTGTCATGGGATAAAAGGGACGGTCCTTTCAAGGACTGAGAACTGGTTAAAAGACAGGGAACAAAGGGTAGGAATAAATGGTAAATTCTCAGAATGGAGAGGGGTAACTAGTGGTGTTCCCCTAAAGGTCAGTCCTAGGATCCACTCCTATTCAACTTATTCATAAATGATCTGGAGAAAGGGGTAAAGAGTGAGGTGGTAAAATTTGCAGACGATACTAAACTGCTCAAGATAGGTAAGACCAAAGCAGACTGTGAAGAACTTCAAAAAGATCTCATAAAACTAAGTGACTGGGCAACAAAAGGGCAAATGAAATTTAATGTGGATAAATGTAAAGTAATGCACATTGGAAAAAACAATCCCAATTATACATACAATATGATGGGACTAATTTAGTTACAAAGAATCGGGAAAAAGATCTTGGAGTCATCATGGGTAGTTCTCTGAAAACGTCCACACGGTGTGCAGAGGCAGTCAAAAAAGCAAACAGGATGTTAGGAATCATTAAAAAGGAAATAGAGAATAGGACGGAGAATATATTACCATCCTTATATAAATCGATGGTATGCCCACATCTTGAATACTGCGTACAGACGTGGTCTCCTCATCTCAAAAAAGATATACTGGGGCACTAGAAAAGTTTCAGAAAAGGGCAACTAAAATGATTAGGGGTTTAGAACGGGTCCCATATGAGGAGAGTTTAAAGAAGCTAGGACTTTTCAGCTTGGAAAAGAGGAGACTAAGGGGGGATATGATAGAGATATATAAAATCATGAATGATGTGGAGAAAGTAGATAAGGAAAAGTTATTTACTTATTCCCATAATACAAGAACTAGGGGCCACCAAATGAAATTTAATAGGCATCAGGTTTAGAACAAATAAAAGGAAGTTCTTCTTCACACAGCACACAGTCAGCTTGCGGAGCTCCCTACCTGAGGAGGTTGTGAAGGCTAGGACTATAATAGTGTTTAACAGAGAACTGGATAAATTCATAGAGGTTAAGTCTATTAATGGTTATTAGCCAGGATGGGTAAGGAATGGAGTCCCTAGCCTCTGTTTGTCAGAGGAAGGAGATGGATGGCAGGAGAGAGATCACTTGATTGTTGCCTGTTAAGTTAACTTCCTCTGGGGCAGCTGGCATTGGCCACTGTCGGTAGACAGGATACTGGGCTAGATGGACCTTTGGTCTGACCCGGTACGGCCATTCTTATGAGAGAAGTCTGTGTTCATGTCCTCATCACTCTTGTCACCGCACTGCCATTGCCTCCTCACCTGGTTCTGCTTTTGCACGTTCTGGTTCTGCATATACTGCAGGATAATACAGCTGTTCTTAAACTATTTTTATAAAAACTATGACACAGACAGTGACAGTGCAACGAGTGAGACCTTTGGAAGAAAAAAGGCTGTACCGGAAAAGAAACTTGCAGCTCCATGTAGTAATGACATGGATGCAAAAAGGATGGTCAAGACACGAAAGATGTTGTTCCTGCTACTAAATCCTTCTTGCCTACGAAGGATCTGCTTTTGTGTTAGGACAGAACCCTATTTGTAGAGGAAAAAAGGTAGCTGAAACAGTACTATGTTAGATACAGCCATATGAAATTTACCAGGGCATGCAGAGAACCAAACAACAACATACTGGACAGGTATATCTGGAGATACTGAGAAGATAATAAAAGGATGTTCAAGGTGTGCACACAGCAGTCCCAGCAATTCAAAAGAGCTGTCATGAGTTTATGAGGTCTCAGACAATGGGAAATATGTATTTGTTTGAAAAATACTAAACCGCATGTAAAAATGGAAAGATCTATATTCAAAGTATTCAGGAGTGATAAAGATCCCAGATAAAACTGCAAATTCGATTATTGCTAAACTAAAAGCACTATTTATCTGGCAAGACACTGCAACCACTTATACGCAACTGTGTCCCATTTGTAAGTTTTTAGTTCCAAATGTCTGCAAAGGAGAGGAATTTGGGGAACAAGTGTTGCAGACATACAACCATTGCTCAAAAATAAAGGAGAATCAGGGACAAATGCACACTTGGTCATTATGGAGAGCTGCAATGTGCCAGTGACTGGCACATCATTAATCATATTCGTCAACCCAATTGTTAATGGGAAAATTGCTCAGAGGACAGAAGCAGAAACCCAGTGGCAGCAGCCTTATAGAGATCTCAGAACCTGAGTAAAGTAAAAAAACATCTGGAAGAAGCTCAGGACACACAAAGGCACTTATCTAATCTAAAGAAAGATTTCTTACAGTTGAAGTAGGAAGTCCATGTCAGGATGGAAGTAAGTACCAGATGACTGCCTGCTCTTTTGAACATGTCAGACAAAGACATTATTCCTGTGCAATATAGAGACCACTGGAAAAAGAGATGCTTGAAGACCTACAAGGGCAGACTCTGGAAGGTTGCAGCTTGTGTAAAATCAGTTCAGTATCACGTAGGATCAAGAACTGCCTAACGAACACCAAGGGCCCCAGAGAGCTGTCTCTAGCAAAACAAACCATTTGAAAAAAGAAAAACTCCCATGACCAAAACATCCAATGGTGGAATTATTCATGTGAGAAAAGGCTATGGGACTACATGCTTTTAAAGAATAGTATCTTTAAAATGATTTTATGGAGGGTCAGGTACTGGTGACTTCTGATGATATCAGCATTATTTGCTGAGTTATATGTTAGTTAAATTTTTAATTGGTTTATAGTTTTGTATTATAGTCACATAATTAATTGATTTACAAGAGGAGGATGTAATGGACTGTGCCTATTACTCCTGGGGGAATCTGCGCATGCGCAGAATTTATGTCCAGGCAGACTTCTTTGCTTCCCTGCAGAAATATAACTTTCTAACATGGAAACAAACGGAAGACACAGGAATGGTCATACAACCACTGCAGTATGTTTTGGGTGCCCATGGCAGCTGGCAGAGTGAGAAATCACTGAGGGGCAGGAGACAGGACTGGGGAAGACCTGGCTGGCAGCTCCTACCCTGCACTGGGCTCAGCTGCTAGTCCTGGCTGGGTGGGAAGGACTGAGCTTCCTCTTATAGACTCATAGACTCTAGGACTGGAAGGGACCTCGAGAGGTCATCGAGTCCAGTCCCTTGCCCTCATGGCAGGACCAAATACTGTCTAGACCATCCCTGATAGACATTTATCTAACCTACTCTTAAATATCTCCAGAGATGGAGATTCCACAACTTCCCTAGGCAATCTATTCCAGTGTTTAACTACCCTGACAGTTAGGAACTTTTTCCTAATGTCCAACCTAAATCTCCCTTGCTGCACAGCAACCGGTGCCAGGTCAGACCCACTCCAAGATTCCTCCGCTGGCTGCAGGAAGCTCTTCAAACTCACACATTCCCACTTCCTGCACCCACCGCTCCTCAGCTGCATGGGGAGGGATCCCTGTATAGGGGGCTGCTCCCCCATCTGCCCAATCCTGTTGCATCCAGATCACCTCATATTCAAACCCTCCTGCCAAGCCTCACACCCCCTGCACTCAGAACCCCCCACCCCAATGAGCCACACTCCCCCTGCACCTGGACCAGGCTGACAAGCCACCCACACCTGAATCCCCACACCAAGCCCCAACCAGCTGCACCTTGGTCCCCACCCCACTCACCCAGCATCTGGACCCCCCACTGAGCGTCCCACATCCAGATCTCTGCCCCCGCTCAGCTTTATCCCCCCCAAACCAAGCCACAACCACCTTCATCAGGAGCCCCTGCAGAGACCCATTACCATTACACCCAGAACTCCTCAACAAGCCCCTGAGCATCCAGATCCCTCACTGAGCCGCCCAAACTCAGATTGCCCCATACAGAACCCTCTCAACCCACAACTGGATCCTACCACACTAATCCCCTCCACACTTGGATACTGCCTTGCTGAGCATGTCTGCCCACACCTGGTGCACCTGGCACAGAGGGGCAGGGCCCTCCTGTGTTTCTGGAGCAGGTCCGGTCCTTGTGCTGTGTCAGGGTTGGGTGCAGCCTCACTTCTGAGTTCGTGTCCCCAGGGAATGGCAGGGAAGGAGCTGCACAGTGATCTCCCATTTCAGTGCAGCCAGTAGCCTGTTCTTCCCAATGCCATGCTGGAGCCTTCACATTTATTTGACAAATAAAATTTGCAGAATTTTAAAATACTGTGTGCAGAATTTTTAATATTTTGGAGCAGAATGCCCTCAGGAGTAGTCTTTAGAGATCTTGAAATTCCCAACACTTGGTTGGAAGTGGGTGTGACTGAACAAGGTGGAGAGACTGCAGCAAGAGAGTTTGTTGGAACCATCTGGGTTATTTCTGTGTGTTAGATGCCAGACTTCACATCATGAACATTACACTGCAGAGATCAAACTTTAGGCGATCTGGGAAATGCCTGTGAATTCTGGGAAGTATTCGGAGTGGATAGAGACCAGATCCTATCCTGTCTGACCGGTCTAGTCCTTCCTCATAATTTGTAATAGCAGTGGTGAGATTGCAGATGATTTAGAAACTGACCTTAGTAAGCAACAACACTATGGGTGCTCAAATGTTAAAAAGAGATTTAAAAAAAAAAAAAATCTTATTAGGAGAGTTCCCAGTAGTCTCACATTCAGAGCAGAAACTGCAGAATGGGAATACTGTAATGAAGGCAAACAAAGACAGACAAAACAGGTAAATCTTGTTTTTTCAAAAAAGTGTTGGAGGAAACCCCAAATTCTTTTGAAATCTGGAGAAAAAAAGTAGTCTACTATTAGATTTGGGGATACAAAATCTTTGCAGAAGAAAGGCAACTCAGTAAGTAACAGTATTAATAAAATCTTGATTTACCTGTATAACATCAATATTGAATTTTCAGCCACCATTTATGTATGATAATTGTGAACTTGTTTGTTTTGTAAGTGTGGCTTTGTAGTTCTCTGTATTTTGCACCAATTTCTTCTGTTTTTTTCTTGCATCCATCCTTAAAATGTTATTATACACTCTATTATAAACAGTTTCTACCTTCATCTGCATTTTCTCTTTTTTCTTGTTTCCTTTTTGTGATTGGCTAACAAAAGTGTGTGTTGCTTTTCCTGCATTATCCTCTTTTGTTAATTCTTTCTCTCTCTTTATTAAGGTTTTTGTTTCATGTTCTTACCAGCTTCATGCACAGTAAGTGAGACAAAAATTCTCCAGGCTCTTTGTTTTATAACTCCAAGTTCTGGGAAGAATAAATTATTTCCACAACAATTCCAAAATACATCTCTACTCCAATATAACACAACCTGATATAACACAAATTCGAGTATAACGCGGTAAAGCAGTGCTCGGGGAGGGCGGGGCTGTGCACTCCGGCAGATCAAAGCAAGTTCGATATAATGCAGTTTCACCTATAACACGGTAAGATTTTTTGGCTCCCCAGGACAGCGTTATATTGGCGTAGAGGTTTAATGTATAAGCAGGTGCTCCTGCATCTCAATGGTGCCTACTTATGCTGGCCACTCAGTTGCATGATGAACTGTATCCAGATTTTATTCTGCAAGCCTTCATTTCTCAACTGTGGGGTCACAAGAAGAAAATGCAAATAAAAATTTATTAAAAAAACCCACTTGTCTTCAGCAGCTGTCTAACTGCTTTTAAGTTTACTTGTTTCCCCAACAAGGCTATGCATGTTTATACAGTGAATAAAAAGCCACCTTCACTGAATCAGTCTCTGGGTGAATCCAACACCTACTTCTACTACACATAACTGCAGAAAGAAAGGGCTGCTTTAGATTCTCCTGGCAGGCACCATTCTTCCTACTATTTTTGCTAAGTGACTGAGAAGGCTCTAGTTATGGTATATGAGGATTCAGAACCTGAGATACACATGTGGGAAGTGGGGAACTGATGTGGGGCAGGGAAGAGTTAAAGGAATAATTGTGGAAGATGGTGCTTAAGAAAAAATTTAAGACTATTAAGCTATGCATACATATATTTTGTTCACTAAAACACACAATCATCCACTGAAAATGTATCTTTTCCTTAAACAGAAAGTGACAGTTTGTGCAATATACTGCAAATATCTAACACAGTATCAAATATTTATGATGCAAGAATACATTCACTTATTCTGAGGTCCAGAAGGGGGTGATAGGTAGACCAGTTTAAAGTCTCAAACTGTGGGTCGGGAACTCAAAGTGGGTCATTACCCCACTTTAATGGCTTCACCAGGGCTGGCGTTAGACTTGCTAGGGCCTGAGGCTGAAGCCGAAGTCCGAGCCCACCACCCAAGGCGGAAGCCAAAGCCCAAGGGCTTCAGCCCTGGGCTGTGGGGTTCAGATTAGAGCTCCCCCACCCCCAAAAGGTAATCTGAGTGCAAGTAATCTTGGGTGAATCTATCATTTCATGATTCTAAGGAAAGGAAGAAGCGAGAGAAGCAGAAAAAGGTCACTGTAGGTCTCAGTGTGCATATGGTCTTGAGAGGAGGGATTTAAGTTTATTAGGAACTGGGAACCTTTTAGGAAAGGAATGGCCTATACAGAAGAGATGGGCTCCAGCTAAACTAAAATGCTGGCACATTAAAAAAATCTTCTCCAACCTTTTGAATTTTAACTAAGGGCTGGGGGAAAGTCAATAGGTGCAGAGGAGCACACAGTTCTGGCAAAGACATTCTGTACATACGTGCTGGAACTAGGGATGCTGGGGGTGCTGCCACATCCCTAGACTTGAAGTGGTTTCCACTATATACAGGTTTTACAGTTTGGTTCAATAGCCCTCAGCACTCCCATTATACAAATTGTTCCAACACCCCTGGTTTTGTAGGGAAGAATTTATCAAATGGGGAATTCTATACTCTACTAAAGAGGATAGGAAAGAAGTTGATGAAGTGTAAGTAGAAGTTGGTGAGAAACAGACGAAATAGAGCCCTATTTAAATATAACACATTATGACAAGTACCTGAATATTGACAAAATATACAAGTACTTCTATACAAATACTAGAAGTCTAAATACCAAGATGGGTAAACTACAGTGCCTGTCATTTAATGAGGATATTGATATAAAGGCATCACAGGAACATGGAAGATGAGGATATAATCAATGGGACACGGTAATATCAGGGTATAAAAGTATACAGTAGGTCACACTGGTGTGGGAGTGACATTATATGAAAGCATAGAGTCAAATAAGGTAAAAATATTATGTAAAACAAGCTGTCCCATACACTCTATGGATAGAAATTTCATGTTTGACTAAAAAGAGTCTAGCAGTAGGAATATACTACTGACCACTTAAAGATGGTGACAGTGATCGTGAAATGCTAAGGCAGGTTAAAGATGCTACAAAACCAGAAAGTGCAATAAAATTGGTGAGTTTCAACCAGTCTCAGGCTGACTGAGAAAATGTCACCTGAGGGCATAAAGCAGAGATAAAATTTCTATACACCATAAATGACTGCTTCTTGGAGCAGCTAGTTCTGGAACCCACAAGGGTAGGGACAGTTCTTAATTTAGTCCTAAGTAGAACACAGGATCTGGTCCAAGAGGTAACTATAGATGAATCACTCAGCAATAGTGACCATAGGGTAATAACATAATATCCTTTCAGGAGGGATGTGAATGAGTTGACTCACCCCCACAGCACCTCCTACTGGTTGCTTTGGGGAATTAGCTTGCTTCCAGCCACGGAGTGCCTGCTGCAGGCCAGTGATCCACCTATCCTCTGCTGGCCCCGGGCCCCTCCCTGGACCTTGGTGCCCCTTTAACTGGGTCTCCCCTCTCCCAGGGGAACCCCACTCCACTATCCCCACTTTGCCTCAGTATTGGCTACTGCCCAGTCATTGTCTAGCCCCATGCCCTGGAGCAGACTGCAGTATCAGCCACTCATCAAAGGCAAAGGGGGGTTGGCCTGGCTACCTTTACCTACCACTGGGTTGCTCCCTGCAACCCCCAGTACCTCTTGGCCTACCTCTAGGCAGCAGCCTGGGGCTTTCCAGGCAGGAGCTCCCCAGCTTCTCTGCCTTTCCCCAACCCTGCTTCACTCAAGGTACCTTGTCTAGCTCCCAGCAGCCAGACCCTTCTCCCTCTACAGCCAGAGGGAGACTGTCCCTGGATTGCTCCCTGCAGCCAGGCCCTTCTTCCTCTACAGCCAGAGGGAGACTCCTTTTGCTTCTGGCTCCCCGGTCTTCTTATTAGGCCTTGTGGCTCAGTTTGGGGCGTGGCCCCAGCTTCAGCCACTTCCCCAATCAGCCCAGCTTAAAGGTTGCTTTCTCCAGCCCCAGCCCCTTCCCCGGGCTGTTTTTAACCCCTTCAGGGCAGGAGCAGAGATCCACTCTGCTACAAGGGATAATACCAAAAAATCACCACAGTAACATTTAACTTTAAAAAGGGAAACTACATAAAAATGATGACACTTGTCAGATTGGAATTAAAAGCAACTGTCATAAATGCCTGCAGAGAGCATGGAGACAATTTAAAAACTCCATAAAATAGTAACTTTAGCTCAGACTAAACATATACCCCAAATCAGAAAAAACTAAAATGAGGACTAAAAGAATGCCACCATGGCTAAAGAGCAGAGTAATGGAGGCTGCTAGAGGCAAAAAGGCATCCTTTAAAATTTGGAAGTCAAATCCTAATGGGGAAAATACAAAGATACACAAACTATGGCAGATTAACTGTAAAAATTTAATAAAGTAGGCCAAGAAAGACTGTGAGAAGCAGCTGGCTAATGACTCAAAACTAACAGTAAGATTTTTTTTTTAGTACATAAGAAGCAGGAAGACTGCCAAACAGGAAGTAGGTCCACTAGACAACCAAGGTGTTAAAGGAGCAGTCAAAGAAGACCAAGCCATTTCAGAGAGGCTAAACCAGGGGTCAGCAACCTATGGCACGCGTGCCAAAGACGGCACTCAAGCCGATTTTTAATGGCACACTGTGGCCTGCCGGGACTCCAGTGTGCCATTAAAAATCCTGCCAAGCGCTGCGCGCTCCCGGGGGGCAGAGTTTGGCTCTGCGGGGAGAGAAAGACGCTCCCCACTCATCCGGAGCCCTTCCGCTGTGCGAGCAGTGCTCTGAGGGGTGGGGCTGTGTGCTCCCGCGGGGCAGCATATCTGGCTCTGCTTGGAGCCTCATGGTAAGGGGTCCGGGGCCAGGGGGGTTGGATAAGGGGTGGGGGCAGTCAGGGGACAGGGAGCAGGGTCAGTTGGATAGGGGGTGGGATCCCGAAGGGGGTGGGTGGCTAGGTGTGGGGATATATGGAGGAGGCAGTCAGGGAGCAGGGGGCATGGATCAGGCATGGGAGTCCCGGGGTCTGTTAGGGGTCAGGGCACAAGGAGAAAGGAGGGTCCTGGGGAGCAGTTAGGGTTGGGGGGGTCTCTAGTCAGGGGACAGGAGCTGGGGGGTTGGATGAGTCAGGAGTTCGGGGGGGGCTGTCAGGAGGCAGGGGTGTGGAGAGGGGTTGGGACAGGCAGGTAGCGGGTGGGGGTTGTATGGGTCCAGAGTTCTGGGGGGCCTGTCAGGTGGCTGGGAGCGGTTGGATAGAGCAGGTGGATGGGAGTCCGGGGGGTCTGTCTGGGGGTGGGGATGTGGATAAGAGTCGAGGAAGTCAGGGGACAGGTAGGGTCCTAGGGGGGCAGTCAGGGGACAAGGAGCGGGGGAGATGGGGGTCCTGAGGGGGACAGTCACCTAGCCCTCTGACCTGAGCCCTGACCCCCCCACACACACCCAGCTCTGAGCCCTGCACCCCCACACACCTCCAGACCCCTGCACCTCTCTCATATGCACCCAGCCATCTGTTGACTCCTTCACCACACCCCCCACAACCCCAGCCCTGACTCTGGCATCTCCACACATACCCAGCCCCGACACCTGCACCTCCTGCACATGCTCCCAGCCCTCTGCCCTGACTCTTGCATCCCCCCACATCCCAGCCCCCCAACATCCCATGCACTCCACACATCCCCACCCCCACCCTGAGCACCAAACGGGAGCTCCTGCACACCCCCCTCACATTCCCAACTGCACCCCTCACACCAAATGGGAGCTGCCCTGGTAGAGTGCCCCCACACCCAAATCTCCTGCCCCAACCCTGAGCTCCCTCCCTCCTTCTAGCTCCTGGCCAGACCCTTCACCTCCAGTCCTGTGCTCAGTGCACTCCCACCCTCAGCTCTGTGCAAACAGAGGAAGAGAATGGGCCAGAACCAGGGAGAAGGTAGGTACTCACTATATGTGGACAAGGCCAGGACCCCAGACCAGCAGCAGGGTGAGCGGGTCCAGCAGCCGGGATCCCAGCTGGCAGGAACTGGCGGATGGAACCCCTGAGCAGCAGTGGGCTGAGCCGCTCAGCCCACTGCTGGTCTGGGGTTCTGGCTGCTGGACCCTTCCCAGCCCCGCTCAGCCCACTGCCAGCCTAGGTGAACAGAACCCCAGACCAGCAGCGGGCTGAGCGGGCCGGCAGCGTAAGATCAACATTTTAATTTAATTTTAAATGAAGCTTCTTAAACATTTTGAAAACCTTGTTTATTTTACAATACAACACTAGTTTAATTATATAATATATAGGCTTGTAGAGAGAGATCTTCTAAAAAACATTCAAATGTATTACCGGCATACAAAACCTTAAATTAGAGTGAATAAATGAAGACACGGCACACCACTTCTGAAAGGCTGCCGACCCCTGGGCTAAACAAACTATTTGCATCAATCTTCACTGCAGAAGATTTGGGGGAGACAGCCACATCAGAACTATCCTTTTCGGGTGACCAATCTGGGTGTACTGTCCCACACTGATGTGACAATAGAATTGGATTTAGAACAAACTGATAAACTGAACAATAATCAGTCACCAGAAGCGTTCTGAAGGAACCCAAATATGAAATTTCAGAATTAGTTCTGTTGCTGAAACAAGCCTCTCTACCAGATTATTATAAGGTAGCTAATGTAACACCAATTTTTAAAAAGGGCTCCAAGGGCAATCCTAGCAATTAAAGATAGATGAGTCTAACCTTGGAGTCACCATGAACAGTTCTCTGAAAACTTCAGCTCAGTGGGCAGCTGTATTCAAACAGACTAACAGCACATTAGGAACTATTAGGAAAGGGATGCAATACAAGATAGGAAAATATCATAATGCCACTATATAAATCCATAGTGTGCCCACACTTTGAATACAATGCTAAATTCTGGTCACCCCATCTCAAAAAGGATAGGTTCAGAGAAGGGCAAAAAAGATGATCAAGTGTATGGAACAGCTTCCATAAGAGGACAGACTAAAAAGATCACCCACGAAAGCTTATGCTCCAATAGATATGTTAGTCTATAAGGTGCCACAGTACTCTTTGTTGCTTTTTACAGATCCAGACTAACATGGCTACCCCTCTGATACTTAAAAAGATCAGGGCTCTTTAGCTTAGAAAAAAGACAACTAAGGGGCAACATGCAAGAGGTCTGTAAAATTAAGAATGGTGTGGAAAAAGTAAATAAAGAAGTGGTCTTTATCTTTCCTCACAACACAAAAACCAAGGATCATACAATGAAATTAATAGGAACAAGGTTTAGGACAAAGAAGAGGAAGTACTTTTTCACACAACACGAAATTAACCTATAGAATTCATTGCCACGTGATGTTGGGATGGCCAAAAGTATAACTGGGTTGAAAGTGAAGTAGATAAGTTCATGGAGGATAGGTTTATCAGTAACTAATGGCCAAGGTAATCAGGAACACAACCCCATGCTCAGGATGTCCCTAAACCTCAGATCGCTGATACTGGGAGGGAAAGGCATGGGTGGATCACTCCAACTGTCCTATTTTGTACACTTCCCTGAAACTCTGGTACTGGACACTCTTGAAGAAATGATATTGGGCTAGATGGAACATTGGTCTGACCCAGAACGGCAGTTCTTAAGGACATCAGACTTAAAAAAAGCAGATTTTAACAAACTTAGAACTGGTAGGTAAGGTCCCATGGGAAGAAAACCTAAGGGATAGAGAAGTTCAGGACAGCTGGCATTTTTCAAGAGACAATATTAAAGGCACAACTGCTTACTATTCCGATGGGAAGGAAAGACAAGAAAAATATTAATATGACTTCATCAAGAGCTCTTTAATGACCCAATAACCACAAAGAAATCCTACAAAATGTGGAAACATGGACAAACTGCTAAGGAGGAGTGCAAAAACAAAGCACAAGCATGTAGGGACAAGAATGTAGAAAGGCTAAGGCACAAAATGAGTTACACCTAGTTAGATGTACTCAAGTCAGCAGGGCCTGATGAAATTCCTTGTAGAGTACTAAAGGAACTAACTGAAGCAATTTTGGAACTCTTCTCAATTACCTTTGAGAACTCATGGTGGACAGATAAGGTCCCAGAGGACTGGAGAATGGCAAATATAATACCTATCTTTAAAAAGTAGAACCAAGAGGACTCAGGGAATTATACACCAGATAGCCTAAGTATGATACCTGGAAACATACTGTAACAAATTTTTAACAATTAATTTGTAAGCAAATAGAGGATAATAGGGTTATCAGGAATAGCCAACATGGGTTTGTCAAAAAGAAATCATGTCAAACCAACCTAATTTCCCTGTTTTGTTTTGGTTTTTTTGGACAGAGTTAGTGACCTAGCGGATAGGAGGGAAAACATGATCTATCTTGATTTTAGTGAGGCTTTTGACACAGTCCCACATGACATTCTCGTATGAAAACTATGGAAATATGGTCTAGATGAAATTACTATAAGTTAGGTGTTTAGCTGGTTGAAAGACTACATTCCGAAAGTAGTTATCAACAGTTTGCTGTCAAACTGGGAGGGTGTATCCAGCGGAATCCTGCAAGGGACAGTCCTGGGTCTGCTACTATTCAATATGTTCATTAATGACGTGGAATACAGAGTGCAAAGTATGCTTATAATATTTGTGGTTGACACCATCTGGGAGGGTTTGCAAGTACTTTGGAGGCTACAATTAGAATTCAACTGCTTAAACCATGAGGCTATCCTTTCTCTACGTGCAATCTACTGCTTCATTCATTCCACACCTTTCAGTGTCTTGAGCAAATGAGACTGAAGTGCAAAAGACAACAGCCTCCTTTACTAGACAATCCTAGTTATCCCCAGCACATGGTCCATCCTGTGCACTGAATAAGACAGAAGTTCTATGGAAAAATAGTATATGATTATGTAACTAAAGACTATTATAATGACTATAGCAAAGGGGAGAGTATTAAGGTTGTACAGGCAATCTTAATTCTAGCATTTCCTAATCTTTGAGTGCTTGACTTTGCAATATGAACAGTCTTTAAACTTAAATTTGGTTTATATATTTTCCTAGCCCCCTAGCTCTGGAGTGGGGCTGGGGATGAGGGCTTAGAGGCGCAAGAGGGTGCTCCTGGCTGGGAAGTGATATTGACCGTCCTATGTCTCATCAGCACTATCGGAACTATAGATATAAAACACATCTCTATCATTTGAGCTAATGGAATAACTGACAGAGAATAATAGCCTATTATTGCTATATGTACCAGTCTCTAAAGGCGGATGAGACACACAATTTGCAAGTAGGTTTCACAGCTATTTATCAGATAGCAGAGGACAGAAACTCAGGAATCTTGGGTTCCAGTCCAGGTCCTAAAAGGGAGCATGGGCTCTTGGTTACAGATCCTTCTATCCTTGTCCACCATGTCTGTCCCCTCTTCCCTTAGCATGTATCACCTCAGCCTCTCTCTGCCCCACATCTGACATATATTCTCCATCTGCCCTCCCTGTTCCTATCACCTTCCACAGCTTGTCTTTGCCTCCCTCATTCCTCACTCCTTTGCAGTCCAGTTAGGCTGCTTCCTCCTTTGCCTCCATGCAGCCTGGGCAGCAACACAAGCTGCACTGAGAGCACCAGAGAGGCAGCCTCTATGCTCTTAGTTCCTATACCCAGAGCCACTGAGGCTTGGAGGAACAAATACAGGAAATGTCTGCTCAGCCCCTGCAGCAGTGACATGGAGCACTGGTATAGAAAGGAAGTCCAGATAATTTGGCTGCCAAACTCAAGAAGGCCTTTACTGAGCACATGCTAACTATGTTTTTAGAGAGGCTTCTAACTGGCCTAACATTTGGGATGATTTTCATGGGGATGGCAAAAGGCATATCCCTAATACCAGGTCAACTCCCCTGCCAAATTTCAAGTCTCTGCTCCAACACATGGAAGCCCTAGAATGCATCAATGAAGTATGTGTGTAAGTAAGTTTTTAATATGGGAAAAACAACATTTTTTCCTAACCTTGTTTTAAGAAATGACTGAACCATTTTAGCTGAAATCTTAAATAAGTACATAAATAAATGGTCCGAGGGAGACACCCAGCATGGAAAATTTCAGTCCAAATGATTAAAGTCTGACAAAGTTATAAGCAGCTGAAGATAAGATCTTATAATAGAAAATGCTAGGTAATCTTAACTACATGTATCGCTACCAGCTCTGCATAAAATTGTAAGTACACTTTCTTAATTTTATGTATTTTTAAACTATCATCCCAGGGATGTGCCTTATTGGCAAGAATTTACTTTCACAGAGAAATACCAACAAGCCCAGCAAGTCACCTTGAGTATGAACTAAAATCAGGATATTGTCATTGTACTGACTCAGCAATACCTGCACTCACAAACCTGCAACTGCAGTCAAGAATTAGAGAGAACTGAACCTGAAAGTGAGGAGAAGCTGGAATATGGAGTAATCACTATACTGAAGAAATACTGGCAAGTTAGACAGCTATAAAACTCCAGTGGAAAAATTGAAATCTGCCATTCTAGAGGGAATCTTTTAATCTCAAAGTGCATTTTCATTAGATTAATATTAGCTTTCCCAATGCAGATAAAACAGACTGACCTGATAATGGGGTTTATACCACTGTTTCAAATCCCAGTCCCAAAGAATCATCTGTAAAAGAGATAAAATAAATAGTAATGAGTTATATGCTCATAGTAAAAAAGTGTGTATTAGTAGAATACATCTTGATCATTTCATGCTATTCACAATAATTCCCTCCAAATTTTGGTGAGTGAGAAAGGTTAATTTTCAACTGATCATTTCACTGTCTCAATTGCTAACATTAAAACAAAAGTCATGATAAAATATGAAAACCAAATATAGCAATAACTGTCAGTAAAAGATTTCTATTTTAAGAACAATACAATTTACTTATTGATAAAGTAACTATATGGTCTTTTTTTTAATCTTACAGGATTGGAGACAGTAAAAGTGTCATCCATCAGACAGGTCACAGCAGTGGGTGGTAATGCCGCTTTTCTGTTTTTATTTATCTAGTTATAAAGGCAAACAAAATGGCACCTACGCTAAGCTCTAAGCACTCTTGGAAATAATTCATAAACATAGTTAAACATCGATAAAAACAATGGTCGCCATATACATTTACAGCAAAAGGAAAAACAACGAGAAAACAGTTTCACTTCCCCCTAAAATCACTCCCTTACACAACATCCCACTCCCCAAAATGCTCACAAAAGAAAAGTCTTGCGGTGAACAAATATTGTCTATTTTGGACCCAGGGTGAGGATGGGGGCAGGGGGATATGAAAGCCATGGAAAATGCCCTGTCAGGAACTCCTCTTATATATCCAAGAAGTTCCATCTTCATCTTCTGTAAACCTGAACTGCAGAACTGTAGCACAAGCAGAGAGGAGGACTCTCAAGTAAGCAGATCCATGACAGTGATTTATATGTAAAAACGAACACCTTTAAATATCCCTATCAACTAGTGAGATGCACTGGTCTAATGTATTCACCACAAGACAGTCCACTTCATAGAATCATAAAAATATAGGACCGGAAGGGACCTCAAGTAATTAAGTCCACCCACCTACACCGATGCAAGTTCAAGTAAACTTAGACCATTCCTGACAGGTGTTTGGCCACATGTTCTTAAAAACCTTATTGGTCAGAATTCCATACCCTCCCCCTTGGAAGCATCTTTCAGAGCTTAATTACCTTTATAGTGAGAAAGTTTTTCCTAATATCTAACATAAATCTCCCTTGCTGCGGATTACACCCATTACTTCTTGTCATACCTTCAGTGGACATGAAGAGTAAATGATCAGCTATGTTAAGGGCTGTTCTAAAGAGACTGAAGACTGTTATCAGGTCCCCCCTTAATCTTCTCTTCTTAAAACTAAACATGCTCAGGTTTTTTATTCTTTCCTCAAAAATCAGATTTTCTAAACCTTTTATCATTTTTGTGGCTCTCTTCTGGACTCTCTACAATTTGTCCACACCTTTCCTAAAGTATAGCACCCAGAACTGGATACAGCACTACAGCTTAGGCCTCCACAGTACCGAATAGAACAGGACAATTACCTCCCATGTCTAACATACTACTCTCCTGTTAATGCACCCCAAAATGATATTCGCCTTGCATGCAGCTGCATCATATTGTTGAATCATATTCAATTTGGGATCCACTATAACTAAGGCTATGGTTATGTCGCAGAAGTCATGGAATCCGTGACTTCCAGCAACCTCCGTGACATTGGAGGCCCCCAAAGCTAACCAGCCATCCTGTACTGTGAAAAACTGCTATCTGACTGAATGTGCTACTTAGGGTGTACTGAGCATGCTCAGTAACATCTGCTGAAGCCAGCAGCGAGGGACCCCTGCAGCAGCCCAGCCTTCATGGGCGACCCCTGCAACTGACCGGCCACTGGTGCTGGCATGGACCCCATTGCTCTCCAGCTGCCACCACTGTCAGGGCCCGCCCCGCAGCAGCTAAGCTGCTGTGAGCAGCCCATCCCCATTCTACCCCCACTCCACACCACAGGCAAAGAGATCCTGGAGCTGCTCAGCAGCTGGTGGAAGGGGCCCCCCTACAGCTCCCCAGCCGCCATCATTGGTAGCAGTGGGACCGTCCTTCCCCCCACAGCTGACTGGCCATCAGTGGGGACCCGAGCTGCCCAGTTACTGGCGGCAGCAGAGGGACGCCGGAGCTGCTCAGCAGCCACAAAGGACCCCCCCATCTCCCCAGACTCCACTACGAGCAGCCACCACCCCCACCCCCTGCAGCTCACAGCTGCCTCTGGCCATGGCAGAGGGACCCCAGAGCTGCTCAGCAGCTACTGAAAGGGGCCCCCCATATCTCCCCAACTGGCTCTGCAGGGCAATGGGGACCTTGTAGCTCCCGGATGCTGCAGAGGGGTTGGGCAGTGTGCTGGACCCACCTCCCTCTCCATTTTCTCAGGAATGTTTTTAGTAAAAAAGTCAGGGA
This sequence comes from Gopherus flavomarginatus, assembly GCF_025201925.1. Taxonomy (NCBI): domain Eukaryota; kingdom Metazoa; phylum Chordata; order Testudines; family Testudinidae; genus Gopherus; species Gopherus flavomarginatus. Next base: position 57,309,522 of record NC_066621.1, read on the forward strand.
CATATCATGGCTTCTGTGATTTTTTGTTTCATGGCCGTGATCTGTCCATGACTTTTACTAAAAATAGCCATGACAAAATCGTAGCCTTAACTATAACCCCCAGATCCTTTTCATCAGTACTACCACCTCACCAGTTAATCCCTGTTTTGTAGTTGTGCATTTGATTTTTCCTTCTGAAGTAAAATACTTCGGCCTTGTCTTAATCGAACCTCATCTTGTTGATTTCAGAGCAATTCTCTAATTATCAAAGTCTCTTTGAACTCTAATCCTGTCCTTCAAAGAACCTGCAACCCCTTCCAGCCTGGAGTCATCCACAGATTTTATAAGCATACTCCACACTCCATAATCCAAGTCATTAATAAACAGACTGAATAGCACCAGACCCCAGGACTGGCCCTTTCAGAACCCCACTAGATAGGCCCTCAAACTAATCTCTGCATGTTTTTTTTGATCCAGTTAAGCATGCACCTTACAGTATTTTCATTTAGACCACATTTCCATAGTTTTCTTATGAGAATGTCATGTGTGACTGTGTTAAAAGCCTTACTAAAAATCAAGGTATATCATATCTACTACTTTCTCCTTATCCACTAGGTCAGTAACCTTCAAAAAAGGAAACTACATTTGTTTGGCATGATTTGTTTTTGATAAATCCATGCTGTCTTTTCCTTATAACCCTATTATCCTCTAGGTATTAAACAATTAATTTGTAAACAATTTGTTACAGTATGTTTCCAGGTATCATATTTAGGCTGACTGGTATATAACTCCCAATTCCCCTTTGTTCTCCTTCTAAAGATAGACAATATATTTGACCTTTGCCAGTCCTCTAGGACTTCACCTGTCCTCCATAAGTTCTCAAAGATAATTGCTAACAGTTCTGATATTGCTTCAGTTAGTTCCTTAAGTACCCTAAGATGAATTTAATCAGGCCCTGCCAACTTGAATACACCTCTACCCCAATATAATGCTATCCTTGGGAGTCAAAAAATCTTACCGAATTATAGGTGAAACTGCGTTATATTCAACTTGCTTTGATCCGCCGGAGTGCGCAGCCCCTCCCGCCCAGAGCACTGCTTTACCACGTTGTAGCCGAATTCATGGTATATCGGATCGCATTATATTGGGGTAAAGATGTACCTCTAACTTATCCAAATATTATTTAATCTAATCTTTCCTTATTTTGGCTTGTGCTCAGTCCCTCTTGTTAATATGAATTGTGTTGAGTATTTGGTCTCTAGCAACCATTTTAGCAAAGACTGAAGCAAAATAGACATTAAATACCTCAGCTTTCTTAATGCCATCAGTTATTAGCTCTTCTTCCCTGGTAAATATGAGACCTACTCTATGCTTCATCTTTCATTTAACAAGTGGTAGGCCACATTCTATACACAGTTCATTTTCAAGTGGATTCAAAATATAGCTTCAAGTGCAGTATATTCCTGTACAGTAACAGAGTCACAAATTGATAAAAGTATGAATTACGAGGTCCTTTTTGGTAAGAAAAGATCAGAACCTCCAAACCAGATGCAAACATAAAAAAATTGATTTGCCATTCAACAGTAATTGCAAATCTAACCAGACTCATAAACTGTAACAAGTGGAAGATATACACTTTCAGTTGGGATGTGGGGCAGATACAATCTGTATCATATTGTCCAATTGCTCTCCTCAACTCACCATCATAACTCCTGTTTTGTCTGGACTGAATCTCAGCAATTTGCTCTCATCCATACCCTTTGCCTTTTCCCAAACACTACTAAAGATGTTTAATTGGGGTTGAAAATATATATATATATTTCCACTGAAATTTCAGTAGTAAACACTATACTTGGTAGCATCTCTATAGGTTAGTTTCCTTGTGATAGAAACTCAGATAGCAGTGGCATCCACTTCTTACACATGTGCATATCTTGATAAAAGCTCAGTGATAAATGACAGTTTTTTTAGAAATTCTAACAAGTTAGCATTCCACATGACAATGTCCTTATCCAACAGTTGCCAATTCTTTAATAAAATTCTACTGTGTTGCATCTACTCTTTACCTTCATTCAGAAATTTTATAATTCTACCAAAAAAACCCTATTCTATACAATTAGCTACTCAAAATTACAACAGCTAAAGAGTTATCTATGTTTAAGCACAAAACAGATGGCTTTATATCTTACTTCTTTCTCCCTGCCCCCATAACCTAGTGGAGTATGAAATCTATACTTCCAGCTCGTTAAATGAGAAACAAGTAAATGGTCCTTTTTTTTTAAATAGGAAGTCTGAAAATAAATAAGAAGATGGGCCACAGGGCAAATCCCCAGCTGATGTAAACTATCATAGCTACATTGATTTAAAAGCAGCTGTGGCACTTCATACCAGATGAAGATCTGCCCCTATATGTTTTCGATATTCCGTATTCAAAAGAACATGCCTCCACTGTATTAGGGCTCTAAGTATTAACAAAATATTATGACATATTCTTTGATATATTAAATCACATAGTCCATAAAATGCTTCTGAAAAATTACAACAGATTATTTGTAAATCACTGTAAAATGCTTGGGTCTTTTATTTTCCAATTTGTGCTATTCTCTCACAGTAAAAGAATATTAATATTCCCTGCTCTTTAAAATACGATACATCTCATTAATATGATTTTTTCTGCCCAGAAGTAGTCAAATTCTGTCCCAAAACCAACCAACAACATTTTTTTCTGTAAATACTTTATAGTAAGGATTTCAATTAAGAGCACTAACTCAAGAAGCCAAAATAAATGCTAAAGGTGAAAAAATAAAATCTGCTAAAATGTCTGTGGAAAACATTTTCTTCTTCAAAAGTTTTGTTAGAAGTTGCTTTGTGAATATGATTGCAAGCCTACATGTCACGAACAGCTTTATAAAACCACCAAAACCACACTGATACGTCAGCAATGCAATCAGAAGATGCTATCAGGCACAAATACGTCAATTCATTGTTCTTTCTGCAGACCAAAAATAAAAACTACATACAGAAAATAAAATGTAGAGAATCACTGTTACATTTTAGTGATGTTCAAACCTTACAAACCCAATAATATCACTGTAACTGAGAAGTTACGGTTATATTTCTAACTGTGTTTTTTTCCCTGATAAATGTAGGCTATGCAAATGAATGTATCTACAAATTACAGAAAAGAATAATCCACTGCTCTTTTTTCTTCTTCTCTATTTTCAGTCCAAAAATAAGATGTTGATACTGCCATGATTGTTCAGACACCTGCAATTCTAGAATTACTCTACTCCTTTCTGTCCGTGAAAGATCTGAGTTATTTTTTGTGGCTGCTCCTGTACCTTGAGGGCTCTCTCTTGAAGAGTGCACAGGATTCAAACCTGGCTTCCCCTTCTGTTCAGCGTGTATCGGAGACTGCAAGAAAGAGCAATAAAAGGACACAGGCTGATGTGTCTTCAGTATGCTAACAATGCCCAGGTCTGTCTCCCTGACATCTGACCCAATCAATGCAATGAAACAGATGATTCAGTGCCTATGTGAAATGAGGTTGGACTGAGGGTTGACTAGGGGAAGGAAGTCCAGTAGTAGAGAGGATTAGATCAGCCATTGAGCAGCAGCCTGCAATTTAACAATGACTGTTCAATCAACATGCTCCCCCAACATGCCACACAATAAAAAATACTATCTAATGATCAAATGTAATGCTCATGTTTAACAACAAAAGAAGGATGAGATCAATAACCACATAAATATTTTATTTGGATTTTGTAACCTTATAAACTAGATCCACTGTGTGGAGGGAAACAAACTATTCTGGGCCTGACACACACAACATTTAAATTGAAAAGAAAGAGCACAGAAGGAGGGACTATCCTACATGGATGTGTCATACTAAGAAACACTAATAAAATAACATTATACTTTTAGATGTACCAATACAGAGTTATGGGTCAGAGTCAGCAATTAATTAAATGAAGAAAATGGGAGGTGTTGCATGGAAATCACTATGTTGTTCACTCTGCTTCCAAAGGATACATCCATAATCAATTTTTAAATAACTGGTGAAATAGCATGATGACAATTAGCCTTCCATCTTGCAATTTTCCCAACATGACCTTTCCCATCTGCCCAAGTACAAAGTCATAGTTCTTGTAAAATTCACTCTATTTTTCAGTAGAAAAGAGTCTGCCCCACTCTGTAGCCTTAAAAAAAAAAATGCAGCTCTAAACATCCCAGGCAAAGATAGCATTTGAATTGCTAGTTGAGACATCAACCAACCAAACAGGGACTCTCCATATCATACAAACTATTCATGTTCTGTTTGTTTCCCTCCTGAAACATCCACATAAGCCCCAGTCCAGGAAAACAAAGCATATGCTTCAACGTTAACTTCTAATTCTAATCTAACTGGACTTCAGTGGACCTACTTGTTTTCTTAAAGTTAAGCACATATTTACGTGATTTGCTGAACTGGAGCCCATAATATTTAAGGTAATGGACCTAATGTTCAAGTTTTACGCAAAGATGTTTCTTGATCATTTAACTATATTCTCCTCAAAGATTACGTTGCTACAGAGTTGACCTATAACAGATTAAAAGTATGAAATGAAGGTTGGCATGCCATTGGTAGTCATTACCTCAGCTATGTGGTCTAAAGATTGTGGTACAGAATGTTTTCAATCTTATGTCATGGCTATTGTAAAAGTGAAGGTTTTCTTCTCCACAATAGCCACCATATAAGCAGTCCTGCTGAACTGTTCTGAGTTGTGGACAGCTTGGTGAATCTAGGCTTCTGTTTTTAGCGAGTAGCAAGTTTCTCCCTCTGACTGTGAGAAGTCTTTTTGGGTGGGAGGTGGGGAGGAGGGGGAGGGATGGAGGGCAAAAACCAGATTTACACTGATTTGCTGCAATCACAGATTTCTTCTCCTCCCTTCCAGAACATGGGTAGTTAGCATGATATGGAGACTCCCTTGGTTTGTTTGGCTGATTGATGACCCAACTAGCAATTCACAAAGATCAAATGTCCATATTTAGTTAGATAAATCAGTGATCATTGATACTGCTGGCCATAAGGTTTTGTTGACTTGCTTGCAAATCCTCCAAGGGGCGCACAGGATTGTACTTCAATACTTTTTCTTTTTAAGCTATGTTTGGTATGGCAAATGAAATGGTCTCTCTCTGGAAAGCTCCTTGTGGGATATCTATGCCTTTGTAACTCCCAGGGCATATGATCACAATACCTCCAGTTGAGAATTCCCCTCATCATCAGTCAGAAATTACAATTAGTCGATTTTTGCCATAGGAAGTGTATTGTACCAGTGCTCTTTGCTTCCAGATATAATTCAAGTTGTTGATCTATGAAGCCAATATGGTTTGGTCCTAGGTACTTGAGTCAGTGCCTCTTTTCTTGTGCACTGATGTAGCAGGAGAGATACAACTGTGCACTCCTCCAACTGCAGAAGAGGCATTTTGAATGGAAAGGCCTTAGGGCTAAACATTTCCTATGTTGATCTGATAAAGATAAAGCAAGTTGACCTCCAGAGCACAATATGAAATCCATTTGTTGACTTAGATATTTGTAAGGCGGCAGTGTACATTTTCTTTTATAGTATTATTATTTTAATGAACAAATTATTTCAGTAAACATATTCCACAGCCCAGGAACCATAAAAGAAAACATTCTGCTGTCATTTAACCTGTTGGATATAAACTTAAGCTCCCCAGCTGATTTCAACTGCCATGGTAACAAAACTAAAAGCCAACGACTTTCTAAACTGACCAAGACCTTAAAACTGTATGGCTCCATAAGGTCAAAAACCAACAACTCAAATCGTACATTAAAAATTAACTAAAAAGTGCTGATTAGAGGAACACATGCAACATTTTCCCAGGAGAAGTAAAATTAACATGTAGGTTGCCACAATCTACAGTAGCTCAATAATCTTCTGGGCTAACTCCATGTAGCACACATTGCAATAATCAAAGTGAGGTAACAAAGGCCTGAAATGTTATGGTGAGATCATGTGAAAAAGAAAGTTACAATCTTCTTGCCAGCCAGCAATGAAAAATAAAGGTCACCACATATTACATATCTTTCTGTGTATGTGTTACTTCTATTTAAGTCAATTCTATGAAAAATATGACTATTATATAAATCTCTTCTCCATCAGGCCCTTACTTGATTTTTCAGCATGAGAGGTGTGGGGGATTATTTCATTTTCTCCAATGCTTCTAACAGTCCACAAGGTGGCACTTAAATCTAGAACTGCAAAAAAACAATTGTTTGCTCGTGCTAGTATCTTGCACTTGCCTTTTTGAGAGAAAAATCAGAATACCACAGAATATATCCTTTACTTAGAAATATAAAGATACAACTGCAATAACTCCATGGCAGGATCTCTCCGGGGATAAAAGTGGATCGCTGGTTTTAAATATGATTGACAAGATTTGCTCATTGGAGCATCTGTTCAGTTTACGACCCATTTTAGCCCTTAAGGTGGTTCTTCTTGGACAAGAGGCTGTAAAGAAGGCATCTTGGGGGCCTGTATTTTGTTTCTCAATAACTCCCAATCCAGGCCAAATCTACTTAGTTTAAATGCAAGCCATACAAACTCAACCTGGAAGATGAAAATCAAATGTTCCTTCTGGTTCCTCCATCATCAATACGGATTCCACAATCAGAGCTTAGTTAACAATTCTGTTGAAGATGGTCATAGTAAAATCCAGTGCACTCTCTGAGAGTTGCACTGACTTTGAAGCACTAACAGGAGCAAAACTTCAGTCTGCTAAGTTAGCAAATAGGACTCAACATGGATTTGTAGCCATGAAATTTGCTGCAAAAACCATCCTTTCTAGTATTACTGTACTCCAGAATCCAAGCCATCACTTCTTTGAAAAATTCTGTTTCAAACTGTTACAACAAAGGAAAAACTTAAAAATGTGAACCACACATAGATTAGTACATTTTTGTCTATATGGTCTGCAGACAGCATGAGGTCTTGTCTACCTGAGACAGTTGCAAGTTTAACCTAAGGAGTGAATTTAAACCAATGCAGTTAAAACAGTGCAAACCACTATGTGATCACACTTAGTTTGGTATAAGAGTGGCTTTTTTGATTTAGCTTATGTCAGGCCACTTAAACACAAATAACAGTATCCACGTGCATTTGTCTCAGTTTAACAAAGATGGTTTAAAAAATAATTTAATTTAAACCAGTGAAACTTTCCCCATGGACATAAAAGCTGAAACAATAGCTCTGAGGAATGGCTTAATAGACTGTTAAGAGTGAAGCCTGCCTAAAGATGACAATTTAAAGATCCAAATGGGCTGTGTCACCACTGTTCATTTTAACAGAAACATTCACCTAATGTGCATATCCCTCAATGCCAAATTGCTGCCATGAGTGCTAAAAGCCCAAAACTACCCCTATATTCAGCTGCTAAAATCTCCAGTTTTGCCTTCAAAGACTTCTAAGATGTAATTATGCATTGTAATATAAAAAAAAATTGACACTTTAAAAACTGAAAATGTAAAGAGAATATAAAACAATTTAATTTCAACATAAACAAAGGGACTATAATATTTATTGTATTACTCAATTTCACATTTAATGAATAAAAGCATTAAATTTAGGTGAAGCTACTGGAGAATTTATATTCAGTGGCATCAGAGCGTAACACAGGGCCATGTTGTAAAGATGTCATTTTTAAATAGCTTCTTTTCAGAATGGAATCATAGTTTAATGCTTTTAATACATTTAAAAATTTCCAAAAAAAGTTTTAGACTTTTAAAATGTTTCATAAACTTTCTGATTCAGGTACAGGCTGATTTAAAAAAACAAACAAACAAACAAAAACTGTATGGGGAAGTTATGGAAAATGAGAAAAAGAACAGGTTTCCAGTAGGTTCTATTCTTTCCTTCATTCCCTCTCCCCATGATTCTCATTTTCTCCATCCTGTCTTTTTTTTCCCCCTCATTCAGTCATTTCTCATCCATTTCATTCTTTCTTTGGGGATGTATGTTACGCATTTTTGCCAATCTTTGTTTTCCTTGACATCCTTTCTTTTTTAAATTGTATTTCAAACTCATACATTGCTGATTATGTATTTTTTACAGTTTGTGTACTGTAATTCTGTTTGTTTTATTAAGACTTTGGAAAAGGAAAAGAAGCTCTTTAGACCTACACTATAGAATCAATTTTAAAGTCAACTCATCAACTGTTTAAAACTGTTTCATTTCTTTAAATTGCAGAAAGGAGGCATGGCTTTGAGGGTCAGCGTGTGAAGAGCACCAGTACTTTTCATCTTGGTAAACAAGCTTAGACACTGAGATAAAAGAGGTGTCAAGCAGGATTTTTTAAGCCTGATTTAGGAATTTTTCAAATAATGAGGAAAATGTTCAAAGATTTCAATGATCTCTAGTGTAACGTGTGCAGTTTGAACATAGGAACTTAGGAACCAACATACTAGATCAGGCCTGTAGTCCATATTGTCCTGTCTCTGCCAGCACCAGATCTTCAGAGGAATGTCCAAAGAATCCCAAAGTAGGCAGATGCAGGATAATCTGCACCCCTTGAAGGTCTCATCCCAATCCATACTAGTTAATAAAGATTCTTTTGAGCCCTGAAGCATAAGGTTTTCTATCTCTTGCAATACTCTACCATCCATTATTTTATATACTTTTATGTCACCTCTTAGGCCTTGTCTACACTACTAAGTTGTTTCGGTGAAAGGCAACTTTAGTAGATGAAACAGTGGAGGTGTACACATTGCAATGCCATTTTCAGAGACAAAACTCCTCAATTTCACCAGCAAAATAAAACCACCTTGATGAGAGAGACAGGGCTTTTTATGTAAAAGTTTTGTTAACAGATTGCCAGTGTAAACACCGCACTTCAATTTAGCACTTTAATTGCCCCCCGAAGGCATCCCACAATGCTCATCTTGACCACTCTGATCAGCAGTTCCAAATCTATTGCCCTGCGGCCAGGTAAGCATCCGTCTTCCCATCCCCCTTTAAAGCCCCAGTAACTTTTGAATTCCACTTCCTGTTTATTCGGCGTGGAGAGCTCACGTCTCATCTTCCCAGGTGATAATGGTGGCTCAATGCAGCAAACGCTCTCTCACTTGGACCAATGCAGAGCTGCTGGGAGAGGAGGCTGTGAAGACCTAGCTGCGCTCCAGCCATAGGAATTTCAACACCTACCAGCAGATTTATTGTGGCTTGCATAAAAAGGGCTATGATCAGGACACACTGTAGTGCAGAGCAAAGATCAAACACCTGAAACATACATACCAGAATGTAAGGGAGGCAAACCATCACTCTGGTGCTGTGACCCAGACCTGCCATTTTTATAAGGATTTGGGTGTGGCGACCCCACCTCCACAACCCAGAGTCTCATGGATATTTCAGTGGGTCTGGAGCAGATGTGGAAGATGTGGAGGCAGAGGACAATGTGGAGCCCACAGCGGAGTCACCCGGTGGTGCATCCTGTCAGGAGCTGTTCTCCAGTCTGGAGGTGTCTAGCCAGTCTCGGCAGTCGCAATCTGGCAATCCAAAAGCAGGAGAGGGGACCCCTAGTAAGTGGTTTATCTTTGTGAAGTGAGGAGGTGGGTCGAGGACACTGAAATGTACAAGGCTGGCTGTGTTTCTCTGTGCTGGACATTCCCCTGCACAGCTAGGCAGTATGGCAGAACAAGATGTCTACGCACACCAAGATTTCAGGGGAATCCTCCAAAGAGATCTCTAGGAAACTTTCTGGGAGGTACTCAGCAATCCTCTGTTGAAAATTCCTTGACAGAGCTGCTCTGGTTCCTTCCCCACTGAAGGAAACTTTCACATGCCATTCTGCAATCATTTGCACAGGGAACAAATCAGCACAAAGGCGAGCAGCATAAGGGTCAGGGTGGAAGCCACAAGCGCATTGTAGATGCTCCCTTTCTTCCCTGCTTACTCTCAGTAGAGAAATATCTGGCACAATGAATGCCGCCTGTTGAGAAGGGGGAAAATTTAGAATATTGTCCATAGACTACTTCACCATGACCCTTTCATATTGATTTTCTGTCCCTGTACAATGCCTCCGATCATGGGGAAAACTCACCATGCCTGGGGTGTTCGCCAGCACGTGGGCTTGTAAGGTTCAGTGTGAAAGTGATTGGTATGTTAGTAGAGGTGTATTTTACTGTCCTGTTTCAATGCTGTGTGTGTACTTAATCATGCCTCTGTGCATTGTTCTTTGTGCTTCTGCAGATGTGGCCTTGACAGGCATCCCCTACACACTGGCAAGAGCACCTTCACTGGCTAAGAAAGTGCCCCAGACGGATCAATGCTCAGATGCTGAAAACAGGGAACGCAGGCAGTGGAGGGAAAGAGAAAGTCGGGCAAGAACACACAATGAGGCCTACTCTATGGCTTCAGCCAAAAAGATTATTAAAGTCATGGAAAAGCAAAGAGACATGCTACAGGCCCTCGTAACGCTACAGACTGAGCAGATGTGTGTCTGCCCTCCCCTTTAGTACATTCAAAACCTCTTTCATGCCCTCTGCAACTCCATCTGCGAATTCCTTTCCACTGTCTGGCGTTTCTCACTATTCCACTCACTCCACACCCATGGAAACCTTTGTAAATGAGAGCTAGATGTATGCACAGCTGTGAAAGTTGGTCCTCCCCTGGTACCTCTTCTCCTCACAACAATTGTGTGTGTGGTGTGAAGTGAAGTATTTTTTTGTGCAATAAACAATTTTTTTAATAAGAACTCTATTTTTTCCAGCAAATGACAGCAGATGCCAGCAACAAAAAAACAAGCAGTGAAATCATTTGCTTACATTGAATCCTAGACCACAAAAATCACACGTGCTGCCTTGAAAACATCAATTTCAGACCACAGCATAGCAACATTCATTATACGTTCTCATTTTCAAAGTATTGCCTCAAAGCATCCCTGATTTGAATAGGCCCTTGTTGTGCTCTCTAATAGCCCTGCTATCTGGCTGCTCAAAAGCAGCTGCCATGGGTTCTGCCTCAGCAGCCCACCTTGACCAAACTTTTCACCCTTGCCTTCTCAAATATTGTACAACATGTAACATACGTCTATGATTATGGGAATATTATCCTCATTTAGGTCTAACCTGCCATTAAGGCATCGCCAGCGTGCCTTTAATCTGCCAAATGCATATTCCACGGTCATCCTGCACATACTCAGCCTATTGTTGAACTGCTCCTTATTGCTATCTAGGTTTCCCGTGTTAAGCTTCATCAGCCATGCCATTAAGGGGTTCACCAGGTCTCCCATGATCACTATGGGCATTTCAACATCCCCTAATGTAATCTTCTAGTCTGGAAAGAAAGGCCCCTCTTACATGTTTCTGTACAGGCCGATGTTCCTGAAGATACGAGCACCTTTCCTGACCACTCTGTGCTGATGTCAGTGAAATGCCCGTGGTGATCCACAAGAACCTGCAACAACATGGAGAAGTACTCCTTTCTACTAATGTACTCTGTCGCAAGGTGGTTGGGTGCCAAAATTGGTATATGCATGCCACCAATCACTCTTCCACAGTTAGGGAAACCGATTGCTGCAAAGCCATCCACTATTTCATGCACATTGCCAAGACTCACGGTCCTTTGCAGCAGGATGCGATTAATGGCCCTGCACATTTGTGTTAATGCAGCCCCAACAGTTGACTTCCTGACTCCAAACTGATTTGCAGCTGAGCAGCTGCAGTCTGGAGTCGTCAGCTTCCACACTGTGATCACCACACACTCCTCCACCGAAGGCAGCTCTCATTTGGGTGTCCCTGCGCTGCAGGGCTGGGGCAAGCTCAGCACACAGTTCCTTTGCTGCTTTTACAGATCCAGACTAACATGGCTACCCCTCTGATACAGTTCCAGGAAAGTGGCTTTCCTCATCCAAAAGTTCTGCAGCCACTGCTTGTCATCCCAGACCGGCATTACAATTTGATCCCACTACTCAGTGCTCGTGTCATGAGCCCAAAAGCAACAGTCCACCATGTGCAGCTGCTCCATGAATGCCAAAAGCAATCTAATGTTGATCCTATTGCTGTCTGACAGCACATCAGGCAACTGTGATTCCCGTTGACTTCCAAACTTCAAAATTAAGAGCACTGCCATTTGCAACATGCTAGCAGAGCATGGGACAGCAGCGCAAGATCCATGGTGGAGTGAGCAGAAAACAAGGGACACTGAAAAATGCTGAGAACTGAAGACAGAAGTACATAGAATGCTGGGACAGAAAACAATGCATCATGGGACACTGAGCCCAAACCCATGATGTACTGCAATCCACTCTGCCTTTCCACAAGACCTAGTGGCAGAAGGCGGAGAGCTGAACTGTGGGATAGCTCTCACTGGCAATGCTACTGACCCACAGTGTGGATGCATTATTACAACAGGGAAAGACAGTGTGAACATGTGACAACGATTTTCTTTTAGCACTTTTGGATCATCATAAAACTTTTGGCAAAAAAACTGACAGTGTAGACATACCCTTTATTCTTCTCCTTTCTATTCTCAAACTCTCTTCATATGAGAGCTTTCTCATGCTCCTAACTCATTTCTCATAACTCTTCTCTGAACCACCTTTTAATCTGCAATTTGAATTATCTGTTCTATCACAGGAAAATGCTAGAAACTCTCTCTACATCACCCTATCATTAATTTAGAATGGAAGCTCCTCATCTCAGGGCAGGATACTCTGTTTATAAAGCATGTACAGCTACAGGAGCATGCAAATATGAATAATTTTAAGTGTCTAGCATGGGCAACATTTCCCTTGTTTTTAAATGAAAAAAGAGGTAGTGAGGTGGTTCTAACGTTATTAGAACAGTTTGAGAATTATTGTATTTTAAAAAGGTACCCTAAGATAGCATGTGTTAAAAACTCCAAACCTACCTCTTTACCAAACTGAAACTGTGGTGTCGTAACACAGGCCAGAATCCTGCAAGAGTTTATAACCTCAACCATGTTATTATTCACACTAGAGAAACAAGAAGAAAGGCCTTTCCCTGAGAAATTTGAAGTCTGCACAGACAATATACAGATGAAAGGTGGGGAAAGATATGCAACAAAAGACAGAATGGGTAAGTTGCAAAGCTTAGCATGTGTCTTGTCAATTTCACTAGCCTTTTTAGATTTTTTTTAGGATTTTGTAACAAATTTTGCTAGCATTTTTATTAAGATAGAGCTAGAGGGGTTGCAGGTCTTTGGGAAGAAATGTATTTATAAAGGAGATGCTTGACAAGGGATAAGGTGGAGAAGTTTTGAACCATGTCACAAAGGGTGTTACTCCACTTGGCTGATCAGGTGTGAAAATGTTTACAAATACTGCTAGAATTATTTGCAGTATGCTAGTAGTATGGGTCACTATAAAAAGTAATTTTCCCTCTGCTGATACCCACACCTTCTTGTCAACTGTTGGGAATGGGCGACGTCCACGTTAATTGAATTGGCCTCATTAGCACTGACCCCCTCGCCCCCAAACACACACACTCAGTAAGGCAACTCCCATCTTTTCATATGCTGTAAAATATATATATACTGCTTACTGTATTTTTTACTCCATGCATCTGATGAAATGGATTTTAGCCCACAAAAGTTTATGCCCAAATAAATGTGTTAGTCTCTAAGGTGCCAGAAGGACTCCTCATTGTTACTGCTGGAAGTGTTACCATGTACAAAGCCTAAACATATTTTTTCTCCAGTATAGCACTGAGGATAGTATAAAAGGGATGTTAACATTTCTAAAATCCACTCATTTTCTGAGAAGACTTTTTTCAGCCACAATCAAGCTAAATGTGGGTGTAATATTTAATATTTTCCAAATGACAAAAAAATTCAGACAAAAACTAAATATCTTCAGTACTTATGAATTAGTCATTTTTGTTCATTTCAGAGCCTTAAAGTCTCTGAAATTATGCAAATAAAAAAGCAGATTGGTTGTAGCCAAGTATTTCAAATATTTAATTTCAAAAATGTATTTTAAGGTATATGTATTCGGGGTACATAATATTACATAGCAGTATTACTTTGATACTAAACTTAAAATTGAACAGGTTTGGAGTAAAGAGATTCAACAGTCCTATTTTAAAGTAAAATGTATAATCCCCACGCAGTAAACACACACACACACACACACACAATTAAAAGATAGGTAAATAATGAGGATGTGAATTTCAAAAATGATAGTTTTTTTCAGACAGAGCTAAGAAATACACCTGTAATCAAAAAACTTGACTCATAACACTATTCAGGAGTCCCAGGATGATTTGTTTTTATTTTGATTCTTTAAGGAAAGGAAACCTATAGAAAATTCTAAGACAGACATCATCCAATATAATTGCATGATCCAAAAAAGTGTGCCTATTCAATATCACTTTTTATTTTAAAATTAGTCTTTACTTCAGTTGGAGTCTTTTATTGAACAAATGAAAATGATTCCTAGTTGCTAGCAGCATCTGTTTGACATTGTTAGGCATTAACTCAGTAAATAAGCATTCCCATAGCAACCTAGCCTAGAATTAACTAAACAATGATACTAACACCATAGCAACTTCATTCCGAAATCAACACTGCAGAAATCCTCTTGTTCAAAAGAAAAATTCTGTAACCAGATGAAAGATAAATTAATAATCTAAATTTCTTCTGAAATCACAAAAATCCTGCTTTACATGTGCATTGCTCTTAATTGCAAAAATACTTTTCACTAAGATTGATGCTAAATTTCATTTATTGCTTTTATTTTTACACAAGATTTATTCTATTGTTATGATTGTCAATGTCCTCTAGACTTTTCACCATCTATAGTTGAATGATACAAGGACAAATAACTTCAAAAATGCTCTGGTCTTCCAGATTTTTTTTTTAATTGCTCGCTATGTATCTAAAGGAAGTGTGATTTTGTCTTTTTAGAACATACAGATTTTGAACAGACAGAATGTAGTACTGATGAATTATTAAAAGATATATTTAGTTTGAGGTTAAAGGATATATCTTGACAAAGAATCCTTTGTCAAAGTGGAAGGCATGGATTTTGATTCTATGGACAATGCCTCCAGTACAAAATCCTGTGGACCAGAGTAACATGCCAGTAAGTATGCTATCTTAATAGAAAGGAAATACAAGGATTCGAAAGAAGTGGTTCAACAAGGATATTGGGTTAAAGCATTTGGAACCAAGATCTTCAATGGTGCCACTCTGTGCATCTCCTCTGGTTTAATTGGAGCTCAATGAAAGCAGCATTTTACATGAGAATGTGAAATGATCATTCTTGTTTTATTCTCCAGTGTGATATAGAAGATAGTATAATAATGCTTACTTTCGATTCCCATAAAAAAATCCAGAATTTGTTGAACTGTAGTAATTTTGGCCTTGATGTATTTGGTAGTTCAAAGCGAGAAATTATGCTAAATACTGGGGTAGCCTGAATTCGCGGACCCATTCCAGAAGGAAGAAAATTACTTACCGGTACTGTTCTTTGAGAGTTGTTTCTATATTTTTTCTTTATTTCCTTTCTAAGTGCAAGCCACTAAATGAAAATATACTGGGTCTGGATGTTTTATATTTTCATAGGCCAACAGATCTTCTAATAGAGGAAAGACAAAATAAGACTGCATGGACATAGCAGTTATGTCTATAAACCAGAGTCTGTAATATTAACATGAGACCCTAAGATTACTGATGCTTTTTCTTGTCTGACCTTCTGCATCATTCTGGATTACAGAGAGAGTGGAGGAACATTTACATGAGCCCATTTGGTCAGAATAAAAAGAGGGCATGATTCTGGTGGCTAGAGATAGATTAATCTGCCTTGCAATTTTGCCTGGACAATATAGCAATCATTGGTGCACCAAAAACATATGTAAACAGTAGGAACACCAGCTACCTAGGGCTCCAATTAGATTGGTCCATATGCTCAGTCTGCAGTCAAATTAATCTTTTTTTTGACATACAGTGCCTGCATAGACACTAATTTTCTTTTGGCACAACTCCTCCTTGGCAAGCGGTAAAAGACTTGATTCCCCATTGGCTAACATATACCATATCATGTTCAAAATGCAGTGATGTTCTCCACTCAATATATTCTTTGAGACGATTTCTGGGAGACAATCAGCCCCTGGATCATGTGGCTGAAAGACTGTACTCCCCACCTAAAGAGGCTGGCATCTATAACTGAAATTTTCCGGGGACTGAACCTAAATCAGTGCTGCTTCTAAGTTTAGTGAGGATGGGACCTTCTGAAAGCTTTAGGAGTGCGCATGTAGAGATACTTTTGAAATGTCATGAGAAGTTCCATACACAAGACCATTGTTCCCAATTGACTCAACCTGGCGTAGAATGATATTCAAACAAAAAGTGACTGAAATTGACAAATGACAGCCAGGTATCTGGCATATATTTCCTTGGAATAGAATGAACCGTGGTACTTTGTATCTATCTCAATGCATAGATGTAGGACAGTCTGATATGGCAACAGGTGGCTTTTCTGGAAGTTTAGCAAAAAACTGAGGCTTCTAGGAAAAGCATAGTACTTTTGGATGCCTTGAATTGCTTGCTCCACTGAAAGTTGTTTAAAAGGATGCTATCTAAACAAGAGTAAATGTGGATTCATTTTTGACAAAGGGCTAGGACCAGAAATATTAAGACTGAAGAAAATATCCTTGAAGAGATGGCACGTCCAAAGGATTGAGCTTTGTATTGACAGTGTTCCTGTCCTTGAGATAGCTGTCTTGGAATATGCAGATAAGCTTTGTGAAGACCGATTGAAGACAAAAATTCCACCAGAGAAATAGCTGTTAATATTGATTTTAATGTTTCCATTTTGAAATTTAACTTCCAGACACTTGTAGATTCTTCAGATCCACAATTGCCCTGATTCCTGACAAATGTTATGGGGCTGAAAGGAAAATGGAATATCTTTTATCAGTACTGCTCCTTCTTGAGAACCAGTTTTACAGTTCTAATTTGGAGCACCCAATAGGAAAAATATAGCTTCCTACATTTGATATTTCCTAATGGTCTTATTACCTTTAAGGAAGGTAATGAAGAAGAACTGGCTACAAACACAATAGGCCATTTCTCCTCTCTAGGTTTCTTCAGCTCCTGATTCAAGGAAAAGCTACTCACTAACTTATAGCAGTTAGGAAAAAAAAATTATGCACATGTTATCCCTAAGTTGGTCCATAATGGAGTTTCCCTGAAGCATTTGGCTCTGATCCCTGTCAAAGACAGGAAACTGGACTAGATGGATCACTGCTCTGATCCTGTATAGCTGTTACTATATTTTGTAGTAATTTTACTACAATCTGAAATCTAAATGTTAAAAAGCCGGCATTTATACTGTAAAGGGCAAAATCCAGACATTTTTCATAATAAGGAACTCTTCAGAACTACCTGTAAAAAGTATTTGAAATTAGCTTGCGGTAAAATCTAAATCCCATATTTGTGCCTTGACACTATTAATAAATTACCTAATTTGTGATATAAATTATGTAGGAATGCAATTTCAGAGGTGGTAACCTAGGCTCTATCCTACTGTAACAGTAATTTAGTAAAAAAGTTTATTGTTAAAGCACTCTAGCAAATTTTTGCCCTCAGATATGTGCATTTTAAAGAATATTAAAATTCAATATTAGTGTAGTAAAACATAAAAGCAGCATAAGAATATTTCTGGCATCTCTTATTAAAAGTGAACTGCACCATTTACTGCTCTTATGTAATACATAAAAGGTATGTTTTTTTAAAAAAAATCTGTTTTTTTCTGAATGATCAGAAATATAAATCTCAGCTTCCCTGTTTTTTGCTGGGAAGACTTTGGAAGACTAGTGAACGTGGGAGAAGCAATCTCATAAGAGGCTGAAACCTGAGCTCTAACATTTTCTGCCCTCAACTGAAGAGGAGAGGATGTTCAATTTTTCACAAAGTTTTTTTATCCCTGCAGTTTCTCTGGAGTCAGATCTAAACAAATTTTGATGAATAAATAGCTTTGAACAATCTGACTACACGTCTCCTCTCTGTCTAAACCAAAGGCTTTGAAAACTACTACACATATTCAAGTTTTTGCAATATCAGTTCCACTAGTTATCCAATTGTCTTTTGGCACAAGATAATTCTTGGATTAAGATGTTTTGTTTGTTAGATTCCTTTCCATTAAACTCTGTGGGATATCCTGGTCAGTTTCACCGAACAATATGGAGATATATGGAGGAAGAGGTCTCCCTAGTGCTGAAGACCTCCTCCCCTTCTATTTCTGCTTGTATCAATTTTCTTTTTAGGCATCTCCACAGCTGCCTCCAAGGTAGAAGCTTCACTTGGGTCAGTAACTGCTTTCTTTGGCTAATGACCTGTCTGACAAAGTGATGAGCCAACAAGGAAGATCTCACAGATTTACAGTAAAGAAGTAAACTAAGCTGGACAAAGTAGTCCAGAAGTCAAACAGGCAATGTCACGAACCCAGGTATATAGAATCTTAGACTTTAAGGTCAGAAGGGACCATTATGATCTTCTAGTCTGACCTCCTGAACAACGCAGGCCACAGAATCTCACCCAGCCACTCCTGTATCAAACCTGTGTCTGACCCACTGAAGTCCTCAAATCATGGTTTAAAGACTTCAAAGTGCTGAGAATCTTCCAGCAAGTGACCCTTGCCCCACGCTGCAGAAGAAGGCAAAAACCCCCAGGGCTTCTGCCAATCTGCCCTCGAGGAAAATTCCTTCCCGACCCCAAATATGGCGATCAGCTAAACCCTGAGCATGTGGGCAAGACTCACCAGCCAGACACCCAGGAAAGAATTCTCTGTAGTAACTCAGATCCCACCCCATCTAACATCACATCGCAAGCCATTGGGCATATTTACCACTAGTAGTCAAAGACGAATTAATTGCCAAAATTAGGCTATCCCGTTATACCATCCCCTCCATTTGGCCATAGATTGCCACATATTGTAGTCAGAGCGGCCAAGGAGGGCTTGATGGTTGGCAACTCTACTGAAGGCTGGAAGATGAATAAATATTTTGCCCAAACAGATCCAGTCTCGTTGAGTCTTTATTCTTGGGCATAGCCCCAGGTTGACCCTGCCTGTCCCTCTGGTTAATGGCCTCAACTATGAAGGACTTTGGGACTGGGTAAGTATAGAAATACTCATAGCCTTTAGCTGGCACAAAATATTTGCACTCAGCCCTTTTTGAGATGGGTGGCAGGGAGGAGGGGGTTTGCCATAGGGCGTTAATTATTTTGTAGGGGTAAAGCCACTCTAGCAGATGCCGTGGAGCAAACGACATCAAACATTAAGTCCAATGGCTCCTCAATTTCCTCTGCCTGGAGCCCCAGATTAGAAGCGACCCTCTTCAAAAGCTCTTGATGAGCCATGGTGTCATCTAGCAGAACTGGATGAGGAGGACCCATAATTGCTTTGTCCGGCGATGATAAGGATGAAGCCAGCACCAAAGGATCCACCACATCCCCTGGTGATCCAACTAGCTGTTCCCCTATGTCCTCATGGGACTGGAGGGTCTTTCCCTGTGGGGCCTCCACCTCTGAAGGAGGGCGGGATGGTGTGGCTGATGGCCTATTGAGACCCCCGCCACTGATTGGGTGGCCTGGGAAACCTCGGTTAACCCCCACGGATTCCAGGGGTACCACACTGCCAGCCATTGGCCTGAAGACGGTTGTGGTGCTGATGAAGTTGACAGTACCACTGGTGCCAGAGTTTGTCCTCCTACCAAAGACTCCTGATCAGCACTAGAGTCTTAAGCGGAGCAGATGCTGCGGAGTGACAATGACTGGCTGGCTTGGCGGCCCTCCTCCCCACGGTGCCAGCCACTGTGCCTTGATGTTGACCTGTCCGACTGGGACAAGTTCCTCCCATGGGACCTCTGGGATCTTCGGCGTAACTGCGTCGGTAGACTGGCAATCTACGCTTCACACTGCTTGACCTGTACCGGGATCTAGAGCGGGAATCAGAGTGGCCTAGTTGTCGGTAGAATCTCCCCGATTGAGGGGATTTGCATCCCAGCAACAGGTGCTGGCAGGTGAGTGACCGGTGACCCCAATCCGTCAATCGGTCGCAGGACTGATGCCAACGTGTTGGAGACACGGTGGATCGGTCTCAACGCTCATGCTGGGGGGGTGCATGCCTCTGCAGGTCTGTGCCAGGTTACCAGCGAGCCACGCCTCGAATAACGCTGTTGGTGCCTAGGGTCTGGAGACTGAAGAGGACTTCTCTGAGCCTGCCTCCCAAAGTCTGAAGCATGATGGCTCTGTGTGGGCGAGCACTGGTGGGATGTCCCCCATGATGGGGAACAGCACTACTGAGGTAGGGACACTCAGAATGGTCCCAAGGTGGGTTTACCCCGAGCTTGGGTACCACCAGAGCTGGTGTGGGTGGCACCAGTAGTCTCAAGATGTCCTGTGCTGTCTGCACAGCCTCAGGCGTCGATGGGCCTTCCAGTTGACGGGGGCCCTCATCACTGTCTGGTGTGGCAAGCATAGTAGGAGAGGAGCTTGGCCACTCAATGTGAGCTGGGGCCAACTTCCTCATGGAGGTGTTGAGCTGCCCAGCACGGGTCTTGGTTCTCTTCCGGCCCTCTCCTTTCCCTTATGGGAAGTGGGAGATCTTCCTCTTGCTGACCTCTTGGGCTTCTTGGCCGGGGAGGGGGATCGGTGACGGCTCATAGACAGCACCAGCGGGGCACTCTATACCTACGCTGCAGTGCTCAGGGCCGAGTCAGACCTCTGCTCTGGTGCAGGAGTCAGTGCTGACTCCATCAGGAGTGCCCTGAGGCAGATGTCTCTCTCCTCTTTTGTTCTGAGTTTTCATGACACAGATGCAATACTTGTCGCTTATGTGTCCTTCTCCTAGACACCGTAAACAGCTAACGTGCAGGTCGCTGATGGGCATGGGTCACTTACAATGATGGCATGGTTTAAAGCCTGGGGACCAGGGCATGCCCCATCCCTAGGCTGAGTCCCGTCTGGGATGAGCTGACTAGAACTAACACTAAGGGTAAATAGTAAACTATAAACAACTATTTTATAAAGAAACATTTAAGAGACATACTGAACTAAGCAAAAGCTAGCCGAAGCAGCAGAAGTTCCAGCACCATCACTGGCGGCAAGAAGGAACTGAGGGTGGAGGATGCCAATCACACCCCTGTGACCATGTGGGTGCCATTCCAGAGGCCGGTCCTCTATGAATACTGCTAAGGGAAAAACTCCTGGCACCGGTGTATTTGGCAAGTACATACACCTAAATATGGAATGGACATGAGCAAGCACTCGAAGAAGAATGCTCAGTTTCCAAATGTAACAAATGTACTGATGCCAAGGAAGGTTCTCATCCCAGTGCTTGTGTGGAAGGAACAGTCAGTCCCTGGACCTCGTCCTGCATCAGAGGTGAGTTGGCATGCATAGGCACAAAAGATCCCTGGCTGCCGCATATGCCTCAGACATAGTTAGTACCAATGTAGCAGTGTGCACCACACAGGAAAAAAAAAAAAGGAAAAAAAATCGATGCCAATCTACATCCCAGCACTAGAGTCAGTCTCAATGGTACTTCATGAGGTGCCAAGATAATGACTCTACATTGGTATTCTAGAATATGGTACCAGAAAGCGCTTGGCAGAAGCTGGCTTACCTCTAATCTTTGTACCGGTCCTCTTGTGACAGTTTGGAGGGAACGTAGCTCTCAAGGAAAAGGAGGCCCCAGACACTGCTCCACTTTGTGTTGAAGGGAGCCAAAGAGAAGACACCATTCTCCCTCTCCTGTACTGCACAAACAGCCAAAAAAGTCTGCAATTTGGCTTTCTGTAGCCAGAAGGAGGCATCTTCTTCCTTGTGGTTCTTTGTCTTTCAGCGTGGATTTGGCAGAACAGACTATCATACCCTTTCATTAGCTACTGTTACTATTAAGAAGGGCAGTGCTGGATGTGTATAAAAATACTCACAACCCTTTGATGGGACATGATATCTCCAATCAGCTCATTTCAATGTAACTGAGATAGAAGCTGGAGTAGCCTGTAATTCCCTTGCTGGATCCAAAATTTCCTTATATGTGAGCACAGCAAACAATCCTGTGAGACTCGATGCAGGATATCAGTTCACATCACGTCTTCTGAACCATTTCAAGAGGAATTTCAAGGGTTCCTGCCAATCTCATGAGTTCTTAAAAGGTCTTGAAGTCATCAATTCTACTTCTACTTTCATATGTCTGCAAGGCTTTTGTTGCACAACTGTACATTGTTCACATGTAAAGAATCACTTGTATTACTGAATCAACTGAAACTACTAGTGCTTCACCTGGAGAAGATGATGAATATGCTAAAGGCATTGGAAGGTTGTCTTCAACTCCTGCATTGTCGCGTTCACTTAGCAGTTGCTGCTCCTCTGGAAAAACATTCTCCTCAGGAGGAGAAGTGAAGATTCTTTGAGGTTAAGCTGATGGCGATCCATCATTCAAAAAAGATGAATTTAAACTGGAGCAGGTCAGAGAATAGATACTAGGATGAACAGGAGGATGAACTTATGAAAGGAAACTGGAAGAGATTAGCTTGTTTAGCCTAGCAAAAAAAAAAAAAAGAAGGCTGAGGGGGGGATATGGTTACTCTATAGAAATACATTAGAGGGGTAAATACCAGGAAGGGTAAAGAGTTATTTAAGCTAAAGGACAAGATTGGCACAAGAACAAACAAACTGATATGAACTGGCCATGAACAAATTCAGTCTGTAAATTAGAACAAGGTTTCAAACCATCAGAGGAGTGAGGTTCTGGAATAGCCTCCTAATAGGAGTTGTGAGGACAAACAACTTAATTAGTTTTGAAAGAAAACCAGACAAACTTATGAGTGTGATTGTATGATAGCACCGCTTGTAATGGTAGAGGGCAGGGCTCAGCAGCAATCAGACTCACTTCTAGTTTATGTCTTAAGTTTCTAAAGGCTCATGCTTCAGAGTTACAGCTGGCCATCTGCAGGGGTCAGAAAACGACCTTAGCTCCCCCTCTCACTTCAATGTATTCTGTTTGGGTTTTTTCATCTCCTTCCTCTGGAGCATCAGGGATGGTCATAGCTGGAAATGAGCCATTGGATGGGAATGGCTAGGGCTCTGAGGCAGAACTAAGCATTTCTCTCTCTCATGCTCGGCTGGCTCTATCTTGTTCATATGCTCAGTGTTTCACTGATCACCATACGTGGGGGTCAGGAAGGAATATCCCTCTTATTCTCTGTTTGTGGCACATAAAAGTCTTCTCTCCTGTGGACTATACAATTTGGTCTAATTGCAATTGTTGGGTTTAGAGTGTGAGGTGGGGTGGGTGGCCTGTGATGCATAGGAGATCAGATTAAATCATTTAATGGTCCCTGGTGGCCTAACTCTATGACTCTAAATGAATGAATGAAGTTGAAAATGTCCAGAATACTGAGTCTGTGGACTCCATTATGGCCAACATAGCAAGCTCCAGAATGTGTAAGTATATGGCATATTGAGCCAAGGAGTTGGGATCCAAGGAGCACAGGGAGTTTCTGGTGCATGATCTCTGAAGAGGAGATGGCAGGGTGCATAACTTCCAGGATGACTCCTATCGTTAAAGCAAGCAGATGAAATGTGTGCTGATCTTAGGGAAGGATTTCTGCTAGAGGCTCCAGAAGACTGAGAAGCCAAAGAGCTCCCACAGTTTTAAGGATGTTCGTTCTAGGGAGAATCTCGGATGACCCAATAACCAGACAGTCAAACAGAAACTATAAGGGAGTAACTAGAACAAAATACAATTGTTTATTCAGAGTTTCAAACAACCCTTCATCCCAATCAAAGACTGTCTCCTAAGGATTTAAGCATATTATTGTGGCAGGTATCCAAATGCAAATGACTAATCCAATCATACTCCAAATTGACCCTATTCTTCCTAAGAGCCTCTGCAAACCAAAGAACCTGTCTGCATTGCAGTCAATCAGATCCTACAGCAGGATCTCTAACAGAGCCATTTCCCCCTGCACTGTGGCCTCTAAGAGCATCAAAACCACAGGAAATGTCTTAACCAGCTACTTCCAGAGAACACATACTGAGCCCTTTGAAATTAGTTGAGACAGTTAGTTGTGTATCAGGCATACATCAACATGGGTAGACTTAGGTCAGCTTAGGTAGACCTTTAAATTAAAATGTATCCCAGACTCTTGTATTATAATACAAAGAGACTCTTGCCAGGTGCAGATTCTGGACTAGTCTCTCAACCCTTACAAACTCTTCTTGAGAAGAACTTGTAAACATCAGAGCCCTTGACTAACAGGTTCTCCCTGAAGCATAAAAGGAACTTACATAATTCTGTGGATGTGTGGCCAGGAATGTGACTCTTGATAATGGGGAGACAATGTCATAAAGAAGAATTTTACATACAGGCATGGCCCATGAACCTATTAAGTCATTGTATTTTTCTATCCTCTGCATCTCTGTTCCTTTTTCCACCCTAATACTCTGGTTTCTGTCCTAAAGTCTCTAAAGTCTCATCTTTCTTGGACTAATTTCTCTTCTAGACCTGCCTCCTTCTTTCTCATTCCTGCAAGATACACATCAATGATTGCTTAATGTAATTTAACATTTTCCTTGCTGACTTGATTGCTACTTTAAATGTGTAAACACGAAAAAGAAAAAAGTTTAATATTAAATATTAATGTGAAATTTGCTGGTTTCTACATGAAACACTGAGACTTAAAAACTACATCATTGCTAGTTCTCGGTGTCACAAAATGCTATAAAAGAACATCACAGAAAAGTAGCCCTAATTTATGGTTGCTTCTCCGGTAGGCCATCTGCCTCAAAGCAAAACAGCTGCCACTGACGCAAGCTGGGAAAGTAGCCAGTCTGGCTCACATACAGCTGTATACCCTAGAGAGCAATTAATAAGTCACAAAACAGTACCCAATTATGCAAGCATTTTTGAATCCTGGAGCTCCAAACAGGGTTTAGACAGTATGACACAGTCTGAAGAAACTGTCAGTACACAAGTACAAAGTATGCTCTCATACTATATAATCTTTCCTCCTTAGCAGCTTTTATTCAAGAATAAAGTTGCAATAATATGCATTTTACTTACAAAACATTATTACTACTTATACACACAATAACTGCAGTGACAGTATTACAGCTACTAGGGAAAATTTTAATAATAAATTACTTAAATCGCTGTATATAAACTAAAACCCAGTACCTTTATAAATTCTTTTTAGAGCAAACAAAACACAATCTTACATGATACTTAATTTTATATAAAAGAAAAAATGAACTAAAAATTTAATCAAGTTAATCATTCAGCAAATTATCAGCCAATCAATACTGTTTTAGGCATCTGATGCTATTTTGTCATAAATGTCTATACTCAAAGAAAATAATATATTGATTCATGATTTATTTTAAAATGTTAAATTGTTTAATTTGTTGTTCTTTTAAAAAAATAAAATGCTATAGAGATTAGAAATCCCTTCCAACTTCAAACTGGAAGACGACCAGTTATTTTTTGGCAGCCAGCAAGTAAAGTTCATGCTGAGGGTGTCTCAGTGGATGTGACAATTGTATTATATCAACTGTATTGTTAACTTTCTCTTTTGCATACAGGAAGCTTCTCTCACTGGTTGCCAAAATCCATCTTTGATAATGTTAACCGATTAATGGTACTGCTTTGGCAATTAGTAAAATTTATGTTCCCTAATTCTCAACCAGTAAAGAATCAAGAATTGTTCCCTACTTTTATTTACCTCTCTTAGAATTAAAGGAGGATTGGACTTGCTTCAGTTCTGGGGCCTTGTATTCTCTAGGAGAAAGACCAGTATAGACAGGTCAATTTGCACTTTAACATTTTAGCTGGCAGAGTTCAACCCCAAGGGGTTGTGTTGCTAGACTTAAAGTATGTCTACATTGGCAGAGTTACATCACTGCTCAGAGAGTGCCGAAAGGAAACAGCTGTTGTTGTCCACACTGTGAGCTGCCTGTGCAATAGCATTTTCATACTTGTGGCACAGTATTCAGAGCAGTGCACTCTGGGCAGCTATCCCACAGAGCATCTCTTCCTCTTCTTCCGTTAACAGTTGTGGGAAGGCGGAGGGGGTCGCAGAGCATCCTGGGTCCTGTCCCAATACCCTGTGATGCATTGCTTCGCATCCCAGCAATCCCTGTGCTTCCGTCCCCATTTGGCACCATCTTTCAACTGTTTGTGTACTTCGCACCCTGCCTCTTTCAGGCTGCAGGAATGGATCCTGAACTGCTGACCAGTATGCTGCTCGCTCTCACTAACATGTCACAAGAGGAAGTGGAGTTATTCCTTAAATTACAAAGGCAAGAGGAGTTTGACATTGATCTCGCCACGCATAGTAGCAATGACAAGAGATTGCTTGTGGCATTCATGGACATGCTGACCACAGTGGAATGCCACTTTTAGGCTCGGGAAACAAGCACTCAGCGGTGAGATCACACTGTCACGCACATCTGAGATGACGAGCAATGGCTGCAGACCTTTCGGATGAGGAAAGCCACGTTCATGGTACTGTGTGATGAGCTTGCCTCATCCCTGCAGCACAAGGACACAAGAATGAGAGATGCCCTGTCGTTGGAGAAGCACGTGGCGATTGCACTGCGGTAGCTGGCTACTCCAAACTGCTATCAATCTGTCGTAACCAGTTAGGAGTGGGAAAGACAGTGATTGGATGCATGCAGGGCCATTAATCGCATCCTGCTCCGAAAGACCGTGACTCTGGGTAATGTGCTTGAAACTGTGGATGACTCTGCACAAATGTGCTTCCCTAAGTGTGGAAGGGTGATAGATGGCACGCATATTCCAATTCTGGCACCACACTACCTAGCCCCCACAAGTACATTAATCAGAAGGGGTATTTATGGTTCAGCAGGCGCTTGTGGATCACCAGGGCCGTTTCACAGACATTAACACAGGCTGGTCTGGAAAGGTGCATGACACATGCATCTTTTGGAATACTGGCCTGTTCAGAAAGCGGCAAGCAGCAATTTTCTTCCTGGACAAGAAGATCACCATAGGGGAAGTCGAAATGCCCATTGTGATCCTTAGAGACCCTGCCTATCATTTAATGCCATGGCTTCTGAAGCCATACACAGGAAACCTTGACAGCAGCAAGGAGCAGTTCAACAACAGGCTGAGCAAGTGCAGAATGACTGTTGAGTGTGCATTTGGCCATTTAAAGGCCTGCTGGTGCTGCCTATATGGAAGGCTGGAGCTGGCCGATGACAATATTTCTATGCTTATAGCCGCGCACTGTACGCTACATAATATTTGTGAATGGAAGAGTGAAAGCTTCACTCAGGGCTGGACTGTTGAGGCTCAGCACCTGGAGGCTGAATTTGAACAGCCAGAGACCAGGGCTATTGGAGGGACGCAGCATGGGGCCATAAGGATCAGGGATGCCTTGAGGCAGCATTTGAAGCTGAAAACCACTAACATTTGTTGCTATGCTTGGGAGTGCACTGCTTGTAATGCTAGGAGGTGATTGTGATTGGTGCAGACAATGCACTATGAAGGTTTCAGAAAATTACCGGTTGCTTTGCAGTGCTCTGTTTGCTTTCAATTAATGGAATAAATATTGCTTTCAAATCAAAATAATTCTTTTCTTAAAAAACAACCACAAAAGGAGAGAGACAGACAAAAAAAAATCACATCAGCACTGTGGAGGAGGGGAAAAGGGAGGGTCCCAGGAGGAGGTGGGGTCCCAGGACAGGTTAAAGATTTGTGTATGTCCAGGTATCATATGCAACCTTGTCCTCTAGAGTACAGCCAAGCAGATACTGTACTTCAGCAGGGCTAAACTGCAGAGGGACGGGTGTGAGTGCAGTGGGTACTGGGAGTCCGCAGGACAGGACTGTCACAAGGCAGGAGTGGAATGCAGCAGATACAGACTGGACACAGAAGGTTGATAAGAGCGTGTTGGCAGTGTCTGAGGAGGGACACGAGAAAGAGTTTTGCAACAGTGGCTGCGGGGGAGGGCGGGCACAGAGCTGCTCCCTTTGCAGTGATAGTGGTGCCTGGAGCGTGTCCATTTAGCGCTCCGTAACATTTAAGAGCCGCTCTGTGACTTCGTTCTGGCGCGCCGCATTCTCCTTTCACTTCCTCTTTTCACTGGCCCGCCACGCCTTCAATTCTTGTTTTTCAGCCGCGGATTGTATTGTGACCTCACGCAAAAAGTCCCCTTTAGTTCTTCATGGCCACTTTCTAATTCTGTGCAACCATTCAGCCGGCGGTAAAGAGGGAGGCTGAGCTCCCAAGGTCATATCTATGAAGCCAAAATGCAACATTTTACAGAAGCAGTATTGTTTGCAACACAGAGACCACTGATTCACTGATTTAAAACACAACCACTATTCACATACCTGTCACTAACTGGTTGACCCCAGGCAAGCACACATGAGCCACAAGACCCCCAAAATGGTGAGTAACCGCAGGGGCAGGGGAAATCAGTGTTCCAGGACCATATTGTACACTGGGCATGTGGCTATTGGGGAGAGACAGCAACTGTAGAGGGGCCTTATAATCATTCTTGTCCCCACATTTTCCACAGGCTGTGTTCATTAGGGAAGATATCTCGCTGCTGAGGGTGAGCAGGGAATCAAGGGAGGATCTTCTCCAAGACTGTGGCTTCCACCCTGGCCCTTATGTGGATCACTTGTGTACAGCAATGGTCCCCCTCCCCCTCCCCCCGCAGTGACGGCAGAGTGGTGCGGGAAAGTTACCCTTAATGGGGCAAGAAACAAAGCAGCTCTGCCAAAGAATCTGCAGCAGCAGCAGATTGCCCAGTATTTCCATGAGACTCTGTTGGAGATCTCTGAGGCAGATTCCCATGAAGTGAGGGAGACAGTCAACACCCTGTTCCGCCACTCACACTAGGCATGTGGTGGTACACGCATCATATAGACACAAGCCTGCTTTCTGCAACCTTCCTGCCCTCAGCAATTCACTTCAGCGATTCCCAAAATCAAAGCCACTCATCAGTGGCCTTCTCTCCTGTTTGCGCTTTGCCAAGCTCCGACAGCTGTGACTGGCTAGCTTCATCCAGGGTAGAGAAGATCTTGCTCCTGGCTGCATGTATCTTTGACCTCCAAGTCGTCCTCTGCCTCCGAGTCCCCCTCCACATCCTCGTCCAAGATTTCCTCCTCCTGGCTCAGGCCGCTCTCGACTGGCATGCAAGCCACTGAAGTATCCACAGTGACCTTTGCAGTGGAGGTAGGGTCACCACCGAGTATCGTGTCCAGCTCTTTGCAGAGTCAGCAGCTTGTGGGCGCAGCACCAGAGCAGCGGTTTGCCTCCTGTGCCTTGTGGTAGGCGTTCTGCTGCTCCTTCACTTTGACCTTGCACTGCAGTGTGTCCCAGTAATAACTCCTTTCTGTCATGCACTGTGAAATCTGTCCATAGGTATCATAATTCCTGCAGCTGGAATGCAGCTGGGACTGGACAGCCTCCTCTCCCCAAATGCTGATGAGGTCCAGAAGCTTGTCATTGCTCCAAGTGGAGAACTGCCTGGTGCGTGGAGCAGGCAAGGGCACCTGGAAAGACATTCTGAGACCACTGCACGCGTCACCGAGCAAACAGGAAGGGTACTTTCAAAATTCTCAAGGAATTTAAGGGCTGGGGCTCACGGCTGGTAACCTGAGGTCAAGGCAGTAGAGTTCAAACCGATGACCAGAGAGACGAGAACACGCATTGTGGGACATCTCCCAGAGGCCAATCGCAATGTGATACCAGACACCTCTGTGTTCTTGGGTAACCAGGGTGCAGCATCCAGCCTGACTCATGAAAGACTCCTCCCCCACACCCCTCAGCCTCTGCTTAAACCAAAACCCATCAGAGAAAAGAACTTGCAGAGAGCAGTGAAGGGCGTTGGGAGACACACCTAGACCCCGCCTGACAAGGGTGACAAGATTAAGACATCTCCATTAGCATACAGAATGGAGAGCAGAGACTCCCCTAGCCTCATCTGCATGAACGATGGGACAGGAAGACATCTCAATTTGCATACAGAATGGAGAACCAAGAACCACACTGAATTCTGGGACTAGAAAAAGCAGGGAAGTACTGCATCATGGGAATCTCTGCTCCAGATGCTAATGAACCTAGGCCTGCACACACCCAGCTCAGCAATTATCAGACCAATTCTAGTCATGAATCCTTAATTGATATCCAAATAGTAAAGCCGCCTAGTTGCATTGTGAGCTCCCCGGAAGAAAACACCACCCATAGCCAAGAATGATCAGCTCCTTTTGTCTAGTCTAAAGAAAACTCTTAAGTTATCAGCCTCACCTATAAACAAATCTATTGTTCTCCCTTGAACAATTGTATTTTCTCTACAAAAATTCCTGCTCACCCTCCAGTCAAGGTTCTGATGCTCAGATCCAAACTCTGCATCAGTTCAACTGGGACTACCTACTCTCCTGACTGATCAGGCTGGGGAGTCTGCCTGCCTCCTGCCCTCAGGACCCTCTGCTACCAGCATCATCTGGGAACCCCGATCAGTCCAAGCTTCAGGGAGTGGTGAGATCCCCTTCTCTCTCTGTTTTCATTTTTCCTTTCTACCTTAGGTATTAACCTTTAATAATGTATGTTATGCTGGTTTAGCCCTCCTTGTGTAGTTATCACCTGTATTCAATAAATAACTTGTATGGTTAAGCTGGTGGCTTCTCTCTCTCTGGCTGAACTTTACTCTTTTGTGTTTTTAGCTTCCCCCATTTACTCTGCAGCAACGCTTCTTTTACCTAAGCTAAAGATCCCTGCAGCGCCCAAAATACTGTGGGGTTTGCTCATCAAGTAGGTTACTGCCAGTACAATTGTGATGTGAAGGTGGGGATAGGGACGTGCTGATTTCTTTATAAGATGCTATATTTTGTTTATTCCATAAATTGGTCAGTCCTAGGACCAGTTCTATTCAATTTATTCATAAATGATCTGGAGAAAGGGGTAAACAGTGAGGTGGCAAAGTTTGCAGATGATACTAAACTACTCAAGATAGTTAAGACCAAAGCAGATTGTGAAGAACTTCAAAAAGATCTCACAAAACTAAGTGATTGGGCAACAAAATGGCAAATGAAATTTAATGTGGATAAATGTAAAGTAATGCACATTGGAAAAAATAACCCCAACTATACATACAATATGATGGGGGCTTATTTAGCTACAACAAGTCAGGAAAAAGATCTTGGCGTCATCATGGATAGTTCTCTGAAGATATCCACACATTGCACAGAGGCGGTCAAAAAAGCAAGCAGGATGTTAGGAATCATTAAAAAGGGGATAGAGAATAAGACTGAGAATATATTATTGCCCTTATATAAATCCATGGTACTCGAATACTGTGTACAGATGAGGTCTCCTCCCCTCAAAAAAGATATTCTAGCACTAGAAAAGGTTCAGAAAAGGGCAACTAAAATGATTAGGGATTTGGAGAGGGTCCCATATGAGGAAAGATTAAAGAGGCTAGGCCTCTTCAACTTGGAAAAGAGGAGACTAAGGGGGAATATGATAGAGGTATATAAAATCATGAGTGATGTGGAGAAAGTGGATAAGGAAACGTTATTTACTTATTCCCATAATACAAGAACTAAGGGTCACCAATTGAAATAAATAGGTATCAGGTTTAAAACAAATAAAAGGAAGTTCTTCTTCACACAGCGCACAGTCAACTTGTGGAACTCCTTACCTGAGGAGGTTGTGAAGGCTGGGACTATAACAATGTTTAACAGGGAACTGGATAAATTCATGGTGGCTAAGTCCATAAATGGCTATTAGCCAGGAATGGTAAAGAATGGTGTCCCTAGCCTCTGTTCATCAGAGGATGGAGATGGATAGCAGGAGAGAGATCACTTGATCATTGCCTGTTAGCTTCACTCCCTCTGGGGCACCTGGCATTGGCCACTGTCGGTAGACAGATACTGGGCTAGATGGACCTTTGGTCTGACTCAGTACAGCCGTTCTTATGTTTTTATGTTCTTATGTTCCATAAGTGATGTCTGATAGTGCAGGAAGGGTTCAAATTCAGATATCTAACACAGATTAATTGGTGAAGTTTTTACCACAAAGATCCTCTTGTTAGCTGATGGCTATTTAGGACACCAGAGAGTGCTCCAGGTGCTACAGTTGTATGGATTTTTGCTCAAACAAGAGTGAGGGGTTTTGGTTTTTACACTAAGACCGACATATCTGCGAGCTAACATTTTCATATACCTTAACAAGGTCCTCCTTCCCCAGGAATGAATAGTACAGCTGCTACTATAGCATTATATCTATTTTATTTGCATTTGCTGATGATTGTTCAGTATAATAGAATGCTGTTCCCAATACCAAGTATGAGTTCTGGCTTTTGTTGTGTCTTTTGGGGGCATGGATGAGGTTCTAGTGGTTATTTGAGTGTGCCTCTGTGTCTTGTTCCCGAAGTACATAAACTAAATCTGAATTTCCTGGGGATTGAACATTAGTTATTTGTTTTTTTTAATTTTAACAGTCTTGAAAGGTAATTAACATTATGCACCCCGAAACATTAACATTATGAATTCTTTGGTGTGAGAATTTCCAGTTTTTATGTTTAAGTCTTATAGTCTATTAGAGAAGAACCTTATTCCTGCAGGTGGAAGCATACAAGAGAGAAGCCAGGCTCACCTTCACAGATCTCATAAGATTAGGAGGAGCAGGATTCCTTACTGCAGATCTCAGGGGATCTTACTGCATAAGGGAGGACAGCATGCCAAGCAGGAATGTCTCCCTCTCCCTTGTTCATCTGATCATTCAGGAGATGTAAAATTCTTTACAATTCCATCCCAACCCCATGTGCCTTCTGCTGCTCTCTTAGCTAGCTTGTGGAGCTGTGACAAACAGCTTGCGTAACTAAATATGCTATAGCAACATTCATATTTTAAAAGTTGTTAACTTTTGAAATAAGACTTCAGTCTGCTCAACTTTGGTCCTATAATCTCTGCTTGGGTAGTCTCATAAACTAAGTTTTAACTATCCTCTTTCTGTTAGCTACAATATGGAAAAATAGAAACTAGAGGACTTTTTGAACTTTTACATTAAAATCTCTATTTTAATGTCATAATTCAGAAACCCCGTTAGCCATTTCACTTCAAATCTTGTAGAAATATTCATCTTTGGCCCCAGACCTACTGTATCAATTTTGATACCAATCTGATTTTTTGTAAATTTTGTGTAGGGCTTATAATGGAAACTTAGTTTTCTCTTTAACTATGTAGTATTAGTCACCACTCATTAATATTGTATGTAAAACATTTTTGCAGAAAGCTGTTAGTGCCTTTTTGAACAATACTATTCGTGTGCGTTTTAATACCATGCTTCTGTTTTATTTTTTTTCCTGTTTTGTAAGTAGAATAGAGTTGTTCTTATTCTTCTGAGGCCATGTCTACACTAGCAAGTTTCTGTGCAGTAAAGCAGCTTTCTGTGGTCTAACTTCCAAGGTGTACACACTGCCAAGCCACTTAGTTGCACACTTAGTTTACAGCATAGTTGCAGTGCTGTAAAAAATGACCCCGACAAGGTATACAGCTTTCTGTGCTGGGGCTACAGTGCTGCAGTGCCAGTGTAGACACCCTGGTTGATTACAGCATTTGTTACCAGATTTGCCCATTACTTTGAGATAGGCTCATTTATTTGGGTTACTTTTCTGGGGAAGGGGATTCTGTAATTCTATCAATGTACTGCTTGTGTCACTTATGTGTTCATATGGAGCTCTACTTCTCCCTTTCTGCAAGTCCCCTCCCAATGGAGCTATCCTGCAGGACCTAGGTTCCCTAGGGCTGGGTTTCTCCAGCTCCAAAACCAGATGAGCACACACCCACGCACACATACATTAACAGAGCAAGTCTGAGCGGACCGGGTCAGTCAGCACTGTCAAGCTGACCCCTTATATGTCCCTGGACTCACTGGGCTGGACGAAGCAGCACTTTCAAGCTGACTCTCCTTATATGCCCCTGGGCTCCATGGACTGGGTCAAGCAGCACTTTCAAGCTGTTATCCTTGTGTCCCAGATTCAGCACGTCCCTATCCCCACCTTCACAGCACAATTGTACTGGCAGTAACCTACTTGATGAGCAAACCCCACAGTATTTTGGGCGCTGCAGGGATCTTTAGCTTAGGTAAAAGAAGCATTGCTGCAGAGTAAATGGGGGAAGCTAAAAACACAAAAGAGTAAAGTTCAGCCAGAGAGAGACAATGCATAAACAACAAGCCATCAATTAACTAATACAAATATACACATTTAATCGAAGAGCAGTAGACATTATAGGGATTTAATAAACCATGTCAACTTTGTTTTTCTATGTCATTATTTTAATAATTACATTATAGTAGAGCCTGGATGACCCAAAAAGGAGCGAGACCTCACTATGTAAAGTACTATGAGACATATCTGAGGACACAATCTTTCCCAAAAAAAGTTTATCATTGAAGAAGTTGATATTAAAGCTAAAAATTAACACTGTCACTGAGCAGCCATCTTCTGCTAAAAGTGACCATAAAAGGAGTTTTTAAGAATTAGGCTTGTGTTCTGCCCATCCCGTTTTAAAACCTTTCCTGTCCTTTTTTGAGATTCTTTGTATTTCTTAGGTGAAAAATCTGGTTTTCCCCGACTTTACTGGGATCTCAAAGAACGTATATTGTTAGTTCTCACATCTTTAATGGAAGTAGTGGGTGTACTGAACCTTTAACAAAGGCTTCTTTTCTCCAAAATATTCATTAGGCATTGAAGTTAAATAGATGGCAAACAATAAAAGTAAAGTTTGTAAAGTCTCACTAAAAACTACTTCTCTCAAACCACTCGACTTTCATTTTCTTGGCCCTTGGGATATCATTTCACTAGCTTTTTATCTATCATATGATGAACATTCCAAGCTAGAAAAGACCTTAATTTCTAATGTAAAGACAAGCAGAGGAAAAAAAATCTTCAATACATCAAAAAGAAGCAAAGGCATCACAATGTCTATTTTGTTTTCCCTTTTATAAGTCACCGTTTATATCTTCTGAGCATTTCTCTAATGATCAGTTTTCTGTGGTTTGGATGGTGAATTAGTATTAGGATATTGTATTCCCAACATCTTAAAAGTTTTAAAAATTTCTTAAAAATATATTCTCAACCACACAGTGTTCAAGAGTTTATTAGTTGGAGTTCAGTAAATTATGTTAACAAATTCAGTATTCATTGAAGTTACATTAACAATCAATGCCATAGGTCTTGGATATGAAGGACTTAAACTGCATTACCAGAACATGACATATATAACTTATCTGTGAACCTAGCCTTATAAAAGTAGTAAGTGTCAGAAACCTGGCTTTCAAAATTATATGTTTTGACAAACATTTCTTGCAGAAAAGACAAATAATAGAAATGTAGTTAATATCCACTCCAGATTAAAATTTGCATTTAAGTCAAGACTAGATTGAGGACAACATGAAGAAAGAGAAGTTTATTCACCTTGTGCAGTAACTGAGGTTCCTTGAGATGTGTGCTCCAGTTTAGGTGTTCACGCGCCCCTGTGCTCGTAATCAGAGATTTTTGGAAGCAGTGCCCAGTGGGGTCACACATGTGCGGTCCCCGTCTCATGCCACTTCAGGCGGTTAACTGGCACTGTGCGAACGACTTCCCCTCCCACACCATTCCTCTCTATCACAGAGCCTAAACAATAAAATCTGAAGTAGAGGGGAGGAGGGAGGGTAGGGAGCACCCAGAGGGACACACATCTCGAAGAATCTCAGTTATTGCACAAAGTGAGTAAGCTTTTCTTTTTCGAGTGCTCTCCCTGTGGGTGCTCCACTTTAGGTGACATCAGAGCAGTACCCTCCAGTGGAAGGAAGGGGTTTCAATGCTGAAGTAGTAAGAGAAGACAATACAGTGAGCCCAAAGGAGACATTGGAAGTGGCCTGTTGTTGCGAGGCATAGTGCTGCATAAAGTTATGGATTGAGGCCCAGGTTGCAGCTCAACAGATGTCCATGATGGGTACATTGTTAAGAAGTAACAGAGGTTGATAGGGCTCTGGTGAAATGCTTGCAAATCTCCTCAGGGGGTTGCTGGTCGCACTGGTGGTAGCATAGTTTTATGCAATTGGAGATCCACCTGGAGAACCTCTGGTTGGATATGGCGCTCCCCTTGGAGCATTCAGTGATGGAGACGAACAGTCTGGGTGATTTATGAAAGGATCTTGTTCTGTCTATATAAAAGGCTAATGCCCTCCATATGTCGAGAGTATGGAGTGTGGATTGTCTTCTATCCTCATAGGGGTTTGAATAGAACATCGGCAGGCAAATGGGTTGGTTAAGGTGGAGACGACTTTCGGTAGAAATTTAGCATGCGGTCTCCTGGATACTTTATCTTTAAAGAAGATAGTGTATTGGGAGTCTGCCATGAGAACACCCAACTCTCCTAGTTGTCTGGCAGATGTAATGACCACAAGAAACACTACTTTCATAGAAAGGTGTAGTAAGGAGCATATGGCCATAGGTTCATACAGGGAACTGGTGAGGGACCGGAGAACTAGGTTGAGATCCCATGGTGTGGTAGGGGCGCTTAGGTCAGGGTAAATTTTAGTGAGACCTCTGAGGAAACGCTTGGTGAGTGGGTGCGCAAAGACAGAAAACTGATCTACTTTATGTGAAGGGCTGTGATAGTGGAGAGCTGCACTCTTACTGTACTCATGGAGAGGCCTGACCTTCAAGTTCTAAGAGGTAGTCCAGTATTAAAGATAAGGAGGCTGAAATGGATGTCAGCTGTTTTTGTTGGCACCAGATATCAAATCGCTGCCACTTGTGTAAGTACGTGCAGCGGATCATTGCTCTCCAACTGTTAAGTAATATGTTTTGAACGTCTTCTGAGCAGGTCATCTCAGGTTCCTTGAGCCATGGAGGAGCCAGGCACTGAGATGGAGCCTTTGTGGATCCAGATGCAGGATGTGACCTGCGTCTTGCGACAGTAGGTGTGGTAGGAGTGGGAGAGTGCATGGTGGACATACTGTCATCCTGAGAAGGTTCAGGTACCAGGTTTGTCGGGACCCTGTAGGGGCTACTAGGATCACTGTGGCTCTGTCCTGTCTGATCTTGTGGATCACTCAGGTCAGGAGAGGAATAGCATATGGGGGGGGTGTTCCACTCCAGAAGAAAGGCATCACCTGTAGAGTGCATGTTGAGACCTGCTCTAGAGCAAAACTGGGGACATTTGGTATTGCATGGGGTTTCAAAAAGGTCTATCATTGGGAATCTCCACTATTAAAATATGTGCAGAAGCATGTGGTTGTCGAGCCATTTTAAAGAATGGGTGATGGCAGTAAAATGTGAAGGTTTGTCTATACTTGTAAATTAACTCAGATTAAGGTAGGCTGTGAATTTAAAGCACAATACCTATTGCAGAATAACTCCATGTGTGGTACTAAGAATGCTTTGTTCCAGTTTAAATTTGTCTTAATCCACATTAATAACTAGTTCCAATTTAGTTTACTCCTATTCCATAATAAAAAAGTGTACATATATGAAGTTATTCATGAACAGCTATTCTGGAAGAGTTCCACATGTATACAAATCCTAATAAATAGCTTTACGCTGTCTGGATTTTGAGTAAACATATACTACCTCACTCAGTTTAATGTACTGAATTCCAAAACTGATAAGGAAACAAAAAAAATCCTGTCTCACTGGTACAGACTGGTAGCAACAGGAAGTATAAATATTTATAGCTCAAGCTACTCAAATAAAATTTAAAAAATAGCATCAGATGCTATTTTCTGTATGAGCACACCTCTTCCTGTACCAAAAAACCCCCAACAAAACAAAATCAACCTCTTTCTGTTCTGTGAGTTCTTGAACATGAAAACAGTGAAAATTACAGTTTCCTGAATCTATGCTAAATAATGACAAAAGTAAGGTGATCTTAATTATTGCCATTGTTACCTATACCACCTATAATAAACTTAGCCTTGCAAAATTGTCAATTTTTGACAACGGAGGCACAAAAATCTACTTGCACACATTTAAGCTGATGAAGACAAAATAACAAATCTGTCAAAAAAAGGATCAGATATTTAGATGGATATTAAGAACAGTCAGAATTAGACAGGATACATATGTACAAGGGATATAAACCTTCATGCTGTAAGACATAAGCCAATGAATAACTGTGTGAGGTCAGGAAAAACTTCCTACGTTGTGGTATTGTTGCTTAATTACATGTTCGTTTGAAGCCAGTGTTCCTAACGCAAGAAGCCATTACTGTCAGCCTCCAAGACAACCCAGATGCCGGAGGGCCACAGGAAAAGGCATGGAACCAGCTACACTAGTCTTACTCCAGCCAACCACATCCCTAAGGTTACTTTGCATTGTTCTGGTACACTTTACAATGCTCTGGTGCACAAAATGGTCACAATGTAGGACAGTATGGGGCCACAAATCTTCATTTTAATAATATTTTCTTTTGGTAGGAGCTCAGCTACTACTGTAATGAGTATGGTATACATATTTTATATGGTGTATGACCAAGTTCTAGGGAACAGTAGCATTCTGCAGTTTTAATATAGTAAATTCCATTCCAACAATGAAGTCTTTAATTAAACTAACTTTCACTGAAGGAAATAGAATTCCGTTATAAGATTTACAGGAGATAGCAATTTTTATTTGCATGGCTCTTGCTGAAACAAAATACAAGATTTTTAAAAATTTCTTACTAGAGTAAAATAAACCTAGCCAATATTTCTCATTTACTGTAATAACATCAGGCTACTTTTGAGCTAGGAGTTTGCTTTTCTGGCTTGTGCTTGCATGTTTAAAAAAATATAGTCAACATAATGACAAACACATGTTTGCAGGGAAAAAAATGCCACTAGCTGAGGAAGGTCATAAGTATTACGTCAAAGATGAACTTTGTCCCATAATAGCACATTTCAGGCATGAACACCACATTTCAATTGAAAGCAGTTTAGCAAATTTTTATCAACCAGTTTTTCAGTGTAATAGGAAAAAAAAACTTGATGACATTTTTTTCATACATCAGCCATAGCTTTTTTGCACTTTGTGACTGGCACAATTTTCCCTAAAATGCAGTAAGGAATTACACAAGTTACTAAATAATTTATTTTAAACATTGTTCAAATAAGGTTCCAAATATTTAGCGGGACTGCAAGATACTCTATTAAAGTTAACATTCTACATACAGCATGATTTCTCTTTTCCGTCAAGAGAAGTCATGACTGAACAGAAGAAAAATTTCAGTCTGTCACTAGGAATTTCTTCCAAGAATTTGTGAAAAATCAATTGCCAGTTACAAAAGAAAGCCTTCCTACTCTTACAATTCCCAGATAAAAAAAACCAAAAACTTGAATTAACCATGGAGTTATAATTAGTACATAACAGTGACTGCAGTCTCAGACTGGATTAAACTGCTTTTTAAAGACAAACTTTCCTTTCCATTTTTTACTCACTATGGTACTTCCTAGCAAAGTTACAATGGTTTGGATGCCAAAGCTTTGCATTTTCATAGTAAATATGTTTGAATTTCTTTTAAGTTAAAATTAAAGTCAGAATTGTTTGAGTTTGTAATGCTTGTTCGGGGGATAATTACAACATCCCTTTAAGGCTAAAAACATTACATTATTGATAGGCACTCAAGCTTAGCTCCAATTTTATGCTGTTTTTGTTTGGGAATTTCCTTTTTTGAGTTAAAAATTACATAAATACTAAACATTAAACCTAAGCAAAATGTTGCCATAAGATTTCTAACGATTTTGAGATATGTAGTACAGACTTAAACAAACAAACAAAAAACTTTTAGCATCAGATTCACCAGTGTGCTCTTAGCTGCATTACCCAACTCTCGAATTGCACAAAGTGGCAAGAGCCAATTTTCACCTCCCTCTTGATTCCCTCAATTCCTAGTGTCTCTTCCACACCTGAACTTTCTCTTATTGTTCTCCCTGTTGAGTACACCTGATTCAAAAAATTACTTTAGGATTCATGGTAAATTTTTGCCATTATTTTCATAACAAAGAGTTTCTTCTTAGGTAGGGGCCAATGAATAATTCCCTTTTACATACAATTTCACAATGAAGTGTTCTTTTTCAAAATGTCTGCCACCTCCTACCATTCTTAATTGGATTGAGGCCACAGAGGCCTTCATAGTTAACATTCCCCCTTCAAAATGGTCACTGCCTTCCATTTTTCCAATGTTGCAGTGGCAAACGTTGCTAAGAGGAGCTGTGCCTGACAATACTGTAAACATGAAAGTCCTCGAAGCATCATAACTGATGTCAATATGAATAGTAAAAGCTGCTAAGCCTCATATAATTGGAGAAATACTGATTATACCCTGGGTCTCAAAGATCATTAATGTGAGGTTGGGATCTGCTATTGCCATCAAGTCAAAGTAATTCCCCTCTCCAATGACATAACTAGCTGACACAATCATGATTTGACAGAAAATCTTCATTTCTTGAACATCACCAACTGTATGCAAAGTTCGTTAAGATGACCACTGCACATTCACAATCTTGGAATGCATCAACAGTACAGGTTGGACTGGTGAAACCTTGTAGTAGCAGCATCCACTGGAGCACTCTCATGCCTCCTAAGGCTCAAAGGACAGGGCTCTGTTCCTTTCACTGATTCTCTAAGTCCAAAAATTGAAACAAATACACTTAGTAAGAGGAGAGAGTAGGCAGGGAGTGTGAGTGTACAAAAGTCATCTTGACGAACTCCAGTTTACAGGGAAGTAACCTTCATTTCTTCTTCGGGTGGCCTCTGTAAATTCCCACACTTGGGAGTCTGGCAACCAGTACTACTCTTGCCAGATGGTAGGACAACGAGGCCTAGTTAAACAGAGACTCTAATACTACTTTTCCGAATTGTATATCAAATCTATTTGTCAGATCTAAGGCAACTATTAAATGAGCTCCAAGTAGCAGCTCTACAAAGTTCTTATATGGGACTATGGGTATGGATACACTTAAAGCTGTACAGTGCTGGGAGTTACAGCTGTCTTCGTACAGCTGTGTAGGGAAAGCGCTGCAGTGTGGCCACAGTGACAGCTACCAGTGCTGCAGTGTGGCCACATTTGCAGCATTTGCAGCGCTGTTGGGAGTGGTGCATTATGGGCAGCTATCCCAGCGTTCAAGTGGCTGCAACGTGCTTTTCAAAAGAGGGGGGTGGGGTGGAGTGTGACAGGGAGCGTGGGGGAGACAGAGAGAGTGGATTTTTGGAGCTGACACGGTGTCAGCTCCCTGCCTTGCAAGTTCTAAGGACGGGAAGATACACAGCACCAACCTTCAATCATTTTAAAAGTTTTGACCCCTTCCCCCACCCCTCTCTTTTTCACTAAATGCAAATATCCTTCAGACCAGATAAGCAGCTGCTCGAAAACGGACTCCCTCCTCCTCTCCCCGCCGTGTTGCTTCTCTCCTCAAGCAAAACACTAGCTGTGAACATTCCAAAGGAATCCCCCTGCCTACCTCTGCTCGAGCAAACAGGAGCTCTGTTTGTTTTTTAGATAAGCAGCTCCGGGAGCCCAGAGTTCACAACAAAACAGTAGAGTGGCTGTACAGGCATTCTGAGATACTTCCAAATAATTCGGAGGCCAATTACAGCACGTTTGGTAGCCACACTTGCGGAGTAGGGTTGCATCACCAGCGCTGCAATCCTTATACCCCAGGCAGAGCAAAAGTACAGCCAGCACTGCAGCCAGGGAGATGTAGCGCTGTATGTGCCTTGCAAGTGTGGACGGTGAGTAAGTTGCAGCACTGTAAACCCACTACTAGCGCTGCAACTCTCCAGTGTAGCCATGGCTTATGTCTAAGACAGGCCATAGAAATGGGCTTCACTCTAGTCAAGTGTGCTCTAAGCACTTCTGAAAGAGAAACAGCAGTGTGTTTATAATAATCTTCTCTGCAGAGTTTAACCACTTAGAAGGGCATTGGGATGTGATTGTCCAATCTCTGCTCTGTTCCTCATAAGAGCCTAATAGTTCAAATGATTTTATGTATTCCTCACATCTGTTCAAATAGAAGGCTAATGTTCTCTTTGCATTCAGGGTGTGAGAATGCAGCCTAGGAAAAAATACTGGCATACTTATGAACTAGTTAAGATGGAATTATGTTCTCACCTTGGTGGGAAACTCCCAGTACGGAAAAAGGACCTATAAGTACAGAAAATCTTAGTGAAAGACCATAAAAGTGAAGTCCACAACAATCTGGAGTATGCTCAACAATTCTAGAGGATGTAATAGCTACAGTAAACTTTATCTTTATTAAGAGATAAACAGAGAACATTCTCTCATCATGGGTTCAAAGGGAGATTTCATATGATGAATAAGTACTAGAGTGAGGTTAAAAGTAGGTGTGGGTTTGCTAACCGAAGAGTAGACATTCATTAACTTTATCAAGGATCTTTTTACAGTATCATGGCTAAATACAGTCTTTTGCTTCATGAAGCAGTGATAAGTAGATCTGACCGTGAGATTTATTTTTGACAATAGGAAGAGTCCCAAATATTTCAAATAAATTAAGGTGCTCTAATATGGATTAAATAAAAGATGATACTGGGTTATATTATTGTTGGTTGCCCACAAAGACAAGGTTTTTCCACTTACAATCGTAACAAAGGCAAAATGACTGCTCCCTGAAATTGAATACAATCTATTGTACTTCTTCTGAACAGGACAGTTCCAATTTTGTCAAAGTACTACCACCCTTGCTCTCAAATTGATCCAGATAACAAATATGACCTCTTCGCTGGATCAACAGGTCTGTAATTCTGGAGTGGGACAGAAACTCCTTGCAATAAACGCAATAGATCCAAGAACCATTGTTGTCTCACCTAGGTCAGAACAGTCAGAATAACTTTGGCTTTGTCTTGTTTGATTTTTCTAAGAACTCTCTGAATTAGAGGATTTTGGGATGGGACAACTAAGGAGAACACACAGACAAGACCTACCCTTCAGTTTAGCGGGAGCGGGTGGGGAGGGAAGATACACATCTGAGAGGGACTGACTGTTCTTCAGAGCAGGAGCAGGCAAACATCTGACATATGGAGTTGAGTCTTCCTGCAAATATGTCTATCTCCAGATACCCCCACAGGAAGATGCCAGTCACTATAGCATAGTGATCACTCATGCTCAGTTAATGTGCCAGTATATTGACCTTGCCTGCAAGGCGGAGAGTTACTGGATAACTTTGGTGTACCATAAACCGCTCCCATAGATCTATGGACCTTTTGCACTACAGGCTCGAATATGCTCCTCTCCCATTTGTTCATATAAAACATCACCTTAGTACTGCTGGCAACTACTTGGATCACTCTGCCATGTCGCTAAGGGAGAAAGACTTGAGGTCAACATATTACTCTTAATTTTAGAACTCTGATATAGATATTTTTTTCCGAAAAACTCCAGTGACTGACTTCCATCCCAGATTGGAAGCAAGTATAGCTGGTGGAGCTGGAGGATTAAAAGCAACTCTTCTGAGGACACTGTTATGCTGATTCCATCAGAGGAGGGAAAGAAACATCCTCGAGTAGTGCCAATTTCACAAACATGCTGTCTGTATTTAATATAAAGTGCCATGCTAGGCAGTGTTTATAGACATCTCATCTTTAGGCATGCATATGGAGTTATGTATATTGCCAAAGCTGTAAGGACCATTAGCCAGAGGAGGAACATCACTGCTTGCTACGAGTTCTCCTTTAGTACTTCTATTGCTTTAAGAACTTTTAGGAAGAAAAGTTCTGCCTTTTTTAAAATCCAGAACTGTTCCAATAAAATATATGACTGTGATGGAAATTGTATGTGATTTCTTCACATTTATCTTGAACACCAGTGTCTGGAACAGAATCATAGAATCATGGGACTGGAAGGGACCGCGATAAGTAATCTAGTCCAGTCCCCTGCACTCACGGCAGGACTGAGTATTATCTAGACCATCTCTGACAGGTGTATGTCCAACCTGTTCTTTAAAATCTCCAGTGATGGAGATTCCACAACCTTCCTAGGCAATTTATTCCACTGCTTAACTACTCTGACAGTTAGGAAGGTTTTCCTAATGTCCAAGCTAAACTGCCCTTACTGCAGTTTAAGTCCACTGCTTCTTGTCCTATCCTCAGAGGTTAAGAAGAACAATTTTTCTCCTTCCTCCTTGTAACAATCATTTATGTACTTGAAAACTGTTATCATGTTCTCTCTCCATCATCTCTTCTCCAGACTAAACAAACTCAATATTTTTCAATCTTCTCTCAAAGGTCATGCTTTCTAGATCTTTAATAATTTTTGTTGCTCTTCTTAGACTTTCTCCTACTTTTCCACCTTTTCTCCTGAAATGTGGCACCCAGAATTGGACACAATACTTCAGCTGAGGCCATATCAGTGCAGAGTAGAGCAGAAGAATTATTTCTTGTGTTTTGGTTACAACATTTCTGCTAATACATCCCAGAGTTATGTTTATCTTTTTTCTTTTCTTTTCTTTTTTTTGGCAACAGTGTTACACTGTTGACTAATTTTTAGCTTTTGATCCACTATGACCCCCAGCTTGTGATTCTGCAGTACTCTTTCCTATGCAGTCATTTCCCATTTTGTACGTGTGCAACTGTTTGTTCCTTCCTAAGTGGAGTACTTTGTATTTGTCCTTACTGAATTTCATCCTGTTTACTTCAGACTATTTCTCCCGTTACATGCACAAACCAACTTCTCACCAGACCAGGCTCGGGAAGTCAACATTGTGTATAGGGTCAGTCCCCATCGGGGAACTGCCCTTATGCCCATGGCCGTACTTCTTATGTTCACAGTGGGGCTCCTGTGGTTGCGGTGATACCAGGGGTACCAGTGCACAAGAGAAAAACAGGGGGGCTTTCACCGTCAGAGACAGGC
The DNA here is from genome assembly GCF_025201925.1 of Gopherus flavomarginatus. Taxonomy (NCBI): domain Eukaryota; kingdom Metazoa; phylum Chordata; order Testudines; family Testudinidae; genus Gopherus; species Gopherus flavomarginatus. The sequence goes on from NC_066621.1 coordinate 57,354,398, forward strand.
ACTGTTCCTGCAGATCTGCCAGTCCAGGGTCTAATTACGCATGTGAGCACATAGCTTCCTCCATCAGATGCCTGTGGAGATGAAGCTCTCTAGCTTCCCGAATCCAAGGCGGGAACAAGCAGCAGACAAAGCAGCGGGCAACGATGTGGACTTCACCAAGGCAGTAGAAACAACATTGTTGCTCACGGCTCATAGAAAAGAATCGCAGCTTTTCAAGCTAGCTTGGCAGAGCTTAATCTCTGGGAAGGTTGAGCAAGGTCTCGCTGCCAGAAGACGAAATCTGACGAGGGAGCCTAACCAACTAAGATTGTAGCAAAGCCAACTATATACAACTAAAACAAAGGAACTGGAGCAGCGGCGACCCATGCAGCCTCTTATAGCTTGAACGCAGCACACGGACGATGCACGATACACATGCAGGCCAACGGACACTACTACAAACATTTTCGGCTCCAGGATACTTGGATAAATCTCTTTGCCATGAATGTTTCTGAATAAGGGGACATGTAAGGAATCCAGCAGCAGCCAAAGACAATTACTAGATAATAGAGAAAGGGGATGCCCTCTTAGTCCTCAACTGTGATGACTACATCAACAAGGCCAACTGACAACTCTCCAACACCTCCTACTATAAAGAACTCAAGAAAGACAACGCACCAACATTCACCCAGTAATTTAAGGATATCACCAAATCTTTCCCCAAACAACTCCAAGAACAACTCTACAAACTCATCACCCATGAACCTACCCAAGAGACCTTCTACACAAACAAAAGAACCCAGGCAGACCCATAATATCTGGCCATGGCACTCTTACTGAAGGAATATGAGGACTCTCAGAAAACATCCTCAAACCACTCACCACACAAAGGGCCAGTTTCCTACAGGACACAACGAACTTCCTCCAGAAACTGCGCAACATTAACAACCTCCCTGAGAATACCATCCTTGCCAGTATGGATGTCACCTCCCTATACACCAACATCCCTCACAATGACAACAATGCTGCCTGCCTCCAATGTCTATAAGACAATGGATAACATTCAGATATTCACCCCAATACACCCATAAGAATTTTACATTCAACAAACACCTTGTTCATGGGCACTAGGATGACTCCCAATATGCCAACCTCTTCATGGGACACCTCAAGGAAGAATTTCTGGACAAATTCACCATGAAACCAATGATATACCTGAGATAATATTGCTATTTTCATCCTCTGGACAAAAGACCTAACCTCCCTCAGATATCCACCTCAACTTCAACAACCACTACCCAAACTCTTTGTAGAACACTCCGATATCAGCATCAACTTCTTTGATACCACAGTCAGCTTCAACAGTGGAACTGTATAGACAACTAAATACAAGAAACTCACAGATTACCACACATACTTTTACAGATCCAGAAACCATGCCACGATCTACCTTGGAAGCCAGCGTACCCTAACTACATGAGTTAACTACCCTTATAGTTAGAAAGTTTTTTCTTACTATCTAACCTAAATCTCCTTTGCTGTAGATTAAATCCATTACTTCTTGTCCCACCGCCTACCTGAAGATGGACATGGAGAACAACTGATTACCATCTCCTTTATCACAGACCATAATATATTTGAAGATTTATCAGGTCTCATCTCAGTCTTCTTTTTTCAAAACTAAACTTGCCCAGCTTTTTTAAACATTCCTCATAGGTCAGGGTTTCTAACCCTTTTAAGGTTGCACAGGTTTAGCAGTACTGTAATACATTTTAAGCATAATTATGAATAGTTAATATCTATCAAAAATTACATAGTGATTTACTGTAACAGGGATTATTCTTTAAAATGCAATATACATAAGACAGTTATGACAGAAGAAAAAGTATCCACAGTGAAAGTACTAAAACACTTTAGTTAATACTGTACTTTAGATCACAGTAACACCATCACATGCTGATGTGTTATAAACACAACAATCATTTTAACTACATGGATAATGGATTTTTTTCCACTGGATAAAGGAATGAAGAACAACTGGGTAACTACCTTTGATGTTCCTTTTTAGTGATTCTTGTAAGAACATTCTCCATCACTGACTCAATGGAATAGAATGCATTTTTAAAGATTCAATTCATGAAACGCATACCTGATATAGATGCTATCACACATTGTGGAAATATTCAGCCTCATAAGAGAGCATCACACTTAACCACAACACTCCAATTGTCTTATGCATATATGAGTATAAAACTACAAATACAAAGCAGCCAATGCATGCAAATCTGTTCACATATTAAACACTCTCAACTAAAAGGTATTTACAAGACAATATACAGGTGAGCTTCTGAAAATGACATTTTGTTACTCACCTATGACCTAACCTCTTCTGCCTTGTCCTCTCCAACCTGTCACTGCCCCAAGTCCTGTCTCTCCCTCACCCGTGGCTCCTCAACCCAATCCCAGTTTCCTCACCTAGTCAGTCCCAATCTCCACTCTACAGAAATTTTAGCTGTAAAAATCTAGAAAGTCTGTAGAGAGCAAAGGCTTGTGACTTGGCCAAATTTGCACAGATTTTTATAAAGGTGAAAAAGGCCACCCTCCCTAGCAAATTTTAAAGCCTTCTGGTTTTTCAAAAATAACTACCATTACCGGATATCAGTTTAGTTTAATTTAAAAAAAAAAAAAGACGACGACATATGGGAAATTGATATGTTTGCCAAGTAGAAGAGAACACTACCATTGTTGGAATAGCACTTGGGAAAGGCATGCATGACAGCACAGTTTCTAGGAGAAACTTACTGCTATGGGGGCTAGAAGAGACCAAGAGCCAACATGGAGGCACAGCGACTCCTCTTGGACAGCTTGGCCTCCCACAGACTTCCAAAATTCCATGGGGTTTTGATGACTGAATTGGTTGAGTACAAACTCTACCATCTCTCATCACCCAGCCCTAATCATCATAGTATCTTAGTACCACACAAACACCAAAGGATTTGTCCTTATAACAAAAAGTAGGAAATTATCTAACTTTTTTATAGATGAGCAATAGGCTAGATTTAAGTGACTTGCCCTGCTCCAAGCATGTGCGGCAGGTCAGGATGTGGGGACACTCATTTTTCCAGTGGCCCCCAATTGGCCAGGGCCCCTGGGCATGGGCCCCATTGGGCCAGTGGCTAATCCCACCATTGTCCAACAGGAACAGAATATCTGAGTAGGGTAGGAATTTATACCAGTTTATACTGACACAATTGGTGTTTACTTGCACCAGTTGGTACAGTGGGGTTAGCAGGGTGACAATGCTCTGGAAAACAATTACTTCTCATACTAAGTCTATCATCATCTCACCCACATAGGCCATTTCCAGAGAAGCATCCATGTACTGTTAGGACACACGCCTTTCACAGCTCATGCAGCTAGTATCCTGCACTTTATGCATCCATCTAGTCACAGACTGGGAAGCATTTGTACCTTAACATCACTTGTTTTTCTCAATGTTTATCTCCTCCAGTGGTGTTCACCAGCTCCATATCCTGCAGCCATCTGTGTACTTGCTTCCTGCTTTGTTGCATAGTGGGGACACCCCAAAGAATCTCTACTCTTGGGAAAATTCTGCGCCAAAAAATTAAAAATTCTTTGCACTATTTTGAGGGCTGTCAATCACAGTTAACTCATTTGATTAACTGAAAACAAACTGAAGCTTTTTTTTAAAACAAGCATTAAGCGCATATTTTGGGAGATGGGACTTGGCAGCGGCCAGGTGGGGAGGGAGGCATCAGCTGCAGCAGTGAGTGCCCAGAGACAAGAGACTGTGGGCAATCCGGGAGAGCCAGTTAAACACCTATTGGGGAGTGAGAGGAGCCTAGCCCCCTGCCACCTGCACCATCCCCTTCCTCCTGGACAGGGCTAGTCTTAAGGGGAGTGATGGGGGCCACCATCCAGGGCGCCATGTTCAGGGGGACGCTGCTGTGTGCTTCAGGGGCAGGGTACCCCTACTCCCATCACCCTGCTTCACTGTTGCTTCTGCCTCCTCCCCTCTCAACCCATGGACAAGCTGCTCCAGACTGAGAACCTGCCTCTTATCTTCTGCACAGAATAGGCGCAGGATGGAGCGGGCAGGCTGATGTCGGACTGTTCCCCTCTCCCTACCCATATAACCTGGTCACCACTGAGCTGGGGTCGGAGAACTGGGGAATCCAGTCTGCTGCTGCTGGCTCAAGAGTGAGTGCTGCTGACAGCTGTTGCTGCTGGCTGAAAAAACAGTCAGGCTCCTGAGTGCTCTGCTGAAACAGACAGCACTCCCACAAATAGGCACTGACTCCATGGTTGCACCACGGCTGGAACATCCACGGGAATAAAATGGTGGGTGCTTAGCACCCCCCATCAATACCTCTCCCTCCCCCCCAGCACCTCCTGCCCACACATCAGCACCTCCCCTTCGCTCCAAGCGCCTACTGCCTGCCACGGATCCACTGTTTTACGGCATCAGGATGGAGGCACTAGGGGGAGGGGGAAGGAGCAAGGGCACAACACACTCAGGAAAGGGAGTGGAACTAGGCGGGGAACAGGCAAGGCAGGGGCTGAGCAGGGGTCAGAAGAAGCAGGGAGGGGTGGGGCATTGGGGGAAGAGAGAAAGGGGGGGCAGGGCATGGGTGAACTGGGGAGGGAGCACCCTCCAGATTAGAAACGTGGTGCCTATGCTCACACACACACACACACACACACACACACTCCCAACACACATACACGCACACAAATATTTGTAATAAAAAAATATAAAATGAGCATTGTACTCTTTGTATTCTGTGTTGTAACTGAAATCAATATACCGTATTTGAAAATGTAAAAAACATCCAAAATATTTGAATAAATGGTATTCTATTATTATTTAACAGTGAAATTAAAACTGCAATTAATTGTGACTTTTTTATAATACTGTGATTGTGATTAATTTTTTTAATTGTTTGACAGGCAGCTCTAATTATTTTGGTAATTTATTTCAAAATATCTGTCAACAACTATGTCTGTTACAATATAGACAACAAAAACATTTCCTAAATGTTTTTTGACAAATAGATTCCTTACTAGGCATATTAATACAGAACTTTGAGTACAAATTCATTTAAACTACAGTACAGAAACATATTTCCCGCACCTCTGAGAAGCAGTGCAAAGACTTGGGGGAGTCAGGGATAGCAGAAGAGCTGAGGGAGAGGAAAGTAATTCCTGGGAAAGAGCTTGGGAGTTAAACTGGATGGTTGTTCAGTGTGAGTGGAGAAGTACAGAACAGTTTTTGGGAGGAGCAAAGGGATTGTTAGGAAGTTGGGGAGCCTCCCCCATGCAGACCCTGGCTGACCCTTAGCCTCTCCCAATCAGTCAGGCATATCTACCCCGTCCCCATGTGTCTCTGCACCTACCGCGTCTCCATGTATCCCTGAATCCCCACTACGATACCCCAGGCATAGGGAGTTCAAGTCAAAATTAGCACCTCACCATGGACCTGTCTCCACTTCAGAAGCACTCAAGCTTTTACAGAGAGCCAGCCTTCCAGTTTATACCATCTGGAAACACCTTCAGGACAGCATTAAAGCAGTTTTTCAACCAAAATCTGGGAGCATGCTTCCCCCGTGACGTTGTTTGATTAAAATATGATCATGTAGATCAGGAGTGGCCAACCTGCAGCTCCAGAGCCACATGCGGCTCTTCAGAAGTTAATATGCAGCTCCTTGTATGACTCTGGGGCTAGAGCTACTTTTTGGTGGTTCAGGTTCTGTAGTTTCCACATTGAAGTGTTCCTCTTTCAAGACCCTTTAAGACTTCTCAAAGCATGCTCCATACCTCATCCATCTCAGATTTTGGCAGGCACTTCAGATTCTTAAACCTTGAGGCAAGTGCTGTAGCTAACTTTAGAAATCTCACATTGGTACCTTCTTTATATTTTTTCAAATGTGCAGTAAAAGTGTTCTTAAAATGAACAATATGTACTGGGGCATCATCTGAGACTGCTATAACATGAAATATATGGCAGAATGTGAGTAAAACAGAGCAGGAGACATAATTCTCCCTCAAGGAGTTCAGTCACAAATTTAATTAATGCACTGTTTTTTTAATAAACATCATCAGCATGGAAGCATGTCCTCTAGAATGGTGGTCAAAGCATGAAGAGGCATATGAATGTTTAGCATATCTGGCACATAAATACCTTGAAATGCCAGCTACAAAAGTGCTGTGCAAATGACTGTTCTCACTTCCTAGTGACATTGTAAATTGGAAGCAGGCAGCATTCTCTCTCAATCATAATTCAGTGATTGGCGGAACAAGTAGTAGGACTGAGTGAACCTGTAGGCTCTAAAGTTTTACACAGTTGGGGAGGGGAGGTTGAGTGCAGTTATGTAACAAAAAAAATTTACGTTTGTAAGTTGCACTTTCATGATAAAGAGATTGCACTACAGTACTTGTATGAGGTGAATTGAAAAATAATATTTCTTTTATCATTTTTACAGTGCAAATATTTGTAATAAAAAATAATATAGCATAAGCACTGTACCGTTTATATTCTGTGTTGTAACTGAAATCAATATATTTGAAAATGTAAAAAACATCCAGAAATACTTAATAAATTCCAATTGGTATTTTAACAGTGTGATTAAAACTGCAATTGATCACGATGAATTTTTTTAATCATGATTAATTTTTTTGAGTTAATCACATGAGTTAACTGTGATTAATCGACAGCCCGAATTATAATTTCTGTTCAGAACACTATATCCAATGCAAGATAAAACTGCTTTACATTTCAGGAGGAAAAAATTATACATTTTCACAGCAAGTAGTTTTCATTATATTCAAATTTGAATCCACTCAAGGTTTTGTATTTTTGATTCTTTAGTACCATGCTTCATGAACTATCATTAGCTCACTAAGGTCCCCTAAAAGTACACTTATCTCTTGGCACTCTCTCTTTGAAGGGAAATATTTTATAGTTCTTTCAGCTATGTCTGTTAACAGCTAATGACCCACATGCTGGATTATGAGTAATTCTGGTTCCTCTGAAACCCATACATTTCATTATATAACGGGGTCAGAAACCTTTCCGAAGTGTTGTGCCGAGTCTTCATTTATACACTCTAATTTAAGGCTTCGCGTGCCAGTAATACATTTTAACGTTTTTTAGAAGGTCTCTCTGTAAGTCTATATATTGTATAACCAAACTACTGTTATATGTAAACCAAACAAGGTTTTCAAAATGTTTCAGAAGCTTTATTCAAATTAAATTAAAATGCAGATCCTATCAGTTTAGTGTGATCCTTGCCCTTGCTTTTCTTTGCTGAGTTTTCCAATATCTGGCACGTATTGGATACTTTAAGCTGCACACAGAATTCTGAGTGATCAGTTGTTAAACGGCTGGCAGGAGGTCAGTGGCTGGAACCCCAGATCAGCAACTGAGGTGAGTGGAGCTGGCGGCTAGTAGGGCTGAGCAGGGCCGGAGGCCTGGATCTTGTCTGGCAGTGGGGCTCTGCTGGAACTCCAACTAGAAGCAAGGTGAGTGGGGCTGCGGCGGGGACCCCAGCTGTCAAGGGGCCAGAAGCAGGAACCCCAGAGCAGCAACTGAGTGGCTCAACCCGCTGCCGCTCTGGGGTTTTGGCCACTGGCTCCTGCCAGCCGGGGTCTCAGCCCGCTGCCAGCCTGGAGTTCCTGCACCCAGGCCGGCAGAGGGTGCTGAGTGGGACCAGCGGCAGGACCCCGGCTGGCAAGGGGCCAGCAGCGGAAACCCCAGAGTGGCAGTGGGCTGAGCAGCTCAGCCCGCCCCCACCCTGGGGGTTTTGACTGCTGGCTCCTGCCAGCTGAGATCTCAGCCCGCTGCCAGCCTGGGGTTCCTTCACCCAGGCTAGCAGCAGGCGCTGAGTGGGACCGGCTGTGGGACCCCAGCTGGCAGGAGCTGGCGGCAGAAACCGCAAAGCAGCTGCGGGCTGAGCTGCTCAGCCCGCAGCCGTGTGCTATCAAAAATCGGCTCACGTGCCACCTTTGGTGCCGACCCATTATATAATGAAGCAAGATGTACTCAGAGTAAGGTTAATACCGTAATAGCCCATTTAGAACAAATAAAATAATTTTGTGACAAAATATAATACAATTTAAGAATTTAATACAACTTTAGGAAAGTAACATCTAGCACATTATGCAATGGCAGATAAAGCACGTTTAATACCAGAATTAAAATAACAGGTCACTGATACACTGTTTACTGAGACCTCAGGTTAACCCCTTGAAGTTAGTCTAGATCTTCTGCTATGAAGCTTTAACACTACCTTACCAGCGCAAAAGGGTGCACTACTTTTAATACTTCGTAAGACATAATCTGGAAAGCATCAAAAAATAAACAGTATAAAAAGTATCTAGCAGATATGAAACAAGGACACATACAGGCAATGTGACAGGAAGCCAACAAAAAAATAGCAGCAAAAATACTGCATCCATTGAATGAGCAAAACCAGGCTTTGTTAACTGTACAACTGTAATGTTGTAACTGCTTTTTCAAATGTATGGCATTAAGTCAATATATTCCAATAATATCATGCATAATATGTAAAAAATACATGCTATACAAAGGAAAAGTACCCTTAAGAAATATAAAGCAAAAAAAACCAAAAACTTGCCCTTTTTCACCACAAAAAAATTGAAAATTTAGTACCAAAAAACCCCATCAGTTAATGCCAAAAAAAAAAAAAGGCAGAAGTCCAATATCATTAAATTAAATGTAAAACCACTGCTACCCCTACAGTATAATAAAGTTTGTTTTCCCTCCTCCAGTACTGTCTCAAGACAATGCAAGGTCTAAAAAGCCCCAGACTTACATCACTGTTTGCACTTGGCGAACAATTGCACATGCAGGTGTAATGTCTTATAGACAAAATTGTTGGCATGTAAGTTCGCTCTTAAAAAAAAAACTTCAAATTGCACAGTACAGTTAAAACGCTGAACCATTAGTAAAGTAAAAACTACCTATGCTAGTAGTAAGTATTGTACAGTAGCAAAAAAACCCTGAACACTTCTAGTATAAACCTCCAAATTACTTTAATTAGCCTATTTTGTGTCTCACACTTAAATTTTGTACCAATTTTTTATAATTTAAATAAAAACAATTAAAATAAAAAAAAGACTTCAAAAATAAAACAAAAACAAAAAAATTACACCATGATAAGCTATACCATAAAAAGTATTGTGCGCAGAATTTTAAATGTTTTGGTGCAGAATGCCCGCAGGAGTAAAATATGTTGTCGGGGGGGAGACACCCACAACCAAGCTTTCAATTCCAGCAAAGGACTAGCCAGATTATGTGCTCATGGCCCATTAAAGAGAATCCACTCTCCCAATGGCCATCCTAGAAATTTCTCAGAGATAGCATGTATGCAATGGGGACTGCTTGACCAATGAGGACTGCCTGATCCCCACGTCACAGCAAAGATCTTTTCAGCAAGCTAGAAGAAAATATAAAAGAGGGGAACTTACATCATCACTTGGCTAATTGGTTCACCCAATCATACACTGTTGTCAATTCTAAGTTTCATACTGGTGAACCCCATGGATGGCCTAAAAATTTACCAGTGCAAGATGAATAGCTTGTTGTTTCCCCATTGTCTCTTAATACATGCAGAACAATATTTAAAGCTCATTTTCAACAAACAGACCACTAATAGGAGTCATACACATATCTAAATAGCCGTATTAAGATTTTAACAGCTGCTTTCTCAGATTTGGCCCCCTCACATAACAGGAAGTCCTAGAAGTACTGAAGGAAATCCAAGCAACAACATACAACTTGCACATTCCAGCTGTGCTAGTTGACAGAAATTTTTAAGTGCCTAGACTCGCTGCTAATGGATAATGTCCTTTCAGGAAGTCTTGCATCCAATCATAAACTAGGCAATGCTCTGGCAAGCACTTAAGGAACTTCATATGGCTATCCTTGCTAATTACTGGACCATCTTCTTTTCCTGAGCACAATAATGAAAATATTGGTGAAAAGCCACCTCCAAGAATTAAGAGCTTTCTCCAACTAACCTGGACCAAGCCAATATCTTACATCTCATAATCAAGTATTAACAATACTGATTTTCTTAACAGCATTCAGCATAACCATTTGTGAGATCATGGGCAGCGGATATAAGAGACCAGGGCAGGCAACACCTCTGAAGGAGTGCTGGCCTGCCACCTTTGGTGCACTACCACCAAAAGTATGCCCAGGCTGTGGCAAGGAGGGGAGGGGGTGAAGAGGCACGAGCGGCAGGCAGGGGGGCCTCAGGGGAGGGAGTGAAGAAGTGCAAGCAGCAGGCAGGGGATCCTAGAGGAAAGGGGCAGAGAGGCACGGGCAGGGGGACCTCGCGGGAGGCAGCTGAGCTGGAGCACGGCCTGTGTAAAGTGGAGGTGGAGTGTGGGCAGGGCCTCAGGGGGAGGAGGCCGAGCGCTGGTGGGCCTTCGAATGGAGCCATGGTCCAGGCACCAGTTCCCCACTCACCCACACTTCTAGGGAGCTTCCAGTGCTCACACCCAGCCTCCCCAAATGCAGGAGTCACGTGCCACCCAGGCATGGGATGGTTCTAATTTTTTTAGAGACTTGGCAGCATTGAACAACATAACATTGATATGACTCAGATCATTTCTCTCAGCCCAGTTGCAGAAGGTCATGATGGGCAGTTAGAGCAACTGAACACAGCATGTTATAAGGGAAAGCATTAGCCATCCTCAACAACAGGCACTGCTACAAATCTGTAAAGCCCATAGCTCTAGAACCCAGGCCTGCAGAGCTGACAGGTAGCTGACATCTTCATGCCACCACGTAGTACACACTGCAACCAGCCTGTGCTCCACTGCCCACAACCCACAGTGGACACATACTTTGGGTTTCCAACTTAGTAACATTTAAAAAAGAAAGAGACACCCAGCAAGTGTGCCAGAACCTTTCCTACCCCGCCTCTTTCCCCCAAGGTCCCACCCCTTTCCCAAAGGCACATGCTCTCCCTGCATCTACTCCTCTTCCCCACCCCTTCACTCGCTGTTTTTCCTCTCCCACCCTGCCTGCCCGGATCAGGAGGGACTCACCTGCAGAGCCAGGATTGGGAGCTGCAACTGCCCCATGCAGGTAGGAGAAGGTCCCGGCTGAACAGGGGCTGGTGGTGATGACCCAGCACCTCCCTGCCTCTTCCACCTGCAGTAACTGGACTTTGGGTATCCAGTCAATAAAGCTGACCAGACACTGCCAGGTCCCCTTTTGGAGCATATTTGCTGGTCGAAAACCGGGCACCTGGCCACCTTACACATACCATGGAAAAAGTACCACTTCATGGGGTCTAACAGGCTGTAGTTGCATGGCTCCTGCCCTATAGATAGGGTTCTACCGAATTCATCACCATGAAAAACGCATCACACACCATGAAAACTGGTGTCTTCTTCCTCCTCCACCCGCCCATGAAATCTGTTTTTTTCTATGCTTTTATGCTATACTACGCAGATTTTACTGGGGAGACCAACATTTCTCAAATTGGGGGTCTTGACCAAAAAGGGAGTTGCAGGGAGGGTCATAAGGTTATTTTAGGGGCGATCATGCTATTGCCACCCTTACTTCTGCACTGCCTTCACAGCTGGGTGGCTGGGGTGGCTGTTGGCTGAGTGCCCAGCTCTGAAGGCAGTGCCCCACCAGCAATACCATATGCAATACCATACCATGCCACCCTTATTTCTGTGCTGCTACCTTCAGATCTGGGCAACAAGAAAATGGCAGCTGCTTACTGAGGGCCCTGCTCTGCAAGCAGAGCGCAAAAGGGTGGCAATACCATGCCATCCTTATTTCTGTACTGCTCCTGGAGGCAGCTTTGCCTTCAGAGCTGAGCTCCCAGCCAGCAGCCACCGCTCTCCAGCTGCCCAGATCTGAAGGCAACGCTGCCGCCAGGAGCAGTGCAAAAGCAAGGGTAGCAGTATTGCAGCACCCCTACAATAACCTTGTGACCCTCCCCCAATAACTCCTTTTTGGGTCAGGATCCCTATAATTACACCACCATGAAATTTCAGATTTAAATAGCTGAAATAATGAAATTGATTATTTTAAAATTCCTATGACTATGAAATTGACCAAAATGGACTGTAAATTTCATAGGGTCCTATCTATATACAACTAAAAGTGAGTTCCAGGAAGTATCCAGGCAATAATTTAAATTTCCTATAGCTGCCACAACCATTCCTGCTCTTTGTTCCTGGCTTCAACCTCAACTTGATTTGGACTTTGTTTTCTGACTTGGACCTGACCCTTGTTATCAACCCAGGCCTGTAACCTAACTATGAATTCCTCTGTTACTCCGAGCCTCAGGTTGCACCTGCTCTGACTCTTGGTCCCCTGCCTGCCTGTGTCTAAATCCTGACACAACCTATAATTCATAAAACCACAAGATGAGACTAAGATATCTAGAAAGACAATGCCAATATTATGGAATCCTTGGACTCCTTTCCTACAGCCAAACAGTAGGTCTTTGAACAGTTTGCTGTTACCATTATTTCCAGAGCTCTGAGGAGAAACCGCTTCCTTCTCTCCCATTCCTTCTCTCCCACTTTATCATAAAGAACACCAAATATTGTGAGATTCAAGTACCAGCTCCAGGAGGTAACTAATTACATTAGAATCTGATTTTATTTTTTTTAAATATTTTTAGTCCTCATGGTTAACGAGAAAAGCTCAAAAACATGAACTGACTGTACCCTAAAAGCTCAGAAACCAGAAAGCAAATGGAAAGACCTAAGCATTTATTAAGTAATCATTCTGAGGGGCCTGACTCATTAATTTTAATGCTTGATGTTGGCAATACCAAAAAAGACTTGGGCCTTGGCTACATAGGCGCTTTACAGGGCTGCAACTTTCTCACTCAGGGGTGTGAAAAAACAACCCCCTGAACGCAGCAAGTTACAGCGTTGTAAAGCGCCAGTGTAAACAGTGCCCCAGTGCTGGGAGCGCGGCTCCCAGTGCTGTAAGCTAATCCCTACGGGGTGGTGGAGTACCTGCAGCACTGGGAGAGCTCTCTCCCAGAGCTGGCGCCGCAACCACACTCGCACTTCAAAGCGCTGACGCGGGAGCGCTCCTGCGGCAGCGCTTTGGAGTTTCGAGTGTAGCCAAGTCCTCAGGGAAGAGACTGTTTCTCCTCGCCCTTTTTCATTTACAGCCACTAAAAAGTGGCCCCAGGTCCAGGGAAGCAGGATTTCCCCTTCCTATAGGTCTACAGGGAGGAGGGATAGCTCAGTGGGTTGAGCATTGGCCTGCTAAACCCAGGGTTGTGAGTTCAATCCTTGAGGGGGTCACTTAGGGATCTTGGACAAAAAATCAGTACTCAGTCCTGCTAGTGAAGGCAGGGGACTGGACTTGATGACCTTTTGAGGTCCCTTCCAGTTCTAGGAGATAATAATAATTGGAGATATACCTAATTTTTTTTAGAAAACAGGACACAGATAGAGAAATCTCAAAGGAGAGTGTCAGGGAGAAATTCCAAGTGATGGCAGAGAAAAGGGGATAAAGAAACACCACAAAATGGTGACATGCAGGGGGAGATAGCCATAGAAGGGACCAAACAGAGGGATAAGTTTACGGACAGAGAGAGGAGGGTTTCATATATTCATTCTTTTAAAAAGATTATCTTTAAATACAATGCTTAACCAAAGAGGCTCTGTCACGGTGCCTCTGTGGATCACAACTGAGAATACTAAGTTCAGGACAAGCTACTGTGAAAAAGGACAGACACAACCCAAAACTGGTGGTTATTCTTCCACAAGATATACTAAACCAGCAGCAAAAGTAAACTTCTGTCTCACCACACTGGCTAACAACAAGTCAAAAATACATACCTCCTTAGGTACTCCACTCCTGGATTTAACACTCAGGCATTAGACTTTTAAAACCAATTTAATCAAACAAAAGGGTTCTTCTGATCCCAAAGGACCAGCCAAATACCCAGACCAATATATATCTCAGATCTTACGAAATAGTCATGCTGTTGCCAATCCTTTAGTATCTAACCTCTAAAGGTTTGTTTATAAAAAGGAGGAAAAAAAGGTGACAGTAAAATTGGTTAAAAGGTTCAAATACATACAATAATTGCAAAGTTCTTGGATCAGGATTGTAGCAGCACTGGGATTAAGAGCTGGCTTAAGTCAAGTCTCTGGTTGCTTCCAAATCATTGGAAGATCCGCAGTCCTTTGGTTAGAATGCTCTCATTAGCATAAATCCATAGTCCAGAGGTTTGAGCAGGAAAGAGGAAAAATGGAGATGTTTCCAGGGCCTTTTATAGCTTCAATTGAAGGGAAACCCATTGTTCTAGTTTGTGGGAAATTATAAGTAACAAGATGGTGTTTGGAGTCACATGGGCAAGTCACATGTCCATGCCTGCTTTGCTTAGTCATATCAGAGGCCATTACCCATATTCTAGTTAGAACACTCACAGGAAAGTCGATTAAGTATAGATAGGCATCTTCCACTGTGAGTTAAGTGTTCTTTGATGGACAATTCAAGATGTGTAGGCTAAATACCCTGTGGAGTTACCACATGAGCAAACATTTGAAATACAGTGCATAGTTAATATTCATAATGTCAGATACAAAGATGATAAATGCATACAAGTAGCATAATCATATTCAGCAAATCATAACATTTCTTTAGACACCTTACTTGACATACCTTGTACAAGATTTGTTGCAATTATTCAACAGTGGTAGCAACGATGATCTACATGGTCATATTTTAATTAGATAATGTCACAGGCTCATTCTGCAGTCAGACAAGACTGGTAACATTTTACTCCTGATCCATAGATTCTATCAAAAATAGTAATTTGGCCCTCTACAGTATGACACCCCTTGATTAGATAGATGCAAGGTTGTCCTACTTCTATCTTAAGTGCAGTGCAGTTTGCACATGTATATGATTTATTGCTTCCTACTCCTGTCATGACATGGAAATTTGCTTTGAAATCAGATCACTTTGTGGGCCATCTAAAATAAATGGTTCAAAGCACTAAACCTTCAACCTTTTTTTTTTCTCTTTTGTGGTTTAAGTGCATACTGATAGGTCTATGCTAATGTAGAAAATGAAGGGGTTATTTGAAGTACTGGGTATGTAAACTCAGTCAATCAGGAAATCTAAAGTATTTCATAAGTTTAAATCAAGGAAAAGAAACATATGAAGTATAAAGTTGTGGACAAATTCAACTAATAAGGAAGAGCTACTGATAAAGATTATTGTGCTGTGATGGGTCTGCTGAGAAGCAAGCTTACTCTTCTCCTCCCACACCCTTGCTGAATACCCTCTAGTGTAAAAAAACAAAGTTCCCTGTCCTAGCCAGTAAGGATGGAACTTCTGTGGTATATTTAAAACTGTGTTAAAATTGTGATCACTTTAAATTCTCAAGATCTTTCCTGGTGCTGGTTGCAGGCAGGAGGCTTTGTGAGAAAGCTGGTGATCAGAGTCAGCTAGCAGACAGCAGTTTAGATTAGAGTGGGGTGAGATGTGCCTCTCTGCTTTATGGCATAGCCTGCTCTCTCTGTTTTGGGTTCTTAAGTGTCATCATTCTGAATTCTAAGAACTAAAATAGTGTACATGTACACAGTTACTCAAAAGGAGAAGGGAACTCTGGAAGGCAACAGTGGAACAGCACTATCAAACATCAGGAAATGATCCTGCCCAGGAAAACTACAGGTTACCTTATTGCCTTAGAGGAAAGGTATTAAGTATCAAGAACCCTAATCTTCTACTGGAGTGCTCCAGAGACAAGCCTACATATGGCTAGGTTTACTTTAAAGTGTAACTGCTTAAACCATTGTACTTAAGATATTTTCTTTTCTGCCAGTCCTAGCAAACCTGTTAGCCATCTGTCTGAAAGAATGCTTATTGAGACCCACTAGGACTAGAGTCCATTGGACATACCTGGTAAAGTGCCTGCAGTGCTTGCCTCTGAGAAGTGTCTTTATGTACATCTGGTATGCTACTAAGTAGCATTAAGACATTTGGTGTACCATAGCCCTCTATTAATTATAGTGCCATGTGCATGAATCTGGACAAAATTGGAAGTTTAGTGAAAAATCTTTCACTCCCTTCCAATTGAGGAAGAAGTCTGACTCTTCCAAATATAGACATTTGAAGCTGCTAGCACTATTTCTACAAAAAACATGAAAGTTGCAGAGAAACTGTGAAAGGTAGGGTAGATAAAAATTGATATTAAAAAAAAGTTTTTAATTTCAAACAGATTTATTTTATTTAAATACCTTTTATTTTTAAAAACAAATTTATTCAAAATTAGAATTGAAATTATGACAACCTATATAAAGCCTGAATTTACCATAATCTATTAATATTACATTTAAAATAAATGACATTTAAGCAGTACCTGTTTGCTGCGAAGTTTTAAGGGAAGTCAAACCACTGAACTAGTGACAATCACTAGCTAAGCACATAGAACCAATTTGTTGAATTGGTAAGCCAGCTTTTGACAGCAGTATCTTCTTCTGAAGGTACAAACTATTTCTTCATTTCAGTTTATTAAACTAGTTCAGTTCAATGACTAGCTCATGGAAGTTTTAAAAAAACAGGAAAGCTTTTTTGCATCTTTTAATCTATGAATAAAAACAACATGTAAAAGGATGAGATCTACGTTCTAAAATCTTGAAGGACACGGTGACCAGAATCAGTGCAGTTCACTAACTACAGATGTTCCTTTCTTTGTTTCATATTTCACTTTTAAACACAAAATATGTTTTGATAAACTTATTTTTTCTTATGTATCCAGAACACTTAACATAGTCTCATTTAACTAACAAAAGCTACTTTAAAATGTTTTTGTGCACTTTAATTAAATTCCAATTTCCATCCAAATATAGCTTGACACAAATCACAAGTAAAGAAAAATCCTCTATTAAATAAGGAGTCATTCATCATTTTCTAACATAATAAAATAGTAAAAATTAAGAATTTCACTAAGTGTGTGTTAATCTATATAACCACGTAAATAAATGTGTATAAATGAGGTGAAATTTAATAGTACAAAGTGGAAGGTCATGCACTTAGGGTCTAATAATTACAACTTCTAATGCAAGCTGGGGTATGATCAGTTACACAGAGCTCTTCTTTCTCCTGTAAGCTTCAAAGCTTGTCTCTCACAAACAGAAGTTGGTCCAATAAAAGATATTACCTCACCCACCTTGTCTCTAATATCTGGAACCAACATAGCTAGAATACTACATATACTAGGATATATCAGGCAAGACATTTTCCATAGATTTAAGACTTCATCTGGACTACTGTGTAAAATTCTGGTCATCCATGTTCCAGTTTGAATTTAACTTTCTTGAACAGTTGCAGAGAAGAACTACTAGGATGATCAGGGGAATAGAGAGCTTATCTTATCAGAGGAGCTTAGCTTGTTTGGTCTCTCAAAAAGGCTGAATGGGGATATGATTGCTCTCTACCAGGGACAGTGCAGAGTTCTTCAAGCTAAAGAACAATGCTGGAACAAAAACAAATGGGTATAAACTGATTATGAACAAAATCAGACTGGAAATTAGAAAATGGTTTCTGACTACCACAGGAGTGAATGGTGAAGAACAGCCTTTCAGTAGGAGTTGTGGGGGTAAACAACATAATTAGTTTTAAGAAAAAGCTGGACACACTTATTAGTGGGACTGTACGATGGGGCTGCTTGTGATATTCGGGGCAGAGCTCAATAACCGTGGAGCTCACTTGCAGTTTATGTCTTGTGTACCTAAAAGCTCATGCTTTCAGGGTTTCAGCTAGCCACCTGCAGGTGCCAGGAAGGAATTCCCTCTCCCCTGCCCCCACTTCAGTATATTCTTGGGATAGGTCTCCTTCCTCTAAAGCATCAAAGATGGCCACAGCTGGAGACAGGACACTGGACCAGGTGATGGTTGTCATGTGGCACCAAGCATTCACAGGTGCTTGGCTGACTGGTTCTTGCTCAAATTCAAAATCCTCAGGTTTTGCTCAGGGTCTAACTGACTGCCATACAAGGGGTCAGAAAGAAATTTTCCCCCAGGTCAGATTGGCAGTGACCTTGGGGGGTTAACTGCCTTCCTCTACAGTGCGCGGTTGCCAGGATTGTCCGGGTATAGTTCACTTAATCAATTCCCTGCCATTGCAAGGGGCTCAGGTATTGGTGCACCTCAGATCCTTCTATTCTCTCCCTGTGGCCCAAAATAGTTTAGCCTCCAATGGACTGTAACACTTTGGTCTAATTTCAGTTGTTGGGTTTAGTGTATGGGTACTAGGTAGTACTGGTAGCCTGTGATATACAGGAGGTCAGAGTAGATGGTCTGGTACTCCCTTCTGGCCTTAAACCCGATGAATGTAGGATAATAACTTAAAAGTACAACTGCAAAACAAGTTTAAAATTCAGTGATTTAAATTGAGTTTCCTTCTTGTTGATTTAAGTCACTTTGATTTAAAAATCAATCCAACCTGGTGATGATGGAATTTACAACCAAAAGGATGAGATAAAAATTATACTGAATCATCTTTGTTATAAATAGGTAAAAGGATAAAAAGCCTTGTATTAAACCAGGGTCAGTACTGGACTGTTCTATTTCTTATGTTAGTACAACTAACTCTCCCAATGAAAGATTAAAAAAAAATTAATGGGCTAACCACAATTCCGAGGTAAATATTGAGAAGAAACATGGAGTTAATGGGACTTTAAAAATTATGTTTACCAATTTTCTAGGACAAAATAACTGAAAATCATGAAAAAAAATTTTAGAATAACAAAGTATTAAAAAAAAGATTAGAGTACTGAATATATACCTTTTTAAAAAAATCTTAATATTAAATTGCCAGTTATAATCCAGTGGATAACAATGAAAAGTGAAAAAGGACTGGCACTGGGACTCCTCGCTGGTCTTGAGAGAAATTTACTTGGAGAGGTTTTGAATTTGAGCCCAACTACAGCTTTACAAACTGATAAAGCATATAGGTTGGTTACTAAGAAACCTAAGAGTTCAGAGTCATTCCTGAAGGTTGTACTGCAGTTAGGAAACATACATTATATAATGAAAGTCTGTTCCTTTGTCTTAGAGATTATAGTAGCTGTGGTGAAACTAAATGATTTAAAATTTTTGCTTTCTTATTTTATTTGCCTAATTCTAGTAGATATTATAGTACTATTCATAGTTGTGTTTGTCAAATTAGATAGTAAAGGATGGGAATGACCATGGAGAAAAAACACTTAATGCTACAGACTATAGTAAAACTTAGAAAAGATAGCCATGTTTCTTCTAAATTACTGTACTAGCTAAACTTTCAAACATCTAATTGTTTTCTTCCCCTAATAACAATTAACACTGTGTTCCCACAGGATTAGAAAAATCTAACAGCAGAAAAAGTTACCCTCTCAAATTGAGGGATGGATGACTGAATTGTGTAGCAGTTACTGGTACATACTTTTCATTTATCCAAAGATAACCACAGCAGTGGATTCCCACTCTGGAAAACTAGCAAATTTGAAGGGTAAGTCTAAAATAAAGTATAATAGGAAACTGCACTAGACAATAACAGAAAAACAAAACTTGAAATCTAGGAACAGCTACTACAGAGGACTAAAAATACTAACTGTAGAAAGGAGGACAAAAGACACTACTTATAAAATGCAAAATAATGGTTAATACCTTAAAACCCACAGAAAAGACAGTTACGTACCTTTGTAACTGTTGTTCTTCGAGATGTGTTGCTCATATCCATTCCAGTTAGGTGTGCGCGCGCCGTGTGCACGTTTGTTGGAAGATTTTTACCTTAGCAACACTCGGTGGGTCGGATGGGCGCCTCCTGGAGTGGCGCCGCCATGGCGCCGGATATATACTCCTGCCGACCCAACCACCCCTCAGTTCCTTCTTGCCGGCTACTCCGACAGTGGGGAAGGAGGGCAGGTTTGGAATGGATATAAGCAACACATCTCGAAGAACAACAGTTACAAAGGTGAGTAACTGTCTTTTCTTCTTTGAGTGCTTGCTCATATCCATTCCAGTTAGGTGATTCCCAAGCCTTACCTAGGCGGTGGGGTTGGAGTGAGATGTGGCAGAATGCAAAACTGCTGAGCCAAAGGCTGCATCATCTCTGGACCGCTGAACCAGAGCATAATGCAAAGCAAAGGTGTGGACGGAGGACCAGGTAGCTGCGCAACATATCTCCTGGATAGGTACACGAGCCAGGAAGATGGCAGATGAAGCCTGAGCCCTGTTAGAATGCGCGGTGATGTGGCTTGGGGAAATATGAGCCAAATCATAACAAGTGCAGATGCACGCCGTCACCCAAGATGAGATTCTCTGAGAAGAAACAGGTAGGCCTTTCATTCGGTCTGCTACCGCGACAAACAGTTGGGGCGTTTTACTAAAGGGTTTTCTCCGCCCAATATAAAATGCAAGCGCTCTGTGGACATCCAGGGAGTGCAACTGTTGCTCCCGTCGCACTGAGTGTGGCTTCGGGAAGAAGACCGGGAGAAAGATGTCCTGGTTAACATGAAAGGCCAAAACCACCGTAGAGAGGAATGCCGGGTGTGGTCGTAACTGCACCTTGTCCTTGTGGAACATAGTGTACGGTGGATCCACCGTAAGAGCCCTAAGCTTGGAGACACGTCTGGCCGATGTAATGGCTACGAGGAAAGCTGTCATCCAAGACAGGTATAGTAGTGAGCAGGTTGTTAACCACTCGGATGGGGGAGACATAAGTCTGTTTAAAACCAGGTTGAGGTCTCAGGTTGGGGCTCGGCGGCGTACTTGAGGGTATAAGTGCTCCAAGCCCTTGAGGAACCTCGAAACAATAGAGTGTGAGAACATGGAACGACCGCCTTCGCCTGGGTGGAAGGTAGAGATGGCTGCCAAGTGTACCCTCAGTGATGATACTGCTAGGCCCTGCTGTTTGAGAGACCAGAGGTAGTCCAAAATAGAGGAGATCGAGACCTCAGTGGGACTAAGATTAAGCGTTTCGCACAAGCAGGAGAAACGCTTCCACTTGGCCAGACACATTGACCAGGTGGAAGGCTTCCTGCTACCCAGGAGAACTTGTCGTACTGATTCAGAGCAACGCAACTCTGACTGGTTTAGCCACACAGCAACCACACCGTGAGGTGAAGAGACTGCAGGTCTGGGTGGCGAAGCCTGCCGTGGTCCTGAGTTATGAGGTCTCGGTGGAGTGGCAGGATAATTGGGTTAGCTATCGACGGGTTGAGCAACGTGGTGTACCAGTGCTGCCTGGGCCTTGCTGGAGCGATCATGATAATGCGCGCTCTGTCCCTGCGGAGTTTCAGCAGGACCTTGTGAACTAGCGGGAATGGTGGGAAGGCATAAAGGAGCTGGCTCTTCCACGGCAGCAGGAAAGCATCCGAGATCGATCCCGGGGAGAGACCTTGGAAGGAGCAGAACATCTGGCATTTCCTATTCGCGCGGGAAGCGAACAGGTCTATGTGGGGAAATCCCCACTTCTGGAAAATAGAATGCATAACGTCTGGGCGGATCGACCACTCGTGAGACAGGAAAGACCTGCTGAGTCGATCCGCCAGAGTGTTCCGAACCCCTGGGAGAAAGGACGCTACCAGATCTATCGAGTGGGCTATGCAAAAGTCCCAGAGTTGGATAGCCTCCTGACAAAGGGGGGAGGACTGCGTCCTTCCCTGTTTGTTTATGCAGTACATGGCCATTGTGTTGTCTGTAAACATTGAGACACAACGGCCTCACAAGTGTTGCTGGAACGCCTGGCACACCAGGCGGACTGCTCTCAGTTCTCGGACATTTGTGTGTAATGCCAGCTCCTGAGATGACCAGAGGCCTTGAGTACGAAAGTGATCGAGGTGAGCACCCCAGCCGAGAGATGACGCGTCCGTCGTCAGGGACATTGAGGGTTGGGACGGATGGAACAGCATCCGTGCACACACCAGGGAGGGAGTTAGCCACCATTATAGGGAGCCTAGGGTGCTAGGGGGAATGGTGACTATCGTGTCTATTGGGTCCCTGACAGGGCGGTATACCGAGTTGAGCCAAACTTGGAGAGGACGGAGACGGAGCCTGGCGTGTTTGGTTACAAACGTGCAGGCAGCCATGTGACCCAGGAGACCGAGACAAGTGCGAGCCGAGGTCGTTGGGAAATTCTGTAGACCTCGGATGATTGCTGCTATTGCCTGAAACCGCAGCTGTGGTAAGCAGGCTCTGGCTAGATTGGAGTCCAAGATAGCTCCTATGAAGTCTAACCTCTGCGTGGGAACCAGAGTGGATTTTTCTATATTGATCATCAGGCCTAGGTGTGTGAATAGGTCCCTGACGATGCCCACATACTGAGTGACTTGTGTCTCGGAGGCCCCTCGGATGAGCCAATCGTCCAGATACGGAAAAACGTGTATCCGACGTCGGCGGAGGTAGGCGGCGACTACGGCCATACACTTTGTAAATACCCTTGGGGCTGCAGAAAGGCTAAACGGCAGGACCGTAAACTGGAAGTGCTGACGGTTGGCTACAAAGCGGAGGTACCTCCGGTGCGGAGGAAAGATGGGGATGTGAAAGTATGCATCCTTCATATCGAGGGCGGCATACCAGTCTCCAGGATCCAAGGATGGGATAATAGTCCCCAGGGATACCATGCAGAACTTCAACTTTATCATAAACTGGTTGAGTCCTCGCAGGTTTAGGATAGGTCTGAGACCTCCCTTCGACGTGTGGATTAGGAAATAACGGGAGTAAAACCCCTTGCCCCTTTCGTCCATCGGTACCTCCTCTATAGCTCCTATGGCGAGGAGTGTCTGCAGCTCTTGTAAGAGGAATTGCTCATGAGAGGGGTCCCTGAAGAGAGACAGGGTGGGAGGGCGGGGTTGAAATAAATTGGAAGTGGTACCCACACTCCACCGTGCGTAGGACCCAGCGATCTGAAGTTAGCTAGGACCACGCCGGGAGGAAGTAGGAGAGATGGTTGGAGAAGGGAGGAGAGGGATTCTGGCCAGTAACTGGTACACTGCCCTCGGCCGCACCTTCAAAAGTTCGTCTTTGGTCCTGGTGGTGGTTTCAAGGGACCTCGATTTTGGCCCTCTTGGGGTCCTGGTGGTCGTCTGCGACCACCTCGGCCGCACCACCTGCCAAAGTCCTGTCTTTGTCTAGGCACAAAGTATGGGCGGTGAGGCTGGGGACAGAAAGGCCTGCGTTGGGTCACCAGTGTATGCATGCCGAGAGAGCGCATTATGACCCTGTTGTCCTTCAGGCTTTGCAGCCTGGGGTCAGTCTTTTCCGAGAAGAGGCCTTTACCATCAAATGGCAAGTCCTGAATGGTATACTGAAGCTTCGGTGGGAGGTTTGAAACCTGAAGCCACGAGATGCGCCTCAGGGCAACACCCAAGGCCAGAGTCCTGGCCGCGGAGTCTGCTGCATCCAACGAGGCCTGGAGGGAAGTTCTGGCCACCTTTTTCCCTTCCTCTAAGAGGGCAGCAAACTCTTGGCGGGAGTCTTGAGGGAGAAGCTCCGTAAACTTACCCACTGCCACCAAGGTGTTCTAATTATAGCGGCTAAGCAAGGCTTGTTGATTTGCCACCCGGAGCTACAGGGCACCTGCCAAGTACACCTTGCGGCCGAGTAGGTCCATTCGCCTAGCCTCCTTCGATTTTGGGGCTGGTGCCTGCTAGCCATGGCATTCCCTCTCATTAACGGACTGGATGACTAGTGAGCAGGGAGGAGGATGGACATACAAATACTCGTACTCTTTAGAGGGCACCATATATTTACGCTCGACTCCCCTGGCCGCAGGAGGGATAGAGGCTGGAGACTGCCATATAGTATCGGCATTGGCCTGGATGGTCCGAATAAACGGTAGAGCCACTCTAGTGGGTGCATCCGCCAATAGAATGTCCACTACCGGGTCCTCTACCTCCGGGACTCCTCCACCTGGAGGTTCATATTGAGTGCTACCCTCCTTAGGGGGTCCTGATGGGCTCTCAGGTCGATTGGAAGAGGGCCCGAGGAGAATGTTCCTGCCACCGCCTCATCTGGAGAAGAGGAAGAGGAGATGCCAGCGATGAGCGGGTCCTGGGTGGCCTGTTGCTCTTGGGCAACCTCCTGCTCCAGTGGAACCTGGGAGTCCGGTGGGTGAACTAGGGCTTCCTCCACAGCAGTCGGAGGGGGACGGCTAACCGTCACCTCTGCCACTCGGTTCTCTGATGGGACAGAGCGGAACTACTGGTACGCCTTGGGCCTGGTGGTATGCCCAAGGTGTCCAGAAAGACTACCGATAGGGTCCTTGGTCCTGGGCCTGGGTCTCTTGGAAGACTCTGGTGGGCACATCAGAATCGCGGTCCTGAGCATAAGAGCTGTCCGCGTGGGACGACACTGATGCATGTCTGGATGGCCATGTAGGGGCTGAAAAGCCCTGGACAGAGTCTCTGTCCCTAGCGGACCTTGCTCTACTCAGCACCAGGGACCGGTACCGGTAGGCATACCAGTACCGGGAACGAGATCAGGACCTGCGAGTGAAGTGGTGCCGGGAGGTCGACCGAGATCTCAAGGCTCGACGTTGGGAGCGGCTACTGGAGTCACGGTGCCTGGAGGGGTGCTGGGAGCTGGAACGGTGCCAAGAGTAGTGGGCCAGCGAACAGGATACTGAACGGTGCTGCGAGTGCGACCAGTACCAAGGAGGAGAACGGTACCGGGACTGCGAGCGGCGTCAGGAGCGGGAGCGCTGATGGGACCTGGAACGTCTGCAGGACCGTGATCATGAACGGTGCCGCTCTGCTGCGCTGAGAGAGGATGGTCTTATCAAGGCAGGCTTGCTGATAAGACTGTGTTACCGGCACCAGCAATGCCGGAGGTTGAGGCAGCGTCGACTCTGTCATGACAATCATATCCCTCGCCGTTGAGAATGTCTCCGGCGTGGTTGAATAGTAAGCTCAACCACTCACACCAGGGAGCTGACAGGCACTGGACTTGACCCTTGTGGGACCGGAATCGACGGTGTCGACGTCGTCGGTGCCGCGGCAGGTGTCGGTGCTGGGCAGTCCGACTTAGACAAGCTCTCTGGCTGCGGCGCAGGTGACACAGAAGCAGGAGTCTTAGGCTTTCTCGACCTCAGGGAGAGGGAGCGGTGCCAAGTCGACTTCGGTGCCGGGAACGGCCGGAGCCGAGAGGCCTTGGCAGTACCGGTGCGGTCCAGTGCCAAGGAGGCGCTTCTGCCCGCCGATTGTCCAGCGCTCGGTGCCGAAGGTGGAGAGGTAAGAGCTGCCTCCATGAGGAGCTGCTTTAGCCGAAAATCTCACTCCTTTTTTGTTCTCGGCTTAAAAGCCTTGCAAATGCGACACTTATCTGTCAGGTGAGATTCCCCAACGCACTTAAGGCAGGAGTAGTGTGGATCTCCTGTTGGGCATCGGCTTATGACAGGCCGAGCATGGTTTGAAACCCGGTGAATCGAGCATGGGCCCCAGCACCGGGTGCGGGGAAGGGGCTAATCCGCGAACCCCTCTTAACTATACACTAACCATTAACAATAAAAATTAACTATAACTATATAACTTTGAAGTATGTACACAACAAAATAACTAGAGAACTACGAGTAGCTAGGGAGGTGGAGGTCAGTAAAACCGCACTCCACTGTTCCAACGACCGACACGGGCGGTAAGAAGGAACTGAGGGGCGGTTGGGTCGGCAGGGGTATATATCCGGCGCCATAGCGGCACCACTCCAGTGGGTGCCCAGCCGACCCACCGAGTGTTGCTAGGGTAAAAGTCTTCCGACGAACGTGCACGCAGCGCACGCACACCTAACTGGAATGGATATGAGCAAGCACTCGAAGAAAAATAAGGGCAATTGAAAAACAAGTCGGTGTGCTCAGTCTCTTTCAGTCACAATGCAGATAACATGAAATCAGAATCTTGTCCCTCCTCCACACCCCTCTGAACTCTGCAGTTTCATGGCTGTAAAATATTTATTAGTGTATCCTCTTTCTCCTACCTCTAGTCACTTAACCCAGGCTCTACATCTGTATATATCTGTGTGGTTGTGGCACAGAAAAAACAAAAACAAGTAAGGAATTTTTTTTTCCGGCGGCATAGCTTCCATTATTATAAGAAAATAGGTCTGACCAGAGGTATCCTAAAGGTAGGGAGGGTAATGTAGCTGTTGAGCTGAGATGGGGATCAGGACCAGAGGGAAAAGGGACAGATGAACTAGTGATTCAGTACTATGTCTCTTTCTTTTAAGTTCTCGCTGTCCAAATACTGCATCAGCCAATACAGTGAAATCCACCTGGCAATGCTTAGTGCTTGAGCATATTATTTCCAAGTAACATGCTAACAGAACACAGCCACTGAGGATTTCTCAGGCTTGGTCTACATTATGGAGTTAGGTCGAATTTAGCCGCGTCAGGTCGATTTAAAAATGACCGCTTCCACACAACCAACCCTGTTCCATCGACCTAAAGAGCTCTTAAAATCGACTTCTGTACTCCTCGCCGACAAAGGGAGTAGGGCTAAAATCGACCTTGCTGGGTTGAATTTGGGGTAGTGCAGACGCAAATCAACAGTACTGGCCTCCAGGAGCTATCCCAGAGTGCTTCATTGTGACAGCTCTGGACAGCATTTTGAACTCCGATGCACTAGCCAGGTACATAGGTGTCGCAGCCCTAAGGCCTCTATTCTAACATGGTGTCTGTATGGCCAATTGTCGGTCATCTAGGGGTCATACTGGTACCGTGGTCAACACTGTGGTGCTGTGTATTACCTTAAGGTGCGGTGTGCAACATTATAGTGCCATGAACATTTTCCCGCTCTTTTTGCCTGATCATCTAAGGGTCAGGCTAGTGCTGTGTGCATAATACCGGCGTGCCGTGAGCAAAGGGATCCAATCTGACCAATCATAGTTCAGTTCAAACGGTCAGATTAGGGTCGTGTGCAAAACCATGCTAGCGTGCTGGGTGCAGCTACTAGTAGCTTCTAGTGTGCCGTGTGCAGATTCTATCTACATAGAGGGCGCCAACTCGGAACCTGGAAGGTGAAGGAGCTGGGGACCAATCAGATTTTGACAAGTGTAAAAGAGCCTTTGAATAAAACCATGCCTCGTGCCAGAATCTGCAGGAGTATCCACATACTGACTGAAGGACCTGATCAACCCTTCAGCCAGGAGTCTCCTCCAGATACAGCTGGCTCAGGACGTGACATTTATTTTTCTAAGTTATTTTCTACGGATTCGGTATGCTTCTGGTGTCTGTACTGCTGGTCAGCTGCGCCTGGAACACGGTACTTGCTTTCTAATTTTCTGTGAATACTCTGTGCTTCCCTTAGTCTCTTCTGCAGAACTGTATATTGTTGTTATTTGGTATAAAGTGTGTGTATACAGCATATGAAAAGTTGATTTGTATTAATAGCTATTGTTGGTGTATTTTGTGATATTTGGTTAATGTGCACACAGTTCGTTTAATTTGGTATATTAATTTTATTTTTTGAAAGAGCAGATAATTTTGAATTATATGGTTCCTTGTTAATGAATGTAAATAGCTTGTTTCAAGTTGTGTGAATGTTTTTGTCCTGATAGTACTGTTAGTTGGTAAAAGTGCTCCTCCCCAGCCCAAGTTGTGATTTTCTCCCTGTTAATGAACAGCCACGTGATGTTTTGAAGTTTCAGTTTGTCTGGTTTTAATTTCTCTCTCTCAATTAAAATTCACCCGAACCCGCATTAGGGAGGGACAATAGGAAAAGCCCCGTGAACATGTGAATTTCATTTCCTGTTTGGTCAGCGTTGTGAGCTTAGCAGCACAGGTGGCCGTGCAGTCCCACAATCACAAACAAGCTCCAGCATGGATGAAAAGGGAGACGCTGGATCTGACTGCTGTATGGGGAGAAGAATCTGTGCAGGCAGAACTCCGATCCAAAAGAAGAAATGCAAATATATTTGCCAAAATCTCACAGGGGATGTTGGATAGAGGCTACAGCAGGGACACACAGCAGTGCCGCATGAAAAGGAGTTGAGGCAAGCCTACCAAAAGACAAAGGAGGCAAACGGTCACTCCGAGTCAGAGCCCCATACATACCACTACTATGAACAGCTGCACGCCATTTTAGAGGGGGATCCTACCACTATCCCACCACTGTCTGTGGACACCTGCAAGGGGGGAGTCTCATAGAACACGGAGGAGGATTTTGTGAATGAGAATGCACAGCAGGCAAGCGGTGAATCTGTTCTCCCCAGCAGCCAGGACCTTTTCATCATCCTGGAACCAATACCCTCCCAAGGCAGGATGCCCGACCCTGAGGCCGAAGAGGGCACCTATGGTGAGTGCACGTTTGTAACTACAATACAGGGTTTAAAATCAATACTGTCCATGGTCACCTGGTTGAAATAGAGGAATTTTTGTAAAGAAACAGTAAAAGGACCCCATTCACGCTGGGCTGTTTGCACTTGGCTAAAAGGGATCATCCCAGAGAATAGCCACGCAGCGGGGGGAGGGGAAAAGGGATCATCCCAGCCACGCACTGGGGTGGGGGTAGGTGTGTGCTGCACATCTACCCAAATACCGCAGCCCCTCCTCTTAAATGTGAAACCCAACCCATTGCTTGCTCTGGGAAAGGGGGCGGGGGTGCTGCAGTTTGAAAACATTCCCACATTTTATGAAGGTGTAAGAAGCCAACCCAATTTTACTCTCTCTTTTTATCTCCCCCCAGGTGCAAATGTTTCTACGCTCCCCCATCATCTCTGTCTCTGCGGTTATCACAGATTAGAAGGCGAAAAAAACATACTCGCGATTACATGTTTTCTGAGCTCATGCAGTCCTCCCGCACTGATGGGGCACAGCTTAATGCATGGAGGTATTCAGTGGCAGAGGACAGGAAAGAATTGAGTGAGCGCGAAGAGTGGAGGCAGGACGCGATGCTGAGGCTAATGAGGGAGCAAACGGACATGCTGAAGCATCTGTTGGGGGAGCAAACGGACATGCTGAAGCGTCTGTTGGAACTGCAGGAAAGCCAACAAGAGCACAGATCCCCGCTGTATCCATTGTATAACTGTCTACCTTCCTCCCCATGTTTCATAGCCTCCTCACCCAGATGCCCAAGAATAGGGTGGGGGAAGGACTCCGGGCACCCAGCCATTCCACTCCAGAGGATTGCCCAAGCAACAGACGGCTGGCATTCAAGCAGTTTGATTTTTAGTGTGACTACAACAAACAATGTGGCCTTGTCCTTCCCTCCTCTCTTACCTCATCCGTTATCTCATTTTAAAATATATATATATTAAAGAAAGAATGCATGGTTTCAAAACAATAGCTACTTTATTTTGAAGGAGGAGGGCGGTTGGCTTACGGGGAATTAAAATCAACGAAGAGGGCGGGTTTGCATCAAAGAAAAGCACACACAACTGTCATACCAAAGCCCAGCCAGTCATGAAACTAGCTTTCAAAGCCTCTCTGATGTGAAGTGCACCTAGCTGTGCTCTTCTAATCACCCTGGTGTCTGGCTCCTCATAATCAGACACCAGGCGATTTGCCTCAACCTCCCACCCCGCCATAAACGTCTCCTTCTTACTCTCACAGATATTATGGAGCACACAGCAAGCAGCAATAACAATGGGAATGTTGGTTGCGCTGAGGTCTGACCTAGTCAGCAAACAGCACCAGCGAGCTTTTAAACATCCAAAGGCACATTCTACCACTATTCTGCACTTGCTCAGCCTATAGTTTAACAGCTCCTGACTACTGTCCAGACTGCCTGTGTAAGGCTTCATGAGCCATGGGAGCAAGGGGTAGGCTGGGTCCCCAAGGATAACTATTGGCATTTCAACATCTCCAATGGTAATTTTGTGGTCTGGGAAGTAAGTCCCTTCTTGCAGCTGCTCGAATAGCCCGGAGTTCCTAAATATCCGAGCATTATGCACCTTCGACGGCCATCCCACGTTTATGTTGGTGAAACGTCCCTTGTGATCCACCAGTACTTGCAGCACAATTGAGAAGTACCCCTAGTGGTTTATGTACTGGTTAGCAAGGTGATCCGGTGCCCAGATGAGGGTATGTGTTCCGTCTATCACCCCACCACAGTTGGGAACCCCATTGTAGCAAAGCCATCCACTATGACCTGCACATTTCCCAGACTCACTACCCTTGATAACGGAACGTCAATGATTGCATTGGCTACTTGGATCACAGCAGCCCCCACTGTAGACTTGCCCACTCCAAATTGATTCCCAACTGACCGGTAGCAGTGAGGCATTGCAAGCTTCCACAGGGCTATTGCCACTCGCTTCTCAACTGTCAGGGCAAGGGATAGCTCAGTGGTTTGAACACTGGCCTGCTAAACCCAGGGTTGTGAGCACAACCCTTGAGGGGGCCCACTTAGGGATCTGTGGCAAAAATCAGTACTTGGTCCTGCTAGTGAAGGCAGAGGGCTGGTCTCGATGACCTTTCGAGGTCCCTTCCAGTTCTAGGAAATTGGTATATCTCCAATTAATTATTATTATTATTATTATAGGGAAGCTCTCACCCTGGTACTCCTGCGCTTCAGAGTGGGGTAAAAGTAACTCCCATGGTTCCAGGAAACTGGCTTTACGCATGTGAAAGTTTCGCAGCCACTGTGAATCATCCCATACCTGCAATACTATGAGGTCCCACCAGTCTGTTCTTCCACAGAATTGGTGTTCCACTGTATCAACCAGCCCCACTGCCGCCATGATGTCCCAATTGCCACAGCCCGTGTTTCAGGAACTTCTGTGTTCATGTCCTCATCAAAATTCTCCTCATGCTGGCATCTCTTAGCCCGGTTCTGCATATACTCCAGAATAATGCGTGAGGTGTTTACAATTGTCATGGTATAATCCCCACTCTGAACCTTAGCGTCCAAAAGATGGGGTACCAGCATGAATTCCTCTAAGCTCAATTACCAGCTTAGTACTTGTAGTGCTGCCACCAACCAGGAATTCCAGTGCCTGGTACACTCTGGTCCCCCCAAAACCTTGCCCGGGGACCCCCAAGACCCAGTCCCCCCTGGATCTTAACACAAAGAAAGTAAACCCTTTCCCTCACCGTTGCCTCTCCCAGGCTTCCCCTCACTGGGTTACCCTAGAAGATCACTGTGATTCAAACTCCTTGAATCTTAAAACAGAAAGGAAAATCCACTTTCCCCCCTCTTTCTCTCTCCCCCTCCCAGACTCTCCCTGAGAGAGAAAGTACTCCTAACACAGAGAGAAAATTAAGCTCTCTCTCCCCCTTCCCTCCTTTCTCCCCACCAATTCCCTGGTAAATCCAGACCCAGTCCCCTGGGGTCTCTCCAGAATAAAAAAACAATCAGGTTCTTAAACAAGAAAAGCTTTTAATTAAAAAGAAAGGAAAAAACAGTAAAAATTATCTTTGTAAATTTAAGATGGAATATGTTACAGGGTCTTTCAGTTATAGACACTGGGAATACCCTCCCAGCCTAAGTATACAAGTACAAATTAAAATCCTTTCAGCAAAAATGCAAATTTGAACTCCTCCCAGCCAAATACACATTTGCAAATAAAGAAAACAAACATAAGCCTAACTCGCTTTATCTACCTAGTACTCACTATTCTGAACTTATAAGAGCCTGTATCAGAGAGATTGGAGAGAAACCTGGTTGCACGTCTGGTCCCTCTGAGCCCCCAGAGTGAACAACAACCAAAATCTAACAGCACACACACAAACTTCCCTCCTTCAAGATTTGAAAGTATCCTGTCCCCTGACTGGTCCTCTGGTCAGGTGACAGCCGACTCACTGATCTTGTTAACCCCTTTACAGGAAAAAGAGAGAGGAAGTACTTCTGTTCTATTAACTCTTACTTATCTGTTTATGACAACAATGCTCACAACAGCAGTGGTGACGGTGAGCTGAGTGGGCTCCATGCTTGCCATGGTATGGCATCTGCAGGAAAGCAGAGTTCCAGCAGAAGCGGTGGATGATGACCGTTAGCACCGGACACATTTCAGACAACATAGAGTAATTTGCTATTGACACTGAGCTCATTTACAAGAGCAGGAGAGCAGAGTTGCAGCGGAAATGGCGGATGAGAACGGTTAACAATCCTACTGCACTGTCTGCTGACAGCAGCACCCAGGACACAACAGCAGCGGTGACAGTGAGCTGAGCTGAGCTGAGCGGGCTTACTGTGGTATGGAGTCTGCACGGAAAAAAAGCGCGAAACAATTGTCTGATGTTGCTTTCACGGAGGGCGGAGCAACTGAGGACATGTATCCAAAACCATCTGAGACAATGTTTCTGCCCCATCAGGCATTGGGAGGTTAACCCAGAATTCCAATGGGCAGCGGAGCCTGCGGGAACTGTGGGATAACACAGTGCACCACTCCGTAAGTCGATGCTAGCCACAGAAACGAGGACACACTCCACCGACTTAATGCGCTTAGTGTGGCCATACGCAATCAACTGTATAAAATCGATTTCTAAAAATCGGCTTCTATAAAATCGACCTAATTTCATAGTGAAACATACCCTCAACAACTGCCCTAGTAAAGTGGGCCTAGAGCTCGAGAGGACATGAGATTCCAGCGCTGAATAAGCATGCTCGATACAGAATCTAATCCATCTAGGGAGTATGAATCTAGACATTGTGTCTTCATCTGTGGAATACTCAAGTACGCTGGGGACAAAGACAAGGGAGAGAAGTCTCCTGGATGTCATGAAGGTTTTTCGGGGGTGAAAAACAAACAAAAAAAACCTCACAAGTAGGTGACCCACAAGTGAGGGTACCTTGTTCGTCAACTCTGCAGACAAAGGTGGTGAGCACCAAAACAGACTTTCTAGGAGAGAACAGAGATAAGGACAGGCCACACAGATACAAAAGGATGCAAACATACTTTTTTAGCATGACACAGATTCCAGGGATGAGCTAATTTCTTAATAGAAGACATTGATAAGATACAGCTATAGAATCTACAGATGATACAGGAAACCAATCTACCTAATCCCAAGGGGACCTAAAACCTGATGCCTAGACCCAAAAAAACTAGCTGTTAAACCCCTATGAAAACCAGCCTGAAAGAAATCCAGGATGACTGCAGCCTGTTTGGTGTCCTGCTTCTGCTTGCCTTAGTGGCAGCCTGCAGTAGTGGGTACCCCCAGTCGTTGTGTGTACGCAGGGCCCACAATTGAAAGCTGGAGAATGAAGTTGCATTTTTCCTAGCTCCTTTTCCTACTTTTTCATCCTGAAGACCGAGGTAAGTCAAAAAGAACCCAAGAGAGTACCTCAGCCTAGAACACCAGCTGCTTTTCCACTGCTAACCAGGAAACAACTAGGAATTTGCCTGCATAGAACTCAGAAAGTTCAAAGACAGGAGTGAAATTTCCTGTACCCTGAATGGATACCATCTGCCTGATAAACAGAGGAATGGGACATTATCCTCCTTCTAGAACACAGACAGACAAACTACAGGAAATAATCAGGAAAAAAAGTCAACATGGGAAAATGTACTCCCTTTTCAGACTATTGCAATAATAAATAGTGACTATCATATTTAAGGTGGAAATTGGTCTTATTCTCTAAAGCTTTAGGTTCTTTTTGTGCAAGTGCCTTTTTTTATTTTTTGAAACAAACAAAAGGGCCCACATACTAAGTGGCCACAAAATCTGGGTAGAAATATTTCAGAGTGCAGGGCAGAAGCCTTTTTTAATCATTAATTTTTGCCCACCATATTCCTAGCACAAACAATTGTTTAATGTAAACTGTTCATTCAGCAAGAGTTATCCATATGGAAGTAGTCTTTTCTTTGGCAACATTAACGCCCCTATATTGCAAATACTTCAGCATGTGCTTAACTATTAGCTGTTTCTTTACTGTGATGGGAGGCAAAAGGGTGCATGCAGTTTTAATACAAACATTATCAGAGACAAAAAATTACTCCAATTCTATTCAATACAAAAGCACGCATCAATTAAATCATATTTTAGAGGTACTATTCCTAATTTTTCCAAGATGTTTTTATACTATCTCACCAAAAATCTCTCCTATTAGAACATATTCTACTGAAGTTAAAAGGTGCATCCCCATTTTTTCCCAAAAATGTTCCCTTTATAATTTTCAGATCTTGGGAAGTCTGTAGAAACTCTCTACTAAGACATTTAAACTCGAGTCATCATTCTACACAAGAAAAAATAAAAAAAAGACAACCAATCTTGTTAAAACAACAGAAAAACAGAATTATTTTTTATTATGTTCGTCTGCTAACTAAAAGAGAGGGTGCAAATAAAGGAAGATGCAAAATTTACTTCCAAAATAAAATTTAGCAAAAATTAATAAACTCTGTATTGCAAATAGTATGTATGATTATTAAATGAATAAATCTCTTTGGACTAATTGAACTTCATACTTCCGCCTTTTCCGAGAATCTGCCCTCAACAGATAAACACACAAACCTTCTTGTGCAGCACTCACTGACGTCAGCGGTGGCTAAGGAACAGCATTTGGTGCAAGAGTGGTAAAGCTGAAACTGTAATTACAATTGAAAAAGAATGACAGTATGCAGGCTTGACCATAGCTTCAGGGTAAGAATTACAAGATTACAAACAAAAACTACAAAAGCTCCTTTTTAAAAGGTTCATTACGTTTTCAAAGAATGTTGTTCTGCCTAAATAGCTTGCAGTGATTGCTCTACCATGAGTAACGTAATAGACTTTTTTATAATAGAATTATTTTTCTAAAGGAAAAGCCATCAGTTTTGGAATGTGAACTTTCAGCTTCTATCACTCTTGTTTTATATGTAAAGAAAAATGCAAATCCAGCAACAACTTCATTGAGTAACTATTTACAGGCACAGAGCCCTGTTTTCCCACTGCAGGAAACAAGAAACAAAAGAGCTTACAAAACAACCTGCAGCTGTAGAAATCATAATTCTGTTCCTGTCACTATTTTCTAGACAGTAAAATATTCAAAATGCCAAGTATTTCATGAAAATGGTATTATTGTACTAATTTAGGTAATATAGCACAAAATTTATTTTCAAAAACTTCAATCATGATAAAATATTTGAATTATTTGATGTTGCTACACCATTACACAGGTTAACTTACTGGAAGGTTTGTCAAATACATCAAGTACTAAAAGAAATTTGTAATGTAAACTAAAATTAACATTTTTAAAGTTACATAGTGTCAAGCTAGTAAGGATGCACACATGCAAGAGACACAGACAGACACATAGTTTTGTAGGTGGAACTGGTAGCAAAGCCTGAGATTAAGATTACCTAACACTTTCCATTATAAACACCCTGTACTCAATTGCTTATAACTTTGCCAGACTTTAAAGCATTTAAAATGAAACTTTTCAGGCTAGGTGTTTACTACAGATCTGTAGCTCAGGTAAATTTAGGTGGATTTTCATGAAGGTGGCAAAAGAATCATCCCTGACAACAAGGTGATGCCTCTGCTCTCACCAAATTTCAAGGACCTGCACCAAAGCTTAGAGCAGGCCTGCACAACTCGTAAAGCAGCGAGGGCCACATTACTCCAAAGAAAACAGCTGAGAGCCGAAACTCCTCGGCCCCGTTGGAAACACTCCCCCCCCCAGGACCTCTCGACCTGCGGAAACACCCCGCCCCAGCACTGCCCAGACCTGCAGAAACAAACCCTCCTTCCCCAGCACTGCCCCACCAAAACAGCTGTGGGCAGGTTGCGGGTGGGGAAGTGATACTTGATTTTAAATCAACCAGGGGCTCCCAGCTGAAGAGGTGGTTGGGAGCCCTCAGGGGCAAATTAAAGGCACAGGGCTCTGGCGGCTGGGGGAACCCGAAACTTTGCGGGGCTGGGGCAAGGATTTAAAGGGTCCAGAGCTCCTGCCGCTGAGGGGAGCCCTTTAAATCTCAGCCCCAGCCCAACCGCTGGAGCTGCCGCCGGAATTCATAGGGCTCTGAGCTGCTCGCAGCGGTGGGGAGCCCAGAGCCCTTTAAATTTCAGCCGTTGCCGGGATTCAAAGGGCTCTGGGCCGCCCGTGGCAGCGGGGAGCCCTGAGCCCTTTAAATCTCAGCCGTGCCGGGAATCTCTGTGGGCAGCCCAGAGCCCTTTGAACCCCGGCCGCGGCTGAGATTTAAAGAGCTCTGGGCTCCTTGCCACTGCGGGCAGCTCAGAGCCTTTTGAGTCCCAGCCGCGGGCCGCACAGTGAGCCTCCGCGGCCATATGTTGTGCAGGCCTGGCTTAGAGGCACTGGTGTATTTCAATGAAATTGTTGTAAGAATTTTAATGTGGAGAAAAACAGCATTTTCCCCTTATCTCATTCTCAAACAGCTGAACCATTTTAATTGAGACTTGGGGAAAACCCAAATTTACCTGGGGAAAAAAAAGCATAGTTTGCACATGCTCAGCAAAGGTTGGTTAGAGGCTTGCAGTTTCTCCATATGTACCATATGTACCAGATATTCTCTGGCACAGGGCTACAGGAGCTGAGCCAAAAAAATTTTCTGAAGTTGTTCTTCCAAGGATCTAGGGGCAGCCTGATGGCACCCAAGCAGCATAAAGGAGGAGGAGTTGGAGGAACCAGGTAGAATGACAGACATGGGCTGCAGAGTTAGTTTGGCAAAAGTTATAACAATGTTCACAGAAAATATTTCTTCTGAGGTGAAAACTTGTGCTTGATAGTTTTTACCCTCAGTCCTGGCCCATGATTCACTTCCCTAGCACCATGTGTCTGTATTTATTATGATTCCAAGATACTCCAGAAAACATATTGTGACATTGCAGTCTATATGATTTTATACAAATATGCTAATAAGTGAATATAATACAACTGGAACATGCTTCATGCAATAGGTCTCTTGTAAAGTATCATTACAAAGTTTATAATCTACTGAGTGTGACCATCCTATTTGTATAAATGCACCACTCGTGTATCTGAAACTAAAAATATGAAATATAACTCTGAGGGCCTATTGTAATTATGCAAAGTGTGGGCCATTAATGGTGGTTTGGAATCTTGTTGACTCCCATTAACCAGGACAATAGTCTGCAGATGGCTGTGTTTTACCTGTAAGTCCTCCTGTATATGTGTATGCTAGCAAGTGGGCAATAAATCTTGCAGTGACATGTGATTATGTCACCTGAACTGGAATCCATCTTTAACCTGGTGTCTTTCCATTGAGAAGGAGGGAATGGGAACCCAGAGAGGGACAAAGGATTCCCGCCTTATGCAAAAGATACATAATGGGGTGGAACAGAACAAAGAGGGAGGAGCCATCATGAAGAATCCCCTAGCTACAACCTGAGCTGGAACAAGAACTGTACCAGGGGAAGGAATTGTGCCCAGGTCTGGAAGGTGTCTAGTCTGATGAAAAAACTTACTGAAGCATCGCTGAGGGTGAGATTATCTGTATTCAGTTTGATTAGACATAGATTTACACATTTTATTTTATTTTGCTTGATGACTTACTTTGTTCTGTCTGTTACTACTTGAAACCACTTAAATCCTACCTTCTGTATTTAATAAAATCACTTTTTACTTATTAATTAACTCAGAGCATGTATTAATACCTGGGGGTGCAAACAACTGTGCATCTCTCTCTATCAGTGTTATAGAGAGCAAACAATTTATGAGTTTACCCTATATAAGCTTTATACAGGGTAAAATGGATTTATTTGGGTTTAGACCCCATTGGGAGTTGGACATCTGAGTGTTAAAGACAGGAACACTTCTGTTAGCTGCTTTCAGGTAAACCTGCAGCTTTGGGACAAGTAATTCAGTCCCTGGGTCTTTGTTGGAGCAGACGGGAGAGTCTGGCTCAGCAAGACAGGGTGCTGGGGTCCCAAGCTGGCAGGGATAGAAGTAGTCTTGGCACATCGGGTGGCAGCTCCCAAGGGGGTTTCTGTGATCCAACCCATCACACATATCACTTGTGTTTGTTTCAGCTTTCTCACTGTACAAGGCCTGATCAGAAAAATTGTCCAGAAAGAGATAAACATCAGTTTCCTTTTCCTGTAAGCTAACCTTCTTCCTTTAAACCATGATCCTCAAAAAGACATGGGGACACTTGCCAGATCAAAGCCCAATGATCAAAATTGGGGGGAAAAGGCTGCCATCCATATGCAAAATGGAAGAAATATCTGTGGGATAGTAAAATGCAAATGTGAGGATAAACCTCCATTAGGAACGTATTTAGATTTTTCAGATGGAGTCCTCTGTTTAATCCTTATTCTGAGGCTAGAAACAGGATGGATAGCAGGTTGTATTGCTCTCATCTGAAGTAAATGATGAGTTGATCTCATTTATGTAGCGGCATTTCCTGGCTTGAGAGTGAGAGACTGGGACAAAGCTGTTCTTGTGATTCTTGCACAGCTCTATAATGCACCTCCTCTGAACAATGTTCAGTTACCTCATTTTGTCTCTCTCACCAACAGAAGTTGATCCAGCAAAAGATATTACTTCACCCATCTTGTTTCTCTAATATCATACTGCATAGGATCTAGCATTGTGAGTTAACTTTTCCAGGGACTCTGAATTGCCTCAACTTTCCATAAAGTTTCCTTTTATAAATATGTCCTTGTATATAGAGCCCTGCAAATCTGCGGATATCTGCAGATATCTACATCCACATATGCAGCTAGTAACGGACCATTTTTGTGGCTTGGATTCAGATACAAATTTTGTATCCACACAGGGCTCTACTTGTATACACTACAAATATTTTGTCAGTATAAAGAACAGGAGTACTTGTGGCACCTTAGAGACTAACAAATTTATTTGAGCATAAGCTTTTGTGGGCTACAGCCCACTTCATCGGATGCATGCAGTGGAAAATACAGTAGGAAGATATATTTCAGAGTAGCAGCCATGTTAGTCTGTATCCACAAAAAGAACAGGAGTACTTGTGGAAATTTGTTAGGCCTTGGCTACACTCACATTTTACAGCGCTGCAACTGGGGTGTGAAAAACCACCCCCCGAGCGCTGCAAGATACAGCACTGTAAAGCGTCAGTGTAATCAGGGCAGCAGCGCTGGGAGCGCGGCTCCCAGCGCTGCACGCTACACCTGTAAGGGATGTGGTTTACATGCAGCGCTGGGAGAGCTCTCTCCCAGCGCTGCCACTCTGACTACACTCACACTTCAAAGCGCTGCCACGGCAGCGCTGCCGGGGCAGCGCTTTGAAATTCCAAATGTAGCCATACCCTTAGTCTCTAAGGTGCCCAAGTACTCCTGTTCTTTTTAGGAAGACATATATATATACATACACACAGAGAACACAAAACAATGGGTGTTACCATACACACTATAAGGACAGTGATCAGTTAAGGTGAGCTATTATCAGCATGAGAGAAAAAGAACTGTTTGTAGTGGTAATTGACAAGGAGATGTGAGGAACTGTGGCGGGGGAGGGGTGGAATAAGCATGGGGAAATAGTTTTACTTTATGTAATGGCCCATCCACTCCCAGTCTTTATTCAAGCCTAATTTAATGGTGTCCAATTTGCAAATTAATTCCAATTCAGCAGTCTCTCGAAGTCTGTTTTTGAAGTTTTTTGTTGTAATATTGTGACTTTTAGGTCTGTAATCGACTGCTACTCTGAAATTTGTCAGCATAGTTATGTTTGCAGAATTCCCTTGTGCAAATGCAGCTTATTCCAAAAGGAGTTTTTTCTCGCCAGTAGAGTAATACCATCTGCCCAAATGACATTAGCTATGCTGACAAAAGCACTGTTTTACCATCTACACCAGGGGAATTTGTTGGCATAGCTATGTCAGCAAAGGCATGTGTGGTGTTGTGTATTTATTTATTTTTAAACACAAAACTGAGCAACATACCTACGCCAACAAAACTTTGTAGTACAGACCTAGTCAAAGAGAACTGGGAACTCATTTGCCTAAGCATCTGCTTTCAAAGACCAAAGATCCATCATTTTGCAAGAAATGGATTTGTATCTTACTCTCTTTTCTCAGGCCACGCACTTTTACTCTGACAAAGACCACATTTTTCATACTGTCCACCCATGTTAGCATTGTTTCTGAAATCATGTGGAGGCATTTAGGATGTCAGATGACAAACCCAGACTCTTTCTTTTGCATCTGGCTTTTTTTAGCCTAGTGTTCTCTCTCTCTTTGTAGTGTGAAGGTCTGATAGCAATGTGGAAATATGCATCTTGGAAATCAAGAACTCTAAACCAATCTTGGATCGGTAGGGAGGAGATAAAAGAATTGTAGAATCACAGAACTGTAATGCTGGAAGGAACCTTGAGAGGCATCTAGTCCCCACACATTAAGGCAAGACCAATTAATCTAAACCATATTTGACAGATATTTGTCTAACCTGTACTTAAAAACCTCCAACAATGGGAATTCCACAACCTTCCTTGGTGATCCAGACCCAGTATTTTTAGCTTTTCCTCATAGGTCAGGTTCCCTAAACCTTTTATAATTTTTGTTGCTCTTCTCTGGAATCTCTCCAGTTTGTCCACATCTTACCTAAAAAGTGGAGCCCAAAACTGAACACAGTATTCTAGATGAGGTTGAGTAGAGAGGAACAATTATCGCCCATATCTTAGATACGACACTCTTATTACTACACTCCAGAATTATATTAGCCTTTTAAGCAATTGTATCACATTGTTGCTCATACTCAAATTTGTTATCCACTATAACCTCCAAGAATCTTTTTTGCAGTACTATTGCCTGGCCTTTTATTCTCTAATTTTGTATTGTTGCATTTGATTTTTTTCCTTCCTCAGTATATTACTTTGCACTTGTCTTTATTGAATTTCTTCTGCTGCTTTCAGACCAATACACCAATTCATCAGGGTCACTTTGAATTCTAGTCCTGTCCTCCAAAGTGTCTGCAACCCCTTCAAGCTTGGTGTCATATGTAAATTTTATAAGCATGCTCTCTATCCCATTATTCAAGTTGTTAATGAAAATCTTGAATAGTAACGGACCCAAGAGAGACTCCTGTGGGATCGCAGTAGATATGTCCTCTCAGTTTGACAGCAAATCTTGATAACTACTGAGTACAGTCTTTAAAGCAGTTGTGTAGCCACCTTACAATAATTTCATTTAGATCACATTTCTCTAATTTGTTTTTGAGACTGTCATGTGGATTCATCAAGATACATCATGTCTATGGCCAATAGTCCTGTCCAAAAAGGGAATTAGGTTAGTATGGCATGATCTATTCGGGACAAATGCAAGTTCACTATTGTATATCATCCTATTATAGCCTAGGTGCTTATAAGTTGATTGTATAATAAATTTGTATCTTTCCAGGTAACCAAGTTAGGTTGACTGGTCTACAATTCCCCAGGTCCTCTTTGTTTCTGTTTTCAAAGGTAAGTGCTGTGCTTGCTCTTCTCCAGTCCTCTGGGACCTCACCTGTCCATCAGATCTCAAAGAAAATTATTAAAGGTTTAAGATTGCTTTAGCTAGTTCATTAAATGCCCTGGGATAAATTTCATCAGGTCCTGCCGAACTGAATATATCTATCTATCTAAATATTCTTCTACATGTTCTTTCCCTGTTCTGGCTTCTTTTCCTTCTCCCTTGTTGTTACTATTCACTGTGTTAAGCAACTGGTCACAAC
This sequence comes from Gopherus flavomarginatus, assembly GCF_025201925.1. NCBI lineage: Eukaryota > Metazoa > Chordata > Testudines > Testudinidae > Gopherus > Gopherus flavomarginatus. The sequence goes on from NC_066621.1 coordinate 57,395,922, forward strand.
TAACCTTTTTAGTGAAAACTGAAGCAAGATAGGTATTAAATACCTCAGCCTTTTTGGTGCTGTCCATTATTAGCTCTCCAATCCCCTCTTAATAGAGGACTACAATTACCTCCATCTTTCTCTGGAGCCTCAGTAGGACTCCCTTTGGGGCTTGAGATCCCCAAGGACAGACTTCTTGGAAGGAGATCTAGAGCTCCTGCTCCTATCAGCAGCCATGGGACTCTTGTACCACTATCACGGTGTCAATACTGGATCTGTGACCAGGACCCAGACGTGGACAGGGTAGCAGTAGACTTTTACCTTGAGGCTCTCAGTGACTGAGACCCAAAGGTAGACAGAGTAGCAGCAGCCTTACTCTCTGGTTTCTGTGATTGGGATCCGGAGGTAGATAGGGCACTATGGACAGGGTGCTTCTCAGAATCCAGGTCAGAAGCTGATCATAGGGCTTGTTCCATCATGGAGGAACTGGAACTTTATCTCCCAGATTTTTCAAGATTTGCTTTTGAATAAAGAGCAGATCTTACACTTCAATGGTATACAGGAGTTTCCCAAACACCAAAGGCACAGAGAGTGTCCATTGCAAATTAGGATAACTTTCTAGGCATAGAAGACAACACTTAAAGACTGGGGATCCCAAGGAGGAGGAGGACGTCTAAACTAAACTAAGTATACTAAATAAAGCCAAGAGGGCCTACTAAATGCTGCATCTCAGGCTGAAGGAGGCTGAGAAGGAACTGAGGGCAGTTTGCCAACACAGACCTATATATCCTTGCTATGGTGTATGAGAACATGTAGGGCACATGCACAGGCTGAACAGACACTACAATACTATTGAAAATCTCTGATCAATTGCACAGGGGGCGCATGCACAGCTGAAATGGAGCACCCACAGGAAAACTACTCAAAGAAGAACTTCATCTTTTGTCGGGGGGGGTGTTGGCTGTTGGGGATAAGCTGCCTTTTTGTTTGTTTTGTTCTAGTTTGGGGACACTTCAAGCTTTGGATGGGTGCCCTCTTCTCTCCCTCCCCCAAAAAAATAAATCATAAGAAATTTTTAAATAACCACAACTTTTGAGTTAGGCTATCCCAAGCTGAAAGTCTGAATCAATTAACCACGTTACCAGCTGGCAGTACATGTCCTTGTACAATGGATGATAATTGACTTTTCCATAAATACCTTTTCATAGCAATAGAAGAAAAAAATATAGGGAAAAAATGCACAGGAATCTCACCTACTACTTAAACCTCGTACTTTCTAGCCTTTCATAGAAGAGAACATCAAGTAAGAATTTCTCTCCCTTCCACTGCATGGGAAACACCACCAGCCTATCCTCTCCTTTTTCCTGCAGTCCCTCTCTTTCTACTCAGGTATCCCCAAATCGGACTAATGGGATATTCTTCTACTCTTTGACCTAATGTGGAACCTATGCAGCTTTCTTTTACAACCCACCATCAACTGTGGAGAAACAGTATCGTCTCTACTTTGCACTAAGTCATCAATTCTTCAATCAAATGCCTCCTGATAATGACAGCAAGTAGAATCATAGAATATCTGGGTTGGAAGGGACCTCAGGAGATCATCTAGTCCAACCCCCTGCTCAAAGCAGGACCAATCCCCAGACGGAAGTAGTCACTTTCTTCTCATAGTTTTTTCTCCTATTACAATTTACACTATGAAGGCCTAGAGGCGTGATCAGAACCATCTGTGAGAAAGAGGACTTGGTTCCTCTTGGAATTCCCACCCTCAGTTAGCATGCTTCTGGAATTGTTACATACTGAAGTACTTATTAACTTTAAATACAGATGTTAAATCTTCTCCCGTGAAGGGGGGAAAAAACCATACACTTTCTACTGAGCTTAAAAGACCCTCTTGTCAAAACTGCATTGAAAGAGCCCATCCAGGAATATGCAGAATAGCAAACCCAGAGATTCAGAGAAAAGAAAATATCAGGTTTATATACACACACACACACACACACACACACACACACATTTATGTAGGCAGATTCATGATTCCTGGTGTAGAATTTTTGCAGCAGCAAAAATCCAGTGGAGAGACTTTGAAAGTTAAATAAATATGTACAAATGTTAAGCTATATTTTTTTATTTTTTTTAAAAAAAAGAAAGATTCTCTGCTGAAATTTATCTGTAGGAGCCTGTATAACCAGCTTGCAATACCTGGAGAAAAACAATTGCAGATACATGGCAACATAGGGCACTGACCCTTTGTACCTTACTGCAGTAAAAAGTTAACAATAGGAGACAAAGAGAAGCTGATTTCTTCAAAGATTTGCCTCGTCAGGTAAGTTTGGAGAACTTGTTACACAGCTATAATATGCTATACCTTTTCCTGTGTATGAACAGTATTAGAACAATAGGATAGGAAGACTGCTTCCTGAAAGCATTTCAAGATTCCATCTAAAACTTCAGGGATAGAAAACAAGTCTAAAGACACCACCTTGGAATGTTGCAAAGCTGAGCTGATCATTCACAGAAAAACCATTTAAAGACAATTTAAGTGTGCATATTGGAGAGATTTAAACAGACGTTTTTTGATAACATTTTTGATTCTGCCCATCACCAGTAAATCACATCAGTTCCTCGCAAAAACGATGAATCAAATTAAAGTGTTTTACTGTAGCACATTGGTGTATTACAGTAACTCCTCACTTAACGTTGTAGTTATGTTCCTGAAAAATGCGACTAAGTGAAACGATGTTAAAATAATCCAATTTCCCGATAAGAATTAATGTAATGGGGGGTTAGGTTCTGGGGAAACTTTTTTTTGCCAAACAAAAGGCATTATATACATTTTAAACAATTTTAAACAAGCAATTTAATACAGGTATAAGTTTTAAACAAAACAATTTTAATACTACAATTATCATTGCTGAGTATGAAGCAATGGGAACATTTATCATTGCTGAGTATGAAGCAATAGGAGGTGCCCCCACTTTACCCCACACAGGCACAGCCCACTGGCACTGCAGACAATGAGGCAGGCAAGGAGGCTAAAGGTGCCGAAGGCTACAAGAAGCACATTGCACAGCAGCAGCTGCAGCTTCCCCTAGTGTGCAAGCACCAGGGGCAAGGGGTTCAACCCTCGGCTTGCCCACTCCACCCCTTCTCCCAAGCCCCCACAATTAACCCGCCTCTTCTCCCCCCCTCCACCTCCTCCTCCTTTACTCCACATGCTGCATCCTCGCTCCTCCCCCATCCCTCCCCTGCCCACAGCAATCAGCTGGTTTGCAGCGTTCAGGAGGGAGGAGCGAGGACTCAGCAAGCAGGCCCCCCCTCCCTCCCCTGCATCCTGAACACTGCAAACCAGCTGATTGCTGCAGGTAGAAGGCAGGAGAGGAGGGTGAAGGCACTGATCTGCGGGGTCCACCAGCAGGCGGGAGGCACTAGGGTGGGAGCAGCGCATAGGGGAGCTGCTAGTGGGGCTGCCAGCTGCGGACAAAGCAGGCAACCAAACGACGTTATAGCGGAGCATTGCACAACTTTAAATGAGAATGTTCTGTAATGGAGCAGAGATGTAAGATCGAAACAACGTTAAGCGAGAGGACTTTAAGTGGGGAGTTCCTGTACATGTAACCAGTTTTACTTTATAGTAAGAAAAGGAAAAGTACTTTATCTCAGTACACAAAAAACTAGAGTATGTAGTATTTTCACCTGTAATCATTTTCAACATGTAATTTATGTAAACATTTAAGTGAAAGCAGTGTATACACTTTACACAGATTATAAAACTAGACAGAATATTAAGCAACGTGTTCTAAATGTCAAAGATAAAAGTTGCAAGTTTAACCTTCTGACTGTCCTCTTCAAAGTTTCTATCAATGCTACCCATGTATGCAAATATCCATTTTTTTAAGAAGTATATTTTTAAAATGATTCCAGATTATTAAAATTTACACTCAAATAAAGAAAGCATTTAACAATATTCAACATGTATCAGAATAAATCAGTGATTCAATCCATAGACCTGAGTACAACTTGGGAAAACTAGAAGTTCTATCTGGATAATTCTGTCTACTGGATAACAGACTTTGTTTTAATCTGGAATGAATTTCTAGAACATTTCAAAATTCCCTTTAAGAGAGAGAGTTTTAAAAATACCAACAACCAGCAGAGGGTATTACTTAAGTCCTTACGTAAAGTTAACAACAATTAAAAAGCCATACAGGCACAAAAAGAGTATGCTAAGGAGTGATAAGCGAGGAGGAGGCGGCAGCTACGGCAGCGCGGCGACGAGAGTGATGAGGACATGGACACAGAATTATCTCAAACCGCGGGCCCCTGCGCTTTGGAGATCCTGCTGGTAATGGGGCAGGTTCTAGCCATTGAACGCCGATTTGGGGCCCAGGAAACAAGCACAGACTGGTGGGATCACATAGTTTTGCAGGCATGGGATGATTCCCAGTGAATGCGAAACTTTCGCATGCGTAAGGGCACTTTCATGGAACTTTGTGACTTGCTTTCCCCTGCCCTGAAACGCCATAATACCAAGATGAGAGCAGCCCTCACAGTGGAGAAGTGAGTGGCAATAGCCCTCTGGAAGCTTGCAACGCCAGACAGCTACCGGTCAGTCAGGAATCAAATTTGGAGTGGGAAAATCTACTGTCGGGGCTGCTGTGATGCAAGCAGCCAAAGCAATCATTAAGCTGCTGCTACGAAAGGTTGTGACTCTGGGAAACGTGCAGGTCATAATGGATGGCTTTGCTGCAATAGGATTCCCTAACTGTGGGGGGGCGATAGATGGAACCCATATCCCTATCTTGGCACCGGAGCACCAGGGCACCCAGTACATAAACTGCAAGGGGTACTTTTCAATGGTGCTGCAAGCACTGGTGGATCACAAGGGACGTTTCACCAACATCCACGTGGGATGGCCAGGAAGGGTTCATGACGCTCGCGTCTTCAGAAGCACTGCTCTGTTTAAACTGCTGCAGCAAGGGAATTACTTCCCAAACCAGAAAATAACAGTTGGGGATGTTGAAATGCCTTTAGCTATCCTGGGTGACCCAGCCTACCCCTTGATGCCATGGCTCATGAAGCCATACACAGGCAGCCTGGACAGTGGTCAGGAGCTGTTCAACTACAGGCTGAGCAAGGGCAGGATGGTGGTAGAATGTGCATTTGGCTGCTTAAAGGCGCGCTGGCGCACATTACTGACTCGCTCAGACCTCAGCCAAACCAATGTCCCCTTTGTTATTGCTGCTTGCTCTGTGCTCCACAATCTCTTTGAGAGTAAGGGGGAGACCTTTATGGCAGGGTTGGAGGCTAAGGCAAATCACCTGGCTGCTGATTACGCGCAGCCAGACACCAGGGCGATTAGAAGAGCACACCACGAAGCGGTGCGCATCAGAGAAGCTTTGAAAACAAGTTTCATCACGGGCCAGGGTACAGTGTGACTGCTATGTTTGTTCCCCCTTCATGAACCCCTCCCCCTTTATTGACTCCTTCCCTGTAAGCAACCCACCCTCCCCCTTCATTACAGCTTGCTTAAGGAAATAAAGTCTCTATCGTTTAAAAATCATGTATTCATTATTAAAAAGCAATTATAAAAAGAGGCAGAGAACTGACAAGGTATCCCGGGTGTGGTTTGGGAGGAGGATAGGAGGGAAGGAAAAGGCCATTAAACACATTTCAATGTAATGACAGCCTTTTGGTTGGACTGTCCACGGGGGTGGAGTGGGCGGGTGCACGAAGCTTTCCCCCATGCGTTCTTACACGTCTGGGTGAGGAAGATATGGAACATGGTGAGTGGTGAGGGTGGTTACACAGAGGCTGCAGCAGCACTCTGTGACCCCGCTGCTCTTCCTGAAGATCTACCAGACGTCAGAGGATATCAGTTTGATCACGCAGCAGCTCCAGCATTGCATCCCGCCATTGCTGATCTTCCTGCCTGCACTACTGATCTTCCTGCCGCCACCTCTCATCTCGAGCGTCCCTCCTATCCTCATGTTCGTCCCTCCTATCCTCACGTTGGTCCCTCCTATCCTCACGTTCACTGGCATCTTTCCTGTACTTTGCTACCACGTCCTTCCACTCACTCAGATGAGCTCTTTCATTGCGGGTTACTTCCATGATTTCCGAGAACATTTCGTCTGGCGTCTTCTTTTTCCTCCGCCTTATCTGAGAGAGCCTTCGGGATGGAGTAGGGAGGCTTGAAAAATGCGCAGCTGCATGAGGGAGGGAAAAAAGGGAGAGAAGTATTTAGAAAAGATACATTTTACAGAACAATGGTCATACTCTTTCACAGTGAACAACACTATTCACCTTACATAGCACATGTGATTTCACTACAAGGTTGCATTTTGCATCTTAATATTGAGTTCCTGCGGCTCTGGTGTTACATATCTCACAGACGCAGGTCCGGGCGTCAGAATTCAGCTTGCATGCGGCCATTGTAAGCCATTCTCTTTCGGCTTCTCCAGCCTTCACATACACAGTGCCCTCTGATGCTTCTTTCCTGTTAACATGCAGCAGCAGAAGCCAATCCTCCCATCCAATTCTCTAGGATGATTGCTTTACCCCTCCCCCCCACCGCATGGCTGGTATCATGGAAGATCACTGCTAATCACCCCCCATTCAGCCCCCCACCGCGTGGCTGGTAGCTGGGAAGATTCCTGCTAGCCAAATGCAAAAAAGCTCAGCGCTATCCTTCCTTCCCTGCCCCCACTTGGCTACGTGCAAGGAATGATTTCTTTTAAGCATCAGCACAGTAGGAAAATGGCCATCTCTGTCCCCTTATTAAATTCCTGAATTTCAGCCATGTTACCATGAACGATATCACTCTGCTGAGGATAACAGAGCAAGATAAAGAACGGATGTTTCTTGAATGCCAGCAATCACTGGGACCATACGCAGCTATGCTTTGTCATGCAATGATACCCGATTACTTGCTACATGCATGGCGTGGTAAAGTGTCCTACCATGGTGGACGGAACAAGGCTGCCTTGCCCACAAACCTTCTGCAAAGGCTTTTGGAGTACCTCCAGGAGTGCTTCATGGAGATGTCCCTGGAGGATTTCCGCTGCATCCCCAAACATGTTAAACTTTCCCAGTAACTTTACTGGCCGCGAATGCATCCCAATCCCTCATGGCAAATCAATCATTAAAAAATGCTTGCTTTTAAACCATGTTTTATATTTACAAAGGTACACTCACCAGAGGTCGCTTCCAGGCTAAACTGTCTGGGCTAGTGGCTTGGGAGGGCTGGGAGGGTAATTACGTCTGGGTCACAAAAAGCTCCTGGCTGTTGGGGCTAACGGAGTGCTGTGTGCTCGCTGCAAGGTTGTCCTCCTCTTCCTCCTCCTCCTCCTCCTCATCTTCCCCCTCCACAGAATCCTCAGCCATGATTGAGATTACAACCCCCACCTCGGAATCCACGGACAGGGGTGGGGTAGTGGTGGCGCAGCCCCCTAAAATTGCATGCAGCTTAGCGTAGAAGCGGCATGTTTTCAGCCCTGACCCAGACCTTCCGTTTGCTGCTTTGGTTTTCTGGTAGGCTTGTCTGAGCTCCTTAACTTTCACTCTGCACTGCACTGAGTCCCTGGTGTGGCCTTTTTCCATCATAGCCTTGGAAATTTTTTCAAATATTTTTTCATTTCGTCTTTTGGAACAGAGTTCTGTTAGCACTGAATCCTCTCCCCATATAGCGATCAGATCCAGTACCTCCCGTGCGGTCCATGCTGGAGCTCTTTTTCGATTCTCAGGAGACTGCATTGCTACCTGTGCTGATGAGCTCTGTGTGGTCACCTGTGCTGATCAGAGGTCCACGCTGGCCAAACACGAAATGAAATTCAAAAGTTCGCAGGGCTTTTCCTGTATACCAGGCCACTGCATCCGAGTTCAGATTGCTGTCCAGAGAGGTCACAGTGGTGCACTGTGGGATATCGCCCGGAGGCCAATACCGTCGATTTGCGGCCACACTAACCCTAATCCGATATGGTAATATTGATTTTAGCGCTACTCCTCTCGTCGGGGAGGAGTACAGAAACCAATTTAAAGAGCCCTTTATATCGATATAGAGGGCCCCATACTGTGGACGGGTACAGCGTTAAATCGGTTTAACGCTGCTAAAATCGGTTTAAACGCGTAGTGTAGACCAGGCCTAAGAGAGAGAAACAGAAACGCCAAGAAACAGAACCATAAGGACGTTGACACTAATGATGAATCTGAAGAAACAGAGCAAAAACGTTTTCAGCCACCTCTACCAATTGAGAAAAATATCAAGGAGTATCCTTTTCAATTTACACTTCCAAATGCTATTCAAGAATGGATAATAGAAGTCATGAGGAAACGTTACAATCAGTGAGTGGCTCTTTAAATTTAAAAGGCCTCTTGAAGCTCAAGGAAATGGTATTATGGACTGGAATTGAAGCATAAGGAGGAAGGAGAGGAAAGAATATTAATCTGTGTTGATAACAATGAACAAGGGTGAAGAAGGGGTGGTTCCAGAGATGTGATTTAAGTCAGGATACAAAGGGGAGGGATGGGGGCTGAAATATGGCTCTGAGCAACAATTCCCACATATATATATGATTTAAGCCAGGTCGGAGGGGGGCTTGAAATATGGCTCTGAACAACTCATCCAAGGCACTTGTATTGTTCTCTAAAGAAAAGAGTACCATAACATCACCAGGAAGTCATGATTCTCTTGAAGAAGTTCACCACACTGGCAGAGTGAGAACTAACCACCTAGCTCTTTCCAGGTCTATACAGAAACTCCACATTGTAGGAAAAGGTGTGAGGGGTGAATTTTATATCATGGATTGTTCGGGGATTTGGAGGGAGAGGGGGGAAGTCTAGATAAACAAAACAAAAACAGAACACTGCATTGTTTTTTCTACTACTTACAATGATTTTGTTGCGAGGGAACTAGAGAAACAAAAATAAATTTGCAGGGCAGCAGATTGGGGGAATAAAAAGTTTTTTAAAAATACAGATCCAAGCAAACAGTACTAATCTTAGAGAATGGGAACGTTATGTACAATCCAAATGATGTTCGCGATCTGAAAAAATATTAAGGTTCCTTAGGGGAACAACCATGTAAACAGAAAAAAATATATACATAGTAAATATTGAAAACACTAGAACCAAAACTAACTGACCCAGAACTTTGTACCAATAAAGTAATCCAACAGTTAGCAATTTCCACCCTATATACACAAGATAAGGAGATGATGGTTTGCCAGCTGTCAGATACACCATTCGTATGTGTTGAATTTTTCTGAAAATTATATGGTGTATAAGAACTACAAAGAATAGGATACTCATTTGTTGCATAAAGAATCACAATCACAAGGTAGTTGAAGAGATGTGACTCTCCTGGATCAACTGAGGGTATGGCTACATCTGGAATTTCAAAGCGCTGCCCCGGCAGCGCTGCGGGAGCGCTGCCGCGGCAGCGCTTTGAAGTGTGAGTGTAGTCAGAGCAGCAGCGCTGGGAGAGAGCTCTCCCAGCGCTGCATGTAAACCACATCCCTTACGGGTGTAGCGTGCAGCGCTGGGAGCCGCGCTCCCAGCGCTGCTGCCCTGATTACACTGACGCTTTACGACGCTGTATCTTGCAGCGCCCAGGGGGGTGTTTTTTCACACCCCAGTTGCAGCGCTGTAAAGTGTGAGTGTAGCCAAGGCCTGACTGGTTAAAAAAAAGTACAGAAAATACTAACATTAGAAAAATTGGCCCACCAGGTCAGAGTTCTGCGAGGAAGAAAGAAAAATATATTTACCTAGAAACCTGGTGGGATTTCCTGAAATTCACTGAAAAAGAATCATCTCCCACCAGGATAGCTGAGAGACTGAGGATATTTTTGAATACTGAAGATGGGAGAAATTGTTAAACTGCTACCTTCCTAGTCAGCCACCGCCACCTAGTGTTATGGACTTCAGAAGGCCACTTTATGTATTGTAACTTATACATAAACCTTCGCAGAATTTTTAGAATTAGTTCTAAAAATGTTTCTATAACAATTTATTGAATCTACTAATTTTTTTTAAAGGGCCAGAAATTAAAGTTGGCTAGGCAATCTAAATGTGGCTCTGCTCTGCATGCATTAGGATACTGTAATTAATTACATGATCTCATACTTTTTTTTCCACACTACCCCTGCCTTATTTAATGCATAGGATGGACAGTGCTCACTGAATGTGAAACTATTCAGTTTTTTTCCCTCCTCATTCAGTTTGTGGCCCCCCATCTTTATTTAGTGCATATCCTGTAGGTCATTCTGAATACAGCATTAATTTCTTCATATAGCATTCATTATAGAGTGCTGAAGTACTACACAAACATTACTGAATTAATTTTTATAATATACCTGTAAGGCAAGATGGCACTGTCTCCATTTTACAGATGGGGAACACCGAGGCAGAGAGAGATTAAGAAAAATATGCAGATGTACCTATTAATTTTGGGTGCTCACCTTGCAATGCCTAAGTCCTGCTTTTTCAGAATACATAGTAGTTTATCAGCACTTTATAGGTTGAAAGCCTAGTCCCCATTAACTTCAGCTGAAGTTGTCGTGCAGAAGAACTTGCACTACTTACTTGCAAAAGAACTGAGGCATCTGAAGTTGGGTGCCCATAAAGTGAGGAGTACATGATTTGTAATCATATTTGAAAAAAAACTACTTTAAGTAATTTGCCGAACATCACATAGGAACTTTGTGGGACTGACAGGAATAAAATCCAATTCTCTGGGGTGGCATTCAGTTGTTTTAACCAAAAAAAAAAAAAATCTAATCTTTTCTGGCCATTCACTGCCTCATTCAATACATGCTTTTCAACTTCTGCAACAAATGAGACGGGGGCATATAGTCAACAGGTTCATTCACTACACAAAACCCATTCATTTTCTATGCACAGTCTACTCTGTGCAATAAATGAGGCAAGTGTCCTGTGGAAAAGTCCCAGGCCAAGCAGAGAATGATCACCACAATAAGTATGGGTAAAATTTGAAATTCAACACCAGGGACAGACCTTACTACAGCATTCTGCTAATATTTCTGAGACTTGGGAAGAGACCACCTGTTTTGTGTAGATTAGTGAAGTTCTATGTATCTTCTCAGGATGACACACATTTACCGGATTATTTGAGATGGTAGGGTTACAATCTTTTTTAAAGTTGTATTTTGCAAACATCCAAGTCTCACAAGCACCATAGCTACAGAGTCATGCAGTAACAGTCTGAGCTGAGGCCAGTCTTTTTCTTTACTACAGTCAAGTTCAGCTTGCACAGCTATCAAAAATAAAAGAACTGTAGGCTAATTGCTGGCAAGTATGACGCAAGCTGTTTCCTAGGCAACAGCCCAAGTTCTGGAGTGTCTGTTCCAGCATTTCCTCATCTGTTTGCACTCACACCAGCAGTCTGACAATGTAGTCACTGCATCCTGTTTCACTCAGCAGCCACTGAAATATATCAAGAACACAGCTTAACCCTTTACAAACATCTTTACACTTACTCTAAAAATACAGTTGCTGCTGTAGGTCATCTTTCATAGCAATATTTTATGTATATTCTTATTTTCTCACAGGCATATGCAAGAGGTAAAATGCATGCACAGATAATAAATATTTTAAAACAAAATACTTGTACCCACAAGAAAAATGAGATAAGAAAACAGCTGTAAAGTTGTAAACTAAGTATAACTCTCACAACACATGCACTTAAACCACAAAAACAGCAAACTATAGCAAACTTCTAACAAATTTAACAGAACAATATGGGTTTTTCTGTGTATGTACTGCAGAATATGTAACATACACAACATTCCTAACGTTCAGAATACCGTGTAATATCCAGATGGAAAAAAAGAAGTGAGCAATAGCGCTTCAGTTTTAATTGTGCAATTCCTTGATTTCTCACATTTACATATTATTCCTACTACGCACTCACAATATATATTGTAAGAAGGCCTGCCAAACCTTATAGAGAAACCTGCAAAAAAGTTTTAATATATTTTTATTAAACTAGAATATTATCCACAGTTTATCCACAAGGATTTATAAAACAAATACATATTTTAAAAAAATCCTCAAAATAGTTATTGAGCATGCTCAATACACTTTTCTAAACCTGAATAATTTGGATATTTTGATATTTGGCCCGGAAAACTCTTGAGAGCATGGTCCAAACCACTGATGAGCTACACTCTAAGATAAATGCTTGCTGAGTTCTAAAGCCATGTTAAAGTAGCAAACAAAGTAACCAACATTTATATACTTCTTTCTTTGTCTGAAATAATTTTACATGACCACTGTGAAGGTTGCTGAGGGGGTTTATTCTAAAATTTAACATGGATTTGGATATTTTAGGCCTCTAAATTTAAAAATATAATACACTCAACTTCCACCTTGCCTACCTTATAAACAATATTTGTTTCAATCCCATTTGAAATTTTAGCTGTTTCTCCATATTATGGAAGGCTTTAACAGAACAGAGAATGCAAAGAAATTGATTGATTCAAATGAAAAACCATATTTTGAGGGGACAAGCTCTGGTGCAGGCCTCAGAACCATTTTATCTAGGAAAAAAGCATGTAAAGTTTACTGATAAAGACAGACAGACAGACAGACACACACACACCAATCCCATTCACTAATTGCTCTGATTGATGTAATTACTAATGGGAAAACCACTTTAACAGAAAAAGTATGGGGACGCCTCCCCAAGACATTCTGAAGTAGGTCTGGTGAGAGCTTGTAGCACAGAAGCATTATGCTAGTCTCCTGACTGAAGGTCCCTGCAGACAGGCAGATCTATGGAATCAAGAAATATGATGATCCAACAAAAACAAAACAAAGCGCTAGAAGTACTGGGAATAAGTCACACAGCTCCTAACTCAGACTTGTGCCTTCATGAAATTTGTACTCAGATCCAACTAGAGCTCATCTAAAAAGAAATACAGGTTACTTACCTGTAACTGGAGATTATTTTTTTAAGGTGGATGCTGCATATTCACACTCAATGGGATGCACCAACCGGCCCAGCCTAGACAGTGGAACTTCCTCCCAGTAGTGCCTGTTAGAGCACTCACACACCCCTAAGTCTCCTTTCAGCATTCCTGAATGTTCTGAGTGGGTGTGGTGTGCCCTCTGCTGTCTCAGTTCCTTCCACTACTGCCTCAGAAGACAGATTTATTAGGACTTCAAGAAGAGGGGAAGGTGGGCGAGGAGTATGTATATGCAGAGTCCAAAGAATTCCAGTTATAGGTAAGCAACCCTAATTTCTTCACATGTCCTCTGAATATTCCTATACATTGATGTCTTTGCCATGCAGGAGCAATTAATATCATTCTGGCTCCACCCTGTCTTATCTTTCTCACCTTCTTCTGCATCAGTTGCGCGAGGGTCGGGGGGGGGGGGGCAGCGTACAACAGGCCTTTTGCCCAATTTAGTAGAAAAATGTTTGATATGGACAGAACAGAATCAGCAACACTTTGTGTTGTGCTTACTGGAAAACAGATTTATATCTGGAAATCCCCAGATCTTGAAGATATCTTATTTCTCTCTTTATCAGCCATTCTTAACTGATCTGCTAGGTTGTTGTCCTTTCCTGCCAGATAAAAGGCTATAAGATAAATATCATGCTGAATATACCAGCCCCTAATCTGACTGCGTCAGCATGCAACTGGGATGAATGAATGGGCTATGTATTGCTTGTTAATGTAATACATGGCAGTCATGTTGTCCAAAGCAACTTGAGCTACTTTCCCTTTGATGTGAAGCAGCAAAGACTTGAGAGCCAGATGAATCCCTCTAACCCCTACTATGTTTGCATGTACCCTCTTTTCCTGAGAGTTCTAATGCCCTCAGAATGATAGAGAAATGTGAATGTGAATGAAATGATCCCATTGGAGGCATCCAGCAGTGGATGGGGGTGGGGGAACTCATCAGTGATGGAGCTGTATGGCTAAATAACTTCCTTCTTAAACTATTTGCACTCCGAGTCCACCATGTTAAGCAAATCAGCACATTTCCTGGTATGGTTAGAACTTGTCTGCACACAGTCCATACTTGGTCTGTAAATTACTGCCAACAAGTGCTGTAGAGCTCCCATTCTGAGATGAACAAAAGGTGTGACATAAGTTGCTAATACCATTAGGCCCATATGTGCTGGGGGCGGGAAAGAATAGCTTTCTAATACACCGATGAAGCATACCTATAATTACCTGAAGTTTCCCAGATCTCTTATTTGCTGCCTTTCACAGCATCTAGAATTACCCGTATAAATAAGATTTTCTGTCTGGGGCACAGACCTGCCTCTTTACATTTATTGAATGCTCCAGGTCCTTGAAGAGGGGACACACATACTGAATGTCATTGAGATGGCTCTCATGTGATGTCAGTTTGAGCAGTCAACTATCTAAATATGGGTAAACAAAAATGTCCCATATCTCCGTAGGTAAGCTGCTACATTAGAAGGACACTTTGTAAAAACTGTGAGGTCAGAAGGAAAGCCAAAAGGAAGGACCTTGTATTCAAAATGTCCCTGACCCATCAGGAAGCAGAGGTACTTGCAATGACTTGACCTTACGGAAATATGAACATAGGCATCCTTTAGAACAATAGCAGCAAACCAGCTTAGACTGGAAAGTGGGGTTATACAGTAACTCCTCACTTAAAGTCATCCCAGTTAATATTGTTTTGTTATTAGGTTGCTGATCTATTAGAGAACATACTTGTTTAAAGTTGCGCAACATTCCCTTATAAGGTTGTTTGGCTTGCCCCACTCCACCTGCCTGGCGCTCCTGTCAGGAGGCGGGGTCAGGGTGCGGGGGCTTACCCCACTCCACCATCTGTCATTCCAGCCAGGGAATGTGCAAGCCCCCAACCCCGTCCCCCCGCCGGAGCACCAGGCAGGTGAAACAGAGCAAGCTCCCGTGCCCCAATGCTGGGCGAGCAGAGAAGGGTAAACCCCCACACCCTGACCCCACTACACCCCTGCCTCAATCAAGCTTCACATTCATCATTGAGGAGTCCAATATTAAATTGTTTAAAATTATTTAAAACTTATACCACAAGCACCAACTTTTATTGGCGCTGGTGGATGCTCGCACCCCGCCCCAGCCCCAACCCCACCCCGACTCCACCCCCTCCCTGCCCCTATTGGATCCCTCCCCAAATCCCTGCCCTGGCCCTGCCTCTTCCCCAAGCACACTGTGTTCCTCCTCCTCCTCCTCCCTCCCACCCAGGCTTGCCACACGAAACAGTTGTTTCACAGAGCAAGCGCTGGGAGGGAGGGGGGAGAAGCAGGATGCCGCGGTCTGCTCAGAAGAGGAGGCAGAGCAGAGGCAGAGGTAAGCTGGGGCGGATGGGGAGCTGCCAGTGGGTGCTCTGCACCCACCAATTTTTCCCCGTGAGTGCTCTAGCCCTGGAGCACCCATGGAGTCGGCACCTATGACTTATACTGTATATGTATGTAAATGTCTTTTGTTTGACAAAAAAAATTCCCTGGAACCTAACCCCTCCCCCCATTTACATTAATTCTTATGTGGAAATTGGATTCACTTAACATTGTTTCACTTAAAGTAGCATTTTTCAGGAACCAAACTAGAACGTTAAGCGAGGAGTTACTGTTCTGGATGCTACTGTCAACGTACAAAATTTCCTGATGAAGGCACTGGCCTTCCTTAAGTCTAGAATCAGACTAAGCCCTAATCTTTCTTCAATATGAGGAAATATCTTGAGTAAAATCCCTAACTTCTCTCAGAACCGCCTCTATTGCTCCTGCTAATAGCAGAGATCAGAACTCTGATATTAATCACACACTGTCTAGGGACAGTTGGGGGAGTTGGGTAGAGGTAGGGTTTCAAATTGAATTGCATACCCTTGAACTGTTTACACTTCTATTACTTCCAGTATCCACTTGTCTCGTATTGTTGACATCTATTTTTCGGTAAAAATGGAGATAGTCTGTTCCTGAATAACTGATAAAGAGGGTCTATATTGATTGGTTTGGAGCTCTCAATTCATATGTCATGGTCTGGAATTTCAAGCAGAAGTCGAGGCTGAAAGCTACTTCCTTTCATTCATGGCTGAAAAAGACTTCCTTCTCTGCTGTGTTTGTGAAGAAACAGGCTGCTACTGGTGGAACTGCCTCAGAGAAATAATATAAAGACAACAACAGTGGATACATTGTCTGTGATATCTTAATGTAGGACCTCAGTTGGTCTTCCTCATAGAGGGAAACGTACTCAGCGATTGGGCAGTAAATACACTACCTCATTTTTTCCAGTATCTCATTGGTCTTATTACTGACTAATCTATCTCCTTCAAATGGGAGGTCCCCTATCCTATACATTGTTTCAGGAAGACAAGTAGGCCATCTCAACCATGCATGCCTTCTTAATGTGAATACAAATAGTACTGCTCTAACTGCGAAATCTGAAGTGTTTGAAGATTCTCTGAAGGCATGTTTTGCTATATTTTGACCCTTGTTATTATAGCATTAGCCAGTGTGTTGGCTCCTGGCAATATTTTACCAAAATTAGTAATCTGTTCCCATAAATAGAATTGATAGCGACATTACTGCCTGGTAATTTGCCAGTCCATTCCAAAGGATGCAGCAGCAGAAAACACTTTTCTTCCTAATGCTTCCAATTTCTTGTTTTTATCATGAGGCATAGAATGTGCTTGTCCTCCACTGCATCTGTTAATTGCTGCTGCAACAAGAAGATAATTTGAGTTGTAGTGCATGTGAAAAAAGGAGAATCCTCCATATGTAACTGATAATTTGTCTGCCTTTTTAGAAATTGGTTGAGAATGCCAGTGTGGACCAAATAATCATAGCACGTTGCAACAATCTGTCCAAGACAGGGACAGGACAGGACAGGCAGACTTTATTCTTTGATGAGACACTAATAATGCTGAAAACTGCATGGAAGGTTTCTTCTGATGCCAGAAATGGAAGTTTTAAATTTATAGCCATCCTTTCTACAAATGAATGAAATTTCAGTATATCCTCAGAATGAAAGGAAGCAGATGTCATTCCCACATTCTCACAGAGGGATTACACTGCTCTACAGCCAAAATGCTTCTGAAATAAATGTAGTCCAACTTTACTAATTCTGGGTCACTGAGAACGAAAATGATGCTTAAAATTGTTGATTGGCTCTAGTTTTCAAGATATGCTATTGGGTCAGTATATACGACCCTTGACTTGGGAATGGCGGAGGATAAGTGAGTTATAAAGGGAAGGGATCTCAATTTAAACCAGAAATGACTAAAATACACCTTTGACTGGATCTATGAATAAATCTATGACTGAGTTTGGACAGTACTTGCTTTTTAGGTAAAACAATGAAAGATGCAATCTGAAGCTGGTATTGCGTCATACATGATATGAATTGCATTATGTTATTCCTAGAAGTCATGGATGATGCAATCATAACGAAGCTTACATCACTCTGCTGAGCAAATTGCCCTATATCAGCTCTAGAAATCATACAGTGTCATGCTCTCTTCTTTGTCAGTGTTTGATTTTGCAAAGGGACACATATCTATTTAGCCAAAGTGAGCAGAGATGCCTCGTACTTGTGTGAACAGTGCAGATAACTTCTGCTATGTTTGTGGTGAAGAGACTTTTGCATCAAAAAAGCGCAGTATAACCACTATGGTTAAGAAAGCCTATCTCCTCTCTTTTGGCTGCAAAACTGGAGATCAGGACAAGAGGTGGGCCCCACACATATGCTGCAACACTTGTGCAACAAATCTTCGCCAGTGGTTGAAGAGGAAAAGGAAATCTATGCCTTTTGCAGTGCCAATGATTTGGAGAGAGCCAACAGATCATACCAGCAATTGTTACTTCTGCATGGTGCCTCCAGTTGGGAAAGGTGTGTCAAAGAAGAAAAACTGGACTGTGCATTATCCAAACATTCCATCAGCTATACGCTCAGTACCCCACGGAGAAGGACTGCCGGTTCCTGATGCACCAGAATCATTCTTACTTGAGTCAGACGAGGAAGAGGAAGAGGATGAAACTTCTGGTCCTGAACCATCAATGTCACAGGACCCACATTTTCTCCCATCCTCCTCCTCTGAACCACACCTCCTAACACAAGGTGAACTGAATGACCTTGTCAGGGATTTGGAACTACCCAAGAGTAAGGCAGAACTGTTGGGCTCCAGACTACAGCAGTGGAATCTCCTGGCAGGCTATCAGGGCAAATGGAGCCCATCAATGCTTGCAGACTATTGCTGGACAGTGAGAAGAGATGCTCCTGTCATAAACAGATAGCTAAGGGTTAATGTCTCTTACACCTGGAAAGGAGCAACCTGAAACTCCTGACCAGAGGACCAATCAGGAAACAAGACTTTTTCAAATCTGGGTGGAGGGAAGTTTGTGTCTGAGTTCTTTGTTTTTGTCTTCTGCCTGTACTCTCTCTCGGCTATGAGAGGATTTCTGTCTCCTGCTTTCTAATCTTCTGTTTCCCAGTTGTAAGTACAAAAGATAAGATAGTGATTTATATGGTTTTTTTTATTTTGTATTTACGTGTGTGTAGTTGCTGGAGTGTTTTGAATTGTGTTCTTTTGAATAAGGCTGTTTATTCATATTTCTTTTAAGCAATTGACCCTGTATTTGTCACCTTAATACAGAGAGACCATTTTTATGTATTTTTCTTTTTACATAAAGCTTTCTTTTTAAGACCTGTTGGAGTTTCTCTTTAGTGGGGAACTCCAGGGAATTGAGTCTGTAGCTCACCAGGGAATTGGTGGGAGGAAGAAGTCAGGGGGAAATCTGTGTGTGTTAGATTTACTAGTCTGACTTTGCATACCCTCTGGGTGAAGAGGGAAGTGCTTGTGTTTCCACGACTGGAAATAGGAGAGGGTGGAGTCCCTCTGTTTAGATTCATGGAGCTTGCTTCTGTGTAGCTCTCCAGGAACCCAGGGAGGGAACACCTGGAGGGGGGAAGGGAAATGGTTTATTCCCCTTTGTTGTGAGACTCAAGGAATTTGGGTCTTGGGGTCCCCAGGGAAGGTTTTTGGGGGGACCAGAGTGCCCCAAAACACTCTAATTTTTTGGGTGGTGACAGCTTTACCAGGTCCAAGCTGGTAACTAAGCTTGGAGGTTTTCATGCTAACCCCCATATTTTGGACGCTAAGGTCCAAATCTGGGAATAGGTTATGACAGCTCCATTTAATGAATACAAGAGACAAGCCAAGAAGCGCCGAGTAGACACTGAATAGGACTAAACTAGGTACATAATAGTGTTTTGCCTTTTGTTTCATAATACATTTTATTTATATAACCCTTTTGCTGATTTTTAAAGTGTTACATAAACAGGACAGGTGAAATATTATCATGTAAAGCAACCATAAACACATGAAAAGACCTAGGTTTACAATTTATGATTAAAACTCTACTATCTACACAATATACATAGACATAAAATGTAAAAACTTAAATATCTTAGAAATAGTAGCCAATCAGTTGTTTTAATTGTCATATTTGAATTCAGCACATCAAAATACATAATAAATAGCACATTTTATCTCTGAAGCAGACGACTTCTCAAAAATTGTAGACCAGTGTTATTAATCTGTTTCCAGTTCTGTTTCTAGTGATTAGTACCCCACCTGAGGAACTAGTTCCTCCATCTCCACTAAAACAGTATCAGGCACAATAGCAGAAGAGTGCTTTAGAAAAACAGAAATAGTCATGTCTGGAAAGCCAATGGATGAGTCTTCTTTTGTTTTTTACTCAAAAGATGATTCATGTTTCTAAAAAAAAAAAAAAAAAATACTGAGACATCTCCGTACAGTATCTAGACAACGGCCAATGGTGTCACAGCTCATAGTGGCCAGTCTTGCAGCATCTGCTGTCTGGTAGCAATTCACAGCCCAGAGGGTAAGAAACTCTGAAAACATCAGGTCTAGAAGCATACGTCAACTTTGAGACTGAAATCAGAAACTGGTTCCTGTAACTTAGCCCAATCTTGTTGCTCTTCTGATTGCAGATCCAACCTCTGATCCAATGCTGATACAATGAGAGGAAACACAGGATCCAGAAAGTGTGTAACTGTGAATGGTAAGATAGTTTCCTGTGAGCCTGAAGGAGTTTTAAAAGGAGGTAGATAAAACTCTGAAGAAAAAATTTATTTTTCAGGAGGTGGAGATCTGAGTAGCAGCCTCCGAGGGAACTTTACCCTTCCCTTCCTTAGACTGTATGTCCTCTGGATCTGTGTGATGGTTGTAGTTGAAGAACACAACTGTGGTTCCTGTACGCAACAGTGGTGAAGGACCTGCTGCCAGAACTGACAACAACTCTGGTATTATCTCACGATCCAAAGCTATTAATGAATCCACCAATTTCAAACTATTGCAAGATTCTTCCTGATGGACTGAAGATCTTAACTTTCAGTTTTGTAACTCATGTAGTTACATCCAGGTCTGATGGATTTAAAGAATCTCCCACATGAAACATGGCCCTGATAAGAGGGGCTCTTTTAACTTTTGCCATATGTCTCACAATTCATGGCTTCTCCCATGGCTTCGGTTTTGTTTCAGAACCTTAGTGGCTTTCCACTGTGACAGATTCAGTGTCCTGTGTGCTAAGTGTGAGGCAGGCATGGAAATTGACCCTGGCACTGAATCTGAAGCCTTCAGAGAAGCAGTGTTCTGAAAGAGCTGACACAGGTCTTTTTATCTTATATTCGGAACCTTTAGAAACACTGGATCAGAAGTTTTGCTGCTAAAGCTTTCTGAAGTAGGAGAGCTTGCAGTCTATTCTGATGTTACTTACATGCCTTCAGGAGCTAATATCTTAGAGAAAAGTATCCTGATCCAAAGGATCTGAAGAAGTTCAGATCTGTCTGATGTTGCAGTTGGAAGGAACTGAGGCAGTGAAGGGTGTCATGTCATCTTTTATAGCCTTGACCTCAGAATGTTCAAGACCATTCAGGAAAGGGTAGATGGGGCATGTGAACACATTAATGCGCACTGCTGAGAGAAAGTTCCACTGCCTAGGCTTTGCCAGCTGGCACAACCCAAATGGGAATAAGCATAGGACACACAAATAAGGAACTCAGGAAGGAATAATCAGGGAACCAATATGGGAACAAATCGGCCTAGGAAGGAGTACCGCAGAAAGGGATTTGGGAGTCATTGTGGATCACAAGCTAAATATGAGTCAACTGCAAAACACTGCTGCAAAAAAAGCAAACATCATTCTGGGATGTATTAGCAAGAGTGTTATAAGCAAGACACAAGAAGTAATTCTTACACTCTACTCTGCGCTGATTAGGCCTCAACTGAAGCAACGTGTCCAGTTCTGGGTGCCACATTTCAGGAAATATGTGGACAAATTGGAGAAAGTCCAGAGAACAACAACAAAAAATTATTACAAGCCTAGAAAACATGATCTATGAGGGAAGATTGAAAAAGTTGGGGGAGTGGGGTTTGTTTATTTATGCAGAAGAGAAGACTGAGGGTGGACATAACAGTTTTCAAGTACATAAAAAGTAGTTACAAGGAGGAAGGAGAAAAATTGTTCTCCTTAACCTCTGAGGATAGGACAAAAAGCAATGGGCTTAAATTGCATCCCCTCTTGTTGGTTCAGCAACTACTTAGTGAAGGAATCCATCAGCTATCACATCTAGGAAAATCTGAGCCCTATGATTATTACTAGCACTTGTCCTCCAGTCTATATCTGGGAAGTTAAAGTCTCCCATGATCATACAATTCCCATTAGTATTTACTTCATTAAAAACATTAAAGAGGTCTCTATCCATATCCAAATCAGATCCCAGTGGTCTAAAGCACACCCCAAGCACTATCTCAGGCGAGGCTCTAGTAGCTTTCTTCCCCAATGTGATTTTTGCCCAGATAAACTGCCTTATCCATTCCATCTCTTCTTATTTCTTTACAGTCTACCTCATCATTGATATACAAATGCTACTCCACCACCTTTGCCTTTATTTGTCTTTCCTAAACAGCACATACCTTTCAATATCTGTACTCCAGTCATGACTACTATTCCACCATGTTTCTGTCATCCCTAGAATATCCAGTTTCACTTCCTGCACCAGTAACTCTAGTTCCTCCATTTTGTTACCTAGAGCCCTTGCATTGGTGTACAAACATCTTAATTTTTGCTGTTTGGCTTCACTCACATTCTGTATCCGATTAGGCCCAGACATTCTTCCCCCAGTATCTATTAGAATGGTATCTACACTACCCTTCCTCCTTATGTCCATTCTCCTACCCACGGCTGTACCCTTTCTTACTTCGTTTTCTTCTCTCTCAATGTTAAAATCCAGTGTGGAGATTACCTGGACATCTCCCAACCATCTCCCCCACAATTCCTAGTTTAAAGCTCTCTTAATCAGTTGTGCCAGCCTCCATCCTAGGAGTCTATTTTCCTCCCTACTCAGGTGAAGTCCATCCTGAGAGAACAGTCCTCTGTCCATGAATTCCTCACAGTGGCCATACATCCCAAAGCCCTCCTTATAGCACCACTGCCTGAGCCATTTGTTGATCATCATAATCTTGTCACACTTTTGTTGCCCTTCTCTAGGAACAGGTAGAATCCCACTGAAGATCACCTGAGCCTCGATTTCTTTAAGCGTCTTCCCCAGCCTGACATAGTCTCCCTTGATACGTTACAGCGAGAATATAGCCATACCATTCATTCCCACATGAAGACAATCAGTGGATTCTTTCCCACTCCCGTTAGGATCCTCTTCAGCCTCAGGTCCACATCCTGTATCTTAGCACCCAGCAGACAGCACACCCTTCTGCTGTCTAGGTCAGCTCTGGTTACAGGCCTGTCTATTCTTCTCAGTAAGGAGTCTCCAATCACGTAGACCTACCTTTTCCTGGTGATGGTGCAATTCTCCAGTCTATCCCCTGTTCCCTCTGGCTGCAAGTCCTCTCGATTCCTATTCACCCTTGCAATCCTCTGCAACCCATCCCATATCCTTTTGGGGCTCATATTTGGTGTTCTCTTCATTGACTCTTCCCCTCTTCCTATAGGACTAGCTGCTCTTCTCTTCTTCCTTGCCCTCTCACCTTCAGTGACCACCTGTTGTATCCCTTCTTCATTTTCCAACTCCGCAAATCTGTTCCTGAGCTCTATTTCTCCTTCACTAGGCGGTTCTTTCCTCTGCCTGGTTCTCTTAGTCATATGCTTCCACATTCCTCACCCAGCAGTCTCACCTCATAGTTCTTTGGTCCTGCTTCCATCTGCAAGTCTGAGCTTTTCCCTTCAGACTCCTCAGGTCTTTGCACCATCATCTGCTCGAACCCCCTTCTAAACTCAACCAGAGTTTCCACATGCAGCTCCAGTCCTCAGATCTTTTCCTCCATCCGCTCTATCAGGCAGCACTTCATGCAGAGGAGACTCTTTTCAGGTACCCCCTCCAGTATCATGTACATGCCACAGCTTCCACATCTAGTCATCTTCATTGCGTCTTCCATTGCTTGGGTCACTACCACTGCTGCCTCTGTATCTGTTATAGGCCTCCCATCTAAACCCTATAAATCTAGGAAACAAAACAAACAACACCACCACCACCCACAGCAAAACAAACCCCCAATGAGCCCCAAAACACTGCTAGAACACCGCACACTCCCTTTACTAGCCTGTCTGTTCCTCTGCCTACATCTTGGTCTTCACAAAGCAGTTTTACAGAATGATCCACAAGCAACAGCAGCTAACAAGATTACTGATAAAACAACATGTAGAAAGAGGCAAGGTTTACATCAATAAGAGCAAGAGTTAAATAGTTTTAAAATTAGGAAATGCTAAGGCTATGCAGACAAAAAAAACAGAAAAACAAGGGAACATTCAGAACAAAGAGAGAGATAAGGATGAGCTATATTCTTAGATTAAAAACTTTTACCCAAGCTTACCTGAAAATTTCCTTTACTCTACTTGAAAGGTCCACAGATACTTAAAAGTCAAGCAAGAAGTCTAAACATTAGGTGGCACAACTAGCTCTGTCAGTCACTTGCACAGGGGAAACTGACAGTCTCTAGGAGCCCACTGGTTTGTGATAAGTTAGATTTCTAGTAGCAGGTGTTAGAATTATCAGTTACATTAAACCTTGTACACTTTTAAAAAACAAGGAACATAATCTCATCTCTTAAACATATCAGAATATATGTCCTCTTCTACCTGAAGGCTAAAATGATGCAATTAGATTGGTAGCTTTGTGGACCATCCCACTAGAAGAAAGGAAATTTTTAGGTAAGTATAGAAAGTCCACAAATCTTTAACAATGAGATGTTAACAGCAACTAAAAGCCCAAGAGAGAAAATGAGGTAAGGTAAGCGCCACCATGTACCAATATAACATTATGGAAGTGCCAGTCACAGCTCCACTGTTAAGAATGAATTGAGTTTTGCAATTGAAGCAGGTAACCCAGGCCTTCGTTACATATGAAAAATAAAGCTTATCCTTCCCAACTTACAATACTTACTCTGAGTAAAAATAATTATTTTTTGAGTATTTACAAATAAATGTTCACTTTCGTTAAAATTTCTTAAGAAATTTAGCACCTTGTATCAGGTTCTTTTGTCCTAATGATCTTCCCAATGGATAAGAGATTTCAGAACTTCCTCTGTAGTTAAAATCCACTCAAATCTTATGTTTTTTCTATGTTTGATTTTTTT
This sequence comes from Gopherus flavomarginatus, assembly GCF_025201925.1. Classification (NCBI taxonomy): domain Eukaryota; kingdom Metazoa; phylum Chordata; order Testudines; family Testudinidae; genus Gopherus; species Gopherus flavomarginatus. Next base: position 57,420,546 of record NC_066621.1, read on the forward strand.
AAGGATTAATAATCTTTTTGCCATTATTCTATATAACTGGAAGTTCCTTCTTGAAAAGAGGCTACAGAATTGTGTTCTACTTCTGAGAATTCCATGAAGAATTTTCAAAGCAGCTGCCATCTCTTATTATTCACCATGGTGCTGAGACCACCATGGCTGGCCCTTAAAAGAAATAAACTACTCCACTCCTCTGTTCATAGGGCTCTTCTCTCTCTTGACAACATAGGAAGCCACCTTCTTCCATGACAGCAGCTTGGCTGCTCTAATACTGCAAACGCTAGGAAGCATTGGACATTTCAAAAGAAGGCAATTCTTTGTGAGTTTCTCTGAAGAATTAATTCTTCAGTCTCTGCTGACAGACAAGCTTTCAGTTATGAAAAATAATAGCAAAAGAATAATCATTAATTTCTTTTAAAAAAAATAATCTTCCCATTGTACCAGATCTCAACAGGGAGGGCAGAAGTGAATGGAAAAATAGGGTCTGTGTGTATATGCACATAGGAAAGTTGGAGACAAAACAGGAAACCTGTGGTGTGCGCACACAGGGTAATGTCGAGGAAAGAAAGTAGCAGGCAACTAGGATGTGTATACACTCTGGCTACTTTGTGCTTCTCCAGAGCAGCATAAAAGCAGCTAAACAAAGCATACTGGTTATATGACCCTAAGTAATTTATGCTGATATTACATTTCTTCAAACCATTAGAGATCTCCCAACATAACAGTCTCTCTCCATTTCTAATCATTAATAAAAATACGAAGCAAATTCCCAGATAAAAATGACGTTAAAATGGACTTAAGGTGGAATGTGCATATAGGTAATTTAGGGTAAAAACCATTACCCTAATGGTTTTAATCCCCAAAATAAGATGTTTTAAACCCAAAATAAGCATTATAAACCCATAAAATGCAGAGTTAAGGTTAAACTTGAAATAAATCCTATATGTTAAGTAAACATATGTAAATACACAGCTAGGGCACCCAACCTTAATTTAGCCATGAGAGAACATATGGGGGGGAAGGAGATCTAAAGTGTCTTTAAAAAAAGTTTCATCTAATCTGTGACTGACAAACAATAAAATGCCTCAGCCATAACACCACTACGGTGCAGATTTTAGGCTGCTTGGTGCACTATTCCAGTCAGATGAACGACTTTTGAACCTGAATTCATACTTCCTTCCCCCCAGCACTGCCGTGTACAAAAAGTACATTATAGAGACCTTATCTGTTTGTCTATATTGAATGTATTCTCATCTAGATGAAGTTGAAACTCATGGTACACATTTGAGAGCAGTTATGAGGAACTGGATGTGTACACTGAGACTGGTTATATACTGGAATTGCAAGAGCATATATGGAGGAGTTGAGGAGTCTGAGTAAATTTGGATGGTAATGCATGTGAATTGAGGTTGATATGGACATTAATCAAAGAAACTAGTCCAATAACATATCTTTGTTTCTCAGATAAAGCAACATTGAGTTTAAAGTCTGCTCAAGTACATTTCTTAACTCTAACATCACTGAGGGATTCTTTAGTGTGGAAGTTATTTATTAAGCACTAACAATACAAAGACAATTCCTGTTCCAGAGCATACTCACAAAGCTATAAAAATAGTTCTCATTTCTACTCCTTGCAACAATTACAACCTTATTATTAAGAGGCTGTCTAACACCTTTGGAAAGCAAGTACACTAGAATCCTTACCACCATTTCATTCATTCATATTTAGCATGTTAAGAAAAGGAAGTCTCTTCTCTCCTATATCTAAGGTAGATCAATCATTGGACGTTAGAAAAAGCAGGTAGGTTTGAGTTTGTATGAAAGGATACAAAGTGGTCAGAAAAGCCAAAATTGTTGGTGAAAAAAAACTGTTCAGTACCAGTTCTCAAAGTCACATTACTATCCAACACAACAATTTAAATTCCCCCTGCATTTTTAAAAATTACCCTGTAGGCCTCTTCCAGAGAAGGGAATCACAATTACACTCAAGATGCAGCCACTATCCAGTATTGCTTTCCCAAGTAAAACTGATCTGAAAATAAGATTTGCCACATGGGGGGTCTGAAATGTGTAAATTCTAGTTGTTAACTCAAAAGCAACATGGGAGAGGGAAAACAGCAGGAAAGATTCAGGAGCATTACAAAGATATAGGGTAAAAAAAATATTCTTAATTTTCTGTCCCAGAGGAACTGAAATAACAGTTACAAAAATTCCCATAACAACTTTATAATACCGGTCCCAGATAAAATAAAAATCCACCAAGTTAGAACACAACTTTGTCTAAGGTTAACCAAAAGTCTTACTGGCCTAGTGCAAAACTCTCAGGTTTCTAGGCTAAACTCAGTTTTAGGTCTTTATCTACATCAGGCTCCCACAATGACCATTTCTTCCAAAGCTGGAGCAGGTTTCTGTCTAAGATACACTGCAAGCCAAAGTAAGGAATTTTTTTTAAAGTATCTAAATTACTTAGAAGTCTCAGAACTTCTTTACATGGGAAACTTTTATTCCCGTGTATGAATGCCTTTTTTCGGTTTAGCACATGTTGCTTTAGAATGGGTTTAAGATAAACTGAAAAACCCACTCTTATTCCAGAATAAGAATATCCATATAGGGAGTTATACCAGTTTAAATATACGAGTTTAACTATTACCGGTTATACATATAAAACTTTCCCATGCAGACAAGCCCTAAGTTCCACTGAAAGTCAATGAAACTTAGCAACCTATGTCACCTTAGATGCTATTGAAATTTTTACCCTAAAGTCTTTTAGGGCTGGAGCAAATTTTTCAAGCTGAGTAGACCAGAATTCCAGACTAACGTTAGTCCCAGACTAACTAAATTTTCTAAACCTAGAGTAAGCCTCTATCCAACCCACTTCCCCTGGAGTGCCCCACTTCGCCTTAATGGTGCTGGATATATACCCCAGCCGATCCAGCACCCCTTCAGTTCCTTCTTGCTGGCTACTCCAACAGAGGGGAAGGAGGGTGGGTTTGGAATGGATATGCGCAACATATCTTGAAGAACAACAGTTATAAGGTGAGTAACCATCTTTTCTGCTTCGACTGCTTGCTCATATCAATTCCAACTAGGTGAATCTCAAGCCTTACCTAGGCAGTGAGGTCGGAATGAGACATCGCTGAGTGCACAACTGCTGAACCAAATGCGGCATCGCCTCTAGACTGCTGAACTAACGCATAGTGAGCAGCAAAGGTATGTACCAATGACCAAGTGGCAGCTCTACAGATCTCCTGTATTGGAACCAGGGCCAGGAAAGTGGTCGGTGAGGCTTGAGCCCTCGTGGAGTGGGCGGTGAGGTCAGAACACTGGCCAAGTTGTAGCAAGCATGGATACAGGCCATGATCCATGAGGAAGAGTATTGCAAGGAGACCAGTAGGACTTTCATCTGGTTGGCCACTGCAACGAAAAGTTGGGTCGTTTTCCTGAACGGCTTTGTATGCTCGATATAGAAGGCAAGAGCCCTACGAACGTCAAGGGAGTGCATATGTTGATCCTGCTACATAGCATGCAGCTTCGGATAAGAGAATAGGAGGAAAATGTCCTGGTTCACATGAAAAGCTAATACCACCTTGGGGAGAAAGGCAGGGTGGGGGTGAAGCAGCACTTTGTCTTTGTGGAAAACTGTATAGGGCGGCTCCAACGTGAGGGCTCTGATCTCAGATATGTATCTCACTAAAGTGATGGCTACAAGGAATGCTGTCTTCCAAGATAGGTTGAGAAGTGAGCAGGTGGCCATCGTCTCGAATGAGAGCCCTGTGAGCTTGGAAAGGACCAGGTTAAGGTCCCACGACAGAACTGGTTGTCGCACTTGTGGGTAGAGGCGATCTAAACCCAGACAGAGGAAGCATGTTCTCCTGGATGGAAAGCCGAGATGGCTGCCAGGTGCACCCTGACAGATGATATTGCCAGGCCCTGCTGCTTTAGGGGTAGGAGATAGTCTAGGATGAGAGGTATCGATGCCTGCAAAGGGGGAGTGGCACACTGCTCGCACCAACGAGAATCACCTCCATTTAGCCAGGTACATGGCCCGATTGGAGGGTTTCCTGCTGCCTAACAGAACCTGCTGCACCGATTGTGAGCAGAGTAACTCTGACCGAGTTAGCCACGCTAAGGTGGAGCAATTGCAGGTCGGGACGATAGAGGCGCCCATGGCCTTGCGAGATCAGGTTCGGCCACAGTGGGAGTGTGATCCAAGGCTCCACCGATAACTCAAGGAGCGTGGTATACCAGTGCTGCCTGGGCCATGCGGGGGCGACCAAAATCATACATGCCTTGTCCCTGCGTAACTTGAGGGGACTCTGTGGACTAGCGGGAATGGAGGGAAGGCATAGAACAGCTGGTCTTTCCACGGAAGTAGAAAAAAGTGTCCAGTAGGGAACCCGAAGAACGTCCCTGGAGAGAACAGAACAGTTGGCACTTCCAATTGCTGCACGAGGCGAATAGGTCAACCTGGGGAAACCTCCACCTCAGGAAGATAGAGTGGATGACATCTGGGCGAATCGACCACTCGTGAGGCTGGAAGGACCTGCTGAGGCGATCTGCCAGCATGTTCTGGACCCCCGGGAGAAGCAACGCCACCAGATGTATCGAATGGACTATGCAGAACTCCCACTGGCGAATGGCCTCCTGGCATGGGCGGACAACCGGACTTTCCCTTGCTTGTTGATGTAGAGCATGGCTGTGGTGTTGTCTGTGAGGACTGCCACACAACGGCTATGTAGGTGCCCACAAAATGCCTGATACGCTAGGCATACTGCCATCAGCTCTCGTACATTGATGTGCAGAGTTAGTTCGGAGGTGGCCCAAAGGCCCTACGTTTGGAGCTCCCTGAGGTGGGCGCCCCATCCCAGAGATGATGCATCTGTGACTAGGTACAAGGAAGGCTGCAGAGTGTGAAATGGTACCCCTTCGCACACCGACGTGGGGTCCAACCACCAATGGAGGGAGGTCAAAACTGATTCTGGGACAGCTACCACTATGCTCAGGCTGTCTCGACCTGGTCGATATACTGTTAATAACCAGGCCTGAAGCAGGCAAAGCCAAAGTCTGGCATGTCTGGTTACCCCGAAGCCACGTGCCCCAGAAGGCTGAGGCACGTCTTTACCGTGGAAGTCGGGAAGTTTTGAAGGCTACAGATGATGTTCCCCATTGACTGAAAGTGTGCGTCTGGCAGGAGGGCTCGGGTAAGTCTGGAATTTAAGACTGCTCCAATAAACTCTGTTCTCTGGGTTGGTTCCAGAGTCGACTTTTCGTTGTTGAGCAGGAGGCCAAGCTGGCGGAATGTGCTTAGGGTGAGTCGAACTTGGTCCCTGATGTGGCCCCGAATGAGCCAGTCGTCGAGATACGGAAACACTTGGATCCGTTGTCAACGAAGGTAGGCTGCCATGATGGCCATAGACTTGGTGAACACCCTGGGAGCCGTGGACAGGCCGAAGGGAAGGACAGCAAATTGGTAGTGTTCGTGATTGACCACAAAACGAAGGAAGCGTTTGTGCGCTGGGCAAATCGCTATGTGGAAGTACGCGTCCTTCATGTTGAGGGCAGTGTACCAGTCTCCAAGATCCTGGGAAGGAATAATGGTCCCCAGTGAAACCATGTGGAACTTCAACTTTACCATGAATTTGTTGAGTCCGCGCAGATCTAGGATGGGCCGAAGCCCACCCCTGAGCCTTGGGAATTAGGAAGTAGCGGAAGTAAAAACCCCTGCCCCTTAGCTCCCTTGGAACCTCCTCGATCGCTCCAATGGGACAGGAGCGTTTGGACCTCCTGTATAACGAGTTGCTCGTGAGAGGGGCCCCTGAAGAGGGATGGGGAGGGAGGCTGGAAGGGAGAGGAGAAAGAAAACTGGAGAGAATATCCCTTTTCCACGGTGTGAAGAACCCATCAGTCTGAAGTTATACAGGACCATGCATGGCGGAAATGGGAGAGACAATCTTGAAATGGAGGGGAAGGATCTTGGATGGTGACTGGTACACCATCCTCAGGTGCACCTTCAAAAGTTTTGCCTGGGCCCCGCTGATGATTTGGGAGGGCCTTGTTTCTGACTGGGTTGGTGGCTGGTGGATTTCTTTCTACCACCTCATCCATGTCTTCTATAAAAGTCCTGTCTTGGACCGTGGGGGGATGTAGAACCATTGAAGCTGCGGCTTAAAGGGCTTCCACTGGGTAACTGGGTTGTGCATTCTCAGGGAATGCATGATAGCCCTGGAATCTTTCAGGCTCTGTAGTCTAGAGTCAATTTTGTCTGAGAACACGCCCTGCCCATCAAATGGCAGGTCCTGCAGGATCTGTTGTAGCTCTGGCGGTAGGCCAGATACCTGCATAGCCATGTGATGCATCTCCTGGCTGCCCGATGCCAGGGTCCTAGCCGCAGAGTCTGCCGCATCTAAGGAGGCCTGTAAGAAGGTCCTAGCCACCTTTTTGCCCTCTTCCACTAAGGTCCCAAACTCGTCCCTGGACTCCCGCAGAATTAAATCCTTAAATTTCACCATGGAGCTCCGCAAGTTATAGTCATAACGGCTCAGGAGCGCTTGTTGGTTTGCGATCCTGAGTGAAGACACCCCTACTGACTAAATCTTGTGCCCAAACAAATCTGGATGCCTGGCGTCTTTTGATTTGGGCTCTGGAGCTTGTTGACCATGCCGTTCCCTTTCATTCACTGAGGACACCACTAGTGAACACAGCTGAGGGTGAGTATAAAGATACTCGTACTCCTTGGAGGGGACAAAGTATTTCCTCTCCTCTGGCCGTTGGTGGGATAGAGGCAGGGGTCTGCCAGATTGTCTTGGCGTCGGTCTAGATGGTGCAGATGATGGGCAATGCTACTCAGGACGGGGCCTCCACTGAAAGGACGTCCACCACTGGGTCCTCCAATTCCACTACCTCCTCTGCTTGGAGGTCCATATTACGTGCCACCCTACGTAAATGGTCTTGGTGGGCACGAAGGTCTATCGAGAGAGGACCCGACGTTGTTGTCCCCGCCACTGCCTCGTCTGGAGAGGATGAGACTGATGCCACAGGAGCCAGGGGATCCTGTGGCAGATCATGTTGCGAGGGGTCCTGTTGCCCAGGATCCGCTACACTGGGGTCTAGGGCCTGCGCTGGGGTGGGTGTAGACGCTTCCATACCCCCTAGAGAAGGACAACCTATGGTGGCTTCTGGTACCCGTGATTCTGAATGGGCTGAGCGGGAGGCCCTTGATGGAACCCCTTGGGCTTGGTGGTAAGCCCACTGGGTCCAGAAGGACCACTGTGCAGGCTCCTGATTAGGGTCTTGACCTTCCTCTTGCCATTGACCCACATTACCTGCACCCTGGCTTGGAGCAGGGTAGGCTGAGCGTGAGGCACCCTCGGACTGCAATGACCATGAGGCGGAGAGCGAGGAGCAAAGTGGCGTGGAGCGTGTCTGTGTCGACTCTCCAGGGCATGGTGCAGACCAGTACCGAGTCACTGGAGAGTGGTGCCGGCAAGGTGCTGGGGAGCAGTACCAGGATCGAGATCGGTGTCGATGACCGAGCCGGTACCGGGATCCAGATCTGGATTGTGATGACGACCGCCTGCAGGAGCAGTACTGGGATCAGCTCTGGGAAGGAAATCAGTGCTCTGATCGGTGACAGGAGCGACACTGGGAGTCCAAATGGCACCACAGCCTGGAGCCGTGCCGTGAGGCAGATCAGTGCTGAGAGTACGACCGGTGCCGTGAGAGGGAACGGCATCGGGACTCCGAGCAACATCGGGATCGGGGCCTGCTCTGGGATCAGGAGCAGAGCCATGTTTCCACGCTAGGAGATGATGGACGTATTAGGGTTGGCTTGCCCCTAGACTGTACCGCACGAGTCGGAGGCGGTGCCATAGTCTGCGGTGGTGCCGGCTCTGTGAAGGCAATGAGGTCTCTCGCTGTTGCAAATGTCTCTGGCGTCGACCACTGTCTGGGTTGGGGAGCCAGTGTGCACCAGACTCAATGGCTCATCCCTTGGTGCCAGAGTCAACGGTGCCGATATCGGCGCTTGTACCCTCGGTCGCTCCGGTGCCGGCCGCAACTCTGAGGTTGGCAAAGGAGGTTCCAGCACCCGTTGCTGAGAGACAGTCACTCTGGCTTGCGCTGTTTCTTCTGGCCTGGAGACAGGGAATGGTGCTGAGTCACTTGCACTGGACACGGTGCTGGAGAGGCCCGGTGCCATGGGCCTCTATCCCAGTCCACCCGCAGTGCAGTACCTGAAGCTGCCGCCGGGGCACTGCGCACCGATGCGCTCAGTGCCGGAACCTGGAGTGTCGATGGGGGATCCGGGCGAAGGGCTGCCTCCATAAGAAGATGCTTGAGCCTAAAGTCGTGCTCCTTTTTGGTTCGAGGCCTGAACTCCTTACAGATCCTACATTTGTCGGCCTGGTGAGACTCTCCGAGACACTGCAAACAAGAGTCATGAGGGTCTCCCATTGGAATAGGCTTTGAGCAGGCTGAACACAGTTTAAAACCTGAAGCCTTGGGCATGAGCCCGGGCGGCAGGCAGGGAGGAGTGGGAGGACCCCTTCCAACCCACTAAATCTAATTACGAACTTAACAACTACTGCAGTATACTAACTATAACAACTAGAACAACGATCTAAAACCAGGAAGCAAAAGCTAGGGAGAGTGGAGGACAGCCATGCCACGCTCCACAGTTCCAACGACTGTCATGAGCGGTAAGAAGGAACTGTGGCGGCGCTGGGTCAGCTGGGGTATATTTCCAGCACCATTGAGGCACCGCTCCAGGGGGTTCCACAGCCGACCCACTGGGTATTGCTAGGGTAAAAATTCTCCAACAGTCATGCATGCGGCACATGCACACCTAATTGGAATCAATATGAGCAAGCACTCGAAGAACAGCACAATTTTAAGCAGTTACATTCAGTCTTCTCAGCCAAACAGAGGGAGGATCAGTACAATGCATGTTTTTGGGGAGAAAAGGATAAAAGGGAGTCTAAGGGCATGGTTAAATTGTGTTAGTTTGTTCGCTCCAAATGCCCAGAATTAATTATATTAAGCTGAAGTGTGTCCCCACTGTTATGTTACACCAGTTTAACATTTTTCCCTTGTTAACCAGCTCTGCAAATCTCTGAATTAACTGCCCAGCATGTTGGGAAGATATCCCATGATTCAAATATCCACTGTTCACCTCAGTGCATTTTGGGATTTCTCCTAACAGCACACTGAGATGCCTACTGAAACCTACAGGAATTCTGGAACTTGGACTCCAACTAAAACTCCTATAATTCCTCTCTGGTATCCATTAACTCATCTATATTTTTCAAACTGCTGTCAGGCAGCATGGAGGACACACTGCTGACTGCCACAATCATAACAGTCATTATTATGAGCAGGATAATGCACATGTATTGGCAGTCGTGCAGCCAGATGAGTTTGGACTGGCAGATTCAGACAGCTTTGGATACCACCCCAGTAAAGCTACAGATGGTGGCATTACGAAAGAATTAAATCAAGCAGTTACCTCCACAGGGCATTTATCTGGAGCTGCTTCAGTTGATGGAGCACCACTTCCAGTCACAGTCAACTAGCAGCAACTGGTGGGACAAAGTAATGATGCAGAACTAGGATGGCCAGCAGTGGCTGCAGAAGGTTACTTTCCTAGAGGCCTGTGCAGAACTCACTCTAAAGCTGCAATAGCAGACTACCAACATATGACTCAGCATGGAAAAGCATGTGGCCCTTACTATCTGGAAGCGCAAAAGCTACTGGTCTGCTGTAACTTGTCTGGCATTGATAGATCAACTATTTAGGCAGTGCTGCTGTGCCAGCTCATAAAGCTTGGTAGTACACAAGAGGTTATTGACAACTTTCCATGGGTAGGGTTCCTGAACTGTACAGAGGCTACCAATGGGATACACATGCCTATTTTTGCCACAAATACCCCGCATGAGAGACTCAACAGGAAGAGGTATTTCCCCATGGTGTTGCAAGGCCTGGTTGATCACCATAGAAGGTTCAACATACATTTATACGGTGTGATCTGGAAAAGTCCAGGAAGCCAGAATATTTAGAAACTCTGGCATGTTTTCTAGAATGAACAAGGAAATTGTTGCTCCTCATTATGGACATTAATAGAGTTATGATTCCTCCTGTCATTTTACCCTCTGCTTCCCTGGTTTATGAAGCCTTTTACAGGACACCAGGATAGGAGAAAGGAACTATTTCACTATATTATGAGTAGTTGCAGAATGACAATGGCATACGCATTTGGAAGAATGAAGGGAAGATGGAGGTGCCTAATGACAAGGCCAGATGCTTATCATTGTGTGCCTTGTGTTATAATTGCTTGGTATATTTTCCATATCTATGACAGCACAGGCGAGAGCCTCACAGGTGAATGGGAGGAGGAGATGGAGAGACTTTCTGAATACCACAGACAGCTGGAGAGGCTGCTTCTGAAAAATGCTAAAAATGGTCAGAGAAACAGGGTCAGAGATATATTGTGCTCCTCCTTTTGAGGACAGGATATAGTTGTGATCAACAACCAAGAAAATATCCAAGGAAATGACTGATGGGTCATTGACACGGGGGGTGGGGAGGGGCATGATACGTAACTGATGGAGGAAGCAATTCCTCAATGAAGTTTTTCATCGGAGTTGTACCAAAAAAAAAGTGTATTGAGTTAAATAACATACATAATAAATAATGCTACTTGAATGAAAAAAGTTCGTTAATAGAACAGTGCAAACTTAAGATCACTGAAGTGTGGCATGCGCAAAGAGTGGAGTATTCACAAATGCTTGTAGGTCGCAATCAACCAATGTGGAGGTGTAGAAGAACTCAAAACTGTTCTTCTACACCTCCACATTGGTTGATTGCTAGTTCTTTCCACATCAATTTGGTTGATTGAATAGAAGGTTCCAGTATGGAGTGTTTCTCAATAGTTTGCAGGCCCAGGCTACGCATGTGCTGCACTTGACATTTGTAGGAAAATGTGCTCCAGCACAGCCGTTTTCCTATGCGTCGTGCATATCCTGTCTCTTTCCAGGATTGTGCATCCTTCCGAGACTTCTGATGCTTTCCCGGAGTAATCTATCCCTCCACCTTTCTGCCTTTATGGCCCTCTCTCTCTGGGGCCACGTACACAATTACTACTTCCCTGAACATCTCAAAGACCCAGAAGGTCCCTTCCAGTCCTATGTTCCTACTGCCACTGTCATCTTTTTTCTGTTTCCTTCAGAGGTTTGTCAGCCTTTCAGTGGGAGATTCAGCCTCTATAAACCCAGCTTATTGCATTGTACAAGGTAAGGATTAATTACTGTGAATTAAGACAACAAATAATTCAGTGTAAAAAATGTGTGTGGATTCAAGGCTCTTTAATGTGAGCAAACCAAGTTAACCCAATGCAACATTTCCTTGTAGACAAACTAAGATGACCGGTAAATGAGGAAGGGAATAAAAGAAAAAACATATAGTGCAATAGTGATAGAATGCAAATTCAAGGGAAAGAGACAAATTCAAACTTCATAGCTTCATCTCAGCAGAGATGGGAGATTACATTTGTGGTTTTCAGCTACCATTACAATATTTTATTCATGGCAATTGAAAGACACCCTGAAATAAAAATAAATCTTTCCATCAACACCATTTTAAAAAGAGTGCAAGAGAAACATTCACACAAACACTCCAAACACAAAAATTAAACCCAAGACACTGATATTTTGAAATACAGGAGGATCAAAACCACCTAACAAATTTCATCATATTGTTATAGTATAATAGCATCAAAAATGTAACTTTGTTCACTAGCAATATATATTTAACAGAAATGCAAAAATGAAGTGTATGAATCTCATCAGGTGTATCTTGTGCAGTTACTGATACTCTGAGACTGTTTTGCTCTAAGGTAACATGGCTTTAAATGAACAAAAACAACCCTTTACACGTTCCAAAATTAAATGAACAAAATTTAAATAGAAATTATTAATCTATACGGAATTTAATAGCTGAATTAGAAATACACTCTCTCTTTTTAAAAACCAGGACAACAACATTGCATAAAACTATAGGTACCTCCTTAAAAGAGTGACAGAAAACATGCTCTATCCCAGGGGTAGGCAAGCTATGGCATATGTGCCAAAGATGGCACATGAGCTGATTTTCAGTGGCACTCACACTGCCTGGGCCCTGGCCACCGGTCCAGGGAGGCTCTGAATTTTAGTTTAATTTTAAATGAAGCTTCTTAAACATTTTAAAAACCTTATTTACTTTACATACAACAATAATTTAGTTCTATATTATAGACTTATAGAAAGAGACCTTCTAAAAATGTTAAAATGTATTAGTGGCACGTGAAACCTTAAATTAGAGTGAATAAATGAAAACTCAGTACACTACTTCTGAAATGTTGCTGACCCCTGCTCTATCCAGACTGGCAAAACTCAGCTTGCACTCCAATGTGGGGTAAGGAATGATGACGGGGCTGAGTACATTTTGCACTTGGAGCAGTAGATTTTGATGACAACTTTGTAAGGCTGAATTTATCAATGAAAATGTAAACTGTTTTGCTTGAGTTTGGACTTCAGTTTGTGTTTTTTCTTATAATGAAAGGCCTGTGTAAATGGTTATATTATTGCAGCCTATAAGCAATCACAAGGGAATTAAACTTACAACAAATATGAGTGTTTTTACATTGAAGTTCATGCCTAAATGGTTTGCCAATGCCCCTTTTAAAGAAAAATATGAAAAATGTGCAATAAGGTTAAGATATTTACCTCTTTTATGGAATTCAGATTTTCTGTGTCCCCTTTACCAAATATTAGATCATCAGCATTGATGGTCACTATACAGACTGCGATTTTAGTACTGACCATTTGAATCAGCAATCTGTATTGAAGACAAAGTTCACACAGGCTTTTTTCCTTTTTCTGAAGTGGTATTAACATAAAGGAACTAGAATAAAAAATGTTATCCCCTTTTGTAGATGGGGAATTCATGAAAATTAAGCTTTCCTATTTCTGGATGCAACCTCTGCTCAGAAATGAGGAAAGTAGGTGCAGATTATAAAGACGAGACCAATTCATGTGTTCTCTCTCTCGAAGGACTGTTTAATGGATTCATTTGTAAGTATTATATCTACTATTTATTTTATTTTCATGTATATAGAATCATTTGTCTAAGTTTACAGCTGTTCAGTATCTCCCCTGCCAGGCAGGTCACTTGAATGGCTCCTGTCCCAGCGTCTCTCTCACCCCGATCCTGGCCCTCCTTCCCTCTCCATCTCTCATCCTGACCCCCATTTTTATTCCTTTCATGCCACCATTCCTAGCCTCCCGCCCATTCCTCTGCTTCCCCCATCCATCTTCCCTGTCTCTTGCTGTCTCTGATTTCAATTTCTAGTGCTCTCTCTCACTTCCTGTCCTCACAATCACCACACATCTTTGATGACTTCAACCTCCATGTTGATGACCCATCCAACCCCTTAGTTGAACTTTTCCTTGCCCTAACCTCTTTGTTCAACCTGTAGCCTGGTTCAACTGTCCCACTCACCAGAAGGGCTGTTCATTTGACTTGGTCTTCACCAAGCATCGCATTCTATCAGATCTCTCTTCTGCTGAGTTACCCCTTCTGACCCTCACTTGCTCTCTTTCAGCATCACCCCACCACCACACATAACCTAGACCCTCTCATCTGACCTTTCAGCAACCTTCCCAATCCCCTTATGTTGACTTCTCATCTACTCTGGGATATCTCCTTCCTTTCTTCCATCGATATGGTGGTTGATTCTCTGTGTTTCACTCTCCTGCACCCTTGATTCTTTTGCCACTCTCCCCCAGCCCTGCCCCCTAACCCCGTCAACATCCACTACTTCTACTCATGCGGTGGACCATCTCTGGCAGAAATTCCGTGACCAGGATAACTTTCTCCATTCTCTCTTCTTTCAGTTCTGCCATATTCTTAGCTAAACAACACCACTTCTCCAACTAAACTGAATCCTATACAACTACAGCCACTTTGTCATCACCTTTGATTCACTCTTTAAATTCTTCCCACCTCCTCTTCTCTCTCCACACAGAATCTTGATTTCTCCCCCCCCGCAAAAAGTGATAAAATATGACAAACTATCCCGCCCCTCAGCTTTCCTTCCTTCCTTTTTCCTCCTAAAACTCTCACCTTCTCCCGTGACAAAGACACAGATGTTTGTCTGATCTCCTCCTCTAACCCTTCTCTAACTCCATTGACTCCATCCTATCTTCTGATCTGCTTTACTCTTTTTCTTAACCTCTCACTCTCCTTTGGCTTTTTCTCTTCACAATACAATTTCTCTTCCAATGTTAAAAAGCACCATCCTTGACCCTACTTGCCTCTCCAATTACAGACTCATCTCCTTTCTTCCTTTCATCTCTAAACTTATTGGTTGTGCTGTTTATAATTGCTGTCTGAGGTTCCTCTCCTCCAATTCCATTCTAAAGACTCCAATCCAGCTTCTGCCCCTTGTATGCCACTGAAGCCTCTCTCACCCAAGTTTCTAATGGCCTCTCTTTTCCTGGCCAAAGCTCAGAACCAGTCTTCCATCCTCATCCGCCTTGACATGCTGGCCACCTTTGACCATGCTCTTCTTCTTCTTGAAATCTCGTTCTCCCTTGGCTTCCATTACTCTGTCCTCTCCTGGTTCTGTTCCTACCTCTAATTGCTCATGCAGCAACATGTCCTTCCAAGGATCTTCCTCATTCCCCTTCCAACCTTCTGGGTGGGTTCCACAGAGCTCTGTCCTTGGTCCCCTTCTCTGCTCCTTATCTCTGGATAATCTCTATGCTGATGAACAGATCTACCCTCTCTATTCCAGACCTGTCTCCTTCTATCTAAACTAAAATCTCACTCTGTTTCTCTGATATCTCATGGATGTCTAGCCATTGGCTCAAGCTCAGCATGGCTAAAACAGAGTTCTTAATCGTCCCCCTAATTCCTTTTTCAATCACTGTGGACAACACTGCCATCCTGGCTGTCAGTCAGGTCCATAATATAGGCATTATTTTTGACTGAGACCCTCCTCTAGGTCCTCCTATCCAGGCTATATCTAAATCTTGCCAATTCTTTCTGCTTAACATCTGTAAGATATGCCCTTTCTTATCCATCCACACAGCTAAAACTCCTATCCAAATACGCATCATAGTTACTGCAACATTCTTCTTTTGGCCTTGAGAAATGCAATCTTGCCCTACTCATATCTATTCGGAGCACTGTTGCAAAGGTCATTTTCCTAGTCCATTCCTTTGACCAAGTCAGCCCATTTTTTCAATACCTCCACTGGCTCCTCCTTCACTTTTGCATCAAACATAAGCTACTTGTATTCACTTTCAAGGCCCTTCACAGTCAATCCTCATCCTACCTATCATCTCTCATTCATTATCAAGCCATCATTGCTTACTTCTGAGTAACTATGATTACAGCTTCCATAGCCCATTCATTGAATTTTCAAACAAGCACTCTTGTGCTTTCTCCCATGCTGCCTCACACATTTGGGAAGTGTTCCCTGTAAACAACAACAAACTACTTCATAACCCACCTTCAAATCACTCCTTAAAATTCTCTTCGGCCATAAAGTCTACAAAAAAAATTGACGATGGCTAGGCTGCTGGTGTGCTGAGTGCCTATCATACTGATCAATACTGTCTTGTGGTGTTTCTTGTACTCTCGTTGGTCTTTCTATATCCATCTGTTGGCTCTTGTCTTATATGTATATTACAAGCCCTTTGGGGATAGGGACCATCTTTTTGTTCTGTGTTTGTACAGTGCACCTAGCAGAATGGGGTCCTGGTCCATGACTAGGGTTTCTAAGCACTGCAATAATACAAATTAATAATATTAATATAAGCACACCTATAAGAATAAGACAGGAGCCCACCTCAAGAAGCTTACAGTTTAAACCAGACATTGAAAGCAAAGGATAATAAGTGGGTGGAGGTACTATAAAATGGAGGATTACAGTAGTGATTAGCATAAAATATTCATTGTTATATACAAGTCTCTCATGTTCTTTTCTCTTTAATATATTAATGTTCATATGTGTGAGGGTGGGGCTGAGGTTAAAATTGGAATATTAAACAAGTAGTGTGATCTGACGACGATTTTAAAAAAACAGCGAGCTCACATGGCACCATGAGGGTTTATGAGGCAGCATGGGAAGAGGAGAGGTCATTTTGAGAGCATGACAGGCAAGCAGAGTTTAGAGAAATGGGTACTAATGTGGGGGTAGGTGGTAGAGGTCAGACATCTCTGGGCCTCAAAGTTGAGAAAGTATATAAATGTAAGGAAGAGGACTGAAAATAAATGCTATATTATGAATACACATTACATTATTTGACCAAGCAACAACACCAGCAAAGAGTAGATAGGCTTCATCTTATTACTTTGCTTTATTGTATATCTGTTTAAATATTATTATCTTTAACTGTTCTGGTATGAAGTCAAATTTGTTATATTAAGATTAAGTGGATAAAATGAGACATAATGCAATTTGTCTCTAAGCAAAGGGAAATATGTGAACACTTCCCTTGCTGGTTGGAGTAAGACAGTGTGTGCACATTGGTACCCAACTGCTAATCTCATATTTTAAAATGTAAAATGAAGCTAGTAAATACTGTTTTTATGTACAAAAGAAAACAATAATAATTTAATACAGAGCTTCTGTTAATGACAATATCACAAATATTTTTGTATAATTACACCTGTTCTCTCAGTCATTGCAACCATTTTAAGAGAGGGATAATTTTAAAAAGCCAGCCTCTAAAATTTGCACCAAATAGTTAAATGACATTTATTATTAATTATTATTATTATATGTATTACTGTACTGTTATGGGTTCTAATTGATTTCAGTGTTCTACTTTTTTTTAAAATGCACTGTAAAAATATATAGTAACAGATATTCCCTACTCCAAAGGGCTTACAATCTAAACAAGCAAGTAGGAAAATATGAACTTTTTAATGTCTATTTTACAAACAGGAAACAGAGCTATAGAGACTAAGGCCGCAGTGCAACAAGGTGTTCAAGTACATAGGTAACGTGAAATTAATGGAATTACTAATCTATTTAAACTTGTATTGGAACCTATATGACTTGTTCAAGGTCAAACAAACAAACAAACATCTATGGAACTGAACCCAGATTTCCAGGGCAGTGTTTTAACCACATGACTATCCTTCATCTAAGCAGAATAGGGTGAAATGAAAGTAATTGCTTCGTGAAACATGCTAAGCTTCCTGCACATCTGAACAAGTCAAATAGCCAGGAAAAATTAGCTCCATTTTTTTAGAGCATTCACTATTTCTGTCACGCCTGACCCAGATATGGAAAGAAAAAAAAAAATCAGGAAAAAAAAATTCCTTTCCTGCAAGACACAATATCTTTTACACAGTAGATCTCGTTAACTCAATAAGCCCAATCACATCCCATACATATATCTTGGATGGTAAATGTATTTCTCCCTAATACATAGGTTAAAGACAAGTACTTTTCAGAACAATAAGCCAAACAAACATATTTGATATGTACTGTCCAGGACTACAGAGGGTCCCAACTCTGAATTTCTCATGTTTCAACAGATCCCAACTGGAGCTGGAATATATTATACTATACTCAGGCAACCAGTCCCTTCGAAGTCCATGGGAGTGGTCCTGCGATTGTTTGCAGGATCAGGCCCTTAAAACCTACTCCTGCTCCCAGTAATGACAAGATAAAACTCCCTTTGACTTCAGTGGGAATAGAACTGGACTACCAGATTAACATCTTTAGGGTAGGAATTGTTTTGATTACTTGTTCTGTAAATATTTATTTTATAACATGAAACAATAATAAATAATGAATGTAACATTGGGTTCAAGATGAACACAGAAATAGTTACATGAGTTTGTTTACTATAAGTTCAGGATTTTTAAAACATTTATTTTATTTCAATGAAGAGTAGAAAAACACTAATATGTTCAGTGCTTGAGTGTCTGAAAAAATTGTGCTTATTTGAAATTTAGACTTAAAATTAAATCATATTACATCACCCTTTTGCAGTTTTGTATTCATTTTTATTCACATTAATAACCTGTTTAAGTTTTATTTGAAGTTTCTAAAAATAAACCATTACTGTATAACCTATTTTAAATGAGGAAAACAAGTACACGAGTTGTCAGTTTTCCAGAACTATGTTGTTAGCGATGTTTGTAGCAGATGCAGGAGGCAAAATGCTGTAGAATGTGATATCTGAAGACAGCATGGATATTCATTGCCAAATGGCAAAAGCATATGTAATTTTTAAGCATATTTCAAAGTTTAGTTCCCATACAAACAAAACAGAGCGTGATCCTGCAGACATTTACTACATGGGTTACTCAAGTTAGGAAGCATTTACAGAATCAGGTTCATGGGGCCTGTTCCTGCTCCTACTGAAGTCAAAGACTGCTCAAATTGATCTCTGTTGGAGTAGACAGAATACATACACAAGAAGCTGTTTCTCCTTCCCTCCCCTCCCCCCCCATAGGTACACAGACCTCTTTCCTAGTATTAGCTTTCGCCTACTACTGAAAAAAACAGAATATGAACCCAATACAATGGTTTTCTCACAGGATTTTACTAACTAACCAGAACACAGGTTGTCAGACATAACTATTCATAATTTTTTCCAGACTCAGTCAACTCTGCAGTTTTATTTTCCTCGCACTCTACAATTTCAGTATAATATATTAATATTCTAACAAAATATCACGATAGTAACTTAGCCCTCTCAGATTACTAAAACACATTCATACCACTATGGGTTTATACTGCATTCTTTGTATTCCTCTGAACTTTTTAAACCATACTCATTAATCTCTATGTAAATTAACTACTTGAAAATGTTAATATTGCAAAAAAATGCATATTACAGATCTTTATTAAATGTTTTAACATGTAACCACAATTCTTTAAGATAACATATTTGGGAGAGAATTAAAGGTATTACATTTTGATTCCATGTGTTCCCTCTGTTTCAATAATTGCACTGTAGTAGAATAGCAAAAAACATTCAAATAAGCATAGTGTTTATTAAATTTTCAGATAAAGTTTCAAGGTATTGATTTTTTTTAAGTGGATACATCTGACATTTTATTAGCTCTCCAATGACCATCTTCTCTGAGTCAGATGCAAAATAAGGGGATTTAATTGCTTTGTCTTTGCACCAGCACTAATAAAATACTGTACAGAAGGAAATGTATCCCTAAATCAAAGTACCCCAAATTTGTGAAAAAATCTGTTAATACTATTTAAATTTTCCTTAAGAGATATTTATTGTAAAACATAGTCTTCTGTTTAAAAATGTAGGAAACTAGAAGTGTACAACATACTGCTTTTATTCACTTTTATGGACATGGAAAACATCAAAACCTAGATTCTACAAGCAAACACCCATGATTTCAGCATTTTTTGAACATTCAGTGTATTTTGCTAAGGTTGGCATTTATCATATTTTTCCAAACACTAAATACCTATAGTTTGGCTTGAAGTTTACAGAAACTTTTAGAAAGTCATCTAAATACCTAAGACAGTATTTGATTAAATTAAAGCTAATATCCTTTACCATCCATAAAAAGGTTTTAAAAAAAAAACTAGTACAATTTGTATTTTTCCTATACTGTAGATATTCCTGACACAGAAGCTACTCACCTGAAGTAAAGTACTATATTTACTATGTAACTAGAATAAAAGAGGGAAGGGCAAGTAAACTTCTAATTAAGATACAATATTCCCTAGACATTTGAAAGGCATGATACAGTGTTTAAATGCTTGTTCACACGATGAATCTTACTAACGTACAAGCTTAAAACTGGCTACATAAAACTATTTCTGAAACCCTTTACTTTAACTTTTAAATGACTCTGTAATACTGATAAAGAGCCTCAGAATTTGAACGTATTTCTAAACCGACTAATGCTGTATTCCTCTGCAATGTAAATACCCAAGTCAAGGATTTCTCTCAGCTTGGCTCATCTTTCCCTGCTTCGCTTCAGACTCACCGAATAAATTACAGTAGGGGAGGGAGCTCTGGGAAACAATTACACCAGATGCATTAGGAAATACACACGAGAGCAAAACTAGACAAGCTTCGTTTATTTAGAACCTCCGAATCTCAGCTGCAGCAATAGACGGGACTTTCTGTAACAATGGCCTCTTGGCTTACAAGCCAGGCTTTGTTTATATGTTTATTTAAACACACACACATACACATTTGTATTCTCCGTTCTGTGACTGGATGATTTTCCACTTCAAGTAGCCCCGGGCCAATTCCATCAGCAGCACAACTCAGTGTTCCTAGAGTTCACGTGCAATTTCCAAGATACAAACAGACTCAACCCCCACAAGGAGTTTGCACTACACGCTTTGCACCGCAAAGGCTTTTGCCCAAAGTAGAAACGAGCAAGACTTGCCTTATAAAACCTGAATATTTCATGCTTCCTTCCAGACTTGACTCAACAGTTCTCTAACTGTAAGACTGTTCCTAAACCAAATCAATCTAAACGCGATATTGCCTTATTTGGAAAGAAACTACATTAACTTGGTAGAAAAACAGACATTCGTGTTGTACGCATCTGTGCCAGTCAGTTCAAAGTAATGTCTTCAAAAGCCTGGTTTTCCCCCGATACTTGCAGTCACCTGGTCAAAAAGGTGGGAAGAAACAAAGTGCTATGCAACTAGAAAGTTTCATCCTCCAGTGTAGTCTCTGGGAAGCCGAGGGAGTGGAAACATCACAATCGAAATAATAATAAAGCGGTATGGGATACCTAAGAGGGCTATGCTTAAAAAAAAAGTTACTTTTTATAGAGGTAAGGTCTGCCAACCGATGCACAACGACCAACGTCCCTGTATCCTGCAGGGAACACATCACAGCGTCTACTGACAAATTAAATCTTAAGGGATGCCCAGAAAAATGATCTCGCACAAGCGCAGAGATGAACTAACGCGCGCCTAACGTCTTATCTTTCTATTTATTATTTTAGGGGCATCTTGACACGTCCCCCTGCAAACACATACCAGTATATGCGCGGGCGCGCGCATGTACACACGTTAGACTGTGACACTTGTACTGGCTCCTCGGAAAGTTTTGAAGTTTGGTTTCCTCTGCCCCGAGGCCCCGGCAGCGCTGCCCCCTCCCTCCCCCAGTTTCGGGGGGACTTACCTGTTCTCTGGAAATACAAGGCAAGGAGGGTCTCCTGGACATTTTGCAGCTGCCGTAGTAGCTGGTTGGCGTTTCCCCTAAGGACACACAGCTAGACCTCCTCCTGGGTCTGATCACAGGCACTTTCTCCTCCACGCTGGGAAGCCGCGGGTGGTGATGCTGGTGCTGCACTCCCTGGCTCTGAGCGGAGAAGATGCGGCGCTGCCAACCCAGCAATGCCAGGAGGCAGCCGGCCATGCCGACTGAGCCGGCCAGCAGCGGTCTGAGGCTTGGGGGCAGCGAGCTGAGGCTGGTGAGCGAGACCAGCCAGACCAGGCTGGAGAAGACCAAGACCAGGAGGCTTCGGCGGAGTTTCAGGGTGCTCTGCAGCAGGGTCAGCACCGCCACCGAGCCCAGCACGGTCAGCAGCCGGCCTGCCACCATCCGCAGCTCGGCGGGGCCCTGCGGCGAGGCTCGGTGCCCTTCGGCGGGTAACAACCACTGCAGCGCCACGAAGTCCCCAGAGTAACAGCAGAGCGGCAGAGCCAGCAGCCACCAGAGGCTGGTGCCGGTGCCGCCGCCGCCGGGCTCCTCGCGCTTGCCCCGGGCCAGGTAGCAGGTGAGGAAGAAGAAGGCACAGGCGATGCTGAAGAGGGGACTGAGGCAGTGGGACAGTCCCAGCAGGGTGCGCAGCGCCGAAGGGCCCCGCCAGCCGCTCTCGCCCTGCTGGCCCCAGGGGCTGCTCCGGCCGTAGGAGAGCAGGAGCGAGAGGACAAAGGCGGCCAGGGCGCCCAGGCTGAGCAGAGCCCGAGGGGAGGCGGCGGGGAGCAGCAGCAGGGAGAGGAAGCCCCTGGGGGGGTCCTGCCTCAGGGGGGTCACGCAGCTCTTCACATAGCCGTTCCGCAGGCTCTCCGGGCCGCTCCCGGGGCGGGCCAGGGGGGCAGCCACCCCGCCGCCGTCCTGCGGCGGCTGCTGGGGGAGTTTGCTAGGTCCATGCTGGGAGGCGACGGCTTCTCTCTCTTCCCTCATGGTGGTGTGGGGAGAGCGCGGGTCCAGTCAGCTCCGTCTCCTTCTGCTCGGCGCTGCCTCCCTCATCTCCGCCGGGGACAGGCTCTCGGGTCAGCCGCGGGCTCCTCTCCCCGACCGAGCGGCGGAGTCCGGAGCATGGTGGGTAACGAAGGGGAAAGCGAGAGAAGGTAAAAAGTCTCTGCGCGAGGCGGCTCGGCACTGGGGACTCGCTATCGCCTCCCCGCGCCCACCGGCTGCAACGGCGGCGGCTGGCAGGACCCCGGAGGGGGAGGGGGAGAACGGGACGGAGCCCTCCCTGCTCCCTCCTGCAGCTGCACACGGCGTGCGCGGAAGCGGCGGCGGCACGCGCCTAAAGAGCGGTTGGACTCTAACGGCCGCCGCACAGTAGCGGTGGTTGGCCTGCCAGGCTGAGGAAACGGGAGCGCGCGCGCCGCCAGCCCTAGTTCGGGCCGCTCCAGGGCCGGGGTGTGCTCAGGAGCGCGAATCCCCGGGGGTGGGTTACAGACTCCGCCGGGCAGCGTCTGGCATGGCACCCCCTAGCTAGAGTAGTTCCGCGGACTCCCCGGCTCAGTTCCTCCTGACTCTTACCCAGGCTGGCGGCCCGAGGTGTGTTCGCGGCTCACAGCTCTTACTCGGACTGGGCCCCCTGCCTGCACGCGCTGGTCCCGTGACCCGGGATCCCCTCTCACAGAGCAAAGAAAGCAGCGTTTTCACCTGCGAACGGGGCTGTGAGAAGTTCTGCAAACCCGTATAAAAATCTAGACTGGCATATTTAGGCAGCCATTCTTAAAAACGACAAGGAGTCCCCTGGCACCTTAAAGACTAACAGCTGTATTTGGCCATAAGCTTTGGTGGATTAAAAAAACTCATTCTTTTTGTGGATACAGACAAACACGGCTACCTCCTGATACTTGACTCTTAAAAACGGTGGCCACACAGCGTTTGGAGAGAACTGGACAGATGACTCAATTTTTACTCTTCTTGCCTTTGAACACTACCTTCTCTCTCTTCTATTGTTCTTTTTACTTGCTTGCCTCGCTCCCAGCACAAATTGGAGGTGTTTATAGTCTTTCAACTACCTGAAGCTGTAAATAGGGACATTCAAATAGATTTGTGGAGAGATAGTGGCCAAGTGGTACATATTTGCTTTAAAATGTACTGGCTCTTGGAAATAGTAGGCATGCATATAAAGAGAATTAGAGGCTTTTCATTGCTATAAAAATACATGAGGAGTAGGGTTGGTTTATAGTAATTTCTCTTGGTTTTTTCAGTTTTTGGCATAATGTTTATGCATATGTACAGATGAGATTAAATTGTTAAGCCAGGCTTGAAGAGCCACAAAACAAAGTTTGCTTAATTTTCTTTTTTAAAAATTCATATAAAGCTTCCCAATCACTACTGGGAGTACCTAAAAGCCATAAACAATATACATACTTCAAGCAGCTAAGGATTCTTCTCTTTTCCACTTAATCCTCTACAGCCCTCTCAGCTGTCTGCCTGGTGGCAATTGTAGTCTCTGATCTCCTTTCAAGTTCTTTTGATGAGATGGCCATAAAATCTCTCTAGAACCTCAAATAATTTAGCTGTGGTAATAATGTTTTATAATTAAATACTGTAACAGTAAGGACCTGATCCTGGACCTCATTTGAGTAAGCCTTGAAGACCTCATCTTCCAAGCATTTACACGTGTGCTTAGCTTTATACGTATTTAACTCCCATTGGTTGTACTATGGCCCTGATCCTATAATATGGGCTTTGCACAAACACAAATCTCTGACCAGGTGCAACAGCTAGCAGAATCAGGGCCTTGGTGACACTGAAAGAAAAAAGGATTTTTTACAAATAAGCACAGTTATGACTCAACTGAGTCTTTAATGGTATTATATTTTCTTAATTTGGGGAAATTCTCATTTTTAACTTAAATATGTATTCAGCAAAGTGTGCAGTCAGAAGAGTTCATAGTATAGGTCTATGGATTACATGCCTTTTTAAAATGATGATGTAGTGAAGTCACAGATGTGCACCTAGGATTGACAGTTACGTAAGATATCTTGCAAATTAAATTCTTGGAAAAAACAGATTTAGGGCCCAATACCAAAAGTCTTACTTATGTGACTAGTCCTTCTGAAGTGAATGGAATTAATTGCTTTTAGGGCAAGATTTTAAGTATTTAGCAACTAAAAGGTACGGACAGGCATCTACTGGGATTTTCAAAAGCTCAATAGTAGATACCTAAATACTTTTAAAATTTTGTCCTTTAGGCCTTGTCTACACACTAACGTTTTTCCAATTTAACTAAGTTCATTAAACCAGTGCAGTTTGTGTGTAGACAAGGCCTTAGGCCCCATTCCTGCAAATGCTTATATATGCAGGGCCACCCAGAGGATTCAGGGGGCCTGGGGCAAAGCAATTTCGGGGGCCACTTCCATAAAAAAAAGTTGCAATACTATAGAATACTATATTCTCGTGGGGGCCCCTGTGGGGCCTGGGGCAAATTGCCCCACTTGCCCTTCCCATCACCCCCCGGGCAGCCCTGTACATATGTGCTGTGCACATGAAGTAATGTTTTCAGAATAAGGGCCTATGACTCAGTAATGTGCACAAAAGTCAGCTAGCAGGATTACTGAAGGGATTAAAAAGTTCTACAACAGCATTCAGTGTAACCAAAATGCAAGTTTCAAATTTGGAAAGTACAGCGGAGGCAAGTAACTAATATTTACCATTTTAATCAGAAATAAAACATATTTGCAATTCGGTACTGTTTGTTAAGATCTTATTTTTAGAATAACTGGAATTCACAAGAAATTGGGAAGAAGCAACTCTCTGCTTTCCAGAAAGCAAATCCAATTGGTGGAGTCTTTAGTGTTCTTGTACCATAGCTTTCTTGTGGAAAGCCCAAAGTTTCCTTGAAAGAAGGATTTAAATCCTGTGTTAGTATACATGTTGTCAGTATCATTCTTCAGAGTCCATATTGGAAATCATGTTTTAAAAATAAGGGAAAAAATACTTTCCCCCAACACATATCTAGTCAATGTTATATTTTTGCATTTAGCTTTACCCACATGAGTAGTCCTATTAACATCAGTAAGACTTCATGAGTAAAGTTAAGCATCTGCATAAATGTTGGGATGACCAGGGGCTAATATTATAAAGTGAACTGTATTCTTACTATATAAGTATCCTTCAATATTAGGTTCTGTTTAATTCAGCTTTAAGTATACATTCATGGAAGTGCACTCTTACTGAAATAAAATGTTAGATGGTATGATCAATATAAAATATTTATTTTACTTGCACGTTTGTCTGCATGGGCTTATTTTGTAACTATTACATACACATCTGAATGAATTTGAACAGGTAATTTATAATTACCTCATAAATAAGATGTCCTAACCCCAAAGCTACAGAATCATTCTAACACTTTCACTTGCTCAATTCATAGTTAATGATTCCATTACTTAACTGAAGTGGAACAACTTCAATAGGAGAGATTGAGGTAGCCCTCAGTCAGAATATTCCATAGAGTAGTGGTCAGGGCACTCACTTTAGGGGTGGCTGATCCCTCTTCAAATCCCTTCTCTTTGTCAGACAGTGGGGGTCTCCCATATCCTGCATGAGTACCCTATGCACGAGGTTGAAGATTATAAGGAAGGTGGTCATCCTCCTCTAGCTATTTTGTTTCAGGCCCCATATGTGATTTACGAGTTCTGCTACCTATCTTCCACTAGTTTGTGGATTACAAGCAAAGTAAGGCACCTCCCTGCAACCCAGATTTAGGTACATATCTTTGTGAGAGAGGTGGGGCCTACCACATACATGTCTCATCAGCGTTTCCAAGTGGCTAGCTTAGATGATCCCTGCCTAGCATTCTGGTTTTGTGGATCAAAGTCTAGGATGTCTGTCTCTCCCTATTCCTTATACAGGAGCCTAGGCACCTAACTCAGGCTTTGTTGTTCCTGTGATTTTTCTAGACTCCTGAAAGGCGCAAATGACTCAGCATCACAATGCCTAAATCCCTTTGTGGATCTGGGCCTTTGTTTTTAAACTTTTCTGTTCAGTTTAGACGCTAATATTAACACCTGTTCCAGATGTACACTAAGATATTTCAACTGGTAGTACTAATTCTAGTGTAACTTGTATGCAGTGTTGTTGTCGCCATGTTGGTCCCAAGATTTAGAGGCAATATCTTTTATTGGACCAACTTCTGTTGGTGAGAGAGACAAGCTTTTGAGTTTAGTAAATGTCTGCTAAAGTTTACTAAGTTCAAAAGCTTGTCTGTCTCACCAACAGGAGTTGGTCCAATAAAAGATATTACCTCACCCACCTTATCTCTCTTGTGTAACTGACATTTTCAGTTGTATAAAAATAGGTAAAGATAAACTGAATTATTATAACAATCATTTAGCAGTGAGATTAAAAAATATTACACCTCCAAACTTCAGGAAAAAAAGCAAGTTTGTTATACTTACGAGTATCAGGTTTTGCACTTCTTAAATCATTCCAAAAGTACCAATTCTTGCTTATTCAGCATAATTTTTCAGAGTATGTACAGAAACAGACTTTGTGGTTAGTCTGTTGGGTTAGCTGTGGAGCCAATCTGCCCCAAAATGTAGATCACCTGCAGGCAAAAACTCAAGAACACCTAAATATGTTTACAGGCCTACACTATCTGGTAACACACACCGTCATTACTTATTGAATAGCCAGATGAAACTTATTTCACCCCACAGAAAATTCTAGACAGGCTCTTTTGATTATTTCAAACTTAATTCCATATAACAGCACGTTCTGTTCCTTTAAAGACAGGTATAACCCAGCATACCTACGCTGGGGCCTTGGCTCCCTAAAGGCCACGCACCCTGGCTGGATGTAGTCTCCTGAGGGAGCACCTGATTGTGAGGGCTTATGTGACTAGGAGTAAGCAAGATTGGCTGGGGGTTGTGAAACAGGCTACAGGAGTTGTCAGTGTTTGGAGTGAGGTCAGCTAACTGAGAAGATCTCCTAGGGTAAGTTGTTCCCCGTAGAGAGGGCTATATAGAAAACTCCCCAGAAGGTTCTAGGAAGGGAAGGGCTTGACACGGAGAGGTGTGCTATTTCTAGGGAGGAAAAGCTTTAAACTCTTCTGAGCAAAAGGGAGAAGAAAATTGTGTTGGTCTCAGGAGTCAGGCACTATAGTTGCACCTGCTCCGACTGCTGACACCCTAATAAATCAGCTAGGCTGCCTGATGGATTGTCTTTCTGGATTGTCTGAGCAGACCAGTTCTTAAGCCCAGCAGCAGTAGTTCACTGGCTGTTCAGTGTCTATGTCTTCTCTGTCCCTGCCCCACTCCCATCTTCTGTCCTTTTCTCTCCAAGCCCTTCTCCTGCTTTGTTCCTCCATGGCTTTAGCCCAGATCCTGCTCTACACCTAGCCTTGTTCCCATCCAGTCCTGTACTAGCCTTGCTCCTGCCTCAGAACCAGCCCTGTACCTGCTTTCCCTGATTCTGAGTAATCCAGTTTGGGCTCTGGCATTTGGACTAAGTGGTCCAGACCTTTGGCCCTGGTTCTGGCCCTGTCTCGTCCCTTGGCTCTGTCAACCAGACTGCAACCACTAGGAATTACTGCCTGTGGCCTTCTCCAGTGATATTTCACAGGGTTCTCTTTTTCTCCCTCTATCAGGGCTCACCAACTATGTGGTAACATTTATCAGGTAATACTCTAGGAAGGGGCAGCAGCTGTCAGACTACTTGCAAGACTTGAGTTGTGAATGAGGTGGCAAGTTATATGGGCCTGTGGTGCCCATGCTTCAGCAAATTCAGGGCACAAGGGCCTGGTTCCACCAATGTTCAGGGCCGGGTCTCTCCCTCGGCCCCTCCTGCAGTCGGCGTGCCTCCCCCACAGCATCCCCCAGCCCCACCTGCCTCCCTAGAGCATCCCTGCCTGCGCCCTGGACAGCAGGTGGAGGCCCTGCCACTCCACGCTGCGCTCTCTCATCAACCACTGCCAACTAGAAAAGGGAGCAGCACCACCTGCAGGGGGGGAGGAGGTGCACACATGATGCCATTCCTCATCCCCCGGCACCCACCACAGGCGAGGCGAGGGGACTTCCTGCACCTGAGGGGGTGTGGCCCCTAGGAGCATATTCAGTGACGGTGCTGGGTGAATGTGCTGCTGGGGGAGGGCTGGGGGGACTGTGGAGCCCTCCTCTCTGGCCCCAGCCCAAGGGCAGCCTGCCTGCAACCCAAACTCCTCATCACCAGCCCTGCCCCACCCCAGAGCCCACACCCCCAGCCAGAGCCCTCAGCCCTCCCGCACCCTAACCTTTTCCCTTAGCCCTGAGCCCCCTCCTGCACCGTGAACCCCTCGTCCCTGGATCCAACCCGCAGCCCTCACCCCAACCCTCTGCCCTAATCCTGAGTCCCTCCCACATCCCAAACTCCTCATCTCTGGCCCCACCCCACAGCCCTCACCCCACACCTCAACCCTCTGCCCTAGCCCTGAGCCCCTCCCACACTCCAAACCCCTCATCCCCAGCCAAAGCCCTCACCCCCCTGCACCTCAACCTTCTGCCCCATCCCTGAGCTCCTCTCACACCCCAAACCCCTCATCCCCAGCTCCAGCCAGAGCCCTCATCCCTCCCACACACACCACAACCCTCTGCCATAGCCCTGAGCTCCCTCCCACTCTCCAAATCCCTTGGCCCCACCCCATTAATTTTGTTATGTGCACCAATATGCAGGTGTGGGAGGGGCAAGATTTGGACCCATTCTGGACACCACCAAAAATTATACAAACCTGCCGCCCCAATTGTGAAGGACTAGAGAGAGAGCTCCAGAAGCCTGTGGATGTCGAGATATGGATGGGAGCATTGTCCTGTAAGAATATTGAGATATGTGTTTGGTACAATAATAAAGCAGATCATGAGAGGGTAAACTTCTTGTTGGAAATACAGTTACAGTGTGTGTGGGTTTTGTTATTGCTTTTTGCCAGATCTGAAAGGAGTGGAACAGGTGTTTTGGCACGCAGAGAATGGGGAGTTGGGGGACAAACCTTATTACACTCCTTAATAACACAAAATAAGAAAAGTTCTTCTACAGAATGCTAACTTTAATAGAAGTGATGGCATCTTGTCAAGTAAGAAACAAAAATTATAACTAATCACTCATTACAGACAACTTTCGTAACCGAAAAAGTCCATATAGGACATTCTGGGTAAAGAAGCTGGATGGACAAATTACCCCAGAGGAATGAGATCTGATCTGGAAAAGAAGGCTACCAACCTGTCTATAGCATGACAAAAGAAAATTTCTTGAACATACTGTTCCAGTGGTACCTGGCTCCTGTCAGGTTTAGAGAGAGAGAAAGAGCTTGAAGGGAGATGACTGTTGGAGAAAGTATGGTAGAAGAAGATTTTATGCATATATGGTGGATGTGTCCAATTGCTAGAGAATATCAGATGTGAATTAGTAATCAAATATTACAAATTGTTTGCTATTTATTACCAAATCAGAAGTCTGGTGAGGTGGTTGGGGACTGCTTGGCCATGGCCCAATCACTTTTTGGGACACTACAGCCCAGTTTGGGACCAGCAGGCAATCTGGCAACGACTGTTAGAAAGGGATCAGTGCTGGATATTGCTGGAGAAAGCCCCTGCCTGCACATTGTGGTGAGATCCAGGGGCCAGTATATAGAGCTAGGCCACCCCTACTGCAGGGTGAGTGGGGAGTGGGGTCACTCTCATACCCATGGGGGCCTTCCACTCCCTGGGGACAAGTCCCAACCACTCTGCATCATGTGCTCATCGTCAAGGCAGGAGTTGACCTTTCCCCAGGTGGCCTCCCACATTCACACTTTAAATGTTGCTCTGCAGCCTTTGCAAGTGATCCTTTGGTAATCTTCCTGTGGCTTCTTAATGGAAATAGTCATACACAAGGAAATGAAGAATTAATCTCTCATCTTCTAGCAGCTGCTAGGCTATATGTAGCCTCTCAGTGGAAAAATGAAAAATATTCCAACTATAGAAGAATGGTTCAAAAAAATAACAGAGGTTGTTATGGAAAAATGATGTACCATGTACTTACTTACCAAAATATACAGAGGATACATAGATACTTTGATATTTGGTTACCATTTATTCAATCTTTCCCCATGGAGGGCACTTCCATGTGGCGGAAAGGCTTGGGTGCCCCTAAGAGCTATGCTGGCAAGACCATCATTGCTGGTAGGGTCACTTGTGCCAGACAGGTCAAAGAGTATGAGCCAGACTAATGCCAGTTAGCCCTAATAGTAGGGGTTGGGAGTGCACTAACAGCCTGCTCCTGTTTTTTTGTTTTTTTGTTTTGTATTTTTTTAAAGGCAGTCATTATGGAAACCTAAACTACTGCTCAATTCAATAAATGCAATCCAGCTCAACTCAAATAAACCTAGAAGAGAGATGATGACGTGAAATGGCCAAACCCACAAGGAAGTTTGATGAATTTACTTTGACCTAAATCCATTACCAGACCTGGTAGGTGGAATGTGTGGACACTATATGAGCCTGGCAAAATGGTCAAAAGTAATAAAAGAAATGGACGGATATAAACTAGATTATACTTGGCCTAAGTGGAAGGAGATGGGTAACAAGCCAAATAATTTTGTCAACTGGACCCATCCTACTGTATTTTGGACTACCAAATGCCAGTTATGTACACAGAAAAGCGTGGGTCTGATAGTATCAAACTTCCAGAAAGTGTCTATTACTCAATGTTCTGCTCCAACAAAACGTGAAGGAAGGAGCCAAATAGCATAATGAGACAAGCATTGGACTGGAGCCCCCAGGGCAAGAGGCAACAAGGTGGACTAAGGATAACATGGAAACACACAGCAGAAGCAGAATTTGATAGAAGCTATCAAAATGACATGAGAAAAAGCCCAGACAGCAGCAGGAGACTGGCAAAGATGGAAGGCATTAGTGAAGGTTCTATGTTCCACACAGAAGAGAGAGGCAGAAGAGATTTATTTAATAGTCAAAGTATATTCACCTGCAAAACAAACAAACAAAAAAAAACTTTCACCCCTGGCTAATTTTTAAATATGAACATTTTGATAGACAGTCCTAATTTTGTTAAATGTGTAATCACAGATTTCCCTCACTTCAATAAAAATCACCAAAAACAACATGTTGTGAGTAAAGATGCTCACTCTATAATATGGTAGTACCCTGTAAAAGAGAGATCTGATTATATTACTGTATAATATATCTCTAAACAAAAGTGCACTGTAATGATTGTTTTGTCTCTGATATTTACATCACAAAGTTTATATAAACCTGTTAACTTCCTAAATAAATAGTAAAAAACCTCTGTCTTCATTGACCTTTGTGCAGGAAAGATTGCAAGTTACAAAATCAAAACGTAATCCCTGTTATGTGAAAACACTATATTATAACAAACCAGAGGCTTACTCATGCTTTCAGTTTTGTTAACTGATTTTCCCAAAACAAGCACAGTGTGAAGAAAATTGAGACAGGAAAAAGAAGGGAAAGGAGAGAAAAGAATGATCCTACAACTAGGGTGTGGTCAGGGCCAGTTCCAGCATTTTTGCCGCCCCAAGCAGCGGGGGGGTGGAGGTGGGAGGAACACGATTGAGCTCTCGCCGAAGTGCTGCTGAAAAGGAAGAGATGAAGTGAAGGACCTGCCGCCGAATTGCTGCCAAAGAGTAAACCAGACCGCTGGAGCAGCCACAGAATTGCCGCCTAGGACCCAGACGCGCCACCCCAGGCACTTTTTTATTGGCCGCCTCAAGCACCTGCTTCCTTCGCTGCTGCCTGGAGCCGGCCCTGGATGTGGTTCTGTTGTTTTATCAATTCAGAAAGCAAGTGTGTCTCTTGAGTGACTAGAGCACTATGGTGTGACTAAGATGAGGCTGGAAGGCTAGAGCAGGTATGAAATCCAATTAGTGGATGAAGATTCCCTTTTCTTTTGTTGGCAGAGACTAGTGGAGGCAACATCATTGAGCTGGCAATCTGTAAACTGTAGATCAGCAAGGATTTACTCCAGAAATACTGGACCCTGGAATAGAAAGGTTATAATTAACCTAATTAAACCTGGTTTCAGAGTAGCAACCGTGTTAGTCTGTAACTCAGAACAAAATAAAAGAAGACAAAAATGGTATACTTAATCCTGCCTCTGCATGGGGGAATGAACTAGAGGACCTCTCGAGGTCCTTTCCAGCCCTACATTTCTATGAACCAACTACCCAGGACATTGTTGGTCTTTCAGTTTTCCTGTTCAGCAGGGAAAAAACCCAGGTTCTCCTTAATAGACCTGGGCAAATAGCTGATTTTTCAGTCCTCTTCCTTTAGGTAAACAGAAACCACCAGTCCTATTGTCACAGCAATACAGCTAGGTTGCAGATGGCCTCTGTGTTCCCTTAAACCTCTCTAATACTTTAATTTGGCTTAATGAAAGTTTCTTTTTAACCATAACACACTTTGATTATCTTGAGAACTGTATAAACTATCCATAAATGACTTTTTTTCAATGCTGTTCAGAAGACACTTCTTAATAAAAATTCTTAGGCTAAGATTTTGTTCAAAACTGACGGAGTTGGATCTCTAACTTACGTAAAACTAAGGTGAATGGGGCATCCAAATTTCATAGTTAGCTCTCTAAATCCCATCTGAAGAGTTAACATTCAATCATTTAATTATGTCTGATTCATCTTCTGCACTGGAGCTCACTTGTAGAATAAAGATGTAGTATAATTACTTGACAGCAAAAAACACACTGAAAAGTAATTGGTGCTGTAGCAGTGAAATGTTTGCTAGGCTACCACTTTCTGAAAACTGACCATTTAAGTAGACTTAATAAACCAATGCATGCATGGAATTAAAGATTACCAATAAAATATAGAATAGGTTACTGTATTTAATGCTATGTAACATGCAAGCAAATAGTCTTGAGAGTTTTCTGTATTTTGAATCATGTTTAATTATGAAGTCTACACTTGTAGATATGAGAAACCATAGTAATAATACTTTTGTGATTCATTCTTTAATTTGTAAAATGAAGTTACAGTTTCAAATTGTAATGGAAACTTTTCATGGAATCCATTCATCAGTAATACTGAAGATTAAATCTTGCTGGAATACCTGGATCAGCTTTCTCTCATACTGTTTGCCACGGAGGTCTTTCTTGCCACAGAAGTACCAGATTCATTATTATATTCCATAAAAGCACAAATGAGCAATCCAATTTAAGAGATCATTTATTTGAGGGGGAAAAATAAGTGTTGTGGTGAGATATTCAATCACTCTCCCTTACTCCTCTATACAGGGGCAGCTCCAGGCACAAGCACAGCAAGCACATGCCTAGGGCGGCAAGCCAGAGAGGGCAGTGTGCTGGTCACCATGAGGGTAGCAGACAGGGAGCCTTCAGCAGCGTTTCTGCAGGAGATCCGCCAGTCCCACAGCTTTGGTGGCAATTCGGCAGCAGATATGTGGAAGGCACGGGACCGGCAGATCACCCATAGAACCGCTGCCAAATCCGCATTACCAGCGGACCTCCCTCAGAAATGCCGCCAAAGGCACTCTGACTGCCATGCTTGGGGCAGCAAAAAACATAGAGCCACCCCTGCCTCCATATCTTTCTGGCACTCTTTTAAACCCAAATTGTTAAGATGGGTTCCTGGTAATCCACATTGTCTTGAAGTCTGTCAAAATAATTCTCCACTAAAAATTCATGTGTTTGACAGCATCATAGGCCATATCCTCAGCTGTTGTAAATTGGTATATTAATGCAGTTGAGCTGATCTATACCATTTGAGGATCTGTCACATGTTTCAGTACGTTCTTACCTCTAATTCAGCTATTATATATGGCTGATTTACTTTCATTCAGTTATGCCTGTAAAAAACTTAAATGCCTTGATGTTTTCATTGCCTCATAATATGCTACAACTGGCACAAAAAAGCACTATGCAGAAGAATGTCCTTTAAGGGACAATAATGTTAATATATTCGTGCTACTTGTTTAATTCATAATATGAAGTGGTGTTATAGGCTAACTTTTCTCCTTGAAGATCAGGGTCCTGATCTCTCAGGACTAAAGTGTATTGAAAGGAAGGTTGTGGACATGTGTACTGTGCCATCAGACCTTCACTATCTCGAATACTAAAAATAAATTAAATCTTCAAAAGTACCAGTGGTGACTCTGGTGTCGATGTCTTTCCCGGGGTTGAATGTTATGACTTCAAGTAGCTGATCTGTGATGGCGCAATCTTTGGTACCAGCTGGACTGCTAATAGATGGGGTGTGTGGTACCAAGCAGGGATAGCTCCACCATTACGCAATTTACTGACTCAATACCATAGTCAAGTTAACCATCTGGCGCTGAGCAGTGTACACTTCATGGAATGGTTGGTGCATGTCTAGATGAAGAAGAAGGGTGTTGCTTGCAAGGAATTTGAGAAATTCTGCTTAATAGCAGAAAACTATCTACTAGGTCTACTTCTTTGGCCAAGTGGAACCTTTTTTTGATCTGGGCGATGTCGAAAGGACTCCAATCCAGGTCAGCTCCTATTCAGGACACTTTAGATTACCGACTACATTTGAAGTCTTCAGGGCTAGCTCTTAGCTTGTTAAGTATTCACTTGGGGGTGATCTCAGTTTTTCCATCCTAGCCAAGGAAAGTCACCTTTCTCAAATCCTATGGTAGGGAGATTTCTGAAGGATATCATCCACTTGTTCCCATCAATGAAGGAAATGGTCCATTGTGGGATCTTAATACTGTTCTGGCAGCCCTCATGGGTCCTCCATTTGAGCTGATAGCAACCCACTCTTTTCCCTTCTTTCCCAAATGACTGCCTTTCTTGTGGCAATAACTTCCACAAGAAGAATCAGTGAAAGGCATGCCTTTATGGCAGGGCCTCTGTAGACACAGTTCTTCAGGGATAAAGTATCCTTGAGACCACATCCAAAGTTTTATCAAAAGTAGCATTGCAATTTCACCTATACCAAGTTATTTGCTTACCCATATTATTTCCCAAATCATATTCCAATCCTGACGAACAATGCCTACGTACCTTAAACATCAGACAACATCTGGCCATTATTTGGAAAGGTCTAAGCCTTTTCAATCATCACTTCAGCTTTTAGTTTCTTTTGTAGATTGGATGAAGGGTCAGCCGATGTCAGCACAGTCAGTTTCCAAATGGATAACCTCCTGCATTAATACAGCTTACAGAGTAACTCAACTGTAACAAACTGTATGGGCTCATTCAGCAAGGGCTCAAGTGACTTCAGTGGCATTTCTGAACAATGTTTTAATTTTGGACATTTGCAGAGCTTCTACATGGTACTCCATACACAGATTTACCAAGCATTATACTATTGCTCTGACATCCAGTCACATGCAAACTTGAGGAGGAGAGTTCTCCAGTTGTTATTAAACTAGACTACAAGCCTACCTCCTACGAGTTTTGCTTGTAAGTCACCTGAGTGGACTACGCATCTGGAACCACTTGAAGAACTAAAAACTGTTGTCTGTGTGTACTGTAACTGTTTTTTAAGAGATGGGTACAGACATGTATTCCATGACCCACCCTACATCCCCCTGCATCAGACTCTCTACTCTTGACATTCAGTGCAAAGGAACTGAAGTAAGTCAGGGTGCCACCACACTTATATAGCCATGAGAGAGCCTGAGGGCCAGAGGGTGTGAGCCCCACCTCTACAGGTATTGCTTGACAAAGTTCTCTAGCTTTGGTGCACTAGTCACATGCACACCTGAGTGGAATACACATTGGCATCCACATCTCGAAGAACAACAGTTACAGTACAGGTGGGAAACCATTTTTAATGCAAGTTAGCTCATTAATGGGGAGGTATTTGTCTTCGAGGGGTTATACATTTCATCCTTCCAGCCAAGGGAGCAACTCGGGGTATGAATGGAAATAAATAGTGAATAGGGGAAAAAAATCAACAGGCCTCAGAATAACAGGTATATGTGCTAGATGTCAATGCTCTGAAACCTAGAAATCACACTGTAGTGGGCCGGCGTGGCTTCCCTCTTCCCCGGAGAGTGTTGAGCCCCACCGGAGGCCAGAGTGGGCGGAGCTATGGAGCTCTGAGCCCGCCCCTCAAAGGGTCAGGCAGCAACCCGGAACTATAAAAGCCGGCCCTCAGAGCTCAGTCAGGCCCCAGCAGCCGGAGAGATCAGACGTCCCTCAGGGAGCCCGAAACTGCGAGACTCCGGCGACCCAGGGGAGCCGTCCCGACTGGACGGAGCTCCCCCACGCTTGCTACCGGGAGGAGTTGTCTGAGCTTCCCCGCGCTCGCTACCAGGAGGAGCTGCTGGAGCTTCCCCGTGCCTGCTACCCAGAGGAGCCGCTGGAGCTTCCCTGCCCCTGCTACCTGGAGGAGCCAACGGGGCTCCCCCACGCCTGCAGCTACCCGGAGGAGCCGCCGGCGCTACCCTGGCCCGATTATCCCGAGGAACTCCCGGACCTACCACCCAGCTCCAGTCATGATGAGCCTAGGCTCGTGGACCCTTCAGAGGCCGACATTAGGACCCAGGTAGGTCCCGAGGGGGAGTGCGGAAGCAGCCTGGGGGCAGCCAACCCTATTCAGGCTGCGGAGTTGCTGGAGCCTATGTCAGTGTGTTGCGGCCAGGATCCCCACTGACTGACAAGCGGAGTGACAGCCACTGTTAAGGCCCCGGGCTGGGACGCAGTGGAGTGGGAGGGCCTGCGTCCCCCCTGCCACCCCCACTCCAGGGTGGCAGACTCCCCCTCTCCCTGGCCTGAGGAGGCCGATAACTGTTACTGTTGCTCAGTCCTGACTTAAGGCCTGAGCGTACTGACTCAGTGTTTGCTGCCCCGCCCTGACCTAGGGCCGGGCCTTTAAAACTGCTACTGTTGCCCAGTCCTGACTCAAGGCCTGAGCTTACTGACCCCGTGTTTGCTGCCTCACCCTGCCCTAGTGCTGGGCCTTTAAGACTGCTACTGTTGCTCAGCGCTGACAGAAGGCCAGAGCTTACTAACTCAGAGTTTGCTGCCTGCCCTAACCTGGGGCTGGGCCTTGAACCATTACTGTTGCTCAGCCCTGACGCAGGCCTGAGCTTACTGACTCTGTGTTTGCTGTCCACCCTGACGTAGGCGCCTCGCAGTTGTTACAGCTCCGTCCTGCCGGAGGGCCTGAGCCCCTCGCCTGCCGGGCGGACAAGTACCGCCAGGACCGCCGAGCCAGTTTCCCGGACCAACTAGAGTAGAGTAGGCCGGCGTGGCTCCCCTCCTTCCCAGAGAGGGTCGAGCCCCGGCACCACACGTGTACACCCACCTGCATGTTTTTTTAGATCAGTCTAATTTTAAACATTAGTTATGACCCAGCTGCTCACCACCCATGTCCTAGATCCAGGAAATAATTTTATGCAGTTTGGCATGCTGATCCTCTGATCAGCCATTATTCTAATCCAAAAATCCATTACAAACCGGTATATGAAACTAAATTAATTTGACTCAGTGACCTACCAATTAATTTTTTTTTTAATCTATGGACTGAGCTAAAAGTAACTTCTCCCCTTTACAGGCTGCAGAACATATATTTTATTTAAGCTTCTTAATCGGTATTCTGTTTACCTTTTAATTCTTCTGTTGCTAATGTTTATCAGGGAATATTAGCTCTCCTCTGTTTTAACTATCTGAAGCTTCCACTCTCTTACACAATTTATCAGGAGCAGTATCTATTGCTCACTATGGCAAGTGAGAATGTGAATTCACTACACAAGCAAATTGTACACTGTCACAGGATACACTCACCACTAGGGTGCCTCCTCCTGGATGCTCTGGGGATTTGATCCTTCCAGGTCTGACATCTCCTCCTGTCACTTGTTTGTATGTCCTGCTGCCTCTGTCTCTGAGACTCAGGGAGCTCTCTTTAAGTGCCTTGGCCCTCCAGGCTGATCACTGTAGTTCTCCCCTTCCCAGGTACCAAAGTCCTACTGGATGACTTTCCTAGACAGTCTTCTGCTCCACTGCCAGGTCTGTGCTACTTTCCCAGTTACTGGTAGGGGAACCAGGGCCTGCCCACTACTCCAGGTTCTAGCCCAGGGACCCTACCTGTAACCAGCAGCTAAGATCTGCACTGTCCCAAACCTTGCTACTGTGTCCCTGGGCTGCTTCCTACTTCATCTTTATCAGGCTCTTTCTCCACCCTCCTGTGGGTACACCCTTTCTTCAGAGTTACGATCCCAGGGCTTCTATTCTCTTCCTGGTTTCCTCCCTTCCCTTCTAATGCTAGAGAGTGACTGCAGGCCTCCATACTGCAGCCCCTTTATCATAACCTTAGTCCCAGATTTGGACCTTAGCGTCCAAAATATGGGGGTTAGCTGAAAACCTCCAAGCTTAGTTACTAGCTTGGACCTGGTACCTGCTGCCACCACCCAAAAAATTAGAGTGTTTTGGGGCACTCTGGTCCCCCTGAAAAACCTTCCCTGGGGACCCCAAGACCCAAATCCCTTGAGTCTCACAACAAAGGGAAATAATCCTTTTTCCCTTCCCCCCTCTCTGTTCCCAGTCCTGGAAACAAAAAGTACTTTCCTATTCCCCCAGAGGGAATGCAAAATCAGGCTAGCAAATCCAACACACAGATCTCCCCGATTTCTTCCTCCAACCAATTCCCTGGTGAGTACAGACTCAATTTCCCTGAAGTAAAGAAAAACTCCAACCGGTCTTAAAAGAAAGCTTTATATAAAAAGAAAGAAAAATACATACAAATGGGCTCTCTGTATTAAGATGACACAACACAGGGTCAATTGCTTAAAAGAATATTGAATAAACAGCCTTATTCAAAAAGAATACAAATCAAAGCACTCCAGCACTTATATTCATGCAAATACCAAAGAAAAGAAACCATAGAACTTACTATCTGATCTCTTTGTCCTTACACTTAGAAACAGAAGACTAGAAAGTAGAAACTACTTCTCCAAAGCTCAGAGAAAGCAGGCAGACAGACAAAAGACTCAGACACTAAATTCCCTCCACCCAAAGTTGAAAAAATCCGGTTTCCTGATTGGTCCTCTGGTCAGGTGCTTCAGGTGAAAGAGACATTAACCCTTAGCTATCTGTTTATGACACCCTTATATTCTCATCTTCCTAGTTTTAGACCAGCCGCAGTCTGTTCCTGCTCAACGGGGCTCCATCCTCTGCTAGGGCTTGCCTATACAGTCTAATTCCCTCCCCCTTGCAGCCACCTTCCCAGTAGCATATCAGGTTAACTACCCCCTTCCCAGCTATCTTAACTCTTTCAGGTGAGTCAGTGCCCCATCACATACACTAAATGAAGACTTCAGATGCCTTTGTCATTCACTTGCTGTGCTAAGGGCTGTAACCACGGCCGGGTGAGTGGGGTAGCTGCCCAGAGCACAAAGCTGCAGGGGTGGAAAAATGAACAAAAAAACCAGTAGGGCGTGCAAATATGCTTTCTCGCCTTGGGCACTAAAATGCCTAGTTACGGCACTAGCTGTGCTACTTGATCCAGGATGTACATGCGTCCGACAAAGTGGGTATTCACCCACGAAAGCTTATGCTCCAATACTTCTGTTAGTCTATAAGGTGCCACAGGATTCTTTGTCGCTTTTTAGAGATCCAGACTAACACGGCTACCCCTCTGATATTTGAACCAGGATGTGTGCTTTCAACAGCTTTGCCTGTTCTGTCTCCTCTGTGCTTCATAATCAGACACAACATGATCATTTTCAAATAGCGAGAGAATGTATATGATTATCAGATTCATACAAAGGGAGATGAAGCATACCTGGCCGTTTGACAGTGCATAGTAAAGATCAAGTAGCACAATGAGAGGCACTGATAAAATAACTTTAACTATTTATTTTGTGCATAAAATTTGTGACCTGTTGCTGTTGGGGAATGTATTTAACAGACATTTTTATTTTTGACAGAAGAATCAGGGTTGAGGATGAAAACTTTATTTCAAAAAAATTCATTTTCCTTATCTGAAGTTCTTTATCCTATGGGTACATAAACCTATAGAAAATTTTGCTAAATCACATGGAGATTTTCCTAAATTGCATTGAACTATTCACATTAATACCTGTTCTTTAAAACACTATCATAGCTGGTTATGTAGGCAGAAATGAGGGAATGTTCTGTAAAATTTGGAAATTACAAATCTATAAGTAATGAAAGATTATCAACTATAAATAATCAAAATCTTAAATGCTAATTTACCAGATAAAATTATGACATAGAAAAGATCAGTCAGGTGCTCCTGTTTGCTCTCTCCCAGTGAAAGAACAAGTTTTCATCCAACAAATATAAAAGGCAACAAATTTAAAACAAAGAAATATTTTTATACAACTTGTATTTAACCTTTTTCTGAAGCATTTGGTACTGGCAACTGTCAGAGAGAGGATGTTGGATTAATCAGACACTTGATCTAAGCTAGTATGGCAATTCCTATGTTCTATTTAAAGCATAGTTTACAACAGTGGTTTTCAGACTACAGGTCATGACTGGGCACGGTGGCTCTGGTCAACACAGTCGACCGGGCCATTAAAAGTCCCGTCAGCAGTGCTGCCCGGATAAGGCAGGCTAGTTCCTACCTGTTCTGACACTGCATGCTATGCCCCAGAAGTGGTCAACAGCAGATCTGGCTCTGAGGCAGAGGGGCCATGGGCCTCTCCACACATTGCCCGCACCCCGAGCACCGGCTCTGCACTCCCATTGGCCGGTTCCCTTCAAATCATCTTACATCCTGGTTGGAGCCAACAAGATCTATATGCCAGAAAGAGCCAACTTTCTTCTCAATGCAAGGTTTTAGCACCTAAATTTAGGGTGAATTCAGTAGGGATACCCTACATTCTTATGCAGGTCTTTAATAGCTGAAACATTTTAAAACATTGTGTAAGAAGATGTTTCCATTAAAATAGCTTCTTATATACTTTTTCTGTCCAGTGAAAAGTGCCAAACCACTTTAAAGCAGCATTAAAAGTATTTTGCTTTAAGCCAGGGAAGATCTAGCTGAGGGAGAACCATAAAATTAGGAAATCCTATTTTACCTGAGAATAAAACCTCCATAGAATTTGGCAGTATGCTAAACTAGAAAACAGTTTTTTAAACATTATTTTTTTGAGTTGTTCGATTTCATTCACACTGGTCAGCCAAACTGTGTTAAAAATGGTTTAAAGATTGAACCTCACTTCTAAACACATTCAAATCTTCACTGTTGACAGGGCACCAAGGTGAATTTAAAAGTTCACAGCAAGGCCTTGAACATAACACATAAGATGAAAGTGGAAAGGTCACATTTTTACTCATCTTCTATTTTTACTTTACCCAAGAGAATAAACTTGCAGCCTGATTTTCAGAGTGCAGAGTACATGCAACTCCAGTTGAAGTCAAGTGAAGTTGCTGGTGCTCAATATCTTCATTGCTTGTGCCTTGACAGCAAAAATATTAGTCTTCTCTTTCGGATGTGGATTTTTCCTGTCTACAGTATTGATGTCACTACTGTGAACATAGTGACTAAATGTGGAAAACATTTTTATAGTAGTAAAGCAAACCATAACCATTCTGAGATAAGGGCCCTTATTGAAATATCTTTGAATATGCTGGGCATATCTACTGAACCATGCATATACAAACCATATACATTGGCCCAAACACTGTGGCTGCTCTCACCCCATGCAATCCCATTGACTTCAGCAACACATTTGGCCCCAGAAGTGTACTTGCTTTTTTAAGATTTGAGATCTCATTTTTTTCCTTGTCTATCACTTGTTTTTAGTGGGCTTTGTCACAGAGGGCCCTGTGTAGTCCGGGTCCATTGTTTCTACAGCTTGGAGAATTGCAGGTGCCTCAGCAGGAGCTTGCAACACACATCCTTCCTTCTCCTCAGCCAGCCCAGACTGAGCTGGACTGCCTCCTTTTATCTGTCCCTTCCACCTGGAGCATGCACAGCAGGGACAAGGAAGCATGATCTCCTAGGCCCACAGTGATTGGTCAGGCCCAGTTGGCCCAATGTCGGGTTGTTACACCCTGTTACAAGCCTCAATATCTTGTATTTCACAATCTGGCCCATAGCCAAGTTGTTATACCATTTACACTCCCATCTTCTCCTTCATTCTACTTTTTTCATTTCTCCATGTCTTTTGAGTTGCTATAGATTTTTTCAACATTCATTACAACTAGCTGAAACAAGAAGACTGATCCAGTTCCCAGTGAAGTCCAGAATATCAAATGGGAGTTGGTTTGGAACCTAGATGAACAGCATAGATTGTATCAAGTTCTACATGTTCTTTCACTGTTATATACCAATTTATAGTACAATAACTTTGCCATATGTTATTATTTGTATTGTATTAGAAGCTAGAATGTCAGGGCTCCATTGGTCTAGACACTGTATAATCATATAACAATGACAGGTTATATTGGTTTTACATGACGGCCCAAAAGATCTTGTGATGGACATGGAGCTGCTGTGTAATAATTTATTAATATTGTAGGTTGACCTACTTATTGGGATGTTTACTCAATGACTATATTGGGTTAAATCCACAATGTTGGGAAAGAGGCAGAAAGGGGAAGCTGACTAGAGAAAAGACATCTGGCAGTGAGCAGCTGAGAGTTGTTATGGGACAATGGGATAACCATTGGCTCTGAGGAGACGGGTTCAACCTCCCGCTGAGCCCACCAGACTGGTTTTGGACAGCAGGGCCAAAAAGCCCAGGAACTTAGAAGACAAAGGGACTTAATAACAAGAGATTCTCTCTAGTGGAGAGGCAGTTGTTTCTGAGAATCTGTTCAATCTGATACTCAGGACCCACTGGTGTGTCTGAAGACCTTAGGCCTGCCTGGCCCACCATTACAGTATGGTAGGATTTCAAGTTCAATAAGTTTCCCTTATGTTCTGCTTTATTCCTATTGTTACAATTAAATAAGTCTCTGGTTTAAGAAGGCTGTCTGGTCACTCTATTCATTATAGGTCATAAACTCTTGAAGGGAAAAATGGCATGTGGCAAACCATTATAGTTGTGGGGTAAACACGGTGGATATGCAGGATGCAGCCCAGGACTCAATGTAAGGCTACAACTACAACTACAAACTAGGGCTGTGATTCTCCTGCTCATATACACATATTCATTCTAGCTGTCATCAAGCTAGCATGAGTGTGAATAGCAATGTAGCCATGCCTCCACAGCCATTAGCCATGCCACCACTGCTACACTGTTATTTAAGTGTAGATGTAGCCTTAGAGTGGGAGAATCATGTGATTTCAGCCCAGGTGAGGTAAAGGCATGAGACCTGAAACTCACAGAGGCCAGCAAGCGGACAGAGGTGCAGCTAGCTCTGAAACTGTGACAGCTTGCATCTAAGATGAGAGACAATAGATGTGGGGAACACAAAGTAACAGCTATGAACAGTTATGACATCAGGGCAGTGGTACTTGACTAGCATGAAATAGGTGGCAGTGACTGATGCTCTGAAGTGCCTAATACACCTAATTCAAGCATTAACTCAAAAAATAAGTTTTCTCGTAACCACTTTCGTACTGCTTT
Organism: Gopherus flavomarginatus; assembly: GCF_025201925.1. Taxonomy (NCBI): domain Eukaryota; kingdom Metazoa; phylum Chordata; order Testudines; family Testudinidae; genus Gopherus; species Gopherus flavomarginatus. The sequence continues at coordinate 57,464,272 of NC_066621.1, forward strand.
GTGCACTTGCTCTATAATTTATACCCTTCTACACTGATTGATCAAGGAGTGAGACTAACGGTTTCCAAAATTAGAGTACTTATAATGTAGCTTAAATGTATATATGCTTATACATGGATAAGGGGTGGTGTTCTGAGAACTGGAAATCTGTCTAGTTTTGCCTTGACCTGGTGTAGCAGGTCAGTTCTGAGGTCAGCTGGCCTAGTGGTCAAGCTGTGGCCTCACAGTTTCTTTCAGTCTCTCTGCTCTGGAGGTGTTCTGCTTGGTCATATACAGCAGGTCTTAGTCCCTCCCATCTGTCCCTCTTCTTCCCTGGGGATTCTGTCACAGCAGTGGTGAGGAGGAGCAATGGGAGGGGGATGTGGAGCCCTCCCACTCCACTGGGTCCCAACCCAAGACCCTAAAAAGAGAGGTTATAGTGTCCAGACCACTTGTCAGCCTACCCAAAGTCACGTTGTCCCCTGGGTCACTTTCCTACTTGGCTGGAGCTCCTCCATCTGGGGCATGGTCACAGTCTTATTAGTGGCAGTTTAGTCTGTCAGGGAGATGGCATCCCATTCTTCATTGCCTCCCTTGACTTCTTCCAACTCCAAAAGGGTGATCTGGACCCCTGCTTCTGGAGCGACCTCACCTGTGCCTTGGTCACTCTTCCTACACCTTCAGGGAACAGCCTTCACTCCTGGTGCAGCCTATAGCTCCCCCCAAACCCCCTTCCTCTTCCTCTGGGCTCTCAGTGCCCTTTTAAATTGCCCCTCCACCTGGAGCATGCCCTGTAGTTGCTGAATGGTGGGGCCTCCCCAGCAGATACTGCCCCATGACTTCCTCTGGCTTAGTATCAGGTCTGTAAATGCCCTCATACCTGGCTTGATTCATGTGGGGGAAAACTACTAACAAAAAAAGAAAATGTTATTGAGTTGTCATGATTTCATGTAACGTAAGATAGATCTGTAGACCTATTTTTATCACATATTTTATCATATGTATTAACATAACATTTACCATCATCTGGGATATGCTTGTTTACTTTATTATCTATTTAGTATGTCAAATAGTTGTTTTTAAGCGGATTGTGTATTATATATGCAGTAGAATCTTGCTAATATGCACTTCACTATTTCAAACATTGATCTACACAACAAACTGGGTGCATCTCCCCATGTCCCAGAAGCTTTAATAGCAGAAGCTAGAGTGAGTTGCTATATCACTAAAATTTCATTTTGTTTACAGAACCTACTACAAACTATTCCTAGAACATTATGATTTATTATAATTAATTCTGAGCTATGACTGGCAATAGTAGTGAACAAAGCACATTTAATGATGTGGTCATATTTAACCTTTCTTTATTATACTTTACTCACTTGTTAATTTATAAAATTCAGTAATTTATAATCATTTCCCTGTCACTAGTGATAATTAAGGTCCTATAGTAATTAAAATGGACTTTCATATAAATTATTGGTTAGGTTACAGCTCGTAGAGGATAATGTTGTCCAACAATTTTGCTGTTTGTAGCCATTTTGTTATACACCATTATTGTTGTGAGGCTTACTAAAATTTAGCTGTTTTCCAAATGTAGTTACATAGATGCAGATAGCCGCTGGGATTTAAAATCACCACACACTACCTTCATTATTTGATATATTAAAACTCTAGAAGCAGCCATGTATCTGGGGATTAGCCAAATACCAAAGGAACTGAGTGACATACTTTGACTGTGGGCTGCTTACAGTGTGTATTCAAATTGGTGCTGTAAATTCTACAGTACTTTTCATTTAAAATAGGCTGTCAAATATCAGGTAATATTGGTAAAGGCTGGACTTAATCTAGGCTTTATGTTTTTTAATTTTGCATAGTTTACCCACTGTGGAGTTCTAAATAAATGGCCCTATTCATAAAAAATATGTATATATTGGTATGTTTGCTTTCTTTAACACTGAATATGTGGACTCCATTTTCTGCATATAAAGTATGTTTTTATTTGACTTATTAACATATCCCTTCCCCATATGAATGGACGCATCTCTTTTATGCATGCAAATCTTGGAAAGAGTGGAGAGAAGAGAAAAGCAGCATTCCGGTGTTAAATAAAAGAAATCTGACAATTCAAGGAAGCTTAGAAAATATAACAAAAGAATAAATTCTTACTCTCTAAGAATCACCCTAATTTATGTACTGAATACTTTATGCTCTGCTTTGCTGGAATAACTGATATGCATTTTTAACAATTATGATTTTTATCAGCATTCATCCAGAAATTCTTCCTATTCAATAGCATCCAACAAATCATCATACATAATCAGGGTCCAAACAAATAACACATTTCTGAATAGAAACACTTTAAAGGGGTAGATGCAGTGGAGAGTATGCTAATAACATTTGTGGATGATACAAATTGCAAAGGGTTGTAAGCACTTTGGAGGACAGAATTAGAATTCAAAACAATCTTGATAAATTGGAGAATTGATCTGAAATTAACAAGCTGAAATTCAGTAAAGACAAGTGCAAAGTATTACACATAGGAAAAATCAAATGCACAAATACAAAATGAGGAATAACTGGCTAGGTAGTAGTATTGCAGAAAAAAGATCTGAGATTATATTGTATCCAAACTGAATATGAGCCAACAATGTGATGCAGTTGCAAAAAAGGCTAATATAATTCTGGGGTATATTAGCAGGAGTCTTGTGTGTAAAATACAGGAGGTAATTGCTCCTCTCTAGTTGGCAATGGTGAGGCCTCTGCTGGAATATTGTGTCCAGTTTTGGATGATGCACTTTAAGAAAGACGTGGACAAGCTAGAGAGAGTCCAGAAGATAGGAACAAAAGATTTCAGAAAACATAACCTATGAGGAAAGGTAAAAAAACTGGGCATGTTTAGTCTTGAGAAAAGAAGACTAAGAAGGGACCTTATAATAGCTGTCAAAAATGTTAAGGGCTTTTATAAAGAGAACAGTGATCAGTTTTTCTCCATGTCCCCTGAAGGTAGGACAAGGAGAAATTGGCTTAATCTGCAGCCAGGGAGATTTTGGTTCAATATTAGGAAATACTTTCTAACTATTAGGTTCTGGAATAAGCTTCCAAGGGAGGCTGCGCAATCCCCATCGTTGGAGGGTTTTAAGAACAAGTTGGACAAACATCCTTGTCAGGGATGGTCTAGGTTTACCTGGTCCTGCCTCAGCATGGGGAGATGGACTAGAAGACCTGTTGGGGTCCCTTGCAGCCCAGTATTTCTATGATTCTATGATTATACTAACTTTAAAAAATTTTGGACCGTAAATAAATATAATTAAGGAAAACTAGGATTTATATACTAAGATGTCTTTACATTATTCTAGCAGGGTAAAAAGACCTTAAAGTGGATATAGAACAGTGTAAAAGGGCCTTAGTATGAATGAAAATCTGGCCCAAAGTTAAATTTTCAGAGCCCTTGTAGAGATATGTTTATGAAAGATTGTCATTTGGAGACACCCCCTCATAAGAGACAGTGTTGTGAATGTGGGAATTTGGAGATGTGCCTTGGAGGTAGGGATTGGAAACACTGCTTGGCTGTATACAGCAGTTCACCAGAGACACTCTCCAGTTTATTTTGTTAAAGTTTTATTCCTTTCTCATTCGCTGGTTTGTTATTTAATGAACCCCAAGATCATTACAGCTCTGTTTTCTAAGTTGGAAACCAAAACACCACACGTGGGTGTTAATTTGGTCACAGGCGCCGACTTGCCCCACCCCCACTTCACCCTTCCCCCAAGGTCCCACCCCTGCCCCACCTCTTCCTGCCCTTTCTCTTCCCACCCAGTTCCACCCCCTCCCCCGAGTGTGCCACGTACCTGCTTCTCCCCCTCCCTCCCAGACTCCTGCACACCGCGAAACAGCTGTTTGCAGTGGGTGGAGGCACAGGGAGGGTGGAGGAGGCGCTGAACTGTGGGGCCTGCCAGTAGGGGGGAGGTGCTAGGTGGGGGAGGGAGGCTGATAGGGGGCTGCCAGCGTGTACTCAGTACCCACCATTTTTTTCCCTATGGGTGCTCCAGCCCAGGAAAACCCACGGAGTCACTGCCTATGAATTTGGTCACTCAGTACCCAAACACCTGTTTTGAGCACATAAATGCCCATCTGAGTGGACAAACATTGGATGTAGACTCCAGAGTGCTTGTGAATGTCTAAGGCAGGTCCTGTGCACCTTAGACATTAGATGCAGTGGAGAGTATGCTAATAACATTTGTGGATGATACAAATTGGAAAGGGTTGTAAGCACTTTGGAGGACAGAATTAGAATTCAAAACAATCTTGATAAATTGGAGAATTGATCTGAAATTAACAAGCTGAAATTCAGTAAAGACAAGTGCAAAGTATTACACATAGGAAAAATCAAATGCACAAATACAAAATGAGGAATAACTGGCTACACTATGAAATTAGGTCGATTTTATAGAAGTCAATATTGAAAAATTGATTTTATACAGTCGATTGCATATGGCCACATTAAGTGCATTAAGTCAGCGGAGTGTGTCCTCACTACAATGGCTAACATTGACTTATGGAGTGGTGCACTGTGGGTAGCTATCCCACAGTTCCTGCAGTCTCCGCCGCCCATTGGAATTCTGGGTTAAGTTCCCAATGCCTGATGGGGCAAAAACATTGTCCTGGGTGGTTTTGGGTACATGTTGTCAGTCGCCCCTCCCTTCGTGAAAGCAACGGCAGACAATGGTTTTGTGCCAGACACCAGGGCGATTAGAAAAGCACAGCAAGGTGCGCTGCGCATCAGAGAGGATTTGAAAACAAGTTTCATGACTGGCCAGGCTTCGGTGTGACAGTTGTGTGTGTTTCTCCTTGATGCAAACTTGCTCCCTTTGTTGATTTTAATTCCCTGTAAGCCAATCAAACCTCCCCCGTTTGAAATAAAGTAACTATTGTTTTGAAACCATGCATTCTTTAATGATTAAAAAAATGAGATAATGGACAAGGTAGCCTGGGTGAGATGGGGTAGAAGGGAAGAACAAGCCACATTGCTTATTGTTGCCACACTAAAAATCAAACTTTGAATGACAGCCTTCTGTTGCTTGGGCCATCCTCTGGAGTGGAGTGGCTGGGTGCCCGGAGCCTCCCCTTCGCCCCCCCCCCCGCATTCTTGGGCATCTGGGTGAAGAGTTTATGGAACATGGGGAACAGAGTAGGCAGTTATACAGTGATTGCAGTGAGGATCTGTGCTCTTGTTGGCTTTTTTTCAGCATGTCCGTTTGCTCCCCCAACAGATGCTTCAGCATGTCCGTTTGCTCCCCCATTAGCCTGAGCATCGCGTCCTGCCTCCGCTCTTCACGCTCACTTAATTCTTTCCTGGCCTCTGCCACTGAATGCCTCCATGCATTAAGCTGTGCCCTATCAGTGCGGGAGGACTGAATGAGCTCAGAAAACATGTCATTACGAGTGAGTTTTTTTTCACCTTCTAATCTGCGATAACCTCAGAGACGGAGATGATAAGGGGAGCATAGAAACATTCTACGCTCGACGATTCTGGAGGGGACTGCATGGTCACGTGTGCTGCTGACTTCGCCATGCTGACCAAACAGGAAATGAAATTCAAAAGTTCCTGGGGCTTTTCCTGTGTACCTGGCTAGTGCATCAGAGTTCAAAGTGCTGTCCAGAGTGGTCACAATGGAGCACTCTGGGATAGCTCCCGGAGGCCAATGCCATCGATTTGCATCCGCACTATCCCAAATTGGACCCAGCAAAGTCAATTTTAGTACTACTCCCCTCGCTGGGGAGGAGTACAGAAGTAGATTTTAAGAGCCCTTTAGGTTGATGGAATGGGGTTGGTTGTGTGTACGAGGTCACTTTTAAATCGACCTAACGCAGCTAAATTCGACCTAACCCCATAGTGTAGACCAGAATTAGAAAAAGCTCACAGGCAAGCATAGTTGTATATTGGAACTGATACTGGCTGATTTTAAAAAACAGCAAAACAGTGATGCTTAGAAAGTGATGGCACTTAAACTGTGACCTTTCTCATGCCCAGGAGCATTATATGAACATCTCCCATCTGCCTCATGCTATTAGAAAGTTGATATTGCTGTGAGTTTATTTCTAATCAGAAATGGAAGAAACATGGGCAAACTATCATCTAGTTTTGCTGTAAAAATCCTGCCCCTAAAAACACAAACCAACACGTTTATTAGAGAGTGAAATCACTCCTGAATCTGAGAAATGAAAAGTACTGCTATCAAGCTAGCACAAATGCTTGCATACTGCAGGCACACAATACAATGGTATGATTTTTTTTTTTACAAATATCGATGCATACACCCACTGATGATATTTTGTCTGATTTTTTTTAAACAGTTGAGTTGCTGATCTTTTCTGTAGCTGAACAGATGGGGGCCAGGAAACAAAAGACAATTCATATGTCTATACAGCATTTTGGACTAACTGGGAGCAAGCCTTTCAGCCCAGTTCAACAGACTCAGGCTAGTGGGGCTCATGCTAGTGTTCTCAAAATAGCTGTATAAACAGCACTTTGAAGTTGCGGCTCAGAAGCCTACCTGATCCCTCGGCTTCAGAGCCTGAGCTCCAGCCCAAGCTACAATTTCAAAGTGCTGTCTATACAATTGTTCCTAGAGTACTAGTATGAGCCCTACAAACCAAAGTCTGCGGACCCAATCTGGGAGGCTCGCTTCTACTCGGTCCAAAATACTGTGTAGATTTGTCATTGGCTGCTGACAGACTGCACCCAAATGGATCAACGGAATGCATGAAGTGGACACTGTAGTGTAATAAGCCTCTGTAGATAAAACACATTTTCATTTGAAAAATGTCTTTGTTATTCTGAGCTTTCATTTAAATTTCTTGATAAATACAGACCAGAGATGTTATGACAAAGGAAAAACTATAGGTGAAATTCTGGCTTCATTGAAGTCAATGGCAAAACTCCCAAGAAGTTCAAGTTTGATACACAAGTTGAATATATATCTTGCAAAAGTATATTATTAGTCTGATTTCCCTAAGAAAGATGTATGGATATAACTTCAGTAAAAAAGCCACATTAAGGGAAAAAAGAGAAGTTGTGGCAAAACTATTAATAATCATTGATAAATAAGCAGTATTGAGGTCATACTCCCATTAATTTCCATGGGCTTTGCATAAGGTCCTGTGTAAACAAGTAATCTTCACTATTTGCATTAGTGCTGACAGGAGAGTCTTTAGGACCACTTTTTTCCTGAAACTAATTTAACTAACAGATATCTGCTGAGGATTATATAAAGCTGACAGACAATGAAGACTAATAATTAGAGCAGAGAAATTGGAGCCACAAGAACTGCATGTATTACACTGACTTGCTGTGTATTGCCTAAGTGATTTGCCCAATTTTTTTTTTAAATGACTGTTCATTTTGGGTGCCCAACTTGACACAAGTACTCAGCACTTTCTGAAAACCAAGCCCTTTAAGGTGTCTCAGGTTGCGCAATCAAAACTTGAGGCTTCCCAAAATCACTAATCACTTTTGAAACTTTTAGTCCTAACCTATATGTGCCTATTTTCCAATCTGTAAAATGTAGATAATAATGGCTACATGCCTTTATAAATTATTTTGAGATAGTCAAATGAAAGGTGTTATACACATGAAAAGTATTAATTTTTTATGAATTACATTTTCCACTGTGGAATCTTCCTAAAAATTTTGTTCAAATGATGTCTTTACCATGCTGTGCAAAGCATCTGATGATGAGGCCTATTTCCTGAAAATATCCTGGTCCTTCTTCATTTGGCGGTATTGTTGTTTGGTGACAGAGTAGCTGTTGGGAACTAGATTAATAATTTGCACATTTCCTGTAAAAGCTGTATTCTATTTAGTACTTCTTCCAAGAATCAATAACAGCTGTGCAAATATGTTGATAAACATAAAAGCTGTAGCAAATATTCTGGATATTCACTGGGTAGTTTCAAGTATGGGATCTATGAATGCTGTCTGGAATTCATTTAAAACCCTGCAGGCACGTCTCTGAATCTTCCATTGGCAGGACTTTGAGAAGACAAGGATTGAGCCACATATGCTGGATTTAAAAATATCTTTACATCAGTGGAATTTGTTCATAATTTAGGCATCATGTACGATACACTGTCTGATCTTAGTGATCTGTCAAAACAATTGAAGGAGAAGAACATTACATTGGCAGAAGCTGTCTTGCTGTTCTTAAAACAGGTTCAGATTTCTGCTCCCAGTGCTGACAGTCTTGGAGCATTTGTGAAGTGGATGGCAGTGCCAAATAAAACATGTCCTGTAAAAATACTGAATTGCTTGAGAAGAAAGCTGTTAAAGTCAAAGTAGCAAAATCTTTCAGGAACTTGGCAAACACCATGAGCAGCTGAATGATGACAATTAGACTTTCCAAGACTAAAGTTCATTCAGATTAATATTTTTTTCCTGTATAATAATTGTACTTTAGAGTTGTTCCTAATTAAAAACTGAATATGTGGTAAGAAATGGACCAAATCACTTTTTGAAGAGTTTTGGTATCTCCAAATACCAGAGAACCTGCATCTAGATATGAAACAACCGTTGGCTGTCCACAACTATACTACTTCTATAGCACTTCTAGATATTTGGTTGAGAGATGCTATACAAATATAAATTACTACCTTTGGAACCAACATGAAGTGCCTTCTTGACTGTTACATCATTCCTGGAAGTTTTCTCTCTTTAAAAAATGTGCATGTACTTGGTGCAGGTTTCATAGAATAAGGCAAAGCTGATTATTCAGTGTTGTGAATGTATTCCCTCCTTTTGAAGCCAGGACTTCTGTCAGAATAGAAAAACACTGTGAACCACTGATTGTCTGAGCTATGCATATGTGCATACTGGTAGGATATTTATAAGATAGTTATGGGCAGTTAAGAAGGTAATACTTCGCTACTTGTCTACTCTTTAACTCAGAATGGTAAGAATGTCTATGTGGTAAGGAAATGGGCTCCATCAGCAGTCTCATGGATTACAAAGACTATTACCTCATTACAGCTTCAACCTTGCTGACTAGTATGACAAATACTTTCAGTTTCATGGCTGAGTACAACTGTCTCTTCTAAGAATTGCATCACTGAACCATGAACTAATGTCTGAATCACCAGTCTCAAGATACGTTACATCCTGTGTTTGTTGAGTGTGTGATGAGACATGGTTTTAATAAACTGGTACCAATTATAGGAGAAAAATCATTCAACACACATGTCAAAAGTGATTCTATCACATTCATAATAAAAAAATTAATTTACCAAGACTGTGCCTGTTAAGAGTTTATGACCATTTATACCAGTGTGCACAAGACTTTAAAATAAAGATTGTCATTCCTTTCCTTTGGAGCTTCACAGGTTCTCATCAAATATTAAAAAGATAGTCTATAGCACACAGGTTGAAGGTAGCTGTTCATGATTCATTCATGTGCAAAAAGCCTCCAAATATTTCCTTACAGGAATGTTTTTTTTATGGCATTATGAATATCCAAGCCAAACTTTTTATATTTGTGTCTTCAAGTATTTTTCTGCTATAACTGGTACAGCATATGCAAAGGTCCTTCCTCAAGCAATATGTATAAACATGTTATGGTTATTGTTACACCCAGAACTGTACACGTTGCATGCTACAAATAGCTTCTTTCAAAATAAAGTATACTCTTTAAAACTGCATTTATCTATCATCTTTAATCTTAAATTCTCAAAGTATTTTATAAAGATAAGTAAGTAATTTTAAAAAAATTTAAAACTATAGCAAGGTGTATGCTGAGTGTCACAGTGGAACACATACTGGCTGTTGTCACTATGGGGGCTTGCAGAAGAGGGGGAAAAGTTTAGGGTCATTTATGGAGTCAATGTTTCTCCTGCTGTTTGGAATGTTTAATACAAAATTGTAGTGTTTTCTTTCTTTTAAGACCTTTTGCAGGTTACCTTTAAACAATCTTAAAGGCAGACTATTATTTGTTATTGGAGCTGTTGTAAATTTTGCCTTAGACCTTAATCCAGTTAATGCAAGTGTTATCAGATATGACCAATGTCCTATACAGATGCTTAGAATGAAATGCTCTTTCTACATTTACAAAAACAACATTCAAACAAATAAACAAAGAAAAAACTCAACAACAACATCAACAGAAAACAACTATTAATGGAGAGGGAATTCATCAACTTCTTTTATCAAAATACAGATTGTTCACATGGTCAAAAAAATAAAATTGGCCTCTTATAAAATCTGTTTGATCTGAATAACTAACCCTGAAAATATTATAACAACATCCAATTGATTTAAGTCTTCAATGCTTCAGTTACCTTAATCTTATTTTGACAAAGCCCAACGCATGCACCTCACCCCACCGCACCCCCTGGGAAAAAATTAGAATGTTTTCTTTCAGGCAGGGATGGGGACACTTTGTTCCTTAAAAACCCAACCCTGTTCTAGGCATAAAGGCCCTGATCCTGCACCACTGAAGTAAAAAAGAGTTTTACCACAGACCTGAAGAGTATCAAGCTCTTAATGTTAGGTGGTACTAGAATACCTCGGTGGTCAGAAACAATGGTTCATTAAGATTAAATTAGGCCTGAATCTAATCCAACTAGAGTGGTCAAACCAAACCGAAGGCTCTTTCCTTACAATTGTGACTGATATTTCTGTCCACAAAGGATTGTGGACTATGATGGATAATGGACTATTTATAAAAAGGTTGTGAACCACTGTTTTAAGATTTCTTCTTTTTATTCACTCCCTTTCTTCATTGCAAAAAAAAGGCCCTATTACCCTTCAGCCAAGGAGAATGCTATTATCACTCCTAGTATTGACCTAGAAGGTGCTTCATTGCTCAGAGTCTGAGGGTTCTTTCTCTACAGGACTCAGAAGCAAGGAGCCAAACTTTGAGTGAACTAAATCCTTCACATCTCAGACTTGTACCATCATTAGGTTCCTAGATTGTCACACACTTAATTCTTAAGTATGCACAGCAAATGACACTGGCATACAGCCATGGACCTTACCACAGCAACTTTATTCCCTTCAAAAGTTTAATTTTATTAAAGTATTTTAAAGTTACATTTTTACAGCTTGTTTTTGTATCACTGTTTATCTAATATGATGTAATGCAACGGAGGGTGCACCAAAGACTGGAAAAGAAAACATAATAGATAGCAGGGTCTGTCAACGCTCAATGCCTAATATGACATATTAGTTATAACAGAAGAACACATGATTTTTATAGTTATACACACACACACACACACACACACGTCATAGTGTCTTATGATACATACTATCTTCTTGCCATATTACTGATGTAATACGTTTTTTTCCATGCCATCACAGACATCTGTCTGTGGGACCTTTCTTTGGAAAGGACAGTGACATTGTCACTTCACCTGTGTTCTTTCTTCCCCAAAAGCAGAGCCTTTCTAGTGTCTAGAAAATAGACGTATTCATGTTCTGAAATTATCCTGATTAGCAAGGTGCCATGTGCAAAGATATATATACGAAAATATTACTATACATCACCTAAGGTGTTCTATACTATTAAAATAGAGGTACAGAGCTTTGCAGTCCTGGACCTTTACTACTATTCTTGTATTTTGTGATTTCTGTAATCCATAATCTGAGTCATGGTGATTATTGCACAGCTTCCTGTCTGCTGAAAAATCATTTGATTTTTTCACTGAATTTCTGCAGGTAAATATATTAATTAGTTTTTTTTTATTAACTCTGTTTTGAAGTATACTTACTGCTATGCAGATGTTGTTAAATACAACAATCCCTTTTAACTCTTACTTAAAACTGTTAGTAGTTCATACTACTACTGTTAGCAGTAGTGACTTTTGTGATGTGGATGCTTGTCTCACTGTCTCAGACCATCAGATCATTTCACACAGGCCACTAAACCCCGTGACTATCTCCGATCTACAGCCTCTGATCCCAGACTGACCCTGACCCTGACTTTTGCCTCCTGATTCTAGCCTGGTAACTACCTCTGATCTCTAATTTCTGACTCTGGCCTGACCCCGACTTGCCTATTGATTACTGTAGTGATTGCTCTGATCCTTGCTTGCTGCCTACTGTTTCATGGCCAGTCTTGACTTGTGAACACCAGTCCAGCCATGACCACTAGACCAGACCACTTACAGCCTGGTCCCTGACTGCTTGCCCAGACCACTTTGGATCCCCTCCACAGAACTCCCTTAGCAGGGATATGGAAAGAGTGAGTCTGCCACCACCCCTTGGACAGCATGGGGTATCCCAGATCCACAGGAGTGGGTTGCTCAACTCCAAATCAAGAACCATGTACTGAGGTGCCAAGTGGTGCAGCTCCGAGCTGAGAATAAGACACTCTGCGAGCAGCTAGCACGGTCCCAGGAAGAGAAGTCCATGTTCCAGGCTTGGGCTGAACCACTGTCCTCCCTATAGGGTCCTGCAGTACTGCTACCCAAATCTTTTGATGGTAACTGCCGTTCCTGAACCAATGCTGTCTTTTTTTCCTGCTCCGCCCTTGAATATATCCCCCGACCAGGCCAGGGTGGGACTAGTGATCATTTTGCTAGCCAGAGAAGCACTGGAATTGGGCCTCCCCTATGCTGGAGCAGGGCACCCCAGTGTTAACCAATTGAAACGCCCTCCCGGGCCTCCTGCAGGTATTTCCACAATTATCTATGACTCTCATGACACTCTCTCAGCAGAAGTCACACTATAAAGTCTCCAGCAAGGGCAAGGGACAGCTACCTTATACACTGCCCTTATACAACTTATGGTGGATGCTGAGTGGAACAACAGTCCAATTGTACCAGTTTTGATATGGACTTAGTGAGGCAGTAAAGGATGAGCTAGCCCACATTGAGACTCAGACAAACTTCGATGCTTTTACTGACCTCTCACTGCACATCGACAACCAGTTGGGTGTGCAAAACAAGGAGAGGATGGGAATCTTGCTGCTGCCTCACCCATACCCCATGCCAAAAACCATAGGGCCCACCCATGAACTGATGCAAGTTGATCTGGTCTGCTGATGCTTGACCCTGGAAGAAAAGGAATGCCAATGGAGCAAAAACTTATGCTTTTATTGCAGAACCCCAGGACATGACCTCACCCCTTGCCCATCACAGACCTCAACCAGCAAGGAATCAGGAAATAAGCAAGCCTAGGGGACAGCCTGGGCACCACTGGAACACTATATTCCAGAACTATCCCCCAGCCATTGAGGGAAACCTGATCCAGGGCATGTGGGTCCTCTTCACACTTCCAAGTACAGCTATAGTTATGTACCATGGATGGGACCAAGCTCATTTTCCCCTTAGTGGGCCCTGATCAATTCCTGGGGCTGCTGATAATTTCATAGATGCTGAAGTCGCTCAAGCCCTACAAATCCCCCTCCACTTAATGCCTACATTAGTTCTCGTGGAGACAATAGATGTGTTGCACCTGTACTTGGGGATAGTGATGCAGGGAACAGTAGCCCTAGAAGCCGTATTTCAGGGTCATTGGGAGGCACTACAATTCAATGATTCTTGGAGACATCTGGCAGCAGCAGCATGATCCTTGTGTCTCAAGAGAAGATCAACACAAACATTTCCAGAGGGTCTGCCTGCATACAGCTGGCCCCAAGTCTTGTTTTTCTTTGTTCTTTGCTTTGCCTCTTTATTATTTTGTATTTAAAAGCTGAATGTCAGGTTTATTTGAGTGCATCAGTAATAACGATGTTGAATTTTTTTAATCAATGTATTAGGATACAGTGTAGAAATACAATACCTATACATTGGCTTCATCCATGTTTGCATAGGCCTACCTACAGCTGTTGTGTTGTCAGGAGCCCAGAGTGAGGGGCAGTGTATATCTGCTGTCTCAGGAGAAATCTAGAAGGAAGATTGTGACTCTGTGTTTTGCTCCTAAAGTTTGTCTCCTCCTCTAGGTCTCTCTTCCTCTGCTGCTGGGTCTATACCTGAAACAGCTATGCTAGCTGAATTGTTGGGGGAATTAGTCAAAGCTTAGGGTTGCCAACTCTGGTTGGATGGATTCCTGGAGATTTCATCACATTACATAATCTTTAATTGAAGATTAATCTTTAATTCCTGGAGACACCAGGACAATCCTGAAGGGTTGGCAACTGTATCAAACTCCACAAAGTCTCCACTCTTCTAGCCTACTAGTGAAAGTGGAGGACATAGTGGCTCCATGAAGTCTGCTTTCCTCCTGTGCTGCTATCTGTTCTGTGAGTAGCTTGCACAGGAGCATAAGGGGATGCATGTCCCCACACTAGCTGGGTCACAGGTTGCCTGGAAATGAGCATTTTAATAGGTGGACTTATTGCTACGTTATCTTTGTCCTTTTTCCACGCATGTATAACAAACAGGCTCGTGTAATTCTAAAGTCATAGTCTAATAAACCTATGTTATATTAAAAAAAATCCAAAAGATCTTTATTTATATAACTTTACCTTTAATTTATCATTTTCTAAGTTTAGACTTTAAAGGTTTAATAATGCTTTTTTTACTGCCATTCATGTGCTTCCTAAGCACAGGAAATAATGCTATCAATACGGAGATGAATAGAGGAGAATCTTGGCATAGTATAGCATTTTGTAGAACTAATGTGCTTTTGTCAAAAGAGAGGAAGTATCTGTCTATTGTTCTATTACTGTAGGAGGTGTAGGGAGATCTGTTGGGAGTCATTTATTGCTGTAGGAAGTTATTACAAAACAGCATTACAGCAAAGACTACAGGAGTACTTACTGCAACAAGTAAAACTTGAAAACTTCTCAGCCCACTTATCAAAATGTTCACAGCTTCCATTTCAATGCAGATGAAACAATTTTGAATACAGGAAATAATTCCATATCACATACAATTTCATTAATCACAAATCTTAAAAAACCCCAAACAGCTTAGGTCTATTGTAATCATATCTGTGTTAAACTTTTTGCGGAAGAATCTGTAAGTATAGTCTCAAGTTATGTAGTAGATAAAAAACTTCAAACGTTAAAATAAATAAATTTGCCATCTAGATTACAATAATCTAGAGCCAATATCATATTATTATTGATTTGAATGATTGACACTATAGCAGCCATATGCTTGTTTAATCTATTTTTTTTTAAATACATTATTTTTATTTGTCTCTCTTGCCATGCTTGATTTACAAATACTATATAAGCCTTCTCTGAACCACTTTTGAGATATATAGAGAGAGGATCAAATACTTGTATTCATTTAAAGGATCACAACAGTTGGCAGAGTTGCTGGTCTTAATCCAGTTCTCAGTGGACAGAGATGCAAATCTCAAACTACCTCCATTATTAGCTCTACTTCACAGTCTCAGCAGAGAGACGAAGGACTGAATGGACATAAAAACATACCTCAGGAGGTTCCCTCTTGGATAGGTTTAAGGCACATTGATGAGGCAGTGTGAAGGATCTTGTGCCGGTGCTCTATTTGTGCTGTGCCTTTAAGGTCTTCAGTGAGGCACCTTGTGAAAACACTGCATTCATACAAAAACATTTGAAAAACCTGCTAAAAATAAAAGAATGTATGTGATTATTACATAACACTGATGCAATAATTATGTAATTTCCATCACTATGAGATTGCTTTGGTTAATTTCTGCCAGCACCCAGAAGGATCAGGTCCAGAATTTGGAATATCAAAAAGATGCCCATAATCAGGAATGGCTGAGGCAATTCCAGATGCAACACTCCCACTGAATGAGAATCCCATATACAGAGTGATTACACTATTGAGCCAAATACATTCATCCTAGCAGTTATTTCTCTGCTGTGGATGTAAATGGTATTAAACTCTTCATAGACAAACTAATCTATATCTTAAGATGTGGTAACTAATACACTAACAGCAGTGTTAGTTTTCAATCAATCATTAATTTGGCATCAAATTAACAACCCATCCATAAATGAAACAAATTTTTCCTCAACAGAAATGAAGACAAAATTGAAATATTATTCTAACACCATTGCTAACACCAATTCTCACTAATATTTAATATAATTCCTGGGATTTATAAACTGGAGTTTTTCCATTTTTCAAAACAGAAAAATTGTGTGATTCTCAATTTGTTACATTTGGTTAACAAATTTTACCACAATGTCATGGTTTTCCCATTTTGTCCTTGACTTCCTGTACATTTAGTATTCTTTGCTGAGCAGCATACTGTATAAAAACTCAAGCTGAACTACAATTTGGCCGATACAATAATTAGCAGAGTACAATAAAAGAAGATATTTCCACTCTGGCATGCAGCTATAGCTAGAACCCTTTAACTTTACAGCCTGCTGATCAGGATTGAGCTCTTATAACAAGTCCTCTCAAGAGGACTTAAGTGATACGTAGGTTTTACATTGGCTATCTGCACAAAAGTGGATTTCAACTTGTGTGTGGATAGTCTGAATTGGAAGTTGACATCATGTTTCTTTCAACTGCCCTAAGTCCAAATGTGTAACTTTTAAAATGGAATCTTGATAGCGACTGGCCTTATTTCTGCAAAGTGTTACTCTTCCATTCTTCTCCTTTTCCACTCCCTTGCTGCTCTTCCCTCTCTACCCCTTCTCCTTATCCCTGTCCTCTTTTGTTGACTCCTTTATTGACCTCCCTTATCTCTATATTTTAAAAAAAGTAATGGGTTTCTTCTCCAGTGTGGTCTATTTTTTACTGATAGCAAATCTAGACGCCATTCCACTGACAAACAATACACAAAGTCATTACTCAGTTCTGAGGGAAAGTATGGTTACCTGCTATGTTCATACTAGAAGGAAATAAAAGTAAAGACAGAAACATGAAATGTCCCAGGAGAAAGGTACAATGAAAGAACAAAATCCATTTCAGGTATAACTCCATTGTTTACTATTTGTATTGCAGTAGTACCGAGAGGTCCAAACTGAAATCAAGGCCCCATTGTGTAAGGTGCTGCAGGTAGGTAAGAGATACACCAGGCCTTGAGAATTTACAGACTAAGACACAGGATGAGAGAAAGAAAGCATTATTATCCCAATTTTACAACCAGGGAACTGAGACACAAAGAAAAAATGACTTGCCTGAAGTCACACAGGAAATCTGTGGAAGAGGTAGCAATTGAATCAACATCTAGTGCCTTACCCACAAGACCATCCTTCCTCAACACTTGTTTACAGTTTTGAGCTCTCTGCATTGTGAAACATCTGGAGTCAGTTATTAGTTTGCAGACTGAAAAAACTCTTCAGTGAAGAAAGCAAAGGTTTTAATAAAAACTAAATATTATAAACATCTGATACATTAAATAGATATTCTTTTAATAGATGAGAAAGTGGTGAAAGCATCTTCATGTGAGATGTTGAAACTAGTTTGGGCAAAACATCAGTGGAGGTAGCAATCCTGTATTCAGCGAAGGGATGGAATGGATAACCTAATTGATCTTTTCCAACTTTAACTTCTCTGATTCTATGTGGTTTTGCCCTGAACGTTTTATTCATAATCTGCAATATGTTTTGCCCACAAAAATTGCTATTCCAAAATGTAAAAACTCTAATCGGTGAATGCCTATCGGATAGTTAAATGGCTATCTGATTTGTGTGCACAGAAATCTAAGACTTTCATGTGCAAAAGCTTATACCTGTTTTAAGGGTGTGTGTTTGTCAGTATTTAATATGTAGTGTTCAGTGAAAAGACTAACTAAGACCTGAATTATTTGATGCATGTATGTTAGCACCAGCACTAGAAACATTTTTTTATAAGCTAGACAATGCCTTTAGGATGAAAAACCCTTTGGTTTGTTCTCACACTTTCCTTATGCCCTGGGGATAGAAAGTGAAAAGAGCCCCAGTGAATTTTCTCAGAGTATAATACATATGTGACAATGAAGAACAAAGCAACTACAGTACACACTTGCTATAACAAACCCCTCAGGATCCAAGCCATTTGATCGTTATAGCCAGGGGTTTATTACAGCAAGAGAGCTACCATGGGGGACAGCTCATTCAGCTCCGTAGCTGTTGGGGGAGAGAGCTTTGCCAGCCCCCGCTGCAGCTGTAGGGCTGGAGATGGAATCCAGGGACCAGATTCATTATATCCGAAGATTCATTATTATGAAGGGCATTATAGCGAGCGTGTACTGTAGTAGATGTGCAATATTTTTATTACAAAATCTGGATACCTTCATTGTTTTTAATTCTTTCAGCTTTTACAAATTGATAAAATTTCAAAAATTGCTATGTTTTCCACGCAAACATCAATATTTTTGAATTCTAAACTATTTTCTTCTCCAAACAGATCATTTTTCATATTGAACTCAGAAATTTGGGAATGTCAGTTTGATACCATTTCATGAAAAGCAAAATATTCAAGCTGTAAAATAGTTTGAAATGAACTGCATGCATGTGTAATTTTGTGACAGATATTCACTATTTTGTAAAACCTTATGCGGCTGGGAAGAGTCCCTCACACTACAGACACACACTGTCATAGTGTAGAGAACTTACCTCTTGCCTGAGGTTTTTTTATAGTTAACTTGAATGACAAAACTTCTTTCTAAGCATGGTTTGTTCCTAGGCTTTTTCCCTGCATCCCCGGCTTTTTCCTTTCTCCTCCTTAAAGGAGATACAATCCCTCTCATACCTGGAACAGCAGCTAATGTGTCCTGCCTGGTATGGCTTTCAACATGAGTCAATAGAATAGTCCTGCTGATCTCTTTCTTCAGAGACCTAAATCCTGACAACCTGTAACACACTGTAATAAATGGTGGGAGTACCTCACAGGGAACACATATGTACCATAAGAGTGGAGCCAAATATTTTTAAAAAGTAACCAGGACATCAGCAAGTATTTTTTAAAGTTAAAGAACAACACATACATTATTGCCTCTAATCTTTTGCAAAGGTCAAACACTGCATTATAATGTTATATAAGTAAAAGGGTTTCATAAACAATGAAAGCACTCTTTGTTTCTGAAACTAGACCATCTGCTCTTCTTCCTTAGGCGGCTGCTGGCGTAAAGGATGTAGATTGGATGGCTGTTGCTTGACAACTAAAGAAAAAAAATGGTTTAGTAAACATAACCAGGAAACAAGATAGGAAAGATGGAAAAATTATTTGTTGAGAGAGGACACTGATTCTAGGTGCCCACATACCTTAAACAAAGGCATAACAAATATCATAGTTTAAATAAATCTGCTTTTCTAGGTAATAATTGCCACCTAGCAGCAACCAGAGGA
The DNA here is from genome assembly GCF_025201925.1 of Gopherus flavomarginatus. NCBI lineage: Eukaryota > Metazoa > Chordata > Testudines > Testudinidae > Gopherus > Gopherus flavomarginatus. The sequence goes on from NC_066621.1 coordinate 57,483,471, forward strand.
ATTGCATCTGGGACAAGCCTGCAAATTTTGGAGGTACAGCAATGAAGGCCCTATAAATCACCTTTGTGATAACAAAGAATGCCCCATCAGACAATATTGTGGGCAAAAGGGGGTGATTATAAAAGGAAACACTAGCAGCATTCCTGGTTAAAAGTTCCAATCTTTCATCACCATAGAACCAAGTTTGTGTAGTTCTCTCCTAGGGAGAGTCCCTGCTTTGGAGAGAGAAACTCACTGGGAAGCCAGCAGGCAGCACTGGTCTCAGGAAACATGATATGAAGGAATAGGTCATACTTTTAGCACAGAAAATATTGAACATATAAAGTAGATATACTAGTCCTAATCCACAACTCTTATGAGATACACCTATCATTGGAACTTAAATTCTCACACAGAATTTCCTGGAGCCCGCCACACACCCTCCTCCCCATTCGGGGCTCTGGACTTCAGCTACAGGGCAGGTGGGTCTCAGGGTTTTAGCCCCGTAAGGCATGCTGGAGGTCAGTGCTTCAGCCCAGCAGGGTGTGCCTGAAAATATCCAGTGTGGAGGCTTCAGTCCTACAGGGCACACTGGGGTTTGGAGCTTCTACTCTGCAGGAGGTGCCTGAAAATATTTACCGCAGGTCTGCTCTGGACAGCACTGGCTGAATTTAAGCCCTGTCCATCATGTTAAAAGCCTGCATGGAAAGAAGGCCATGAGAAAGCCTTGGCATGACAAACAAGTAATATTTCAATTCATCAATAATTTCTCATAAAAAACATCCAAGATACTTTTTTATAGTAAAGATGGACACTGTGCATCCATCCATGGAGAGGTATAATAGAGCACATTTTTAGCTTACCAGTAGAGGGCTTGGTGCAGCTGCAGGGGAGCAAACAGAGACCTGAACTAGCATCTCTAAAGGATCATAATGCTGAGGGTACAGAGGCTTTTGAGAGGGAGGTGATGAGTTCAAAGATCCATACTGTTCCTCTGAAACTCACCCCAGGCCCTGGATTTGCAGTGTAAGGGCATAAGTGCTAAAATATTCCCTGCTACCTACAATACTGTGCAAGATCAACAATAGTGCTGTTGTACAACAAGAGTGTTGCCAACTCTTGTAATTTTGTCATGTATCATATCATTTGTTGTTTTTTTTTTAAATTAAAGGTCCAACTCCTGGAGTAAAGTGATTATGTGAGAATCTCAGCTTCCATTTTTTAAAAAGTAGATTTTTACCTCTGATGGTGACAGAGAAAAATCTGAAAACATGACTTGAGTGTACTCTAATGGCTCTGAAACCATAAGGCAATTAAAAAAAAAAACTTTACTAGGTCTTAATGATTTTTAAATGTTTAGGAGTGGGGTGGGAATTCTGCAATGGGAACCTGTTAAATATGAGTATGGAAAATAAGCACTCGACATGGGAAATAAGAATAAATTCAGTCCAGAGACTGTTATTGTAAAAGCCTGTATCACCCTCTTCTGTTTCAGTAGATATGAATAGTGCTGCAGAACTGTGTTCATTCTTGTATGCACACAATACATAGCAGCAGCATGATTGTTTGCATAATATGTACTCTTCACAAATTGTTTGGTTATTACAAAATATCTATGAATTTCACAGCTGCCAGTGGCTTTTACTAAAGTCTCACACAGGCCCCAAGTAAAGTGGGGAAAATGGATACACTTTCCCAGGCCCTAGTCCAGGGGTGGGCAAACTATGGCCCACGGGCCATGTTTGGCCCATCAGAATTTTTAATCTGGTCGTGAAGATCCTACTGGGGAGCAGGGTCAGGGGCTTGCCGCCGCATAGGAGCTGGAGAGGAAGACATGCTGCTGCTTCCGGGAGCTGCTTGAGGTAAACGCTGCCAGGAGCCTGCCCACCTGAGCCCCCACCCACGCCCCAACCCTGATCCTCCTCCTGCCCTCCAAACCCCTCGGTCCCAGCCCAGAGCACCCTCCTGCACCCCAAACTGCTCATCCCCACCCGAGCCTGCACCCCCAGCCAGAGCCCTCAACCCCCCCGCACCTCAGCCCTGATTCCCCTCCTGCCCTCCAAACCCCTTGGTCCCTGGTCGGGGAAGCCTCCTGCACCCCACACACTGCATCCCTAGCCCCACCTAGAGCCCTCAACCTCCCCTGCACCCCAACCCCCAATTTCATGAGCATTCATGGCCCACGATACAATTTCTATACCCAGATATGGCCCTCAGGCCAAAAAGTTTGCCCACCCCTACCATAGTTCAAGGTAGGGACCAGCCAGAAGGCACAAGCCCATCAACATGAAGTCTTCTAAGTATTGATGAGAAAAAATTTTTTACAAGCCTGAGTAATCTCTCACTGCTGATGTTATTGAAGAATTAATGCAACTTCAAGATCAGTGTCCCAAACTTCTATTGGAAGCATGCCTTGTGACAAAAGGTATGAGAATTTTGCCACCATTACTGCAGAAGAAAGGTAGGAAACTGAAACAATTTCATTATGAGACACCTGAGGAATAATGTTCTGTCACCCCAGAAGATGACTCTGAGCCTTTATTCAGAAGGAATGTGTTTTATGCAATTCTGGCCAATGTTATCAGTCAGTTGAAGCGCTGCTACAAAGCAACTAATGACATTCATTTTACGTTCCCTTTGTTTCTAAGGTATGTCACACTGGAGCCTGAAGAACTGAAAGCAGCATCCAATGTCTACTTCTCCTATGGATCTAGATAGAACTTTCCATCGGAAATGGTGCATCTGAAAAAAAAATTTCAACTCTGCTTCTGGCAAAGAACACGAACTACCATTTAGAACAAAAGACTGCACCTCACTGTCAGTGCCGCATACACAGCTCTAGGAATTTTTTCACCCATTGCCGGTGTCTGGGTGAGAAGCTAAAAGAAGTTGCAGGGAGCTGGCCCGCATCAGAATGTGGTTCGCTGCTGCGGCCCAGGGATGCTTACGTCCCCTGGCTGGTTTGTGCAGGACCTGGCAAGACAAATGGATGGCAGCGAGGTCACTGGCGAGTTTGCATTGAAAAGGGATAGAGGGTGACGCGGCCTCCCACTGCCACTTCACAAACGCACGGGGCAGGGGCAGTGACAGTGACTGTGTCTGTGCAGGCTGGGGGCCCAGTCACGGGTTTGCTCTCAGCGGAGAGAGCGGCGGATTCGTGCCCCCGCCTCCTTCCGGAAAACGGTCCGCAGCTCAGCCGCGCTTTGCTGGCGTCTCTCCCCCAGGCTGGGCAGTGGCTCCCGCTAAGCACTGCGCACGCGCGGTTCGCGTAAGCAGTAGCGAGTTCCACCTCCACAGGGCCCCTGCTGGAGCCTCTCTCTGGGCTAGGGGCGGCCGGAGGTGGAGTCACAGCCGCATCCGCCCTTCGATCGATCAATCTGGGAGCGGCTGCTCTTCCCTGGGGAGAGGGCGGAAGTTCTAGTCTCGTAGCCGAGACTTATCGCTCGCTGAGCTGCTCGCCGGTCAGAAGCTCGCGCCGGAGCTGGGGGAAGGAAGATGGTGAGGAAGGGGTCGCTGGGGCGGGCTCGGCCCAGGGAGCGGGCCCCTGTCGAGCCCTGGGCCGCTGCCAAGCCCGGCCCGAACCGATGGCGGGATGTGGGAGGGGCCGTGAGTCAGCGCTTCTCATGTGCGGCCAGGCCAGGCCGGGGGATCTCCGTGCGCAGCTCCGGCAACCGGCGGGGAGAGCCTGGCCCGGCTTCGCCCTTAGCGGGTCCTGGGGCTTCCTCCGCTTTCCCGGCCGCAGCCCAGCGAAACCCGCCCCCGCTCTTCAGAGCGACCGACCCACACACATACACAGAGCGATCTCCCTCCGCTCAGAGACCGACCTGCCCCACCATAGGGCATCCTCCTTCCGTCGGAGACCATCCCCCAGAGCGACTGTCTCTTCGCCACAGAGTCTGACCTCCCTGCTTCACATAGATCTTCTCCTCTCCATCCCCGCGCCCAGCGTAACCCCCTTCTCTCCACACACAGGCCTACCCCAGTCCCATATAAAACCCTCCCATGTTCTCAGCCCACACAAGCCAAACCTGTATATAGGTTTCCCCATCTGATTCCATTCCACGTGAGCCAAATTTAATTATAGTAGCTTTTAATGTCTTAATTCCGAAAAGAGGAGTGGAATAACAGGGAGCATAAAATCAAACCCTATATACTTTAGATATGCTTTAATATGCAATAAGAGAATATTTTACAAGTCACTGTATATAAACATAAAAAATAGGCCCAGATACTTGCACTTGTGAGTAACGTTAATGTACCTGACTAGTGGTGTGAGTTATCATGTAAATCCAGGAGTTTATTATGCTTTATGCCGTATCAGTAGTAGCTTTTTGCTGTCCTTTCAGGTCAATCCTCATGGTAGCTATGTACAAAATGCCATTATAAGGAAATTACATACCTGTAGCTGTTGTATAATTTTCTTACAATTGTTTCAAATGCAAACACACTCTTTATTTCAGTGCATTTTGAAATAATTAGTTAACTAACTTCCTGTGAGGAAAAACAAACACTTATTTTTCAGTAGAACAAAAATCAGAGAGCAGAAAATGAAACAATTGCAGGGCTGGAGTTTTGAGCAAGGTACCTAAGCATGTGCTTAACTAAGCATGTGAGTAGCTCCATTACTTACTTACTTAAAGTTACAAATGCTTAAATACCTTGCTGAACTGGGACTTTAGTTTAGGAACAATGAACTGTTGGGTTAATGGTCTGTGTGCCTGCATTGCACAGTAATCCTTTGATTTTGACTGCGCACAGGGTTCTGTGTGTAGGGTACTTGTTGCAGGAAAGGGGCCTAAAGTTTTAATGTTTACATTGCAAGCTAGCATTGCCTATCAGCTTAATCACAGTTGGCTTTAGAAACTTACAATTCATTAGGCAATATTTTTTTCTAATTGACCCATCAAGAATGTAGTAGACAACTGCAGCAGTGTAAGACACATTTGTATTTTACAGATCATATTGTGTTGCAATGAGATCCAGCACTAGAATCTCTTATAGCAGAGATCACAGGAATAGCTATAGTTCAGACAGTGTATAGTCTATTTTTGGGTCTACAGCATCTCTATTCACCAAAAGTAATGTGTGGACAGAACTGGAACAGAACAACTGAGCTGGGGGATTTTGAAAGGCCATATGTGGAACAGTAGTGGGAGGACTGTCTGAAGTGCTCTAGTTTCAGCTGTTTTAGTACTGTTCATGCTTGCACTAAACCAATGCAGGCTGAAGTATAAATCAGTATTTACCCCCTGGAAAAAGCAAGTCTAATCCAAAATGTGTATGTCACATTGCAAATCATTTGTAACATGTTTGTGAGTGAATTGACTCTTTTATAAGTCTACAGAGGACCTACAAAGTTTATAGCACAATAAATTTATGGAGTATAGATAAGACCTTGGTGTCAAGATAAATGTGAAGCACTTCCTCCTTTAGATTTGTAGAAAAGAGTATTTAATGTTACCCCACATCTCCCTGTTCCTTGCCACCTGTCTGTAGCTAGGGTGAGTGAGGACTCTAATTACCTTCCCCAGCCTCCTGTTGCTGCCCTGAGGTTGTGTCTGCTTCTTCAACCTCTGCAACTTTCTGGTGGGTGAGAGGTGAAGGGGGACACGTATTCTACTCAACTCTCCCCCAGGTTTTGTGTAAATATTTCTCGTCACCACAGTTAGGCCCTAGAACTATTATCCTGGGTACTACTTTTTCAAGCAACAGCGGAATGAAATTGACCTGATTCTTGTCAGGTTTACAGTTGTCTGTGTAATGAATACTAGCAATGAAGACTAGACAATTTTCTTTTTGCTGCAGCTTGGCATTCCTCCTAAGAGGCTCCTAAGAGAGCTTTGTTGTAATTGATTGGCTGTCCATGCTAGAACACTCTGGCTTCCCACCCAAAAAATCTGTAGACAATCTGGAATTGGTGTTAGTTAATGCAGACACGATTATCATTAACCCATGCAGGAAATTAATAGGAATTTCTGCATGTTTCTCGGGGGATTATAGTGCAGCGAAGTTTTCCACTGCCCCCAAACTAGCTATATCAAGATGCCCAGTTACAATTGCTGCTGTTTGCTGCTCAGATGCAGACACATCAATGTGTTAAGAGGCTGGTGATGCCTTTTGGGTTAAATATCTTTAAAAAGCATTTTTCTCATAATTTCTTGTTGCCAAGGTACTGTAGAGAAGATATAGGGTCCCAATGCAAGTTAAATGTGTGCTTTGTGTTTAATGCTGAAAATATTTTGAGGTGTCATTTTGTGTTAAAGTAATTCAGATCACAGTAAGAATTATGCTGACTCAGTAATGTTGTGTTTACTAAATAATGATAAATGTGCAGAAAAATATATTGTGGTCGAGCTCTTGTTTTAGACTAGAGAAATTGTGTATGTTGTATTAAGCAAAGAAAATTAATATCATTGAAAGCTCAAAGGTTTTCTTTTCCCAGCTGTATATTCTTTTCATACTAATGAATTGGTTTTGTTCACAGTTTCGCAACCAGTATGACAATGATGTCACTGTCTGGAGCCCTCAGGTAAAAGAATATAATTGTGTTACTTGCTTTCCATTTTTCCTTTTCTCTTTTTTCACTATTATGGTAGTGGCATGAAGGCAGTGGATGACCTGTTCTGGTAGCTCAAGGAGTATGGGTATGTCTACACTACGGGATTATTCCGATTTTACCAAAACCGTTTTTTAAAAGATTGTATAAAGTCGAGTGCATGCGGCCACACTAAGCACATTAATTCGGCAGTGTGCGTCCATGTACTGAGGCTAGCGTCGATTTCTGAAACATTGCACTGTGGGTAGTTATCCTGTAGCTATCCCATAGTTCCCGCAGTCTCCCTCGCCCATTGGAATTCTGGGTTGAGATCCCAGTGCATGATGGTGCAAAAACAGTGTCGCGGGTGGTTCTGGGTAAATGTCGTCAGTCTTCCTTCCTCCGGGAAAGCAACGTCAGACAAACATTTCGCGCCCTTTTTCCCCTGGATTGCCCTGGGAGACTCCATAGCATGGCAACCATGGAGCCCGTTTTGCCTTTTGTCACTGTCACCGTATGTGTACTGGATGCTGCTGACAGAGGCGGTACTGCAGTGCTACACAGCAGCATTCATTTGCCTTTGCAAGGTAGCAGAGATGGTTACCATCCGTATTGCACCGTCTGCCATTGTAAATTGGCGATGAGATGATGGTTATCAGTCATTTTGCAAGGTTGGCGATTGGAAATTGGTGATGACGATTATCAGTCCTTTTGTACCATCTGCTGCTGTCATGGGTGCTCCTGGCTGGCCTCGCGGACAAAAATGGGAATGACTCCCCAGGTCATTCCCTTCTTTATGTTTTGTCTAAAAACAGTCAGTCCTGCCTAGAATATGGGGCAAGTGTACTAGAGAACCAGAGAGCACAGCCGCTCTGTGTCAGACCCAGAGATCCCGCAGAAATGATGAGCTGCATGCCATTCTAGGGGGTGCCCCTGCAACAACCCCACCTGTTGCTTCCCTCCTGCCCCAGCCCTCTTGAACTACCATGGCAGTGTCCCCCCATTTGTGTGATGAAGTAATAAAGAATGCAGGAATGAGAAACACTGACTTTTTAGTGAGATAAAATGAGGGGGAGGCAGCCTCCAGCTGCCATGATAGTCCAGGCAGGACATTAAAGGGTGGGGGGGAGAGCAGCGCAGCCTCCCACGGCTGTGATAGTCCAGGGAGTACAGAATCTTTTCTTTAGACATGAAGGGAGTGTGGGGGGCGGCTGACGGAGCTCAGCCTCCAGCTGCTATGAGAACGGTTACCAAGCATTTTGTACCGTCTGCTGGAAATGACCAGGAGTCATTCCCATTTTTACCCAGGCGCCCTTGGCTGACCTCACCGAGGCCAGCCAGGAGCACTCACGGGATGATGAGGACGGTTTTCCACCATTTTGCACCGTCTGCCATCAGGAAAGGAAGGGGAGGGGATGCAGCTGTTCAGTGCCGCAGCGCCGCAGCACCGCGTCTACCAGCAGCATGCAGTAGACATACGGTGACATTGAAAAAAGACGAGAAACGATTTTTTTTCCCTTTTCTTTCACCGGGGTGTAAATTGACGAGATATACCCTGAACAATCATGGACAATATTTTTGACCCTTCAGGCGTTGGGAGCTCAGCCACGAATGCAAATGCTTTTCAGAGACTGCGGGGACAGCTGGAATCCTCAGTCCCCCCTCGCTCCTTCCATGAGCGTCCATTTGATTCTTTGGTTTTCCATTACGCTTGTCATGCAGCACTGTGCTGAGTCCCTGCTGTGGCCTCTGTCTATCATAGCCTGGTGATTTTTTCAAATGCTTTGTCATTTCATCTTCTGTAATTAAGCTCTGATAGAACAGATTTGTCTCCCCGTACAGCGATCAGATCCATTATCTCCCGTACGGTCCATGCTGGAGCTCTTTTTGGATTTGGGACTGCATCGCCAACCGTGCTGATCAGAGCTCCACGCTGGGCAAACAGGAAATGAAAATCAAAAGTTCGCTGGTCTTTTCCTGTCAGCCTGGCCAGTGCATCCGAGTTCAGATCGCTTTCCAGAGCGGTCACAATGGTGCATTGTGGGATACCGCCCGGAGGCCAATACCGTCCAATTATGGCCACACTAACCCTAATCCGACATGGCAATACCGATTTCAGCGCTACTCCCCTCGTCGGGGAGGAGTACAAAAATCGGTTTAAAGAGCCCTTTATATCAATATAAAGGGCTTCGTTGTGTGGACGAGTGCAGGGTTAATTCGGTTTAATGCTGCTAAATTCATTTTAAACACGTAGTGTAGACCAGGCCTAAGATGCTGCTAGTGCTGTTCCATAAAGCAGCCTTCGAATGTTTTAAAGCATAGTATGAATAATGCTGTGTGCCTAACACACCAAGAAACTGTTAAGTAGGCAGTTTTGAGGATGAATTTTGTGATTTTTGTTTTTATAGTTGGACTTTACAATAATTTTATTAACCAGTGTTTTGCTCTCTGTCTCTATAACTATATACTAGATATGTTCTGTAGGAGTATATTTAGTTCTTTTTAAACTCCAATGTTGGAGTATTGCTGGGGCGCAGTCATCCAACACTTCAGATTGCTTTTGTAACGTGAAATGTACAAACATTCAGTTACATAATAGGTGTACACAAGCAACTTTATGGACTAATATCAGGATGGATTTGTTTTAAATCAAATTGATTTAAATCACTAGTCAGGAAGGCTCGATTTAATCACAGATATCTACATGAAAGTGCATTCCGGAATATGCGGCTCAGTTTCACCTTTGTTTCTATTGCCTGTCCCCTCCCTTCTCACATTTATCTCCAGACTTCTTCTCCTTGTCCAGATCTATTCTGCCCCCAACAATCTTCTATTCACTGAACTTTTTGAAACTTTGTACGTTTATAGAGAGGTAAGGGATTGACGCTGTGTACACAAATCTGGAGAGGGACAATAGGGTTGAGGTCTGTTATTTCTCACCTCTATATATTATTTATTTATTTTAAAACATTTTTGCTGTTCATAAGCATGTTATCCCTGGAGACACAAATCCATAGTTTGAGAACTGTAATTAAGCATCTCTGATAGTATCTTCTAGGCTGTGTACTGAGTCCCATTAGGTAGATAGATTATTTAGGTTAATCCTTCTATACAGAAGCCCCTGGATCCCCATAAGATTAGGTCCTTAATCCATGAACTATTGGAACTCATTTATAAAACTTTTCTTATATTGTCTCATACTATAGAATTAGAATTTATAATCCCTATTCTATGAGATATCTTTGAGCTATAATGTATCTTAATTAAAACTATCTTTAAATAGGTTTTTCCTCAAAAAGCATTCTATCAAAAAATCTGATTTAAATTAAAAACAGATTTAGGAAAAAAATCATTGATTTCTGTCCACCCTAATTAATGTATTTAATGAGATATTTACAAACATAAAATGGAGAGTGGGAAAATGCGAAGAATTGAATTATAAAAGGACAAGTTGTCTCTGTGATGCACTAACATTCTGTAATTACAGTGTCTTATTAATTTTTTATTTACCTGGTATCTGCTGTAATATACAATGTGTAATTATGGAGGCCTTATAGTGGCTCTAAGTTAAGGTTGCATTGAGATTTACATGTAGCAGGAATTAAAACCTTTTGATATGAATAATGTATTGTACCTTTTCAAAACTTAGAGAGGTTAGTGTTGAGTGGAGAATGAATCTTCTGAAACTAACAATCAAACCTCTTAATTACTTTAAGATTTTTAAAGAGATCCCTTTGCAAATTTTTGGGAGTCCAATCTTTTTCCAGATACTTGTAGCAAATTACAGAAATTTTGAGATCTGAAAACCGACTCACTTCTAGATTTTAGCAAAACCAGAGATGTACACTATTTTAAAAGTTTATTAATGTTAGTGTAAAGTGTTAAAATTACTGTTTCTGCACGGCAATTATTATTAGTGAAAATTGTCATCAAATACAAATTTGGTAAGTAAAATTTCAACTAATAATGGTTTCTAGCCTCTTGTGAAAATAATCTTGAAAACTTGAACTGAGCATAAAGCAATGCAGGGTTGTCTGTTTTACTTTTTATTGAGTTTTCAAGTTTATTTCAAAATTGTGAGGCCTAGATTTACCTTCACAGATCTTTACTGTGAGATCATATGCCCTGTTACGAGTGACAGATCTCATTTCAAAGCAGCTAACCAGTTGGGCAGGGTGTTTTCTTGAGGCAAATGAAATTGGTAGTGTCAAGAAGCCAGACTGCCACAGTTACAATCTTACAAGTTTGCCCTTGAGCCTTCCCTATTCTGTAGTGTTGACTGCAGATTGGTACGTGTCTGGTAAAATTTTCAAGCTATGGTGTTGAGATCCTTTGTCACGGAGTGTGGGGGAAGACAAGGCCCTGCTCCCCCAGCTTCCTGCGATTCATCATGACTCTCAGCCAGCCAGTAAAACAGAAGGTTTATTTAGACGACCGGAACACAGTCCAAAAGAGGTCTTGCCGGTACAGACAGCAGGACCTGCTTAGTTCAGTCCATCTGGGGGCCCTAGGGAGGCCACAGCCTTGTTGGTCGGGGTGGCCCTCTCCATTTCCCAGCCAGCTCCAAACTGAAACTCCCTTTAGCCATCAGCCTCCCCCCAGCTCCTCCCTCAGCCTTTGTGTCCTTTGTCCAGTTTCCCGGTTACCTGGCCTCCAGCCCACCTCCTGGGTTCTCACATTACGTGCTCAGGTATGCTCCCTTCCCCAGTGCAGGCAATCGGAGCAAAACTCCCCTGCGACCTTCCCAGGTTAATACTCCCCACTCAGCATTCAAATAACACATCAAAAACATTCCCACTTCGTCACATCCTTGAATTAAAGGTGTTTTGTTACTACACTGTGTCTTCTGTAAAGTTGCCCATCACCATAGTATGTGAGTGCTATACTACTATGTTTGCCAAAGACCTACCCAATTCCTATCTTGCTTGTCTGATATAAAACGCTAGTGCTGTGTTGCAACTTAACTATCCACAGAAGAAATCTTAAACTTGATATGCCCTTGTGTTTATGCCATATATACTGAGCCATATAAAAACTGCAGCAAACATGGTTTGAAGCTGCATGTGAAATGCAGAAGTGTATGGGATTTAATTTGCCCCCAGGCACCAGTGTTTTAGGATGAATCGCCAAGTAATTGCTGTTAATCAGATATGGTACTTGTTAGTGATATACAGACATTATATGAGGTGAGACATAAGTGTAGAGTTCACGTTCTATGTACCTGAATTCTGCATTTTAGTTCTTTCCAGCTTTTTCATCTGTGTGACTTCTAATTTTGAATTTCCTGTTTTATTTTTAAAACTAACATTCCTTAAGATATTTGTTACTGATGCCTAATTACTGCCTTAACTCCTGCTCAGTTTTATTTTTTATCTGATATTTTTTATACTTTGTTGTAAAGTACCTTGATACTATGACAAAGATGTGTTTAAAAGGGAAAACTAGCTAGTCTCTACACGTTGAAATTACTTCTCCACAGACTCTTGTGTGTTGTTTTTTTTTAAATAAATACATAAAAATTAGTAGGTGGACTTAAGGCAGTGGTGCAGCAGATGCAGTGGTGAAACACCACAATAATTTTTTTTGGATCTGTTACTGTTTATGGTGTCATAAAGGAGTAATCAGGCCTTAATAGTGCATGCTGTCAATCTTTGTATTAGAGTCAAGAATATACACTTCAATGACTGGAAAGGATTTTGACATGAGTTGTGATCTTCTGTGTCAACCATGCAGTTCTTAGTCAATAAATAGATGTATATGGGACAGCCCATAATGGTTTCAAAGTACTCTGTGACAGAAAATGTCTTATCCCCTGTTACTGAAATTCCTTATCTCAGTGGAAAATAAAGGAGTGTTTCAGATACTTCTGGTAGATCTTTCACTGTTGTGATAAATGTAAAACCAACAAACGCACCAATCAGTTAAAGGTCTGATTTCAGTTGAGACTGAAAACTCTGTTCTTAATTAATCTTGAGTGAAATCTTAGCCCACTTAAGTCAATGGCAAAATTCTCATTTACTTGAATAGGGCCAGGCTTTCACCCTTTGTGTGTAGTTTTTGCAGAGTCTCTACCTTTCTTATATGGAGAGTCAATTTTAGAGTTGTTAACTTATTTCATTCTGTAGGGCCGAATTCATCAAATAGAATATGCTATGGAAGCTGTGAAGCAAGGCTCAGCTACTGTGGGGCTGAAATCAAAAACCCATGCTGTTCTGGTTGCTCTAAAGGTAAATTTAAGAAAAAAACATTGGAATTACTTTTTTCTTCTTGCAAGCGCAAACATGGTCAATTCAAGGCCTTTATTGTTAAATTAAAATGTCAGATAAGGAGAGGTAAATTTCTGGTCTGGGGCAGACAAATTTTATAACTTTTTTCTTTTGTACATTAGAAAGTAAGATTTACATATTTTCATATGTTTTAGCACTGCTGTAGAACTACTAATATTTTGATTAATCTGTGATAAAATGGGTCTTAATCCTATGGTGGAAATGGAAGAAATTGATGACATTGTCTAGTTATAAAGCCAAATATATGTTGGTTCAACTGACCCTCCCAAAAAAAGTGTAAATATTTTATCTGTATTTAATTCCTATCTCTCTTACTTGAAAGCCCACTTTTTTTTCTTCAGTACATTTCTTATTGGGGTGGGATCAGCCCTTTATGTCTTATGTCTATTACAGTGTTACAGATTTTGGGCTGTAAGTTCAGTCCTTTTTGATAGTTGCTCACAATTTTTTTTTAAAAGCATTGTCCCTATTGATTGACACATTGTTTAAAGTCTGCTGCAATAATTTTTATGACTAATATGGCTTTTTTGTGTACAGAGAGCACAGTCTGAACTGGCAGCTCATCAGAAAAAAATCCTGTATGTTGACAACCATATTGGCATCTCAATTGCTGGGCTTACTGCTGATGCAAGACTGTTGTGGTGAGTTTCTTAATGACTAATGTGTACAATACTCTAGTAGTAATGAAGTAAAAAAACAGACTTCTCATACTGTCATTTAATGAGGCAAGCTAAAAGAACTTGCCTGTGGTTACTGGTCCTGCACTAATATGGCCTTGTCCTATTAAAGTAAATGTCAAAATTCCCATGGACTTCAGTAGGACCAGGGTTTAACTGCTAGGATTTATTCTCTGTCCAATGTCTTGCTTCCCCAAGCTGGTTGAGACTGAGTAGTCTCAGAAGTGTACATCACACATTGGCTACTAACAATTCCTTCAGCTAGTGATGTAGATAAATTCTAGAGAGGTATTCTTTTGAACTCTCAGCTGGCTGTGTGGTTCTGGCAAATGAGATAAATATAAAATGAGCAAGAAGGATTCCTCGGTTGCGTAGAAAGGGACAGAAAAGGCATACTGAGGACCACTTACATACTAATTGCAATAACATTCCAAAGGAATATTTCCTATTAATTTTTCATCTTGCTCCAAATAACCCCTCTTCACTGCATATTCTATAAACATCCATTTTTCCTTCATTCATAGTGTTTCATCTGTACAATATTCTTTCAGGCATATGGTCTTCTAATCAACAATGATGAGTCATAAAATTTTATAGTGGCATTTTTGGTCTTCGTAGCAATGCTGAAACAGTAATAAATTATATACATGCACACAAGCTTAAAAAGGAAAATATCAAGTTGGAGAAGCTTCCTTCTGTTTGTGATCCATATATTTTTATTTGCTCTTCTTATAGTAATTTCATGCGTCAGGAGTGTCTGGATTCTAGATTTGTGTTTGACAGACCTCTTCCAGTGTCCCGTCTAGTGTCTCTAATTGGAAGCAGTATCCTTTTTATGTTTTAGAGATGTGTGTATATATTTGATATGTAATGACTCCATGCTTTTCTTAAAATTCAGTTCAGTTTTCACTTTGTTGATGTGTTTAGAACTCTTTTGTATCAAAATATTTGTTTTATTTCAAGCAAAGATTGCTTCGAAAGTTACAGGAAATAGATGCAAAGATCTTGTTTGTTTTTTGGGAGGACATCCTTTCTTCATCCATGGAATTAGTAGACAAGGCAATGATGTGCCATGCAGGAGACCTATTGTAGAACTGGAAACAATTTTTTAACTTGTTTTCTGGAACACTTAAAAAGCCCCAGATAATGTCACTTTCTGATGGAAAAAGAACATTTAATGTTACTGCCTCATTCACCTTAATTGCCCATCTCTGGAACACACTAAGCATTTTGTACGTCGATTGTACTTGATAAAAGCAAGTGTGTCAAATGAAAAGGGGATGAAATAGGCCAGACTAGCATAAAATCAGTCACTCATATTACTTGCCTGAATATACCAGTCACTTTGTTTGGGGAAGCTAATTGCTATAGGTCTGATTGGAGATGAAGAAGACCTTACCATTGGTGCTCAAGACAGATGATGAGATCTGTTTCTCTGGAACAAATTTTTTCACCACAGGAAATGGCTAACAAACCTATAGCAGTTCTGATGGAGTTTTACTTGGATTAAGAATAAAAATTTAAAAGTATTAACTTGAATCTTCACAAAGAACCTTAGCTTGTTTAAGAAACCCAGATACCAACACAGCGATATGGCAGAAGACCATATGGTGTAGGACTGCTCATTGCAGGTTATGATGTAAGTACACTCTGTGTGTATGTGTTTCCATTTCAGTTTATCCAAACGAAAAATGCAGCTAGTAAAATATTTCACTTTTGTAGCAACTAACCTTTTGTTGAGAGGGAAGGAGGCTGACTATAGCAGTACTTATCAATATTCATATGGCTAGAGGAAACTCTCTCTTTTTCTTGACCTTGAAACTTAATTCTCATAAATGTTAAATGAAGGTAATTTTTCTGCAGGTCCCTGGAGTGGATATTGATGTATATATGTATACGTATGGCTTTACCCATGTGGCGTAGAATTTAAAAAATGGCTAATGATTTTGGGGCCCAAGGTGAGACACTTTAAGGGGGCTTGACTTTCAGAGGGTGAGTGTTCACCACTTCTGAAAATCAGGGCTCCTTTAAGGTGTCTCCAGTTGGTTATCCCGTTTGTTCTGTATAGCACAGACAAGTCACTGCCCTGATGATCTTACAAACTAAGCAAGTTGAAGGTAGTGGGCAGCCTGATTAAATCTTGCATGCCAAGGTTCAGCCCTGAACAGGTTTGGACATTTGTACATGTGGGAAGCACTAGGAAATGTGTTTAATATTTATTCCAGGTCATAAAATGGGATCTATTCATAATATAAGATCAATACAATTTATAGGATTTTATAGAGAAACAGGGTTTTCAGTGGCCTCCATTGAACTTACATAAAAACTTCTGATTAAAGGACGTAGTGAAAAGGGGTAATTTAGAAAATTTAGGCTTGAAGCAACTATGTAAGAACTGCGATGTGAAGCACAGCATAAAACATACCTTCATGCATATATGACACATACATCATGTGACAGAGTTAGTGCTAAAAATATTTTAGAAAACTGCATGCCCTCCTATGAACAGTTGATAAAATTCACACCTTTTTTTTGCCAGGATATGGGTCCTCACATCTTCCAAACTTGTCCTTCTGCAAACTATTTTGACTGCAAAGCTATGTCCATTGGTGCTCGTTCACAATCAGCTCGAACTTATTTGGAGAGGCACATGACTGAGTTTGCTGACTGTGAGTGATGAGACTCTTCTGTTAGATTTTCTAATAATCTTTAAAATATATGCTTGCTTTGTTTATATTGCATCTTGTCTGGTAATATTTATTTACTGCTGTGCAGAAGGGGAAGATATAAGAGTTGAATAGAAATATCCAATGTAAATCAGGAGGAAGAAAGAAACTAGATTCAAAACACTGAAGGTTTTCATGTCTAACTTATTTCAGTTGTTTAGCAGGCCAAATGGAGGAAAAGTGTCTGCCTGGAGAACCTGAGAAAGAGTTAAATAGGAAGAATGAATTTGGTTTTTGGAGAAAGTGATGTTCCTTCCATTTCAGAGAGAGGATAGTATTTCAAGATATGCATGCTTTGTCTGCTTAATATTTAATCTGTAAATAAGAAGTGGATTTTAAATCTCAAATTAATTTTGTTTTTAATAATTATCAGAGGCCACTGAAGAGTCGTGGGGGAGTAAAGCAGCTCAGATATCATGGCCTAGACACCATATAAGTACCTAGATGGATTTATCTGCCATTAGCTTAGAGTCTAATACTACTTTTGTGATTTAATTAATTGTCTTGAATGAAGGGGAGGATTGGTTCCTTATGGCATACTTATATTGGATTTCCAGTTACCTATCAAAGAAGCAACATGCGTAAAGCAGTTTGGGGACAGAGCTAGCCAGACTATTTTTCCAGCTAGGAATGGAAGGTGGGGGGAGGGAAGGGTCTCGGGAAATAATACTGTATGTTTAACTGTTTTTCTGATGACAATGTATTGTTTGTAGGTAACCTGAATGAGCTAGTTAAACATGGTCTGCGGGCTCTCAGAGAGACTCTTCCTGCAGAACAGGATCTGACCACCAAGGTAAACACCAGGATCTTCCTTCTTACTAGAAATTACCATGACAGAGTTGGTGTTAAATATGGGTGTGTACTGTAACCCTCATTTTAAGTATGGGAGTCAAACATTAGTATTTAGGTAAAATATATTCAAGTGAGAGTCTAATTCCATATACTATCAGTGTACTATCAGTTCTGAGTCTTAATCTTATAGATTACAGTGCAACTTTCTGAACTTTTGATGTTTGACCTTAACAAAATAATGCTATTGCTAAACAGAAGACTATTTCTCTTGTTAGTGAAGTTTCCCTTGTTAGTCTCATAAATTTCTGTGTAAGATAGCCCTTCTTTACTTTAGTAACTTTATTGATGATTATTTAAGATTTGTTGAACATAACAAAATTAGTTACAGCATAGAGTGACTCAGCTTCGTGCTTAAATGTTCATTTACTTTTAACTGGAATCTGCTGTTGGTTTCTTCAAGATAAAGTATTTACCTTCATGTTTGTGGGTTTTTTAAATGCACTGTACTGTTCCCCCTACAAACAATTTAAAGGGGGCTGGAGCATTGATTTTTATCTCGTGATTTCTGGCCCTGAGACCTTGTCCTTAGGTTTTATATATTTTTCCAGTGTAAGGGAAATTTTAGTATCTTAACATTTTTTCTATGGGGCTCATAAAATACTGTCAATGAGAATTTTCATCTGAACCAGTTTTTTTAAACACTTATATTAAGGTAACTTTAAAAAAAAAATTTATTGTGTAATTTTCTTTTGTCCCCTTTCTGACTACTAGCCCCCATTCAAAACTATTTGTTTGGCCTACCCTAGTCTTGCACATTCTGGAGCTGCTGCAGAGCTCCTGGAGCATAATATGAAGCAGTATGTTGGTCATAATATGAAGCAAATCCCAAATAGTTATGTTGGTCATCTTTCTTTGTTTTTGATGTGCTTTTTCTTATTTATACTTTCAATTTCACATACTTAATTCCTGGAGTTAATCTTAAAATTTCTAAAGTAGTAGTGAAATTTGTTCGTTCATTCATGCGTATGTCCGAGCATTCATTAAATATTTTACTTGTCTAGTAATATTATTCAGGTATAGTACAAGGCGATTGATAAAAGGCATATGTCTGGTGGGATGCGCAGAGATTTGGCACGATTCCCATTTGTTGTCATTGTGCATCATATGGAGAACTTAAAGAAAAGTTTTCATGGATTTTTAAATAACTAAACCTACACCTGTGAATAACAAACCACGAACACACAACAGACATTTTTATAAAGTTTTGAACTTCTCAGCCAATTTCCACAGCTGTTACCTCTACCAAAAAGCCATATCCTTAGATACCTTGTAACTCTGCTTTCAGAATTTTTTTCCATGTCACATCAAGTTCTTCAGTTCGATCATTAATTTTACCCAGTTCTGTCATGTTAATTTACCAAAGTGTCATGCCACTTTCGAAGGATCCATCTCTTTGAACAACTTAGGACAATTTTAGTCCATTCCTTAAAAGGCTTTGTAGTTCCATATATTGATAAAAATTGATATAATTCTTACTCAGCAGGTAATATAAAAATACTGTGGAATCATAACTTAACACCTGGGAAATATCTAATATTAGAACAATGCCAGATAAAATGTGAAATAATCATACTTAGTCCCACACTGACATCATTTATTGAATCAGATGTGCAGAAATCCAGTAAATTCTATGCAGAATTTAAAATTGTTACTAATTTTAGCCTTACTAGCAATCTGATAATATAGTCCAATAGGTTTTTACTATTTTTTTCTTAAAGTATATGTTTAGATCACATTCCCATATCCTTTGAGAAACTCAAGTGCACACATAGGATAAGAGACAATGAGAGAAGGCTGCATATTTTAATATTTAAAGCTTTATGGAAGATGACTCATACTCTGGGTAATCAGATAAATTACTTGAAATTCCATTAATTTTAATTGAAATGAAATCTAGATTGTTGAATGCATTGGGATTACTCTGGATTTACACTGGCATAGCTAAAATCAGAATCTGGCCCTAGGTCTGTTTGATTATCTTAAAGGGTAGGTTAAGATAAGTCTTGCTTTTTTTTTTTTTTTTTGGTGTCAGGAAACTTAAAACAGTAATGTTTTCCTGAGGTACTCTTCAGGGTTGATCCATTGAATTCCAAAAGGAAGAGTCCTGCACGGTAGTGGGTTTTGAATCAGGGTTAATAAAAGCTTTTCATCTTAGACAGTGTTGTTTGTTAAAATATTTATACTAAATATATGCTGAAACCAGCAATATTGAAAAATCGTATGCTACGTTTGTTTATAAATGCTGAAACGCAACTAAAAAACAAAGGGAGTTGAACCTGTTGTGTCTGAAATCATCAAACTGCATTTTTGGCTGATACCATTTTGGAACATAATAGCATCCTTGTAGAGAGTAAGCCTCCCTCACTTTGTTTTTTCTAAGGAAGCCTGCCATAAAGTAGACCTGATAGAGAATTTCCTTTCTTAATTTGATTCACTGTGCCAAATGTATCTAAGGAGGAAGCTGTAATTGATACATTTTCCAAGTAAAAGCTGCATAATGTTAGAGATTCACAAGAGACAGTTTCTCAGTTCTTTCAACATTGTACTTAACAGAATGTTTCCATTGGAATTGTTGGCAAAGAAATGGAGTTTACTATCTATGATGATGATGATGTGTCTCCATTCCTGGAGGGACTTGAAGAGAGACCACAGAGGAAGGTATGTGACTTAGTTAATGATCTTAAAAATAGTTTGAGTTGCTTCCTGTTTGAGATGGCATATCTAATCCTCTGCAATAAGACTGAAGATGAAGGACAAGAAGTCTATTTAACCAGACTAGTCTGAATTAGCAGAAAGCCCTCTCAAGTTGTTTCCATCTTCTCACCTTGACTGTGCTTGGCTACATGTGCTTTGAACATGTCAAGCTCTGTACAAGTATAAAATATTTTTATCCTGACCTTTTAACTCAAAGATGCAGCTTGCAGATTCTGTAAGTCCCAACACGCAGTTCTGCCATTCCTCTGATGAAAGTGGAGTATTACATGTTCGGGCCTGTTCACCTCTGCTTGCCTTGTTTCCATATTCATGAGGGGGTTATGGGAGCCTCGTACATCTGTGGGCTTATTTTTGCCAACTTTCTCACACAGTTAATTCCTGTGCAAAGCTGTCTCTTTCCTGTTTGACTTCTGCCCTTTTATAGTAAAATCTTTTTTTTTTTCTTTTTCCCCTCCTCCTTAAGCTCGCTCCACCTGCTGAGGAACCTGCAGAAAAGGCAGAAGAACCAATGGAGCACTAATGTTTGTGGATAAGCCCATGTGTTAACCTATATTTAATAATATAGAAATGTTCATCCATTAATCTTTACCCTGAACCAAATGCATATTATAATAATACATTATGGGGAATTAGTCCTAGAGTATTTTCAGATATCCCTAAACTGACATCAAAGAAGTCATACTTGGGCACCTTTTCTTTTTTAAAGTACCCAAATGCTATCTGTTTTGTATGAAGAGCAGATTGTCTTGTAAGGGCATCTGGAATAAATTTTTCTTTCTTGAAACTTGCTACATTGATTTGTTTTTAATCTGTTACACAAAAGAATAATTGGTCAAATTACGCGCATTCTCTCTTCATATATATTTTTACGACACACATCAGATTGGTGTCTAGGTACCAATAGATATTTGACCATTTGTTATGTTAGCTACAAAAATAGTAGCTGATCAGTGGACTTCATCACTTTCTTAAAAATGAATTTAGTGCTCTTAAAAGGTGCTGAATTGACAAATGGAAATGAAGGTCTATTTATCTTGAGAATAGATCCAGAAGCACAAGTGTCTCTGCATCTTATCAATGTCTCAACCTTGACCTGAAAGTCTAATAATAAGGGTTGTTCGCCACTCTGTGCTGTCAGTTCTTGGCATTTCTGGTGAGGCCTCCATTCGATAATCTCTCAGTTTTTACTGATGTCAGTTTTAATGATGTTGGATACCTGCTCATTTAGAAATGAACTGAGTCAATAAATTCATTTCCCAAGAGCCACTAAACAATCATCAGGTGGGTAGGGACTTTCAGAGCACTAACTCGGCTAAAATGAACTGATAACAAACAGTCATGAGGAAACAGGCCATTTCTTATACCAAATAAATGGTGAGTTGTGGGATTGGGACGAGAGACATTACCAGCCCCCAAAGCCATCCTGACTGTGTTGCGTCTTACTAAGCATGTGCATTTTATGGATCTCAGTCTGCAGCACATGACACAGTCAGTGTTTAGCCACAGTTTGGGTTTAAATTGAATGCCGTAGAATCTAAATTATCTTTAAATAACAAGACTTTCCATGCCACTGTTCTACAGATCAGCTTATCTCAGGTTTCTCATTGAGGTTCCATAAATCATATCAACATTAGGCATTTTATTTGATTAATATTAATTTGATAAAGTAACATTAAAACAGTTTGCAGTTTCTTATATTGTGCTCTATATGGGACATCTCTAATGAAGCTGCTTTTCAATGAGACTGCTGCCACTAGCTATACATTCTGATATGCCAACTGAAGTTAGTGAGTGTCGAATACATTTTGCACTCAACACAATGGAGCTCTATAAATGTGATAAGCAAATGAACTCAGCATTATTTTTCATTTCAACGGTGTTTCACACTCATATCCTTTGTATTAGATTTTAGTGTTGTAAGAAAGGTATTTGTAAGATATAACTGGGTGGGGGCATGGATTCATTCTTTGTCTTAAATGTCAGGTTAAAATTTAAGTTCTTCAACATATTTTCTTGTGTAAGTTACTAACTCCACATTGATTATTTGCACTTTCTGGTTCTTGTGCAGTAACGCACAATGCTGTCATGTTGGGTTGCAGAAACTATATGGGAGTGTTTTCTTAAGAAGTATTTAAACATTTTTATTTCAAAAATTTTAGTGGGATTTGTATTTTCATAAAATCATAGAAATGTAGGGCTGGAAGGCACCTCGAAGTCATCAAGTACAGCCTCCCTGCACTGAGGCAAGATCAAGTAAGCCTAGACCATTCCTGACTGGTATTTGTCCAACCTGTTCTTAAAAACCTGCAGTGATGGGGATTCCGCAACCTCCCTTGGAAGCCTATTCCAGAGCTTACCTCCCTTTATAGTTAGTTTTTTCCCTAATATCTAACCTTGCTCCTGATTTAAGCCCATTACTGCTTGTCCTGCCTTCAGTGGACATGGGGAACAACTGATCAGTCATTCTGAAAACGGCCCTTAACATACCTGAAGAATTATCAGGTCCTTCCCTCAGTCTCTCTCCCTCTGCCCCCACCACCCCCAAAACTAAACATGCCCAGTTTTTTTAACCTTTCCTCATAGGTGAGGTTTCTAAACCTTTTATTGTTTTTGTTGCTCTCCTCTGAACACTCTACAGTTTATCCATCTCTTTCCTTAAGTGTGGCACCCAGCACTGGATGCACTACTCCAGCGGAGGCTTCACCGGTGCCAAGAAGAGTTGGACAATTACATTCCGTGTCCTACATACAACACTCCTTTTAATAAAACCCAGAACAATATTAGCCTTTTTGGCAACTGCACCACACAGTTGACTCTCATTCTAACCTAGCAAGTCATTCCCCATTTTGTAGTTGTGAATTTGATTTTATTTTTTTTTTCAATTCGTAAGTGAAGTACTTTGCACTTATCTTTACTGAATTTCATCTTGTTGATTTCAGACCAATTCTCCCATTTGTTGAGGTAGTTTTGACTTCTAATCTTGTTCTTCAAAATGTTTGCAACCCCTCCCAGCTTGATGTTATCTGCATATTTTATAAGCATACTTTCTACTCCATTATCCAAATCATGAATGAAAATGTTGAACAGTACTGGACTCAGGACTGACCCTTGAGGGACCCCAGTACATATGCCTTCCCATTTTGACAGCAAACTATTGATAACTACTCTTTTTGAATAAGGTTTTTGCACCAGTTGGGCACCCGCCTTCTAGAAAATTCATCTAGACTGCATTTCCCTAGTTTGCTTATAAGAATGTCATATGGGTCTGCATCAAATGCCTTACTTAAATCAAGGTACATCATGTTTACTCCTTCCCCCGTATCCACTAGGTCAATAGTCCTGTTAGAGAAAGAAATTAGGTTGTTTGGCATGATTTATTCTTGACAAATCCATGCTGACTATTCCTTGTAATTCTAATTTCTACTATGTGCTTATAACTAGATTATTTAATAATTTGTTCCAGTATCCTTCCAGGTATCTAAGTTAAGCTGACTGGTGTATAATTACCTGGGTCCTTTTTGTTTTCCTTTTTAAAGACAGGTATATATTTGCTCTTCTCTAGCCTTCTGAGACCTCACCTGTCTTCCACGAGTTTTCAAAAATAGTTGCTACGGGTTCCAAGATTGCTTCAGCTAATTCCCTAAGTAGGTGAGGATGAATTTCATCTGGCTCTGCTGACTTGAATACATCTCATGTATCTAAATATTTTTTTCCCTATTTTGGCTTGCACTCCTTCTCCCTTGTTCCCTCAGGTAATGAAGGCTGCTATCAAATCCCCCCTCACTCTTCTCTTCTGCAGACTAAATAACCCGAGTTCCCTCAGCTTTCCTCATAAGTCATGTGTCCCAGCCCCCAGTCATTCTTATTGCCCTCCACTGGACTCTCTCCAATTTGTCCACATCCCTTCTGTAGTGCGGGGACCAAAACTGGACACAATACTCCAGGTGTGGCCTCACCAGTGCTGAATAGAGGGGAATAATCACTTCCCTTGATCTGCTGGCAATGCTCCTACTAATGCAGCCTAATATGGCATTGGCCTTGGCAACAAGGGCACACTGCTGACTCATATCCAGTTTTTCGTCCACTGTAATCCCCTGGTCCTTTTCTTCAGAACTGCTGCTTAGCCAGTCAGTCCCCAACCTGTAGCAGTGCATGGGATTCTTCCTTCCTAAATTCAGGACTCTGCACTTGTCCTTGTTGAACCTCATCAGATTTCTTTTGGCCCAATCCTCCAATTTGTCTAGGTCACTCCAGCGTATCTACTTCTCCACCATCTGCAAACTTGCTTAGAGTGCAATTCATCCCATCATCCAGATCATTAATAAAGATGTTGAATAAAATGGGTCCCAGGACAGGCCCCTGGGGCACTCCGCTTGATACTGGCTGCCAACTAGACATCGAGCTGTTGATCGCTACCCGTTGAACCCGACAATCTAACCAGCTTTCTATCCACCTTGTAGTCCATTCATCTAATCCATGCTCTTTTAACTTGCTGGCAAGAATACTGTGGGAGACCCTATCAAAAGCTTTGCTAAAGTCAAGATGTATCACATCCACTGCTTTCCCCAAATCCACAGAGCCAGTTATCTCATCATAGAAGGCAATCAGTTTGGTCACGCATGACTTGCCCTTGGCGAATCCATGTTGACTGTTCCTGATCACCTTCCTCTCCAAGTGCTTCAAAATGGGTTCCTTGAGGCCCTGCTCCATGATTTTGCCAGGGACTGAAGTGAGGCTGACTGGTCTGTAGTTCCCCTTGTTCTCTTCTCTTCTCTTCCCCTCGCTCCCCCACACACTTTCAAATATAGGCACTATATTTGCCTTTTTGGTGATGTAAGATGCCATGCACAAGGTAATTATTTTGTTTTTACTTTGGTTATCTAAGACTTATGAAAATAGAAAGATGTAAAAGAAATGTGAACTTTTGAACTTCAGCAACTAAAGAAAGCTAAATGGTGCCAATTCAGAGACAGCCAAAATCTGAGTTCCTGGATAGTGGAAGTCAGTTGCAGGCTTTATAAGTGCTTTCAAGTTGGCTTCTCTGTTTCCTCAAAACGTGAAACAAGGGGAAATTACTAGAAGTCTCCTCTTCATATTCAGAACTCTAATTTCCAAAATATCTATTGAATGCTTCTACTTTGTTAAACATGGACAGTGCATTCATATTCCATCCCAGAAGAGAGGAGTTCAACCTGTCTAGATGTCCAAAGATGTCAGCAAGGTAGGCTAAGCATTCTACTCAAGATGAATTGAAAGAATCAGTAAGTAGAAATTGCTGCTTCTTTGAGAAAACCTGCACTTATGCACTCTTTGGGTTCAGTTTGTACTTTACTATGGGAGACGCACGTCTTTTAAGTATGAGAGAAGAGTTACTGGTTAAAGAAACCTATGCCATCAAGAAGCAATACAGAACAAGAATTCATTAGATAGCTATGAATTAAGTTGTTTGCAGTGTTGTGGCTTTGTTGGTCCCAGGATATCAGGGACAAGGTAGGTAAGAGAATATTGGACAAACTGCTGGTGAACTTTCAAGCAGCACCAAGCTAGGTTGTACCTTCCACCCAACAGAAGATGGTCCAGTAAAAAACATTACTTTGTCTCTCATGAATTAAGTTTTTTCTATTTTATCAACTTCTTGCAGGACCTCATGGTGATTTTTTTTCAGGCATTTCCTCAACAATAATAGTATTACTACTGAGGGAATGCTGTGCCAAAAAATTAAATTCTCTGTGCACAAAATTTTAAAATTCTGCAAATGTTATTTATCAAAATAACACAATATAATCACATCATTTTTAATTTGC
Source organism: Gopherus flavomarginatus (assembly GCF_025201925.1). Lineage (NCBI taxonomy): Eukaryota > Metazoa > Chordata > Testudines > Testudinidae > Gopherus > Gopherus flavomarginatus. The sequence goes on from NC_066621.1 coordinate 57,509,046, forward strand.
TGACAAGTATTTTGAAATAAATTACCAAAATAATTGAAAATGGTGTGATTATATGGTGGTGTTTTGAAAATTAAAATATGCAGAAACTTACAGAATTTTATTTTTTAATTTTTTTTTGTACAGAATTCCGTCAAGAGTACCAGGGTTCTGTGAAGTGCAATCTGGGTGTGGACAGCTCGGTGGGGACAGGATGGATTTGATTTAAATCAAATTGATTTAAATCACTAGTCAGGAAGACTCAATTTAATCATGGATTTCTACATAAAAGTGCATTCTTGTTGGTTGTTATAACCTTAATACATATTCTTCACAACTCAGAGATAAACATGTAGGTTTCATTTTTAGAAGGGTACACACTATACATTTTTAAAGTGATTTATTTTGAAAACTTCAGATTAGTTTTACAGCTATATCAGAAAATGACTGATTGGTTATTTCATATACCAAAGGTAATTGAAGCAGATATTTATGGAGTCATTGGGAGGTGATCTAACTCCAGTTTAACAGATTAATCATTAATATTTGGAGGATTTTCTTGCCATGCGGTATTAGGAGGAGAACATCACCAGGCAGACATTTAAATTTTTTTATTTAACTAAAACAACAACATTATGTATTCTGGTTTTTTTTCTTCAACAGCAAACATAATATTTTAACAAAACAAGTGCATGAATTTTTTAATTTAATTAAACATTAAGTTTTTTAAAATCAGGTTTGTTTTCGTTAATGGTTTTTAACTAAAATAGTGTTGTTGTTGTTCTTTTAAAAATACAAAAATTAAATTGACTACATCAGCCAGGTCAACCTGAGAAACTTAAAATATTGGCTTCTGGAGCTAACTCAGTCATCTTCACCGTCATTTTCCTGTTTGTTCATAATCTGGAAAAGAAAAACGAGCTTTCCTGCTTTTTCAGGTCCCAAATGTCTTCTCAATTTGAAATGAATTAGTCCAAATGAAGAAAATATTCTTCTTCCATCAACAGAAGAAGCTACTGCTGTCAAAAGTGAGATTATCACTTCAACAGTCTCTGAATCCAAGTGCTTAAATGACTTCCTTCAGTTCACTGGGGTGACTTTCTTTAAAACATCATCAGCAAATATATATTTCTTGAATGGTTCTTATTCCCAAACTGAGTCTCTTTTACGGCCTGCTGCCATTATAGATTTTCCCTTCTAGTGAGAGAATGGTATGGTAGATCTCAATCAATGAAGGCTGCACTCAGAAAGACCTCAAGACTTCTGGAATATGTTGCTCAAATAGTTTAACTTTTGTTTCTACTGCCTGTCCCTCCCTTCTCTCCTTTATCTCCAGACTTCTTCTCCTTGTCCAGATCTATTTTGCCCCCAACTATCTTCTGTTCATTGAACTTTTTGATACTTTGCACGTTTAGAGAGGGGTAAGGGATTGACTCTGTACACAAATTTGCAGAGGGATAATAGGTCTGTTGTTTCTCACCTCTATATATTATTTATTTAAAAACATTTTTGCTGTTAACAAGCATGTTATTTCTGGAGACACAAATCCAGTCTGAAAACTGCAAAACTAAGCCTCTCTCATAGTATCTTCTAGAATGAGCACTGAGTGCCATTGGGTTAGGGTGAGATGAGATGAAGAAAATATCGGGGCACATGGGGGAGTCTGCCGGTGGAGCAACAACAACCAAAAAAAAAAAAAAAAAAAAAGCCGGGTGCTGCTGGCGGAGCAAAAAAAATATAGCCAGTGTTGCCAGCGGCGCAAAATATCGATCAGGACGAATAGCGTCCTGATGAAACATTGGTTGGGACCTGGGACAACCACACAAATATCGTGACTGCCCCGATTTTATTGGGATAGCTGGTCACCCTACATTGGGTAGCTAGATTAACCTATATAATCTATACAGATGCCCCTGGAACCTCATAAAATTGTGTCCCTAATCCATGAACTATTGGAACTCATTTACAAAACTTTTCTTAAACATTACTTGAATATATTGTCTCATACGGTAGAATTTATAATCCCTATTACATAAGATATCTTTTAGCCATAATTTATCTTTATCTTTAGATAGGTTTTTGCTTCAAAAAGCATTTTGTCAAAAAAATCCAAATAACAAATAACAAAAATCAGATTTTTTTTAAATCATTGATTTTTATCCACCGTGGGTTGGGGGAACTGGGTGCAGGGGAGAATCTAGATGCACAGGGGCTTGGTGTGGGGTTCTGAGTGCAGGGGGAATGAGACTCTGCAGGGAAGTCCAGGTGATGGTAGTTAGGTAGTGGGGGGAGTATAGTATGATGGTGTAAGAGACAGTGAATGCACACTGTATTAACTACTATGATTTGGATCCATATGACTCGTCCGCTATTCTGATATTGCTGGCCTCCTCTATGCACAGGGAATTCCCTCTCCTCACTGAACATGAGAAATCTTTGCTTCCACAAATATCTTAAATAAGTCTTTTCTTTTTTTCTGGAACATCTATACCAAACAGCAAGTGTGTTTGTTTTTTTGTTTTCCCCCAAGAGAGAACCATTAGACATGTATGCCTCATGAACATTAAAAGTTGTACAGGAACAGGTTTATCGGTTATCTGGAATTACATGCTAGACACTCTTCCTGGGGATTTAAAAGCAGTTGCTCTATTACCTGCAGTGATATGGGGGAAATAGAGTTTTTAATTTGGTAGCTGCTTCAGGCACTGTAACTTTTGAAAGTTTTGAAACAGGATAAGATTTTCTGAAGTGATATTGCACCTTATAGTCTGGTGTGATATACTGAGGGAACAGGTAAGATGCCTGAAGGATGTTTGTGTTGATAGTATGAGTAATAGAGTCTTGTTGATTTTTAAAGGTTTCACATTTTCTTTGAAATCTTCAGGTTTGTGTGTCTATAGCTGGACGTTCAGTTTCTGACTGGCATTAACTTTGTACAGTCCTGCTTTGTGCAATCAGCAATGGATTCGTCACATTGTTTTCTAATTGATTGCTGTAAAAGCATATGTAGTTTTTTTTCCTGCATTTTCTTTTTCCTGTTTTAAGTAATCAGTACAACTTGCTAGTCTACTTTCCCAGAAATATTTTTTACCTATTTAGCCGAGGGGAGAGCTGATCGCTAACAGAGACTGACTAGTCAGGCTGTGTGCGATGTGACCCAAGGAGGCTCAGTTATTGGGACAGCGTGCCAGTTAGCTTGCAGGGCAACTGGACCAGCTCTGACCATTTTTTTTTTTTTGGTGAGCTGTCTGTGTGGGGCGCGCATTGTTTTTAGTGGGGCTTGTTCGCTGTTTGGCAGCTAGGGTGACCAGACAGCAAGTGTGAAAAATCAGGACAGGGTGGGGGGATAATAGGAGCCTATATAAGAAAAGACCCAAAAATCAGGACTGGCCTTATAAAATTGGGATGTTTGGTCACTCTATTTGCAGCAGAGAAACTCAGGCCCAGACCCAAGTTTCATTAGCAGCTGATGTAGTGTAGTAAATTGTTCTGCATAAGAATATGCTACCACCTTGTACTGAGCATGCTCAGTTCATCCGTTGAAGCCACTGCCCTAATTAGCCGTAAGATTCTGCAGACTGCTTTTGATGGGTTAAAAATTGGCAAAGGGGGCGACTAGGAGCAGAGGGTGGAAGTTTACTCGTCACGGGGTCAAGCAGCTGGAGGCAGCATTAGGAGAGGGGTTAAATGGCAAATTCAGAGAGAGGGGGAGGAAGTGAAGTGAAGCCCAGGAGTGAGGTGCTGGCAGGGGCTAGCAATTACCCAAGTGGGACTGAGAGACCAATGCTTGGCAAAATAGTTGGGGGGGGGACAAAGGAGCCTTTTTTAATTTGGTCAGAGTGGCTTTTTTGTATGGTCAGACGAACTAAGCATGCTCAGTAACATCTGCTGAAGCCTTTGCCCTTCACCCTGCCCGCACTAGCTGTAACATTCTGCTGACCGCTATTTACAGGGGTTCAAAGGGGGTGAATCGAGAACTGCTGCATCAGGCACCAGTTTTCTACCGCAGCAGTTTCTTACAAGCGAATATATCAGTAGCTGCTACCAGTAGCGCATTCCTACACGGCCGGGCCCGGGCCCCACCACGCCAACAGCCGCCTGCCCGTGCAACGCGCCCTGCCCAGCCCTACCAAGGACACCCGGGGGCAGTGACGTGGCTGCTTCGTGCCTAAGACGGCGGCTCGGACGGTCAGGGGTTACGCAGCGAGTGAGGATTGCGCGCGGGGCTGGGACTGGCCCATTCAAACGCACAGGACCGAGCCGCCCCCGGCCCCTCCTCTCGCGCGGCGAGGCCCCCCTTTGTGCATTGCTGCGTACGGAGGAGGCGTGTCCCGCTGCGGCCGCCGTACTACCGATGTGGTCCGTCACTGTCGCGGGGAGCGGTTCCACGTCAGCCGGAGCGAAGCAGCGGGCAGAGCCGGGGCTGGAGGGGCCCTGCCGTGGGCAGCACGGGAGGCAGGTACAGCGCCTAGGGCGGCTGCGGAGCGTGGAGGGCGCGAACGCCTCTGCTGGGCCCGTGTCGCCGTGAGGGCCGCGGCCCCCGCCCCCTTCCGGAGCCCGCGGCCCCGGGTCCCTCAGAGCCAGCGGCCTCGGTCTGGGCTGAGCCGCAGCCTCGAGGATGAGAGCGAGTCCCCTGGGCGGGCAGCCGGTCCAGTCCGGTCCCTGCTCTCGGCGGTCCGGGGGGTCACGGTCGCCGTGCAGCCGCCGGGTCCTGTTCCCAGTCTGCACCGATTTGTTTCGTGAGCTGTGGGGGCAGCCGCGGAACCATCGGGCCCGGTCTGTACAGCGCTGGTGAGGCTCTCGGGGAGGTGATGTAGAGAGGTTTAAACTTGAGCTCCCCCTGGCCGTGCGATTGGCTTTGCTCCTCTGCACCTGAGGCCGCCTGCCCAAAACTCAGCGCAGGGTCAGGGCGTGAGTTTGCAGCTTTACTTTGTTACAATTTCTTTTCACCTTGTCTAAAAATTCTCATTCTCTTTGTCCTGAAACTTTGTGCCAAAATTGTTTGCGGAAAGTTTCAACAAAGATCCAGTCAACTGATGTTTGTTTTGTTTTCTTTCTCGGTTCTTAAACATATGTTTTTTGTTATGGTTATTTAGCAATATTGTTAAATCTATGGAGTCAATATGAATACAGACAAAATTAAAAGTTATAGCTATCGATATTTATAATAGAGGTTATGAAATAAGCCTTTATTTCTATTTACTATTTAAGTGTCTCATTTTGCAGACATATATTTAAATAGCTTTGTGCTGGAGCATTGCCATTGAAGTCAATGGCACATGATTAAAATTGAGTCCATATGAGTTTGCAGATTTGAGGACATGGTAATTTTTTTTAATAGCAATTCATCTTTTTCATAAAGATTAGGAAATGACTGAACTTGAAAACTTTGAACTAATTATGTGGCTAGTTCTCATCAAGGAATAGTCACTTGGAAAAATGAAAAGAGAACTTTTTGTACTGATGTTATAAGCAATTGTAACTGTGCCTCGCATTGTTGATGTTTTTATCCTGTATCTTCAGAGCAGTGAGTTTTAAAATAAGTAAAGTTGGTGAAAAACACAGTTATGCACCTCTGTAGTTCTAGGGCTAATGATTTAGGGCAGGGGTTCCCAAACTTGGTTCGCAGCTTGTTCAGGGTAAGCCCCTGGCAGACCGCAAGATGCTTTGTTTACTTGAGCATCTGTAGGTACGTCAGCTTGCAGCTCCCAGTGTCTGTGGTTTGCCGTTCCCTGCCAGGGCGTGAGCGCAGCAGAGCCACCCTTTGTGGCCTGTGCCTCTTCCCACAGCTCCCGCGAACGGCGAACCGCTGCCACTGGGAGCTGTGTGTGGCTATAGCTGCAGACACTCAGGTAAGCAAAGCGTCTTGCGGCCCACCAGAGGCTTACCCTGAACAAGCTGCGAACCAAGTTTGGGAACCCCTGTTTTAGGGCAATGGTTCTCAACCAGGGGTGCGTGTATCACTGGGGATATGCAGAGGTCTTCCAGGGAGGGTTCATCAACTCATCACATGCCCACAGCCCTCTGAGGCTTCTTAAACATTTTGATAACCTTTGTTTATTTTACAATACAACACTAGTTTAGTTATATAATATACAGACTTATAGAGAGAGACCTTCTAAAAAACATTAAAATATATTACCGGCATGCAAAACCTTAAAGTGAATAAATGAAGACTTGGCACACCACTTCTGAAAGGTTGCTGACCCCGATCTAGATATTTGCGTAGTTTTACAACAGGCTACATAAAAAGCACTAATGAAATCTGTACATACTAAAATTTCATACAGACAATGACTTGTTTATACTGCTCTATATATTATACACTAAAATATAAGTACAATATTTATATTCAAATAGATTTATTTTATAATTGGTAAAAATGAAAAAGTGAGCAATTTTTTAGTAATAGTATGCTGTGACAATTTCGTATTTTTATGTCTGATTTTGTGAGCAAGTGGTTTTTAAGTGAGGTGAAGCTTGGGGTACGCAAGACAAATCAGACTTCCTCCAGTTCACTGGGGTGACTTTCTTTAAAACATCAGCAAACATATATTTCTTGAATGGTTCTTATTCCCAAACTGAGTCTCTTTTACGGCCTGCTGCCATTATAGATTTTCCCTTCTAGTGAGAGAATGGTATGGTAGATCTCAATCAATGAAGGCTGCACTCAGAAAGACCCCAAGACTTCTGGAATAGGTTGCTCAAATAGTTTAACTTTTGTTTCTACTGCCTGTCCCTCCCTTCTCTCCTTTATCTCCAGACTTCTTCTCCTTGTCCAGATCTATTTTGCCCCCAACAATCTTCTATTCATTGAACTTTTTGATACTTTGCACGTTTAGAGAGGGGTAAGGGATTGACTCTGTACACAAATTTGCAGAGGGATATTATTTTAAAAATAAAGGAGTTAAATGCAAAAATCTGTGTCCATGCAAAGTTAACACTGAAAACCTAAAATGTGTAAAACCAAGAAATACAACAATTGAGTCTTACAGCTCAACTCTTGAGAATTTTCAGCACTTATGAAATGTTGTATATTGGCAGGGTTTTACATACACTGATCAACAAAACCTGAGTATACCTTCTTTGAAGCCTCACATGATTCTCAAGAAATTTACAGGCTTGTAATTGGTGTGAGGAGAGCTATTGTAGAGACCATGTAGAAGTTATAAGCCTGCATATTTTGTGGAGCTTATTATGACCATTAGCACCATGTTTCAAATTTCTCAAAATGAATAAGTTCCAGCAGGTGAGCTCATTGGGATGTACAGGGTCACAGGGACCGTTGGCATTAATGTAATCCATTATCATAGTTCTGATGCAGCTACAGCTTTTTAACAGACCTTCAGACTTAACACAGCATGGAACCTAGTGCTCCAGACAGGAACTACCAAAGGCGGTCCCCTCTCTCTTATTACGAAATGCTTATGTAACAATCGGAGCTCTGACAGTGCTTAGCAAATTTGATATCCCAGAAGTTCTGGAGGAATGCTCATATAATAGGGTTTTTTTTAATGAGTAGTTGAATTTGATCAGTTTAAACAAGTTTTAAATCTACCGTATATACTCAGTCATAAACCGATCCCCCTCAAGATGGATAAGTAAAAAATGGAAATTTTTTATAACCTGTTCATAAGCTGACCCTATAATTCAGGGGTCAGCAAACTTTGGCTTCCGGGCCATCAGGATAAGCGGATGGTGGTCCGAGATGGTTTGTTTACCTCAAGCATCTGCAGGCATGGAGGAAAACCTAAGTAAACAAAGTGTCCCGGCACACCAGCTGCTTACTCCAATGGGTCAGGACAGCAACTGGTGGGGAAATTTTTTTGGGGGGGAGAAGCTGGGAGTCAAGGGAGTAATCCCTGTGATCAACCCCCACATAACCTCACCCCTAACCCGGGACCCCCACACTCTCTCCATCCCATCCCTTCCCAACTTATCTGGGGAGGGCCAGGGAAGGATGTCTCTGACCTGGCTGGAGCAGCTCCGGCAGGTTGGGTAGTGCGGCCGCAGGCTGGGCCAGGCGGCATGGCGGCAGTGTGCTCTGACGCCCAAACGGTGCGGCCACAGCCTGCTCTGGGGCTTGGGACCAAGCAGCATGGCTGCAGCCTGTCAGCCCTGGAGCTGCAGCTGCTTTGGAGGCTGGGGGTAGAGCAATGTGGCCAGAAGTGTAGAGACTCTGGCCCTGCCTCTTCCCCTCTGTCTCTGCTGGCTGTGCTGCCTCTCTTGGCTCCCTCTCTTGGGAGGAGGGGCTGTGTCCCACTTCTCCCTCTCTATACCTGTTCATAAGCTGACCTCCATCTCTGGTGCTTCCCTTTTTTACTAAAAAAAATTGGTTTATGAACGAGTATATACGGTATAGGTTCATCCTTTTGTTTATGTGTGATAGAGAAGACCTAGTCAAGGGCCGAAAAATCAGGCACCCCTTGCCGTCACCCACACAGATGTTCGTACAGCGTATCCTAAAGGGTTTCAACTTGTCACCAGGGTCAAGAAGGGATTCTTCTCCACCCCATGTATTATGGAAGAAGGGGTTTTTTTGTTTTTATTTTTTAAGATTCTTAAGCATCAGGAGGTGGCCATGGGTGGAGACGGGATGTTGTGGGGTGCGGTTCGTCCAGGGTTCTGCATAACATCGAGCATTCTCTCAGGTGCTTGGCTGGCTGGTTCGTGCTCACATGCTCAGGAGCTAACTGATCACCAGATGTGGGAGCAGGAGGGAATTTTCCCCCCAAGTCAGATTGGCAGGTTTTTGCCTTCCTCTGCAGCATATGGGTGCAGATCACTTGCTAGGACTATCTGGGTATATCTCAACCATTTCCTTGCCATTAGGACATAAGAATGGCCATACTGGGTCAGACCAATTGTCCATCTAGCCCAGTAGTCTGTCTTCTGGCAGTGGCCAATGCCAGGTGCTTCAGAGGGAATGAACAGAACAGGTAATCATCAAGTGATTCATCCCCTGTCGCTCATTCGCAGCTTCTGGCAAGCAGAGGCTAGGGACACTTCAGAGCATAGTTTTGTATCCCTGCCCATCCTGGCTAATAGCCATTGGTGGACCTATCCTCCGTGAACTTACCTAGTTCTTTTTTGAACCCTGTTGTAGTCTTGGCCTTCACAACGTCCTCTGTCAAAGAGTTCCAAAGGTTGATTGTGCGTTGTGTGAAGAAACACTTCCCTTTTGTTTGTTTGTTTTAACCTACTGCCTATTAATTTCATTTGGTGACCACTAGTTCTTGTGTTATGATGAGGAGTGAATAACACTAAGTTGAAAAGTCCCAATCTTATTTATCTTTCCTCATATAGAAGCTGTTCCACACCCCCAACAATTTTTGTTGCCCTTTTCTGTACCTTTTCCAATTCCAAAATATCTTTTTTGAGATGGAGTGACTAGATCTGCATTCAGTATTCAAGATGTGGGTGTACTATGGATTTATATAGAGACAATATGATATTTTCTGTCTTACTGTATATCCCTTTCTTAATGATTCCCAACATTCTGTTAGCTTTTTGGACTGCCGCTGCACATTGAGTGGATGTTTTCAGAAAACTATCCACAATGACTCCAAGATCTCTCTCTTGAGTGGTAACAGCTAATTTAGACCCCCATCATTTTATATATATAGTTAGGATTATGTTTTCTAATGTGCATTACTTTACATTTATCGACATTGAATTTCATGTGCCATTTTGTTGTTGTCACCCAGTTTTGAGAGATCCCTTTGTAACTTCTTTGTAACTATCTTTAGCAGTCTTGTATCATCTGCAAATTTTGCCACCTCATTGTTTACCCCTTTTTCCAGATCATTTATGAATATGTTGAATAGTACTGATCTGAGGACAGATCTCTGGGGGACTCCACTATTTACGTCTCTCCGTTCTGAAAACTGACTATTCCTACCGTTTGTTTCCTATCTTTAAATCAGTTATGGATCCATGAGAGGACCTTTCCTCTTATCCCATGACAGCTTACTTTGTTTAAGAGCCTTTGGTGAGGGACTTTGTGAAAGGCTTTCTGAATATCTAAGTAAACTATATCCCCTGGATCACTCTTGTCCACGTACTTGTTGACTACCTTAGAGAATCCTAATAGATTGGTGAGACATGATTTGCCTTTACAAGAACCGTTTTGACTCTTTCCCAACAAACTGTGTTCATCTGTGTCTGATAATTCTGTTCTTTACTATAGTTACAACCAATTTGCCTGGTACCGAAGTTAGAACTCTTGGGTGAATACCATCTGGTCCTGGTGATTTATTCCTGTTTAATTTATCAATTTTTTTTGTTCCAAAACCACCTCTAATGACACCTTAATCTGGGACAGTTCCTGAGATTTGTCACCTAAAAAGAATGGCTCGGGTTTGGGAATCTCCCTCACCTACTCAGTCATGAAGACCTGTGCAAAGAATTCATTACGTTTCTCGCAGTGGCCTTATTTTCCTTGAGTGCTCCTTGGTCCCTCCTGTTTTCTGACTGTGGCACATAATATAGTCTAGTCTCCTGTGGGCTGTAATTCTTTGATCTCATTTCAGTTGCTGGATTAGTGTGTGAGTGCTAGTTAGTATTGGTGGCCTGTAATATAGAAAGTCAGACTAAATGATCCTTCTGCCCTTAAACTCTAACTTGATTGCACCTGTTTTCACACATTTATAACTTCTTGATATATTATGCTTTGGGGCTCAAATGATCAAGATTACTACTTTTAGTGGCTAAAAATTTCATGCTCTATAGCATGCTTAATAAATATTAAAATAGAGAGTCACAAAACTCCGTAGTAAAGTGTATATATCAATTTCCATTTTGAGACCAATTCTGAACTACTTACATATAACTTCCAGAATAAAAAGCTACTTTCTGCATAAATTTATCATGGGTAATCTCTGCCCAGAGAATTCTTAAATTTGAAATTAATAGAACAGATGGTTACAAAATATTGGAAAAGTGACAGTTTTTCATTTAAAAAAAATCTTCTAATTAAAACATTGCTATGTAAAGTTTCAAACTTTTTTTTATATATGAGGTCTTAATAAGAACTAGTGAAAATGACTTTTCTTACACCAAAAATGCTCAGTTATTACAGGGGGATCTCCAATATGTGTTCTGATTTTTGTGAAAGGCCTAATAAACATTACAAGTTTTACTCTCCTAACTTAAGGGTATAGCTTCAAGGCATAGTTAGCTTCTCTCAAGTTAGCTTAGCCCAAGTGAGAGCTTACATATTGCAAAACAATTTGTATTTGGAGGCTGTTCCAGAACTTCATCCCTCTGATGGTTAGAAACCTTCTAATTTCCAGCCTGGATTTGTTCATGGCCAGTTTATACGAATAGTCTTTTTCCTTTAGCTTAAATAGCTCTTTACTCTCCCTGGTACTTACCCCTCTAATGTATTTATAGCGAGCAATCATACACCTTTCAGACGCCTTTTTGCTAAAGTAAACAAGCCAGGCTCTTCCAGTCTGTAAGACAGGCTCTTCATTCCATTGATCACAGAAGTGGGGGACTGAAAGATACCTCAACAGATCATTTAGTCCAGTCCCCTGCACTCATGGCAGGAGTACATAACAACTAGACAATTCCTGACAGCTGTTTGTTTAACCTGTTCTTAAAAACCTCCAATGACAGAGATTCCATAACCACCCTAAGCAATTTGTTCCGGTTTAAACTAAATTAACTTGTTTCAGTAGTTCTTCTTTACACTTGTTCCAGTTTAAATTAATCTTTAAAGGGTTAAAGGAAATTTTATAATCTTGGTTATAGTATTTGTTACTATTTTATTTACTATAATACTTTACTCTTACAGCACTCTTCATTCTTAGATCTGCCTTATACTCAATTCACTAAACCCTAGCTGTCCCTATAAAACTTGTTCATTAGTATCTAAGTAGTACACTTGTTCATTAGAATTTTGCATGTTACTTTTTATTTGAGGATTTTGCATACTTGTTTTAACATTTTAATACACAGTATTAATAAGAACATTTATAAAGTGAAAGGGGATCTCACTCTTTGGGGAGAGGTTTTGAATAATGTAGTTTAAATGTTCTTTAAATCCAAATTTTTAGAGAAATATTATTTAATATTTTTGTGGAAATTGCAATAGCATACTTTTGTGCTGTTTATTATGCAGTTATTATCACATTCCATTAATTTCATTTTGTTTTTTCTAGAGTGCCTGATATTTGTCGGAAGTAGTTCTTCTATTAAGAAAGTATTTGTAATCAAGAACAATGACAGCCGCAGAGAATGTATGTTATACACTGATTAATGTTCCAATGGATTCAGAACCACCATCTGAAATCAGCTTAAAAAATGACCTAGGCAAGTAATATACTTTATGGCTAGCAAGCGATTCAGTTTTACTTGAATTAACTCTGGTTTTTCTTTCTCATTATATGATAACCTTGAACATAATACTTACTTTAAAATATAAAACCATTATCTCTTAAACTAATTGCTTTTATAGTTATTTTTAAAAGTACACAACTGTAATATTATATTTAAATAAACCTAATTTGGTAATTGAAAAACTGAACCTTTATCCATAACATTGCTATTCTAAATCCAATAAAAAGGTAGTCAGGATACAGACCTGTACTTAAGCATGGGAGTCCAATGGGGCTGCTCACTCCCTTAAATACCTTGCTGAATTGAGGCCCTAGTTGGTTAATATAGGATCTAAAGCACCTGTCAGAATATGCCTTATAATGTAAAAGCAAGAAATCTTGGGGCAAAGTTATCATTCTGTTTTATGACTTGAATACTTTTCAAGTGTCCTAAGACCTTTTTGAGGATGGGAAATAGAGAGAGGATGTTTCATGGTAAAGCCTTCTTTTTGGCACCTCAAATACAAATTCAAACCACTAAGTAAACTTTCTCCCATGCTTAGAAAGGTAAAACTTAATACCTTTCTGTATTTTGTGTATGTAGAAAGATAGCACTTCCTATTGAGTTCAGTGAGAATCGAAGTATTCCTACTATGCAGATTTCAAGGAGAGTTCCTGGTTCCAAGTTCTGTTCTACCACATCACATGTTGGAATACTTCAACCATTCTGAGAAGCAGAAGAAAGGAAAGAGGAGAATACCTCCAAAAACCATTGGAAATAATTAACATTTCCAAAGCCAGTGGTACTCTAGCAACCATTTCCTCCCAATAATTCAAGAGTACCTACATTTGTATGTGTTTGGATTGGAAGTCCGTCCATTGCAAAATAAATGTCTGATGGCCCTAGCAGTCTCTTCTAATTAAATACTGATATATACAGCAATCTGTGAATTTAGGTTTGCTGGATGTTGGATTTTGAAACCTGAGGGAAAATTTCCTCTGTTTACAGTGTTTTGGTAGTAACTGTCCACTGATGACCTGTCATTCATATAGCTCCTATCTTTATTGTATCTGAGCAAGTCTCTCTTTTTATGTCTGTTAACATTCTCTTTCTCTCTCTCTTTTCCTATTTATATGTTTATGCTCAGGTAGATTTAATAAGGAATGCGGTGACATACTGGAGTCTTGAAGTTTTTGCTGCTTTGTAGTTCAGTACATATTGCCAACACTATTGCATTCTTACTAACTCAGAGGTTACTCCTGAGGGCATTCTGCACCAATAGTTTAAAATTCTGCAAATTTTATTTGTTAAATGTGGAGGCTCCAGCATGACATTGAGGAGCATGCGCCGCTGGCTGCACAGAGGTGGGAAATCACTGTGCAGCACTTCCCTCCCTCCCCCCGGACTTGGACTCAGCGACGAGGCTGCACCCAATCCTGACACAGTGCAAGGACCGGGCCTGCCCCAGAAACACCCCAGGGCCCTGCCCCTCTGTGCTGGGCACACTAGGTGTGGGCAGGCAGGCTCAGAAAGGCAATATCCAAGTGTGGAGGGGCTTATTGTTGGGGGATCCAGGTGTGGGTTGAGAGGGTTCTGTATGGGGCAGTTTGGGTGTGGGCAGCTCAGTCGGGGATCTAGATGCACAGGGGCTTGTTAGGGGGTTCTGTGTGCAGTGATAATGAGACTGCATGGAAGTGGAACTCCAGGTGAAAGTGGTTGGGTCTCGGTGGAGGTGTCTGGGTGTAGGGCGATAGAGCTCAGAAGGGGAGTGTCTAGGCATGGGGGTTGGGGGGGGGTCCAGATGCTGCAGAAGTGGGGTGGGGATTCAGGTGCACCTGGTTGGGGCTCAGTGGCATGGGGGTCTGGGTGCTGGTGGCTTGTCGAGGTGGTCCAGGTGCAGGGGGAGGGGAACTCATTGGGGGGCTTCTGAGTGCAGGGTGTGTGGCTTGGCAGGAGTGTCTAGGTATGAGGGAGTCTGGATGCACAGGGGTTTGGGGGGGATGGAGGAGCAGCTCCCTGTAGAGGGATCCCTCACCCTGCAGTTGAGGAGCAATGGGTGCAGGAAGTGGGGGTAGGGGAAGTTTGCACAACTTCCTGCAGCTGGAGGAGAAAACTGAGAGTGGATCTGACCCAGCCCCAGATGCTGTGCAGGTGAAGAGGAAGTTCTGTCCTCCCCAGCCCAGCTGGGACTAGCAGCTGAGCCTGGTCTTCCCCAGTCCTGCCCCCTTCCCTTGGCACCCAAAACATACTGCTAGGAAGGGTTGCATGACCACTCTTGTGGCTTCCCTTTGCTTCCCCGTAAAGTCACTTTTCTGTGAGCAAACAAAGTCGTTTGCAGGGGACATAAAGTCTGTGCATACACAGCGGTGCAGAATTCCCCCGCAGTAAGAAGTGCATATGCAAGAATGACTGCAACACCATAATGCATTGTGATTTCCTGGTGTGAATATGGTCTGTCAGTAATGAAATTCCCTTCATTAGAACTGTGTAGTGGAATTAACTGAGCTTCAGTGGAAGCTAAATTACAGCTGTATTTATTAAACCTCCCATGCTCTTTATTATTCTCTTAAATTTAGGAGTATGAATTCATTAGTGTAATCTCTAGCACAGTCAGGAGCCCTAGTCACAGACCAGGAGCCACGTGCTACGGTAATAGAAAAAAAATAATAATGTGGTGGTGTCCTGAGGGGCAAGGTTTATATTTGCTGGCATCAAGTATCAATATTTCTGTTAGATTGTTTTAACAAGCCTTGATTATTTAAGTAATTCTGGGGGCACCTGTTATTTGTCACTTTCTGTAATTGCTGTGCTTGCTTTTGAACTCCTGCTTCCCTCTACCAGAAAAAGGAGATGTAAAGTCTAAGACAGAGGCCTTGAAGAAAGTAATTATCATGATCCTGAATGGTGAAAAACTACCTGGACTTCTGATGACTATTATTCGTTTTGTACTGCCTCTTCAAGATCATACCATCAAGAAACTGCTGTTAGTCTTTTGGGAGATAGTTCCGAAGACCACTCCAGATGGCAAACTATTGCAAGAAATGATCCTTGTATGTGATGCCTATAGAAAGGTAAACATATTTGTTATTTAATCTATGTTTTTATGCCCTATCACCCTTGTATCTGACCAATCTCTACATAAAGCATAACCAGGTAATGTAATATTTTGATCCAAATGAGTGGATGCACCGCATTCCTTTCCTCAGTGACCTAACCACTCTGCCTGCATGGGTCAGAGCTGAGGAATTGCCATCTGTAAGATCTGTTGCCAAGAAAATACAAATATTTTCAGTTATGCCTAAACAAAGATGTGCACTGTCTGCTTTCCAGCAGAAGTGGAGCTGAGTGGTGAGGATCAACCCTGTTACCTTTTCCTGTGATATCTTCTCTAGGGATTAACAATGTTGATGCAATTGTTATGAGGGAGTATAAAAGGAAGAGGTTATCTTTGAAATAACTGTATCCTATGCTATTTAGGACTTTTCAGATGGTAACCAGCACCTTCAGTTATACCTGTACATGAAATTGCAGCACACATGTTCATTTGTAATATGCAGTTACCAGTTTCTCTTGCCTTCTAAAAGATGGCATATGTGTCTGGTCTAGCTGGAGCATTCAGGTAACCTTCAAGAGTAGCCCTGGATAGAGTTCGTTGTATTTGTGTAGTTAAGTGCTAACGGCATGGACTGTTGTGGCGTACTCTGCATTTGAGAGGAAAAGTGGTAATGTCTTGGCCAGTTGCAGATAAAAGTCGATGATTCTGGCCGTTGCTAATATCTTTTGTCTTATGCAATGTTGTTGAAGCCATGTTGGTCCCAGGGTTTTAGAGAGACAAGGTGAGGTAACATCTTTTATTGGACCAACTTCTGTTGGTGAGAGAGCGAGGCTTTCGAGCTTACAGAGACCTGAAGAACTCTATGTAAGCTCAAAAGCTTCACTCTCTCACCAACAGAAGTTGGTCCAATGAAAGATGTTACCTCACTCACCTTGTGTCTCTAATATCCTTTGTATTAATCAGATTTAGCCAATGAGCTAGCTTTCGTCCACTTGCTGGAAGTTCCAGGAAATAGCTCTGTCCAGATAAATGAAAGAGGCATACACCTGAGCGTCGTCATAGTGATTTTACTGTTTCCCTCTGTGGATTCACAAACACTGAACAAAAGAGGCCTCAATTTTGCAACCCCTTGGGATTCCATTGGTGAGAAACAATGAGACAATACTGGTTAGTATGATAGACAGTGGTCTCAGCACATTCATTGCCCAACTGTTGTCAAAAAATATTTTATAGACATTGCAAAAAAGAAGTTTTAAGAAGGGATAAGAAAGAAAGCAAGGCTTTATGGGGGACTCCTCCCATACAAAGTGGGAGCATGAGAGAAAGCATGAAAGTACTTGTTCAGAAATTTAACAAGTGGGCAGTGAAGGCTGGCATCATTGGCAGAGCAGAAGTGGGATGCCATCCTAAGATCAGTGGCATAGGTCTAATAGAATCATCCTGTATTTCTGACCTTTATCTATCTTTTTGGGGAGATTGACTGCTGATATTAGTAGATTCTGTGCTATGTCCAGGTTTGAGACCCAACTGAATATGGTCCAAGAAAGGAGGATATTGGGTGCTGCTAGATTTTGGCATTCTGTCACCTATCCCTCAGAAAGCGTTTAGAAATAGGGCAGAAATTGGCGAGTTTGTTTGAGCAGGGACCAGACCTTATAGTGTTTAAGGGTGGTCACAATTGCCTTTCCTCAAGGAGGCATTAATTATCTCTATCAATTAAGAGCACAAACATTTTACACTAGGAGGGTCATAACGTCAGCTTGTTGAATGAGCATTTCTCTTCCAGTGCGTTTGAAACTTACTGTTCTGAAACTGTTGGAAGAGAGAGTACATTCATTCTTTTCTGCACTGATGCTACTACTTTGGTGCAACTGAGACTGTCCTGAATCTGATTAACATTATCCTTGAAATATGGTGAGAAAACTTCGCTATCAGAAACATTTGACTTTGAGATCTGGTTGACTGTCTGGAGTAATACAATGGCATTGCTAGACCATACGCTTTCCAATGAAATCTTCAAATTATGAAAATAGTCATTTTTCCTAGGTTTTTTTAAATTGCCATTTTCAATCAGAATAATGTAGTAATGTAATGAATCATTCAGCATGGTTGCCATTGGGTCTGAAACACTAGGAATTTGCTTGTTTTTGTTGATCAGGAAAAATAACTACATTGGAATCCCACAAATAGCAGTAAAAGCTTTAAAACTTGAGCCCAAGGAGTGTAGCAATGCCACACAAGTGTCTGGATGTTTTCCATTCATAACAAGTATATTCCTTTGCAAATTTGAAAGTACCCTTCCTGTTTGCTTGGTGATGCATGCTGTGGTCTCAGTGATTCTCTCCAGGTGGCCATGCCTGCTCCACGCACCAAGTGATCCCCCGCTTGGAGCAATGCTGAGCTGCTGGACCACGTCGGCATTTGGGGAGAGGAGACTGTGCAGTCCCAGCTGCGCTCCAACCATAGGAATTATGATGCCTATGGACAGATTTCACAATGCATGATAGAAAAGGGCCATGACTGGGACACACTGCAGTGTAGGGTAAAAGTGAAGGAGCTGCGGAACGACTGCCACTCCGGTGCTGCACCTACAAGCTGCCGGTTCTACAAAGAGCTGGATGCGATACTTGGTGGCAACCCCATCTCCACCGCGAAGGCCTCTGTGGATACTTCATTGGCTCACGTGCCAGTCAAGAGTGGACTAAGCCAGGAGGAGGAAATCTTGGATGAAGAGGGGGAGGGGGAACCCAGAGGCAGAGTATGCATGCAGTCAGCTCTTTTCTACTCCAGAGGGGCCTAGCCAGTCACAGCAGTCAGATCTTGGCAAAGCGCAAACAGGATAAATGGATCTGATTTTGGGAATTGCTCAAGCAATTTGCTGGGAGCAGGAAGGTTGCAGAAAGCAGGCTTGTCTCCCACCACATGCCTATTCTGAGATGCGGAACAGGCTGTTGATAGACTCCGTCACTTCACGAGAATCTCCCTCAGAGATGTCCAGGAAACTCTCTTGGAGATACTGGGCAATCTGCTGCTGCAGGTTCCTCGGCAGAGCTGCTTTGTTGCTTGCCCCATTAACGGTAACTTTCCCGAGCCACTGTGCCATCACAGGGGGAGGGGACAACATCGCTGCACAGAGGCAAGCCACATAGAGGCCAGGGTGGAAGCTGCAGGCTTGGAGAAGACCTTCCCTTGATTCCCTGCTCACCCTCACCAGCGAGATCTTCCATAATGATCGCATCCTGTGGAAAATGTGGGGACAGGAATGATTATCAAGCCTCCCCTACAGTGCTGGCTCTCTCCAAGAGCCACGTGCCCAATGTACAGCAGGGTCCGGGAAGAGTGATTTTCCCTGCCCCTGTGGCTACTCACCACTTTGGGGGTCTTCTGGCTCATGTGTGCTTGCCTGGGGACAGCCAGTTAGTGACAGGTGTGTGAGTACTGGCTGTGTTTTAAAACACTGAATCAGTGTTGTCTGTGTTGCAAACAATACTGCTTCTGCAAAATGTTGCATTTAAACTTCACAGAGATGACCTTGGGAGGCCAGCCTCCCTTACTGGCAGCAGAACAGTTGTGCAGAATTAGAAAGTGGCCACGAAGAACTAAGAAGGACTTTCTCCGTGTGGTTATGATGCATGCTGTCGCTGAAAAACAGAAATTGGAGTGGCAGGACAGCGAGAAGAGGGACTGAAAGGAGAATGCGGCACACTAGAACAGGTTTTCTTAAACTGGGGGTCGGGACCCCTCAGGGGATCACGAGGCTATTACATGGGGGCTGTGAGCTGTCAACCTCCATCTCAAATCCTGATTTGCCTCCAGCATTTATAATGGTGTTAAATATATAAAAAAGTGTTTTTAATTTATAAGGAGGGGGGTCATACTCAAAGGCTTTCAAGTGAAAGGGATCACCAGTAAAAAAGTTTCAGAGGTACTGCACTAGAAGGAAGCCACAGAGCGGCTCTTAAACTATATGAAGCGCCAAGTGGACACATTCCAGGAGGTACTAGCTCTTCAAACCGAGCGGCTCCGTGCCCGCCCTCCCCTGCAGCTGCTGTCACAATACTCTTTCCTATGCACCGCTGCCCTGCCAGCACACTGTTAGGAACCTCCTGGCTCCACACTCTACCCACAGCATTCTGCTCCTCCCTCCTCACAGTCCAGCAGTGTGGACTCCCACTATCCACTGCACTTAACACCCATCCCTCTGCAGTTTGGCCCTGCTGAAGTGCAGCACCCACTGCATTGTACTCCAAAGGAGAAGGCTGGCTACGATCCCTGGATATACACAAATCTGTAGCTGTCCTGGGACCCCTCCTCCAGAGACCTTCCCTTCCCCCCTCCCCCTCCCTGTTGATATATTTTTGTCGTTTGACTCTCTCCTCCGGTTGTTGTCTTTTTAATAAAATAATTGTGTTGGTTTGAAAGCAATCTTTATTCTATTAAGTGAAAGCAAAAAGAGCACTGCAAAGCAACGTGCAGTTATGTTAAACCCCCTTATTGCATCATGTGCACCAGTCATCACTTAGCATTACATCCTGAGCATAGCAGCAAATATTAGTGGCTTTCAGCTTCAAATTGCTGCCTCAAGGCATCCCAGAACCTTATGACCCTGCACTGTGCCCCTCTAATAGCCCTGTCTCTGGCTGCTCAAACTCAGCCTCCAGGTGCTGAACCTCTGTGGTCCAGCCCTGAGTGAAGCTTTCACCCTTCCCTTCACAAATATTATGGAGCGTACAGCACGTGGCTGTAAGCATAGGAAAATTGTCATCGGCCACGTCCAGCTTCCCATACGGGCATCGCCAGTGGGCTTTTAAATGGCCAAATGCACACTCAACAGTCATTCTGCACTTGCTCAGCCTGTTGTTGAACTGCTCCTTGCTGCTGTCAAGGTTTCCGGTGTATGGCTTCAGAAGCCATGGCATTAAGAGGTAGGCAAGATCTCTAAGGATCACAATGAGCATTTCGACTTCCCCTACGGTGATCTTCTGGTCTGGGAAGAAAGACTCTGCTTGCAGCTTCCTGTACAGGCCAGTGTTCCGAAAGATGTGTACGTCATGCACCTTTCCGGACCAGCCTGTGTTAATGTCTGAAACGCCCACGGTGATCCACAAATGCGTGGAGAACCATTGAGAAATACCACTTCTGATTAATATACTCGCTGGCTAGGTGGTTTGGTGCCAGAATTGGAATGTGTGTGCCATCTGTTTCCCCTCTGCAGTTAGGGACGCCCATTTGTGCAAAGCCATTGTGGATGCCCAGAGTCACGGACTTTCGGAGCAGGATGCAATTAATGGCCCTGAACACTTCCATCAACACAACACAAACATTTGACTTTCCTACTCTGAACTGGTTAGCGACTGATCAGTAGAAGTCTGGAGTAGCCAGCTTCCACAGTGCAATCGCCACGCGCTTCTCCAGCGACAGGGTAGCTCTCAGTTTCGTGTCCTTGTGCCGCAGGGCTGGGGCAAGCTCATCACACAGTCCCATAAATGTGGCTTTCCTCATGGTTAAGTTCTGCAACCATTGCTCGTCCTCCCAGACGTGCATCATGATGTGATCCCACCACTCAGTGCTTGTTTCCTGAGCTCAGAAGTGGCTTTCCACTGTGATCAGCACCTCTGTGAATGCCACAAGCAATATCGTGTTGTAGCTACGTTGCGTGGCAAGATCAGTGTCGCACTCCTCTTGCCTTTGTAGTTTAAGGAATAATTCCACTGCCACTCGTAACGTGTTAGTCAGAGCGAGCAGTATACTGGTCAGCAGTTCGGGATCCATTCCTGCAACCTGAAAGAGGCAGGGCGCACAGTACACAAACAGTTGAAAGATGTCGCCAAATGGGGACGGAAGCACAGGAATTGCTGGGATGCAAAGCAATGCATCACGGGGCATTGGGACTGGACCCAGCATGCCCCGTGACCCCCTCTGCCTTCCCACAAGTCTTAGCAGCAAAAGAGAAAGAGGTACTCTGTGGGATAGCTGCCCAGAGTGCACCGCTCCAAATAGTGCTGCAAGTGTGAACATGCTGTTGCACAGGCAACTGTCAGTGTGAACACACAACAGCGGTTTTCCTTCTGCGCTGTCTGAGCAGCGCTGTAATTTTGCCAATGTAGACATGCCCTTTATGTTCTGGTTACAGACATTCTGATTTCCCTTATTCCACTTTCTCCACTGAAGAGAGAGAGATCTGTTATCCCACCTGTGGTAATGGTTTTAAACCCCCCCAATGTTTCTATGGTCATGAAGAATTAAAATCTATATATAGGGAGTAAAATAAAATAATCTTTCCTGTATCTCAGTGCAGTTTAATTATAAAATTGAGAGTTTATCAGTCATTTTAGCTCTTGTTCAGAGGGCAAATGTTTAACAGCAGGGAAAATTGTAAAATGGTAATACTTGGTTTTTCAGCAAACACTAATACTTTACTTTTCTTATTTTAGGATCTTCAGCACCCCAATGAATTTATCCGGGGCTCTACTCTTCGTTTTCTTTGCAAGCTGAAAGAAGCAGAATTACTGGAACCTTTGATGCCAGCTATTCGTGCGTGTTTGGAACATCGTCACAGCTACGTGCGCAGAAATGCAGTCCTGGCAATCTACACAATTTACAGGTAAAAATTGTGAATTATTTAAACCTTTGGACCTCAGAGGCCCAGGCTAATGTTAGTGGATTTCACCTGGAAAGTCCCGATAAAAAAGAAGTCTAATATGAGATTCATTTGAATTTTATTTTAGATCCTGCTCAGTTCAGTAGACTTAGAATACATAGTACCTTTTACCATTACAGCTTTCTCAAATATAACTAAGGCCTGATCCTGCAAGCCACTTTGAGTGGGCAAACCTTTGCACCTGCCCAGAGCGCCACTGAAATCAGCTTAGTTTAGGTTGTTGGGAATAAAGATTGTACAGCTGCTATGAATACATAGAAAGTGGGACAACTTTCAGCTAATTTAATTTCATTTTTTAATTAAGTAGTACAACATAATGATTTAGTTATATATGCAGAAGCAGTAATGTGAAAATTGTTCTCAAAGGAAAACTGTATTTGCGTGATTGAATAATACAAATAAACTAAAATTAAACCAAAACCAGTTGGGGGTGGTGGTCTTAGTTACCAGAGTAACAAGCAATAATTCACTAAATATGAATGTGTATATATCTTACATCCATTCGCTTTTTAACGTAAGTGCACAAAGATTTTTGGACAAAAAAATGAAGATCTTATCTATTAACACTTCATTTTAAACATTTGTATAGAACACATGCAGTTAAGTATTTAGCTATATCATTCTGTTTACCTTTCTTACATTTTTTTTCCAAAATATTTTTTTAAAAGAAACTTTGAACATCTTATACCTGATGCTCCCGAATTGATCCATGATTTCCTGGTGAATGAGAAAGATGCAAGCTGCAAAAGAAATGCATTTATGATGCTAATTCATGCAGATCAGGTAAAATTGGTTGTCCTAATTCTCTTATGGTTTTGATATTTTCCTTAAAATTATTTTTGAACACCTAGTTAATGACTGACTAGCCTGTTTGATTTGTTGGTGGTGTAAATTATCAAGGTACTTTTGCATAAAATAAGTGCAATTTAGTTAGTTCTATGAAAATAATAAACTAGAACTGAAATATTTTTAAAGGTTTAATTTGGTAATAAAAAATACATGGTACAGAAATTTAAGGTGGGAAAGCTCTCAGATCATGCAAAAGAATAAATTTTTGAGAGGTACAATATGCTTAGTTTCCCTGGTTATACCTTGGCTGTTTAACTTGGGGGCAGAGGTAGCTGAATGTTCTATTTTGACCGAAGATGGGTTCCTGTATATCAGAATATGAGTTTACACGGGCTTCCAACATTATTTTTGGAGGAACAGCTTAATAAATAAAATATTAAAGTTTCCCTGGCTTCTGCAGTTCTGTCCATCTCTGTTGCTGGGGATTTTCAGCATTTTTAAGCATGTGAAAACTCTAAACGTAGAACTAATGGAGATATTTTTAAACAATTGGATATGGCAGATCTTTTAATACAACAAATATGCCTCCCATCCTCCCTCAAGTAAAGACTATTCATAGATTTGTGAAGTATTTGGAAATGTTGAAGAAGAAGAATAAAGCTACATGAGACCTTTACACCTCTCTATTTTCAAACAGTGCCGTCCCCTTATGTGGAAGGGAGATACACTGGCACTGAGAGGCATAATCATCTTTAGCCATGTGAAGATTTGCCACATTACTTACCATTTTGTAACTTATATTAGCTATTTATTTCTCAAATGACATCTCCAGACTTGACTCAGAAACCTTTTCCCTCATTGGCTCAAAAATTGAAATATTTGTTATGCAGTAATTTTTTGATGGTTTTGACCTATTTGACCTGGTTGGTGACAACAAATAAGAAACTAATTGTGTGATGATAATGTTCTTTAGGGCCTAAATGAATTCATTATTTTGTAATTTTGTATATTGTTTTATGCGCTGTTCTACAAGTGTTAAGTTGAATGTAGCAGAAGGAATAATCTGTGCTTTTAATTTTTATATTGTGATCACTTTAAAATTTGTATTCAAATATAACACTTAAAACAAACCAGATTACTTGTATTTTATTTCCATAGGATCGAGCTTTGGATTATCTGAGTACCTGCATTGACCAAGTCCAGACATTTGGTGACATTCTTCAACTGGTTATTGTTGAACTAATTTACAAGGTATGGGGAAATGACTGCAGTCATTTAAATAAATGTGCATTTTTACTCTATATTGAAAAAATACAGTTCAGAAAGGTTGGCTGGATAGTGAGATGTTTCATAACTAGAAATCTAGTCTTAAGTGAGCAGCTAGTCCATTTGGAAACGATGACTCACTGTTTAGTTGAACTGGATATAATTTCTCTTGAAAGCAATGGACTGGTCAAGCTTAGAAGGTGCAAGCTAATGCAATGAAATTGGCACACATCTGATTTGCTTTAACCTGGTCTGGGAATAAGTATTTTTTGTTTTCTGTGTTTTTCCCTCTTATGGAGTACTCCATAATACTAGCTAGTGCAGGACATTCTTTACAAGTTGAGATCTTAAGAGGTGTATAATACTCTCTCGCTTCATATTGCCTGGTTCCTATCAATCTAGACTGAGGGGCTCTTATCCTCAGACAAAGTCATTCCTGCTTTTCACTGCCTCCTGCAGCGAGGTAATTAAGGAGATAAACTAGGATTCTTGTATTTTTACAATAGCTTTTTATTTTTCTTCAGTATGCTTTCCATCTGTTGTTGTCTTTTTCATCTAGGTCTGCCATGCTAATCCATCAGAAAGAGCTCGATTTATACGATGTATTTACAACTTATTGCAGTCATCTAGTCCTGCAGTAAAATATGAAGCAGCAGGAACACTAGTTACACTCTCCAGTGCACCAACAGCAATCAAGGTATTGCAGTGATTTATGATGTTTAAGAATGCTTTAATAACTTGTCTGCATTACACTGGGTTAGCATATATTACAATTTAACGTGTAATGTCTGAAAGATTGACATTCTTTGTCGCATGACTGTTTTGACACTAGACAAATGACTCAACCATCTTGTGAATATCACCCCTTTCAGTGGTTGGCTAACGTGAGCCTCTGGATGTTTGTCACTGGCCAGTAGGAAATGAGTTTGTGGTCTCTATCCAATTGCCATTGGACAGATGTAAACATTACACAAACCACCTCCACAGTCGATACTAACATGAAGTC
Organism: Gopherus flavomarginatus; assembly: GCF_025201925.1. Classification (NCBI taxonomy): domain Eukaryota; kingdom Metazoa; phylum Chordata; order Testudines; family Testudinidae; genus Gopherus; species Gopherus flavomarginatus. The sequence continues at coordinate 57,534,123 of NC_066621.1, forward strand.
GTCTTGGCACTCTGAGCAATGAAGCCAAATACTGAATAGTTACAGACTAAGCCCTGTTCTACAATGCTGAAGTCGACATACTTAGGTCTACTTACCGCAGTGTCTTAAGTATGGGTTACCCATTTGAGTAAAGCTTGCAAGATTGGCCCCTTAATGTGCAGCTGGGCTTATATTTTGTTTATTTGATCTTTTTGGAAGAGGGAACCATAAAAACAGACCCTATCTTCAGCCTGTAAAATTTGTAGTTTGAGTATAAATCATGTTATATGGGCTGGTGAGATTACCTTTGTGAGCTGTAAGAACAAAGCTAATTTAGATGAGCTTCAATCTCACCATTGCCCTTGCAACTCTCTGGAGTTGGGTGCTAGTAAAAATAAATTAATTAAATAAATAAATATTCTGGGTATTTCTGGCCAGCGTGTCTCCTCAATAGGCAAAACTGCCTTGTAGCATAGAAAAGGCTACCAATAGTGCATCATCAGGTAAGCCCTAAATTGGAAAACGGTTCCAGCAATGAATTCCTAGAAAACTGTTCAGCGGCCTAGTTTCTCTTACTTATTATTAAAATAACCCTTCATACGTTTCTAGAGTGTGTTTCTTCATTGGATTTCCCCCAGGAATTGGTGTTTCCTATGAATAGTTGTTCTTATCTTTCCCACAGTTTCTAAAAAATTTTGAAAAAATGCTTTCACTCTTTTTTATTATTATTTAGGCAGCGGCTCAGTGTTACATTGACTTAATTATTAAAGAGAGTGATAACAATGTGAAACTGATTGTGTTGGATCGCTTGATTGAACTGAAAGACCATCCTGCTCATGAGCGAGTATTACAAGTAAGTGCTCTACTGTTGTTTTTTTGTTTGCCCTGGGAAAATCTATTTTAGATTTTACTTTAACTAAAATAAAAATAAAATTCTGTCACTATGGTAAGAAAAAATAATGTACTTTCAACATTTAAAATAATCGGCCTGTTTATAAAATGCTCCTGGACAGTATTTTATGTTTAGGTCTAGTTTTATTTGATAGCATGAGAACTAGCAGCGATAAACAGGACTGGCTCCAGGCACCAGCGCAGGAAGCAAATGCTTGGGGCGGCCAATGAAAAGTTCCTCTCGGAGGGAATGACTGGCCGCCGAATTGCCGCTGAAGAATGAAATGGCGCAGTAGAGCTGCCGCCGAAGTGCTGCCTATCACGGCTTTATGTTTTTTTTTTTGTTTTTTTTTTTTTCTCTTCTTCGCCACGTGGGGCTGCAAAAAAACTGGAGCTGGCCCTGGCGATAAAGGGTGACCTTTTTTTGGAAAACTTCAGTGATTCAGTTTGTTGGAAAAATACTACATAAAATTACAGTATGTTAGACAAATATTTTGAATTTCCTTAATGCACAGCCAGGGTTCAGACACTAATCTCAGAACAGGAAAAAAAGATAAAAAATCTTAATTGAGACTAAGAATCATTTTATCATTATACTTTTCTGTCAATATGCTATACACAACTTACACATTTTTTGAATGATCTCTTCAGTAATTCTGTACTATAGCTTGGAAATTGTATATTTGCACAAAAAAGAAAAGACTTAATTAAAGCAAGAAAATTATTTTTTGTCTGATTATTGGTTTTGAAACTTAATTTAAGTGCGTTTATTGATTTCAGGATCTGGTTATGGACATACTGAGAGTGCTGAGTACTCCAGATTTAGAAGTGCGCAAGAAAACCCTTCAGTTAGCGCTCGATCTTGTGTCTTCCAGAAATGTGGAAGAGGTAAATATGTATTTTTTTATGCTTTAATTCTAGCTTGTTCTTCAGTAAAGCATGTGGTTCAGTTGAAACTTATTTGATGTGTTTTATAGCTGGTGATTGTTTTGAAGAAAGAAGTGATTAAAACAAACAATGTGACAGAGCATGAAGATACTGACAAATACAGGCAGTTACTTGTTCGGACACTGCATTCCTGTAGCGTTCGGTTTCCAGATATGGCTGCAAATGTTATTCCTGTGGTATGCAAATATTTAATTATATTTACAGTAAATGTGTTTTAACTGATCTCCAAGATCCTTGCTACTTTCTCCAAGAAAATAACTGAAGCTTAGATCTTACCTTTTAATATCTTCTTTGTAAAGGTGTTATTGTAAATTATACTACTATTCCCCTAAAAAGTTTAGGGCTTCTTTGTCATTTGCCAGTTATCCATCTTCTGTAAGTTTTATTTTTATATATAAATTACTAGAGAGAGAGAGAGAGAGTATATAAAGAACAGTAAAATAAATTTTTTATATATATATATATATATATATATATATATATATATATATATATATATATATATATATATATATATAATATTTTTATTTTACTGTTCTTGATGAACACAAACTGGAAAATTGGGTTTTTTTTGTTGTTTTTTTTAATCAGTACACACTAACCCATGCAAATAGAAAAAATGTTCCAAGGTGCTTATTTATTGGAATGAGCAAGTTTTGGCTGAATAAAGTATGAAGGCATGAATTCTTTGATCTATAGGGAACGAATATAAAAGATACATAGTTTGTTCTCTTTATTCTTCTGAATTAGTAGAGAGAGCTTTGGGGTAGCTCAGCTTAAATCGGTTTGGCATCAGTTTGCAAATGACGGGCAAAATACTACATTCACTTCTGTTTCTTGTCCTTGTTCCTTCTGTTGCTGTTCAGCACTTGGTGCTGTAATAGTTCTTGTAAAGGTTGTGACCGTTTAAAGGTATATAACTCTGCTGTTTGAGCTCGTATTCACTCTTGTTTGTCCTAGTTGATGGAGTTCCTAAGTGATAATAATGAAGCTGCAGCTGCTGATGTCTTGGAATTTGTGCGTGAAGCAATTCAGCGATTTGATAATCTCAGACTACTTATTGTTGAGAAAATGCTGGAAGTCTTTCATGCCATTAAAACTGTCAAGTAGGTTTAAAATATTTTTAAAGAATACACTGCACATCAACTAAATTCAAGAATTCTCATGCACCTTGAAACTGTTTGAAAGGGGAAATTAGATGAGAGAATTTTATTTTGAGCAAACTTCAGACTACAGACATTCCCTACTTAAATTGAATTTATATTTGCCAGGAAATTATTTCTGGGGAATTTCTTTCCCTCCAAATTTGTATGAAAAACATAATAAATTAATATCGTGTTGAGTGAGGAACATTGACTTAATAAATCTCATTTTTATGATGCAATTGTTAGTTGTTTGCTTTATGTTTACTAGACAGCAGCATTGATGATGAAGGCTAAATCTAAAATGTTGTAATCGTTAAAATAACCTAGTGTTGCCAAGGGATGACCACAACATGATTTTAAATGCATTTGATTTGAAGGAAACTAGAAATTGCTTATTGTATGTTATCAGAGAACTCACTGTAAAAGAATTCCAATCCACATAGCAGAATATGAAATAACTGGTGGCTGCAAGGAGTCCATACTTCCTTTGCCAGGCACTAAAAGTTTAGTATTCTGATGGAACAAGAGAGCTTCAATCATAGCAAAAGTAATCACGTTTTCCTATGACATTATACCACTTTTATTATTGTGATACCTAGCGCACATCAGAATCATAACTTCATTACAATCCAGATAAAATTGTAACCTCCTGTTGGGCAGAAAATGGACTAAATTGAACAATTGGGGAGTGTTCATCCTCAATACCTGTTTTGATTGAAATATTCTTAGAATATATTTTTCCTTATTGACCTGATAGCGGATTTAAAATCTGACCCAATTTCAATGTGTATGGTTTATTAGAAACATTACAACTGATCTCATAATAAAATAGCGGTTCAGCTAAACATTGTAAAGTGTTGGAATTGAATTTACACGTATTAAGATTAATGTAGCTAAGAATAAATCCTTAGCAGAAAACTCTCCTTGTATAGTTATTTTAATTTGCATATTGAGTTTATAATTATACAATGGGATAGGATAGTAGTGCCAAAAAGCTGATTGTCTTGACCAGTCACGTTATATATTTTTTAGCTTGATGCATACTGTAAGCACAATGTATTTTTTTTCCTCATGCTTTAACTTATAGCCCCGTGAAGCTGTTCAGTGTAGCACTTCCTCATTTTGCATTAGAGCAAAATGGAAGAATAATTACCAGTAGTGCTTGAAAACGTGTCTTAATTATGTTTCTTATCTCAGGATTTACAGGGGAGCTTTGTGGATCCTTGGAGAATATTGTAGCACAAAGGAAGATATACAAAGTGTAATGACAGAAGTCCGCAGATCACTGGGAGAGGTATGTGTGTATTGTCTAAAAACTCTTTCTGCTTTCATTTCTATATTTTTATATGTAATGTATTTTTCAAGAGAAGATTTAACAACTGATATAAGATGCAATAGTATTTTGAACTTCAAGACTTTGCAGGCTCTGTCATGTGTAGTCTTACTCTGGAGCAATAATTATTCATGACTTCATGCATCATTTACTTCTGATAAACTAGTAAACCATCATCATCATACTCCGAGGAAGCGATATCTGATTATCTGATAATCTCATTGTCAGAAGTGGAAACAAGAATCCTTATTCGGAAAGAATACAGCGAATTTGAAATTATAGGGTACACATTGACTAGTGTGTGTCTGCTTACAAATGGCGAGTACATGAGGTTTTAATTTGTAAAAGGCATCCAAGACAGTTTAGTGGGGGCAAGGCTTATTCCTGTTTTGGAATGAGCTCCTGGGTACATTAACCCCCCCTTCTAAAAGAAATTTTTAAAAACTCTCCAAATTATTATGCTGTAATTGACCTATCCCTGTTCAAGAGGTGGAGAAGTGACAGCACTTCTATGAAAAAAAGGCTGCTTTCCTTAAAACAAAAAGATTGTCTTTATATTCAAATTCTTTACTGAATTCTTTGTTAATTTAACATATATTTAATGTCTTCTGTTGTTCATTGTCAGATCCCAATAGTGGAATCTGAAATAAAGAAAGAAGCTGGTGATCTGAAACCTGAAGAGGAGGTGACTGTGAGTCCAACCCAAAAATTGGTGACAGAGATGGGCACCTATGCTACGCAGAGTGCCCTCAGTAGTTCCCGACCTGCCAAAAAGGAAGAAGATAGGTAACTAGGCATTTTATATTTTATTAGTGGTAGCTACATTAAAAATGGTTAAAATACTAAAGCCTTTCCAGAATTCTTCTCTATCTGAAAAGGAACTTCTGCACGTATTCTTCAGCTAAACATTTCTTCCTAGGAGAGGGTTTTGGTTGTGTTTGAAACATTCATTGCTCTGTTGCCCCTCCATATCCTCCTTACTTACATCAATCTCTAATAGCAAAACTCGTGTCTATCACCCCTTTAGTTCTTAGATGTGCAAACAAAACAGAGTGGATTGATACTTGGCCAAAGTGTGGCACTGTAGCGGCAATAAAATATGGAAATTGCCACATTTTCTAGTTGTTTCCGCTTTTCCAGAAAACAGTTCATTTAGGCTGAAATCCATTTTTCTGTGATACAGACTGATCTAGTTTCATATTTTCTTTTAATCCTGGGTTGGTCTGTAGCTTTATGATGTGGACTGGCAGTGAAAATGAGGTTTTTTTTCTCTATTACATTCTCCACTTTCTGTCTTCTCATCTGTCATTCTTTCTTTTCCTCCATTTTTCTCCATAATTTTATCCATAAGTCTTACTATTGTTTCCTTTTCTGTTTTAGTCTCTCCCTCTCTGTTCAGTGCTGAGTAAATACCTGAGCTTTATGGCAAAGACCGTTGCCCTATTGAAGGCTATTGTCTTCCAGATGATACTTTGACCACTTGTGATCTTTAGTCAACACATGGCACTTCTTGTAAAAGTACATTCGTTAACTCTAATGTACTGGCCAAATTCCAATTTGGGTAAATTACATTCTGTCTACCTAAATTCCCCCTGCAATTTTAATTGGGTATGGTGTTTGTCACTTGTTGCCTAAATTATTGCTTAATGTTCCTGTGCTCTGCTAAACAGTTGCATGTTCTATCTCACTAGTGGGTGAAATGATTACTATATTCTTATATACTTCACAATGAGTTATTTTGTGGCTTAGTTAGCTCATACTGGTACAAAGCTGTGAGATCCTTTGATGATAAAAGTGAAAGTTATCCTTTGCTCTTTCCACTTCCCATCTCACTACCAGTGTATGTAAAACTTCACTTAGTCTCTGAGACCTTCCAAACTGTCTGTACAACACTGGTCTCACAATATGAGAGCTAAAGTAAAATGTGGAAAAAAAAGAGGAGAGAACACGAACACCCCATGATTGACTTTCTTTGCAGACCTCCATTACGAGGATTCTTGCTGGATGGGGATTTCTTTGTTGCTGCCTCCCTTGCCACAACTTTAACTAAGATTGCTCTACGCTATGTGGCTCTTGTTCAAGAAAAGAAGAAACAAAATGTAAGTCATACTTCCTCTTGCAGGTCTTACAGGTCTGATCATAAGCTTTTGAGAGAGGCCCAAAAATGAAATGCCTACATTCCTTAAGTGTTTGATGATAATTAATCTAGTCCCAGATAGAATCATAGAAGAATCATACGATTGGAAGAGACCTCAGGAGGTCATCTAGTCCAACCTCCTGCTCAAAGCAGGGCCAACCCCAGCTAAATCAGTTGGGGACCAAAGCAGGACCAACTTCAACTAAATATTTCTTACTACTTTCCGACTGGTGTGACTGGCAGGTCTCTTGGGTTCTAAGCAACAAGTCACTGACACAAATCATCTTACCTGCTGGGATATAGTTTTAATTTTTAACTATATTTTAAACTTGAATGTTAAGACAAATGTAAATATTTCTACAATTTTAAGAATATGTAAGATTTAATAACCCCTTTCCTCTCTCCTTTCTACCTTTAGTCTTTTATTGCCGAGGCTATGTTGCTAATGGCCACTATTCTCCATTTGGGTAAGTCCTCTCTTCCCAAGAAGCCAATTACAGATGACGACGTGGATCGTATCTCTCTATGTCTGAAGGTTTTGTCAGAATGTTCTCCTCTAATGAATGATATTTTCAACAAGGAGTGCAGACAGTCCCTTTCTCATATGCTGTCAGCGAAACTAGAAGAGGAGAAACTTTCTCAGAAGGTGAGATATTGTAAATTCCATTGTGTAATCATAAACTTTTGGATGCTTGAATTTTGAAGTAAGCTCGCATCCAGGAATACTCCAGGAGCTGCATGAAGTTCACTACTTCAGTGTACGTTAGAAGATAGAATTAATACTTTGCGTTCTTACCACAGAAAGAGTCAGAGAAGAGGAATGTGACCGTTCAGCCAGATGACCCCATTTCCTTCATGCAGCTTACTGCTAAAAATGAAATGAACTCAAAGGAAGACCAATTTCAGCTGAGCCTTCTGGCAGCAATGGGGACCACACAAAGAAAAGAAGCTGCTGATCCTTTGGCATCCAAACTCAACAAGGTAATGTATAGTTCAGTATCTTATTTTTGTAAGTGTATTGCTCACACCTAGCGTCAAATGTTGACGATTGGGTTTATGAGGGCTAAGGAACCTAATTAAGCTCATCAGGTATCTGAAAAGTTCACTTAGGTTTCGTTGTTGGAGAGGAAGGTGGGGGGTCCTGAGAAGTGAAGAATCCTTTTGTCCCTGTGCTTCATGATGCTCCCTTGGCCCCATGCTGTAGGTTGGGGAAGGTGGGAATTGGAGAGGAGAAACCAGGAAGTGGTGAGGTGGTGCGATGTGGAGACCTTGAGTTTGGTGGATGGCTCAAAAGCCAGGTATGGTTTATTAGGGTGGTGAGAGGACGACGACAGGGAGTGCCATGGAGTGAAGATCCTGTTCCTTCCTCCCCGTATCCTGAGGCTTTTTTGGTCCCATGCAGTATTTTTTTTGCTCCACTTTCCTGCCTTCTATTCCACAGAAGCCATTCAGGAGGGTCCAAGGGAAAGAACCCCTACTTCGCTACCCACTCTGGGGACCAGGAAGCAGAAATATCTTAAAAAATCAAAAACAAACCTAAGAAACTTCCCAGAGAAGACTTTCCAGTATTTGGTTTTCATTCAGTTTAATCATAACTCAGCATTTGCTGGGGTTCTAATGTTTGCGTTTTTAAACAATAACTGTAATATTATTGTAAGTTGGAGGGGCAAAGATTCTGTGGTTTAAAGGGGATTTTTTTAATCCTTAAGGGTCTGATATGTATTCTGAACTTTAACTCACATTTTACAAAAAAAAGTATATGCATATGCGGGGGGGTCTATTGCCTATTCAGTTAATCTTTTCATACTTGAAGACCCTCTCTTAACAGTGAAATTTATGAACTTTTAATGGTTCTTAAATTGATTACTTTTAAAAAATCATTAATCAGTTTGTTGACAAAACTTCTATTGATAGGGTGAAGAGTTAGTTTTTTCAGAGGCAGGAGTTTAAATACAAAAACAATAAGCTAATAGTACAAAACTAAAGGTGGTCTTTGTTACAGATCTCTTGTTTAATTAGCAATTTTGTCTTAGACTACCAGTCTCATCTGTCTTAGCAAATATTTTTCTCTTTTTCTATTGTTTTTGTTCTGTCTCCACACTTGTATGACCATGTTCAACTTTTTAAACTGGCAATGGGGAAAGATACTTCAACAATGTATATTAATCTTCTTTCCTTGGCAGGTTACTCAGTTGACAGGTTTCTCAGATCCTGTCTATGCAGAAGCATATGTTCATGTCAACCAGTATGATATTGTATTGGATGTGCTTGTAGTAAACCAGACCAGTGATACTTTGCAGAACTGCACATTAGAACTAGCTACACTGGGTAAGGAATAATCTAGTGCAACAAGAATATTTGTTGATATAATTAGGTCTGATATTAAGCAGTGGATATTGTTGAAGTACAAGAAATTGCATCTCATATTATAAATGCCTAAAGAATTGTTTAATAAAACCAACTACTTATCATCTTAAAAGGTATTTAAAAATGCTTTTTGAAGAATTGACTTTTCATGGAGCAAGTAAACTTTCTTCTGCTGGTACTGATAACGTGATCAAGTGTGTTCTGGGCAGTTTTTTTCCTGTACTTGCTTCACAGTCAGGGTTGAGGCAAGTTGGCAAGGCAGTGTGGGGAAACTTGGACTGCTGTTGCACATGTTTTATCTGCTCTATGGATGAATAAGGGACCTAGGCATTTCCATCACCTTTCATAAGCACTAAATTCAGACTAAAATCTTGGGAGGGGGGGTCAGAATGGGCACATGACTTGAATTTCACATGTGTCAAATAAGCTTTTTTCTGTCTTTATTTTCCTTCACATCAGTTTTATACATTTAATATGTTGATATTATAGACCAGTGGTTCCCAGCTGGGGCGCCCCAAGCCCCGATACCCTGTAGGGCAGAAGCTCCAAACCCATGGGCAGCGTTGGAGGGTGCCTAGGGGGCCTTGCCCCCACCTCCAACTGCAGTGCCAGAGCAGGGCAGTTCCAGGAGCCAGCTCCACACTTCCCTGCTTCCTGCTCCTCTCCCACTACCTGGCCAGGTCAGAGTCAAGAAGCAGCAGTGCAGGACAGCTGCTGCTCTGGTTTGTGCCATGGAGCAGGCAGCCACAGCACTCCCCCATCTCCTCCTCCTGCTGGTTACTGGGGATGCAGCTGCTCCTCAGCTCCCAACCCCCTTTTACTGCTCATGCAGCCAGTAAGAGCCACCTGGGCAGTTGACCCGGCTCCACGGCTGACAGAGCCCTAGGGGAGCAGTGACTGAAGGGGAAGGCCCTCCCAGCAAACAGCCCCTATCTGCCCCTTTTCATGCACACTGAGCTCCCCCTGCCTGCACACAGCCCCTGTCTACCTCTTCCCTAACAGTCCCTAGTTAGCCCCTCCCTGCACCCTGAGTGGTTTTCAAACTTTTTGAGCTGAGCTCCCCCTCTTTGAGTTATAATATGTGGTTGCACACCCACCCATCTAGACCCAGGGTAGCCTGCTGAGATTAGTCAGGTGGAAGTGGTTTTCCCTTCCCAGGCCCCACCATGCAGAGCTGGGCTGAGCTCTGGTGGGCCCTGCCTACTCCCCAAAATAGAAGTTAAACTGTGCCTATGCCCAAGGGCCCGCCTCCCTGCCCAGTGGCCAAAGCCCAGCGCCATTTGACTTCAGTGGGCTTTGAATCAGGCCATTAATGTTTTAATTAATGTGTACATTTCATTAGTGCTTCAGCTTTCAAATATGTTAGTTCAGTGTTTTACAATTTATTGACTTCATTGCAATTTTGGTAAGATTTTAGAATTCAGATCAGAAATGGTAATCTGCTGTGTCCTGAAACTGATTTTAATTGGACTTTATCTCTTGTCTGTTCGTAAACTGTTCTTTAAAAAAAATTTTTAACAGGTGATTTGAAATTAGTGGAAAAACCATCTCCTTTGACTCTTGCTCCTCATGATTTTGCAAACATTAAGGCTAATGTCAAAGTAGCGTCAACAGAAAATGGAATCATTTTTGGTAATATTGGTAAGTAGACAATTCTGTGTGCAACCTTAAAAAAATTAGAATACTTAACTTTCTGTGGAGAAGCAGAATTATTTTAAAAAAATTTAATGCTAGAAGATAAGTGAAATATTCTACAATATGGGAATGTTTTATTGCTGAATTTAAAAAAAATTCATTATGAACATAACTTTTAATATTTTTTAAAAAGCATGCTGGTGTAACGCAATGCCTGTGAGTGGTTACAGTGAGGATTGAACCTAAGACTCTTTGGATCTAAAAGCATGAGCCTCTTCTGCCTGAGCTAAAAGACCCACATCTGTTGATTCAAAGGCTGTAGGAAACTTTTAAATCTCTGGGAGCCAGCCACTAGAAGGACAGAGACCAACACTCTGCATGTGTTGGTTATACCGACAAATCTCAATTGAACACTCATTTTGTGTTGACAATTCTGTAGCCACTTTCAATTTGCAAACCTGTGGTTTTGTTTTTCTTGTTTGCAGTGTATGATGTATCTGGAGCAGCCAGTGACCGAAACTGTGTTGTCCTCAGTGATATTCACATTGACATCATGGATTACATCCAGCCTGCTTCTTGTACTGATGCAGAGTTCCGCCAGATGTGGGCAGAATTTGAATGGGAAAACAAAGTTAGTTCTTTTGGTTATGATCTATTCTATTTGCCATTGTTACCTAGCTTTACACTAGTACCTTGTCTCAACAGTTTTCAACTAAAACCATCACTGAAAAATGATTTCAGTAACACATTGGTTATTTTACATAACCCAAGCTTCATTTTAAAACTAGAAGGTTGCAGCTGTTTCCATTCTGTAGATAGCTTGCCCTATATAAGCCCTCGTCCAGACTAACCCGCGGCATCGGCGGGTTAAAATCGATTGCTCGGGGATCGATATATCGCGTCTAGTCTGGACGCGGTGTATCGATCCCCGAGCGCGCTTACATCGATTCCGGAACTCCATCAATCCGAACGGAGTTCCGGAATCGACACGGAGAGCCGCGGACATCGATGCAGCGCCGTCCAGACTGGTGAGTACCTCGATTTTAGAAATTCGACTTCAGCTACGTTATTCACGTAGCTGAAGTTGCGTATCTAAAATCGATTTTAATTTCTAGTCTGGACGTGGCCTTAGTTAGTGTACTGTTGTCTTCTGCCAAACCTCCTCATTTGAAAAGCAGCTCCAGGAGATGAAAGGAAGTCTCCAAGCTGTAAAATATGTAGCTCATTCATTTTAAAAGTCTGATTCTTCTGTTGGTTTCCTGTCACTTGTTTACTGAAGCTGGGCCTTGCTTTATGTCTGAGGTGCATGTAGAGCTTTACCTCCAATCCAAGGGAGGCTCAATTGCAGCTGCACAAATTGGCTTAGAGGGCGGTGCAGTACAGTGTATGAAGCCTGTCACTTATTCTTGTGGACATTGCAGAAATCTTTACAAGCTCAGCGTCTTTCAGGGTTCAGAGAATCGTAGAAACATAGGGCTGGAAGGGACCTCAAGAAGTCATCAAGTCCAGGCATCTACGCTGAGGCAGGAACAAGGAAATCTAGACCATCCATGATAGGTGTTTGTCCAACCAATTCTTAAAAGCCTCCAGTGATGTGGTTTCCACAACCTCACCTGGAACCATATTTCAGAGCTTAACTACAGTTACAGTAAGAAAGTTTTCTTAATATCTAACTTAAATCTCCCTTGTTGTAGATTAAGCTCATAACTACTTGTTCTACCTTCTGTGGACACAGAGAACAATAGATTACAATCCTTTTTATAGCAGCCCTTAACATATTCGAAGACTATCAGGTCTCCCCACAGTCGTCTTTTCTCAAGATTAAACATGCCCAGTTTGTTTAACTTTTCCTTATAGGTCAGGTTTTCTAAACCTTTTATCATTTTTGCTGCTGTCCTCTGTTTGATCACATCTTTCCTAAAGTGTGGCACCCAGAATTGGGTGCTGTACTCTAAGTAACGCCTCACTGCTGCCGAATAGAGTGGGACAGTTACCTCCCTTGTCTTACATATGACACTCCTGTTAATGCGCCCAAGAATATTAGCCTTTTTTGTGGGGGCATCACATTGTTGACTCATATTCAATTTGTAATCTGCTGTAGCCCCCAGATCCTTTTTCACAGTATTACTGCCTAGTCAGTTATTCCACATTTTGTAGTTGTGCATTTGTTTTTTCCTTCCTAAGTGAAGAACTTTGCACTTGTCTTTATTGAATTTCATCGTGTTGGTTTCAGACCAATTTTCACATTTTTTTGAGGCAGTTTTGAATTCTAATGCTGTCCTCCACAGTGTTTTCAACCCCTCTCTGCCTATTTTATAAGGCTATTCTCCACTCCATTATCCAAGTTATTAATGAAAATATTGAATAGTAGTGGTCCCTGCAGGACTGCGTAGACTTGCCCTCCCAATAACTACTTTTTGAGAATCATCTTCCAACCACTTTATAACTTTAATCTTGAATGCATTTCCATAGTTTTCTTGTGGGAATATCATGTGGGACTGTAATCAAAAACCTTGCTTAAATCAAAATATATCTTGTTTACTGCTTCCTGGATATCCAACAGGCTAGTAACCCTGTCAAAATGTTGAAGCAATTTGCATGTGATACGCACATCAAATTGGGCAACTCATTAGGGTCATTAAATAGAAAAAAAAGTGTACAATCCCAGTCTGTAATACAACAAATTACAGTTGTACTCAACTAAAAGGAATGCTAACATACTTTTCAGGCAGATTTTTTCCCCTCATTTTTTTTCTTTTCTCCCTATTCACTCTAGATTTCTTCTGTCTGGTAATAAGAGTCTAAACACCGGGGCTGGGAGCTCCCTGAGTCCAAATGATATATCTTTAGCCCTCTTCTGTTAGCACAGGCAGTGTTGAGCTAGCCCAAGAGCAACTTCAAAGGGACTGGTTCCTATGGTTGGCTGTTTGTGCCAGCTGTACCCTTCTCCTTGGGCACTGCTTTTCAGCAGATACCTGGATTTTTTTGGCAAGGTTTGAGCTAAGATCATAATGTTTTATGTAAGCTTTGATGTGCTAGGGCAGCCATCATGAAAAGATCTTTGAGAGGAGGCTGTGTGGTGTGCTTCCTGGAATAGTGAGGCAGTTAAAGCCCTCCGTACCTGTGTCTTTTCTCTTCCTCACGCCCCTTGACTTCATCACCCAGTTTGTCTGAGAGTTCCTTCCCTGGGTCTTGAACCTCGAGTAATCCTGGATCTTCACAATATGAGATAAAGCAGAGGCAGTTTGATTCTGGCACAGGAAAGTTTCTAGCAATGAAAAATGGAAAAATGGATGCACACACGCTCTCACTGCTCCACACAACCTTTCTTGCAATAACCTGTCCTCCATGCAGTTCTACCTGACTCAGGCTTTTGTTGGCCAATTAGCAGAATAAACCCCTTCTCCCATGGAGTTTAAAGTAAACATCTAAAGCCCACTTGCCGCTAAGACATATAAAACAGGTCCTGAACACTTGTAGTCATTAAAGTTCCAATGCCACTTAAGAGTATAAGTTTTTTGTGTCTTTTCCAAGTTCCTGCTCTAATTATGATTAGGGTGACCAGATAGCAAGTATGAAAAATCGGGACAGTGTATGGGGGGGTAATAGGTGCCTATATAAGAAAAAGCCCCAAATATCAGGACTATCTCTACAGAATCGGGACATCTGGTCACCCTAATTATGATCATCCTACCTAAATTTCTCTGGCAGTTTCAGCTGGATACAATACTCTTCTTCACCCTCTGTCCTAAACGGTCACAGTATCATTGTACAGTGTTGAACAGTATCATAGTACGCTATTGAATGGCTGCTTTTTTCAAGAGGTGGCTATATTTCATTGAAGAGTGAAGTAAACACTAGCATTGGTCAGTCAGAGAAAAGCTACTGGACTACATATATCTTTGACTTATTCTGGTATGGTAATTCAAATGTACACATTTAGGCTGTAACTAGACTTGAAGCAACCATTCATATAAAGACTCTTTCCACATGTTTAGCAACGTATGATGTACACTTATTTTGACTGTTACTTTGTACCATATATTTAAGTAAGAGGCCATCCCTACTTCACCGCTGGATGGTGGAAGATGAAACCTTTTTGTAAGATTCTCCAATACAAAAGGACTTACAGTCATCAACAAGTACAGTATGGTACTACAGGATAATTGACAGTGACACTTTCTTTTCCATGGTCTTAGAACAAAAATGATTTAAAACGTGTCAGAGAAGCTGATGAAGATGGTCACACCTTATTCTTTCTTTCTTGAAGGTTACAGTTAATACAAACATCATTGATCTAAATGAATACTTACAGCACATACTAAAATCAACCAACATGAAATGCCTTACCCCAGAGAAGGTAAGATACTTGCTGAAAATTCTTCAAGCACTTTTTAAACTGGAGTAAAATTACTGTGCGAGTATAAATAGATTTGGATGCCAAAATACAGCATATTTTTCCCCACCTCTTGAATTCTTCTTGGGCATTGATTTCACTCTTTGAATAATGTTGAGTTATTCTAACTTCGGAAGCCACGTGTTGCATAGGATAAGTTTCTTAGAACTCACATCAGATATATTTATATATTTAAAAAATTCAAAACAAAAACACACATTATTATACAGACACTCCTGCACAGACTTCTCCCTCTAGAGAGAGGATGAGAAAACAAACAATAAATCACAGATGTGTAGTCCAGTTGATTAATTCACTACTGGAAGGCACTAAGATACTAATGATGATAAACGTAGTATAGGAACCTATATAGAATAGTATTTTCCAGTACCCTTTTTGGAGTTTGTGTTCTTTAGACTATTTACCTGGTCTCGTTTCTAAATTTATACCTCTGCCAATTATATAGATCTTTGTTTAGTCTGGAAGATTTTAGTATTCTTTAGTATTTAATACACGTTAGAACTGTATGCTCTAAGAAAGCTAAAAGGAAATTCATGGTAACTAAGTAATTTTCAACCACTTTCTTGCTTTAGCTGAGCAAGAAGCAGTTAATAAAATGTCAGCTAATATATCTGCTTTAGAATGGTCAGCACAATTTTTTTCAATAGGTCAAGACTTCCTTCCTTTCAGTAGGAATTAATCTTTCTTAAAGCCTTTTTGCTATGCATTACTTCAGAGCCTGAAAATGCCACTTATATCTCATTTAAATGACTTGATTAAATCTGTCAGCTTTCATTTTAGAAAGCTCTATTGATGTTTCCTTCAGAACCAGAGTTCAGGTATCTTACAAAAAGCTGTATTTAGAAGGATAGGTTTTAAATATAAAAACCTATTGAGTTGTGCTTAATATGGAACAAAATGTTTCTGTTAAAGGACAATTAGCCTTTTGCAAAGAGTTAAATATAAGTGTTCTTTCCCTAGGCACTTTCTGGTTACTGTGGCTTTATGGCTGCCAATCTGTATGCGCGTTCCATATTTGGAGAAGATGCACTTGCAAATGTCAGCATTGAAAAGCCAATTCATCTTGGACCAGATGCTCCCGTCACTGGCCACATACGAATTCGTGCAAAGAGTCAGGTAATGAATGATAGTGTTTTTTTTAAAGCTTTGTATCCATAATTTTTATTATGAGTTCTATAAACATTTGCAGAGCTTGCACTGTAGTTTATGGTTAATTTTTAGTATTATTAATTAGATTCCCAACTTTCAGGAAAAGTGAAGAAGGAAATCCCTGTCTCAATTTTAAAACTAGATTTTCTGAATGAAAAGCTTTCATCTCCACTCCCCTTAGACAGCACTATATATATATATATATATATATATATATATATATATATATATATTAATATTAATATTATTTGGAGGGGAGACCAGTTCAACAGTTAAGTGGAACAGGGTACCTTAAACCAAATTAACGTGCCTCATACAGCAGTGCATTATTATAGTCCAAGATTTTGCTGTATTATTAACACATTCCATTTGCAAACCTAAGTTCTTTTGTTATTAAAAAGCATAATGTACTACCAATATGCCCCTCATACTGTTTCTCAAAGTGTTGAAACAACCATTGTAATTTTCATCTCATGTTGGAATAAAGGATTCTATTAAAAAAAAGCCAACATTGTTAGGAACCAGTAAGAAAGGGATAGATAATAAGACAGACAGTATCATAATGCCGCTATATAAATTCATAGTATGCCATGGCATGCTGTTCTGGCCACCCCATCTCAAAAAAGCTATTAGGGGTATGGAACAGCTTCCATCTGAGGAGAGATTAAAAAGACTGAGACTGTTCAGCTTAGAAAAGAGACAACTAAGGAAGGGTATGATAGAGGTCTATAAAATCATGAATGGACGGAGAAAGTGAATAGGAAGGGATATTTACCCCTTCACATAACACACAAATTAAGCATCACCCAATGAAATTAGTAAACAGCGGGTTTAAAACTAACATAAGGTAGTACTTCTTCACACTATGAACTGTCAACCTGCCGGGGATGTTGTGAAGACTAAAAGTATGAATTATCTAATTTCCTGGAGGACAGGTCCATCAGTGACTATTATCCAACATGGTCAAGGATGCAGCTCATGTTCTGGGTGTCCCTAAACCTCTGATTGGCAGAAGCTGGGACTCAATGACAGTTGCATTACTCAGTAATTGACCTTGTCCATTTCATCAGAAGTATCTGGCACTGGCTGGTGTCAGAAGACAGGATACTGGGCTAGATGAACCGTTGATCTGGTCCTGAATGGTCATTCTTATGGTCTTCTATGTATTTGCTGTGTATATAAAGGAAGTCTACTTATATAAAATATTCTCACTTGCCCAAAAAAAAAAAAAAAAAAAGTTTTTGTGGGAATTTTTTAGTCCTTTGAAAATGTAACCTTGAATAAAGAAGAAACTAATATATAACTAAAAGTATATTATATAGCTTATCATAAGGGTTCCTTTAGGACTTTCTGATTCAAAAGAACCATTTACTTCAGATGATGCTATTGGAAGAATTTTGAAATGGTTTTGATAGAAGTGGGTAGTATGTTTACAATGGAACCGATAATGTCAATGAAACTCTTACATAAGATGCTAAGTTCAGTTAAATCTGCGACTTGGTCTAACTTAGGGAGTAATTCACTATTGATTGAGTAGCAGCTGGAACTTTGAATTTCCTTTGTTAAAGTTAGAATCAGGACTCACAATTTGTCAGACCACTCTGTTTATTAGCGCAGCGCTCCGCCAATAACATTCAGAATATGAGAGTGGCCATGCAAGGCCCAAACAGTCTTATTTATACAGATAAAAGAGCGGGAATTTAGACAAAGGGACAAAGAAATCAAAACAGTAAAATTTACCTGGGGCACAGCATGCATATCCTATTTTCTTACTAACTGTTATCGATCTAAGGCTAATGCTTCACCAATTGCTCTTAAACGGTGCAATTGTTCTATGTTAATGTCTGTATTCCTGACACCTGGTTGCAACATTCCAACAACTTTGCTTAAAGGTACAGACAACATTTCTTTAATACTTTCTATTCTTACTATATAATTCATTCTACTTTCACACCTTACTGATGTTAGTTTTACTGAGACCCTAAAACAAACAAACACACACACACTCTCTCTCTTCTGTTTATGGGCTAGTATCATTTGTTGTGGAGGCAGAAAAGATTTTTGGGGGCTCAGCATATTGAGAGCTGGTGTGTCTATTTATAATTATTATTTTGTGTGTATTATGATAGTGCTGAGCTTTTCCAACACTCTAATTTCAATTTCAGCCATTTAGACTGACCTTTGTAACTGCTGGACTGACTACTTTTTAAAATGGTGCAACCTCAAGGGGTTAAAATTCTTGACTCTTGCTTTTTTGGGGTGATGCTACAACTTTCTAGTAGCAAAAGATATAGTTTATTTATGGTTCATTATTTCAGCAAGATATTGTAAGCAAATCTAGCTTATTCAGGCTTTTTGGAAACTATGTGCTCAACTGTAGCTACAAATAAATAAAATGTTGTCATTGCTGAATTAGAAATATTTTCTTTTCCATGTAATTAGTTTCAGGAATTTTATATACTGAACTTGTAGGTTAATACTGGTAACAAAGGGATGGTGGTGTTTTGGGTTTTTTTGGGGTGAGACGTTGACACTACTGTAATTTTATGAAATATCCCAGGTGTGAACACCTTTCCTTTTTTATTTCCTTACAGGGAATGGCCCTAAGTCTTGGAGATAAAATCAATCTGTCTCAGAAGAAAACGAGTTTATAAACTTTCCAGATAGTCTTTTCAGAGCTTTTACAATTAAATTTTAGGTATGTGGCTTGTTGAATTCAGAACATCTTGTATTTTTCCATGTTCTGTAATTGTAGAAGCAGAGCTTTTGCGCTGAATGCCTTCCAGCGGATAATTTATAGATTCTTCTGATCAATATTGAGTAAAACTTTAAAACATCAATTTATTTTTTTCTCTTTGTCTTAGAAGTCATGTATACTTTGTCTCTAATATATACTGACTATTTCACAGTACAATAAACAAATCTAAGCCAGGCTGTTTTTTTCTGATTTACAAATAAACTCAGTATTATTTGATTACTACTTTTTATATATCAAGAAAGTAAAGTTACATTGCTTGCAGTGTTTATTGTGAATGAATAACTCTGAAGTTTGTAAATATGCAGCTATGTGACTCTTAAACTAATACTGGGGCCTGGTCTACACTACGCGTTTAAACCAATTTTAGCAGCGTTAAACCAAATTAACGCTGCCACCGTCCACACAATGAGGCCCTTTATATTGATATAAAGGGCTCTTTAAACCGGTTTCTGTACTCCTCCCCAACGAGAGGAGTAGCGCTGAAATCAGTATTACCATATCAGATTAGGGTTAGTGTGGCCACAAATCGACGGTATTGGCTTCCGGGCGGTATCCCACAGTGCACCATTGTGACCGCTCTGGACAGCAATCTGAACTCGGATGCAGTGGCCAGGTAGACAGGAAAAGCCCCGCGAACTTTTGAATTTCATTTCCTGTTTGCCCAACGTGGAGCTCTGATCAGCACGGGAGGCGATGCAGTCCCAAATCCAGAAAGAGCTCCAGTATGGACCGTACAGGAGATACTGGATCTGATCGCTGTATGCGAAGACAAATCTGTTCTGTCAGAGTTCCGTTACAGAAGACGAAATGCCAAAGCATTTGAAGAAAATCTCCAGGCTATGATACAGAGTCCACAGCACAGTGCTGCGTAACAAGCGTAACGGAAAGCCAAAGAATCAAATGGATGCTCCTGGAGGGAGGGAGGGGGTACTGAGGACTCCAGCTATCCCACAGTCCCCAGCAGTCTCCGAAAATCATTTGCATTCTTGGATGAGCTCCCAATGCCTGTAGGATCAAACACATTGTCCGAGGTGGTTCAGGGTATATCTCATCAATTTACACACACACACCTCCGTGAAAGAAAAAGGAAAAAAATAGTTTCTTGACTTTTTTCAGTGTCACCCTACGTCTACTGCATGCTGCTGGTAGACGCGATGCTGCGGCAGTGAACAGCAGTATCCCCTCCCCGGTGGCAGACGGTACAATATGACTGCTATCCATTGTCATCATCAGCCCATGAGTGCTCCTGGCTGGCCTCAGCTCACATCGACCGGAGGTGCCTGGGTAAAAATAGGAATGACTCCCTGTCATTCCCAGTAGATGGTACAGAACGGCTGGTAACTGTCTTCATCATAGCAACTAGGGGCTGAGCTCCATCAGCCCCCTCCCTTTCATGTGTAAAGAAAAGATTCTGTACTGCTTGGACTATCATAGGAGCAGGATGCTGGGCTCCTCTCCCCCGCACCGTTTAATGTCCTGCCTGGGCTATCATAGCAGCTGGAGGCTGCCTCCCCCTCATTTTATCTCACTAACAAGTCAGTGTTTCTTATTCCTGCATTCTTTATTACTTCATCACACAAATGGGGGGACACAGCAACAGTAGCCCAGGAGGGTTGGGGGAGCAGGGAAGCAGCAGGTGGGTTTGCAGGGGCATCCCCTAGAATGGCATCAATAACTCATCATTTCTGCAGGATCTGACACAGAACAGCTGTGCTCTCTGGTTCTCTGATATACTGGTTCTCTAGTACACTTGCTCCATATTCTAGGCAGGACTGACTCTATTTTTAGATACCATAAAGGAGTCATTCCCATTTTTGTCTTTGCGCCCCTGGCCGACCTCAGCCAGGGGCACCCATGATAGCAGCAGACGATACAGAATGACTTGATAACCGTCATCTCATCGCCAATTTACAATAGCATGGCAGACGGTACAGAACAACTGATAACCCTCTCTGCTATCTTGCAAAGGCAAATGAATGCTGCTGTGTAGCGCTGCAGTACCACGTCTGTTAGCAACATCCAGCAGACATACGGTGACAGTAAAAAAAAAAAAAAAGCTGAACGGTCTCCATAGTTGCCATGCTATGACGTCTGCCAGGGCAATCCAGGGAAAAAGGGTGTGAAATGATTGTCTGCCGTTGCTTTCACGGAGGAAGGAATGAGTGATGACATTTACCCAGAATCACCCACGACACTGTTTTTGCACCATCATGCATTGGGGTCTCAACCCAGAATTCCAGTGGAGGGGGAGACTGTGGGAACTATGGGATAGCTATCCACAGTGCAACGCTCCAGAAATCGACGTTAGCCTCGGACCATGGATGCACGCCACCGAATTAATGTGCTTAGTGTGACCGCGTGCACTTGACTTTATACAATCTGTTTTACAAACCGGTTTATGTAAAATCGGAATAATCCCATAGTGTAGACATACCCTGTGATGTGCCCAAAGCAACTTAAACTTCAGAATTAAATCAAAGACTATCTTTTATGCAGTTGGTTTTGGTACTTTAATCACCTGTCACTGGCAAAACTTCAATGCTGAAAGCTAATGCAAATCCCAGCTCTTGCCAGCAATGGGTGAAATTTAAACTAAATCATGTTCTTTAAACTGATTCTGTTTGAGAGAAATTGGAATGATGAATTAGGAAAATCTTGGTGTTTCTTTTTATCTGTTATGAGTCTGTTTTTAGTAGCATATTTTGCTCATCTCAGAATACCAAAAAGGGAAAGTGGTGTGTTAGCACTAAGCTGTAGAAATGTGAGCAATGTTTTAACTGGATGCAGTGCACATAGCCACCTTCATTAGCTCAGCAAGAAAGGATTCAGATTGTGTGTGATCTTGAGTTGAAGAACAATAAATTGCACTGCATTTGTGTGGTACACAAATTATGGAAAAGGTTTAGGAGGGAATCTAAATGGTGGTATAAGCATATCTTTCTGCTAATGTTTGCATACAATATTGTAGATGGCAGAGCTATATTAAAATAACTTAAGAACCTAAGTACACCCCCCTCATGGCCTTGCCCCCTGCTTGGGCAGCAGTGCTATTGGCCATCTGCTGAGGGGGTGAGGAGCCCACCGCTCCTCTTTGAGAAAACGGGGGCCTCCCTGCTTCCCAAACTTTCGTTCTATCTTCAGCTCCCGCTCACCTAGAGGGAGAGCTCTGCATGAACAGCAGTGGCTGGGAGAATCCCTTTCATCCACCCACCACCCCTCCTGAACCCCAATTTCTCTCCTGGGATGGAACAGACCACCTGCTCCAGTGGGCTTCAGAGTCAACACCCCAGTAAAATGGTTGAAACAGCTTGCATCTCTCAGCTGTTGTTTTAGGCTGTTTGCAAAATTTATTGTCAAGTTATCAAGCTGCTTTTTTTTTTAAAAAAGGAGAACTAAAAACATCATTTTGCTTTTAAACAAAACTGTCGTCAGTAGTTACCAGTGTGGTGCTCTGCTCTTGTTCGATTATGATAACATCGGCTGCGTGTGAGTTCCCTCTGTGAGCTGCCCCAGTTCTACTCAGATAGCTGACAGAGCAGACCCCAAGAGAACCCCCACAGACTACAGACTCTAGTAAGGTACGAAGGAACCCGAGCCAGGTTGATTGTCATATGAAGCACAGTAATAGTTTCCTTTAGACTCTACAGGACATACTACTAATATGTGTTCCCCAGCGATGGACACAGCTCAGTCAGTGGTGGGACACTCCACTCCACTGCCCCCTAGGCTGGACAAAGATGTGCACTCCGGGACCTCCTTTTATACAGTTACAGGACAGATTACTCATCCCTCCTAATGTATTGAAGTACAGCCCCTTGACTCATTGGGGCCTGTCTTCTCCTTTGATCATGTTGTATCAGACTGATCTATCCATCATGCTGTCCTTTTGACCCTGTCTTTAAGATGCACCTGCTTCTAGCAGCCCTCTTCTCGCCAACTTCTGTGAGTGAGGCCTGCCTCTGGCTCACAGCCCAGCTTTTGCTTAGCAATGCTTGGAAGTACTTTGGTTCAGGCTTCAGGCCTCAGACTGGGCCTCAGACATGAGTTTATATTTCCAGAGTTAGCTGGAAATGAAGAGAGCCAGAAGCATGTGACCAGCAAAGATCTTGTAGACCAGTTTGAAAACTGCTGTTCTAAGGCAGGGGTGGGCAAAATTTTTGGCCTGAAGGCCACATCTGGGTATGGAAACTGTATGGAGGGTCATGAATACTCACAAAATTAGGGGTTGGGGTGTGGGAGGGGGTGTGGGCTCGGGGGTGGGGCCAGAAATGAGTTCAGAGTGTGGGAGGGGGCTCCAGGCTGGGGCAGGGGACTGGGGTGTTGGGGGGGGTGGGCTCTGGCTGGGGATGCAGACTTTGGGATGGGGATGAGGGGTTTGGGGTGCAGGAGAGTGCTCTGGTCTGGGACTGAGGGGTTTGGAGGGCGGTAGGGAGGGATTGGGGGTTGGGGCATGGGAGGGGATCAGAGGTGCAGGCTCTGGCTAGGTGGCTCTGAGCGCTGCCCTGTCTGCAGGTGCCGCCCCTGCAGCTCCCATTGGCCATGGTTCCCAGGCAACGAAAGCTGGGGGGGGGTGGCAGTTAGGGCAGGGGCAGTCTGTGGAGCCCCCTGACTGCCCCTACACGTAGGAGCTGGAGAAGGGACATGTTGCTGCTTCCAGGAGCCAAGGCTCACGCGGAGCAGGGCAAGCCCCAACCCTGCTCTCCGGTGGGAAGCTTGAGGGCCGGATTAAAATGTCTGAAGGGCTGGATGCGGCCTCTGGACTGTAGTTTGCCCATCTGCCCACCCCTGTTCTAAGGGGTGCAAGAGACTGAATCTGAGTAATTGGTATGGAAAAATAAGATGGGCTTTAATAGGCATGCAAATCTTGTCATAGGTTCCCAGATCTCAATTAGGTGTGTCCTACAAGAGCATTTGTTGCTTGTCAATAGAGAAATTACTAAATCAAGAAGACCGCTTTGCTTTAGGATCCAGTCACCCAACATACAACTTTTTAAATTGAAATAAAATTTATGCAAAGCAGGTATTGGAACATGGATACGCAACATTTTATAAAACTCCAGCATTGGAGCATAGCAACCTGTTCTGGTGGTCATAAAATTATGTACACTATATAACACCCACACAGTAAATACCTACAGAACGTAAATGCCTTCTAAAGCCTTGGCTTATGAAACTCAGGAAAGAAGCTGGAGCAGCTATAAGCCAGTGTGATATTTTAGAAACAATATCTGATGACAGATGATGTTTCTGTTTTGCTATACAGATGTATGGAAAAAAGCAACAATGTGTGTATACATATGACAAAAAGCCCAAATACAACCCCCAAATTTATAAAGGTTGCATAAGAGGGTGCTATCTTACAACTGGTCTGAAATTTGGTGATTTAGTATTTTAAAGCATTAATGAGGAGGAGAGAAATCAAGGAAATACCCTTAAAATCTAGGATGTTTGTGGGTTTTTGTTTTGTTTGGTTTTTGACACGAAACAGATATAGAATGAATCTTTCCTATAGTTTGGAACGTTTTCACTGTTTTAGGTATATTTACAGGTTGCCTATCTGCATAATCAGTGCATGATGGTACTGACAGCTCAGTATAATGCATCTGTGTCAGGGCTGACTTTTTCCTCTAGAGATTGTAATTTTCAGAAGCACAGTGACATAGTTTGATTGTGTACGTATGGATTAGGGAGTCTCTCATATATGAAGGACATGACAATGATTTCATTGCGGGGGGGATGTAGATTAAATTTACGTAGTCCTAACCATCTTTTGCACATAAATTTTAGGCAAATTTTTGTTTTTGATTAAAGCTGCAAATATACAACTTATCTCACTGGACTGGACCTTTCTCCCAGTCCCCTGAGAATCCCCTTTTATGACCATTTTGCATAGTGTATTTTAGCCTCTCTCAGATTCTAGTGTATTGTTTGCAACTTGAATGTATTACCTAGAATGATCCAGAGTAGAGCTGTGCAGGAAATGGGTTTTTTTTTCCATCACGAGAAAAATTGAGATTTCAGATGTTTTTCCTGTTTTGCATTAGCGTGAAACAAAGACCTTTCAAAATTTAGAAAGAGAGAACGCATGCAGACACCCGTCCTTAGAACAACCAAGAGTCTGGTGGTTTGGGCACTCACTTGGGATGTGGGTGATCTTTGCTCAAGTATACAGAGTTAGTAATAGAATGGCATCTTGATTTTGTTAGATAAGTAATATTTTTAATGTGCCACTTGTTATCCCAAGACTGGGTGTGGGATCCCATGTGTGAGCCGAGGATCCTGATCCCAAGTGTGCAGACAGAGCTTTTGCACATCTAAGGACTGGGCCAGTATCTCTAAATTTAGAAATAACCCAGAGGCTTTAAATTGTAGGCGTTTTTATGAAAGCATTACATAACCAAGTAACCCACATGAACAAATACATCTACTTTTTTGATGGGTTGATAGTAATACCATTTGATAAAAAAAACTGCTTTTTTCTCCCTCTTTCTAATTGAGGTTCTGTGTGGTAGAATTGTGTTGGATTTTTTTCTGCATTTCTAATTCTTGTTCATGCTCACTGACAGGATTCTTGGAAATGCATTCTCATTTTTGTGAAAGATTTATATTTAGAAATGTTTGAACATCAAAACTTCATATATGAGATTTATTCTTAGAATCTCAAAAAATAGTGTTTTCCCCTTTGATCTCCAATGGTTCCAAATAACTTCCTGGAATTCATTTTAGCAGTTATTGATACATGTATTAAAAGACAGGATCTGCACACACTAGGTTGTCCTTAAACTGCAGATTTATTTCTTGAGAATACATAATGATACCTCCAAAAATGATCTTAAGCAGATCACTGTAGACTGCATGGCTCTGGGAAGAAGAATAAAAGAGTTTGGGGCTCAAGGGGTGTTCTCATCCATCCTACCTGTTGAAGGAAAAGGCCGAAGCAGGGACCATTGAATCGTGGAAGTAAATGTGTGGCTACGCAGGTAGTGTCGGTGAGTGGACTTTAGCTTCTTCGACAATGAGCTGATGTTCCAGGAAAGAGGGTTACTCTGTTGGGATGGGCTCCATCTATGGGAAGAGAATCTTTGGACACAGTCTGGCTAACTCTATAAGGATAGCTTTAAACTTAGTCTTATGGGGGATGGTGACAAAAATCCAGCTATGCGCATCTAGGCTCAAGTAACAAAGACAAGGAGAAGGAGCCAAATTCTGGGGAAGGGACTAGAAACTGCATTAAAGAAGCGAGAAGAAAAACAACAAGGTAGTCTGCTAAATATCTTCGATGACTGTATACCAATGCAAGGAGTATCGGGAACAAGCAGGATGAACTAGAAAT
Organism: Gopherus flavomarginatus; assembly: GCF_025201925.1. Classification (NCBI taxonomy): domain Eukaryota; kingdom Metazoa; phylum Chordata; order Testudines; family Testudinidae; genus Gopherus; species Gopherus flavomarginatus. Next base: position 57,560,215 of record NC_066621.1, read on the forward strand.
CATGGTATATGAAGAAATGTATGACTTAATTGGCTTTACAGAGACTTGGTGGGACTACTCCCATGACTGGAATACTAGCATTGAGGGATATAGCTTGTTCCAGAAGGATACGTATGGGAGAAAAGGAGGAGGCATTGCACTGTCACTGTATGTCAAGAATATATACACCTTGCTCCGAGGTCCAAGAGGAAGTGAACAGAAGCCCTACTGAGAGTATCTGGGTAAAGACAAAAAGGAAAAAGGATGGTAGTGATGTTATGGTGGGGGTCTATTACAGACCACCAAATCAAGAAAAGGAAGTGGATGAGACATTCTTCAAGCAGGTAACAAGATTAGCTAACATACAGGGGCCTGGACTAGATGACTCTCGAGGTCCTTTCCAGGTCTATGATTCTATGAGCTAGTATTAATGGGGATTTTAATTTCCCTGATATCTGTTGGAAGACTATTACAGCAAAATAGTCAGGAACTTGGGAGGAAGTGATCACAATCAATAGAATTCAAGATCCTAAGGAAAGGAGAACATGAGAACAGCAAAACAAGGACACTGGACTTCATAAAGGAAGATTTCAATCAATGCATAGAAACAGGAGGTAAGGTCCCATGGAAAGACCAATTAGGAAGAAAAGGAGATGAAGGGGGCTGGCAGTTCCTAAAAGATGCAATAATAGAGGCTCAATATCAAATTATTCCAACACAGAGGAAAGATAGGAAGAGTCACAGGAGACCAAGGAGCTTTTCAGCTATCTAAAAACCAAATGGGATACATGCAGGAAATGGAAGGAGGGGCTTGTCACCAAGGAAGTATCCATGGGAATAGCGCAAGTATGTAGGGAAAAAATCAGGCAAGCCAAGGCAGGGAATGAGTTACAATGGTCAAGAAATGTTAGAGACAACAAGAAAGGGTTCTACAAATTTGTCAGACAAAAAAGAAAGATCAGGGATGATGTGGGTCTTCTGCTCAATGGAGAAGATGAACTGGCAAAGGAAGATAAGAGGCAGAGCTGCTCAATGCCTACTTTGCTTCAGTCTGCACACAAAAAATAATGCGGCCAGATGACTAGCAAAGTTATTACAGACAATAAAGGGGAAGGGATGCAGATCAGGATAAGTAAAAAACACATCACAGATCTTCTGACTAATTTGAATGAATTCGAGTCAGCAGAGCTTGAAGCTGTTCACCCAGGGTGCAGAAGAAATCTTTGCACCATTGGCAATAATATTTGCAAACTCATGGATGATAAGTTAGCCCTTCTCCAGTCTTCCGGGACCTAACGTAGTGCCCATCTTTAGGTGACCCACATCCACACAATATTTATACTAACTGTATGGTCCTGAGGATGTCACATGGGCTGCAGCTGTGTGCTGATTGGGCTGCAAGCGGCCCGCAGGCCGTGGGATCAGAACCACTGTACTACAGCAATGTGTAAAATATTCAATTTGAAAATATTTGGAGGATGAAGGGGTGGTCACTTGCAGCCAGCATGGATTTACTAAGACCAAATCATGCCAAACCAGCTTCATTTCCTTTGACAAGGTAACTGGTTTGATGGATAGGGGGAATGCAATGAACTTAGTATACCTGGATTTTAGCAAGGCTTTTGACACAGGCCCATATGACATTTTCGTAAGTAAGCTGGAGAAATATAGGCTTGGTGGCTAGCATTAGGTGGACAGGTAATTGGTTAAACAACTGCAAACAAAGAGAAACTATTAATTGGAAGGAGGTTCTCAGGTAGGGTTCCACAGGAATCTGTTCTGGGTCTGGTGATGTTTAACATCTTTGTTAATTACCTGGATGTAGGAACAGAGTGCATATTGATCAAATTTGCAGATGGCACAAAGTTAGGGGGGTTGCCAGCACTTTGGAGGATAGAGCTAAATTTCAAAGGGATCCTGATAAATTGGAAAACTGAGCTAGAGACAACAAAGACAAATGTAAGGTGCTACACTTAGGGAAGAAAAACAAATGCACAAATACAGAATGGGCGATAACTGGCTTGGCAGCAGCACTGCTGAGAAGGATCTGGGAGTTGTGGTGGATCACAATCTCAACACGAGTCAAGAATGCAATACTGTTGCAAAAAAAGCAAATGCAATTTTCTATTGCATTAATGGAGGCATAGCATGCAAGTTACGGCAGGTGATAGTACCGCTCTACTCTGCACTGGATAGGCCTCAGCTGGAGTACTGTGTCCAGTTTTGGTCACCGAGGTAGAGAAACTGGAAAGGATCCACAGGAGAATGATGAAGATGATCAAAGGGATAGAAGGCAAGCCACATAAGCAAAAGCAGAAGGAACTGGGTATGTTTAGTTTGGAAAAGATGAGATTAAGGGTGGGTATGATAGCAGTCTTCAAATACTTGGAAGGCTGCCATAAAAAAGATGGAGAAAAATTGTTCTCTCTTGCCACAGAGGGCAGGACAAGAGGCAATGGGTTCAAACTGCCGCACAGCAGTTTTAGATTAAATCTCAGGAAAAACTTCCTAACCGTAAGAACAGTAGGACGATGGAATGAACTGCCTAGAGAAGTTTTGGAAGTTCCTTCGCTGGAGATTTTAAAAAAGAGGCTGGATAGCTGTCTGTTGTGGATGTTTGGACACTACAAATCCTGCATCTTGGCAGGGGGTTAGACTAAACAACCCTTGTGGTCCATTCTAACCCTATGGTTCTGTGATTCTATAAGTGTTTAACCATATGCAGCATCTTTACTTTTTTGACAGGATTCCCTATGGCCTTTGCATTGTCTGAGCTCTGATTTTTCCTTTCTTTTGTTTGAATATTTTATGGCAGTGACAAGAATTACCTGATACGTCATTTCATGCAATGTCCCAGCATAACACAGCATGCTGAATAGAAACTCACTTGACTAGTCTTTATGCTTGTTTTTCATATGAAGTCTATCATTATTTTCCATAAACATTTGCATATAATGACATTACTGGTCCAAATTCTTTTGAGTTACAGCCACTGAAATGCTCCCTTTGAAAATTGCCCCTGTGCAGAAGGCCCATGCACCACTTAACTCCAAATTAAGTCATATGTTGAGAGCTTAAATAAGATATTGGTGGTGTATAGGCCTAGAGCTGGACAAAAACTTTTCTAAAAAACATTTCTCTGTCAAAACTGAAAGGTTTTGTGGAAATGTGTCCGTTTCAATACACAATATCAGTAAGGGGCATATTGCCCATGTCAGAATAGCAATAGCTTTACATTGAGGCACTCACTGGCAGTGTGGAATACCTAAGTTCAGGTCCAAGCTCTGCCTGATTCAGAACAGGGACTTGAAGGTGACTCTTCTCCATCCTTGGTGATTGTCCTGCCTGCTGATCTATTGGCTCTTCTGGGTTGGCTCTGGCTCTTGTGTTATGACATAAAAAATTTCCAAAGGTTTCAGTTTTGTTCCAATGCAAAATGAAAACAAATATCAAAACCATTTTGGTTTTGTTTTCTGGCCACTATAAACCTCCTACTGATTGCCTGCACAGGGACTATTTCAATTAGTTGTACAATTTGGCTCACTGTGCTGTAATACAATATCCTATTGTGACGGGTTCCTCCTGGGGTGCCACCTGGAATTGGAGTACCACTGAGCCCCCCTGACCCACAGCCTTGCTCCCTCTCACACTGTACTGCTGTGACAAGCTGCAAAGCCTTCCAGCCTGCACTTTCGCCAGCATTCATACAGGTAGGGATACACTCAGGTGCAGTTACACACAGGCTCTCTAACCACCAGCTTCCCAGCCTAGGACCACAGAGCACTACTGTCCTGCTCTGGTCAAATCTGGCCACTATACAGGTTTAATACCTGGTCTGCCTTTCCCTCAATGTGAAGAGAACAATGCATGCTTGTGGTGACCAAGCAGAGATTTTCCCCAAGTACTCCAGTAAAAGCTCACTAATTTAAATTAAAACATAAAATAAGTTTATTAACTACAGAAGAATAGATTTTAAGTCATTATAAGTGATAGCAAACTGTTCAAAACAGATTACCTAGTAAATAAACAAAACCGCAAACTGAGCTTAATAAAACTAGATGCGTAGAATATGAATTATCTAATTCTCACCCTGACTGATAAACAGGCTGGCAGATTCTTAAGGCACAAGCTATTTGGCTGTGCAGCTTGGGTTTTCCAGGTTTTTATACACAGGCTAGAAATCCCTTTTAACTTGGGACCATCACTTCCCACAGTTCAGTCCTTGCCCCTGAGGTGTTTCCAAGTGTGGTGTTGTAGGGAGAGTGCAGTACCATCGTGATGTCATTTCCTCCTTTTATATCTTCTTCCCACTTGCTGGAAAGCTGTTTTGCTATGAGCTGGGTCAAACAGTTCCCACTGCGTAGTGCTATCTCTGAGAGGTTTCTATTGTACACAGTTCCTGGGGTAATCCTTGTGCCTGTATGCATTTCCTCAATAAGCCATTAACATTATGTGGCCTTTTTACTGTTATACTTGAAAGGCTGCTTGTGGGTGTTTTCAGCCTCACAACATGTTTCAGTAACACATACGTAGCCAAACTTCATGACTTCGCATACAACAATAGCATATACAATCTAATGAGATATTCATGTCTAGCAGATCAAGACTTTTAGAATGATACTTCACAAGGCATTCTTTGTACAAAACATATCCTAATTACATGACAGTGGTAAATACTGGGGTGCCAGGTGTCACACTTATGATATATAATGGCAACCTGGGGTAACACATGTTGCTCTTGTACACTACATTATTACATATTTGGATTCTGTAAAGCATGTAGTAAAACTGAAATTCAGTTTCTCATTAGTTTAATTCCAGGTATAGTTAAAATGTCCAGCTTGCCTACAAAATACAATATTCACTCAGAGCCTAATTCAACTATTTAAATTAATCCAAGTAGTGTTGGGCCCTTGCACCAGCTTTTCTTTTCAAAGGTGCAAGAAAATAAGCCATTAAAAAACCTCCAAAGTCTCTGACCAGGCAATACTCTCATGCTATAGGAATTATTTAGAAGCAAGTAATGGGTATTTTCCAGATTGAGCTAGTGCATCTTTAACGACAAATATAACTATTGCAGGATTTGTATGCCTGTTCCATAAGTAAGAACAGTTTTTGGGTTTTTTTCCTATGCCTGTTCTTGCTTATGGAAGAGTCATACAAGTCCAGCTACAATACTATATCTAGCCTTAATAAATGCAAATGTTACCATAGAAACCTCACTTTGAGAGAGGTAATTATGATATATTGGAATGCCAAAGAAACCTGTTCTGTCAGCATGCAGACGCTAGTAGCAGATGAAGACATTTATCAGTAAGTCACTTAAGCCGGTTATTTATGGAAAATGCAAATGACTTAAGACATTCCACTTTATGAAATTTCTTTGTAATTAAGTGAAAAATCAGGGACCATATTAATTCCAGCTAATTCCTTGTGTATTATTGTACAGTACTAACAAATCAAACTGTCTTTCCTATTAAATACTTGTTTAACTTTATATTTGTGGAAAGTTCAGGTATTCCTTAACAGCTTTCTGCAACCATACAAAATGATATAGCAGTTATAGGCTTTTCAATGTACATAGTTTGCAGAGAAGAGCCTTGAGCTGCAACATTGTATTTGTACTTGCATTTGCTTACCACTGGTATGCTACAAATACCACTTCCTGTTGCTGTACAGGTTTTCTTTGTGAAGTTAGTACTGTAGGTGTCTTTGAAAGGGCACAGAGGGTAAATCTTATAAAACATATGTAAATCAATGGAACTTCGACTCCTAAATCATTTAGAGGCCTTTAAAAATTTTACTCAGAATCCCTACTTGATTTTCAACAGTTAACTCTCTCTGCTCAAATCTCCTGCAGGTGTTTAGTCTAGTGCAGCAAGGCAGAACTGGGACCTGGCGATCCAATCAGACACCGAAAGCGAGCCCTGGAAAACAGCTGTCTGTAAGTCAGATGGGAGAGGGGTCTTTGTCAGAGTTCTACATCCAGTTGTTGGAAGGGTGACCAAAATGGTCTGTCATAAACATGCAGCTAAGGGTAGCATAAAATCCCTCCTTTACCTGTAAAGAGTTAAGAAGCTCAAATAACTTGGTTGGCACCTGACCAAAAGGACCAATAAGGGGAGAAGATGCTTTCAAATCTGTGGGGGGAGGTTTTGTTTGTGCTCTCTCTGTTGTTCTCTCTGGGACAGAGAGGGACCAGGGCAGGAAAAACCATCTCCTAAAACCCTACCTGAAATAAGCATCTAAGATTACAAATTGTAAGTAATAGCAAGGAAATGTGTTAGATTATCTTTTGTTTTAGCTTGTGAATTTTCCCAATGCTAAGAGGGAGGTTTAGTGCTGTTTTTTGTAACTTTGAAGTTTTGCCTAGAGGGGAATCCTCTGTGTTTTAAATCTTATTACCCAGTAAAATTACCTTCCATTCTGATTTTACAGAGGTGCTTCTTTTACTTTTTCTTTATAATGAATTTCTGCTTTTAAGAACCCGATTGGTGTTTTAGTGTTCTAAAAACTCAAGGGTCTGGTCTGTGCTCACCTTGTTTACCTGTTTGGTTGGTATATTATTCTCAAGCCTTCCCAGGAAAGGGGTTAAGGGGTGGGGGGGGGTATTTTGAGGAAACCAGAACTCCAAGTGGTCCTTTTCCTGATTCTTTGTCTAATTCACGTAGTGGTGGTAGCGATACCATCCAAGGACAAGGAAGAATTTGTGCCTTGGGGAAGTTTTAACCTAAGCTGGTAGAAATAAGCTTGGGGCAGGGGGTCTTTCATGTGGGTCCCCACATCTGTACCCTAGAGTTCAGAGTAGGGAGGGAACCCTGACAAGGTCCTACCCTGAAATTTCCTTTTTGACGTACCATAATATAGCTTTAGTAAATTCTGATCAAAGCAAGAATCTGATTCTTCTTTGACATTCTTGGATGCAAACAGTCAGCAGTACTCCCACTGCTGTTTAAAGGCAGCTGGGTCAGCCCACCAGTTTGGGAGAATTTAGTGCATTTTAGATTAGTTTTTCAATAAACAAAGAAAATGAAACTAACCGCTTGTGGAAAAAGTCATGAGAGTTGCAGGGGGGTGGAAGTTTTAAGGCATGGGCTGGCCTTAGAAGCCATGATGGAAAATATATTGTTATGAATCAATGAGCAACACAATATTCAATATGGTGAAAAATATTTTCCTGCCTTCTTTTTCTATTGTTCGTTTTTTCTCATTTACTCTAATAGACATGGCCATGTCTATTATTGAATAGAGAGGGTGACATTCTATTACTGCCTTCCACTGTGAACTAGTTTTCAGTCATTCTCTCCAGAGTAAACAGAAATCTTTATTTTTAACACTTAACATATGTAATGCAGTTGGCGCATAGGGCAAAATGCTCTCTAGGGCTGCCCTGTGTAGCTGATACTTTCTCTTTGAAGAGCACTGATATTTTATGAGCACTGTTAAATGCTTCCTCCGGAGTATGAAAGGCTAGGCTTTTTTAAAGGGCGTTAAAAAAAAAACCAATGTGTTATAAGACATCGATGCCATGAATAGGTATGGGTTGCTTTTTCTCAAGTAGCTGAAGTCCTCCTAGCCTCCACTCTCATGTCTCAAATACAGGAGTTCTCCATTTATTCATAGCAACCCAAGTCTTAGTGCTTAATTGGCAAGCTAGCCTTAGCTCTATGATTATAAAAGATAAAGAACTTGTGCTAAATAAGCAAATTGTGCATGTGTATTCTGTGCTATCCCCACACCTCCCCTTTCCACCAGTCCTTTCTGGACCATTGTGAATACCTCTCCTCCCACCAGCTTTGAAAGAATTATGTCATGACTTTTCCTTCACACCAATACTTTGTGGTATCACTAAGCTGACCTATACAGGTGCTGGATTGGATGTGTGTTAAGGTGTGGCCGTTTCTTTTGTTAAATGATCACCTGGACAAATAGATGTTGTTTGTTTCAATGGAGTAAGAATAATTAAATTGTTACATTATTTGCTTGAATTTTGGTTCTGTCAGACAAAACTGTTGAACTGACTCCATGGGCAACTAGCATGTAAGGTGGTGAAAGGTCATGAGTGTCTCATGAGACTCACTTATTTGCCATGTTGCTGAAATCACCAGGGAGATGATCTGCCTTGTGACAACCATAGTGAGCTGATTGCCCCAGAAAGGAGGAGGAAATCTGACAATAATGGGAGAAGTGTTGGAAAATGTAGTTGGTAGGGTGAACCAAACCCTTCATAGTTGCAAATAGAGAAGATTGACATACAAGGCAAGTACTGCTGAATAATAAGCTGAATAGAACCCTTTTGTGAAGGTCACATTCACCCGATAGTTGAAAATTCACTTGCCCATTCTGGCATGTGCTATGACATACTAATGATTAGTTATTATTGAGAATAAGGAAGACCAGATGCCCACTAACTTTCCAACATGCTGCCAGAGTTTCCAGGTGGAAACTGGATAATAGGCTTGTAATAGGCAGATGTTGAGAACTGAACTAAAGTATAGGTAATACAAGCAAAAAGGCACAACAATTGCAGTCCCAATGGCAGGTATTACCTACCTTAATCTTTTTCCATTACTGTAAAGCAGTTTAAACAATGCTTGTCCTACTTACAGTCATGTTTGCCACATATCAGATTAAAATGGCTTAGTAATATCAGTAGGAAGTGAACTGAAACATGTTCAAGTGTCAGAAGAATTACTCACGTTAATAAACTTTATTCTACCTACAAAAGACAGTAGAAGGACTAGGAGTAACATGCTGAATCAGAGCCTATATTTGGAACACAGGATACCACAGTGTCAAACCCACAACCAAACCTCTTTGTTTTTTCCAACCTGCAGTAAATCAATTTCAGAGCCCTCTCCTGTCCTCCTTACTCAGCAAAACTCCATTGACTGAACTGGGAATTTTGCCTGAGTGAGGAATGAAACGATGAAGTGAAGAATAATAGAAATAAGGGAGAAGCAAAGTGAAGGAAAATCAAGTTGACTTTCCCAAAAAAGAATGGAAGAGTTGCAACAAGTCCCTGAGCATTTATCTGACTAGATCAGTTTGACTAGGCAGTGAAGATCAATTACTTCTGCTAATTTCCTTGGATTTATGTAGTATATAGGAAATGGGAAGTATCCCTTTAAATAGTTTGAGAGCCCTCTAGTGGTGCTCATCATCTTCTATTACAGAATCCACCAGATCAGTACAGACTAAGGATATGTCTACACTATGGGATTATTCTGATTTTACATAAACCGGTTTTGTAAAACAGATTGTATAAAGTCGAGTCCAGCGGCCACACTAAGCACATTAATTCGGCGGTGTGCGTCCATGTACCGAGGCTAGCATCGATTTCCGGAGCGTTGCACTGTGGGTAGCTATCCTGTAGCTATCCCATAGTTCCTGCGGTCTCACCCACCCATTGTAATTCTGGGTTGAGATCCCAATGCAAAAACAGTGTCACGGGTGATTCTGGGTAAATGTCATCACTCAATCCTTCCTCTGTGAAAGCAATGGCCGACAATCATTTCATGCCCTTTTTCCCTGGATTGCCCTGGCAGACGCCATAGCATGGCAACCATGGAGCCCGTTTTGCCTTTTGTCACTGTCACCGTATGTGTACTGGATGCTGCTGACAGACGCGGTAGTACAGTGCTACACAGCAGCATTCATTTGCCTTTGCAAGGTAGCAGAGACGGTTACCATCCCTATTGCATCGTCTGCCATGCCACTGTAAATTGGCGATAAGATGACGGTTATCAGTCGTTCTGTACCGTCTGCTGCTGTCATGGGTGCTCCTGGCTGGCCTCGCTGAGGTTGGCCGGGGGCACATGGACAAAAATGGGACTCCCCGGGTCATTCTCTTCTTTATGTTTTGTCTAAAAATAGAGTCAGTCCTGCCTAGAATATGGGGCAAGTGTATTAGAGAACCAGAGAGCACAGCCGCTCCGTGTCAGCCCCAGAGATCCCGCAGAAATGATGAGCTGCATGCCATTCTAGGGGGTGCCCCTGCAACAACCCCACTCGTTGCTTCCCTCCTCCCCCAACCCTCCTGGGCTACCGTGGCAGCGTCCCCCCATTTGTGTGATGAAGTAATAAAGAATGCAGGAATAAGAAACACTGACTTTTTAGTGAGATAAAATGAGGGGGAGGAAGCCTCCAGCTGCTATGATAGTCCAGGCAGGACATTAAAGGGTGGCGGGGGAGAGGATCCAGCCTCCCGCTGCTATGATAGTCCAGGCAGTACAGAATCTTTTCTTTAGACCTGAAAGGGTGAGAGGGCTGATGAAGCTCAGCCTCTAGTTGCTATGATGAAGACGGTTACCAGCCGTTCTGTACCATCTGCCGGGAATGACAGGGAGTTATTCCCATTTTTACCAGGCGCCCCTGGCCGACCTCACCGAGGCCAGCCAGGAGCATTCATGGGCTGATGATGACGATGGATATCAGTCATATTGTACCGTCTGCCACTGGGAAGGGGATGCTGGTGTTCAGCGCTGCAGCGCCCCGTCTACCAGCAGCATGCAGTAGACATAGGGTCACACTGAAAAAAGGTGAGACTTTTTTTTCCCTTTTCTTTCGGGGGGTGGGGGAAGGGTGTAAATTGACGACATATACCCTGAAACACCTAGGAAAATGTTTTTGACCCTTCAGGCATTGGGAGCTCAGCCAAGAATGCAAATACTTTACAGAGACTGTGGGGACTGTGGGATAGCTGGAATCCTCAGTACCCACCCCCTCCCTCCATGAGCATCCATTTCATTCTTTGGCTTTCTGTTATACTTGTCACACAGCACTGTGCTGTGGCCTCTGTCTATCATAGCCTGGAGATTTTTTCAAATGCTGTCATTTCGTCTTCTGTAACGGAGCTCTGATAGAACGGACTTGTCTCCCCATACAGCGATAAGCTCCAGTATCTCCCGTACGGTCCATACTGGAGCTCTTTTTGGATTTGGGACTGCATCGCCACCAGTGCTGATCAGAGCTCCACGCTGGGCAAACAGGAAATGAAATTCAAAAGTTCACGGGGCTTTTCCTGTCTACCTCGCCAGTGCATCCGAGTTCAGATTGCTGTCCAGAGCGGTCACAATGGTGCACTGTGGGATACCGCCCAGAGGCCAATACCATCGATTTGCGGCCACACTAACCCTAATCCGACATGGCAATACCGATTTCAGCACTACTCCTCTAGTTGGGGAGGAGTACAGAAATTGGTTTAAAAAGCCCTTTATATCAATATAAAGGGCCTCATTGTGTGGATGGGTGCAGGGTTAAATTGGTTTAGCACTGCTAAATTCGGTTTAAAACGCATAGTGTAGTCCAGGCCTAAGAGAGTATATATATATGGAGCTAGGTCTTGTATATAATTACTAAACATAGTTATTTGAACCCAAATATGTCCATATGGTTTTGTCATAATCTTAATGCCAGGTAGAGATCAGAGACAACAGTTTTTTAAATAATTTTTCTATTAAAATAAGTTTCATTCTTGGGAGGGGAGAAAGGGGACAATAACTGGAGAGAAGTTAAAGTATGGAAGCCAGTACTCTGCTCTCCAGCTTGGGCTATGCTTGTTCGCTGACTGAGTTCTTCACTGACAGGCTGATACAAATATTAAGAAAATGGAAATGGAAATGATTAATCATACACAGCATCACTTTGTGCAGCTGGGCTGCACCATCTCACATAAGAGAGCTCCCAGGGGTGATGTCAGTGTCAGAATCACTCATCTTCATTTCACTGTCTTCTCCTGTATTTGTTTTATGTGATTCCATTCTTAGATTAGATATAACACCTACCTTATGTGTTAGCAGTACACAATTCTGTCATCTGAAAAGTATGTTGAACTGATGCAGACTGTGGAGATGTGCTCTGTGTAGTTCTGTAATAATCCAGCTGAATCTCACAAATTGCCCTGTGGCACTTCATCACTTTTTACCTGACTACAGTATATAATAGATCACCATGGCTGAAATTCAACTTGCGCCAACACAAGGCCTATGCTTTGCTGAAGCAGGGCCGCCCCGGGGGGGGGGGAGGGGGCAAGAGGGGCAATTTGCCCCAAGCCCCGGGCTCCGCAGGGACCCCCACGAGAGTTTTTCGGGGCCCCTGGAGCGGGGTCCTTCACTCTCTCAGGGGCCCTAGAAAACTCTTGTGGGGCCCGGCCCCGAAGCTTCTTCCGCTCCCGGTCTTCGCTGGCGGGGGAGTCCTTCCACTCCGGGGCGGAAGGACCCTCCCGCCATCGCATTACCGCCGAAGCGGGACCTGCCGCCGAAGTGCAACCTGATCTTCGGCGGTAATTCGGCGGCGGGGGGCCCTTCCGTTCAGGGACCCGCCGCCGAAGTGCCCCAAAGACCCGCGGCGGGGGCCCCCCGCCACCGAATTACCGCCGAAGAGCGGGCTGCACTTCGGCGGCGAGGCCCGCTTCGGCGGTAATTCGCCGGCGGGGGGCCCCCGCTGCGGGTCTTCGGGGCACCGGAGCCGCGGGACCAGCGGACCCTCCGCAGGCACGCCTGCGGGAGGTCCACTGGAGCTGTCTGCTGCCGATGGCCCCAGGCCCCCGGAATCCTCTGGGCGGCCCTGTGCTGAAGTCCCAGTTAAGCCCTATTCTGAGACATTAAATGATGCCTTAGGCAAAGCATAGGACTCATCTTGGTCTTCTATATGTGTTGAGTTTCACGGGAATAGAGGGTGGAGACTGAGTCTGAGGGCAAATGATCACTGATTTTGCCTGCCCTACCGCCTAGCTGTATGTTTTTACTACCTAGTTCAAAAATGCATGGAGATCAACAGCTGTCAATGTTTAATGTTTGTTTTATTTGTTCCTGTGCTGGGCTCAGGGCTGTCCCTAGTTATACTGACACTCAGGTGAGGAAGGGATGTTGTCCTGAGGTGGCTCTTGAGGCTGTAATACAAACACTGCAATGTTTCTGTCTTTGTCTTCTATTTTAGGTATTTCTATAGTATATAAGAATGGAGATCAAATAAGCTCAAGACCTTTTCAAATAACTTCACCCCACCATCCATAATGTCTGCAGGTTACATATTAGCTCTAGTTTGCAAAAGTGCCTTTATTACTGACTGCACTGCTGCAAAGTACACAACAGTCATCCTCAGAACCCACCTTACATACCACAGTATGCAGGAGACTCACTAAGGAAGAAAGTAACATGATTTCAGTTTTGAATATAGTTAGTGTTGAGTTTGTTTGTATGTGTGTGAGTGTGTGAAAGCCCGTTTCTAAAGGTGAATAGCACAGCCCTCAAGACCATTTGGTTTTGGGATCTCTGCTGGAAGCAGTGAAGTTGAAGAATATGACTTTATGAATCTCAGACTTTATCTCTTATAATAATAACTGTACATACCAGGTTTCAGTGGTAGCCGTGTTAGTCTGTAAAAAACAAGGAGTCCTTGTGGCACCTTAGAGACTAACAAATTTATTTGAGCATAAGCTTTCATGGGCTTGAACCCACTTCATCAGATGTATGAAGTAAAAGATACAGGAGCAGGTATAAATACATGGAAGGATGTGGGGTGCTTTACCAAGTGTAAAGTCAGTTATGCCCAAATAAATTTGTGAGTCTCTAAGGTGCCATAAAGACTTCTCATTTTTTTTGTACATACCAGGTGTGACACTCTCCATAGGACAGCCACTGTGTTACCGCACTGCCTCAATACTACAAGCTCATAGAAAGTTCATCATTTCATTAATAGAAAATGATATGCACAAATCTTGCTCCCGAATGGAGATTCTCAGACACTTCAATCAAACACACATACTGGTTTAGATAAAACAATACAACAAGTTTATTAAGTATAGAAAGAAAGATTTTTAGTGATTACAAGTAACAAGACACAATGGGCAGAATTGGTTACAAAGGAAACAAAAGATAAAATGCAAACCCAATACCTACCTTAGCAAGCTAAATAAATTACAAGCAAAAGATTTTCTCACCACATGCTTTTTGCAGTCTTTACTGGCTGAAAGCCTGTCAATCATGACCTCTCCCCAGGTCAGTGTTTCTTCAGGCATTGTTGCTGCATGAGCAGAGAGGAATGGAAGAGAAAGAGAGTTTGTATTGAGTGTCCTCTATTCTTACACCTTTCTCTCTTCTTTGAGGATTATCTCCAGTGGGGATACAGGTGACACCCAGTCTGTCACACGGGAACCCCCAACTGTTCCATTGCCAAAATGTAAATTTCTCATTCACATCCTTCTTCCTGCTAAAGAATGACCGTTTACCAAGGTGATAGTCTACTTGATTATGCTGACACCTGGCTAGGGTGCTAACTAGCCTTTTGTCTCTGAGGAACTGGTTTGGACTTCTTTTCTAACCTTGAAACATGTCACAGCAATGTTATACAGTAAAATCTTATACCTTTACATACAGTGTTGCGGACACACATTTTACCAGGACAATAATGTTCAGTAAGTTATGAATTTTCAAATCATATTTCACAAAGCATACTTTGTACAAAATGTGTCATAGTCTTGTAAAAATGGTGATCATAAGGGTACAGTCTGTCACACCTTTGTTTAAGGCAAGCTTGTTTGTCAACTCTCTTCACAACATATTTTAGATGCATATTTCCAGCACACTTACATAACCCTTTATACACCACCCATGCATACATCACAAGATGATATTCATGATGAGCATGTCACCAGTTTTCATAAAAGACCTCACTCAGTACACTTTTATACTACAATAATACTGTATACAATCAGTTGCTTATTCTTGGGGTTCAGACCCCCTGTTCTTCTTTTGGAGTGTCTGGACCCTGATTGTCACACCAGGCGTACAGCTTTATTTGAATGAGGAGAGACCTGAATCAATAAAGTAGCATCATCCATTAAAGGATGTGGTGCTTGGTTCTCCTGCCCCAATGAGATCCTTATGTGCAAGCGCTCACACAAACACACGCACAAGCAGAGCAATCTTGTGTGGTGTCTGAAAGCAGTTTAAAGGCAACCATTTCTTCAAATCCCTTGAAAACTTGCTAAAATTGAAAAACACTCTGCTCTCTCAGTCTCAATCAAGCTGATAACTTAATGGAAGCAATTTATGTGCTCGAAGTGGAGGATTCTGACAGAAGACAAATGTTGTAATTTACACTGCCAGACTCATTCCATGCCTGACTTCACACCAATGGCATTTTAAAAATGCGGGTTCATTATTTTGTTCAGGTGGATCATTTGAAATTACCATTATTCTCAAAGAGTTTATCAAATACTAATAGTGTTTTGCAAAATAAATGGCTTTGCCATTTGCCATCTAGCCCTTTGCTGAGAGAGGAGATGAGTGACTGAGATATTCATTAACTTCTGCCAGTAGCATTAGCTGTAGAACAAAAGTGCATTTTCAAAATCATCTAAAGGATACATGCTCCTTATACCCCTTTGACTATCAATGCAATTCTGAACACTATACAAATCAAAGTCTTCTGTCTGTGATAACTGCCAAAATCCTTATCTGTAATAAGAATTCAATTTTTCTTTAAAAAATGGGGAGTCCCCCTTCCCTCCCCATGTTTCTGATAGCAAAGAACCACAGCAGACATAGAAGCACTCTGGATAATGTGAATTTTTCTGTGTTTCTCATGTACACTCTGTTTATTATGTGTCATATATTTGAATGTTTATATGATATCTTTTAATTTCCAGTGGTAACCCCTTCCCCCACTTCCCCCCAAACAGTTTGCTCTCCAATGTGCTTTAGAGGCATTGACCGATAAAGTCTCACAATGGAAGCTTGAGTATTGTACATGTCCATTTTTCAGATGGGAGGACGGAGTGGGAGAGAGAAGTGGCTTGACTGTGCACAACCTTGCAGCTTCACAAGAGAGTGAAGTGGAGGAGGACCTGCTCCTTTTGCCTCTGCACAGGTGTGTTATGTTGTGTTGAAACCTAACCTTGGATAGATTCTCAGATTGCCCCAAATGAGTGAAAGCTGGCAGGTCGTATTTACTTAGAAACATTCTGTAAAACTGTTGAGAAGTTAGATGGAGACTGAAGTGGTGCCTAGGCCTTGTGTTGGTCCTTTGCACACGGTAAATTTCACCCTGTAGGGGATGGAGAACTGGGGCTGAGTTTGACAGCAACTGAAATGGAGGCATAATTAAATGTATGGATTAAAATAACACAGATTGATTAGGCATGATCAGATTTCTGGTGAAGGTACAGTCTCACTATAGCCAAAGACCAGATCCTCCTTAAGATGATTGGAAGTGTGTATTTAAGGACCACTGGAAATTTTGCTTTGACATGAATAGTTTTGATGTGTTGTGGTTGCAGTCCCTTTTGGACATCTCTGGGGAACACTTAGCTCTCTGTTTCTCGCTCTTTTTCCTGTTCCCTTTATCTCTGTGACACTCAGGTTACAAACACCCCAAAAAGAGAACAGGAGGGTTGAACCCTGAAGAATAAGCAGGTGAATCAGCTGATGGTATGCAATGTTATTGTGCTATAAAATATGTTGAGTACAATCTTTTATAAAAGCTTGTAATGTTCTAAACATAATCATTATGAGATGTATCCAGGCTATGGTTATATGTATTTGTGTGTCTATAGAGAACTGGGCTCATAAACTTAGGATCCAACTCACAGCAGAACAGTGAGCAATCAGACAGGGAGGGACACCTTCCAAGCCAGGTGTTTACATGTATCTAGCTTCAAATAACAAACCATTGTCCAGCCCAGGAAAAAACCAGGATGGGACACTAGAGTTAATGGAAAGATATTGAGATATCTGGGCTTTCAGTCAAGAGGAGGTTTCCACACTCTGAATATAAACATGAGTCACCATGAACTGCAAGAAAGAAAAGAAAAAAAGTGGTGGGGGGAAGGCTTTTTAAAAGCAGGATTGTGTTTGAAGTTTTTCATCTAGAAAATGAGGGACAGTCTGTAGGCAGGAAGCTGTCTGTGAAATGCAGGATCCCTCTATAGCTTGGGGTTATGCTGTGAAAATGTTCAAAGGCACTAGGTAATGCATTAGAAAAGGGATTTTATCTAATATGGAAATGCAAAGCCTGTGCAGTTGTGTGTTTGTGTATTTACTGTGTAACTTGTATGTGTATGCACTGCCTCGCTATTTCATTTTTGAATCTGGGTTTTTTCTGTTAAATAAATGTATTGTTTGTTTTTACCCCAAGCAGGTCTCTGTTGTGCAAACTGCACAGGGTGTGTGAGCCAAAGTAAGCTGGTGTCTGTGGGGGAAGGGAATTCATGCCTTTGGGGGTGATGAGGGGAAAAGACTGAGTGTCTGCTAGTTAAGAACTTGAGAATAAGAGATTTGGGGAGACTCAGGACTGGAAGGCTGTTGATGTCACCTGGCAAGGAGTAACTAGGCTTATAGAAGCTTGAATAGGACCTTGTGCTTTGGGGCTGGCTACTGGCATCAGGGATCTGAGCCTTAAGGAACCTTGAGGTTACAGGGCAGATGGTGACTAGGACTCCTTACTGGTCTGAGTGATCCCCAAAACTGCACAGTTTCCTACACCTGATTTTCCTCTTGCTTTCATGCTGCTGCCTGTGCTGCATTCTGTACCTGTTGTAAGCCTCCATGTAACTTCATAGTGCCATATATGATGGCCATCGTGCCTGAAATGGCAAAACTAACAGTGCATCATAATTCCTGATTTTGGATTTAACCCCTTAAACCTTTGAGTTAGAAAAGAGATCCCTATCCACTATTCTCAGAACAAGGACACAATATTGTACTCTGCTGGCTCTGAGAAAATGGCACTGTAGATGGATCAAGCGGCTGGAATACACAATCAGATTTTGGATACCAGATGTCATTATTCACCAGAAGCAAGTGTATATTTAATTCTCAAATGCTAGGTGAATATAACAGAGCTGGCACATATGCAATATTACATTATATAATGATCAGGGAGGGTATATTTTCAGCCAGAGTGAGGCCTGTTCTCTTGTCTTTATCCCCACACCTTTCACACCTACCTGCACATTGAATTTTGGAGACCAATCTAGATTCTCTGGGAGCGCAAATCAGGTATAGGTGCAAGCACCCAGAACTGCAGCCACAGCTCAATTAGTTCAAGTTGTACTTGCAAAGAAGGAACTTGTTTTTTTCAAAATTTATCTCTCAGACTCAAACAATATGTTAATGCAAACAACTTTCAACTTCAAGATGATTTGTTTTAAAGCTTGTTGAGATCACAGGTAAGCTTTCTGAAGGCAGGGACAATGTCTAACATAATGAGGACCCAGTTATAACTGAGATATCCAGGTGATACTATGATATAAACATGCATTTTTTCTCTTTCCTTTTCACTTAGGCTTATATTTGTTCAAATCCCAAAGCTAAACCATAATTCCTAACCACTCAGTGGTTGGCATGTGCTTTTTCATGTACCCTCAATTGACCCAGGAGAATAATGGAGAGGGGAGAGGCTAGATCAATGA
Organism: Gopherus flavomarginatus; assembly: GCF_025201925.1. Classification (NCBI taxonomy): domain Eukaryota; kingdom Metazoa; phylum Chordata; order Testudines; family Testudinidae; genus Gopherus; species Gopherus flavomarginatus. Next base: position 57,578,609 of record NC_066621.1, read on the forward strand.
AAGACAAAGAGATTTCCTTATTTTAATCAGTAGGATGGCTTGTTTAACAATGCAATGGAAAAACAGAACTGTAGGCAATGTAAAACTAGGTGAGGGCAACATTAGGTTTTTTACCTAAGTGGTGTTTCAGTCTAAAGGCTACAAATATATTTATATCTTATTTGGAGGGCATCAGTATTTAAATAAAAAATACATCTTGTCCAAAATTTTGTACATGAAGAATATGGAGATTTTTCAGAGGCTGATTGAGTGTGTGCAATGTAGTAGTTTATGATTCAGACCTTTATCAGAATAAAACCACAGGTTACTTCTGCCTGCAGCTTCTGGATCTAAATCAGATGCGGGCTTATTAAGTTAACTCTGGCTTCCTCCCTTCCTACTGATCTTATTCATTAATGAATACTGTGGGTTCCTTTATTGCATTTTCTTCATCCTGGATCATTATAGGATCACTAAATTTAATTCCTTCCCATTACTATACACTAGCTGTTCTCACTCATTTCAGAGTATGGTAATTATGGAGGAACCAGAAGTAGCATACTGTTAAAACAACTTAATTTAATTTGGATTCATTTTCAGCTATCGGGGGGAGAGGGGATATTTATGCACCCACAATGTTGAATTTATTTTTGAGACAAGGTGTGTGAGGTAATATATTTTATTGGACTAATTTCTGTTGGTAGAGAGACAAGCTTTTGAGCTATATATTTTTCTTCAAGTCTGAGAAGCTGCCTCTCTAATATTCTGTTCTCACACTGTGTGTGTGGGGGGGAGCAAAGCCGATTGCTGCCCTTATGTCAATTTGCTCCTGTAAGTTACACTCTATTTGGATTTTCCCCCCATGCTGCATTTTACTTGGGCCAGTGACGAACATGGTTTAGAACTGACCACTGGCAAAATAACATTCACTTCTTCTCTCACAGTAAAAGCTGCTCACTGAAAGCCACAGCTCAGTAATGCAGGCAATCGAGTCCTCTGGCTCTTTGATGGATAGCAGCTTCTTGTCTAATTGAGCTCCGTAGGAAGCTACACCCTACCTACCAGTTTCAGTATAAAGAAGGCTGCCCCCATTTTCTGTTTCAAATTTTCCAGCATGAGAGGGGATATTTCTTGCTTTCTGCACCCCCTCCCAGGCCCCATTACAGTATATATCCTCACCTCTTTATATTTGTCTGGCAAATCCTGGGAAAACATGTATTCCCAAAAGAGAGGGCTAATAGCTCCGTTTAAAGTCAGTGCACGGTGCAGAGAGAGATGATGAGAAGAAAAAAGACAAAACTCTAAGTGGTCACACCTAGATGTGGCAAATGTATGGTCTACTTTGAACTAACTTTATGCAAGGCTCTGTGCTGTACTTGGTGCCTAGATTTGAAGACAACAGGCACTTTATAAATACCTTTGAGAGGGTAGACAGGGCAAATATTGAGCAGTTTTTCACACAGTGCTGCCACTGCATTTCAATTATTCCTGCTCTGTAGCAGGTCCATTTTTCAAGTCATGTGCCTCTATTCATTAGGGAACATCCACTCTGCAGTAGTGCCGTGATGATGACAAATCCCATAAGGGCCTAAGAGCCATAAACCCACTTCACTTCTGCCTATGTGTCAGATTTGAACTCATGTCTCCAACGAATTAACCTTCTGAACCACCAGGCTCTAGCCCCTTCTGTAACACTCTTATTTCTGCAGGGCCACATGGGACTATATGAAGCCTTTAATTCAGGACTTAGAATCATAGATTCTGAGGCCAGAAGGGACCACTGTGATCTAGCCTGACCTCCTGTGTAGCACAGACCATAGAACTTCCCCCAAATAATTCCTAGAATGTATCTTTTAGAAAAACATCTAATCTCGATTTAAAGATTGGCAGTGATGGAGAATTCACCACAGTTAATAACGTATGTCTTCTTTCCTGTCTGAATTTGTCTAGTTTCAACTGCCAGCCATTGGATCGTGTTATCCCTTTCTTTGCTAAATTGAAGAGCCCATTTTTAAATAATTGTTTCCTGTTTAGGAACTTACAGACTTTGATCAAGTCACCGCTTAACCTTCTCTTTGTTAAGCTAAATAGATTGAGCTCCTTGGGTCTACCACTCTAAGGCATGTTTTCTAATCCTTTAATCATTGTGTGGCTCTTCTCTGAACCCTCTCCTGTTTACCAATTTCCTTCTTGAATTGTGAGCACCAGAACTGGACACAGGATTCCAGCCATGGTCCCACTACTGCCAAATCCAGAGGTAAAATAACCTCTCCACTCCTACTTGAGATTCCCCTATTTATGCATACGAGGATCCCATTAGCTTTTTTGGAAGTTCACATTCAGCTGATTATCCATCATGATCCTCAAATCTTTGAGTCACTGCTTCCCAGGACTGGGTCCACTATCCTGTAAATATGGCCCACATTCTTTGATTCTAGGTGTATACATTTACATTTAACTGTATTAAAATGCATATTGCTTACTTGCACCAAGTTTACCAAATGATCTTGTATCAGAGGGGTAGCCATGTTAGTATGGATCTGTAAAAGCAGCAAAGAGTCCTGTGGCACCTTATAGACTAACAGATCAAATGATCTTGATCGCTCTGAATCAGTGACCTGTCCTTTTCATTATTTACCACTCCCCAAATGTTTGTGTCATCTGCGAACTCTAGTGATGATTTTATGTTTTCTTCCAGGTCATTAATAAAGATGTTAAACAGTGTAGGACCAAAAACCGATCCCTGCAGGACACTGCTGGAAACAGACCTGTTAGACGATAATTCCCCGTTTACAATCCGCTCTGGATCTACAGTGGTAGGGTGCTAAATGCGTACATTCTCCAGCTGGATTGCCCACACTGCCTTCACAAACTGGTGCCACCCATTTTTTGAACTGCACCAATTCCTTAACCTCCCGCATTGTAAGGAAGGCTGCAACACTGCAAGCACACACTCTCTCTCCCCTCCCCAGTAGATTTTCCATTTCTGGCACCCTCTGTCATGACAGGGAAGTGAATTTAGCCCAGATACTGAAAAGGAAATGTGTCTCTTTGTATTAGAGGAGCATGTTCTAGGGAGCTGAGTACAGGATTGGGAGCCAAGAATTCCTGAGTTCCATTCCCAGCTCTTCAGCTCTCCTGGCATCAGTTTCCTCATCTCTAAAATAGGGCAATTGGAATTCACATCTCAACATAGTTGTCATGTTCAGTTAAGTAGTACTATGTTTATATCTCCAATTATCCCAGTGGGCAACAGGTTGAGAGAGGAGAAGGGAGTTGCTTCAGAAGTTATACATCAAATCTTCTCCCTGGAGGCAGCTGAGGTCACAAACGTGATGGTGACATCTCTGCATGACATACGCAAGAGGAGAAGAGTCTGACTACATAAAGGAGAAATCTTCTATTTACCCCCAGACACTCTGATAAACAGCAACAGTGGGGAAATGCTGCTGAAAGTTTAATGGTGGTTTGATAAACTCTTCCTTAGTTAAAAGTTTGTTGGAGTGTGGCTGTGATTCTTTGTGTGTGTCACATATGGATTATTTGATTTACTGTCACTCCTGGCTCAGCTGAAAATTACACATCCTCTTCAATGATATTTATCCTTAAGCACAATAGACTTTAAACCTATTCATGAGTATTTATAATTTCTCATTATCTTTCTCTCTTTTGAATTGATTATATACATCTGGAGCTCTCTCTCATCACAAAAAAGAGCAATGCTGCTTGCAGCCTTTCCTTCTACTTATCTGCTTCCGTAGCCGAGGGGCACAAGAGAACTCTCAGCTTCAATTTTCCACTAAATTTCCTTTGAAGGGTATCCTTCCTGGAGGCTTTAACTGATCCATTTTCTTTTCATTTTTTTCCTGACACCATATTGTGTACTTGCATGAGGAGGAAGAAAGGAAAGAAGAGGAAAAAGTGAACAATATTTCTATAAATATAAAAATTCTTTGAATGATACTCTGCTTTTGGGTTTGTACTTACAAATCCTGAATTCAGCTGCAAATCTCCTCTGCTTTAAAGTGAGGTTCTAGTGTGAAAATGGCATCTTCTTCTCCCATTGTTTTCAATGGGCTTTGGATCAGGTCCTCAATCAGCAGATCTGCTCTCGACGTGTGTATTCAGTCATAACTATTAGCTTTTAACTATCCTTATAATTGGAAAGTTTTACTAATAGCTAACCTTTGCTTCAGCTTAAGCTGATTATTTCTTGTCCTACCTTCAGTGAGCATCCCCATTAATTACAATTTTTGCAGGCCAGGTCTTCAATAAATTTGCACATGTGTATTTGACTGGAATTTGGCTCTTTTGATTTTGTAGTTTAAAATTAATGTTTGTTATTGTTTTATACCTGTTAGTCTTGCTGAAAGACAGCTGAAACAGAAGTTTACTCACATCAACTGAATTGTTTGCTTATTTATTCATGGTTTTAATATTGACAGCATCCTAGATTCCTAACAATGATACATTAGAAAATAAACCTCTAAAATGAACTATGCAGGCCTTGATTCTTCACTCTGTCAGAGCTGCATTCAGACACTGTGGAAAGGGTCAGACAGTTGCATCTCCTTGAATCAGCCCTGGTGCAAGTTAAAGCAGGAGGGTGTGCCCTTCAATTATGCTGCATGAAGTCCTTGCCCCAGTGGGGGATTGAGTCAGCTCAGCCATACCCTTGCCTCACACACCCCTGGCCTGCCCTGACATATCCTAGGATGGCTGGCATAGGAGCTGGCTAAGCTGCCTCCTCCACCAGCTCTACAGTAGTGGAGATTCTCCTTACGCAGAAAGAATTCTTTGCAGCAGATCTCTGGCTGGTTTAAGGCCATTTTACACTGTACATTAGTGCCAAATGTCCTTAGAGGGAGGGAGAATCTAAGCCATAGATATCCTAATTGAAAAATGTAAAATACGGCCTAAAAAAAAAAGTTTGTCAGAATTCTACGTTATAGACACTTCAGTGTGCTAATAGTTACCAACATCCTCACTCTAAACCATTCCATGGTCCTGCAGATAGCAATGCCTTCTTACCTTAGTAAAATTCCACATCACGCTGCCTGGAAAAAATTCATCTTCATTCTATATAAAAAAGTTAGGAAAGACCCTAACTCTACTTCTCTACTGAAGAGAGGATGATGCAAAGTCCATCTATTTCAGTAAGCAGTGGGGTGGGAGGCTGAGGCAGTTGAAGGTGGGATTTCGGTTTAGTCTAGGAGGCTTGGGGATTAATTCAGTTAAGTGCATGCTTAACTTAAAGCATAAGTTTAAAGTAGACTTTAATGTGATTAAGTTGACATAAGCTTAAAATTGACACATTGACCACAGTGGGTTGTCTTAAATGAACTCTTTTTAGAATACACAGACAAGTTCCAAATTTTTGATTGTTCCCATTTTCTTCAAAAGGGCAATATTTGGCCCAGAAATATCTTGAATAATCTTGTTTGAATAAAATATTTGCCTTATCCTTAAGCAGGCACATATAATTATTTCCCTCATTAGCTAGGATGTATTTGTATAGATATTTGGTTATATCTGTTGTTGAGATGAATAAAGAGGAAACACCACCTTGCTAGATACTTTTATTAATTGTGCTGACTTTATGCACAGGGTTGAAATGTATAGTACACTGATTGCACTGTTTCAACCAAGTACACAAAGTCCTGTTTATTTTCACTATTCATTGTGTTTATGTGAAGCACTTGTAATGGTGAATGATGTTATTTATTAGAGAAATAGACATGCAGAGCGGGACTTGATAGGTCATCTAGTCCAGTCCCCTGCACTGAGGCAGGACTAAGTATTATCTAGACCATCCCTGACAGGTATATGTCTAACCTGTTCTTAAACATCTCCAATGATGGAATTCCACAACCTCTCTAGGTAATTTTGTTCCAGTGCTTAACACCCTGACAGGAAGTTTTTCTTAATGTCTAATCTTTATTTCCTTTGTTGCAATTTAAGCCTGTTACTACTTGTCCTGTTCACAGTGGTTAGGGAAAACAATTTATCACTCCCCTCTTCATAACAACTTTTTACCTATCATGGCCCCCCTCAGTCTTCTCTTCTCCAGACTAAATAAACCCAGTTTTTTTCAATCTTACCTCAATCCTTCTGGACCTTTAATCATTTTTGTTGCTCTCCTCTGGACTTTCTCCAGTTTGTTCACCAGAACTGGACACAATACTCCAGTTGAGGCCTTATCAATGCTGAGTAGACTGGAAGAATTACTTCTCATATCATTCAGACAACACTCCTGCTAATGAATCCTGGAATGATGTTTGCTTTTTTGAAAAAGGGTCACATCATTGACTCATATTTAGTTTGTGATTCACTATAACCCCAAATCCTTTTCTGCAGTACTCCTTCCTAGGCAGTCATTTCCCATTTCATATTTGCGCAATTGATTATTCCTTCCTAATTGTAGTACTTTGCATTTGCCCTTATTCAATTTCATTCTATTTATTTCAGACCGTTTCTTCAGTTTGTCAAGATCATTTTGAATTCTAATCCTGTTTTTCAAAGCACTTGCAACTCCTCCTTGCTTGGTATCTTCTGCAGACTTTATAAGGGTACTCTTTATGCCATTATCCAAATCATTTTTGAAGATATTGAATAGAAGTGGACCCATAACAGATCCCTGTGGGACCCCACTTGATAGGCCCTTCCCGCTTGACTGTGAGCCATCAATGACTCTCATTACTTTGTGATCCACTATACCCCTTGTTTTTTATCCTTATTGTCCCTACTCAGAGACTTTGAACAGGTCTGCCTCCCACTTCTATCTCAACCTGAGTGCAAGAGTATACATCTTTGATCTACAAAACACCTCCTCCCTTTTTTCCCTGCCTGTCTTTCCTCATTAAGTTGTATATTTCTATACCAATATTCCAGCCATGTCAATTATCCCACCAAGTCTATGTGATGCCAATTATGTTGTCATTGTAATTATTCATTAATATTTCTAGATCTTCCTGTTTATTCCCTATACTACTTGTATTAGTATGCAGACAGCTAAGGCTATGGCTACACTAGAGCTGTAAGTAAGCTCTCTAATCTAGCTGCTCTAAAATGACAGGAGAGACCATGTTGACTTTATTAATCCAGCCCCAATGAATGGTGATATCTATGGGAGAAGCTCTCCTGCTGACATAGCGCTGTCCACACCAGCACTTAGGTCAGTGAAACTTATGCTGCTCAGGAGTGTGAATAAGCCACCCCTCTGTGTGACATAAGTTATACTGACATAAGTGGTAATATAGACATAGACTAAGATGTTATTTGATTTCCTCGGGGCCATCTCTAGCTATTTGAGTGCCCTATGCAGCCCCATCCCCCCAGGGTCTGGGAGGCAGGAGCTGTGGGGCCACTTTCAGGGGCCCCACAAGCCCAGAGTGGGTCGGGGTATTAGCCTGCTCCGCTTTTCTTGCCCAGGCCCCAGCCCCAGCCAAGTTGCTGGGGGGAGGGGGTTTGGAAGAAGGGATCTTTCACCCCCGCACTTCCCAGCAGCAGCGGGAAGCGGAGCAGCCCACGCCCAGCCTGCTTTACTCTGCTTCCCACCACCGGTGCGTGAGGGGGGTGTCCTTTCCCCAACCTCTCCTCCCGCAGCGGCATGGCTGGGGCCGGGGCAAGGGAAGTGGAGCGGACTGGGGCTGTGTCGCTCCGCTTTCTGCCACTGGTGAGCGCAGGGGACGATCCTTTCCCCGCACTCACCGGTGGCGGGAACCCAAGCACCATGGCTGGGGCTGGGTTGCTCTGCCTCCCGCTGCTGCCGGTGAGTGCGGGGTCGCTGGGGGAAAAGGTGGAATGGGGGCAGGCCGGGAGCGGAGCAGGGGGAAGGGTAAGAGGTGAGGCTGAGGGAATTGTCCAGGGACCCACACTTCTCTAGGGACGGCCCTGCCCCTCGCAGCCCACGGAGGCGGGGGGCAGCCAAGGGATAGAGCTGGTTGCAGCGGCTTGGGCTGCTGCATATGCAGCATGCAGATGCCTACGGCACTATGAAATTTGGGGCAATAAATTATGGTGCCTTACACAGCTGCATATGCTTCATATGCCTAAGGATGGGCCCTGGATTTCCCCTCTATATTCTGATGTATTTGCTGATGCTGCGGTATTTAGTCTTTGTCCTGATGGAGTATTTTGCATGTCAGTGACTCTTTGACTTGATACTTGCTTCACTGACAAGGTGTGACAAAGTCAGACTGGGCAAATGTAAGAAAGTGGTGAAAAGCAGGTAAATCAGCCCGAGAATGGGAAAGAGGTTACCTCCAGTTAGCTAGGGACATGGAAGTCGAATTATGGGCTGTCTGGGATCTTCAAATACCCCTTTGCTGGTGGGGGAGAGGAGAGATGGGAGATAAGCTGCAGCAGGGAGAAAAGCCTTCTCCTGGGTGGAAGGCTGCTCTCCCCCTGTCATAAACAGATAGCTAAGGGTTAATGTTCTTTTACTTGTAAAAGGGTTAACACAGGGAACCTGAAACACCTGACCAGAGGACCAATCAGGAAACAAGACTTTTTCAAATCTGGGTGGAGGGAAGTTTTGGGTGTGAGTTCTTTGTCTTGTGTCTGTCCCCTCTCGGCTCTGAGAGTGATTTTTCTACCTCCAGGCTTTCTAATCTTCTGTTTCCAAGTTGTAAGTGTTAGGCCTGAATAAAGATATAGCAGACAAAACCAGGTATGCCAACCTGACCAAAGTCAGGCTAACAGAGGTTTGTGGGTAATCCCTGAGTGGAAAACACTGAGAAGCAGCAGCATGTCTCACAAGCGCTGGGAAAAAGTGAGATAAGAGAGAAGCTGCATTCCTGGCATAGTACCACATGTGCTGTGTTCGGGCAGCTCTTCGAAGAACTGATAAGAGCCCTAGTTTCCCAGCCTCCTTGTTTTCACTCCCTGGTTTTGTTCTTTGTTTGTTTTTAACTCCCCTACATTTCTAACTTTAGGCATGCATGTATACTAAAGGTGTCTAGTTTCTAGTTGTTAGAAGAAGGGGGTGGGTTGCTCCAGTGAATAATTTATGACGCGACGGAACTGTCTATATAGGCTTATACTAAGATGTAAAGAGGGGGCTGGTTCTCTCGGGAGACGAGCTGCTCTCTATTGATGCGTGCACTTGTCAATAAAGAGCTTTTGATCGGACCTTGCTGGTGTTGCCTGTCTCTCTCGCGGTCAGACAACGAACTTTGCCGTCTGGGGTAGAGTCCCTGACATAAGTACAAAGATAGTAAGACAATAGGTTTATATTGTTTTCTTTTGTATTTACATGTGTGTAGTTGCTGGAGTGTTTTGAATTGTATTCTTTTTGGATAAGGCTGTTTATTCATTTTTTTCCTTTAAGGAATTGACCCTGTATATTGTCAACTTGATACAGAGCCTATTTTTAATGTCTTTTTCATTCTTTTTTATATAAAGCTTTCTTTTTAAGACCTGTTGGAGTTTTTCTTTAGTGGGGACTCCAGGGAATTGAGTCTGCAGCTCACCAGGGAATTGGTGGGAGGAAGAAGTCAGGGGGAAAATCTCTTTGTGTTAGATTTACTAAGCCTGACTTTGCATACCCTCTGGGTGAGGGGGGGAGAGAGATTAGCTCTCTTGGTACTTGTGTTTCCAGGACTGGAAGCAGGGAATCTCCTAGGGTCGTCCAGGGAGGGGAGCCTGGGAGGAAATAACCAGGAAACAAGGGGAGGGAGTTATTTCGCTTTGTTGTAGGACTCAAGGCATCTGAGTCTGGGGGTCCCCCAGGGAAGGTTTTGGGGAGACCACAGTGAGCTAGGCACTGTATAATTCCTGGCTGGTGGTAGCTTTACCAGGTCCAAGCTGGTAACTAAGCTTGGAGGTTTTCATGCTAACACCCATATTTTGGATGCTAAGGTCCAGATCTGGGAAGAAATGTTATGACACCTCCCTAACACAGTAACAGAGTGTTTGGGGAAGGACTGGCACCTAGTCTAGCATAATAAGGTAACACTAGAGAGAGAGGGCAGGCAGGGAGAGGTATTCCATTTTTGTGTTATTAACTTGGGGTTTTTTTTGTTTGCCTGAAAAGTGCTCCTGGTGCCTACCCTGAGGCCCACCTTGTAAATATTGAAGAATAAAAACCCAAATAAGGAATAAAAATTCTCCAGAATGGGACCAATTTACTCCAGCCTCTACCGCCAGAGGAAGAAACACTGAACCCAGTGAGGCAAAGAAGGTGCCTTGCCACAAAGAAGATGGCTATATTTTGCTTGCATCTAATTTCATCGCTTTCCTAAGTAGCGCAGTTCTTTGGTTATCCAAAAGATGGACAGAACTGGTTGAAGTATATGTATGTAGACATGGTTATTTAATTTCATAATTATCAATAGGTATTAGCCTTTTATTTATAATTGATAGCCCAAATTCAGGAAATTCCTACTCCCTAAGCACATGCTTAAGACCCATGGAAATCAATTAATCAATTTGCACAGACCTAGTTTAAGTCCGTTACATTAGAAGATTTTGCAAATTTATGTGATCCTTTTGGCACCATGGCATCTTCACATGAAGAAAGTCCATGGGATGATACTAGGGGAACAATGCAGATGAAAGCATCAATACTATATCTAGGTCAAGCTGCTGGGAGAATTTAGAATGTAATTATTCAAGGTGGAATTGGCCAGAGTACCAGGAAATTCTATTAATATGAAAAGTACGTTGGAATCTTTAATGAGTACAAATCAGTAGGCCCTTGGTTTATTGTCTCATGTTTAGCATAGCAGCTTCATCAAAATTACCCTTTCCAAGCCTCATTCTCAAGTATTCTCTCAGTCCTGACTCAGAGGTAAGAGTCATTGTCATCGACTGCATCATTAACACCACTGCTTTCAGCATGTAAGTATTACTTGGTGGTCTTCCATTCCAAATATTGCCCGAGTTGAATCAAAGCAGGTGGCAACATTGCTGCAGGCTGTTACAAATCATTACAACTTAAATCAAATCCTTCACTTACCTGCAAAGAGCTGTGGTTAGGATTCTATGTATTCCTCAACCCAACAGCTGATGCTGTCACTAATTATCCCTAAAGGAGTCCGGCTCCTCTGATAGAAGTCAGCTGTTGGTGAGAAACACCCAGCTGGTGTTTATAGTTTGTATTCCCTTGGTTTGTTTTATCCTTCTTTCTAACACATTAGAAGTGCTTGTGTCTTATATGTTTACCATATGGGGCAGGGCACACTAGAAATTCTTGGACATCTGGATTAGACCTTTACTGCCTTACCTAATGAAGCTGCTTGCTTAGCTCAGTGGGTGGAGGCCCGTTGAGTCACAATCATGATTCTCTGGATGCACTGAATCAGACATTAAGGAAGCAAATGGTCTATTATGTCATCTAGACCATCCCTTTGTTAATTGTTCCTTATAAGATGTATGTTTCAGTTTTTCTTGGCACCATCTAAAAAAAATTAAGATAAAGGGAAGTAGAGTTACATTCTTTGCAAGATAGGAACCATAGAGTTATGTAGTATTTTAAAGACTCGTGTGTGTTGAAAGGTCAAAGTCAAGATAAAAATGACAGAACATCAAAATGGAATCCTAAAAATGTAAGTGACTAAGGTTTATGCCATTTGCCTTTTACTTGTCACTCTGAGGAAGTGGGTATTCACCCACGAAAGCTCATGCTCCAAAACGTCTGTTAGTCTATAAGGTGCCACAGGATTCTTTGCTGCTTTTACTTGTCACTCTGTAACCAATCCAGTACACTGGACCTTTTCCTTCATTTTTAATTATGATCTTTCCATTTCTCCTACACTAGCAAGTACAGTTATTAATTACCAGTGAGAGATACATGCACAGTGAAAGCCTGTCCCCTTCCATAAGAATTTACAATCTAAGTAGACAAGACAAAGGGTAAACATAAGCACAGAGACCTGAAGTGACTTGTGTGAAGACATAAAGCAAGGCAGAGGGAAAGCCAGGATTGGAACCCACATCTTTTAAGTCCCATTCTGATTCCCTAGCCCCTGGACCGCAGTATTGCCCCATACAAACTCTCTAATCTAAAGCCTGTTGAGATCAGTGGCTTGAGTCCCATTAGCTTCAATGGGCTTTGGAATCAGCCGGGTAATGCAGGATTTTCAGTGTAATGAGTGGTCATGTTTCAGTTCATTTTATGATGACAAAGTCATTAAAAATAAAAAGCATGTTTCTCAAAAGCAAACAACATGGGGTCCTGTTTTAATGGTGGTGGGATTTCTTGTCCATTCTGTGGGGCTCTAGCCTGCAACTCCCAAAGACCCATGTCTTGAAGTCAATTTTAGTTCTAAGCACTTTAAAACTGATGAACTGAGTGAAAGGCACCATTTACATCCAGTCTTGTAAGACTTGAGTGTATATGTGATGTTGTATGGAATATAGGAGAAACTTTGATATTGTTGATACCAATATTATAAAATTGCAATGAATCTGATCAGATATGCCATGTAAGGTGTCTACAGAAATGTTATAATTTGCCAAGTATGATAATCTTGTTTATATGTTTGTATCACCTTTTGTATTGTAAGTTATAGGTATGTATGGTGTATAGCTGTATTTCCAAACTTGTGCTATGTTACTGGGTGACACCCTCAGACAGATTGGCATCAGCACTGCCTCGCCTGCTTGATGGCCCGAAAAGCCAGGGACTACACCTTATGAGTCAGCAATACTTTTAGGGGCATGCCTATGGACAGAACTCTACATTTTTCATGCTGTGTGCTGTGAACCTTGTGTTTGGGACACAGGAAGTACAAGCCACATGGCAAAAGGAATATAAAGGGCAGCTGCATCATCTCCAAGTCCATTTTGTCGTCTTCCCTGCTTCTTACTTCTGGAGTAACTCTTGTACAAATGAAGTTCTGAACAAAGGACTGAATGACCTATCCAAGCTATGGATGTGTTCCAGAGGGACTTTCAAGCCAGCAAACTTACCAATACTGCTAAGAACCTGATATATGGACTTTGAAGTCTCTGTATGTATTTGAGTGCTTTATCATTTAACAACGATCTTTTTGTTTTTTCTTTTTTCTTTAGAATAAACCTTTAGGTTTAGATTCTAAAGTATTGGCTGGCAGTGTAGTGTTTTGGGTAAGATCCAACCTAATATTGACCTGGCAATGTGGCTGGCCCTTTGGGATTCAGAATAACATTTTGTATAGTGAGAAGAGTTTTTAAATAGCTCCTCACCTTACTGCACCTAGATGCTGATTGGGAGCCAGAGAATTGGAATTAAATAAAGGGGGCTGTGTGATTTCTTTTTAAGCTTCTTGATAACCAGTGTGAGGAATCAAAAGCACAGTTTGTGACTGGTTGAAGAGTTTAACTTCAGTGTTAACTATCAGTTTTGAGACTCTGGAAAAATTCCACCATGATTTCAACAGCTTCCACCCCACCATCAACCTCAGCCTGGACCAATCTACATGAGAGGTCCACTTCCTAGACACCACGGTGCAAATAAGTAATGGTCACATTAACCCCACCCTATATCGAAAACCTACCGACCACTATGCCTACCTTCATGCCTCCAGCTTTCATCCCGGGCACACCACACGATCCATTGTCTACAGCCAAGCACTGAAGTACAACCGCATCTGCTCTAACCCCTCAGACAGAGACCAACACCTACAAAATCTCCACCAAGCATTCTCAAAACTACAATACCCACACGAGGAAATAAGGAAACAGATCAGCGGAGCCAGAACTGTACCCAGAAGCCTTCTACTGCAAGACAAACCCAAGAAAGAAACCAACAGGACTCCACTGGCCATCACATACAGTCCCCAGCTAAAACCCCTCCAATGCATCATCAGAGATCTACAACCCATCCTGGACAATGATCCCACACTTTCACAGGCCTTGGGTGGCAGGCCACTCCTTGCCCACAGACAACCTGCCAACCTGAAACATAGTCTCACTAGTAGCTACACACTGCACCATAGTAACTCTAGCTCAGGAACCAATCCATGCAACAAACCTCGATGCCAACTGTCATAAACAGATAAGTAAGAGTTAATAGAACAGAAGTACTTCATATCTCTTTTACCTGTAAAGGGTTAAGTTCAGTGAGCCTAGTTGTCACCTGACCAGAGGACCAATCAGGGGACAGGATACTTTCAGATCTTGAAGGAGGGAAGTTTTTGTGTGTGCTGTTAGATTTTGGTTGTTGTTCACTCTGGGGGCTCAAAGGGACTGGACGTGCAACCAGGTTTCTCTCCAATCTCTCCAATACAGGCTCTTATAAGTTTAAAATAGTGAGTACTGGATAGATAAGGCGAGCTAAGCTTATGTTTGTTTTCTTTATTTGCAAATGTGTATTTGGTTGGAAGGAGTTCAAGTTTGTATTTTGCTGAAAGGATTTTAATTTGGTACTTGTATACTTAGGCTGGGAGGGTATTCCTAGTGTCTATAGCTGAAAGACCCTGTACATATTCCATCTTAAATTTACAAAGATAATTTTTATTGTTTTTTCTTTCTTTAATTAAAAGCTTTTCTTGTTTAAGAACCTAATTTTTTTTTATTCTGGTGAGACCCCAGGGGACTGGGTCTGGATGCACCAGGGAATTGGTGGGGAGAAAGGAGGAAAGGGAGAGAGAGGCTAATTTCTCTCTGTGTTAGGATTACTGTCTCTCTCAGGGAGAATCTGGGAGGGGAAGAGAGGAGGAGGGGGGAAAGTGCTTTTTCCTCTCTGTTTTAAGATTCAAGGAGTTTGAATCACAGTGATCTTCCAGGGTAACCCAGGGAGGGGAAGCCTGGGAAAGGGTTTCCTTTCCTTGTGTTAAGATCCAGAGGGTCTGGGTCTTGGGGGTCCCCGGGCAAGGTTTTGGGGGGCTAGGGTGTACCAGGCACTGGAATTCCTGGTTGGTGGCAGCGCTACAGGTTCTAAGCTGGTAATTGAGCTTAGAGGAATTCATGCTGGTACCCCATCTTTTGGACGCTATGGTTCAGAGTGGGGAATTATACCATGACACCAACTCTGCCCACATATCTACACCAGTGACGACATCACAGGACCTAATCAGATCAGCCACACCATCACCGGTTCATTCACCTGCACGTCCACCAATGTAATATATGCCAGCAATGCCCCTCTGCTATGTACATCGGCCAAACTGGACAGTCTCTACGGAAAAGGATAGATGGACACAAATCAGATATAAGGAATGGCAATATACAAAAACCTGTAGGAGAACACTTCAACCTCCCTGGCCACACAATAACAGATCTTAAGGTGGCCGTCCTGCAGCAAAAAAACTTCAGGACCAGACTTCAAAGAGAAACTGCTGAGCTTCAGTTCATCTGCACATTTGACACCATCAGCTCAGGATTAAAGAAAGACTGTGAATGGCTTGCCAACTACAAAACCAGTTTCTCCTCCCTTGGTTTTCACATCTCAACTGCTAGAACAGGGCCTCGTCCTCCATGATTGAACCAACCTCATTATCTCTAGCTTGCGTCTTGCATGCATATATATACCTGCCCCTGGAAATTTCCACTACATGCATCTGACGAAGTGGGTATTCACCCACGAAAGCTCATGCTCCAGAACGTCTGTTAGTCTATAAGGTGCCACAGGATTCTTCACTGCTTTTACAGATCCAGACTAACACGGCTACCCATCTGATACTTGAGTTTTTAGACTGTCGGCTCTCCCTTTTGCAGCCTGCCCTGACCTTAGCATATCCTGCGAGTGCTGCCCCAGGCACCCTCGGTCACAGAATGGAAGTCCCATTGATATCTGAGTGGCAGCTTAATTGTGCTTATCTGCACAGTCAGGATGGGCAGTACCTCAGTGGAAGCAGCACCAAAGAAGCAAAACCTAGGGTGGAGACAACAGCTCAGGCGGATTCATGTCATAATTGCTTTCCTGCAGGGTAAGAGAGTCTCAGAGAAGGGCATTTTGGAGACTATTGGAGGAATCCTATTCATTTCCCTCAAAAGTTCTTGTAAATACTCTCATTTAGGGGAGTAAGGAGGCGCCCTGGCTCCCCGCCGTGCCTGAGAGGGACAAGCCAGAGCAGGTGCCTCAGTGGGCGGAGCCACCGCCACCTGTCCCCGCCCCCTGGAAGTCAAGGGGCAGGACAGGAAGTATAAAAGCCCGGCCCAGGCGCTCAGTTGGCTGCCGGCTGCCGGAGAGGACAGACGCTGGAGCCCGAGCTCCTGCCGGGCCCAGCCTACCCTGTGCTCACTACCCGGAGGAGCGCTGGCCTGACCTGCCTCGCGCACGGTATCCGGAGGAGCGCTTACCTGAAGTTCCTCGCGCTCGGTATCTGGAGGAGCGCTGGCCTGACCTGCCCCGCGCTCACTACCCGGAGGAATGCTGGCCGGACTTGCCTCATACCCGGTACCCGGAGGAACGTCGGCCTGACCTGCCTTGCGCCCGGTATCCCGAGGAGCGGCCTGAGCTTCCCTACGACCGGTATCCCGAGGAGCTGCCTGAGCCTCCCTACGACCAGTATCCCGAGGAGCTGCCTGAGCCTCCCTACGACTGGTACCCGGAGGAGCCCATGGTCTGGGACCCACCAGACGAAGCTGGCGAGAGACAGGTACCCAGAGAGGGGGAGGTTGGAAGTGGCCCGGGGGTAGCCGACCCTGGTTTGGCTCCTGAAGAGCCTGAACCCATGTCAGTGTGTTTTGGCCAGGATCCCCACTGACAGCAGCGTGCCTTTGCTGCTGCTAGGGCCCCGGGCTGGAACGCAGTGGAGTGGGAGGGCCTGCGTTCCCCCTACCACCCCCCCAAGGGTGGCATACTCCCCCTCTCCCTGGCCTGAGGAGGCCTTCTGTGTGGACATATGATATACTGTGTTTGCTCAGCCTGCTGAAGGCCTGAGCCTGAACTGCTACTGCCCCGCCCTGCCCAAGGGCCTGGGCTGATATACTTTGTTTGCAGACTCTTTATTCCCTCAACGCCTGCTGAGGGGTTAGGCCTACCCGGACTGCTATGTGTAAGGAGGCACCATGGCTCCCCGCTGTGCCTGAGAGGGACGAGCCCTGACACCGCCGGCTTACACGTGGTACCAGAAGTGGGGAGTTCCGCCCAGGATGTGGGCCTGGACTCTTAACGTCGGTGAACGGGGGGCTGTGGGAGAGGGAGCCCCCTCCCCCGAGATGGACATGTCCCAACTCATCTGACCGAGAACCAGGATCAGCAGCAAGCGGCTCAGTCCCGGCAGCAAGAGGAGCAGCAGGCCGCCCAGCTCCAGCAGCAGCAGCAGCTCGGGACTCAACAGCGCCAGCTGATCCAGGACCTGGTTCAGCAGCAGCAGGAGTTCCAGCTGAAATGCCTCCAGCACCTTGCCGCAGAGCGGGTCCTCCGAGAGGGAGCCCAGTCAGGAGGCACCGATGGGGGCCCGAGCCCCCGCCCACCGATCCGACTGACCAAGATGGGCCCCGGCAATGACCCCGAGGCCTTCCTGGTCACCTTCGAGCGGGTGGCGACCGTTGCGGGGTGGAACCCTGACCAATGGGCCTCCATCCTGGCCCCATACCTGACAGGAACGGCTCAGGCAGTCTATCGAGGCCTGTCTTCTGAGGCCGCCTAGGACTATAGTCAGGTGAAATCCGCTATCCTGGATGCCCTCGACGTAAGCCCGGAGACTTTCCGACAGCGGTTCAGAGGCCTGACATACCCCGCCGGGGCCCGGCATCGTATGGTGGCCCAGGAGCTCCGGGAGACCTGCCGGCGGTGGTTGCAGCCCAAACGTCGAACGTCAGAAGAGCTGGCAGAGCAGGTGATCCTCGAACAGTTCACTCACATCCTTCCATCGCTAGGAAGAGCCTGGGTCCTCCATCATTGACCGGCACCACTGGCCGCTGCTGGCACCCTGATGGAGGACTTCCTAGCGCCGGAAGCCCCGGTGGGCCCAACTGGCCGAACAACCCCATCGGGGCCAGAACGCCTCAACCCTGAGAAGAAGGCGATGCCCACTCGGGCTGCATCCCCAACTCCCGTTCCCCGGAAGATGCCCTGGAACCCTGCTCAGGACTCACCCAGGATTCGGCCCTGATCAGGACGAACCAACCTGGGGCCTTGTTTCTCTTGCGGCAAGTCAGGACATCTCCAGAGAGACTGCCCCCACATGGAGGGCACCTTTGGCCAAGTCTGCTCCGGGGAGGCTCGGGCCCGTCGCCGACAGCCCGCCAAGATATGGCGCCCGTGGTGGTTGAGGGGTACCCGACTGTGGCCCTCCTCGACTCCGGCTGCTGACAGACATTAATCCGCGACCACTTAGGTCCCCAGGCGGATGCACGCCTGGGGGAAATTCACCTGCAGTGCATCCACGGCGACATACGGCCTTACCTCAGCGCCTGGGCCCAACTGACAATAGACGGGCTGACCTCGACGGCTGGTGGTAGGCCTCGCACCCAGGCTGGCGTATCCAGTGATCCTGGACCGGGACTGGCCCGAATTTCCGGCCGCCCTGCGCCAACATACCAGAGGCGGCATGGGTCCTGTACCGGCCTTGGAAGGAGAGACCCCAGAAGGGAAGGAAGATGAGCAGGGGGCCCCTGAAACGGAGGAGGATGAGCAGGACCCCCCCGAGCACCCCGTCGAGATAAAGGATGGGGACGATGCTTCCCTGGGGGAGGCAAGGGGTCCCTCGGCCCCCGCGGACTTCTGCTGGGACCAAAGAGCTGACCCCACCCTCAGTGGGGCGTATGAGCAGCTCGCCACCGTGGATGGGACTATCCTTGATCCGGGTCAAGCAGCCCGGTGGCCGCACTTTGAGTTGCGGCAGGACCGCTTGTATCGGGTCGAGAGGGACCCGCACACCAGGGAGCCCCAAACTCAACTCCTCGTGCCCCGATGTCATCGACGGGCGGTCATGAAACTGGCCCATGATGTCCCGGCTGCCGGACATCTGGGTACCGAAAAGACCCTGGCCCGAATATTGGGACGCTGCTATTGGCCGGGTATACACCGCGAGGTGAAGGACTATTGTACCTCGTGCCTGGATTGCCAGTTGACCGCTCCAGCAAGGACGCCCAAGGCACCGCTGGTCCCGATGCCACAAATCGAGACCCCTTTCGAGCCTGTGGCCATGTATCTGGTGGGGCCCCTCCCTAAAAGTGTTGCGGGGTTCCAGTACATCCTAGTGATGCTGGACTATGCCACCCAGTTCCCCGAAGCGATCCCGCTCTGTAACATCACCGCCCGCACCATCGCAGGCGAACTGGTCAAGGTCTTCGCCCGTGTCGGCTTGCCCTGGGAGATCCTCACGGATCAGGGGACCAACTTCACCTCGCAGCTGTTGGAGCAGGTGTGCGGGCTCCTAGGGATCAAGCAGCTGCTGACATCGGTATATCATCCCCAAACCGACGGGTTGGTAGAGAGGTTCAATCGAACCCTGAAAGACATGTTACGAAAATTTCCCCTGGAGGACCTCCGCCGGTGGGACCAGCTATTCCCACCCTTGCTTTTGGCTGTGTGAGAGGTCCCCCAGTCCTCAACCAAGTTCTCACCTTTCGAACTATTGTATGGCTGCCGACCCCGGGGCCTCTTGGACCTGATGAGGGAAATCTGGGAGCAAACCCCTTCACCCGCCCAGGGTCTCCTACAATATGTGATCCAGCTCCAGGAGCGTTTCAAACAGGCTGGTACCCTGGCGCAGGCAAACTTGAAAGCCGCCCAAGAAATGCAGGCCCAGTGGTACAACCGGGATGCACGCACCCGTGACTTCCAACCTGGAGACCGGGTCTTACTCCTCCTCCCCTCCAGTGAGTCCAAGATCCTGGCTCGATGGCAGGGCCCTTATGAGGTGGTTCGAAAGGTGGGCCCCGTTACGTATGAAATTCGTCAGCCTGACTGGCGGAAAGAGCTCCAATGGTACCAGGTCAACCTGACTGGCGGGAACGAGAAGGGTTGTTGATCAATCCCTATCCACCGGACCCCGAGCTAGGGCCCCAGGTACACCCCCAATGAAGACCCCGAGGGACCCCAGCTTGGGGAAACGCTGACGGAAGAACAGCTCGAGCAGACCCGCTGCCTCCTTCAAGCGTTCCCCCGTACTTTTACGGCCCAGCCGGGACGCACCTCCATGGTCTATCATCGGATTCAGACGGAACCGGGGGTGGTGATCCAGACCGTGACCAGACCCCTGCCGTATCACTGAAGGCGGATCATTGACAACGAGGTGCGGGCGATGCTAGACCTGGGAGTAATCGAACCTTCGCAAAGTGAGTAGTGTAGTCCAGTCGTCCTGGTGCCAAAGCCCGATGGCTCCCAGCGATTTTGTATTGACTTTAGGCGCATTAATGCCGTCTCCAAGTTTGACGCCTACCCCATGCCCCGGATAGATGAGCTGCTGGCCCGGTTGGGGGAGGCCCGCTATATCACTACCCTGGACTTAAGCAAGGCTTATTGGCAGATCCCCCTGGAACCGGCCTCCAGGGAGAAGACCGCGTTCGCCACTCCGACCGGCCTGTATCACTTCACGTGGATGCCCTTCGGCCTTCATGGGGCACCCGCCATGTTCCAGCGCTTGATGGACCGCCTCCTCCAACCACATCACGACTACGCTGCAGCCTATCTAGATGACGTAGTCATCTACAGTCAGCAGTGGGAGACCCACCTAGAAAAGGTCGCCACCATCCTAAGGTCCTTGCGGCAGCTGGGTTAACGGCCAACCCTAAGAAGTGCCGCATCGGCTGGCGGGAGACCACCTACTTGGGGTATACCGTCGGAAATGGGCAAGTGAAACCTCTCGTGAACAAGGTTCAGGCCATCCCAGCCTGTCCTCTGCCGACCACGAAGCGCTAAGTCCGCCAGTTCTTGGGGCTGGCGGGATATTATCGACGGTTCATCCCCCAGTTTGCGGCGATGGCTGCCCCCTTGACCAGGCTCTTCACCAAGGACAGCCCGCGACAAGTACGCTGGACCTCTGAGTGTGACGAGGCTTTCCAGTCGCTTAAGGCAAGCCTCTGTAGAAAGCCGGTCTTGTTTAGCCCTGACTTCCATCGACCATTCTTCCTGCAAATCGACGCGTCAGAAGTGGGGCTCGGGGCTGTCCTCTCACAGGAGGTGGATGGGGAGGAGCATCCGGTCCTCTACATCAGCCGGAAGCTGTTTCCCAGAGAGCAGAACCATGCAGTGGTCGAAAAGGAAGCCCTCGCGGCGAAGTGGGCCTGCGATGCCCTGCGTTACTACCTCCTTGGGGCCCCGTTCACCTTGGTCACTGACCACTCCGCCCTCCAATGGTTGTGCCGTATGAAGGACCACAACATGCGACTTCAACGGTGGTACTTGGCTATGTAGCCCTACACCTTCACTGTCCGCCACAGGGCTGGAAAGGACCACGCCAATGCTGACTTCCTTTCCCGCTTGGGAGGTATGGATGAGCCTGGCCCCGTTGCCCGGGAGCCAGCCTTGAGTGGGGAGTGTGTGTAAGGAGGCGCCCTGGCTCCCCGCCGCGCCTGAGAAGGACAAGCCAGAGCAGGTGCCTCAGTGGGCAGAGCCACCACCACCTGTCCCCATCCCCCGGAAGTCAAGGGGCGGGACAGGAAGTATAAAAGCCAGGCCCAAGTGCTCAGTTGGCAGCCGGCTGCCGGAGAGGACAGACGCTGGAGCCCGAGCTCCCGCTGGGCCCAGCCTATCATGTGCTCACTACCTGGAGGAACGCTGGCCTGACCTGCCTCGCACTCGGTATCCGGAGGAGCGCTGGCCTGACCTGCCCCGCACTCACTACCCGGAGGAACGCTGGCCGGACTTGCCTCATACCTGGTACCCGGAGGAATGTCGGCCTGATCTGCCTTGCGCCCGGTATCCCAAGGAGCGGCCTGAGCTTCTCTACGACTGGTATCCCAAGGAGCGGCCTGAGCTTCCCTACGACTGGTACCTGGAGGAGCCCATGGTCTGGGACCCACCAGACGAAGCTGGCGAGAGACAAGTACCCAGAGAGGGGGAGGTCAGAAGTGGCCCGGGGGTAGCCAACCCTGGTTTGGCTCCTGAAGAGCCTGAACCCATGTCAGTGTGTTTCGGCCAGGATCCCCACTGACAGCAGCGTGCCTTTGCCGCTGCTAGGGCCCCGGGCTGGAACGCAGTGGAGTGGGAGGGCCTGCGTTCCCCCTGCTACCCCCCCAAGGGTGGCAGACTCCCCCTCTCCCTGGCCTGAGGAGGCCTTCTGTGTGGACGTATGATATACTGTGTTTGCTCAGCCTGCTGAAGGCCTGAACTGCTACTGCCCGCCCTGCCCAAGGGCCTGGGCTGATGTACTTTGTTTGCTCAGCCTCCTGGAGGCCTGAGCTTGAACTGCTACTGCCCGCCCTGCCCAAGGGCCTGGGCTGATGTACTTTGTTTGCAGACCCTTTATTCCCTCAACGCCTGCTGAGGGGTTAGGCCTACCCGGACTGCTGTGTTTAAGGAGGCACCCTGGCTCCCCACCGCACCTAAGAGGGACGAGCCCCGACACCGCCGGCTTACACGGTGTATCCGATCTTTTTGGTCTTACTGGCTGGGGAGATAGTGCTGCAGGAGGGCAGCTACTTTATAGCTTGGTAAAGGGCAAGCAGGGTCACAGGTTTCCTGCTCGCAGATCCAAAATGCCTTTGGGTAGAAAATGTTAGATTAAAAGAGTGCTGGCAATGCCCTGCCACATGACTCCAGTGGTTACTGTTATGGTGCTGGCTAAAGGATAGTTGAGAGTTAAATCAGTCTTAGCTTTGGTTGCAGGAAACAAAAGTAAGTAGCTGCAAACAGCTCCAATGGCTGTCACTCAGAGAATGGAAATAATTCTTTTGAGATTTACCTCCGCTAATGTGGAATCAGGGTCTGGGTGCTCCCACTGGATCTCAGGATGGGTAGGAAGAAGAATCGCACCTTGGCACCCTGGGGGCTTTTGGATTGGACCTGTCAGACAATGAGATTGAAAGAGATTAAAAGATGTGCTGCTGAGAAGACAGGAGAGTCGAGGTTTTCAGAGAAGCAGGCTGTAATTTGGTCTCAAAGAACATGGAGGTAGGCTAAGTGGAGCCTATCTAACTGCTTGAGGAAAATGTTAAACATAAGTATGAAAATATGTGTTTAGGCTTTGGTTGTTTTAACCCTTTTTTCTCTGCTTATTTTCCTATGGATAAATAAATAATATTTCATTTTGAACTGAGTGTTTGGTGACGTGTTCACCAACTGTTCACAGCTCCCAGAAAGAAGTCTATAACAGGGGCCAAACCCAGTTGGCTCTGCTGACAAAAACATGGTTGGTAAATAGGGGTTGCTCTTGTTGGGTGATCCGGTATAAAAGTGGGCTGGGTCATAGATTCTGCTCTGCGAGAAGTACAGGCAAATGCTTGTCACTTAGGGTGGCCACAGAGACACCAAGTAAGGGATCAAAAGTACAGCTCATCCCAGAACTGTAACAGGGGCAGTCTTGAATCGTGATGCTGCTGCAGCAGAATGTACAACTGAGATATGCATGATCTATACTGGCAGCCTTGATCATGGAGGAATGCAGAGTTCAGGCAGTCTGGAAATAGAGCAGTCTAGAAACAAGTTGGTCTGGAGATGGGTCCAATGATCCAGAATGGATGGGGTTTGAAAACTGTATACTGTCTTATCTGCATAGGGCACATGGCATTAAAATGTGTTTTGCCAGTCTCCAAGACTGGGTGAGGCCAATGATAAAAAAAACCAAACAACTGACTTTCCCTCCCCGCTTGTTTGGGGAGCTCCTGAATCTCACCCCACCCCTGTGAGTAGGGTGGCCTGTGAAACTGAAGAATTTTTGTTTTCGATGTTCTGTTAAGTAAATGGCATCTTTGAACTTCTTGAAAGTGAATGTGATTCATGTCTGATTTGCTATACTGAATAATCGGCTATAATCATTCCAGTGATGTCTTAAGCTTTGGAAATTACTGAAACTGATTTTAAATCCTGAGTTTTATTGTAAATGAACACACCTTTTTTTTTTTTTTTTTAAATCTGTCTTAAAAAGATTGTCCTCTGGTTTGAAAAAAACAAAACATTTTTGTTTTTAAACTCAATCCTTTTTTCCTGGGTATTTGGTGAGGTGAGCTAATACCCATAGAACCCAATAGTCATCTGAAGCAGAGATGCCTGGTGTGGGGACTATCAACACCTCTCTGGTGATTATATTAATTGCAGCTGTTAGGTCTTTATTTATCTTTTCTTTACTGCTGTTTGCAAAGCTATTCAGCAAGGCCAGGGGATGTTCCTCAAATTCTCCTTGAAAGTATAATGGTTTGGCCAAGTTGAGAATATCACCAAAGGAGCTGATCCTGCATTCACTACCCAGGCAAAGATCCCATTGGCTTCAGTGGGAGCTGAGGGTCCTCAGCAGTTCTGAAATTCAGACCTGTTGTGACAATTGGGCTTATAGCCTTTTGCCTGCTTGTGAATTAACCCTGAAAAGTAGGTCAAGTTATTTTTAATAAAATGTTATAAACAGATGCAAGAAAACCAGACAGAAAAACTGAATTAGTCCAAACAAAAAAGCTTACTGGTATAACTCAAGGACTGTGTTGATATCATGCTTGGTAAACAAGAAAATGTATATCTGGAAATTAATTAATCAAAATTGGTGTGTTGGAAACTAGGTGTAATTGGTGGAGAAAATAAAGAGGAGGTGAGTATTCTACCCACCACTTCCTTTTTGGGTCCTTAAGGAAAAAGGCTTGTGCGGGAAGGAAATAAGAACAAGCTACTGAAGCAAGCTTCACCATCATGGCAGCCACTCTCACCTTCTCCTGGGACCCTGGACCTTCCTAATCCTGAAAGATGTCCTGACCAGACCAGACCAGGGAGAGGGATCCAAATGACATGGCCACCTCTACCAGCTCCAGCTGAATCCCAAACACTACCTGGGATTAAATGGGATCAGACTTTAACAACAATACTGACAACAAGAGCTCCAGCCCATCTCAACTAATGTCTTCTCTTTTCCCCAAAAGGACAATTATTACCATCTTTGATACTGTAGCGAGGGGGCATGGCCTCCAGCCAAGACTGAAGGGGAGGCACTACACCACTCCCCCTGGTGGTCACAGGTGAACCAGCCATGCCCCCTCCCCCTGGAAGCAGAGGGGCGGGACAAGAAGTTTAAAAAGCAGGTTCCGCAGCTCAGTTATGTGAAAGCCAGGGAAGGGAGCAGATATGCCTCACCCACTGCCAAGCTCTGCGCCAGAGACTGAGCTCTACAGTGCCAAGGACCCAGAGAAGGTGCCGGGACTGCCATCTTACCAGTACCTGGAGGAGCTACTGGGACTGCCTCTGGCTGTGTACCCCAGGGAGACCGAGGATCCTCAGGAGATGGAGGAACACTCAGAAGCGTTAGTAGAAAATAGCCCAGGGATACCAGACATTAGTCAGGTTGTGTTGCCAGTGTCAAGGTCAGTGTGCAGTGCCATAACAAGGGCGAGGTGAGTGAGGCACTTGCCTCGGGTGTGCAAAGTGGCATCTCTATCGCCACTGGCAGCACTTTGGCAGCAGCTCTACCGCCGCCATTTCTTTGGCAGCAATTCGGTGGTGGGTTCCTGAGCCCCTCTTGGAGGGAAGGGCGGAATTGCCGCCGCCGCTTCATTCATTCTTCGGCGGCAGGTCCTTCCCTCTGACAGGGACTCAGGGATCTGACCCCGAAGAGCCTGAGCCAGCCTTTGCCTCGTACACAAAAATTCTTTGTTATGGCTCTGTCCGTGTGTTTCAGTGACGGATCCCCGCTGACGCAGTGACGGAACCTTCCACCACTGTCAGGTCCCTGGGCTCGGACCTAATGGAGTAGGGTGGGGCTGGTCCCCCTAGCCCCTGCTGTCAGCCCCAACCCTGGGGTGGCAGCCTACTACCTTAGGCTGGATGGCCTGCATTTGCCTACTCTCTGCCCTAGCCATACAGTTGGGCCATAGACTGCTTATTGCTCTACCCTACCCAGAGGGCCAGAGACCTTAGACTGCCAATTCTCCTGTTGAGCATTGCACTTATAGGTACAATGTAGTGAGGGGGTGTGGCCTCCCTCTGAGACTGATGGTGAGGGATGGCCAGAGACCACTACACGTGATGGAGAATGCAGGCAGTGCCCCCCCTGAGAAAAGAGGTTTTGTTGCACTACCAACTTGTCACTGGCCCAATCTGCTAGAATGGAGGTGGACAAGCTGATGAAGTGGTGGGCAAAAAGCCAGCAGCAGCAGCTGTCCACTCAGCTCCAACAGCAGCGGCAGCTGGTGCAGCAGTTAGGAGCCGAGTAGCAGCAGCTGATACGGGAGCAGGGGGCCCAACGGTAAAAACAGCAGTGGCAGTGCTTCCAGCAGCTGGCTGCCCACTCCATCCCCCCCGATTCCAATCCTGGAGGAGCAATGACCAGGCATATCATATCATGAAGATGGAGCCCAAGGATGACCAGGAAGCTTTCTTGATGGCTTTCAAATGGATTGCCTCAATTGCCAGGTAGCCCCCAGACCAATGGGCCACCTTCTTGGCCCCATACCTGATGTGGACAGCTCAGGCTACCTATTGCGGGTTACCAAATGATGAGGCCTGAGACTATGGGCAAGTAAAGGTGTCCATACAGGACACCTTGGACATTACCCCCGAGACCTTTCAATGCCGGTTCCTGGGGAAGACGTATCGGCCGGGGGCCTGATCCTGGGTCATGGCTCAAGAACTTAAAGATATCTGTTGCTGGTGGCTCCAGCCTGATCGGCACTCTGCACAGACATGGCTGAGCAAGTCATCCTCAAGCAGTTTGTCCACATGCCTCCACCCCAAGGGAGGGCCTGGGTTCTTCGACATCAGCCTGCCACCTTGAGGGTGGCAGTGGACTTGATTGAATATTTTCCGGCCATAGAGGCCCTGGTTGCTCTTGAGGGCTCAGACTGTGACACTGGCCAGGAACTCCCTAGGCTCGCTGAAGACCCCCCAGCCCTAAGGCCGATTCTCCACCCAACCCAAACTGTGATGAGGGTCGCACCAACAGCCATCTTCCATAGACCATCCTGGCATCCCGGGTAGCAGGGGATGGAGGGCTGCGAATCTGAGCACATTGGATCAGCCATGGAACCCTGAAACCCAGCCCAGCCCCTCAGAGGTTTGGCCCTGTTTCACCTGCGGCCACTTCGGCCACCTTCAGCAACAATGCCAGGCAATGGACTATGCCTTTGGCCAGGTCTGCACGGGGGAGTCCTGTGTCTGTCAACGTTCTGCTGCCAAGATGACCATCCTGGTGGGCCTAGGCAGGAAACAGGTCCCCACCGTAGTGGACTTGGGCTGCGGTCAGACCCTAATGTGCTATGGGCTCGTCCCTCCAACTGACCTTTGGCCAGGCAAAATCCAACTCTTATGTATTCACAGTGATGTGAAGTCCTACCCCAGTGTTTGGGTCCCAATGACCATGAACAGAATGACCAGGGTTAATGATTGTGGGTCTAGCACCAAAGTTGCCTGGCCCCTACCCAGTCATTCTCAGGTGGGACTGGCCAGGGTTCACTGGAATCCTGCAGGATGCAAGTCTCCAAGGCCTGCATGCCCAGATGGTCCTCAAGGGAGACCCAGGAGGGCCAAGCTAGGGGACCCGCTAGCCCAATCATGGGGCCCACGTGCCCCAGAGAGAGATGCTCTGCACATGCTGCCCATGGAAGAAGCACCCTTATACAAAGTTGGGACCAAAGGGAGGACCCCACCCTCAGCCGGGCCTACGAACAGTTGGCCTATGTCAATGAGGAAGTGACACAACTTCAGTGAGCAGCCCAGTGGCCACGGTTTGAACTGACTAGGGTCCGCCTCTCTTGGGTCGACCGAGACCACCAAACCCAAATCTCCAACTGTGAAACATGTGACAAGAGAGTGAAGTACATCATTTTATCTCTTAATATATCACCTTTTAACTGTATAATATGGAGCTATGCGTTTTAACTTGGCGTATGGGACCATGTGGAAATTTAACTCTTTTTTTTTTTAAGCTTACATTGTTTGACCTAGGTTTTTTGTTGCTTGTGGCTTATGTTATGACCCTTTTTATATTGTTGTCTCATCTTCCCCTTTTTAAATTAGGCATCTAGGGAACTTTGATGGCAAAAAGTTAGGCGCCTAGAGAATATAGGTGACTGTTACACCAATATAATAAAAACCAGCAGGATCTTATTAAGAGAGATAAGGCAAAGATGCCACATTTATTGTAAATATAATAATAAAGCAAAAGACAACAGTAAACAATGTTGTTTGTCTAATTCCTATTACCGCTTATTCCTTATAAGCACGCACGCACGCACACACAATCATTCATTCAAGTTCTGTATAGGTGTTATAGTTACCAGCCTAGAAGTTGCTCATGCCAAGTTACTGGCCAGGTATCTTGGTCATGAGCATGGAGCCGAGTCTGTGTCAGATGCACCTGCTGCTCCTGGAGGCTGGCAGCAGAACCAGAGAGTCAAAGTCCTCAGTTTTTAGAGTCCATTTTTTTAGGAATTAATTCCTATGTTAGTCTATGGGAACTGTTTCATCTTGCTGTTGCTGGCTCAATCAGCAGATGGCACATTCCTAGTGGCTCCACACTGTCTAAAGTGGCACATTCCTTCTAGGTGTTTGGGGTGGCTCCCAGTTTACCCTCCGGGGGTTGTCTGGTGGTCCACTTGACACATTCTTCGGCCAATGGATCCTTTCTGGGCTGGCACCTCCCTAACCATTCACGTACATCGAACATTCATCAACATACATTCTATATCTTAACCGTATTTTAATTTACTGTCTCCACCACTTTTAGGGTGTGTGTTAATTCCTATGACACTCCCGGCCCGGTAATCATAGAGGGTGAGAGTCTGTTTGTTTATGTTGTATCAATTACAGCTTAAGGCTAGCATCGTGTTTACTTCAAGAACAAAGTCAATTAACTTGTTTGTAAGTTTTACATAGTAATAGAGTATCTTTCACAGGACAGATACAATCAGTGTTTTCTGCAGACAGGAGTTTACAAGTTTTAACATAAGAACTTAAAAGATTTTTGTATTTGGTGAACCTGGGGGGTCACTGTCACTTGGGGGAATCACTATTAATACCTTCTTTAATATCCCTACATAATCCCCCTTTTGACACTACGATATTTATATACTCGTTAGTGTCACTCTCTTTTTAACCTGTTTGAGAGAAGGTACTGTGAGGCAACATGCGTTTGTGATTCCAATTTAGCGTACATTCTTCTTAATCTGAAAACACATACCACACATAGCAATTATACAAATACAATTTAATAGTAAGACTACTATCAAGGGGTGTAGCATTACTGATAGGATGCCAGTGGTTGTCAGGGACCATCCAGAGAATATATCATACCAGTGGTAGGTTGTAATTTGTTTCTCTGCAGTGGCAATTCGTAACATGTCCCCATTGGCATGTATAATATAAATAGTCTGATTTCCTACTTGGTCATCTGTTCTAAAAATTTGGTCACTTCTTTGCTTTTAGTTAGGCTATCAGTAAGGTCTTGCCATCTAATTCCAAGGTCAATCGAGAAGTCAGCCAGCTCAGCTATTAGTGTTAGCTGGGACTTTTTTGGCCGTGGTAAATAGTAAGTGTGATTTTTAGTAAAAACAGTACTGACATTGCATTTACATTCATCTACTGGAGGGGCTGTCAACACTCTGCCCCTTGATTTATGATCATTACAGTAGTTGTTATGGTAGGGCACAGGTGATCTGTTGCAAACAAACCAAACAATTATAACCAGGTGAATATAACTTAAACCATTACAATTGACTAAACATCAGATATAACCTAAACACAAATTCAAACAATTATAGTTATAATAATTGGGAATACAATAAAACCATAACCATTACAATAATTGGGTACATTGACAAATAAGATGAGGCCCAAGTTTGATGCTGCAATAACCATTAAACAATAAAAGTTACTGAGGTCAGGACCTCCTTAAGCACACACAACAAATAAGGTTTTGTAAGAGTACTACAGTTGTCATGCAAGGTTAAGCTGATTTGGACTTAAACTAACATTTAGTTGCAAAAATGTTGCAGAATCCCCTATTTTTCTTGGGGAAGTAGAACTAACAATACAAATGTATTAATAACAAAATTAACAACAAAATGACTATTAGAAAACCTAACAAAAAAATAAACCTGATGCACTGGAGACCAAAGTCCTTGGGACACAAGTTGGATGGACATGGGGGAAGTAGAGAGAGGAAAAGACATTTGCCCTATCTAGTGTAATATTCCTCTTTTTCTGGACCCAATGCTAGCACAGGACACCACTAGATACAGACACAGAACATGCAACAGAGACTTTGTCGCAACACTATAACCATGGTATTTTAAAACTCTTCAGCTGGTACCAGTTCTCCTGATGTTCTGGTTTTAGAGCCTGAAAGATAGAAGCTTAGAAATAAATTAGCACAGTGCTTCCACATGCAGGGCCGTTCTTAGCCATAGGCAGAATAGACAGCTGCCTAGGGCACCACTCTGCTGGGAGCCCGGACAGAGGGGAAGCGGTGGAGCATGTAAGAGCAGGTCTGTTGGGTCCTAGAGAGACAAATGCAGCACAGTCTGAGGGAGGGGATTGGCTGCTGGGGTCTCTGGGAATGCGTGGGGGAAGGAACTCACCTGCGAGTGTGACTCTTTCCTCCGGCATGAGGTGAGGCAGTATCCTTTGTTGTCCTCCATAACATCCGTTCTCCTCCCTGCCCCACGGAGCACCCCACCTTTCCCCCTCCCTTCACGGAGCACCCCTCTCTCCCCACTCCCCTCCCTGGCTGCCTACTGAGGAATGAAAGTGAAAGTAACTCACTTCCTTGGCAGGCAGCCAGGATTGGAATGGTCGCACAGGACTGGGCTGGGGATAGCCAGATAGCATGTGCAAAAAATCAGGACAGGGGTTGGGGTAGGGTGAGCAGATGTCCCACTTTTATAGGGACAGTCCCAATTTTGGGATCTTTTTCTTATGTAGGCTCCTGGTGCCTATATAAGACAAAGCCCCAAATATTGGGACTGGCGCTATAAAATCAGGATATCTGGATCTGGTCACCCTAGCTGGGGAGTGCATCTCTCCCCCAGGCAGAGCAGCACAGCGCAGGATGAGCTGCTGTGGCTCCACGGGTGCCCCATCCCTGAGATCAGATGCTGTGCTAACTTCACCATGGTTCGTTGGGCTGGCGGTGGTGCCCATTGGCGTGCGATCAGACCTGAGGGTTTGCTGCTGCTGTTGCCACTCTGCACCTCAAGGGGTGGATTTTGGGGTCCTGCAGTTTTCCACCTATCTCCTCCTCTACTGCAGCTGTTGGACCAGCAGGCTGGGGGGTGAGCCAAGCATGAAAGCAGTACTGTGTTGCCATTTAGATTGTCATTTAACAAATTTGTTTGCCAAAAATGCTTGCTAACAATCCTGAATTCAATTTCAATTTAAAAAAAAAATCAATATCTTAGCCAAAAACAGAAAATTAAGTTGTTGACAATTATTTGTGACAAGTTTGGTATGGGGAAGGGAGTGGGCCAGTTTTCATCAGAGAAACAAAATATGTTGACTGACTTTCCTATAGCCCTGTTACTGCTAAATAGAGCCCTCCAGTAACTGTAATATGCTCATCTCCATACTAGTGTATAGAGCAGTGGTTCCCAAACTTTAACAACCAGTGAACCCCTTTTACTAAATTGTGAAATGTCATGAACCCCCTCCTAAAAATGAATATTTTCAGGGATTTAAGTTTAAATTTCCTCAGTGTGATGGATGCCCCAACTACCTGCCCCGCTCTTCCTGGGGCTCAGGCTGGGGTTCTGGCTGCTGGCTCCCCCGCTGATGGGGGCAGGGCTCAGGCTGCCAGCCCCACTCTTCCTGTTACTCAGGCTGCCAGCCCCATGCAGAGCACTGGGGTTCAGGCTGCTGGCTCCCTTGCTGACCACCAGGACTTGGGCTCCCAGCCCCAACTGCCCGGCCCCTCTCTCCCTGGGGCTTGGGCTACCAGCCCCACATGGAGCGTTGGGGTTTGGGCTGCCGGCTCCCACACTGACCACCAGAACTCAGGCTGCCAACCCAAACTGCCCAGCCCTGCTCTCCCTGGGGCTTGGGGTGTCTACCCTGCAACCGGGTCTCACCTGCTGTCTCCAATGCCCGGGGTCCTCTGGCCGCCATTGGTGAAATTTTTTTGGTGAATCCCCTGTAACGTTCTGCGAACCCCAGTTTGGGAACCACTGGTAAAGAGCAGGGGTCAGCAACCTACGGCACACGTGCCAAAGGTGGCATGCCAGCTGATTTTTGATGCTCTGAGGTTCTGGCTGCTGCCCCATTGCCAGCCGAGGTCCCAGCCGCCGGCCCCACTCAGTACCCACTGCTGGCCTGGGGAGCCCCAAGGAACCCTAGGCTGGCAGTGGGCGAAACAGGCTGGTGGCTGAGACCCCGGCTGAGCCACTCAACCCACTGTTGGCCTGGAGTTCCATTCACTCAGCTGGCAGCAGGCTGAGCGGGACTAAATTCAACGAAATAGGAAAACAAGATCAACTAATGACAAGGTGCAAGAACCTAGAGAGCCTCCTGAAACATGGTGATAGTTTTGATTTAAATGGACTTGAACTGTATGAAGAATTGAGTACACTGTCATCAGTGTTGCCACATGCAAAATCGATGATGGACATTGTACAGTTTATTAATACCAGCATATTTGTTTGTATAATATACTAATGTGTACATTGCCACTCGTATTCTACTGACAATTTCTGTAACACTAGCATCAGGCGAACAGAGTTCCTCAAAACTAAAGCTCATTAAAAACTATCTCCGCTCTACAATGAGTCAGGAACGCTTGACTGGTCTTGCTATTCTTGCAATCAAACAAGACATCACTTTGTCTTTGTCAGATGATGACATTATTACTGATTTTGCAGCCAAAAAAGCCAGAAAGATTGCTTTTAATTAAAAACTAATCCTTGTTTCAATACCTCTTCGTATAAATTTCCAATAAAATGGTGACAAATTAAAAAAATTATATTATTTGCATCATTCTGTCAAATCAGAATTTTTTCTATAGTGCTATTTCTTTAGTGCTAGTTCATCAGCATTACAGTGTGCTTAATTAAGTTAAACTGGTTTTAATAACATGCATGTGGCAAGTTTTCCAATACTGTAAGCTTATGTTTGTGTTGCTCAGAGCAAGTCAGGCACAGGGGCACCAGTTTAATAATCCTGCCTAGGGCACCATAAATCCTAAGGACGGCCCTATCCACATGGCAGACCCTGCTTAGTCTCTGCCACAGTGTGTTTAGTACTTGGGGCTGCACAAATGCTAATTAAGTGGTGCAAATTTTTTTTTTTATTTTAAAATTCCCAGCCACTTTGCCATGGACTGGAGGTCTGAGGCAGAAGCAGGCACTGTTGTTACTGTTGCAATGGCATTCTGGCCCTGGGAGGAGGAATCTACCCAAATATCCCCCTTTCCAATCTCCAGAGGTGTCCCAAAAGTCTGCCCCTTCTGGGGTCTTAAATATTTCTTTTTCTGATGTTACTGGTGCTGTATGATGTGAGAGTGCTGTTTTAACTCTCTGTACCCAACCTTAAGGACACTTAACTAGGTTTGGGTACTACATACATTTTCATTTCTCTGCTTTTGAAGCAGAGGCTTGTAAACCTTGGTGCAGTTTTTTCATTTTTACATTTAGCCAATTGAAGGAATACCTTATTACAGGTTTTCCACAGAAGCCAAACTGTGGCTGCTTCCTTTTTTATTGGAGTTGAGGGTTTATATATTAATAAGTACCTAGCCAATTTGTTTGTTTGTTTGTTTTTAAGAATCTTTTTAGACAGTGTTTTTTAAAACATTTTCCCAACAGTTGTGAACAACAACCAACCACAACAATACCAAATTGATAAATATTAAGCACTATAACCCCTAATTCCAAAAAGAGCAGCTTACAATTGTTGTTTCACATATTTTCCGGGGGTCCCAAGCCTCTTTTTCCCAATGTGCCATTACTTTCCAATTTTCTACCCCTTTTTCCAATTGGGATAGTTCTATTTTTTAGAGATATTTTGTCCTCTTTACAGGCTGTTAGGTGGAGGTAGCTGTCTTTACAAGCCTCCCACAGCAGCCAGATCCCTGCAGCGTCTCTTTTTGCTGCATTTGGGGGATATATTGGGCCAATCTATCCTCTAGATCCGAAATAGAGCAAGCATCTGTGAGGGCTTGTTCAGTCCAAGGACTGTGCCCATATTTATGAAGGATTTGTTTAAAGGGTGTTATTTCTTTTACAAAAGGTGAGGTTGGAGCCCCTTCAAACTCCATTCCTCCCTTTGAGACTGTTCTGCCTTGTCTTTTCTTAAACATTTTTAACATATATATAGTTTCCTTCATCACCCCTGAACCCTTGCAGCGAGTGACACAGCGTAAATTATCATATCCTGCTACCCCGATCTTGTTCAGCGAGCAGCTGTGCCTTGCCCTATAGGCTCTTGTTACCCCGATTTCTCAGTGAACACTTTGGATATGATTAATTGTAGCTTAAAGTTTCTATGAGCTCTTTTATATAGCCTCTACCCTTCGGAGATCAGTAGGCTTTGGTTAACCAAAAATAGAACCGCTCTCTATAGAGCCAGCTGTGTGCACACCAATGTTTACAATACCTGAGGTCTCTTTACCAATAATCCCCTTTTTGCAATTCTCCACCAAAATGTTATACCAATATAATAAAAACCAGTAGGATCTTATTAAGAGGGATAAGGCAAAGATGCCACATTTATTGTAAATATAATAATAAAGCAAAAGATAAATGTAAACAACGTTGTTTGACTAATTCCTATTACTACTTATTCCTTATACACACACATATACAGAACCTGAATGAATGATTGTGTGAATGAATATGTGTGTGTGTGTGTGTGCGTGTGTGTGTGTGTGTAAGGAATAAGTAGTGATAGGAATAAGTAGTTAAACAATATTGTTTGCTTTTATCTTTTGCTTTATTATTATATTTACAATAAATGTGGCATCTTTGCCTTATCCCTCTTAATAAGATCCTGCTGGTTTTTATTATATTGGTATAACATGACTACAGGATGGGGGCAGCTGAAGTTTTGTGAATTGCTGTGGTACCACAGATGGGGTTAGGCGCCTAAATCTCTTATTGGATCCGATCCTTCATTATTAGCAGGGCAGGCCGCAATAGGAGACTGGGAGTTCCCTACAGACATCCAAACTGGGACCATCATTCCCTCTCAAAATCATGAAAACAATATCTACCTGGAGCCCTAATCCTATTGGAGGTCCCAGGAAATTAGGATCTCCATGCACATTCAGGGTCCACAGTTGTTTAAGGGGAGTGTCATGCCCTTCTGTCTAGCCTCTTTGTGGTTGGAGATCTCTGTATATTAGTGATGACTGCAAACATCCTGCAGTTAAAAGCAGTACCTTCATTTTTATTAATAAAGGGAAAAAATTAGCAAATAACTTATCAGTCTGTTCAGTGGCACTGGTACTTGTCTGATAAGTGAATGGCAATATTTATACTAAGGACAATTCTCTTCTATTCTATGCTAGAGCATCTCCAAAGCCTCTCAGCACTTATCAGGCAGTAACGATTGCAGAGGAATTACTTAATCCCCTGTAGGGCTGGTTTAGGTGACATGAGCAGGCCCAAGTTAAACAAGACATGCCTGGACAAGTAATTGCTGAAATAACTGACTGTTCTGAATATGTTTGTAGTAAATAAGGGAAGCAGAAATTAACTAAACTAACTATTGTGAGTATGTATATAGTAAACAATGTAGACAGAAATACCCTGAAGTAATAAACTTTCCTTATCCAAACTGCAAAACAATTGGTCTTTACTTTCAAAACCATAGAGGTCGGTAGTTAGGAAAGATGTAACTGCATGCTGTGTGACAGGAACTGGGGTTGTGGTATCACACCGTACCTAAGCCACCTGTGTCTGGGCCTGGCGAGCATGGGAAAAGAACTGTTACATGCCTAATAAAGTAACCTGAGTGACAAGATAGAGTCAACTGAGTGTTTTGGATAAGTGGACTGGAAAAGTTCTCGGAGGGAATCCCAACACCACTCCCTACTAAAATACAGCCACCTTTGAAAGAGAGTTCTCCTGCAGTCTTTTAAAACAGTGCTCAGTCACACTACACAGCTATAAAACAGGAATATTGTACCCATCCTCTACTGCATGTGGGGTTTAGGCTGGTAACATGTAACTACCCGAGTTGGAATTTAGGCAGGACACCGGGTTTGTGACCCTTTCTCTTACAAAAATGGTCAGAGATTCCTTCTGATTCTCTAAGCACTCTCACATCCCACTTGACCATGACTCAGAGATCAGGCTATAAAATGGAGTTTGTTTTATGAGACGAGGTTTTCAATATCAACCTTAACAACATTATGTATTGACTTGACATTTATACGGATTCTGACTCATGGGATGAGTTAACTGATTAAAAAAGAGGACAAGCAATCTACTAGAGAATAAGAAAAATGATTGATTGTGCAGCAGTAATGGTTGATACTAATAAAGGGGAGATTATGGATTCATAGGTATATAGGTTTGAGATCTCATAGGAAGATATTCACTTGAAATAATTGCAAAAAACAGATAGAACCTTCAACAATAATAGCACTAAATACTCTTTTTTATGATGATTTATGTATTAGACTAGTTTAATATTAAAAGGTCAGATGCACTTTTAGCCCGATGTGTAAAATGAAGACTCTTCTTCTCACTACCTCTTCAAACAAAGACAAGAGGGAAGGGTTCTCCAGTTTTCTAGTTTAGCTACAGATCTATGTATATTAAATGAGGTTCAGAAATCAGAAAGCCTCTTTCATACTCGCAAGTATCATCGACAAAGTCTGGCTGCTGAACACCTCCCTTGAGTGAGTTCAGACAATGAATAAGGCTGTGAGTTTGTCACAGAGGTCCTGGAAGTCACTGATTCTGTGACTTTCTGGGTTCTCCGTGACTTGTGCAACAGCTGGTGTGGCTGGCCCAGGGCCCCCTGAGCAGCTTGGGCAGCCCCTGGGCCAGTCACACCAGCTGGCGCCATCTCAGCCCGCGCCCCCCCCCCCCACCAGCAGCAGGAGTTTGGAGGTGGGAGGGGGTTCAGGGCTGAGGGTTGGGGCATGGGATCGGAAGAGGGCTCTGGGTGGCACTTCCTTTTGGGGGGCTCTCCCTCCCTCAGCTCCTAGCTCCACATGCTGCCTCTGCACCGCCCCCACAGCTCCCATTGGCCATGGTTCTCAGCCAATGGGAGCTGCAGAGCTGGTGTTTGGGGTGGGGTAAGTACACAGAGCTAGGAGGTGAGGGAGGGACATGTTGTTGCTTCCTGGGAGCTGCAAGGAGCCAGGCAGGGAGCCTATCAGACTCACAAATGCCCCCCCCCACCCGAAGCACCAGTGGGGGGGGCCCAGGCCACACACCCCCATCACTCACAGAGCCTCCCTAGGCTTTTCCTCCCCAGCACTCATGGCATCCCCAGGCCACCACCCCACCTCATGATTTAGTCGGGTGTATATAGTACAAGTCATGGACCAGTTATGGGCCGTGAATTTTTGTGTACTGCCTGTGACCTGTCCATGACTTTTACTAAAAATACCCATGACTAAAAAGTAGCCTTAACAACGATAAACAAAACCCCCATGGCAAATTGTACAATGCGGTCCATTACCATGGCCTGTCACACCCTCACATTAAAGGCATTGGTTAGGCGGATGATGAGATATGACTTCTGCTTTCCTTCTAAATTCTGTTTATTTTTTCATCACCTTGTCTTCTCATCCATCCACATCCTAGTTGCTTGTTTTGTCCACCTGTAACATGCTGTCTGACACCTAGACTGTGAGCTCTCTGGGGCAGGCAATGACTTTTTTGTGTCTACAGCACTTATCTAATCTTGATTGGGATTCCTAGGTGCTGCCTTAATTCAAATAATAATCTTAAACAGGGAGAGGAAAGAGAAGTTTTTATCAAGATGGAAGTACATCAGCTGGTGTTAGAAATGCCAAGTGTACAATTGACAAGAGCTTTTAGTTCCAAATA
Organism: Gopherus flavomarginatus; assembly: GCF_025201925.1. Classification (NCBI taxonomy): domain Eukaryota; kingdom Metazoa; phylum Chordata; order Testudines; family Testudinidae; genus Gopherus; species Gopherus flavomarginatus. Next base: position 57,616,535 of record NC_066621.1, read on the forward strand.
TTTTTATAGTGTGAATTTGCCACACAAATTATTTTCAAGTAACTCTAAGGTTGTTGGGGTTTTTTTTATTGTCTTGTAGCAGTGTGCTTTGTAGGCAGCAGAACTTACATCTCTTATCACATTCTGTGAAGTTATTTGATCCCTCTTCTACCATTACCTTTCTGGATATAAATTAATCATCCTTCACTCTTTGCTCATTTGGGTCTAGATTGTGCCTAACTCCTGTGCCAGTGTACAATGGAGGGGAGGGGAAACAAGGATTCCATCCCTGCTGTGCAGGAGTGGAGCAGAATGAGAGTCTTTGTGCTCAGGGAGCGCAAGGGACTCTGCTGGGCTTGTGCTGCTGTTAGTGGCTGGCCTTTCCAAGAATGGGTGATAACGGAAATCATCCAATGGCCCCAATCTGCTCCAGACCGCAGAGTTCGCTGTTACAACTAGAGCTGGCTGAAACATTGTCGATGGAACAAGTTTCTGTTGGATAATGCCATTTCATCAATTTCAATTATGTTTTCCATGGTAAAATTTTGAAACAATTCTAAACCAAAATGTAGTGGGTTTTTTTGACTTTCTGATTTTGTTTTTTCTCTCAAATTTCTTGTTTTGATTTATATTATATTTCATATTTATTATTAAAATGAAAGCCCAGCATTATCTAAGGGTGCCTGTCTACATGGTGCTTTACCTCGCACCAGAGGGGTCTGAATTCTAGTGTGTCACACACTAACTGGCTGGCTTGGACCCTGCCGGCATGTACTAAAAGTTCCTTAGTGTGTGTTGTTATTGTCCCATTTCAAACAGTACTACGTTAATGCACAGTAGGGAACTTTTAGTATGCACCAACAGGTCCACATCGGCCAATTAGTGTGTGACGTGCTACGCTAGAGTTCACACCCCTCTGGTGTGGAATAAAGCACCATGTAGACAAGCCCAAAAAGGAAATATTTTGATAAGGCTGTTTCAGTTTTTATCAGCATTTCCACTCCAGGAAAAGTTTGACATTTTGGTCTGATTCAGGATGAAAACAAATTTCAAAATGTTGATGTTTCCTGCAGAACAGCAATCTCATTTTCTGACCAGCTCTACTGACAACCTTTCCAAGGACACAACGACTCCTGGAGCTCCCACAGTGGCTCTGCGATTCCAGACTCCCCAGGGCTATAGCTGTCTCACGCTATGGAACCCTTAGGTTACTTTGATCATAGATTTTAAATTGGGAATCGATTGATAGATTTTTAAGGTCAGAAGAAAGCAACAATGAGTCTCGTGGCAGCTTAAAGACTAACAGAGGTATTGGAGCATAAGTTTTCGTGGGGGGTATTCACCCACGAAAGCTTATGCTCCAATACATCTGTTAGTCTTTAAGCTGCCGCAAGACTCACTGTTGCTTTTTACAGATCCAGACTAACACGGCTACCCCTCTGATACTTGACAAGGTCAGAAGAGACAATTATGATCATTTAGTCTGACCTCCTGCATAACCCAGGTGACGGAACCTCACCCAGTAATTTCTGTATCCAGGCCATATCTTGTGGTTGACCTAGAGCAGATCTTTTAGAAAGACACCCGGTTTTGATCTAAAGACTTCAAGTGATGGAGAATGAATTGCATTGATTGGTAAGTTGCTCCATGTTTAATTACAGGCAGCCTATCTAAATTATTAAAAATGTGTCTCTAGCTTCAGCTTCCAGCCAAGTGATCTTGTTAAGCCTTTGTCTGTTAAACTAAGGAGCCGCCTTCTGTTGGAAATCTTCTCTCAGTGACTCTGTTATAGTCATCTTTGAATCTTCTCTTTGATAAGATAAATAGACTGAACGGGTGAAACAGCATTGTCTTGTTACTGTTGTAGTTCGTTATTTCCTCTCCCTACACTGTGTAACTGATGTAACCAATCCCATATTTGGAGTCAGGAAAGAATTTTTCCCCTGGGTCAGATTGTCTGAAACCCTGGGGTTTGTTTTTTTTTTGCTTTCCTCTGTGGCCTGGGGCATGGGTCACTTGCAGGGTTAAACTAGTGTAAATGGTGAATTCTCTGTAACCTGAAGTCTTTAAAGCATGATTTCAGGACTTCAGTAACTCATCCAGAGGTTAGGGGTCTACTATAGGAGTATCATAACCTTAGAGTGGGTGAGCTTTTGTGCCATGGTACTAAGCAGGCTGAGGTCTCTGTATTACCAAATCTTGAACCTTGTTTAAACCTGTTTAAAGTTGGACAGTTTCATGTGCATCTTAACACCTTTGACTCTGTGGACCTCTTTATTCCATCCAAATTAATACAACTGGCTCCATTGTGGTAGGCACTATACAACTATACAGTACCAGATAGTCCCTGCCCCAAAGAGCTTACAGTCTAGATAAAAACCTCCCTGGATGCTGACTAATACCCCAGCTCGTGTCAGCAGTGTACTTGGGCAAATCTGAGTTAAAGTATGATGGGGTAAACCCAGAAGATGAAGGAACAGTGAGGAGAGAGGATTGATGGAGGAATGGATGAAAGGGGAAGAAGGCTGTAATGATAGCAGGTATATGGGAGCAAGATGATCTCCTTGAAAATTACAAGCGTGAACTTGATACAATAAAAGAAAAGAAACCATTTAAGTGATTTGGAAAGGGGCTGATGTGTTCAAAGCAGCAGGAAAGAGAAATGACTAGCCAGGAAAGTTCTGGTGTGATTGGTGTAGGCAGAGGTGAGAAGCTGGAAGACCATGGCAGGGATGATTAGAATAATCCCTGCAAGAGGTGATGAGGATTTAGCAGTGAAAAGGAAGAAACCTAGGGGAAGAGCTCACTGTTCAATGAGAGGAGAAGGAGCTGTCAGAATTGTGAGTCTTGGTGTTGGAGAGGATAGTGGAGTTAATCGAAAGACAGATGGAAATAAGTGGAGAAGAATTAAGAGGAAAGATGAGCAAAAGAATTTGTTCCAGGTTGGGCAGTGAACTTCCCCTTTGTTGAATAAATTACTACTGCCACTATAAATATGGTGTGAGTGAATCCACACTTATCTCCCAACTCAAGCCCAGTAGCAGCTGTCTCTTCCAGAATTTCAAGTGGATGTGAAGAGCTTTAGCACACCAGACAGGAATTGTATTTGCATATTTATCCAGTGTTGTCTTGGGAGCAGTGGTTTCATATTATTCAGTGTTTTGGTTCTATTCATTTATGTTTCAGCTGCTGTAGGGGTTTTGTTATTTGTATTGTTGATGTTTATTATACCCATTTAAAGAAGAGCAAAGTCCAAGATCACTGGTAACTAATACAGACAGGAGCCTCTGGGCAGCTGCTGGCTGGAACAGAAAGATTCCGGAGGGCTTGCCCATAATGAAATATGGACTCAGTCTGGCTCCATTTGCTTAACTTAATTCTGGGCTTTGTCTTGAGAGGAGAATCCGGCCTTTTAAAAATGTTTAACAAACACAGACAATGGAAACTGGTCCATGCAATAATTCCTGTACAAATCACAACATCCAGAGGAGAATTTCTTTTGGTTCTTTCTTTATTATTTCTAATATAATATGACAATTAGGGGAAGATGTCTCAACTGGGATAGTTCCTGTCCAGTTACATCTTTAACTCAGATGAGTCACAATGTTTTTCCTTCCTTTGTTCCTGGTAAGGGAGTTGTTTTGGAATCTACTATTGAAGTTTATACACTTTTTCACAAAGTGATCCCTCTACGTCTGACCTATCAGTCCTCATCCTCAAAGGAAACTGGTGGTATGGTTTGGTATGCTGTACCAGTATGATATTTATAAGCAGTATGGCATAGTGGAAAGACACAAGAGGATCCCGCCCCTAGCCCTTACACACAGCTGTGTCTCTGGAGTCCTCCTGCCTGGGGTCTGTACAGCAGCCCTTCCGGAGGACAGGGCTGGGGGAAGTACAGCAGTCAGGCCAGAGGAGCTGCACATTTTGCTCCTTTCACAGCTGCAGTTTCCAGGATAGCCCTGCAGTTCAGGGCTCTCCTGGGAATTGCAGTAGGGAAAGGAGCAGAACATGGGGCCACTGGGCAGCCCCCCGCTGGCAGCTTTTCCAGCCCGGCTGCTGTATCACCCCCAGCCCAGTCCTCCCTGGCAGGGCTGCTGTACAGACCCCAGGCAGGAGGACTCAAGAGGTGCGGCTGCGTGGAAGGGTTGGGGGCAATACAGCAGCCAGGCCGGAGGAGTTGCCAGCAGGGGGCTGCCCGGCATCCCAATGTTCAGGATATGGAGATATACCTATCTCACAGAGCTGGAAGGGATCCAAAGGATCATTGAGTCTAATCCCCTGCTTTCACTAGCAGGACCAAGTACTGATTTTGCCCTAGATCTCTAAGTGGCCCCCTCAAGGACTGAACTCACAAACCTACATTTAGCAGGCCAATGCTCAAACCACTGAGCTATGTTCAAGTTTATGATAATCACTTGCATTTTGCTTTCTTCTCATGTATCCATATTTACCACTGACTATTTTGCTATTAGAGGGACAAACTCTGTCAATTTGTTGCAAACAACTGCAAAGTATGAATATAATTTCCAAAGATTTACACAGCTTCCATCAAGATCAGGGATAATCCCATCGTATCTCTAGCACACAGCACGTTATGGTTAAGGGAAGGCTTGTGGGGAACGCTGAGTGGATTTGAGTGGTCTTGGGACAGCCTTGTTATTTTGTGTGTGGTCTGTGGTCTTCCCTACCAAAGTAAAATTGAAGCTACCTTGATCTAAAGGGCGAATGGGAATTGCATTTGTATATGTTTTCTGTTTATTAAACAGTTCAATAGGCAGCAGGTTTGTATAATTTTTGGTGGTGCCCAAAATGGTAGTGCCCGCTCCCGCCCTGTAAGCTGATATAAAATGAAGCTACAACACTTCGGCACCACAAGATTACAAGGGTCAATTAAAAGTGGAAAGTCAGAAGCAGCACTTGCCTGCTTCAATATATGGTATTATATTTTGTTGCACCTGTTTTGACAAAGTGGGAATGTTCTTAATGTTTTCTCTGAATACTGTGTGGGTGCCTCACTTTCCCCTGCAAGGTGCCAACTGAAGCTGTTGGGGACAAAGAAAGCAGGTGGCCTCCTTGTCCAGAAGAGACACAAAGGCTAACGAAGGGAGTGTCAGTTTGGAGCTGGCTGGAGAAATGGGGAGAGGCCCAGAACTTGGGTCTAGGTTCCCCACCCTCCAAGATGGACCTGACTGAGGGGTCCTGTTTTCTGTACCTACAAGCTCTGTTTTTCACACTGTGATCCTGTCGTCTAATAAACCTTCTGTTTTACCGGCTGGCTGAGAGTCACGTCTGACTGCAGAGTTGGGGTGCAGAGACCCCTGGTTGCCCCAGGACCTGCCTGGGCACACTCACTGCGGAAAGTACTCGGTGTGGAAGGGCATGCTGAATGCTCCAAGGTCAGACCCAGGAAGGTGTTAGCTTCTTGCCGTGGAGACAGTATGCTCAGAGAGAGGAGGCTCCCCCAGAGTCCTGACTGGCTTTCTATGGAGTAGTTCCAAAGCATCCCAGCATCCCCTTCCACACCATGCGCTTCCCAGAACTCCGCACAGGCACTAACACTGTCTCCTCTGGCCTTTGTCTCTTTTTCAGGCATTAGGAAGCCACCTGATCTCTTTGTTCTCCAACACCTTCAGTCGGCACCTTGCAGGACAGCGGCCCAGGCCATCAATTGCCCGGAGACAGGGTTTCGGCCATTCTCTATGCAGACAGCATCACATTGGCACTCTAGAGTGCTACAACAATCACCCTTATCCCACCATCTAGATCCTTGAGAAATGCATAGGGGAAACTGAGGCACCCACACAGTATTCAGAGAAAACATTAAGAACATTTCCACTTTGTAACATCTGTGTACGTTAAAGGGTGTAATATAATCAAGTATTGTGCTAAACACAATGATACTCCAAACTGACCATCAAATTTATTTGCCCCATTTTCCCCTCAAGTGAGGGCTCTGGGGAGGGGCTGGGGATGAGGGGTTCACAGTGCAGGAGAGTGCTTAGGGTTGGGGTGCTTGGGGTGCAGCCTCTGGGGTGGGGCAGGGCTGGGGATAAGGAACTTGGGATACAAACAGGCTGCCCCAGGACTAGGGCCAGAGAGGACTCCCACCCGCCCCTTACTGGCAGCAGCAAGCTCCAGGGGAAGGACCTCTCCTCTCCCCTCTCCCCCTGCCGCAGCACACTCACTGCACCACGGTCACTGCACATGCTCCTAGGGATTCTCTCAGGTCCAGAAAGCCCACTTGCCTCCCCTATGGTGGGTACTGTGGGGGGGTTGCCATCACGTGTGGCCTCCCCTGCTGCTTCCCCTCACCATAGCCTCACTGGGGATGGGGGATGGAACTGCCCCTTGCCCAGCAAGGGGCAAGAGTGGGGACTGCAGGGTAGTGGCTGGGGTGGGGGGTAGAGTGTCACAAAATTCACCCAAGTCCCAGCTGCTCAGGTCTAGGAAGCTGCCCTCCTCCATCTCCCCTGTGGTGGGTGGGTGCTGGGGTGTCTGTGTGTGTGGGGGAACTGCCAGCACATGTGGCTTCCTTCCTTTCCTGCTGCAGCCTGCTGCCCCTCACCCTTGTCTCACTGGGGATGGGGATGCCCCTTGCCCAGCATTGTGCAGGAGTGGGGGCTGCAGGGGAAGGGGGTGGATCACAGAGTCAAACCTCCCCGAAGCCCCAGCAGCTGCTCAGGTGAGTGAGGTCCACCCAAGATGTCCATCTCCTGGCCGGAAGTCCCCTTGATGTCTCCTCTATGTGGGTGCCAGGGGGCAGGGGAGAGAGCTCCCAAGCACGTGTGTGCGTCCCCTGCTGCCTCCTCTCTCCCTCTTCCCCTCCTCGGTGCTCCAAGAGGCTGTCGGCAGATGATCTCTAGAGCTTAGGTAGAAGCAGCACAAGCAAGGGAGAGAGGCACGGTATGTTTTCTTTTAGGCAGGGAAGCCCGAGGCAGGGGAGGCCCCCCCCTCCAGGCAGGGCCAGGGGAGAAACCCAGCTCCAAATATTGGTGGAGCAAAGCTTTCAGCCTTGAATATTCCTGGTACTCGAGCACCTTGAGCCCATATAACCTGCTGCCCCTGCCTAAGGGTAGGGCACTTGGAGCTAGGGTTAGGTTTCCTATGAGTAGGGCACTTGGCGCTAGGGTTAAGGTACCTATGGGTAAGGCTTCCCACCCTATTGTTAGGGTTACTAAGGGTAGGGCACTTGGAGCTAAGGTTAGGGTTCCTATGGGTAGAGTACTTGGAGCTAGGGTTAGGGTTCCTAAAGGTAGGGCACTTGGAGCTCAGGTTAGAGTTCCTATAGGTAGGGCTTCCCACCCTAGGGTTAAGGTTCCTATGGGTAGGGCACTTGGAGCTAGGGTCAGGGTTCCTATGGGTAGGGCACTTGGAGCTAGGCTCAGGGTTCCTATGGATAGGGCACTTGGAGCTACGTTAAGGTTCCCTTGGGTAGGACTTCCCACCCTATGGTTAAGTTAATAAGGGAATGGCACTTGGAGCTAGGGTTAGGGTTCCTACAGGTAGGGCACTTGGAGCTAGGGATAGGGTTCCTATGGTTAGGGGTTCCTGCCCTAGGGTTAGGGTTCCTAAGGGTAGGGTACTGGGAGCTAGCGTTAGGGTTCCCATGGGTACCCTAGGGACTTCCTGCCCTAGAGTTAGGTTTCTCAGGGAAGGGCACTTGGAGCTAGGGATAGGGTACCTATAGGTAGCACACTTGGAGCTAGGGCTGGGGCTCCTATGGGTAGTTCTTCCCGCCCTAGGGTTAGGGTTCCTAAGGGTAAGCGACTAGGAGTGAGGGCTAGGGTTCCTATGGTTAGGGTTTCCCGACCTAGGGTTGGTGTTTCTCAGGGGAGGGCACCCCACCCTAAGGTTAGAGTTCCTGTGGGTAGGGCACTTGAATCTAGGGCTAGGGTTGCTAAGGGTAGGGCACTTGGAGCTAGGATTTGCGTTCCTATAGGTAGGACTTCCCGCCCTAGGGTTAGGGTTCCAAAGGGTAGTGCACTTGGAGCTAGGCATAGGGTTCCTAAGGGTAGGGCACTTGGAGCTAGGGTTAGGGTTCCTATGGGTAGGGCTTACTGCCCTAGGATTAGGGTTCCTAAGGTTAGGACACTTGGAGCTACGGTTAGGGTTCCTTTAAGTATGGCTTCCTGCCCTAGGGTTTGGATTCCTAAGGGTAGGGCACTTGGAGCTAGGGTTAGTCTTCCTATGTATAGGGCACTTGGAGCTAGGGTTAGGGTTCCTAAGGGTAGAGGAGTTGGAGGAAGGGTTAGGGTTCCTATGGGTAGGCTTCCTGCCCTAGGGTTAGGTTTCCTAAGAGTAGAGTACTTGGAGCTAGGGTTAGGGTTCCTACGGGTAGAGGAGTTGGAGGAAGGGTTAGGGTTCCTATGGGTAGGCTTCCTGCCCTAGGGTTAGGTTTCCTAAGAGTAGAGCACTTGGAGCTAGGGTTAGGGTTCCTATGGATAGGGCTACTCGCTCTAGGGTTAGGGTTCCTAAGGGTAGGGCACTTGGAGCTAGGGTTATGGATCATATGGGTAGGGATTCCTGCCCTAGGGTTAGGGTTCCTAAGGGTATGGCACTTGGAGCTAGTGTTGGGGTTCTTAAGGTTAATGCACTTGGATCTAGGGTTAGGATTCCTATGGGTAGGACTTTCAGCCCTAGGTTTAGGGTTCCTAAGGATAGGGCACCTGGAGTTAGGGTTAGGGTTCCTAGGTTTAGGGCACCCTGGCCTAGGGTTAGAGTTCCTAAGGGTAGGGCACTTGGAACCCAAATCCTAGCTCCTAAGTGTAGGGCACTTGGACATAGGTTTTGAGTTCCTGTGGGTAGGGTGCCACGCCCTAGGATTAGGATTCCTATGGGTAGGGCTCCCCACCCTTGGGTTAGTGTTCCTATGGGCAGGGCACTTGGAGCTAGGGTTAGGGTTCCAAGGTGTAGGGCTTCCCTCCTTAGGGTTAGTGATCCTAAGGGTAGGGTACTTTGAGATAGGGTTAGAGTTCCTATGGGTAGGGATTTGCATCCTAGGTTTAGTGTTCCTAAGGGTAGGGCACTTGGATCTAGGGTTAGGGTTCCTATGCATAGGGGTTCCTGCCCTAGGGTTATGGTTCCTTAGGGTAGGGCATTTGGAGCTAGGGTTAGAGTTTCCATGGGTAGGAATTCCCGCCCTAGGTTTTGGTTTCTAAGGGAAGGGCATTGGAGCTAGGATTAGGGTTTCTAAGGGTAGGGCACTTGGAGCTAGGGTCAGGGTTCCGAAGGGTAGGGCACTTGGAGTCAGGGTTAGGGTTCTTATGGGTAGGACTTCGCGCCCTAGAGTTACGGTTCCTATGAGTAGGGCACTTGAGGTCAGAGTTAGGGTTCCCATGGGTAGGGAGTCCCGCCCTAGGGTTAGGGTTTCCAAGGGTAGGGCACTTGGTGTTAGGCTTAGGGTTCTTCAGGGAGGGCACTTGGAGCTAGGGTTAGTCTTCCCATGGGTAAGGAGCTTTGAGCTAGGGTTAGGGTTCCTATATGTAGGACATCCTGCCCTAGGGTTAGGGTTCCTATGGGTGGGACTTCCCGCACTAGTGTTAGGGTTTCTAAGGGTAAGCGACTAGGAGCAAGGGCTAGGGTTCCTATGGTTAGGGCTTCCCGACTTATGATTAATATTTCTAAGGGGAGGGTACCCCGCCCTAGGGTAAGGGTTCCTATGGGTAGGGCACTTGGAGCTAGGGTTAGGGTTCCTAATGGTAGGGAACTTGGAGCTAGAGTTAGGATTCCTATAGGTAAAGCTTCCCGCCCTAGGGTTAAGGTTCATAAGGGTAGGGCACTTGGAGCTAGGGTTAGAGTTCTGAAGGGTAGGGCTTTTGGTGCTAGGGTTAGGGTTCCTATGGGTAGGGCGCCCCGCCTTAGGGTTAAGGATCCTAAGGTAGGGCACTTGGAATTGGGTTAGAGTTCCTATAGGTAGGGGTTCTTGCCGTTGGGTTAGGGTTCCTATGGGCAGGGCACATGGAGCCAGGGTTAGAGTTTCTGTGGCTAGGGCACTTGGAGCTAGGGTTAGGGTTACTTTGGGTAGGGCTTCCCTCCCTAGGGTTAGGATTCCTAAGGATAGGGCACTTGGAGCTATGGTTAGAGTTCCTATTGGTAGGGGTTCCTGCCCTAGGGTTAGGGTTCCCAAGGGTAGGGCACTTGTAGCTAGGGTTAGGGTTCCCATGGGTAGGATTTCCCGCCCTAGGTTTAGGTTTCTAAGGGAAGGGCACTTGGCGTTAGGGTTAGGGTTCCTAAGGGTAGGGCACTCGGAGCTAGTGTTTGGGTTGCTATGGGTAGGGCTTCCTGGCCTAGGGTTAGGATTCCTAAGGTCAGGGCACTTGGAGCTAGAGTTAGGATTCCTAAGGATAGGACACTTGGATCTAGGGTAAGGATTCCTAAGTTTAAGGCACTTGGAGCAAGAGTTAGGGTTCCTATAGGTAGGACTTCCAGCCCTAGGGTTAGGGTTCCTAAGGGTAGGGCACCTGGAGCTAGGGTTAGGGTTTCTATGGTTATGGCACCCTGCCCTAGGGTTAGGGTTCCTAAGGGTATGGCTCTTGGAGCTAGAGTTAGGGTTCCTAAGGGTGGGTCATTTGGAGCTAGGGTTAGGGTTCCTGTGTGTAGAGGTTCCCTCCCTAGGGTTAGGGTTCCTAAGGGTAGGGCACTTGGAGCTAGGGTTAGGATTCCTATGGGTAGGGATTCGCATTCTAGGGTTAGTGTTCCTAAAGGTAGGGCACTTGGAGCTAGGGTTAGAGTTCCAATGGGTAAGACTTTCCGCTCTATGGTAAGGTTTCTAAGGGAAGGGAACTTGGAGCTACGGTTAGGGTTCGTTTGGGTAGAGCACTTGGAGCTAGGGTTAGGGTTCCCTTGGTACGGATCACCGCCCTAGAGTTAGGGTTCCTATGGGTAGGGCACTTGAAGATAGGGATAGGGTTTCTATGGGTAGGGCTTCCCGCCCTAGGGTTAGGCTTCCTAAGGGTAGGGCACTTGGATCTAGGGATAGGGTTCCTATGGGTATGGATTTGTGTCCTAGGGTTAGAGTTCCTAAGGGTAGGGCACTTGGAGCTAGGGTTTGGGTGCCTAAGTGTAGGATACTTGGAGATAGGGTGAGGGTTCCTATGGGTAAGGATTCCCGCCCTAGGGTTAGGGTTCCTAAGGGCAGGGCACTTGTAGCTTGGGTTAGGGTTCCTATGGGTAAGACTTCCAGCTTTAGGGTTAGGGTTCCTAAGGGTAGGGTTCCTAAGGGCACTTGGAGCTAGGGTTTGGGTTCCTGTGGGTAGGGCTTCCCACCCTATGGTTAGGATTCTTAAGGGTAGGTCACTTGGTGTTAGGCTTAGGGTTCCTCAGGGAGGGCACTTGGACCTAGGTTTAGTCTTCCCATGGGTAGGGCACTTCGAGCTAGGGTTAGGGTTCCTATGCATAGGACGTCCTGCCCTAGGGTTAGGGTTCGTATGGGTAGGACTTCCCGCCCTAGTGTTAGGGTTTCTAAGGGTAAGCGACTCGGAGCAAGGGCTGGGGTTCCTATGGTTAGGGCTTCCCGACCTATGGTTAATATTTCTAAGGGGAGGGCACCCCGCCCTAGGGTTAGGGTTCCTATGGGTAGGGCATTTGGAGCTAAGGTTAAGGTTCCTATAGGCAGAGGTTCCCGCCCTAGGATTAAGGTTCGTAAGGGTAGGTCACTTGGAGCTAGGGTTAGGGTTTCATAGGGTAGGACATTTGGAGCTAGGGTTAAAGTTCCTATGGGTAGGGGTTTTTGCCTTTGGGTTAGGGTTCCAGTGGGGAGGTCACATGGAGTCAGGATTAGGGGTCCTATGAGTAGGGCACTTGGCGCTAGGGTTAGGGTTCCTTTGGGTACGGCTTCCCTCCGTAGGGTTAGGGTTCCTAAGGATAGGGCACTTGGAGCTAGGGTTAGAGTTCCTATTGGTAGGTGTTCCTGTCCTAGGATTAGGGTTCCCAAGGGTAGGGTACTTGGAGCTAGGGTTAGGGTTCCCATGGGTAGGATTTCCTGCCCTAGGTTTAGGTTTCTAAGGGAAGGGCACTTGGAGCTAGGGTTAGGGTTTCTATGGGTAGGTCACTTAGAGCTAGGGTTAGTGTTCCTATTTTAGGGCTTCCTGCCCTAGGGTTAGGGTTCCTAAGGTCAGGGCACTTGGAGCTGGGGTAGGGTTCCTAAGGGTAGGATACTTGGATCTAGGGTTAGGGTTCCTAAGGTTAAGGCACTTGGAGCAAGGGTTAGGGTTCCTATGGACAGGACTTCCAGCCCTAGGGTTACAGTTCCTAAGGGTGGGGCACCTGAAGCTAGGGTTAGTGTTCCTATGGTTATGGCACCCTGCCCTAGGGTTAGGGTTCCTAAGGATAGGGCACTTGGAGCTAGGGTTAGGGTTCCTATGGGTAGGGCACTTGGAGCTAGGGTTAGGGTTCCTATGGGTAGGGCACTTGGAGCTAGGGTTAGGGTTTCTATGCGTAGGGATTTGCGTTCTAGGATTAGCGTTGCTAAGGGTTGGTCACTTGGAGCTAGGGTTAGGGTTCTTATGTGTAGGGTTTCCTGCCTAGGGTTAGGGTTCCTAAGGGTAGGACATTTGAAACTATGATTAGAGTTCCCATGTGTAGGACTTCCAGCCCTAAGGTTAGGTTTCCAATGGAAGGGAACTTGGAGCTAGGGTTAGGGTTCCTATGGGTAGGGTGCCCTGCCCTAGGGTTAGGTTCCTAAGGGTAGGGCACTTGTAGCTAGTGTTAGGGTTCGTATGCATAGGGCTCCCTGCCCTCGGGTTAGCGTTCCCATGGACAGGGCACTTGGAGCTAGGTTTAGGGTTCCTTTGGGTAGGGATTCGCTTCCTAGGGTTAGGTCTCCTAAGTGTAGGGCACTTGCAGCTAGGGTTACGGTAACTATCGGTAGGATTTCCCGCCCTAGGGTTAGGTTTGTAAGGGAAGGACACTTTTAGCTAGGGTTAGGGTTCCTATAGGTAGAGGTTCCTGCCCTAGGGTTAGGGTTCCTAAGTGTAGTGCACTTAGAGCTAGGGTTAGGGTTCCTATGGGTAGGGCACTTGGAGCTAGCTTTAGGGTTCCTATGGGTAGGGCTTCCCACCCTAGGGTTAGGCTTCCTAAGGGCATAGTCAGCGGATTTGTATAATTTTTGGTGGTGCTGAAAATGGTGGTTCCCCCCCGCACGCTCTCGCCCTGTAAGCACATATGAAATGAAGCTACAATGCGTCGGTACCATAATATTACAAAGGTCAATTAAAAGTGGAAAGTCAGAAGCAGCACTTGCCTGCTTCAATATATGGTATTATATTTTGTTGCACCTGTTTTGACAAAGTGGGAACGTTCTTAATGTTTTCTCTGAATACTATGTGAGTGCCTCACTTTCCCCTGCAAGGTGCCAACTAAAGGTGTTGGGGACCAAGAAAGCAGGTGGCCTCCTTGTCCAGAAGAGACACAAAGGCTAATGGAGGGAGTGTCAGTTTGGAGCTGGCTGGGGAAATGGGGAGAGGCCCAGAACTTGGGTCTAGGTTCCCCACCCTCCAAGATGGACCTGACTAAGGGGTCCTGTTTTCTGTACCTACAAGCTCTGTTTTTCACACTGTGATCCTGTCGTCCAATAAACCTTCTGTTTTACCGGCTGGCTGAGAGTCACGTCTGACTGCAGAGTTGGGGTGCAGAGACCCCTGGTTGCCCCAGGACCTGCCTGGGCACACTCGCTGCGGAAAGTACTCGGTGTGGAAGGGCATGCTGAATGCTCCAAGGTCAGACCCAGGAAGGTGTTAGCTTCTTGCCGTGGAGACAGTATGCTCAGAGAGAGGAGGCTCCCCCAGAGTCCTGACTGGCTTTCTATGGAGTAGTTCCAAAGCATCCCAGCATCCCCTTCTACACCATGCGCTTCCCAGAACTCCGCACAGGCACTAACACTGTCTCCTCTGGCCTTTGTCTCTTTTTCAGGCTTTAGGAAGCCACCTGATCTCTTTGTTCTCCAACACCTTCAGTCGGCACCTTGCAGGAGAGCGGCCCAGGCCATCAGTTGCCTGGAGACAGGGTTTCGGCCATTCTCTGTGCAGACAGCATCACACTGGCACTCTAGAGTGCTACAACAATCACCCTTATCCCACCATCTAGATCCTTGAGAAATGCATAGGGGAAACTGAGGCACCCACACAGTATTCAGAGAAAACATTAAGAACATTCCCACTTTGTAACACCTGTATACTTTTAATGGTGTAAAATAATCAAGTATTGTGCTAAACACAATGATACTCCAAACTGACCACCAAATTTAAGTTGCACCTTTTTCCCTTCAAATGAGGGCTCTGGGATGGGGCTGGGGATGAGGGGTTCACAGTGTAGGAGAGAACTGCGAGCATATGTTCCTTCCTCCCTTGCTGAGCCTGCTGCCCCTCACCCTTGTCTCACTAGGGATGGGGATGCCCCTTTTCCAGCACTGCGCAGGAGTTGGGGCTGCGGGGCGAGGGGGTGAATCACAGGGTCAAACCTCACCGAAGCCCCAGCAGCTGCTCAGGTGAGTGAGGTCCACCCAAGATGTCCATTTCCTGGCTGGAAGTTCCTTTGGTGTCTCCTCCATGTGGGTGCCGGGGGGTGGGGGAGAGAGCTCCCAAGCACGTGCGTGCCTCCCCCGCCACCTCCTCTCTCCCTCTTCCTCTCCCCTGGTGCTCCAAGAAACTGCCGGCGGCTGATCTCAATAGCCTTAGGCAGAAGCAGGACAAGCAAGGGAGAGAGGCACCGGCTCTTTTCTTTCAGGCAGGGAAGCTCCGAGGTGGGGGAGGGCCCGCTTCAGGCAGGGCCAGGGGAGAAACCCAGCTCCATATATTGGTGGAGCACATCCCTCAGCCTTGAATATTCCTGGTGCTCGAGCACCTTGAGCCCATATAACCTGCTGACCCTGCCTAATGCCACATTAGTTGCACTGATATTTCAAAAACAAAAAATGTATGTCACATTTCTTCCTCTCTCCTCCTATCACCAAAATTGCAAAAGCCTGTCATTTCTAGCAGTGGTTTATTATTACTTATGGCCCGCTCCTGTTCCTGTTGAACTCTGCAGAGAGTACTGTATTTCCCTAAACATTGTGGGTCTTGTTATTCATCTGGTGAAGATGAGCTCTGGGTAAAGGTCGCCAGGGTGCTTTAGGGACTAGAGCTAAAGTCAGACAAGTTCCCACAGAAGAAGAGAAATCATCCATTTAAAACATCAAACTAACAAATGCCACCTAGTGCTGTTTCTGCAGTATTATGAATCATGACACACACTGACACTTGTGTAGGAGAGATTTAAAATGAAATGCAAGATGAATTATTTTGTGATAGACTTTATTTTTTACTGGAGAGACAGCATTGTGCATTGCTATGAGTCATCATAGGCAGCTCCTGTCCATACCCATAATAAATCATTGTATTCGGTGTAGTTGTAGCCTTATACTGGACCAATTTCTGTTGGGGACAGAGACATGCTTTCGAAGAGCTCTTCTTCAGGTCTGGGAAATATACTTAGTGTCACAGCTAAATATAAGGTGGAACATTGCTTAGAACAAGTAGCTAACATGTATTTCAAGGAACCATTCAAGGTGAAGCAGCCTGTTAATACCTCTTCAGTTGTAGTGGGGAAAGGAAGGGAGAGAGAGAAAAAAAGATGGTGAGGTGTGTGCGTTAGTGGCTTACAGCTTGTTGGACTAAGCCATAAATCCAGAATCCACGATCAGTTCATGATTTTTAGCGTCTAGAAAAGTTATGAATTTAACTCCCAGGCTCATCTTTAGAAAGCGTTGTGCAGATTTCCTTTGAGAATAAGGACTGAGAGGTCAAATAGAGAGTGATTGTTTTATGAGAAATGTTCATCCACAGGTGATATGGTATTTCTCTCTTGTATCATTCTCCCGTGTGAGCTCATTCAAGAGAGTAGTGATTGTCTGGTTTCACCCACGTAGTTGTTATTGGGGCATTAAGTGCACTGGATGACCTAAACCACAAGTTGTAATAGGCATGTGTAGGATTTTGAAAGGTGTGTTATGGGGGACTGTTGATCACGGCAGCAGTGGAGATATGTCTGCAGGTTTTGCATCTGTTGTTCCAGCAGGGTCTGGTGCTGCTCTGAATTGGTGTTTCCTGGTCTGTGGGGAGCTTGCGTCTGATGATGAGTTTGGAGAGGCTGAGGGGTGAAGGCCAGAAGAGGGGGTTTGGGAAAGATTTCTTTCAGGATGTGGTGCCCATCAAGCATGGCTTGTAATTGTTTAATGATACCCCGTATGGGTTCCAGTGTGGGGTGGTAGGTGACAACTACAGGTGTGTGGTCGGAAGGCAGTTTATTTTTGTGCTGAAGCAGGTTTTCTTGGGGTATTTGGGTGGCCGATTCCATGATGCAATGTATTTCTCCGGTGGAGCGTCCTTGTTTGGTAAAGGCAGTTTTAAGTGTGTTAAGGTGAGTACCCTGGACTTTCTCTGGGGAGCACAGTTGATAGTTGCTGGTTAGACGGCGGCTGCCGTACAGCTCTGTTTGGTTTAAATGTGGCTGTGCACAGGTGCTGCAGTCTGCCTGGGCACTATCAGCTGCAAGATCAGAGCCACAGTTTTAATACTAAGAACATTTAAGCGGGGACAAAAGTGCAACCGTGATAGGTGCCCATGCTATGCCCTGGTCACCTATCCCTTAGGTTAAAACACACAAAATACTACAGAATGGCTTCTTATTAACTTAGCCATTCTAATTCTATACCCACTTCCTCCTCAACAGCTTGACAAAAGATTGGTGTCACAGGATGGCTGGCCCCTTAAGGGGAGGTGGGCCTTAATCCACCTGTAACAAGCTTAACTCACCTCTACAGATGGGGACAATGAAGGTCATGTGACCAGTAAATCAGGTGACCTAATCAAGTTTCTTATAAGGTAGAAGGGCAAAAGAGAGCAGAGAATAAAGGAAATGAGATCCTGTTCTGAGAAGGAGGGTTAGGAACTCCCTCCTTCTCAGAAGGGGAAGGGGAGGAGAGATTGAACTGGGGTTGATCTTGGAGGGCCATACTCCTGACTGGAGCGGGGAAGGTTGAACTGACACCCAGTTCTAGAAAGGAGGGCTGGGAAGAGGTATATTGAACTGGGGTAGAGGCCTGGAGGGCTAATGTGGATAACAACCAAACAAATTGGAGTGTTTTAATTATCTTCTGGACTGTGATGTGGAGTTCTTGAGGTGTTCAAAAAAGGGAAACTGAGGCAGAGTGCTGTAGCATAATCTCTGGCTGGCTGGGGTGCTTGGGTGGTGTTCTCTCTGTGACAAAAGGCTTTGCAGGGTGCCTGGAAGGTTAACAAATCTAGACTCTGACAAACAATGCAATGTTAACAATGTAACAAAATGTTACAGGCCACATTAAATATTGATTTTATTTCTGATAGAATTTTTTCCCCAAAAAGGATGATTAAACACATCATCGCTCAATTATCTAGAAAGGGTGATTTAATAGGAAGAGGGTTGTCAAGGAAGAATGGGCTGGAAACTTGTAGATACAACAATTTTATTTTTATAAATATTTTTATGGGCCAGGAACTGATGTTTACTTTTCCAAGAGAACATACCCTATATACTTGTTCATAAGCCAAATATTTTTGGTAAAAAAGTGAGGCATCAAAGAGCAGGAGTCAGTTTATAAACAAGTCTACACCAAAATTTGATGATTTTCAGCTCAATGTATTAGATATTCAATTCAATGATTCCATGGTCATTTTGTTTACCAGGAGCGTCTGCAGGCATGGAGTCCCTCTCTTCCCGCAGCTCCCATTGGCTGGGAATGGTGAACTATGGCCACAGGGAGCTGAGGGGCTCCATGCCTGCAGATGCTCCAAATAAACAGAACGTCCCAACCTGCCAGTGGCTTACCTTGACGGGCCGGGATCCAAAGTTTTCCAACCCCTGAAATATAGGGTCAGCTCATGAAAGGGTCATACAGTTTTTGCTATTTTACCTATCCATTTTGAGGGGTCAGCTTATAAACAAATGGGCTAATGAATGAGCATATACAATATATTTATAAAAAAAGTTGATTGAACACATGGCATGAAATTGATATTGCCCAAACCATGATTTCCAACAAACCAGGCAGTATTTTTAGGAACTGCTAAGTGTAAGAAGCCTAGTGCCAATGTTAACATGAAAATATGGTCCAAAAAGTCTGTATCATCATCAGATAAGTAAAAACAACAAACTCAATTCCTCGGCTTCACTGTCTAATGGACTCTGGGGATGCGTGTCCAATGCTGTATACCCCTTCATACATAACAGTCATAACAGTGGGATTGATACACCCTTTCTGGTACACAGTACCGCTCAGAGCTCTGCAGAACAGGGGAGCACCACTGCTGAACTATTTGTGATGAGGGTGCAGTATATATTCCTAGTTCTCTGCGAGCCAGCGCTGCTATGCTAAAACTTACTGTTTTTAATTCATGGGGAGCCAAGAATTTACTAGTTTGCTTCTCTGGCTTGTAAGTCATTACTGAAAAGGTGCAAATCTGATGTGGTAATGTTTGTGCTGAAACCTCTGCTTTCCAAGTAGCTGAGCTGCAAGTCACTGATCATGCTTCGCTATATTCAAGACTATTATGATGTGCAAAAATTGTTAGAATTCTTTGGGAGACCTGCTTCCACCAGCAAAGATGTGGTGGCTTCAGGTGAGATCTCTTACAAACACTCTTGTTGGAATTTAATTTCACACTTAATATTGGAATTTAATTTCACACTTAATATTGTGTCTGTTGTTTTTCTCTTCTACCACTTTATTAGGCCACAATCCTGCAAACTTTTATGCATGTGCAAACAAGTAGTTCCACTGAAGGCAAAGGGGCTAGGCCAGGGTTGTCAACTTTCTAATTGCATAAAACTGAACACCCTTGACCCAGCCCCTGTCCTGCCTCTTCCCGAGGCCCCCTCGCCCTGCTCCTTCTGAGGTCCTGCCCCCTGTTCACGCCATGCCCCCTCCCTCTGTCACTTGCTCTCCCCCACTCTCACTCACTTTCACTGGACTGGTGCAGGGGGTTGGGGTGTAGGACAGGGTGTGGGTTCTGGGGTGGGGCCAGAGATGAGGGGTTTAGGGTTCACAAGGGGGCTCTGGGTTAGGGCCTAGGGGTTCGGAGTGCAGGAGGGGGCTCAGGACTGGGGCAGGGGTTGGGAGGCAGAAGGCGGTGTGGGCTCTGGGGTAAGGCCAGGGAGGAGGGGTTTGGGGTGCAGGAGGGAGCTCTAGGCTGGGGCAGGCTATGCACAGCTCCCGGAAGTGGTGAGCATGTCTGGCTCGTAGGCAGAGGGGACAGGGGGCTCTGCATGCTGTCTGCTCCCGCAGACACCACCTCTACAGCTCCCATTGGCTACGGTTTCCAGCCAATGGGAGCAGCAGAGCCAGCCCTCAGGCGAGAGCAGCAGGCAGAGCCCCCCTGGCTGCACCTGTACCTAGGAGCCAGACATGCCAGCTGCTTCTGGAATCTGCGTGGACGCAGGGCAGGCAAGGAGTCTGCTTTAGCCCTGCTGTACTGCCAACCGGATGTTTAACTGCCTGGTCAGCAGTGCTGACCAGAGCCACCAGGGTACTTTTCGACCCAGCTTTCTGGGCAAAAACCGAACACTTGGCAACCCTAGGCTACACCCAGGGATAAGTGTTTGCAGGATCGGGGCTTTTTTGACAAGGGCCCCAGTTCAGCAAGGTATTTGGGCGCAAGTGTAGTTTTAAGCACATGATTAGTTCTGTTGACATCAGTGAAACCACTCATGTGCTTAAGCTGTGCATGAGTTTAAGAACCTTGCTGAATCAGGGTGTAGAACTCCCTGTTGATATCATGAATGTGCCTGTTCTGCTTAACTAATAATGAAAAAAGTATGGCTAATGGTAGGTCATTTTTATTTGTTTGGCACTTATTTGGCTGCTTAGCAGGCGTCATAAAGTTTAAGGCCAGAAGGGATCACCAGATCATCCAGTCTGACCTCCTGTATCTCAGAGGCCACCAACACTACCCAGCACTTGCTCATTAAACCCAATAAATAAAATTAGACCAAAGTATTACAGCTCATAGGAGACTAAATTATTTTGTGCCACAGAGAGAGAATAGGAGGAACTGAGGTGCAGCAGTGGCCAAGGACCTTGCAATGGCAAGGCACAGATTAAGTGAGATATCCCAGCATATGACCCATACCTGCATGCTGCATAGGAAGGCAACCCCCCTCCAAGATCACTGCCAGTCTGAGCTGGGAGAAAATTTCTTTCCGAGCCCACGTAGGGCAATCAGTTAGACCCTGAGCACGTGGAACAAAAACCATATCGCCAAGCACCTGAGAGAGAGAATGCTGATGTCACCTCAGAGCACTGGCTCATCCTATCCAGTGTCCCATCTCCAGACAGGGCCATCCCTGATGCTTCAGAGGAAGGAGACAAAAACCAAAACCCAACAATCCCAGAACACACTGGGGTTGAGGGGAAAAATCCCTTTCTGAGTCCTGCAAGCAGTTGGCTGAAGCATTGGCTTTTAGGAACATAAGACATAATCTGGAAGTGAGCCCAGGACTGCCAAGCCCTGCCCCTCCCCCCACAACATCACAAGCAAGCCTGTCATGCAATCATACTCCTACATTTGGCCAGCTCTCTTTTAAAAAAAACTAAGTTGATTGGTTCTCCCCTCCACCCCCGCCCCCCATTGGGAGCCTGTTCCAGACCCTCGCTCCTCTGATGGTTAGGAACCTTCTTTTAATTTCCAGCCTGAATTTGTTCATGGACAGTTTACACCCTTTTGTTCTTGTGACAACATTGTTCTTTAGCTTAAATAGCTCTTTACCCTCCCTAGTGTTTACCCCCAATGTGTTTATAAAGAACTATCATATCCCTTCATTCTTCTTTTTGTTAATCTAAATAAACCAAGCTCTTTCAGTCTCCTCTCATAAAACAGGCCCTTCATCCCCCAATCATCACCTTCTCTGCACCTGTTCCAGTGTGAATTCACCTTTCTTGAACATGGGTGACCAGAATTGTACACAGTATTCCAGATGAGGTCTTGCCAGTGACTCATATAATGGCATTAATATTTGCCTAATACATCCTAAGATGTCATTTACCTTTTTCACAGCTGCATGACTCATAGTCATCCTGTGATCAACTAACACATCCAAGTGAGCCCTAGCTTGCATTAGAAATTCTTATTATTAGATACTGTGTGTGTGACTTTACACGTTGTACTATTGAATTTAATGCCACTTCTGTGATTTCTGTCTTCAAGGGCATCCAGATCTTCCTGTACAATATTTTGATCCTCCTCTACATTGCCATTGCCTCCCAACTTTGTAACATCAGCAAATTTCATTAGCGCCTTCCTAGTTTTTGTGCTAAGGTCATTAATAAAAATATTGAATAAGACTGGTCCCAAGACTGATGCTTCAGGAACTCCACTAGTAACCTTCCTCCATTCTGATAGTTCATCTTTCAGCACAACTCATGGCCTTCTCCCGTTTAGCCACTTCCTTATCCACTTTATGATTATTGTACTAACCCTCTTCTTCTCTAATTTAATTAATAATTTTCCATGTGTTACCATGTCAAATGCTTTATTGAAGTCCAAGCATATTAGGTCAACTGCATTTACCATATCTAAAAATTCAGTTATTTTCTCAAAGAAGGAAATCAGGTTAATCTGGCATCATTTACTTTTGGAAACCCCATGTTATGTTACATCCCCTTTTCCATTTACCTCCATGAATTCAATCACTTTTTCCTTCACAACTTGTTCCAAAATCTCGCATACTACTGAGGTTAGACTAACAGATCTGTAATTGCCCAGGGCAGTTTTTTTCCCTTTCTTAAATATAAGTCATTAGCTATTCTACAGTCATATGGAACTACCCTGAAATAGACAGATTGATTAAAAATCCTTGATACTGCACCAGCACTCTTATGTGCCAGTTCTTTCAGTATTCTGAGGTGGGAATTATCTGATTCCTCCTTTCCTCCAATTTGAGCACATTACATTCTTTGAGTTTTTCTTCCACCTCAGATGTGGTAATTTCCATTTCCTTACATGTATTTCCATCAGCTGTCCTGCCTTCATGCCTATGTTCCATATTAGCATCCTTATTGAAAACTGAGGCACTATGTTCATTTAACTTTTGGGCTATACTTAGATTATCTTAGATCTCCCCCTGCTCCCATCCACACTGCGTAGTAGCCAAACCTCATCCTTCCTTATTCTTTTTATTTTCCTTAGTCTCTTTTTATTTTTGATTGATTGTTCTGTCTTTTTCCTCTCCCTCTCGCAAACTAAGGATTTGAGACTGAGGCACAATTATCTTTTAAAATGTACATTTTTATTTTTGCAAACTTTTTTTAATGAGAGATTAAGTTGATAACTACAGAGAATATTATATACATGTTTCTTCAATTTCTGTGTAGGAAGCTCCTTAACAAGTTTAACATTTATCTTACACTATACTTACGAGATAAGACAGAATTAAAAAAAAGTATGTTAAAAACAGTGTCGGATTACATACAAGATGTTCTGCCAGATATTAAGAAGAGAGCACCAGAAGGTATTGCATTTAAAGTGATAATGACACGTCACTGAAAAATGTGAAAAGCATTCTTTTTAGAAATATCTCTGCCGGTTTATCAGGCAATCGCTACCACATTTGTTTTTTCTGGTTTCCTCACTTTTCAGTCTCTGGGTACAGTTGCACTTTTAAAACAGAATCTTTGTTTTTCAGCTGTTGTGGAATGGACAAGTGAAATAAGAGCATAATATTTTGTGCCAATTAATTTCTACTGCAATTATATTGATTTTGGTGGAGTTAAACCAGGAATGACTTTGGCTCTTTGTTTTCATGTAAAAACCCTGCTAAAAAAAATCAAGGAAAATGCACTTCTACTGTTGCCTCCACTGTGGAGCTGCACTGGTGGTGAATTAAGGGCTTGATTTCAACAGTGTAACAAGGCCATAGAGCGCTATGAGAGAGGAAGGTTGGTTTTGTGATTAGATCACTAGACTGAGACTCAAGACCTGGGTTCAGTTCCCAGGTCTGTTACAGGCTTCTTGTGTGACATCACTTTTTCAGTTTTCTGTCTGTAAAATGGGGATAATAATATTTCCCTTGTCTTGTCTATTTAGACTGCAGGCTTCATGGGACAGGGACTAGAGCCACATGAATAACTAATTTTGGGGTTCACTGGACATTCTGAAGAAGTCAAAAAATGTTTTGGGTCAAATGAAATGTCTTGTCAGATTCAAAATAGAACATTTTCTTTTGAGCATTTTTTAACGTTTTAATTAAAAAAAATTAAAGGAAATTTCAAAACCAAAAAGTTTGTTTTGAATCAAAAAATCAAAACATTTACACTTTTTCAGAATTATTTGTGCTTTTTTTAAAGTGAAAAATTCAGCACAAATTAGTGAAATGTTTTGATGTCACGAATCTTCATTTTTCAGCAAAAAAAGTTTCTGTTGAAAAATTTTGCCCAGCTATCAGAGGGACTGTTTTTACTATGTGTTTGTACAGTGCCTAGTGGAATGAGTCCCCACCTCAGTTAGCTAAGTTGATAAGCAAACTAATCTGGACAAAAAAAATAAGAGCTGTATTAGACCTCAGCTGAAATCTCACCCTGAACCCAAACCTTTTGATAGGTTTGAACAAGCACCTTCCTTCCCCTCCTCAGTAGGCCTCATTGGCTGAAATCCATCTCAGAGTCTCAGTAGGTTTGACAGTCTCTCCCACTGTTAACTTTAAAACTACATGAGTTCCAAGGATCACTGCAAGCAAGGGGGAACGGATGATATATTTTGAGGCATCTCTGACATCTATCCCTTGAGAAAACAAGATTTGAGAAGATCAGTTTTTCAGAGCTCAGCAGAGATGGTGTCACACTTGATAATGGGCTGACACAGTGTTTTATGGGCATGGGGGGAGGCTGGTTGGATGTCAGGAGGAAGTGGGGCTTCAAGTGCCTGTTGAAATTGGGGGAAAATTGGGGTTCTAGGGCCTATTGACCATAAGAGGAAGGCACTGTGGGCAGGCATCAAGTGCCTTTTGAAGTTTGATGGATGGAACTGAACTTGGGAAGTCCTTATGGATAGGGCCTATATGGAGTCAGATTGTGGAAGCTAGGTCTGTGGACCTGTTGGGAGAATGCTTCATGGAGGATCAGAAGGAGGCCTGCTGAGACCTGCTCAATGGACAGGGAAATTACTGAGGAACACAATGGTAGGGGAAAGATACAAAGAACTGGTTGGTAGGAGAAAAGGACACAGGAAATGTCACAAGATATTAGCATCTGAATTTTTGCATCTTTATCCAAACCAAATAAATGGCTCAGCTTTTCATGTTCATCTTCCACTAATGTTTACACAATGAAATGAAATTGCTGAAGCAAATCATCACCGGCTGAGAAAACTAAGTTTCCATGAGCAACAATGAAGGCTAATTCTGGCAGGCTATGGCATTTGGAAACACAAGCTTGACTTCTGGTAGTAATAAACATTCACCGTTATGTTTAGCAAGTAGTCATGGCCAGTGATTAAAGCAGACTGAAATAGGAGGGAGACCTCCTCCAGCCAGGGGGGCTGTCATCACAGATCTTGATGTTATATAGGGATGTGGCATTACATCCTCTTCTAATGATATGATGTATAAAGACGACAATGAAGACAAGACAAAACTGTATCTGAAAGGGTCCAGGTCCTCAAGAGGGTTCATTGTCAGCCAAATGAAAAGTACATGTTGTACATGTTGTCTGTTACAGCTATCCCCCTATTCCATTTTGTTTCTTACAGCTGTCCCCATACTCCATTTTGTTTTTGTTCTCCTCCTGTGGCCGCCCTTCCCTGGCTGTTAAGTTGTTTACCAGGGCCACTGCCCTTCTCAAAGGGAGGGCCCCTTAAGTTGTTTACCAAGAGCCATTGCCCTTCTCAAAGGGATGGCCACTTGTGCTGCGTGTTAAGTGGGACCACTGCCCTGTTCAAAGGGTTAGTCCTGTTATCACCTTGTTGAACCTGGGCTTGGTGTAGGGCAGGCAATGTCCAGAGCTGCAAGACCTATTGTGTTTTTAAGATCCTGGGCGTGAGTCATAGGCCTCATGTGCTTTTGAGTCACCTATTGCACAGGACTCTGCCCAGGCATGTCTCTGTGCTCACCTGCAGTTTTTCCCTGTGCCCCCTCCCCTGTGACAGAGGGAGCCTATCAGGATCACTGGCGGGAAACTGCCTAAGTTTGCCTTTAAAAACAGACATTTTTGAAACAAACATCAGAAAGGTTCCTGCATTGCTGCCTGGTCTGATCAGCCAGGGGTTTTGGGGGGTCCTTTCTCCGCTCTTGTTTTATTTTTGAGCATACCCCCGGTTTTTAAACCCCCCCCCCCACGAAGAACGAATTGCTGCCTGAGAGATCTCCTGATTATCGAGACCGTACGGAGCCCTCCTTGCTTCTTCTGATGTTACTGCTGCTTCTGCCTTTGCTGCTGCCTTGGGGACTGGTAAGAATCCCTCTGTAAAACTTTCCATACTTTTATTTTATTATTTTAGCTGCTGGCTCTGTTTCCCTAGCACACAGACTCAAGCTAAACCTTGGTCTGTGTCTTAAAACCTCTCTTAAACTCCGCTGCGCTTTGCTGCTAAAAATAAGGTTGTGCCGCTGCTAAGCTCTGCTCCCTGCTTTCAGCTGTATCCACTGCTGCAGCCACCATCCCTTGGCTTCCTTGGGGGCTGCCTTGGGAGCTGTATCCTGGGCACATACCCCTCTGCCCTCTGTGACTTCCCCATAGCATAAGGTGCACCGTAGGTTTTGCTTTTTAGTTTAATAAGTCATAGTTTGCTAAGATTGTAGAGCTTGTAAGTTTCACCTGCCTTGTTATAGTTTGCTGTTTTGTTGCCCTGTATAGTTGCTTGTTATAGTTTGCTTAGAATTGTGATATTTGTTGTTTTGCCTAGTCGTTGATTAAGATAGATTAAAAAAAACCATTGCTTGGTTGTATTCTGTACCTGTTTTATTACTTTATATAAGCTGCTTGTAATTTATATAAGTTTAATTAAGTTAGAGGATAGATAAAGTTTTTACTGCTTGAATTCGTCTTCCCGCTGTCCCAACCTCTCCCTGAACTTTCCCGTGTCTGTTTTTCCCCCGCTCCAATCTCCCCCTCTGTGTGCTCCTCCGTGTCTCCCTGTGGTAACCCCTTGCTGCTCCCCCACCCCCCGCGTAATTTCCCAAACCCTTTGCCGCTTCTTTTCTCTTTTTTTTGGGGGGTGTCCCTCTAGCCCTTCTTTACACCTCTTTGCTGCCTCTCCCTGTGTTCGTGCCCCCGCTCCTCCGCTGCCCCTCCCCTACTGAAGATCCCCATCACACTGCTCCGTTTGTCTTCACCCCGCTGCTCCGCAACTTCCCTGAAGTGCTCTCCGCTGCTGCAACCTGCTTCTTCCCTCAGCCGTCTCCCCCATTCTCCACGTGCCTTCCCATCGCTTACATGTTTAGCGCCCTCCCCTCTTGCTGCTCCCAGACTCCCCTTAAGTGCGCTCCAGCTGCTCTTGTCTCCCGTACCTCCAGCCCCCAGGCTCCTGAAGACTGCTGCTCTGGGCTTCAGAGTCTCTCGCTGCTTGCAGCTGCACTCTCCTCTCGTTAGTTACCACTAATCACTCACTCCCCTCCCCCCTCCCGCTTCTTGACCCAGCTTTTAGGTACACTCTTGCTATCACAGCCTCACAAATTAAGTCAGTAATTTTCTACGTTGCATAATTTTACTTATCACCCATATTGTATTATTGCACTGTGACTCACATTTTACTTGTGGTTATAACACCCCATTAGTTGCCTCCATTTTTCTAATATACTTTGTATACCATTTTTATATAGAAGCTACCATTTTATTTTGCATTCCACACTGTATCTAGAGTTGTTCCTATATAAAGTTGAGTTGCTTATTGACTGTACTGTATCCCATTGTGCTGAACCCCACTTACTGTACCCCACTGTTAAAACTCCCTACATTGTTCAATAAGAACCCCCCCTTATCATTGTCTATTTTAAACACCTTATACACCCCATCCCATCGCATTTCATTGTTAAATTCCCACCACTTCCTTTTTCCTTTAATAAAGAAATTAATTGGCACCCCACCTGTGTGGTAATTGCTCCCCAAGATCCCATATACTTGCAGGCAGGGACACATGTATGCGTGGAGCGAGGGGCGGCTCTAGGTATTTTGCCGCCCCAAGCACGGAAGGCAGGCTGCCTTCGGTGGCTTGCTTGCAGGAGGTCTCCGGTTCCGCGGATTCGGCAGCATGCCTGCGGGAAGTCCGAAGCCGCGGGATCAGCGGACCCTCCGCAGGCATGCCACCGAAGGCAACTTGCCTGCTGCCCTCGCTACGACTGGCAGAGCACTCCCTGTGGCTTGCCGCCCTAGGCATGTCTCATGGTATAATTCCCCACTCTGAACCTTAGCGTCCAAAAGATGGGGTACCAGCATGAATTCCTCTAAACTCAATTACCAGCTTAGTACTTGTAGCGCTGCCACCAACCAGGAATTCCAGTGCCTGGTACACTCTGGTCCCCCCAAAACCTTGCCCGGGGACGCCTAATACCCAGTCCTTCTTGATCTCAACACAAGGAAAATAAACCCTTTCCCTCACCGTTGCCTCTCCCAGGCTTCCCCTCCCTGGGTTACCCTGGAAGATCACTGTGATTCAAACTCCTTGAATCTTGAAACAGAGAGGAAAATCCACCTTCCCACCTCTTTCTCTCTCCCCCTCTCAGACTCTCCCTGAGAGAGAAAGTAATCCTAACACAGAGAGAAAATTAACCCTTCTCTCCCCCTTCCCTCCTTTCTCCCTACCAATTCCCTGGTGGATCCAGACCCCATCCCCTGGGATCTCACACCAGAATAAAAAAACAATCAGGTTCTTAAACAAGAAAAGCTTTTAATTAAAGAAAGAAAAAACAATAAAAATTATCTTTGTAAATTTAAGATGGAATATGTTCCAGGGTCTTTCAGCTATAGACACTGGGAATACCCTCCCAGCCTAAGTATACAAGTACAAATTAAAATCCTTTCAGCAAAATACAACTTGAACTCCTTCCAGCCAAATACACATTTGCAAATAAAGAAAACAAACATAAGCCTAACTCGCTTTATCTACCTAGTACTTACTATTCTGGATCTATAAGAACCTGTATCAGGGAGATTGGAGAGAAACCTGGTTGCACATCTGGTCCCTCTGAGCCCCCAGAGTGAACAACAACTAAAAACTAACAGCACACACAAAAACTTCCCTCCCTCAAGATTTGAAAGTATCCTGTTCTCTGATTGGTCCTCTGGTCAGGTGACAGCCAGGCTCACTGTTCTTGTTAACCCTTTCCAGGGAAAAGAGATATGAAGCACTTTTGTTCTATTAACTCTTACTTATCTGTTTATGACAGCATGCGCTTGGCGTGCTGGTGCCTGGAGCCGCCTCTGTGTGGAGCTGTGTAGGGGTACAGTTTTCCTGCACTCCAACCCTTCTGTTATTTTTGAACTTGACCAAGGTGGAGAATCTCTGCTGATGTAAAATCAAATAATAATGGGAGGTTCTTCCCCCAGAAAATTTGGAAATAAATACTCAGTGAAATTGCCTGCATTTCAAAAGCCTTTAAGACATTTTAGAAGATATACTTTACATAAACTCACATCTATTAGGCATTATTTATCTGTTTCTGTCTCCCCTCAGCCCTTATCACCGCCATCCTTGGGGGAAGACAGTTGGAATTTCCTTCTTCCTCTACTCCTTGGAGCTGGTAGAGGAAATGTGGTGGGGTATAAACCCCACCCTGGCACTAAAAGGGTTTTGGAGTTAGAGAGCTCAATTAAGGCACCTGGTGGCTCCTGGAGGATGAGTCAGGCCAAACTGTAGAGAAAGCCCGACTGGGGGAGTAGATGGGTGGTGAGTATCAAGGGAGGAAGCCTAGATGAGAAGGAGGCTATAGAGCAGGGGTGAGCAAACTATGGCCCGCATGCCAGATCTGGCCCATCAGGGCTTTGGATCTGGCCAGCAA
The DNA here is from genome assembly GCF_025201925.1 of Gopherus flavomarginatus. Taxonomy (NCBI): domain Eukaryota; kingdom Metazoa; phylum Chordata; order Testudines; family Testudinidae; genus Gopherus; species Gopherus flavomarginatus. Next base: position 57,645,512 of record NC_066621.1, read on the forward strand.
GCTTGCCACCCCTGTGGTGCCGGGAACCCCGCACCATGCCTGGAAGTGGCTGGCAACATATCCCCGTGGCTCTGGGAGTGGGAGGAGAGGGCTCTGTGTGCTGCCCTCGAATGCAGGCACCATGCCCCGCAGCTCCCATTGGCTGGGAATGGCGAACCGTGGCCAATGAGAGCTTCACGGGAGGTACCCACAGGAAAGGGCAGTGCTCAGACCCCTCTGCCCTTCCTCCCCCAGGGGCTGCTCGGATGTGGTGCCAGCAGCTTCTGGGAGTGGCACAGGGCCAGGGCAGGCAGGGAGCCTGGCCTGGCCCCAGTGTGCACTGCTGCATCCGTGGAGCCGCTCCAGGTAAGTGGTGCCAGGCTGGAGCTTGCACCCTATACCCCAACCCCCTCCCCTGAGCCCCCTGCTGCACCTCGCACACTTCCTGTGCCCCAAACCCCTGCCTCAAGCCCCCTGTTGCACCCCACACCTATCCTGCACCCCAACCCCCTTCCCTGATTCCCCTCATACACCCTGCACCCTTCCTCCACCCCAACCCCTTGCCCTGAACTGCTTCCTGCACACCACATCCCCTCCTGCACCTCAACCCTCTGCCCCAGCCCTACATTCATGGCCCTGCATGCACTTTCCCCACCCAGATGTGGCCCTCGGGCTAAAAGGTTTGCCCACCCCTGCTATAGAGAGAGGAACTCTGCAGTGCCTCTGGTTGCTAGAGAGTGGAGGAAAGGCATAGAGTGAGCAGATAGATGCACAGCCCAGGGAGGGGCTCTGAAAAAGGGCCTGAAGGAAAACCAAGGTTGGAAGAAATCCAGGGAGGTAGTGAGTGTGAGGAAGCAGACCGTAGCTGTTTGCCACAGGATCCCTGGATTGGAACCCAGAAGAAGGGCCTGGATTCCCCTTCCAGCCGCTGGAAAAAGATGGTGTGGAAACACCCTGATGCAAGGGAGAGAAGGACTACAGGGTCTTGGCCTCCAAGGACAAAGTGTTGGGAGGTGTTGCTCCACAGAAAAAGAGGAGGACAATCCCCCAGAGCCCAGGATGGGATGAAAAGTCTGTGGAGGAGTCAGTCTGGATAGGAGTGAAATGCAATATTTGAGTTTATTGGACTTTTTTTCCTTACTCTATCAGGGATGGGACTAAATGTGACCTGGCTGCATGACTGCATCAGGAGATGAGGCAGGCCTCTTCAGGGACTGGAGTGATGATTGTCAGGAGGGACTAGATGAAGACAGTCTCCTATGTCCAGCTGTGAAGGAGTGTGCCTGTGGTAAAGTTCTCCTTTCTACAGGGACAGATCTTTCTGCAGAGAAGGCTAAAAACATCCATTTCCCACTACTCCATCAATTGCTGCTATTACTCCACCTACTAACAGGAAACATTGGGAGACCCAGAAACTCCTCAGCCAGGCACTAGCTTTCCTCTTGCTCCCACTTCATATTCCCCTGCCTGATGAGTCATTGGGAAGAGGAAGGGAGTGAGCTCCATAGGCAGGAGGAAGAATCTGCTCTTCTTACTCTAACGCTCCTCAGGAGTCATATTTGTTAGGCATAGAACCTTTATTAATTACACAAGTACTCAATTCAGGCTGAGACTGCTGAGGTGTGTGGAAACCTCTAGCACAAGAGTTCTCTGCTGAGAGTCACAGGTGTCACGGGGCTGTGACTACCATGCCATTCCCATATTGTTAAATAAGAGGGAGTTCCTAGCTAGACCAGGGCCAGGGGAGTGGGAGCCCACATGTACATGTCCTGATAAGATTGAGAACCACTGCTCTAGTTCACACTGAGTATGCTCAGAAATTTAACACTACTAGTAGCATAATCACACCCATGTTACTATCATGAGATCTACCCTTACATGCATAACATAGAAACAAACATCCCACCCCCAGAACTGCAGTACATGAATAACAGCTAAGTGAACAGGAACACATTAAAATCAATGGTCTTTTGTTTGGGTCTTTTGTTTTGGGTATGTATTTTAGAGCTAGTGTCTGATTTTTCATGGCAAATTTATGGATTTGTTCGTAGTATGTCCTATTTTAGCGCTGAATCTTTCAAAGGGCATGTTTCTAGCTTTTTGTCTATGTGAATTCTATTCTGAATCTGTTTTATGTGAATTTTTACTTCTTCAAATCTTCTCTGGTTATTCCAGCCATTTGCTAGTAGGATCAGGAAATCTGAACAAAGAGTATTAGACTATCAAGGCCAAATACCTTCTAGAACAGTCAACGGTGACAGTTCTGTTATTATTAGAAACCTATTTTAAAAGATTCAGGGTGACTTCCTGGGCCCATTGAAGTCAAAGGGAGTTTCAAGGTCAAATATTACAGCTAAGCATTCCTAGTGCATTATGTTCCTACAAGATGGTTTGGTGTGTTCATGTTAACCAGCCTGCTTTCTGTACACAGTCCACGCATAGCACTCCCTCCAGCTGTTTCTACACCTGTGAAATGGTCACATGATACCAAGCACCGCTCACAGGATCGATGCAAAAATTGCAGTATTTTACATATGATATTTGTGTATAATGTATATAACATGCCTAAATATTCAAATGGATCCAAACATTTTGGATACCTTGGAGATTCGAGGGTGGGACTGGAGGGAAAGGGAGTTCAACTTGCAACACCTGCAGCCTGATTATCAGAAGTGCTCAGCAGCCACAGCTAAAGGCAGTGAGAGATGCAGGTGTTTAGCATGTTTGAAAATTGGGTCGTAGGTGCCTGTGCAGCCTTAACTCAGCCTCCTTGTGTACACGTATTATGATAAAGTTTTTAATTACATAATCATATGCTGTTTTTCCACCAGGTCGCACCTTATTCTACGCACCGAAAGGACAGTGTTCACCTAATGAGCAGCTATTCAATACACCTCTACCCCACTATAACGTGACCTGATATAACATGGGTTCGCAGATAGCGTGGTAGCAGTGGGGCTCCGGTGACACTTTAAAGGGTCTGGGGCTTCGGCTGTTGCAGAGAGCCCCAGGCACTTTAAATCACCACTGGAGCCCTGCCGCCAGGGGCTGCGGCAGCGGGGCTCTGCCAGCAATTTAAAGGGCCTGGGGCTCCCCGTGGCCAGAGCCCCGGGCTCTTTAAATCACAGCTGCAGCCCTGCCACTGCTACCCTGATATAACGGGGTTTCACCTATAACATGGTAGGGATTTTGGCTCCCCACAACTGCATTATATTGGGATTGAGGTGTATTTTATTTTCTCCTCATTCAATGTGAGGCCTTATGCCTTATTTCCTGCACACTATTCAAACCGTACTCTGAAGACAGAATTATTAATTTCCTCATGAGAAAGTGGGTGGGGTAATATCTTTTATTGGACCAACTTGTGTTTCTGTGGTGCTGTCACCATAGAAACTGAGTGCTTCATCAATGTTAATGAATTTATTTTCACAACACACTGTCAGATTAGAAGGTATTATTCCCATTTATCAGATGGGAAATGAGACACAGAGTGACTAAAGTCAAAAGTAGCCACTAATTTTGGTGGCCCAATTTGAGATGTCTGATTTTTCAGAGTATGTAGAAATAGATAGTATTTTATATGTTCAAAGCACAGCTTCCAAGTTGGGAGGGGTTCAGATGTTTTGGAGGATAGGATTAAAATTCAAAATGATCTGGATAAACTGGAGAAATGATCTGAAATAAATAGGATAGAATTCAATAAGGACAAATGCAAAATACTCCACTTAGGAAGGAAGTCAAGGAACAGTCAGTTGCACCCATACAAAATGGGAAATGACTGCCTAGGAAGGAATACTGCAGAAAGGGATCTGGGGGTCATAGTGGACCACAAGCTAAATATGAGTCAACTCTGTGACACTGTTGCACAAACAGTGACCATCATTCTGGGATGTATTAGGAGGAGTGTTGTAAGCAAAACACAAGAAGGCCTCAGCTGGAGTATTGTCTCCAGTTCTGGGTTCCACATTTCAGGAAAGATGTGGACAAATTGGAGAGTCCAGAGGAGAGCAACAAAAATGGCTAAAGGTCTAGAAAACATGACCTGTGAGGAAAGATTGAAAAAACTGGGTTTGTTTAATCTGGAGAAGAGCAGACTGAGAGGGGGACATAATAATTTTCAAATACATAAAAGGTTGTTACAATGAGGAGGGAGAAAACTTGTTCTTGTTAACTTCTGAGGATAGGACAAGAAGCAATGGGCTTAAATTGCAGTAAGGGAGGTTTAGGTTGGACATTGGTAAAAACTTCCTGTCAGGGTAGTTAAGTACTGGAACAAATTGCCTAGCAAGGTTGTGCAATCTCCATCACTGGAGGTTTTTAAGAGCAGATTAGACAAACACGTGTCAGGGATGGTCTTTTATGTTTATTTAATCCTGCTTTGAGTACAGGGGACTCGACTACATGACCTATTGAGGTCCCTTCCAGTACTACTCTTCTATGACACCATTGACTTCAGTTAAAGCTGTGAGTGCTCTGCACTTCTGCAAATCAGACCCCAGGGTCTCAAGTCAGGCACCCAGAAAATGAGGAATGCACAATTAGCGGAGGTGAAAGTAAGCCAATACAGTCCACTATGGCGTACCAGCAAGAGCCAGTATGCCGTGCCGGACCGCATCGGCTTCTGCAGCGGGGATTTAAACGGCTCTGCAGGGAGCCCCGAGTCCTTTAAATCCTGGCCTGCAGCTCTGGCGGCCGGGCTAGGGCCGGCATTTAAAGGGCCTGGAGCTCCACAGTGGCTGGAGCCTCGGGCCCTTTAGTTCGCCCTGTGGGCTACCAGCCACCTCTGCAGCTGGGAGCCCCATGGTTGATTTAAAGGCCCTGGGACTCCCAGTCACAGCTGGTGCTCCAGGGCCTTTAAATCCTGAGGCCCCGTCTCTTCCTGTTGAGGCCACCCCGCCCCACCCAGGACTCCGGCTGTACTGGTAAGTCCTGTGAGTTACTTTCACCCCTGACAATTTTAGTTTAAGTGACTTGACTACTGTTACTCAGGACCTCAGTAGCAGAGGCAGAGATAGAGTCCAGTTTTCCAGGAGAGCCTTCAACTGCCTTAGTCACAAGACAATCCTGCAGTCCCCTACCTCATTCACAACATACCTTCCAACTTCTGCAACAAACAAAGCAGGGGTCATACAGACAATACTCCTGGAGGAATTCTGTGCCAATGCACATACACAGAATTTATGTACCCTGCAGATTTCTTTGCTTCTCTGCAGAAAAATGACTTTCTGACAGGGAAGCAAAGGGAAGCCACGAGAGTGGTCATATGACCCTCCTCATCAGTATGTTTCAGGTGCCCTGGGCAGCCAGCAGAGAGGTAAATCACTTGGATGCAGTGGGTGGGACTGGGAAAGATTCGGCTCGTGGCTCCTGCCCTGCACTAGGCGCAGCTGCTAGTCCCGGCTGGGCTGGGGAGGATACGAATTCCTCTTCCCTTCCATGGCATCTGGGCCAGGTCACACGGCTATATCCAGATTTCTCCCCTAGCTGCAGGAAGCTCTGCAAACTATCCTCCCACCACGCTTCCTGCACCCATTGCTCGTCAGCTGCAGGGGGAAGGATCACTATACAGGGAGCTGCTCCCCCATCCGCCCAATTTCTGTGCATCCAGACCCCCTCGTACTCAGACCCTCTCACTGAGCCTTACCCCCTGTACTCAGAACACCTCCCCCGGTCAAGCCCTCCACTCCCCCACCTCTGGACCACCCTGATGAGCCATCTGCACCTGATCTCCACCCCACCAACCCTCAACCAGCCACACTTGGATCCTTATCCCACTGAGCCATACTCCCCCAGCATGTGGACCTCCCACACCCAGAGCCCAGCTGAGCTTTACCCCCCACCCCACCCCCAGACCTCACCCCCACTGAGTCCCAACCACCTTCACCTGGACCCCCCTGTAGAGTCCTATTACTGTTGCACCCAGAATCCCCAACAAGCCCTTCTGCATCCAGATCCCCCCTGCACCTAGATCCCCCCATTGAGCTGCCCACATTCAGATTGCCTCACACAGAAACTTCTCAACCCACACCTGGATCCCCCCACTCTAAGCCCCTCCACACTTGGATCCTGCCTTGCTAAGCCTGCCTGCCCACACCAGGTGCACCTGGCATGGAGGGGCAGAACCCTGGGGTGTTTCTGGGCCAGGCCTGGTCCTTGCACAATGTCAGGGTTGGGTGCAGCTTAACTGCTGAGTACATGTCCCAGGGGAGCTGCACAGTGATCTCCCACCTCTGTGCACCTAGTGGTCTGTGTTCCCCAATGCCATGCTGGAGCCGCTGCATTTATGTGACAAATAAAATTTGCAGAATTTTGTAGAATTTTAAAATATTGTGTGCAGAGTTTTTATTTTTTGGCACAGCATTTTTAATTATTTGGTGCAGAATGCCCTCAGAAGCAAGATAAGTCTCCTTCACTACACAACCCTGATTACTCCGTCTATATAATTTAATTATCTGAGATTTTTGGTGGCCTTTGGTTTAATTTACTATAATTTTTAAAAAAAATGTAAGGGTCTTTTTGGACCATAAGTGACCTAGAGATAAATATGGGTATAATGGCCTTGATCCTTTGGGTCACCTTTCCCACCCCAAAAGGATCCTGCACAATCTATCCAGACCAGTCTTGGGCTGCTCTAACTTGTGCTTGCTGCTAATGGACTCCAATGGAACAACATTTTTTTTAACCCTAGAAATATTAGGAATTCAAGTTTGGCTTCCTGGAGGATTGCTTGGATGTCTTGGAGCGCTTGCAAGATCTCACATGCTAGTTGAATGAGTGAGGTGTAAAATTCTGTACAAAGAAGTCTTTTTCTCCAAATGTTCATTAGTTATTGAAGTTACGTAGGTGTTAACAAAAATATACACCCAAAGAGTTTTAAACAGTCTTGTCTACAAATTCTTTCCCTGCTTAATTGCTCAGGTAAGCTTTCACTGTTTTTTCCCTGTTGCAGGTCACCTGTACTTTTAAGAAAAAGATGTATTTTGTGTGATTTAGAGCAATATTGTTTTTTTCCACTAGTAATGTGTATGTATATATTATGGACTACTGTACTTTACTTGAACAGGTAGATGGTCACCAAAATACAGAAGAGTGATCAGTATCAAAGTTTATAAATAGCGGTACCGGGAACATAATAATAGCTTTGCTGCTTCTATACAAAAGCAAATGTAACTAGGCTATGCTCATTACAGGACTTGGATACAAACTGACCAGTGCATCTGAGGAGCAATGGCCTACCTTTCCTTTTTAAAGCTTCTGGATTCTTATTATGGCTGTAACAAATAATTCAGAATTCTGATGCAGAGCAAAACCAACTGTCCATTTCATGTTGCTTTAGAATTTCCTTTCTGATTTCTAAGGAAACTCAAATTGCTATAAAAAATCTTTCTCTTTATTATAAAACTTTTAGAGGGCTTGTTTTATAACTTTGAGTTTAGCTTGACTGCATTCCATTGTCTTATGACCAGCAGCAGAATCCTGGATAGGAAGCTCAACATTTAGAACTCTTTATAGGGTCACAACATTCACTTTTGGGAGTGTTTCATAAGGCCTAGATTCATCAAGATAAAGAAGCATGTGCCTAGCTGTAAGCCCATAAGTAGCCCAAAGTCAATGGGACTACTCATGTACTTCATGTATGATTTATGAAGGGATTTAAGTGTTCAAATGCTGAACATCACGGCACCTGAAATTTAGGTTTCTAGAAAATCACAGGAACAACATGTCAATCCACAAATCTGGGTTTGGTGCCTAGGTTCCTTATACAATGAATGGGAAGAGACAGGTGCCTGAGAATGTGATTCCCAAAGCCAGCACACTAGGTGGGGAGCTGATCAAAGGGGTACATGCTAAGCCCCGCTCAACTCTCAGAGACAGGTGCCTAAGTCTGGGCTGCAGCGAAGTGTCTATCTTTGTTTAGTGATCCATGAACCAGAACAAGCTGCCTGGAGTTGGGAGGCTTAGGCGCCCTAAACTGTTTCTTGAGGGAATGAGTCAGGTGCATGCCTCGCTTTACACAAAAAGGCTGGAGGTGATGGTGCTCATTGTGTAACTTTTACCTGGTGTTGAGAGCACTTGTTGGGGTGTAGGAGACCCAGGTTCAATTGCTCCTTGCCTGCCAGAGGTGTACAATGGATTTGAACAGGGGCATCCCACCTCCCAGAGTGCTCTAACCACTGAGCTTTAGGATATTCTGATGTGGGGCTCCCTCAGTGTCTCCTATTTAGGCTGTTTCTCTGTGGATAAATGATGACAGACTCATTGGTGTGGGCAGGGGAGGGGGACGGGGGGGGGCAAGCTAGACCTGGGGTCTTCCACCTGGATGCCCTAATCCTTGGACTAATCTCTCTCACTCTCTCTGGCCCAATGACTGACTGATTGTTCCACTGTAGGTGATAAACTATGACTCCTCCTTCCCCTCACTGCCTTCTTCTGTTCCTTTCCTGTTGCAAATTCTGCTATTCCACCATCATCCTACCTGCCTCTACCCCTAATTTAAAGAAATAAGACAATTAGATGATTCATTAACATAGCTGCTGGTTATCACCATGTCCATTTGCTTGTGTGTTTATATCCCTATCCCTATCCCTATCCTCTTGCAAACACTAAAGCCCAGGAACAATTTTATGCATGGGAGTAGTGTTGCGTTCATGTTGGCTACTTCCATATGTAAAGTTAGTCCTGGTTGTGTTTGCAGGATCAGAGTCTTGAACTGTAAATCCTCCAGAGCTTGTCTAGCACCTAGCACAACAGAACTCTGTTTGTTATTGAGGGGGTGGGGATAGAGGCTTTGTGTCTGACTTTAAACATTATTCATAACAAAATATCTGACATTTTCCATTTTTCTTTTTATATGTATTTTCAGTACCTTGTGTTTGGCAAAATATTGCTGTTTATGAAGTTTGATTTGATTACCAGAACAGATAGAACATAAGTACCAAGAATTGTAAAACATACAAGTCTTTGCCTTAGCAGTTTTTTGTATTTTTTTTTTAATGGAGAGTGCAGCTTACTTTCAATGTTATCACCTTTTAATCCTAACTACCAGTCATGAAGAAATCAAGACTATTTCTGTGGAATGATGAAAATATCATCTCACAAAGTTTCACTGGTATACTAGCAAGAAAAACAAATGAAAGGCTGGAAAGTGAAATAGGAAAGCTAAAAAAGAAAGGGAAACATAGAGATGTTTGCTTTCTGAGTAACTTTAAACCAGTGAGGTGAACTATCCAGTGGCAGCACAGTGAGATGGTCATTCTAAGACATCTACCACTGATGAGTAGACTTTCCATTTCAATATAATACTGCACATTATAACTAATTCATCTGTGTTACCCAAAATTGGGCCAGCTAGTAAGCTTAGGGAGGACTGACCCACCAAAGTTTGGCAGAAAGCAGCATGTTTATTATACTGAAAGCTAAGCTCAAAAGAAGATGTGTGAGGGGGTGGAGTTCACACTCACACTTGCATATTCATACTCCCAGGACAGGCACAGCACTGAAGATGTCAGGATCCTCCAAAGTAAGTGTCCTACAGTGCAGCGATGGATGGTGCGATGAAGCACAATGGAATACAACATGGCAAACCACTGGCCAGGCGGTCCAGGCGAAGGGCCTTCACGGGAGGTACAATCTTGGGAGGTACAAACTCCTGAGCACATGTGCCCCTCCCATTTTAAGGATGTGTGCCTCACGGCCTGCAATTAAAGATGACTTGGCCGCATCTGGTTGGTCACACTGCACCTCGGACAGTGTCCATGCATTGGGCATGTGATCGCTGTCTAATCGGAGTCCCAGACACCTTGTCTACCTAGGAGCTCTTCTGATCTTCCAGCTGCTCAAGCAGCCCATTCATCCCACAAGCATTCCAGGAGGGAGGGAGAGGGGGAAATTACTAGCAATCTTCCATCAGCTGGATGAAGAAACACCTAAATGTAGAACTCTGATCTGACTGTTCTCCTGGGGTATCTTCCAGACAGTATACATATTTTGATTGGTCACAATACACATATCTGTTATCCTTAATTTTGGGACATGTCTATATTTAAAAGCTCTTTACAGTGGCTTTTATGCTGCTGGAGAATGGATTTATTTATATAGCCCCATAAATTTCAGCTAGTGCTTGGTCTGTCACTTGGTATAATATCTATCTTTTCAGTATGAAAAAGCAAATGTAAACAGTTTTCTTTTTCAGTGAAAGGACTCATACTAGTGTTCAAATGAAGTAATTTGAAAAAGGGATAATAGAGTCACTGTAGGGTGGTGTGGTGAGATCCTGCCCTATTGTAGAGAGAGCTAGTAGCAATCCCTATACAAGTGTTTCCATTGTAAGATCCTGGTTTCAGTTGCTGATAACTTTGTCAAACTTGGATATGGTGGTTTTGGTGTTTGTACTTTTTGGCATGCCTCCAGTTTTAAGCTTCTGAATAAAATCAGCATGCATGTGCTAAATTTTCTGAAAATTCCATTTGTATTGGGCATGCTCCAGTGGAGGGCTCCAGGAGCTAAACAGAACTTTTTCTGCAATTGCTCCTCCTAGCAGCCAAAGAGCCTGGGGAACAGAAACTGAGAGCAGGGAAACTCTGTCTTGTGTTCCTACTGCTCCGATTTCAGTTAACTGGAAGAATGATAAAGATAAATGACTGGAATGCAGAGGGGCTATGGGGTAGGCAGAGATAAGCTGTGGCAGTGGGATGGGTGGGGGGGACATGGTGCAGAAACAGACTGTGGGGCTACACACAGGGCAAAGGGAGTGGTAGAGTCAGGCTGGCAGGGTACATGATAGGGGAAGAGGGGACATGTGGAGGGACAGTGAAAGAAGAGTCTGAAATCATTACCAAACACTGGAATAGAACCCAGGATTCCTGAGTCTCAACATTCCTCTCCTCGTAAAGAGCTATGAAACCCGGTAATAAAGTGTCCTTTCCCTCTTGTGGTTGGTCTACCCAGTGGATAATAGCCTGCTACTAGTAGCAGTTACTCCATTAGCCCTAGTGATAGTGCTTTGTGTCATTAATGGAACGGTTCCAACCCTACTGATGACCCTGTTTTGAACATATAGGTGGTAAAAATGACAAGTACTCTGAAAAATGGAGTTTCACGTTCCTTAAATTGGATTCCTGAAATTGATTGACAATGATAATTTTGGCTCTAATCTCTTTGTTCCTCAATTCCCCATCTGTAATATAGACATAAGGATGCCTCACTGCATAAGAGAATGGTGTGAAGATACATTCACTCATGTCTGCGAGGCCTGCAGCTAGCACAGTGATGAGTGCTCCCGAAAGCCCATGAGGGAATCAGTTCTGTATTCAACACTTGCTGAATGCCAGGCAGTAAATATGGCAGCAGGGGCCACGCATTGAACCTGGTGTATAAAATTAAACACTGAATAGTCAGCAAGTACCCACCATACTGGCTAGTGAAAGCGGCAGGAGCCAAAGAGGTGTTGGAACTAGAGATGCTTTGCAGTCTAGACAAGGGTTACAGTTTGGTTCAGTGGCTCTCAGTGCTCCCACTACATATATGATACTAGTGCCCGGCAAGACCCCTGCAGGGAAAAGTCAATGGGATCAAGTAATTGAAGACTAACATCATTAAGAAGCAGCCAGGATCTGGATTGGGGTGCCACACACAGGCCTGTGTCTTTGCAGCCCTAGGCGGACAGCTCGCTGGGGGCGCAGCTTGTTGCTTCCTGGGGCTTGGGTTACTATCCTAGCTCCCCCCCCCGGGGAGGACACTCAGTGCCCTGCTCCCATTGCACCTGGAGCTGGCGTGATGCCAAGCCCGTCCCGTGCCGCCCCCACAAGCTCCTCATGAATATTCGTTATCGGACGGCCCCGCCCCCCGACGGCCATTTGTGTAGCCGCGCTGCGGCCGCCGCTGCTCTCACTTGGCCCGTGGCCGCCGCGGAAAGGAGCAGGCTGGGTTGGGGCCGGCAGCGCGGATCTGCTCCCCGCCCCGTGGCGCTGCTGCCGCCGTGACCCCGCCCCGCGAAGCAGGAGCAGGAGGAGCAGGCGCTGGGCCTGCGGCTCCCAGCCCGGCCGGAGGCGGCGGCGCAGGGAGGGACCCCGACCCGGCGGCGCTGCTCGGCTCGGCTCCCCGATGGCCGCGGGCTGCAGGGACGGGGCGGGGCAGGAGAAGTACCGGCTGGTTGTGGTGGGCGGCGGCGGCGTGGGCAAGTCGGCGCTCACCATCCAGTTCATCCAGGTGAGGCGCGCGGCGCCTCCGGGTCGCGGCTCCGGGGTGGGGCAGCCCCAGCGCCCGCCCGGCCGTCCCCGGCAGCTGTGGGGGGGAGGAGAGGCCGCGCGCTGCCTTGTCCGCTGGGGCGGGGGCGCGGCCACTGTCCTGCCTGCAGTGCCCGGGGGCGGGCCCGGCCCTGCTCCGCTCCCTAGGCATTGCTGGGGGGTCTGGCCTTGCCCTGCTCCCCGGGCACGGGGTGGGGGGCTTTGCCTGGTTTGGAGGGCGGTGCTGTTCTCTGTCCCTGCTCGCCAGGCACTGGGCGGTGCTGTTCTCTGGCCACTGGCAGGAGCGGTGGCTTTGCCTCAGGGTGGGACCTGCCCTATTCCTTCGGCACTGGTGTGGGGTGGTGGCTTTTCCCGGGATGGGGGCCCCTGCTGAGTTCCCGTGCTCTGAGGGGGCAGGGGCTGGACTCTGCCCAGTTGGCAGAGCTCGAGGTTGGGGATACTGGTGCGTGGAACTGGCTGAGGCTGTGAGAGTTGGTGCATTGAGGTTTGCAGTGTTTGAAGAACCAGGTTTTAGACTAATGACTTTCAGTGTGACCTTGAGCATGTGCCTTGGCCTCTTGTTGCCTCAGTTGTCCTCATCTGTGCAACAGGATGAAAGTTGCTTTTCCAAGATACTTTGTAGATGTATTTGTCAACTTTAGATCTAAGTGGCAAGCAAACACCAGGGAAGCTTCTGGAGTAAGAGTGTTGCCCCATGCCACACCTTCTAGTTGGATGTTTTCATAGAGCTCTGTTTGAAACTAGTGTTTCCTTTCCAAGCCCACTGGTTGGACATGTGTAGTATTCTGCTATATCTAATGTCCCTTTTTAGGGGGCAGAGGTGTTCCCATCCATATTTGCATAGTACCTGAGGATAGGCTGAATCTGTCCCTTCCTACCAATTGCAGTATCTGTAAATGCTTTCCAATTAGAATTTGCTGCTTGTAGCATTGTCTGACATTTCATTGACATCTAATGGCATTTTCTCAGCTAAAAAGGCTACAACAGTGAATGAACTCTATACAGCTTGAGGGCGGGGAGGGGGGAGATATTGAAGGGTGTCACTTGTATGTCAGAAGCTACTACCTGCTGGACTGTAATTACTAAAGATAGTAGGTTGTGGAAAATGAAGAGACCTCTTAGAACTTGTTAACAGGAAATTATATACTTGGGGGGGAAAAACAATAAAATGGCTGGATTTATGGGGGCAACAGAGGCTTAAGGAGACGGGGAAGCGGGGGGGCATGCATAGCAAAGTGAAGGAGAATGTTGGTATTCTGGCCTCTGTCCAGCTGAATGTTTTTATTAAAATGAGTGATTTACCTAATGATGTTGATATAATAAACTGTTGAGCCACAGAGTTGCCACTTCCAGAATGGGGGTGGTTTATACCTCTCAGTTGTTGCTTCCATCTATAGACACACTAAGCATAATATCAGGATCAAATTTGGAAGGCTTTTTGTGTAACAATATAGGTTAAAAAGAGAGAATTGCTAGGGAAGTGCTGACATGCTGTATAGCTGTTGACTGGCTTAAGTCAACCCTGATTGAGGCTATGGGCTTGGCTACACTCAAAACTCCAAAGCGCTGCTGTGGGAGTGCTCCCACTGCAGCGGTTTGAAGTGCGAGTGTGGTCATGGTGCCAGCGCTGGGAGAGAGCTGTTCCAGCGCTGCATGTACTCCACCTCCCTGTGGGGATTAGCTTGCAGTGCTGGGAGCCGCGCTCCCAGCGCTGGGGCACTGTTTACACTGACGCTTTACAGGGCTGTAACTTGCTGCTGTCGGGTGTGTTTTTTCACACCCCTGAGGGAGAAAGTTGCAGCGCTGTAAAGCGCCAATATGGCCAAGGCCTATGTTTTAGCTAGAAATGCTGCAGCTGGGACATTAGGCATGGGAGAATGCCTCCCATCACTGAAGTTAATCCACCTCTCTGAGGGGTGGTAACTAGGTTGGCAGAAGAATTCTTCAGTCAGCTTAATGCTATCTACACCAGGGCACAGGTTGTTTTAACTACTCTGCTCAGGAGTGTGGATTTTTCAGTCCCTGAGGGATGTAACTGGGTTGAGAATTTTTTAGTGTAGACTTAGCCTGAAGCACATCTAAATTGGTTTGTTGCTGTATGCTTAAACTCCAGATCATTAGAGCCACTATTTTAATACTTTCCTGCTTCAGGAAAAGCAACAGAACAGGTAAATAGGGTTATGTATCTCAGTCCTATTAGAAATGTTCTGTTTCCTGTTTTGCCTTTTTCTTCGTCCATATCTCATTTAATTTTTTTCATTCCTCTTCTCCATTTAATTGCTTTTGACGTTTGTAGTACTGATTTGAACGCATTTTAAAAAAACCCTATCTGTAGCTGTTCCTGAGTCCTTTTAATTTTCTTCATTGTGCTGTTATAGATGACAGCGGAGCAATGTCTTGTGGGAGGGGAAAGAGTTATGGGGTAGATTTTCAGTACACTTCTTTCCTCTAGCTAGGAGTATGACAGCGGTATAGAAAGTGCTATCTTGGAATCCTAATGTCACCTTTGTGCATGCTCATTGAGCCATATTAAATAATGTTCTGATGGGGTAGTAGAATCTGTACCATGAGCCAGCTGGGGTTATCTGAACAACTTTTTTCCAAAGCTAGGAAGAGGCAATGGGTATATGATTGCCTAGAAAAGCCAGTGTTCTACAAGGTGTTATAATTGGTCTTTTAAAAGCTACTTATAGTCTTGATATAACAACTGATATCCTTGTTGTACAGTTGAGTTGTACATTTAGAGCTATTTGGATGAAGCATTTTAAGCCAGAATGGAGAAACTGGGAAGTAGAAACTGAAATGCAGTCATTAAATGAGCCATAAGTATCTGTTATATGATGTAGCTGCCTTTATTTGATGGACATATTGTCTTTGGCTACATGCCAAATTTTATTTTTGGCTATTAGTTTGGAGTACTGCAAAACATTTTCTGCTAGTGTTGCAGGAGAGTAATCCACTCAGAGGAGGTAAGATTAGAATAATTGTAAACCTTTTGCTAAATCCTTCCTTGCTTCTAGCTGCAGATAATTAGTTTATCCCTGGATGAGTGAAGCTTAAATTTACAGATTGCCATTCAGGTTCAGATTTGGTACCATTGCCTTAGATGGTATTCCCTGTGCAGCCTTGCCTGCACACACAAATTACGTGAAGCTGGCAGTGTGTGTCAGCATGGGTATAGCGACACTAGTGCTAAACAAGGCTTGACTGCAAGTATCGCTCTCTGGATATCCGTGTGTGACCCAAAGGCCTATTTTTTGTTCATGCTTTCTTGGACTTGATTCCTGTCTGGTGCCTTTAGTCCTGTAGGGTGCTGCGTGTGACTTGGAGAGGATGGGAGGGGACTGTCATCTTTATAAGAGTCCTTATAGGAGAGTTTGGCTCTTAAGGTGTATCTGCACATGGAACTGGGGGTGTGATTTTGAGCCCCAGGAGGCATACTTCCACTAGCTTTCATTAAGCTGGTGTGCTAAAAATGTAGCCTCTGTAGGATGAGTTAGCTACCATGAGTATAGGCCTGGGGTCTCTGGGCAGCAAGTACCATGGGACAGCTAGCCCAGTGTTTCTCAAATGCAGCCACCAGGGGCTTTTCTTGTGGCCGTAGTCTTCTGGGTCGTGAATGGGGCAAGAGGGCACAATCAGCAGCCCTTTCCCCAGGGCTGCCAGCAGGGGTTGGGCCTTGCACCTTCTGGGGGGGAGACATGTTGGTGGAGCAGACAGCCAGTGAGTTCCCGACCTTCCCGCAGGCAGTGGGGTCAGGCTTCCACCTTGGCGTGGTGAGCGGTAAGCTCCAGCTGCATGGTTTTGGGCTCCATCTCTGGGCCCTGTCCCCTGGGCTTTGGACTCTGTCCCTCAGCCATGCAGCAGTGGGCTCCAGTCCTAGGCTCCTTTCCCCCCATTGCCCCAGGCCCTTCTGCCTCCCTACCCACATTCCCATTTAGGGCTTAATTTGTTTCCCAGCTTGCTGGGCCAGAGGAAGTCTGCTGTGGAAAGTGATATTTGTATGTTAATACAAATTTTCACAGTATTAGTAGCTAGCTGGGAGGCTTTGAAAAGTGATATTAACATGCAAGCGTGGCTTTTCACAGCTTACTAGCCTGAAACTTGTGTTTTTTTTTTAAAAAAAAAGGCAATGAGAAGCAACAACAACAAAAGAAAAACCTTATTTGTCTGTTCTTGGACTGGACCTAAACAGAAGAGACAACTGTACATTATTTGTTATTGAGTCTGCCAAAAAAATAAATTCCTACATAATTTTACAATAATTTGGACGTGTATATATGCATACTGATTTGTTTGTCCTAAAATTAAATATTTTAGGCAAAACTGTCAGAGTGGCCACTAGTAAGAATTGGTGGCCACACTCTGAGGCCACCAAAAAAATTGAGAGCCCCTAACCCTTCCCACTGCTTGCACTGAAGCAGCTACTGTCTATTTTTAGTATGCTAGCTGGATAAGAGCCAGCAAGAGTATATCTCCTTGATCTGGAAATTACACTCACTGCTCCAAGTGTAGACATACCCTTAGAATTTAAAGGATTTTTAAAGTTGGTTTTCAATACTTGCTGTATGTTCTAGGGATAGCAAAAGATGCTATTTGATAGGTCCCTCCTGGCACAGGACCAATGACTAGAGCAGGGATCGGCAATCTTTGGCATGTGGCCCACCAGGATAAGCACCCTGGCGGGTTGGGCTAGTTTGTTTACCTGCCACATCCGCAGGTTCGGCTGATCGTGGCTCCCACTGGCTGCAGTTCGCTGCTCCAGGCCAATAGGGGCAGCGAGAAGTGGTGCGGGCTGAGGGATGTGCTGGACGCTGCTTCCCACCGACCCCATTGGCCTGGAGCGGCAAACCGCAGTCAGTGGGAGCCACAATCGGCTGAAGTTGCAGGTGCTGCAAAACAAACTGGCCCGGCCCACAGGTTTCCGATCCCTGGACTAGAGGCTAGGAAGGCCTTATGTCTACAGTGTTACAAAGGCAGTTGTCTTGTAGCATAGAGATTCATTCTTTTGCTGCTTTTCTGTGCAAATCAAGTATTTTTTTAACAGTTGCTAAATAAATCTCTCTTCTTTAAGAACTGTATAAAAACTAAAGTCATATACTGTTTTATGTGCCTTTTTTTTAAAAGCAAGTTGCATAGTTCACTTCAAATTCATAGGATTAAGGAGTGAACTCAGCTGAGGATTGCTTTACCTAATACCAAATAAAAAGGTTCTGTCCCCACTACATGTGTTAACTGGGTTATAACCAACATGATATGGCTGGATCTAAACATGACTTTTGTTTGCACAGCATGGGGTTAAACCCTTAGTAACATTAGCAGTATTTCACCCCATCATAGGGCTAATTTGGCACTGCTGCTGTAACCAGTGTTGCGGGCTGTTTTTGCAGTCCAGATAGGACTGCCTAACTATGTTTGTGTAACTGGTCAGGTTGGTGGAGTTTCCTCCCAGTGCTATGTGGTAGAATGTCCAAAGTGTGTTGCCTCTCATGATTCTCTGTGTATTGTCAGGATGCTGTCCCTGCTGAGGCACTATGGGGTGGCTGCGCAGACTTTCCGAGAATGCACTAATATATAGTATGGGTAGTAGGTACAAATGGACAAGCAATGTTGTGATGGCAGGCAGGCTACTATGTGGAGACAAACTGCTGTAAACAAGGTGGCTTCTTTTAAATCGGGTACAAAATCTTGATTGAAAGTTGAAATATGGACAAAGCATTGATGTTATCACTTAACTGTGCCATAGCCTGTAAACTGACTGAAGACTTATTATCCAGCAAAAAGGCTTTTGGAAGTTGTTGTATTCTAAAATGCACGCAGAGTACACCTTTTACTTAGGTACTAAATCAATGTCCCTCCTTCAAGACCTTAATATGCTATTACCATTACCAAGTAAACTAATGCCAGTCTTTTTTTCTGTTGGAGTAAGAATTATGGGGCTGGGAGGTCAGTGGTGGAGAAAGGAAGCTGAGCTACTGGTTTATCTCTAGCAAGAAAGAGCACAATCAGTTTCTATTGTGAAGCTTCACTAGTGTTCAAAATACGATATTCTGTTGGACAAGATTTGGTCCCACCTACTAATTAATGAACATTTATACTGCAGATCATTGCACTGTTAATTGGCCCAGAATGTCAGAAGACCTCGTCCCCCTCAGCATTCTAAAGCTGCATTGACTTCTGACAATAGACCCCAGACACTGATTTTCCTTTATCCCACTTGTTCTCACTAGTTTTATTCTGTATTGTGGTAGTGCTGAAATGTCCCCATCAGGGTTTGGGCTGCATTGTCCTAGGCACTGTGAACACAGAACAAAAACTGTCCCTGCAACACAGACTCTTCCTGCCCCAAAGATCTTACAATCTGATCTCTAACAAAGATACGTGATAGGTCACTCTCCCCTAAAAGAAATTACGACTGTTCGGTTAGTTAGAGTGCAGTCATAAGGATCTTGCGTCTATAGCAAGTTTAAAAACTAATTATATTTTCATGGTTGTACAAAATTAAGGAAAAGCTAGCTTACATTGTAAATGTTGAACAGTTTCCCTTTATTTTAACTCTTAAAATAGTTGATTGTCCTAAAATTACACAGAATCCGTTTAGAGTCTGATTGAATAGGCCAGTGTTATAAGTCTAATAGGAATCTTTTGAGCAGGTGACTAGTGTGCCATCCCTAGAAATTCTTGGGGTGAAATCCCGGCTTTGTGGAAGTCATTGAGAGATTTGCTATTGATGACAAAGTGGTGCCAGGATTTTATTTACTACTATTGTTGTAGTTCATATGATCCCTAATCAGTTTCATCCTGGAAGTAAAAGCCACTTCATCTATTTCTAGGATTCAGTTCTTTTTTTAAACACGGCTCAGCAACACAACGGTTTAGGGCAGGAAGTGAAGAAAAGTAGTATATCCAGATGAAATTGTAGAAAGAATGTAGTCAAGTTGGAATTTGTCCAAAACATCATAACTTTAATGCTAATACTTACAGATCCTGAAATATAGTAGTAAACCATGCTACAAAATGAAATTAAGTTCTTAATTTCTGTTCTATGCTAGTAATTTACAGTTTACATTAAAGCCCTATTACCTCCAATCTCATACTTCTAATAAAATTATAAATTTCCTCAGGCAAATGCCTTTAAGTATTTTTTTAATCCTCTAGCTCAGGGGTTCTCAACCTTTTTCTTTCTGTGTCTATAAAACTCCAGGGCGGGCTTGGAGCTCCGGCTGCCAGGTGGGGGGAGGGCGGTATTGGGGCTTTGAGGGGGGGAGGTCCTCGGACATAGGCATAGACTGACTTCTTTTTTCAGGGGCTGGGCCTGGTGGGTCTTGGGCTAGCTTTGCATGGTGGGGCCTGGCAAGGGAGCACCACCTCCACCTCCTAACTCACCTCAGCAGACCACCTAGCCTGTCTGGGTTTGGTGGGAGGAGGGGGCAACCAAAAATTATTACTCAAAGGCAAAGGGAGGCGGTGGCTCAGCTCAAAAAGTTTGAAAACCACTCAGGGTGTGGAGAGAGGCATAGCTAAGGGTTGTGTCTCATGAGGGGTGTAGCTCAGGGAGAGGGGTGGCAAGAGGCTGTGTGCTGGGAGGGCCCCCTCTGTTTGCTGCTCCCTGCAGGCTCTCCTGGCCCCAGACCTGGAGGAGTTCTTACCGGCTGCGGGAGCAGTCAAAGAGGATGGGGAGCCGAAGAGCAGCTGCAGCAGCCCTGGGCGGTCATGGCATCAGCCAGAGCATGCAGCTGCCTCACACTGGCCAGCTCTGGCCTCCTGTCTCTGACCTGATCAGAGGGTGGACCCTTATTGGGGAGAGGAGGTGGTGCGGGGTGTGTGGAACTGCTCCACAGACTGACCTACTCTGTGTAAAGGTCTGCAGTTTGGGAGGGCAATGCCCTGCAGTGTTCCCTTCAAACTCTGCCCATGGGCTTGGGGCTTCTGCCTCACGAGGTGCCGCAGCTCATGGAACCTCTGAAACATGGACCTCCAGGGGCCTGCGGACACTGGTTGAGAACCACTGCCCTAGCTTTTAAGTAATGGTGGTGCACTAAAGTGAAGTTGTATGATAGTTCTTTTTCTCCTCAGAAATACAGTAAATGGCTGAACACATTCAGATCCAAAAGTCAGCAGTCAGATTACATTTAAAATAAAGAGGGGCAGTTTAACAGGTTGTGGTTTACTGGACTAAAAATAGCTGGAAATTAGTGACTTTATTTTGTGGGGGTAGGGGGTGCTGTGCAGCACACACAGCTGTTGCCACAATAGCTTTTTCCCAGCTGTCATGCACTGGCCTGTCACAAAATAGCCCACATTCTCTTCTTACTCAACCCTCTGTAACATTCCATATTTCCTTGCTCAAAGAAATGGATCGTAGTGAATACTTAATCATTCTTTCCTCTTTTATTTTACAATCTTGTAGTTTTTAATGCCTAAACTGAGCAATCTGTATTATAAACAATGTACCGATGATCTTTCAGTGCCCCTAAGGCTTAACTAGGAACACTTCAAGCTACTCTACAAAACAATGGAAGTATTTAGTCTGAAGTATTACAAGTTTAGACAACACCTCTACAATACCAGCAATTGTAACAGAATCCTGAAAGTCATCTGCACAATTGTTTCTCTCTCAGAATCTACTCTGTCACAAAAGTAACATAATCTGGTATATTGAGTATACTGCAGTAATTTACAAGAATTTCCTCATTTGTCAATGTCACTTAAAACTTGAGATGGCATTGACTGGATGTAACTCAGGCCTTGGCTACACTGGCGCTTTACAGCGCTGCAACTTTCTCCCTCAGGGGTGTGAAAAAACACCTCCCTGAGCGCTGCAAGATACAGTGCTGTAAAGCGCCAGTGTAAACAGTGCCGGAGCGCGGCTCCCAGCGCTGCAAGCTAATCTCCATGAGGAGGTGGAGTACGTGCAGCGCTGGGAGAGCTCTCTCCCAGCACTGGCACTGCGACCACACTCGCACTTCAAAGCTCTGCTTCAGCGCTTTGAAGTTTCAAGTGTAGCCATACCCTCAGTACAGGTCAGTTGAATTTAGTTCAACACCATTAAATTTTAAAACATATTAACGCAACAATATGCTAAAGGAGGCTGAATGTGTAAGAATACTTTAAAATGAGTTTAATTTAGTAAAATCAGTGAAGAAAAGTGAGTGTAAAAATGACTTTGCATCCTGTGTAATTTCGTTGTTGTCTTTACCAGTTTGGCTTAGTTTACAAGTGAGAGATTATTGCAACCACCAGAGCTACAAATCAAGCTGTGTTCTTTCCGTTGCTTACATAATCACCAGTAGTAGATATTCTGAAATTGGAACTGAGTTGACCATTTTGTTGATGCATTATGTCAGTAGAATGAATTGGATGTACTCATCCACAGCAGTACTAAAAGTCATAAACATTTGTCAGTGAAGCAAGAATATGACTTGCATACACGTAGTGAACAGGTGTTAAGGGGTCACTTCTTATACTGCCATTTTTCTGAGAATAACTGTACTTGAAGAATTTTAATTCTCATTGACTGAACCAAACTAAGACTTTTTTAAGAAAAGTAAGTTATCCAAGAGCTGATTGAATCTGAGTTGACTGTTGGACCAAAAAAAATAACACAAACAAAAAATGACTCTATGGTGATGTCCTGTGCTGAAGCTGAGAAGGGGAGTCAGGTGTTACTTTTTAATCTGAAAATTCAAGTTGACTTTAGAGTACTTACTAAATGTTTTGACAGTCCCTGATGGCTAATGCTTTGTTCAACTTCAGCATGGTATATTCAGTAGTTTTGTAGAGGTTTTTATACAATTTCTGGCCTCTGAGTAAGCTTCACTACCCACCCAGGAACACATCCTTCAAATAAGTCATCAAAATCCAGATGGATGAGATGCCATAGATTCTCAGGCTATGACTAAGTGTGCAGCATGCCAGTTTTGGTATATTCCTTACACTTAGATACACAGAATGAATTTTTTTCTTCTGTATAATAGCACAGTCCAAAGGGCTTTCACATCTAAAACAAAAAGGGAGACAGGTATTAAAAAGGGTATGGTACAGGAAGAAAGGACAAAGATTATTGGGGCCCTGCCAAATTCATGGCCATGAAAAACACATTATAGATGAAGTCTGGTCGTCTGTGTTTTTACCCTATACTATACAGATTTCACAGGGGAGACCAGCGTTACTCAAATTGAGCGGTCTGACCCAAAAGGGAGTTGCAGGTGGAGGGGATCACAAGGTTATTTTAGGGTGGGTCACAGTACTGCCATCCTTACTTCTGTGCTGCCTTCAGATCTGGGCAGCTTGAGAGTGGTGGCTGTTAATCAGGCACCCAGCTCTGAAGGCAGTGTCCTGCAAGCAGCAGCGCAGAGTAAGGGTGGCAATACCATACCATGCCATCTTTACTTCTGTGCTGCTGGTGGTGGCACTGCCTTCAGAGCTGGGCTCCTGGCCAGTAGCTGCAACTCTCCAGCTGCCCAGCTCTGGAGGCAGTGCTACTGCCAGCAGCAGCACAGAAGTAAAGGTAGCAGTACTGCAACCCCCCATTACAATAACCTTGAAACCCACCCCCCAACTCCTTTTTGGATCAGAGCCCCTAAAATTACAACACTCCTGATTTCACCTATTAAAATCTGAAGTTTCAAATTTACATTTAAAAAAAAACTTATCGTGAAATTGACTAAAATGGACTATGAATTTGATAGGCCTCTAAAGATTATACAACAAGAACATGTGGTTGCTTTATCTAGCTAGGAATGCGTCTGAAAGGTTCCTAGAATTTTTTTGTTTAGAATATTGAGAGTGAGGTATAGAGACTGCTTGTGTTTATGTATGTCAGCAGTTTAGCAGTCTGAGGATGTGAAACTAATTGACCCTGAAAGCTGAAGTATTACCTGTTCTGCTTGTGGGTTACTTTTTATTTCCATTGAGAGTAGCAATGTGCCCTGGTGTCCTTCAACAAAATCTCTCTGAACCAGCCACTCCTGTGTACTCTCAGTAATCTGCCCATATTCTTCCTACCACTTCAGTGCTGATGCAGGAATAGTTGTCAAATGCTCTTTGATGGCAGATCTCATAAATGTGGGAGCATTTCTTTGCCCTTTCTATTGTTTAAGAACTCTTAGTAGAGAGCAAATATAGAGATATTTACTTAAGCTGGACTGGTTCTCTTGACTTTCTTTGCTCTCTACATTTGAAGGACACGTCATGCTTATGTATTTAGACTAGTCACGTAATCACATGCAGAAATGTCTTTATGCACTTCAGAAAGGATCTTCGCAACTTGGATGGTTAAGTATGGTCTGTGTGTTACTGTTTTTTAATATCTTACTGAAAGCTCCTTCTTAAAAACATTCTACTTTAGTGTTTCCTTTACTAGTTCACTTTTTAAGTGACTAATACAGTTCATGTTTAGTGCTGCAGGTTACACAGACTGCCTGGAAGAACTGTATTCAGACTCTAAACATGTTTAAACATTTTGTATAATCTAAATATTAGAAATCTTTAGAGGAGGAGGAGCTAGATGGTGGTGCTATCCTATCCCTCCTGAAGTGACTGTGAGGAGTATTTGGCCTATGGCGTGCTCAGCCTGGGATCACATCCTCCTCTTGTTTCAGTGGAAGAACCACAATGGAAAGGCCCTTGTACCGCTCTCAAGGCAGCTCAATGGGGCATCCAAAGCTGCAGATGGCATGGGAGGAGGGTGGAGATGAATAAAGAGGTGAGGTGAAAAGGAAATAGGTTTTAATTCCCTTAATTTTCCTTCCCTAGCCATGTGCAAGGAGAACAAGTTGTAGACCTCAGCATTGATTAAAAGGATTAATATATCAAAAAACTAGTATGTGGCTGACTTCTTGTATTACTGTAGTGCCCAGGAATTGTAGTTTTGGACCAGGACCCCACTGTTCTATGTGTACTTTACAAACAGAAAGAAATAGATTGTAAGCTCTTTAGACCAGGAATCATAAGTGTAAGATGAGAGACAACAGTTTTGCACAGACTGGAGTACAAGAAAAAACAGTGAGACAAAGTTGGTTAGCATGATAGGCCACTAGTGTGCCAAGACCACTGCCTGACCATAAAAATAAAAAAATAAAAACACTGTTTTTTGTAGGCATCACAGCAAAGGAGAGTTACTTAAGAAAGGTTTTAAAGAAGGATAATGATGTAGCTTTGCAGATGTTTATAGAGAGCTCCTTCCAAGCATGAAGGGCATCCGGGGAGAAAGCATGGGAAGTGCTTGTTTGAGAAGTTAAGAGATCGATGATGGGGGTTGGTATTATGGGCCAATCAGAGGCGAGAGTTGACATCTCAATAATGGATGAGAGATGATGGGTGGGGATTAGGCCTTGAAAGTGAAGACAGATAGCGTATGTGTCCTGTGATAGAGAAGAGGGAGGCAGTTGAGGGTTGGAAAGTGGGCGGTAATGTGGTCAGAGCCATGCGCTGGGACAATGATCTTTGCAGCAGCATTCTGAATGGATATGAGTAGGGAAAGTTTGAATTTAAGATCCAAAAATAACGTTGCAGTAATTGAGACATGAATCTGAACAAGATTTTCAGCTTTTTAGGTGGATAGGAAAAGCTGGGTATTAGAAATGTCACATAGAAAGCCTTTATAATCCCTTTATTAAAGTCGGTCAGGTAATAAGTACTGAATGCTAACTGGATGCTGGAGGCAGACCAGTGACATCCTCCTCTTTTGACCTAGCAACCGGGAAGGACTCTACTATGAGCCGAATATATGAACACTGTAGTTTTGTGAAAAGCCTTATGCAGGAGACAGCTGTGAGACAGTTTCAATTATTGAGACTCAAAACTCAGGTATTAATGATTCTTATTGTCACATGACGATCTCTGTGATTCACACTTGTTACTGAAAGCACTACAATCGCAGTTGGTAAGATACCTCATTCAGGAGCTTCCTTTAGATGTGTAAGGAAATACCTGCATTATTGCACAGTGTAATGTGAAAAACGTCTGTTATTTTTGCAGTTGCAGTAACTCAAAATATTGAGAGCTAAGTTTAAATTCAGGTTTTTCTGGTAAGCATAACTCTCTCTCTCTATGGTATGAACTGAGCATTACATATTTTGTAGATAATCAAAATGTACTGAAAGCTGAAAAATGACAGTTAAACCTGGCTACTGTATTTGCTTAATTTCATGTGTCAGAATAAAAAAGGTGAAAAAGTAGACCAGTGGTAACTATATGAAATCCTACATATGCAGATCAAGGCAGTAGTGGTTAGTAAATATCTTCTGCTGAAATTGTCTTCACAGTATAAGGAAAATAAATGGATTGCAACAAAATCTAGGGTTAGAAGTGGTTATTCCTGTCCCCCCCCCCCCTTTTTTTTTAAGGAGAGCCCTTTACTTGTGAACGTGAAAGGCATTTCGTGGTAGGCCTGTGTATGTGCTGCTACCTAAAGTGCTGCAGATGATAGAATCTTTGTTGGGCTGAGTCAATTAAGACTGTGTAGAAGGGCTTCCATTCAGTAGTTCACACCTGCAACTACTTGTTTAGGCACCATAAGCAAGAACTGGGGTGTGTGTGTGTGTATATTTATTTTGTGTAAAGTGACATATCGTTTGGAGTGAACTAGTGAATGCAGGATAATACTAGCAGCACAGTTATTTACTGGAAGACTGACAATAGGATGTGCATTTGCTCTTAAACTCTTCAGTACAGCGGTTCTCAGCCGAGGGTCTATGGCCCTCTGGGGATCAGTGAGCCCTTTCAGGGGATCCGCATGTCCCCACCGCTGAAACCCAGTGCCTCGAGCTCTGGTGGCACCCCTTTCTTCCCCCCGTGGGCTGAAACTGGCAGTGGCGCAAGGCTGAAACCTTAAGCACATGGACAGAGTTGAAGAGGCACAAGGGTGTTGCTCTCCCAAACTGAAATGCCATACCAAGAGTGGGACAGTCCTGAGGACAGCTCCATCTCCCACATCCTCCTCTTCTCTAGCCCCGCTTAGGCACTTTCCTCTGCCCAGGTCCTAGGCAGGAAGCGGGATCCAGGCAGTGCAGAGCAGCTGCTCCTTTGGCTGGTAGTGCCGTGGAGTGGGCAACCATAGCATTCCCCGTCTGCTGCTGGTGCCCAGGGTTGTGGCTGCTCCTCACTCCCAGCCTCCTTTTACTGCTCGCGCAGCTGGTCAGAGCTGCTTGGATGGCTCTGGGGCTGGTAGAGTCCTCGGGGAGTAGCCACCGGCACACAGCCCCAGACAGGTGGGTGGCCTGCTGAGGTGAGTCAGGATGGAGCTGGCGCTCCTCCCTGGACCTCACTGTGCGGTGCTGGACTGAGCCCTACTGGCCCTTGCCTCCTCCCTGCCAAAATAGAAGTCAAACTACACCTATACCCAAGAGTCTCACCCTTGTCCTGGAGCCCTGATTCTCTCCCTCCCAAACCCCCGTCCCCATGCTCGACCCTGGAGTTTTTCTAGCATGTTGAGAGAGGCGTCAGAAAGAAAAAGGCTGAGAACCCTTGGTCTGGACTAGTTTCTTAGCTTTCTGACTGGCAAAGTTTTCCCTTGATTCCATCATGGATGGAAATCCTTACTGGTTTCTAATATTGATCGTGCACTTTCCAGATATTATTAGAAATGACTAGTGGTGAACCTTATTTAGTATATGCATCCCTCAAGGCATGCTGTTATAGCTCAGTTTAAGCAATGGATTAACGCTGGGTATTTTGTCCCACTGATGCAGCCATTCTATGGAAACCTTAATCTGTAAATAGGATCCTTGAAAGGTCAATTCAATGCTATTTGTCAGGTACAAACAATGTCCAAATAACTGAAGTGTTGAGTGTTCTCAGTTTTGTTTCCTTAGACACTAACTAATTAGGCCTATTTATGAGCAAAAGATCTATTCCAGTATTGGTTGTTACTGCGCATTCCTAACTATTGTTTAGTAGGATTATCACTTGAGGACAATGTCCAGGCTCATGCAGTAGTTCGTCAGCGATGATAGCAGCTGTCGGGTTAGTCACAAAATACTAAGTTTTTGCAGAGTAGCTACTATAATTGTAGTTCATTATATTTAATTTTTGTATTTATAGAATAGGTACCTAATAGCTTTTATAAATTTGAAGAAATAAATTAAAATACATAGTACAAAATAAAAAATAACTGCACATCACACCTTTTTAGCATTCCCTGAAGTTTAGAAGTCTGAACTGTGGATTGCTCAGCTTCACACATGGAAAGCAATATCTGGATTGTCCAGGGAGGAGAAAAAACCAGAGACTTGAATAATGAGGTGAGAGATCCTCTTCTAGTCTTGAAACACTGGGGTCTTTCAATCAAGGCTACGTATATCCAAGGCAAAAACAACAAACAAAGTGTTTACTGGAAGCAAGGGAGTGAGAACTAAATCAAATGGTCTTAAAAATTAAGTTAACAGTTATGATGTCCCTCTTCCTTCTCCCCTTCCTGTCAGGGTAGACCTCTCCTTCGTTTGCATGTTGGATCAGATACCAAAGAGGTGGAACTTAAGGCTTGACTACACTGGCACTTTACAGCGCTGCAACTTTCACGCTCAGGGGTGTGAAAAAGCACCCCCCTGAGCGCTGCAAGATACAGCGCTGTAAAGTGCCAGTGTAATCAGTGCTGCAGCGCTGGGAGCGCGACTCCCAGCGCTGCAAGCTTCACCCGTAAGGGATGTGGTTTACGTGAAGCACTGGGAGAGCTCTCTCCCAGTGCTGGCGCTCCAACCACACTCTCACTTCAAAGCGCTGCCGCTGCAGCGCTTTGAAATTTTAAGTGTAGCCATACCCTTTTTTTCTTGATCACCCAGGTAGGGAGAGCGGATGCACTATTTTAGGTCTCTTGGCTTACTTTCTTTTACCAGATTACCCTACAAGATAAATTGGGGCCAAGTAATGGTAATATTTATTGTCCCACAGTGGTCCAGCTGCCTGTGTTTCCCTAGGGTTCTTCAAATGATTCCTTGTCACCTTGGACCCCATCTGTCTTTCAAGATCTATTTTTCCCCTCTTATGAATTATTTTAAATCTCAAACTTAATATTGCACTGACAATACTTAATACAGGCTAACAGTGACAAATGCTCTAAGGCTTGTTTTCTTAGAGTTCTCCTCTTTTATATGCTAACCATCCACATCATTATTTCAGGTTGTGTGAGATACACTATTAAGCTGCCAAAGACTTTGGTCACAGAGAAGTTATGGATGTGTCAACCTGTGTCTGTATCAATGGTGAGCTTTAAATAAAGCTATTCTGTGGCTGCATCAGTGCATTCTTCTGCAATTAAACACAACTGGAAAGGATTTCAAAATTTCATGTGCTTACAAAGCTATCAAGTTTCTTGTCTTAGCTGTGAAATACATCAGTGATCTCTCTAAATCAGTGCAATACCACATCTCTTCACAGTATTCTTGATATACCTTTAAACTATATTACATGTTTGAAATTACTGCAGGAGAGTATCATCTCATCTGGAGAGCTCTGTAGCAGAAAACATCAATATGGAGCTGTTTAAAAGCAGCCTCACCATTATCTGGCCTATTTGAGGCCCATGGCAGCTTTAGTACAACTACTGATGAGTTTTCTAAGCAATCTAGTTTTGATGCTCAGGGAATTACTACTAGAAAACTCCCCTTTAGTTTTCATTAGCATTAAATTCATGAATGCCTCCCTTTCTATTCACTCTGCTACCTGCCATCTTTTGTTGTGACAGGATAATCTAAGCTTTGCCTGTTGGGTATGAATAACAGGACTGTCTGAGACAGAACTTGTATGATCTTAATCAGGGCCTGTAAAACTTACCCAACTTCTAGCCTATGGACTAAGCCTAGGAGTCATACTACAAAATACTTGTGCTGTCATGTCCAAAGATGCCTGGTAATTTTAAATAGATAAAACAGCTGTGTATTACTTACTGTGTGCCATATCTAATTAAGTTGGTTGATACATCCCCTCCTCCCCAAAATGTGCCTTATCATGTCTCTTGCCTTTGTTATACTTGTTCTCTTACTGACTTCACTGTTTTCTGCAGTTCATCACTTTTGTCTTTCCTTTCTTACACTGTTGTAGAGCTCCTCCGCTGTATCTTTGCTCTCCCCCCTGCTTCT
Source organism: Gopherus flavomarginatus (assembly GCF_025201925.1). Taxonomy (NCBI): domain Eukaryota; kingdom Metazoa; phylum Chordata; order Testudines; family Testudinidae; genus Gopherus; species Gopherus flavomarginatus. The sequence goes on from NC_066621.1 coordinate 57,674,814, forward strand.
CCACACACTCCTCTGAATTACCACATCAATCTCTTTCCTCATACACTGGTCTAAACTTTACATAACTAGCCTAGCGTTGATATAGAAAGTGGAGGGAATCCATATGAGAGAAGCTGGAATTCCTCCAAGAGAACTGACCCTGGATCTTGTATGGGGGAAGGGTTTCCATCTTTTGTATTGGACTCTGGCTATTAGATGTCTGATAAATTTGAACTCCCTCCTCCAACCTTCTTTGGCTACAGGGGGGAAAAAAAGTATTCTTTTCCATGATACAGCCTTCACAGTGCTGTAGGCCTTGTGTAACCAGTTTCATGGCCATGGAACCATTTTTGAGCAAAATATGACAGCTAAGGGTATGCACAATTCCCTGGATCCTAATGTTCCATAGACTCGGGGTATTAGTAGCCAGGGTCCTGTGTCCCCTAGTTTTTCTGTCTGAATAGTTGTATAACTAACCTCTCATTTTCTCCATTATGTTAATTTTCATAAAATAACTCTACTGTCCAGAAGTAGCTTAGGTATAATATATATACACACACACACTCTCTCAAATCTTAGTTTAGCTTTGGTTTTTCTATTTTGTGGCATCTGTTTGTTTGCTCTACCTTGATCAGTCTGATGGATCCAGCTAAGATAATGAGGTTTCAAAGGTTTCGCTTGTTCTGCTGTGTGTTCTGCTTCAGGTGACATGAAAATGCCTCTTGTGCCTCATGTAGCTGGTCCCACTCTTACCACTGTTGTACCTGTTGAAAGGGCTGCACAGCTGTTGGGAGCCTTTTCTGCACTAGGTCCCCTGTTCATGCTACCATTGATTCAGCTCAGGTGGTGATGACTGGTGTCAAATGTCTTGGAAAATAACATAGGGTAGACGTAGGGTACAAACTTTGTTTTATTTCTCATCCTTGCCAGATAACTTCACTAAGAGGAATCTATACCCCTGTTCTGGATTGGGTAGGCTTGCTTTCAGACGGAGCTGGGGAAATGGTAGACACAATTGAGATCACAAACACCATGGTTTAAATAGCTTGAATTTGAGTAAGGCATTGCGTTTCTAATTTAGGGCTTGGCTACACTCGAAACTCCAAAGCGCTGCTGCAGGAGCGTCCCCGCGGCAGCACTTTGAAGTGCGAGTGTGGTCGCGGCGCCAGCGCTGGGAGAGAGCTCTGCCAGCGCTGCACGTACTCCACCTCCCCATGAGGATTAGCGTGCAGCGCTGGGAGCCGCGCTTCCAATGCTGGGGCACTGTTTACACTGGCGCTTTACAGCGCTGTAACTTGCTGTGCTCGGGGGTGTGTTTTTTCACACCCCTGAGCGAAAAAGTTGCAGTGCTGTAAAGCGCCAGTGTAGCCAAGGCCTTAGAAGTGGTTACTATAACCTCAGCAGAGGGAATTTCATTTGTTTTAAGGGTTTTGTTTCTAAAAAGAAATCTACTAATGGGCAGGATACTTAATTTTAAGTATTTCATCAAATACTAATTGGGATTTTGGGGAGCACTTCCTTGGTGAGAGGAGAGTTTAATATTGTTAGTCTGGAATTGGAATCTTTATAGTTACAGGGACGTGATCCACATGAAAACTGGCTGTAGATAGGGGACTTAGTGGCCATCTGAATTCTTCCAACTGAAAGATTGGAGGGAATATTTTTCTGTTTACTTTTTGCAGTTGTCAGCTCTCTGTGCATAGTCAGTTTTATTGTTACCCTTCAGTCAGTTTGTGCCTTGCTGGGAAAGCCCATCTAAATAGTGGAGCAGAAAAATCCATGATACGTTCTTATTTTAAAGATAAACTTAAAAGACATTTTGACTAGAATGCCCTATGAAAAAATGAACTCTTTGTCAAAGTAACTTTTGTGTGTATCCTTTTAGGTACTTAAGAACACAAGTGGTGTGCTTTGCTTGCATATTAATCTTGTCTAATTCTTTCCAGTCCTCATTCACCTTCATAAACGAGCGCACCCACTCTTCAGAATAGCAGAATAAAAGTTGATGTATAGCATATTAGAATATTAATGTACTTGACTGAGCAGGATTTTTTTTTGTTGGGTGAAATCTCCATTTTTTACAAAGGCTGAAAAAGTGATACTTTTTCATAAATATTTGTCTGACATTCAAGATAACTAATACTAGTGGTAGCTCCAGCTTTTCTGTGACTTCGGGGAGCTGACAGCTGACATAATACAGAACACAGAAGTGGGCTGCCTTATCTGCCACCTTCCCAACAGGTTGCATTCCATACATTTCCTAGCAGCTGCCTCTCATACTCTGCTGCTTTGACTTGTGGCGGGGAAGTGTTTGAAGACTGATACTTTGACATTAAATAGTTATTGGTTTCCCTTCCTGATAAATAAGCATGATAGCAAATAAATGTTCGTTTGTCTTTGTATGACTGTACAATAAATATCCTTCTTGTGTGCAAGTTATTGGCAGTAGCTGGGGAGGTAAATATAGTAGGGAGGTGAACATGTTGAGCAATCTAAATCTGCAAGAGTGAGGCTAGGTATTAATTTAATCTAAACTTGATCTGAAAAACACCTGTAATGAAAGCAATGAATCTCAGTAGCATTTCCAGACTTGAGCTAAATCTTTTTTAAAAAAAAACATTTTTTACAAAGAGCATTTTGTACATCAAGAACTAGCCTTAGTTACTGTTTTCCCAACGGGGAGAGGGGTAAGTAAGGGTTAGTATGGGGTCTGCCTAGTTAAGTCGGGGCCGCACTATTTGATTCCTATCTGAAAAAGGGTTTGTATGCATTATGATGGATTTTAAGTGTTTTGTCTGAGCCTTAACAGGGTGTCAAGCTTTTATTAAGATTTCCTTTTCTACTAGACTAAAGATTCCTAACATTTTGTGCCCACTTAATTCTAAATTTCTCCACCATGTATAATGTTGAGATGGACAAGCCTCCTCTTGTTCAGAAGAACATAAGAATGGCCATACTGGGTCAGACCAGAAGTCCATCTAGCCCAGTATCCTGTCTACCAACAGTGGCCAATGCCAGGTGCACCAGAGGGAGTGAACCTAACAGATGGTAATCAAGTGATCTCTCTCCTGCCATCCATCTGCACCCTCTGACAAACAGAGGCTAGGTACACCATTCCTTACCCATCCTGGCTGATAGCCATTGATGGACTTAACCTCGATGAATTTATCCAGTTCTCTTTTAAACCTTGTTATAGTCCTAGCCTTCACACCCTCCTCAGGCAATGCGTTCCACAGGTTGACTATGCGCTGTGTGAAGAACTTCCTTTTATTTGTTTTAAACCCGCTGCCTATTAATTTCATTTGGTGATCCCTAGTTCTTGTATTATAGGAACAAGTCAATAACTTTTTTCGTTATTCACTTTCTCCACACCACTCATGATTTTATATACCTCTATCGTATCCCTCCCTTAGTCTCCTCTTTTCCAGGCTGAAAAGTCCTAGCCTCTTTAATCTCTCCTCATGTGGGCCCTGTTCCAAACCCCTACTCATTTTAGTTCCCCTTCTCTGAACCTTTTCTAATGCCAGTATATCTTTTCTGAGATGAGGAGACCACATCTGTACGCAGTATTCAAGATGTGGGCATACCATGGATTTATATAAGGGCAAAAAGATATTCTCTCTTATTTTCTTTCCCTCTTTGCATCATTCTTAACATCCTGTTTGCTTTTTTGACTGCCGCTGCCCACTTCATGGACATCTTCAGAGAACTATCCACGATGCCTCCAAGAGCTTTCCTGATTCGTTGCAGCTAAATTAGCCCCCATCATATTGTATGTATAGTTGGGGTTAGTGTTTTCTAATGTGTTACATTTATCCACATTAAATTTCATTTGCCATTTTGTTGCCCAATCACTTAGTTTTGTGAGATTTTTTTGAAGTTCTTCAGTCTTCTTTGATCTTTACTTAACTAGAAGAAACTACAGTCTTCTGCCAACAGAGATCCTGGCTCCCCTCACCTGCCAGGAGATGTAAGGCCTGCAGAAAAGTAATCCTATAACCTGCTACCGTCTCCCATTCCATTGGATGTGTTTGAGTATGGGGAAGAGGCAGCCGATGGGCCTGTTTCCCCTAATAAATTGGAAGGGGAAATACAGTTGCTTGCCTTCCCACATCTCTCCAGCACCTTTGCCACCTGGGCTTTTGTTTATCTCCATGTCATCTCTTTGGAGGAGGCAGGACTGCAGCTGCTCCAAGGACTGAAAGGTGGTAGAAGGTTGAGTGAGGCTGCTTTCTTGTCTCATCTGTCTGCTTTGGCAGAGCTGAGAAGCTGTTGCACTCAGCAGCAGGGGTAGTGATTTCTAGAGCCAGAAAGAAGTGCCACAAATCTTGCTTTCAACCCTCCACCCCCATGCTCCCCAATTGTTCATCCTCTTGGGAACCAGGAAGTGAGTGGGCTAGGTAGAGTGGTCTCCCAGTGCTTTACGGGGAAGATCCACAGGGCCTGGAAACCAAATAATTCCAGGGGACAACTAATGAGATAACAGGGACGGGAGTGAGGTCTAAGGGTCAAACAAAGGGAACCTGACAGGGACACAGCAGAGAATCCCAGATAGCGTCCACTGCTCCTCGAAGGCATCAAGGGAGCCAGGATACGGGTAAACGGTGCCAAGTACACGCCTGTGCTCATGACCTCATGAAGGAGCTGCCAACTGATATCCCTGGCGGGCCTTGGGACCAGGGCGGAGTATAGGCTGTCCCACTGGGGCGCCTCACCCTCTAGAGGTGGCAGGAGGTCCCGCCACTTTGTGTTGAGGCAGGATGTGAGGGTGAAGAAATGAAGGATGTGGAGCACGAGCGTGTATAGATGTTTCCTTGGCGCGGTCTGGAAGCGGACTGGCTGTAGATTGTGCAGCTGGCTCATGGCGAAGGGGCCTGTGGGCCGGTTGGGTCCATGGGACAGGGGTCTGATGAAAAGGTCTGGAGGGTAGGCAGGGCGTGCCCTCTCGCAGGACCTAGTCGAGGTAGGCCCGAGCAGCAGGTGGCAAAGTGTCCCTCACCTTCTGAAGTACACGCTGGGGAGTACAAGGCCTGGAGAGCCCCATGCACTCAGCGAGCATCGAGGATCCAGTCAGTCTCCCCGGTTGTAGTCCAGGAGGTCTCCAACTCTGACTTCTGCCAGGACCAACCTCTGGTGCACTGAGGGGGACTCTGCCACCTGCACATGGAGCTGGGGGTTGTGTAGCAGGGGCTCTGCGAGATCTACTTTGTCGGTGGCTGCCACAGACCTTATTGATGAGAACAGCTTCCAGGTCCGGAGGAGGTCCTGGTAGAAGACCAGCAGCCTGGAGAGGTCTTATGGAAGACCGCTCGGATGGACATAAAGGAACTGCTGGTTGTATCGGAGCGCTCAGAAGCAGCACAGGAAGGCGTGTGCCAGTATTGTCCACTCCGGACTACCTGCTCCATACAGAAGCCTCTGCAGGGCCTGGAGGCAGAAGACATGGACCTGAGTGTGTAGGCACTTCAGGCCCTGCCCTGCCCTCCCGTTTCCAGGGGCAGGTGGAGGACCCCTGCAGAGACCCAGTGCAGTCCTAGCCACAAACTCCAGAATCACTGTCTAGAGGTGGGCCAGGAAGCCTGGGGCTGGAACCAGGGTGTTGAGTTGGTACCAGAGCATGGACAGGACTAGTTGATTGCGCACCAGTGCCCTCCGTTGGAGGGAGAGGCACCGGAGTAGTCCTGTCCATTTCCGGAGACACTCCATCACTCTACCTGTCAAACTGTACCAGTTTTCTGGCAGAGATGGATGTGTGACAGAAAGGTAAACGCTGAGAGAGAGCAGCGGACCTGTGCTCCACCAGATGACCTGAAGTGCAGGTGGGAGGGAGCTCGCCTGCCACCCATCCCTGACCACCAGGCCAGTGCTCTTGACCCAGTCAACTGGGTCGAGGAGGCTGCCGAGTAGATGGCCTGGCAAGCCTCCACCCGTGCTAAGTCACCCGGGTCCTGGACCACGAGGAGCATATCATTGGCATGTGCCGACAGGACCAGCCGCAGCTCGGGCTCTCGCAGCACCAACCCTGTCAACCTCCTGCGGAGGAGGCAGAGAAGGGCTCGATCACCAGAGTGTACAGCTGGCCTGAGAGGAGGCACTTCTGCTGTACTCCTTGCCCGAAGCTGACCGGTTCAGTCAGGGTCCAGTTGAGCCTGACCAGACACTCTGCGGAAGCATACAGCACCTGGAGAAAACCCACAAACTGAGGTTCAAAGGCAAATACTCGCAGAGTGTCCAGGAGATACGCGTGGTCCACCCTGTCGGACATCATCTCCTGATCCAGGGACAGGAGAGTGAACGACAGCCCATCCCTACACCCAAGCTTCAAGAGGTCTTGGACCAGTTACAGATTGTCAAATATGGTGAGGCCTGGGACGGTGTAGATCTGGTCTGGGTGGACCACGTCCGCCAGCACGGACCCTGGCCGCAGCGAGTTGGCCTTGGCTACGATTTTGTAGTCGTCACTGAGGAGCGAGATGGGATGCCAATTCCTTAAGTCGTGGAGGTCCCCAGTTGTTCTTGTCAGGCATATCGAGTTATCCAGATCTAGCACTGGCACACAACAGAAAATTTAGGATTATCTCAAGAAAATGGGGACTGTTCAGAGTGGTAGGTCCATCTAATTAAGCCAGTTTTGAAACCTAAGACCTTCTGGAAAACATATTTCATGTAATTACTTACAGGTAGTTTGTGTACATTCCCTGAGTTACTAAGTCTGTGGCACTGAAGAAAATAATAAATGGATGTTCGCCTTGTTTATATTTATGGATGTATATTAGCCTTGCTAGCGCTAGCTATGCAGGTGTTACAAATGGAAGGAAGGGATGATATTGAAGTTTTGAGGGTCACTCATGTGAATTTATTTCCTGCAGCCAGAAGAGTTTAAGAAACTGTAGTCCAATATAAACATCTTTGCAGGCTGGACAAATAAGGTATAAAGGATTAATAAAATGACTTTACTTTTGTTGGCTTGAATGTCCTTTTCGTGTAAGATCTTGTATCTCAGATGAATATCTACCACCTGTTGCCAGCCTGTGTAATGAGTAGACTCAGCTGATGGAAGATATAAATGTATTCATTGTTCTCATTGCAGTTGTGCTCATGTCAGTGGAGGCACATGTTAAGTACATAAATTGATCCGCTGCAAAGGAGAGAAAACAGAACTGTAGGAAAAACATTTTTGGTAATGACAAAATAGACAGTTAAAAAAACATTGGGCATGTCCATGTAAAAGGGTTAAATCTTTTTCTACACATGTAGGGACTTACTGATAGTGTTCTCAGCTGTGTGTGGGGAATAGATGGGGCTGGTACCCCAGCTTTAAGATTGCCTGACAGTGCACCTTAGGCTCAGTTTTCAGTTGCATATAATTTTTGAAAATTTCAGTCCAAATGGTTAAAGCTTGGTAATGTTGGGTGTCCGCCTCAGGCGGCGGCTACTGCTGCTGCTTTTTTTCTTGGAAGCTTCAGCCAAAATGATTGAGCCATTTTCCAGAGCAAGGTGAAGGGGAGATGTTGATCTTGCCATTTAAAAAAACAAAAAACCCCAGAACCTCTTGGTAACTTTTCCCTTGAAAAAAATCTAGTGCCTCTGTGCTTTGGAGTCATGATCTGGGATGTGCCTTTTGTTCCTGTAAAATTCTGCCCAAATTTGGCAAAGATATGAGCCTTTGGGGGAAAAAATCTGTTTGCACATGCTCATTAGAGACCTAGTTTGGCAATTACAATATTCAAAGATTGAATCCTCATTGAGCATGTTCCATCCCCCAGAGCAGCGAAGGCATAATTAGATTAGACGCGATATATCGATCCCTGAGCAATCGATTTTAACCCGCCGATACGGCGGGTAGTCTGGACGTGGCCTGGGTGTTGGGTACTGAGCAGGGAGACTCCTATGCTCTGTTACCATGCTGCTGGGGCCCAGGCAGCATGGAGAAGGAAACCAGCTGAACTGAATATAATGGGGGTGAAAGCTGGACTGGGGAGGGGCACTAGAGTGGGATAAGGAGCCTAGTGAGATTGGACTTGGAGATGGTGGCGGAGAGGGGAAGAGACACTGACTGGATATTGGGAATGATGGGGAAATGGACTGAGTCTGGATGGGAAAGAAGAATGGGACTGAGAGCCGGGGAAGAGGAGGCTGAGACTGCAGTCTTGTTGCTCAGCTAGTCCTGTGAGGGTTGTGTAGTGAAGGAAGCTGTTGAGGCAGGAGTCCTAGAAACATTTTTGTTTTTTTTCCCCCACAAGTTGTGAAGTGCATAGTGAATGAGGTAGAAAGTTGCAGGAAGAGAAGGGATGGTCTCATGATTAATGCAGTTGAATGCTGCCTTGAATAATTGGATTCTGTCCCTAGTATTTATGAATTTCCTAGTTAATAATCTTTAGTAATAACTGTGAATGTTACATGAGTCATTTGAGGTTACGTTCTTTGATATAAAATAACTTGTGGTAAAATACTGGTATGTCAACACAGATAATATCTTTTTGGTCATCTTAATTGTTTTGCATTTATGATTGTCATTTTGTTAATGAGTTACACATCCAATTTAAGATATTAGTAACTTGGGCATATGAACCACTATTGGTAACTTACTACTTAAATGCTTGTATTCAATTTCATTAAATTTCTTTTAATAAAACTAACTTACTATTCTGTTAGTATAGTTTCCCTGTGCTTACATAGCAAAGGTACAAGTTGTTATGCTTTTTAATAACTGTTGAGTTTACTCAGTATCTAGATTGTTTTGCTCTCAGTATTGTTTTTTAAGGCAGTTTGTATTGATGACAGCCTGAATACTTTGACGAATAGAATAGCCTGTCTAATACTCTGTACTATTTTACACATTGCAGAGAAGTGTGGGGTCTATATAAAGCATAAGCAGTATAATCCTTAAGAACTTTCCTATGATCTAACTGGGTTATTAAACCTTAAATTATGCTTGGACAGTAATGCCAACGTTTAATTTGGTGTTTAATTTGCTAGGTATATGTAATAGATAACTGCAAAGTTTTAAAAAGAAACTTATCTGACACTTGCTAGTTTGAGGATTAAGACTACTGGTCAGGATTACAATACCTAAGGGTATGTCTACATCTACAATTTTGCAGCGCTGGTTGTTACAGCTGTATTAGTACAGCTGTATAGGGCCAGCGCTGCAGAGTGGCCACACTTACAGCAACCAGCGCTGCAAGTGGTGTTAGATGTGGCCACACTGCAGCGCTGTTGGGCGGCTTCAAGGGGGGTTCGGGGAACACGAGAGCAAACCGGGAAAGGAGACCAGCTTCGCCGCGGTTTGCTCTCGCGTTCCCGGAACCACCCAGCAAACCGTAGGGAAGGAGACCTGCTTGCTCGGGGGTTCGGGGAACGCGAGAGCAAACCGGGAAAGGAGACCAGCTTCGCCGCGGTTTGCTCTCGCGTTCCCCGAACCACCCTGCAAACCGCAAGGAAGGAGACCTGCTTGCTCGGGGGTTCGGGGAACGCGAGAGCAAACCGGGAAAGGAGACCTGCTTGCTCGGGTTCGGGGAACGCGAGAGCAAACCGGGAAAGGAGACCAGCTTCGCCGCGGTTTGCTCTCACGTTCCCGGAACCACCCAGCAAACCGCAGGGAAGGAGACCTGCTTGCTCGGGGTTCGGGGAACGCGAGAGCAAGCCGGGGAAGGAGACCAGCTTGATTACCAGAGGCTTCCTCAGGTATGCTGGGATACCTGCTTATTCCACGGAGGTCAAGAAAAGCGCTGGTAAGTGTCTACACTTGATTACCAGCGCCGGATCCTCTACACCCGAGACAAAACGGGAGTACGGCCAGCGCTGCAAACAGGGAGTTGCAGCGCTGGTGGTGCCCTGCAGATGTGTACACCTCCTAAGTTGCAGCGCTGTAACCCCCTCACCAGCGCTGCAACTTTGTGATGTAGACAAGCCCTAAGATGCAATTTAAAGGAATAAAACATGTAATTTTTAAAACAACGTTTTACTATGGCTGGTCAAACAAGCAAAAATATCTGAACATAATTGCCTGATTTCACCTGCATTAAACCACACAAATATAGCTGAAATAGTATTTGATCAGCTAAAAGGTTAGCTGAGCACCTGAGTGTATGTCAATTTTATTTTACTAATACAGTGAAAATTGTTTATTACAATTGCTGAATACCTGTCAGCCAGTGATATTTACTATATCTCTTGCTTTTGTTATGCCTTGTTTCCTTTCCTGTTTTCACATCACTTTTTCCCGCCTATAATTGACCATGGTGCATTTTTTTACCCCTAAGTTACCTTGGACATTTTTAAGTTCTGTTCTTTACCCATATCCCTTTAGATTTTCACTCTGACTTCTCTCTGCCTCAAGTATCTTTTAGTTTATTCTGTCACTGCGGTCCAAACACCTCAGGGATGGTGGACTAAACTTACTAACCCGGATGGATAGCAGAGTTGGCAGGAGTGCGGCAGAGGGTAAGAAGAATGTTGGCCTTCTTCTCTAGCAGCTGGGTAAGGGAAGGATGCTGAGACTAGTACCAAGGTACTGTCCCTTGGTCTTGCTTTCATGTGTCCTCGTCTGAGTCAGTCTTGAGCTAGCAAGCATTTGATAAACTCCCAAACCAAATCCTGAGTGGAGTGGTTCTCGCGTCTTCCCACCCCAGAGGATGCTCCATGCTACTAAAAGACTGGTGGTGGGAGTCTGTGCTGCTCAACCATGCAGACTCTGTTTTTAGACTGCAATTCCCTTCTGTCTGTCTGCTTCCGCTCTTGGCTTTCCAAACAGCTCCAGAACAAAATTGACCTGATTGTCAGTTTCACACTTTCCAACTGAATAGCGGCAGTGAAAACTGACAAGACTCTGGTCAGTTTTCATGCTGTTACAGCTTGACATAGCTGTGAGCAAGAGCAGAGGAGTTAGAGCAATGTGGCCCTTCAGGGTAATCTGATTGCTGGCTGCGAGATGTTTTGTGGATGTTGACCATCTGCAGGCATGGCCCCCCACAGCTCCTAAAGGCTGCGGTTCATTGTTCCCAGCCAGTGGGAGCTGTGGTAAGTGGTGGTCAGCATGTCCCTGTGGCCCGCTGCTTCTCACAACTCCCATTGGCCGGGAATGGTGAGCTGCGGCCACTGGGAGCTGCAGGGGGCTGTTCCTGCGGACCGTCAATGTCAGCAAAATGTTTCTTGACCCGCAATCAGATATCTTGATGGGGCGCAGGTTGCCCACCCCTGAGTTAGAGCCATCTGTCTGAAGAGGACAGGTACATGGTTTCATTTTTGGAGGATGTTTTATTCAACGGTAGCGATTAGAAATTCATTTTTCTTTTACATTTAAGCTTTTATATTCTGCAAACCTTATCCCTGAAGAATGTTTCTTGTCCTAGAGAATAAAATTTGTCAAGCCTTTTGTAACTTGTATTTAACATGACAAAATTCAGACTTTAAAAATTGCTCAGCATCTCTCAGCTCCTGTTTTCAATTAGAACTGCTTGATGCAATGCACTTTTGAGAATCTGACCGTATAATTTCTGAGTGAATAAACATATTTTTATTGGAGTCCATGGGAAAGATTTTTCAAAAGTATAAGTGGCTGTTAAGTGCCTAAGACATTGACTATTTACTCCCATAGCATAAATAAGCTTTTGTCCCTAACACTCAGCTGGGTCATCAGTCACTTTGGTTGTCTTTTTGAGAAATTTTGCACAATGACACACCACAGACATTGCAGTTCTATAGTGGTAGCCGCGGGGCGGGGGGGAGGGGGAGAGTTCCTCACAGGGGCAGACATTTACTCCCGCTGTCTTCCAGATGCACTCTGAAAGTACTTGACCTGTGCTTGCTGGTAATCCACATAATACTGAATAGAAAGGACATTCTAGGCATGCTGTATTTGGAGAACATGTTGCTAATCTCTAAAAACATGAGAATTTAACTTGCTCTACTGTGGTTTTAAGCACCCAAGGCTGGTTGCTCGCCTATTCCACGCTCTGTCTTCTGTTCACTGAACGCCTTCACCACAGATGACTACTTCACAGGCATATGTGAACGGAAATAGCAATAGGCAAAAAACCTCAAATGTATATTTAAACAGCTCATTCTACAGAAGGTAAACAAAGTGAAGAAAAGTTTTGTACTTTGCACACTAATAAATTTCACACATTTAGGGGGCAAGTTCACATGCTCAATGTGTCTGCTTCTTGCTCATGCCTTTAAATAGAATGTGTATGTGTTTTATCCTCTGCTGGAGAAACTGGTCAAATATTTCCTATATTTAAACAAAGTATTAGTCTACTTCATAATGGGTTAGTTAAAAAAAAATGAGGGAGGGATAGCTCAGTGGTTTGAGCATTGGCCTGCTAAACCCAGGGTTGTGAGTTCAATCCTTGAGGGGGCCACTTAGGGATCTGGGGCAAAAATTGGTCCTGCTAGTGAGGGCAGGGGGCTGGACTTGATGACCTTTCAAGGTGACACCAATCTTCTAGAACTGGAAGGATCTCCAATTTTTTTTAATGGGTTAGTTACACTTGTTGGGGGGTAGGATATATATATATATATATATATATATATAATATAGAGAGAGAGAGAATAACATACTCTTGTCTAGAATTTTCCTGTATTTAGAAATGGAAGGTGGGTAGCTCCTTTCAGTTCTTAATAAGTTAACATTAATTGAAACTGAAATGCAACCCCCGCCCACATTAAGCTATTCCTTTCTATTTCACTTCTTAAAAATCTTTTCACCTTACTCCCTCCACACAGCTTGTTTCTACGCATCTGTTTCCCTCCCTTGTTGCTGAAAAAGATGAAAGGGAGAAATGCAGTGGTGTCATTTACATGTTTTTCCTTCCCTTTCTCTTTTGCCCCTCTAATTTCTTCACATTATGGAAATTATTCTTTGGGATGAGCAAAATCCCGTGCTGCACACTAGAGCCAATAAATGCTTCTGCACCATCAGTTCTTTGAGAGTTCCTTCTTGCTGGGTGGGGATTGCATACTTGACTGTTCTGCTTCCATTTCTTTCCAAGACTGATCACCCTATGCAATAGCATCTGGTCATGCCTATAATCTTGCCTGCATTTGATACCCAATGGCACCATTAGGTGAAAGCATTACTTATTAGACTGACCTATTGTTCTGTCACTGTGCTTCAGTCTGGTACTACTTGAGTGATAATCCAGGGTAAAAATGAGATTACTGCTATCCCATGTAGAACTTAAAAATTCAAGAAGAATTTTTGTCTACATGTGAAATACAGATATCTCGGTACTGTCTTATTGATGTTGGACACATGCTAATTTCCCTCTCCTTTTCCTGATTGCTATCTGGTTTGGGTTGGCAGAGACTACTTGTCTATTTTGTATTGATTAACTCTGATATATCTTGAAATACAACTTTTCAGAAATGTCTTATGAGCAAAAAAACCCAAACTAAATTCCTACTCTTACAGTAGCTGTCCACAAAATTTAATTCTGTAAATGAGGTAGATTTTAATTACTGTCTGGTTAACAAAGCTAATGTAAAGCTTCAGGAAACTGAGGAAGTAACTGGTAACCCCTTGTGGCCAGTCAGGGTCTGACTTATTGTGGCTGGTTCCTGATGGTCAGGTGGTGTTTGTTGTCTTAGCCCTTTGGCTAAAAAGCTCTGGAGTCCTACCCTTTCCAGCCTGCTAAACTCCAAAACAAAAAGAGAAACAAAGTGACCTTAAATCAGGGTACTTTGAGGATTGTTGGCAGAGCCCTGCCTTTCTGTTCTGAGCTTGTTTCCATGTGGCTAGTCCTTTCTTATCCATCTTCATGGGCTTAGTTATTCCATCCACCAAATGGCAGATAGCAAGATGTCTTAAGTGCTTGGCTGGAACCAGGCTGCCCTTGTCAAGGAAGTAGCAGTTTTGCTCTCCTTTCTGGATGGCCTTCAGTTAGGCTAGATCTGCTCCGTTTAACTCCCCTCTCCACACCTACCATTGTGGGTATAGTGGAGCAGAGTCAACTGTGTCCATAGGCTCTCGTTAGGTCCTACACTGGCAGCATAGTAAGGTTCTGTCCCATCACAGGAACAACAGAAGTCTTACAACTCCAGATCTACTGATGTCTGCAAAGTTTTCTTGATCATGCTAGCCATACTCTCTCTTAAAAACCCCAACAACAAAAAACCACCCTACGTATTTTTCCAGTAGAAAACTTAAAGTATTGTCCATCTTCACTCTATAATGAATGTTTGATACATTTTTATGGCATAGCTTATTTGTATATTAAGGGTTAGTAAGTGGATAGTTTTAAGCAAAAATTAAGCATTTCAGAACTGCTTATCATTTCAGAACTGCTTATCATAGTACGTTTGGCCCAGTGTGTTTCCCAGGTATTTAGGCTTTTCCCTTCAATTGACTTTTTGCTAAAAGGAATTTTACATGAAGAGATCCTAATTACATGGCCTTGAGAAAACCCATTCAGTAAGAGTTCCTGTTATAAGCCAGTTCTAAGCAGGCCGATCACTGCTTGCAAGTTTAGAAAACAGGTTTATTTCAGAATTTACTCTATGTAAATTATGATAAGAAATGAGAACAGATTAGGAACAGAAATGAACAAGAGGGAAAGCACCTTACTGGAAACCCCCTGCATTAGTTGTCTGAACATACTTGTAGCGCTGCTGTACTGAAAGAGTTTTTAGCTAGATTCCAGAGTTTTATAGCTTGCACAGAGCCTGAAATGGTTTTAAACAAATCTTTGGAATGAGAAGGAAACTATTCAGCTGACTTCTAGTCTAGTAGTACAAAAAGTTTCCTGGATTTTTTAATTGCTTGGTGGGTTTTTTATACTTCTAGCTGTATGGTGTTTTTTTAATCTTTGCAAATTTTTGAAAGCAGTTGGTTTGCCATGCGGGCAATGCACACCTGGAATTTTTTAGAGAAGTCTGAAAATGCTTTAACTGCAGTTAGTGCAGATAGTCTTGTCTTCTGCTAGGAGAAATTGACAGTGGTAAGCTTATCTTGAGGATCTGTCAATGCTTCAAAATACCAGGTCCAGATATGAGTCGTCCACCTTCAAGTTCCTCTTGTTTTGTTAGTGTTTATCCACACTGAAGACTGAGGTGGACATATGATTTATATGCTGTTTACAAGTTACTAAATTTGGGATGAGATGGGTTTGCCAAGAGCAGTGAGCAGAAATGCATAGGGGCCCAGGGAGGTTAGTCTTCGTGAACAGGACTTAACAAAGTAATAGTCAACTGGTAGATTAGTGTGCCTTTATCCAAGGGGATGTGTGTGTGTGTGTGTGTGTGTGTTGAAACAACACTACAAAAAGGGCAGGGTAAGTGAGAGGAGAAACTTTGTACTAATGGTGAAAGTACTGAGATGAAATCTGTACCGTGCTTTGAAGATTTAACTCCACTAGTGAGAGAGGATCCCCAAGTTAGACGTGTACAGTGTGCAAATTAAGGGTAGGTTAAGTGAGTATAACTGAGTGTAAAGGAAGAAGTGTGGAGAATAAATCTCTCCTTATTCTTAAGATAAATTTTGCTGCTGAGATCTACTTGATTATAGAATACTCCTTAGTGGAACTGGTGGGGACATCCTCACTGAGACTTAAAATTAGACCGAATGATGCCATAGAAAATAAACTGGGGAGAACAATTCTCCATTGGCAGGGGGATGAACAAGACACAAAAACAAGCTAAAGATGGAGAAACCTCTTAGAAACATCTGCAAAAGTCAATGGCATAGACTGACAGCTGCCTAGGAATGCCTTTTTAAAAGGCCCTTTATCTTTAAAGTAGTAGTTTTAAAAAAATTCTCATCAAGCACTTCTTACTTTTTACATGAAATGTAAAAGTTGAGGATAAAACTATATATACTTACATAGACTTATTTGTACATCCCAAGAACCTCCTAACTGTGGGTTCTATAGAACCAATTATACTGCAACACTTTAACCAGCTAGGGAAATTAAGGAGATGGCTTTTTGCAATCAGTAACATTTTTTCTGGTGTATTTTAGAACTTGAGACTACCACCCCCTTAAGTGGTGTCATGTTGTTGAAGCTAGTAGGAGACATTGGCTGAATTCCTTTGAGTCTAAGCAAGGCATGATGCTTGGAGGAAGGGCATTCTTGTAATGGACCCTGATTAACTATATTAACACTCTCTTGTGTTGGTCTGTTCTTGAGGCTAAACTGCAAGTCCCATCCAGTTAGGCTTTGCCTGATGAGACTGATTGTGAGGAATGGTGAGATGCATTTACAGTGACACATCAATCTACAGTAGAACTTTCATCACAAAATTATAGTATTGTGTTTGGGTTCACTTTATTTCTCGAACACACACACACACAGTTCAAACCATGAAGCAGAACGTCCTTCCCAAGCCAGCCTTTGCTTTCTTATGTGTGGAGAACTGATTTCACTTGAGCTTCTAGTCTTGTACCTAGCAAAATGCTGAGTTGAGTATTTCACTCATTCTCAAGCGTATATGTAGCTTTTGAACAATACAATCCATAAATTGAGTTTATTTTATCCTATCTTGAATCTTACTGTCCCCCATAAGTTACTGTAATTGATAATTTCCAGACTATAAGTTGTTTTACATATTGATAAAACATTAATATACTGAGAGAACATACACTTGACTCTCACCTTGCACTCATGGAAAATCATGAACTTGCATGACTGTTCATGATGAAGGTAAGAGTTTAGGACTGATCAGAAAGTATTGTAATTCTAGCTCAGAATGAATGTCGCAGAATGAGGGAAAATAACCTGTGGATGTGGTATTTCAAGGCAAATTATTTGTCTTGTCAGTTAGTATTTGAAATTAGCTGTTCTTGTTTAAGAGAAATATTGCTAAAACTAAAACTGCAGCAATTTTAGTTCTGACGTCTTCTACCATAAATGGCAATACTGTAAAAACATTGGTTAAGAGCTTCTGGTGTGTGTAGAGTCTTAGCTGGATGTTTACTTGCAGTTTCTTCATGTGGTTCACTGTAGATGTGGCTTTCTGTAGTAGAAAAGTAGGCATTTTCACATGAAGCAACAGTGTAATTTTTGGTATAGTATGGTGTGAGGAGGATATTAAACACCAAGAATACAGGTGCTATCTGACTCTGGGTGTCTCTAACATAATAGCATGTATGTTTGGTTTTTTTGTCAATAGGATGTGAGGGTAAGGCCTTTTGATAGCATACAGACTGTCTCAAGTTCATACCCTTAAAGTTATTTTTCTGGCTCAGCTGTAGCAGTATTGGGACATCCTGATAATTACAGTAAACTAATGCAAGAGATCAGAATTACCCTTGTTGGTTAGGGGAATGGAGTTGAACAGCTGAAGATAAGACAGGATTGCTGGTTAACTGCTTAGGTCCCCTAATGGAAGACAGGATTGCTGGTTAACTGCTTAGGTCCCCTAATGGAAAAGAATTAGAGGCAACACTGATATAAAATGGGCAGCTTTCATTAAAACTGTTGCTGCATTAGCTGACTTAATGGCATTAATATTGATACCCCTATATAGAAACTTCCACAATAACCTCAGACAAAACCCCTTCAAAACTCCCTCTCAACCCTTGCTTTAATAACTAAGCAGAAAACTAAAACTTTCTTTTGTACTTCCCATACCCATGCATTCTCCCTCCTCTTCCCCCTCCCATCCCCCTTCACCCAGTTTCCCATGGTCAGTCCTTCCTTGCAGTCTGGAGTGATGGTGACTAAGAGCAGTACTAAGGTACCTGCAGGTGCAGAAATGAAGGGGAAGAAATATTGTGGGTTGATTTTAGTATAAACAAATATTTGCTGTTAAGTCTGCTTTTTTTAAGGTGGAAAGTGGAGCTTATTTAAGCGTATAGATCAGTTGAAACTCAAGACTACAAATAGTTTATTACTCAGGGGCAGGCACACCATTTAGAAAGTGACCAGAAGGTTTCAGCTTTATTGAATTGAATTCCTAAACACAACTTCTGTGGCTAAAGGTTACAGGTGGTAGTTGCAAGGGGGATGAGAGATGACAGTAGCCAGCCACCCTAGCCATCTTTGTTTCTTCTTCGTATTATTTGTAGAACCATTTCCAACCTCCCTGAGCAGGTCCATAGCTTAAGCGTGCTTCTATGCTGGGAATTGGGATACCTCGATAGGTATAATCCCAGTGTAGTTTGGGGTGTGGCAGATATCTCCAAATTCTCCAGTTAGAGATTTGCAACATAATAGCCCCTCTTTCACTTAAAAAAAAAAATCACCTCTAATACGGAGGCTAATCTAATTCCTGCTACTCCTGATACTGCAGTAAGAGGCTATCTGCTTTTTATGAGCAGTGCCACACTGGCCATCAATAACCCCTGGTATGAATAGTACTGGTATTGATCATTTGCAGTGATTACTACAAGGTGCATATGCAACTGGCTTATGGAGCCATAGTTTTGAGTAGGGAGAGTTGTTCTCCTGCCCTTACCCTACATGAGGTTTCTGGGAATTGTCAAGGTTCTTTCCCCACTCAGAATTTTAGGGTACAGATGTGGGAACCTGCATGGACACTTCTAAGCTTAATTACTAGCTTAGATCTGGTATCGCTGCCACCATCCAGAATTTCCAGTGTCTGGATCACTCCCTTTCCCTCCAAAACCTTCCCTTCCCTGGGTAGCCTTGAGAGACTCCTTCACCAATTCCTTGGTGAGTTCAGATCCAGTCCCTTGGATCTTAAAACAAGAAATTAACCATCCCCCCTCCTTTCTCCCACCAATTCCTGGTGGATCCAGATCCAACCCCCTTTGATCTAAAACAAGGAAAAAATCAATCAGGTATTAAAAGCCTTTTTCTTAAAGAAAAGAAAAGTAAAAGAAAGCGTACCAGCTACTCTCACAAACAGATTCAAAACACAGAGGATGTTCCCTTGGGCACAAATTTAGTTACGCAAAAACAAATACCCAATTTGATTCTACCTCTAATTGCATAAGACAGGTTACAAAGAAATAAACATAAACCTATTTATTCCTTTCTAAAACTTACTACTCTGAGAGGCTGGTTCCTTGATCTTTTTCACTCGGGCTGAAACTGGAAAAACTAAACAAAGGAAAACTTCCCTACTTCCTTTTGAAACATCTTGTTCCCCCATTGGTTCCTCTGGTCAGGTGTTATCTGGGCTAGGTGAACTTTTTAAACCTTTACAAGTAAAAGAGGCGTTAACCCTTAACCATCTGTTTATGACAGGTGTTCTGGCCAGGGACATGTCAGGCATTAGCGTGATATTCCACCTGCATTTTAAAAGTAGTTCATGGACAGTGGGCTCTGTTCAATTTGACAGTTTCCCAGTTAGATAAATGTAGGCAGGTGAAAAGGAGAATGTATTGGTTAAAAGGGTACTTCATAGGTACTTCATAATAGTTTGAAATACTAATTCCAACTTCCTGCTTTTTCAAAATAAAAAATAATGCAAAGTTTTCACTTTTATGCAATATTAGCTTATCTAGAAGGTCACACAAATACTAGGTAATTAAAATTCATTCTAGGCAGAGGTCCCGCAAACAACTTTGTGCTGCTTTAAACACTGGGGATTAAGTACAGGCTATTGGGTGTGAATAAAACTTTTTTAAAATAAATCCTAGGGTTTTCCTAAAATCTCCTACCAATGTTGCCACTGATGATGGCAATGGAGAGCTCCCTAGTACAGGGTTGGTTGTGGCTTTTGGTAGCTGAAGTCTCCAGGACTAGTGCGGGGAATTTCTAGCTAAGGCCCATTATCTTTGCAATGTGCTCCTCTGACCTGACTACCAGAGCCTAAAACTTATGGTGACCAGATGTCCCATTTTTAAAGGAACAGTCCTGTTTTTAATGCCTCCTACAGGTGTCCTGACTTTTTCTTTAAAACAGACAAATTGCCCCATATTTTCTCTCCCTCTCCCCCTCCCCCCCCAATCAGTATTGGTGGGTCTGCTGCTGGCCAGATTCCTGCTTGCCAGCTGCCTGCCCACCAGCAGTGAATGGGGTGGTCCAGTGGCTGATGATGGGGGGTGGGTGTGCAAGGCTCATGGCGGGGCAAAGCTGCAGCTTAGGGGGCCAGCAGCTCCCTCTGTCTGCCTGTCTACAGTCCCCGCTGTGTGCCAGCTCTCAGCCAGCAGGGTCC
Source organism: Gopherus flavomarginatus (assembly GCF_025201925.1). Lineage (NCBI taxonomy): Eukaryota > Metazoa > Chordata > Testudines > Testudinidae > Gopherus > Gopherus flavomarginatus. The sequence goes on from NC_066621.1 coordinate 57,694,860, forward strand.
TGTCCCCACCCATCCTGTTTCCAGCACATACTAGCTGCATGCTGTGAGCTGTAGTGGCTAGTGAGTATGGGCAGGTGCCAGGGGGTGGCCGGTTATGTGTCACCTCTGCTGCTCATCGGTCCTTTAACGTGCTCCCTCTCTCGCTATCCTCTCCCTGCTTTGCCCCTTCTCTCTTCTCCACCCCAGCCCCACTGCCCCTCTACATCTCCCCTTCCCTGGCCCCCACCAGCAGGGCACGTTTTGCTCCCAGCGCTATACAGTGAACCAGCCCCGGTCGGAGTACTCAGCTCGCCATCAGCCTTGCCGGCAGGCTCCTTCCTTCCTTCCCCGACTGCCTCTGGCTGGGCTGGCACCCCAGGTAAGCCTAAGACCCTCCAGCCCGGGGTGCTGGCCATGCAATGCTGAGCCCTGCACAGCGCTGGCACAAGGAAGCCTCTCTGCCTGTCAGCTAAGCTGGTTGGAGAGGAAAGGGAGGCAAGGAGAAGAGTGATTTACAGCATGTTCACACCCTGAATTTGCAGGCTCCACAGCAGCACCATGTGTAGGGGCTTAGCACCCTCTTCCCTCCCCCCGGCCCTGGATCCTGGGGGCACAGGGCTGCTTCATCCCCAGGCACCCTGCCCTGCTGAACACCTCTCTGGCCTGGTTTGCTGAAGCCCCAGCAGTCAGGTTCCCTGGGCCCTGGTGCACAATGCATCCTTAGGGCTTAACCCAGTGGTTCTCAAACGTTTGTACTGGTGACCTCTTTCAAATAGCAAACCTCTGATTGTGACCCCCCGCCACCCCTTATAAATTAAAAACACTTTTTCTATATATTTCACACCATTATAAATGCTGGATACAAAGTGGGGTTTGGGGTAGAGGCTGATAGCTCGTGACCCCCATGTAATAAACTCACGACCCCCTGAGGGGTCCCAATCCCCAGTTTGTAAACCCTTTGCTTAATCCCCTCCTGCCTGTAGCTGGGGGACAGGAGGTGACTGGGTTATGTTGGTGGCCAGTAGCCTGGTGGTGGTAGCTGCCTTTCCGCACTGTGCGGGCAGGAAAGGACAAGCTGCTTCTTACCACGGCAGGGGGAAGAGATGAGCTCTGCAAAGACATGGGCCAGGTCATTCCTGCTCCCACTCTGTGGCTGGAAGCAGCTCTGGTTCCTTCCCTCCTGCACAGTGCCGAAAGGCTGTTGCTGGCCATGTTCTGGTGTGAACTCTGGCAGAAATCTGGGGATGGGGACATGTGACCATGTATGCTCACCGCCACCACGTGCTGCCTTGAGATGATGCTGGGCCAGGTACAAGGTGAGGTGGGTCCATCCCAGGGGCCCAGCCAGGCACAGAGAGTGGAGAGTGCTGGGCAGGGGGAATCATGTCGGTCAGTTATCCCCCCTCACCCCTCTGTACACCTCTCTCATATGGAGGGTGTGTGTGTGTGTGTGTGTGTGTCGCCTCTCCCTGTGTGAACCCCAAAGTCTTAAATATAAGAAGAAAAATAAAAAAGAATCTAACTATGGAGTATTTCTTTTTAACAGGGGGCTCAGTCAGCTTGATGTTAATTTGAACTTTGTACTGCATAGTTCTGCTTGCTTGCCGCTGAACTCGCTTGAATATGAGTAATTTTACCAGATGTCCCATATTCAACATAGGGAAATATGGTCACCCTACAAAGACTGGCAAGTGAGAGTGCAGCAGCGGACTTGTTTGAACTACAGTTTCAGAAGCATATGTAGTGGGTTGAGTTTTTTCAAACCTCCTATATTGGCTTTTCTTTGGTTATGTTTTGTATGTCTACAGTGCTTGAGTAATGGGACCAGTTATGTTTCTTTTTTTAAAATTTTATTTTAAAATGTAAACATTTGTCCTCAGTGTCCTGTTGCCCCCTACTATAAGAAGGATACGTTTAGTGATCTGGTACCTTTCAATTTTAGGGGTTACTTGCTTGACAGACTGCAAAGGTATAGAAGGTGGTATTGTAACTGGTAGCTTTCTCTTTTTTTTAAGGGAATCCTAGATTTCACTAACAGGCTTAATTCCTCTCCTAAAGATACTGCCTAGAATATATCACTTGATGCACACTTCAGCCAAAACCCAACTTAAAGGTCCTCGAGGCATACTTCTGTTGGGAGGGGTAGGGGTGTTACCTGCACAAAATTGTTATTCACACACTCTAGGGTTTCCCACTCTTTCCTGTTCCTAAAGATCAAGGTGTAACCATCTTAATTTAGGCACCCAACCATACCCCATTTCTAGGGCTCAAGTGTAACCTTATACTCTAGGCGCCCCCATTACCCTGTTCCTAGGGCTCAGGCATAACCCTGTTAATTTAGATACCCACTTTCACCCTTCCATGGGCTCAGGACGTAAACTTAAACTGCGGGTTTGCAGGGTCTTGCCAGTGAAAGAGCCTGACACAGTAATATCCTGCTTGACCTCTATTAACAATTACCAAAGCAGAATGCACACACTACACATACAATGCTCACCACTCCCAGTAAAGCAGATGAACTTTCCCTGCTGGCCAGTCAGGATCAGGTCATCTGGGGGATTCCGGCTTCTGCACAGTGTGATTGGAAGGGTGTTGAGGTCTGGCATCTCTGATCTTGGGGCTGTCTCCTGGAGTTGGTTCCCAAGAACATATTTTTGGACCCCAGTTTATATAATGAAACTTGAGTCCTGCTTAGTTTTACTGTAACCAGTCATTTTTACTAAAATATTACTAATCAGTCCTAGCCTATTGTAACAATTCTCTAAACAATCATATCCCAACACTTAATTAATTTACACTTAGCAAAATTGTTTGTCTGTTACATAATCAAAGAGCCAGACAGATCATACAGACAAACAATAGAGAGGTGGGGATCATAAAGACAAGCTTCTATGAACATCCTCTATACTTAACTGGAAACTAAAAGTTGCTTTTAAAATACTACAGTAAGAACAGGACTTAAACCAATAGTATGGTTGGTGCACTGAATGACGGATTTGGTAAATGGGGAGAAACTTCATTGTCTAGTAATTAAATTACTATGCATGTTAATTCTTAAGGTTACTAAAATGGATGCTTCTTTTATAGCGCGTGTGTAGGATCAGTAACTTTGGCTTTTATTTAAAAACAAGCTAAACCCTGTATTTGTCTGATGTGTAGTCCCACTTGAGATGTTACGGTAACAGGTGGGTTGGGAGTTTCCGCTGCTAGTACCAACACAAAATGTATTAACAATATTGTTCTTAAAAAAAAAAATCCAGTGCTCAAGCATAGTAAGGACCATAATTTTTTAACTGTACAAGGAAATTGACTCAAATTTGATCTGTAGTGCTTCTCGTGACTTTCTTCAGTTTAGATGACTCTGACATGCTGATTTAAAACTAGAAAAGTTGGCTTATAGTTTAAGTGTAACATTCTTGTGACAGGTTGGGTCACAGAGACCCCCTTGGGACTGTCACCTGTGCTGAGACTACCTCTGAGCCCGTTTTCTCTACCATTTTGGGCCTCCAGAACCCTGCCTTGTTGAGCCAGACATGCCAGTCTGTTCCACCACAGACCCAGAGTCTGAACCACGCACCCCAAAGCTGCAGACTTAACTGAAAACAGCTTAAGAAGTGCTGTCTCTAGCACCCAGATACCCCAGTTCCTAATGGGAGCCAAACCCCAAATAAATCCATTTTACTCTGTATAAAGCTTATATAGGGTAAACTCATAAATTGTCCATTCTTTAACGCTGATAGAGATGCACAGCTGTTTGCTCCCCCAGGTGTTAGTCACTAACTCTGGGTTCAATAATAAGCAAAAAGTGATTTTATTAAATACAGAAAGTAGGCTCTAAGTGGTTCCAAGTAATAGCAGACAGAACAAAGTAAGTTACCAAGCAAAATAAAACAAAAACTCACAAGTCTAAGTCTAATACATTAAGAAACTGATTACAGATAAATCTCACCCTCCGATGTTCCAGTAAGGTTCTTTCACAGACTAGACTTCTTTCTAGTCTGGACCCAATCCTTTCATAGATTCATAGACTCTAGGACTGGAAGGGACCTCGAGAGGTCATAGAGTCCAGTCCCCTGCCCTCATGGCAGGACCAAATACTGTCTAGACCATCCCTAATAGACATTTATCTAACCTACTCTTAAATATCTCCAGAGATGGAGATTCCGCAACCTCCCTAGGCAATTTATTCCAGTGTTTAACTACCCTGACAGTTAGGAACTTTTTCCTAACATCCAACCTAAATCTCCCTTGCTGCAGTTTAAGCCCATTGCTTCTTGTTCTATCCTTAGAGGCTAAGGTGAACAAGTTTTCTCCCTCCTCCTGATGACACCCTTTTAGATACCTGAAAACTGCTATCATGTCCCCTCTCAGTCTTCTCTTTTCCAAACTAAATAAACCCAGTTCTTTCAGCCTTCCTTCATAGGTCATGTTCTCAAGACCTTTAATCATTCTTGTTGCTCTTCTCTGGACCCTCTCCAATTTCTCCACATCTTTCTTGAAATGCGATGCCCAGAACTGGACACAATACTCCAGTTGAGGCCTAACCAGCGCAGAGTAAAGCGGAAGAATGACTTCTCGTGTCTTGTTTACAACACACCTGTTAATGCATCCCAGAATCACGTTTGCTTTTTTTGCAACAGTATCACACTGTTGACTCATATTAAGCTTGTGGTCCACTATGACCCCTAGATCTTTCTGCCATACTCCTTCCTAGACAGTCTCTTCCCATTCTGTATGTGAAACTGATTGTTCCTTCCTAAGCGGAGCACTTTGCATTTGTCTTTATTGAACTTCATCCTGTTTACCTCAGACCATTTCTCCAACTTGTCCAGATCATTTTGAATTTTGACCCTGTCCTCCAAAGCAGTTGCAATCCCTCCCAGTTTGATATCGTCCCCAAACTCAATAAGCATACTTTCTACGCCAACATCTAAGTCGTTGATGAAGATATTGAACAGAGCCGGTCCCAAAACAGACCCCTGCGGAACCCCACTTGTTATATCTTTCCAGCAGGATTAGGAGCCATTAATAACTACTCTCTGAGTACGGTTATCCAGCCACTTATGCACCTACCTTATAGTAGCCCCATCTAAATTGTATTTTCCTAGTTTATCGATAAGGATATCATGCGAGACCGTATCAAATGTCTTACTAAAGTCTAGGTATACCACATCCACCGCTTCTCCCTTATCCACAAGACTCGTTATCCTATCAAAGAAAGCTATCAGATTGGTTTGACATGATTTGTTCTTTACAAATCCATGCTGACTATTCCCTATCACCTTACCCTCTTCCAAGTGTTTGCAGATGTTTTCTTTAATTACTTGCTCCATTATCTTCCCTGGCACAGAAGTTAAACTAACTGGTCTGTAGTTTCCTGGGTTGTTTTTATTTCCCTTTTTATGGATGGGCACTATATTTGCCCTTTTCCAGTCTTCTGGAATCTCTCCCATCTCTCATGACTTTCCAAAGATAATAGCTAGAGGCTCAGATACCTCCTCTATTAATTCCTTGAGTATTCTAGGATGCATTTCGTCAGGCCCTGGTAACTTGCAGGCATCTAACTTTTCTAAGTGATTTTTAACTTTCTCTTTTTTATTTTATCTTCTAAACCTACCCCCTTCCCATAAGCATTCACTTTTAGACATTCCTTCAGACTTCTCAGTGAAGACCGAAACAAAGAAGTCATTAAGCATCTTTGCCATTTCCAAGTTTCCTGTTACTGTTTCTCCCTCCTCACTGAGCAGTGGGCCTACCCTCTCCTTGGTCTTCCTCTTGCTTCTAACGTATTGATAAAAAGTCGTCTTGTTTCCCTTTATTCCCATAGCTAGTTTGAGCTCATTTTGTGCCTTTGCCTTTCTAATCTTGCCCCTGCATTCCTGTGTTGTTTGCCTATATTCATTCCTTGTAATCTGACCTAGTTTCCATTTTTGATGTGACTCCTTATTTCGTAGGTCATGCAAGATCTCGTGGTTAAGCCCAGGTGGTCTTTTGCCACATTTTCTATCTTTCCTACCCATCGGAATAGCCTGCTTTTGGGCCCTTAATAGTGTCCCTTTGAAAAACTGCCAACTCTCCTCAGTTGGTTTTCCCCTCAGTCTTGATTCCCATGGGACCTTACCTATCAGCTCTCTGAGCTTGCCAAAATTTGCCTTCGTGAAATCCATTGTCTCTATTTTGCTGTACTCCCTTCTACCCTTCCGTAGAATTGCAGACTCTATGATATCATGATCACTTTCACCCAAGCTTCCTCCTACTTTCAAATTCTCAACGAGTTCCTCCCTATTTGTTAAAATCAGCTTCCCCCAGAACAGCTTCCCCCCAGTAGCTTTTTCAACCTTCTGAAATAAAAAGTTGTCTGCAATGCAGTCCAGGAACTTATTGGATAGTCTGTGCCCTGCGGTGTTGTTTTCCCAACATGTATCTGAATAGTTGAAGTCCCCCATCACCACCAAATCTTGGGCTTTGGATGATTTTGTTTTTTTTTTTTTAAAAAAAAAGCCTCATCCACCTCTTCCACCTGGTTAGGTGGCCTGTAGTAGACTCCTAGCACGACATCACCCTTGTTTTTTACCCCTTTTATCCTAACCCAGAGACTCTCAACACTTCCGTCTCCTATGTCCGTCTCCACCTCAGTCCAAGTGTGTACATTTTTAATATGTAAGGCAACACCTCTTCCCTTTTTCCCCTGTCTGTCCTTCCTGAGCAAACTATACCCATCCACACCAACATTCCAATTGTGTATTATCCCACCAAGTTTCAGTGATGCCAACAATGTCATAGCTGTATTTATTTATTGGCACTTCCTGTTCTTCCTGCTTATTGCCCCTACTTCTTGCATTTGTATATAGGCATCTAAGATACTGGTTTGATCTTGCCTCCCAGTTTTACCCTGACTTCCTTTCTCTCTGCCATTATAGCCCACGCTCCCTCTTGTTTCTGACCCATCTCCCAGGTCTTCATGTTCCCCACTTACCTGTGGGCTTTGCTCACCTGTCCCCGTCAAACCTAGTTTAAAGCCCTCCTCACTAGGTTAGCCAGTCTGTGCGCAAATAGGGTCTTTCCCCTCCTCGAAAGGTGTTTCCTCTGGTACAGTCCTTGTTCCAGTTCGGGTGGTAGCTAGGAGATTTCTCATGACTGCAGCCCCCTTTGTTCTGTTCTGCCCCCTTATATAGCTTTGACACAAGGTGGGAATCTTTTTTTGTCTTTCTGGGTCCCCACCCCTCCTTCTAAATGGAAAAGCACCAGGTTTAAGATGGATTCCAGCACCAAGTGACATGGTCCCATGTCTTGTGAGACCCCAAGCCTTCATTCTTCCTGGCCTGACTCACAGGAAGGCTTGCAAATAAACAGCCATTTACAACCAATTGTCCTAGTGGATGGGAGCCATCAAGATTCCAAAGCACCATTAATGGCTTACGCTTCGCATAATTACAATAGGACCTAAGTTATATTTCATATTTCTAGTTTCAGATATAAGAATGATACCTTTATACAAACAGGATGACCACACTCAGTAGATTATAAGCGTTGTAATGATCCTTTACAAGAGATCTTTTGCATAAAGCATATTCCAGTTATGTGGTGTTCACACTCATTAGCATATTTTCATAAGATCATATGGAGTGCAACATCACAATTCTTTCTTTTAAAAAATTATACTGGTAAGAAGTGCTGGAATGACCACCTTGAAAACTGAAGTCTCATGTCTATCTCCAGAGCAGATAATTACGACTGCAGTTTGTCTTCCAAAGTGTCTGAGTCCACTTCTGCAATTTCTTTAATAGTAAATATTCCTTCAACCCTATTTACTCCTTGGCATCTCTGCAGAGGCAGCCAATGAATGCTGAAAGAAGTGGTTTTGTAAGTGGATGCTTGCACACTAAGAACTGGACTGTGACTGCCAGCGTCACTTCGTGCCAAGTAGCTTCCCAAAGCTATCACTATCTGATGGCTATCAACTTAAATCAGACTGTAACTGAAGGACTAGAGTGATGGCTTTGTCATTTAGTTCAATAACTAGGTATTCATCAACTGAATCAACTAAAATCAACTGAATTTAACATGGAATTAGCACCTTTGTGTTTAAGGTGAAATTTTAACATTGTTAGCTGGTGCTGTACCTACTGCATGAGAGTGTCTAGAGTCTCGTGGCACAGTGAAACAAAGTAGAACAGATGACTTGCTTTTAAATTCCAGTGTGTTTGGCTCTCATTTCCCTTTCTGCACTGTTAACTTTTTCCTCCTGAATTGCTAGTGAATTTTCTTGGGTTTTCTTAATGCCATTTCTATCCTATTCAGTTGTCATTTCTTAAATGACACATGATGATTTTGCTGGTTGAAGTTTAAATAGACCGCTCCACCTAACTGATAAGATTCAAATAGCTGCCACTTGAGTTGTGAAAGGAAAATAGCATCTGAAGTGTTTGACCATCTCATGTAAACAGAATACATGATCCTACTACAGTGTCACTCTTGTAATGTTACCATTCACATACACTTGATCTTTGTTCAGGAAATCTATCTGAATAATTATGCTAAACATACTCTGGCAAATGTGAAGAAGTCATTATCTTCATCTGTAAACTTGTTGCCATAGCAATAAAAGAATAAATACACTAAGCCTAAGAAGGCATTTTGTGAGGGGGGAGGGAAGGGTTTCATGTCATTGCAACCATTGTACTCTGAAGAACAAGGCATTCCTTTTTGTTATGACAACTGAGCTGAAATTTGATGGTCCTTCCCCCCCCGCCCCCTCCCCCCGGGAATTGCCAAAGGGTTCAGTTAAGATTTGTGGGTCTTTATTATGCATTTCTGTGCTTTAATTCTGAATTTCTTGTATTTCTAAAGGTTGTGGTTTTGATGAAGAATACCATATTACATAAACTCTACTGTTGAATTGTATGCAAGTGAGGCTTTAGCTTGAAATGCTTATTGTGACGTAGGGTGTCCTGTAGCTCTATGCACACTCTACCTCCTTAGCTGACACTCTGAAAAAACAGTTCTACCACTCGGATGCCAATTTCATACCTTCTGTCACAGTTACAGGGCTAGCTGTATTTCTAATGTCTGTATGCTGCCCCTCAGATCTTTTGTGTTTACTTATCCTGGGGTGAAATCCACCAATTCTCCCAAGGCTATCATAACCTGTGTTTCAGCTGCTCTTACGCATTAGGTCCAATTGAATTCAGGCACCTGCAGTGATTTGCTTCAGGAATCTGTGACCAGGGGTATGCAATGATCAGACAGCCTTCTTAAAACAAAAGTATTGTTTGTTTTTAGCAGTGGGAACAAAGCTTTTAGAGGTAGAAGGGTTAAACTGACCTGCTCATGTCTCCTTACCTAAAGGATTACTGTCCTATCTAACACCCGTGTGGAGTGTTCTCATTTTTCATGTCTCCCAAACAGTGACCTTTCCCTCTCTTTAGTGTTCCTTTTTAAGCCTGCCAGAGTTGTTTTCATCCCCTATATTGACTAACCTTTTCCCTCCCCCGGTTCAAACTAGTTTTGTAGGTTAGCTATATAAAGGAGGCACAATCCTCAAAGCTAGCGATCCTGGCATTACATTGTCCCTTAACTCGCAAGTGCTTGTGCAGAAGTGGCTTATCTAGAGCCCTTCTTTTCCTTCCTGATGTCTTTCAAACAGTCTCCCCATGTGTTTAAACCAATATAGGTCATGCAGAAAACACTGATAACGAGGCCCACATACAGTGTTTATAAATTATTACAGAGAAGCTCCACATCAGTCACATCTTTATTCCCAGTCTCCTCCCACCATTACCTTCTTGTGAACCTTCTAACATTCCCAGGGCCTATTGCAGTCTGTAGTATGTCAAGAAAAACCACAAGCCTATTGCTGGCACTGCTAAAGTCTATAATAGCTTCCTTTGTTCTCTTAAAGTCAAAGACAAACTGGAAGTTGGGAGTAGAAATTAGGTTTAGAATCTGGGAAAGAGTAAAGGATAGAGGACGTGGGGGCACCTGGATTGGAAGCCAAGAGCATTTTAGAATCTGATGGGGGGCTGGTCCAGGGGAAGTCAGTGGAATGGACATGGACATGTGTTCACTGCCAACAAAGTAGGGTTTTTTCAATGTAAAATCCTAATGGAGACAAGGTGCTTGTAGTTTGTTTACCTCTATTTAGCTAGCCAAGAGTTGAACCCTGAGTTGGGGATACGCTGCTGATCTCCACTAGCTACACTGAAGCAAAAATTTAATGCCATGTTTCTACTAGAACTGTACATATAGATGTAAAAAAGCCATGCTTCTTTTTTTTTGTTGACAGTGAAGGCATCATGTTAGTAGCACAACAGTGCTGCAGGAGATATTTGGTGCAAGGCGTATTGGAATCCATCTGGCTGCATTGGGCTCATGGCTTTGCCGCCTCATTATTCTCTCCCTGCACATGGGAGCATGCTAAATGCCCTGGTCTTACCTTTTTGTAATTGTTCTCACAGTCACAACTGATTATACAACACCATTTGTAACCTTTTGTCTTTTACTTCTTGCTTGGTCAGGTCAGAGAGATGCTATTACCATGGGCGAGATGCAATCAAATGTCTCTTCTGTGGCTATGTGCTGATTCTGCCACTACCTTTCCCCTGAACATATGGGAACATGCAAAGATTCTAGTGCCATTAGCCTCCACCGTGCAGGATACTGAAGATGGTACACTACATGCCTTTTGTTTTGTAGGCTTTTTGAATATACTGCTATTTCAATGGCAAAGTCTGTACCCTGCTGCCGAGGAAGGGACTTTCACTGAGAGAAAACTGCTGCTAAGATAATAAGGCCTGGTACTGCAAGACCCAGCAGATATGGAGATGAGGAATACTTGTCCTCTGCTCCATTCCCACAAATGTGATGATAGTGAGTCATTTCCTGAAGCTGCCTTAGCACTGGCAATCCTTCAGGAAACATCCTGTCTTCTCTCTCCACACCCTTCATTTTCATCACAACTCTCCTTAGTGCTGCAGACAACTCAGTTTTCACAGAGAGAAGGGTTCTGACAAATTTCCCTGGTTGTATTGTTCACATAGCTGGTATCAGGCAACAGAACACCTCATGAAGATGTCCAGAAAAAATGATTATAAGAAATCTCCCTAGCATCACTATTCTATCAACTACATTTGCAAGGGAAAAAGGGCAAGAATGGGTTTTTTAAAAATGAATGTGTCTCCAATGCTTATATGGCACTCTTCAGAAGTCAGCGGACTAGTCTGATGAATGACTGAATAACAGTAACTGATGTCCCAAGTAAGCCTTCTCAATTCTCATAGTTGGTCCTGTGGACTAGACTTGTAAGATCTTTGAGTTAAGTATCACTTGATGTTTTCTAAGGCAGATTTTTTTTTTTGAGACCAGATACAGCAAATGATTCAGAACTTTCAAAGCCTGTAATTTTTGAAATCTATCTTTCCAAAACAGGTCGTATAAATCCTCAGATTTGAGATAAAATTCATTACCTAGCCCCAAATCTCTGGCATGTTTGTGGAAATGACTTTTTCTGTGGATTTGGGGATTAGGGATACAAAAATAGGCTTACTACCTTTCAATCTATTTTAGTATAAATATACAAAATGAACTTAGTGCTGAGGAAAGATATAGAATGACTGCTTTAGCAATTGAAGTAATATGTCCAGAGGACAAGTGTAGCACGAGGCTCTCCTACACTTTTTTAATCTTAGATGCACTATAAATTTAGTGCAGACTAGCCGGTTCATGAAACTTACATACTCTGGTGATGCTTCATTAGCCATATCAGATTTCTTTTCTCTTGGAAGTGCGGGAAATCTTGGAAATTTAAAAGCAGCGTTGTTTTAGCAAAAGACTTTAAGGTGATATAGTTACATTGTGGTGAAGTCTTAACTCTTGCTTGTAATTTTAACTCAGCACATAGGTGGAACACAACTCAGCTGTTGTCTATTCTTGTTTTTTCTTAACCGTGTAATTGCAGTAAAAAATATACTAGTACCATTACAAATGTGCACATAGAATCTGAACTCTTGCATTTCCTGAATTTGCTTTTGTCTTTGCTGTAGTTACATAGCCCTTCTATGTGTTTAGTTGTATAAAACAGATTTTTATAAGTGTTCTGATGTAATCAGGAATGCTGTTTGCTAACGCAGGTTTTTATGGCAGTCTGCCCTTTTAAAGACCTTTGCTACCTCAAGTAAGCAAGTACAGCAATTGCATCCTCTTCCCCCTTCAAAACAAATAGAAAATGTCACATTGCATTGAAGTTAAATCAACTGAAATTATCTGGAAGGCTAGTGGGCCACAATGTTTAACCCATTGTGTCACTTTTGTCAGTTGCTGTGCTTGAAGACTCTTGCCTTGGCTACAGAACTTCCATAGTGCTAGATGGATTTCCCAGGACCATGTACTTCTGTATTCTCCAAGTCTATTTACCTTTACCTAAAATTGACTATTTTGCCTTGCTCAGATGCAGGTTAGTGTCTTGTCTGTACCTTTTAAAAACTAAGGTGTCAGGATAAACCTCTGGGTTACATGTCATCAAGAGTTGGCCATGTTTACAAACCACTTGAGGTCAGTTCAGATGCTGGAGCACAAAGATGGCCAGAAGCTATGAACTTCCAACCCTAGCCACCAGAGGGCACATTAGTCATATGCATACTGATATATTGCAACAAGGTGTGCAATTGCTTAATTTTATTCTCTGGAACAAACTATGGTAAAAGTTTAAAATTTGAATTGCTTAGCCAGATATGTTCCTCCAGCACCTCAAACTCACTTCCAGGCCTCCTCCTGCCTCTGTCATAAGGAGACCTGAAACAGCTTGGAAGAGGATGTGAAACAAGCATGAAACCTGAAACCAGCCTTGAAAATGTGTGCTATTCCCCCATGCCCACCACATTTTATTGAGCAGTAGGCATGGAGCAAGGACTGGCTTGCTCTGGGTCGACCCTGAGGTCCCAGCACAGTCAAAGTATAGTTGAGGTCTAAATCCCACTGGCTGGCGCTGGCATCCTGAAACCCTCAATTCGGCACCAGAATCTCAAGTCTCTCTAGGTTGATAGAATTTGGTATGATCCCAATGTACTAGAAGTTGACCTTGTTTGTTGCTGAGTTTTTAACACTGATAGCATTTTGTGGAAGCCTAGTGGATTGTTATCAAAGCTGTAGGTTTTTAACCAAATATTCAGGACCATGAATTCTTCCAGGCTGCATGGGTTGTGATTCAGTTTCCACCCTCACAGCCTTGAGAGCAACAGTCCTCATTCACCTTGCGATGCCATAGTTTTGGAAAGGATTGCCCCATGTGCCAGTAGAGTTACTTGAGGCAACTGCTATGCTGGATTTCTTTATGGAATCTGGATTTGATTATGTTGCGAGTGCCAGAGAGTTGACACATTCATTTATCTGCCCAGAGGGTATTTCATTGAGTGCATGTATCATTTAAATTTTTTTTAAATTTGGGTTGGAGTGTTTTTCCAAGGCTCTTGACCTCTCATCTGCTCGTGGTGGACATCTGTACCATACACCTGAGAAGAGGACATTCCCATAGCAATAACTACATCCCATGGAGTTGGTGAGCTACAGATCAGATGTCCAGTACCCTCTAAACTATAGAAATGTGATTGGGTCAGTCATTGCCCTCAGATACTCATTTTCAGTTTCAAGTCATCTGTTTCAATTTCCTGTTTCCATTTCAAAGAGGCCTCTAGCTTGCTTGTATTTTCCCCAGTCTCTTGTATACCCTTAAAATTTGCCAGATGTTCATTCACCTGGATATTAAAAGTATTCAGCTAATTTGAAGACTGCATCCATTGGTGGCTATTTATCTTTTTCATAGAACCTGCAAAGCTTAATATGTATTTTGGAGTCAAATGTGGGATGCTTCCAATATACTCTTGACCTGCAGTCTATAGTTGATACTTGTGTTGGTAGTTTTGCAATCCTTGTTCACTGGAAGGCAGACCATTTTCCTGTGGTATACTAGTTTGTTTTTTTTTTTACAAGTGGGAATATGCGGAGGCCACTCAAAAGCTTTACCAGTAGCTATTGTTCTTAGCAAGTTGCATCTACATAGTCACACTCCCTGCCTACCTTCTCCTTTGCAGTCTTGGATAAAGAATTCCAACATTAATAGTGGTTCCCCTCAGGTCCATCCCCTTTCTGTGACTTCCAAATCCACTAAGGGTAGGGAGAGTGGCCCCATGGGACACTACTCACTAGTAAAATTCCACTGCTTGCTGCCAGGGGTCTTACGTTCCACAAGTGTGAATATTCAGAGGCAACGCTATAGAAGAACTAATGTGGTAAGCAACCTCTTTTCTCCTCTACGTAGAGAATAGCCACATTCGCAGAATCATGAGGCAGCATTAAACTAAACATCATTCACTTTTATATAGTGAAATCATTCTTTCTGGTTCATGAAAACTTCGCATTACTTGTGTGTGTTAATCAGTTTGGAAAATTTGTTTTGTAAGAACTGCTTTGTGGGAACCTTGCTGGACCTTGGCTTCCCCCTCTGTTTTATTAAAACCACTTCCATAGTTGCACTGTCAGCAGTTCTGGCACCCATAGCCATGGCACTTTAACAAGTCCCAAGATTTTCATGGTATTCCTTAAAGGCTGAGAGAGAAGCCCAAATATCTGAGATTTTAGGCCAAATGCTGAAGTTAAGCAGGTGTATTCCCCATCCCAAAATAAGTTAATAGGAATAGTAGCTAGGATTCATCCTGTTTTCTGACATGATTGCTGTATAAGATTTTTAGAAAGTACTGTTTTACAGCTTTTACAAACATTTAGTTTCTAAGGTGCAGTCATTAAATCCTGGCAAATGGCAGAAAGTATAAAAATATATTCTAGAGTATGCACAGGAAACCTACTTAATCCAACACTTTCACATTGGATTGCATCCAAACTGGTGTTTAAAAATTCCATAGGGATTACTATCCTCCAATAAAAATTACTGGACAAGAGCTAGTATATTGTGATTTATGACTACAAGGCTATGAGATCTTTATGTAGATCAGGTGTATTGCTGACTGTAAATGGGTTGTTTTAGCTTTAATTCCATAGCTGTGAGCAGACCTGTCACTGAAATGGGATTGGATTTTTTTTGTATTTAATTTTTAAACAAATGGAGAGGTATAGAAAGCAATTGAAAATTATGCCATTTGGTCCACCTTTTGTGTAGCTTATAGCATACAAAATCTAAATACATACTTTCATTTAAAAAAACCTCTTGACAATTAGGGTGAAATCATGGCTGCCATTCAAGGCAGTTGGAGTTTTGCTATTGAGTTCAGTAGGGTCAGAACTTCACCCTTGATATATAATGCTGAAAAAAGAGTTCGTGTGTTTTTTACTTAATTGGTGCGTGCAAAGATAGTCCTGAAACATTCAAGCAGACTATATTTTAGATAACTTGTCTCTTTGGGTGCCTGAGTCTGCCCTCGTAGGGTGATAAATAGTTGAAGATTTTGATTTGACTTGTTTGCAACCAGTTGCTAATTACTTAAAATGTCTGACCACTCAAAATAATACTGTAAAGGGGAGCTTATGATCTGCTGCTATAATAGCTGTTGGTTTCCAAGTTCAATGTTATTTCTATCCTCCAACACATGACTTTCCCATTCTGGAGAGTGGTAAGATTAACCGTTCTCTCAGCCACTGACCTCTCTCAAGTTGAGGTGCAGCACTTCTGAGTAGTATAGCTGGAAAGAACTATTCTGGCCAATGCCTATTCACGTAAGGTGCAGTGGTGGTGGAAGGGAGAGTCTAAGGTCTTATCCGCATGGTTTTGTACCAATTTTAATGAAAGGTGCTCAGAAACCAATGTCTGTTAAATCTTTGCAGCCCCTAGTATGGCTGTGGTTATCCTAGTTAAGTTCTTATAGTGGTATTGCCTATTTTGGTAAATTTACCCCTTCTTGATAGTGTGCTTAGAGGAGGAAGATTTTAGTGGCTGTTGCCTTTCAGGGAAGGGGATGAGAGTTGGCATTATGGTGCTTCCTGGTGATACCTAGCATTGTGAGGTGCTTTGCTACCACTTGCCCTTACCACTTGCCTTTTCTGTACCTGCCAGGGGCCAGCTCGCTGACTCCATTGGTCATGCACAACATAAGCACTCTTTTCTGGGCTTGGGCAGGTTCTGCACGCTCTCGCTCGCTCTCTCTGTAGCAGTGGGCACACTCCAACCTCCCAGAATCTCCCTGGAGTATCCAGCCCTTACTCCTCTGGACATTTGCAGAATTCACAGATTCAGTGGTTCCAAAGAAGCAGTACACCCCAGCTTGCCAGTTCGCTGTTCCATTTTTGACACACAGCACTTAGCTTCGTTTTATAGTGAAAACAAGAGAACGTTTAACAGATTCAAGTGACAGCGTATAGAAGTATTGGAAACAAATGGTCAGTAATAAAATAAAATCGTAAAATACATTCTAGAACCAAGATTTACATCACTAGATGCTTTCCTGTCTATAGAGCAGTGCTTACCCAAGTCCTTCCATCATTTTACAGCCAGGCTTGACTGTAACCCTTCCATTCATGACAAGTCATATGGTTAGCTTGACGTCCTCAGTAAATGATCCCAGGTGTCTGTTTTCACTTCCACATATAGCGGAACAATTCTTTGTCTTTATTTGTGAACAAAATGTCCTCTGGTGGTGGTTTTTCCCTGTATACTCTTTTTTGTAGATTTCACAATCTCTTAATCAGCATCTGGCTCAGTATACAAATAGGCATACACTGTGAGAGACACAGACAAGTATCTCTTATCTCCTACCTGAAACAAATCTATCCAAGACAAGACATGTCATCACCTGGCTATCTGCCTAAAGAACATAATTTTCAGTACAGACAAAACTCCTTAATATTATCTGAACATGCATTTTGCAGTGATTATGATGACCTGTGGACTTCTGACTCTCGGTAGATACTTCACATTCCACCCTTTAGTGAACTATTTAATGCATACATCTGACCCACTGGATCCCTATAAAACCCAGCTCACCCCTGTGTGCTCTACCAGTTGGCACAAGGGCTCCCTGGGTCACAGGCTCTTGTGCTCTTCTCCATCAGCCCTTTTCACAAATAAAAAGCACTTTATAAAGTTTTATATAATGTCTTGATACCATTAAACCAGAGGATGTTGTCAAATCCTCTCCCCAAAATATCTTGTGAGAATGTGTTTGTGGCAGTTCCTAGATGCTGAAAAGGCACTCAAGGTCTCTGTTAATAGGAGGATAAAGACTTTTTTTTTTTTTTGAGGTGTGTTAGAGAAAGCAAAAAGAGCAGAAGCATGCAAGCCACCTTAGATCTGGTTGGTGACTTTGTTCTGCATTGCATCCCTGAAATGAATGAGCTCACAATTCTTTTGAGTTTTTCCTCCAGTTTGATTCACAGATGTATCTTGAATAAAGAGTTGAGAGAATATTGTCACCTTACATGGGGCCTTGAAGTGCCTACTATTACCTTTTCTTCTTGTATCTGTAATTGCCAGATACTTCGTTCTTAGTTTCTAAAACCAGAAGGTACCACTGTGATCTAGTCTTGTGCATAACAGGCCATAAAAGTTCCCTGAAATAATTCCTCTTTCAACTAAAATTTAATAGTCCCTGAATGCCACCTTATTATTCGTTAGATAGAACTTACGGCTTGTGAGATTCTATATTGGTGGGACCTCAGGGTGCAGGAAAAAACCTATTGTGTAATATCACTGCTTCTCTGGTTCATAAATTCAGAATCTCTCATATATGTTGGAGAGGGTTTTCAATAATGTTAACAGAGTTTATGCAGGGGGCAATTGGTGGCTTCTTCCATAGCATGTTTTCCTTCATATTTGTTTACAAGCTCCAAGTGAACAGTGGAAGACTAGAGGGATAGGTGAGGTGGTGTTAAAGAGCTGTAACATTGGTTCTGTTGCATCAATAAAAGCTTGAATAGCACATTGGTAGTTCTGAATTAATTTTAGTTCTGGAAATAGTTAAGAACAGAAGAGCTATTAATTACTGGTCTTAATTTTCTGTAACTATTTGTAAACCATACTCCTGGCTTTTATAGTTATATTTTGAACTTACCTAGGGTTCTTGCTTTTAAATTGTAGTAGCTTCATTCTAGTTAACCATCATGGCGGACTCCTTTTTTCCCTGATTGAAATCTAAAATTGCTTTTGTGAAGGTAGCTGTTGGTGTGCTTTTTTTTAACAACCGAATTGCAGTATAGGCTGTCATGATTTTGTGCAGAACAGTCACAGATTCAACTGCTTTGTCTGTAACACTAAGTAATGCATCAAAGTGGCAGTTTCTTTCACTTTTCTAACACCAAAAAATGTGAGCGTTTACTGCATATCCATTATAGGTGTCTGTACTGAAGAATCTTAAAGAAAAATTGACTTCTCCTTCGAGTGCTTGCTCATATCCATTCCAATTAGGTGCGCGCGGGCCGGTTGCACGTTTGTCGGAAGATTTTTACCCTAGCAACACTCGGTGGATCGGCTTGGGCGCTCCCTGGAGTGGCACCGAATATATACCTCTGCTAACCCATCCGCCCCTCAGTTCCTTCTTACCGCCTATGCCAGTCATTGGAACAGTGGAGTGCGGTTTTACTGACCTCCACCTCCCTAGCTACTCGTAGTTCTCTAGTTTATTTTTTTGTGTATATACTTCAAAGTTATATAGTTTTAGTTAATTTTTATCATTCATAGTTAGTGTATAGTTAAGAGGAGTTCGCGGATTAGCCCCTTCCCCGCACCCGGTGCCGGGGCCCATGCCTGGTTCACCGGGTTTCAAATCTTGCCTGGCCTGTCATAAGCCGATGCCGACAGGAGATCCACACGACTCCTGCCTTAAGTGCCTCGGGAAATCTCACCTGACAGGTAAGTGTCACATTTGCAAGGCTTTTAAGCCGAGAACAAAAAAGGAGCGGGATTTTCAGCTAAAGCAGCTCCTCATGGAGGTGGCTTTTACCCCTCCGCCTTTGGCACCGAGCGCTGGTCAGTCGGTGGGCAGAAGGGCCTCCTCGGCATGTACTGCCAAGGCCTCTCGGCACCAGCTGTTGCTGGCACCGAAGTCGACTCGGCACCACTCCCTCTCCCCGAGGTCGGGAGAGCCTAAGACTCCTGCTTCTTCCGTGTCACCTGCACCGCAGGTAGAGAGCTTGTCTAAGTCAGATTGCCCGGCACTGACACCTGCCACGGCACCAACGACGTCGGCACCGTCGATTCCGGTCCCACAAGGGCCGTCGAGTCCGGTGTCTGTCAGCTCCCCAGCACGAGCCGTGGTTGAGCTTGCTGTTCCATCCACGCCTGAGACATTCTCAACGGCGAGGGATCTGATTGCCATGACAGAGTCGACACTGCCTCAACCCCCGGCACCACCAGTGCAGGTAATAGTCTATCGGCAAGCCTGCCTTGATAAGACCATCCTCTCCCCACACAACAGAGCAGCACCGTTCACAATCGCGGTCCTGCAGAGGTTCTAGGTCTCCTTGGCGCTCCCGCTCCTGACATTGCTCGCAGTCCCAACACTGTTCTCTGTACCGGTTGCACTCGTGGCACCGTTCAGTATCCCGTTCGCCGGCCTGCTACTCTCGGCACCGTTCCAGCTCCCGGCACCGCTTCAGGCCCCATGACTCCTGTAGCCGTTCCCGACGTCGAGCCTCGAGATCTTGGTCGACCTGCCGGCACCACTCCGGTCGCGGTCTCGTTCCCGGTACCGGTCCCCGGTGCCGAGTAGAGCAAGGTCCGCTAGAGGCAGAGACTCAGCCCAGGGCTTCTCAGCCCCTCCATGGCCAGCCAGACATGCATCAGTGTCGTCCCACGTGGACAGCTCTTATGCACAGGACTGCGATTCTGATGTGCCCACTATCATCTTCCAAGAGGCCTAGGACCAAGGACCCCATCAGTGGTCTTTCTGGACACCTTGGGTGTACCAGTAGTTCCGTCCTGCTCTGTCTCATCAAAGCACCAAGTGCTAGAGGCGACGGTTAGCCGTCCCCCTCTGACTGCTGCGGAGGAAGCTCCAGTTCACCCACCAGACTCCCAGGTTCCACTGGAACAGGAGGTCGCCCAAGAGCAAGAGGCCACACAGGACCCGCTCGTCGCCGGCATCTCCTCTTCCTCTTCTCCAGATGAGGCGGTGGCAGGAGTATCCTCCTCGGGCCCTCCTCCAATCGACCTGAGAGCCCATCAGGACCTCCTAAGGAGGGTAGCACTCAATATGAACCTCCAGATGGAGGAGGTCCCAGAGATAGAATGTCCACTACCAGGTCCTCTATCGGCGGATGCCCCCACTAGAGTGGCCCTACCGTTTATTTGGACCATCCAGGCCAATGACGACACTATATGGCAGTCTCGAGCCTCCTACCCCTCCTGCGGCCAGGGGAGTCGAGCGTAAATATATGGTGCCCTCTAAAGGGTACGAATACTTGTATGTCCATCCTTCTCCCTGCTCACTAGTCGTCCAGTCTGTTAGTGAGAGGGAACGCCATGGCCAGCAGGCACCAGCCCCGAAATCGAAGGAAGCTAGGTGAATGGACTTACTCGGCTGCAAAGTGTACTCGGCAGGTGCCCTATAGCTCCGGGTGGCAAATCAACAAGCCTTGCTTAGCTGCTATAATTATAACACCTGGGTGGCAGTGAGTAAATTTACGGAGCTTCTCCCTCAGGATTCCCACCAAGAGTTCGTTGCCCTCTTGGAGGAAGGGAAAAAGGTGGCCAGAACTTCCCTCCAGGCCTCATTGGATGCAGCAGATTCAGCAGCCAGGACTCTGGCCTCGGGTGTTGCCATGAGGCGCATCTCATGGCTTCAGGTTTCAAGCCTCCCACTGGAGCTGCAGTATACCATTCAGGACTTGCCATTTGATGGGAAAGGCCTCTTCTCAGAAAAGACCTGACCCCAGGCTGCAAAGCCTGAAGGACAACAGGGTCATAATGCTCTCTCTCAGCATGCATACACCGGTGACCCAACGCAGGCCTTTCTGTCCCCAGCCTCACCTCCCATACTCTGTGCCTAGACAAAGACAGGACTTTGGCAGGCGGCACGGCCGAGGTGGTCGCAGATGACCATCAGGACCTCAAGGGGGCCAAAATCAAGGTCCCTTGAAACCACCACCAGGACCAAAGACGAACTTTTGAAGGTGCGGCTGAGGGCGGCGTACCAGTTACAGGCCAGAATCCCTCTCCTCCCTTCTCCAACCGTCTCTCCTACTTCCTCCCTGTGTGGTCCTAGTTAATTTCAGATCGCTGGGTCCTACGCATGGTGGAGTATGGGTACCAATTCCAATTTATTTCAACTCCGCCCTGCAACCCTATCCCTCTTCAGAGACCCCTCTCACGAGCAGTTCCTCTTGCAAGAGGTGTGGACGCCACTCAGGTTGTTTAAGTTACCTGTTTTCTTTCAAATTAGTCTCTCTCAGCTACTTTTTCTCAGTGGAGGGTTGTAACCTCTTTTCATTCATTTTCCTATTGCCTTGTGCAGTTTCTGCACTAAAGAAGTCTTAAGGTGTGAAGTGAAGAAATCTTTTATCCCTTTTCAACTATCTCCTGGAGCATAGAACATTGATTAGTCAACACTGAGACATTAACAAAGAAAGTGAGGTTTTTTGTAATGAAGGCAAAAAAATCTAAGGGCACGTCTGCGCTATAGTGTCACAGCTACAGGGCTGCAGCTATATTGCTATAGTGTAAATGCTTCCTACGTCAACAAAGGTTTTTTCCGTCAGTGTAGGTAATCCACCTCTCTGAGAGGCAGTAACTAGGTTGACAGAGTTCTTCCATCGACCTAGCTGCACCTATAGTGAAGGTTAGGTCAACCTAACTACGTTGCATAAGGTGTAGAAATTTTTCACAGCCCTGAATAATGTAGCTAGCTGGCTTAAGTTTTAGATGTAGACAAGGCCTGAGACTTTGATCTCTTCCAGGTACAGTTCTGAGTTGGAGAATACCTCCCCCAAGCCCACGCTGCCTTCCTCCAAAACTTTCAGCAAACATGGTGCTGAGAATGATTGATTTGTTTATACACTATATTTCCTTCACCTCCAAAATGCTTTCCTTACTCTGTAGCTCAACAGTGGTGATTTCTTTACTCTTTCTTTATCTGAGAGAAGAGTGAGGAGAATTTTATTTCAGGATTAATGCCTCCTATACTGGATCTGCTTTTGTAAAAATTCCTTAGCTACTGCTTTAACAATGGCTTCTTATGTTCTCTACTTCAAAGATGCTGCTGCCTTGTACTGTTGTGTGCCTTAGTACTTCTGCTTTATGATGGATCACATTCTTTTACTATAAACGTCAGTCTTGACATCACACCATGCTTCAGATTCCTACAGAGATTCTGTAAACTCAAATGTGAAGAGAGCAAGAGGGAGGACTACTTTGGTTACTTAAGTAACTAATCTGAGGAGATCCATTTTGCCCAGCCACCTATCCTATTTGCTTTCAAGTTCTCCAAATAATTCAGTTTGGAAACTTGTGAACCAGGCTTGCTATATGTTGATAGTGCTGTGATGCATCTTTTCAGGGAATTAGCAGCTCCTATTTTAAATTTTACTGCTAAAAAGAGTGCCTCTTAAGTAAGAGAAAGTAAGACTGTGCCTAAATTAGGGAAATATATGCTGTTAAACTATATTGATATAGCTATACATGTGCAAACTTCCATAATCTAGACAAAACGTAGTTTGGAGATATCCCAATTTACAGGTAAGCTGACCTATATTTTCATGTGCTTTTATTTCTTTGAGCTCAGTACTGAACAGTATGTTGTTTAAAATGCTGACTTGAATTGTGAGCTTCCACTCAAGTGTCAAGCTTTTGTTTCAGAATCTGACAGGCATCTAATGGTATAATGTTAACTACAAACTCTGATAGTTTTTGAGCTGTGTGTGGGGGGAAAAGACCATCTCCTGAAAGAGGGAAGAAAATACTTATAATACAAAATCCTCTAAATATTAATCTTTTATGTCTTTAGAAACTCTTGGAAGCTCCTTTCAGACTTGACTCTGATCTGACTCATTTTTTTCTGTTTAACTCTTTAAAATATTTCTTCTTTTACCCTGCTTTATGGATATAAATTGTAATACTGGCTTTAAATTACAGTATATGTTGGAGGTATTCATTTTTATATTAACATATTTGACTAAATGACAAGCCAGTAATTTATTCACAGAGTAAAGTTACATCTAAAAATGTTGTGTTTTTTTAAATTTTTTCCTTTTTTTCTTAAAACTTATTTCCCAGTATGTAGTCCAACTAGGCTTTTCTCACTGTCATAGTCCTAAAATTGAATACCCACTTCTGAAAACTTTCCTGGCTTTTGCAAAGTACAAAGCTGAAACAGTTTTGGTACTATCATATTTTTATGGCCTCGCATGAATTTGTGGTGTGGAAACTATAGATGTGGCAGACTTGATTATATAGGGGATGTTTCTGTCAAATGCTCTAAATATCTTGACATCATGAAAGTGCTCAAAACTAGGAACATTTTAATGTATGCAAAGTAAAAATACCAACTTTCTATTCTTGCAGACTTTTGATATAATTATGTTGCAACTTCCTGTTTTTGAAACTATGATGAATCTGTTACTTTGTTTGAAATGTGTTTATTTCATTTGTGCGGGCAGGATATAGCATACTTTTTGCTTAATTTGACAAACAGCTTAGACTGGAGAGATTGCATAGCTTTTTTTTTTTTTTTTTTTTTTTTTTTTTTTGCAAGAGCTCTGGTTATTTGTGTGTTAATCAGTGTTGTATTAGTGGCAACTAATATTCATGACTTTACTAAGTAGATTAGCAGGTACAGAATGTATTGTATACTGATCCATTAGTTTCAAAGGAACTCAGAGTGCATATAGTCACACATGGTAAATAACACTTCACAAGTGGCTTGATACTAATATATTGCACAAGATGCTTTTGCTAGGCTGCTGGTTTCTAAAGAAACTAGTATGTACTTGTTCAGCATATGATCCAACATTTATCTTAACTGAGTCAGACGACTTTGGAGGTAGAAACTACTCCAAATATACAAAAGAGATTGTATAGTGGTGAATACAGTTGGTGACGTGCTAAAACGCTGTACTTATAGGTGGAGCTGAAGGTGGTGCCTACAGTTAAGGTTGCCTAATGGCAATGTTGTAAGACCCAGTTTTCAATTGGCTTGTAGTTCTGTCAAACCTTTAACAATTATGGCTGAAATTTTCCTTGCCTGGCGTCTGCCTGAGATTTGACTTATTTTAAAATTTTCAGTTGAAACAGGTTAGGGGGAAATGAGTATCAGTTTGCCTGTGTTAAAAATTCTTACCACCATTTTGTTGACTAGCTCTTGCAACTCCTGGATTCTGGTCAGGGACTCAAATTTGGGAAGGGGGCTGCGTTTGTGTCAGATGTACCTTTTGCTGCCTCCTTCGAAGTCCACCAAAATTTGGCAGTTATGCTCCAAAAATGTTGTTTGCATGTGCTGACAGCATGTTTCAAAGTTTATAAACCTCTGAAAATGACCTTCTCAAATGAAAAAGTGCGGGCAACCATAGCTATAAGTGGAGCATACAGGAATACTGATAAATAATTCTAAGTACTGTATTATAAAACAGAGTTGTCGCTGGTTAATATGTTAGCTGTCTCTCTTATGGGTGTATGTAAACCTTGCATAGGTCACTCATTTTTATCTTTGTAGCTAAGTCCAAAATGGACATAATACCATTACACAGTTTGATGTAGTTGCACCTTCTGAGGG
The DNA here is from genome assembly GCF_025201925.1 of Gopherus flavomarginatus. Classification (NCBI taxonomy): domain Eukaryota; kingdom Metazoa; phylum Chordata; order Testudines; family Testudinidae; genus Gopherus; species Gopherus flavomarginatus. Next base: position 57,719,540 of record NC_066621.1, read on the forward strand.
ACATAGCCAAGTACAGGGTAACAATATGATGTGAAGTCTTTTGGCAGATCAACAAGGAAATGAACACGGTAAACTCTTCATGCATTTTGAATCTGGCAGTCTGTTTCCATATTCCTCCTCTTTATTTAACCTCCTTAAATGAATATCCTTTTTTAGACTGCTCATAATTGATTATATAAGATCTTAATTATTTGGATGTGCCAATATGACTTTCCTGTATGTTCATGAGGCACTAGTAGGTGACATAGCTTGATGCTTTGTCCACGGGGAGGGACAGACATTGCTAATATCCAGAGCAGAAGGATGAGAGGAGATGGAGCTAGAAACTTGTGAGTGATTGTGTATGGTAAAGTTTTGGAAATGTCCGTTGAGCGACGTACATACAACTTAAACATAATTTGTCATTCCAAGTTTAGTAAGTTTTCCCTGCCCTGAAGAGAGTGCATTATTTTAGGCTGTGAAATCTAGACACAGCCCAATAGTTCAGGAATGGAAGAGTGATGAGATTTGGTGGAGGAGGAAGAAAGAAGGAATGATTTATTGTTGGATGAATGGAAAACTTTATTCCAGACCCCAAGTGTCTTAAGTTCCGTTGACTTTTGATAGACTTGGTCTCTTAAGTGATGCAGGTGCTTTTGAATATTTCTCCCTAGGGAGGAGAGAACAAAGGTGCTTATTGGAGATGGCTTGAATTGTATAGAGCAGCATGACAAAAGGAACAAAGTGAAAACAGGAGAGAAACTAAAGTAATGTGAAAGGATTGGGAAGAAATGAGAAGATGATAGGGAGGCAAAACTACCTGAGACCTTAAAATAGAGCAGAATGAATTTGAATTTGATAGCTTCCTTAAATTTAAGGGATTAAAAAGGGATATATGCATGTGGAAGGGGATTCAATAGTTTTATTGTACTCGTTAGGAGGCAATTCCACTTGGAATTACTTTATTGCCCCTGTTCAGAATGTGGAGGTGACAGAACTGCGGTGGATATATTTCAATGGATAGTTGATATCTACAGTGAAAAGTGATCAAATTACAATGCATATGCTGATCTCTGGGTAGTTAAAATCATTTTCTTGTATGTTTCTGATTTCCTTACTCTTGTGATAAACTATCAGACAATTGTAGCAGTAGTTGCAAATTTAAATATATCTGACTTTCTCTAGGGACCATGATAACATTGCTTTTATACATTAGAAGAGCGGGAAGTAGTATAAACTGAGGAAGTGGCCGTGATTGCATAGCAACGCTGCCTTGAATTGGAGCTTCAGAAGAATGGAAAGAATGGCCTTACTGTTACTATGGCAAAGGAAAATTATATTCTTTAGGGATTTATGTGAATGTAGGATGACAATTGGACTAGAATATACAACACACTCAAAACAGTTAAACTGCAAGTGAAATTCTGGTTTCTAACTTATAATTGGTTGGTAAGATGCCAAGTCAAAATATTTTTAATGGCTTTCTTTTAGTAGCTGTCCTTCCATGGTACAATCTGCTTTGTTTTTGCAGATTCTGTGATCTGTTAGTTACAGATACTTGTAATTCTAGTGCTTAATATGTCTTCTCTTCTCCTTTTTAGTATTCCCTATAACCACATGGGATGGCTGGGCTTACTTCTGTCAGCAAGACACACACGTGCACACACACAGCTGGCTCATTCCTCTTGAATTATCTAGCAAGGGAAATGGGCCTAGCCCCATAGCACTTACTTCAAACCCTTCCCCCTAAGCAGGTTTCAGAGCTTAGGTTTCGACCAGAGTGGAAACATTGACACTGTTTTGGTTTAGCCCCATAGAGTCCAGGTCAATTGACAGTCTCGTGCTGCAGGTTTTTTGCAATGTAGATGTTGCAGATTCTGTGGTGATGTGGAGAAAGTTAGGGTATGGCTACACTTGCAGCTGTACAGTGCTGGGAGTTAAACCTGCCTTCGTACAGCTGAGTAGGGAATGTGCTGCAGTCTGGCCACACTGACAGCTACCAGTGCACTGTCGTGGCCACATCTGCAGCGGCATTGGGAGCGGTGCATTATGGGCAACTATCTCAGTGTTCAAGTGGCTGCAATGTGCTTTTCAAAAGACGGGTGTGGAGTGGAGTGTGACAGGGAGTGTGTGGGAGTGGGCGGAGAGTGGATTTTTGGAGCTGACATGTCAGCAGCTGCCTTGCAAGTTCCGACCCCCTCCCTCACTCCTCTCGCTCACTGAAAGCAAACAGCTATTTGTTTTTTTCCTCACAGACCAGATAAGCAGCCATGCTGAAACAGACCCCTCCTCCCGCACGCCGTGCTGCTTCTCTCCTCAAACCCCCTCCCTCTCCCTCTCTTCAAGCAAACACTAGCTGTGAAAGGGAGCACCCTGCCTGCCTCTGCTCATTCACAGCAAACACTAGCTGTGTTTGTGTTTTTGATAAGCAGCTTTGGGAGCCCAGAGTTCACAACAAAATAGAGAGGCATCACAACAAAACAAAGAGAGTAATCTTTACTTAAAAGGATTATGGGAAGCTTCCGGAGGTCAGCTAAAGCATACTAAGATTATTCTCTGTTTACACTGGCACCCCAGCGATGCAGCAGCAGCGCTATTCTCTTTATTCCTCTCGTCGAGGTGGAGTACAAGCAGCGCTATAGCCAGGGAGATACAGCGCTGTATGTGCCTTGCCAGTGTGGACGAGGGGTGAGTTACAGCGCTATAAAGCCACCATCAGCGCTGTAACTCTTAAGTGTAGCCTTAGTGAGTTGTATAAAAGTATGACTGTCTAGGCTTTTAGATGGTTTGCATTTTAACTACAACTTTCTTATGCTGATGTATAAGTGAAATACTTGTAGCTTTCATGCTGACAAAGTTATATTTGGAGGGCTTGTTCTAATAATATACTTTTAGATTTAGTTTTGTTTGAATTATGGGGTTAAAAGAAAAAGATGTTGCCTATAGTGTCTATGGCCTTGGCTACACTTGGAGGTCTGCAGCGCTGGGAGTTACAGCTGTCTTCTTACAGCTGTGTAGGGAAAGCTCTGGAGTGAGACAAGAGCAAGGACTGGTTCGACTACAGACTGAGCCGGTGCCAAATGACTGTGGAGTGTGTTTTTGGCCTTTTAAAAGGGCGGTGGCGATCTCTGTATGGGAAGCTAGACTTGGGGGAAAGCAGCATCCCTGCGGTTATATCCGCGTGCTGTACCCTCCATAATATTTGTGAAGGGAAGGGTGAAACATTCAGTCAGGCATGGACCTCTGAGGTTCAACGCCTCTAGGCTGAATTTGCACAGCCAGAGAGCAGGGCTACTAGAGAGGCCCAGCATAGGGCTTCAAGGATTAGGGATGCCTTGAGGGAGGAATTTGAGGCTGAAAACCAACAGTAATGTTTGGTGCCTTGCACGGGAGTGAAGTGCAGTGGTTACAATGTTAGTAGGAATCTGTTTTTCCTAAGCTGATTTGCAGTGCCAGTTTCTTTCCTGGGCTAAAGTATCTTTGACTTTCTGCAATAATAAAGACTGTTTGTTTTCAAAGCCAAGAATTCATTTATTGAAAAGAAAATAACTTTATTGACAGATACACAACATTTTGGGAACCTAAAAGGACAGGGGTGTGTGGTGGGGAACTGTACAGTCACAGGTTTGAATATGTCCTGTCTGAAGTGCTGTGCAATGACTGCTGCACTTCAGGATGCCTATACTGCATGGTGATGGGGGTTGAGTGCAGAGGGTAAGGGTCATAGTTCTCAGATCTGGTTGGTGAACGTACAGGTGTTGGAGACAGCTGGTGGAGGTAAGAACCTGGATGCTGGGGAAGGGGGTTTGGAGCTGACATTGGGACACAAGGGAAAGAGCTTTGGGGTGGGGGAGCGATGCTGTAGTGCTCTCCCTGCATGGCTACGAGCGCTTGGATAGAGTTCGCTTGGCGCGCCAGGATGCTTATCAGCTGCTTTGTGCTTTTCTTCCTGGCTGCTGCGTTTCTCTGGCAGATCCTGCTTTCCCTTTCCCTCCAGTCCTGCAGTTTTTTATTCTCTCTGGCCATAACTGTTTGTAGCAGGTCATCTTTGCTTTTTCGTGGCTTTTTCCGCAGGTTTTGGAGTCTTTGAGCTGCTGTTAACATGGGCAGCTGAGAACTCAAGGTCGCTTATGGAAAGGAAAAAAAGGCAACAGTTAACAGAGGCAGCATTGTTTATATCTCAGACAGTTTATTCCCACACAGTGAAGGAGTTTAGTCTTCACTTTAGCATAATTTTCCCATACCAAAGAGAGTGCACATAACCCACAGGAGCCCTGAAATGGTGAGTAAGGGGGACTGATTGCTTCAGGGCTGTGCTGGGGTTTCTGTGCATTGGGGAAAGCAAACAGCTGCAGGGGGCACTTACACTGAACACTCTCCCAACATTTTCCACAGGAGTTAATCCTGGAAGATATCTCGCTGCTGTGGGTCACCTGGGAAAAGCGGGAGGGTCTTCTACAGCAATGCGGATTTCGCCCTGGCCCCTATGCAGCTTGCCTGTGTGCAGCAATGGTCCCCCAACCCCTCGCGGCACAGTGGCGTGTACGCGTTAGCCTAACTGGGACAAGGACCACAGTGGCACTCCCTATAAACTTGCGCAGGCGCATTGCCCATGCTCTGGCTGAAACTTTTGAAGAGATTACTGAGGCCGATTACTGCGACGTGATAGACCACATCAATGGGCTATTCCACATCTAGGCATGCATGCATGCAGCCCTAACCCTCCCTCCTTTCCTGAATCATTTCCATCCTGAAAATAAAAGCCGCTTACCGGGAACCCGCTCCTCTGCTTGTCCTTCACCAAGTACCAACTGCTGCGACTGGCTACCTTCCTCCTGGCTTGAGAAGAGCTCCTGGCTGCATGCCTCCTGGGACTCCAGGGTTTCTCCCCCCACCCCAGTACTCCCATTCTCAGTTTCCTCCTCCTCCTCCTCCTCCACCTCTCCCCCCGCTCTGAAGTGTCCATTGTGGTCCTCGGATTGGTGGTGGGGTCACCCCCAAGTATCGCATCCAGCTCTTTGTAAAAACGGCAGGTCATGGAGGCGGCACCAGAGTGGCAGTTTCCCTCATGGGCTTTGCAGTAGGCACTCTGCAGCTCCTTCACTTTAATCTTGCACTGCACCGCGTCCTGGTCATGGCCCCTTTCCAGCATGGCCCTTGATATCTGCCCATATGTATCGTAATTCCTATGGCTGGAGCACAGCTGTGACTGCACAGCTTCCTCCCGCTAACACTGATGAGGTCCAGCAACTCGCCATTGCTCCATACTGGGGCTCGTTTGGTGCTTGGAGGCATGGTCACCTGGAAAGATTCACTGATTGCACTCCACACCTGGCTGAGCAAACAGGAAGGGGATTTTTAAAATTCCACGGGGCATTTAAAGGGCAGATCACCTGAGGCTAGGGCAGTAGAGTTTGAACTGATGAGCAGAGTGGCTGAGCAGGCATTCTGGGATACCTCCAAATACTTCTGGAGGCAAATAACAGCCCTTTTGGTGGCCACACTGGCGGCACAGCGCTGCATCACCAGTGCTGCAGTCGTTATTCCCCAGGCAGAAGTGGAGTACAAGCAGCGCTGTAGCCAGGGAGATACAGCGCTGTATGTGCCTTGCAAGTGTTTACGGTTAGTAAGTTGCAGCGCTGTAAAGCCACCACCAGCCCTGCAACTCTCCAGTGTAGCCAAGGCCTGTGAATCCAGAAGTAAACAAGGGACTATTCCCCATTGTTGTTCTAAATGACTGTTTTGTGTAATCTACAGGTTCATTCAGCTTCTAGGTGGCAAGTAAAAGAGGCTGTGAAGTGCTTAAAGAATTTACTTTTCACTTAAACAATAGAATTGATTTGCATACTCAAATAGGTGCTTGTCCACTGATGCACAAACAATCAATTGACTTTTTAAATTCCAAAAATGATGCAGAGTTTATTTTTAAACTTCAACAATGGTGATGTAGGACTGGCATAGCAAAACTATAAAAGCACTGATGTGTTGTCTGAAGGGGCAATGAAACTGTCTAAAATACTTGTACAATTTTGGAATATTTATCTAGAAAACCAGCTAAAACTCATGTGATTTGACTGAGATAGAGTAATAGTGTAAATGCTAATTCCTCCAGCGAATATTTAGATAAGTTATAAATGTCCTCCCCAAAAGAATGGGGGTTAATATGTATTATCACATTAATGACATGTATCCATGATTCATAACAAGTGTTCCCTCTGATATGCTGTTTGCCCACGTCCATATCAAGCCATTACCAGAGATTGCCAAATGATACTTAACCGTTTTAGATGTATTGTCTAGTCTAATTTGGATGAAATACTTCTGAGTTTATATCATTTTTTGAGTTCCGAAAATAACTCTGCGGAAAACAGTTTGATAGACGAGAAATATTTAACTTACTGCATTAAACAGTGTATTGTATGTATGTGTCTTGTGCACATACATAAATTCTGTTTTTCTGCAGTCATACTTTGTCACAGATTATGATCCGACAATTGAAGACTCCTACACCAAACAGTGTGTGATAGATGAGAAAGCAGCACGTTTGGACAGTAAGTATTTTTTTAAAGCATAATTAAATATTGATATTTAAATGGTCTGTAACTGTTTGAACTTGAATTTTAAGAGGATGGTACTGGCTGAAATTGTATTGTGCTATGTATTTTGATTTATGATGCTTTCATGACTACCTGATTAAAAACTTGTGCTCTAGTCTTAATTGCATATTCATTGACTATCAAAGAGCTAATCAAACTTAAAACTTTCTTTAAAGTGACACTAAGCCTAAATGCCTAATGTAAATAATGTGTCTGCAACTAAATAAATAGCATCTCTATTTTTAGAGATGCTGAGCATCTGCAGCTTCTATTCTCTAGAGATATCCTCTGCATTAGGAGCCTTATTCTTGGGCCTTATGTTCTGAGTACAAGACTACCAGAACTTCTTCCTTAACTCTTCTGAGTAGTGGTTCTGGGATACAATTTAATGGCTGTCATGTTTGCCACCCGTGCAGAGTGTAAATGCTGCCCTCCAAATATTCCAGTGAGACCCCTTTTGTTAACAATCAATGTAAGACTCCCATCTAGGTATGCACAATAGCTATTTTTGCCTGGCATGAACTGGTCAAAGGGAGACCACTGTTTGTTCAGGTCTGGTTCGTGCCAGACTTAATGCCTATGACGGGGTCACTGCCCTGAAGTCAAAAAACCTTGAGTTAGGAGTCCCACCAGCATCTTAAGTTCCAGGAGTAAGAATTTTGCAATATATCTTCATTGGAAGAAAAACTACAGAAGTCATTTTCCATATGCTGGGGAAGGTCATAATTTGTAAAATAACATGCCTTTTAAAAAAGAAGCTGCTGTGCTCCAACTATTTCAGGAGGAAAAGTTTCACAAACTAGGAGCATGAAGTATAGTAACTAGTTTTTTCTTCTGTTTAGTTCTGGATACAGCAGGACAAGAAGAATTTGGAGCTATGCGAGAACAGTATATGAGGACTGGGGAGGGCTTTCTCCTTGTCTTCTCAGTCACTGATAGAGGAAGGTAAGCCTGAAATCAATTATGAGACCAGGTGCTACTACTCCATCTGATAACTTTGTTTGCTAAGTCAGTTTCTGCTAGAATAACCACGTGGTCCTTTGTTGCAGACACAAGCTGATGCCAATGCTTCCTGGTTTTAAGTGGCTAGCTAATATTCCCTCAAATTGTGTTAGAGGGAGTTGGGGTAATATGGCTAGACAAAATTCAACTGTTAATTGTCTATTCAATGGTTCTCAACCTTTCCAGACTACTTGTGTCCCTTTCAGGAGGCTGATTTTGTCTTGTGTACCCCAAATTTCACCTTACTTAAAAATTACTTGCTTACGAAAACAGACACAAAAATACTGAAGTGTCACAGCTGACACTGTTACTGAAAAATTGCGTACTTTCTCATTTTTACCATATGATTATAAAATAAATCACGCCCCCCCTCACTTGAGAAACATTGATATAGAGCAGTATAAACAAGTCACTGTATGAAATTTCAGTTTGTACTTACTTTGTTAGTGCTTTATCACGTAACTGCTTGTAAAATGAGACAAATATGTAGATGAGTTGATGCGCCTCCTGGAAGACCTCTGCGTACCCTCAGAGGCACATGTGCCCTTGGTTAAGAACCACTGGTCTACATTTTATTTCAGTTTCATTAAAGCACCTACCCAATGCTATAAGTGACTTTAAACTATAAATAGGAAAACAAGAGTGGGGGCAGGGAACCAAATGCGTCAGGAACAAAATACCTCCCCCAAATATTAAATTGAACTTTTAAAGCTGGCTCGGTATGTCATGCCAGGCTTATTGAGCAGTTCTTGGTAAGAGCATGTAACATCTATGCTTGGTGTCCTTCACTGAGTGCACTGGTAGCTTTTTGTTTTGGTCAGCCCTTTCTCCTTCCCTTTTCCCTAAGGCAGCTCTATTCTCTTTGCTTCACTGCTTAGCCCCTCTGGGCACCCTTAACTCTGCCAGCTCAGTGTTGCTGTGCCTGGTGTTACTAGGCTTGCTGCTGTCCTTTTCTGGCAGGCAGCAAACCTGACAGTTTAATTTACTTGGATAGCACTTCCACTTTTCTTCTATTCCTGGGCATTAGGATTATCCCCAACTTGATGGGTTTTTATAATTAAAAGCAAAGGTTTAAAACATTAGAAAAAGCTGTAGAGGCTTTGTTGGGAAGACCAATTGGCTTTCTTGGATGCTATCTGAAATTTTGGCCTCCATAGTCTTGTATGGAATGGATACAGTGTATTTTTGGCTGGTAATTTCAAACCTGGTTGCCTAAAATTAAGAGCCTGAATCATATTTGAATTTTTTTAAAAAATTGTCCTCTATGCTTTGAGTGCAAGAATAAAATCGGTATCCTTCCTAGCCATATGGAAACTGGCAAAAGACTCTTGCTGCCTAAACACAACCTTCTGTTGTCTTAAGTGGAAGTGCCTTTTCCAACTTATGTATGCACATAGCTGATACTAATATTGAGTTGCCGTTCAATGAAGAAAATAGACAACTGTAAAGTTGCATGAACCATATCCTTAGGCTAAGCAGGGCATGCTCCACTGCAACTTTCTAAAAGACCAGAATAGGTCCTATAGATGACACATTACTGATTTGTGTTAAGAATAATTTTAAATGGATGAACTAGCTCAGTGGTTCCCTAATCATGGAGCCATAGTGACCTAGGATGAAACAATATTTTATTTTAGGACACTTACAATCCTGTCTCTTTGTCCATAGGCAAGTTGTATTCCCACGTGGTGCCTGGGCACTAACAATACTCAGAGCCCAGGAGCCCAGCTCCACCAATATTTGGGGTTGTTTGTCTCCCCCTGGCCCCATCTGCTGCACCCCCTGCACCTCCCCCGAATGTCTCCCAGTCCCTGCTCATCTTTCCATGGCCCCGGAGCAAAGAGTCTGTCTCTTCTGTGTAGCTCCATGCTGCCTCCCTGCAGCAACTGCTGCCACGGGGTCCTAGTGCCCCCCAACTTCACTGCCAGGACAAACCAACTCTGAGCCTGTCCTTCCACCTCAGACCCGTCCCTTTTCCGGTGGAACCTCCAGCAGCACCTCCCCCTACGCGCCCATAGTCACCGCTCCTGCCCCATGCTGGGCAAGGAGGCAGCCCCATCCCTCACCCCCAATGAGACTACAGTCAGGGGCAACAGCAGGGGAGCAGCACCCCCCAGCACCCACCATGGGGGCGGTGAGGGAGATTCCTGGACCTGAGGGGCTCTAGGAGCACCTGCAGTGACAGTGGTGGGGGTGAGTGTGCTGCTGGGGGGGTGGGAAAGGGGGCTCCTCCTACAGAGGTTGCTTCAGGGAAAAGGCTGGGGGAGTCCTCTCTGGCCACTGTCCCGAAGCAGCCTGCCTGGACCCCCAAATCATCCCCAGCCCTGCCCCACCCCAGAGCCAACATCCTCAGCCAGAGCTTTCACTCCCCTGCCACGCCCTCTACCCTAGACCAGAGACCCTCCAATACCCCGAACACCTTATCCCCAGTCCCAGCCAGAACCCTCATCCCCCTGTACTCCAACCCTGTGCCCCCGCCCGGAGCCCCTCCCACACCCCAAACCCCTCATCTGCAGCCACAGCCCTCACCCCTGCACCACCTCCCATCCCCAAACTCCCTCCCAGAGCCTGCACCCCAATCCCTTGCCCCTGCCTAGGGCCTGCGCCCCAGACCTCCTCTCCCATCCAAACTCCCTCCCAGAGCCTTAGGCAGGTGATGGGGCAGAGTTTGGACGGGGGCAGGTTCTGGACACCACCAGAATTTCTACAAACCTGCCATCCCGTCTTCATCCATAAACATGGAGGGTGGTTGTAATCCCACTCCAATTTTTCATGACCCCATAGATCAGGGGTCGGCAACCTATGGCACGTGTGCCAAATACGGCACGCGTGCCAATTTTTAATGGCATGCTGGAGCCTGCCAGGACTCCAGCGTGCCATTAAAAATCCTGCCCAGCCCAGCCTACTCTCCTCTGCCCTCTGCTCCCCTCGCGGGGGCAGGGAGCAGAAGCATAGCCGTGCACATGGGGTGGGCAAATGGCCCCACTCTCCCAACAGGGCAAGCCGTGGGGTCAGCGCTCCCAGGCCGGAGTGCTGGGCCGAGCGCAGCAAGCTGCTGGCCCCTTCCTTGGCCTTCTCCCCTCCCCTGGAGCTCTGCTGCTGCGCGCAGCGCTCTGGAGATTGGGTCTGCGTGCTCCTGCGAGGCAGCATTTGGCTCCACAGGGAGGCAGACACGCTCCCTGCTGAACTGGAGCCCTACTGCTGCCATGCTCTGAGGGCTGGGGCTGTGCTCTCCCGCGGGGCAGCATGTCTGGTTCTGCCTGGAGCCTCAAGGTAAAGGGCCCAAGGTTGGGGGTGTTGGATAAGGGGTGGGGGCAGTCATGGGACAGGGAGCAGGGTGGGTTGGATAGGGGGAATCCCGGGGGGGTGATTAGGGGTGGGGGTCTCTGGAGGGGCCAGTCAGGGAGCAGGGGGAGTTGGATGGGGCATGGGAGTCCCGGGGTTTGTGAGCGGGCAGTGGGTGGATAGGGGTCAGGGGACCGGGAGCAAGGAGGGTCCTGGGGTGGGGCAGTTAAGGTGGGGGGTCTGTAGAGGGGGTGGTCAGGACAAGGAGCTGGGGGAGTTGTATGAGTTGGGAGTTCTGGGGGTCCTGTCAGGAGGCAGGGGTGTGGAGAGGGGTTGGGGCAGGCAGGGTGTGTGTGGGGGTTGGATGAGTTGGGAGTTCTGGGGGTCCTGTAAGGGGGTGGGGAGCGGTTGGATGGGGCATGGGAGTCCTGGGGATCTGGGGATGGAGGTGTGGATAAGGGTCGGGGCAGTCAGGGGACAGGTAGGGGGTTGGGTCCAGTCTGGGGACAAGGAACAGGGAGGCTTAGATAAGGGTGGGGTCCTGGGGGACAGTTGGAGGCAGGTGTCCCAGGAGGGGGTAGTCAGGGGACAAGGAGCAGCAGGGTTGGGAGTCCTTAGGGGGGCAGTCACCCAGCCCTCCCCCCCCGCGTGCGCGCACACACACACACTCACTCACTCACTCTGCTGTCTACGCTGAGCCCCGTACACCCCCCAGGCCCCGGCCCTGAGTCCTGTACCTCCCTCATACACACCCAGCCCTCTGCTTGACTCCTTCATCCCCTCCCCCCAACCCTAGCCCTGACTCTGGCCCCCCCACCCATACCTAGCCCCCTCCTCTGCTCTGACGCCCCCAGCCCCGACTCCAGCCTGCCCCCAGCCCTCTGGGTCCTGGCGGCTGGCCCCGCACAGTCCGCTGCTGGTCTGGGGTTCTGGCTGATGGACCCTTGCCAGCCAGGGTCCCGGCCGCAGGCCTCGCTCAGCCCACTGCTGGCCTAGGTGAACAGAACCCCAGAGCAGCAGCGGGCTGAGCGGGCCGGCAGCGTAAGATCAACATTTTAATTTCATTTTAAATGAAACTTCTTAAACATTTTGAAAACCTTGTTTGTTTTACAATACAACACTAGTTTAGTTACATAATATATAGACTTAGAGAGAGACCTTCTAAAAAATGTTAAAATGTATTACCGGCACGTGAAACCTTAAATTAGAGTGAATAAATGAAGACTCAGCACACCGCTTCTGAAAGGTTGCCGACCTCTGCCATAGATCAAGAACCCATGAACAAGTACATGTAAATCTTCCATACTTTCTTTTCAGTTTTGAAGAAATCTACAAGTTTCAAAGGCAGATACTTAGAGTGAAAGACCGTGATGAATTTCCTATGATTCTAGTTGGTAACAAAGCAGATCTGGATCATCAAAGACAGGTAAATCTTGGCATTTTGTATATCAAGAATCCTAATTCTTTGTTATGGCTTTTGTAGAAATGGTTGTGAGAAGATTAACTTCAAATTTTAAAATTAGTAACTGGAGCAAATGACTTTTTCATAAAATATTTGTATTAATCACAATGGAAAAGAAATGCAGGAAATTTGGCAACTGCTATAGTTGAGGTTCTTAACGTTTCTCTTTAGGGAGAACTTTTCTGGATCAAAATATTTTACTGTTGATACAGCAGCTTATCATCTTGACTCTTGGACGTGAGGCTGAGGCTAAATTTATTGAGAGATCTAAGTTATAAGTATGTGTAATTCTCTTACTCTTAAAAATTTTCTGTAATATATATTACTCATCAAATTGGCTTGTGCCAAGCATAAAATTCTATCACTAAAAGGTGTAGTGCTTACTCTAAAAGTTTTACTCAGAGTGCACTTCTTATTGTAAAAGCAACAGAAATTTTTGTGTATAACTGAGTTATACACATATAAAGCAGATTATGCAGCCAATTGTATGCTTTGAAGTCTGGAGGTATGCAACAGAATTAATGTAGCCCATATTAAATGGATTGAAAACTGTCTAACTGATAAATTGTGGAAAAGTCATTATAAACGGGAGCAGTTATCAGATGTTTTCTAGTGGGGTCATAGAGGTATCTATTCTTGTCCCAGTGCTATTCAATATTTTACTATTGGTGTGGAAGAATATATAAAATCATTGCTGTTAATTTGCAGATGACTCCAAAAATTAATGGGAGGGTAAATAACAGGGATAGGTTAACTGTATACAGACCAAACTGGATCCCTTGATAAGAGGTTTATTGGGACAGCATGTGTTTTAATGCAGCCAAATGCAAGGTCATACATTTAGGACCAAAGAATGACCATAATACAACATCTTGAAATGTAGTGACACTGAAAAGAACTTAAGGTAATGGTAGATAATCAGATGAACATGAACTCCCTATGCAGTTCTTTAGGTGACAGAGTGAATGCAATCCTTGGATATGTAAGCAGAGAAATATCAAGTTGGAGTCAGGGGAGGAGGTGGTATTTTTGTATACGTATTAGCGAGACCATTACTGTAATACTGTGTTCGGTTCTGGTGTTGATGATTTAAAAAGGATGTAGAAACACTGGAAAGGGCTCAGGAATGTCTTTGGGTTTGGAAACCATGCTTTAAGGTGAGAGACTGAAGCTCAATCTACTTAGTTTATCAGAGAAGTTTAGGAGGTGACTTGATCAATGTCTATAAGCTCCTATTTGGGGAAAAGATTTCTAATAGTAGACAGCTCTTCAATCTAGCAGAAAAATGTACCAGAATTTTCCACAGTTTGAAGCTGAAGCGAGACAAATTCAGGCTAGAAATGAGGTGCAACTTGTAGCAAAAAATTAAAAAAGCTAGATCATAGTCCCTTCTGGCTATAAAAATCTATGAAACTATAAACTCTTCTATCACTTTGAGGGCTTTAAAGGTTTGAAACCACTTCCATAAACCTTCAAAATGTCACCTCTTTGTTTTGGTGGCAGAGAATTCCTAATCTCTCATGTCTATAGGCACTTTGTGCTATTTTATATTCAGAGTTTGTTACAGCTGAACACTGTGGTTCACATAAAATGGTTAACAATGTTGATATTTAAGAGTAACACCACTGGTGTCTGAAGTAGTATCTATTTAGATGGAAGGGCACTTCATGCTCCACAGACCTATTATTTCATGTTCTGTACACTCAGGCAGACATCAGTGCCTCAGTTGTTCTGGTTATATTTGCAAAGTAATCTTTGCTGCCATAAAAACTTGCTGATGGTTCACATAAAATGGTTTGATTTTGTTAATTGATTGTAGATACTAGTGTGGACCCTTGCCACTGACAGCTTTGTGTATTTGATAATATCTTTATTCATTTTAGCCTTAGTATCTTTGACTTGTGGCTTACCAAATCAGGCTTTGCTTTGCTACTATCAATATTTCAAGGTCTTAAAATAAAAAGTTCATTAGTTTTGGTTGTGCTTTTTTCCTGCATCTTCATACAGTGGGTACTATTGAAATGCTATGCAGAGACAGAGTTCTGAGAATCTAATTAATCAATGACAGTTCTGTAAGAAATAACACAATTACACTTTTTAGCTGCTGTTCCATAATGCATTGCTGAAATCAAAACCACAGTGTTTTTATTTTAATTGATGGAGAGCGTGCGAGGGAAGACAAGCCCTGTAACATATTGACCTATTGCAAAAAGGACTTTATGGTCACCTGCTAATGCAGTTAAACACTGGTGTACACATGCCACAGATCTATAGGGTCGTGTGTTTCACAAATATAATGTCCACATTGGCCACATGATGAAGGAAAAAAATACTATGAGTTACAAAGGGATATACAAACATTAAACCACAAAATGCTCCTGTGAGGTAAGTAATGAGATTTCAGCAGTATTACTGGATCCTTCTATAGTTTTGGGGGTTCCAAGACAGCCTTGTATATGCTTTATTACATTCTGGCCCTTCTTTTCATTATATCTAGGCATTTGGATTTAAGAGGATGGTGTTAATATTGGCTAAAAAAACAAGTCTTCAGACTGCTACTACAGCCAGTCACAGCTTGGTTAAAAGGACCTCTAGTTTGGTGTCAAGGACTTGGTGAACGCTGTATCCTCAGCTGCTTGCTTTTTATAAATGCATGCTGTACAGTTTCTCATAAAGCATTGTTTAGGTATAACTTAAATAACATTTTTCAGAGGAGCAGCCGTGTTAGTCTGTATCCGCAAAAAGAACAGGAGTACTTGTGTCACCTTAGAGACCAACAAATTTATTTCAGCATGAGCTTTCGTGAGCTACAGCTCACTTCTTCAGATGCATAGAATGGAACACACAGACAGAACATATTTATACATACAGAGAACATGAGAAGGTGGAAGTATGCATACCAACAGGAAGAGTCTAATCAATTGAGATGAGCTATCGTCAGCAGGAGAAGAAAAAACTTTTTGAAGTGATAATTAAGATGACCCATAGAAGGTGTGAGGAGAACTTAACATAGGGAAATAGATTCAATTAGTGTAATGACCCAACCATTCCGTCTCTGTTTAAGCCTGAGTTAACTATCTAATTTGCATATTAATTCAAGTTCAGCAGTCTCTTTGGAGTCTGTTTTTGAATTTTTTTTTTGTTGCAAAATTGCCACCTTCAAGTCTGTCACTGAGTGGTTAGAGAGGTTGAAGTGTTCTCCCATTGGTTTTTGAATGTTATGATTCCTGATGTCAGATTTGTGTCCATTTATTTTGCGTAGAGACTGTCCGGTTTGGCCAATGTGCATGGCAGAGGGGCATTGCTGGCACATGATGCCATATATCACGTTGGTAGATGTGCAGGTGAACGAGCCCCTGATGGCGTGGCTGATGTGATTAGGTCCTATGATGTCACTTGAATAGGTATGTGGACAGAGCTGGCATCGGGCTTTGTTGCAAGGATAGGTTCCTGGGTTAGCGTTTATGTTGTATGGTGTGCGGTTGCTGGTGAGTATTTGCTTCAGGTTGGGAGGTTGTCTATAAGCGAGGACTGGCCTATCTCCAAGATCTGTGAGAGTGAGGGATCATCTTTCAGGATAGGTTGTAGATCTTTGATGCGCTGGAGAGGTTTTAGTTGGGGGCTGTAGGTGATGGCTAGTGGTGTTCTGTTTTCTTTGTTGGGTCTGTCCTGTATTAGGTGGCTTCTGGGTACTCTTCTGGCTCTGTTATGGATACCGCATGGCCCCACAGTATGCCGACATCTTTATGGCTGACTTAGAACAATGGTTCCTTAGCTCTCTTTCCCTAACACTCCTACTCTACTTGCGCTACATTGATGACATCTAAATCATCTGGACTCATGAAAAAGAAGCCCTCGAGGAATTCTACTGTGATTTTAAGAATTTCCATCCCACAATCAAGCTCAGCCTAGACCAGTCCACACAAGTGGTCCATTTCCTAGACACTATTGTGCTAATAAGCGATGGTCACATAAACACCACCCTATACCGGAAACCCACTGACTGCTATACTTACCTGCATGCCTCCAGCTTCCATCGAGGACACACCACACGATCCATTGTCTACAGCCAAGCTCTAAAATAGAACCGTATTTGCTCCAGTCCCTCAGACAGAGAGGAACACCTACAAGATCTCTATCAAGCATTCTTACAACTACAATACCCACCTGCTGAAGTGAAAAAACAGATTGACAGAGCCAGAAGAGTACCCAGAAGCCACCTACTACAGGACAGGCATGGGTCATCTTAATCATCACTCCAATAGGTTTTTTTCTCTTTCTGATGATAGCTCATCTCAACTGATTAGACTCTTCCTGTTGGTATGCATACGTCTACCTTTTCATGTTCTCTGTATATTATAAATATCTCCTGTCTGCGTGTTCCATTCTGTGCATCCGAAGAAGTGAGCTGTAGCTCACAAAAGCTCATGCTGAAATAAAATTGTTAGTCTCTAAGGTGCCACAAGTACTCCTGTTCTTTTGTTTAAATAACATTGATTCCCTTTAAAAAGGAGGAGAGTTGAACAAGGCACTTGATGTCTCAGCAGCTTTTTCCAGGGTGGCAGCCTTATTAGCTAATCACAAACTAAATGAGGTTAGGCCTTCATCTGTCCCTGGGTGGCAGGCTTTCAAGGAAGATCCAAGATGGGTGCACGGAAGTGGCTTGTGGTTTAGTAGGTGATAGTTTTCCTCTGAGTCAGTAATTAACTAATGCACTAGCACAGCACTGTGTTGCTAGAGGTGTTATCTTTAGAGTGAGGCTTAAAACAGGGGTCCTTGTGATTCAGTTTAGGTAACAGAGTAGCAGCCGTGTTAGTCTGTATTCGCAAAAAGAACGAGTACTTGTGGCACCTTAGAGACTAAAAAATTTATTTGAGCATAAGCTTTCGTGGACTACAGCCCACTTCTTTGGATGCATAGAATGAAACATACATTCAGGAGATATATATATATATACACACATACAGAGAGCATGAAAAGGTGGGAGTTGTCTTGCCAATTCTGAGAGGCCAATTAAGTAAGAGAAAAAAACTTTTGAAGTGATAATCAAGATAGCCCAGTACAGACAGTTTGATAAGAAGTGTGAGAATACTTACAAGGGGAGATAGATTGTGTTTGTAATGGCTCAGCCATTCTCAGTCCCTATTTAAGCCTACATTGATTGTATGATTGTATCTAGTTTGCATATCGATTCCAGCTCAGCAGTTTCTCCTTGGAGTCTGTTTTTGAAGCTTTTCTGTTGCAAAATTGCCACCCGCAGGTCTGTCATTGAATGACCAGACAGGTTGAAGTGTTCTCCTACTGGTTTTTTAGTGTTGTTATTCCTGATGTCAGATTTGTGTCCATTAATTCTTTTGCCTAGAGACTGTCCGGTTTGCCCAATATACATGGCAGAGGAGCATTGGTGACACATGATGGCATATGCTTAAATTCCCACTTTCTGTTGTAAACTTTTGTGTACCACTCTTGTTTGTTAAACAGCTGCCCCATTTCACCAGTTTATTAGGGGACAAAGTGATTGCAATTATGGAATCACATGCACTTATGTGTGAGTTTTGACTTCTGTGGATTAATTAGCTTGCAATGCAGTCCTTTTTAGATTTTTTTAGTTGATTTAGCAAAATGGACTTCCAGTCAATAGCAGAACTCCATTCTTTTCATATGTTTCTTTTAAAGCTTATGTAGCATTAGATATATTGGGAATTCTGCATGAACTCTAGTCCTGATACTGCAGGGGTGGCCAACCTGATCCTAAGAAGGAGCCAGACTTCACCAATGTACATTGCCAAAGAGCCACAGTAATACCTCAGCAGTCCCCATCAGCTCCTCCCTCTGCTGCTCCCAGGGCCTCTGGCAGCACCACTGGTTAGCGCCCCCCCCTTCCTCCCTGCATCTCCCGATCAGCTGTTTCATGGTGTGCAGGAGGCTCTGGGGGGGAAGAGGGGAGGGGGAGGAGCAAGGGCACTGTAGGCTGAGGGGAAGGGGGCGGGAAGGGATGGAGTGGGGGCAGGGCCTGTGACAGAGCCAGGGGTTGAGCAGTGAGCATCCCCCAGCACATTGGAAAGTGGGTGCCTATACAGGGAGCTGCATATTAACTTCTGAAGAGCTGCATGTGGCTCCAGAGCCACACGTTGGCCACTCCTGTGATACTGCATTTGTAAGGAAGGGAAGATTATTCCTGTTTTGTTTTTGTATTTTTAAGATGAAGAAACTTAAGCAGGTGTTACATGACTTGCCCAAGAGCACACAAAGTCAATGGAGGACTAAAATTTGGGTTGTGTACAAAGCTGAGAAGCAGATACTCCCATCAGGCCATACAGTAATGTTTGAATACTATAGGACCAAACTTGGCTTGAGTGCTTATCTCAGCACAGCATAACAAGCATTTGTCATTTTCTGTTTGGATATTGAGCTCTGAAAGAGAACATATGCCAAATATAGTTAGTTAGTTAACAGTCCCCAGGGATCATGACATTTGAAAGATTGGCTAAAGCTCCAGGACAAGGTCTGCCGATGATGATGATGGTTCTGCTCTTCAGGCATGATGGAGCTGGCCACAGCAAGAGGAAAATTCTTTTGCACCGGAGATGGAGCTTTCTTGTTGCTGGTCTAAGACACTGGATGAATTCCCACAGGAATTCAGTGCCCCAGACCACCTCATCTGCTACTCCAAATAAGATGAACTACTCTGGCCTCGCTTTCGCTAAAAATATACTTACAACAGTGTATGTAGAACTTACTAACCTATTTGAAAAAAGAGCCCAACACAACTTACTTTGGGGATGGGAAGAGAGAAAAAGAACTGACTGCTATATTTACCTGCATGCCTCCAGCTTTCATCCAGACCACACCACACGATCCATTGTCTACCGCCAAGCTCTATGATACAATCGCATTTGCTCCAGCCCCTCAGAGACAAACGCCTACAAGATCTCTATCAAGCATTCTTACAACTACAGTATCCACCTGCTGAAGTGAAGAAACAGATTGACACAGCCAGAAGAGTACCCAAAAGTCACCCCTAACAGGACAGGCCCAACAAAGAAAGTAACAGAATGCTACTAGCCGTCACCTTCAGCCCTCAACTAAAACCTCTCCAGCGCATCATGAAGGATCTACAACCTATCCTGAAGGACGATCCATCACTCTCATGGATCTTGGGAGACAGGCCAGTCCTTGCTTACAGACAGCCCCCCAAACCTGAAACAAATACTCACCAACAACCGCACGCCACACAACAAAAACACTCGCCCAAGGACCTATCCTTGCAACAAAGCCCGTTGCCTATTCAGGGGACACCATCGTAGGACCTAGTCACATCAGCCACCCTATCAGCGGCTTGTTCACCTGCACATCTACTGATGTGAGAGATGCCATCATGTGCCAGCCGTGCCCCTCTGCCATGTACATTGGCCAGACTGGACAGTCTCTGCGTAAAAGAATAAATGGACACAACAGACGTCAAGAATTATAACATTAAAAAACCAGTCGAACACTTCAGCCTCCCTTGTCACTTGATTACAGACCTAAAAGTCACAATATTACAACAAAAAAACTTCAAAAACAGACTCCGGGAGTCTGAATTGGAATTAATTTGCAAACTGGACACCATTAAATTAGGCTTGAATAAAGACTGGGAGTGGATGGGTCATTACACAAAGTAAAACTATTTCTTCATTTTTATTCCCCCCCTCCCCCCACACACACAACTTCCCGTCAAGTGCTGTAAATGGACCATTTTGATTACCACTACAAAGTTTGTTTTTTTCCCTCTGTCCTGTTGGTAATAACTCACCTTAACAGATCACTCTCGTTATAGTGTGTATGGTAACACCCATTGCTTGTTGTTCTGTGTGTGTGTGTGTATGTGTGTGTGTGTTATATAATATCTCTTGCTACTGTTTTTTGCACTGCATGCATCCAATGAAGTGGGTTTTAGCCCATGAAAGCTTATGCTCAAATAAATTTGTTAGTCTCTAAGGTTCCACAGGTACTCCTATTCTTCTTGCTGATACAGATTAACATGGCTGCTACTCCAAAACCTGTTTTATATTGACTCGGGGCCTTCTTCCTGATCCAGCAAATGGCCAGGACCCTGGTATATGGAGGGCTCCAATCCATATGCAAGGATTGGAAGGACTGGGCCTACTGAAGCCTCGTAAGACTGCGCTTGTTCTGAGTGGAAACTTTGATCTTGTAACAACAAAACAAAATCCTCCTAGGGTGGGGTGATGCATAGTAGGATTAGTGTGCATGTAGGTTCTTTTATTGTTTTTAATGTCTTCTCTAATGCTTTTTACCTTAAGAATATAGTAGGTGTGCTTAGAAAGAACTGTGTGGTAACTTGTCTGCCGCAATCACTCTGTTATCAGTCTCTGAAAAGAAAGCAAGCAGAGCTGTTAGGGCAGCAGACTTTGCTGGGAAATGCACAGTGAAAGCAGGGAACTGTACAGCCTGGACTTTGCCCTAGTCTGAAGGGAGTAAGATGCAGGTCTCTACCCAAAAGGCAACAGCTGGGGAGCTGGAAGCCTGAGTGTGTGGGCCCTTGCTGGATCCAAGGGGGGAAATACAGATGTAGTTGCCGTGAACTGAGACACCCTGTCTTTCCAGTCTAGAGTGCCCTACCTTTTAGATGTACAGATCTGGGAATTGCAGATGAGAGCGTACCAGCTGATCTCTGTTGTGGAGCTGCTACAGACAGCTTGGACCAATATTGTAAGGCAACAGATCAAGGTTAACACCTTGAGTTACACCAACTAAGCAGGAAACCAGTGAATTCTTCAGTGTCCCCTGAGGCACCCATTGGAAGTGGTTTTTGCTATTAAATATATTTTTATCAATTATTTGGAAGAAAACAAAGTCACTGCTGATTTTAAAAAGAGAAAATGTGAGGAGGACCCAAACTAGTAGTGTTAAAAGATTGGTCAATTATACAGAGTGGTCTAGGTTGCTTGGTAAACAGCGCCTATTTGAACATTTTTTTTTAAACCATGCGTTTGGCTGTATTTATATTTTGTAACAAAGAATGTAGGTCACGTTTACAGAATGGGGTGACTCTCTGGAAAGGACTGGGAGGTCATGGTGAATAACTCACTAAACATGAGCTCCCAATGTGATGTTATGACAATGAGCCTTGGGTGCATAAATGGGCCTATTGAGTAGAAGAAAGGAGGTTGTGCCATATACAGAGGTAACAGCAAGAATTGCTAAGATAGTGTTCAGTCCTATTGTCAGTACTTCAGAAAAGGACATGGAAAAACTGGAAATGAGCTACAGGAGTAGTTGATGATCCAGGAAAAACTGCCTTGCAGAGAGACTTGAGAATTGCAATCTATTTAAGGTATCCAAGGGTTGACTTGATTGTCTATAAATGCCTACATAGAGAAAAGGATCTGCTAATAAGGGTCTGTTTACTTTAGCAGACAATTTCACACTAGAAATAAGGTGCACGTTTTTAACACTGGTAATTAACCTGGGGATGTGGTAGATTCTCCATCACTTGAAATCTATAAATCAAGATTAGGTCTTACACTGAGTTATCATGCATCTTTTAGAATTGATCTTTTAGAGCTACAATCAGAAGGATAGATTCAATGCAGGAATTACTGGTGGAAACTCTGCCTATTATACAGCAGGTCAGAAAGGCCTTAAAATCTGTAAAAAGCATCTCCCCTCTCCTCTTCCAGCCTCTGCACTCCCTGGGTACCTCTCTTCACATTAACTGACATAATATATGTAAGAGGCATTTTTATTCTTAATTTGTCTCTCTTAATGCTATCTGCTGACCACCCACAAGTCTACCTCTTTATCCCTGCCCTTCCCTTCCTTTGTCCAGTGTCTTACCTCTGTGTGTTTTTCTGACATCTGAGATTGCAGCTGGACATCCAATTAAATCTCCCCTAAACTACACTTTATCTTTTCTCTCGACCTCTGTCTTCCTGCACCTCTCTTGCCATTGGCATCTGTTCTTCTTCCAGTCAGACCTTTGACTGTCTTCCTTTGTAGCCATGTTTTACCAAGATCTGTTTCTTCATCTTTACCACTAACAATCTGCTTTTTCCTCCTTATGTGGCCATCCAGCATCTTAACAGATGAAAGGAGATGCGACAAAGTCAGTCCGTCAAGGGTGCTTAGCGGTGGTATAGGAAAAGAGCCTGATGCAGGTGGCAAACCTTCCCACAGTGGCTACAGGTTCCCTCACCAGACGGACAGAATTTTAAGCATACTCTGCTTCCTGGCTTGCTGGCTGAGCTCTCTCATGGCTCTTTTTAACCCAGCTTCTCCAAACTGAATGATTTTGGGCAGGATTTTCACAGTTGTCAGTGGAAATGCTGAGACCTTGCTTCATTCACCTTGTTGCTGTATTAAACCTTTGGCCTTCCTTTGTGTCGTGGGCAGTTCTTAGTTGGCCATAGAGCACAGCCTTCAGCAGATTATCTTGAGGCATGTGTTCCTCGCGTCCAGTGTAGTCTGCCCGGATTGTAGGCTGGTTCCCTCAAGGGTCTGATTATTGTGATCTGTTGGTCCCAAGTAACTCTGAGGATTTTTCTAAGGGTATGTCTACATCTACAGTTTTGCAGCGCTGGTTGTTACAGCTGTATTAGTACAGCTGTATAGGGCCAGCGCTGCAGAGTGGCCACACTTACAGCAACCAGCGCTGCAAGTGGTGTTAGATGTGGCCACACTGCAGCGCTGTTGGGCGGCTTCAAGGGAGGTTCGGGGAACGAGAGAGCAAACCGCAGGGAAGGAGACCTGCTTGCACAGGGGTTCGGGGAACGCGAGAGCAAACCGGGGAAGGAGACCTGCTTGCACGGGGGTTCGGGGAACGCGAGAGCAAACCGCCGGGAAGGAGACCTGCTTCCCGGCGGTTTGCTCTCGCGTTCCCCGAACCCCCCTGCAAACCGCAGGGAAGGAGACCTACTTGCACGGGGATTCGGGGAACGCGAGAGCAAACCGGGGAAGGAGACCTGCTTCCCGGCGGTTTGCTCTCGCGTTCCCCGAACCCCCCTGCAAACTGCAGGGAAGGAGACCTGCTTGCTTGGGGGTTCGGGGAACGCGAGAGCAAACCGGGGAAGGAGACCTGCTTGATTACCAGAGAGGCTTCCTCAGGTATGCTGCGATACCTGCTTATTCCACGGAGGTCAAGAAAAGCGCTGGTAAGTGTCTACACTTGATTACCAGCGCTGGATCCTCTACACCCGAGACAAAACGGGAGTACGGCCAGCGCTGCAAACAGGGAGTTGCAGCGCTAGTGATGCCCTGCAGATGTGTACACCTCCTAAGTTGCAGCGCTGTAACCCCCTCACCAGCGCTGCAACTTTGTGATGTAGACAAGCCCTAAGACAGCAGAGGTGGAAACTGTTCAATCTCCACTCCTGCTTGGAGTACGTAACTTAGCTTTCACACCTGTGTATAGGAAGGTACTAAGGACCCAAGAGACACCTTTGTGTTCAGGGTTAGCAAATATTTGAAGTAAGTTTGCCAAAAGTAACAGAAGCTTTGCTGATTCTAGCATCAAGTTCCCTATCAAGATTAAGTGAGCTGGTAAGAATTGAGCTGAGATAGCAGAAGTGATCCATGTTGTCCAGAGCCTTTGACATGGCTAGCAGGAGTGGTATCTGTAAGATTCTGTTGCAAATTGAGTGTCCACAAAAGGTGCTCCTCCTATTCAAGGAGTTCCATGAGGGAATGAAGGCAGCCATCCAGTATTGAAATGGAAGGTCATTTGAGTTTAATATTGATACTGGTATGAAGCAAGGCTGCGTCTTAGCACCCACTAGCTTTGACGTCATCTTCTCTATCTTAAGTATTCCTTTGGGAATTATCAGTATGGTGCATGTATTGAATCGATGATGGATGTTAGCTTGTTTTAGCGTCAAACGATTCCAGTTCAGAAGGCATATCACCTGGCTTACTATTCAGGATCTGCTTGTCACAAATGAGCATTTTGGGCTGCGTTGTGTATTGCTGTAAGATTATTTTTTCACTGAAACTTGCACCATCGTATCAGGACAAAGCTACTCAGTTTTCTTATAGAATTTCTGTAGCACTGTGTACCCACCTCTCATCTTCTGGAGTTCAAACTATATTTCTAAACAGCTGTGCTTTATATCTTGCACACTTGGTTCTTATCTAGCAGCAGCTGTTTGACTTTTGAGTCATTGTAGTTTTGGTTCATAGCAGGCTTTCCTATTTAAGGAATAAAACCTGGTCATATGAACTATTACACAGAATTTGAAAAGTATTTAATAAAATGGAAAATGGGGAAATGGTTTAAAGATGGTATATGAACAGAGCTTTCTGATTCTTGTGAATGCTCTTCTCTACACTAAAAAAAGTTAACTTGCATTTTAAATTCTTAGTTTTTTGTATTTTTGGTGAATAGCTTTGTTTTTAAATACCATGCTTGAGAAGCTATACTCAACACCTGTTGATAGTTTAATTTTAATGGCTAGATAATATTCAACTACTGAATCTCTCAGGGATAATGTGATTCATATGCAATATTTAGGGAAACAGCTACTTATTTTTTCATAGACATCATGCTCAGTGTGTGTACGTGTGTGTGTGTACGTGTGTGTACATGTACGCAAATCAGAATATGTCAGTGGAATGCTTAGAGCTTATTCTTAATGATTGCTTTTGATTTCAGGTAACACAAGAGGAAGGCCAGCAATTAGCACGACAGCTTAAAGTAACGTATATGGAAGCCTCAGCAAAAATACGATTGAATGTAGACCAAGCCTTTCATGAGCTTGTCAGAGTAATAAGGTAGGTCAACGGTGTTCTGAGGAAACTTAAAGAACTCGTGAGCTTTAACAGAGAACAAACTGCTGTCTTGGAGAGAAAATACAACTAGAGATAATCAGGGCAAATTCTGCTTGCACATCTGCACTGCAAATGTTAACTGATACTCTGCTGACTGTGTGGGTTTGAGAGGAGAACTTTTTCCCTTAATCCTTGAAGATTTCTGGTGCTAGGTATTGAACATAGTCAATGAAATCTGCTGATGCTTAAATAGTGTAGCCAGTATTCAGCAACTGAATATTGGCTTTGTGTAAAAAGTCAGATACGCTTTTACTAATCATCCCTTTGTCAAGGGAACTGAAAGGGGTTAGAGATTGAAAGATATCAGGCTAGACTAGAGCACGGGTCTGCAACCTATGGCACGTGTGCCAAACGTGTGCCCCGCAAGAAAGGAGCTGCCTCAGCGGCCTGCCCTTGGACTCCCGCATCCCCTCACCTGGCGAGGAGCCCTGCCCGTTGTTGCAGAGGGGCCTGCTCACCTGGACCACCTTGGTATAGCTGGCCATGGTGGATTGGCAGCGCGCCGGGGGAGCAGATTCGCTGCTGAACCTGATCCTGACTCCTGGTGGGTGGAGGCGGGAGAGGCCGGCGGCAGCAGTGCGGGCTGATGAGCATCTCTGGGAGGAGGCGCCGAGCCGCGACTATGGATCACCTGCTGTTCGTGAGCTGGGAGGAGTGGAGAGTCCCACGGCCTGGCCGCGCTGAGCGTGTAGCAGGTGCAGGCGAGCGGGAATTGATGGTGGCCAGAGAGCCCTGGGGCGAGGAGCTCGCATACCATGGGATCTGGAGGAGCGGCTCCTCCAGACACAGCCAGAGGGGAATCTCTCTTGCCGGGGGGCGCTAGTTGTGCTCGTGCGGTGTGTCGCGGGGCCCCGAGTGGGTGAGCCAGCTGGGGGCTACAGGAGTGGGGGAGCCCTCTGCCCTGACCCCTCCCCAATACGCACCCAGCTCTCTGCTTGACTCCTTCACTCCCCCCTCCCCCCACATCCTGACTCTTGCACCCCTCACATCCCCACCTTGAGCACCAAACAGGAGCTCCCGCATCCCCCCCCACATTCCCACCTGCACCCCTCACACCAAATGGGATCTTCTCAGGTAAGTGCCCTACACCCAAATCTCCTGCCCCAACCCTGAGCCCCTCCCTCATTCTAGCTCCTGGCCAGACCCTTCACCCCCAGCCCTGTGCTCAGTGCACTCCCACTCTCAGCTCAGTGCGGAGAGAGGAAGAGAATGGTCCAGAACCAGGGAGAAGGTAGGTACCCACTGTATGTGGGCAGGGCCAGGACCCCAGAATGGCAGCGGGCTGAGCGGGTCTGGCAGCCGGGATCTTGGCTAGCAGGAGCTGGCGGATGGAACCCCTGAGTGGCAGTGGGCTGAGGTGCTCAGACCACTGCTGCTCTGGGGTCCTGGCTGCTGGCCCTGCACAGCCTGCTGCCGGTCTGGGGTTCTGGCTGCCAGACCCTTGCCAGCCAGGGTCTCGGCAGCAGGCTCCGCTCAGCCCGCTGCCGGCCTAGGTGAATGGAACCCCAGACCAGCAGCAGGCTGAGCAGGCCAGAAGCGTAAGATCAACATTTTAATTTAATTTTAAATGAAGCTTCTTAAACATTTTGAAAACCTTGTTTATTTTACAATACAACGCTAGTTTAGTTAATATACTATATAGACTTATAGAGAGAGACTTTCTAAAAAACGTTAAAATGTATTACTGGCACGTGAAACCTTAAATTAAAGTGAATAAATGAAGACTTTGCACACCACTTCTGAAAGGTTGCCGACCCCTGGACTAGAGCCTTGTTAGTAAGCTCACAGCCTAGCCTAGCCTAGCCTAGCAGGTTGCTTGGTTCAATGCACAGCCCCCAAAACAGACCACAGTATAGTCTTTCAATCAAGCCAAGCATACAACAAACCAAACCAACAGATCAAGGATTATGTAGTTTATTCTTCCTTCACCTAGAGAACTGCCTTGTTTACTGCTCCTGTCTGGCAGGTGAATGTACAAAAAATAAATAGCTTAATCAATGGTAAAACTAAATGCTTTCTGGAAGTGGCTGCACTTCTTTGGTAAAATATCTCCCTTTTTCTCCCAGTCAGAGTGGATAATCAAATTACATGTGCCTTGAACAGAGTCTGTTAGACCAATATGAGTTGCTTTACTGAGAATGCTTTTGCTTCCACTTTGCAGGGGCAACTCCAGGCCCCAGCATGCCAAGCGCGTGTTTGGGGCGGGAAGCCGTGAGGGGCGCTCTGCCGGTGTCGCGAGGGTGGCAGGCAGGCTGCCTTGGGCGGTTTGCCTGCGGAGGGTCCGCTGGTCCCACGGCTTTGGCAGACCTGCCGCAGGTGTGCCTGCGGGAGGTCCACCGAAGCCACAGGACCAGCAGACCCACCGCTGGAGGCAGCCTGCCTGCCGTGCTTGGGCCGGCAAAATCCCTAGAGCCACCCCTGCCACTTTGTAGATTTTTCAAATATAGAGACTGTCAGCAAAAATGCCCTTGCTGACTTCTGTTAGTGCCACCACAGGAGGGGAATAAAGAGTTGGATGTACCAGGAGGGAGAATTTTCTGTCTATGGAATAAAAAGGCAAATTGTGGGGTGGGGAAGGAAGGATTCTTTTTCCTTCCCTGTGGTTGTGCCTATGGACCTAAATAAAAAACAGTGCTTTGAATAACAACCAGAAGTGACTAGGAAGGGAGTGAAACCCTGGAGCACATGCCTGTTTCCTATGGCCAAAGCTGCTAAGTAAGCAAAAAGTCACCACCTGAGCTTTCTGAAGCTTTGGAGTATCAAATAAAGCTCCATGTAGAGCGCAATGCAGTGATTCCAATAGGATGTCACAAAAGCATGGATAACTATGGTGAGAGTGTTATGTAATGTCCTCCTATAAGTGCATGGAAAAAGATGGCTCAGGTTCCTAGTGTCTTCTGTCAGCGTAGAGAGGAGTTCTAGAAAAGGGTTTAAAATCTCAGTTGAAGGAAATTGATTCCTTTGATGGCATCCTGCCCTTCAAAATCTGTCAATAACTGACCCAATTCCTCACTAGTAGATTTTTTTAGTAGCCATCAGGGACGTGGGTCTCAATTGCAAATTGAAGCTCCCATCACATTTACACATCCTCTGGGTGAAAATGGAAAAATAAATGTTATATTCATCATAAAAATACTGCTTTGGCACTTCAGGAAGGGAATTCTTATACCTAAAATCCCATAGCCTAGCCAAAGGGTGCTAACATACTCTTCTTGGCTTATTGATCATAAGGGTGGTACAGTTTTGGTTTTGAGGCAAAATGCCATCAGAGTATCTTGCTGTAGTTATCCAAGTAGCATAAACACCATTTTAAAAATCTGGTTTATAGTGTGGTCATAGGCCAGAGACAAGTAATATATTTTCAAGAGCTATCACAGATTATCCTGTCCTTTTTGGCTAGAGGCAGAAGAGAGTAAAATATAGAGCATTCATCCTCTATCATTAGGATTTGCCTCTTCTTATTCCTAAAATTATCATTCAAATTTGATTTCAATTTAAATGGTACTCGAAAACAAACATGTCTATTTCACTTCTCCAAAGAGGATGAGTTATGTCATCATTTGGATGTTGCATAACTTCGGAACTGAACTTGTTGGCTATAAGTAACCCATTTTGAACCATTTAAATTGCATCAGAGCAATTTGCTCTGTTTCATGGAATTTCCCTTTTGGTTAAAGGAAAGCACAGGCTTTTAGAAGCATTATAAGAAGAGCTAACTAAAATGTTGAATTTCAATACTTGTTGATGTAGCTTCTAGAACCAGGCATGAATTAAGATTATGTTGATCAGTCATTATTAATATTATTATTGCTTATGCCCCCTGGAAAAAACAGGATTTGGGGGAATCTCTGTAAGATATGGTTTTCAGAGAGACGACATCTTAGATTTATCCATAAAAATTGGTTATTTATGGTTATTTAAGCTGTTAATATTGAGGTACAAATATAGGCCTATTGTCCAGTATTTGGTTATAGGCACGACACCTTTTTTACCTTAGAGCATGCCCAGAAGAGTAGCAGTCTAACCTTCCTGAAAATCTTGCTGGGTCTGACATGAACTGATATAAGTGTGCCTAATAGTATTCACGAGCAGTAATATCTCTGGACAGGGACTCTTATGTTTGTACAGTACTTAGCATACAGTTTCTAGGTTCTGTGACAATACAAATCTGAAAATCCTGGAACTTGTCTAGCCAACATAGGTAATGGGGTTAAGACTAATTTTGCCAGAGCAAGAGTATCATAAATAAACTTACTTAAATATAGAGCGGATTTGAGTTAAAAATATATTAACTGAACTTTAATTTTTTTAGAAAATTTCAAGAACAAGAGTGCCCTCCTTCACCAGAACCAACACGGAAAGAAAAAGATAAGAAAGGCTGTCATTGTGTCATTTTTTAAGAATCCCATGAATCAAGCTATCAACTGCCAGATTAATTTTTCTTTCCACCATTTTATATCACTTTGGGTATGCTTTTGTGCCATGTCCTATAAATGGCCACCAAAATAGCCTTAGTCCAAGAAGCTGGCTGAATACAGTCCTAGAAGACAACTAGTCATCTCAGGGCAGACTTCAAAGCAAAACACTAAGGCTGCTTCTTTAAAATCACAGTTCCTATTTTTGCTCCCTTTAAGAGCTTGCACCTTGTGGAATTTTATTCATAAAGGAGATGAAACAAAACATTAGAGGACAAGGTGTTCAAGTGAAACATAAAAGTTGTCTTATGTTAATTTATTTTTCACTTTTGACATTTCATTAGCTACTATCAAGGAGACCTCTAATCAAAGTGTAAAGTGTATTTAATAAAAAAGTGTAGTGGCTTTTTGCCCTTCAGTTAAATTAGAGTTCAGGTAGCCTTGAGAAACCAAAACTGAATTTCTTTGTCAGCAAAAATGTTTCACCTCTTGTTTATGCTTCAGCTTTTTTTCCAGTGGCCAAAAGTCTACTTACTGTATTTTATGGATCTAGAATAGCTACAGGATTATTACTACTACTATTATAATGTGGCCAAATACCTGGGCTCATTCTGGACTAGCCATTTCAGTTTATTAGAAAAATTTCACATTATTGTTGGGGGGAAAAATTTTCCTGTGTCTTCCTTTGATGTATTTCTGGGTAAGGGATTCAAGAAAACTAAAATTGTAACTGTTTTTGTTTCATGTAATATAAAAAGATGGATTTGATCTTTCCAATGTCAGATGATTAAATGTTTTTGCTATATACTTTTATACATTATTTTCTTATCAAACTAGTTAACAAGTATTTTTATATGTTTGTAAGCAAATATGCTTTCACAGCATAACGTGTATATGTAAAGATGAATATTTAATTCTCACGGTTCACGTTTAACTGACAAAATAATGCGGGATATGCTGAACTGTGGTAGAACTTCTCCTTACTGTTCTGGTTGTACCCAGCCATGGCCAATCATGTGCCATCAAGTAAAGTTTGGCATGCTTTCAAGTAATGTTTAGTATCCCTTATGAAAGACTGACCATTATGTGAACTATATTAAACTGTAAGACTTTTAAATGACTGTTTAATTTAACTGTGGATGGTTTTTGAATTTTGAGTTCTGTGGATTGTGTTTAAACAATTCAAGAGTATGTTCCCTGACTGAAATACTGAGTGGTATTGCACAGTTGTCACCTTATTGAATGTGTCCAACCGTTCTATGGAGTTTGGTTATTAAGCATACCTTTGTATAACTTGAGGTGCTAGAATTAAAGATGATCTAACCATTATCAAGAGGTAAGCACATTGCACCTTTTGTCTTTTAAATACTGAATCTCTCCTTGGGAGAAAGGGTTAACAATAGCTAGAAGAGGGAATAGGACAATAAAGGCAAATTTCTACATACTTTCAGTCTGACAAGAGCTTGAAATTTGACCTACAGTGATGTAACCTGAATGGACTTAAAAGCATCTAAGTAGAAATGGCTTCCTGATTCAACTGATGCTGTGACCAGCGGCTGATACCAGAGGACTACAGAATGATAGTTCACAAAATAGGCCATTCAAAATAAATGTCTTGTACTTGGCTATATTTTGGCGTGTGCGAATTGTTGATTGCTCTGCCAATAAAAAAAAAAATTATAACTCTGCTCTGGTAATAATCTTGAAGACCACTAGATTGTGTAACAAGCCAGGTTAATGCTAGGAGACGTTTATAGTAAAGGAAATTAAATTGCAGTAGGAAGTTTAAGTTGGCTCACTGACTTTGCATACACACCATGGTTAGTTTTCTGAGAAATGACAATGTTTTACAGATATCATGTAAAATATGTTGTGTGCGTGTGCTGGGTCATTATTTCAAATTTTCTAAAAGTTACTCCAGTAAAGACCCTGTGGAATGTTTGGCAGATGTATTACGTTCTCCACGTCTAAGAAATGATGGCCTTTAGCAAAGATGGTGGATTTTTATTTCTCAAATGTGTAAAGCATTTGGGATTATGGGAAGGCATTAAATGTAAGATATTGCATTATGTTCCTAAGCAGGCTCCCTGACAGAAATTCTGGGCCCCAGGGCCGGGTCCAGAGTGGAAGTGATGAAATAGTCACATCCAGGAGCGCCCACGGGGCCCCCCAAAGCATGGGGCCCAGACTGGTTTCATGCACCTAGGCACCCTGCGGCCTGCCTGGGCAATTTAAAATGGCCCTGGGATCCCTGGCTGCTGCTGCTACCACAGTAGTGGTGGCAGCTGGGGTCCCCCTGACCCTTTTAAATCACCTGGGCAATTGTGCGTGGTCCCCTTCTCCCCTGGTCAGTGGGCATGTTCATAGGATTCAAGTTAAGTTCTCTGGAGACTTTCAACTTTGTGTGAGTAAGTAGCCAGACTTTTTTGTACAATTTTTAAAAAGTTGAAGCTTGCATGCCTCATCTGTTTTTAATCACTTTTCTGAGGTATGTGATCTTCACTATTTGATAAATTAACTTCTAAAATAGAAGATGCTCTTTCAGATTGGGCTGTTTTCAGCATGCCTGTAAAGGGAAAGTAGAGCATAAGAACTCAATACTTACACACCCACACCCCCACCCCTCTTTTGCCACAGTTGCATGGAGCCTGGTAACCTGTTCAGTCTGTTACAGCACATTAGTAAGTTACGTTTCATGAATAAGTTGAACAGTGTTGGGGCTACCAGGATCTGCTATGGCAGCACACCGCGTATCACAGTACCTAGACAAATATTCAAGCTTCAGAATGTCAGCCATCCACTGCAGAGAGGAGGAGGATGAAGTGAAATCTTCCTATATGCATGTTACTGAATAATTTAGTATTGAGAAGGGTTCACATATTCCACTGAAGGAGGCAGGATGTAGGACTTCTGTACTTCATCTAACAGTTTGATTCATAATGGCAGTTTCTCTCCTCTTGGTCGCAAGCATAGTGCCCAACAAGCCATTATCTGTTCATACAAATAGTACAGTGGCTGAGAAATGGAGCAGATTTTGTGCTGCTGTTCACCTGGTTACCTGGGGCCAAAGAGATGTGGAATCCCTGCTCATGTTGTGTGTACATATCATAGGGCAGAAGGAACTCCGCCTTAAATACACCAGTGACTGGTTCATCATCTTGCACTATCTATTTCATAATCCCCAGTGTGATACCTAGAGTTCAAATGTAAATGATTTTCAATTAGAAAATCATCTTATAAAGCATATCAAAAGTCAGACCACCAGTGACAATTATCCAAGGATAAGTGGCCACGTCTTGGACTTCTCCCTAGAATTCAGTGTAGTTGATAATGGAGTAATACTATGCTTCCCTACCTCGGGGATGGTGGGCTCAAGGAAAGGCTTTCTAAAATGGCTTGAACCCTTCCTTGTGGTTGACTTCAAGAATTCAAATGTCATTAATGTACAGATATACACAGCTATCTTGTTCACAGTTGATAACCACAGTTTCTATTCTATTCCATGCCCACTTATTCTAGCATTTGGCTGAGATCAGCACATAAATGAGATGGAGCAGTCTGAAATTAAACTCCAGCAAGACAGAAGTAGACAGAGGGAAACACTTCAAAAAGTTTGCTTTTTCTAGCTCGGTCCACTCTATTTCAGGAGACATACTCACAGATCATCAAGCCAGTCCACGATTTGGGAGTTTTGCTGGGCATCTGAGTAATTCTGTTATCACTCTCCATCCTTGTTAAACTGTAGGTCTGGTTTCTTCTTTTCAAAGCATTGAATGGCCTGTCTTTGGGATACTGCCTCTCCTCTTGGGAGCTCAACCTCTGAAGTCATTGCTTTTCTAGAACACTGGAATGCTGGAGCAATGGGAAGCATTGTGGAATTTTTACCACAAGGGCAAAGCTTGTCTGCATAGGGAGTGGTACTTTCTCTGAGGTGTGCCTGAAACTGAAACGTTGCTCTCCCACAGGAACTCATACATACCCCAAAGCTCAATATGCTGTAGTCTGAATGTGAAATGCACTTTTTACCTTGCCTTCCTTAAGAACTGCACAAAGACTCAAGTTTGTGCTGCTAGTAATCTACATGTGTGTTTTTTCTTGGGGGTAGGGAGGCACATGGTGAAGAAACCCTGTGTGAGAAATGTTGGCCACCTCCTTTAACTCGATTCTGCAAGCTGGTCATATTATAGTGTGGGGTACAGTATGAAAATTTAAGTAGAACCAACTGTTATGGATTTCTATGAGCTTGCCCACAGCGAAGGGAGTTGCTGTGGTGGTTTGTATTTCTTTCAGATCTTCCTTAAGGACTATATCCCCCACAGTGTATTGGCAGCTGGCTGTGCTCTAGATCCTAGCTCTGCAGCAAGCTAACCTTTCTGCTCCAGACTAAAACTAACACTGATGAGGC
Source organism: Gopherus flavomarginatus (assembly GCF_025201925.1). Classification (NCBI taxonomy): domain Eukaryota; kingdom Metazoa; phylum Chordata; order Testudines; family Testudinidae; genus Gopherus; species Gopherus flavomarginatus. The sequence continues at coordinate 57,753,512 of NC_066621.1, forward strand.
AGTGCAGAGCTGTGCAAAGGAATGGAATGGATGATCTGTCCTCTGCCTATTCAATCTATCCCCTTTGCCCTACAAGAACAGAGCTGTACTAAGACCCTGCATGGAGCCTTTGTGGACTGGCTGCAGCCCAGATTAAGGTGTCAATTTAAAGGATAGGACAAAAATCTGAGGAATTTTGGCAGGCTATTTCTTTCCTTGATTGCCATTTTAGTTGGGATGGTTCCTTTTATGGTAAGAGGAGTTCTTGCTTCTGCCTCCCTGTGCTTCAGAATACTGGTGCTGCTATTCAAGAAGGTAATAATTGGAGATATACCAGTCTCCCTAGAACTGGAAGGGACCTTGAAAGGTCATCAAGTCCAGCCCCCTGCCTTCACTAACAGGACCAATTTTTGCCCCCGATCCCTAAGTGGCCCCCTCAAGGATTGAACTCTCAACCCTGGGTTTAGCAGGCCAATGCTCAAGCCATTGAGCTATCCCTGTGAATAGCCACTGTCCTTGCAGCTTGACTTTTGCTTAATGGTTTCCCTTGATTTCATTGCCAGCCTCACAAGACAGAGAGGCACCCTAAGCAACTGCAGTAAGTGCACCCCTCCGAATATTAGTTGCTATAAAATGCCTGTAAGCAGCATTAAATGGCTGACATGCTTCAGGAGGGAGTGCGCGTCTATGAACTGCTGCATAGCTTCTGTGGGTTAGATGGACTGGCTTAGTCTGGATTGGGTCCAAAAGTTGCCCACTTTAATGAGTCTTCTGCCATCATTTTTCCTGCTGCAGTCTAAGATTTATAAAGTGTTAGCCACAATTGACTATAACAAGATTCCTTCTCCCTTATGTGGAAGAGTTAAAGTTTTTTTAGAAATCCTGTTTTTTTTTCCTCCATGTTGAAATAAGCACATTAGATAAACTACTATCCATAAAAGAGCTCTACGGCAGCAGTTGTCTGCATTTCGTACTGCTCTTTAGCAGGAATGTTGGTTGAAAAGATTCAGAAACCTGCCTTACATTCAGTCTTGCATTTACCTTAACAGGAAGAAGGTTGAGGCAATTTGATCAATCTAAGTACCTAGATGGAGAAAATTCCTCACAGTAAAAGGCTCTCTAGCAGACAAAAGCATAACCAGATCCAATAGCTGGAAGCTGAAGTTAGACAAAATTCAGGCTAGAGACTGGCACACTCCCCCCCTCCCTATTTTTTTAAAGTGAGTATTAAACCTGGTGAACAGCCTCAGTAGGTGAAGTCTTTTGTCAAGACTGGATGGATTTCTTAAGCAATGTTCTACCTTAACCAGAAGTTACGGGCTGAATGTGGGGATTTTTGGTTTGTTCTATGATCTGTGCTATGTGTCAGGTCAGAATAGTGATCATAATTGTCCCTTCTGGTGTTAAAATCAGGAGCAAGCTCTAATATGACCTTTCATTAAGGCTCTTGCAGTGAGAATAATTAGCCAGTCGATCCTACCCTCCAGATACTTTCAGATCAGCCAGTTTTTGAAATGTGATTGTCTGCAAGCAGGAGCATGCTGGGGGGGAGGGGGGCGTAAGTGTTTTCTGAAAAGAGGAGGTTTTTTTGCAGTAAATGGAAAAAACTGGAAGAGAGAAGGGGAAATGAAGTGAGAGGAAGGAGCAGCAGGATGGAGGGGAAATTAGGACCCATTCTTACTCCCCAGATGAGTGACGGTGAGGCCGTCAGATGGGGAAATGGAGGAAGGAGTGGCTGTTTTAGATGGAGAAAGGGAGAAACTGAAATAAAACTGAACAGGCAGACATGGAATAGCAGTGGAGTAAATTAAGGAAAGAGGAAGAACATCAACTTCAGGAGGAACAGTAAACAAACGTTATTTCTGTTGTACAGAAAGTCTGGTGCCAGAATGTTACAATAAAATGCTTTAGTGTTTTAATTCTGATCTCATGGATGCAATTGTCTTTTGGAAGACCTGTCTTGCATATAGAGGAGAGGATGCAGCTATTCCTTTCAACAATATTCCTGACCAAGTCAGAGTTCACTGCAGAAGTAAATGAATCTCTCCCTTTGTTAGGGGAAGAGAGCACATTACCATCCTGAAACCTCAAAGGTGAGGGGCTAATTCCAAGCCTTACCTACCTCCCAGATGATCTGATTGATCTAGTAATTTTATAACCATTGATAATTGTACTAAGTATTTTCCCTCAAAGCACTTTACAAACAACTTGCCTAATTCTCAAAACACTGTCTGAGAAGTAGATAATATGCCTACATTTCAGATGAAGAAATTTTAAAGCAGAGAGCTTAATTTACCTAACACTTCAAAGTAAGTCAATGGCAGATCCAAGATAGAATGGGAGTGTGTCTTCTAATCTTTTTGCACAACTCGCTGTGGGAACAAGAGAAGAAGCTTTTTTATCTTGCTAAAATGCAGTTACCATCTATTAACAGAAAAACGGTCTGGTACAAAACACTAACCTTGAATACACACAGTACACTAAAGTGTTCAAATAGATCTACTTGTTTCAATGCTGTTAAATTTTCTTGTAATACTTTTAGCAGGACGATTCGTTTATCAGATCAACTTAATCTTGTGATTTTCATTTGGACAATGCACGAGAACTGATTTTATTCACGTCCTAATAGTAGGTCTTGTATTGCAAATATTTTGAAATACTGTATATGCTTGTGACTATTTCTGTTGACAACCACTGGATGTCACTATTGCTAGACATAACAAAGATGTTTAAAGCATCTCTGATGTAATTTGTTTACTTTAGTTACCCTTTATCTTGAGACTGTTTTACAAAACTAAATATTTTCCTTTGGCTTCTTCCCCTTGTTTAGGCAAAGATATGCAAAATTCACAAAGCAATCTAGCTGCTAATTATAGTCCTTGTCAAAGGGCAAATGTATCAATAACATTTTAAACCATCTTGGGCTGTAATCCTGTCAGATTTCATAAACTAAGTAATGAGGCCTAGATGGGAAACTGCTGGGGAAAATTAAACTTCTGTAAGAAATCATAGTGGTAGTTTGAGTACATGATACGCCTCTCTGCTTCTTAGAGTGTGATATTTGAGGGCATTTTGTTGCTAGACAAACTGAGAATGTAAAGAATTTTACTTTTTTTGGTCAGATTATCCATTTCACTTTTTTCTTTTTTTTTTTCTTTGCAAAAGCAGATGACAAATTTGAGCTGGGATACTAGGTTTCAGCCCACCTAAGTGTACCCTGTAGTTTTAACTGGGCGAGTATTCTTCGCTTCCTGTCTGAAACTGCCATATGGGGTGGGTGTGGGGTTGTGTGTGTGCTGTTAAACAGCTGCAGTGCTGTGCCACTGGTGGGTGAAGTGATTTCTGGCTTGTAGGGGCTGATCAAATGGCCTTTTGTCAATAAGTAGTCCCATGGAAGTTTGTGGGGCTACTTATGAGTTAAGGTTTCGCATTTGGACATGAAGGCCCCATTCCTCCAAACCCTTAGGCACTAGTGTTACGTTAACCATTTAGATTCTTATATTGACTTCAACAGAACTACTCAAATGCATAAAGTTACACACTTGCTTTAATGTTTTGAAAACCAGGTTACAATTTGTAAATCTACTTAAGTGATTTTTTTATCCTTCTGCATAAAAGGTGCTGCGTAAATTTAAGTTTTATCACTGATGTAAGAACAGCTGGAAATAGTGTTTGATAAACAAATCGCTGCAGGGGCAGAACAATCTTTTGTATAAACAAGAACAGTTATATGGGAACTGGAAAGTACTGAATGCTGGAAAACAAAAGCAAAAAGGATTACCCCAGGGCTTCAAAATGAGGTGCCTTAAAACAATAGGTCATGGAGAGAGAACAAGTGAACTCTCGTGTTGACAATTTCTGAATTCAGATGTGATCTTGCAGTTCCAAGTAAAGAATTCCAATTAGCGCCTTATGGATGTGAGATGTTTGAAATAAGTGCATTGAGAGAGAAGCTCCAGGTTTGGATAGCTCCTTCACTAGCAAATTTTGAATTACACTAACTTTTTGAGTGATTGGCAAATCAAATAGTGACAGTATGATACTGAGAAATTGAGGCACTACAGCCAAACCTTTCAAAGGTTGCCAGAGAGAGGTGTCTCAATTTATGGGTGCTCAGCTTGAGGCTTCAAGAGCCTAATTTTTTAGAGGTGCTTTAAGCTTCAACTCCAGTTAGTCTTAGGAATTGTGGGTGCTCAGGTCTCATGAAAATCAGCAGCTTGATGTTTCAAGTTGGTCAAAAAATAAGGCACCCAAATGACAACTCTTCCTGAAAAAACATTTAAAATGTATTTCCATCAAGGGTTGGCCCAAATGCCTCTGTCTAGCTATTTCAATGCAAATGTAAACCAGAGATTAACTGAAAACTAACTAGGTTTTTGTTAAATAAGGTCTTTACAAACTTACATGTTTCTTCCTTGAACAGCTAGGCTGATCAATAGGTGCTGTAATTTTGAGATTGCCCAACAAATTCTGATGTTAGTCTTGGTGTGCATCTGTATTATCAGAGAAATCATTGAGATGGCAACATGGTGTCCTTTGTTCTCAAATGGTTCCATTTTCACTAAAAGAATATAGCTTCTGACAAAATGACTTCTTCTGCCAGATGACTTATCTGACAGACTAATAGGTCTATTTAAAAAATAAAATTCATGTCAACAGCAGTAATCTATGCACCCCGGGACTCTAGATGGAAGCTTATAATCAACTTCAAATTAAGATATATTCTAAAAAATGCTTTTCTTTAACTTTTTTTAAGTGAAATACTTTTCCAGTTTCTCTTCAGGTTGCTAAATGTTTGGGAAGTTCCCCTGCAGTTTGCTAGAAGGTTTGTGGCATCCAAAGTGAATACTTTTATGGTGGATATAAGAACTTCTAGGTTTTATAAACACTAAAGACAGTCCCTATCCCAATGAATGTATAATCTAGCCAGATGCAATAGAAATGCCATACAGTAAATGCCCATGTAAATCATCATTGATAGATTAGATATGTGTTTTATTGAGGGGATTTACATTCTTTTCTCTTATGTGATCACATTTGCCTAGGCGCTGGTTCTCAGGGTTACAGATAATATTGTCCTAGTGGGGAAAAAAATCTGTGTTGCGCTTATCACTGTTGGATGAAAGGATCCTATTTATTTTGAACAAGGAATAAAATTCAGTTCTAAACCAGTTTCTTATGCTTTCTGCTCCTTAATGTAACTATTGCTGCATTTTTGCTACATTTAAAACAAAAGGGAATGGAATGCGCTGTTAGTATTTGTCATTGATTTTTTAAAATTTTAAAAATTTTATCCCCGTGGGAAGAGTGCTCCTTTTTTTATTCGAAATATGGCGTATCCTTTGTGCGTTCCTCCATTCCTATCTGATTGCTCACTCGCTCAGAACTGTACTATTCCCTTGCTCCTGAGGTTCACTTCTGCTACCTTTTTATTTACAAAAATTTCAAATATCTTGGACTTGACAGCTCATCCCACTGAGAGAATTACCTACCAGCGGGAAATAACAGTAAAATAAAACCTCTCCAACCCTCAAGCTACTACTCCATCCCCAAATCCAAGGGCGGAGGGAACTGTGGAGGGGAAAGGATCAAGTCAGGGGAGTGACCTCCAAAGCTGGGGACTGCATGAGAATGATGTGCCAGTAAATGAAGGGGAGCTCCGGTGGGAGTGTCATAAACAGATGGTTAAGGGTTAATGGCTCTTTTAGCTGTAAAGAGTTAAGAAGCTCAGTAAACCTGGCTGACACCTGACCAGAGGACCAATAGGGGGACAAGATACTTTCAAATCTTGGTGGAGGGAAGTCTTTGTTTGTGCTTTTTGTTTTGTTTGTTGTTCGCTCTTGGGACTAAGAGGGACCAGATGTACACCTAGGCTCTCCAAATCTTTCTGAATCAGTCTTTCATGTTTCAAAATTGTAAGTAATAGCCAGGCAAGGCAGATTAGTCTTATTTTTGTTTTCTCAACTTGTAAATATTTATTTTGCTAGAGGTGTCATAAACAGACAGCTAAGGGTTAATATCTCTTACACCTGGAAAAAAGTACCTGAAACACCTGACTAGAGGACCAATCAGGAAACCAGATTTTTTCAGATCTGGGTGGAGGGAAGTTTGTGTGTGAGTCCTTTGTTCTGGTCTTCTGTCTTGAATCTATCTCTCTCGGCTATGAGAAGGATTTCTGTTTCCTGCTTTCTAATCTTCTGTTTCCAAGTTGTAAGTACAGAGATCATAAAAAAACAATAGGAGTTATTGTTTATTTTCTTTTGTATTTACATGGTATAGTTGCTGGAGTGCTTTGAATTGTATTCTTTTTGAATAAGGCTGTTTATTCAATATTCTTTTAAGCAATTGACCCTGTATTTGTCACCTTAATACAGAGAGACCATTTTTATGTATTTTTCTTTCTTTTTATATAAAGCTTTCTTTTAAGACCTGTTGTAGTTTTTCTTTAGTGGGGAACTCCAGGGAATTGAGTCTGCAGCTCACCAGGGAATTGGTGGGAGGAAGAAGTCAGGGGGAAATCTGTGTGTTAGATTTACTAGCCTGACTTTGCATTCCCTCTGGGTGAAGAGGGAAGTGCTTGTGTTTCCAGGACTGGAAATAGAGAGGGTGGACTCCCTCTGTTTAGATTCACGGAGTTTGCTTCTGTCTCTCTCTCCAGGAACACCTGGAGGGGGGAAGGGAAAAGGTTTATTTCCCTTTGTTGTGAGACTCATTTCCTGGTTCAAATTATTTTCCTGTTGTAGGAAGTAGAAGTTAGACTTATGGGATGGTAATTGCCAGAGTCGTCTTTGCCTTTATTAAAAACCAGTTCTACTGCCCGTTAGACTTTCTCCACTACTTTGGTACTTCAAGATGGCAGTGATTTTCTATGGTATAGTAAATTCCTTAGTTAAAGGGATTTGGGTCTTGGGGTCCCCAGGGAAGGTTTTTGGGGGGACCAGAGTGCCCCAAAACACTCTAATTTTTTGGGTGGTGGCAGCTTTACCAGGTCCAAGCTGGTAACTAAGCTTGGAGGTTTTCATGCTAACCCCCATATTTTGGACGCTAAGATCCAAATCTGGGACTAGGTTTATGATAAGAGGGATTTTTACCTCTGTTTGCTGTAACTCTGAACCTGAGGCTAGAGGGGGTTTCCTCTGGGCTATATAAATCTAAGTACCCTGTAAAGCATTTTCCATCCTGATTTTACAGAGATAATTTTTACCTTTTCTTTCTTTAATTAAAAGCTTTCTTTTTAAGAACCTGATTGATTTTTCCTTGTTTTAAGATCCAAGGGAATTGGACCTGAACTCACCAGGGATTGGTGGGGGAAAGAGGACGAGGGACGGTTAATTCCTCCTTGTTTTAAGATCCAAGGAGTTTGGATCTGTGTGAAGCCTCTCAAGGCAACCCAGGGAGGGGAAAGTCTGGGGGGAAAGGAGAGGGGATGGTTAATTTCTCCTTGTTTTAAGATCCAAGGAGTTTGGATCTGTGTTCCCCAGCGAAGGTTTGGGGGGGAACAGAAAGTGTGCCTGTCAGTAACCTAGTCCCAGATTTGGACCTTAGCGTCCAAAATATGGGGGTTAGCATGAAAACCTCCAAGCTTAGTTACCAACTTGGACCTGGTACTGCTGCCACCACCCAAAAAATTAGAGTGTTTTGGGGCACTCTGGTCCCCCCAAAAACCTTCCCTGGGGACCCCAAGACCCAAATCCCGAGTCTCACAACAAAGGGAAATAAACCTTTTCCCTTCCCCCCCCCCTCCAGGTGTTCCTGGAGAGATACACAGAAGCAACCTCCGTGAATCTAAACAGAGGGATTCCACCCTCCCCGTTCCCAGCCTGGAGAACAGAATTACCGAGAGTCAATCTCTCTTCCCCCCTCACCCAGAGTGAATGCAAAGTCAGGCTAGTACATCTAACACACACAGGTTTTCCCCTGACTTCTTCCTCCCACCAATTCCCTGGTGAGCTGCAGACCCAATTCCCTGGAGTTCCTCACTAAAGAAAAACTCCAACAGGTCTTAAAAGAAAGCTTTATACAAAAAAGAAAAAGAAAAATACATACAAATGGTCTCTCTGTATTAAGGTGACAAATACAGGGTCAATTGCTTAAAAGAAATATGAATAAACAGCCTTATTCAAAAGGATACAATTTAAAGCACTCCAGCAACTATAGACATGTAAATACAAAACAAAAAGCCAACTTTGTACTCACAACTTGGAAACAGAAGATTAGAAAGCAGGAAATAGAAAAATCCTTCTCTAGCTGAGAGAGATTCAGGCAGAAGACAAAGAACTCAGACACAAACTTCCCTCCACCCAGAGTTGAAAAAAAGTCTGGTTTCCTGATTGGTCCTCTGGTCAGGTGTTTTAGGATACTTTTTTTTTTTCAGGTGAAAGAGACATTAACCCTTAGCTATTTGTTTATGACAGTGCCAGACACTAAATTCTGGCTGGTGGCAGTGTACCAGATCTAAGCTAGTAATTAAGCTTAGAAGTGTTCATGCAGGTCCCCACTTTTGTACTCTAAAGTTCAAAGTGGGGAAAGAAACCTTGACAGTGAGTACCTCTGATAATCTCATCTGCTCCACTGTTGCCTAGGGATAGAGTAGGCCACTTCAAGTACTCAGTCTCAAACTATTTAGAGTTTCATAGGGTAAAACCAGCACCTTGAATTCTGCATGTCCTGGCTGCCAACGTGAATACCAGAGTGCTGGTATAATGTGATCCTGGTGTGAACTCCTTAATAGATGAGCATCTGTATGCTACATTTAGTTTCTAAATGATTTCAGAGTGTATCCCCATGTCAAATGCATTTCTGTAATCAAATGTTGAGGTGATGAGACAGGCATGGAGAATTGTGGCACTCGAAGTAACACTTCTTACCAGAAATGTGTTTTCAATTCTGGTCATCCAGAAGAAACCCAGGATTGCACTCAGGTGTACACTTATTTCACAAATAACAGTCATGTTCATTCCATTGAAGTGCCAGAATAACTTTCACCAACTCTTTTGACTGTTTCCCACAGTCCATCAACCTTGTCTGTTTCACCTAGGTTAAGTCACAGCCAGGTTGAATATCATCCAAGCCTACAACTTATATAGACCATGTGACATTTTAGGTAAAATTTTTCCTAAGCACCTAAATCAATTTTTAAAGAAAGACTTAACTCAGCATGACTTCAGCATTTTTGAAAACTTTACTCCGTGTTCCAATTCATCAACTATATCTGCTAGGTGGCGTTACTGTACTGAACACAGGGCAGCAGCCCATGTCTCCTGTGAGAACTTTTAAAGGTAGTTGTAGTTCAAAACACCCATTGGTAAGTAATTTTAAAAATCTGCCCGTGCCCTGTTTGTCATGAATGAATTGGATTTTTGTTTAGTGGAGTGCAGATATGAAAATTATGAAATTATATGGGATTGATTTGAATAGAATTTAAAAGTCAAATACATTACAGAAGGTTAAATAATGGTAGTGTTTGTAAAGTTTACTCCTGTTCGCCTAAGTCTGCTCCTACTGAAGTCAGTGATAGTTATCGTATAAGTGTATTCTCAATACAAGTCTGTCAATCTTTCATCAAAACTTATGGGGCTGTTAATGGCCACCCAACTCAAACTCATTCTAAAGTAAAAATGAGAAATGTAGTGGAATGTAAGTTTAATCCAAAGTTTCCTTCCCAGAGATGGTTTGTAACCAAACCTTCCGTTTGCTCTCACACAAATCTTACAAAGCACACAGAAATCTAGGTATAAAAGGGAGAGGCTGATGCTTATTACCCACTGTTTGTCAAGTGCTGTGAGATCTATGGATGAAAGGCATCCTGTCAGTAGTAAGCTGAGGTGATGGTTTCAGCCAACAGCTCTGATCAAGACATAACAAAACAGTTGCCAATTATATCCTGACTAAGTAACCTTAGAGTGCATTCTAGAGGCTGTCCAAGATGACATCTGTCGCAAACTGTTGACTCTTGGTGGTGGTTGTTAATATTATGAAATTCAAAGAGAACTGGAAAAATTGATCAAGCATCTTAATGCAATGAAGGCATTTGTGTGTCTGGAGTGAGGGATATTTGCTATATCTATTGGAAAAATTTAGTTTCAGGGCTAAATGCATTAAGCGGATTGGAATGCCCATAGAAGAATCATTGTCAAATCCCAACCTTTGAAAACAGTTTCAGCTGGCCTCTGGCACTAGGCACAAGTGCACATTATCCTCAGTTTCATTTGTTGTTGTAATGGTCTAACACCTGATCAACTGGAAAAATAACTGCATTTTTTTTCCTTTCTTGAACTCTGTCTTTGTCTGAAGGATCAGTTTGTCAATGGGCTTCAAGGCTTTGTTAACTTGTAACTGCAACCTGAAAACAGTATCACCTCTGCCAGAAATGTTAGGGAGCCATGAGAATTTAGTCAGTATTTTCATCAGCTTACTGTGTGACCCCAGTTCAGCAACGCATTTAAGCATATGTTTAAGTGCTTTGTTGAACTGGGGACCATATCAGTGCACAGGAATCAATGGCTTTATAGCATTCTACTACAAGGTCACTGGTACAAATCTAGCACAGGTTTGAAGAAGGAGGAAAAAAAGAAAACGGGGAAAAAAAAAAGCTGCCATCCAGCAGCTATTAACAGTGGCCTGCACAAGTGGCATTGTTTTGAGGTGAGTTTCATGGCTTCATTCCAGTTACTATTCGAGAGGTGGTGCTAATACAAACCAGCCTCTGGACTGATAACTGGAACCCAGGATAGTCTTGCCAGAGAAAGCAAATGTTGAATGACAGGGAAACAAAATCAACCATTGATCCTTAACAGGTCAGGGTTGAGGCATATGGATGAGGCAATGTGGGAAGCTTTCACATCTAACCTGAGTAAATGAACAGAGCATTTCAGTCTTCAGTGCTATCAGTCCACTGTTGTTCATGAATGGCACCAAACATTCTGTATTAATTTCCCAAACAAGTGTTGCCTTCTGGTAGCTTATTTAATCAAGCTGAGTTTTGGTTCCGTAAGACCAACAGGCTAATTCTTAGTGACAGCTTAGCTTTGTGGCCTGATGAAAAGCTCTGCCATCATGAGCTCTTCTGATCAAGTGCAGGAGAAAGTTAAAAGGATGGGGATTTTCAGAGTCATATGGCGCGACAATGAATGCCTTGGAGTGCAATTGTGGTGACAGCACATTCTCCTGTATTACACACAGACAAAACATGAGACTTAGTGAAACTGACCAGTGCAAATTGATTAGTTTTTTGTTTGGTTTTGTCAGCTCTTATTATTGAAGTACAGCAGTTGTATTGTACAGTACATCTCAAGCCAGGTTTTACTTTCACATAACTTCTTCACAGTGATGACATTCACACTTTTTTCAGCAGAGGGAGCCTCCTAAAAACACTGTAGACAAGATGAACATTTTTCACTTGATTATGCAGTTCAGAAAAAGCTGGGGTGTGTTTTGGATTTTAGCAGCTGGAGCACCCTTAATGTGTCTTCCTGCCTCCAAATACTGCTGATGGAGTCCCTAGGAGGTGGGTAAGAGAGCTAGTGAGTTGGCCGGGGAGTGTTTGTACCCTTTTTAAATTTCATTTGGCTTGAGTCAATGAAAATAGACCAGTCAGCTTAACTAGAAATCCTAAGAAGTAGTTGTCTGGTGCTCATATACTACTAGAAATGCTATCTGTGTTTTGGTTTCCACTTTTGCATGTTCTCTTTAAACCCAAAGAACCCCCTGCTTTCCCTTTAATTAAAATAAGCATTTTGTTTAGATCATGTTTTGTAAGCATCCAGGCCCACCCATCTTCTGCTTTTCAACTCTGGTCTAAACAGTGATTTTTAAAAAAAATACTCCTCTGACAGAAAATCTGTCCTCTCTGCAGAATGAAAATGCACTGCTGTTAAAATTCCAACTGCTATAACAGGAAGCCAGCCAATGGCAAAGCCAGGTCACTGGGTTGTTACAACTTTGGACATGTTTCGTTAACTGTCCCCTTCATCTCCCTGCTGTGATCACATTATTGACACGTACCACAGCCTCAGAGATCTTGTCTGCTCTCAAGAACACAGCAAAAGGAAAGGATGTGAGAGTTTTGACTCTCCTTCCTTCCCCAGAGGAATTACTGACGTATAGGGAAGAGGAGGGTGGCTTGCCTACCTGGAGATGCCCTTAATAGTCAGGAGCTGAAACTCTTCTTTAGTGGGGCTGCCATTAAAATCTCTAGTTTTTCTTAATCTTTTTGTTAGCAAACCTTAACATTATCCCTCCCTACGTCATGCAAGTCTTTGCCCTGGATGATGACAGTGATGCCCTGATAAAGCATAACAAGAATACTGAGCTGACCAGATTTCTGTGCACGCAGTGGAAATGTCTCACTGTAGCATTTGATTAAAAATCCAAGAATACTATCTAGACTCATGAGAATAGTCTCTGATGAAGCAATAGACTGTTGTAGTACAGTTCCCTATAGCACACTTGTATTCAGATTTTATTACTGCAGTCCTAGGAGGGCTTCAGTAGATGGGGACTCATAGGCATAAACTGGATTCTTGGACAGGGTCAGGAGATGGAATATTCAGTTTCTGAAGGTTTTGGAAGAAGAAAATACTCCAGAAATTTAAAAATACCATCCCCGGCTTTTTCTTCTCCAATAATTTAAGCACACAGAGATCATGGTGTAATCAGTGTTAACTACAGTCACGTGCTCTCCATTATCGTAAACACAAGTTTTATTTGGCTGTGGTGAGCAGGGCCACCCAGAGGATTCAGGGGGCCTGGGGTCTTTGGTGGCGGAGGGCCCCCACTTCGGCAGTAATTCGGCAGCAGGGGGTCCTTCTGCTCCGGGACCTGCTGTCGAAATGCCCCGAAGACCTGTGTCGGGGCCCCCCCGCTGAATTATGGCCGAAGACCCAGCACTTCAGAAGGTCCCGCTTCAGCAGTAATTCGGCGGCGGGGGGTCCTTCTGTCTGGGGCAGAAGGACCCCCTGCCACCGAAGACCCAGAGCGGAAGAAGCTCTGGGGGCTTGGGCCCCGCAGGAGGTTTCCGGGGCCCCCAGAGCGAGTGAAGGACCCAGCTCCAGGGGCCCCGAAAAACTCTTGTGGGGGCCCCTGCGGGGCCCGGGGCCTGGGGCAAATTGCCCCTCTTGCCCCCCCCCCCGGGCGGCCCTGGCGGTGGGAGCAGACATGATGTGGGGATTCCTTTTTCACCCTGGATAGACTCCCTATGCCTCTTAAAGTACAATAAAATGATAGATGTTGTCACAGGGCAGAGCTTCTTCCAAGCATGCAATGCCAGGCCCAGTCTCCTTTGAGAAGGTTTATTATCCAAACAGCAGTGAACAAAACAAACTAGGGTTGCCCTAGGGTTTCACAGCCTTCCCTCCCAGGGGTCTCTGGTGATCCTGTTTCTTGAAGCTTTTCCGTTCCAGTCAGCTCTGCTCCCTTTCTGGAACACCAGCCCCAAGATGCCTTCCTGGGTACCTGACACCCACTCCCCAGGCACAGCCTGTCCTAGTAACTCCTCCTTTTCCTTCCTGCCTGCTGACAGACCTTTATAGCCCCATGTGCAGCCCTCCCTCTTTTAATTAGCGGCTAGCGCCATTGGACCCGCCTGCTCCGACAGAAGGGAACATTCTTTTTCTGTTCTGTTTGCCCCCTTGTTTCATTGCCTATCTTTCTTTTGCACATTCTATGCTCTTCTCCCTTGCTTACCTTTGGACTTGTTGCTTCTTCCTTGAGTGTCCTACTTCTTTCTTTGGCTTTTTCTCACTGTCTCCTCTCCCTCCACTTCCCCAATATGGCTGCTGCTAAGGATGTTGAGAGGTCCCTTCTGCCTCTCTATACCAGCACTTTCAACCTGAGGGCAAGCCTACACTACAAAATTAAGTCAATCTAAGTTACGTCGACCTTCAGTCACTTCAATAATTAAATTGCTTTTACATGGCCCCACTACGCTCCTTGTGTTAGAGCACTTGCACTGAGTTAACTATCAGTGTGGAGCATTGTGAGATGGCTTCTGAAAGACCGCAACAGTCAATATAAGCAATGCAGTGTCCGTGTTGACACTCTGTTGCCCTAACTATATTGACCTAAGTGCTATGCCGCTCATGGAGGTGGAGTTATTAGATCAGTGTAGTAGAGACTTAACATCGGCGGGAGCAACATTGTAGTGTAAATGCTTACGGAGTTAGGTTGACGTAAGCTGCTTTGCAATGACCTAACTCTGTAGTGTAGACCAGGCATGAATAAGCTGTTCTATGGAGTGTTTCCCCTCACTTGGTGCCATTATGCTACACTGGCAACTCCAAGGAGTCGTCAGTTCAACTTCAGGCAACCAGTTGTTGTGCAGAGAACCTGAAATGACGGGAGCACAACTGCTAAAGGATTTGATTGCTATCCTGAGGATGGGGCCAGGGATCTATTCCCGAATCACCTCAGGAACTCACCAGGACAGATGTCCACTCATAGTGATTATTTCCACAGTGAAAAGGGCTTCTTAAAAATGAAAAGCTAACATTGCAGGGACCTTATATATCAGGCTGTCTGCAACTATGCTAGTGACCTTGTGGGTCTCAAAGGCTGGTGCTGCTACTTCCTGACTACTCACGTAACAGACTTCAGCGAGAATTGGGGCTAGCATACAAAACATTGCATGTGCACTGGAAATGGTGCTAGGGTGACCAGATGTCCTGATTTTATAGGGACAGTCCTGATATTTGGGACTTTGTCTTATATAGGTGCCTATTTATCCCCCACCCCCATCCTGATTTTTCACACTTGCTGTCTGGTCACCGTAAATGGCACCCACATCCTAAAACCCAGACATGCATGGAAAATTTGTTTTGTAAGTGCATTGTGTAGTTTTACTAAGTCTTTGAGCTGACTGCCAGCATCCTGGTGAAAGAACGGAGTGTACAAGTGGCTTAATGAACTTCATTAAAACCACACTGTGAAACAGATGGATTATCCAAAATTTGTCATATCTCACGATTATTTCTAAGTATTGGGCCAGACTGCAATCTGTTCACCTTTGATGTAACTCAGTTGTGAAAAGAGCCAGGAAAACAAATCAGATGAATGTTGATGCAAGGTTAAATAAGCAGTGCTGGTAACAACACTTACCTTCCCACTGGGGGGCGAATTGGGTCAGATGAGAATTTTCTTTTCGAAAGAGGGAAGCTGCTGCCATTTCCTGCACCCCTGCTAAAACCACTGTCTGGCTTCCTTTCCTGACAAACTAGTCTGTGTTGGGAACTGGATCCAGTGCTGGGGTCTGAGACATAGGTAAGGAGCAGCCATGTTTTTAAAGAGGCTCAAGGCCCATGTGCAAACATGTATATGCTTTTGTACTCTTATTTTTGCATGCAGATAGCTAGCTAGGAGGTTTTTAAGTAGCTACTTTCATATACAAATGGAGGTGCACAGGCATGTACGCATTCTGGAATATTAATTACAGGTCTCCCTTTAAACATGCAACCTTAACATCTCCTCCTCCATCCTCATCCACCATTCTATTGAAAACTATTCCTTCCTCATAACATGCAACTCATGCAGAGCCACCTGCAGAAATGCCCATACTCCCTTCCCTGCATCAATCTTGCAATATCTTGGCATACTCAGTGTAATCCTTTTAAAGGGGGGCAACTCTTCTAAACAGCTGAGATCTACAGTATTAAGTTGGTGGAGACCCCTCCCTCATGCCAGAACAGTGGCTGCAATGAAGCTTAAAACTCCAGCTGGTCTATGCAACTCAAATATCATACCTGAATCTGCTCCATGGGCCCAATCCAATTTTAGTGGGGTTGGCTCTAGCTTCATGTTGGGCCACAGCATGCCCACCAGTCTGTTCCCTAGTGGCTGTTCCCTGTTCCCTAAATATGTGGCTGCCAGCTTTCTTAATATGTCAATCTTGATAATGTTTAGTTTAACTTCTTGACTCTGCTTTGCATTAACTAGTCTTCTATCCTCTTACACGCATCTGAAATGAAAGTGAAGCTTTATAAATGCAGAAATGTTTGTCCTTAGGCAACACCTTTCCGAACACGATTAAATCTGGACACCCATGGGTACATTACCCACTTTATTAGATGGGGAAACTCAGGTACACAGGTGAAGTGATTGTTCAGAGTCTCAAAGTAAGCTGGTAGCAGCACTGGGTATATGATTAAGGAGTCTCAGTTCTTAGCTTCCACTCTAATTGCTTTTGCCCACTCCTGCTATGTGACTGAACAATGTTATTCAGCAAAAATGCGGTATAAAATGAAACAGTCCTATTTAGACGTCAACCTACTGCTAAGTTCCCTTAACTGTGTTTCATTCTTAAAATAATTTGACAGTAACCAATTTAAGAAGTTTGACATGTCATTTAATTTAATGTAGGATGTTCTGATCATAGGTCGTTAAGGTGCTGATCCTTTGACCCTTTTAATTTTGATATTTTTTTATTAGAGGATTTCAAACATCTGATTGTGCTTCAGATACAAAACATCTAGCACTATGCAGCTATGCTTTGCTTGCAGACAGCAATGTTGATTTTGCTAGAGCCCGTCTCTGATTTTGAGCCACAATACTGCTAAATTATAGATGTTTCAGGAATTAATGTACATTAGTCTAAACAAGGGGAGGGCAAAGTATGGCCCGTGGGCCAGATCCAGCCCCTCAGGGCTTTCAGTCCTGCCCATGGGATTGCCAGCCCCATGGCGTAGCAATGCTAAGGTGGTCCCTGGCCCCACGCCACTCCTGGAAGTGGCCAGCTCCACATCCCTGCAACCCTGGGGGTAGGGACAGAGGGCTCCATACAGGCACCACCCTCCCTCCCTCTAGATCCCCATGGGCCGGGAATGGGGAATCGCGGACAATGGGAGCTTTGGGGTGAGGTGGACAATGGGAGCTGCCTGCCCCACCCCAGCCCAAAGAGCGACTGCCGGACATGCTGGTCACTTCCAGGAGCGGTACAAGGCCAGGGCAGGCAGGGAGCCAGCTTTAGTCACTCCGCATGCTGCTGTCACTCTGGAGCCGCTTGAGGTAAGCGGCACCAGGCTGGAACCTGCACCCTGAATCCCTCCGGCACCCTGCACCCCTGCCCTGAGCCCCCTCCTGCATCCTGCACTCCTTCTGCACCCCAACCCCTTGCCCTAAGTTTTTTCTTGCACACCGCACCCCCTCCCTCACCTCACACTCCCTTCTGTACCCCAACCCGCTCCCCTAGCCCTACATTCATGGCCCTGCATACAATTTCCCCACCCAGATGTGGCCCTCACGCCAAAAAGTTTGCCCACGCTTGGTCTAAACTGAGACAGAGCCACGATATGTTTGATGTCAGTCTTGAATAGCTTTTGAATGCAGTGGATAAAAATCATGGTATTCTGATGCAGGTATGCCTTTAGTGAGTGCACAGTTGCTTCTAGGACTGAGGAGTGAAGGAAGGGAAATACTCACAAGAATGATTGATTTTCATTACCCGAGAGGCATGAAAGTGAAAATAATAAATGTATGTGTAGATATCATGAATGTACATACAAAAACACTGGATCTTCTGCAATTCAAAGTATTTTAGCTGTGCTCTCAAGCATCACTGTAGTTAAGTCAGTTATATTTAGAGGCTTAGATTGTGCACCTTTTAGTGCACAATCTAAGCCTCTAAATATAGGTTAAGTTGGTCTGCTGGTTGGGAAGAGGGGCTTTTGAATTAGAGTATGATAATTGTTAACCTACCACAACCTCTGTTTTTAAAAAGCCACACTGATATATTGACAAATTTGAAGAATGTGGACATCTCAATAAAACTAAGGAATTAACAAATGGATGGTCTCACTTTCTTGACATTTGTGTGCAACAATTAGGATGCCAGTTGATAGTGTAATATGACAACCAGCCAGCAGATGGACTCTAGTAATAACCTTAAAACATCACGGCACTGGTATGAGGACCATCTGACTGAGCCACTCATGTTGCTTCGCTGCCTTTCTCAAACAGGTGGAGATTCTTCTGGCTGAATTCTGGTTAATTGTTTTGGTTCCTGCATGAGTGGTCTATGCCTCTTTATAGTTCTGTATTGCTGGTTGCTATAACTACTTATATTTTCCTGCATCCCAATTCTCCATTTAAAATATTTCTTTTAAAAAGGAAAATATAAGCCATACTGTTTTTTTTACTATGAGCAAAAAAGATGTAATGAGAGCTCCAGTGTGCCTTGGCACGTAACAGGCTAGCCCAGAGCAGTAGCACTTATAGGTTGGGGGAGCTGCAATCTGTACATGTCCTTGGCCTGTGAGGGCATGGAAAAAGTATAACTGGGAATAGTTGGCAATAGCTTAAGAACGTTTTACTAGATGCCCAAAAATCACAATCAAGGTTTAACAAAATGGCCTGGTTTAGAGGGAAAGTGAATGCAGCTATAATATACAACACAAATGGAAGAAAAGGAAAGTTAATAGTAATAAATATAAATCAGAAGCTAGGAATTGTAGAAAATTGATGAGGAAAGCAAAAGATACAAGGAGAAATCTATGGCCAGCAGAATTAAGGACAACAACAAGGAATTTTTAAAGTATATTAAGAACAAAAAGTTATCCTAACAATAGTATTGGTCCATTACAAGATAGATCGGGTAGACTTACCAATAATAATGCAGAAGTGGTCAGTAAATTTTGTATGGGTGGGGGGAGATAGCCATACTCTGAGTATTAAATACCTTTTACTCCAGCAGTAACTAAAGATCATGTTAAACAGCAGCTACTAAAGCTAGATATTTATAAATTAGCAGGTTCCGATAACCTGCACCCAAGTGTTTTAAAAGACCTGGCAGAGGAGCTTGCTGGACCATTGTTCATTTTCAGTAAGTCTTGGAAGTTTCAGGAGACCGGAAGAAAGCTAATGTGCTAATGTTGAGGAAGGGCAAATGAAATGACCTGGATAATTATAGGACTGTCAGTCTGACACTGATCTTAGGAAAGATAATGGAGTGGCTGATATGGGACTCAGGAGGATCCTGTCAAACCAGTTTTACTTTTGGTGATATTCCAAGTTCAGCTGATAAATGTAACAGTGTTGATGTAATATACTTAGACTTCTGTGAGGTATTTGACTTGGCACTACACAACATTTTGATTCTAAAAAAATTAGAACAATTTAAACATGACATACACTACACGGATTAAAACCTGGCTAACTGATAGGTCTCAATTCAATTGTAAGTGAGGAATCCTCATTAAGCAGGTAGCTTTCTAGTGGAGTCCCACAGGGATTGGCTTATGGACTTGTACTATTTGATATTTTTATCAATGTCCTGGAAGAAAATATAAAATCATCACTGATAGTTTTCACATGACACACAAATTGGATTGATAAATAACGAAGAGGACAGGTCACTGAGAGAGCAATCTGGATTGCTTGGTAAGAGGTGCTCAAGCAAACGAGATGCATTTTAATATGGGTAAATGTATATATCTAGGAACAAAGAATGCAGGCCTTGCTTACAGGATGAGCAACACTATTCTGGGAAGCAGTGACTCCGAAAAAGATTTGGGGATTGTGGTGAATAATCAGTTGAACATGAGTGCCTAGTGTGATGCCATGGCCAAAAGGGCTAATGCCATCCTTGGATGCATAAAAAGAGCAATCTTGAGTAGAATTAAAGCGATTTATTTTACCTCTGTGTTTGGCATTGGGGCAACAGCTGCTGGAATAGTGTCTAGTTCTGGTGTGCGCAATTCAACAAGGATGATGATGAATTTTGAGAGAGGGTCCAGACAGAAGACATGCAAAACGCTGAAAGGTTTAGAAAACCTGCCATAGGGTGATAGACTCAAGGAGCTCAATTTATTTAATTTAACAAAGACAAGGTTGAGTGATTTTTACCAGACTTTATAAGCACCTACATGGGGAACAAATATTTGATATAGGCTCTTCAATCTAGCAGAGAAAAGGATAATTAGGGTGACCAGATGTCCTGTTTTTAAAGGGACAGTCTTGTATTTAAGCCCTCCTGCAGGTGTCCTGACTTTACGGGACAATTTGCCCATTTTTAATATTTTGTCCCCACCCCGTCAATCAGTACTGGCAGGTCCTGCTGCTGGCTGGATCCTTGCTCACCAGTTGCCTGTCCACCAGTGGTGAGTCGGGGAGGAGGGGTCCAATGGATGATGATGAGGGTGGATGTGCAAGGCAGGGCCATGCTGCAGCCTGCGGGGCTGGGCGTGTCCTGCTCCCAGTGCTGTGTGGAGAACCAGCCCCTGGTCGGAGTGCTCAGCTCACCAACAGGCTGGCTGGCAGGCTCCTTCCTTCCACTGCTGCCTCTGACTGGGCTGGCATCCCAGGAAAGCCCATGACCCTCTGGTCCAGGGCATGACACTGGCATGGGAAAGCCTCTCTACCCCTCAGCTAAGCTCTGGAGTGCGGGGAGGGAAGTGATTTCCAGACTGCTCATGCCCTGATCCCGAAGGCTCCACAGCAGCCCCAGGGGTAGGGGCTTAGTGCCCTCTTCACTTCTCCCATCCTGGGTCCTGCCCCCAGGGAATGCGGGGCTGCTCCATCCCCTAGACACCCTGTGACCCTCCCCTGCTCAGCCACCTGTCTGGCCGGGTTTGCTGAAGCCCCTGCAGTCAGGTTCCCTGAGCCCTGGTGCAGTGCATGCTTAGGGCTTAATCCCTTCCTGCCCGTGCTGTAGCCAGGGGGCAGGAGATGGCTGGGTTTTGTCAGTGGCCAGCAGCAGCCTGGAGGTGTTAGGTGCCTTTTGGCACTGTACGGGAGGGAAGGGATGGGAGCTGCTTCAAGCCACAGGGGAATGGGGGTGGGGGAAGAGATGAGCTCCGTAAAGACACAGGCCAGATCATCCCTTCCCCCCGCCCATCCCCTGTATCTGGACACAGTTCCTGTCCCTTCCCTCCCACACAGTGCCAAAAGGCTTTTGCTGGCCACATTCTGGTGTGAACCCTGGCAGAAACGTATGGGAGTGTGTGTATGCCATTTCTCCCCAAGTGAACCTTAAAGATAAGAAGGTAAATAAAAAGAATCCAACTATGCAGTATTTCTTTTTACCAAGGACTCAGTCATCGTCTTCATCATCATCCTCATCATCCTGATGTTCCTATTATGCCTCTGGTGTTTAAGGTAGTGAAGAAGCTCCTCCACTCCTGTCTATTTCTGGCAAGTCTTTCAATGGTTCCCCAGCTGTGCCCCAGGTTTTTCAGTTCAGCTTCCACAGCTCTTCATCATGTTTTCTGGCAGCCTTGTTTTCACCTGTCTTCAGGTGTCCATCTTATTGCTACTCTGGAGATGGAATCAGTTTCCATACCATGCACATGACTCCATCTCCAATGCCTCCTGGCAATGTTAGTGCTCAGATCTTCTTGGCTGCACTGTGTCAATAGATCTTGGTTTGAGATTGTTTTGGGCCAAAAGATACAGAGGATTTTTCTGAGGCATGTTGTGTGGAATGAAGAGAGTTTGGACAGGTCATACTTTCTCATTCCCCAGGATTCCATACTATAAAATAGTGTTGAAAGTACGCAGCTCTGATAAATCTTGAGTTTGGTTTTGGTGTTGTATTTTGATTTCCAGACAGTATTTAAGCTCCTGAAGATGTTCCTGATTTGTTCCGTTCTGTTTATTGTTTTGTTCCGGATGTCCTGGCTTGTTTCACCATCCTGCTTGATGGTGCTGCCCAAGTATGCAAATGTTTCTACATTGGTGAGAACGTAATCCTTTATCCGTACTGGTGAAGGTGAGACAGTATTAAAGGGCATGATATCTGTCTTATTGTGGTTGATTTTCAGTCCAATTTGCTGGATGAATGTGTTGAGTTGAGGGGATCAGTCAACCTGACGTTCATTTGAACGTTTGTACTGCATAGTTCTGATTGCTTGCCACTGAACTTGCTTGAATATGAGTAATTTTACCAGATGTCCCATATTCAGCATAGGGAAATATGGTCCCCATAAGGATAGTACAATCCAATGGCTGGAAGTTGAAGCTAAACAATTGTAAGTTTTTAACAGGGAGGGTAATTAACCACTGAACAATTTATCAAGAGTTGTGGTGGATTCTCCATCAGTGGCAATTTTCAAATAAAAGTGGGCTGTTTTTCTAAAAGTGCCGTAGGAATTATTGTGGGGAAGTCCTATGGCCTGTGTTGTACAGGAGGTTAGACTAGATGATCACAATGGTCCATTCTTGACCTTGGAGTTTATGAATCTATAAACAATGGCCCTGCATTCCAAATTTCCAAATTCACTGGTAGCCCTGTCCAATCCCGAGTATAATTGTCTGCAGAAGAATTAATTAAATTGCATGTTTATTTGCTGCTTATAGCAAATCAGTACTTTATGCAGATCACTATAATGGGCCATCAACACAGGCTGGTGTTTGAGGTACTAGATTTCCTGAAAACATAGGAAACTGGTCATCAGTACTGACATTTAGGCCTGGTCTACGCTACACATTTAAATCTATTTTAGTAGCGTTAAACCAATTTAACCCTGCAACTCGTCCACACAACGAGGCCCTTTATATCGATATAAAGGGCTCTTAAAACCGGTTTCTGTACTCCTCCCCCACGAGAGAAATAGCACTGAAATCGGTATTGCCATGTCGGATTAGGGTTAGTGTGGCCGCAAATCGATGGTATTGGCCTCCGGGCGGTATCCCACAGTGCACCACTGTGACCGCTCTGGAAAGCAATCTGAACTCAGATGCACTGGCCAGGTAGACAGGAAAAGCCCTGTGAACTTTTGAATTGCATTTCCTGTTTGCCCAGCGTGGAGTTCTGATCAGCACGGGTGGTGATGCAGTCCCAAATCCAAAAAGAGTTCCAGCATGGACCGTACGGGAGATACTGGATCTGATTGCTGTATGGGGAGACACATCTGTTCTATCAGAGCTCCATTACAGAAAACGAAATGCCAAAGCATTTGAAAAAAATCTCCAGGCTATGACACAGAGTCCACACCACAGTGCTGAGTGACAAGCATAACGGAAAGCCAAAGAATCAAATGGACGATCGTGGAGGAAGGGAGGGGGGACTGAGGACTCCAGCTATCCCACAGTCCCTGCAGTCTCCGAAAAGTATTTGCATTCTTGGCTGAGCTCCCAATGCCTGTAGGATCAAACACATTGTCCAGGGTGGTTCAGGGTATATCTCGTCAATTTACCCCCCCTCCTCCCCATGAAAGAAAAGAGAAAAAAATCATTTCTTGACTTTTTTCAGTGTCACCCTATGTCTACTGCATGCTGCTGGTAGATGGGGTGCTGCGGCACTAAACAGCAGCATCCTCTCCCCTCCCCTCCCCTCTCCTCCCCTCCCCTGCTGGAAATGTATAAAAAGCCTGGAACACGATCCTTCTTCATCTCAGATCTGCTTTGGATTTCAAGAGAGGGGAAACCTTAAGCCACAAGGATTGAGATCCCCAGTCATTGACTTGGAGCCACCCTAAATATGGATATTGGACTATAACCTTTGAACTATATCTGAACGGACTTTTGGCAACTACAAGCTCACCTCTACTATGTATCTGAACCTCTAGAATTAAATTCAAGTCTGTATGTATATTGATCTTTTAACCAACACTCTCTCTCTCTTTTCTTTTTTAATAAATTTTAGCTTAGTTAATAAGAATTGGCTGTAGCATGTATTTTGGGTAAGATCTAAGTTATAATTGGACCTGGGTATGTGGCTGATCCTTTGGGATCGGAAGAACCTTTTCTTTTATATGATAAGATAAGATTTTCAGGAATCATCATCATATATGACAGATGTGTCTGGACGGAGGCCTAAGGCTGGGTACTTTAAGGGAACTACGTGGTTTGTACTTCTAAGTGACCAGTGAGGTACTATAGAAGCTGTTTTGTGCTGGCTTGGTAAATCTGAGTATTGGAATAACCACCAGCGTTTGGGGTTTGTCTGCCCCGTTTTGTTTGAGTTCACCCTGATTGAGTGACCTCAGTTGGCTCCCACGGGCAGCACCGTCACACCAGATGTCTGGTTTTTGGCTACAAAGGTTTGTGGCGTTCAGTTGCAGTGTTCCAGGGGACAGGATGGCTCCTACGGGTGTGTTATAAATCATTTCACCTCTAGGTCACAGATTCAAAAGTTACTATCTAATCTGATGTTGTTCCTGGCCTATGTGGAAAAAGTAAATTTCACTTCACTTCAATGGACTTGTGTCTACATCACACATGATACCACATTTAGCAAGAGGCTGTGTTATCCTTTTTGGTAGTCCTATGTGGGAGAACAAGGACTGAACAGGCATTGAGACTATAACCTCTTGCCTTGAAAATGTTGGGAATCTTGCATTCATGCTATCCTGTCCCTGATCTCTGGTTATCTAGAGAACTTTGGTCTGCCCTACGTCCAATCGGGAATATCTTCTCAGCACTAGAAAAAGTGTAACGTTTTTCTGGTGCACAGTATCAAACTAACTCCTAAAGCGTATCCTGCATTATATTTGTGGCTAACTCCCCTATTCTGTATTCTAAATCTGTACCAACTTCTGCAGGCTAATAGTGCCCAATATTATGTATTCCCATCATTGCACTTACGTCTGTGTGACTTAAAGTAGCTGTCACTGTGACAGCTGAAGTAAGTGCTTTGATATTAGCATGAAGTGTAATTTACGGGGTACAAATCACTATAGGAATAAACAATACTTTATTAAACACCTTATCTGAGTCATTGTCTCTGTGGCCCAGCCATCCCCTTATGCAAAGGGCAATCCAAATCTAAAACAGTCAGAAAAAAAACAAAACATTGATTCTACCCATGAAGTTTTGATAGGAGATCTGGCTTTTTCACAAGGATTAATTGAGCCTATAGTCCAAATATGTCTGGGCCTTGAGAGTACCTTGTCACAGGTGGTGTGACGTAACCTCCCCACCGTATGAACAAAAAAGCACACAATTATCCCATTTCCCATTCCTACAACTAGAAGGGGGTTCAAATAAACACTGGTGACACTACCTGCAGCTCAGAGGCAACGTTCTTAAACATGCCAATTAACAAAGGCCCGTGGGGGACTGCCTCCTGTTGATACTAAAACCCATTTAGGCTAAAGAGAGGCAGTGTGGCATAGCACAGGAGGCATTGGACTAGGACTCTGAAGACCCAGATCTATTCCTGGTCCACTGGGTGACCTTGGGCCAAGTTATTTCCCCTCCCTGAGCCTGAATTTCCTATTTTGTATTAAGTGGACAAGGATGCTGACCTCCATTTTGGAATGAAGGTTTAGAGCTATGGATGAAATAAATTATTAATGGATCTTATAACAGTTGCCTACAGAATTCTAGTGAACCTCATTTGCAGGAACCTTGTAGGCACTAGCACCCTTTGGAATGATTTAAACGCAGAAATTAGACAAATACAGTGGTCAACAGCTATTAAAATATATACTGTATTGCCAAAAATATTGTACATAAAGTGCAAAGCTTTGATCCACATAAGCTTCATTTTTCCAGGATTATATGTAATAGGATACTTACTTTTTTTGTAGATACTTTCTTCTCTTTCCCCTATCATATTGCATTTGATTATTCAAGAATTTTGTAAGAGGCTTGGCTTGTTAATAGCTGGCATGGATCCCAGGTGGCATGGAATCTGTCGTCTTTATCAAATTTTTATGCAATGTGAGATTGCTTTTAATTATGGCTACACACACTTCAATAGCATGGACCTTCGTGTGCTACCCACTTTTAGCTGGATGGGTTTTAGAACACGATGTGCCCTGCAGCTTGTCTGTCTGTAATGTCTTGCTCTTTGCGAGATTAAATGTACTTAGTATTGTTTCAGTCTTCCTCAGATGCTTTAATGTACAAAAAGCAGTCTTTGGGATGAGGGGGTTTATTATCTTAAAAAACCCACCAAGTATCACATGTCACATCATGGTGTAATCGAGTGATTGCAATACAGCAGGAACAGTATATTATGCACAAGGGAGATTGCTTCTACCAGTGACACAGGCAGAGCTTGCAACTCCTAAACTTTGCTGGAGTTTAAATTAGAGTACTGGCAAAAGATCTAAGTCTGAGACTTCACTGATTTGCATTATGCCCCCTATACAGCACAAGGCTTAAAAGCCTGCCTACCTTTCAGCATGTGAGTAGTCTCACTGAGTCAATAGGTCCACTCATGTTTAAAGTTAGATATGTGTTTAAGTAATTTACTGAATCTCACTGCCTAAAGTCCTGAGTCTGCAACTGGAAACATACTAGTGTATTTGCTCGGGTGATATAAGACTGGTAATGAGGAAAAGTGTGGCTAAGGGAGAAGATTTCAGTTTGGCTTATTTATATTTTTTTAAGCAACACATCAAAATGCAGTGCCTGTACAAGATTTGGCGTTATACTATTATCATGAATAAGGCTATGGGCCAAGAGCATGTAAGAGCTGGAAGGGGAGACATGCCGCTGCTTCCAGGAGCTGCTTGAGGTAAGTGCCACCTGGAGCCTGCACCCCGACCCCATCCTGTGCCCCAATCCCCTGCCACAGCCTGGAGCCCCCTCCTGCCCTCTGAACCCCTCATTCCCAGCGCAGAGCCCCCTCCTGCACCCCGAACTCTTCATCCCCCGTCACACCTCCCAGTCGGAGCTCTCACCGCCTCTTGCATCCCAACCCCCTGCCTCAGTCTGGAGCCCCCTCCTGCACACTATTGTTTAACAGTGCAATTAAAACTGCATTTAATCGCGATTAATTTTTTTGAGTTAATTGCGTGAGTTTACTGCAATTAATTGACAGCCCTAGTAGGAATCCAATATTTCACTGTCTTGTACAGTTCTGTATTTTCAGAGAAGGCTCATATCTATTCCACAACAGGCAATTGGGATACAAGCAAAATACAGTGTGTTCATGCCTCTCGGAGAGTGAATATTCTGCTGGGATTAAAGCAGGCTTTAGAAATATGTCAAAATACAAGTTAGCTGCGTATCGAATACTGAATGTATAAGAAAATTAGCTCTTAGAGTGTTCCAAAGGGTTATTGTTGAGCATGTCTTCAGAGTATCTCATTGCTGGGCCATCCCGGGCCTTGTCTCTCTTGTCCCTGGAAATGCCGCTATGTTTATCTGCCATGAATGAGGTTTTCTGACCTTGTTCTTTATTTAGCTTGTTTTGTTGATTATCTGAGAACTCAGGAGCACTAATGAGCTTGAGCATAGTAACTGTAATGTAAGCAAAAATTCACAGTCTGACTGTGTATCTATTTAATACCTTGATTTGGGCTCTACTATTGCATCTGAGAAAAGATTGCTCTGTTTTCAGAGGGAATTTTTTGAAGTGTTGGTTATGCTAACTGTGGATAATGATGGGGAGTCGCAGGTTCTTAGTCCTCTCATAATATGTGTATTAGACCTATTTCCCAGCTGCAGAGCTTGCATTAGATCAGATGGACAACCTGTGCAAGGTTGAGTCTCATTGTGCCCATCAGAAGTAACGTAATGGTCAAACTCCACCTGCCCCCCACCATTTTATTAGTCTAACCCACCATCTTACACTATCCTTTCTGGTGCCAAAGGATTGTGGGATTTGAGGTATTTTTCTGCCATTTTTGGAGTGCAGGGATATGGCTTGATGGTGTAGGGGAACTGATGCTACTGGATGAGAACTGATGGTGGAGGTATGTCCTGCATCCCTTCCCTCGTCTTCCTCCCTTCCTGTGCATACAGGGCTCAGTGCCAACCCAAGGGGCTGTGACACTTGTTCTAGAGCCTTTTTGAAGTGCCATTTCTGTTACTGTGAAGTTGAGCCTTCTGTGGATGGTGGGAGGAAATGGGCAATGAGTGTCTGAGGACCGAAAAAGCAGGTCATGGGGGAAAAAATGAGCTGCACATTCCCTTCTCCTGCTTGGCCTCTTGCTAGGTCCTAATGACTCATGAATTTTATTTTCTCAACTGATAAGTTGTGCCCTAATGGATGTTTCTTTTTTGCCCCATTGCCAGTGAATCGGCTTTAATGTAAAAAACACTGTCACACCAAACTCATGACCATTTCCTCAATGTTTAATGGCAGGCCTGCACAACTCGTAAAGTGGCGAGGGCCATATTACTCCAAAGAAAATAGCTGAGGGCCGAATCGCTCCCCCAGCGCTGCCGAACTCCCCCCACAGCACCGCCCGCCCTGTGAAAACTACGCCACCTAGCCCCCCCAACAACAAGCGCCCCCCACCCCGCAGAAACAAACCCACCTTCCCCAGCGCCGCCCCGCCGAAACAGTGGTATTGAATCTTGGTAATATGTTATAGCGGGCCCCTAAGGTAGTATAATTAAGATAAAAGAAAAATGTCTTTTTGCTAGAAGTAGAATAAATAAGATCTTCCTCCCACTTTGTATTCAATTGCCCTGTTGAAAGAATGAGGTGTGAATGAGGAAGGGATGGAAGGCAGCACCTCCAGACAGCTGCAACCCTTGGAGAGGGGATGGAAGCCAGACCAGATCAGTAGAACAGGTCAGCCACCGACTCATAGCTCACCTCCTCAATCCCCCAACCCTCCAGCTCGCCTGCCCCCCCCCCGCTCGCCTTCTCAGCCCCCACCTTCCCAGCTTGCCTACTCACCCCCTGCCACTGTCCGTCCACTTGCCTCCTCAGCCTCCCACCCCTCCGGCCAGTGGTGAGCTGCCAAAATCTTAATAACCGGTTCCCTCCTCACCCTACAAGAGGGTCGTGGCCCCCCCGCCCCCCCCAGGACTCCTTTCCCATTCAACCCCTTGAATTCCTTGATGCCCCCCCCCGGGACCCCTGCCCCATCCACCCTCCTTCCTTGTCCCCTGACTGCCCCCCGCTGCCCCATCCAACCCCTCCTCTCATTCCTGATGGCCCCCTGGAATCCCTGTCCCATCCAACCACCTCTTCTCCCTGTCCCTTGACTGCACCCTGCCACCCCATCCAACCTCCCCCTCCTTCCTGATGGCCCCCCCGGGACCCTTGCCTTCATTCACCCCCCCGTTCCCCACCGTCTGACTGCCCCAACCCCTATCAACCCCCCCACCCCGACCACCCCTCTAAACTCCCCTGCCCTCTATCCAGGCCTCCCCCCCCCGCTCCCTTACCACGCTGCCTGGAGGTGGCTGACGCCACTTGGCTGGAGCTTGGGTCATGCCACTGCTGTGCAGCACCGGGAGCACTGGGTCAGGCTGAACTTGCAGCCGCCCCCCCCTGCTCCCCACAAATCAGCTGTTCGCGTGGGAAGCCTGGGAAGGCAGAGAAGCAGTGCGGTGGCTTCGCGCTCAGGCCTAGGGAGACGGAGGCAGAGGTGAGCTGGAGTCGGGGGGTGGGGGCGTGAGGAGAGGGTCACCTGGGCACCGCTTCTCAGTCCTCCCAGGCTTCCTGTGTGAACAGCTGATTTGCGGGAAGCGGGGTGGAGTGTTCAGGGGAGGAGGCGGAGCGGCGGTGAGCTGGGGCCAGCCGCTGGCTCACCTGCTCCCCCACCACTGCCCACCCGTTCGCTTGCTTCCTCAGCCCCTCTCCCCCACCATTGCCCACCCGCTCGCTTCCTCAGACCCTCTCCCCCACTGCTGGCTCACCTGACCCCCCGCCACTGCCCACCCACCTGTTCACCACTTCAGCTCCCCTCTCTCACCCACTGCTGCGGGATGCACAGTGAGCCCATGCGGCCCACAGACTGCATGCTGTGCAGGCCTGCTTTATGGTAATAGTTCAGAAAACATTGACCGCCTGTGAATATGCTGGACCAAATTGTGTCCGGCCTTAGGTCTGCTGAAGCCAGTGAAGCTCATGAATGTAGTCCTTTCAGGGCCGTCCTTAGGATTTATGGGGCCCTACGCAGTATTATTAAACTGGTGCCCCTATGCTGGATGGCAGCCCAAGCTCACAGCCTGATGGGGGAGGGGGAGGAGGGACTTGACAGCAAAGGATAATGAGATGCCTAGCCTGCCTCATGGTGGCGGAGAGTCACAGTTCCCCACAGAGACTTCCATGCACTCTCCCTCATGCAGAATGGACATGAAGAAAGTACCTAATTAAAAGCACTAAAATTTGAGAATAAAAAATGTCAGTCACAGGTTTTTTGATATGCCCTGAAGTTTCAGAGATTTATTTGCAAAAACTTCATAGTAAGGGTGAGTCAGCTCTCCTGCTGAATACAACATTGCATATAATGGAATACATGATGCAGCTCTTCTCTGTTTTACATTTTCTTCATCAGTATTTCTAAGCTGAATTTATATTTTAAATGTACTCAAATCTTAAGCCAGCATTCCCGATTACTACATATTTAACTCACTGAAACAAAGACATTCTTTTAAATTAATCAGAGAGGTTTAGTGTGTTCATAACAATGTTCATTGCTTTTAGAAAAAGGGAACAGTAATTTACTTTGTGTGATCTCCATAACAAGAGACATGGTTATGAAATTTCACTAACTTTAAAAAAATATGTTTCCAAAGATTTTAGGTATAACAAGGATTTTGTCTTACTAAGGTACTGATTTTGCTGGAGGGTTCTTTTAAAACTAGTTTGTCGGATAGTCAGAAGTAAAGAAAGGGAACTCTTTGTCCAGCTATCTGGAAGGGAAGGACTGTTGTCCCTTTAAGGGCTCTCTTCAGTGGGGAGTGGGGGGAGAGGTGGTGAAGGGATGGATAGAAAGGACAGGAAGACTTAGGCCACGTCCAGACTACCCGCCGGATCGGCAGGTTAAAATCGATTGCTCGGGGATCGATATATCGCATCTAATCTAGACGGGATATATCAATCCCCGAGCGTGCTTATATCTATTCCGGAACTCCATCAACCCCAACGGAGTTCCGGAATCAACAGGGAGAGCCGCGAACATCGATCCTGCGCGGTGTAGACGAGTGAGTAATCCGATCTTAGATATTCGACTTCAGCTACGTTATTCACGTAGCTGAAGTTGCGTATCTGAGGGTATGGCTACATCTGGAATTTCAAAGCGCTGCCCCGGCAGCGCTGCGGGAGCGCTGCTGCGGCAGCGCTTTGAAGTGTGAGTGTAGTCAGAGCAGCAGTGCTGGGAGAGAGCTCTCCCAGCGCTGCATGTAAACCACATCCCTTACGGGTGTAGCGTGCAGCGCTGGGAGCCGCGCTCCCAGCGCTGCTGCCCTGATTACACTGATGCTTTACAGCGCTGTATCTTGCAGCGCCCAGGGGGGTGTTTTTTCACACCCCAGTTGCAGCGCTGTAAAGTGTGAGTGTAGCCAAGGCCTAAGATCGATTTCCCCCCTGTAGTGTAGACCAGCCCTTGGAAGCACTTTTTTTTTTAACTATAGTAATTAAAATGTGTATTTTAGATAAGGGAGGTCTTTTGAAGGATTTATTTAAAAAACTATGTGTGAAGATCCACACATTTAAGGCTAAAGATGATTGTGCATCTAAAACTCTATGCAAGTATTTTTTAGAAATGTGATTTTATAATCTTCACCAGCTCACTAATGAAATATTTTTAAAGCAAATTTTAAACTAAGGTCCTGTAGACTGACATGTTCTGTGTAAATATTACATTAATGCACAACTGTTTTTGTCAGTTAAGTCAGAAACTGACAGTATGAAAATTTATTTGGGCATAAGCTTTTGTGGACATCTGATGAAATGGGTTCTAGTCCACAAAAGCTTATGCCCAAATAATTTGTTAGTCTTTGAGGTGACACAAGGACTCATCCTTGTTTTTGCTGATACAGACTAACAGGACTACCACTCTGAAACCTCATGTCTACATCTAAAATTTTGCAGCGCTGGTTGTTACAGCTGTATTAGTACAGCTGTATAGGGCCAGCGCTGCAGAGTGGCCACACTTACAGCAACCAGCGCTGCAAGTGGTGTTAGATGTGGCCACACTGCAGCGCTGTTGGGCGGCTTCAAGGGGTTTTGGGGAAGGCGAGAGCAAACCGGGGAAGGAGACCAGCTTCGCCGCGGTTTGCTCTCGCGTTCCGCGAACCACCCTGCAAACCGCAGGGAAGGAGACCTGCTTGTTCGGGGAACGCGAGAGCAAACCGGGGAAGGAGACCAGCTTCGCCGCGGTTTGCTCTCGCGTTCCGCGAACCACCCTGCAAACCGCAGGGAAGGAGACCTGCTTGCTCGGGGGTTCGGCGAACGCGAGAGCAAACCGGGGAAGGAGACCAGCTTCGCCGCGGTTTGCTCTCGCGTTCCCCGAACAAGCAGGTCTCCTTCCCTGCGGTTTGCAGGGTGGTTCGCGGAACGCGAGAGCAAACCGCGGCGAAGCTGGTCTCCTTTCCCGGTTTGCTCTCGCCTTCCCGGAACCACCCAGCAAACCTCAGGGAAGGAGACCTGCTTGCTCGGGGTTCGGGGAACGCGAGAGCAAGCCGGGGAAGGAGACCAGCTTGATTACCAGAGGCTTCCTCAGGTATGCTGGGATACCTGCTTATTCCACGGAGGTCAAGAAAAGCGCTGGTAAGTGACTATACTTGATTACCAGCGCTGGATCACCAGCGCTGGATCCTCTACACCCGAGACAAAACGGGAGTACGGCCAGCGCTGCAAACAGGGAGTTGCAGCGCTGGTGGTGCCCTGCAGATGTGTACACCTCCTAAGTTGCAGCGCTGTAACTCCCTCACCAGCGCTGCAACTTTCTGATGTAGACAAGCCCTCATATATACCTTGGGGTTGGCAAATGCCTGTTAAATGGCTTTATTACCCCTTGAATGTCTCTTTAACAGTTTCAATGTTGTGCTAATAGGTCTGGCAGGCTGGAGGTTTTTTCACTTTTAACTACTAGATTCCCTCCCAAGGCAAACTCACCAGGCTAGAGCAGCCATCTGTGGGAGCCTGCAGGGAGGGTCAGAAGAGAGATAGGAAAACAAGAGGGTGGACACTAAGACCCAGTGGTGCCCCAAATTTTCAGGTGCCCTACACAGGTGCCTATGTTGCCTATGCCTAAGGACGGCCCTGAGTCCTTTAATATTTGGAAGCTATAGTTCAATAGGACACTACTTAAGTGGGCTTGGGGCTGTGTGTACATAGAAAAACTCCAGCCTGCCCCAAACCCAAGCCTGGTCTGCTTTTCAGGCTCTAATATGTATTGTAAGTGAGTGATCAGAACTCAGATGGAGTAGAGCTGCCAGAGACACGAGATTCCATGTCAGCTACTATATTATACACCCACATCATGTACTTACATAACAGTTCTTTTCCAGGAGATTTAACACATGACTATTTACTGGTACCCTGACGGCTAAAGCCATTAAACTGGAAATGTCAGGGGTCACATCAACCACTCTCTGAATAGCTATATTAGGTGACATAACATGGCAAATATGTAGCATTCGTGCCCTTTTTAGTTGCTTCTGTTCTGTAGAGAGGGATGGTTTGAGGTTTTTTATTATGTTTAGAAAGATCAGAAATGCTTTTCTCTGGTAATGCTGGAGGATGTACATGAAGTGCTTAGCTGTATGTGGGCTTTATTTGAAGAGGTGGAGATGTTTCTCCAAGTATTTCTATGGCATTTGAATTAAATGTTTTTTCTAACAAAAGCCCAATGTTTTAAACAGTCTAAATCAGAGGTCGGCAACCTTTCAGAAGTGGTGTGCTGAGTCTTCATTTATTCACTGCAATTTAAGGTTTCGTGTGCCGGTAATACGTTCTAATGTTTTTAGAAGGTTTCTTTCTATAAGTCTATAATATATAACTAAACTATTGTGGTACGTAAAATAAATAAGGTTTTTAAAATGTTTAAGAAGCTTCATTTAAAATTAAATTTAAAATGCAAAGCCACCGGACCGGTGGCCAGGACCCAGGCAGTGTGAGTGTCACTGAAAATCAGCTGGTGTGCTGCTTTCAGCACCCGTGCCATAGGTTGCCTACCCCTGGGCTAAATAAAAATGACTTTCTCTTGCATTTGCTCAGGTTTCACTTGTGTGGTCTCCGGAGATGGGAGTAATTGCCTGCCTCCTCCTTTCAGGTTTTCTCTATTATATAGAGGGCACAACTTCCTTGTATCTTGTCAATTTTAACAGATTGTGCCACAGTACCTGAGCCATTGTGTGTGGGTGTCATTTCTTAAACAAAAGAGAGAGAAGGAATGCGAGACGCCTCCATTGTGAGCCATCTCCATTCCTGACTTCCTCCTAATTTCAGGGCTGAAGTGGCAGCAGCGATGCTATCTGAAGAACTCTCTGAATGAGAGTCAGGTGGGTAGTAGCTGTAATGTCTCCTTGTGGCAGAAGAGAGAGAAGTGAACAAAGGGAACTTATTCAAGATGCTGAACCCACACATGCCCCTAGTTTCTAGTCTGCAGGCTGAGGAACACAAAACCTCTCCCACACATTGTTACTGAAAGTACTGGCCTGGACGAAGCACCCCAGGTATGGATTGTTGCCCATCCTACAATAACTGCATAACTGTGAACATGCTGGCACATAGTCTGAGCAGCGTGATGTGACACACTGAAGAGCACAAAAACATCCAAGGGAAGTGGCGAACTTGAGGATGGGCTGCTGTATATTTATTTCCTGGTGGATAGGTGTTCACGTAAAAAACAGTAATCAGCTCTAACTGGCACCCTGGTTAGCCTTCTCAGTACAATAGGCATAAGGATACAACTGTCCTTTCTCTAGTTTGTCCCACCAATTCAGGACTGAGCTACAGTGATGGGCAGCAGGCTTATGTTGCTGCTGACTGAGGTGCATCTTGTCTGCAGATAAGTAGACCTTCATTCTCTGCGGCTGGCATTCCATTCATCTGAAAAATATTACTGGGTGTCTGGAGGAGAGATTTAAACTTCATGTCACTACATGAATACGTTCAACCCAAGAACTGACTTGTCTTTCCCCTTCCCCTCCTTGCTGCTATCAAGCATTGAACAGATGGTTCAGGTGCATTATCCACACTCCACTGACTGAATAATTTTTGTGTGTGCACTGTATAGCATACACTGCTGTGGAAATGCAGAGAAATTGTTCACTGCTTCATCTTTGTCTGCCAGTTTAATTATTTCCAGGACTTGGATAAGTCAAGCTAATTTTCCAGGCAAAACCATGAATATTCAGGGAAGAGAGAGACTACATTTCAGAAAGATGGATAACTCTGATCTGTTTCAGTATTAGTACAGTGCTTGCCACACCACTAAGGAAGATGATTGGTGTAGGGCACTATACAAACTGTATAATGTAGACAGGGAACCAGGATTTTCCAGTGCTGAAATGTAACAGGGCTTTTGACCAAAAAATTCAACCCCTCTCTGCTTCCCCAAAGTTTAACCTAGTCATTTGAAGAATTCTTTGAGGCAGGGAATTTACTGTTTATACAGCGCCTACCATCAAGGAACCCCAGTATAATTCATCAAGGTCTCCCAATACTATCAGAGCAAATAAGTTATTACATTGATCAGCCTCAATTCATTTAGAAGTAAATTTAAGTTCTCACATCTGAGGAAAATAAGTCCAGTAGCATTTTCCCCCAATAATGTGCAATGCTGGCTAGAATTTCTGCACCAGGAAAAACTCCAGGTCTGAAATGCATGCTTTTGTCAGTTTAAATCTTTTGATATCAGCACTTGAGAGCTATCTCACTATTTGAACGGAAGTTTTTGAAAATTTGGGCCAATCTTTCAAAGGTCCACTGGAAATATGAAGGTAGCACTTGCAGGGGTGACCTGATTGGTGTCTGCAAATGTTGTATACATGCAAATTCCTATTTCAAGATCAGCAAGATATTGATTTTGGAAAACCTGGCTGTCTTAGCATATTTGCTGCTCCTGCTCCTTGGTAGAGCCTTATTCTGAACACACAAAATGCCAAAAACTACACAGAAGGGGTTTTGTGTGAGTGAGTTGAGCAGGGTTTGGCCCAAAATGCATTTTTTTAAAAATCTTTTTTCATGCTAAGCTGTGTTGAACATTTCTAATCTGTGGTGGTTTGCATTGTTCTCAGTGAAAAGAGAAATGTTTTGAGTTTTTCTGCACCCAAAGTGGGATTCCCAGTATATTTTCTCTTATTACAACATGTGTTGAGGTACATAATTGAGCTGAGGTGTGTATTATCAGTTTACTAAATGGATGGTATTTAAGGCAACTTTGGGATGTAAGAAAAAGCCATGTGAAAAAGAGGAAAATATTTTTTTCTTGTATTCCTTTAAACATGTACTTTCCCTGCTGTCTCTACAAATTCAATTAATTCATAATGGAAAGTCAAAAACTCAAGCCTTTCCTTCCATTTGACTTTATTAAGAAATTAAGATAACATAGTTGAACCTTCTCCCCAAGGCTAGCTGCTGCTAGGGTTATCTACCTCAGGACCCTATGTCTTCTCTTCCCTGAGAGCCATTACCACTCTTAAATTTGAATGGGGTAATAAGTCACATGCCCCACTGAGTTAGAAGAACCAATTTAATTCTTTTCAGGCAGGGTCAACATCTGCTAACAGTTACAATCCCTTAAAAATACTTGTTTGCTGGATCTACACCATTTTTGTTGTCATCCTGTCAGATCTTAGAAGTCAAACATGATGGGGCCTCTTAAGTGTATAGAAATCTTGAATATGGATTGGAATTATTAACCTTAATATGCGTGGCCCAGATCCACAACAGGTCTTAGTTATTTATGATGCTCAATGTTGCTGCACCTAACTTTTAAGCACCTACAACGTCAAAGGGACATCACTGCAACCCACAAAGTCTGTGCTAGATGCCTTTGCTCCCTGTGCAATGAATGGACAGAGATAGGCACCATACAATGACTCCACAAAAGCCAGAATACTAGGCAGCTTCTGGCCTAACCTAGCCAATGAGAGATGCTGACAAGAGGTGGGTGTACAAAGGTTCCTATCTCTGCTAGCGATCCACAAACAGGAACCCGCCTCCTGGAATCATGCAGCTAAGGCATTTCTTGTGACAGTGTGTTAAGCTCCTCTCATGCTCCATACAAAACGGCTGGGGGAGAAGGAGGTGGTGGTGCTGGTGGCTGCAGCCCAGGGGTTACAGCATGCACATGGGATGTGAGAGACTCAGGTTCAATTGCTCCCCTCTGCCTGAGGAGGGGAGAGGATTTGAACAGAGTTCTACCACTGAACTATGGGATATTTTGTGTGGCTTTCTCAGTCTCTCCTGTTGAAGCTGTTCCGCTCTAGATAAATATTTAAATAGTCATTGAGCAAAAAAGAATATGAGGAGACTCTGTAGTCTGGTGGTTTGGACACCTATGTGTCAGACCCAGGATTTAGTCCCCTTCTCTAATCACTCGTCATTTATCGCCAGTGGAACAGCTTCACCAGGAGAGGCTGAGGGAGCCCTGCATTGGAATGTCTCACATTCAGGGGTAAGGGCACTCTTAAGAGGTAGGAGGCCCCTGTTCAAATTCTTTATCCCCCTGGCCAAAAAGGGAGAAATGATCCGCAAGGTCTCCATAACCAGGTGAGTGCTATAACCACTGGGGTAAAAGTTGTAAGGTGGGCAGTGGCATCACTGCCTCTGGCCAGATTTCGAATGGGACCCTATCTGGTAGGCATGCTCAAAAGCTACCTACCAGATTGAGTGCCACATGTGATTTAGGCAACTAAATGCCTATCTTCTCCTGCTTTTGAGGATTGCTCTGACATTAAGGTAGGAGATAGGCATAGGACTGTCTAGAGTAAGGCAGCACTGATCATGCTCAGAAGCAGAAATTTAGGTGTCAAGTGAGTTTTGGCACTTACAGAGTTTGGCAGGAACTATATGGATTGTGGTTGAGCCAAAACTGGAACTTAGATGCCTAAACCCAGGACTGAGGTGCTTAAATGTGGGGTTTAGGCACCTAACTACATTTGTGGATCTGTGCCCTACCTAATTCTACCTTTCTGAGCTTCCACAAATTGTACTGGAAATTTTTTCCGTTAGCCTGTGGATTTGTACCGTTATTTAACAGAGGTGTCTTCTAACTGCAGTCAGTTGAGAATGTTCTTAATGTTCAGCTTTCCTCCTGGCTGAGCATAATGTGACACCAGCTCTGTGAGATGGACCACATACCTGGTACAGACTTACTAAAGGTTTATTTTAATCTGCGGTTTATCTAGTTTGTAATGTACTTCAAAAAAAAATTCTTAAAGTAAGATACAAACTAGATAAACCACATTATTAAAATAAACCTTATATTGCCACATTTTGCAACTTTCTTTTGGCTGTAATCTGGAAGATGTCCTGATTTAACAAATAGCATGTGAAGAAACATGATTGTGGTAGGGGCTTTTAGAGTTAAGCAAATAGTGGAAAAAATTCTATGAACATTTCTTTGAGTTCAAAAGTTAATTTCATTTTGATGGAATTCACTTTCTGCACCAGTTCAAGTACTCGGGCTCAGGAGCCTTGGAATTTTCAAATTATATATTCAATTGTAAAACTTGGACTTCTTATTGTGTTGAGCTATGCTAGTCATCCAGTCAGGGAGCAGAAACAATGCCATGCAATTTACATAACACACCAGCATGCACTGCAAATATTCATGAAGTATTTTCCAATGATTATTCATTTAAAAATATTCAGATATTTATTTTGAATAAATACATGTAAAAATTTTACAATTTATCAGCATCAATTTGCAAACTGAAACACCTCCTATAAATTATTTGTTGCAAATAGTTCACTTGTCTATTGTGGCTAGACTGTAATGCAATCATTCCAAGATATGTAATTGTGCCTCCTGTTTCAGTTTGTTGTTTTATAGATATTTAAGCAAATGGCATCTTTTTAATAAAATAAGAGAACATAAGAATGGCCATACTGAGTCAGACCAAAGGTCCATCTAACCCAGTATCCTGTCTTCCAACAGTGGCCAATCCCAGATGCCCCAGAGGGAATGAGCAGAACAGGTAATCATCAAGTGATCCATCCCCTGTCGCCCATTCCCACCAAGCAGAGGCTGGAGACACCATCCCTGCCCATCCTGGCTAATGGACATGGGTGAACCTATCCTCCATGAATGTATCTAGTTCTTTTTTGAACCCTGTTATAGTCTTGGCCTTCACAATATCCCCTGGCAAGGAGTTCCACAAGTTGACTGTTCATTATGTGAAAAAATACATCCTTTTGTTGGTTTTAAACCTGCTGCCTATTAATTTCATTTGGTGGCCCCTAGTTCTTGTGTTATGAGAAGGAGAAAATAACATTTCCTTATTTACTTTCTCCACAACAGTCATGATTTTATAGACCTCTATCATATCCTTCCCTTAGTTGTCTGAAAAGTCCCAGTTTTATTAATCTCTTCTCATATGGCAGCCGTTTCATGCCTCTAATCATTTTTGTTGCCCTTTTCTAAACCTTTTCCAGGTCCGATATATCTTTTTTGAGATGGGGCAACCACATCTATATGCAGTATTCAAGATGTGGGTGTACTCAGGGCCAGCGCTTGCATTTAGGTGGCCTAGGCAATCGCCTAGGGCACCAGAATTATTGGTGGGTGGCGTCTTGCCGAAGGGAGTGGCAGGCGGCTCCGGTGGACCTACTGCAGTCGTACCTGCGGACGGTCGGCTGCTCGCGCGGCTCCGGTGGACCTCCCGCAGGAACGACTGCACCAGCTCCACCAGAATCGCAGAGCAGCCAACCGTCCGCAGCCAGACTGCGGAAGCTCCAACGGAGTCGTGGGACCAGCGCGCGGGGTGGTGAAATTTCTGTGCGCCTAGGGTGCTAAAACCCCTAGTGCCGGTCCTGGGTGTACCATGGATTTACATAGAGGCAATATATTTTCTGTCTTACCATCTATCCCTTTCTTAATGATTCCCAACATTCTGTTTGCTTTTTTGACCTCCACTGCACATTGTGTGGATGTTTTCAGAAAACTACCCACAGTGACTCCAAGATCTTTCTTGAGTGGTAAGCTAATTTAGACCCCATTATTTTATATATATAGTTGGGATTGTTTTTCAATGTGCATAACTTTGCATTTATCAACATTGAATTTCATCTGCCATTTGGTTGCCCAGTCACCCAGTTTTGAGAGATCCTTTTGTAGCTCTTCACAGTCTGCCTGGAACTCAGCTATCTTGAGTGGTTTTGTATCATCTGTAAATTTTGCCACCTCACTGTTTACCCCTTTTTCCAGATCATTTATGAATGTTAAATAGGACTGGGCCCAATACAGACTCTTGGGGCACACCACTATTTACCTCTCTCCATTCTGAAAAACTGACCATTTATTCCTACCCTTTGTTTCCTATCTTTTAACCAGTTACTAATCCATGAGAGAATCTTCCCTCTTATCCTATGACTGCTTACTTTGCTTAAGAGCCTTTGGTGAAGGACCTTGTCAAAGGCTTTCTGAAAATCTAAATACACTAAACCCACTGGATTCCCCCTTGTCCACATGCTTGTTGACCCCCTAAAAGAATTCTAGTAGATCGGTGAGGCATGATTTCCCTTTACAAAAACCATGTTGACTATTCCCCAACAAATTATATTCATCTATGTCTCTGACAATTTTGTTCTTTACTATAGTTTCAACCAATTTGCCCAGTACTGAAGGCAGGCCTACTGGCCTGTAATTGCCGAGGTCTCCTCTGGAGCCCTTTTTAAAAATTGGCATCACATTAGCTATCCTCCAGTCATTTGGTACAGAGCTGATTTAAATGATAGGTTACAGACGACAGTTAGTAGTCCTGAAATTTCACATTTGAGTTCCTTCAGAACTCTTGGGAGAATGCTATCTGGTCCTGGTGACTTATTACTGTTTAGTTGATCAAATTGTTCTAAAACCTTCCCTAATGACACCTCAGTTTCCAACAATTCCTCAGATTTGTTATCCAAAAAGAATGGCTCAAGTTTGGAAATCTCCCTCACACCCTCAACCATGAAGACCGATATAAAGAATTCATTTAGTTTCTCTGCAATGACCTTATCGTCCTTGAGTGCTCCTTTATCATGTAAATCATCCAGTGGGCACACTGGTTGTTAAGTAGGCTTCCTGCTTCTGATGTACTTACAAATTTTTTTTGCTATTACTTTTTGAGTCTTTGAATTCTTTTTAGGCCTTGTAGTGGGCTGGCGTGGCTCCCCTCCTCCCCGGAGAGGGTCGAGCCCTGGCAGAGGCCAGAGTGGGCAGAGCTACAGAGCTCTGAGCCCGCCCCTCAAAGAGTCAGACAGCGACCCGGAACTATAAAAGCCGGCCCTCAGAGCTCAGTCAGGCCCCAGCGGTCGGAGAGAGCAGACGTCCCTCCGGGAGCTCGAAACCGGGAGATGCCAGCGACCCAGAGGAGCCACCCGGACTGGCCGGAGCTTCCCCGCGCTTGCTACCAGGAGGAGCTGCTGGAGCTTCCCCGCGCCTGCTGCTACCCGGAGGAGCTGCTGCCGCTACCGTGGCCCGAGTATCCCGAGGAGCTCCCGGACCTACCACCAGCCCCAGTCGTGATGAGCCTATGCCCCTGGACCCCACTGAGGCCGATGTTAGGACCCAGGTAGGTCCCGAGGGGGAGTACGGAAGCAGCCCTGGGGGCAGCCGACCCCAGTCAGACTGTGGAATTGCCAGAGCCCATGTCAGTGTGTTGCGGCCAGGATCCCCACTGACTGACCAGCGGAGTGACAGCTGCTCTTGGGGCCCCGGGCTGGGACGCAGTGGAGTGGGAGGGCCTGCGTCCCTCCTGCCACCCCACTCCGGGGTGGCAGACTCCCCCCTCTTCCTGGCCTGAGGAGGCCGATAACTGTTGTTACTGATTCAGCATTTGCTGCCCTCCCTGACCAAGGGCTGGGCCTTTAAACTGCTACTGTTGCTCAGCCCTGACCCAGGCCTGAGCTTACTGATTCTGTGCTGCTATCTGTCCTGACATAGGAACCGGCGCCTTGCGGTTGTTATGGCTCAGCCCTGCCGGAGGGCCTGAGCCCCTCGCCCGTCGGATGGACAAGTACCGCAAGGACTGCCGGGCTAACTTCCTGGGCCAACCGGAGCAGAGTGGGCCAGAGTGGCTCCCCTCCTCCCCGGAGACAGTCGAGCCCCGGTGCCACCTCGTTTACAGGCCTCCCTAATTATATTTTTACACTTCATTTGCCAGAGTTTATGCTCCTCACTATTTTTCTCATTAGGATTTAATCTCCACTTTTTAAAGGATACCTTTAAAAATTAGCTAAAGGTTAAGGATTTCTCCAGTGGTATAAGTAATGAGTTTGTTTATTATGAATAAATGAGCACCACAGACTGCATACATATTGATTTGGAGAAGGGCTTCTTAATCTAGGGATCATAACTTCAGCATGTCGGGGGTCCTCCTGGTCACCTTGCCTCTTCCCCCATTGGTAAATGGGAAGGGTCCCATGTTCTGTGGGTGTGAGATATGTTTGACTTCCCCATGGAAACGCTGCCCAGCAGAATGACAGGAAGAGGAGGAATTAACTCTGCAGCAAGGGAAGATAAATCTCCAGTCCTATTGCCTCTGATTTTCATTCCAACTCAAGGAACTGGCTCAGTAGCTCATGAGCAGTCTCTATTTATTCACAGATGTGATGTGGGCAGTAGCAGTGCAAGCTTCTGGGTGCACAGTGGATAGAAGTGGATCCAAATTTTATATCTAGAGCCATGCAAATCTGTGGATATTCACTTTATATCTGTGGACCATTTTTGTGGATCACGGTTTGGATCCGGATATAAATTTTGTATCTGTGCAGGGCTCTACATGGATCCTAATATCCTAATTTTACAGATGGGGAAACAAAGAGAGAAAGGTTGGGTGATGTGACTAGGCCCTGGAAACTCCTCAGTGTAAACTGGCAGGGGGTACACCATCCTGTGTGTCAGGCCTGATCTGAGTTACTTATTGCCCCAACACACTGTTAGCATGATATTCATTTACAAGGTGTCTTGTAATATACCATTTGAAAACTACTAACATGCTGGTCATTAATATCACAGAACCATGTAACAGTGTGTGAGAAATTATGGATACTCGCTGATATGTTTTGTAGTCTGTAAACAAACAGAAGACATACCAGGTTTTCCAACATTAGAACTGGGTCAGCCCAAAGGTCCATCTAGCTCAGTGTCCTGTCTTCCGACAGTGGTCAGTGCCAGTACTTCAGAGGGAATGAACTAGAACAGGTAATCATAAGTGATCAGTCCTCTGTTGACCATTCCTATGTGTGTGCATTTGTCCAACCAGTTTGAGAGTGGAAGACAATGAAAAATAAAGTAAGATAAACAAAGCCATCAAGCTAGCAAATAGCTGGAGGAAGAATGACTGCTTTAAAATCATGATGAGTGGTGCAGTATGCACCCCAGGAAACCTTCCTGGCTCTTGAAATGGAGACTGTGAACATTGGTGTAATATAAGGGAGGCAAAGAGACATTCAAGTCATCCATCTCCCAAGGGAACAAAGAAACCAGCACTGTGAGGGCTGGATCCTGGTTACAACAACCTGTCATGCTGGAGATTGCTAACAACTTGATGCAAGTAAGAAACTGTTAAGCAAAGCTATATCTTGATAGAAACTAGAAAGCATGTTTTTTGTTTTGTTTGTAGCCCTTCCATATCTTTCACTCAAAATCACTTAAATCTATGTTCTTTGTTAATAAAAATTCTTTATAATATTATTATTCTGTTTTACTACGAATCCTCACAGTGCTGTGTATTAAGGTGGAGAATAAAACCCTAGCTGAGCTAACAAGCTGTTGTGTGTACTGGCTCTTTGGTGGCAGCAAACTTGGTGCTACTCTGTGAGTATCCAGTAAGAGGAACCGGACACTGCAAGGGAGACCGTTTTGAGGAGCCTCAGGAACAGAAGGGCTGTTGCAGTCACCCTGCAAGGAAGAACTGGGCTGGTGGAAGGCAGGGCGAGGCCATTTGCGCTGGGAATAGGTTGCTGGTGTCAGGGCTCTGAGCTAAAGCTGCACAGCACAGAGGCAGCCAGGGTGACAGGGCAGGCAGTGATACAACCCTTACTGCTCTGGGTGAACCCCCAAAGTGTCACAGAGGAAGTCGGAACTGGAACTGGAATGCATGAAGTCTTTCTTCCAGCCCCATACTTAGTCCACAGACAATGCTGGGCCCTCATAAATTGTGGCTACAAACCATGCTAACTGCTTAGCAGAGGAGCCAGCTTAATGGGGAGGAAGCTTGCAGTGGCCTGGCCCCACTCGCCCTTCAGTTATCATTGGTGATCTGGGTGTCACTGCTACTGTCATAAACAGATAAGAAAAGTTAATAGCACAGAAGTACTTTATATCTCTTTGCCTGGAAGGGGTTAACAAGAACAGTGAGCCTGGCTGTCACTTGACCAGAGGACCAGTCAGAGGACAGGATACTTTCAAATCTTGAGGGAGGGAAGTTTTTGTGCTGTGCTGTTAGTTTTGGTGGTTGTTCACTCTGGGGACTCAGAGGGACCAGACGTGCAATCAGGTTTCTCTCCAATCTCCCTGATACAGGTTCTTATAAGTTCAAAATAGTGAGTACTAGGTAGATAAAGCGAGTTAGGCTTATGTTTGTTTTCTTTATTTGCAAATGTGTATTTGGTTGGAAGAAATTCAAATGTGTATTTGGCTGAAAGGAGTTCAAACTGGTATTTTGCTGAAAAGATTTTAATTTGTACTTGTATACTTAGGCTGGGAGGGTGTTCCCAGTGTCTATAGCTGAAAGACCCTGTACCTATTCCATTTTTTTTAAATTTACAAAGATAATTTTTACTGTTTTTCTTTC
The DNA here is from genome assembly GCF_025201925.1 of Gopherus flavomarginatus. NCBI lineage: Eukaryota > Metazoa > Chordata > Testudines > Testudinidae > Gopherus > Gopherus flavomarginatus. The sequence continues at coordinate 57,798,011 of NC_066621.1, forward strand.
TTTAATTAAAAGTTTTTCTTGTTTAAGAACCTGATTGTTTTTTTTTTTATTCTGGTGAGACCCCAGGGGATGGGGTCTGGATTCACCAGGGAATTGGTGGGGAGAAAGGAGGGAAGAGGGAGAGAGAGGCTGATTTCTCTCTGTGCCAGGATTACTTTCTCTCAGGAAGAGTCTGGGAGGAGGAAAGAGAAGGAGAGAGGAAGGTGAATTGTCCTCTCTGTTTTGTGATTCAAGGAGTTTGAATCACACAGTGATCTTCCAGGGTAACCCAGGGAGGGGAAGCCTGGGAGAGGCAACGGTGAGGGAAAGGGTTTACTTTCCTGGTGTTAAGATCCAGAGGGTCTGGGTCTTGGGGGTCCCCGGGCAAGGTTTTGTGGAGACCAGAGTGTACCAGGCACTGGAATTCCTGGTTGGTGGCAGTGCTACAGGTTCTAAGCTGGTAATTGAGCTTAGAGGAATTCATGCTGGTACCCCATCTTTTGGACGCTAAGGTTCAGAGTGGGGAATTATACCATGACAGCTACCCACAGCTGTGAATCAGCCCTGCGGTTCTTCAAAAATCAAGGGACTTTTGGCAATATGTTTCATGGGTCCCACTGGCCACCCTGGACATTCTGAAGATCACAGGATATTCACAAAGATTCACAGACAAACTTTCCTAACAATGAGTTTGTTTCCGAGGCTGTGCCCATAGGCAATGACTACAGACTGTCTTCTGTTGGTATGGAAGCTTGGAACATCCCTGCCATTTCTAGGGCCCTAGAACCTTGGGGTGAAAGAAGTTGATTTCATAGCCTTTGCAGGCCTCAAAGGCTGCCTCTACTCAGAGCTGAACGGCATTTTAAGATGTTTGTTGCCAACTCATTTTTGTTACTGAAATCCAGCTTTATGGACAGCGTCATTAATGTTGGCACTACAAACTATTCTGAAGGGGTGGGAAGAAATGCTCTTTCTGCTTGGAAAAGCCATCTGGAGGGTTCATTGTACACAGTTATTCCTGATGAGTGATGTGTGAGCCACGCCAGCCTGATCTCAGCTCCTTGCAATGACTTAGCTTTAGTCAGCAAGCTGGTGGGGGGAGTGAGACACCCCTAAATGGCAGGGCTCACTTTCAGAAGTGACAGCTTCCTGAAGCAAATTACTGCGATCTGAAACTGGGGACTTCAGCTCCCCCATTGTAATAAATGTTATACATATGCGAGGTGGAATCTCATGGTGGCATGGAATCTTTTCCCTTCCTGAGGCAGTCACGGCAGACTGCTACAAATGTGCTGACTGTCCCGTAGGAAACATGGGAAGACCTGCCTTCTGCCTAGTACGCTTAGACTGTATGAAACAAGTGACTGAGGTGTAACATGCCACACATTTTAAAGAATTTCCACTATAATCCCAGAATGAAGAGAGCTGATGCATGCTGAGCAAAAGCCTGATCCCTTTGATCTCAATGGACTTTGGATTTGGACCCTATAAACCAGCTCTCGTCATCTGAAACAGATCAGACAGTCATGCTTAGGTATGTTTAAGTGGGCTCTTCCTGTGATGGAGGGGTGGTGATCTTTGCAAAGCTGTCACGCTGAATGATGTCTGTGTGGCTTGAGGTCTGTACTTCTGTATGTAGAGGATTTTTTTATTGTCTGTTTGAAGGATAATGTTTGAAAGACGCAGGGATTAGGCTATTGGACAGAGGAAGGGTGATGTCAGAAAGATGGAGTTGTATCTGTGGAAACCATAAATAAAAAAGAAATTGTGCTTTAGCAGGAAGTACATGAACCACTTCTACTCATCCCTGTTTACAGAATATCTTTAAAGCAGCTTAGCACTATTACATTGCTTTCACCTGAACACAGCTATGCCTAACAACCTGCTGAAAGCATCCTCCTGTTGTTTGCACAGAACATAAACTAAAGCCTGAGAGCAATCCCCACCTCCTGAAAATACAATGGTACATTCCTTAGATTGAGAGTCCCAAGTGAATCAGTGGCTGTGCATTTAATTCTGGTCCCATCTTGCATGGCTGTAGGTATCATTCAGCATCCTTGCCGTTGGTTGGTTTTCAGAGACAGGTGTCTGATTCTTAAAACAACCTTCTTGTCCATCCCTCCTGCACAGACAATCAGTGGCTCTGTGCAGGAGAAGCAAGTGATAATAGAAGTGCTGCAGCTGACACCCAGAGAATGGATGGTGTCAGTAGCAACAGGACAATGTCGTACAGTAGATGGAGTTATGACAGGTATTGTATGTCTTAATTTTTTTACCTTGCTTCTTTCTGGTATTGATAAGCAAGGCAAAGCAAATAGAAACTGAATCTGAGATCTCCTATTACTGCCTTTAAAATCTGAATGATACTTTAGGAATACAGGTCTTCTAATTATATAGGCATGACTTTTTCTGTTAGACTCGATGTTGCTTTGAAAATTAAAATGTTTGTTTCATTTATCTATTCTCGCAGAAAGCGAGTTTTTTTCCACCAGGGCAGCACAAGATAATTATTTTATTATTCAATGTGAGGAGAATTGTTAGCTATTTCCATACAGATATTTCCTGGACTTTTTCAGCAAACACTTTGATCATTAGTTTGAAATACAATGAGGAATGAGACAATTGTTCATACAGACCTATGACAAGAGGCATTTGCTTGTCGGTTTCAGTTCAGAGTTGATACCTGGAAATTAAATAACTTAAAATGCTGGAGCCTAAGATGTTCAGATTTTCAGGACTTCAGGTTTTGTGGTTGTGGTAAAATAGTGATACTTTCAGACAAGAAATCTGAAAAATTCTGTGACAAATGTGCAACATAGAGCTGGAAAATGCTGGTTTAGGTGACCCAATGAAGCCGTTATAAATGCTTAGACTGTATTTTGTGTCAAGATGCAACTATTTACACTTTTATTCCTCCACCTCATAATGTGTAATGGCAAAATTTTGTCCCATTAATTTGCTTTTCATGTGGCTACAAGGTAACATGCACAACTAGAATTGAGCACGATTCATGATTATGGCTTGATAGATTTTTTTTTAAGGCTTCGCTTTAAATAAAATACCCCCATACTTATCAAAACAATTTAAAAATCTGTAAATTGTACACTTGGGACTGGATTTATGTGCTAATAGGGCTGTCACCACAGTCAGTCAGTGTGACAAAAACAAGCATCAGAAATAATCCTTGAAAGGTTTATGAACTGAAAAAATAATGCTTTGAATGGCACCCACTTTGCCTGTGTGTGTAAGGTTACATGGTTTATATACACACACACACACACACACGGAGTGTACTTCTTAACTTTGTGACTGAAAATCCTATATACATCACTAGAAAATGTATGAATATCATTTTATACGTGTGTCACAATCTATTTCAGATCATGTGGAGGAGAGTGGGAATGTGTGTATATAGGTATATTTATGCAAACACGCATACAAAAAGATGTTATACAACATGCTGTGTTTGTACGCATGTAATCCTGTCCCCCCTACAGAGAGCAGACACCTTGTCTCTTATGCCATGTCCTAAGTAAAAGCGTCACAACACCATGATATATTTGAGTCTATTCCATGTATGCCAAGTTTTGCAGATGTTATACCTTAATCTCATAGTATATGTAACAGAAATTTCAAGAGAATTAGTCTTAGATGTGTTTTCTTTGTGGCAGTGCTTGCTTTAACCATGTTTACTGCTTTAGAGTTGGTTATCCAGTTCACTGTGACAGAAATGAAAACTGAAAAGTCTTTATTGCTAATTATTAGCTTTGCATTCAGTATGTGTGCTATACTCATTTCTGTTTGACTTCTTTGCTCTCTGCATTATATTTTTGGGAAGAAATGCAATATTTCCATGTCTCACTTGCCTTCAGTTGCACAGCTTCCAGATTGTTATGAAAAATTTCAGAAAATAAGGTATATGAGCCAATGCCTGTATAATTTATTCTCTCCCAGTTGCTAATGCTGGAAGGTTGAGGAACGAATTGTTGCTTTTTCAGCTGTTTCTCCCTGCTGAAAAAATGGTGCACAGTTGTTTTTGTACATTGAAACCATCTTCTTACATCTATCTACAAGAAGATGCCCCATATAATTATAACAAAGATTGCTCCTCTCTAATATCAGAAACCTCATTGTGCTATTTGTATTTGAGGCACTGTACATGATCCATTTTTGCTGATCTCATTGAATGCAAAAAACTGCTGTCAGGAGGAGATAACTTATTTCTGTTAGCATAAAAACACCTCAGGGAATAAGCAGGTTCTATTCATGTTAATATAGTATCCTTTGTTCCTGTGGCTATTTGGGTTTGCCTCTTTGTTACATTTATACAAATGACCAACCAGGCTGGAAGTAAATGCTCAAGATAGGTCTGTGGAGTTTCCCTCTTACAAGTGAGAAATGCACCAAATGTAAGTATACAGTGTGTTCCAAATGTACTCTTCTTATAGAGTCTCTTCCCCCATCTCCCTCATTTTTACATCAATCTTACATTTCCTTCAGTTGTGCTTCCTGGAATTTCTACCTCAAGCATTCAAAAATCATGAGTCAGGTCCCCAAAAAGCAAGACTGTCTTAAAGGTCATTACACTTAAAAACCACCAGAGGTACTTTTTATTTGCCTTTAGAACATTTAGGGTGCAGTTAGGTCATATTGTCAAGCTTGTCTCTGCAACCAAGGGAGCTAGAAGTTTCTTTAAAAAATAAAAACAAAGCTGAGATTCTCCTCTAGTCACTTGCCGACAGGAACTTTAAGAAACAAACTAAATATGCGAGACTCGTGATGAAATCATGAGAGTTGGACACCCTGGTGTAAGAGGAAGTTAAAGTTCTACTAGTCCTGGTAACAAACTTCTAATTTATTCCTACTCTAGGGAGGCAGCATGACCTTGGGCAAGTTACCGTACAGTTCTCTGCCTCAGTTTCCCCACCTGTAAAATGGAGAAACTGGTCTCATGTGTAAAGAAATAGCACTATACACCCATTAGGTATTTTTATTGCTCCTTCCAAAAATATCAAAGTAAAATAAACACCACAATATTTCAGAAAGGAGGGGAAAGAGAAGACACCTGCTGCTGAAGTGCTTGCAATTATCATGAAACATTATGACTGGCTGTCATGGTAACTTCACTCCCAGGATAAATGGACCACAGTACCTTAAAAATATAAAGGCACTTTTAAAAAACAAGCACATGCAGCAAATCTTACGTGACTGGCTCTATGTCTTCACTATTCTGTAAGAAACATTTTACGGTAAATTTGTATGCGTCTAGTGATCTTAGCAGAGTCAAGCCAGAAACTCCTGAGTTTCACTGCTCCAGTACCTGAGCAAGGTACATTAAAGGTAGCTTGGGTATGTCTATATGAACTGTCTGCACACTCTGAGACTTCACTGTAAACATTCTCTCTTTTCTCCATGGAATAACAATAATACTTATCTTCCTCCTAAGGGCATTAGGAAGATGAATTAATGTTTGTGGAGCTCTGTAGGTGATAGTTATTGTGACATTTCTCATTCTTTTTACTCTGGATTTCGCTATGCTCTGTGCTCTTTTATATTTTATTTTAAATTAGCAAGCTTAAAGAGCTATTTCAGAGGGAGAAGAAGAAAGGTCTTCAGAAGTAGTATAAGAGCAATGATCAACCTTAACAGGTTTCCTTCCCATGTCTACTTAACGATAGGGGTTTTCCTCATGTCACATGCAATAGCTTTGTAGATAGGGGACTCCTTTTGAAGTTAGCAGTGTGCATGTGATTTCAGAGAGCTTTTAGGATATATATATATATATATATATATATATATATATATATATATATATATATATATATATATATATATATATATATATAAAATATGTCCCGACTAGAATGTTTGAGATAGGAGATTCCCAGTAGTAGTGAGGTTGACAGCAGTAAGGCAGGGGCAGACATATTGGTCTCCCCAAATGATATAGTTTGAGATTAGAATGCAATTCTCAGCTCTGCCATTGACTAGGTGAGTGACCTCACACAGGGCACTTCTCCTTTGTGTCTCAGTTTCCCTATATGCAAAACAAGGATTATAATACTTACTCTCCTCACAGGGGTGGTGTTGGGATGAGTTAAATCGGCACAGTACTTTAAACAATCAATGCTGAGTATTGCTATTACTACATTTAAATATCCCCATTTGTTTTCAATTGGGGATAGATAACAGTAAGTATTTTGATCATCAAAAGCTGCTGCACATACTTTAATCGTGGGACAATGTAATTCTTATTGTGTGTATTCATGGATTTTTATCTGCAAACTTTAGTCAGATTTTTCAAATGTAGTCCCTGGAATTACAATTTACAAACTCCTTACCCAGTACTTCGAAGAATTACTCTATAGAAACAATACTGCTAATTCCAGTGTGTGCCCTATGGATGAAAACATAGAGAGGGAAAATCTAATGGTGGCAAGAGACCATCTGGCACAAATCCCTCTTTGACCACCATGTTAAGCAGGTAAAGAAAAGAGCCTTGGCTCTTCTCAAAGTAGGGAATAGTGGAGGACAGCACAGGTGTGACAAGGAGTGTATGTCAACTAAGAGAAGGTCATAAATGAATAAATATACAATAGCCATATCTCCCAACTTTTCCTCCTTTAGGAAGGATAATGTCATTTTAGTAGTAAATCTGTCTTTGTTCCACATCCATCTTGTGGTAACCTCTCATTACTGAACATTAACTTTGTAATGCCAAGATATAGACCAGAGTGGATAAAAATTGATTGGAAACAAGATTAAAAAAATTAAATTGGATTTTTAAATGTAAATACATTTTTCATTTTTAAAATAAACTTGTTTAAAATTGAAACAATAAACTATTTGTGTTAAGGCCTAAAATCATTTAATTTAAATAAAAAATATTATGCAGCACATGTTTGCTGATGAAGTTTTAAAGGAAGTCAAACCACTGTACTGATCCAAGTCACAGATTAAGCACCTGGATCCAAAGTTTGTTGAGGTGCTAAACCATATTTTGACAGCAATAGCATGTATTTTCTTCTTTTCAGTTTATTCAACTAGTTCATTCAAAGATAAGAAACTGATTTGAAATTGGGAAAAAAAGGAAAGATTATTTTCCTCTTACATTCTAGGAATAAAAATGAGGTTTGAGAGGATGAGATCTACTAGTTCTAAAATCTTGAAGGACATAGTGACTAGAAACAATCAGTTCATTAACTACAAATAATAGTTACTTTTATTATTTATTTGTATTATTGTAGCACCTGAGAGCCTCATCATGGCCAGGATATACTACTTCTGTTTTTTAATAATCAATTTTAAATGCAAAACATGGTTTATTAAATTTTTTTTTGTTATTGTATACAGAACATTTAAGGTAATTTCATTTAACTAATACAAACAATTATAAAAAAGCAGGTTCAGTGCATTTTTAATTAAATTCCAATTTTCATTTAAAGAGAGCTTGATATAAATACTAAGCAAAAATTAACAATCTAGTAATTAAAAAATTTATCCAACACTCCATAGCATTAAAAATGTAAATATTAAGAATTTGAATAAATGTATATTAAGCTATATAATACCTTAAATAAATATATCCTCCTAGTCAGCCAAAAATTCCACGTTTAGTATAATGGCTATATTTAGTTGCAAGTCAACGTATTAGTGGTTACCAACCAGTGAGAATCAACCTTTCTTTTGGAAAATAACGAGTGTGCAAATGCAAAACAACATTAAAATGGATACTTTTAATCAAGGTTTCTGCTTACTGATTTAAATCCTGGTTAAAACTGGTGATTTAAATTGCTGTAATTGAAATCAATCCACCCTGTTATAGACTGTGGTTTTTGCTGAAATAAATTAATCCCAGATTGTCTAAAGTTTCTTGTACTAATTGTTTAATCTCATTCAATTCAGATGTTGTCCCAAATCATTGTACTAGATGGTGTGTGTGTGTGTGAGAGAGAGAGAGAGAGAGAGAGAGAGAGAGAGTACTTGATTCGGGAAAGAAAGTTGTAGCATCGCGAGTATACGATATCGAAGACATTTTTCTCCATGGATCTTTCTTTAATTTACAGACTGTAAAAGGCCGAATGCTGCAGTATTTGGAAATCTAAAACAGATGCATATCAATGGAGGTCTGGGTTCAAAATATGCAGTTCCCATAAGGACTGCAGCAATTAATTTAAAGAGGCATTCCAAGTACTTACGTATTAGCTATCAACTTTTGAGCACATTAAAAAGAAGAGAGAAGAAACCATAACACCAAGCTAGCAGTCATCTGCACTGGTTACTGAAAATATAAAAGCTTTACCTGTTTACAGGTTTATACCTGTTCACTGCGATCTGCAAATAAAAAAACTATGAAGGAATCAGTCAACTGCTCAGAAATAAAGCACAACTCCATTTGTGATGATACACAAACTATTTTAAACAAATAAAAAAAAGTGTCCATGTTTCTAGGAACTTGGAGGAGAGTTTGGCATTTCTGAAGTGGGCTGATTACTTGTTAAGAGAGAAGGAAGTACAGTCGTACCCACAGGACACCACTTCTTAGAATGATTTACTCACAATATGTACTGAGTTCTGATTCTCCCTGAACTAGGCTGTCAGCCTGTTTCCCAAGCGCACACATTTCTGGTGCATAGAAAAACCCTGGTCCCAGCTCAAAGCCAAACCTATTCCACCATCATCTCTCCTTCAGTTCTCCATGCTGAGCATGCTTTTGGCTAGGACTATCTTTGGTTCTAAATAATTTTGCTTCCCTCTCCTTGCCAATCTGTTTAGGATTGTCTTTCTAATAGAAGATCAGATTTTCCCTCCATCACTGACGTGATGTGGTTCTTTCCTCTGCAAAAGGTCACCCCTGAAACCAATAGGACTAATTACACACAGTAAGGCCTTAATATGTACACTGGTTTAAATAAGTCAGTTTTAAAATCTAGTTAAATTGGGGCAAGCCTCTGTTGTAGACTCCAATTGGTTTTACCTTTTGATTATATCAAATCTGTTTAAATCCATATGTTAATTTACCAATGCAAGCTAAATCAATATAAGCAAGGGCTAAACTGCTTCATGTATGTATATATTTGGGGACTGCGCTCTTTTAACTAGACAGAGTTTGAAATCGATTTAGTTAAACTGATGCATTTTTCCATTAGACAAGGCCCAAGTTACCACTAGTTGTGGTAAAAACAGTGGTGAAAGAAGGAGCCATTTCATTAGATTACACTTTGAAAGAGTCTTCTCCTTTTTGCCACAAAAGGTGGACCAGTGTTGATCTGTGAATGTGGTTAACTCCAACGCGGTCAGGACTCACTTAACTTCTCCCAGTGGCCTTTGTTTAACTCTTTAATGGAACATTTACTATTCATTCAGTAATGCATTTCTTTAATAGCCCCCTGCCACATCAATATTTTATTTATGCATTTTCATTTAAAACAATACAAAATATACCGGTCCAAGGCCCTAGGTGCCCTGACACAACATTAACAATGTAATAAATACAGTGAATTCCTAGCAGCGTTAAAGGAATCAACTCAACAGCAACTCAGCCAGCCAGACAAATACAGGGTATGTCTACACAGCAATTTTTAGCCTCTCAGCCCAAGCCCTGCAAGCCCGAGTCAACTGACCCAGGCTCTGAGACTAGGTGCTGCAGAATGTTTGTTGCAAAGTATATGTGCCCATGGAAATGCCTTTTGCCCTTCATTGCTGTGGGAAGCAAATCTTCAGCCCTCTCAAAAAAACCTGATTGAACAGGTGTCTTTTGCAGCTTGTTCAGAAAGTCACCAGATTTGGGATATTTTGTATGTGGGGGGAGTAGGGAGTTCCTGAAGCCCTTGCAGAGATTGTCCTGAAAGCAGCCCTCTTTTATAATGAGGGGGATCCAGCTAATGTACCCCTGCTGATGGCAGCAATGTTGGTATGGCCTGGGAAGTGAGACAATTCCTCGCATAGGGCTTTATAGGTCATAACTAACCATCAAATTCAAAGACTACCAATATTGCTGCATGGGAAAACATTTTTCCAGGCTTTACTTTATATTTTCTTGCTGTCCTTTCAGGAAAGAAATACAGATATATATGTCAGTTGGTTATTAAAAATTAATAAGATATTAATAATTGGAGATATACTTATCTCCTAGAACTTGAAGGGACCTTGAAAGGTCATTGAGTCCATCCCCCTGCCTTCACTAGCAGCACCAAGTACTGATTTTTGCCTCAGATCCCTAAGTGGCCGCCTCAAGGATTGAGCTCATAACCCTGAGTTTAGCAGACTAATGCTCAAACCACTGAGCTATCCCTCCCCCCAATGCTGGGTTAGCAGAGTCAAGAAATTGTTACAGAAACATGTTTGTAGTGATGCTTCACAGTTCCATCAATTAATTCAAGGAAGGTGGCAGTTTAGCAGTTTTCCCCTTCCTTGGCATTTAAAAACCAAGTTTCTAGGTAAACCTCTTTCCCTCTTCTGTCTGTGAAACTCTGCCATGCTGGGTCAGCTATTTGAATCGTAGCATTTTGGAATGAGTTAACTGGTTTAGGAGAGTCGTGTCACTTCCACCAACTGGTGATTGTGATTTGTGCTGCAACTAAGAAACAGGTAATCAGTCCTTTGTATCTCTTATAAAGCACTGATTTTTTTTGGAAAATTAAACAAAAACACTGATGGATTATCTGAACTCCCCAACCTCTTTCCAAAATGTCTTAATTTTTGGACAAGTTCTCTGTGATGGGGTTCGACTCACCACCGCTGGCGCCCCATGCCGGTCACTCTGGGAATTAACTCTCGACCGCTCCGAGGCGTCCTCGCAGCCTGGTAGCTTGCCCATTGTCTCTGTGCTGCTGCCCTGGGACTCACATTGCTCCCTGCTTGGCGGCATTCCCTTCAGGACAGTCTTCATCCACTTCAGGACACTGCCCTCCAGCAGTGCCCACTGTTCTGGTCTCACCCCCTTCCAGGTGGAGTTGTTAACAGCCATCCTTCTGTTTGCCTCTGCCTTGGTGGCCAACCACAACCCTAGAGTCTATGTCAGCCCCTCTCCTCGGTGGCCAGGGGCAAAGAAAGGGGGGGAAAGTGGGGAACCCAGTTCCACCCAGTACTCTGGGTCCCGACCCAGGGACCCTCTAGCAGCAGCCTCTCTCTGTCCTTCTCTCCTCTCTTGTCTGCTTTGTTTCACTGGGCCACTTCCCCTTTGGCTCTATGCACTTTTTCAACCCCTTCTAGCAAGGACTGCAGCCTGGCAGGTATCTGGGCCGGACCTCTGCTCTGCTCCCCCACAAGCCTGCCCAGCACTGCTCTGTCCAAGGTGCTGCTCTCCCTCGCTAGTCAAAGGCCTGGTCTACACTACGTGTTTAAACTGATTTTAGCAGCGTTAAACCGATTTAACGCTGTACCCGTCACACTACGAGGCCCTTTATATCGATATAAAGGGCTCTTTAAATCGGTTTCTGTACTCCTCCCCAATGAGAGGAGTAGTGCTAAAATCGGTATTACCATATCAGATTAGGGTTAGTGTGGCCGCAAATTGACGGTATTGGCCTCCGGGCGGTATCCCACGGTGCACCACTGTGACTACTCTGGACAGCAATCTCAACTCGGATGCAGTGGCCAGGTAAACAGGAAAAGCCCCGTGAAATTTTGATTTTCATTTCGTGTTTGTCCAGCGTGGAGCTCTGATCAGCACGGGTGGCAATGCACCCCCAAATCCAAAAAGAGCTCCAGCATGGACCGTACGGGAGATACTGGATCTGATCTCTGTATGGGGAAACTAATCTGTTCTATAAGAGCTCCGTTACAGAAGACGAAATGCCAAAGCATTTGAAAAAAAATCTACAGGCTACACAGTGCTGTGTGACAAGCGTAACGGGAAGCCAGAGACTCAAATGGATGCTCATGGAGGGAGGAAGGGAGGACTGAGGACTCCAGCTATCCCACAGTCCCCAGCAGTCTCCGAAAAGTATTTGCATTCTTGGCTGAGCTACCAATGCCTGTAGGTTCAAACACATTGTCCGGCGTGGTTCAGGGAATAGTTCGTCAATGTACCTCCTCCCCCCACCACGTGAAAGAAAAGGCAAAAAAATCGTTTCTTGACTTTTTTTAATGTCACCCTATGTCTACTGAATGCTGCTGGTAGACGTGATGCTGTGGCAGTAAAGAGCAGTATCCGCTCCTCTTCCCTCCCCGGTGGCAGACAGTACAACATGCTTGATAACTGCTGAATACCCCTGGTTGGCCTCAGGGGCTCCTGGGTAAAAATAGGAATGATTCCTGGCCATTTCCAGTAGATGGGACAGAACGGCTGGTAACTGTCCTCATCATAGCAACTGGGGGCTGAGCTCCATCAGCCCCCTCCCTTTCCTGTGTAAAGAAAAGATTCTGTACTGCCTGTACTATCATAGCAGCAGCATGCTGGGCTCCTCTCCTCTGCACTGCTTAATGTCCTGCCTGGACTGTCATAGCACCGGGAGGCTGCCTCCCTCTCATTTTATCTCACTAACAAGTCACTGTTTATTATTCCTGCATTCTTTATAACTTCATGACACAAATGGGGGGGGACACTGCCACGGTAGCCCAGGAAGGTTGGAGGAGTAGGGAGGGAGAGGGTTGTTGCAGGGGCACCACCCATGAATGGCATGTAGCTTATCATTTCTGTGGGATCTGACACGGAGCAGCTGTGCTCTGTGATACACTGGTTCTCTAGTACACTTGCCCCATATTCTAGGCAGGACTGACTCTATTTTTAGGAACGTTAAAGGAGGAATTGACTCGGGGAGTCATTCCCAGTTTTGCTTTTGCGCCACTGGCCGATCTCAGCCAGGAGCACCCATGATAGCAGCAGACAGCACAGAAGGACAGATAACCGTCATCTCATTGCCAAATTACACTGGCAGCAGATGGTACAGAACAACTGGTAACCATCTCTGCTATCATGCAAAAGCAAATGAATGTTGCTGTGTAGCACTGGAGTATTGCCTCTGTCTGTGGCACCCAGTACACATACGGTGACTGAAAAAAAAAAAAGCTGAACAGGCGTCTGCCAGGACAATCCAGGGAAAAAGGGCGTGAAATGATTGTCTGCCATTGCTTTCCTGGAGGAAGGAATGACTGACGATATTTACCCAGAACCACTCACGACAATGATTTTTGCCCCATCAGTCACTGGGCTCTCAACCCAGAATTCTAAGGGGTGGGGGAAACTGCAGGAACTATGGGATAGCTACGGAATAGCTACCCACAGTGCAACGCTCCGGAAATCGACGCTAGCCTCGGACCTTGGACGCACACCGCCGAATTAATGTGCTTAGTGTGGCCACGTGCACTCGACTTTATACAATCTGTTTTATAAAACCGGTTTATGTAAAATCGGAATTATCCCATAGTGTAGATGTACCCAAGGAGTGACTGACTTCTCCTCTGCCAGGTAGACTTTATATAGGACGTAGCCCAACTCTGATTGGCTGCCTGTTTCCCTGCCCTGATTGGCTCTCCCCAGGCCTTGGCTGATTGACTGCTGATCTGCACAGTCTCTAGGACCTGGTTCAGCCCTTCTTCTCGGGGTGGGGCACCGCCCCACCACATCCTCCATATGTGACAAAATCTGCATGTTTCATTACAATTTGGGATTTAAACTTAATGCTTTTTAAGTACACTTTAGAAACTGAAAGTTCACTCTACCAAAAACATTTTCAGCATCTAAAAATAGAAATAGATTAGTCAGGTTGATGAAATTGGTTGAATCATCTGTCCCCCTTCCTCCCAAAAAAAATCTGGTCTAGAACTCTGTGAATGTAGTCTGCTAACTGCCTATTTAACACAAAACCTATTTTAGCTCTGAAAATATATCTACACAGTATTTTTCAGTCTATTTGATAAGACTGAAGCATGAAGCTTAGTGTTTTTTGATTTAACAAAGAGATCACTACTGGATAAGTTTCTTCCAAGTTTTGATATTGCTACTATTTGGGCTTCACTCCAGGTATTGAGGATCTCTTACTCTTTCCACTTCTCATTAAAGATCTCTGCCAGTTGTGCTCTGAACTCTGGGGGAATCCATCCAGGCTTGAAGATTTACTGTGTTAAATGATTTAATGATCTCTGTAACTTCATCAGGTGTAAATGCTCCTGGTCTATCTGATCTGTTTTAGGGAGCTTTGCATTAATTCTATAATCTTTTATTTGTTTGGGATGTGCTGGCATAAAGCCTCCAGTAGAAATTTGTAAATGCCTCACGTATATCCTTTGGACTTGCAAATGATGATGATTAATGATTTGGTTTCTTCCAGACTGGAGTTCTGTTTTTTATTATCTTGTATATATTTTAGTCCATTAGCAAGTAGCCTATCACTTTTGTTGCTTTTTTCATAATACTGTTGTTGTTCTGTAAATCTGATTGCCTTTTCAGTTTATAGCAGGTTTGATTTACTTCTAGCTTCAATTAGTCTCTTGTACATGCTCTGGGATTATTTTGTCTGATGTAGCTTTAAGTCTTTCTACTTCTCTCAAGAGGTTCTTCTTTTCTAACCTTGATATCATAGGATTGATCACTTAATAAGTTACTCCTGGGTTCCAGAGAGTGCTCTTTTAAACCTGGCATGCGTTATGTTTTCTGAAGTATAATTTCTTCTCTAATTTATGGATTCTCTCCTGAGCACGTAAGAGAGGAATGTTTAATCTCCATATGTTTGTTTTAGTTGTGCCCTCAGTTTCAATTGAGAAGCCAGACGGCGCATAATCAGACCAGCACATACATCCTTGTTTAGCCAGAATAGTGTTATGAAACATTGATTTGGAAATTAATAGCGTATCAGTTTGTGTATGTATATGCTGTGGAATTGAATAAAAGGAATAATCTTTCATTTTCAGTGAAGCATCTTCAGGAGTCACATACACATCATGTGTACTTACTAGTAGTTTTAGCTCCTTGCCTGACTGTTTCTCTAGCTGTTTTGGTGTCTGATCTGCCTACCTTTAGGATCAGGGCACAGCTATGACCCTATCCACTGTTACAATGTCTTCTTCTCCAAATTCTTCCAAGAGTCAGGGGACTTTTTTTTTTTTTTTTGGAAAAGAGCAATTGACCTCTGCTGCTGAGGGATAGATGTTTCCTAAAGTTAGTATTTTTTCCAATTGCTCCTTTAATCAACAAGCATTTACCATCTCAGCCTATGATTATTATTATGAATAATAGTGTTTACGGTTGTGGTGCCTAAGGGCCAGCCAAGAACGGGTCTCCACTCTTCTAGGTACTGTACAAATATAGACTTTGTCTACTCTTAAAAGTTTGGTTAACATAGCTATGGTGGTCAGGGTGTGAGGAACTACCCACCACCCACACACTCTTGCAGGAACGCCATCTCCTCAAATAAAGTTAGCTACATGAATCCAAAGCCCCCTTCCATCAATACAGCTGCATCTACTTTGGGGGTTATGCTGGCAGAGTTATGTTGATCAGAGCTGTGGGTTTTTTCCAGATCCCTGACCAACATAACCCCTAGAGCAGATGCAGCTGTGCTGATGGAAGAGGGTTTCAGGTTGATGTAACTAACTTCATTTGTGGAGGTGGTGTTCCTACACTGGTGGAGAAACCCCTTCTATCAATGTAGGCTGCATCTGCACTATGTGGTTATGCTGGCATAGCTACGCTGAACTCACTATGCTGGTGTAGTCTCCATAGCATAGACATATCTACACAGTAGTTGACAGTCCCTGTCCCAAAGTGTTTACAATCTAAATAGGCAAGATACCCATAGTATGGGGGAGGGGTATAACATACCAGCCCAGTGAACTATGTGATGGCAGGAAACATGTTAGTTCCAGGATTTTTGAGGGGGTTGGTTTACTTGAGAGGATCAGCTATATATGGGGGGTGGGGTGGGGGAGGAGAGAAGAGAGTGAGGCAGTAGTAAGGGAAGAGGGGCAGGTGTGGAGCAACGCTGAGGTAAAGATACTATCAGGGAGCAGGAGGGGGAGGGTTGGAGAAACCTATCAAAACTGGAAAATTCTCTGAATGTCCAAAGGTTTCTGCATTGGTGCTTCTGCCCCGTCAGCTGGAGCCTCTGACTAACACCTCTGCAGTTTTCCCCCCAGGTCACGTAGCCATGTGTTGCGGGAAGGCATGACCTAGGCAGCATTGCCAACTCTAATGATTTTGTCATGAGTTCCATGATGATTATGTTTCTTCAAGCCCCAGCTCCTGGAGTCATGTAGATATGTGATGATTTCATCCTTCACTCTTAGAGAAAAAAGTAAGTTTCTAGCCCTCGTGGCTGTGGAGAAATCTTTAGAATGTGACCCTAATACACCCTAATGGCCCAAAAAGCAGAAGACAGATAAAAAGACCACCCAATCTATTATTTTACATAATCTCATGATTTTAAAGTTAACTTCATGATTTTTGATGAGCCTGACTCATGATTTTTGAACCTTCTCTAAGATGAATAATATTTACTTAGATTGGTATTAACAAAAAAAATTCCTGCTCAACCTGCTGCTCCTGCATTGTTTTTGTTTCTCTAGTTCCCTCTCAACACATTGGTTAAAAGTAATAGAAAAATAATATAGTGGCTTTGTTTTTTGTTTTTGTTGTTTTCCCAGCTCTCTCTCCCCTCCCCCACAAATTCCCAAAATATTCTTAATGATATAAAATTCCCCCCTTCCACCTTTCCCTACAATGTGGAGGTTCCCTATAGTCTCAGATACAGCCAGCTGATTAGCCCATTCTCCTGGTGTGGTGAACTCTGTCTGGGGTATCAAGACTCCCCACCATGGGTGGAGCTGTGGCACCATTTTTTTTTTAAAGAACAGATGTTGGGATCCGTTGCTCAGAGCCATATTTCAGACCCCTTTCTCCTTTATATATCCTGGCTTAAATCACATCTATGGTGCCACTTCTTCTTCACCCCTTTTCATTGTTATCAACACACATTCATATTCTTTCTTCCCCTTCCTCTTTATGCATCAATTCCAATCTGTAATACCTTTTCCATGAGTGTCAGGGGGTCTTTTAAAGTTTAAGAAAGGCCATACTGAGCTCACTAAAAATTGGAGAGCCCACTTACTGATGCCATTTCCTCATGACAGCTATCCTCTCTTCTCGAATAGCATTTGGAAGTGTAAATTGAAAGGGTATTTTTGGTATTTTTTTCTCAGTTGGTAGAGATGGCTGAAAAATGCCTTTGCTCTCACACTCTTCTTCAGATTCACCCTGCATCTTCATGATTTTATTTCTTGGCTTTTCTGTTCCTGTCTTTTATCTGTTTCTCTCTTCCATGTTTAACAAGTTGCCTCTCTATATTTTGGGTCATGGTCTGAGTCTGAATCCGCCTAGGTTTCAGTGCTACCTTTCTTTAGATTTAGTTTTTTGAGGGTTTTAACCCCTTTGTGTTTCTCTCATATGAGATATTGCTGTCCTTGATGAATAAATATGTGTGTCACAGCTGCACCTGTATTTTCCCACTCTGTGGTCGATTCCAGGAGTGCCCCGTCAGTTCTCAGCACTCTAGCCATCACCTATCTCTGGGCAGGGACCACATCCCACTCCGCTCTGACAGAGGGTTTTAAGGCAGCACAACTCCCTGCCTTTCACTGTAATAGGCAGACTGACTTGCAGTGGATAATGGCCAGCACCTGTATGTTACTTTCTCTCCAAGGGCTATAAACTGTGTATTGCTAGTTGTTGCAAGTTGCCACACAGCTCTTTTTAAGTAAGCATATTTTTATTCTTGAGGTTAAAAGCACTACAGAGAAAATGTGTAGGAAAAAAAAATTCCTAGATTCATGCTAAAAGCTTACCAGAGGTCACCCATCAATCTTAGGATGCCCTAGTAGCGCAAAGTCTTTCCAACCCTTTTGCAAGGGCTGGGGGGTCCCCCATGGATAGAAGAGTCTGTCTGTTTGTTGGATCAGAAAGAAAACCCTGAGTCAGTTTAAAGCCAGCCATTTTATTTCTTTATCTGTTGGTTCTCTGGAAAACCTGGGCTGAACCTGTACATGCAAGCATCTCTGGAGGTGTTTACAACCTAAGTGATTCACCTTAATCACTCCCTATTTTTTTTTCATTTCCTGGAGGAACTGTGATACCCCATCCCCCGAGCCACCCAGAGTCGCATGCTATCCTTAGCTCACAGTGATACATAAACAATTACCAGCTCCCCTCTACGTGTGCCCAGCTCCTGCTCCCGACAGGAGATTCTGCTGTCCAGGTAGCACTGTTACCTAGGGCCTGATGTTGCCTGGCTCCAGGTCTGCCCTGGGCTCCTAGAGGCTCCAGCCCCTGTGTTCCACTGCACAGCCCTGGCTGCAGAGTTCCCAGCTTCCTCTGTGCTGACCTGCTGCCAAGCGCTTTCCTCCTGGGCCCAGCACCAATACCTGCCAGCTCGGAGGACACTTTGCAGCCAGGGAGGGAAAGAAGCCACCTGGCCTGGGACTGGCAGAAGTACCAGAAATGTGGAAGAAGCATCTTTGTTAGTTAGGGTAGATGTCTTCAGCAAACTGCAACCTATCCGCTGATGTGTTATGGTGCTGCCAAGAACAAGCCTGTGTTCAGGGTCATTCACTTTGACAGCTGGTCTTGTGCTCATTTAGAATTGCAGTGTTGATGAACAAGTACAGGTGGGCTTCATTTGAAGGTCTTGCTTCTTATGCTGATCCATACGAGCAGTCCCAGACCACCAGAGAGGTGGGGCAAATTGGAACAAAACAGGTGGAGATAGCAGAGAGGAACAACCCTGGTCGCAGTTTGGGTGGATACCAGAAGGGACACTCCGAGACCACACTATACCGCTGGGGGCAGTCCAAGGCCTCACCTACACCCCAAGGAACACCCCAGGCACCTGATTGTCCCACCATACCATTCTCCAGCAACCCACCTCACCCCAGTGACGATGTTTTAAATGTAATGAGCTGGGGCATGTAAAGGCCAACTGCCCCAAGAACTCCAACAGATTGCAGTTCATTGCACGGGGGTTACATCAAAGGTCCACAGGCCCAGATGCCTCCCAGATACCCTCAGAGCAAAGGGAAACTGAGTGTGGGTGGGAAGAAGGTTATCGCATGTAGGGAATTGGAGCACAAGTGTCAGCTATCCACCAATCCTTAGTGGACCTCAAATTCATCAATCCAGAGGCCCAAGTGATGATTCAACCCTTCAAGTCAAATTCTTTTGACTTGCCTACAGCCAAGTTGCCTGTCCAGTACAAGGGCTGGTCAGGAATGTGGACTTTTGCAGTCTGATGATTATCCCATTCCTATGCTGCTGGGGGAAGACTTGCCCATCCGTGTGAAGCTAGCCAAGAGGTTGGCAATGGTCACCCACAGCCAGGCTAAGCAAGCCTTCACACCTATCGCTGTTCCTAAGCCTTCAACAAGGGCCCTGTTTGTGACTGCAGTAGTGGATTTGTGCCTTGGGGAAGTTTTTCATGTGAGTCCCCACATCTGTACCCCAGAGTTCAGAATGGAGAGGGAACCCTGACAACAGTGGTCACCATTATAAAGGCAATATTTACCAACTGCTATCAAGCTACAGCATCTTTGATCCCACATCTGTTTCCTAGTCTAAGCATAGAGAAATACCACCATATCTTAGTGGCTAGAATAACTGTTGAATTTCCAGTGGTGACCACTGTAACCATTTAGCTGAATTTTGCAACTAAGCAAAATGTCAGGGTGTTAAAATTACCCAGCATGAAAGGGGAAAATATTTGTGTTTAAATTTAATGCAACTATTTTTGATAAGCATTTTCATGGACATTCACATCTGGAAGGAAAATGGTTCAAGGTTTTAGTTGGGAAAGAAGCAGAATGTTAGGTTAGTTACAGATTCTCATGAATGATATGTACAGCGTGAATAGTTTTGCACTGTGTGGGGTTATTTTTGCATCCAGTCCTGGGGAGGAGATGTTTACATTTTTTTTCATTTTACTGTATGAATTAAGACCTTTAGTAATTGCCTTTTATCCATAAGGAAACATTAAATATGCGCACAACACACATTCTGTGATTTTACAGCATGCTTGAAACGGCTTGTAATTATCTTAGCCAACAAAGAGGATCATTGCTGCTAGTAAGGGTAGCTTCCATAATAGAGAATATTTTACAGTTTGAAAAGACTTATTAGAAAACAAGTGAAAGCAGGTTATTTTTTTCTGAAACAAAATCACAACAAGGGCATTAGTAAATTATCTGGATGATATTTACTTTCTGCATTTCTCTCCTGAATTCCTGTTCACCATATATACCACTCTAGTACCCCTGTTACTGAGCAGGGTAATTGCAAGCTGGCACCAGTCCCCAAAGATCTAACTATTAATACTAGTTCTTTTTTATCAGTCTCATTGGCATATCTATCAGTTAAGGGTGATCTGTTTTTATGGCTGATCTATAATACATGGTTAATGCCTAATTTGTGTCACTTAATATTAAGTTGACAATTATTTTTCTAGGAGTCCAGGAAAGCTGGCTGTATTTTAAAGAATCCTTATTGAGGTTGCATGAAAAAAACATCCCAATGTATAGAAAGAATAGTAAATATGACAGGCGACCAGCTTGGCTTAACAGTGAAATACTTGCTGATCTTAAATGCGAAAAAGAAGCTTACAAGAAATGGAAGATTGGACAAATGACCAGGGAGGAATATAAAAATATTGGTCAGGCATGCAGGAGTGAAATCAGGAAGGCCAAATCACACTTGGAGTTGCAGCTAGCAAGAGATGTTAAGAGTAACAAGAAGCGTTTCTTCAAGTATGTTAGCAACAAGAAGAAAGTCAAGGAAAGTGTGGGCCCCTTACTGAATGAAGGAGGCAACCTAGTGACAGAGGATGTGGAAAAAGCTAATGTACTCAGTGATTTTTTTGCCTCTGTCTTCACAAACAAGGTCAGCTCCCAGACTGCTGCACTGGGCAGCACAGTATGGGGAGAAGGTGACCAGCCCTCTGTGGAGAAAGAAGTGGTTTGGGACTATTTAGAAAAACTGGATGAGCACAAGTCCGTGGAGCCGGATGCGCTGCATCCAAGGGCGCTAAAGGAGTTGGCGGATGTGATTGCAGAGCCATTGGCCATTATCTTTGAAAACTCATGGCGATCGGGGGAGGTCCCGGATGACTGGAAAAAGGCTAATGTGGTGCCCATCTTTAAAAAAGGGAAGGAGGAGGGTCCGGGGAACTACAGGCCAGTCAGCCTCACCTCAGTCCCTGGAAAAATCATGGAGCAGGTCCTCAAGGAATCAATTCTGAAGCACTTAGAGGACAGGAAAGTGATCAGGAACAGTCAGCCTGGATTCACCAAGGGTAAGTCATGCCTGACTAACCTAATTGCCTTCTATGAGGAGATAACTGGGTCTGTGGATGAGGGGAAAGCAGTGGATGTGTTGTTCCTTGACTTTAGCAAAGCTTTTGATATGGTCTTCCACAGTATTCTTGCCAGCAAGTTAAAGTAGTATGGGCTGGATGAATGGACTATAAGGTGGATAGAAAGCTGGCTAGATCTTCAGGCTCAACGGGTAGTGATCAACGGCTCCATGTCTAGTTGGCAGCCGGTTTCAAATGGAGTGCCCCAAGGGTCGGTCCTGAGGCTGGTTTTGTTCAATATCTTCATTAATGATCTGGAGGATGGCGTGGACTGCACTCTCAAGCAAGTTTGCAGATGACACTAAACTAGGAGGAGTGGTAGATACGCTGGAGAGTAGGGATAGGATACTGAGGGACCTAGACAAATTAGAGGACTGGGCCAAAAGAAACCTGATAAGGTTCAACAAGGACAAGTGCAGAGTGCTGCACTAAGGACTGAAAAATCCCATTCACTGTTACAGACTCGCTAACCGAGTGGCTAAGAAGCAGTTCTGCAGAAAAGGACCTAGGGGTTACAGTGGACGAGAAGCTGAATATGAATCAACAGTGTGCCCTTGTTGCCAAGAAGGCTAATGGCTTTTTGGGCTGTATAATTAGGGGAATTGCCAGCAGATCAAGGGACGTGATCATTTCCCTCTATTTGACATTGGTGAGGCCTCATCTGGAGTACTGTCCAGTTTTGGGTCCTACATTACAAGAAGGATGTGGAAAAATTGGAAAGAGTCCAGTGGAGGGCAACAAAAATGATTAGGGCTGGAGCACATGACTTATGAGGAGAGGCTGAGGGAAATGGGATTGTTTAGTCTGCAGAAGAAAAGAATGAGGGAAGATTTGAATGAGGGGGGATATGATAGCTGCTTTCAACTACCTGAAAGGGGGTTCCAAAGAGGATGGATCTAGACTGTTCTCAGTGGTGGCAGATGATAGAACAAGGAGTAACAGTCTCAAGTTGCAGTGGGGGAGGTTTAGGTTGGATATTAGGAAAAACTTTTTCACTAAGACAGCGGTGAAGCACTGGAATGGGTTACCTAGGGAGATGGTGGAATCTCCTCTTAGAGGTTTTTAAGGTCAGGCTTGACAAAGCCCTGGCTGGGATGATTTAGTTGGGAATTGGTCCTGCTTTGAGCAGGGAGTTGGACTAGATGACCTCCTGAGGTCCTTTCCAACTCTGATATTCTATGATTCTATATTGTGTCCTCCATCCTTGCTTCCTCCCTAAGGTCTCTATGGAATACCATATTTAATCAAGAGATCCATCTACCAGTGGTTTACCCAAAGTCTCATGCCTCCAGAGAGACCAGCCTATGTACACTCAACATCAGAAGGGCTCTCGCCTTCTACTATAACAGGACTAAGACCTTTCAGGCCTCTCCGAGTTTTTGTTCCATTTGCAGAGGGGTTGAAGGGACACCCTATTTCCACTCAAAAACTGTCAGTGTAGGTTTTGGGCTGCATTTTAACCTGTTATGACTCTGTTGGGATGCACCTACCTGACAGAGTGACAGCACGCTCACAAGAGGCCATACCACATCTAGAGTTCTACTGAAAGACCTTCCCATGACAGAAATCTGTAGGACTGCAACTAGGTCTTCCCTCCATACCTTTGCAAAGTCCTATTGCATTTTACTAGATGATACTGTCTCCAAACTGTCTTGGACTTGTGTCCTCAACGCCCTCCTCCTCGTTGATTTATTGCTTGGGAGTCTCCTGCAGTGGAGCATCCATAGGGATGTGTACTCGAAGAAAAAGGAGAGGTTACTCAACTTACAGTAACTTGAGTTCTTCAAGATGTTGTGTCCCTATGAGTGCTCCACCTCCTTCCCTTCTGCTTTTCAGTCAAGAAAGAACTGAGGGACAGCGGGCCTGCACCTCCTTATATGCACTTGTTTGGAGGCACAGGATACTGCTCTGTGCAGGCCCATGGATGCTGCTCATGCTCTGCATTCTCCAGTTAAGAACACACTGTGCCCGCATCCTATGGTGAAGCACCCACAGGGACAAAACATCTCTAAGAACTGAAGTTACTGTAAGTTAAGTAACCTCTCCTTCCCCTGATGGCTGTACCAAGTGAAGTCCTCTTTAAGGTGAGTTTGGGGCTCTACAGAAACTGTCAACTGAAGTGATACACTGAATGTGTGTCACCTTTGTGCCCTGGCCCCACACAACTGCTGATGAAGGCTTCTCAAATTTGAGGGAGTGTTGTTGGGCTGCAGAGTGCTTGATTTATTTTTTGACCTTAATATTATATTAATATGACATTGCACTTTTTATATGATTTTATGAACGTATGCTGCTGAGTGTGAATATAATGTAACTAAAATATGCTTCATGCAAAAGGTCTCTTGTAAGGTATCATTACA
Source organism: Gopherus flavomarginatus (assembly GCF_025201925.1). NCBI lineage: Eukaryota > Metazoa > Chordata > Testudines > Testudinidae > Gopherus > Gopherus flavomarginatus. The sequence continues at coordinate 57,821,682 of NC_066621.1, forward strand.
AAGCTTATAATCTACTGAGTGTGGTCATCCTAATTGTATAAATGTATCACTCTTGTATCTGAAACTAGAAATATAAAATATAACTCTGAGGGCCTATTGTAATTATGCAGAATATGGGCCATTAATGGTGGTTTAGAATCTTGATGGCTCCCATTAACCAGGACAATTGTCTGTAGATGGCTCTGTTTTACTTGTAAGCAGGGCCAGCTTTAGGCCAATTCCCTCAATTCCTGTGATCGGGCCCCACGCCTCAGAGGGCCCCGCAGTGTCCGGAAGAGGGGCCCCACAAGGTAAGGCCCTGGAAGACGACTGCTGCCGAGGAAGGACCCTCAGCCAAAGTGCCGCTGGAAACAGCGGCAACCAACTGAGTTTCCTCCAAATTGCTGTCGCTATATTTGGCGGCAGCTCAATCGCTACCGCTGTCTTCAGAAGCATTTCGGCGGCAACTCTTTCAAATCAGGCCCTGCACATCCTAAAGCCAGCCCTGCTTGTGAGTCTTCCTGTATACCTGTGTGCTTGCAAGTGGGTAATGGAGTCTCACAGTGACATGTGATCATGTCACCTGAACTGGAATCCATCTTTAACCTGGTGCTTTTCAGTTGAGAGGGGGGTAGGGGGAACCCAGAGGGACAAAGGATTCCCACCTTACACAAAAGATATATAAGTGGGTGGAACAGAGAGAAGGGGAGTCGTCATGAGAAATCCCCTAGCTACCACCTGAGCTGGAACAAGGTGTGTACCAGGGGAAAGGATTGTGCCCAGACTAGGAAGGCATCCAGTCTGTGAAAGAAACTTATTGAAACATCACTGAGGGTGAGATTTTATCTGTATTCAGTTTGATTACTGTATTAGACTTAGATTTGCGTGTTTTTTTATTTTACTTGGTAATTCACTTTGTTCTGTCTGTTACTCCTTGGAACCATTTTAATTCTTCTTTATGTATTTAATAAAATCACTTTTTACTTATTAATTACCCCAGAGTGTGTATTAATACCTGGGGGGGGGAGCAAACAGCTGTGCATATCTGTCTATCAGTGGTATAGAGGGTGAACAATTTATGAGTTTACCCTGTATAAGCTTTATACAGGGTAAAATGGATTTATTTGGGGTTTGGACCCCATTGGGAGTTGGGCATTTGAGTGTTAAAGACAGGAACACTTCTGTAAGTTGCTTTCAGTTAAGTTTGCAGCTTTTGTGGCACGTGGTTCAGACCCTGGGTCTGTGTTGGAACAGACAGGTGTGTCTGGCTCAGCAAGATAAGGTGCTGGAGTCCTGAGCTGCAGGGAAAGCAGGGGCAGAAGTATCTTGGCACATCAGTTGGCAGTTCCCAAGGGGGTTTCTGTGACCCAGCCAGTCACAATTAAGACTAGGGTTTTTGTTTTTATTTTATTTATTTTGCAAGAAATGACTGAACTACAGCTGCAGAGACCTTTCCAGAGTGCAGTGTTTTTTTTAAAGCTGCCTTGAGACACTGTGTGTCAACCTGTAGTGCAGCATAAATAGGGCACATTATTTTCAAATGACTTGGCTCCTTGACATATTTCAGTTTGGTTAGATCTGAGATTCAATAAGATGTAGGGTTCATAATCAGGTCCAGTTTCTGAAAATCATTTCAGAACAGTGTCATCCAGTACCTGGAACACTGTGTTCAGATCTGGGCGAATTTACTGGAAAGGTATAGTCACAGAGTGAGTTCAAAGAAAAATGAATGTGAACAAGGGGCTGGAGGGACTGATTTATAGAGAAATATAAAAGCGCTAGCTAAGTATAGCTCAGCTAAGCAATAACTGTGGGGAGAGCATAAATCTGCAAATAGCTGAGGGGTAAAATAAAGAGGGAGATTAATTATTTAGAATGAAAGAGAACTACAATTAATGGAATGAAAATCTGAAAAGGAATAGGCTACAATCAGGAAAAATGTCTTGATAGTGAAATATGTGACTAGGAAATCCTTGTTGGGAAGTTGTGGAAGTCACATCCATTGAAAATGGTATTGGACAAAACACATCCATCTTGAATGACCCAATAGGTCTCCATTTCTAATTTCCATGATGCTATGAAGATTTTTTTAAAAGTCTCAAACTAATTGACTGATAATTTAGTAGTCAGACATGTGAGTTGGAGCGGGAGGGAGGAATATTTAGAAATTAGTTTACTTCCAAAGAAACATCAGTTGACAAAGTTGTGTAACTGTTAATAAATAGGCTAACAACCCTTTGTAAAAAGTTTTCATGTGGTTTCTCTTTGAACAGAAGGCCCAACGCAGACAGGACTGAGCTATTTTACTAACTGAAAGTAGCTGTAATACAGAACTATAGAAATACCTTGATTGACCTTTGCAGCCTCTTCTAACACAAGAGTGTAGTGTAGGCAATAGATTCTCCAGTGTTTTATTCAGTCCAGAGTTTACGCAAGTGATGAGACTTCCATCACTTCCTTTGAGAGGCTGTTCCAGGATCCCAGAGTCCTTAGTGTTCCACAATGCACCGCAGTCTCTGAATGCTTAGTTTACATCTCTTCAGCCAATTTGCAATCGTAGTATGCTTCACTTCCCATCTTAAACTATTCAGTGGTGGGGTTGCCATTCCCTGTTACACAGCTGCTGTATTCCACCCAAGAAGTGGCTGAAATTCCAGGGTGGGTAAACTGGTTTATATGTATGCAAATCACTTCCCCCTTGCCTGGAAGTTATTCAGGTGGTTAATGGGCTCAATTTGTTTTTATCCAGTTCTCTCCAAATATGTCCCAAAAGGAAGCTGCCATGTATGATATAGAGTTCTGAACAAAATGAAACCTATAATGAATAAATAAGCTCCAGCCCTTTCCTTTAGTTACTGGAAAACTACTGGTGGTATATGGATTAGGACTGAAGTCAGAATTTATCACTGGTGTATCAGGCCAGACCTGTTGCAATTTAGGGTTTCTTGTGGTTAAGAATGTAAGAATGGCCATACTGTGTCAGACAAATGGACCTTCTAGCCAGTATCCTGTCTTCCACCAGTGGCTGCTGCCAGATGCTTCAGAGGGAATGAATAGAACAGGGCTAATTATCAAGTGATCCATCCTGCGTCATCCAGTCCTAGTTTCTGGCCGTCGGAGAGTTAGGGAGACCTGGAGCATGGAGTTGTCCTTGACCATCTTGGCAAATAGCCATTGATGGACCTGTCCTCCATAAACTGATCTAATTCTTTTTTTAAAACCCTTTTACTTTTGGCCTTCACAACATCCCCAGGCAACAAGTTCCATAGGTTGACTGTGCATTGTGTGAAGAAGTACTTAATTTTGTTTTAAACCTGCTACCTATTCATTTCATTGGGTGATCTCTACTTCTTGTGTTATGTGAAGGAGTAAATAACACTTTTCTATTCCCTTGTCCATGCCGTTCATAATTTTAAAGTCCTCTCCACTTAGTATCTTCTCTTAGTCATCTCTTTTCTAAGCTGACAGTCCCAGTCTTTTTAATCTCTCCTCAGATGTTTCATACCCATAATAATTTTTGTTGCCTTTCTCTGTACCTTTTCCATTTCTAATGTATCTTTTTTGAGATGGGGTGACCAGAATTGCGCTCAATATTCAAGGTGTGGGTGGGTGTACCATAAATTTATATCAAGTATTTTGTCTTACTATGTATTCCTTTCCTAATGGCTCCTATTGTTCTGTTAGCTTTTTTTCCTGCCACTGCACATTGAGTGGATGTTTTCAGAGAACCCTCCACAATAAAACCGAGATCTCTTTGTATGGGAACAGCTCATTTAGACTCATCCTTTTCTAAGTATAGTAGGGATTATGTTTTCCAATGTACATTACATTGCACTTATCAACATTGATTTGCATCTGCCCTTTTGTTTCCAAGTCACCCAGTTCTGCGAAATCCCTTTGTATCTCTTTGCAGTCAGCTTTGGACTTAACTATCTTGAGTAATTTAGTACCATCTACAAACTTTGCCACCTGACTGTTTGCCCCCTTTTCAGATAATTTATGAATATGTTGAAAAGCACTGGTTCCAGAATAGATCCTTGGGGAACCTCGTTAGTTACTTCTCTCCATTCTGAAAACTGAACATTTATTCCTACCTTTGTTTTCTATCATTGAACCAGTTATTGATACATGAGAAGACCTTTCCTCTTATTCCATGACTGCTTAGTTTGCTTAAGAGCCTTTGGTGAGGGACCATGTCAAAGGCTTTCTGAAGGCTACTGTGAAATGAGACTAGTATTGGTTGTGATGTTGATAAACTGACTCTAATGTCAGCTTGCAGATGAATTAGGATCTAAATGTAACCTACATTGGTGGAATGACACTACTCTAGGCCTTAGTGAACATATGTATGATAGAGTGGATTAAAGTCATGTACAACCTTATTATATAAACAAAATGCATCCTTTGGGCAAATTCGTCTTCCTAATTCATAATGTGGATTTTCTCTTGCATATTCTTCACTCATTCTGGGTGCAGTAATGCCAGTGGGAGCTTCACAAGTGCAGAATATGCACTAGAGATACATAACGAAAAATCCTAGTGGAGATTTCTGCCTTTGATTGGAATTCATGCATCCATCTCTGACGCAATGAGATTCTGGGTGAATTAGCGCACTAACTGCTATCCCTAGTTCTGCCTGGAGCCTCCCTTCTCTCTTCCATCCCCAGCCCCAGTCCATCAAACTGCATGATTTCTCCATGGTTTTAAAATACAGAAATCTGTTGGTCTTCAGAATGCTTTTGGAACACTGGAAAGAGCATGTGCTGTGGTGGTGTTTGTGAAACAATGCTTTCTGTGAATTTTGAAGCCTAAATCTTAGGACCGTAAGAACATTTCTTCTTGCAAATTGTCCCCTTTCCTTTTGTCAGTCTGTCACTACCACTGATGTCAATTGTCAGGAATAGTGATATATATATATCAGTTAGACAGCATCAAATAGTTTTTCTGTAAAACTCTAATAGGGGCATGGATACCTCTAGGTGCATTTGCAGTCCTAGTGCCTCTTTATCAGATATTTCTTTTACCAAATCATTCAAATTTACCTTCACATTTGCTGTCCATTTGCATCTCAGATTTGATGCTACTGAATATAATTGTTGAATGATATGTATGGCATAAAAAGAGCAATGTTGCAATATATTTTAGTGTTAAGGTATATGACAAACAGATCTTTTGAATGGGAAATGGGAGTTCATAATCTGTAAATATGGTGTTATGCTGAACTTTGTGGGAATGGTTGTAAAATTAGGGTAGTGTGGCTGGTAGGGTGACCAGACGTGCCATAAAATTGGGACCATCATGATATTGGATGGTTGTCCCAAGTGATCTTCAGTCGGGATGCAATTTGTCCCAATATTTCACTCCACCAGCAGCACTCAGCTTTTTTTTTTTTTTTTTCTCCTTCGGCAGCACTCGTTTTTTTTTCCCCTTCACCGGTGGACCCGCCACCCCCAACAATATGTCCTATTATTTTCTTCATCTCATCTGGTCACCCTGGTGGCTGGTGTGAATCCATTAAGGAGTGATGGTAGTCATGAAAGGTTATTTGACTATGGGGAACAGGCTAGACTCCTTAACTGTACAGTTGCAGTGCTTATTATGTTGGGGTTTATTTGAAGGCATAGAATTGTTGTAAAGAGTGTTTTCTAACATTTTCTAACATCAAAACATACTATCAAGCTTAACTCTTTTTAAAATAATTTGTGTATGTGAGTAAATTAGAACAGTTCTACAAAGGTCTGTTCTGAAAACATTCATTTAAAATCTCAGACGCATCTGGGAAAAGTAACCTTTAGTTTATAGTTTAATAACATGACTGCTTTTCAGTGTAGTAAAGATTACACCATATTATGCCATAATTGTTTTGTCAGATTTAATCTGTTCATTGATTTATGAACATGAAACTTAAAGGGCTTATTCAGAAAGGCCAAGATTCAGTGGCCCAGACCTATAAGCCTATAGAATCATACAGCTGGAAGGGACCTCGAAGTCGTCAAGTCCAACCTTCTGCGCTGTGGCAGGACCAAGTAAACCTAGACCATCCCTGACAGGTGTTTGGTCAACATGTTTTTAAAAACCTACAATGATGAGGATTCTACAACATCCCTTGGAAGCCTATTCTAGAGCTTAACTACCCTTCTAGGTAGTTTTTCCTAATATCTAACCTAAATCTCTCTTGCTGCAAATGAAGTCCATTACTTCTTGTCCTACCTTCAGTGGATGTGGAGAACAATTGATCACTGTGCTCTTTGTAGCAGCCCTTAATATGTTTGAAGACTGTTATCAGGTTCACACTCCGTTTTCTTCAGTTAAACATGCCCAGTGTTTTAACCTTTCCTCACAGAACAATTTTTCTAAACTTTTTATCATCTTTGTTTCTTTCCTCTGGACTCTCTTCAATTTGTCCACATCTTTCCTTAAGTGTGGAATTCAGAATTAGACAGAGTATTCCCGGTAAAGCTTTGCCAGTGCTGAGTGGAGTGGGACAATTACCTCTTGTGTCTTGCATACAACGCTCCTATTAATATACCCAGAATAATAGCCTTTTTTGCAGCTGCCTCACATGACTGACTCATATTCAATTTATGATCCACTATAACCCTCAGATACTTTTCAATAGTACTGCTAACAACTAGTTTTCCCCCATTTTGCAGTTGTACATTTGATTTTTTTACTTCCTGAGTGAAGTACTTTGCACTTACATTTATTGAATTTCATCTAGTTGATTTCAGACTAATTCTCCAATTTGTCAGGGTCATTTTGAATTCTATTCCTATCCTCCAAAGGGTTTACAACCCCTTCAAGCTTTGTGACATCCACAATTGTATAAGCATGCTCTCTGTCATTAACAAAATTTTTGAATAGTACCAGACCCAGGACTGTCCCCTGAGGGACCCCATTAAATACACCTTCCTAGTTTGACAGCAAACCATTGATTATTACTCTTTGAGTACAGTTTATAAACCAGTTGTGCACCCACCTTTACAGTAACTTCATCTAGATCACATTTCCTTAGTTTGCTCATGAGAATGTCATATAGGATTGTGTCAAAGCCTTAGTAAAATCAAGGTGTATCACATTTGCTGCTCCCCCCCATATCCACTAGACCAGTAACCCTGTTAAGAAGGAAGTTGGTTTGGCACAATTTGTTCTTAATAAATCCATGCTGGCATTCCTTATAACCATGTTATCCTCCAAGTGCTTACAAACTGATTGTTTAGTAATTTGTTCCAGTGTCTTTACAAGTATCAAAGTTATTTTGGTCTATGATTCCCCTGTTCCTCTTTGTTCCCCTTTTTAAAGATAGGTGCTATATTTGCCCTTCTCCAGTCATCTGGCACTTCACTCATCCTCTAGGCATTCTCAAAGATAAATGCCAACAGTTCCAAGATAGCTTCAGCTAGTTCCTGAAGTATCCTAGCATGAATTTCATCAGGCTTGACCACATTTCACTTATCTAAATATTCCTTAACTTGATCTTTCCCTGTTTTGGGTTGCATTCCGTTCCCTCTAGTTAATATTAATTGTGTTGAGTACCTGATCACCATTACCTTTTTTTATTGATGACTGAAGCAAAATAAGTATTAAACATCTCAGCTTTCTTGATGTCATCAGTTATTAGCTCTCCTTCCCAAGTAAGCAGAGGACTTACAGTTTCCTTCATCTTATTCTTGCTCCTAATGCATTTAAGAACCTCTTATTGTCATTTATGTCATTTGCTAGATGTAACTCATTTTGTGCTTTAGTCTTTCTGATTTTGTCCCTACATGCTTGTGCTATTATTTGTACTCCTTAGCAATTTGTCCATTTCTACATTTTGCAGGATTTCTTTTTGATTTTCCAGTTATTAAAGAGCTCCTGATGGAGCCATATTAGCCTCATACATCTTTCCTTCACATCAGGATAATTTGTAGTTGTGCTTTTAATATTGTCTCTTTGAGATACTGCCAACTCTCCTGAACTCCGTTATCCCTTGGATTTTCTTCCCATAGGACTTTCCCTACCAGTTCTCAGAGTCAGTTAATATCTGATTTTTAAGTCCAGTGTCCTTATTCTGCAACTCTCACTGTTTCCTTTCCTTAGAATAATTAAATCTTTCATTTCATGATGACTTTCACCCAAATTGCCTTCCACTTTGATTTGCTACCTGTTCCTCCCTATTTGTCAAAACCAAGCTTAAAACGGCTGCCTCTCCTGGTTACTTCCAATTTCTGGAACAAAAAGTTGTCCCCAATACATTCCAAGGACTAAGTGAAAATTTTGTGTTGCCATATTACTTTTCCAACAGATGTCTGGGTAGTTAAGGACCCCCATTACTATCAGGTCCTGTTTTCGATATTTTTTATAATCCACTCATGAGATTTATCCCACCAAGTCTCTCTGATGCCTATTAAGTCATAATTCAGCTTATGTATGAATACTTCCAGTTCTTCTTCGAGTGATTGCTCATATCCATTCCAGTTAGGTGTGTGCGCCGCGCGTGCACATTCGTCGGAAAACTTTTACCCTAGCAACTCGGTGGGCCGGCAGGTCGCCCCCTAGAGTGGCGCCATCATGGCGCTTGATATATATCCCTGCCGGCCCACCCGCTCCTCAGTTCCTTCTTACCGCCCGTGTCGGTCGTTGGAACAGTGGAGCGCGGCTTAGCTGACCTCCACTTCCCTAGCTACTCGTAGTTCTCGTATATAGTTATACAGTTATAATTCTTTTATATATATATTTGTATAGTTATACGTTTTTTCTCTGCTAACATAGTTAGATTGATAATTGTTAGCGGGGTTCAGGAAGTAGCCCCTTCCATGAACCCGGTGCCGGAGCCCATGCACGGCTCACCGGGTTTTAAAATGGGCTCGGCCTGCCAGAAGCCGATGCCGAAGGGAGATCCACACGACTCCTCTTTGAAGTGCCTCAGGGAATCACTTGACAGCTAAGTACCCCATTTGCAAGGCTTTTAAGCCGAGAACAAAAAGGAGCGGGACTTTCACTTACCCCTCCACCTTGGGCGCCGAGCGATGATCAAGCGGCTGGCAGAAGCGCCTCCTCAGCACCGGACTCCGCCGGTACTGCCAAGGCCTTTCGGCACCGGCCGTTGCCGGCACCGAAGTCGACTCGGCACCGCTCCCTTCCTCCGAGGTTGAGAGAGCCTACAATTCCTGCTGGTGCCTGACGGCTCCCCGGCACGCACCGTGGTAGAGCCCCCTGCTCCTGCTGCTTCCGTGCCAATGGCACCGCAGCCAGAGAGCTCGCCTAAGTCAGATGGCCCGGCACCGACACCTGCAGAGGCACCGATGACATCGGCACCGTCGATTCCAGTCCCCCAGGGCCATTGAATCCGGTGCCTAGCAGCTCCCCGGCTCGCGCCGTGGTAGAGCTTACTGCTCCTGCTGCTTCCGTGCCGACTGCACCGCAGCCAGAGAGCTCGTCTAAGTCGGATCGCCCGGCACCGACACCTGCTGAGGCACCAACGACGTCGGCACCGTCGATCCCGGTCGCACAAGGGCCGTAGAATCCGGTGCCTGACGGCTCCCCGGCACGCGCCGTGGTTGAGCTACTGCTCCTGCTGCTTCCGTGCCATCGGCACCGCAGCCAGAGAGCTCGTCTAAGTCGGATCGCCTGGCACCAACACCTGCTGCGGCACCGACGACGTCGGCACCGTCGATCCCGGTCCCACAAGGGCCGTAGAATCCGGTGCCTGACGGCTCCCCGGCACGCGCCGTGGTTGAGCTTCTGCTCCTGCTGCTTCCGTGCCAACGGCACCGCAGCCAGAGAGCTCGTCTAGTCGGATCGCCTGGCACCAGCACCTGCTGCGGCACCGACGACGTCGGCACCATCGATCCCGGTCCCACAAGGGCCGTAGAATCCAGTGCCTGACGGCTCCCCGGCACGCGCCGTGGTTGAGCTACTGCTCCTGCTGCTTCCGTGCCAACGGCACCGCAGCCAGAGAGCTCGTCTCAGTCGGATCGCCCCGCACCGACACTTGCTGCGACACCCACGACGTCGGCACCGTCGATCCCGGTCCCATAAAGGCCGTAGAATCCGGTGCCCGACGGCTCCCCGGCACGCGCCGTGGTTGAGCTACTGCTCCTGCTGCTTCCGTGCCAACGGCGCCGCAGCCAGCTCGTCTAAGTCGGATTGCCCGGCACCGACACCTCTGAGGCACCGACAACGTCGGCACCGTCGATTCCAGTCCCACAAGGGCCGTGGAATCCGGTGCCTGACGGCTCCCCGGCGCGCGCCGTGGTTGAGCTTATTGCTCCTGCTGCTTCCGTGCCGACGGCACCGCAGCCACACAGCTCATCTAACTCGGATCGCCCGGCACCGACGCCCACCGAAGCTCTGACGACCTCGGTACCGTCGATCCCGGTCCCATGAGGGCCTTCGAATCCGGTGCCTGACAGCTCCCCAGTATGCACTGTGGTTGAGCCTGCTGTTCCCTCCATGCTGGAGGCATTACCAACGGCGAGGGATCTCATTGCCATGACAGAGTCGATGCTGCCTGACCCCGGCACCGCCGGTGCGGGTAATACAGTCTCTTCATGTGACCATCCTCTGTCAGCACAGCAGAGCGGCACCGTTCATGATCACGGTCCCGCAGACACTCCAGATCCTGTCGGCACGCCCGACACCACTTGCAGTCCCGGTGCTGTTTCCCTCATCGGTACTAGTCGCACTCGCTGCACCGGTCAGTATCCCATTCGCCGACCCGCTATCGGCACCGTTCCGACTCCCGGCACCGCGACAGGTACCTTGACTCCTGTAGCCTCTCCCCGAGCCTCGAGATCTCGGTCGACCTCCAGACACCATTCTGGTTGCGGGTCTGGATCTCGTTCCAGGTACCGGTACGCATCCCGGTGCCGGTTCCCGGTGCCGAGTTGGGCAAGGTCCGATAGAGTCAGAGACTCTGCCTGTGCCTTCTCTTAGTACCTCCATGGCCATCCGGACACGCATGCGTGTCATCCCACATGCGCAGATCTTATGCTCAGGACCACGATTCTGATATGATGGCCAGCGGGCGCCAGCCCCGAAACCGGCCAAGAGTTCGCTGCCGTCTTGGAGGACGGGGGAAAAGAAAAAGGTACCCAGAGCATCCCTCCAGGCCTCGTTCGATGCAGCAGACTCTGCAGCCAGGACTCTGGCCTTTGGTGTCGCCATGAGGTGCATCTCATGGCTCCAGGTTTTAAACCTCCGGCCGGAGCTGCAGTATGCCATTCAGGATTTACCCTTTGTGGTAAAGGCCTTTCGCGGCAAAGACAGCCCCAGGCTGCCAAGCCTAATGGACAATAGGGTCCTAATGCGCTCTCTCAGCATGCATTTGCCAGCGACCAAACGCAGGCCTTTCTGCCCCCACCCGCCATACTCTGTGCCTAGCCAGAGACAGGACTTTGGCAAACGGCGAGGCCAAGGCAGTCGCAGACGAACGTCAGGACCCCTAAAGAGCCCAGGTCAAGGTCCCTTGCAATTACCACTGGGACCAAAGACGAACCTTCCAAGGTGCGCCTGAGGGCGGTGTACCAGTCACAGACCGGGATCCCAATCCCGCTTTCTCCTGGCGTGGCCCTAGTTAATTTCAGATCGCTGGATCCTGCGCACGGTGGAGCATAGATACCACCTCTAATTTGTTCCAGCCCTGTCCCCGTTCAGGGACCCCTCTCACGAGCAATTCCTCGTACAAGAGGTGCAGACGCCGATGGACGAAAGGGGCAAGGGGTTTTACTCCCGTTATGCCCTAGTTCCCCACTCGAACGCAGGTCTCAGACCTTCCTAGTCCTGCACGGACTCAACCAGTTTAGGATAAGGTTGAAGTTCTGCACGGTATCCCTGGGAACCATTATTCCGTCCTTGCCTCCTGGGGGCTACTATGCCGCCCTGGATATGAAGGACACGTACTTTCGCTACGCCATCTTCCCTCCGCACAGGAGATACCTCCGCTTTCTAGCTGACTGTCAGTACTTCTGGTTTACGGCCATAGTCGCCGCCTACCTTCGCTGATGTCGGATATGCGTTTTTCCGTATCTGGACGATTCGCTTATCCGAGGAGACTCTGAGACACAAACCACTCAGTGCGTGGGCATCGTCACGGTCTTATTCACAGGTCGAGGCCTGATGACTACTATAGAGCAATCCTCTCTGGTTCCCACGCAGAGGTTGGACTTCCTCGGAGCTATCTTGGTCTCCTACCTAGCCGGAGCCTGCTTATCACAACTGCGGTTTTAGGCGATGGCAACAATCATCTGAGGTCTGCAGGCTTTCCCAACGACCTCGGCTCGTACTTGTCTCAGTCTCCTGGGTCCATGGTTGCCCGCAAGTTGGTAACCAAACATGCCAAGCTCCGCCTCCGTCCTTTCCAAGTCCGACTCACCTCGGCGTACCACCCGGACAGGGAGCCAATGGTCATGGTAGTCACCGTTCCCTCGAGCACCTTAGGCTCCCTAGAAGTGGTGGCTAACTCCCTCCCTGGTGTGGGCAGGGAGGCGGTTTCCTCCGCCCCAGCCCTCACTGCCCCTGACGACGGACGCGTCATCTCTCTGCTCAAGTGCTCACGATCACCTCCGAGCTTAAGGCCTTTGGTCTTCTCGGGAGCTGGCATTCCACATCAATGCCCCAAAAATGAGAGTAGTCCGCCTGGCGTACCAGGGGTTCCAGCGGCAGCTGCGAGGCCGTTGTATCTCGGTGTTTACAGCCAACACAGCGGCCATGTGCTTCATAAGTATCCAGGGAGGGACATGGTCCTCCCCCCCCCCCCCTTTTTTGTCAGGAGGCCATCCATTTCCGGGACTTTTGCATGGCCTACTCGATGGAGCTGGTGACGTCCTTTCTCCCAGGCGTTCGGAACGTCTTGGCGCTTGGACTCAGCAGGTCTTTCCTGTCTTACGAGTGATCACTCTGCCCCATGTGAGGCGTTCTGCTGTCCAGAAGCGGAGATGTTTCCTCACATAGACCTGTTCGCTCACCGAGAGAGCAGAAAATGCCAGATGTTCTGCTCCTTCCAAGGTCTCTCCTCAGGATCGGTCTTGGGCGCATTCCGGATGCCGTGGAAAGGCCAACTCCATTATGCCTTCCCACTGTTCCCACTGGTTCATTAGGTCCTGCTCAAACTCCGCAGGGGCAGAGCGCGCATCATCATGATCACTCCAGAGTGGTCCAGGCAGCACTGATATACCACGTTGCTCGGCCTGTCAATAACAGACCCAATTACCCTGCCACCCCACCCAGACCTCATCACTCAGGGCAACAACAGGCTTCGTCACTCGGACCTGCAGCCTCTTCGCCTCACGGTGTGGCCGCTGCGTAACTGAGCCGGGGTGACAGGAAGCCTTCCACCTGGTCAACGTACCGGGCCAGGTGGAAGCGTTTCTTCTACAGCTGCAATACGCTCGATCTTGCTCCTGCTGAGGTCTCGACCCCCTCTATTTGGCCTACCTCTGGCCTTCAGCGGCAGGTCCTGGCGGTATCATCGCTGAGGATACACTCAGCAACCATCTCTACCTTCCAGCCAGGCTAAGGTGGACGTTCCGTGTTCTCATGCTCTATGGGTTCGAGATCCCTCAAGGGCTTGGAGAGCTTGCACCCTCGGGTGCGCCGCCAGCCCCAACCTGGGACCTCAACCTAGTTTTAATCAGACTTATGTCTCCCCCAGTCGTGCCGTTCACGACTGGCCCTCTGATATACCCGTCCTGGACGACAGACTTTCCTCGTAGCTGTTACATCGGCCAGACGGGTCTCCGAGCTCAGAGCTCTTACGAGGGTTCCGCCGTACACTAGGTTTCACAAAGACAAGGTGCAGTTATGACCGCACCCGGCTTTCCTCCCCAAGGTGGTTTCAGCCTTTCATGTTACCCACAGCTCAACGCAATGGGCACAACCATTGCACTCCTTGGACATCTGTGGAGTGCTCGCATTTATATTGCGCTGCCAGAACCATTTCGTAAGGTGCCCCAGCTCTGTCACGGTAGCGGGCCAAAGGGAGGGCTTGCTTGTTTTCCTCTCAGAGGATCACATCTCGGGTGATGGCAGACTTCCGAACTTGTTATGATTTGGCTCATATTTTCCCCAAGCCACATCATCGTGCAGTTTACCAGGGCTCAGGCTTCATCTGCCGCCTTGCTGGCTCGTGTTCCTACCCACGAGATCTGTCGCGCAGCTCCATTGGTCCTCGGTCCATACCTTTGCTTCGCAGTATGCCCTGGTTCAACAGTCAAGAGATGCTGTAGCCTCTGACTCAGCAGTTTTCATTCTGCCACATTTCACTCCGACCCCACCGCCTACGTAAGGCTTGGGATTCACCTAACTGGAATGGATATGAGCAATCACTCGAAGAAGAAAAGACGGTTACTTACCTTTGTAACTGTTGTTCTTCGAGATGTGTTGCTCATATCCATTCCACACCCGCCCTCCTTCCCCACTGTCGGAGTAGCCGGCAAGAAGGAACTGAGGAGCGGGTGGGCCGGCAGGGATATATATCAAGCGCCATGATGGCGCCACTCTAGGGGGCGACCTGCCGGCCCACCGAGTTGCTAGGGTAAAAGTTTTCCGACGAATGTGCACGCGCGGCGCACACACCTAACTGGAATGGATATGAGCAACACATCTCGAAGAACAACAGTTACAAAGGTAAGTAACCGTCTTTTCTTACTGGTAATCCCTCATACTCCTTGCATTTATCTAAGAGATTTAAGAGGTTGAGCAGACTCCTGCACTGATTTCTCTCTTGTTGCTCCTATGACTCTATTGTAATTTTCCATGTCCCTCAGCCCCCAACATCTAACCCTCTGTTCAGGTCACTCTTTTTATATTTACCTGTGGGCTTTTGTCTCCTTCTCCTTTTGAACCCAGTTTAAAGTCGATGCCTGAAGATACTCTTCCCCTTCTTGGTTAGGTGTACTCCATCTCTTCCCAGTAAACTATCTTAATGGAACAGCATCCCATGGTTGAGGAAGCCAAAGCCCAGTCATGCATTCATCTTCTGGATGCACATATCCCTGCTAGAGTCCTGATCCTCAACAGAGAGGATGGACAACAACTTAAATGCTTGCTTGACCAGAACCCAAAATTTAGATCAAGGTTTGGATTCAGATTTCAACCACTCCATAACATCGACATGAGTTCAGATTTGGGGTTCCAGTATGGTTCATTAGTGACCCTATGTGCAAGATTTGGATGAGAGTTTGAGAGTGAATTTTGAAAACAATCCCTTCCACCCTCCAAGTTTAAATTAGACATTCTGTCTCCAGTCTCAACTATATGGTTATCTCAGTGGGTTTACTGCAACTGAAAGAGAAGGGGAGTCCTTCTTACTTTGGGTGAGAAATTTCTGGCAATACTTGTAGCCTTAGGGGTTTTTTTCTTTAGTAAAAGCTGACAGTTAAATTCATACCATATATTTGTGTGCAAGAGAGCAGCTAGTAAAAAAGACACCCAAGAGGAAAATAATCCTACTTTAGCTGAACTGATTTTTTTCTTTAAATTGATTAAAAAAAATTAGACAATCCCAACTCCATTCTAGTGCCCTTCTGTGCCAAATGTGCTGGAGTGTTCACAGATGTATGCAGAGCAAAGGCTCTGTTTACGAAAGCATTTAGTACGTGACTAAGACCATCCCTAAGCATTTCCTTAGGTGCTGGCTTGACTAGAGACTTTCTTGAGCTGGGTCCAGAAAGAGGTGCTTTCTGTGGATCACTGACATAACTATTAGGGAAGAGATTTACACAAAATTATACTTTTTCCATAGGTTTTTGAGCCTTCCTAAAGAATGTAAAAGAAATTTGTAATCTACCAAAGAGTTTCTATAGGATGGTTTAAAATGATTTTGGAAAGAATTGGATAAGGAATTATATCCTTTTGGTTTTCTACAAAGCTCTAGTAGGTGTTTCATCTGTGTTAAAGATTCTATAGCAGTTTTCTATGCGGGAGTGTTAATAATATGCATCATTTTTTAAAAAGCATAATGGGGAAGAATGGGAATGGGGGCTGAACTCAAATTAAACTTTCTCATTGAAGTATCTGTATGTTACATTGAGATGTTGTGAGCTCTGACTGTATTTGATCTGTGAGCAGTTAATATACAATATATAGTTTTAGCAGACTTTAAGGAACCATCTCTCCCTTAAGATAAAATAAAGGTTTGATAGGGAAGTCCTTTTAAGGCAAGCTCTGTTATGCAGCATGCTTTTTAGGTGATCTGCTTTGTTAAAGCATCTTTCTTTGTTGATAGATCTAGTCTTTGCACTAGTAGCACAGACTAAAGAGACGGTATTTGTGTTTGAAGGCCTTAGTTAAGTACTCACTTCACTACTTATGTCCATCCACAATATTAAAATCTTTGACTTTTTTTGCAGTATTGTTAATTGTTTCTGAACCAAACCCTAAGTCTTAATGACACAAAAACAGGTTCTTCTGTGTCCCTTTGGTAACAAGTGCTGGTGTCACAATTACAATGATTCAGGTCCATGCTCGGGGAAACGGCTTCCTTCTGAGCTTTGCAATGCCACTCGTGAACAGACTGGTGCATAAATGACTGCTAATTATCTCCATTCTTATCAGACAAGAGGAGACTTTATCCAACACTTGAATACGCAGCATGTTACCACAGATACACTGTTTACACAAAAAACAAGGAGATCTCAAACTTATTATTTCCTTCTGGTTTCCTTATCCCCTGAGAGAGCAATTAGTTATGAAATATTCACCTTTATATTACCAGTGCTCCTGTACCTAAGATAATTAGAACCCCAAAACAATCAGCTAATAGTCATGCAATCTCCTGCGACTGCAGAGGTAACTAGAAAATTATGCTTCAGCAACACATGGTGGAAAAACACCACTACTGGTGCAGTTTGAGTCACACACAGACACCTAGCACCGTACAGGGAGATAGATGTTCTTCCCCAGAGAGGCTGTGAAAGTGCACAGAAGAGTAAATAAAAGTAATGGACCCTCTTTAAGACGAAACTGGAAGCTGGGGTAAACAATAAATAGATTAAGTGTTTACCACTTAGCAGTTCCTTGGTACTGCAATCTGTGATTGGAAGGAAATGCCAAACTGTCCACGGGAGGTAATTATAGTGGGATAAAAATGGCTAAAGGATGAGCAGGAAAGTTACTCAGTGATGACAATTTTCATCACATGAAAGTAAATATATTAATATCCACTGACACTAGAAGTAGCCACTTCTGTCAGTAGGGGTTGTTGAATCTGGATTGCCACCCTCTGTTAGAGAACATCTTGAAATATAAAGAAATTAAGTAGGATTAGGTCCCCTCTTCTGCATCTCACAGAGAAAAGAGAAGTTTGACATCAGTCTAAAATGCTCTGCAGACCACAAGAGTGGCATTTTTCATCAGAAGTTGAAAGATAAAGTCTGAAAAATTTGAAGTTTAAAATGAACTGAGCTGCTTAAAATATTTTAATTGTAAATAGTGGTTAAAGTTCACTCTCCTCCAGAAAACCTTTTTTGGGGGGTGAGGGGAGGGGAAGAATTTGCCATTTTAAAAAGAACAGAATTCTAACGTGTATGTGGTTCCCCAGGAAGCAAACAGCTACCCTTGCTTTCCAAGAATTCCCCTTCTTATGCCATCCTGTGTGGCCTGTGACCTGAAGCTTTTAAGAGGCCCCAGAACTCCTGATATAGCCCTGCCCTCCTGTTGGTTTTACTGGAGAGTTTTAGAGCAGTATGTAGATCCTCTTAAATCAACAAACATCTTCAGGTGCGAGTCTGGGAGGGTGTATATGAGTGTGTGGAAGGTACCATTAAAGAAGGCACTTTTATTTTTTTGTTTAAATCATGGGTCAAGCTTGCACAGTACTGATGTAAGAGGTAAACACTGAGACTGCAGATTTCTGTGGTTGGGAACTTACTCTTGTCATCTTCATACTTTTTCGGTTCTCTTGTTATCAGCTCTGAACTTGTTGTGTTTACCTTTCTCTCAGTTTACCCTAGTCCTCTTACCTCTCACCTTTCTCTTTCATGCTCATCCCTTCCCATTGAATGGCTGTTTTCCTTCCACAGGAGACTGGGTTGCTGACATCAAACATCAATAATAATTTTGTGGCATCTTTCCCAGTGGAAGGTTCTGGGACATTCAGTGGTGGTGATCACAGAACAGTTGATTTTGTTCATATGTACCCAGATCTTGGATTAATTGTCACGTGGAAGGTTGAATCATCCTCTGAGTTAAACCTGTGCCATTCTCCTAGCATATTAACTGGCAGTTGGACGAAGCAACATGCACTTTAGACATTAGTCATCTTCTGAAACAATGTTGCCTTGTGGAATGTACAGATGTAGTCATCTGCAAGCTTTGTGGTGACCAGGATTTCAATTGATCGGCCATTGCTGACTAGTTTATATTTATCCTTGATAGATTAAAAATATCAAACAGGATTTTTTTTCAGTAATTTGAATCCTGTTTTAATAATTATACATATTTTCCAGTGGAATATCCCAAGCAATGAAATGCTGTAACATAAAACTGCCCAGCTTCTTTTTGTGGAGTCTGCTTAATAAAAAGACAACAGTGCGTGAAAATAACCTTTTCTGTTTGCCATTCACTAAGTGTTTGGTCAAAAGCAAAGTGTACAGTGGCTGTGTTTATATGGTGCCATTTAATTATGAAGAGCAGTAAGACATTTCATGAGCTTTATGAGCTGTACATTTCATTCTGAATGGTAAGTCAGGCTGATATAAACAGACGTCAGTTCAGCTTGTAAACAGAATTTATAGTAGAAGTATGATCAAGCAACAATGCAGAATGAGTGCTTGATATCACCACTTTAATTCTTCCAGCTGGGGGAAAAAATCCTTATCTAATTAAAGACTTTGAATTTTGTCCAATGTCATACTTCATACATACCAAAGCACAATTCATAGGAATACCAGTCAGCAAATGGGGATGTATTTAATAAGACTATAAACCTAGTCTAGCTATCTGTATAGGTAGGTAAAGATTAAAATAGATGCATTTTCATTAGCTCTTATTATTAATCCACTAGAACTTTTAGAATTGAATCTTGCTTTGCCAAACTTATTAAAGGTTTAATCCTGAGAGATACTGAGCACTTGCAATGGGAGTCAACTTTCTAACTGCTAGATCAGGGGTGAGGAAAGTACAACCTGGGGGCTGCATCCAGCCCTTCAGAGGTTTTAATCCGGTCCTCAGGCTCCTGCTGGGGAGTGGGGTTGGGGGCTTGCTCTGCGCGGCTGCCAGAAACAACAACACTTCCGTTCTCTGGCTCCTATGTGTAGGGGAAGCCAGGGGGCTCCTCATGCTGCCACCAACAAACGGGGACAATGGGAGCTGCAGCGGGGATGCCTGTGGATGGGGCAGCATGCAGAGCTGACTGGCTTCACCTCCGTGTAGGAGCCAGAGGGGGGACATGCCACTGCTTCCAGGAGCTGCTTGAAGTACACGCTACCTGGAGCCTGCATCTCTGACCTGCTCTCATGCCCCAACCCCTTTTCCCAGCCCTGATCCTCCTCCTGCTCTCCAAACCCCTTGGTCCCACCCTCCTGCACCCCAGAGTCCTCAGCCCCTCATTCACACCCCAGTCCGGAGCCCCCTTCCTGCACCCTGAACTCCTCATTTCTGGCCCCACCTCAGAGCCTGCACCCCCAGCTGGAGACCTCACCACCTCCCACACCCAACCCCCCAGTTTCATGAGCATTCATGGCCCACCATACAATTTCCATACCCAGATGTGGCCCTTGGGCCAAAAAGTTTGCCCACCCCTGAGCTATATGATGGGGAGAAATATAATGGTCTAAACAAAAATTGCATTACTGACACTGGATAGGGTGGAAATGGGGAAGTTGATTAGGTATATATCAGACATAATGGCTTCCAAGTAGAGCTGGGTGAATAATTTTTACTTTTGCTGGTTGTTCTGAAAAATAATAATAATAAGATTTGGTTCAACCCAACCTGAACATTTTCAGTTTTTTTGTTGAATTGAAAAAGTTGACAAATTTCGTTTCAGGTAGAATGAAATGTTTTGTTTCTGGGCTTTTTAAAATCTCTTAAATAAAAATAAAGGACTAGATTCTCAAAAGAGGAGGTTACCCAGCAGCCCAGTGATTGGGGCACTCCCCTGGGATGTGGGAGACCCAGGTTCAAGGTCCTTCTCTAGACATAGATTCATAGATTAGATTCTAGGGTCAGAAGGGACCAATGTGATCATCTAGTCTGACCCCCTGCACAAAGCAGGCCACAGAACCCTACCCATCCACTTCTATAACAAACCCCTAACCTATGCCTGAGTTACTGAAGTCTTCAGATTGTGGTTTGAAGACCTCAAGTTGCAGAGAATCCACCAGCAAGTGACTCATGCCCCACGCTGCAGGGGAAGGCGAAAAACCTCCAGGGCCTCTGCCAATCTGCCCTGGAGGAAAATTCCCTCCCTACCCCAAATATGGCGATCAGCTAAACCCTGAGCATGTGGGCAAGACTCACCAGCCAGCACTCAGAAAAGAATTATCTGCAATAACTCAGATCCCATCCCATCACCAACCACTGGGCATACTTATCTGGCGATAATCAAAGATCAATTGCCAAAATTAGGCTCTCCCATCAGACCGTCCCTTCCATAAACTTATCAAGATTAATCTTAAAGCCAGATATGTCTTTTGCCCCCACTACTCCCCTTGGAAGGCTGTTCCAGAACTTCACTCCTCTAATGGTTAGAAACCTTCGTCTAATTTCAAGTCTAAACTTCCTACTGTCCAGTTTATACCCATTCGTTCTTGTATCTACATTGGTACTAAGCTTAAATAATTCCGCTCCCTCCCTAATATTAATCCCTCTGATATATTTATAAAGAGCAAGCATATCCCCCCTCAGCCTTCTTTTGGCTAGACTAAACAAGCCAAGCTCTTTGAGTCTCCTTTCATATGACAGGTTTTCCATTCCTTGGATCACCCTAGTAGCCCGTCTCTGAACCTGTTCCAGTTTGAATTCATCCTTCTTAAACATGGAAGACCAGAACTGCACACAGTATTCCAGGTGGGGTCTCACCAGCGCCTTATATAATGGTACTAACACCTCCTTATCTTTGCTGGAAATACCTCGCCTGATGCATCCTAAAACCACATTAGCTTTTATAACAGCCATATCACATTGGCTGCTCATAGTCATCCTGTGATCAACCAATACTCCAAGGTCCTTCTCCTCCTCTGTTGCTTCCAACTGATGCGTCCCCAATCTATATCTAAAGTTCTTATTATTAATCCCTAAGTGCATGACCTTGCACTTTTCACTATTAAATTTCATCCTATTACTATTACTCCAGTTTACAAGGTCGTCCAGATCTTCCTGTATGATATCCCGGTCCTTCTCCGTGTTAGCAATACCCCCCAGCTTTGTGTCATCTGCGAACTTTATTAGCACATTTTCACTTTTTGTGCCAAGGTCAGTAAGAAAAAGGTTAAATAAGATTGGTCCCAGAACCGATCCTTGAGGAACTCCACTAGTAACCTCCTTCAATCCAGGTCTCCTACCTCCCAGGTGAGTGCCCTGGGTACTCTGAGGAGGGTCTCATTGTCTCCTGTTAAAGTTGTTTCACTTGCATTATTTATGCTTTGGAGCAAGGACTTCAATTTAGGTCTCCTCCAATCCAGATAAGTCCCCTAATCTCCGGGCTACAGAGTCTCGCTCTCCCTCAATTCAAGTATGTTCAATAAAACAAATGAGAGAGACTTACCTCAGAAGTGTAGTACAATAGACCCGTGTAAGAAAAGCAATTGCACCTGTATTGACCAGGATACAATTGCAAGGGAGGGCACGCCTCATGCTGCAGAGCATAAAAGGCCAAATTCTGCACTCCCGAGTCAGTCAAAACACTCAGTAAAGCTTTTGAGAATTTTGCCTGAGTAGGTACAGCAAGAAGCAGCTCAAACTGCTCTGAAGAGAATACCATACAAGAGGGATAACTGACCTCTTCTTATTGGGTATGTGAGTGTGTCCTAGCTGAGCTATAAAAGCAAGAGCAAACTTGAGCTACAGTGTTGCATTGTTTCTTGAGCCCAAGACATATCCTAGAGAGAAAACCAGGACTTGGTGGTCATATTAAGAATTCTTTTGCTCTGTTTTCTAATACGTGAAACTCCTCAGAGCTGATACTAATACAGTGCTGTCTTCTGAGTGTATTTTCCTTAAAAGCCCTCCTTTTGCTACCTGCTCAGTCAGCAAGTGAATTTAATATTTTTGAACCAACTGAAAGCATCAGGGTGGTGTGAAGAGTCTTCAACTTCATTCTCAAACTGATGTCTTTGCTATACAGTGTGTTTTAGATATCAGTTGTGGTGATTGAAGAATTGGATAGTACCCATGGAGCTAGAATCTTCTACTGTGCATTCTGTATCACTGTTGGTTGGTAGCCTGACCTTTTGTATTTGTACTGAGCAATTATGGCAGACCAACTTATCTGCTTAAAACAAAAATTGGCTGATGAATCCTGTCTGCCTATGGTGCAAAGGGGTGTAAAATAGACAACTGAAATCAAAATCTTGTAGTGAAAGTGCTTGGATAGACATTGTTCCACTGAAGACTTGGGGGTTTTGTTTTTGTACATTACATAAAAGATATGTATAGGAAAAAAATAGATATTACGCAAACCACTATAGAATGAGATAAAGGAAAACTTTTTCTAGGGTTCAAGGATCAGTGAATTGAGTGAAAGTGTATAAATTTCACTGAACTTTGGCTAAGATTAAGGTCACATTCAGCTCTCATCTGTCAAACAAAACAAAAGCCCCACACTTGAGAAGACTTATGCACATGTTTAACTTTATATAACCTGAGTAGTCCTACTGAAGTTGCTAGGACAACTTGCAGTATGTAAAGTATGTGAATACGTTTTTTTGGGTCTGTCATCTAAGGATGTAACCTGTGAATCATAGAAGATTAGGGTTGGAAGAGACCTCAGGAAGTCATCCAGTCCAACTCCCTGCTCAAAGCAGGACCAACCCTGACTAAATCGTCCCAGCCTAGGGTGACCAGATGTCCTGATTTTATAGGGACAGTCCCGACAGTTGAGGCTTTTTCTTATATAGAAGCCTACTACCCCCAACCCCATCCCGATTTTTCACACTTGCTGTCTGGTCAACCTTTTCCAGCCAGTGCTTTGTCAAGCTGGGCCTTAAAAAACCTCTAAGGATGGAGATTCCACCACCTCCCTAGGTAATCCATTCCAGTGCTACACCAGCCTCCAAGTAAAATAATGTTTCCTAATATCCAACCTAGACTTCCCCCACTGCAACTTGAGACCATTGCCCCTTGTTCTTTCAACAAGGGGGTGGGTCCCATAGACCGGGCTCCAGCCCAAGCCTGGATGTCTACACTACAATTTTATAGCCCTGCGGCCCAAGCTATGCAAGCCTGAGCCATCTGACATAGGCCAGTTGCAGGCATTTTATTGCAGTGTAGACATACCCTGAAGGTCCTGAGTCTGCAACAGGATCTCCTCATATGGATCTTTATACCTTTGCTGAGTCCCATTAAAGTCAGTGTCTAAAACTGGGAATGATCTTCTCTTGTCACACCTAGTGTGCACTTGTGTCATGAATTTTCCCATAGTGGTTACTACATAGAATTTAGAGACATCACACAGAGCCATTGGGTCATGAATGTACCATTTTGATGGTTATATGTCAAATGCCTGTGGAGTATTGAAAGGGTAATGAAGCTACCAATTTAGCTTATGCAATACAAAATGAACTGCAAAATGCTGCTCTCTCAGCATGACCTGCCTGTTTTCCCTAGAGTTTCAAAGGTAGCTGGAATTTAAAGGGGTAAACACTGGTCCCACCAGCTGCTTCATGACACCTGGCCACCATGTTCATCATTGCTCTGGAGGCAGCCTGCTTGCTTTTAATTAACTCTTTCATACAAAACTGAGGGGTAAGTCTGAATGTATGGAGAACGTTGTTCTGTTTGTACCGAGACTTGTTTGTCTACTTTAAAAAGCAGTTTCTAGTAGATCAGATGTTTCCCTCAAAAGGGTTTTCTCTCACCCTGGGTTCTGTCAAGTGTGATGTTTGCAGAAGATGAATTTGATTTCTTTACTGCTCCATTTGAACTAGAAAAAGACAAGACCAGATAAAATAATGGCTCACATGTGAGAACCAGTAATAGGCTTTAATGTCAATATCTGTAAATCTCTCCAGGATATGAAGTTGTAGTAGATACAACAGCTTTAGTTTTTACCCAGATGTTATATTGCACTTATTTTCAGGGCTGTCATTTATTCTTATTTTTGAGTGCACTGCTTTGCTCTGTTCTATTTGGTTAGGAGTTCTTATTACATGATGGGTATTTTGTATGAAATATATGGATTATGGACCAGATCCACAGCTGGTGTCAACGAACATAGCCATTGAAGTCAAAGGTACTTCACTGATTTACACCAGAGAAGGACAGGTCCTATATTTCTTTACTCAAACTGAAATCAAATAGTTTTTTCTTATGGCTTATTTTTAGGTGGCCAGAGTCAGTGATTATGCCTATGAAATAAAGTAAGTTTGTGAGTTTGTCTGCTTACTAGTGCTGGCAAGTGGGGATCAGGACTCCTGGGCGCTATTCATAGCTCTGACTCTGACTTGATATGTATCAAGTTGCTTGACTTCTCTGTAACTTATTTTTTTCTGTCTGCATAATATATACAGTGGTAGCTCATGAGGAGTTGCAAGGCATAATTCATTTCTGCTCATGCATTATCCTGTACCCAGTGCCCAAAGATGGTATGTAGGTGAAAGGTAGTATTATTCAGTTATATAAATCCTTAAACTTCTTATAATATTATGTTCACCTCATAATAACACTGCTCTACAGCCAAAATACTTCTGAAATAAATGTAGTCCAACTTCACTAATTCTGAGTCACTGAGAACGAAAATGATGCTTAAAATTGTTGATTGGCTCTAGTTTTCAAGATATGCTATTGGGTCACTATATACGACCCTTGACTTGGGAATGGCGGAGGATAAGTGAGTTATAAAGGGAAGGGATCTCAATTTAAACCAGAAATGACTAAAATACATCTTTGACTGGATCTATGAATAAATCTATGACTGGGTTTGAACAGTACTTGCTTTTTAGCCAAAACAATGAATGATGCAATCTGAAGCTGGTATTGCATCATACATGATATGAATTGCATCATGTTATTCCTAGAAGTCATTGATGATGCAATCATAACGAAGCTTACATCACTCTGCTGAACAAATTGCCCTATATCAGCTCTAGAAATCATACAGCGTTGTGCTCTCTTATTTGTCAGTGTTTGATTTTGCAAAGGAACACATTTCTGTTTAGCCAAAGTGAGCAGAGATGCCTCGTACTTGTGTGAACAGTGCAGATAACTTCTGCTATGTTTGTGATGAAGTGACTTTTGCATCACAAAAGCGCAGTATAACCACTATGGTTAAGAAAGCCTATCACCTTTATTTTGGCTGCAAAATTGGAGATCAGGACAAGAGGTGGTCCCCACACAGATGCTGCAACACTTGTGCAACAAATCTTCGCCAGTGGTTGAACAGGAAAAGGAAGTCTATGCCTTTTGCAGTGCCAATGATTTGGAGAGAGCCAACAGGTCATACCAGCAATTGTTACTTCTGCATGGTGCCTCCAGTTGGGAAAGGTGTGTCAAAGAAGAAAAAGTGGACTGTGCATTATCCAAACATTCCATCAGCTATACGCCCAGTACCCCACGGAGAAGGACTGCTGGTTCCTGATGCACCAGAATCATTCTCACTTGAGTCAGATGAGGAAGAGGAAGAGGATGAAACTTCTGGTCCTGAACCATCAATGTCACAGGACCCACATTTTCTCCCATCCTCCTCCTCTGAACCACACCTCATAACACAAGGTGAACTGAATGACCTTGTCAGGGATTTGGAACTACCCAAGAGTAAGGCAGAGCTGTTGGGCTCCAGACTACAGCAGCGGAATCTCCTGGCAGGCTATCAGGGCAAATGGAGCCCATCAATGCTTGCAGACTATTGCTGGACAGTGACAAGAGATGCTCCATTTAATGAATACAAGAGACAAGCCAAGAAGCGCCGAGTAGACACTGAATAGGACTAAACTATGTACATAATCGCTTTTTGCCTTTTGTTTCATAATACATTTTATTTATATAACCCTTTTGCTGATTTTTAAACTGTTACATAAACAGGACAAGTGAAATATTATCATGTAAAGCAACCATAAACACATGAAAAGACCTAGGTTTACAATTTGTGATTAAAACTCTACTATCTACACAATATACATAGACATAAAATGTAAAAACTTAAATATCTTAGAAACAGTAGCCAATCAGTTGTTTTAATTGTCATATTTGAATTCAGCACATCAAAATACATAATAAATATCACATTTTATCTCTGAAGCAGACAACTTCTCAAAAATTGTAGACCAGTGTAATCCACTTTGTGGCTTAGAGCTCATTGTACATAGCAGAAAATTTGGTTCAAGTGGGAACATGTCAGTTACATCAATGGCCCAATATATTAAGACATGAAGGAGAGAGATAAATGACATTCTGCAATACACATCACATTCACGGATACAACTGTTCAGAGTTCTCTGAAGCACTTTCCAGAGGGAAGTTACCAATAACTACATAGCATCCCCCCACTTATCTGCTTCTACTCTACTAGCCAATAGCCTTGGGCTATCTAATACAGGTATGGAGAAATCTAGGGTGACCATATTTCCCTATGCTGAATATGGAACACCTGGTAAAATTACTTACATTCAAGTGAGTTCAATGGCAACCAATCAGAACTATGCAGTACAAACATTCAAATTAATATCAGATTGACTGAGCCTCTGTTAAAAAGAAATACTGCAGAGTTGGATTATTTTTATTTACCTTCTTATCTTTAAGGCTTTAGGGTTCACATGAGGAGGGGTGACACACACAGCCCTATCCGCCCCCAAACCCACCCACACGGGGAGAGATTACACACACACACTCTCCCATACCTCTCTCTTGCACGGGGGGTGTGGGAAGGTGACCAACCAACCTGACCCTCCCTGCCCAGCGCTCTCTGCCCTCCATGCCTGGCTGGGCCCTGGGGATGGGCTTGTCTTTCCTGGGACACCTCTACCCTGCTATAACGCAGTCGTGGGGAGCCAAAATCCCTACTGCGTTATAGCTGAAATCCCGTTATATCAGGGTAGGGGTGGCAGGGCTCCGGTGGTGATTTAAAGAGCTCCGATATCCAGCCACTGTGGGGAGCCTAGACCCTTTAAAGCACAACTAGAGCCCCGCTGCTACTGCGCTATATGTGAACCCATGTTATATCAGGTCGTGTTATAGTGGGGTAGAGGTGTAACTGGTGCAGCATCTTCCCAAGGCAACACATGGTCGTGGGGGTGTGTGTGTGCATGCAGGGTCACATGCCCCCATCTCCAGATTTCTGCCAGCGTTCACACCAGAATGTGGTGGTCAGCAGCCTTTCGGCCCTGTGCGGGAAGGAGTTGAGGGGTGAGAGCTACTTCCAGCTGCAGGGGAGGACGAGGAGAGAAAGGGATGAGCTGGCCTGTGTCATTGCAGAGCTTATCTCTGCTCTCTCCCCTGTCCCTTCTTTGGCTGGAAGCAGCTCATCCCTTCCTGCCTGCACAGTGTTGAAAGGCACCTAACACCTGCAGGCTGCTGCTGGCCATCGACATAACCCAAGTGCCTTTTGTACCACAGCTGCAATGCAGGCAGGAAGGGGTTAAGCCCTAAGGATGCATTGTGCACCAGGTCCTAGCGAACCTGACTGCAGGGTGAACCGAGAGAGGTGGCTCAGCAGGGAAGGATGCCTATAGACAGGAGCAGCCCTGTGCTCCCTGGGGGTAGGATCCGGGATGCAGAGTGAAGAGGGCACTAAGCCCCTACCCTGGGGGCTGTTGTGGAGCTGCAGGTTTGGAGCATGAACAGGCTGGAAATTGCTCCTCCTCTCCCGAAACTCCAGAGCTTAGCTGAGGGGAGGAGAGGCTTCCCCGTGCCAGTGCTATGTGGGGCTTTGGCACATTCAGGGCTCGGCTCCTCCTGACCAGTGCCCCGGGCTGGAGGGTCTTGGGCTTTCCCAGGGCATCAGTCCAGGTTGTGGGGGAACGAAGGAGCCTGCCAGCCAGGTTGTTGGTGAGCTGAGCACTCTGACCAGGGGCTGGGTCTCCATACGGCTCTGGGAGCAGGCTGCACCCCACTGGGTGGGGGAGGGGTGATATGGAGGAGCAGCAGGGCTGGGAGGAGCGAAGTGGCAAAGCAGGGGAAGGACAGTGAAAGGAGGGAACACGTAAAGGGCCAATGGGTGGGCAGCAGAGGTGACATGTAACTGGCCGCCGCCTGTCGCCTGCCTGCACTCACCAGCCACAGCAGTGTGCAGCCAGTGCGGTCTGGAAATGGGATGGGGGTGGGACCCTGCTGGCCGAGAGTCGGCACGCAGTGGGGGCTGCGCTGACTGACTAGCAGAGGGAATGACCAGTGCCGCAGCTTCACCCCGCCACCATCCTTGCACACCCACCCCCATCAGCCACTGGACCCATGATCAGCTAGTCTGACCTCCTGCACTTTGCAGGCCACAGAATCTGACACATCCACTCCTATAATAGACCCCTAACCTCTGGCTGAGTTACTGAAGTCTTAAATCATGACTTAAAGACTTCAAGTTACAGAAGATCCACCATTTACACTAATTTAAACCTGCAAGTGTCCCATGCAGCACACTGCAGAAGAAGGCCAACAGAGGAAGGACCACAAGATCATACTCTCCTCCTATTCCCTCTCCTCAGCCCCCATCCAAGGGAAGGAAAAAAAGCTTTGTGAGGCTGAAATGCCTCTTTCCACCTGGGTTGATTTTTTTATCTTGTTTTTTTTAACCTGGTCATGTGCTGCTTTATGTTAAAGCCAGTGATAGTACAGTTGATGGATGTTGCATCATCATATGGTATACTAGTAACATGAGGAAGTCATTTTAAAATAATGCTTTCATACATACAAGAGTACATAGTGTTGACTTGTTTCCTATGGACTGGAAAGATGCGAGCTGTACCTAAACATGTCAGTTGCCTAAGCTAATTAAACAAGATTTGAATTAAATAAGATTTGAGTTATCTATCCTCATTGCTGGTAGAATTCAAGTACGAGTATCATAAGTACAGGGAACTACAAGGGAATAGGGCAGATAAATAGGTGAATTAATAATTCTTAGGTGGCTTGGTAGAACTCTGGTAATCACATCCTACAGTGATTTTTTTATAGCAGGTTTGCCTCATAATTCCCCAGGGTGCAATTATTACAAAGCATGATTCTTCTTGTCAGGCCTATAGTGCATTTTAAGATTTCAAAGAACCAGGCAGCAGTAGTAACAGCTCTGTGGTTCCATGCAGTCTGAACAAGGTTGGGCAACAACTCAAATATATTATCTCAGGAACCACCTTGTGACTTGTATATATAAAAGACAGAAATCTGAAGATAAGCACTAGAGACCTGGCTTGATAGTGCATATAGAATACTTGTTCTCATTGTCAAAGGGACTGTTTTGCTACTTTAAGTTTCTACATAATAGAAACGTCTCTGACTATATCCGTGTTTTCAATGTCCTCCCTCTCATCTAGCTGCAATAGCTCCTGTTAGTAGCCTGTCAATTTTTTTATAAACATGAATTCCCAAAAGTTTGCCTAATTCTTTTAAAAATTTCTATGTTCCTTAAACAATGGACCAATGAGAAACTCGCCTGGTTGCTTGAACATCACTGACAAACTAAATTACTTCATTTGGGAAACATGTTTGCCTTTCCCAACCTGATCCTTTCACGTGAGCTGAATTTAAACTCCAGGTCACGTGGTTTTTTTTTTTTTTTTGCACAGATGAGTCAAATGAAATTGTAATTGTAATTCTTATGTGAACTAACCTAACCTTTGCAGCTGATTCAGTAACTGAGCTGTGGTAACATTCTGCATATCTGTCTGGTAAACAAGTCCTTGAAAGCTTCCCAAATGCTAGCATACAGGCTTACTGAGGGAGCGCTGGAGTGAACCTAGGCTCTTTGCAGAGACACTCTTTAAAAAAAGGTGGGCATAACAAAAATCCAAGCATTTACAAGCGGTATTTTGGACATGTATGGAAATAGAGCCTCAGTGGGGCTGAAACTCCTAAGTCTCTATTGGTTATTTGTGCTAGTTCTCATCAATCCTGTATCATTATAGATCTTTTAGCTGAAGAGATCCCATGTCAAACATTTTTCAGAGTATTCGTGGGAGGAGAAACCGGCAGTAGAAGAGAATAACTACAGCACATCAGTAGATTTGGAGTGGGAATTTCAAAGTCAACTAAGTTACTTAGGAGCTTTTGAAAATTCCATCCTTTGTACATCTAGCTGGATTTTACCTACCTTAAAGTGATTGGGCCCAAATCTCTGATACATTGAAGTAGCTTTGCAGCCCTCCACCAGTGCAAAGCTTTCCAAAAGTTGTTTTAACTAGCTACTGAATTATTTCCCCCAGTATATAGGAGGAATCTTTGTGTAGTGTACAGCTAGCATAGCAGTTGCTAAGCCACTTCTTCCAGTGGAGGGGGTATGGGCAGAGTAAAGGGGCCATTGGACAGAATCCCTTATCCCTAGCTGACCCTGGCAGTTGGAACAGCCTTTGGGGGCTGCTGGAAGCTGGTGTATAGAAAAGCAGCCTCCATGCTGTTCTAATTTATAGTTGGGGACAGGATGGGGATGAAGACCGCCTGGGATTTGTAGGTCACAAAAGAAGCTTAATGTCATTTTTGCATACGCTTTCCTAAATTGCACAAAGAACTCCTTGGTCATAGGCCAGAATATGGACGATTATACACAATTAAGCAACATTATCTGATCTTCGAATATTTAAAGATATTTAGCTGACATGACTTTTAAAATAAATATAAATTTCCCAATAGATAATTATACAATTGTCCATGGATCTCAAAGTACTTCACAAACATTAATGAATCAAGCTACACAACATGTGGAAGTAATATCCACAAGGTTCTCTTCACAGAGTAACTCCTAAATTATTCCAGCAAATGCCTGGGGCTCATTCACAAACCTCACAGTTCAACAGAGGGCCTGAGCCGTGGTGAGGAGGCCATGTGCCTACATGCTACAACTGTATCCCCAGTTCCCTACCCCCATTGTTCCCTCTTGATATATACACACACATATAACACTATTTGGTATTTTATAAAGCAATGAGTGTATATATACATATTTATTAAATGCATTTATATACCGATTACATGATAGAGTTGTATAATAATGAACTGTATAGATCAAATATAGATGTATACAGTTCACTATTAGCAAAGCCATGATAAAGTTATGCAGATTGTCCCTGAAGAATGTTGATAAAACCTTTACTTCATACCACATTGCCATGCGTTCTGCATATGCCACATACTTTGCAGAACCACTGAGACTGTAGGAGTCTCAGTGGATTGTAATCACTGACCTAATTGCTGTCTCTCCTCTCTAGGTGAGGGCATCTGAGTCAGAGTTAGTTCCCTCAGCTCCCTTTGTTAGTGAACAGTAACACCTTAGAAGTCACATGCGCAGACCACATTTTGGATACTTGTTGAAAGAGCCCATTAATCCAGATACTTACTGTCATGTTTCATCACAGCTCTATACTCCATTTTCATTTACAACATTGCTATGGAGATCATTTTCCTGGCTTGTTACGTCAACCACACGACCACCCTCTTTAGCATCTCCCACTGGCTCCTCCTCTTCCATTGCTTCCCACCCAAATGACTTGTCTTCACTTCCATGACATATCCCTGGCTCACATATAATTACTTATACATTATTGTATCCACATCCTACCTCTGCTCTGCCGAGGATGTCATTCTTGATTGCCCATTTTTCAAATTTTCCAACCAACACCTTTGTACCTCCTCTGGTGTTGAAGAGCAGCTCCTAATAAGAACCCACAAAGCCACCATATTGTCTTCCTTCAAACACCTCCTTAAAACTCTCCTCTTACCACGATGCCCATGAAAAACCCTTCGCTATAGCTGGGCAGCTGATATGCTGTGACCAAGGTGAGGAAGGCAAAGATGCCTAATAAAAGCAATATAATTTCAGAGTCATTTCAGAATCATCATTTCTGTGATGTGATTTTTGTGTGTGAATGAGAGAGAAAGTTAATTGAATAAAATTGCTGAATAATCTGTTCAATGACTTGTAACATTTTTAATACATTGAGGAAATAAATCAGTTATCAGCACAGCTCCTCGTGCTGGTTGAATAATTTATAAAATTATCAAATATTTTAAAAAGTCTGAAAAATAGTTTAAATAATACTAACTGTATTCATTAATGTTATTTTTCCCTCTCATGTGCTTGTTTATGTATACATGTACATATCTTTCCTAAAACAACAAATACTTTAAAAAAAGAGAACGTACAAGAAACATTTAAAGTTGGCCATCAAACTGATGCATTCATTACAATTTCTTTGTTTAAAAAAATAAAAGAAAGAACAAGCCTCATGGCATTTTTCATGGATGTAACAGAGTTTTAAAAATATATAAACCCCTCTGCTTATTTGTTTACAGCATACACAATTTGAAAAATTGCTGGCATATTCAGGGACTCCGGCGGTGTTTGACAAATGACCTTTCTAACATCTTCATTATTTTCTTTCATCTCACCCTTTATAAAATTTTCTTTCCTCCTGTAGTACTAAGAAAACTGTGTTCAGTAATACACTGTTGTATAGAATCAAGAAATGTAGAACTGGAAGGGAACTTGATACTTCACTGAGTCCAGTTCCCTGCATTGAAGCAGGACTAAGTGTTATTTAGACCATCCCTGAGAAGTGTTTCTCTATCCTGTTCTTAAAAAACCTCCAATGATGGAGATTCCATAACTTCCCTTGACAATTTGTTCCAGTGCTCAACTACCTTGACAGTTAGAAAGTCTTTCCTAAAGTCTAACCTAATTCTCCCTTGTAGCAGTTTAAGCCCATTACTACTTGTCCTGTCCTCAGTGGATAAGGAGAACAATTTATCATCCTCCTCCTTATAACAACTTTTTACGTACTTGAAGACTAGTAACACATTCCCACGTAGTCTTCCACACTAAACAAACCCATTTTTTTCAATTTTTCCTTGTAGGTCATGTTGCTATACCTTTCAGCCTTTTTGTTGCTCTCCTCTGGGCTTTGTCCAGTTTGCCCACATCTTTCCCAAAGTGTGGTGCCCAGAACTGGACACAGTACTTATCAATTGAGGCTGAGTAGAGTGGAAGAATTACTTACTTACAACATTCCTGCTAATCCATCCCAGAATTCTGTTCGCTTTTTTTGCAATAATGTTCCATTGTTAACTCATATTTAGTTTGTGATCCACTATAACCCCCAGATTCTTTTTTGCAGTACTCCTCTCTAGACAGTCATTTCCCATTTTTTATTTGAGCAATTGATTATTCCTTTCTAAGTGCAGTACTTTGCATTTGTCGTTATTGAATTTCATCCTATTTCACACCATTTCTCCAGTTTACCAAGATCATTTTGAATTCTAATCCCGTCCTCCAAAATGCTTTGCAATCCTCCCGACTTTGTATCTTTCTCAAACTTTATAAGTGTATTCTCTATGCAATTATCCAAATAATTTATGAAGATATTGACCAGAACTAGATCCAGGACAGATCCCTGCAAGACCCCACTTGATAGGCCCTTTTAGCTTGACTTTGGACCATTGATAACTGATTTTCCAACCAGTTGTGCACTCACTTTATAGTAGTTTCATCTAGGCTATATTTCCCTAGTTTGCTTATGAGAAGGTCATGTGAGATAGTATCAAAAGCCTTACTAAAGTTGAGATATGTCACATCTACACTTCCCCACTATCCACAAGGCTTGTTACCCTGTCAAAAAAAGGATATTAAGTTGATTTGACATGATTTGTTCTTGACAAATCCATGTTCATAGTTACTTATCACTTTTTATCTTTTGGTTGCTTACAAATTGATTTGATTATTTGCTCCATTATCTTTCTAGGTACCAAAAATTGCTGACTGGACTATAATTCCCTGGATTTTCCTTATTCCCCTTTTAATAGATGGGTACTATATTTGCCCTTTTCCAGTCCTTTGGGATCTCTCCAGTCCTCTATGAATTCTGAAAGATAATCGCTAATGTCTTTGCCTTTTCAGTCTGCAACAGGCAAAAATAACCTTGAGAATAGAAGCTAATTTAATGACTTCATTGGGTTTTAAGCATGTGCGTAAGTGTTTGTTTTACTGAATCAGGACTTCTGCTTTTTCAGCTGTGAGCTCCTCTCTTTTCCCCTAGCCCTGGGTTCTAGGATTATGTTTACAATGCAGCTAGGACTGGGCAGACATACTCTGCTACTGGGGCTGGAGCTAGCACACTAGAAATAGTAGTGTGGACATTACAACTTGGGCTCTCAAGCCCACCCACCCTGTAGGCTTGAGAGCCAGGGCTGCTGCCCATGCTGCAAGGTCCATACTGCTATTTGTAACATGCTAGCATGAGTCTGTCTTTCTGGGTTGAGGGGCTCACTCCCAGCTGCAGCGTAGACATTACCCAGTAGTCCCTTCCTTCCATGGTGGAGTTTTAGGTGGAGCACAAGAGAAAATGTCATCTTACTAGCTGGAGTGTCGTCTTCTTGTCAGCTCCCTGAAGCGTGCTCAGTTCTCTTTTTCCACCATGAAAGCACTGCCCACCAGGCTGTGTCTCAGGCCTGGTCTATACTATGCGTTTAAACCGATTTTAGCAGCGGTAAACCGATTTAACGCTGTACCCGTCCACACTATGAGGCCCTTTATATCGATATAAAGGGCTCTTTAAATCAGTTTCTGTACTCCTCCCCAACGAGAGGAGTAGCGCTAAAATCGGTATTACCATATCGGATTAGGGTTAGTGTGGCCGCAAATCGACAGTATTGGCTTCCGGGCGGTATCCCACAGTGCACCACTGTGACCGCTCTGGACGGCAATCTCAGCTCAGATGCAGTGGCCAGGTAAACAGGAAAAGCCCCGCGAAATTATGATTTTCATTTCCTGTTTGCCCAGCGTGGAGCTCTTTTCAGCACTGGTGGCAATGCAGTCCCAAATCCAAAAAGAGCTCCAGCATGGACCGTACAGGAGATACTGAATCTGATTGCTGTATGGGGAGACAAATCTGTTCTATCAAAGCTCTGTTACAGAAGACGAAATGCCAAAGCGTTTGAAAAAAAAATCTACAGGCTACACAGTGCTGCGTGACAAGCGTAACGGGAAGCCAGAGACTCAATGAACGCTCATGGAGGGAAGGGGTACTGAGGACTCCAGCTATCCCACAGTCCCCACAGTGTCTGAAAAGTATTTGCATTCTTGGCTGAGCTACCAATGCCTGTAGGTTTAAACACATTGTCCGGCGTGGTTCAGGGAATAGCTCGTCAATTTACCCCCCACACACACGTGAAAGAAAAGGGAAAGAAATCATTTCTTGACTTCTTTCAATGTCACCCTATGGCTACTGAATGCTGCTGGTAGACGCGATGCTGCAGCAGTGAAGAGAAGTATCCGCTCCGCTCCTCTCCCCTCCCCGGTGGCAGATGGTGCAGTAGGACTGGTAACCGTCCTTCTTATCAACCCGTGAGTGCTCCTGGCTGGCTTCAGGTAAGGCTGGCCGGGGGTGCCTGGGTGAAAATAGGAATGACTCCTGGTCATTCCCAGTAGATGGTACAGCTGGTAACCATCTTCATCACAGCAACTGGGGGCTGAGCTTGAATCAGCCCCCTCCCTTTCATGTGAAAAGAAAAGATTCTGTGCTGCCTGGACTATCATAGTAGTGGGATGCTGGGCTCCTCTCCCCCACACTGCTTAATGTCCTGCCTGGACTATCATAGCACCGGGAGGGTGCCTCCCCCTCATTTTATCTCACTAAAAACTCAGTGTTTCTTATTCCTGCATTCTTTATTACTTCATGACACAAATGGAGGGGACACTGCCATGGTAGCCCAGGAAGGTTGGGGGAGAAGGGAAGCAATGGGTGGGGTTGTTGCAGGGGCACCCCCCGTCAATGGCATGTAGCTCATCATTTCTGCGGGATCTGACACAGAGCAGCTGTACTCTCTGATACTGCTTCTCTAGTACATTTGCCCCATATTCTAGGCAGGACTGACTCTATTTTTAGAAACCATAAAGGAGGGATTGACTCGGGGAGTCATTCCCAGTTTTGCTTTTGCGCCCCTGGCCGACCTCAGCCAGGGGCACCCATGATAGTAGCAGACAGCACAGAAGGACAGATAACCGTCATCTCATTGCCAAATTACACTAGCAGCAGACAGTACAGAACAACTGGTAACCATCTCTGCTATCATGCAAAAGCAAATGAATGCTGCTGTGTAGCGCTGGAGTATCGCCTCTGTCAGAGGCATCCAGTACACATAAGGTGACTGTAAAAAAAAAAAAAAAAAAAAAAAAAAAAAAAAAAAAAGCTGAACGGGCTCCATGGTTGCCGTGCTATGGCGTCTGCCAGGGCAATCCAGGGAAAAAGGGCGCAAAATGATTCTCTGCCTTTGCTTTCCCGGAGGAAGGAATGACTGACGACATTTACCCAGAACCACCCATGACAATGATTTTTGCCCCATCAGCCACTGGGCTCTCATCCCAGAATTCTAAGGGGCAGGGGAGACTGCGGGAACTATGGGATAGCTATGGAATAGCTACCCACAGTGCAACGCTCTGGAAATCGACGCTAGCCTCGGACCATGGACGCACACCGCCGAATTAATGTGCTTAGTGTGCCCGCGTGCACTCGACTTTATACAATCTGTTTTATAAAACCGGTTTATGTAAAATCGGAATAATCCCGTAGTGTAGACGTACCCTCAGCAAGGACCTGAAAATTGCAAACCTTTGTCTCTAAACTAGAAATGGCTCAACTGTAATGTTTAGATCTGGACCTAAACTTCCTCAAAATTCAGGAGTATCTAGAATGTGGGATTTTGTTTTGGACCCTCTCTAAATTTGGCTATTCAAGACTTTTGTTGTAGGGGTTGTGCAGTTTTTGGTTTTTTTTAAAACAGGATCTAAAGTTTGGTTTTTGCATTAGGGACACCGCAAACTGTTCTATATGTAAAATATGATGAGATTTCATCTGTGCTATCTTTAACTGTGGGATGTATTCATGTTCTGCTTGTTTAGCTTGGGTCTTAAATGCTGAATTTTCTCAAGATGTTGCAATGTTAAATCACATTTCAAAATGCCCTTTTCAAATTAGTTTTCCATATACAATGAGCAATCTTATTTCTCGGTAGAATGACTCCTTTTAAAAAAACCCAATAGTAATGTCTACATGAGACAGCATGGTGTCTTGCTTTAACATGATGCATCAATGGTGTCTTGCAAAATGGCACTTTCCCACGTAGACAGAGGACTCCTATAAATTTCAAGATGAGGTACATAAAAGGAATGTTACATAACTAGTTACAACAGACTAGGAAATGAAGTTCATAATGTATTTCTTTCTTAACATATATTAGCCTTGCTCATTTTTTCAGCCAGGCAGATGGCGGAGTTTGTGTCTTTAGCTTAGCTGACAAGTACCCAAATATTGTCTGCTTAGAATTTTTCCTGCCTAGTCCAAAGACTTCAATCTTTACTAATTTGGCTTTTTTTTGGGTCTCCTACAAGGCCTGAAGGCTGCTTCTCCTACAGAAAAGTGTCTTTTGACAGCATATGTGACAACTCCCAGGTGTGGCCAAAGACTGTTGCCCTGACAATTAGCTGTTGATGAATCAGACTTGTTGTCAAGGCAACAGTCTTCAGCTCTGGCTGGAAAATGCTGAGCTGAGGCCAGAGCCTTCAGGTAAAGAGAGGCTTCCATAAGCTTTCCTAACGCACTTGTCTCTCTCAAACCTTAATTTCTCTTGGCTTGCACTACAGAACAAACAGAACCCAGAACTAAGGGGAAATAAGACAGCAAAGGGAAATGCCAGATTGTATACTGCAAGCAAGAGCTAGAAGTGTGTGTGCTCACTACAGTGCAGTAATGTGCGGTTTATATGATTGTACAAATGGGACCTGCTGTGTCTTCAAGTGTGGATGCAGGATGATAAAGGGTACCCAGAGTGCCATCTGGTGCTCTGCAAGAGAACTGCAACATCTTACTATCAAATCAGAGAAAATGTATTGTCACAGAAATAACACCATCCTCGACCATTAACATTGCACTAAGAATAACTTGAGATGCAACACAAAGACTGTACAGTAACATCAGAAAAGGGGGTTATTTAAGAACAGTTATGACTGATCCCCATGGGAGCTTTTCTAGCCTCTGCAGGGCAGTTGGCATCTTGTAAAGAAAAATGTGCTCTGTTGTTGAGCGTTCATACTTATGTACACAGTATCAGAGTTATGCATAGTGCTCTACAGGCAATTAGAAAATGGCTGGTCCCTGCCCCAAAGGTCTTACTGGCTTGGGGCTAAATTCTGGACCCCAGCCTCAGCACTGAGGATGAAAACTTGTGTGTATAACACATGTGCCTGTGCTTTCCATATACAAAGGTGAGCACATGCTCTTTAACTAGCCTAGGACCTGCATATGCACCAGTGGTAGAATTTGCATTTGCAAAACCCACTGTGATCAAAGGGCTTTGTAGTTGAGAATTCTAATGTGTGAGTACAAGTGTTCAGCTACTTGAAGTGTCTGAACAAACATGTGTCTGCACCATGCAAAGTTCAGTGGTGTGTGTGTGTGTATGTATATGTATGTGGGGTTTGGTAAACTCTGGAGAACTTTCATATATGGCCCATAGTGTACTGATCTGGCTTGATAATGTCAATAAACTTAACACGGTTGCCATAATTTATATTCAAGGAAAATTTCCCTACCATTACCCTACAACCCATAGCTGTGGTTGGTATGGCTCTTCTATTCCAATGCTTACCTATGTGGGTGATGCTACTTGCTGTTTTCCAAAGTGAAGTTCCAGTTTTGTAACTATTCTGGTGTTCTAGATGACTTCTGATATACTGACTCATTTTGGACAGTCCTTACTTCCACATAGGGAAATTTGGGGCTACAAGGAGGGCTAGAGGAGATGGTGGTGAAATGCTTCAGCTTTCTCAGAGAATAAAGTACCTCTTCTTTTTCTGTTGGAGGAGCTCACACTTTTGGATAAAAACAATGCCTTTTGGTTAGATGGAGGTTGTTGAAAGAGGCATGTAAGACTATAATAGCTTACGAAATAACCAGTTGTGAGCATACCTGAGCTCAAAATAGAGGTTTTAATAATCACACACCAGTTACTGAACATCATAGACAATGACATGCTGATTCTAGGCTGCCATATGGGAGCTTCAGGTGCATGTTTAATATTCAGTGAACAGATTCACAGAGATTGGTCCACATTTAAAAATGTTGCACAATATTATCTGTGCATTATGGCACATAGTTTGAAAGGGTCTCTAAAAGTGCTGTTGAACCAGATACAGCACAGACCAGGATGCTACTGTTCAAGGACAGGCCACTTGACCCATATACATCTCGATGAGAGAAGCCCCATCACACATTTTGATGTACCTTGAACGTTCCCTCTAACCAGTATTATCCCATTGCAAAACACCATGAAAAGTCTGTAAAAACACAGTATCAAGTGCTTACATGTCAAGGATGTAGCACAAACCATGCAAAAATACATGAGTCTGCAACAAGCCAGTGCAAGCATCATAAATCAAATAGGCTTGCATGTGGGCTTGGATTTTATTTTTATAGATGAGTTGTATTATTTGAATGATACCTGCTTCCCTCCAAAATAGAAATGTAATCTCAGTGTTGAATATTTGCCTTTCTCAACCATTCCAGTGTTTGTTTTCAGTTGATTGTTTTCTTTTACTCCACCCAGTCAGAGCTTTCAAGCTGCCCTTTTCTTTCACCCAAAAGAGGCATCGTTTAAACAGGGGTGGGATGTGATTAGCATTTTCAGCATCCTGGTCCAGGCCACACCTCCTTTCTAGAGTGTCCATTTCACATCACCAGCACTCTATAAAACAGCATTGTTTAATGTAGACTTGGATAGTTTCTTCTTCCTCTTCTATATAACAAGGGACAGGGCTCAGCTGCTCCTTCCTTGCCCACCAAAGAAGGTATAGACTCATAGACTCTAGGACTGGAAGGGACCTCGAGAGGTCATCGAGTCCAGTCCCCTGCCCTCATGGCAGGACCAAATACTGGTATGCTGTGAGTTTAGGGTCTGGGGAGGAATGGAGAGTGGGCACAACAGCAAAATGGGCAGGTGGGCTAGGACAACCCTCCAGGGAATCCTAGGTGTAGCAGCAGCTATGGGAAATCACTGGTAGCGCAGATGCAATGGAGTCATTCTGCAAGGAAGCTTAGAGGAACCGGAAAGGGCCAGATCTCATACTTAGGCAATCCACCAGATTTAGCAGCAGGTCCCATGGCCTTTTCCGCAGGGGACAATCTCCCCTGCACCACTGGAATTAAAGCAGAAGGAATTTCATGAGGGATTTATAGAGATTTCCTTTCGTGAGTTCCCTTTGTTGTCTTTAACATGAGAGGGAAGGATCTGGGCCATAAAAACTTGTTAGTACTTGTAAATTGTATTAAATGAGCTAAGCAAATGCTGTGACAGTGAATTCATCTGAAAACTGCGTTGTTTATTTTACATCAAAATGGCTCATTGATTAAGATGTGAACTGCCATTTTAAAGAAATGCATTGAATGGGACTTGGAAATTCTGATGATAGTTCAGTTCTTTCAAATGCCCTGAACATGGAGTATTTTACTTGAATTTATGAAAGCTGCCAAATGTTCCTTCACCTTTTGTGCCTCTGCTGAGAAACTGTGCAACCAATGTAGCATTAGGGCTCTGTAACTGTACAGGATTCAGTCCTGCGGCACCTGCTGGGAATTAGCTCTCCAGCCATCAGAGCACTCTCTGCAGGCCAGGGTCCCACTTTTCACCACCCCCGCCCATGTTCCTCCCAGACTCAGTGCCCTTTTGCACACACCAGGGTGCTGCCCCCTGGCAGTACACCCCTCAATCCCTCTCCTCAGGGAACACCCACCCAATATCCCCACCTCACCTCAGTTGTAGGCTACTGCCAATCACCAACTAGCCCCCACTCACTGGGGCAGACTTCAGCATAAGCCACTCATCACAGGCAAGGTTGGGTTTGGACCTGCTGCCTCTACCTATACCAGAGTTGCCCCTCTGCAGCCCTAGTACCCTCTAGTGGGCCCTTCCTTCGGCCTGCCGCCTGGGGCTCTGCTAGGCTGGGGCTCCCCAGCTCTGCTCCACTCTTAGTACCTTCCTCAGCTCCCGAGGCAGCCTGATCCCTCCCTCTCCAAAGGCTAGAGAGAGAGTGTCTGTACTCCTGACCCACTGCCCTCTTATAAGGGCCAGCTGAGCCCTGACTGGGGTGTGGCCACAGCTGAGGCTGCTTCCGCAGTCAGCCGGGGAGCTACTTACTCCAGAAACAGCCCCCTCCTGGGCTGTTTTAAGCCCTTCCGGGCTGAAGCGGGTGACTATGTTGCTACCGGCTCTATTGCGCCCGCCCACTTCCCAGAAACCAATAGGTACCGGCTCTATTGCTTTGAATCTGTAACTCATTGACTGAAAAAGCTGCTGTAGTTTTTAGGAATCCAATCCAATCTAATCCGAAGTAAAATGAGAGAGAAAATCTTTATCTCTGACTTTTTATTGGAAGTTGTATGACCTGCGCACACAACCAAGTAGTGTCTGGTCATATAACTCCAAGAGTGGAGTTATGTCTCCAGAATCTTCACATTCAGTACAACTGCACATTCTTTTCAATCTAGAAAGCTCAGTTTATCCCTTCCTGTAGGGACACTAATAATTTATACTCACAGTATGTACAGATGAAGTGCATTTTGTATGATACTTAGATTATGACCCCCTCAGAGAGTGAAAATGTTTGTGTTAGAGCTGTCAAAAAATGCCCTGTTCCCACTCCCTTTATTTCCCTGTGCTAGGCATGAAGTGAAAGCTTTCAGAACAGTGCCTTCCATTATACAGTCTTCTATTCAGTCTGGGCTTCTTCCTGCTTGGTTCTGGGTATCCCAGTGAAGGTATCCCAGTGAAGATGAGAGGAGTGGAGGGCATTCAGCGCCATCCCTTATTGGCTCTTTGCATCTTGCCATAGAATTTATCTTTAAGGGGATATCCTGAAGCCAGAATAAAACGTAAGTGGCACCAAGCATTCTTGTGCTATTTGGAGGATGTTCCTGATCACTATTTGTTCAGTTTTCATTTAGAGCCTCATCAAAAGCCCATTGAAAGTCTTCCATTGACTTCCCTGGGCTTTGGATCAGGCCCTTCATGTTTATTATTTTAGGCTCCTGGAGGAAAACCTCAAGAATACCTAGTCGTCGATAAAATGTGTAGTA
Source organism: Gopherus flavomarginatus (assembly GCF_025201925.1). Lineage (NCBI taxonomy): Eukaryota > Metazoa > Chordata > Testudines > Testudinidae > Gopherus > Gopherus flavomarginatus. Next base: position 57,864,059 of record NC_066621.1, read on the forward strand.
AGAGATGGGATTTTGATATCACTGCAGCGTTCAGTGGTAACAATAAAAAGAGAGATGTATTCAACAGTTTAACATCTGTTTGCTGTTTTCAAACTTGTTTGATAGTGTGTTTGCAGCTAAAAAAACCCCAGATCTATTTTTGTGGAATATGAAGCTCATACAGCACTTTAAGATTCCTCATACATATTCCAATGGCAGTTTAAGAAGCATTAGTCTTAATAAGGCAGGTTGAGAGAGACATACAAGTAGTCATAATTTACATTGAGTAATGTTTGTTTTCCAAATTCCATTTCAGTCATCCAGCTTTATTTATTTATTTATTCCTCTTTCCATGTGGCTTTCTGTAGTGCTCATTACCTCTGCATTTGAATTTTGGTTGAAAATTGCTCCAGCAGGAAATCTTGTATGCGAAGAAAAATAAACATGTAAAATCTGTTGAGGCCTGGAATAATATGAACTGTGCAAGGCAGTAAGGTGTCATGTACTGTAATGGAGTAAGCTACTTATAGATAAGTGGAAAGAAAAAAATTCTGAAATCCAGATTACACTTTAATGAGGCAATTGCCATGTCTGTACATTTTGGTTTTTCTGAAAATCCACACTGCAAGAATAGTAAGCACTAGTCATAATGAGGAATGTAGTTTGCAAAATTAGGATGCTAATTAGTCTGTTGCCATGAACGATCATGTGATGCTTCTTTTCTGTTACTGTTAAAAGCATTCGATTGTAAGGGTAGAGGGGCTCAGTGTTCAAATATCTCTTATAATTAACAACCACACTTCAAAGTTTTTGATATTTTTTTTAAATATAACCAAAATATGTCCTACCAATTTTTAGTTGAGACAAAATATCCTGCAGAAAAATGTATTTGTTTATTTCAGATGTTTGGCATCTGTTCCCAGCCAAACCAGAAGCTGTAGTGTATTTAATGAATGGTGCCAGTAAGCAGGCAATTACACATATTAGAACTGCCAAAAGCTAGTTCCATTTGCTGTCTTTCAAAACTCACCCAACCCTAAACCCATAATTATGAAGGAAAAGTGGGAAAGGTGTTGGAGATTCAGTAAATGGTACATGTCCCTTTGAGACTGTAGGGAATAGAAGCCCTAACATGCTGTTAGTGGGTGTTGACTTTCAACTGAGATATAGAATGGTTCTGATCACATGGCCATTTCAGATGTCATAATGCCCTTTTTAAGATGGTGGTTGTTAACATAGGTGTCCTGGCCAGTTATAGCTCAAGTAATTACATTATTCTTAACTACATTGTTTCTGTGGTTGCAGCTGAGTATATAACAATACTTTGTGCATATATATAAATATGTAACATTCTCTCAAGGATATTGAAGAATATTAAATATTTTGCTAAGTACTGTTATCCCTATTTTACAGATGCAGAAACTGATGCATAAAGAGGTTGTGACTTGGTCATGACCACTTGGGCCCTGGTTCTGCAGTCCACCCATACTCAGTAAAGCATTTCAGCACATGCTTACATCCCATTTTTCTTCACTTCATGTACTCAACTATTACTTAGTGTTTCCATGGTCTACATGGCTGCAGTATATCACCCTAGAGGTGGCTGCATTTCAGTGGTGGATGAAGTGATCCCTGTATATAGATTGTTAAACTGTTAAGAATGAAAGATGTTATCTAAATTAAGGTAAGATATATCTAACGTGCATTTGATGATGTGAAATAATTCAGAAGACAAGAACAATAGTAGTTTTCAGAATTGACTGCCTTTCTTGCGACTATCTACAACTTAAGATCTGTCTACACTGCAATTAAAAATCTGCAGCTGGCCCATGTCAGCTGACTCAGGCTCTTGGGGCTTGGGCTAAGGGGCTGTTTAATTGCAGCGTAGACATTCAGGCTTGGGCTGGAATCAGGCTCTAGGGCCCTGCAAGGTGGGGTCACAGAGCTCAGGCTGCAGCCTGATCCTGAATATCTACACTGCAATTAAACAGCCCCTTAGCCCAAGCCCCAAGAGTCTGAGTCAGCTGGCACGGTCTAGCCATGGGTGTCTAACTGCAGTGTAGACATACCCTTCAGAGCTGGGGCTAGCCAATCCTGATTACAGAATGAAGCACACCTGGGTTAAATCAGGTAATTCCCTATAAAGGGTACTAGTTTGCTGCAGCGAAAGGAGAAGCCCAAAAAGTTGTGTTAGTCTGCAGGGACTCATGAAAGGCTCCTGCAGGGAAGCCCCTGAAACCATGGAAGTTGTTACAGACAGAGAGGCCTGGGCAGAGGAGGAGAAACTGTATGCTGTGTGGATTTAGGAATGAACTTTGTTTTGGGATTTTGGGTGTTACTTGAAGTTTATTTTATATTAATAAACCTAGTCTCAAGGAAAGGCATTTATGACTAAGAAAAGGTCGGAAGGGAAGTTTTATTTGAACAGTTCAAGAGGCAGGCATCCTGTAGCATTTCTCTAGGTCATAAAGGGATGCATAGAAGATGGCCAGCTGGGTTAGGGTAACCATAGTTTGGGTTTTCCTGGACATGACCCATTTTTTTTTTTTGGTTCGTCTGATTTTCATCCAGGCAGATTTTTGAAATATGAACAAATGTCTGATTTTTTTTTCCTTGCTCGATCTTTTTCCAATATCAGTTCTGGAAGAACTGCAATTCCCAGCATGCCATAATAGTGATGCATGTGTTTACTGATTTGCTACCCTTACTAGTGTGATGCTTCTGGCTGTTGAGTTGCTGAAAGGGATCTTGCTTGTACAGTACAGCTTCAGGCACATATCTTGCAAAGACTTTCTCAGCAGTGGTTGATTGCTCATCAAATAGCCATGAAAGATATGCTCTACAGAGAAATATGCCTGGGCACAACAGGAAAGGACTCACTGCATGTAAAAAGGTACATTTAAATTTGATTTACATTTTATTTTTGAGGCCATTACACTTTTTATTTATAAATGTTTGTCAAAGTAGAAAGACATTGTACAGTAGAAACTGTACCCCCCTCCCTTTTCCAGCTCCCCCCTCCTCCTGGCAGTGTCCTTTATTTGGGAATTTGAAATGTGGTAACCCTAGGCCAGTTACATGATCTTACAAAACTGCCACTAATGTTAACACTGAAAGCAATGGGAGTTTTGTTTGAAAGAGGACTGTAAGTTCACTAGCTCTTCCTACACTAAAAGCATCTCTGCCCTGTACAGAAATAATCTATGGAGGAGCTTGAGATAGTCAGGGAAAGACAGGCCAAGCTCTTATACAGCTGTATTCTGCATTATTCTGTAAAATAGCACTCTCATCCTCCTCCGCTTCCCTTAAAAAACAAACAAACTCCACCCTTAGACATAACCTCAAATCTTTTTCAGTCTCACAGGGTCTGATTCTGCCAAATTGGGACAAGAGATGGGGCTGTTTAATTGCCGTGTGGACATTCGGAGAAAAAGCAACTCTGGCACAACCCATATCATCCCCTGGAAATCCATGCATGTCACTGACTCCACTCCTGGAAGGGTTGAAGCCTGGGAAGACTTGTTTAGTTAAGGTAGCATTGCACAGTACAGGTGTTTGAATATCTTCATCTTGGCTTTTCTTTCCCTGGCATGCTCAAGCTCCTCTGTACTAGTGAGTTTTATATGTCTGGCCCTGCAGAGACTTTCTAGCAGGCTGTATTATCTCTTCTGCAGAGTCTCTACCCTGCTAGCATGGTTCTAAGGAAGCTATGATGCCTAAGTGGAGTCTCAGAACCTGTATAGGGATGGCCCTGGCCTCCCACAAATCACTGAGACAAACCCCACCTGCCTGGAGAGCCACAAAGGAACAGTCCAACATGATGGGGGTGGGGGAGACACCGTGTTTTTGAGATTCCCTGAATCATTTCCTGCTATCGTTTTGGGTTATGGCAGTGACCTTTGCTGGCTCACTGAGGAATAGTGTCAACAGCTTTGCAGAAAGTGTCTTCTCGTGCGGCCATGGCAGGTAACTATGGGCAAGTCTGCATTACAAGCTACATTGGCACAGCTGCTGCACATCTGGTGAAGACACACTATGCTGATGGGAGAGCATCTTCTGTCAACATAGCGCTGGTGTGGACAGCGTGAAACTTGTGTTGCTTGAGAGAGGTGGGGTTTCACATCCCTGAGCAATGTAAGTAAAATTGATTTTAAGCAGTAGTGTAGACCTGCCCTATTATTAAGTCTTCTAATGGGAGCGATAAGGACACTCTTGCTATAGTGTTGTGCAATGTCAGGCCATTGTGCACCTCAACTATTGGGAGAAAAATAGAAGAATTTGCAGCCCTAACAAAAAGTGTGAGTCAAATTTAAAGAACTCTCCGGTCATCGGCTAAAACCCCATCTTTACACCACTGAACTATTATTTTTCTATCTCAATGTGGGTTTTTTGTAGATGAAATGAATATGCACAGAGCACTGTATAGCATTATATATTAGAATCCTGTGCTGATAGCATATTACCATAGGCTGCAAAATAAAATTAAATATTTAGGAACAGCAATGATAAAAATATTACATTTGGGAATTGGAGCAAGGCTGAGTACGAATATGAATAATGGATACTGTGAGTATAGATTATGTAAGAAATTCTTAACAAATATGTGATTTCTGAGGTGATATTATGAAAAATGAAACTCTGTGGCTATCTTTCTGATTCCTAACTTTCATGTGTGAATTTAGAGCTGGCAAAATGCACCAGATTGGTAGGATAAGAGTTCTCAGTTTATCCATTGCCTAATGGTTTATGGTTTTCCTTAGACGAAAAATGTGGTGTGTGGGAGTTCTTTTGTTTTTTTTTTTTTAGCAGAAAAACACATTTTAACATAGGAAAAATGTATGAAGATATATTTTTCACAGAGAAAAGGGAGTTGCTACAGAACTGTTCTACGTTGTCCTAAAAATTTCCCAGGAAAATGCATGAAAATTATTATTTTTTTAAATACATGATACTAAGGCAAGGTATTTAGTGTTAGTCGCATCATTCTACAATATACAGTACAGCACTGTGACACTATAGGCCAAAAGCATCTGGAGTCTGCTGACTCTGGAGAAATAATATAATATTTGATTGTTAGGACATAGTAAAACAACCCTTCTAGAAAGCTTTAATCTGAACTGGATGACAGATACATGCAAAATGATTTAACAAGTTCCCTATACCCTAGCATTCAATCTAGGCAGCAAAATGATTTGGAATAAGAGAACATTGGGGATTAACATTTTTGTAGTTATGCCACAAGTTATCATATTACTTACCATAGTGTTACAGGAAAAAGATCAAAGATAAGGAATATGACTTTTTAAAACAGGCTTTTGCTATGGAAAAGGAGCACCTTGTTCAGCAGTTCTATGCCTTGTCTATTGAGTCATTACTTTTTTGTTTTGTTTTAGTGGAAAGAGTAAGGGAGAGATTCTTCCACACACACCGGATGTCTTTAAACTGCTGCAGCAGCATATAAGGGCAATAAAGGCACCACCAGGAGAAATTTTTTCTTCATCTTGTTCCAAAGCCTATTATAGTCAATGGAAAGGTTTCCATTGACTTTAGGCCATCCAGAGCCCATTGATCAGTTCTGTGCTGCTCCCCTACTGCAAGGAGGAGTCCAGAGGATGTAGTTGGGAGTGGCACAAGGCATGCTGGGCACAAGCAGTGTCTCCATTGCATACAATGCTGTGGATTTTCTGGGCTATGACAGAGCCCACCACCAACCGTTGGGAGGCTGCTGTACATTGGAGCAACCTTAGGGGCTACTCTAATTTAGGCACTGGCCTCTGTTAGGGGGCTTATTCCTTCACTCTCTTACTTCCCTGGTCCTTCTTGCAAGAACAGAGAGCAACAATACCCGAAGTCCAAAGGTGCAAACAATTCGATGTTTATTGGGGTGAACTTCCAGCAAGCACAATTCCAGTTTCCTTCCTTAGTGTCCCCCTTCCCAGCTCTGACACCACAGAGCCTTGCCTGTGTCCCTGTTCCTGTTCCCATCCCTTGTTCCCATTTCCCCCTTTAGCAAAACATGATCTCAATTCCCCCATCCGCAGTCCCTGTTCCCATTCATCCCTCCACCCCCGACTTCCTGATTGACTTCAGACTTATAGCAAAACCTGAGTTTTGCTTAACTATTCCTTAACCAATCATTTTACTGAAATTTAACTAACCAATCCTAACGTATTGTAACATGGTTATTTAACCAATTATACCCCACCACCTTAATTGGTTTACACCCAACAAAATTAATTATACAGTAGACAGAAACAATTACAGAACCAGACAGAGACCATGCAAATAAACATACAAAACAATACAGAAGTGAGGATTTTACAACTACATCTATACAGACATAAGGGTTCTCCAGCTGTGTCTATTGGTAAGTGAGTTCTTGCCAGACAGAATGCGATCAAACTAAGTTTCCTTTTACATATTCTAGGCTCTTTCCTTTCTCTGGAAGTGATAAGAATATCAGGACAGGACTGTATTCCTAATAGCCCAATAGCACCTTATTTCAATGTGACTAGTTTGGAATGTGAGGATGTGACCATACATTTCCCAGCTTATGGCTGCCTAACTACATTTTAGCTGAAGGCCTTAGCCTGTCACAGTAAGAGGCCATTACACAGACAATGATTTTGATTCTTTCTTTTATACCTCTATAACTAGCTAAGTGATAAGAATATACCTAAATTCTTAAAGTATAGGCCTTTGCAGACAGGCCTGAATATCTATATCCTAACAGCCCCTAGCTGGCATAGAATTTGAGTGGAGCAAAGATGAGGCTTAAAGCCACTTTTGCTCCCTTCTCGCAGGGCGACATCTCCCCTACTGCACATCCAAGAGGCAAAGGACAGACTCAAATCCTAACCTTTTAGTACTTCCCCTGCTGTCTGCCCTACAGAACTCAGAGTGCGAAACACATCTTCGTTTCACACATCATTGCCATAATTATATACTAAAGTCCAATTATAGGGCCACCTGTGCAACCGGAATGACTTTAAATGATGTTATAAGTTACTGTGGAAAGCCCCCCCTCCCCCGAAGATCTGATTGACTAGGGTATATTTGAGGGTGCCATATGGTTGACAGAATATTTATTGTGGGTGACAATGCACAAGCTAGAAACAACACAGCTTGGCTTTCAGATCCCCATGAGAGTTTGCAGGTTAGGTAGGGCTTCTGACAGTAGCTCTAAACTCAGTTGGATTAGTTTTGCAGGGCTTTATCCACCCATCTGAGGTTATGTTTTCCATTCAGATTAATTAGTTGTCTCTTAAAATTCTCCTCTCTTGGGATTATCTTTTGATATGCTGCAACCACCTTATACAGTACAGAGCAATGATGTCTTCATTATCCTTAGTCTGACTTTGGTTTCTAACTTCCATATGCGAACATGGACACAGCTGTAGATTAGCCGAGAAAACTGGGGAGCTATGATAGCACTACCTCAGGTTTCACAGTCAAAATGTCATCTCTAACCTCAATTATTACTATGACAATGAGTTCTGATTTGAATTCCAGCCAATCCCCATATCCTGCCCTAAATTTTGTCTCCGTTTTTGAAGTCTCATTATTAGCAACATTTTATCAACATGCACACTTTCCTGTCAAAGCACCGACAGACCTGTTTCTGCATAAGCTCCTTGCCCATGAAAAAGCATGTGCGCCAAGCAACCTCTGCTGCTGGAAATCACACAGACTGCAGCTGAACAAAATGTTAAAGGAGTCATTTCATTTTTAACCCATTAGCTGCTGGAGGGGTTCAAACCCTGCTTTTCCTTAAAATTAGAACGTAGGCTTCAATGCACAGCAGGTGCAGCCTCAGTGGCATGGTATAGCACAACCAGCTATACAGCAGCTATTATAGCCTCTATTAGGCAACAGTTGTTAATATCTTCAATCAGCCTTTGCTCTTCTCTAGCACCTTCCATTTGAAAAGCTTAGAACACCCCTTATCAAAGAGGAAACTGAGGCACAATGAGGTTGTGTTTAGGTCTGTGGCATGCAGCAAGACTATAGCAGAGTCAGGACTGGAATTCAGCAATCTGTGCTTAAATCACTAGATTGGTGTGTCCCGAGTAAGTCTGAGGAGGGAGTGAAAGGGTGCCACATTCGTTGAGAGGGAGGGAACGCAGAGCAAAAATGGTGATGGGGAAAGCTGCATAATTCTGCATCCACTCTGACTCCCATCTGCAAATGTGGGAAAAGAGATGGGCAACTCCTTAAAACTCACCCCTTCCAAATACATCTGGCTACAGCAGGAACTCAGTAAGCAGGGCACTAGCCTGAGCTACTAGCCTGTGCTCTTGCAACGCTCAGTTCAGCTGTGAGCATGTGACCTAGCCCCAGAGAGCCAGCAGTAGAGGCTTGGCTTCCTTAATGTAGCAGGTCCTGGAACTAGGTGTGCTGTGGCTGCAGCAGCACCCCCTGGCTTGAAGTGGTTTCCATCATATACAGGGTTTACAATTTTGTTCAATGGCTTTCAGGACCCCTACTATAAAAATTGTTCCAGTACCTATGCATGTGACCTAGCCCCAGAAAACCAGCAATGGACACTCGCCTTTGTTGATATAGCCTTCTGCTGAGTAGGGAAATGGACAGCAGAAGTAACCCAGGGATAGAGACAAAAATAGAAAGAAAGAGGGCAGAGAGTGGGGATGGGGAGTGGGGGAGAAACAAGCTAAAGTTGGGCTTCTAGGAGGGAAGGCAAAAAAGTAGTACTGACAGAAGAGACTGGAAAGGGAAAAGGTAAACATCTGGCAACTATACTGGGGCGTGATGGGATTGAGGGTGAGAAGGTATCTATCACAAGGAAGATCCAACAAAAAGGCCTAGGAATCACTGCATTAATTAATGCTCCCTCTCCTTATTATTTTCCTAGATTAACATTTCCACATTCATCTTGCTGGGAAGTGGAAGTCTCTGAAAAGCCCCCTAACGGGGTAGTGAGTGACAACACATACAGCAAAGATGGATCCCTGTGAGGCCTACTTGGAGTGATTGACAGCAAGCATAATATAGAGCTGCTCTAAATTACAATGAGGAATCAGACTGACCCAGATCAGGCCCAGGTTCAGGAGCACATGAAGATGGCTTATAAATATCTTTTCACCTGCCTCCTTGAGTGACAGTGGTCACCACTCAGCTGCAGCCAGTGATGAGTGCTGTCATTTCTAATATTACACCTTTTACTTATTTATATTATACATAAAGACAACTCTGTAGTGTAAAATAACATAGCTACAGAAAAATTATATTGGAGAAGAATCTCAGCATAACACTACATTTAAAAGAAGTGAGTTCTTTCATTTACACACACATACCCCTCTCGTGCCTGTGATAATTTAATATATCACGTATCTGGGAGACTGGTGAATTCCATTTGCATCTAGCCTAGATCTTTATTATGTACTGTTGTCATAAACAGATGGTTAAGGGTTAATGTCTTTTACCTGTAAAGGGTTAAGCTCAGTGAACCTGGCTGACACCTGACCAGAGGACCAATGAGGGGACAAGATACTTTCAAATCTTGGTGGAGGGAAGTCTTCGTTTGTGTGTTTGTTTTGTTCGTTGGGGCTACGATGGACCAGACGTGCAACCAGACTCTCCAAATCTTTCTGAATCAGTCTTTCATGTTTCAAACTTGTAAGTAGCCAGGCAAGGCGGATTAGCCTTATGTTTGTTTTCTTTCAACTTGTGAATGCTTTTTTCTTTTGCTGAAAGGATTTTTACCTCTGTTTGCTGTAACTTTGACTCTCAGGCTGGGAGGGGGAGTCCCTCTAGGCTATAAGAATCTGAGTACCCTGTAAACATTTTCCATCCTGATTTTACAGAGATAATTTTTACTTTTTCTTTCTTTAATTAAAAGCTTTCCTTTTTTAAGAACCTGATTGATTTTTTTCCTTGTTTTAAGACCCAAAGGATTGGGTCTGAACTCACCAGGGACTGGTGGAGGCGAAGGACTGGGGGGATGGTTAATTCCTCTTTGTTTTAAGTTCCAAGGAGTTTGGATCAGTGTAGCCTCTCAGGGTAACCCAGGGAAGGGAAAGTCTAGGGGGAAAAAGAGGGGGAAGGCTAATTTCTCCTTGTGTTCGGATCCAAGGGGTTTGCGTCTTGGGTTCCCCAGGAAAGGTTTTGGGGGAACAGAAAGTGTGCCAAACACTATATTTTTGGCTGGTGGCAGCGTACCAAATTTAAGCTGGTAATTAAGCTTAAAAGTGATCATGCAGGTCCCCACTTTTTGGACGCTAAAGTTCAAATTGGGGGGAAAAAACCTTGACAATTGTATTTGACAATGCCCCAATGTGTGCTTTTATGAGTGCATTGCCAAGAAGCCTCCATCATGGATCAGGACCCTGTTGAGCTAGGCGTTATACATGACCTCATAACAAAAACTCCAAAAGCTGGGTCACATTTGGGGTAGTGTGAATGCAATTCAACGTCATTGGCCTCTGGGAGCTATCCCAGAGTACTCCATTGTGACCGTTTTGGACAGCACTCTCAACTCAGATGCACTGGCCAGATAGACAGGAAAAGCCCCATGAACTTTTGAATTTCATTTCCTGTTTGGCCAGCGTTGCTAACTGATCAGCACAGGTGACCTTGCAGAGCTCATCAGCACAGGTGACCATGGAGTCCCAGAATCGCAAAAGAGCTCCAGCATGGACCGAACAGGAGGTACTGCATCTGATTGCTATATGGGGAGATGAATCTCTGCAGGCAGAACTCAGTTCCAAAAGACAAAATGCCAGAATATTTGAAAAAACTCCAAGGGCATGAAGGACAGAAGTTATAACAGGGACCCACAGCAGTGCCGCATGAAGCCTACCAAAGAATCAGAGAGGCAAACAGCCGCTCCGGGTCAGAGCCCCAGACATGCTGCTTCTATGATGAGCTGCATGCCATTCTAGGGGTGCCTCTACAACTACCTCACCCCTGTGCTTCCCTCCTCCCTCACTCGTCCCGGGCTACCTTGGCAGTTATCCCTTCATTTTTGTGATGAATTAATAAAGAATGCATGAATTTGAAACAACAATGACTTTATTGCCTCTGCAAGCGGAGATCAAGGGGGGGGAGGGATGGGCGGTTGGTTTACATCAGTGGTTCTCAAACTTTTGTACTGGTGACCACTTTCACACAGCAAGCCTCTAAGTGCGACCCCCCCCTAATAAATTAAATTAAAAACACTTTTTAATATATTTAACACCATTATAAATGCTGGAGGCAAAGCGAGGTTTGGGGTGGAGGCTGACAGTTTGTGACCCCACCCCATGTAATAACTTGCGACCCCAAGTTTGAGAACTTCTGGCTTACAGGGAAGTAGAGTGAACCAAGGGGGCGGGTTTTCATCAAGGAGAAACGAACAGAACTTTCGCACTATAGCCTGGCCTGTCATGAAACTGGTTTTCAAAACTTCTCTGATGCACAGTGTGCGCTGCTGTGCTCTTCTAACTGCCCTGGTGTCTGGCTGTGCATAATCAATGGCCAGGCAATTTGCTTCAACCTCCCATCCCACCATAAATGTCTCTCCCTTACTCTTACAGATATTGTGGAGCACACAGCAAACAGTAATAACAATGAGAATATTGGTTTCGCTGAGGTCTAACCGAGTCAGTAAACTGTGCCAGTGAGCTTTTAAATGTCCAAAGGCACATTCTACCACCATTCTGCACTTGCTCAGCCTATAGTTGAACTGCTCCTTACTTCTGTCCAGGCTTCATGAGCCATGTTAGCAAGGGGTAGGCTGTGGTAGGTGCAACCTCACGGTGGTGCCAACCGGGAGAGCAGCCTGAGGCAGAAGCCTCCAGCTGGCATGATAGTCCAGGCAGGACTGAATCTCCATTAGACCAAACTTAAAGAAAAGAATGACCTGGAGTTGTTCCCATTTTTGTCCAGGTGCCCCGACCGACCTCACTGAGGCCGGACAGGAGCACTCATATCTGCCCAGATGCTCCCAACCAACCTAACCAAGGTCAGCCAGGGGCAACCACAGGACGATGACGATGGCTAGCAGTCATATTGTACCATCTGCCATTCACAAGGCAAGGCAAGGGGATGCTGCTGTGTAGCGCTGCAGTACCGCGTCTGCCAGCAGCACCCAGGAGACTGAGCGGGCTCCATGCTTGCCATGGTATGTCATCTGCACAGGTAACTTAGGAAATAAGGTGAGAAACGATTTTTTGCCATTGCTTTCATGGAGGGAGGGAGGGGGAGAGTCTGATGACATGTACCCAGAGCCACCCGCAACAATGTTTTTGCACCATCAGGCATTGGGAGCTCAACCCAGAATTCCAATGGATGGCGGAGACTGCGAGAACTGTGAGATAGCTACCACAGTGCAATGCTTCGAAAATCAACGCTAGTCTTGGTACTGTCAACTTAATGCGCTTAGTGGGGACACACACAATCAACTATCAAATCGATTTCTAAAAAATCGACTTCTATTAAATTGACCTAATTTCGTAGTGTAGACATACCCTAAGCTGCAGTTGCACAAGGTTAGTTTCTGTCAAGACCACTAAGTCAGACGTGCAATTTACTGACCCTTTTATGTCTCCATCCTGCAGGGTTTTTTTGCAGGAGGGAATATTCTAGTCCATTGTTTGCTATTTACTGTTATGAAATAAACCTTAAAGTACACCAGACATTGCAGTCATTCTCTTAATGCCTTAGCATTTCTTCATCAAAGTCACTGTATGTTAGCAATAAAAGTAATTTCCTCCTCCTCCCAGAGATTCAGCATGGGATTTAATGTGGAACAGGGCTTGAACGGGGCTGGCTTGCCCATGCTTTCTTTGAGGTGACTCTAGTGCTCCAGAATGTAAGTTTTCTTTTCAAAGAAGCATAAGCCTCTAGCTCTTCGGGTTATAAAGAAAACCTTCTAAACTTTAATGTAGAAGTTACACAGGTTATAACAGGAGTTACACAGAAGTTAAAGAAGTTTTCAGTATGTAACTGCTGAGTGTATGGTATTGGCAGACCTAATAAAGGATAGTTTGAGTTCTTATAAGCCTTTGTATTCTTGATCAATCTTCCAATGTGCTTCTCAGTATATCTCTCTTGATGATGCTATAAAGGAAATAGAGTGGAATCAAGGTGCTGATCTTTGTGGTGTTTGCATTTACAAATTACCAGTGTATCTTTTTCACGTACAAAATCATGTGGCGTAAACATTGCAATGTATGTAACACATGGTGCAAGGGTGGAATGTGTATATAAATGCTTCGATAACTGTGTTGTCAGTGTTTTGATATAGTTACAAAAGCTTAATAGTGTTACTTGTACACTGTTTTGGAGATTTGGCATTGGATTCATCACTCCTCAGGCTTGCATGGGCTAGAAGCAGCATTGCCAGCTCATGGAAGAAGGGAAAAAGAATAGTGCTTGCTTTATTCAGTAAGAGCAGCCTTGCTAGGACCTGAAGGGACTGGCATAAATTTCACTGTCTGGATGGACAGTGGTACCAATTTGCAGGAGAGTCATTTGTTTAAAGGGGAATGGCTGCTTACTTGAGGCATCAATAGAAGTTACCAAAAAAGTTATCTGTAAAATATGGCAGCTTAGAACATTCTCAAAAGTGAACCTGTGAAACACTTCCTATATGGTTTCCTAATTGCTCTTCAGTGGAACTTCTGTTTTCTATAACTGAATAATGTGGATGGTATAGGAGCTGTTATTCTGCGTTTAGATTTGACAAGGTCTTTCAGCAGCTCTGGGTATTCATGTGGTGGCCCTGATAGGAACTGACGTACAGGATCAGTGGTACATCTTCCACTTATTTATGGTAGTAAAGACTGGGGATTGCCTGAGATTAACATAATGGGGCCCCAGATATTAGATAAACACAGTGTAATAGACAGACCCTGCCCCAGAGATCTAACCAGAGAAGACAGACACAGAGTAGGGGGAAGTGGTAAAACATACAAGCCAAGTAAAGAGTGATGATGGCAAATGTCACATTAGTGCCCTTAGAGAGACAAGGTGGATGAGGTAATATCTTTTATTGGCCAAAACTATAACTGGGTTCTAAAAAGAATTAGGTAAGTTAATGGAGGATAGGTCCATCAATGGCTATTTGCCAAATTGGTCAACTCCATGCTCTGGATATTGCTAAGCCTCTGACGCCCAAAAGCTGGGACTGGACAACAGGGGATGGATCACTCAATAATTGCCCTGTTCTGTTCATTCCCTCTGAAACATCTGGCACCTGCCATTGTAATAAGACAGGATACTGGGCTAGATGGACCATTGGTCTGACCCAGTATGGCCATCCTTATGTTCAAAGTAACCTGCAGCCAGAGCTTCTTGAAATGGCAGAACTTGCCTTCAGCTTCGTGCATCTTATTTATTTTGACTTTGTATTCCAGATACAACAAAACAGACATTATCCAGGTTCTGGTTGTTCTTGGCAGAAATTACACTTAAATAAACAGACTCTAAAAACATGATTTTTCTTTGTTAGATTTTTCTATTTATTCTCTGCCAGCGAAACTAATTACTTCCCAGTCCAAAGTCACTAATTACTTCCCAGAACATCAATGCCAAATCTTAGCATGGGAGATTGATTTCAGTGAGTTAAACAAGGGATGCATTCAGCTCAATACTGTTAGCTTCCAGATGAAAAGATTGATGCTTTTTCTTTGCTATATAATATAGGATGACTAGTGTAAATCATTTATCTATTTATACATACTGGACGGATTTACAAAGTATTGGCTTCAATGAACTATGATTAAGCTACAAGATTGTGCCAGTCTCCAATAAAACAGTGAAGGATCAAGCCAATTTTAATTTGAAATGTTACATCTAGGTTAGCTTTCAGTACTAATAGTGATATTTACATTTCTGATGTATGCACATCGACAAGATCTGGCTTTAAATAGAGCTCTCGCTTAAACGATACAGGGAAAGAGTTTCAGGATTATAGCCCTCTTCTGTCTAGGATTTTTACTTCTATCAGACAAGGCTGGTTAAAATTTGCTTCCTTTCCCCTCCCCACTCCAAAGCCCCTGCCCCCAATGGTTGTTCTGTTGATTTTTGCCATGACTATACAGAGGAAACAGAGAAACTACTATATACCAAGTGTTGTCAAATGCACGAAGTAAACCAACATTCAAAACAAGAAAAATACTTCTTCTAATCTTTGATGGGACTCTTGTAACACAAGTAAATAGAATATTTTTATGCATAAATGGGCACTTTTAAGGTAGTTGTGTCCTTTTAATCACCTCACAGGTGTGCTGTGAGCTTTAACATTTGCATAGTACTTTGAGGATGAAAGGTGCTACATAAGCACAAAATATTAATGATAAATAGGGAAGCAGATGGCCCCTCTCCCTTAGTGATTTATAATTAGCCCTTTTAGGATTGGAAAAAGTGGAATGTGTTTTAACAAGGAAAATTTTCAAACCATGGTGAACTATTTGTCTGAGTTTTCAGCTCTAGTGAACAAACCTTCTAAGCTCTCAAGCTGTAGCTTTGTACCCATTTAGATTCAAGCCTGACAGAGTGACTGATGCTGCAGACGCCATTCAGCACGGAGCAATCTGCTCTGTTTCCATGCTTAAGTAGTCAATGAAATCAGTATAAAAGGGCAGCAATTGCCCTGAAAGAAGCACCAGAATGGGTTACTACTTCTTCCTCCCCTGTCCCCATCTTATGATCTATGTCAGTTCAGTGCCCTGAAGATAGAAGTCAGCTGGCATTTGCTTCTAAGAGGTAAAACTAGAGATAATTTTTCCAGGGAATGAGAACAAGGTCCTCTTGGAGGAGAGAGAATCTGATCTGGTTACTGTGTAGATTGTTGATAATAGGAGTGTACTTTAACAGCAATGTGAGTTGATCAGATCAAACTCTGGTCCTGATTTACAGACAGCCCAGTATAACATTTTTTCTTTAGAATGCTGAGAGATGTTAGATTCAGAAAAAATCGGTGCCTATTTTAGTCATGCAGTATGGGCCCACAAAATTATTGACACCTATAGGAGGAACGGTTTACAATTAGATAGTAAGGTCATCATGGCAGGGATTCTCTTTCTTTGTGTATCAGCATACAACAGCCCCAATCTCAGATAGGCTTCTAGGTGCTACAAAATGTAAATAAAGGCATAATTTCAACAGAGTCAAATAACTTTGTTTCACATGAGGTGTGATGGGGCAGCTGCTCCACACTGTCCGGAAAGGGGGGTTACAAGCAGCCCTAAGGAGGCTGCGTGGAGGCAACCAACCATGGCCCAGCAGGCCCATATAAGCAGGGCTTCAGGCAGAGCAGAGCTCAGTAGTTGACTAGAGCTCGAGGGGAGAAGACCAGGCTCCTAGCAAGTGGAAGAAGTCCCCGCATCTGAGACAATTCAGTGCTGCAATCAGGAACCAGGGAGCTAGAGAGAGCTCCTGGCTGGCTGCTAGGGCCTGCAGGCTGAGGTAAGGGCAGAAAAGGATGTTGGAGCCACATGGGAAGCAGCCCCGGGACTTTGGACTGCAGTTGCCACCAGGAGCGGCTCTAGACATTTCGCCGCCCCAAGCAGGGCAGCATGCCGTGGGGGGCGCTCTGCTGGTCGCCGGGAGGGCCAGCAGGCGTGCCTGCGGGACGTCCACCAAAGCCGCGGGACCAGCGGACCCTCCACAGACACGCCTCCGGGAGGTCCACCAGATCCTCCTGCCGCCCTCCCGGCGACCGGCAGAGCGCCCCCTGAGGCATGCCACCCCAAGCATGTGTTGGTGTGCTGGGGCCTGGAGCCGCCCCTGGTTGCCACTGAGAGAAGTGGCTAGGTGAAGATTGCAGGTGCCCTGGAAGGGGAGATCACAGAGTGTGGCACAGCTGGAGGGCAGTGTCATGAAGAAGATACTTCGGTCCTGGGAGTGACATGAGTCCAGGAACAGAGGTGATGTTGAGCGAGCCACCACCAGAAGAGGGTGCAGATTTAATGTCCAAGACAGCCAGTAGGAGGTGCCGCAATGGTGAGTTGCACCCTGTCACACGGGGAAATCCAAATGCCATGGTGTTCAGACTGTACCGATACAGATTATAGACAATAGAAAAAGGAGATGATGTTTGAAGTTTTAAAATTTTTATTGCAAATTTGATTTTTGGCCTCGCCTTCTCCCCCCTCCTCCAGTTGCTAAAAAAGCTTTTCAACCAATTTCTTAACTGTCAGCATTTTTCATTTTATCAACCTTTGGAAAAATTCCTATGAAAGTTGGGTTTTTTTGTTGTTGTTTTTCAATCAGCTGTAGCCCAGAGTAGTGAAGTTTGCCGTAGATTTATTACTTAGGATTTTGCAACCTTTTAAAGGAAGGAGTGGAGGAGGTGATTGTGTCACAGATGATGTCAGAGCAGAAGGCATTCCAAGAAAATGCTCCTTAAAAACATAAGGATCTGATTTGTCAAGCTCACAAGGCTGGTCAGATTAATAAAAGTGTGTGATGGGGAGATTGGATAGCCTTGGAACAGGAGATGAGAATGGCCAAAAAAAAATAAATCCTTACCTCCCTTCTCTTTTTCTTCTAATCCTCCTCCTTAGATAACACACAGGCAGGATCTTGAAAATGAATGTTACTAGAAAGTCACAATGATTTATTTACTGTTATTCAAAATGCCCCCCAAAAGGTACAAAATGAAACATTCCTCCCTTCTTATCTTTGACACTGGTTAAGCCATGAACTAAGAATAACCTTCAACCCTCCCTTCCTGCTGGGATCCAGTCTAGAGGAATATGAGTATCAGAGCTGAGTAGAGTAGATTGGCTATTTCAGAATGCCATCTGCCTAGCTGACTGTCAAAAACTAAGTTTTCACAACCCTCAGCAAATTGGATATGATGGAAATAAATTGCAAACACTTCTATTCTTCTATTGTGTAATATATATTTGTAGATTACGTTTGGTTAAATAGCAAAGTGTCTTCAGAAAGGAATGTGCCTGTACCTCAGTGTTGAGACTGGTCCCGAAGGCACCACTGAAAAGTTGCTAAGCTGCCAGTTTCAAGGAGGGTTTATGTCCCAATCATATTGTGGGGAGCAATGAATTATTGGTCCCCCATAAAATAGGTTGGGTAGAAGTATGCTGGTCTGTCCAGAGGCTAATTTGAGATTGGACTTGAAAACCAGCCATTTTTTACCACCTCCAGCTTTGACTTCTGAGAGACAAAGATGGAGTATTTGGTGGTAGAGAGGCGTAAAAGGTACCTGGCCCAGAGAAATCCACCAAAGACTTTTAGGCAAGTGATGCTATATGAGGTAAAAATGCATGGAGAAAGGCTAAAGACAATGGAGTGGTGAATGCGGTGAAATGCCCACTACTATGATCATTGGAGAACCATACTAGCCAAGGAAGAATAAGCCATTTGCTGTTCTGCTGCACAGGTCTACTAAGGCTGCCTACTCATTCCAGAGTTTGCATTGCTTGACTTAAAAAGAGCACATCTTGATTCTCAGATCGCAGGGTGATCTCTTACTTCTAGTAGCTACAAAAACCTTGTCTTGATGTATGTTTGAGCCATATATATGCTCCATTCTAGGTCATGTTGGAAAATAGGTTTAGGTTACTCAGAAAGCTTTGGTCATCTTTGCCTCAGGGACTTTTTGGTCCCTACAAAGCTTGAGGGTTTAATAAGAAGGTAGTACCCGTAATCACTGTATTATTACATATCTAGCTTTCAGTGCTGGGATCTTGGTGGTGTCACTTGCGTCTTCCTCCTCAGACTTCATGACAGCTTTGCTGGAGAGGCTGAATCAGAGAATTCCTGTGTCACTCATTCCTTGTGTTAGCAGAGGAGTTCAATCCTAGTCCACTGTAAAACTTTAAACATCTGAGGTGCTGTAGCCTTGAGTCAATGTGTGTGACACACTATCTGATGTGGCAGGGAGGGAGTATTGGCAGGAGTAATCAGGATGGAGGAGGTACTTTTTCTCCCACAGGCAAAATGCCAGTTGTTGGGGTAGAGGGTGGCAAGAGTATTATTGGGTGTGGAAGGGTGCAACACAGGAAGAACACTAGCTGAGTAGCAAGGACTGTGAGCTTAGGGGGTCACCCCTGGGTGAAGGGGTGCCAGTTGTATGGGACAGCAAGGCTGTTACATTGAGATATAGGTGTTCCGAAATTGTGGTACACGAGACATCTCTTGAGGAGTATGCGGGAGAAATTGTGTAATGGTGGATTTTATTTATTAATTATTTTATTTATCGCATTTTTTGTAATAGGCTACTCAGATGAAACTTTAAAACTCTGTAGGAATTTGTGTTATAAAATATGGTAGTTAATTTATTTTTAAGATGTACCAATAAGAACACAGATGCACAGAGACACTGATGTACAGAGCCCTCACCTCCAATCACCATATAGCATGGGTTCAATTGCTAAGCAACTGTCCAGTCTAACTGAGGTCAGAACTTAGGGTTCCCCCCCATAGTTGTATATTTTGCACTGTTACTGTATCTGTACATAACAGTGAAATATGGACAGATGGCTAAAGGTAGGTAATGTGGAGAAGAACACACGAAGTATCAGTGATAAGGAAGGTAGTAGTATGTGGGCAGCTGGTAGATTTGGAAGGGGGTACACAATAAGAAAAATTTGAGAACCTCTGATATAGACCATTCTACTTGGAGTTTTTTGCCTGGGGGGATGCTCTTGTTGTCCTAAACTTCTGCTGCCAGTAAGTGTCTGTAGCCAATGGTCTCTTCTGATCAGTCTTTTTTTTTTTTTTTTAAATAGAGCTTAGGCTTAGCCCCTAAGCTATCTAAAGAGCAAGCTAAAGAGGAAAATCACATATCTCTGCTCTTGGGGGAGTAGACTCTGTAATGGTAAAACAGTGCAGCTATGCCTATGACTTCCCAGAAGCTGGAGAGTGATTATTTTGTGCTATCCTTTTATTGTGATTGACAAAAGAAGTTGGTGGTAGAAGAAAAGCTCCTCCTTTAACAGAGTAGAAGTCATGTAACTGAGAACAGTTATGGCAGACCGGGTGGCAGGCTGAGGCACCAGCTAGATAGCTGTGGGAAATGAAAAGCCATCACTGGCATTATTTGGAGAGTCCCAGTGCCTTTTTCAGTACTGTGAGCTCAGCAATAACCTCAGTACCAATATAATAAAAGCTTTGTGTTCATTTTCATGCTGTTTTTCTCTGTGTGTGTGTGTGTGTGTGTGTGTGTTCGTTCCTGTTTCTGCATGTCTCACCAATACATCACTCTGCAATTAAGAACTGTGCCTGATGGCTTCATTTTCCTCCGGCTTGGAATATTGCCTCTGCCACCTCCACAGATACAGCAAGATGCCACTTTTACCTATTTACTTTTGACCATGTCTAGCAACAGACACGCAATGATGACAAAACATTGGCAATATGGGCAGAGTATTGCTTCTGTTGACTGTTCCGTCTGGAAGCTTTTAAAATTGCCTCTTTTGCAGCATTTGTATGGAATATATTTTCAGTGTGGCTGTGAACATTGTGACTAACAATAGTTTGAATACTGGGACTTGAAAATTGGTGAAATGCATAATGATAAACTTGAAAACTTTTCACCCAGAAAAATACACATCCAGTGCTGCAGGTACAAATAATGATGGGAGCTGAACTAGACCAGTTAAAGAGGCTACCACTTAGTAAAAAGGATTTCTTTAAAAAAATTTTTTAACCCACTTATACTTCTGGTCTTCACAACATCCCTTGGCAATGAGTTATGTGAAGAAGTATTTCCTTTTGCTTATTTTAAACCTGCTGCCCATTAACTTCATTGGGTGAGCCCTGATTCTTGTATTATGTGAAGGGGTAAATAACAATTTCCTATTCACTTTCTCCACTCCATTCATGATTTAATAAACCTCTATCATATCCTTCCTTAGTCTTCTGTTGTCTAACTGAACAGTCCCAGTCTTTTTAATCTCTCCCCATGGAAGCTGTTCCATATCTCTAATTTTTGTTGCCCTTCTCTTTACTTTTTCCAATTCTAATATATCTTTTTTGAGATGGGGTGACCAGAACTGCACACAGTTCTCCAGCGTGTGGGTGAACCATTGATTTATATCATGGAATTGGGGTATTTTTTTCTCTCATTATCGGTTCTGTTAGTTTTCTTGACTGCTGCTGCACATTGAGTGGATATTCTCAGAGAAACATCCAGGATGACTCCAACATCATTCTTGAGTGGTAACAGCTAATGTAGTCATTTTGTATGTATAGTATGGGATTATTTTTCTCAATATGCATTTCTTTGCATTTATCAACACTGAATTTCATCTTCCATTTTGTTGCCCAACCATCCAGTTTTATAAGATCCCTTTGTAACTTTCAGTCAGCTTTGGACTTAACTGTCTTGAGTAATTTTGTATCATCTGCAAATCTTGCCACCTCGCTGTTCCCGCCCCACCCTTTCCAGATCCCTTATGAATTTATTCAACAGCATTCATCCTCAGGGAACCCCACTATTCAACTCTCTCGATTGTGGAAACTGGCCATTTATTCCTACCCTTTGCTTTCCATCTTTTAAGCCACGAAATCTTCCATCTTATCCCATGACTGCTTACTTTGCTTAAGATCCTTTGGTGTAGTCCCTTGTCAAAGGTTTTCTGAAAGTCCAGGTACACTATATCAAGCGGATCACTCTTGTCCACAATGCATGTTTTAAGGACTCGATTCTGCAAATAATTTAACATGCATGAATATTTTCATTGATTTTAATGAAACTCTTTACCAGGTTAAAGTTAATAATGTCATAGGTGTTCAAAGCCTTAGGGACTAAAACCATTTTTATTAAAAACTTTTTAGTGGTATAAAATCTTTGAAGCAGTTTTTTGTTTTGACGTAACAATGAAAAGTTATTTAGATCTTAACACGCTGACAAAGTTATTCTGAATACTGTTACATACAGGCCAACATTTTCAAAAATAACCAAACTTTAGGCTCCCAAGTCCATATTTATGCATCCAAATAACTTAGCCACACAAATTGCATTGACTTCAAACTGCAAACACGGAGGCAGTATGTCCTGGTCATAGCACCTGAGGTTTCTTTACTTGGAGAAAAGTTCAGTGTTTTGAAAAATGGTTCTGGTTGCAAATATAGCACTTGCTATGGGCTTATCAATTTTGTGTTGTGTTTTTCTCAGGGTGTTAATGAGGCCCTGGATTTGTCTTTGTCTGAAGAGATGCTCCTTTTAAGTAGGAAAAACCATGTACAATCTGAAAGTCTACTAACAACTAGGAAAGTGAAGAAACCAATCCAAGCCTTCATTTTAGGAATTTAAGACTATAAAATGGGAAGCAAGTAAAGAGGCAAATGTCAGTTACATCTAATTTAACTTTAATAAATAGATTTAAACTAATGTGATTTAAATAAGAAAAAAGAGATTGTTCTAATGTTTTGGTTTTTTAAAAAAAAACCCCTCGTTCCTGTTTTTCAGCATGGTGCTGGGAAAAGCTTCTCTACCAAGACCGTAAAGCCATTTTCAGCCCAAGTGAAAACAGTAAGGACAAGAACAAGCTCTCATGAGCTTTATGAAAAGATTTTTTCAGCTTGGTCTTACAGACCCAAAGGAATCTCAGTAGTCTGGATAATGTCCAGATAAGCATCTGAATTTTAGATGTTTTATCTGAATAGAACTGCTAAGCCTTTGGAGATTTGCCTGTCAGTCGGCAGGTTGTACAACACTATGCTACTGAGCGTGCACATTGTGATCTTTTCTGCTACTGAAGATCCTTCTGTTGTTTTCACAATGGACCTGTTGCTACTGATGCTCATCATCTCAGCTACTATTGACCTCAACAGGAATTGGGGGAACTTAGCAGTTTGTAGGATTGACTTCCTAAGAAAGCAAAATATCCTCAGACATTATAACTACTGTTATCAAATTACAGCAAACGTTATAGCAATCAAGGGAGGAGTCATGTTGCAATTACTCTTGGGTATGATTTTATATGTAAGATTTAGAACACCGGGGCTCTTAAACTTGAGGTTTCTGAACCAATTCCAGAAAGTTGGTATGTCAGCAGAGCAGGTTCTAGGCAGCCAAGTTATTGGTCGGAGCAGGAGCCTAGCCTAGTGGTTGAAGTCCAAATGCGAAAGCCAAGGGTCGAGACAGGGCCAGAACCAAGAAGCAGGGCTGAAGGTCAGAACCAGAGTCAGAGTCCAAAGGCCAAAGCCAAGAGTCAAACAGAATTGGAGTCAGAATCAAGGGTCAGAACTGACTTACCAAGAGGCAGAGAAGGCAGGAGTAAGGCTGGGACAGGACAGAAATGAGGCTGGCTGCAAGGCAGGATCTGGATGGAACTGTGGAGGAGCAAAAAGGAGTAGGGCTTGGCCGGAGACAAGCTCATGGAGGTAGGAGTGCCCGTGGGCATGTGTGTTGAGCAGCTGCTGAGCTTCAGAACTGGCCTGCTAGCATTCTCCAGCAGCCTGCTAGCATCCAGAGGCACAGTCCATCAGGCAGCCTAGCTGACGCGTTATTGTGTCAGGAGAACTGAGCAGGCTCTGCTCCAGGGCCTTACTACTGACACAGTACTCCCCATCACACTATATTGCTGAATGCATTTTGCAAAACTTTTGGCCTAAATTAGCGGAAGTATCTAGTGATCTGGAGTGCTTTAGTTTCAGTACCCAACTTCAGATAGCTTGATTTTCCATCATGATCATCTAGTCTGACCTCCTGCATATCTCAGACCACACAACCTCACCCACCCATTCCTGTAACAGACCGATAACCTCTGGCTGAGTTACTGAAGTCCTCAATTCATGATTAAAAGACTTCAAGTTACAGAGACTCCACCATATACTCTAGTTCAAACCAGCAAGTGACCCATGTCCCCATGTTGCAGAGGAAGGTGAAAACTCCCCAAGGTCTCTGCCAATCTGACCTGGGGTAAAATTCTATGCCGACCCCAAATATGGTGATCAGTTAGACCCTGAGCATGTGGGCGAGACCCACACCAGCCAGGCACCTGGGAAAGAATTCTCTGTAGTAATTCATGGTATGTCTACATAGGGATAAAAAACCCGCAGCTGGCCTGGGCCTGCTGACTCAGGCTCACGGGCTCAGGCTCTGGGGCTGAAAATTGTGCAGATCTGTGTAGAAGTTTGGACTTGGGCTGGAGCCCAAGCTCTGGGACCCTGCGAGGAGGTGATAGTGAGTCCCATATCCTCCCTCTGGGTCAGCAATTAGTGGGGGGTGGGGGAGGGTGTAGGAAGGAGGAATCACACTCTCATATGCGCAAAGACAGAGCCCTACCACTCGGCCCAGCATTCTGAACATTCACATGGTGAGAGAAGCATTTCTTAGCATGCATGGGATGAACTGTACACTACTGTTTCAGAGTTTAGTATTTCATTTTAAACTGGCCCTTATGCACTTTTTCTGGCTGTGAGCAGCTTGCTGGACTATCATTGGTAGGCCTGGTCCTGTAGGATCCAGTGCCAGAGTCTGTAACCATGCTTCTACCCTGTCTTTTTCTTTTCAATAGAAAATTCTGAAGGATTTTCTAGTGGCTGAAGTGCAGTAGTCCCGATCCTGCACTCGGAACGGTGCCAGAGGGCTCTATGACAGTGAAAGGGGCACAGACATGATCCCTCCCTGCTTTCTCTAAATATTAAGCAGTGAAATTTACTTGCCTGGTAAATCTGCATGGAAGCTGGTTTACTCACTCTGCCATTAGAAACCAATTCCAACTGAGAGCATAGGTAAGGTCACTGTTTAGCAAGTTGACCCTTCTCAGTACAAACACTAGGGAGTCCAATGTTGAATTAAAAATGTGCTGTGTAAAGATATTTTCCCCTGGACTCCTCAGGCCCAGCTCATTTATACCTTCATGCCTTAACTTGAGTCTACCCTTTCCTCCCCAGCTGCCTCATGTGAAATGCGAGGAAATCATCATCAAGACCTCCCCCTACCTAGATCTTCAGCAAATACACCAGTTGCAGGTCTGAGTGCTTGTATTTGTAATGTAACAAAATCAATTTCAATAACTAGGTGGTTAGCAAATATGCCAGTTCAATAGCTCAAACAGTTCTGTCTCAAGCTGACATTCTTCCTACAGTACAAAGGGCCAAAGATGATAGAAGAAACTTCTTTTGGTGCTGCATATATGTCATGTCCTGTTACCTTTTAGAGCTGAATGTAAATTTTTTGGCTGAGTTTATTAACCTTTCAATATTTGGTTTGTTTAAAGGTTAGTGATGGGTTGGTATTTGTTTGACCTATTGTTAAGAGCTCCTAGCTTTGCAGCAGGCCAGGTTAAAAAACAGTTTGATAGAACCGAACTCCAATGCTAGAAAAATTAATCCAACAAGATGCTTAGAAAACAGACACATTTGGATTGAGGGAAAGACTGATAAGAACATATTTGCTCATTTATGTGTGGTGTTGCTGCTGGTCTTGGAAGCGCCTATGTGAGTGGCAACAGCAAATTCAGCTGACCTCAATGTTATTCATAAAGAAAGACCACAGGCTCAGTTTGGTGGCTAAGGTGCTTGTCCAGGTTTATTGTCTACAAAGCACAGTCCTATTGCCCCAGATCAATGTATGCCCATGGCAAGGTGACAGCTCAATCAACGGAACACCATGCTGTCCCTTAGGCCAGTACTATGATGTCTCCTTTGATATAGTGATACAAACAAGTTACATATTACACTCTAGATGTTCATTACCACCTTATACCTTGTACCTGCTAGTTTGAACAAAACATCCTCATCTATTGTCCTGTCATTTCCTCCTTATCCTACTATGGGTCTGTATGTCCCTGTACCATTTTCTAGGAAAGTTATTACGTAGTTACTTGAGACCTGTGGCTGTTTCTGTACCATCTTCTCAGGTCAGGAATGTGTTTACTTGGTTGGCTAATAGACAGTGTGTTGCTATTCTACCAAGGCCCGGCCTGCTCTGGTTCACATTCTTTGGTTCATACTGTTAGGTATATCTAGGGCTCAAGTAATGCATACAATATGTAGTATATATGTTGTCAATAGTTCGGAACAGTGTTTATTTAAATGCAGAACTGAAATACATTTTGGCAATGATCAGGTTCCTGATATTAGCCCTAGACTCTAAAGGGTGTTTTTCTGTTAAACCAAATAGAACTTTATGTACAGCTAGTATTTTTTCCAGGTTTCCTCCACTGATGCTGCTTATTTTATCCTCACATATTAAATACAACCTGTTTTCAGTGAATGATTTTAAATATAGATAAAGATCTATTACTTGAATGCACCCACTGCACAATAGATTTGAATTCAGATTCCTAAAGCTGGAGGGGAAGCAGCAAACTGCTCAGGAACTATTACTAATGATGTGAAATATCACCTTTTTTAATCACAATATCTTTATATTTGGCTTTCACTATGTCTCCAAGATTTATTACTGTCCAGTGGCAGTTAAGTATGCCTATCAGAGGGAGACGTGAGCATTTTTAGTGGCTCGGATACACCTTCATCTGTGTCTAACAATAAATTCACTTTGGTGCCTTCAGGTACCTTGGCTATCACAGCTTTCATGCTAGTTGCTGCCTTTTGGGAGGGAGAAATATTGCCATCTTGAGGCTACTGTGTGATTACTATGAGTAAGATAAAAATGCAGTGGGAAAATACTCCTTTTATATGTAACTACTGCAACTGAAATTCTCTTTGTGTTCTGCTCTCAAGGGTTGTACCTGGTGAAATACACAAGTGCAGGCTGAAGTACTGGAACAACTTTATTCTTAAATGTTCACATGCCTCCTAAAGAAAATGTATGAGCAACACTTGTTGGATGGTGGGAATCCAGTTAAAACTAACTGTCCTATTTTTAGTGCAACACAAGAAAAAAATAAACCAAATAGCATTTAGTTTTGCAATGTCTTACATTAAGGCAACCTTATTACTATGCATTATATATAGAGAGATATAAATAATTAATTTTGATTCACTGACAGTTCTGAAAAAAATAAATTGTTTGCTTTAGAGTCTAACCAAAAATTTTCAGAAATTTTGGTGAATCAGAAAAAATTTATTGCAGATCTCTTTAACAAAGCCAAAGGAAATGAAGGGCTAGATGGACAAAATGGAGGATGAACAAGTGGTGGTGATGCTGGTCCTGGTACCAAACAATCTGGTGGTTAGGGCACTCACTCAGGAGGCCCAGGGTCAAGTCCCTGCTCTGAAATGGGCAGAGTGGGGATTGAACCTGCATCTCCCACATCGGATATAGAAAGGCATGGCACTACCTCCTCCACCTCCTCCAGTTTTGTGAATGGTACCTAAATCTCCTTATGAGTCTAGGTCCCAAATTATTTTTGGCTGAAACTATTCAAATACTTTCAGTCAACCCAATACTTGTCATTAATCCAAATTTTTTTTTGCCTAGCTATATAACAGCAATTCAGCATGCAAAATTTCAATATCTGTTCTTTTTTTCGGCCTATATATATTTGATATATATATTCATTATCTGTCATTCCTGAGTATATTATTTCACATGTTTCTTGCTTGGATTGCATATTGTTTTACTTCCAGGAATCTGAAAGTCATAATCTGCATAGCTCCACTGATGAGATCAGATAAATACAATGGCTGAAATGATGAACTAGGAATTACTTGCTTCTGCACAGTGCAAATAGTGGATTTTGGGGGGGCTGATTTAGGATGTGTGAAGGCCAGATTCTCCCTGCTCTCAGGTGCCATAAGATTCTCTCTTTTGTAAGCATTCTGTTTCAAACTAAGGCTGGGAGAAGTTGTAAAATTTTGGTTTTGGACAAATATATGCACCTTTGGACAGCTAAACAAAAAGGTTGCCTACATTTTGTGAGATCTAGGAGACCTTAATTCCTTAATTAGTTTAAATAAATAATCTTAAAAAACCAAAAACAACACAGGAGTTAGGGACTTTTGTGTTTATATTATGCACATAGCCAATAGGTTTCAACTGCATGTACAAAACTGAGATAATTAATACTGGTGTTATAATGCATACGAGGCTGCTATAACAGATATCCTTAAACCATGTTTTTCTGCAACAGTAGGCCTCCAGCATCCTAACTTCAAACCTTTCATTGCATGTTCCTGAAAGGTTCTGAGTGAGACTATTATTTCTTTGGTATTATGCATATACTAATCATAAAACAAAGATTCTTGCTTGAAAAAGTTTATAGTCTAAGGCCTTGAAGAGGAATGGTGTGGATAGGAGGGCACAAATATATTCATATGATTGGTGGAGGAGATGATCTTTCTCAAGGTAGCTTGAGGAGGACAGGAAAGGGGGGGTCGCTTGGCATTGGGTCTGGGAACTCTCCCCCCCCCCACCCTCAAAAAATAAAAAATACAAACCAGAGAGCTCTATCCCCTGCCTGGAGCGGATGCAAAGAGCACAAATACTGGCCACATCTGATAGGAAAGGAAGGGTGTGAGAGGAGCCAATAAGGCATCTATCCTCCTCCTTCCAAGATGATAATAGCCCATCCATGGGGAGGGATGAAAAAGAGCAGAGCCACAGGGCAGGTGCTGTAGGTAGCTTCATTCCCAGCCAGTCATTAGAAATACAGCTGGATAGTTCTATTAAAAATATCTAAACTGCTGGATTGTTTTAGCTGGAAGATGTGGTCACACTGTCTGGAGTGGCTCATGACCATGAATGCCTACCTCTGGGCAGACAGTCAAAAACAGAGCAGGTACCCCAAACTGGTGTATGTTCTGTACTTAGATTTCACCAAGCCAGTAACAAATGCAAACTCCTGGATCATTACATCAGTCTTACCATGGAGTCACAGACTCTCCCTTAGACTCTCCAGCCTATCTTGCCACCCAGACAAACTGGACTTAGTGGTAAACGGTCACTTATACCAAAAATCACATCACATTCAGGTTGCTTCAAGTCGCAAGAAACCAGTCACTCACTTCAGATCAGTTGATACCCTACATTTTACATCAAAGACATGCTTGTAGCTAATCCTGTAATAAACTATCTATAGGTTTATTAACTAGGAAAAAGGAATAAGAGCGTTACTTACAGGTTAAAGCAAATGTGTACGCACAAATGAGTTACTGTCTAAATCCTAAGAATGACAGAGTTGCAGTGATCTGTCAATTCCAAGTGTCTTTTGGGGGAACCCAGGAGACAGCTCCGGGGGATCTCTGGCTTCAGTTTAGAGTCTCTGGCCCTTCAGAGTTCAAATAGCCAAAAAGATAGAAAATTTTTCCTTTGACTTTGTTTTATTTCCATCATTCAGCTTCCAAGTCTACCAGATGAGCTTCCTTGCAGGAAGCATTTCCCAGGTGAGAAAGGGCCATTAACTAATCCTTTGTATTACAATGTTCCTTGATGTTGACCCATCTGATCTGATAGAACTTCTGGATTGCGGGGAGGGGGTAGCGATTCCCATGCTCAAATTCACAAGCTCACAGCAAACATTTTCAAAGTTAGGATGCAAAACTTATATATTTCTTATAGCGTGAAATACAGACATTGCAAGTGAAATTAATGTATGGAGCAACTTACAAGCATTTCATGGAGTCTAAACACTAAATACAGTCTTGTAAGACTATTATAAGACTAATACCTATTTGGAGCAAAATTAACATATAGATAGATGAACTGGTTTGGTCTCCAGTTATGAGTTTGTTAGTTCTTAACTTATGTCTGCAGCCTGGGCAAAACTTGGCTTCTGGCCTACCAGCATTACAGACATATTTACTGAAAATACTGCAATGAAGGTGGGGAAAGCGAGGGAGAGAAAAAAGCATTTCTTATGGACAATGCTGAAGCTGATGACTTCTGTAGCTCCTAAAAATAAAGTTCCATCCCCCAAACTTTGATATCGTCTTAGCAACATGCAATTAGACAACTTGCAAGTAAATCACCAGGTATGACAAGAGCAATTATTTCAGCATGAATAAAAATAAACATACAGCGCAGATGTCTCTAGCATGACATGTTATTTTTAGGTGTTTAAAAGCTTTAAAGAAAATTGATTGCCTTTTAAAATGCTGTCAACTATAAGAGCAGAACAAAGCTTTCTGTAGCGACAGCAGAATTCTAAATCTAGCATAAGCCCCTTTTAAGCAGTGTAAAAACAACCTAAGCATTTCTGTTAGTTAAAAATGTAGGGATAAAACCTTTATGAAAGTTACTTCGGTTTGATGAACACTCCCCATCTGTATCTGCTCTCCCTGTAGTTCTTAATGGTGGACTACTCAAAACCTTCTTACAAAAGGCTCCATGTTGCAGCAGCTTTCCGTAGACAAAGAGGGCTGGGTAGACGGAATTCCTTCTATTTGTTTTCTAATTTGACATAAGCAGTTGCTGCAGAATGATGCTCCCTCCTGCTGGGGTTGAGTTCTCCAGTCAGTCAACATGTCCACCAACACAGAATTGTGAAGTAACATGAGCTGAGTCTGTGCATAGTGTTATTAATCAGGTGACCTATGTTTAACAGGTACTAAACACCTGCAGGTCCCTCTAACTTAAATGAGAGTTGAAGGTGCTTAGCACCTTTGAAAATCAGGTTGCTTGTTTAAGTATCCTAATAGGTGTGTTTAAATGCCTAAAAAGCACCCAAATTCAAAGCTTTTGGTCAGTGTTCCTACTGTATGAGTGCACTGGATTTCGTCGCTACTTTTGAACAGGATGGAAACATATTTGCCAGGCTGAAACTTGGTTCCTCTATAAATGGGACCAGCTAACCCTATCTGCATAACCAGATTATGCAATCTTCTTTCCACCCAAGTCTGAGGGTGCGTGTAGGGGCGGGATTGTGTGTGTGTGTGGGGGGGGGGATGTTGGGATATCCCAAAGTGACCCATGTGACAGTTGCCGAGTGCTCTGTTATAGAGCACTGAAACTAAGACACTATGGGCTAGCTGGCCAGATTTCTGTAGATTGCACTGATAAAAACACATTTGTGTGGTGTGTTGAGGTCTGGATGGGTCAACATGGAGGAATTAAGAGAAATGCTATTGCGTGCATGTGCTGAACCATGTTAGGTTCTCTTTGTCCTGTAGAAACTGCCATGTCAGGGGACCCCAGCTGCAACATGGTAGTCACCTGACAAAGTTAAAACACAGGTCAATCTTGCAGCATAGAGGGGCCCATAATATGATTTGAGAACCCAGCCAAAACACTGTTTAATTCTATATTCACTGAAAAACCAAACCATGTTTTTTAAGCACACCCAGGAACTACTGTGTTGTAACTGTGCACCCCAATATGGTATTTTGTACAATGTAGGTAGGACATTAACTGTAACCAGGTCACATGAGGATGTCAAATCCTGGTTACATTGAATGTGGTTCCATCTGTATCAATGGTTGGAGCAAATAACCTTTTTGTTGAATAGGTTTTATAGCTTATAAAGCTTCTATTTTATATGGATCAGTTGGTGTATGTGCACATGCACATACATACATGTCAAGTGGAGAGGGTGGGGAAAAATGGTATTGTCGCACACAAACACACACAACCATTGCTCGGTGTTAGGTTTCTGCTCCCATCCACTGGGACATTGTGAGGAAAGGAAGGCTGCTGTCTGATTGCACTGATTTTTGATTATGTTAGCTTGGCTTGGTGAGCATCATCTCTAAAATGTAGTTGTATCTCAGTTTTGAAGAAGATGGGCACTAAAAATCCTGAATGACTGAATACAGTAATTGTAGTACACGAGCTGATGAAAAAATAGCTTCTAAACAGAATACAAACTTAGTCCTCAGTCGTGAATGTTTTAGCCTTGCGTTTCAGACTCTTGATGTTTACTTCCCAGTCACCTCCATCTTGGTGATATGAGTTGTGGTTATGTTTAGTGTTAAAAGATTAGTACAGACATATATAAAATAAATACTAGAATCTTGAGATGTAACATTATGGAACCAACTCATCCATGCAAAGAATTAAATCTCTAGCATGCAATTCAAGGGAAAATAATCATTGCTGGATGGAAGCATGATCATAAAAATACATATGTTAAGCACACTTTTTAAGTGGTAGAAATAAATATCTTCATAACTGGCATTAGAACAGGCCAAGAAAGAAAGTAGTTGTAGCTTCAGCATGGGGTCAAGGCTGACGTGGGAAAGAAGAAAACCATTTATTCTTTCTCCTTCCCTAGCACTGTTAAAAGAGAAACCAGCAGAGGTGACCTTAAAATCACAACTCCTAGTATCCATCTTCCACTGAAGCACTTTTCAGTGGCTGTGTTCCTACACAGGAGTGAGTTTTATTAATTTACATGGAATACAAGGGCCCAAATATGTTGACATAATCCAGCCACTATTCAACATTAAACTGTGTTGTACAAGGTTTGGGGTCGGTATATGGAGACTTCAGCCAGTTTAGTATTGTAGCAAACACAGCATTAAAAATCCCTTAAGCCTTTTATTAAAGATAAAGAAAAGAAGGAAAACCAGTTAAATCATTTCAAGTGTAAAATATTAATCGAAACTTTCATTTTAACAACATTGTTCCCTTTCCCTTTAGGAGGAGAATATTGTAGAATGGAAAAAAACAGCCTTGTCTGACAGTCTCCTAGATGGTCGCAAAGATGGCAAGAACTGTCTTCTTGGGGAAAAGAGAGGATCTTAGGTGGGAGATGCTGAAGCTGCTGTTAAAGTCCAATCCCATTTCATCCCAGGTGGTGGCTGGGATTCAGCTGGAGCCAATAGAGGTGCAATGTCACCTGAGTCCCTCTCTCTGCCTGGGCAGGACGTGGCTCAAGATCTGGGTGAAGAAGGTCCAGGTCCCAGGAGACGGCAAGGGTGGCAGTTATGATGATGAAGCTTTTTTCAGGGCCGGCTTTAGGCCTATTCCACCAATTCCCCCAAATCAGGCCCCGCGTCCAGTGAGAATCCCTTCCCTGGCTAGAGGCTCCTTTTTAATTTTTACTCACCTGGTGGTGCTCCGGGTCTTCAGTGGCACTTCGGCGGAGAGTCTTTCACTCACTCTGGGTCTTCGGCAGCACTTCGGCGGCGAGTCCTTCAGTGCCCCCAAAGATCTGAAGCGAGTGAAGGACGCACCGCCGAAGTGCCTCCAAAGACTCGGAGCACCACCCAGTGAGTACAAGCCTCACGTGTTTTTTTACATGTGGTTTTTTTTTTTTAGTCATCCCTGCCGGGGCCCCGTTGAAACTGTTCAAATTGGGCCCCGCACTTCCTAAAGCCGGCCCTGGCTTCTTCAGGAGCCAATTTTTCTCTCCCAAGCCTCTTTCTGTCAGAACCCACAAAGGGAGTGGTGGGTGGTGACATCCCCTATCCCTCATTATTTTGTCCACCAGTTAGGCCTAGTTTCTGACACACCAGTTTTGGTTCACTGATTTCTGGTTCCGCACTCCTTGTTTACAAAGCATGATCCTAACACAGTCCTTGAGTTAGGTAAGTAGGCCTTTTTGTTTGGACTAATTCAATCTGCTTCCCTTTTCATACGTTTTTCCATTACCTTTTGTTTTTATTGGTTATTGTTGCATCTTCTGAACTTTCACATACACTTTACAGTTGAGCTCAAAATTAGGGTAAATTGTCGCAATGGGTGCACTAGATTTTGCCCAGGAAGGTGGGGCAGTACGGCCCCAACTATTTCAAAGAAGGGAACATTTGTGGCTCTAAAATAAATGCAGTTTAGTCCAGTTGAGAGCCATCTGTTCAGTTAATCAGAAATAATGAAAATTCATGCAGCATGTCTTGCCTTTACTGAGAGTAACACACTTGGGATAGTGGTAGAACTCATCCACAGAATGGTACTTTGCTTCCATTCTTCAGCCTTCACTCTTTGCTCTGCTCCTCACTGTTTGAGTTCAATCTCTTACGCTTCTTAAGAAAATGATTTAAATAGACTAGAAAATATGGGCCTGATTCTTTAGCTATTCCATAGTGGGATCTCCCATTGTTTTCAGTGGGAGTTCTGTGCCTAGAACAGCTGGAGACTGGACCAAATCAAGGGTTGGGAATTATGAAGTTTCAAGTGGAAATGATATCAAGTTTAGCAGTAAACTGTAGTAATGCCAACCCCAAAAATTCAAAAATAATCAGTCCTCTCAAAGTCGTAATTTTGAAAAATGTTGGGTTTTAGTTTTTGAGCCTTTAGGGCTCGTGTTTTGAGGCTTTGCTCTGCAACTGTAATGGCTACAAATGCTTTTCTTTTTAAATGAAAGCTGAAATTCTCACACAATCACATGACTCCAGGTGCTGGAGCTTTAAGAAAAATATCAAAGAATCATGATTAAATCATGAGAGCAGTGAAATTACTGGGTTTCCTATTACTTTTTTTTCACCCTCCTCGAGTGCAACATGTACTTCACACTGAAGGAAAAGAAATTTAGCCCCATCTTTGCCCAGCATTAACCTTCTTCCCTTGAATTCTTACTGTCCATGCTGGACTCCTTCATTCTGTGTTTGCAGGGAGTATAAACACTGGGGGGAAAGGTTGATCTTGAGGCACTACGCTGGGACTCTGTGATCTGGATTTATTCCAGGCTCTGCCACAGACTTACTGAGTGACTTTGGTCAAGTCATTTAACTTCTGCATCTCAGCTCACCATCTGTAAACTGGGTGCAATAATACTCCCCCTCCTCATGGGTTGTCTTGAGTTTAATTTCATTAGTTTGTGTGAGGTGCACAAATAATGTCAGGAGCCATATTAATACCTAGTTAGCCATTCCTAGGCTCTGTGTGTGGCTCAGAGCAGGGGAGGTTCCTTGTTTCTCCCATATCTGCCATAACTGAGAAGTGCTAGATACAACATAGCCTAGATACAAATCCATAGTTGCGGGGGAGGGATAGCTCAGTGGTTTGAGCATTGGCTTGCTAAACCCAGGGTTGTGAGTTCAATCTTTGAGGGGGCCATTTGGGGATGGGTCCTGCTTTGAGTAGGGAGTTAGACTAGATGATCTTCTGAGGTCCCTTCCAACCCTAATATTCTAATCTATGTTTGAAAAGCCCCATGTAGTTTCTAGTATGGGGTACCCTCCCGCACCCCAGGAAAAGGAACAGTTAGGTTTGTGAAAATGTTTTCAGTACATGTGACAACCAAGAGGAGGTAGGATACCTGAAGTCAGCTGTGAGCAGTGATATGTCTATCTTCCCCTCCTACCCCCACACCAAGCCACTAGGTTTGCTTTGATCTATAATTCCGGGAAAGGGATTTTCAAAGTCCTGAATGTGCATGTTAGCAAAAAGCACTCTAATAATTCTTGCTTAATTGTGTTTATAGTTAGTTGCTGCATAAAATCTAATTGTTGGTTGCAGAACATTTTTTAATATTGCTCCATAAAATACCTTAATTGTAAGAAGCAGGACAACCTACTCTGGTGTGAAATGGTCAGGTAGGCATATAAAAGTTCATCAAAGATCAAGATTGAATTCCTTTCTAAAAGAGATGTTCAACCACAAGCCATCAGGTTTGGTGCAGGAATTGCTAGTTGAGGTTGTGTGTTATGTAGGAGGTCAAACCAGATGTTTGACTATCCCTTCTGGCTTCAAATCTATGAATATGTGAGAGAGTTTAGACATTTAAAGTAGACCAGCCTTTCATCTACATTACAATTGTAGAGCTGGGCAAGAAATCAAAAAGTCTTTCTGTGAATAATTCATTTGTTTTAAATATTTGTCTGTTTTTAGAGGACCTGAATTTGCCACCTTCTGTTGTGTACGACCTTACTCCCTGAGTGATTTCAGTGGGACTGTTTGTGGAGAAAGGTACTAAGCAGCATGACTAAAGATAGCAAAATCTGGCCCATAATGTGAAATAGTTGGTGTGGAGGTAAAGCTTTTATCTGCATGATTTTGGAATGGTTGCAGTAGTCACTAGAAGTAAATTGAAGTGAGTTATGCAGGTCACCTCAAATACATGCCTAGTAACCTTTAGATTATACCACCATCTATTTTTATGTTGTATTTTACTGAAATTATGTTTGAGAAATTTAAATAGTTTTATTGGTGGGGTGTTTTGCATTTCTACCCACAAAGTCCAGGTCTCTACGTTACTCAGCTGACTCCCAGTCCCCAGAGGGAGAGAAATGATAAATACATTTTACAAGTTATTAAAATTGCCTAGTATAACTTTTGTGATTTTCAAGTATGATATGAAGTTCACAGAAGGGTAGAAGCAAGTTCACTATATACCAGTGGAAGAATTGGAAGTTTTTTTAAAAAATAGTGTTTATTGTCCATTTGTTCCTCAGATTGATTGTGAGATAATGGAGCAGAAGTTTGTCATTTGTCCTAGACTGCAAATTCGCTTGTGCACTTTGGACAAGTGAAACTTTGGTGAGAATCTTAAAGTTGTTTGCTGGGAAGATAGTTATGAAAATATTTATTTACGATGATTGTCTGAGACTGGTCAGAGACTCTTAAAATAATACTCGTAGAGACAGATCAGTGATCACAGTGCAGGTAAGGCAGTGAAAACTGTTCAACAAATGGAATCAATAACATCCCATATGGAAAAAAAATATAGAATTTAACAGGGATGGAGCCATTAAGTTTCTCTACATAAATGAAACTTAATTCTATAGAAATTATTCTTTAAACTTACAGAATTTAATAGAAAAACTATAATTTTTCTACAGAACTTTTAAACTTTGCTATGGTACTTTATGGCAAATTACATTTTTTACAGAGGGATACCGTATACAGAACTGTTCCATAAGGAATAACTCTCCAGTTTATACACATGGTTGGGTAACTGGAGTCTCCTGAATAACATGCTAGCATATCTCAGGACTTCTGCAATCTTGTGAGTGTGTTTATATGACATATGCATTTTATATATATATTCCTTTCTCTCTCTCTCTCTATATATATACATATAAAGAATCACCATTAACCTACTGCATGGATTTGTTCTATGTAGCTTATTATCTGTGCATTGTTTGATGTCTTTTAAAAAAAAGATGTCTACAAAATAACAGTAGATATGACTCCTATTCATGAACACATGGTAGTCTTGTAAAACTAGGGCATTGTTTCCTGCACACGCATCCCTTAATTTGTTACCATGGAAACATCCCAGCTGAAATCATGCAGGCCTCTAACATTTCCATGGAAACTAGAATAATGGTGCCACCTAGTGGATCAGATATGTATCTGCAAGACTGGCAAAGGCTGTGATTATCAGCTTGAATGTGGTTTATATATCAGCAGAACTGGCCCAAATAATTCAATCAGCATTTAAGAAAGAGTTATCAAAAGCTCCTACTCTCTCTTCTCTTCAGTTTTAAAAATAAATATCTTTTCTGTAAATAAATATAGTTACGGACATCAAGAAAATCTGATGATTACTTTGAATCTTTGTTTTATATGAACACAGCTGGCCACTGTATTTTTATTGAATGTTCAGTTTAAAAGAGGTGAGGCGGAAATCTCCTCTTAAAGATATTCTAACTTTCTCCTCATAAGATTTCCAGTGTTGTCACTCAGGACAAAGTATTTGCAAGGCAACTCATTAAAGGGATGCTCTAAAGATAAAAATCTTTTATAATTAAGTTCCCTACTGGTGTTTCTAATAGCGCTAGACTTGATTAAAATACTTGTAATGTACTTAAAATCTGATTTCATTTTTACACTTTGCTTATCTTGCTGTAAATAGGAATAGGGTGTATTATGTGCAAGGTGAAAATGCCTCTCCTGCTCACCCAAAACTGTAACTAAACAGCTTTTTTTGGCTGGAAAGATCACTACAGATACAGAACAGGAGTAACTGCCTCTCTAGATAGTTACTCTCTAAAGAGAGGTTGCAATTATGAGGCTACTTGTATTTTTATATGTGCAGTGATGAGGTGGGGTTCTCAGACTTTATCACAGTCAACCACATCTTAGCTGCAAGATGGTCTTGTGAGTATTTCCTCTCTCATTCATGACTGACCTCACCCACCCCTCCTGATCTCCTTGACAATTGCTTAACATTCTTCTGGCAACTAGAACAATTGATTATATGGAAGAGTAGTGCTGGTAAAATATTTACTGAGTTATTAGCCTCTTTCTGTATAGCTTAGCAGGTGGGAACAAATAATAATAATATATGGAGATATACCTATCTAATAGAACTGGAAGGGACCCCAAAAGGTCATCGAGTCCAGTCCCATGCCTTCACTAGCAGGACCAAGTACTGATTTTGCCCCAGAACCCTGAGTGGCCCCTTCAAGGATTGAACCCTGGGTTTAGCAGGCCAGTGCTCAAACCACTGAGCTAGAACCATGTAGCCAGCCTGCTTTGTTGGTGCACTAGCTGGTGTTCTGCAGACCATAGTCTAGGCCCTTCTGCTCACATCCCTAGTGCTAACATGCCCAGTTTTAGATCAATATTTATTAACATGTATCTGAGAACATTACCATAGCTTATGAACATATGACGAAGGAAAACATGGGTCACTATGGTATAAGTTTGTGGAATTTGGAGTGGTAACCTGTTACTGCCATTGAGTAGGGATTTTGATGTTGACTTCAACTGTGTAGTATAATGAATGGAACTGGAAAAAGACACTTAGGTTTCCAGAGGAACGTAAAAGCAACAAAGAGTCCTGTGGCACCTTATAGACTAACAGATGTATTGAAGCATGAGCTTTCATGGCTGAATACCGATGAAGTGGGTATTCACCATGAAAGCTCATGCTCCAATACATCTATTAGTCCATAAGGTGCCACAGGACTCTTCGCTGCTTTTACAGACCCACACTAACACAGCTACACCTCTAATACCAGAGGAACGTAGTTTGGTGTGTCAGCAAGAGGCGCAGTAATACAAACAGTGCCCAAACTGCTGTCTCCATTATTTTATTTATTATAATCTATACCTCTCAACATGTCATCTATTGGTGACTGAACCACGTGTAGAGCTTGAGCCTGCTATACCCTTGGCTCAGAGGTTGATGAGCCTACTTGCAGGTGATTCACGCAGTAGAGGCCTATACTTCAAGGTCCAGAAGTCCCAGGTTTGGTCCCTGCTGGTCCATACAGAGTATAGCTTTCTCATTATTAATGTTTGCTCTCTGTTGGCCACTAGGCAGTACCATAAAGCTCCATTGTGCCAGGTGGAGACTAATAAGAGTATCCCTGATATGCTTACAGTCTAAACAGATTAGACAAGAGGTAGAGGGAAGGAACATAACAGCAGCAAGCGGATTGCAGAGCCTCAAAATGCATGACTAATACTGAACTCAGGCACTGGAGGTATGCTCATAGGGAGGCAGTAAGGTGGCAGGGTGGACCTCTGCCGCATCCCCCTGGCTTCTGGCAAATCTCCCAGAATCTGGGGGAAAGACAATAACAGAAAATGTGGAAATGGCAGAGGTGTTTAATAACTTCTGTGTTTCGGTTTTCACCAAGAAGGTTGGTGGCGATTGGACATCTAACGTAGTGAATGCCAGTGAAAATGAGGTAGGATCAGAGTCTAAAATAGGAAAAGAACAAGTCAAAAATTACTTAGACAAGTTAGATGTCTTCAAATCATCAGGGCCTGATGAAATGCATCCAAGCATACTCAAGGAGCTGACTGAGGAGATATCTGAGCCATTAGCAATTATCTCTGAAAAGTCATGGAAGACAGGAGACATTCCAGAAGACAGGAAAAGGGCAAATATAGTGCCCATCTATAAAAAGGGGAATAAGGACAACCCAGGGAATTACAGACCAGTCATCTTAACTTCTGTACTTCAAAAGATAATGGAGCAAATAATTAAGAAATCAATTTGCAAACACCTAGAAGATAATGAGGTGATAAGTAACAGTCAGCCTGGATTTGTCAAGAACAAATTGTGTCAAACCAACCTGACAGCTTTCTTTGATAGGGTAGCAAGCCTTGTGGATAGGAGGGGAAGCAGTAGATGTGGTATATCTTGACTTAAGTAAAGCTTTTGATACTGTGTCGCATGACCTTCTCCTAAACAAACTAGGGAAATACAGCCTAAATGGAACTACTATGAGGTGGGTGCATAACTGCTTGGAAAATCATTCCCAGAGAGTAGTTATCAGTAGTTCAGTCATGCTGGAAGGGCATAACAAGTGGGGTCCCACAGGGATCGATTCTAGGTCCGGTTCTGTTCAATATCTTCATCAATGATTTAGATACTGGCATAGAGAGAACACTTATAAAGTTTGAGGATGATACCAAGCTGGGAGGCATTGCAAATGCTTTGAAGGGTAGTATTAAAATTCAAAAATGATCTGGACAAACTGGAGAAATGCTCTGAAGTAAATAGGATGAAATTCAATGAGGACAATGCAAAGTATTCCACTTAGGAAGGAACAATCAGTTTCACACATACAAAATGGGAAATGATTGCCTAGAAAGGAGACCTGCGGAAAGGGATCTGGGGTTCATAGTGGATCACAAGCTAAGTATGAGTTAACAGTTTAATGCTATTGCAAAAAAAAACAAAACCCAAACATCATTCTGGGATATATTAGCAGGAGTATCGTCAGCAAGACACAAGAAGTAATTCTTCCCCTATACTCCGTGCTGATTAAGCCTCAGCTGGAGTATTGTATCCAGTTCTGGGTGCCACATTTCAGGACAGATGTGAACAAATTGGAGAAAGTCCAGAGAACAGCAACAATAATAATTAAAGGTCTAAAAATGATCTATGAGGGAAGATTGAAAAAATTGGGTTTGTTTAGTCTGGAGAAGAGAAGACTGAGGGGGGACATGATAACAGTTTTCAAGTACACAAACGGTTGTTACAAGGAGGAGGGAGAAAAAATGTTCTTCTTCAGCTCTGAGGATAGGACAAGAGGCAATGGGCTTAAATTGCAGCAGTTTAGGCTGGACATTAGTAAAAACTTCCAAACTGTCAGAGTGGTTAAGCACTGGAATAAATTGCCTAGGGAGGTTGTGGAATCTCCATCGTTGCGGATTTTTAAGAGCAGGTTGGACAAATACCTGTCAGGGATGGTCTGGATAATACTCAGTCCTGCCTTGAGTGCAGGAGACTGGACTAGATTACCTCTCGAGGTTCCTTCCAGTTCTATGATTCTATGATCTCTTTGGACATGTCTAAAGTTCACCCTGACAGAACAGGAAGAAAAAGATTTAGAGTACCCTGATTTCTGGCTTTTCAGAAGTTTTCCTCCCCCTGCCATGGCAAGTTTTAAAGTCTTCAAATATTTTGCAGATTATTAAGCTGCTGCTTTCTTACAAATCATGTGTCTAATTGGTAGCAGCTGTCATCCAAATTGGCCCTGACCTCACCGGTCATGCATTTTGCAGGATCTGTTGTATTTTGCTGGTCTTCTCAGTCTGGATGCCATTCATTCTGAAGAAGAGTCAGTCAGTAGCTATGCTTGTCTCAGGGATGCCAACCCAAATTCAAGGAGAACAGTGACATTTTGAGAAGGATGTCATTTATTTTAGACAGTGGGAAATATTCATCCATTTGTCACAAATGGATGTTGTCTTTCCCTGCACTCTGGCATCTCCATATCAGTCACACACAATATAGCTCAGCACAAGGGAATGTATCAAATTACTATTATCAATCATAAATCCATTCACATTCACTTCAATACTTACAAATGCAATAAACCTCTTCTTTTCACCCTGACCATCAAACTTTGCTTTTTTCAAAAGCTCATTTTTAAAGCAAAGTGAAAGCAAAACACTGGCAAAGGTATATAACTGAAAAGCCTCTGAGACCGAACACACACAGATGTGTTCCCCTGTAAGGATGTCATGGATTTGTCACAAAGCCTTAATTTTAAAGACGTGCGGAGAGCTTTCTTCTCCCTAAATACATCTTTTGGTCTGAAATGTCAGCCTACCTTTCAGCTTTTTCTGGATCAGAAGAATTCAGCTTCCCTCTCACCATGGTGGATAGCTAATGAGGAAACATTAAGTGCTTGACTAGTTCTCAGGGAAGTGGCAAAACATTTTTTTCTTTTTCTGCCATTTCACCTGCAAAAAATTGTGTGTTCAGCCACAAGTCCTCAGAAAAATGTTAGTTGGAAATTTTTCTTATAATGTAGGGTCTGATCTATGGCTACTAGCTTCAGTACTGTTAAAAATGTAAGCAGTTTCATTTGCCAGACACTCCCTATCTCCATTCGTGTGATGGAAATCCAGGCACATAGTTACTTGCAGCATGCCACAAATTTGACACTTTTAAGAAATATCAACACGAGTGCAAATACACTCTCAAAAATATGCCCTGAGTACAGATTGACTTGAAATTCTGGCTCAGTAGATTCAGTCAATTTCAATGAACGATTCATAAGAGTTCTATATTGTTTTGTAGCATAACAAGAAGAAAACATCATTGACTAGTAGCTTCAATAACTGCAGCTCTTTTAACATACATCCTCATTTACAGACATTTTTGACTCAGCTGTGCACAGGAGCTGCTTGCTGTATTTTTTTTTCATGTGCGCATACTCACTAATGTGCCACTGATTTTTTGATACCTAGAGGAGGTTAGACTGAGTCATGCTATTGACTCAAGCCAAGTTAAGAAATGAGCATTAGGTTGTTACATACACAAGACCCCAGAATGCAAGAAAATCAAAACAAAAGCCAACCTAGTGAAACATATTTCACTTTTAAATATCCAAAATATTATATATTACATAAATGATTTTTATATAATATATATAAAAATATTTTGGATACAATTGGGTATATTGAAAATTAACTAACTGATGCTATTTCAATCATTAGTTTATACTATTCAGGAAAAATTCTCTTCTTTGTGGGAAATAATTATGAAACGCTGTAAAGCACACACTTATTTTTCTGTAAATGATTCATGTAAGACAATGTGCTGTTTAAAGTTGGTGAGTAATTCACTTTTCTCTGTTTTCCATGTCAGTCTTGTCTATCTCCTTATATCCCATTTTTAGACATCTCATTCCTGAGCCTTTAATTGTATTTTTCTTTATCTGGGGTTCAGCTGCCAATATACATGCCTTGGGTATCTGTGTGTCACCACTGACTGATTTAAGAACCAACCTCAGCAAACACAAGCAGCATTCATGCTTTCAGTCAATCACCTTGGATGCTGACTTCTAGAAATCAGATAGCATTTGTCATTTTAAAGTTCTGCATGCCTTTTTTGGTAAGATAAGATGAAAACGCAGACTGGTAAAGTACATACTTGGCTTATCAGACAGTTGAGTGGATGCATTTTAGTTTAGGTTAGGTTTAGAGGAATATGAGAGATGGGACCAAACCAGAAACTCAGGTTTGAACATAGTTTTATGGAAAATAGATCCTGTCAAACTAACAGGATATATTTTTAATAAGGTTATAAATATGGTTAATAGTGATGACTTCTGTAAGGCGTATGATTTGGTACCACATGACATTTTGATTAAAAACTAGAACAATATAAGATCAACACGGCACACATTAAATGGATTAAAACTGAGTAACTGAGGCCTGGTCTACACTACACGTTTATACTGATTTTAGCAGCGTTAAACCAATTTAACGCTGCACCCATCCACACAACAAGGCCCTTTATACCACTATAAAGGGCTCTTTAAACCGGTTTCTGTACTCCTCCCACCGAGAGGAGTAGTGCTGAAATCGGTATTACCATATCAGATTAGGGTTAGTGTGGCCGCAAATCGACGGTATTGGTCTCTGGGCGGTATCCCACAGTGCACCACTGTAACCGCTCTGGAAAGCAATCTGAACTCGGATGCACTGGCCAGGTAGACAGGAAAATCCCTGCGAACTTTTGAATTGCATTTCCTGTTTGCCCAGCATGGAGCTCTGATCAGCACGGGTGGCCATCCAGTCCCAGACCCAAAAAAAGCTCCAGCATGGACCGTACGGGAGATACTGGATCTGATCACTGTATGGGGAGACAAATCTGTTCTATCAGAGCTCCGTTACAGAAGATGAAATGACAAAGCATTTGAAAAAAATCTCCAGGCTATGATACAGAGTCCACAGCACAGTGCTGTGTGACTAGTGTAACGGAAAGCCAAAGAATCAAATGGACCCTCATGGAGGAAGGGAGGGGGTACTGAGGACTCAGCTATCCCACAGTCCCCGGAAAGCATTTGCATTCTTGGCTGAGCTCCCAATGGCTGTAGGGTCAAACACATTGTCCGGGGTGGTTCAGGGTATATCTCGTCAATTTACTCCCCCTCCCCTGTGAAAGAAAAGGGAAAAAAATTGTTTCTTGACTTTTTTAAGTGTCACCATATGTCTACTGCATGCTGCTGGTAGACGCGGTGCTAGGGCACTGAACAGCGGCATCCTCTCCCTTACCTGGTGCCAGATGATACAGTGCAGTAGGACTGGTAGCCATCCTCGTCCTCATCCCTTGAGTGCTCCTGGCTGGCCTCAGGTGAGGTTGGCCGGGGGCACCTGGGTAAAAATAGGAATGACTCCCGGTTATTCCCGGCATATGGTACAGAATGGGTGGTAACCGTCCTCATCATAGCAACTGGGGGCTGAACTCCATCAGCCCCAACCCCCCTTTCATGTCTAAAGAAAAGATTCTGTACTGCCTGGACTATCATAGCAGCGGGATGCTGGGATCCTCTCCCCTCCCCACTCCCCTGTTTAATGTCCTGCCTGGACTATCATAGCAGCTGGAGGCTGCCTCCTTCACATTTTATCTCACTGAAAAGTCAGTGTTTCTTATTCCTGCATTCTTTATTACTTCATCACACAAATGGGGGGACCCTGCAACAGTATCCCAGAAGGGTTGGGTGAGGAGGGAAGCAACGGGTGGGGTTGTTGCAGGGGCACCCCCTAGAATGGCATGCAGCTCATCATTTCTGCGGGATATCTGGGGCTCTGACCCGAAGCGGCTGTGCTCTCTGGTTCTC
Organism: Gopherus flavomarginatus; assembly: GCF_025201925.1. Taxonomy (NCBI): domain Eukaryota; kingdom Metazoa; phylum Chordata; order Testudines; family Testudinidae; genus Gopherus; species Gopherus flavomarginatus. The sequence goes on from NC_066621.1 coordinate 57,908,732, forward strand.
TAGTAGACTTGCCCCAATATTCTAGGCAGGACTGACTCTATTTTTAGATACAACATAAAGGAGGGAGTGACCCAGGGGGTCATTCCCATTTTTGTCTTTGCGCCCCCAGCCGACCTCAGCGAAGGTCAGCCAGGAGCACCCATGACAGCAGCAGATGGTACAGAACAACTGATAACCGTCATCTCATCGCCAATTTACAATGGCACATGAGACGGTACAGAACAATTGGTACCGTCTCTGCTACCTTGCAAAGGCAAATGAATGCTGCTGTGTAGCGCTGCAGTACCGCCTCTGTCAGTGGCATCCAGTACACATACGGTGACAGTGACAAAAGGCAAAACGGGCTCCATGGTTGCCATTCTATGGCGTCTGCCAGTGCAATCCAGGGAAAAAGGGCTCAAAATGATTGTCTGCTGTTGCTTTCACGGAGGAAGGAATGAGTGACAACATTTACCGAGAATTACCTGCGACACTGTTTTTGCCCCATCATGCATTGGAATCTCAACCCAGAATTCCAGTGGGCGGGGGAGACTGCGGGAACTATGGGATAGCTACGGGATAGCTACCCACAGTGCAACGCTCCAGAAATCGACGCTAGCCTTGGTACATGGACTCACACCACCGAATTATTGTGCTTTGTGTGGCCGCGTGCACTCGACTTTATACAATCTGTTTTACAAAACCAGTTTATGTAAAATCGGAATAATCCTGTAGTGTAGGCATACCCTAATAGATCTGAAAGTGTAATTGTAAACATGTAATTGCCATTGACTGGGTATTTTTCCACTGGGGGCCAGCAGAGATCAGTTCTTGGCCCTATGTTATTTAACATCTTTATCAATGACCTGGAAGAAAACACAAAAACTGGCAGATGACACAAAAGTTAGGAGAATGGTATATAATGAATAGGACAGGTCATGATACGGAGCAATCTTGATCACTTGGTAAACTCGGTGCAAGCAAACAATATGCATTTTAATATGACTAAATGTAAATGTATACATCTAGAAACAAAGTATGTGGCCAGATTTACAGGATGAGGGACTCTATTCTGGGAAGCAGTATCTCTGAAAAAGGTTTGATGGTTGTGGTAGATAATCACCTGAACATGAGTTCCCAGTGTGACTATGTGGCCAAAAGAGCTAATGTGATCCTGGGATGGATAAACAGGGCAACCTCGAGTAAGAGCAAAGAGGTTATTTTACCTCTATATTTGGCACTGGTGCTACTGCTGCTGGAATACTGTGTCCAGTTCTGGTGTCCACAATTCAAGAAAGATGCTAATAGATTGGAGAGGATTCAGAGAAGAGCCCCGAGAATGATAAGATTAGAAAATGTGCCTTATAGTGATATAAATATATATAGTGATAGAATCAAAGAGCTCAATCTGTTTAACTTAAAAGAGAAGATTAAGAGGGTTAATTGACTTGAATACAGTCCATAAGTATCTGCATGAGGAACAGATATTTAATAGTGGTCTTCTTCAGTCAAGCAGAGAAAGGTAGAACATGGTCCAATGGCTGGAAACTAAAACTAGACAAATTCATACTGGAACAATTTGCCCACGGTCATGGTGGATTCTCCATCAGTAGCAATTTCTAAACCAAGGTTGAATGTTTTTCTAAAAGATCTGTGCTCTGGGAGTTATTGTGGGGACGCTCTCTGACCTGTGTTATAACTAGATGGTCACAGTCGTCCCTTCTGGCCTTTGAATCTGTCAACCTGCACAAATCTGGAGGTGGGAGGGAAAAGCGTTTTGAAATCTGAACCCAGATGAGAATATGGATTTTGCAAATTGACCTTTTCATGTGCTTGCTTGTCTAAAATCCAGACCTGAATTTTGTGGTTTATACCCTACCTGTGGAGAAGGCTAAACAAGACATCATCACTTGTAGAAAACTGCTATATGTTCTAAACACTATTTAATCACTAGTTTTAAGTGTCTTAAATCCTAATAAATTGTAAGAAGTTATTAAATATAGTTTACTGAAGAACCATCTTTGGTGTAGGCCGACATGAGCTCCTAAGAGCTGCTCACTGGTGTGTGGCATGGTGGCAGACTGCAGAAAGCCCACAGAATGGACAGGGGGAGGTATGGAAAGGGGAATGGTAAGCTAGGTGGTATGTTACTGCTTGCCATGTAGCTGTCAGCAATGGAATATTTGGTCTCACTGCTGAGGAGGAAGAATTGAGAACTATAACATCCGTATCGTGTTCTCTTAGTAGCAAACCGTAAAATTCAGCATAAGCCACAGTCGTGCTAGGCATTCGTAACTCCTCCTCCATATCTTCCAGATTGTCCAGAACCACAAGCACAGGGCAAGTAGGGCAACAGCTGATGGAAGCACTGCAAGGAAAGTGGCCTGCTCCTGTGTTTTGAAGGTAGTGGGTCTGTGGGAAATGTAGATGACCGAGGCCAGGGTAGATGGGTGGCTTGTTCCTATGGTTCCTCTTCCTCGGTACATGTGGAAGGCTTCAGCCCCTCCTAATTCTGAATCTCCAGTGTCTCTGCTTCCAGGAACATTCAGGAGATGCACCCTCACAGATGCTTCTAGGAATATCCTCCCTTTCCCCAGAGTCACACTGGGACCATAAAGCCTTTAGTCTGTGACAAAGTGCTGCCCAGCCAATGAATGAAATAAAGAGACTGGTTGTAAGGGAACTCAGTTAATTTCCAGAAATAATCTGTTTTGTTGGTATAGCAAATGCTGCCAGGAAAACTTTTAAGACAGATATTTGTCCCATCTACCTCCACAAACCAGATTTTAGGATTACAATGCTGCATGGGTTCTGTGATTTTCATTCTCTTTCCATTCATGAGCTCCATCCTCTGTGACTTTCTCTCTATGGGCTGGTCCAGACTAGGGGAGGAAAATCGATCTTAGATACGCAACTTCAGCTACGTGAATAACGTAGCTGAAGTCGAATATCTAAGATCGGATTACTCACCCGTCCAGACGGCGTGGGATCGATGTCCGCGGCTCTCCGTGTCGATTCCGGAACTCCGTTGGGGTTGATGGAGTTCCGGAATCGATATAAGCGCGCTCGGGGATCGATATATCGCGTCTAGATGAGACGCGATATATCGATCCCCGAGCAATCGATTTTAACCCGCTGATACAGCGGAGTAGTCTGGACGTGGGCTTATTAGAAACCTCTGTGCTGGGGGTGTGGGAAAGTGGGGGAAACCCAGATGTAAATATAAAATAGTTTTGTTAATTTGTATGGGTTCACTGAGCCATATGTGGGGAAAGTAATGAAGCAGAATGTTTATTGTAAAGTATGTTTGATAAATCCTTAATAAGAATGTCTTGACTCTGTAAGCCTCAGGGGCACTACAGAGGGACTGTCTTTCCTCAGCTTCATTCAAACCTCCTATGCACTCCCTTCTAGGCCAGACCCTCTAATGGAAAGGCTCTTAAGGTAATACACTCAGCACTGCCCCTTTGATCTGAAGGGACGTTTTCTATCTTGCTTGTGCCTTACAACATAAGGACAAAGGGGAAGATTCTCAAAGACATAAATGGGAGTTAGGCACTGAACTCCCCTTGGAAAAGGGTGACAAACTATTTTGAGCCTTTGAATATCTCCTCCAAGCAGACCAACCATAGTGCTGAGGTCAGGCCATTCAGATTCAAGTGACTAGGAGGTTCACAGCTACAGACTGTTCCACTGGATTGAAGAGGTGGCTAGGCTAGGTTAGTGGATGACCAACAACAGGGTGGCTGGTGCTTCACACCACACATCCAGGCTATGCTGTTTCCCAGGGAGAAGCCTGCACTGAATATAAGACCACATGGACATGGTGTGGAGAGTTAAATTAAGCTCTAAACTATTCTTTTCCTACGTCATAGGCACTATCTTTCCTTAGTGATATCTGCAGATTTGAAAATACTTATTAAATCATATTACTAGACCAAGCTTGGCCACAGGGCAGTTGTCACCTGTCCATCATTTAAAGCCTGGTTACCCCCTAATTCGATGTCTTGCAATAAAAGTCACTGATCACTTACCTGAAATATTGTAGTCCACATAACTGAGTTAGACCAAATGTGAAATTGCAATAGACATTTTCATTCTTTCCTTCCTTCCAGTAGGACTGTTTGCAAAATGTCAGTCAAATGCTATTGGTATAAAATATGGTAAACATGATGGCAGCTTTTCTGTAATGGGAACTCCATTATTCAGTATTTGCATATGCCTGTTAAACAATACAGCATCCTTCAAATGCCCTGATACTACATGGAAGCTCTGTCTGCTTCAAAAATGGATTTCTTTTGGCTAAAGTGTTACATATAAATTTCCTAATTGCTCTTGCTGCAGTTTATATACTATGAACAGGGAAAAGTGAGAACACGTGCATTTGGTTTCAACGTAGAAAAATTGAACAAGGCTTGTGTGCTGTAAAAAAGTATCTTCAAAAGAATAGAAATGATTTGCAGCTAATTGTTGAATGCATCCATTTTAATGTACTGTCACAAGAAAGGCAGGACAGCAAAATGCAGTAGGATATTTACTATGGAGGTTAATGATTAACTAAATATGAATCACTTAGAATTGATTCAGCTGATGATTTTCTTTAGTTGAGCAGAACTAACTAGAAAAGGTGAATGCTATTTACAGGTAGTTTTCAACAAATGCATTTACAAACTAAGGATTCAGTCTTGCAAAAGGTGTTGAGCAAGATCCAGCATGGCTCTTAAGCTTGTGCCCAGCTTTAAGCATGTGAGTAGTCCATTGCTTAGCAGCTATGCAGAATCAAGCCCTGTAGCCCTGATTCCACACATCTATGCATATAAGTAACTACACCCAGAGTAGTTCCATTGAGACTGGTCACATGAATAATGTTACTCACGTGCATAAGTGTTTGAAAGATCAATGATGTAAGAAGTTCTACAAGTGTGAGCCTTCTCTCCTGTCAGGGTCCTGCTGTTTCTGGTGGGACTCCATGCAGTAGTAAGGTCCAATCCTGTAAATTGATCTACAGGAATGGACCCTTCGTATAAAATGTGTGTCTCAGGATAAAGTATTAACTCTAGCGGTGGGCAAACTTACAATTTTTTGCAAGACGTGTTTTGTTTAGACAAACCACAAGTCTGAAACTCTCTGATTCAGAGGTTACTTGAAGTTTGTACAGGCTTTCTCACAACGCTTCTGATATTTTCTCCTTCCAATTGGCCTGGAAATGCAATTGTAGGTGGAGGGGAAACCTTTCAAACTTACAGTGCCTTTCTGCACTGCACTAGCCAATGCTGTCAAGAACCCAGAAGTATTTAAAAGTGGGGGGAAAAACCCCTTCAAAACATAAATAACATGAGTTTGGGTTTTGCAGGTGGGCCAGATGAAATCAGAGCTAATACACACAACCACGGAATCTGTGGTGGCAGGGGCAAGATGGCAGTTATGTTTTTATGAAGGACAGTGGTAGAGGAGTGGAAGCAAGGAGCAGAGTAGCGTGCACTTGACAACATAGAAGTCAAAGGCATGGATGAAGAGTGGCAAGGTCTGTATGTGAAAGAAACAAGTGCGTTGTATTGAGCTCTGCACTGACACAACTTTATTTTAGTAGCATCTTTCTTACAAGCTGTATTGAAACATGCTTCAGAGTTGCAGACTTAAATAAAAAAGCAATCGCTGCAGGAGCGAGGTATAGTTAAGGGTTAAAAGGTTTTGACTGAAGTTTGAAATGAGAAGGCGTCAAGGCAGCAGAATGAAGCAGGAAGACTGTTCCAGAAGGAAGGAGCCGCACCAACAGCGACAAGACTGTGGAAAGGGCCTCAGCCAGGGCTAGCCAAGGAGAAGGTCTGGGGTGGGAATTGAAGGCTCTAAAATAAGAAGAGAAATTCAGAACAGAATCCTATTGTGACTAGAAAGCCCATAGAGTCTCTTAAGAGGGTGGAGTAATGGTGGAGTTGACTTGTTCGTGTTTTGTACATGTAAGAAGGAAGGCGGAAACTATAAAGCTACTGGAGTCTGGAGAACTGTGAGTTGGGAGGCTCCAGGGATGTGAGTTCCAAATTTCAAGGTGAGAAGTGATAAATGTAAGTGATGGGGATTTCAGCAGGAGTTGAGTTGAGGCTGTGGCATTCATGTGCTGGATTAAAATATGCAGGCCAGCAGACTAGCAGACAGGTCACATGGGACAGTGGGAGAATGCCACCTGGCAACCTGAATGGGTGGGAAATTTGATGGGGCCAGTGGCTTTTGGGACAGCTGTTGAATGGGGAGGAGAACACATGCTGAGGGAACACAGGGCTGGCCCTCCCCTTTGGAGTCTCTAACCATTGGCTAGCTTGGGGAGGAAGGGAGCTGATTGGTTCCTTCCCCTCCCCTTTCATTAATTTAAACCCTAGCCTGTACCATGTGCAGCTTCTTTTTACTCCATTCTGTAGCACCACCCACCCCACCCTGTACTAGAAGACTTGAAGCTATGTTTTGCAAATGCTGCAGTTCCAACTGATCACCTGGTTTGGGGTGAGGAAGGATTTTTTTTTTGTGTTGCTTCCCACAGTGGCTAAATTGGAGGATTTCTGCCCTTCCCACAGCATTGTGTAGGCACAGTTAAGTTAAATAGGAATAGGATTTACTAATTAGTGATAGTACTTGGTAAGGATGGTAGTTCATCACAACTTGCAGCCAGTTTCCAGTGCAGTTAAAAGGAACAGTTCCCAGAAATAAAAGACCTGGGATTTTACTGAGGGGCCTTGCATTCGTGAGAGAGCCCATGAAGGCCACAAGGTCTTCCCTTGAGGTCCCACTTTTTAGTACCCCCTGCTGGGCCCTCACTCTTCTGAGTCCTAGGGGGTAGGCTGAGAAACGTCTGCCTCAAGTTATATGGTAGAAGCTCTGTAACTGGACTACTTAAAATACCTGGTAGGTGAGAATATGAGTGACAGGGCAGATAGCACCCCTCCCCTATGTTAAATTATGGTCTTATTAATAAATTTGCAGTCTGCTGCTTAAAATCCATCCCTATGTTTGTCCTCATTCACTGCCACATACACATCAATTCAGAATCAAGGAAGAATCCAGTGTTAAGAATGCTAACAGGAGGCCTGAGATGAGGAAGGTGGGACACATTTAATGGGCAACAGAGTGGTTATTAACTATCTCAGAAGATACGTTTATTTGGGTACTGTCAGTTTAAATGTGATGGTTAAAGTTAATGGTAGGGATGAAGTGTCTAACAGAGAAGGTAGAGTGAAGATTGAGAACAGAACTTATGAAATGTCTGTTAAAATAGCTGGTTAAAACCACCTTTCTTTTGCTCTCAGCCCCTTTCCATATCTCATGTTGTGCCATCTCCCCACCAGCCATTCCTGTTCCTTGTAAATGCCTTCTTGTAGGAAAGAGAAGGATGGTCCAGTGAGTGAGGCACCTGTCTGGGACTTGGGACATCTAGTTTCAATTCTCAGCTCCACCACAGATTTCCACTGTGGGAAAGTCACTTAAGTTTTTCTATGTAAAATGAGCACTCAGAGGGAAACATACATTAAAGATTGCAAGGTGGCTACATCCTGTGAATACCTTAGTTCTCATTGCTTCCGTCAGTTGTGGATTTCATTTTTAGTACTGTATGTAAGAAACATCTATACTCATTGGGGATCACTTTTAAAATGTACATCTGTCATCCCTTGACTGCGGTAATGAATAGCCCTCAAAGGATATCAAGATTCCTTTTGGAGAAGCCAGATCTGTGGTTATTCTTCTGAATGTTCCTCCACCTTTCTGTTCTGATCTTTCTTCCATTCTGAATCTAGAGGGTTCCTTCCCCAGTTATGAAACTCTCTTCCTCACCTAGCTAAAATCGCTAGGTGCAGAGGCAGGATTGGGAAGCATGGAGAAGGAAAGGGAGATCCAGAGCAAGACAGGAAGCTGGAAGCATTCTCCCCTACCCCCCCCACCCCCAAGACACTAAAAAATCATGAGTTAAGGGCAAAAATCCTCATCCAGGCCTCGGGACCTGGTTCTCTGAAAGAGAACACACACACACACTCTCTTTCTCTCTCATTTCCCCTGATCTCATGTTTCAGTGAGAAATGTAGATCAGCAGATGTAGCAGTTGTCATTGGAATAATTTGGTAGATACTGACCCATATCCAGTGACTGGGGCCAGGAAATAGTGATCTCACACCAGCATGTCCGATCTTTCTGTACATGGTGTTGGAAGGGTACCAAGTCCCTGGAAAAAGTCGAGTTACTGAATCCTGCATATGGAAGGGAACCTGGCAGAGAGCTGGAAAGGGTAGCTGCTGTGCTTCCAAAGTTTTCTGGAAGCAAGTGGTGTAGCACAGAAATTTGAGAGGGTGAAATCCACCACAGTGCTATAGGTGGCAGTCCCAGAGGTACTGGAGATATATAATACACTAGTATGGGAGTATGAAAGGAACTGCAATCTCTTAAGCAAAATCTTTTAGAAATTTCAAAATTGCTTAGGTCTATGCAAATTTGTCTTTTGAGAAAAACATCCTGAGTCAAATCCTGGTCCCACTGACTTCAGTAGGATGACTTCTGCTATTGACTTCAGTGGGGCCAGGATTTCACCCTTTTTCTTTACCCAAAACCTGCTGCCAGGTCAGACTTTGGGTATTATTATAGCAGGTGTCAGTAGGTGGTGCTGTTAGACATAGTCTTGCAAATTCTTTTTCTTTGAGTGCAAGCAAGTTTTGACTCTTCGAAAGATATACTGTGCTGATGGATTATCTCATTTCAGTACTGGTGTATACACGTAAATAAAGCTAGTTATGCTTAGAGAACACTCAGTCTCTGTCACTAGTTTCTTCTCCACTGGGAAACCAAACTGCAAGTCCCTGGACATGTGCTGCCATGCCACCCAGAGGCGATGTTTGTCAGAAGAAAAGGCAAAAGTATTTTGTTGCAGACCTGTATAATAGTTATGTTGTGTATTTGAACTGGAAAGCACATGATCAGATTATTTGTTGTAAGAGGGCCCTCTGGAGTGTCCTCCTATGTCCCCTTGGTCCAGCCATAAAAAGAACAGTCTCTCCCAGTGTCCACTCAAAATCCGACCTTGAGGCATAACTTATTCAGTTATAAATGTCCATAGAACCCTCACTGAAAACAATTTTTGCGGCTTTCACCGTAAAACAGAAATATACAGCGACTTTCCAGGCTCCCTAGCTGTGATTCTACCAGCACTCAGTTCTTTTCTTCTGCACAAAGAAGTCAAATAACTCAGCATTTTTCAGCCTCCTCACACTGGCTGTTTGGCTCAGGAAGGGCTTCTGGCTAGACCCTCCACAAGCATCCTAGCCAATTCCTCCCTCTCCCCAGGGAGGGCCTGCAGAATTTTCTCCTCTCTGCAAACTCAGTCTCTGTCCTGGGAAGTTCTTTCTTGCCCCTTTCATTTGCTCCATGTGATGGCTCTGTGCTCTCAGGTCTACCCTAACTCATGAGGTCTCTCTGTTTTGCTGGGATGCTCTCCCCTCAGATGCTCCCTGATTCTTTATAGCCCTTTCAATTGGCCAAAAAGGGAGCACCTGTTCTGACACAACAGCTGGACCTGCTTCATTTACAGGATCCAGCTGCCCTGTGCTACTGTTTTGGTTCTCCTGTGAAAACAACCAGTGTTTCCTGCCTGCACTCCTCCCCACATGGTTCAGAGAAACATAACTGTCATTTTTCCCTCTGCCACCACAGGTTTTGTGGCTGTGTGCATTAGCTCTGGTTGTAGATAATGTACAATAACGTGCACCGCTAAGAGGAAATCTCAGGTCTGACTATTTGCTTGGAGGGTGGCTTTGGCCAGTTTTTCTATACAAATTTGACATGCTGTGTCCCCCAAAGTAACACAGAACACACGGCTTCTGCTGGCCTTAGGAAAACACTAGAATTTAAGATTTCAAGTCAGCATCTGGGCCAACAGATTTTTAGCTCACTATTTAGCTCAGGACCTTTTATTTTGCTTTCACTTGGAATAAGTCTATGCTGCGGTAAGGCCCGCAACACAGCAGCAGCTGGCTTGAATCAGTTGACTTGGGTTTGGGTTGCCGGGCTATAAAATTGCAATGTAGATGTTTGAGTTCAGACTCTGAGACCTCAGGAGGAGGAAGGGTCATAGACCCTGGGTTCCAGTTTGAGCCCAAACATCTATAGTGCAATTTTTAACTCCACAGCCTGACCCCCTGGAAGCCTGAGTCAGCTAACCTGGGCTCTGTGCCACAGGTTTTTTATAGCAGTGTAGACATTTAGGGTACATCTACACTGCCCACTGGGTCAGCGGATAGCGATTGATCTATCAGGGATAAATTTATCGTGTGTAGTGTAGACACGATAAATTGATCTCCAATGGCTCTCCTGTCGACTGCTGAACTCCAACTCAGCGAGAGACGGAAGCAAAGTCGACGGTGGAGTGGTGGCCATCAATTCCATGCTGCGAGGACGCGAAGTAAGTGATTCTAATTTGATCTAAGACAGTACCTCTCAAAGTGGTGGTCCGCAGACCAGTGCCGGTCCACAAGCCAACCACTGCCGGTCTGCAGTGAGTTTCCTCATAAGAGTGTCGAATAGGATAATAATATGGCACCAGTTCCTGGCACATTGGGAAAAAAAAATTGCCAGTACCGCATATCAGATAGCTTGAGAAACACTGATAAGATGCTCCGACTTCAGCTACGCTATTCTCATAGCTTTCAGAGTAGCGGCCATGTTAGTCTGTATCTGCAAAAAGAACAGGAGTACTTGTGGCACCTTAGAGACTAACAAATTTATTTGAGCATAAGCTTTTGTGAGCTACAGCCCACTTCATTGGATGCATGCAGTGGAAAATACAGTAGGAAGATATATATATACACACAGAAAACATGAAACAATGGGTATTACCATACACGCTATAAGGAGAGTGATCAGTTAAGATGAACTATTATCAGCAGGAGAGAAAAAGAACTGTTTGTCATGGTAATGAAAATGACCCATTTCCAGCAATTGACAAGGGGATGTAAGGAACTGGGGGGAGGGAGAATTAGCATGGGGAAATAGTTTTACTTTGTGTAATGGCTCATCCTAGTTCCTTTGGAGACTATCAAGCTAGGCTTGAATAAAGACTGGGATTGGATGAGCCATTACACAAAGTAAAACTATTTCCCCATGCTAATCCTCCCTCACCCCAGTTCCTTACATCCCCTTGTCAATTGCTGGAAATGGGCCATTTTCATTACCACTATAATAGCTCATCTTAAGTGCTAGGTCTAGGCACTCCATAAACAATTGTTCCAGGACGCAAATGTTTGTGATTTTCCCCCAAGGATCAATTAACTAGAGTTCAAATAAGATAATAAACTCTAGTCTAGACAGACCCTTAGATATATAACCTCTGAGAAAGTTGTAATACAATAATCACAATTTAAAAGCACTTAAATGCTGCTGTAAATTCATCCCTAGCATAACTCAAGTGAACATGAGGGTAGTTTATATCAGGAATGAATTTGGCAGCTTTCTAAGGATGTACAAGTTCAGAAGGATTTCAACGTGGTAGTTCAGAAATAAAATGTGATTCAAAGCACCTTTCTAATGATTCGTGTTTGATTTATACAATTTTGCCATATGATATATAAAATGTTGGTAAACAAGTTTCTAAATAAGAAATTTTGAAAAACATTTTATTCAAGGTAGTTTTATGGCATATAATGGTTCTGCATTGCAGATTAAACAATAATTGTCATTTTTTCACTTCAGTTATATGCCCTTTAAGAGATGTCTGAAAACATAGCCTCTGGGTGTACGGAAAAGGATGAAAAGAAAATTTCATGGTATAAGACATTTGACTTGGACTCCTTTAGCTGATTGGCTTTTGAACCTATGAAGTTTACAGAAAAGAGAATATAAAATGTGTAGCACTTGGCTAACCGTAGTGCTTATTTTCCTTTCCATTCTTGCATGTAGCTCTTTCAACAGGTGAATTATATTCTTGTTACTGAAAATTGTAACTGTGAAGAAAATTGCTGCAGCTCATCTGTATTAAGGAATATCCAAAAGCAGAGACTTGTCATTTTAATAATAACCAAAGGATGTAAGTGATTATAAATTGGAAAAATCATCATATTTAAAACAATAGAATGACAGAATATACAGGGAAATCTAAAAAGAAGGCAAATTACCAACCCCTTTCTCTCCATCCCCACCATGAAAAGACTCTGAGACTAGTGAATGAGAATAGTGAATAGAACAGTGACAGCAGGTAGTGCCAAGATCTAGTGGGGGAATAAGAGCAAGATCACTTACAAAAATGTGTATCTAGGTTTTTGGCTCTCTAATGTTGAACTGAGTCTTACAACCTTAGTTTTTATTTTACTTTCTGCCTGGCGACCGTCAGTTATCTTTCACCACTTCTTAAGCCCTTGAACGCATATCCTTTGCACAATTCATTTAACACCTCCAGGAGCAGTGGTTTCAATCATAGGAGAGAAGAAAATTGTATTTGGCTTCAAATAGTTTACAACAACTGAATTAGAAAAATGTACATCTAATGGGAGAAGACAGTCCTCCTTAAAATCAAGTTACACAAGTAGTCCCTGTGTTTGTCAGGGCAGATAAACAGAAACTCTAATAAAGACCCAGAATGCTGGGTGCAATACTGCACCTGCGTTCTTATTACAAGTGAAAGTGTGTGTGTCCACAATTGCACCCATTTAGAAGTCTAACACTTGATTACAGCAAATCAGGTAAATAGGCTTCCAAATGGGTGCAATTGCCAGCACAAACAATTCTGCCCACAATGTTGTAGAGTACATTACAACATGGAAGTCAACGGCTGAGAAATATAAAAGCGATCAGAATCTATAAATACTGTACTCTTAAATGGTGAAAACTTTTGATTGGAGCATGGACAGAACTATCAACAATGCAGATACCTTCTATGTCAAACTCTTGAGGCGCTGACTTCTGGGTGAAACATCGCCTTTTTCTTACTTGAACTGAGCTTCACCTCATCCAAGTATTTCTCTCAGCCCAGCACCAAGAAATTGGGACATTTCACTGTCTGTGTCCAGTGAAAAAAGGAGTGTAGAGCTGCATGCCGTCAGCATACTGATGGCACTGCAATCCAAACCTCTTCTCTCTCTCCCAGGTGGTTTCCAAAGCACATTGAACAGGAGGAATACTGCTAAATGTAGACTGAAGTCACAATGCAAGTGTATTTTCCAGAGTGATTTTTATTTTTTTTTAGGCATTTCTTACATTTTACTTCCGCAGCTCCCATTGTCACAGTAATTCATGGATTTCTTAATGAAAAATTAGAAGTTATCATAGGCAAATAATGAGTTTCTCATAAATCTCTTGAACAGGTCTGATTTAATCATAAGAGGGGAGTGGGCTACTGCTGATCACTCAGGCTGTGCTTTCAACATGAGGGAAGAAAGAGGGACCACCAACAATTTCTCATGATGAAGACCATCAACACCAAGGAGGGCAGAAGCCTATCCACAATTTTTTCATTGGTGCCTCTGGCTATCTGTGGCCTAGCTAATTGTGAAATCCCACTGGGATTTAATTATCTCCTGATAAAACAAAAACAATGGCATGGAGTAGATTCTAAGGGACCCATTGTGTAGCCATTTCCCTACTGACTTCAATATGCTGCATCATGCCCCTAAGAGAAAATCAGGAAAAGCTTAAAAAGAAATTACTTGTAACTGCATTGGCAGAAGGCATCTTCTGAGGATTAAGTGACTATCTTTGGAGAATCAGCTTCTCCCTCATGGTCATTAATCCCCAGGACCTGCACCGTGACTGTTATTCCTTAGTTAAAGCAGTACTTCTAGAACTGTTCAACTTTTTCAAAGAACTCTGCTATGATATGCCCATGAAAATGTTGATTATGTCCCTGGTAAGGGAGCTTCACAGAAAGACTATTTACAGAGCTTGGATAAAAATATTTGCCATTTAAAATGGAAGGAAAGAGAATGAGACCCAGGCTGGATGAATTGGAGCGGGTTCATCGAAGAGCCACGAGAATGATTAAAAGATTAGAAAACTTGCCTTATAGTGATAAACTCAAGGAACTCCAATTATTTAGCTTAACAGAAAGGAAGTTTTAATGATGATTTGAATACTGTCTATAAATACCTACATGGAGAACAACTATTTAATAATGGGCTCTTTAGTCTAGCAGAGAAAGGTGAATCACAATCCAATGGCTGGATGCTGAAGCTAGGCAAATCCATACTGGCAATAAGGTGTACTTACTATAGGAACAATTTACCAATCACTATCATGTTTAAATTGGATGTTTTTTTCTAAAAGATCTGCTCCAGGAATTATTTGGTTGAAGTTCTATGGCCTATGCTATATAGGAAGTCAGACTAGATGATCACAATCGTCCCTTTTGGCCTTAGAATCTATGGAAAAGTGAATCTTGATTTGTGATGTACTTCAGCATTTCATAGGTGTTTAAATTTAGGATTCATGTGTTTGCAATATAAAGACTCAACTTAAGAACTTTAAACTAAATGTAGTGGAAAGACCCCCATTCACTTCAGTGGGCACTGGGTAAGTCCTACGGATTTTTGTATAACAGAGCTGCAGCATAAAGTGTGGTTTTATCATCATGCCAGTCCTCTTTCTAGCTGAAAGGACCAATATAATAGAGCAGTGCATGAAGGCAGAAACAAATTGCTGTATTCTTTTCACAGAGAGGGCTTGCCTGTGCACTCAGAGGCCCCATGGACAATATATCTCAGATACCATATAATTTGGATTTTCTATGTGTTTTTGGCAAGTGGAGAGTACTACAACTCATTTTTGTGTCTGAAGTAGTATCCTCAGTGCAACTAATGGCCCTGCTGTCCAAAATGATGATTACAGAGACTGCAAAGGAGGTTATTAAAACAACAAAATAGAGTCCAGCTGGGAATGTACATTATCAAAGAAGACAAACCTCACTTTTTGTTAAAGCACCTACATCTGTTCTGAACTCTTCTTTGTTTGCGTAACTGGGTGGTGACATGCCCAATGAGAGGGAGAGACTGCATATCTCCCATTTTCAGAAATAAACTAACATCTGAAGTGTATTGTTGTTTTCATGGAAAAGCCAGAAAACACTTCAATTGTTTGTTTGGCTGAAATCTCATCATGATTGGTTGTGCCACCTGAAAATGTTTAGTAGTCAGGATGTGAGGGCAGTGTAATTAAGGTGAATTGGAGAAGTGTTCATTCACTTGGTTTTCAACAAGACAGGTGTTTTGTTTTGTTTGTTTTTTGTTTTGTGTTTTTAAATCTGTCAATGAAAAGTGCTCATAGGGGAAAAAAATAAGAGGTATCTGTGGGCAGTTCAAAGTCCAGGTTTCTCTGCTTTGCTACTCCGAAGAAAGGGATATTGTCATTTCATGGTCATCCCAAATGTTCTGGATTCCAAATAGTGAAATTAGTTAAATGAATTGTATTGCTTGACTGCTTTAAAAATTGTATAATTGAACAAAGTCTTTGGGGTGTTCCTTATTTAGAACTAATTAGACTATCTTGACCTGCACTGAAATTAAACTGAGCATGTGTGGTGGGAATTGTGTATTTTTATTACTGATTTTGTCCCAAGGGACAGTCTTTGGATGGCATCCTTCTATAACTTTAATTTTACTGCGTATATTGCTTCATGATCCATGTATCTCATTTATCTGTTAATCAGATTACCTCTTGAAGGTAATCTGGACACAATTATTCACTTTTCTAGAAACCAGGGAGGAAAAACCCACTCAGAGACTCTTCAGCTGTTCCTATGAGTAATGCGCTCCTACTTTCACTCATCATTCCTCTTTGCAGTTTGACATTGTAAAGCTAGGATCATCAAAATTAAAGATGATGTGAGTGTGATGCTATATAAAATGAAATTAAATGTAAAATGAAAGATAACCACGGTTATAAGTTGCAATAAATCTTGTACAAAGTATGTCATGTAAGGTACAATGGAAAAATTGAATGCTAAATGTTATTTACACTGTTTAAATCCATGCATCATCTTTGTATATAAAGTTATGAATATTTGTTGTTTGTATCTTAAACATGTTGTTTTCTTGGGTGACACCCCAAGACAGATTTGCATCTAGACTATCCAGCCTGCTCGATGGCCCATTAAGGACAATCCACTCACCTAGTGAGCCCCTCCTGGAGATATTTCAGAGATCACCGAGGCAGGTAACAGGAGCCCATATAAGAGAGAGGCCCAAAAATCGGGACTGTCCCTATAAAATCGGGACATCTGGTCACCCTAATTGAACAAGGCATGTAAGGGCATGTGAGAAGGACATGTGACCTAATATTTCATCTTTTGCCAGTAACTTTCCATGCACTTGGGCTGAAAGTGTAAAAGGAAACTGTGATATCACTACTTTGTCTTCATTCTTCCTCCATATCTCTGGACATGATTTCTAACAAAAAAGAGCTTTGAAGAATGGACTGATGACTCCCAATTTAATGGGTGAACCAGAGCGACTTATTACAAGTTAGCAGATTTAACATCACAGCTATTATCCTGACTTGCAAACTCTGAAATTAATTGTAATGTATGATTCCTTTAACCAATTAATAACTCTCTTGGATACAAGCATGTTGTTTGGTAAGATCTAAACTATATATGTTGACCTGGGGGAGTGGCTGATCTTCTGGAATTAGAAGATCCTTATGTCTGATGAACCTGGTTTTCAGTAATCTCTCATAGATTCATAGATTCATAGACTCATAGGTCAGAAGGGACCAATATGATCATCTAGTCTGACCTCCTGCACAAGGCAGGCCACAGAACCCCACCCATCCACTTTTATAACAACCCCTAACCCAGGACCGAGTTATTGAAATCCTCAAAATTGGTTTGAAGACCTCAAGCTGCAGAGAATCCACCAGCAAGCGACCCGTGCCCCACGCTGCAGGGGAAGGTGAAAAACCTCCAGGGCCCCTGCCAATCCGCCCTGGAGGAAAATTTCTTCCCGACCCCAAATATGGCAATCAGCTAAACCCTGAGCATGTGGGCAAGACTCACCAGCCAGCACCCAAGAAGGAATTCTCTGCAGTAACTCAGTTCCCATCCCATCCAACATCTCCCCGCAGACCATTGAGCAGACCTATCTGGTGATAATCCAAGATCAATTGCCCAGATTAACGACCCTATCATAACATCCCCTCCATATACTTATCAAGCTTTGTCTTAAAACCAGAAAAGTCTTTTGCCCCCACTACTTCCCTCGGAAGGCTGTTCCAGAACTTCACTCCCCTAATGGTTAGAAACCTTCGTCTAATTTCAAGTCTAAACTTCCTAATATCCAGTTTATACCCATTCGTCCTCGTGCCTACATTAGTACTAAACTTAAATGATTCCTCTCCCTCCCTAACGTTAACCCCCCTGATATATTTATATAGAGCAAGCATATCCCCCCGCAGCCTTCTTTTGGCCAGGCTAAACAAGCCAAGCTCTTTGAGTCTCCTTTCATAGGGCAGGTTTTCCATTCCTCGGATCATCCTAGTAGCCCGTCTCTGAACCTATTCCAGTTTGAATTCATCCTTCTTGAACATGGGACACTAGAACTGCACACAGTATTCCAGATGGGGTCTCACCAGCACCTTATATAATGGTACTAACACCTCCTTATCCTTGCTGGAAATACCTCGCCTGATGCATCCTAAAATCGCATTTGCTTTTTGAACAGCCGTATCACATTGGCGACTCATAGTCATTCTGCTATCAACCAATACCCCAAGGTCCTTCTCCTCCTCTGTCGCTTCCAACTGATGCGTCCCCAACGTATATCTAAAATTCTTATTATTAATCCCTAAGTGCATGACCTTGCACTTTTCACTATTGTATTTCATCCTATTACTATTACTCCAGTTTACAAGGTGGTCCAGATCTTCCTGAATAGTATCCCTGTCCTTCTCTGTGTTAGCAATACCCCCCAGCTTTGTGTCATCTGCAAACTTTATTAGCACATTCCCGCTCTTTGTGCTAAGGTCAGTAATAAAAAGGTTAAATAAGATCGGTCCCAAAACCGATCCTTGAGGGACTCCACTAGTGACCTCCTTCCAGCCTGACAGTTCACCCTTCAATACGACGCACTGGAGTCTCCCCTTTAACCAGTTCCTTATCCACCTTACAACTTTCATATTCATCCCCATCTTTTCCAATTTAACTAACAGTTCCCCATGCGGAACCGTGTCAAACGCCTTACTGAAATCTAGGTAAATTATATCTACCGCATTTCCTTTATCTAAGTAATCCGTCACCTTCTCAAAGAAGGAGATCAGATTGGTTTGGCACGATCTACCTTTAGTAAATCCATGTTGCAATTCGTCCCAATTACCATTGACCTCTATGTCCTTAACTACTTTCTCCCTTAAAATTTTTTCCAAGACCTTACATACTACAGACGTCAAGCTAACAGGCCTATAATTACCCGGATCACTTTTATTCCCTTTCTTAAAAATAGGAACTACATTAGCAATCCTCCAGTCGTACGGCACAACCCCCGAGTTTATCGATTGCTTAAAAATTCTCGCTAACGGGCTCGCAATTTCACGCGCCAGTTCCTTTAATATCCTCGGATGGAGATTGTCAGGGCCCTCCGATTTTGTCCCATTAAGCTGTTCAAGTATGGCCTCTACCTCAGTTGCGGTAATATCCACTTCCATATCCACATTCCCGTTTATCATCCCTCCATCATCGCTAAACTCCTCACTAGTCTTATTAAAAACTGAGGCAAAGTACTTATTTAGATATTGGGCCATGCCGAGGTTATCCTTAACCTCCATTCCATCATCAGTGCATAGCGGCCCCACTTCTTCTTTCTTTGTTTTCTTCTTATTTATGTGGCTGTAGAACCTTTTACTATTGGTTTTGATTCCCTTTGCAAGGTCCAGTTCAATGCGGCTTTTAGCCTTCCTCACTTTATCCCTACATGTTCTGACCTCACCAAGGTAGCTTCCCTTACTAATCCTGCCTTTCTTCCACTCCCTGTAAGCTTTCTGCTTTTTTCTAATCCCCTCTCTGAGTTGCTTGCTCATCCAGCTTGGCCTACAACTCCTGCCCATGGTTTTTTTCCCCTTTCTTGGGATGCAGGCTTCCGACAGTTTCCGCAGCTGCGACTTAAAGTAATTCCAGGCCTCCTCCGCATTTAAATCCACAAGTTCCTCTGTCCAATCCACTTCCCTAACTAATTTCCTTAACTCTTTAAAATTAGCCCTCGAGAAGTCGACAACCCTAATCCCAGATCTACATTTGTTTATCCTTCCATCTAGTTTGAACTGAATCAGCTCATGATCACTCGAACCAAGGTTGTCCTCTACCACCATTTCTTCTACGAGGTCCTCACTGCTCACCAACACCAAATCTAAAATGGCATCCCCTCTCGTAGGTACTTCAACTACTTGATGAAGAAATCTATCCGCTATCACATCCAGAAAAATCTGACCCCTATTATTCTTGCAAGCACTCGTCCTCCAGTCTATATCCGGGAAGTTGAAGTCTCCCATAATCACACATTTCCCCTTTGTGTTTACTTCATTAAAGACATTAAAGAGGTCTCTATCCATATCCAAATCAGATCCCGGTGGTCTATAGCACACCCCAAGCACTATCTCAGGGGAAGCTCTAGTTGCTTTTTTACCCAGTGTGATTTTTGCCCAGACAGACTCTGTCTTATCCATTCCATCGCTTCTTATTTCACTACAGTTAATCTCATCATTGATGTACAAGGCTACTCCACCACCTTTGCCTTTCTTCCTGTCTTTTCTAAACAGCACATAGCCTTCAATACCTGTGCTCCAGTCATGAGTACTATTCCACCAGGTTTCGGTTATCCCTATAATATCCGGTTTCACTTCCTGCACCAGTAGCTCCAGTTCCTCCATCTTGTTACCTAGGCTCCTCGCATTAGTGTACAGACATTTTAATTTTTGGCGTTTGGCATCAGTGACATTCTTTCCCCCGTCGTGCACAGACCTTCTACCACCAGCATCACCCGTTACTCTGGTTTCTACTCCACTATTCCTCCTTGGATCAATTCTTTGGTCCGCAAGGGTATCCCCTCTCACTTTGTTTACTTCCCTCTCCAGGTTATATTCCGGCGTGGAGATCTCCTGAACATCTCCCAACCATCTCCCCCAACTTCCTAGTTTAAAGCTCTCTTGATGAGGTCAACGAGCCTCCATCCTAGAATTCTATTTCCCTCCTTACTTAGATGAAGTCCATCCTGAGCGAACAGTCGTCTATCCGTAAACGCTTCCCAATGACCGTACATCCCAAAGCCCTCCTTATAACACCAATGCCTGAGCCATCTGTTGATCGCCATAATCTTGTCACTCCTTCGTCGCCCTGCTCTAGGAACCGGCAGAATCCCACTGAAGATCACCTGAGCCTCGATTTCTTTGAGCGTCTTCCCCAGTCTGGCATAGTCTTCCTTGATATAGTCCAGCGAGTAACTAGCCGTATCATTCGTTCCCACATGAAGGATAATCAACGGATTCTTTCCCGCTCCCGCTAGGATCGTATTCAGCCTCAGGTCCACATCCTGTATCTTAGCCCCTGGCAGACAGCACACCCTTCTGTTCTCCCGATTAGGTCTAGTTACAGGCCTGTCTACTCTTCTTAGTAAAGAGTCTCCAATCACGTAGACTTGCCTTTTCCTGGCGACAGTGTGATTCTCCGGTCTATCCCCCACACCAGCTCGCCGCAATTCCTCTTGATTTGTATTCACCCTTACAATCCTCCTAGGGCTCGTACTTGGTGTCGCCTCCATTGACTCCTCCCCTCCTTCTGCAGGACTAGCTGCTCGTCTCTTTTTCCTTGCCCTCTCACCTTCAGCAGCCTGCTGTGCTCCATCTTCATTTTCCAACTCAGCAAACCTGTTCCTGAGTTCTATTTCTCCATCGCTGGCCTATCTTTTCCTCTGCCTGGTTCTCCTAGTCACATGCTTCCACCGTCCACCTTCCTCACCCAGCAGCCCCTCTTCAGAGTTCTTTGGTCCTGCTTCTATCCGCTCGTCTGAGCTTATCCCCTGTGCCTCATCATGTCTGTGTTCCATCATCTGCTCAAACCCCCTTCTAAACTCAGCCAGAGATTCCACCTGCATCTCCAGTCCTCTTATCTTTTCCTCCAGCAGCTCTATCAGGCGGCACTTCATGCAGACGAAACTCCTTTCAGGTGCCCCCTCCAGGACCATGTACATGCCACAGCTACCGCATCCAGTCATCCTCAGTGTGTCTGTACCTGCTACCTCCGCCTCCATCATACCTCTCATCATAAAGGCCATATGTCTGGGAAGTGATAGGGGCTGGAATGGCTAAGGGGACTGTGTTTTGGCTTCTTGTTAATCAGAGTGATGATTTAGGAGTTCACTTTCTTTACTGGCTTGGTGAACTCTAATGTTAGAATAGCCACCAATTCTAGAGTTTGACTGTCCTGGTTTTTATCAGTCTGTCCTGAATTTGGCATTCTTGGATGTGATCCACATCAGGCACTGTCACAGCGTGGTTGGGATTTTTTCCTGTTATCCTCTCAAACATCCCAGATAATGCTGGTATGACAATGGTGCAAAAAGCTAAAAAAAGAAAAAGAAAAAAGAAAAGAAAAAGGAAACAAACTAGGAGTATTGCCTGGGCTGATGACAAACATTAGGGGCTATGCAAAGGATAAACAATCTTATCTAATTCAGTTAGAAAATTAAAAGATTAGTACTTTATTTATGGTGAGTCTTTTTTCAAACATGTTACATGTACATATCCTCAGAGAGATTAATCCTGTGACAAGTTGGCCCACATTTTAGTTAAAAAAATGAACTTGTTTTTCAGAGGAAAACCTGAAAGCATTGTTTGTTTTAAAAAGGGTCATGTTTTTGTCTTGTTTTGAACACATGTGTAATGAACTGAGGACACTAATTAACCCCAAATGAATGTATGTTCATAGTTGCACACCAAAAGTGTCAAGTGTAGATAAAGCCTTAGTGAGCCATACTGCAAGTTTTGAAATAACTAGATTTTGAGGAACTGGAACTACAGGTTTGGATCCTATCATGCTCAACTTGGCCATTTATCCTTCCGTGGTGGATAAAACTGAGGTTCCATCTTCTCTTCATAGAAGTTAGACTCCACAGTGAATAATGAGAATGTAGGTGGACTTGAATGATGTGCCCCCTCCCTAAGCTTTGCTACAACATTCTGTTCATTGCTGTTCACTGCATATTCACTGGATGCTGCCCTTGACCTAAGACAGGGGTCCCCAACGTGGTCCCTGCAGGCATTTCGGTGATGCCGCCTCTTGATGACACTCCTTCACGGCAGCAGTTCGGTGGCAATGCCTTTTGATGACACTCCTTCACGGCAGCATTTCAGCGACTGCTTGTCCAGCGGCCACTGTCCTCGGCAGCTAGTTGTCTGGCACCCGCCTCACGGAAAAGGTTGGGGACCACTGACCTAAGAGAGAGCTGCATTTCAGTGGTGAAATGAGTCCTTTATGTATAGGTAGGGTGACTAGATGTTCTCATTTTATAGGGACAGTCCCGATTTTTGGGTCTTTTTCTTATATAGGCTCCTATTACCCCCATCCCGATTTTTCACATTTGCTGTCTGGTCACCCTATGTATAGGGAGTGAAATGATTGCCCCTTTGAAGTTAATGGGAGATTTACCTGTAGTCCTTAGAGTGCTTTGAGATCCTACGGAATGAAGGAGTAAATTGTTGTTATGGCTGAGTGACTAGTGGAAAAATGATCTCCAAACCATTTTTGTTTGAAACTTACTAGCACAAATACTCATTAAAAAAAAATCCCTCATGTTTAGCTTAAATATTTATCCAAAGTGAATTTGCACTGTGCCTGGTATTTGTGAGTACACTGGAATGACTTTTTTCTTGGTTTTGTGGAGGTTGGTGCATTTATTTGTTTGTTTTTAAGTATGTTTTGTATTTGTAATATAAGGTACACTTGTCTAAAGCTTTGGACAGGCATTTCTTAATGTTTTGTATTAATCTACATTAAATACAGCAATCTGTAGAATTTGCATTCCCTGTAGTGGTTAGTTACATAAAACTTCCAATCAACAGAAACAATACCACCTGGTTTATCTAACTCAAGACAAATTACAAGTATTTGTAGTAAACATTTCATTGACGCCTAGGATTACCCTCTGAAAATTCTCAAGTGACTGAAAGAAATTTTAAATATTGAATACATTTTAGAATTTTCAGAGCTCTTCCAGTACAACTCATGAATAAAAGGCAAAATCTTTGAAGAAATTAATTTTGATTTTTTTCTCTCTAACTTTATTTTTGAGTTTGTGAATAGTACGTAAAAAAAAAGCAAAGATTATACCTGTGTTTTGATTAATAGTTTCTAGTTATATAATAAAGATCCACACCTTGTCACTACCTTTCGCTTTTCAAGATGAAAACACAAAAGGATGATAGTTGCAAGAGTGAGTCAACTTAACTGCAAATTACTGGATAATATTTATTTAGGACAGCTCTTCACATACTGTTAATTTACATGCTCTACTGCCTATGGATTTGCTCTTTGTAAAAAGCAGACTCATTAAAACAGTAGCTGAAGATTTTATATGATTCGTTGAAACATATTGAGCAGTTTGAATATCAGAGTAATTATAGCTGTTATAAACCACAAGACCCAGTTTGAAGTAGTTTTACTTTGAATTATATGCAAGCTCTTCCTCGTTTGTCATTCATTGTGAACCTTTAAAAGGCCATGCTAATGAAATTATTTTCTCATCATATAAATATTAAATGTCACTGGAACAAAATCAAGACAATGACATTCAAGAAAATAAGCTTACATGATAAATTTTTGGACCAAACAACTCATGATGCAAAACCTAGACACTTTTAGGAAAGTACTGCATGGCAGATCTGAATACAAGTGTGTTCTGGGAAAATTATATTTCCTAGATGGTAGACCATGACCTTTGAAAACAAAATTCGCACCTTGGTATTATCATATTGATGGTTGCACTATAAATACATAGGTGGGTAGATAAATTAAGCTGCATGCCTTTTTTCAAGCATGATTCAGTTTAACAATACACACACAGGAAAACCCAAATAACTGCATCAGTTAAACAATCACAGTAACTTCTAAGGAAAAAATCCTTTTGTTCCAATGGCTTTTGATTCTGCATTTGCATCAGCTTATTACAAAAGGCTTTTTGTCCATCACGTAATCATTTTAGGGAAAGATAACTTCCGAACCTCTGGGTAACTTGGTGTTAAGTCATTTTAAATTTAACATGTTAAATAATTCTAGCTTTTATCAAACAGTTAATTTTAAATGTTAAAATTATGTTTATGGTACTCTCATATCTGCTTCTAGCAACCCAGCTAATATCTGAATACAGTGATATCTGTCCGGCTGTTGCTGAAAGCACATAGTAACTCTTTTGACTTCAATGGGTCTGCCTGAGATTTACACCTGTATAGCTGCAGAATGTCATGTCCACGTTCTCATACAACTTTCCAATGTCTGTGCCTAGAACATCATTAGGTGCACGCTAATGCCAGATTTTGATTATGATGACATTGCATCAATTAATCCATAACTGTAGTCACATACTAAAAGCCCTGTTACCATTAGAGTTCAAGAAATAATTTTATTGCCGTGATTCTCTCTGTGGCCAGCTAGTGGCTGACAGTGAACTCACACTAAGATATTTGTATTATTCATGTCTGATATGTTTTTCAAATACATCATAGAATCATGATGTCCTCCATCACAGAATCATGGAGGGGATCTTGAGATGTCATCTAGTCCAGTCCCCAACACTCATGACGGGACTAAGTATTATCTAGACCATCCCTGACAGGTGTTTGTCTAACTCGCTCTTTAAAATCTCCAATGATGGAGATTCCACAACCTCCACAGGCAATTTGTTCCACTGTTTAACTACCCTGACAGTTGGGAAGTCTTTCCTAATGTCCAACCTAAACTGCCGTTGCTGTAATTTAAGCTCATTGTTTCTTGTCCTGTCCTTAGAGGTTAAGAAGAACAATTTTTCTCCCTTGAAAACTGTTATTAGCTGGTCTGACTTGGAAGCAGTGTGCTTTTTCTTTTCATTGGTTGTATTTTGTGGAAAGGCTTTGAGGAGGGAGCTCCAGCTCTAAGCAACCAGCGCTGAGAGATGGGTCTCGCTGAGGATCCGGTTCAATTCCTCATAGAACAGACATTCAAGGCAAGTTGTCTTGGCCCTTTGGTTTGGGGCACATTTGTTTCAAGTCTTAGTCTTTGAGATCACTCAGCTCATAGCTTCTGAGACAAATTTTGCACAAACCAGTGAGTTCTTGAGATATCTTCTGGGATGAGATGGGGAATCTGTCTATATATAGCTTATGAATTCTGTTTGATATTGGGATCTTCATGTGTATCTGTGACAGTCTGCAGACTCCATTTTGAATGTGGGGTTTGTTTGCTTTCTTCATTGTCCATAATCATACCCCTATGATGAGTTGGATTTCTAAGGAGAAGCAGCATAGGGCAAGAGTCAGGAACTTCAGTGGTCCCCCATTGAAATGGAGCTACCCTAAACAATAGGCTGGCTCCTACCCAGAAGAACCAGTCTGTTGGGTTAGTTACCAGTTGGCTGGTAACTAACCCAACAGATGTCCTGGTAGGGGCTTTTGATCATCTGATGCTGCTGCTCGGGAAGTCACCTAACAAAGAGGTCTGGTGATTATAAAAGTGTCTCTCAGCAGCTATTTGAAAAAGAGAAAGAGATTCAGATTCTGATTCCATGTTCTGTATGAGAAGCCATGTGTGCAGGAGGGCTGGATGGAGAGGAAAGATCATGGACTCCTTAGATGACTCTGGCCTAGACTCAAAGAATCCTACAGAATGGTGAGGAAACCAAGGCAGGGAAGATGCATATAAATGTGTTTGTATTATTTTGCCTAGATCTGAGTATCTGTTGTGCTAAACAAATGGTGAATTGTGTTTAATTCCTGTGCAAAGTCTCTCTGTGTGTCTGTAGGCTTTCACTATCGCATGCTTCTGAAGAGGTAAACTGTAAGCCAGAAGGTGTGCACCTTTGGTGAGAGTCTGGGGAACATGCAACAGCTGCTAGGGAAGCTTGGAAGACAGCACTAGTTCAGAGTCTAGGTAACTGGACTATGGGATGTCAGGGACAAGGTCTGCACCTCCAGTGTGTGCCTAGAGGCCCAAGGCTAGGAACAATGGCTAAAATCTGTCCAGCCCCAGCAACTTAAGGGCACATGGGATTCCACATTTGGATCCCCTCACAACAGCCTTCATGTCCTGTAGGAGGAACTCAGCCAGATCTATGAACCTTTCCAGCTTATATTGTCCATGGTCTTTACCTCACAGACAGAGGAAGGTACATAGTTCCAGGCAGGGATTTCCCTAGACCACCCCTAGGTGGGGTGTACACCCCCCACCCCCCTGAATTTCCCCAGTTACATGCGGTGTTGCCAATTTAGTCACTGGCTGGAAATTTAAATTGAAATTGAAACATTAATACACACTTTAAAAGCATATACAATATACGAGAAAATACTTGTACCTGAGAAAGTGTAATTGGTTTGAAAAGTATGAACAAAGACTAGCTTCCTCATACAGCTGTTATTTATGGCACTGTCAGCACATTTGTTTTGGCTATATTGGCCTACCTAATAATTTCAAATTATTATTTATAAGCAAGGTCTGAATGAGCTCTCCCCTGACAGCTAGTGATGAACCAGTGATGGTGGAAAGGCTTCAGGACCAGACTCTATTTACATGAACACTCTTACTCTGCCTAAGTATCCAAGAGACAGAGCTGTGCTACTCAAGTGATCAGTTTTGGCTGGTGTTGGGTTACAAATCGCATAAGGATTAAATGTGAGGGTCATGAAATGTTGTTATCCTTATTGTATGAGTAAAGGGCAGCAGAACGGTACTTAGCCTGACTGAATGAGGGGGTCTCCCTCAGTGCTTAATTTGTGCTAAGGCTTGCCAGGACTGAGCCCTGGCACCTCTAGGCTGGGCAGTTCATAGCCCTGGAACCTCAGGGCTTGTCACATCAGTTATGAAAGTAACAAACTTGCTTGAGCCCTGACACCTTTTTCATTACAAATTAAGCACTGATCACCCTCAACTGAACTGCAC
Source organism: Gopherus flavomarginatus (assembly GCF_025201925.1). Taxonomy (NCBI): domain Eukaryota; kingdom Metazoa; phylum Chordata; order Testudines; family Testudinidae; genus Gopherus; species Gopherus flavomarginatus. The sequence continues at coordinate 57,935,826 of NC_066621.1, forward strand.
TCCCTAAGCAGGAGGTTTGGATGCCAGATCCCACTGGGGACAGAGCAGTAGAGTGAATGGTGGCACGAAAAACAACAGCAGCCAGAGCACTGGACTATGTTTTAGTGACTTCACTGCAGAATGTTAGATTTGTGACTGGGAAACTTATATAAATATGTTTCCTAGTAGACCAAGATTTTTAAAATGCATTATTTGCCAAGGTCATTATCTCAGATCATTGCCATCTCAAGAGGTCATTATCTTGGGGAGTTTCTGTACTAAACTTTATTATAATTATTTGTAATGTAAGAACAGCCATATTGGGTCAGACCAATGGTCCATCTATCCCAGTATCTGGTCTTCTGACAGTGACTATTCCAGGTGCTTCAGAGGGAATGAACAGAACAGGGAATCATTGAGTGATCCATCCCCTATTGTCCACTTCCTGGCAAACAGAGGTTAGGGACACTCAGAGCTTGGTATTGCACCCCTGCCCATCTTGGCTAATAGCCACTGATAGACCTAACCTCCATGAACTTATCTAGTTCTTTTTTGAACCCTGTTATAATTTTGGCCTTCACAACATTCCTGGCAAAAAGTTCCATGGCTGACTGTGCATTGTATGAAGAAATAGTTCTTTTTGTTTGTTTTAAACTTATTGCCTATTAATTTCATTGGGTGACCTCTGGTTCTTGTGTTAAGTGAAGGGGTAAATGAAGGTTTTATAAGCCTTTATCTTATCCCCTCTTAGTTGTCTCTTTTCAAAACTGAAAAGTCCCAGTCTTTTTAATCTCTCCTCTTATGGAATCTAATCATTTTTGTTGCCCTTCTCTGTCCCTGTTACAATTCCAATATTTTTTTTTGAGATGGGGCAACCAGAACTGCATGCTGTATTCAAGATGTGGGCATATCATGGATTTATATAGTAAAAGTGGAGGAGCTTGGTTTGTCAGACTGATCAGCTCAGCCAATACTGATAAGCTATATGAAAAGGCTGCAAAACACCAAGCCTCTGGACTGCATCAACATGCAGAAAGCCTTATAAGCCAGTCATTGTCAAAGCCAATTTTAGAAGTACTTAATAAGGCTGTTAAGAATGCTCAAGACACAACTCAGTTTATATGAACCAACATGGCTGTTGCACCATACTTTCTATTTAGGCAAGAGATACCACACACTACAAACTGGAGGCCAATGTTAAGTGAATTGTCACTTGTTAATCCTGAAGTTGGACACTGGTTTCGAACAAGACTGGCAAATGTTCTTTATCTTTCAGAAAAAAAAACTCAGCTGAATCTCTAGAAGTATATGGTGCAACAGTGAAAGATTCAGCAGCTGAAAAAGTGAAGAACTCTCACCATATTCAAAATATGTGCTCACATGACTGATGAGCCACCAATGCAAATAGGCATCAAGTATTAAGTCACTGCATATGTTCACTTGATGTCCATGGTAGGCCAGTAAATGCATTCTAGATGTTTAGGTTATAGCAGACATATCAGCTGCATCTGTGACATCTTAGAAGAGTTAAATGCTTGTAAATTGAACCCCAAACAGATGGCTGCTTGTGCATTTGATGGAGCTACAGAGAAAAGTGTAACCTTAATCTCTCCTATACTCACTGCAGAGGCCATCTACTCCAGCTAGCACTAGTACAAGCTATAGAATCTTAAAAAGACATTAAAAAACCACAGGTTTAATGGCTGTTTTATACTCTTTTTTTTTTTCTGCAAGAGTCCAAGAGGACTGAACATCTTGGAAACAAATAGAAGATACACTAGGAGTGAAGTTCAAATTAGTCCAACCTGGGAAAACCTACTGGCTTTCTCATGAGCGATTCTTGGCTGTTGTCTTAAAATTGCTGCAACCGTTATTCCTGGCTTTGGAAAGTATCCTCCAAGATAGGACAGATATAAGTAGTGAGGCTGGTGGACTACTTTTGTTACTAAGGTCAGAGAAGACTATCGCCATTCTCTTTCTTGTAACTCTGCTGTAGAAACAACTTGGGTCATTAAACAATATCATCCAGGCATCTGCTACAAAAGTAGAAGATTTTTGTCCAGCAATAGACGCTACTCTTGGATTAATCAGAAATATCCATTGAAAATGTACTGGAAGAAGCAAAGACTTCAGTCCAGAAGTTAACTAATGAAGGTACTTATATTGACTCCTTAAGTGAAGAGAACAAGAAGTACTTGTTAAGCCAGCTGAAAAAGTACACAGACTTGATTCTTACAAATCTACAATAGTGATTTCTGGATTCTGCTCAACCTCCATGTAGCTTTTACAGATGCCTGTCTTCTAAAACACCTACAGTTGAATGGAGTGAGGCACTACCAGCAATAGGGCTGCTATGTGATCAGGACAGAATAAAGAATTTTGGACACAAAGTGGAATATCATATGACAAACGAATGAAGATTTAACATCAACTTCTTTTTCATCACTAGTGGTTCGACCCAATCTTTGTGCTATGTTTCCTGGGATGAAAGAGGTAGAAATTCATCTCTTGCTACTCCCAGTCACAACAGCTACAGTTGAGCATTTTTTTCCTCATTGAATAGAATTTTGTGTTCTGAAAGAAGTCGCCTTCTGCCTGATCATGAGCATATCATGAAGGACTGGAAGTAACAGACACACAAGAAGACACCAAAGAGTGCAAAATTACAACAAGAAACCAAGATAGATGTAGATGTAGTGCTTTGTAGTAGGCTTGAGTATCCAGCTTTAATTTTTGTGATGATATTAAAACATGAGTTAAATCTAATAAAATGGTCGTGAAACATTTTTCAGGTTTTAGTATGGTGCCATACAGCCCACCTTTGCCCTCATGGTATCAACCCTCTTTGGCCCTCACTCCCCCTGAATATTCCAATACCCTTCTCCCAATTTCAATTCCTGGGGAAAACACTGGTTCCAGGACAGTGGAGTAGTATGCCAAGGCGCTGAAATCAAAAAGGTGTGAAACTGCTTTGTAGCCAGAAGAAACTCCTTGCTCTGAAAGCTAGGATAACCCCCTGCATCTGTACTTGGGCAGCTAGCCCTTGCTACAACATTCCCACCACTATTTTTAGTGTCCTAGCACAAACAGAAATAGTGCATATCTGTTTTCCTGGGCTGCGGGACACATTCCCAGCTGCAGTTTACATGTACCCACAATGGCCATGTGCAGTGTTCAGCACTACTTATACTATTAGCTGTCTTCCAGCCAAGTTAAACCATGGGCACTGGAGTCCAGAAAGGTGACTGGCCTGGCCATTTCTGCCATACATGGTGCACTGTGGGATAGCAGTGGGAGAATTATTTGCACTGATTATGTTACCATGGTAGTGCAATGTGTCCAGATGGGCAGTCAATTGACTGAACTTGCATTATTAAGGGAAACATCCACCTTATTATGGGCCAGTGGACAATCTATTGATATAAATTTGTGTGTGCATGTAGAAGCAACTTCCATTGACTGGGGGACATCTCAATCAGCTAGTCCTAAGAAAGTTAGAGACTTGTTTTTAAATGAAATTTTAGAGTCAGCTGACACTGACAACAGAAATCCAGGGGTATCTATGGGAAAACATGGAAGGATACACTAAGATCGAAGTTTTCAAACTTGGGAGCCTAAAGGTACCTGAAAATCAGACTATCCATCATTTAGGTGCCCTAATAAAAGTTTAGATGCCTAAAGTAAGGCACTGAAGCTTAAATATATCAGTCTCACTCTTTGGGGCTGTGACATTATATGATTAAAATATGATCAGATAGATCATGATTGCTACCACTCTCATATAATTGTAACAAAACTTACACAAAGTGTGTCAAGTAAGGTGTCAATAGAAAAGTTATGATTTGCTGAATATGTTTATGCTATTTGTTTTTGTATCTAAAGTTATGAATATTAACTATGTACCTGTATTTCAAATGTTTTCTCCTGTGGTAACACCAACAAGTTATTTAGCCAGTACATTGTGAAGGAATTATTCAAGTTGAATGGCCCATCAAAGAACATTTAACTCACTGGACCACGGAAGACACCTATCTACACTTAATGGACTTTCCTGTGAACCTTCTGTAACTAATGTAGTAGTAATGGCCTCTGCTATGATTAAGCAAAGCAGGCATGGACATGTGACTTGCCCATGTGACTCCAAAGTCCTGTATTTTTTACAAACTGGACTGCGGTCTTTGTTTGAAACATATGGCAGAAGCTATAAATGTCCCTGGAAACATCTCCATGTTGTGTCTTTCCTGCTCTAACCTCTGGACTGGGTTAGATTTATGGGAGCATTCTAACCACAGTACTGAGGACCTTCCAATGATTTGGAAGCAGCCAGAGACTTGACTTAAGCCAGCAGTATATTCCATCACCACTACAAGCCTGATCCAAGAACCTTGAAATTATTGCATGTATTTGATTCCTTTAACCAATGTTAGCTCTCACGTCTTTCTTTCTTTTTTATAAATAAACCTTTAGATATTATAGACTAAAGGTTTGGCAACAGCATGACTATTGGATAAGATTTGAGTTATATATTGACGTGGGTATGTGGCTGGTCCTTTGGGATCAGAAGAACCTTTGGTTGATTAAATTGGTGTTAAATATTCACTCATCATTTAGTTTAGTGTCTGGATGTTGAATCCAGGTCTGGAATACTTAAGAAGGCTGCATTTCTGACTACTTGTTAGCCTTTGTAGTGAGATAGAAGTTAATTTTTGTTGCTGGTTTGGTATATCTTACGGAAGAATAACCATCAGTTTGGGGTATGTCTGCCCTATTTCTCAGCAGTTTGTTCTGAATTTGGTATTCTCAGTTATGACCCTCTGAGACATGGTGACAGGGGCCCAATCCTTTGCCTACTGAAGTCAGTAGGAGCTTTTCCATTGACATCAAAGGAAGAAGGACTCTGTGTGTGTGTGTATTTTTCACACTCTGGTGTGTCTTAATTAGGGAATCAAATAATACTATACATCTACATTTTTGGTTTACACAAAAGAAGTTGTTCAATTGTGAGTTCACTCTTATTTTTTTATGATAATACACACTATTTTTGTTTTACTCAATTCCTTTTTATTTTTGTCGAAATGACAGAATTGAGATGGAGGAAAAGATCTGAAAGCTACGGGACTGAAAGAAGAAGTAAATCATGAGAAAAACTGCTGTGCAAGCAGAGATATGATAGACAGGCATTGAAGAGCAAAAGGTATAGCAAGGTCAAGCAAGTTCTCTTTAGGGTATTTGACAATGATGTAAAGAATAAGCATTTCTGAAGAATGCTGAAAACTAAGTATAGATCTTTGTATGTGCCACACATGAACCTCTTGGATTAATGCTCTCAACCACAGCCAGAAAACAGAGGTACGGTATTGAGTTCTTAAGAAATGGGTCACCTGGAAAGTGTCTTTCTATTCAGTACTTTTTAGTACAACAAAATACTACCATTATGCTAACCTGGGGGTGGGGGATGGAGAGAGGATGTGAGAAGGTAAAGCAATGTAGCCAGTGTGACCAAACCAAACTAGGTAGGGCTATATTTAGGCTTTTAAGCCCAAGCCCTTGTTTGGGGAGGCAGATATCAAGAGGCCAAGAGACAACTTGCACAGAATGGGTTGGGGTGTCATTCACAGTCCTTCCTCCACCTCCTTCACACCCCAAGACATCCTGGCTTTGTTCTGCTGTGTGGTGCAGGGAGGAGGGATGCAGGACCCTCACCCCCAACTCTGCTGTGAGCCACTGATGCATTCACTGATGCAGCAGTTGCATTCACAAGGCCTGAATTTGCACCTATGAAATTAGTGCTCATTTTTGCCAGGGATTTCGGTAGGAGTACAGTTGAGCCAAAAGATTGGCTGATCCTTACACTAGGGTAGGAAAGCTCTTTGCCTACCTCCTCCCCAATCTGCATGGCACAGCTGTGCAGTACCAGCCACAACTTAGCCCTCTGTGTTTTAGTAAAGCAGGCTTAGTTTCTAACTTTGCCTTGTACGTGACCATTCCAAATAAAAACAGGGAATCCTTTTTCAGGTACTGTAAGTACCTGTACTTAAGCCTGGGCAAATTTAGTACTGTGGCCCAAACTTTCAAAAGAGCTCCTGGTGCTCAGCACCCACATTTGGAGCCAGACTTTCAGAAGTGCTCAGCTCCCATTGACAGTGGTGGCCAAACTTTCAAAGGAATTCTGCAATCTTTTGGAAATCTGTCCACTTTATTTAACTGCCTAAATAGGAGCTGAGCAATCTGGAAATTCTGGCACCAGCTGTGGCTGGGGAAATTCTGGGCATTGGAGATAGATGTTGTATTTAACATGAATGAGTGGTGGCAACCAGCATATTTCAATTCACTTGAATGATGTCATCATCCAAAATGTATGTATGTATCTTCAGATCTACACAATATTCTTATTTGTGATCAATGGTATCCAGAAGGTGGCATTCCTCCCACCCCGCTTTTATTTAACAAAAAGGACACCATTTTTTAGGTCTGTGCAGAATTTAGGGTTCAGGTTGCAGGGTTGTGTGACCTTGTTTTTCAGTTTTGCTCTGCATGGTTTGCACCATCTTTGTTTCTTTTTGAGTTTTGGATTGAAACTAATGCAAAAACTGAAAATGAAGGGAAAACTGCCATGTTTCCCCTGATCTTGATGAAATACCAAAGAATGATCCAGGTTTGCAAACCCAGGTGAACTTTCTCAGTGATCTAAAGCTGACTTTGTAGTTTAGAATGAAGCTTGAAGCCAGGTGTATTGCAGAGTTTCAGGTTCACTTGAGATCATTTTGCAGCACTCTAATTACAAGTATTATGAAATTCATCTCTTTAAACTGGATTTTAACTCAATTTTACAAAACCCTTTTGACAGACGAATACATGGTTTGGAGCCTCCTCAGACTTTTAGCTTGCTGGGACCTACCTGTTTATGTGTGTGCTTGTCTTTCAGTAGCTATCCTCACAAAGCACAGATCTAGTCAGACAAATCAATTTTGAAAACCACATTTCATTTACATTTGCAAATTTCTTTATCTCCAGAGATAGCATGTAATAAAACCCAGACTTCGTTAAATATTGTGTAATACATATTTCTGGGGACATGTGCAATCCCTCGAGGGCCAACTCCAGCAAGGTTTTGTAACTACATCCTTGGCATGGGGTGTCACAAGGGCATGGAACTGAGAACAGAGTTTCAGTAAATTCAGTTCAGAAGTGAATGCCTCTTAAGTTGTCAGTTGAGATATTCAGCACATAGCAGTGAAGTTAATAATAATGATGCTCTCCCTTTGCATCCCTCTTAAATTTCCTCTCATCACATCCTCACTCCTATGTTCACTCTTCAGACTACAATGGGTTAAAGACAAAAAGTGAGATATGTAGACACATGAAGCCATTTGGTTGTGCCCTCTTTAAGAAAGTCCTCCTCTGTAGCTGGAAATCCTCATGTTATGTATTTTTATTACCTGTAGTAATTCTTCCTTCCCTAGTCTGTAGAAAACTGTGCTCCATCAAAGAAAATACTTCTGAAAGCTTTATTAGGACAAAGCATACCTAGGTAAAGACCCCAAAAGAAGCAGAACTAGCATGGTTCTGCTGCACAAGAAGTGATAGGGTGCTGAGAGGCTGCACAAGGGCCAGTGACACCTTGTGTGTGCGCCATGGAACGCTATCTCCATTTTGGGGCTGGATTCAGGAAAGGCAGGGATTTGGCAGTTGGGGTGGTAGGCTGGTTGAATACCCTGCTTTGTAGAAGAGAGGCACAGCAGGCCTGGCTGATACTGGACCTCTTGGATTGCAGTAGCAGCCTATGGGAGAGGAATGGATTCTATCTTCACAACCTTGCATGGGCACTCAGTGTAGAGCCCCAACTGAAACTGGGACCCCATTATGCTAGGCACTGCACAGACAGAGGAAGAGGCAGTCCTGCCTCAGATAAATTGCAATCTAAATAGACAAGATGGAAGAAGGATCATACAAGAGAGGTGAAGTGATTTGCCCAGGGTCACTCATTAGACAAGTTGCCGAGTTAGGACTAGACTCCAGGTCTTCTGATCCTCAGTCTGGTGCTCTTTGCACTGGCTTATGAGGTCTCTATTATATGTTCAGCCAAAGATTTTCCAAATGCTTTATGTCAATGTTAAAGAAAATGCAGTACCTACAGTATGAACACAGACATACAAATGGAACAGTAGTTCACGTAATGGGATGAATAAAGAATAACATGTTCTGACTAGATCTTGTCTTTTTCAGCATCAAATCTACAGGAAAGGCCCTTGCATAACAAATTCAATAAAGCAATTATGTATACCACAAATACAAGCCTGCTCCTGACTAACTCCTATTATACTCTTCAAGTAATATACAAAATTCTTCTAGCTGGTTCCTTTCTATAATCTCACATGAAGGGCATTTTATTACTTGCTATCATTCTTTGATTCTCAATGAGTAGCAATGAAATTAGTTTATCCAGTATAGTTTAGTACACAGAAAACATTTTGCTGTTTTTTTTTTCTTTTAGGAAGATGAGGCTGCTCATAATATACCTTATGGCTGAACAGATTTACCATCTAGTCCTATACCATACTAGTATATTGAGGTACCACTGTGTAGTCAAAAAATTCAGACATTGTTAAAGAATGACTTGTCTTTGTTTTAGATTAAGAAGTTACTCCAGAGCCCTAATAACTGATGTGCTAGAAAGCATTGCCTGAACTGCCATGTTGCCATTGACTTTGACTTAGTATCCAGTCAACAGTCTTATTTTCTGATTTCTTCATGTCTCCTATTTCTTCATTACTCTTTCTGCTATTCTTCCCTTCCACCTCTTTCTTTTTACCCTTTTATCTTGTGCCCTTGTGAAAAGACACCTCCTTTGCCTCGTGGGCCTCAGCGGTTCTCCCTCTGGTGCCAGGGGCCGGGATTAAATCAGTTACACTCTAAAGGTTTTCAATTCCTCACTCTGGTTTATTTTTCAATATTTTACAAAGGAGGTTTCAGGATAGGCCCATGTAGTACTCTTAAGCCAAACGAAAGAAATAAACTCATATCACAAAAAGGAAATGCCTTGCCTGGCCCTACCCCTCTCTGGGGTGTTGCATTATTATGCTGGCTTCAGGTTAACTGGATTCTTTCATTTATAGGGAAGCAGGGCTGGCTCTACCATTTGTGCCACCCCAAGTGTAAAAAAAAAAGCCGCTCAGACTGCCACCCAAACTGCCAAAGCCAAAAAAAAAAAAAAAAAAAAAAGCTGCCCGAACTGTGCTGCCCCAAGAATGGACGGAATGCTGTTTCTCCTCCCTCCCTCTCTTGCCAGAAGAGGGGCTTTTTAAAGGCCAGTGGCAGCCTTTAATTGGACGTGGGTGTCTCTCGTTAGCCTGAAGTAACCTCTTTTCAATTCATAGGGTAAAGAGCCTTCACCATTCTGGGGCTGATATATCTGTCTTCCACAGCTCTCTTACAGCTATCACATCTGACTTTGTCACACTGTTGAAACATAATCAGCCAGACCACCCTCTCTCCTGATGCTTGGGCTTGGTACTCTGGGTGCGGAGAAATACACCTTATGATTTATATGAATTTCAGAATTGTTGCTATGTTAGTAGAGAGAAACTCTAAACATGGGATGGAGCAGTATGAGTACACTGCTGATCTGCAAGCGTGTATGATTTTTTTGGGCTACAGAACCTGCAAATTCAAGTCCCTTTTGGATGAATGCTTGGATATTACCAGCTGGATTCTCTGAGGTGTTTCAACCTCAATCCTAGGAAGATGCAGCTATTAGGGCATTGGGTAGAAGTCACCACATGGATGCTTTTGCTCCCTTTGTTTCCCTTTTCATGGATGGGGACCTGTTTGAAATAAGTGAGCCAGGCCAAGGAACTTGGGGACAGATCTTCATCTTGCATAAATTGCCACAGCTCTGTTATCAATGGAGCTGGAAGAATTTACACCCATTGAAGATCTGCCCAATTGTCTTGCTCCCCACGTCTTTTCCACTGATAGACACGTCAGAACATTTGGTATGAGGTTTTTGCAGATTTGCAAACTAGACAATCCGTGTCTATGACACCTGCAACTGCAGTGCTTGACCACAGGACCTGTTTGTTGTACTTAATAAGAACATAATGGCTATACTGGGTCAGACTAATGGTCCATCTAACTGAGTATTCTGTCTTCTGACAATAGCTAGTGCCAGATGCTTCAGAGGAAATGAACAGAACGGGGCAATTATTGAGTGATCCATCCCCTGTTGTCCAGTTCCAGCATCTGGCAGTCAAAGGTTTAGAGAGACCCAGAGCTTGCGGTTGCATCCCTGACAATGTTGGCCAATAGTCATTGATAGACCTATCCTCCATGAATTTATCTAGTTCTTTTTTGAACTCAGTTATACTTTTGGCCTTCACAACATCCTGGCAAGAAGTTCCACAGGTTGACATTGCATTGTGTGAAGAAATACTTCTTTTTGTTTGTTTTAAATCTGCTCCCTCTTAATTTCATTGCGTGATCCCTGGTTCTTGTGTGATGTGAAGGTGTAAATAATGTTTCTCCATACCATTCATGGTGGTTTTATAGACATCTATCATATGCCCCCTTAGTCATCTCTTCCAAGCTGAGCCTGCCAGTCATTTTAATCTCTCATCATTTAGAAGTTGTTCTCAGGGCCGGAACCAGCAGAGGAAACACATGCCAGGGACGGCATTCCATCCATTCTTGGGGCGGCACAGTCTGGGCAGCTTTTTGTTGTTGTTGTTGCTTTGGCAGTTTGGGTAGTAGTCTGAACGGCTTTTTTTTTCTACTCAGGGAGGCAAAAATGGTAGAGCTGGCCCTGGTTGTTCCATACCCTTAATCACTTTTGTTGTCTGTCTCTGTACCTTTTCTATTTCTAATGTATCTTTTTGGAGATGGGGTGACTGGAACTGCATGTGTTATTCAAGGTGTGGGTGTACCATGGATTTATTTAGTGGCATGATGATATTTGCTATCTTAGGATCTATCCCTTTCCAAATGTATCCCAACATTGTTAGCTTTTTCCACTGCCACTGCACATCGATCAGATGTTGTCAGAGAACTATCCACAATGACTCCCCAGATCTCTTTCTTGAGTGGTAACAGCTAATTTAGACCTCATCATTTTATATGTATAGTTGGGATTATATTTTCCAATGTGCATTACTTTGCGTTTATCAACATTGAATTCTCTCTCAGCACAGCTGTTGCCAGAGCTTCTCCACTGCTTCTAGTGTGTTCAGAATGCAGCTCTGTTTGCTCATTCATTTCCACAATTGTGCTCATCTTGCCTTTTTAAATTGACAGCTTGTTTTTAAGTTGTCCCTGTTGGTTTTTAAAGTCCTTAACAGTGCTGGTTATCTTTAAGATTTTTTTCTTGAGCTTTATGCTGAAAAACATTTGTACACAGAGAGCATCCAACATAGAAAGAACCCTTCACCACGTTTTAGGATGATCAAATCTTTGCTCTGGTGGGCTTTTAGGATGTGGAATTCACTTCGCTTCCATATCTCGGGACATTTCTTTCTACCCTCCACCTCCTTTGGACACATATCTAACCTTTTGCCCCAAAAGGTGTTTTCTCCATAACTTCTTGGTCCTATCTTCATATTTTTCTCTTGCCCTCTTTTTGCGTGACTTCTCCATTTTGGAGTTAAAGGTGACTGTATGATGAGACCTGGTCTACACTACAAACTTAGGTCGATGTAAGCTGCCTTAAGTCATAAGAACATAAGAATGGCCATTCTGTGTCCATCTAGCCCAGCATGCTGTCTTCCAACAGTGGCCAGTGCCAGGTGACCCAGAGGGAATGAACAGAACAGATAATCAAGTGATCCATTTCCTGTTGCCCATTCCCAGCTTCTGGCAAACAGAGGCTAAGGACACCCCACTTTTCCTCCTCCCCCCGGCTAATAGCCATTGATGGACGTATCCTCCATGAATTTATCTAGTTCTTTTTTGAGCTTGAAGTAGAGTTAATAATGTATACATGTACACTATCGGCTCCCTTACACCAACCTAAGTTGCCTATCACATTAGAATCATAGAACTGTAGGGCTGGAAGGGACATCAAGAGATCATCAAGTCCAGCCCCCTGCCCTGAGATAGGACTATATAAACCTAGATCATCGCTGAGAGGTGTTTGTCTAACCTGTTCTTAAAAACCTCCAATGGCAGGGATTCCACAAGCTCCCTTGGAAGCCTAACTATTCTTATAGTTAGAAATGTTTTCTCAATATCTAACATAAATCTCCCTTGTGGCAAATTAAGCCTGTTGCTCCTTATCCTATCATCAGTGTGTTTGGAGAATAATTGACCATTGTCCTCTTTGTAATAGCCCTTAATGCATTTGAAGATGTCCCCTTCAGTCTCCTTTTCTCAAGACTAACCATGCCCAGTTTTTTTAACCTCTCCTCATAGGTCAGGTTTTCTAAATATTTTATATTTTTTGTTTTCCTCTAGACTCTCTCCAATTTGTCCACATCTTTCGTAATGTGTGGCACCCAGAATTGGACACAGTACTCCAGCTGAGGCTACTCCCGTGCCAAGCAGAGTGGGACAATTACTTCCAGAGTCTTACATAGACACCCCAGAACTTAATACACCCCAGAACTATATCAGCCTTTTTTGCAACTGTATCACATTGCTGACACATATTCGATTTGTTGTTCAGTAGAACCCCAAGATCCTTTTCAGCAGTACTACTGCCTAGCTGGGTAATCCCCATTGTGTAGCTGTGCATTTGATTTTTTTCTACTTTCTTTACTTTGCATTTGTGTTTATTGAATTTCATCTTGTTCTCCAATTTGTCAAAGTCATTTAGAATTCTATTCTTGTCCTCCAAAGTGCCGGCATCCCCTCCCAACTTGCAATTTTTATAAGCATACTCTCCACTCCCTTATCCAAGTCATTAATGAAAATATTAACTAATGCTGGACCCAGGACTGGCTGTTGCAGGACCTCACTAGATATCCTTCCCATCTGACAGAAAACCATTGATAACTACTCTTTGAATACCATCTTTCAGCCATTTGTGCACGCACCTTATAGTCATTTTATCTAGACCACTTTTCCCTAGCTGTAATTATAAAGTACTTTGGTGGGGGTGGGGATTTAAACAGTTATATTTTGTATTGTGATGGATCCCTACCACTGGACCTTCTAAGTCTTAGGGGACCTCTACACTTCGAGCTGGGGATGTAATTCCCAGCTCTGGGAGACATACCCTCACTAGCTCTGATTGATCTAGCACACTAAAAATAGTGTAGCTATTGTGACATGAGCAGCAGGAGGGGCTAGTCACCTCAGTATGTACCCATCTGAGACACTAGATACATAGTCAGGGCAACTAGCCCATCCCACTGCCCATGCTGCCAGCTACACTCTCTATATTTAAAATAGAGCTAGCACCAGGGTGACCTGATAGCAAATGTAAAAAATTGGGACATTGTTGGATTGTTTTTTGGGGGTGGGGGGGTACAGTTGCCTATATAACACAAGGCCTCTAATATCAGGATGGTACTGATAATATCTGGAGATCTGGTCACCCTAGCTGCACAGGTATGTCTCCTCCAGTTGGGAATTACAATGCCAGCACCAAGTGTAGACATACCCTGGGGGACAAGAGCAAAAAGGCAGCCCATGTTATATTTGAAAATGTGGGGCTGGGATAGTTAACTCGTTGTAGCTTCAAAGATGCTGAGTCCTGAATGCAGTGATATCTATGGGCTTTAGTCTAGGGACTCTATAAATTCTGGGAGTGCTGTATTCTGAAAATGATTAAAGGTGATTTTAGAACACACAGATCCCAAAGAGAAACAAATCTAAAGTTCTTCTCTTTTCTTCTTAAAGATTAATTGATGATGGCCTAAAGCCTGGTTGAAAGGGACATCTGAAACCTTGGACAGAACAGGAAAAAATCACTGATTTTAAAAAAATTATCCTTTAATGTTGAGCAAATTGATTGGTGGTGCAAATGATCTTCCTGGGTGTTGTAAGTTTGCACATCATGTTTGGTCGATCTGTGAATACCAGGAGCCAACGCAGCCAGAAGCACTAGTCACTCTTGATATTTACCTTTGATATCCACAAAGAGAGTGAATTTTGTGTGTAAAATTACGCACTAATCTTGAACAATGCATTTAGTACAACAATTCCTACACTCAGTTGTTACACGTTGGTAGATACTCTGTCTTCCTAATATCTAAACTATTCAGCATGCTTGCACTAAAAGACTTATCTGACCAATAAGGAGTTAGAATAGGCTTAACTCTCAAATGTAGAAGAGGATGTTTTAATAATAAATTTGGTTTGTAGGGGATAGTCCTAGCAGTTTTTCCCTTCTGGCACCACATGTAGTGAGCTAGGCTGCCTAACCATATCATTCCAGTGATTGATAGTTTCCAGTTCACAAGAACAGGAGCCCAAGTCCATTCCTGATTAGCAGTTTCTTCATCCTATGCTGTTCTTCTCTCTCCCTACCTCCTTCCTGCTATTCCTACTTCACACCCAGTCCCGTGGGGTCGGTTCAGAGACTGGGCATGGAAAAGGGAACAAAATGTTTCTTTTAAGTACATCAGAAGCAGGAAGCCTGTTAAACAACCAGTGGGGCCCCTGGACAATGGAGATATAAAAGGAACACTTAAAGACGATAAAGTCACTGCGGAGAAACTAAATGGATTCTTTGCTTCAGTCTTCACAGCTGAGGATGATAGGGAGATTCCTAAACTTGAGCTGGCTTTTGTAGGTGACAAATCTGAGGAATTGTCTCAGACTGAGGTGTCACTAGAGGAGGTTTTGGAATTAATTGATAAACTTAACAGTAACAAGTCACCGGGACCAGATGGCATTCACCCAAGAGTTCTGAAAGAACTCAAATGTGAAGTTGCAGAACCACTGACTATGGTTTGTAGCCTGTCCTTTAAATCGGCTTCTGTACCCAATGACTGGAAGATAGCTAAAGTAACACCAATATTTAAAAAGGGCTCTAGAGGTGATCCCGGCAATTACAGACCGGTAAGTTTAATGTCAGTACCGGGCAAATTAGTCGAAACAATCGTAAAGAGTAAAATTGTCAGACACACAGAAGAACATAAATTGTTGGGCAAAAGTCATCATGGTTTCTGTAAAGGGAAATCATGGCTTACTAATCTATAAGAGTTCTTTGAAGGGTTCAACAAACATGTGGACAAGGGGGATCCAGTGGACATAGTGTACTTAGATTTCCAGAAAGCCTTTGACAAGGTCCCTCACCAAAGGCCCTTACATAAATTAAGTTGTCATGGGATAGAGGGAAGATCCTTTCATGCATTGAGAACTGGTTAAAAGACAGGTAACAAGGGTAGGAATAAATGGTAAATTATCAGAATGGAGAGGGGTAACTAGTGATGTACCCCAAGGGTCAGTCCTAGGACAGATCCTATTCAATTTATTCATAAAGGATCTGGAGAAAGGGGTAAACAGTGAGGTGGCAAAGTTTGCAGATGATACTAAACTGCTCAAAATAGTTAAGACCAAAGTAGACTGTGAAGAACTTCAAAAAGATCTCACAAAACTAAGTGATTGGGCAACAAAATGGCAAACGAAATTTAATGTGGATAAATGTAAAGTAATGCACATTGGGAAAAATAATCCCAACTATACATATAATATGAGGCGGCTAATTTAGCTACAACTAATCAGGAAAAAGATCTTGGAGTCACTATGGAGAGTTCTCTGAAGATGTCCACACAGTGTGCAGCGGCCGTCAAAAAAGCAAACAGGATGTTAGGAATCATTAAAAAGGGGATAGAGAATAAGACAAGAATATCGTATTGCCCTTATATAAATCCATAGTATGCCCACGGCTTGAATACTGCGTACAGATGTGGTCTCCTCATCTCAAAAAAGATATACTGGCATTAGAAAAGGTTCAGAGAAGGGCAACTAAAATGATTAGGCATTTGGAATAGGTCCCATATGAGGAGAGATTAAAGAGATTAAAGACTTTTCAGCTTGGAAAAGAGAAGACCAAGGGGGAGATATGGTAGAGGTATATAAAATCATTAGTGATGTGCAGAAAGTGAATAAGGAAAAGTTATGTACTTGTTCCCATAATATAAGTAGGGGCCACCAAATGAAATTAATGAGCAGCAGATTTAAAACAAATAAAAGGAAGTTCTTCTTCACACAGCGCACAGTTAACTTGTTTAACTCCTTGCCTGAGGAGGCTGTGAAGTCTAGGACTATAACAGGGTTTAAAAGAACTGGATACATTCATGGAGGTTAAGTCCATAAATGGCTATTAGCCAGGATGGGTAAGGAATGGTGTCCCTAGTCTCTGTTTGTCAGAGGGTGGAGATGAATGGCAGGAGAGAGATCACTTGATCATTACCGGTTAGGTTCACTCCCTCTGGGGCACCTGGCATTGGTCACTGTCGGTAGACAGGATGCTGGGCTGGATGGACCTTTGGTCTGACCCAGTACAACCATTCTTATGTTCTTTGGAGCTCATGTGCTCATTTTATTTAATTGTCTCAAGGTAAATGGCACTGTTATTGCTTATTTCATTATTTGATTCTGTCTATGTGCTAGGTGCTGTACAAACCCAGGAGGGCATGATTCTGCTCTGAAGAACATAATTTAAAAAAACTCCAAACCACAACCACAAAACAAATAGTGACTAGGGGACAGGAAACAGCACACAAATAATATGAGGAGGGGGTAATAGGCCATCAGCAGCCATACACAGCTGGAACTGTTATGCTACTTTGATGTGGTCTTGAGCCTGGCCTTCACTCCCACAGGTGATTAACCCCTGGATTTGGGATTCAGGAGGAAGAACACTTCCCATGCACACAATTCTACCCCTGAGGATATGAGAATGAACCACATGTGACAGATGTTTGTCATATCTCTCAATGTAGTACTAAAGGTGCTCTGGCACTACGGTGCTGTGGGCAGTATAAGACCCTCAAAAGAATAGAATAGACTAAGATGCTGCTAGTTAGTTATGTTAACTTTGAACATCTTGCACAGATCACTGGTTGGTAGGATCCACTTATTTAATAGCAGATTCTAAAATTGTTACAGCAAATCATAGATTCTTTGGTCTTAAAACTCTAAGAATGGAATAGTGAGCGATGACCATTACCAATTTTCTGAAACACCTGACTCCTGATATAAAGAATATAAAAGCTAAGCATATGTTCAGCTGCTGGTACCAGCTGTTACGTTCATTACAGTAATTACTATTATTAGTACTGTTAATATTTCTCACGCAAACTTACAAGACAAACCAAATGAAAACAGTAAATCTGCTCCATCTGCAAATGTTTGGGCTCATACAAGTCAGAGCATGAAATGTCATTGACGTGTGGGAGTTCTGTGTGTAGAGGACCTTACAGGATTGATGCCATAAAAATAGTTAATTCTTAGTATTTTAACAGGTAAGTAATTTAATAGTATGATCACATAAGAGTAACTTTTCTTATTTGAAGAATGTGTAGATCTTCAAATTTACATGGGCGTGCAGGCAACTGGTTTAGGATCTGATAATCTATTCTCACAAAGACTTAAAACCAGCCAAATTTGAAATACCCACACCTATAGAAGCAGGAAACTTCCTGGGCTGATTCACTCCCCCACCCTAGTGTAACTTACAGCAGCCCCGGGGCTGCTGTAAATTGCATCTGGGTGCAATGACTCCCAAAACTCAGCTTTTGGCAAGGGATTGCCAAAGCATAGCAGCACTCTGGGCATTCCCCAGTCCCAGTTTTCCACAATGCAGTCACTATATTAAGTCTTGGATGGGGGTGACATAGTGCTGGCTAGGTCAGTGCTCCATCACCCAACATTTTCTTACACCAAAACAACTTTATTCTGGGCCAGGATCTGACTTCTTGCTCTGGTTTCCTCATTTGTTTGGGATCTGTTAATTGTCTTCTATTTCAGTGCTGTTGAATCAAGGCATTTCAGCTCAGAAATGCCAAACACTATTCACACCAAGTGGTTGGAAATAATGTTTTAATTTCATTTTTTTCTTTTATACAGAACCATTAGTGTGGAAGATGCTGCTAATTTAAAACACTCTTATTCATCAGTCTGATTTATACCATAGTTAAGCAGGGACCACTTAATTCTTGCGGTTCATCCCAGAAGAAAAATTTGAAGTACTGGAGAATGTTGCTATAAGTGTAATTTGTGGCCTGATCCATTTTCACTCGCTATGAAAAAGAATTATTCAACACAAATTATATTGGTGGTGCAAGTAAATTGGTAATCAGGAAATGACCCGATATCATGTAACGGCTGTTGTTTCCAGTGCAGGAGCCATGTTACCACTATATAGTTACCATGAAATAACATATATTATGTCATAGTAACTAAAGACTTGATTCCATATTAAACATGCTGCATATGCTTAACTTTAGGCTTGTGAGTAGTCTCTATGAAGTCAGTTGGACTATTTATGTGCTCGTGTGAGCTCCATAGTTGATCACTCTCATGATTTTATTGTGAGTCTCATGATATTTGGTGTTTTTCTTAAAGCCCCAGCCGTCATGGGATTGTGAGAACTGCATCTTTCACTTACCAGAAAAATGTTGAGCATGTCTGAAAAGTTCAAAAATTTGAATCCTAAAGACAAACAACAAGATCCTTAAATTTAGTATTTTAAAAATTCTCGTGGTTTTTAAATGTTTTTTTTTTGGGGGGGGGGGGAGCTGACAATTTTTGAACTCGAGTGGCAGGGAGGGTGTGTGAAAACTTGCTTCATATTAGCAGAATTGCCTTGGGCTCCCATGAAGGAGAAGTTTCATTGAACCCTTTTCCATGTAAAGAGCCTCAAAAATGTAACCCAGTGTCGCCTGATTGCTAAAGCTAATAGGAACAAGCAGCTGGGTGCCACTTCTGCAGCATGAGGCTGCCGGGACAGTTAAAGACTCTCTCGCTTCTGTCAAAGTTAGACTCAGGACTCAGTTTGTCAGACCACTCTGTTTTATTAGCACAGTGCTCTGCTAATAACACCCAGATAATGTGAGCACCATGCAAGACACAAACTATCTTATTTATACAAATAAAAGGGCGAGCACTTAACAATATAACAAAGGAAGCAGAATCTGATAAGTTTACCTGGGCTAGGCATGCATATTTTATTTTCTTACTACTACCGATTTTCTGTTAATGTTTTGCCATTAGCACCCTTGTTTATGCCTAATGTTTCTTTTCCTGGCACCTATATTTCAACATTTATTTCTGCTTAAAGGTACATACACATTTCTTTAATTCATTTTTATATTTACAATATAATTCATTCTACTTTCACACCTCCCACACACATTCTTTTTCTGTAAATTTATATAAAATTCAGGGTGTGTCCCAAAGAATTATCTTACAAACCTTCCTCGAAATCCTTAGGCTGGTTTTGTGGATAGCAGCAGGATAATGAAGAGAAATCAGTTATGTCTGAGGTGAGGCATGGTAAAAGAAAAAGTAGGCTACAGATTCACTCAGATATGCTAAGTGTCATTCTGCCTGTTAACATTTTTAGGCTCTGTGAGGCTGGAACTGAGCTGGTTGCTGGCTACTCAAGTAGCTGCCACCCTGGAAGTGCAGCTGCTACCAGGAGAACTCCCCTCCTGTACCTGCCTCCAGGGCCTCTCCAAGGTGCACCGCGAAGTCTGCCACAATGTCATAGGCAGGGGGTAAGCTGCTGTTGCACTGAGCGGGAGTCCTGCACCCACTTTTCTACTTACCCTATTCTCCACTTTCTGGCTGGCTACAAACAGTATGGAGTCTAAAGAGCAGGTACGAGAGGATTGCCTGGACTCCACGTTCCCCTCACCATCTAGAGGTAAAATGTCATCCCCCAGACCCCTCACATCAGCTAGAGGAAACTAACACACACACTCACACCCCAGCCACCCACCAACCACTAGTTATCAGGGATGTCCAGCCTAGCTTAAGAGGGTTCTCAGTCCATGACCAAAGGGGACCTGTTTCCCAGCTGACTAGTCACCCCTCGCCAGATACAGATAAACACTATCACTAATGCCAGCAGAGGCCTTAGGAAAGTTCTGCTGTATTGGGAACAGCTTCTTGGATGAGCCACCATTAAGGGCTGGAGAGGGAGACGAGTGGATTGAGAGGTAGGGTGCCCTGGGTAGAGGGCAAGCATACACCTCTACCTCAATATAACGTGGCCCGATATAACATGAATTCGGATATATGCGGTAAAGCAGTGCTCCGGGAGGGGGGGGGGGCTGCGCACTCTGGTGGATCAAAGCAAGTTTGATATAACACAGTTTCACCTATAACGCGGTAAGATTTTCTGGCTCCTGAGGACAGTATTATATCGAGGTAGAGGTGTATTTGGATTTAAATGAGGAGGAAGATGGTGGTAGTTATGGGTTTTTCAGAGATGTAGACAGATTTGAATTGATGGATTTTGTGAGAAACAGAAGGCAAAATAAAAACTGATGGATTTTGAGGGGGAGAGTTTCACTGGGAAATGTCATATAAGAAGCTGACTGAAGCAGATGAGTTTGAGGGAGCCCTTTTTTAAATTTTAGCAGTCCACCATTGCTATCACACCCATCATGTTCTATGATAATTTACATGGTACCCCAGAAAGAATAAGCCAGACCTTCAGCTGATGTCAATCTGCATCATTCCCTTGAAACCAATGAAGTTATGCTCATATACATGTACTAAGGAGTTAGGCCCCGAACTTCTAATGTGTTTGATTCACTGCTTTTGTTATTACGTATGATGATAATATTCCTGTTCCTACAGATTTGCAATATACATTTTAAGTAATATAGAAGATGTTGAAAAATTATTTTTTTCAGATACTAAAATGAGCTTGGTCCCCAATAAAAACAAGTGCACAACATCACATCGCTAATGCAATCAGTAATATTGAGGAAGTCTTGTTGTCATACTATTAGCTCCTAATATTATAACTCCACCAGCAAAAACATAATATGAAGTTTTATAGTACAACAACAAATTCTATCTTATTTCCAAATTGCTTATCTCTTATGTGAGAACATCCATAACTATATATTTATCGGGGTGTACTATCAGTTCTCCGTTAAACTCTGTGCAATATGACCTGCAGGACACTAAATTAATCTATTTGTCTGTAAAATTATATGCAAGGAACCTGTTAACTGCCTTTGTTTCACTCTATCATTACATTTTCATCTAATTTCTTCCTGCAGCTTTTTGTCTGAATTAGGAATGTAGGGCCTCCTCCTGAGATCTGCTCCACTTCCACAATGTAAAGGAGCCAGAGTGCCTCTGTTAGGAATTTTCACTGGTGTCGGACCCACTTGGCAGAGAGGCAGAAGCATAGGAGCTGTTCTCACAGCATTCCTGAGGGAAGAAGGGTGGTAGCTGGTTTGCTGTTATGCTCTGGCAATCCGTGGTTGGTCAATGGCCCTTGGGGCCAGAGCCAACAGGGCATAATTTATAGCCTGGATGAGCCAGTCCCTTAGCTATTCCAGATTGGGCAGCTACAAATAACTGAAAGTCCTAAAATTATGAGTGAAATTCTCTCTGTAAATTTTGGGGTACACAAGTTTTCACATGTAAGGCTTAGGATGCACACACAAAAAAGCATTGATGTAAGCAGATCAGACTGCTACATACAGTAAGGGAGGGCTGCCTAACTATTCATCCAAATGCAGTATGCAGCTCACAAATCCACATCTTTGTATGCCCAAAATCTCACACAGAATTTTGCATCTGCAGTGTTAAAGGTGACTTTTGAAAATTTTGCCTTTTAAATATAAATTAGAATTGTACAAGGGGGGAATTAAATTATAATTTTTTCCTTTAATTTTGACTATTTTTTAAACAGATACAATAAGCTTGACTTTAGCTAGCAATTGCCCTGGCTGATTTTCAGAAAAATTTAGTCTCTGAAATGATTGCTTCAAGACTGATACAACTGCTGTTTCTTAAGATACTGCTGAACCATCTTTAACTTCTAAATGTCTCTATAAAATAAGCATGGGCTTCATCCAGGAAATAAGCTCCTGCTTCATATTTCCATAAAAATCTTTAAGCAGCTTTAGTTAGCGAGAAGGGTGGTTCTACCAGACCAGCATTCAATTATTTGGCTTTGAGCTTTTGTTCTGTTATTAGATGCTTTGCTGCCATATAGCAGTTACACTCCTTTTTTGATTTGAGATTAAAAAGGCTTTGGCCTCTCCATTCATCTCTACGCTTCCTAATCTGTCTGCCTTCCCCTCTTAAATGAATCAATAAATAAAACAGCCTTGGCATGGAACATCGCCTCTGCCTGTGCAGAAAGCAAGAAGGAGTTAAGCTTCTATTGCTCTCTCTCACCCAGGCACACTGTGGAAGGCCCTTTTGCAGAAGGACCACAGTGGGTTTTGGATGTGGGATGAGAAGGGGTGAAGGAACAGGACCAAACACTATGCCACCATCCCTCAGAGCTAGATTTCCTAGTGGAATTACTGTGGAATGTTTTAATTGCCTTCCTTTCCTTCTCTTCCCCCTCTCCAGTTACTTTGTAGATGTGCAGGAGGACTCTGAGAATGACAGGCATGTTGCCATAGGGGGTCAGTAGTCAGAAACAGAGAGACAACATCCACACAAAATAGTTCATGCCACTGCAGTTCTGGTAGGTCCCTTTCTTTGGGTACCC
Source organism: Gopherus flavomarginatus (assembly GCF_025201925.1). Taxonomy (NCBI): domain Eukaryota; kingdom Metazoa; phylum Chordata; order Testudines; family Testudinidae; genus Gopherus; species Gopherus flavomarginatus. Next base: position 57,958,444 of record NC_066621.1, read on the forward strand.
TAGAACCCATGGTGTTAGGCCTGACCTAGTTTTTCTTCCTTCCCAGGGGCTTCTTTAAAGGAAATTATTTCCCCCCTCACCATGTTTCGTACCATTCAGAATACCTTTCATCCATTACAAAGGTATGCCACTGACCTTTCTTTGGAAGAAGCCAGGCCTCGGAGATTGGGGAACAATATTGCTTCTAAATGCCTTTTATATGGCATAACGGGGGCATTACTATTTCTACAAGCTGTGTTGGTTAGTAGTAAAATAGATTTTCAACTCATGTAAAAATTGAATTCTCCATCCTCACATTGTCTTTATTATTTGAAGTATATTCTATAATTTATAAGCACTGCTCTGGCTAATACATGTAGCCAGTTTTCCCCAGAGGAATTTACAGCATGTATGTCACCATAAACAAAGGAAGAATGGATGCCTGTTACTCAAATACAATTTATGCACTAACTTGTCTTCAGCTCAAAATGCTCAGCAGGTATTAATTGAATCTAGCTGGGCTTCTTAAAGCAGATGCTGGCTCTGACATTTTTCACAAAGAACTTGTCACATCCAGGATAACTGATGAGCTGCAGATTTGCTGGTAAATTGGCAGTGAGGCAACCTCCTAACCATCCTTTTGAGGGTATCCTTGCAACCATCAGCTTATTTCTGCCTCCTTAGGCTACATCTATGCTGCGAGGTAGGGAGTGTGATTCCTAGCTTGCATACGCATACTTGGTCCAACTCTCCTTTGAGTTATTATGCTAAAAATAGTAATGTAGCTGTGGTAGTATGAGCAGTGGTGGCAGTGACCACCAGGGTCCAAGCAGATGTGTACTCGGGCAGCCAGCCCATGCCACCGCTGCCTGTGCTACCACAGCTACAATACTATTTTTATTGCACTAGCTCAGAGGAGAGCTAGCATGAGTGTGTCTAAGTGAGCTGAGAATCATGCCCTTACCTTGTAGTTTAGACGTACCCTAGCTAAATAACAGTAAGTTGTTTTCCCATTCTCCCTTCTCAAGGCTTGATGCAAAACCCATTTGAACTTACAATCTAAATAGACAAAGCAGACAAATATTGGGAGGGGAAACAGAGGCACAAAGCTGGTGCAGTGACTTGCCTACCGTCACCCAGCAGGCCAGTGGTGGTAATAGAATTCAGCTCTCCTGAGTTCCAGACTAGTGGTCTACATACTAGCCCATGCTGTCTCCCTGTTTGCCTCCTTATTTGGCATTGTGCTTAGATATTTCAAATTATTTTGGTTCCTAGTTTTTTCCCCCTTTGTTTGTAATCTTATTTTTTTTAAGAATTTTTTTATTTTTTTTAAAATGAGGGGGCTGGATGACTATAGGTCAGAATGTGAGACAAAAAATTTTGTGAACCTTTTCAGCGGGGGAAAAAAATCTCTGGCTTTCATTGCAGAATGTTGAAACTTGAAAATTTTCAACAAGCTCTATTCACGTGCTTGGCAGTAGGATACAGTCCCATCTCCCTTTGTGTCTGCTTGGAATTCAGCTCAGGTCAGTAGTGAGTGAAAATCACTTTGATCTGATGACTGTTAAGTGGCCAGTATTAACTGAGTGCATAGTCCCCACCTAGTTTTAAGTGAACATGTATCCATATCACAGAAGCTGTCATTATTATTGGCACTACTTTTCAATTTTAGCATTCGTAGCGTAGAGGCAACAAACTACTGAGCATAAAGAAAAGACAAAATTTTCCCTCCAAAGGGTGGTCAAATAGGGCTGTGATGGACTGCACAGTGGAAAGGTGATTATAGTGATTTTTGCATGGCTGCTGACTTATAATTTCTTCTGTGGACAGTGAACTTCACTCGCTAAGGATGTCAATCTGGCATCTAGAACAGCATGTTTTTGAAAATATATTTTTTTTTAATGGAAGAGAATCTTTTTTTCTTAATTAATGGTTAAATCAGAGGGATCGTTATCAAATGCTGAGTAAAAAGAGATGAGATATGCTGGCCCTTCAGAATTTTTGAGAATTCATCAGCAAATTCCTTAAGGCAGACAGAATTAGCATATTTCCTGAATCTGATTTTTTTTAAATTAAATCTTAACAAGAAAATTTGGTACTTGTGCCATGTTCTCCTAGTTTGAATAAATGTGTCGTGAGACTTTCTAGCATGATCACATTTTCCTTTCTCAAATACTTTCATGTTAGGTTAGCTGCAGGCAAAATGTGCATTAATCTGTTGACTTGTTCTAAGGACTTGTTTTAGAAATGTCTATTTCTCCCTAGGGTTTCCTTCCATAGTATAGTTTATATCGGAGCCACAGATTGCCCTGAGTTCACTGATCCAAAAATGTAATACATTTAGATACGACTAGGATGCTGGTTAATTTAAAAATGAAAAAAAAATCAAACTATTCACCTTACATTTAATAGTTAAAACCCATGACTCAATACTATAAACTCTGCAAGAACAGAACTCCCAGTGGCTGGAGTGCTTTCGGGAGCTAGCTCTCAGTGAAATGATAACTTAGCACTACATTTCTTTTTCTATAAACACAGACTGACTTGAAATCAAATTTTCCATTTCAGAAAATTATGCAGTATTTGTTTTCTTACAGATTTCATTAATCTACTTTATAGTAGATGTGTTGTGTAATATGAGATTGAACCAGATTCAGTGCCGTTAAGGAGTGAGAAGCTGGCAAACACAGAAACACATATCTTCATTTTCTGATGTTATTTCACGTATGACTTATCGTTGGGTACTTCATCAATTACTTCCTTCTAATTATAATAAAACATATCAATGGCTTGTATAGCCCATGGTCACCCTTGGAATATACATTATTCTCAGTGCTTTCTGAGTCTTTATATTTATTGTGGGTTTTATTCAGCTTGCTGATATAAATGGTTTTATGGGTAGATCCTTTAACTGTCTTTAGATTATCCATTAACTCCAACCTTGCCTTCTTGATTTCAGTCTCCCTTTCTCACTTTTCCCCCTCATCTCTGTCACCCACTTCCCCTTCACATCAATTTACCTATTATCTTTTTGTGTACTTTTTCCATGTCTCAAATATTGATTGTGTTCTTAACATCTTTCTGTCTCTTTCCATTTCTCCTTGGCTTCATTTCCTTTTGTGAGTCTCTTTTTGTTTGGAGTACGAAGACAAGCCTTATTGCTATACATATCTGCTGTGATTTACATGCTGAGTTCAACAATATCAGTAGGTCTCAGTGCTGGTGTCCCAGCAGTCTTGGCTGTTACACTGCAATATAGTGTCATTTGCTAACAGGTTGCTCAAACCACAACTGTATCTTACAGAGCACAGCAGTTAAAACAATGGAAAAGTTTGTCTCCACCTTTATATTATAATAAGGAGAGTACAGACAAGGTCTGATAACTGTAAGCACTGGAATGGGGTACTGGTCAGCAGTTCCTGTAGAGGAGGCAGGATTTGAAAAAAACAAACTTGATTCTCGGTGGTTTTGTAAAACAGAATGAGGAATCGGTGAGGCAGGAGAGTAGGCCATCTCCAGGTAAAGCAACAAAGTACTGGCATGTGGCAGATTTCCACTTTTTATTTTATTATTATGTTCACTATGTATGGTCTAAACATGTCAATACTTCTTGACTTCAGTGGGCCTGATCCCAAGCCCATTGAAATCACCAGCAGTCTTTCCATTAACTTCAGCAGGCTTTAGAGCAGGCTTTTAGTAAATGTCACTAAATCTGAATTTTTTTCCTCTAATCCCTGCTCACATCCCAAAGCAAGATTCCTTTGCTCCTGTCCATTTCCCTCCCCATCGCAACTTTTCTCCCCTCAGGTTTCTTCTTGGCTTATCTTATCAGCCAAAGAGGACTGAAGATGACTGCTTCCAGAACTCATCTATGCCATCCCTGGGGAAGGGTTGGGGTGCTGCAGAGATCCCTGCCCGAGTTGAAGCATACATTTTTTTTAGTAGCGTTAGCATATTATGTGTAATTCAACATGAAGCACTTTGACATCATTGTATGAAAGTAGCAGTTTTATAAGGAACTTTTCTAATGTGTACAGAGACATTGGTTGTGCCTCAGTTGTGTAAATCTTATCAGAATCTGACTTTACACTGTCACTCCAGAAGCATAAATCTTATGTGCAGGTCCATTGGGACAAGGATGTGTTAAATACATCTTCTGGTTTTGATTTTGCAGCGATAATTCATTGTGGGTGAATGTGGAGGTTTCCCTGTCTCTGAAGCTCAGCTAATCATAGCTTGTTGCTAAATGGTCATATAGTAGCTGACCCTGCACAAGAGTTGGAGACAATGCAAGGAGCCTACATGTACAGCTTTGTAGTTTGAACAGTAGGTGTCAGATGTATACTTAGAACATGAACATGTACTTAGTACATAACTAGCTTTACAACTCTACAGAGGTGGTTGGGTGGGGCAAATTCTGTTTCCTTACTCACAGGCACCAAACTGTAGTTACTCATGTGAGTAGGGCGAGAAGGATTTGGCCTAGAAAGAAGGGGACTTGTAGTGGAGAAGGAGTTTGGGAAATGTCTGAGAGTCAAAGAAGAGGTGCCGAATCAGACCTGGAAGAGAAGGACTCCTAGGAAACCTTGCAGTACTCTAGGAGAAGCTTGATGGGGCCTGAGGAGGACATAAGATGCCAGAGGAGGAGATAACAAAATTCACTTAAGACAGCTTTCTGCATGAAAATTGATACAGGCACAGATTCGGAGCAGTCCTTTTATTAAATATAATTCTTTTATTAAATGTACAGGATATGATACATAGAAACTCAAAAATTTGATTTCCTTTTCTTCATTATCTTTTTCTATTTTAGAGCTGCATGAGAGATGTTGCTTTTACTTTATCTCCTGTTATGCAAAAAGTGAAAATCTTCTGTTTGAAAAACTCAACTTTTGAAAGCCGAAATCTCATTTTAATGCATCCTTTGTGGCTTTTCCAGTGCTGTTCGGGTCTGAATACATGCTTTGCTTAGTAATTAATTGTTATTTAAGTACTTGCAATTTTATGTCTAAAGGGGAAATTTTAAAAGCTTAGCTTCCTATGTGTGTGCCAAGAAAGATATTTTGCAACAATAATCTAGTTAACTTTTTATGGAAGAGTAAACAAGACTGCTTTGATATTTTTTTCTTACAGAAAGTCTAGTTGAAACATTGAAAAAACTTGAAGGGAAAACTTGCTTGTTACCATATTAATAGCTGAATTTTTGGCAATTCACTAGGGATGCTCTCACCTCTCTATTAGTTTTGATCTATGTGCCTGTGTGCAGTGCTAAGGATTGCTGTGCAGCAGGCAATGGCCTGGGAACGCACTCCCCTCTGAGTCAGTACTGATCTTACTACCCCAGTGCAGTGCTAGAGGGAGTCAACCTTTTACAGTTAGTTAGTCAAAAAACCCAACTCCTACCTATGGATGAATGAATGAAGACTGAAGTGAACTGCAAAGCAAAAAAAATAAAAATAAAAATAAAGGCCTTTACTAGTCTTCTGTGATAGATAACAATGAGATTAATGTTTTCAATTAGCATTGTGATAACTCCCTCTGGTTCCCCTCCAAGGTCCCTGAGCAGCTGCAGAAAAACCCAGCCAACAGCTTGGGTGGAGTACTGGACACATCTTATTGGGAGCGGGTAGCCAGCCATGTGAACAGCACCTTATGCTGTGGATTTAGGGTACCCCAGTGATCTACAGGTATGGGACAGCTAGACACTTCTTAAATCCATGTCTCCCAGAACCCCTTCCCCTTGAACGGGACTATCCAAAGGAAACTCCACAAAGCTAACCTTGTGGACTTTTCCAGCTTCCCTGGAGCTCTCCTTTGGAAGCTGGGGTGGTCTGGATCAGTCACTGTTAACTCTTTTGTGTAATTAGAAGTGGATGAGAAAACCATTCCCATCCACTGCAAATCTTTAAGACACCCTCTGCAGAATAGCCAATAGCCTGGTGCTTTGGGCACTTGCCTGAGATGTGGGAGTCCCAGGATTAAATCCCTCTTGTCCCTGATTTAGAGCAGGGACTTGAACCTGTCTCTACCACATCCCAGGTGAGTGCCCTAAGCACCAGGCTATTGACTATTCTGGGGTGGGTCTCTCTCTCTCCTTGAGCAGAAACCCTATCCTGGACCTGAGAAATTTTTCCTGATGAAAGCTTAGTAAAAACTTCATACATTCTTGCAAAATGTTTCAGTTTAGACAGATCGGCATTTTCTAATTAATAACATTTTGTCAACAAATTCCCAACCGGCTCTAGTGATAACGTGGTAAACCATGGGTCATACCATCTTATAACACTTTTTTTAAAAAAAGGTCTTTTAACAGACTGAATACTGTAGATCCTGGCACTGATAGCATTTGTGTTTAACTCTCTTGCCTTATCTACCAAGCCAAAACCTTAGTCATATTGAGAGAGTGACTCTACAGAACTATGTAATTTTTACCAGTAAAATGAAACCAATAGAACTAATAACTCTTGCAAGAACACATAATCAGCTAGCTGTTAAAGTTTAATTTATTCTGTCTCTATAGTTTAAATAATCAATTACATTAGGCTACAACTTGGAGAAATACAGAGTAAATAATATGCTCTGTTTGACCTCTTTTACTGGCAAAGGTAAAGTGCTAAGGCAGTGTTTGTCATGCTGAACTCCCCATGCTTTTGCACCCACGATAGGCAGATATGTATTAGTTCAATAATTTTAATGCATAATTTACTGATCTGAATAGTTACAGATATTATAAATGAGCAGATTTGGCATTCCATTTAATGGTATGCATAAGTGATTAATCAACTCACTAGTGAGATTAGCAATAGAGTGAATACATTTTCCTTGGCATTTTAGCAAAAGGTTGGTCGAGATGGGAGAAACGATGGTCTATGAGTTTAGTGGACAGGGGACTGGACTGGGACTCAGGAGGCCAGGATTTAGTTCCCATTTTAACCACAGACTTCCTATGTGACTGTGGACAAATCACTTCATCTACTCCATGCCTCACTTCCTCATCTGTGAAATGGAGATGATATTTTCCCACATCAAAGAGGTGATGGGAGGATAAAATACATCCGTGATTGTAAGGCACTCAGACAGCACGGTGATGAGGGCTGTGTAGAAGGCTCTGTATTGTGAGGAGATTATCAAAGCAATAATTTAAGTGCTCTTTCACTTCGCCCAGTCTCTTAATTCATACATTTCCAACCAAAATAGCAAACAAAAGGAATAGCAAAAATGACAAGATATTTCTCAATCTTAACTGTCATCTAAAGACGCTGAAGACTGAGAGCTAATGTACTATATATCCCTGGTTATAAAAAGCTCAAATCATTCTAAATCCAATCCCCTGATTTTCTAGTTACTTGTGTCTCCAGCGTGAGCACAGCTGAACTGATGTAATTTCTTTTCTTGTACATGGAACTCAATCTCATTTTTAATATGATTGCAACTATATGTTGAAGGGTTCCAGGATAAGTACATCTTGCAACATCTTCAGTTTATTTGTGTCTAAAGAAGCAGACCTCTTTCGCTAATCATGTTCACTGGGAGAAGAAATATAAAGGGCATAAAATGAGGTCATTATATTGATGTTCCAAGCTAACATTTACAGCAACACATTTTCAGTTCCACCTATTAGTTCTGCAGGGAGCACTTCAATGCTGAGGTTCATTTTTATGTGAGGCTAACAGCTTTTAAAAGCACATGGTTATAATCGGGTTTGAAAAATCTGTGGATTTGAAACCTCTTTGGGAGAAATAAACTTGTACAGAATTATCTTCTGGTTTCAAGAGCTTGTCTATTTTTTTTAAATTTATTTTTGGAAGGTACAATTTTGTTTTGAATACCTGTATTTGATTTTTAAAACAAATGTATAACTGTGTCTCAAGCAGGATGGCCAATTGCATGCAAACATATAGATGTTGGGAACACAACAGTCACTTGAAGAAAATTCAGTAAGTAAGCATCAGAACAAGTAGAGGAGTGTAAGAAGTCAAAACTGTCAATGTAAAAACCCACTTTGTCCCTCTAATATCCTGGGACCAACCACAACATTGCATAAATAATATAAAACTTGGTTAGTTTAGAAGGTTCAATGGCCAGAACAAACCTTTTTAAAATAGAAGTTATGGAAAACTTTAGGAAGAACTGTATATGATTGGTTCAATTTTGTTTTTAAGTAATGTATTAGTGGAGAATTCATCTATGCGAACCATTAATCAAACAATTAATTAAATGGAGGTTGAAGGCAAATCCATCTGATGTTCTTGCTAGTTCACTATTCCAGCATATTACTGATGGATATCTGAGCTTTCCAGCATCACAATAAAGAAATAGCAATGTACTCATTGGCATGATGATAGATGAAATAAAGGCAAAGAAAAGTGACCCTCTGCATCTGTCCAGAAAAGCTCAGCCAAGTAAAAATTGCAATAAATCTTTTCAGACAGTGTTATGTCCCTCCCCAGAGTTTCATCTCCAAGTTATTCACCTTCACTACATGCTTTTTGTTTCATAATAGAAAACTGAAATGTCACAAATGCTGGATTTTCATATTATTAGCAAAAGAGGCAGAAAGATTTAAACTTGGACTGTCTCCTTTCATCAGTCTTTGAGCAGAAAGAGGGAATTTGGCCTAAATGTTTTGAGGACTCATCCAAAGCCCACCACAGTCAGTGGAAATTGTTCCATCAAGTCTTGTTCTGACTGAGGTTTTATGGTGAAATTACCACTCAGAGCTTTGATTTTTGCAGGATTTATGTGAAAATCTTCTTTGTTGTTGATCCATTAAATTTCACCTTGTCATATGAAATCACATATACTTTGCATGAGTTCATTATAAAAAAGACTCTCTCAAGTGCATTCAAAACCAGTTCTAGCTTACTTCAAAAAGTTTGTGAACCTTGTGAGGGACTTGCTCTGGGTTTGTAACTCTGAAATCAGGTGAGTTTTACTTAGGTTAGGGTGTCACTGTGAATGTTTGGCGTAGCTCTACTTCATCTGAAAACTTGGTTATGAGGGATTTCACACTGGAAAATCTTACACAAATCTATTTGCATTTATACCAGTGCAAATCAACTCTATTTCTCTGCATTTAGGATTTTAAACAGGAAAGCACACAAAGCTGTTCTAATACCACTGGGCTCTAGTTCTATCTTCATTCAGCTTTATTACAGAAAATAGTTGCATATACACAAAAATGTTTAAATGCTCATGCCGAGTCTGTTTTATTTCTGCTACAGTATGATTTTAAATAATGCTTAAAAATGCCATTCTCCCAGCCTACAAACAAGAAAGAAGCAGGTGGCTCTAGTAAGAGGGAAGAAGAATAAGCAAGAGTATGAATGGAATAAAAAATCTGCCAAAAAATACTTATATCCTGCACACTGATTTCCAAATTGGTACAGATATTTCATATCTGTTTCAAGGATTAAAACAGCAGACTGAGGTTTCATGGTTCAGTTTTGGACGCTCTCTATCCTGATTGCCGAAAGGGTTTTTGTATCAAATTCAGATGTTTTCAACTGTTAGGTAAAGCTGTGTTGTATTATTCATCATCTCAATCACAAAATGTATTTGCAGGACTGTTATAAACAGATAGCTAAGGGTTAATGTTCTTTTACCTGGAAAGGAGTAACCTGAAACACCTGACCAGAGGACCAATCAGGAAACAAGACTTATTCAAATCTGGGTGGAGGGAAGTTTGTGTGTGAGTCATTTGTTCTGGTCTTCTGCCTGTACTCTCTTGGCTATGGGAAGGATTTTTCTGTCTTCTGTTTTCAAGTTGTGAGTACAAAGATCATAAAACAATAGGGGTTATTGTTTTTTTTTCTTTTGTATTTACATGTGTGTAGTTGCTGGAGTGTTTTGAATTGTGTTCTTTTGAATAAGGCTGTTTATTCATATTTCTTTTAAGCAATTGACCCTGTATTTGTTACCTTAATACAGAGAGACCATTTTTATGTATTTTTCTTTCTTTTTACATAAAGCTTTCTTTTTAAGACCTGTTGGAGTTTTTCTTTAGTGGGGAACTCCAGGGAATTGAGTCTGTAGCTCACCAGGGAATTGGTGGGAGGAAGAAGTCAGGGGGAAATCTGTGTGTGTTAGATTTACTAGCATGACTTTGCATTCCCTCTGGGTGAAGAGGGAAGTGCTTGTGTTTCCAGGACTGGAAATAGGAGAGGGTGGAGTCCCTCTGTTTAGATTCACGGAGCTTGCTTCTGAGTATCTCTCCAGGAACCCAGGGAGGGAACACCTGGAGGGGGGAAGGGAAATGGTTTATTCCCCTTTGTTGTGAGACTCAAGGAATTTGGGTCTTGGGGTCCCCAGGGAAGGTTTTTGGGGGGACCAGAGTGCCCCAAAACACTCTAATTTTTTGGGTGGTGGTAGCTTTACCAGGTCCAAGCTGGTAACTAAGCTTGGAGGTTTTCATGCTAACACCCATATTTTGGACGCTAAGGTCCAAATCTGGGAATATGTTATGACAAGGACAGCTACCTTACATGGAGGACAAACTAGGAATAATTGCTAAAGTAACAAATCTATATGTAAAGAGACAGTGTTAACTACAACATTGGCTTCCAACAGTATTATAATAATACAATGTTGTGTATATACATCACTTAATCTTTTAAAAATTCTCTTCTTCATCTAACGGAAGTAAGTCTTGCCTCTCAGCTTGGTGACTAAAACTAATTCAGCATGAAAACTAAATAGCTTTTGATGGATGCAGTTCTCTTTACAGTTAGCCTTAGCAGCCAGCTATCATGTTGGCTTACAGATATTCCTGCCTTATTACATACAAGAGTTACTTGTTATGTACAAGCGCTTTGTCCTGTTTTGTACAGTAACTGTCAGGAAACTGACCACTTCAAGGATCCAAGTCCAGGCTGAGCAGCTAAAAATTGACAGCAGGTTAAATGAATGCTTACACATTTCAGGGCCATCCTGAGGTCTCTTATACAATAAGGGTACCACCTTGACCCTCCATGAGCTTCCCAATGAGGACTGTCCTTTTCACCCTCAGAGTCAGATCCTTGTGAAGTATGAGTCTAGACACAACTCTAAGTGCACAGATAGCTCAGCTGCACTGCCTCCGATGCAGACAACTATTGACCCAGAATGATGACTGGGATCCATACTTCTGCTCACCTCACCTGTCTCAGAGGTGAGTACCAGACTGTGGCAGAATATTGAGGGTGGGAAGGAACACAAAAATTGGACCGTAAGTGTGGCATAAAGAGTGTGAGGAGAAGCTAAGTGAGTGACAGCTAGGGAAGGGGAGGACAGGGGAGCAGAGGAAAAAAAGGTAAAAGAAAAAAAATCCCTAAAGCATAGAAAACGCAAGAGTAAGGAATGAGAATCCTTTTCCTTCCCCTCTCTTTACTTTATGCACATCTTTCTGACCTCACGCTGAAACCGTAACCTACAAACTCCTCCTCTCCCAAGACAAATGTCCCAGTTTTTCATCTTAAAAATGTAATTACCCTTTACGCTTTTTATTTTTAAATATAAACACTCTCTCAGGCTATTAAACTATGGTAAACACTTTCACCAATTCAAACAGTTCAAATGTTCAGCGTGATTTTTTTGATGTTTGTGTATGAATTCATCTAGAAGACATTTGTACTTAGGGCTTTTTGACAGTATATGTTCTATTGATATCTCAAATCCTGATAACATTTGCCTCTGAAGGACTCAAGAATTTCTTCATCAGTGGTGGTTTTTGCTATGTTCTGCAATGGGCACAGTTAAAAATACCGACCCAAACCATTTACTACCATGCAAGTGTGCAGGTATTTCTGCAGCCTATTCTTTTAAATTAAATAAAGATTTTTCTAGTAGTGATGAACATGTGGTTTGTAACTCATAGGAACTGCCATACAGGATTGGACCTGAGTGTTCTGTGACCAACACTGTTCAGCACCAGGAGCTTTAGAGGAAGGTGTAAAAACCCTGCAGTAGACAGATGTGGGATAATTTGTCCCGCCATTAGGTCCTGATCTCTATTAGAGATTAATTTAAACCCTGAATCATCAGAGTTAATATTCCTTCAAAAATCTGTGACAATTCATTATGATAATCCTCGCTATATAAATGCCCACTGCCATGTTAAAACTTGCTAAATTCTTGGTCTCCACAGCATTCCGTAAGCAATAAGTTCCACAGTCTAGGTATGTTGTGTGTGAAAAAGTATAACCTTTTATCAGTTTTCAATTTACCATCTTTTAATTTCATTGATTGTCTCCTTGTTCTTGTGTTTATAAAAAAGAGAACAGAACAGAAGCTCTTACCTTATAATATTATATAAACTGGTATAAAGATGGTAGAAGCTTCTGTTTTCTTTTTAAAAAAATATATATATACACATACACTTTTGATCATGTCCCCTCTTATTCATATGAGAGTTTTTCCATGCCCTTAATGATTCTTATTGCCTTTCTCTGAATGAACCATCTCTAATTTTACAGCATCTTTTTTGAGATGGGGACCATGCGTCCCAACTGCAAAGGATTTATGAGCAACACGATCATACCATAATGCACAGGGACTGCTTGAAGATTTTTTTTGGGGGGGAAGGGGTTAACAAGCTGGCTCTTCATAACTGTGCTCCTCCCTACGTGTCCACTCTTGTCTCTTATCTTTTTATCCTTTCCTCCTGACCAATGCTGCCAGCCTTGACTCCTTGTTGCTCTTATCTTTATGCTCTTTATCTTTCTTTCTTCCACAATGGTTGTTTGCAGGGAACCTCCTCCCTGAATGATCCATAAGGATTCTTTTCCATCTTCCAATTCCTCCTCCTCCAGATACACTGCTACCTTAATGCCTACAAGAAAATATGAAATTAACAGTTCTAGGCAGACGATATTTAAAGAAAATAGAGTATTTTTGTCCCTCTCCTCCATCCTTCATTAGATCCTGCTCTCCCCTCTGATTGTGAATTCTTATGAGGCTTATGATGTGTTTAGACAGGGCCTAGCTGATTGTCAGGGCTTCCACACCACAATCAATGCATAATTCTTCAAATAATTCATTTAAGATGTCCGTGCTCTCAGTCTCTTACTGCCGAAGGAGAGCCCAGCTTTTTGTGCTGGGGTCAGTACATACTTGCCTATATTTAGAAGAGCTTTCCCAAGGACAATTGCCCAAATAAACTGTGGTTCTGAGATGGCTGCTACATCCCCAGCCACTGGAGAATTGTTGGAATTCTGTTGAGATTTAGGGCTTGTATAATACCTTACAAATTAACTACTTTGTTGTTGTTACTCCTCTCAAAAGTAGATGGTGGTATCAGATGCAGAAACTGAGGCACAGAGAAGTGAAAGCCAAATTTGAGTGTATAAAGTTAGGTACCTAAATCCATATTTAGGCATCTAACTATACGAGGCTTGATTTTATTTTTCACTGAGGCTGAGCACCTGCAACTTCTCTTGAAGTAAATTAGAGTTGTGGGTCCTTTGCACCACTGGACTTAAGTGTGTAAAGTTTGAAACCTTGCCTTGTGGGACTTGATAAAGACTGCAAAAGGAGTCTGTGTCAGCCTAGGGTTCCACTTCTTTTACAGCAAGATGCTAGGGCAGCAATGCTTGTGTTCTATTAGCACTCTACAGTGCAAGTTAAGGTGTGACTGTAGCTAGCACAGGTAACAGTGGCAGTGCAGACGTGGAGGCATAAGCTTCAGATAGGGCTAACAACCAGAATCAAGCCCCCAATGAGCCTGGATCCATACTCTGGTTACTAGCCTATGACACTCTATCTACACTGCTGCTATTGTGTAATAAATGGAAACAGAACAGGTTACACATATAAAATGCTATCCTAGGTCTACACTTATCAAGGTTCAATAAAGATGATTTTCTCCCAAGGATTCAGTCTTTCTCATAGAGCTACTGGTTTTCGGTCAACACCAGGATCTAATAGTCATGAATGTCTCACACCATTCAAGGGGTTCCCTCAGTGAATGGATATTCTTTTTTGTCTTCTACTTCTGTCTCCAAAGTTCATTATCTTTGCCCCTATCCAGGATAACCACCGGTGGTTCAATGTTTGGTATCTTCCTATCCTGTTTACTGCATATGCAGATCTGGCTTACAATGCATAATTTATGTCTGCCTTAACACAGACTTTTTAGGGACATGCTTCTAGTACATGTACGTAACTCTTTACATGACAGCAATAAATACATCTTGCGAGGATTATGAGAATCTGTATGACACAGGCTTTTATTAGATACTTTGCATGATATTCTTTATGGATACATCCTAGGAAAGTAATGTGTTAGCGGCAGTGAGCTTGTCAGGCATGATAGGAGTTGCTGACATAGAATAGTGAACCTTTTGCCAGCTGCATCAATGGGTCTCTGTGTCACAACACTCCTTTATCTGTGTAAGTTGGCATGGGGCTTCCCAAAAGTCAAGGGGCACGTAAATTCCCAGGCTCTCAAAGGAGAGCCTCAAGTGGCTGTGAAAGGACTTGTGATCTTTAGGAAAAATTAGTGACAAGCTTTCAGTCCTACCTAGTGACTGGTTTGCACTAGCTAACTTTTCAGTAAGATCTCTGCAAAGAAAAGGGCTAGACGCATTAAAAAAGGTGCGTTTCCCCGTTGGCTTTCTCTGTTTCTCCAATTTATGCGAGGCCCGGACTACAGATTTTTGCAGGCCCCCAAAGGCCGCCGGTGAGAGCAAGGCGTTGAGCCTGCCAACATCAAAGCCGTGGGTACCTCTAATGCGGCAGCTGCCATAACAAGATTAGACTGCACCTGTCGGCCAGCTTCAGTCCCTGCATGCAAACCTCTGGCCGCAAACCCCGTGCGGGAGGTGTGTGTGGGGGTCCATGGCCCCCCTCTCGGAAAACACCCAGCAACCTCTTCGCTCTGTCAGTCTCCATTCCCTCTGCTCCCCAACTTTCCTCCATCTCCCCCAATCGTCCCCCGGCCTCAGCCTCCCCCAGCTGGGCGCAGGGCTGCGGCTCCGCTTCCCGCTTGCTCCTGGGCAGCAGCCTCTGCCCCTGCGGGCGGGAGCCCGCCCATGCCTACAGCAGCGGCCCGCGGTGACAGGGCGCGTCTCATCGCTGGCCGCGGGGATTGGTCGGCGGCAGAGCCGGGCTGCCCGTGCACTGACCCAGCGCGCGGCTCCTCCTCCTCCTCCGTGCCGCGGCGCTGAGCTCGGAGCTGCGGCGGCGGGCAGAGGGGAGCGGGCGGCAGGCGGGATTACAACGAGGGCAGGCGGGCTGGCTGCGCGGCGCTGCCCCCTCCCCCTTTCCCTGCTGAGGCGGCGAGAGCTCCCCCCTCCTGCGGCCGCCAACGCCGCTGCTGCCAGCGGGGGCCAGGAGAGAGAGGAGTGGGGCAGAGCCGCCGGTCGCTGGCTCTATGCTGCCCGCCCCGGCGCTCGGAGCCCGCCCCGCGGGGATGCCGGTGCTGGGATTGCTGCTGGGATAACCCCCGCTGCCCTCCTCCGCCTGCTGCTGCTGCCCGCTCCGGACGGAGGATGCTGCCCGGGGCGCGGGGGACTCTGACCAGGGGACCAGCATTGGCGTCCTGTCCTCCGGCTCCGAGCGCTCGTGCTGCCCCTGGAGCAGCCGCCTCCCCCGGGGAGCGATGACTTCAAAGCACCAGGCGGACTGGATCCCGTACAGGTAGGGAAGGCGCCTCCCGCCCTGCAGGCTGGTCCTGGTTCCTCGCAGGGAGCAAGGGCAGCCCGGGCACCACGGAGTGTGGGGTGGGCGGCTCGCCCTCGGCGCCTGCAAAGTTTTTAGGGAGGGAGTAACGGGGGGCAGCGCGCTGGGTCGGTGTTTTGTTTTTGCTCCTGCTCCAGTTTAGGGCTGAGCGCGCCGCTCTGTATGGGGAAGGGCTCCTAGGGCGGAGGGATGGTGGTGGTCCTGAGCTGTGTTATTTATTTGGAGGCCAGGGAGCCCATTGTTCTGTTGGGGGAGTTCAACAGGCACCTCGCCTTTGCTATCCTGCTTTTCATGACTGGAACCTGAAGTCGGCTGGATCTCTCCTTTTTTTTTTTTTTTTTTTTTTTAAACAGGCCTGAAAGATATGGGGCACTGCAGGTTTCCTATAGGAAGCCTGGATACTTTCCTGCTTTTGTCTCCCAGGTAAAAGTGGGGGCACATCACCAAATTATTGCCTTGTGTTCTTCCTGCTCCCCAGTCCTCTCAAATACAAATGGGCTCTAGGAGATGACTGTATGAAAGTGAGCTGAGATGTGCCATCTGAGTAAGAGTCCAAATTTGGGACCCAGTCCTGCTCCCACGGAAGTTAATGGTAGCTTTACCTCTGACTTCTGTAGGAGCATGTTTAGGCCCATTGCCTGTGATCAATGAACCTCTCTGGGTGCTATAGTATATTCTTGGCAGTTGTGAAACCTACTTTTACTTTGCAGCTGAAAAGCTTTGTAACAGTTACACACGTGCAGTGTTCAGAGGCACCTAGGCTGTTTAGAGCAGTAGCAAAAGCAGCAGATAAGCTTTTAGGGGTATCTTGGTGTTAATGCAAAATCAGTTCATAGAGTTAAGGTTTATTCATAGATTATTCGGGTTGGAAGGGACCTCAGAAGATCATCTAGTCCAACCCCCTGCTCAAAGCAGGACCAATCCCCAAATGGCCCCCTGAAGGATTGAACTCACAACCCTGAATTTAGCAGGCCAATGCTCAAACCACGGTTCCAAGAACCATTCCTGTTCTATTTTTTTTGTAGAATGAACTGCACCACCAGTCATGTGTTGCACTTGGGACTCATGTCTATTTGTAATTTCTTGCTGGATGAGGTGACTCTGTTGAATAAAAGGGGCAGTCACTGGGGAAAGGAAAGGAGTTTGGAGGGTGTTGCTCAAACAGATTAGGCACCTGGTTGAGCATCTGTAGACTGAATCCCCAGCTGGTTTGTATTGTGGGCATTGGTGGGTGACTTCTTTGTGGAAGAACAAAGTAACCTTTTGTATATGATGCCTCAAATAATTGTTTTCCTCTTGCCCATTCTGATATAGAATAGACACATTATGGGCCATATAGAAGCCTGGCAGTCAGTATTAGCTGCCCTCTCTGCTGCAGCTGCCACAGCGGAGAAGCTGTGATTGCCATGGCAGCGCCAGCTATCGCTCTCTGTCATTGGTTCCTTGGTTGCCATAAGCTACCCAAGTCTCTGTCTGCTGGCTCTCTTTCTGGAGAGGAGTGTGCGTCAAAAGTGTGGTGAGCAGCACCTGTCACCCTAGAATGGATCCCCTTATCCCTGTTCGGGTGGAGAGGAGGAAGAGCTACAAGATAGCCTGCAGATTGCAATCAGGGCTTGTGGGGCAGCTTCACGTTAGGGGCTCTGATTCATGGCTAAACTGGCACTGTGGCTGAAGTCATTAAGAGTTTGGGTGCACAAGGGATACAGGATAAAAGTTTCAGAGGATTGGTGTAGACAAGCGGGAACTAGGGGGTGGGCTTTAGTCCCTCCCCAGTGATAATTGCATTAATAAATAAAGGAAACTGTGGGACAGAAGTTAATTTATCTCACTTTATTAAAAATGGGCAAATTTAGTTATGATACAAAACTACTTACGAAAGTGATATTTAGCTGCTTTATTATTTTTAACAAAAACAACAAGGAGTCCGGTGGTAGCTTAAAGACTAACAGATTTATTTGGGCATAAGCATTTGAAGAAGTGGGGTTTTTACTCATGAAAGCTTATGCCCAAATAAATCTGTTAGTCTTTAAGGTGCCACCGGATTTGTTGTTTTTGTGGATACAGACTAACACGGCTATCCCTCTGATTATTTTTAACTTTACTCACTTCCAAAAAAAAAAAATGTTGCTTTTGCCCTTGCAATGGCTGCATTACAGATTGCTGATGTTGCATCTACAGGTTTATATTGTTACCCTTACGTATTTGCCAGGTTTAGCTTTTGAATGTTTTATTTGGTTTTATATTGTCTGTTTCTTGAGGTTTCCAGTTGCTTGTACAGTGTTCTGAACACCTTCTATTATTACTTATTTTTAAGAGTTTAATTTGATTATCAGATGTCATTTAAAAATGTTCTGTGTTTTAAATTGAAGGGTTGCAAAAAGAAGGTGTCTGAGAATTTTATTTAATATATGGCTTCATGTTGTTAAATCATATTTCAGGGCTTTAGTTACTGTACAGTGAGTAGTTATTGGGGTTATAGATGGAGACGTTTCAGTTTGAATAGGTATATTCAGAACATTGGTAGCACAACAAAACTATCTTATCCGTGTTCCACCAGATTCTGTGTAAATAAAACAATTCTTTATATGCAAATAATGTACTCAACAATTTTAGGAGGAAATCATAATTTTTTAAAAAGTTCTTTACAAAGACATTTTAAAAACTAGTACAACTGTTCACAAAGTGTAGTAGGGAAACTGCTTTGCCCCAATAGATGTTAACCTTTTTATATGAATTACAGCTATCCTAGTGGCTAGACATCATAGTAACAGATGCACTATAATTACAGAAGATGAATAAATCAGTCCCTAACATGGAATAAAAATAAGGTGGTTAATGATGCAAATGAAAACTCTTTCTTTTGGGAGATCCGTATAGATTATAGTCCTAATGAACGTAAGTATTTCAGAGATTCAGGAGTTTATAAAGAATTACACAGAATGTAAGAATACTGTCATTGGCTCCTGGACTGTGCCTTCAGGGTGTATATCAGAGCAGAGACAGAGCACAAAAGAAGATATACTGCCACCAAAGCCACTAACTAAGCCTATTATGTCATTTGGAGCCATGTAGTAAAGAACAGTGTTCCACCAAATCAGTTGTTCCATGACTCTTCCCTGTTGCAGCCTGGTCGTTGGCCTTTTCTCGCACAGTAGATGGGCCATGCTAAAACTTTGCAGAAGAGCTGATGATGGCAATAGAGAGGGAAACAAAGCACGATGTGTTGCTATATTTTCCTTCCATGCTACTGTTTTGGTCTCTTCTGTACTGCACAATTCATAGAAACACACTACCCTTGGTGGTAGTTCTTCGTATTTGCCTCTTGTGGATATTTATCACAATCTGTTTGGTTTTATTTTTAATGCATGTTTTCTTTACTGTTACAACTAGCAACTGCTAAAAAAAAAAGTAATCAAATTCCTTCTGCTGTGAAGTAAATGTTTTTGTTTAGATTTATGGTAATATTAATTCTGTCCTATGAAACTCAAGCTTTTTATTTTTCAGAGAAAGGGCTGGATTCTGAGTGGTGGTAAGCACCAGCAAATCCCATTAAACTCTGCTGTATTCAGCATCCCAGAAGATCCAGGCCAAAATATGTTTATCCAGCAAACTTGAATCTCTAAAATCTGTTTTATTTCGGTAACTGAATTATGTATGAAAAAGTGTTAGTAAATTTGGGCCAAACTTGCTCTTTTCAGAGATTTACACATACACAGTAAGAGAGAACCCTAAAAATTGTGCACATCTTAGACTATGTTCAGTTCTGTCAGAGGGAAAGATTTACATTGGCTGATCTGCTTGGAGGTATGATTTCTTACCTCCTCCTCTTATATGATGTCGTGATTTCAGTGGTTGTTAGCTTTTAAAGCTGAAAGGTCTGTTGCATACCTACTGTTGGCTGTCACATCCCACTCATTCAATACAATGGGGAAAGAGCTTGGGGAAAAAGCACAGGAACTGCTGGCATGCTGCAGTCCATAAAGACTTGTGTAACATGGCCTGAACTTCTTTGACCTACATGCAGCATGGTACAAAAGCTGTAAGACCACTGTGGAATGACAAAAGAAATTTTAACTTTAGGGTGGGCTCTAAAACAATGATATAAATCATTCATTTATATTGCTCATCCTTGCCATCTGATTTATGCCAGTATGTAGATGCATATCTGAATTTATTCAAGCTTAGAGTCACTTTTTAATAAAATGTCAGACTGCTCATCTGAGAATAATGGATACACTTTTCCTTTAAAATGGAAAGAGACAGGAAGACTACTAAGCAATCCATGAGTGTCCGAAGCTTATAATAGATTTTAGGGCAATTGAGATATTTAAATTTTTTTGATCAGATTAACTAAAAATATGAGAGAATCCTTCCAGGATCAATGCTAGTTTTTGCTTCCCCGAAATGGATGAAAATTCATATTATTTGTTGGGTAGAATTTATAATATTTAACATTTTGCCCCAAATACTTTTTCTGTTCTATTCTATTCTCTCTTTTGTAGCATTAACACTGATAAGCTGTGGCACTGGAGACCTGCAGTATCACGAATGTGTCACCTGTTCTCTCTAATGCAATCTAATGTAGATTAGAGCTGTAAAAAAAATGCTTCAATGAGACTACTCACATAAAGTTAAGCATGTGAGTGAGTCTTTATAGGATTGGGGCCATAGGTGAGACCAATAGATAGTTAATTAAAAAAATGGTGCTGGCCCTCATTATAAGGAAGCAAAAAGAAGTCTAGAGCCCCATTTAAAAAAATGTGTAGAAATAATTGGTTCATTCCAATTTTCAGTAAGCTACATCTTCCTTAGGAAATGTTTTTGTTTCTCTGTGTTAAATATCTTGCTATAGTGTCGTTTGGCAGTTTTCACTGAAAAATATTGACCAAGAACCACATTAATGTTGTATAAGTAATGATAACATATATGGGTCTAAATATTTTGATATCCAAAATGTCTGTTGGAGAATCTTGACAAACGTATAGGATGCCTTTATTCATAAATGTAATTAGAGGCATTCAAAAACCTGGATCCAAATTTTGCATTGAGCCCATTGCTAACTTGTAGGATCTGTGGAGTTTAATGTCTTAGCATTAAACAAATCTAATATGTAAAGATACTTTGGATGAAGAAATACAGTTTCTTCACTAAGACTGTGTGAAACTCCCATTATTACAAAATAGATAAGAGTAATAAAGGGATAACTCCCTCTGTGGAGTTGTAATGCCTCAGTAGCATGTAGTTTTTGTGACTATTTGTGTAGGTATAAAAATGCTTAGCTAATTTTAATAAGTTTCAACAGAAAAACATTTAAAGCAATGTGTTTAAAGTGCAATTTTTACACCAGAAAAATATAGTACTGTCAGATGAAAAGTGTTGTGAGCATGGGGAAATTTGTGTCCCAGGTTCTCAGACGTTCTCAGCAAAGCATTTGGGTAGTTCTATTGGAAACCTACAGAGTTCTTCAAATATTCCGACATAGCCTAGCAGGATCCTGTGAACTGTACAGCATGGGACTTTTAGCAGATGGCACTATATAAAATAAAGTACCTATGCAACAGAAGAAAAATACAGACAGCAGCAATATATATTCTTGAAAAAAAAAACATTTGGATTGTGCATGCATTTTATGTTGCTTATATAAATTCGTCATGGAATATCTAAGTTGTGCTTAGAAATCCTAACCTTTTCAATGGTTGATCTATAGTGACATGATTGATTTTGAAAGATAAGAGATGATGATTTGATAAAAATTGTGTGGGAGAAGTGCTGGGTCATAGATGTTGTTGAAGATGAATGTGGCCAATACTTGTTCCTGCTCTCTTAAGATTTAGAAAGACATTTATTTGAAGTATATTTTCAGTCTGTTAGCTCCTGCACACCAAGGATTGCAATGTAGCTAAAAAGCCCAGCTTCTGAGATGAGGTTTTTTGTGATTGGGAGTGTTTGGCACAATATGCACCTTGTCACTCAGCCTGTCTGCTTGGAGGAGGTAGAGTTGGATGTTTGTAAAAGCACTGCCCACCAGATCAGGCTGATGGGACTAGTCCGAGGATTTCTGTGGTGGGTAAAATTTTAAAGGATGAGACGATGTTAAACATTTCACTTATAACTCTGCCTAAAGCGGAGAGAATCCAACTGAGATCAAAGCCCTGTTGTGCTAGGTCTTGTACGAACACATCATAAGAGACCATCCTTGTCCAGAAAATTATAATCAAATAGACAAGCTAGACAAAAGGTGAAAGAAAAGGAGTGTTACTATTCCAATTTTACTTTTGGGGAGCCAAGACACAGAGGGGTTGATCCTTTGAAGTCAGTGGGAGTGGGACAAGGAAGGGTTGTGACTTGCCAAGGACACTCAGGGAGTCAGTGACAGAACTGAGAATGGAACCCAGATTTCTTGTGCTCCCGTCCAGTGCTCGAACCTCAAGACCATCCTTACTGTGCTAATAATTAGACTGAGACCAACATCCCATTTAAGATAATCCAGTTAGCTATTGGATAGTAATGACATTCAGTAACTACTGAGCTGGACCAGAGTTGAATCAGAGACTTTAAGTGGAAATGAAAGATTGTGTGTCCTATTACAAATATCTGAACCAGTCAGTTTTCCTCTCTTAGGCATGGGAATTTGGTCTCCCCCTTGATGCTTCTGCCTCTTGCAGATGCATGAACTGGCTTGGTGGAAGACAGCATTTCCTCTCTGTGATTGGCTAAAAATGCTGCTTCTGGAGGGGTGGATTTTCTCCACATTGCTGTTTTGTCTGTTTTCTTTCCCTTGTTTTGATGACTGTTCCTATTTTTATTTTCTATTTATTCTCCTCCAATATACTGTTTCCTTTTAACTTGTCCATATTTATCTCTAATCTTTGCTTCCTAAGTCCTTGTTGTTTTTCTCTCCTATTTCCTTTCCTTCTCTGTTCTCCGTGTTGTTCTCCTGCGCAGTTTATTTTTCCTCTTGACATTGCTTCAGATATTTCCTATCATTTTCAGTGCAAAGGGATTAATTGCTATGCTTTCAGGCCCTTCAGAAGTCTCCCTTCTTCTAGCAGTCCCTGAACTGAATGCAACCCCACAAAAATAGGTGTGTTCTGTTGTGTTACTATAGAACCAGGAGGCACTGAGGAGAGCTGTGTGTGAAGGAGGAATACATGTGGGCCCGGAAGCATGGTACTTCATTTCTATAGGCAAAAGAAGCAGAGAAAACCTCCTTAAAACAAGAAGATGGGAGACTTTGCATATTGCAGACTCAACAATGATGTTGCAGTCTGAAAATTACTGTTGGGGGGAAAAAACAACTTGGTGTTATGTTTTATAAAAGTTGTAAAAAGTGGTCTTTCTAAGGAAAACATGAGAGTAGGGCCCTACCAAATCCGCAATCCATTTTGGTCAATTTCACAGCCAGGGGTTTTTAAAATTAGTCAGTTTCGCTTTTTCAGCTGTTTACATCAGAAATGTCATGGTGATGTAACTGTGCAAGTCCTGACCCAGAAGGCGGTTATGCTGCGGGGGAGGGAGGTCTCAAGGCTATTATAGGGGGTCATGGGATTGCCAGCCTTACTTCTGCCCTGCTGTCTTCAGAGCTGGGCAGCCAGAGAGGAAGGCTGCTGGCCTGGTGCCCAGCTCTAAAGCCAGTGCCATCACCATCAGCAGTGCAGAAAGATGCAGAGAGTCACAGAGTATGGAGTGATGGGTTACTATATGTCCAGTTTTTCCAGTGGTCTTCCACCCCAGTGGGGGGGCTGACAGCTGGAGCCGCAGCCTTCCTGCGCTGGCAAGGGTAGGGTGTGGTTGACAGCTGGAGCCACGGAGCTTCCTGCAGCCAGGGGAGGTTTCTGGAGATGGATCTGACCTGCCTCCAGAGCAGCCCCTGCAAGGGAAGAAGAAGCTTGTTCCTCCCCATCCCCAGCCAAGACTAACAGCTAGATCCCTGCTGGGACCAGATTTCAAGGGAGAGATCAGATTTCATGGTCCCTGATGCGTTTTTCACAGTTGTGAATTTGGTAGGGCTCTACATATGAGTAAATCAAATCATGAACAGCACCTCAAGTTGGCATATACTATGGTGTTTCATTTGCATTTTTATATAGATTATCAGACTGTTTATGAAAATAGTGTGGTGATTTGTTTAAACACGGCATGTCTATATAGTAAATAAGTTCCTCTAACAGGTTTATTACCTTTAATTGGGATTTTATTATGTATAACTCTTAAATGATAGTATTCCAGTTTATTATTTTAATAGTTCAATAGTTAATACTCTTTAAAATTAACTGAAATTTTTCATTCCACATATTATTAAGTATTGGTAGAAAATTGTTCATTTCTATTGTTACAGCAGGTTACTCAAAGATAAACTTTCACAAGTATATTTTTGTAATAGTAGGTTTTTTTTAACCTTTTCACTGCTTTCTAATGCTCTGATATTGTAGAATGTAGGTGCCAATTATAGGGATTAGTAGATGCATCCTTGCTGTCTAACTAGGAAGATATTCCCAGAAATTGTACCAGGAGAAGATTTGTGGAAATGAATGAGAGTGGGGAACAAAAGAAATATCTCCTTGGGATTTTGCAGCCTTCTTTACTGTGGGAATGCAAGGATCAGCAGTTCAAATGAGATGCTAGTGTAAGGCGTGAAAGAGGTGTTCAGATTGGCAAGCAAGGATGGTAATGTTAATGGCTGCCATCTGTATGGACCGAAGGAGGCATCATTGGGGTTGAATTGGGCTCAAGGCTCTCTGCAAGATCACGTTATAGCTGCGGGAATGATGGAAATAGTCCATAATAATCTGAATTTGAAAGGGAATTTATTTTGATTGTATTTGTGACATTCTTGTGTTCACTGTCCGAACAGTTGAGTGCTCCAGCTTTCTTCCATGAAGCTGAATTTTAGCTTTAGCTCTGAAACGTTCCACCATGCTGAGTTCTGAATTGTAAATTTGATTGTAAAACTTGCAGTTCCTGCTGAGATGCATGTTAACACAAACCTGTGACTATTATAATTCATAATTAGTGATGTAAATCATCTAACAAAGGTAATGAAGTCACAGCATGAGTTTAGAATGGTATATTTTTGATTGTAATCACAATTTTAGCTACTAGAAAATAAGGAATTATATGTTGAGGAAATTCCTTGATTTAAAATAATAAGTTTGTGGATATGAGTGAAGTTTATCCATGGGTGGATTAGATGCATCAGTACTTCATCCCTGGTTAGGGGTGGGATCAGAAAAGTTCTCTAGTCTAATGGTATCACTTTGAAAGGCAGAATGATACAAAGCTAAGTACTTTCCTCAAATAATGGCTGTGCCAAAGTAAAAGGAAGAACAGCTGCACTTCTTTCAATGTGAGATTGCAGCTGGTCAGATCTGATGCAGCCACACTTTTGTTAGTTTTGTAAGGGCAGGAAGACACTACCTCCCTATACACAACAATTCTAATAAAACAATACAATGTGAAAATTAATGCTGGATGCTGACTTAGACTAACCACTTGGTTTCCTAGTCACCTCTAATAGTGACCTAAAGAGACTTACTATATACTTAGTAGAAACCAGTCCCCTTTCCCTCCTTCCCCCCCCTTTTTTTTTGGCAGATATAAAACCAAAACCCAAAGTAGAAGGAATTTCCTTTCCATTAAACAAGGCTTTGAAGACATTTGCATAGCATGTACTCATACGTGCCTAGCTAAACTGCAGCATAGGCATATGGGGAAATCATTCATCTTTTGGGACACAGCATATACTGAACAACTGGGTAAATAAGCTTTAAGTTGCTTCTGCACACCAGAGAGACAGACTCTGATAATTGATTCTTCCAGGTTAGTGAATTTTAAATCGCTTCATCTGCTGCTGTTGCAGATTTTAAAAGGAAGTAATGTACAAATTGCTAGCTTTTTTTTTTTTTTTTTACATTTCTGTAAATTAGGCCCAAGAACTCTGTTACTTGGCATGTAACTAAATATATCCTATAAAATAAAAATGGTGAGTCTTATTCCTTTGTTTGAGATGGAAATGGTTAAGTATCTTTTATGCTATTTGATGTCTCAGTCTGAAATTGATTACATAGGTTCCTGTGAGCATTAACCCCTAGCTATTCAAAGATAAACTACCCCAGCATGATCCATCTATCCTAAACCTCTTTCCTGTTACAATTTTCTTCTTGAACCAGGATTGTAATTTCCAGGTATATAAGAAATAAATGATCACAAACATTCACGTTTATTCTGGGACATCCAGAATAACAATCCAGAAAACTAGGCAACAAATATAAATTATTTTTGTAGAGTGTAATTTTAATTTGGAATTTCCAGGCTTTGTATTTTTTTTAACAGCAGAATTCCCTTGAGGTTTTCATCCTCTATAATAATTGAGAAATATAGTTACAATTGTAACTCAGGGTTAAGAGTAATTCTTGTGTGTGGGAATATACAGTCAGACCACTTCATTTAAAGTATAGGGCATCTGTGTCCTGTGTCCACTATAACATGACCGCATAGGGTGAAATCCTAGTCTTACTGAAGTTAATGGCAAAATTCCCTTTGACTAAAATGGGACCAGGATTTCACTCATAGTCTTAAAGATACAGCACCTCCAACATCAAAGAAACTTAAAATTAAAATGGAAGCAACTTTATTTTCTGTATGGAAGTTATGACCCTGAGGCAGTTATCAGTTATTTAGTTCTCTAATAGTGACTATGTGCTTGGGATTGTACAAGATAAAAACAGTCCTGACTCCAAAGACTTTACAGTGTTAAAAGTATAAATTAGGATTACAGGTAAAATAGTAGCATTTGAATTTTAGGCTAATGTATACCTATAAGGAATAGAATGTTATGGGGGATTAAACATGTTAGAGATGATGGGTGGGATTTTCAAAAGCACTCTGAGTTGTTCTAATTTTGCTCCCATTGTTAGTTCCATACTGAGTCCTTTTGAAAATCTCACTTTATAACTACTACTGAAAATGCTGATCATTTGGGGGATGGGAGAGGAGGGAAAATTTGTTCTGCCTATTCAAAATGGCACATAGCACGTATCTCTGAGACATAGACTGTTTCTGTGTATTCCTTAGTAAGAACAATTCATTCTCAGCACAAAATGATTATTATCAAGAAAAAAGAAATACACCCAAGGCATAAAAATACTATGTTTTCACTGTCTGATGAGTTATACATAAATCCAGTCAACAATACTGAGAGTTCAAATTAATTCCTTGTGCATCGTGATGTAAATTCAGCCCGAAGGGTCTTAGTCAGTTTATAACTAGCTTTGTAATTTCCATTTTTCTGTGACCTAAACGTTTGGATTAATGATGCTATTCATGACCTGCATATGCAATAAGCAGTAACTAGTGTGTGGCTTTGCTTGTTACCTGAGCTGCATTTGACTAGTACCATTTTGTTGATCATTCTTTAGCAAAATTTTTATTTTCTTTCTCTCTTTCTTTCGTTAGTCTTACTAGTCCTGAAATTGTTTATGTTGTGCATTGGAAACAATTTATTCATTTTCCTTCTGTCTCACAAACCATTTTCCTGTGTATTGTAATAATCATTTCACTTCTTCATGAACTCTAGTGAAGTTTACCTTAGCGACTACTTTCTTTTTAATATGGTCTGGAAAATTGCTATGTAGTATTCTAGCCTTCTGGTTATTAAATGTTTTGTGGTTCGTTTTGGAAGAGTCAAATTCCAACTGGCCAAATTCCAACTAGGGTAATTGCATTCTGCAATTCTCCCTTTCAGTTTTTGCTTAACCATATATGTCTACTGCTGTAGGATTTCTAGACATGGCATGGATTAAATGTAAAACTTCTTCCTTAAGTCAGTAGTAACAAGGGATTCAGTATAGACACCTCTCCTCCTTGTATACTCCAAATATTCGTAAGTAACTAATAGTCCTAAAACAACTGAATGCTTGAGCAAGAAGATGTCATGCAGCCGAGGACACTCTGTTGACAATTTCCTGCCTCTACTCCCAAGTGTCTACATTTGGGAACTTTCAATGAAAGTAATCCTAAAATAGCTAGATTCCAAATCTATGTAAGGCTCTATAAATTAGAAACAATACATTGACTTGTATCTTGAAACAAATGGGAAACAGGCACATTCCGCAATAAATTGCTCACAACACTCCATTAAGCAAGCAGGTTGTTGCACTGCAGTAATCCAGTGTGGAAGTGACCATGGTATTGATGGGTTTTGTGATGATTGCGTCAAGAAATGGCTGCATGTGGTCACAGTTCAAAGTAAACCCCAACAATCAAGAACTGCTGGGGGGTCCACTATAAGACTGAAACTCTTTGAAATGGATACATGCATTTACCAATTGAGGAAGCAGCCACAATCCTCATCAATTCCTAAAATTGCCTACCTCTGCTATTCAGCTTCCATCCATCATTTCTGGATTGAACGTCTTGTCATCCACATTCCATTTTGGCCACGTACTGAGAGAGAAAACTGGACCACCCAGATTTGATAAATAGTATGGCTGTCAAGTGATTAAAAAAATGAATTGCGACTGCATAATTAAAAAAATTAATTGCAGTTAGCTGTATGATTAAACAATAGTAGAATACTATTTATTTAAATATTTTTGGATGTTTTCTACATATTCAATATATCGATTTCAATTACAACACAGAATACAAAGCGTACAGTGCTCACTATATTTATTTTTAATTACAAATATTTTCATTGTAAAGAAACAAAAGAAATAATATTTTTCAATTCACCTAACACAAGTACTGTAATTCAATCTCTTTATCATGAAAGTTGAACTTACAAATGTAGAATTATGTACAAAAAATAACTGCATTAAAAAATAAAACAATGTAAAACTTTAGAGCCTAGAAGTCCACTCAGCAGCCAATCGCTCAGACAAACAAGTTTGATTACAATTTGCAGAAGATAATGCTGCCTGCTTGTTGTTTACAATGTCACCTGAACATGAGATCAGGCGTTCGCATGGCCCTGTTGTAGCTGGCGTCGCAAGATATTTACATGCCAGACACGCTGAAGATTCATATTTTCCTTCATGTTTCAGCTACTATTCCAGAGGAGATGCTGATGGTGGTTCTGCTCGATAACGATCCAAAGCAGAATGGACTGATGCATGTTCATTTTCATCATCTGAGTCATATGCTACCAGCAAAAGGTTGATTTTCTTTATGGTGGTGGTTTGGGTTCTGTAGTTTCCACATATGAGTGTTGCTCTTTTAAGACTTCAGAAAGCATGCTCCACACCTTGTCCCTCTCAGCTTTTGGATGGTACTAAAGGTTCTTAAACCTTGGGTCGAGTGCTGTAGCTATTTTTAGAAATCTCATATTGGTACCTTTGCATTTTGTCAAATCTGCTGTGAAAGTGTTCTTAAAACAAACATGATGGGTCATCATCCGAGACTGCTATAACATGAACTGTGTGGCAGAATGCGGGTAAAACAGAACAAGAGATATACAATTCTCCCCCAAGTAGTTCAGTCAGAAATTTAGTTAATGCATTTTTTTTTAATGAGCATCATCAGCATGGAAGCATGTCCTCTGGAATGGTGGGCAAAACATGAAGGGGCAAACAAATGTTTAGCATATCTGGCACATAAATACCTTACAATACCAGTTGCGAAAATGCCATGCAAATGCCTTTTTCTCACTTTCAGGTGACATTGTAAATAAGAAGCAGGCAGCATTATCACCCATAAATTTGAACAAACTTGTTTGTCTTAGCAATTGGCTGAACAAGAAGTAAGACTGAGTGGCCTTGTAGGCTCTAAAGTTTTACATTGTTTTGTTTTTGAGTGCAGTTATGTAACAAAAAAACTACATTTGTAAATTACACTTTCACAATAAAGAGATTGCACTACAGTACTTGTGTGAGGTGAATTGAAAACTACTATTT
Source organism: Gopherus flavomarginatus (assembly GCF_025201925.1). Lineage (NCBI taxonomy): Eukaryota > Metazoa > Chordata > Testudines > Testudinidae > Gopherus > Gopherus flavomarginatus. The sequence goes on from NC_066621.1 coordinate 57,987,972, forward strand.
TTTATTATTTTTACAGTGCAAATATTTGTAATAAAAATAATATAAAGTGAGCAATGTACACATATTCTGTGCTGTAATAGAAATCAATATATTTGAAAACGTAGAAAAACATCCAAAATATTTTTAATAAATTTCTGTTGGTATTCTATTGTTTAACAGTGCAATTAGTCGTGATTAAATTTTTTGAGTTAATCGTGCTAGTTAACTGCAATTAATCGACAGCCCTAATAAACTGATGTCGAGCTGAGTGTTCACATATTGATGGTTCTGCAGCCCAAATTGCCTCACCATGCAACCTCCTATCCCATGCTAAATAGGAAATATGAAAGGAGTTTTGAGGTTGAGAAGTAGCTAACCAGTACCATCCTCTAAGATTTCAAGAAAAGGAAGCAATGAAACCTTTGGAAAATTCTGATGCCCTTCTCCTGGGACCTGCAGATATACATCAGCACATCATCCTCAATGTCATCAGGCTGCTGATAGTGGGGGGAAAAAAACTGTAGTAATTTACGCGAATATAATATTCTTCACTTCCTGTCTTATACGGCGATGAACAAATTGTGGTGTTTTACCTCACAAACTGAAGCACGTCACTGGTAGTCAAAGTGATTGTATACACACTATACATTCAGTTAGTACAGTGCTTTGGGATCAATTTGGATGAAAGGCACTATATAAATGTAAGGATTATAATAAAGCCCTGGTCTACAATAGAAAATTAGGTTGGTTTACTTGACTTAACTCCCCATGTGGACAGCACTAGGTTGACAGAAATATTCTTCTGCTGACCTAGCTTCCACTTCAGGGAGGTGGATTAACTACACCAATGGGCAAATCTCTCCTGTTGGTGTAGGTAGTGTCTACACTGAAGTGCTATGGCTGTTCTGAGTGTTGACTGGAAAATCTGTTTCCTGTCTGACTGATCTGGATGCCAAATATCATTTTTTTTGTTGAATTCCTGCCATTTTTATGAGTCTAGCATGAGTCTTCCAAAATGAGTGCAGAGAAGATTAAAAGGAACAACAAGGAGAAATATGTAAATACTCTAACAGGCTGGGCACTGAAATTGAGAGTTGTGACTTGATGTGCAAATAACACAGTTGGCACATGATATATTGATTACATCCTGTCTTTAGATGGACCTTCAGCTAGTTCGCCAAGAAACCTGGAAATATGCAGTCATGTACAATTATCTTGGAAGCTTGGCCAAACATATGCTGGCATATGGATTTCAGTTATGAATAGAAGGAAACTATTTTGACTATATCAACAATTCAGTTTTGGAAAGTACACATAGTACTTTTTTCATCAGTATTTAGAAATAGCTTCCCTCAGTGCCAGAAACAATTTAATTATATCTGGTACAATTGAACAGGACCTCCAGGATCATCTAATCCAGTCCCCTGCATCTAGCAGCAAAGATAGTTATTTTAAGAATTGTACCCCACTTTTTCTGGAACATTCATACTGACTTATGGCACAAGTGATCCATGGAATGCTTCAGTGGTCTTTATGTGCAGTTGCCACTTCTGGTTTTAGCTGTATTTCCTTGGTAACACTAAAGCATTTCAGCGGCTGCTGCGCTGGGAGGGAGAGGGAGTCTGAGCCGCTGCCAGCAGCCTGGGGGTTCCCCTGGGTGAGCGCTGCCGGCAGCCCTGGGGTTTCACCGCGCAGTTGCTGCTCCGCTTCTCCCGCCTCCCAGGCTTGCGGCGCCAATCAGCTGTTTGGCGCCGCAAGCCTGGGAGGAGAATTAGAGCATGGGGCGACGTGCTATGGGAGAACGTGGAGCAGAGGTGAGCTGGGGTGGGGAGGTGCTGCACAGCTCCTGGTGAGGGAGCTGCTGCAGGGCTAGGGTGGGGGCGCAAGGTGGAAGTTGCGCCTAGGTCATGAAACTTCCTTGCACCAGCCCTGGTGACACCCTATTATGATGATTTTCATCTGAGGGTTATGGATTAGGTTGCTAAGGAGGAGAAATATTATTATCCTGATGCTACGTAAGGGGACACTTGAGACGGAATGAGATTGTAACTTTCAGTCACATCGTGAGTCAATGGCAGGATCAGGAATAGACCACAAATCTCCCATCTCCCTCCCAACACATTCCCATCCCTTTAACTACTATTAACCATGCTGCCTTTTTGGAGTTTTTCACTTGAAGCATATACAACTCCAAATAAAAATAATAAGTATGCACATATGTCCAAGATCCAGTGAACTCCAAAAAGTTACTTTATGGTACCCAAGGCTTAAAAAGAAGCTTCTGTGTTGTTGTTTTTTTTGTTTTTGATTTTTAACAATAGTAAATAGATGTTGAATAGCCAGTGCAGGAATGACAAGGATAAGGAAGGAATATTTTCTATTCATGTAAGTCTAATCAGATACTTTGGACTGGTCTACACTACACGTTTAAACCGAATTTAGCAGCGTTAAACCGATTTAACCCTGCACCCGTCCACACAATGAGGCCCTTTATATCGATATAAAGGGCTCTTTAAACTTGTTTCTGTACTCCTCCCCAACGAGAGGAGTAGTGCTGAAATCGGATTGCCATGTCAGATTAGGGTTAGTGTGGCCGCAAATTGACAGTATTGGCCTCCGGGTGGTATCCCACAGTACACCATTGTGACTGCTCTGGAAAGCAATCTGAACTCGGATGCACTGGCCAGGTAGACAGGAAAAGCCCCGCGAACTTTTGAATTTCATTTCCTGTTTCCCAGCGTGGAGCTCTGGTCAGTGCGGGTGGCGATGTAGTCCCAAATCCAAAAAGAGCTCCAGCATGGACCATATGGGAGATACTGGATCTGACCGCTGTATGGGGAGACAAATCTGTTTTATCAGAGCTCCGTTACAGAAGACGAAATGAGAAAGCATTTGAAAAAATCTCCAGGCTATGATAGAAAGAGGCCACAGCAGGGACTCAGCACAGTGCTGCGTGACAAGCGTAACGGAAAGCCAAAGAATCAAATGGACGCTCATGGAGGGAGGGAGGGGGGACTGAGAATTCCAGCTATCCCACAGTCCCCGCCATCTCCAAAAAGCATTTGTATTCTTGGCTGAGCTCCCAGTGCCTGTAGGGTCAAACACATTGTCCGGGGTGGTTCAGGGTATATCTTGTCAATTTACCCCTCCCCTCGCCCACCGTGAAAAAAAAGAGAAAAAAATTGTTTCTCGCCTCTTTTCATCATGCTGCTGGTAGACGCGGTGCTGCGGAGCTGAACAGCAGCATCCCCTCCCCTTCCTTTCTTGATGGCAGACGGTACAAAATGGTGGAAAACTGTCATCATCCCGTGAGTGCTCCTGGCTGGCCTCAGTGAGGTCGGTTGGGGGCACCTGGGTAAAAATGGGAATGACTCCCTGTCATTCCTGGAAGACGGTACAAAATACTTGGTAACCATCCTCATCATAGCAGCTGGAGCCTGAGCTCCATCAGCCCCTCCCCCGTTTCGTGTCTAAAGAAAAGATTCTGTACTCCCTGGACTATCATGGCAGCGGGAGGCTGTGCTCCTCTTCCCTCCACCCTTTAATGTCCTGCCTGGACTGTCATAGCAGCTGGAGTCTGCCTCCCCCTCATTTTATCTCGCTAAAAAGTCAGTGTTTCTTATTCCTGCATTCTTTATTACTTCGTCACACAAATGGAGGGACATTGCAACGGTAGCCCAGGAGGATTGGGGGAGGAGGGATGCAACAGGTGGGGTTGTTGCAGGCGCACCCTCTAGAATGGCATGCAGCTCATCATTTCTGCGGGATCTTTGGGGCTCTGACCTGGAGCGGCTGTGCTCTCTGGCTCTCTAGAAGACTTGCTCCATATTCTAGGCAGGATTGACTCTATTTTTAGACAAAACAAAGAAAGGAATGACCTGGGAAGTCATTCCCATTTTTGTCCATGCATCCCCGGCCGACCTCATCGAGGCCAGCCAGGAGCATCCATGACAGCAGCAGACGGTACAAAATGATTGATAACCATCACTGCCAATTTCCAGTTGAAAATGGTACAAAATGACTGATAACCATCATCTCATCGCCAGTTTACAATGGCAGACGGTGCAATAGGGATGGTAACTATCTCTGCTGCCTTGCAAAGGCAAACAAATGCTGCTGTGTAACACTGCAGTACCACCCTGTCAGCAGCATCCAGTACACATACGGTGACAGTGACAAAAGGCAAAACGGGCTCCATGGTTTCCATGCTATGGTGTCTACCAGGGCAATCCAGGGGAAAAAGGGCACGAAATGATTGTCTGCCGTTGCTTTCACGGAGGAAGGATTGAGTGACGACATTTACCCAGAATCACCCGCGACACTCTTTTTGCACCATCATGCATTGGGATCTCAACCCAGAATTCCAGTGGGCGGGGGGAGACTGCGGGAACTATGGGATAGCTACGGGATAGCTACTCACAGTGCAACGCTTCGGAAATCGACGCTAGCCTCGGTACATGGACGCACACCACCAAATTAATGTACTTAGTGTGGCTGCGTGCACTCAACTTCAAACAATCTGTTTTACAAAACTGGTTTATGTAAAATCGGAATAATCTCATAGTGTAGACATACCCTTAAAGACATACATCTCCACTGCTCTCTGCTGTTTGATACATTGTGCATTTAGCACCAAAGTATATATTCCACTTGCTAGAACGAAACTATTTTTTGTATGAGAAATGTACTAAGTGTTTGTTTTTCATTATTTTTTCATGATAGTTTTTCCACCTCTGTAAAATCAGTAGTAATCATATCCCAATATTATGCATTTGTATCATTTTTTCCATATTTTAATTGAAATTTTCCATATGAGTGAATTAGCAAGTTCAGAAGTGTGTTCAGTGATGGAACCGCATGAAGGCCTTTAGTCCTCAGTGGAGAATTGCTCTTACTGTAATTGTTGGCTTTGTTGCTTACAGACATTATGGCAAATGAACTAGAATGATTAAAATGGCAGCTGCAGTCAGACATTAATAAAATATGAAAGTGATGGTACAAAAGCCCTTTTTTTGTTGTGGTACGATGCTATCATTGCAGCATCTATTCACTGTTGCTACCTGATTTTGTAAGACAGGTACTGTATACATCTTACTTTTCTACGGTATCTTATCAGCAATGTACCTGAAAACATGGCAGAGCATTCAATAGTTAAGTTTCCATATGTTGTCTGTGATAACTTTGTATGTCTTCTGACATCCACAGAGGAAAAATGTTGATTAACTGATTGTGAACATCAGTTTTTCCTTGTTCACTAGGGACTGGGTTCAGTTCAGTCTTACTCATCTTCAGCTGTGACCTTAATTAGAAGTGAATCCAGACTTTTCCAGAAATAAAGACTAGTAAACTAACCCACTCTCTCTGCTCCTCATTCTCTTGGTGAAGAGAAACAAAATTGCAGGACCTATATTACCTTAGGAACCACTTCTCTGCCATGCTTAGCTCAGATCTGCTACTCACACTCCTGGCTCATGTCAATGACATCCCTTTTAAGTTATGATGTTATGAGATGAAGAATTTGGGCTTCTAAAGTTAGACTCGTATGCGTAACTTTGAAGGTAATTTTATACAGACAAAAAATACATACTTCAGGGTGGACAAACTTGCAGATTTGTATATAGCTTTTGAATATGTAAAATGTTACATTTCAAAAATTCCTTGTTCATGACACTCGTCCTGTCTGGAAGCTCTCATTTGTTGAATGCAAATACTTGGGAAACAGCACTTTTCATGTGCAAACTGAATATAAATTTAAGATTTATCACAGCCCTACTACCTGGAATCATTGACTCAAATTGAGACAGGGTCATATCTTCATCTTTCCTAGTAGGAAAAATTAGTTCCATGCACCTAACTGTATGCTTGAAGTGTTCTTTTAGATTAGATCTTAAAAACTGATGTCTTGTCTATCCTGATGTCTTGGGTGGATGGAATACTTCCAATGGCTTTTGTGGGAGGAACATGGATCTGCTCTGGTAGTCCTGGCCAAAATGTCTCCTCCCCCTCTTTCCACAGTGTGCTATGTGTCACAATCTCAGGGCAACTGCATGTGTATTCCCCCTTCATGGTCCCTTGAGGGCACCCCCTTAAGATTTCTGGCTGTGCTCTTGGGTGGAGATTCATGTCTCTCTCCTTCCTGACCAGTAGTTCTAAGACTGCAGAAATTATAAATTACCATACAGCTCTTTCTGAGTAAGCACATTTAATCTTAAGGTAAAAGTATTACAGAAAAAAAGTAAACAGAAGTAAACATACACTAAACATACCAGGAGTCACCCATCAGCCTTATTGGGCCCTAGCAGGCCAAAATCTTTCCAACCCTTTTTCAAGGGTAGGGTTGCCCCTTTGCCAGAAGTCCTATCCATTAGTTGGATCATAAAGAAGGCCCTGAGTCAATTTAAACCCAACCTTTTTATATTAAAAGCCGTTTCTTTGTCTGTTGGTCTCTGAAAAACCCATTTTGAACCAGCATATGCAAGCCTCCCTAACAGTGATAACTCTCTGGAGGTGTTTACAGGCTATGTTATTCACCTGACTCACCCCACCACCACCATTACTGTTTCTGGTTCCTAGAGGAGCTGTGATAACCCTCCCCACTGGAGTTGCATACAATTCCAGCCCACAGTAATACACCAACTTAATATAATATGGTCCCCAAACATGTGGTTGCAATACTTGTCAAATTGTGCACTTACAAAGAAAAAAAAGAATTAGTAAGGAAAACAAACTTTGCCTAATTGGTAAATGAATTGCAGTGTTTTCACGATGAAGAGTGAAAACAGCCATTACAATTGCAGATTTTGCTTTCCATTTTGTTTCAAAGCACCGACAAACATACAATTTGCTATCCTATATAATTAAAATCTTGGCAGCATTCTGAAGAATTTCTGCTCTTACCAATATATAGAATATAACATTCAGTTGTAAGTTTTCAATGTACTGTGTGTGGAGTATTAGCAACACAACTTTAATGAGAATTGTATTACTAATTCCGCTGTTGTTGTTATCATAACCTTAGTCCCAGATTTGGACCTTAGCGTCCAAAATATGGGGGTTAGCATGAAAACCTCCAAGCTTAGTTACCAGCTTGGACCTGGTACCTGCTGCCACCACCCAAAAAAATAGAGTGTTTTGGGGCACTCTGGTCCCCCTGAAAAACCTTCCCTGGGGACCCCAAGACCCAAATCCCTTGAGTCTCACAACCAAGGGAAATAATCCTTTTTCCCTTCCCCCCTCCAAGTGCTCCTGGAGAGATACACAGACACAAGCTCTGTGAATCCAAACAGAGTGACTCCCCCTCTCCGTTCCCAGTCCTGGAAACCAAAAGCACTTTCCTATTCCCCCAGAGGGAATGCAAAATCAGGCTAGCAAATCCAACACACAGATCTCCCCGATTTCTTCCTCCCACCAATTCCCTGGTGAGTACAGACTCAATTTCCCTGAAATTTCCCAGTAAAGAAAACTTCAACAGGTCTTAAAAGAAAGCTTTATATAAAAAAGAAAGGAAAAATACATACAAATGGTCTCTCTGTATTAAGGTGATAAAATACAGGGTCGATTGCTTAAAAGAATATTGAATAAACAGCCTTATTCAAAAAGAATACAAATCAAAGCACTCCAGCACTTATATTCATGCAAATACCAAAGAAAAGAAACCATATCACTTACTATCTGATCTCTTTGTCCTTACACTTAGAAACAGAAGACTAGAAAGTAGAAACTACTTCTCCAAAGCTCAGAGAAAGCAGGCAGACAGACAAAAGACTCAGACACAAACTTCCCTCCACCCAGAGTTGAAAAAATCCGGTTTTCTGATTGGTCCTCTGGTCAGGTGCTTCAGGTGAAAGAGTCATTAACCCTTAGCTATCTGTTTATGACAGTTGTGCTGGTAATAGATCCTTTTTTGCTTATTTTGAGACTCAAAACTATTTGCTAGAAGTAAATGTTGTTTTATGGCTAGTGAAGAATACGTAAGCAATTTCTCAGATAGTTATCACTTAGTTTATAAACCATGCCAAACCATTTCCAAATTATTTCCAAATAACAAGCAAAGAGAAGATTGACTTAAATGATGTTAAATCCCAAATTCTTTCATAATTCTATTTTATATTGCAGTTTAAGGATTGAGGATTATTTTGATATTAAAAAATATTTCCATACCTGGAGTTGGATAATCCCCTGCCCCCAGCTTAAAATTTTCCCTATTAAAATATAATAAGGCTATATTAATTGTGTGTTAAAATATTTTTATAGTGATCCATCAGAATAAGCATCTTGTTCTTTTGCTTCCCTTGTATATTACTACATGGAAATGTTGATTGGCTGACATTAGTTTTAAAAAGACATAGGTAATACATTAACACTGATTGACAGGTTTATCAGTCTTCTCTCTTGACCGCCCCAATTTCATAACCACAGTTATTGCAGCTTCACAGATTTCAGTCCTGCAAACACTTACTTAAATATTCCCATTGAAGCCAGTGGGATTACTCATGTATAAAAACAAGGCACATTCAGAAGCTTTTGCAGGATTGGGACCATAATTTTAATTGACAGGGCACTTATTACCAGCTCCTAATTTCAAGTACCTAGATTATTATTATATATTTTTTAAATCCAATGGCCTACAAAATTCCATATTTGTTGTCTGCTGAAGTATGATTTTGGGTGGTTTGGTACAATTTTGTTCTGATTGATTATGGAAAGTATTTTTCAGGCCTTAAACGATTTTTTGGAAAGTAGCATAGTAATTAGGGACAATACCAGTTGGGTTATCTCATCGAGCTTCCCAATATTGATAGCAAGATTACTGAAGAATTTTGTTTAACAGCAACAATAAACTATGTTTCCAAACTCTTAAAACAACTGACCAAAACTCGTAAAACTGATCTTGTGGACCTTGAAAATTCTTAATGTTATATCACAAAATTATTAACCATTCACTTGGACGGAAAAACACATTTTGAAGCAAGTGTTTTAAACATCTTACAGTGGTTGGGAATTGCACATGTTAAAATGAGTGACTTCAAAATGGAAGAATAAGAAGGAAAGAGAAAAATATTCAAGAGCTCCATTGTATGGAGTTACTGACAGATGTCCCTGCACAGCAGACAGTGGTTGGAACTCCTGTTCTCAGGGAAACTTGTTCCCAGTGCCATAGAATTGAGCGCCTATTCATTGTGTGGCTTGCCTTCCACACCGCTTTGCAGAATCCCCTCCCTTACTGGCAGTTTGTGTGGGCAGGATATGTGCATGTACACGTGTTTAGAGCAAAGTTTTAATCTTAATATGAAAGGTTGGTATATCAGGTAACAGCCAAAAACATTGAAAAACATTTAAACAATTGAATCATGCAAGTAGGTAGTAATTGATTTCTACATTTCGTTTAAAGAAAGAAAATGGAAGATTTCTAGACTTGTCGTTCTGTCTACCCCATCCCTTTTTAAAAGCAGGGAGAAAATTGGCGGTGCTTCTATGTAGTAACTTAAAGTGATGTCTTTCCTGATTATCTGCAGAAAGTGTCTGCTGGCCAGGAAGAACAATGCATAATGCTTACATAAAGTCACTGGGCTACCACTATTTCATATGGCTCTCTGATTCCTCCATACAACATTTGAAAAAGAACTATAAAAATTATCCAAAGTAGAATAAATTGTAATTTTTCATGTGATTTGCTGGAGGCAGTTTGAGAGAACCAAATGGAGACAACTCAGTAACCGGTTAGATATACTATTACATATTCCATTTCTATGTTTGTTCTTGTTTTCTTGCTTAGCAAAGAATGTATAGGAAACTTTTAGAAAGAAAGTAATTATGTTCAATAGCTTGCAGAATACTCAGTAAAATCACTTGGGAAAAACTGTCTTTATTAAATAAAACATGTTTACAAGGCTTACATATTGTAATTTCCCCTAATGATTGGTGTTGGAACAATTTTTGTAGTGGGGGTGCTGAAAGCCATTGAACAAAACTGTATATCCTGTATATGATGTCTAGCCAGGGGGTACTCAGCACCTCTATTTCCAGCACCCCTGCAGACTACAATATTTGAGAGATGAATTAATAGCTCACACCTGTAAAAATGAAAAGTGAGTTACTTTGTCACTGCTTCTTATTGACTCTACTCCCTCATTCCATATAAAATCGCTTCATGATTTTTATTATGCTTTTTAAATGTTGTTTTGTAGCTCCTAGAAGACTGTATACATGCATAATGAAAATTCCTTCCCTGTCTCAGAGTTTACAGTCCAAGGCTCCAGTCCTGTAAAGGACTTATAAAGATGCTTAATTTTGTTCCCTGTGAGAAGTCCTGTTTGAAGTGAATGGAATACTCACAGACAATAAAGTTAAACACATGCAAGGTTGGGGCCCAGGTATGGAATATGTATAGTATTAGATATATTTCATACTTGAAGAGTTCCAGATGAAATAACAAATAACTTTTATATGTACAAAACATAGGCCCAATAAAATTTGTTGTATAGAATCTTGGAGACTTTCTAAAATAAATGCTAGTTTGAAATAAATAGTTTGTTCTGAGGACAGAGAAACAAGTAAACTAGGGTGTTGTCCACCAAAAACTGTCAAAAATGTCCATTTGAGTGTAAAATAAATATAGAGAATGAAGTCAAAGCAGCATGAAAAATTTGCTTTCTTCATTCTCAGCAACTACAATGATGATGATGGCATTAGTATGAAACAGGTGTTAGATAATGAAATTGACGTTATAGTTTGATACTAACCAGAAACACCATATCTTGCCAAGGAGACTGTATTCTAAAATAAGACTGCAAAGCTGCTTTTAAAAAATTAAATAGGAGCTAGTGATTTATCACTTCACAAATATAGCATAGTAGAGCTGTAATTATTATATTTCTGTTCAGTTTTGGTTACTTAAGCACCTCAGGAGTTCTAGCTGTCATATTCTCTCTCCTTTGTCATTTTTAATGAATAAACAAAAGCACTTTTCACATAATTCAAATAAAACAGAGAAACAACATTTTTCATTTTCTGTCCTAAATTATACAGCAGAGCTCCACTGTGTGTTAAATGGTTCTACTCCTCCCCAGATATGGTTGCTTTTCAGAGGTGGGAGATGTGATCGAGGCTATGTCTACAATACCTCTTAAGTTGGATAATTTGTGACACTCATGAGGCGTGATAAGCCATCCCCCTGTGCAATGTAACACTGACCTAAGTGCTGATGTGAACAGTGCTATGTCAGCCGGAGAGCTTCTCCCGCCGACATAGATGCCACTGCTTATTGGGGGTAGATTAATTATGTTGATGAGAGAGCTCTCTGGTCAGCTTAGAGCAGCTACACTAGAGAGTTTACGGTGGTGCAGCTGTGCTGCTGTAAGCTCTCTAGTGTAGCTGTAGCCTTGGATATTTGGGCCTGTGCCTGCAAACTCACTGCATGCAGTATTCCGACAGAAAGCAGCAGGAGCGTGGATGTTCCACGCTTAAGGGATCATCACTATAGTTTGTATGTGTATTTTTGTTTGTAAAGCACCTTGGGAAACTTGGGATAAACAAAACCTAAATAAATATATGCTATTAATTAAAAGGTCAACTTTTGCTACTTCCTGTTTCATTTTTTGTGTGCCTCTCTTTAATTGTAGGTAAAGGTATTCATTAAAAATAATAGTACTTAGAGCTTTCATACTTCCATCTCAAAGATGTTTACAAATGAGAGTAAGCCACATTAGCCATAATTTTACAGACACAGTGGGAGGCTGTATTGCAGATCAGCCGAAAACATGATAAAGAACACAGCTTTCCTCACTGCCAGTCAGGTGACCTAGCCCCAGGACCATACCACATTCTCTAATACAGCTCCACATGAGTAAGTGAAGAGAGAATAGCAGTTCTGTTTAGCATGTATCCTCTTTACAGCAGTGGTTCCCAGCCTTTTCCATACTAGGATTATACAGGCCAATTCTAGCTAGCTTCCCATTTAGCAATATTGGAAACCCTAACCTGCAGATTGAGTCCCTTGTTCTACACTATTCACCATGTCTGATCAATAATGTTTTTCATTTTCCCATATTTTTTTCTTTCCCCCTTGAATCACTTAATTTACTATTTGCTATAGTATGTTTTTTAGATTACTGGATTTATGTGCTATCCTGGAGCAGTGGTGCAAGTAGAATTCATTTCTTATCGGTATGCTGCACCAGCTAAGGGCAGCATACCGTGACCTCCCCACATAACCCCACCCCCAGCCTGGGGCCCCACGCAGTCCCCCTTCTCTCCCTATGATCCACCCCACGTTACCTGGTGGAGGGAGAGTGCTCCCAGTGGGTGGACATGGCACAGTGCTGTGTGGACTGCTAAAAGGAGGAGGAAGGCTTGCTTTCTGGAACAATAGTCAGTTTATAGTCACACCTGCTTTGGGAATTGCCTGCAGAAGAGCTTCAAACCAGCTCCCTCTGACAGCAGAGAGTATTTTTTTCAGACACACTGGCACCCAAGCCTCACGCTGGCAGCTCCTCCAGCGTGGTTGTACTGCACCTAGCCTCGCCCCCAGCCCTGTGCTCTGGTGGGGCTGCTGTACAGACCCCGGACAGGAGATGCAGGCACGCAGCTGCATGGAAGGGCCGGTGGCCCCACATTCTGCTTCTCCTGTGTCTTTCCAGTATGCCTTACTAGCTATAAATAGCTTACGGGTATGGCATACCGTACTGCCCGACTTATACTACTGTCCTGGAGGCTCCTTTTTAACACATTTCATGTTACCAGTGGTTGGGTAGGATACTGAAATATTGTTGAACGATTGGACCTCTCTATGAGTAAGCCAATTAGTGTTGCTGATGCTGTAATGTTACCCGTAAGTGTTTTCAGTAATTGCACTTCCTGGAAGTAATGTCAATCATTGTGACACTACATACATTTAGATCACAGATAAAATACTCAGTCTATGTTGGAGATATATAGTTCTTCAAGTTCAGATTTTTTAAATTTGTTCCAATTCTCCTTTGTATATCCTTTCACTGATCTATTTAAACTTAATTCTACCTAATCTTGCATATCCAAAGTCTGTTCTGTATTAGAGCTCCACCACTCACATTTGTTATATACACTTTTCCCTCTTTTGGAGCACAATCTTCATCTTCCTAATTTTGCATTCTGTGAGAAAAAATAGCCTAATCATCTGCTTTCTTCTCAGAGTACGTCTACACTATGAAATTAGGTCGATTTTTTTAGAAGTCGATTTTTAGAAATCAATTTTATACAGTCGATTGCATATGTCCACACTAAACGTATTAAGTTGGTGGAGTGCATCCTCACTACTATGGCTAGTATCGTTTTATGGAACGGTGCACTGTAGGTAGCTATCCCACAGTTCCCGCAGTCTCCGCCGCCCACTGGAATTCTGGGTTAAGCTCCCACTGCCTGATGGGACAAAACCATTGTTGCGGGTGGTTTTGGGTACATGTCGTCATTTGCCCCTCCCTCCACGAAAGCAATGTCAGACAATCGTTTCGCACCTTTTTTCCATGCAGACGCCATACCACGGCAAATGTGCAGCCCGCTCAGTTCACCGACACCACTGCTGTTGTGTCCTGGGTGTTGCAGTCAGCAGACGGTGCAGTAGGACTGCTAACCGTCATTATACACCACTTCTGCTGCAACTCTGTTCTCCTGCTCTTGTCTCAATAGTGAATTTCTCCATGTTATCTGTCATGGGCTACGTGTGTTCTTCCTTAGGAAATAGGCACGGTGCTAACCATCATCCTCCACCGCTTCTGCTGCCACTCTGCTCTCCTACAGATGCCATACCACGGCAAGCATGGAGCCTGCTCAGCTCACTGCTGCTGTTGTGAGTATTGTAAACATCTTATACATTATCCTGCAGTATGCGCAGAACCTGCAAAAGCAGGCGAGGAGGTGACAACAGTGTGATCATGATAGTGATGAGGACATGGACACAGACTTCTCTCAAAGCATAGGCCCTGGCAATTTAGACATCATGGTGGTAATGGGGCAGGTTCCTGCTGTGAAATGCTGATTCTGGACCCAGGAAACAAGCACAGACTGGTGGGACCTCATAGTGTTGTAGGTCTGGGATGATTCCCAGTGGCTGCGAAACTTTCGCATGCGTAAGGGCACTTTCATGGAACTTTGTGACTTGCTTTTCTCTGCCCTGAAGCGCAAGAATACCAACATGAGAGCAGCCCTCACAGTTGAGAAGCGAGTGATGATAGCCCTCTGGAAGCTGGCAACACCAGACAGCTACCAGTCAGTCAGGAATCAATTTGGAGTGTGTAAATCTATTGTGGGGGCTGCTGTGATCCAAGTAGCCAGCGCAATCACTGAGCTGCAGCTATCGAGGGTAGTGATTCTGGGAATTGTGCAGGTCATAGTGGATAGCTTTGCTGCAATGGGATTCCCTAACTATGGTGAGGCAATAGATGGAACCCATATCCCTATCTTGGCACCAGAGCACCAAGCCAGCGAGTACATAAACCAAAAGAGGTACTTTTCAATGTTGCTGAAAACTGGTGGATCACAAGGGACTTTTCACTGACATCAATGTGGGATGGCCAGGAAAGGGGCATGACTCTTGCATCTTCAGGAACTCTGGTCTGTTTGAACAGCTGCAGGAAGGAACTTACTTCCCTGACCAGAAAATAACCATTGGGGATGTTGAAATACCTATAGTTATCTTTGGGGACCCAGCCTACCCCTTGTTCCCATGGCTCATGAAGCCATACACAGGCACCCTGGACAGTTGTAAGGAGCAGTTCGACTATAGGCTGAGCAAGTGCACAATGGTGGTAAAATGTGCATTTGGACGTTTAAAAACTCGCTGGCGCAGTTTACTGACTGGGTTGGACCACTGCGAAACCAGCATTCCCTTTGTTGTTCTTGTTGCTTGCTGTGTGCTCCACAGTATTTGCGAGAGTAAGGGGGAGATGTTTATGGCGTGGTGGGAGGTTGAGGCGAATCGCTTGGCGGCCGATTACACTGGTCTACAATTTTTGAGAAGTCGTCTGCTTCAGAGATAAAATGTGATATTTATTATGTATTTTGATGTGCTGAATTCAAATATGACAATTAAAACAACTGGCTACTGTTTCTAAGATATTTAAGTTTTTACATTTTATGTCTATGTATATTGTGTAGATAGTAGAGATTTAATCATAAATTGTAAACCTAGGTCTTTTCATGTGTTTATGGTTGCTTTACATGATATTTCACCTGTCCTGTTTATGTAACACTTTAAAAATCAGCAAAAGGGTTATATAAATAAAATTTATTATGAAACAAAAGGCAAAAAACTATTATGTACATAGTTTAGTCCTATTCAGTGTCTACTCGGCGCTTCTTGGCTTGTCTCTTGTATTCATTAAATGGAGCATCTCTTGTCACTGTCCAGCAATAGTCTGCAAGCATTGATGGGCTCCATTTGCCCTGATAGCCTGCCAGGAGATTCCACTGCTGTAGTCTGGAGCCCAATAGCTCTGCTTTACTCTTGGGTAGTTCCAAATCCCTGACAAGGTCATTCAGTTCACCTTGTGTTATGAGGTGTGGTTCAGAGGAGGAGGATAGGAGAAAATGTGGGTCCTGTGACATTGATGGTTCAGGACCAGAAGTTTCATCCTCTTCCTCTTCCTCGTCTGACTCAAGTGAGAAGGACTGCTGGTTCCTGATGCACCAGAATCATTCTCCGTGGGGTACTGGGCGTATAGCTGGTGGAATGTTTGGGTAGTGCACAGTCCACTTTTTCTTCTTTGACACATCTTTCCCAAGTGGAGGCACCATGCAGAAGTAACAATTGCTGGTATGATCTGTTGGCTCTCTCCAAATCATTGGCACTGCAAAAGGCATAGATTTCCTCCTTTTCCTCTTCAACCACTGGTGAAGATTTGTTGCACAAGTGTTGCAGCATATGCGGCAAGGCCCATCTCTTGTCCTGATCTCCAATTTTGCAGCCAAAATAAAGGTGATAGGCTTTCTTAACCATAGTGGTTATACTGCGCTTTTGTGATGCAAAAGTCACTTCACCACAAACATAGCAGAAATTATCTGCACTGTTCACACAAGTACGAGGCATCTCTGCTCATTTTGGCTAAACAGAAATGTGTCCCTTTGCAAAATCAAACACTGACAAAGAAGAGAGCACGACACTGTATGATTTCTAGAGCTGATATAGGGCAATTTGTTCAGCAGAGTGATGTAAGCTTCGTTATGATTGCGTCATCCATGACTTCTAGGAATAACATGATGCAATTCATATCATGTATGATGCAATACCAGCTTCAGATTGTATCATTCATTGTTTTGCCTAAAAAGCAAGTACTGTCCAAACCCAGTCATAGATTTAATCATAGATCCAGTCAAAGATGTATTTTAGTCATTTCTGGTTTAAATTGAGATCCCTTCCCTTTAGAACTCACTTATCCTCCACCATTCCCAAGTCAAGGGTCGTATATAGTGACCCAATAGCATTTCTTGAAAACTAGAGCCAATCAACAATTTTAAGCATCATTTTCGTTCTCAGTGACCCAGAATTAGTAAAGTTGGACTACATTTATTTCAGAAGCATTTTGGCTGTAGAGCAGTGTTACGTGCAGCCAGACACCAGTGCGATTAGAAGAGCACAGCAGTGCGTGGTACGCATCAGAGAAGCTTTCAAAACCAGTTTCATGACTGGCCAGGCTATGGTGTAACAGTTCTCTTTGTTTCTCCTTTATGAAAACCTGCTCCCTTGGTTGACTCTACTTCCTTGTAAGCCAACCAACCTTCCCACTTTGATCACCGCTTTCAGAGGCAATAAAGTCATTGTTGTTTCAAAATCATGCATTCTTTGTTAATTCATCACACAAATAGGGGGATAACTCACAAGGTAGCCCGGGAGGGGTGGGTGAGGAGGGAAACATCAGGTGGGGTGCTGGAGGAGGGAAGGACAAGGCCACACTACAGTTCAATACTTGAGTGCCAGCCTTCTGTTGTTTGAGCAATCCTCTGGGGTGGAGTGGCTGGGTGCCCGTAGTCTTCCCCCCCCACCACATTCTTGGGCATCTGGGTGAGGAGAATATGGAACTTGAGGAGGTGGGCAGGTGGTTATACAGGGGCTGCAGTGGTGGTTTGTGCTCCTACTGCCTTTCCTGCAGCTCCACCAGACGCCTGAGCATGTCTGTTTGCTCCTCCATTAGCCTCAGCATTGCATCCTGCCTCCTCTCATCGCGTTCATTTAACGCTTTCCTGGACTCTGCCGTTGTTTGCCTCCACGCATTCTGCTGAGCTCTTTGAGTGCAGGAGGACTGTGTGAGCTCTGAGAACATGTCATCGTGAGTGTGTTTTTTACACCTTCTAATCTGCGCTAGTCTCTGGGACGGAGCTGGTGGGGAGAGAGTAGAAACTTTTGCAGCTGCAGGAGGAAAAAAAAAGGAGAGTGGTATTTAAGAAGATACATTTTAGAGAACAAAAGGAAGACTATTTCACACTGAATCAAGCAATTCATATTACATAGCACATGTGCTTTTGGCACAAGGTCGCATTTTGCCTCTTATATTGAGTGCCTGTGTTTGATGTGGTCTGCAATGGCTTTTAGAGTAGCTCCAGGAGAGCTTCATGGAGATGTCCCTGGAGGATTTCTGCTCCATCCCCAGACGCGTTAACAGACTTTTCCAGTAGCTATACTGGACGTGAATGCATCCCAAGTCTTCAGGGCAAATTAATCATTAAACACGCTTGCTTTTAAACCTTGTATTATATTTACAAAGGTACACTCACCAGAGGTGCCTTCTTGGCTTCATGGTCCGGGAACCCACCTTGGGAGGGTTGTGAGGATATTGGCTCCAGGGTGATGAACAGCTCCTGGCTGCCAGGGAGAAGGGATCTTCTACTTGCCTGCTGTGCGCTATCCTTAATCACCTCCTCCTCATCTTCCTCATCCACAAAATCCTCATTCCTGTTGCATGAGACTCCCCCCTTGCAATGTCCAGAGACACTGGTAGGGTGGTGGTAGGTTCCCCCCCTAGAATTGCATCCAGCTCATGAAGCAGCATGTATGGGGCTCTGACCCAGAGCGACAGTTTGCCTCCTTTGTTTTTTGATAGGCTTGCCTGAGCTCCTTAATTTTCACATGGCATTGCTGTGTGTCCCTGTTGTAGCTTCTGTCCATCATGCCATTGGAGATTTTGGCAAATATATTGGTATTTCGTCTTTTGGAACGGAGTTCTGCCTGCACGGATTCTTCTCCCTATACAGTGATCAGATCTAGTACCTTCCGTTCGGTCCACGCTGGAGTTTTTTTGTGATTCCGGGACTGCATGGTCACCTGTGCTGATGAGCTCTGTATGGTCTCCGTGCTGATTAGCTCGCCACACTGGCCAAACAGGAAATGAAATTCAAAAGTTCCCGTGGCTTTTCCTGTCTACCTGGCCAATGCATCTGAGTTGAGAGTGCTGTCCAGAGCGGTCACAGTGGAGCACTCTGGGATAGCTCCCGGAGGTCAATATCATGAAATTGCGTCCACACCACCCCAAATTCGACCCAGGAAGGTTGATTTAGCACTAAAGCCATCACAGGGGAGGAGTACAGAAATCAATTTTAAGAACCCTTTAACTCAACAAAACAGGCTTATTTGAGTGGATGGGTGCAGGGTTAAATCGACCCAACACTGCTAAATTTGACCTAAACTCGTAGTGTAGACCAGGGCTCAGACTTCATTTCTATTTCCTGTAATTTACTGTTACGTGCTTTCTCAGTCACCTGTCTGTAATTGCATAGAGTGAATCTGTACAAATATTAGTTTAATAGATCTTTCTAGGTAAATGGGTCTCTTAAAGCACTTGGACATACTTTAGGAGACAATTCTGTCACCTATTAGATTATCACCTGATTTTTTTGCCTTACTAATTGAAAGTCACCAATCCAAATATTTCATAGAGACTAACCCCCACCCCCGAGCCTACTTTCATTGAGATTCTAACTTGGAATCCAGTCCTGCTGAGTGCCTTCTTTTCTCATTAACTTCATTTTTGGTATTTGAGCACACTTGGCATCTTTTGCAGGATTAGACTCTTATTATCAGAATGTTAAACCATATTTGATTGATACATAGCACATAAATTCTCTATCTACAGTTCTTACTTTATATTCTAATATAGAGATTGCATAAGATTGTTTTGCCTTTCTGATCAACTGGTAATGCTACTTAACTATATATCCCATAATACTCTACTCCAGGAGTTTAGTTTAATTGACTTCTATCTCTCTAAAAATTTGTTCTGAGTGTACTTTTTACAAAAAGATCTCATTTCTACATTTACAATCACTTTCATGTACCCCTTCAGCCATTCCAATGGAGATGTATCTTGATGAATAATGTGAATTAAATTTAAACAAAATTATGAGTTGTACAGGTTGCTGTGGGTATTGCATGCATCCTTGGACACTTAGTTGTAGTTTAGTTTAACAGTTAGGTACTTAGATTTGAGAAAATAATTGCAAACATCTTCTTGTTGCAATATACTTACCTTTTCCTTAGTTAAATCCATTGGCTGTATGATATGCAGGGAACGGTAGCTGAGTCAAGATGTTGACATTTCAGCTGTGTGATTTCCAGGAGGAGGTGTTGCTAAAAGCCAGTATTATCGCTTGTACAGATGTGACTACCAAGTGTGTGGTGGTGGAGAAAGGAAAATACCATCACCAAACTCTTCCCTTCCCCACCACCCAAAAAAACCCCTACTATATATTGACTGATTTAAAGTATAAAATTCCAAAAGTAATCCTAATCCACAAATACTGCAGTGTTGGAGTTAAACAAATTATGACTCTGATATTTATAGAATGGACTATGAATATTCAGATAAACACTCTGGGGCCAGCACTTCAAACAGTAAGTTGATGAGACCTTCTAGGAATGTCAGTGATTTTTAAGTTATTCTGCCCACCAGAAGAGTACTTGGTTCTGTAATTATCAGAACAACCACCAATCCAGTCTCTGGTACTAGTCATGTGCCCTGCAGGAATTACTTTTATTGTTACTTAAAACATTAATGCATTGTTCGCTCTTCTTCATTTACTTGTATTTACCTGCTGAATCAGTGCTGATAATTCTAACACAAATATTATGCAAAATAAATATCAGTATATTTCTGCCCCTATCTTTTGTCCTCCTCCTGCTTCATCTCTTTGGATCTTTTTAGAGGTTAATTGAACAGCTGCACTAGAAATTAAATAATGTTGCATTCCTTCACAGAAGTGCTTTTACTTGTGGTATGAACTACAGAGTGGAAAAGACAATGCTATCCTAGTTAGTCTATTCTGCACTTGGTTCTGTGGGTTAAAAAACATTCACATACAGGAGTGCAACTCTTCATTTCATTGCAGTTCCTGGCACCAGTAGTCTATTGAATGGTTTAGGTGAGTTTCAGAGACTGGATTTCTGTTTTCTCTTCAGTACTTGTAGGCCTCAGGAGAGAAACTGCCCATCCTACTATAAAAGATGGTTATTGGAGATTCTTCCTTAGATCAAGTACTTTTGGGTTAGAGGGTCCTGGTGAATAGCCCAGCATGAATTGACCTCACATACATTAAAATAAATTTATTCAATTAAAAGGATTCTCTAATTACAGAATTTATGCACTATAGTCATGAGGACTGCTAATGTTCTGCAAAGTGACTTCTAGGGAGCTACAGCATACGGGCTGCATGGGAGCACAGTAGGTACATATGTGGGGACTTCTAGAGGCAGTTTATTAGCCTGACTGGCTTGGGAACTTATTTAATTAAACTTCCTTCAAGGAGCTAATTATACGGTATTCCCTCTGGAGCACACGTATAGTGGGGAGTTCCTTCAGCCTATTGCCGGATTTCTGCAGCAGAAGTAAAAGCAGGTCAGCGGTGCTTCTTTAAAGCTTTCTTCTAAGCACTTTACAGCAGTGTTTTTCAAACTGCAGGTCGCGACCCAGTACTGGGTCGCAGAATGGAAGGCACTGGGTCACAGCGGCACTGATCTGCACCGCCGACTGGGCTGTTAAGAGTCCTGTTGGCGGTGCCTCCTGGCTAAGGCAGGCTAGTCCCTGCCTGTTCTGACACCGCACTGTGCCCCAGAAGTGTCCAGCAGCAGGTCCACCTCCTAGGTGGAGGGAACCACAGGTCTCCGCGTGCTGCCTCTGCCCCAAGCACCGACTCCGCGCTCCCATTGGCAGGGAACCAGCCAATGGGAGTTGGGGGGGGGATGCCTGCAGGTGAGAGCTGCATGGAGCCTCCATCTAGGAACTGGACCTGCTGCTGGCTGCTTCTGGGGCACAGTGTGGTCCATGGTGCCAGGACAGGCAAGAAGCCTGCCTTAGCACCCCACTGTACCGCTGACCGAGAGCCACCCGAGGTAATCCTGCACCCCAATCCCCTGTCCCAGCCCTGAGCCTCCCTGCAAATGTGAAGCCCCTTCTTGAACCCCAACCCCCTCATCCCCAGCCCCACCCTACAGCCTGCACCCCCAGTCTAGAGCCCTGTCCCCCTCCTGCACCCCAACCCCCTGCCCTGAGCTCCCCCCAAACCCAGAGCCCTCTCCTGCACCCCAAACCCCTCATCCCTGGCCTCACCCCGCAGCCCTCACTCATGCCTGCACCCCAACCCTCTGCCCCAGCTCTGAGCCCTCCCATACGCCAAACCCCTCATTCCTAGCTCTGTTGGGTTGTGGGCATCAACAATTTTCTTCAACTGGATTGCCAGAAATATAATTTGAAAACCACTGCTTTACAGTAGCGTTTGTCTAGATTTTATCACTATCTATTTAGTGAAGTGATTGTCAGCAAACTGTTAAAATGTAATTGGGCAAATGTCATGGAAACAAATATCCAGAAGCCAAATGCTACCGTTTTTGTAGATTTGTATTTATTTATTTAATTTATGAGAAGATACATAAATCATTGATATGTCAGATAAGACTGAAACTTTTAAATAGTTGTTTAAATTCCCACCAACTCATGTCCTTAACTTCAGCCTTGATCTAAAAGATTAAAAGACCTTCTACTTCTGTTATGCATATTTGTGTATGCTTTTTTCCAAAATAAAAATAAAGTCCAAATGAAAAGATTTGAAAACTCTTAGTGCTGGCTTTTTCTCAGTTTGATCCTGAATGTTATTTCAATTGGTATTTGTAATACTAAATCCTTTTTTATTTTACTCGGAAAAAAGGTGAAAATGTGCATCACTTAATTTATTTTTGCTTCTGCTCCCATCTGGAAAATGGTGGTAATATTTACTTTTTCACACCCTTGTCTGTTGAGAGCTAGTTGGGGCAGAGACTGTCTCTTATAATGTGCATATACTGAGCCTAGAACAATGGGGCTCTGATTTTGTTGGCACATCTAGGTGCTACTGCAATGCAAATAATTAATCGTAATAATGGAAAAAGGAAAATCCAAGGCTGACACTTTGAATCAGTGTGTGAAGGACCAAATGTTTAGTGCATTTGCTTGTCTGAACTGGAGCATTTGTCACTGCAATTTGTATGTCTCTTGACAGCTGGGCTGCACAGACTAGTTATATGTCTAGTGCCTGTAAACCTGTTTCATTGAAAATATTCCCTTTAATGACTGGTGCAGAAGCAAAGTCAGCAAGGAGAAAAAAGCACCAACGCATTTTCAATACTTGCTTTCTTTTTCAAAGATATCTTCACTTTAAAAATAATTAGAGAATATGTTCATTTTGCACTTTCTAATAGAATACATTTTTCAGTTTTTGTTTTTTCTTGCAGGGACTTACTGAAATATGAACAATTTGCACTTTTAAAGAGACATTTTGTGAGCAGAAGTTGAGAATTAACTACTGTGAAATGCATTACTTGAATCAAGACATTCCAATTTTACATTAAATTGAAATCCAGCTGTGTAAAATTAAATAAATGTAATGACAGGTTTATTTACTGAACCTCCTGCCTGTATACTCCCAAATTGAGGGATATTTTTTGTAGTCTGTGTTAAAGCTTCCATTTTGTTTTGGCTAAAATCTGGCTCTCACTGGCTTCTCGCATATCTCGTTTGGGGCATTTTTCAGATGTTGAAATATTGCCTATAAACAAGACTCTAAAATAAGAGGTACAGAGAAGGGCTACTAGGATGATTCGAGGAATGGAAAACCTGCCTTATGAAAGGAGACTCAAAAAGCTTTGCTTGTTCAGCCTAACCAAAAGAAGACTGAGGGGGGATATGATTGCTCTCTCTAAATATATCAGAGGAATAAATACCAGAGAGGGAAAGGAATTATTTAAGCTCAGTACCAATGTGGACAATAGAGCAAATGGATATAAACTGGCCATCAGAAAGTTTAGACTTGAAATTAGACGAAGGTTTCTAACCATCAGAGGAGTGAAGTTCTGGAATAGTCTTCCAAGGGAAGCAGTAGGGGCAAAAGACATATCTGGCTTCAAAACTAAGCTTGATAAGTTTATGGAGGGGATGGTATGATGAGAGAGTCTAATTTTGGCAATTAATTGGTCTTTGATAGCAGTAAAAGTGCTCAATGGTCTGTGATGGGATGTTAGATGGGGTGAGATCTGAGTTACTACAGAGAATTCTTTCTTGGGTGTCTGGCTGGTGAGTCTTCCCACATGCTCAGGGTTTAGCAGATCACCATATTTGGGGTTGGAAAGGAATTTTCCTCCAGGGCAGATTGGCAGAGGCACTGGGGGTTTTTCGCCTTTCTCTTCAGATTGGGTCATGGGTCACTTGCTGGTGGTTCCTCTGAATCTTGAAGTCTTTAAACCACGATTTGAGGGCTTCAGTAGCTCAGGGGTTTGATACAGTAGTGGGTGGGTGAGATTCTGTGGCCTGCGTTGTGCAGGTCAGACTAGACGATCATAATGGTCCCTTCTGACCTTAAAGTCTGAGTCTATGATGATAAAATTATCATCACTGATTTTTTTTGTTTACCTTTGTTATCATACGGAACTTAAAAAATGTGATGAATTTAATCTATGTTGCATTGAGGCATTTCTATTATGCATGTTTCGTGCATTGCTGAAGAAGTGATATCAGACATAGTAATCTGGCCAAAAGATTAAAACATTAAAACAAACATATTAAATCAACCACGGTGAATGAGGAGGAAAATTATTACAATGAAATTACTCATTTAAAATAGGATGTCATCTATTTTAAATTTAGGGCTTGATACAGTGCCAAATTAAGTCAATGAATAGACTCTCGTTTGGTTCAGTGGGCTTTGGATCAGGTCTTTAGTGCAAATCTCTGAAGTATAGACTTATCGGCCCGGTCTTGACTCCTGTACAAGGCATATACCTACTTATCTGAAAGGGTAGTTTACCTGAGGTAGGAGTACAGGACAGATCCTATATGGAAAATTATCTAATAGTTGACCTGCATAAGTTCTAAATCTTTAACTTTATTTAAATTAGAACTGTATTGCAGCAAAACTGCAATAAATCTTTCAGTACTTTACACAACATATCATTGCCTTTTCTGATAGATTGTTTTTAGGATTTGGCAAAAACAGCTACCAATATATGGTGTTTAATCAACACTAAGAGTTGAATGTCATATCCTCATTCTAATTTGCCTTAAAATTATGAGCTGTTTAATATATATATTTATTGTAATAATTTGTACCTAATTAAGACTTCCTAAATCTGACTACCTTTGTGCTGATGAGGATTTTCTGACTTGCATGTCAAAGATACAGTCAGATTTAATCTAGTAACCTCACTCTATATGCAACTACTTTCTGACAGCAGCCCCACCACAATACTCCGTTCAGTTTTGCCATTGTATTGTGCTTTTAGTTACAGACCCTCTCCATCATTGTGACCACTGATCAGTGAAACTGTGTCCACTTGTTCATTCACAACTATGTTTAGCAACAGTCTTAGGCCTGATCTGCACTACAGAGTTAGGTCAACGTAAGGCAGTTTACATTGACCTAACTGAGGTTGACTTAATTTTGTAGTGTAGATTTACCCTAAGTCACTGGGTCCTCTGCGTGCAAAGCAGGGAGGGAGAATGTGAAACAGTTGTATTTCCCCTATCTGCAGAGGGAACTGGGAAACGTAGAGGATGCTGCTACTGGACTATGCTTCTCCCAGAGGTTAGGAAGGAAGAAAGTGCCACTGCTGCTTCTGAACTTTCTTGTCTCCCACAAAATGGTGTTGAAAAGAATCCTCTGTAGTTTCATACTGAGGACTGGGACATCTGTATGCCAGGGATGCTAAGTATTGTGGCAGGATCTTCTGCTAACTCTTTATACTGAGTTTTCATCTACATCTGTCACTTCAGTGCTGGTAACAGGCCACATCCCAGGATTTTCATGCAGGCATTTTAGGGCAGCACAGGAAGGTGCCACCTGAGTTAACCAGAAACCTATTTTTAAGATGTCAAATGTCCTTTCAGTGACATATCTGGTGGGTCATTGAGCCTCGTTATAATTTCTCCTGTGGGGCATTTGGGAATGTGAAATAGCGGTCATTAGCCACTTGCTCCAGGGGTAAATGCTGTCCCTTAGAAAATAATAATGGGACACTATATTTCCAGCTGAGGGTGACCTACTAAAATAACCGTGAAACACTGAAGGCTAAATTCTACCCTCATTTTCATCATTGACTTCATTGGGAGATACGCAGACATTAAGTGAGGGCAGAATGCACCCACAGGCACTGTTTTTGGTATTCTGTACTTACTCAAGAATAAAATCCCTGTGTCTAGACTAGGAAGGATTTGAAGGTGTGATACAGAATGTGTTGGCTAACATGTTCTAACACATCTGAACAGTCTAGTGCAAATAAGGTACCCTGCCTTTCATATGTGCTAAACTGGTTGAGATAAAATATACGTGTTAATTTGACCATCTTAGCACATTTTAACATAGTCACTGGCGTGTTTGAAAAGTCTAGTGTCATCTTGTTAATTAGAACTTGTTGGCTGATGCATTCTAACATCACACTTTTAAATCCTAGCCCAGGCAAAGCCTACGTGATGTCCTGTAGCACAGAGGATTGTCTGAAAATGAGCTGTAGGAATTCTTGGGACAGTAATGATAATATTTTTCTAATGCCTGCATATTTGGCTTTCCAAAACTCTTTATAAACATTAAGCCTCACATTGCCCCTTTGAAGGAGGGTGGGAAGGATATATTCCAGTCCACATTTCAGAGAGAGTGAACTAAGGGGCCAGGAGGAGGCTGGCATATTCACATTCCAACAGGACTCGATTTCACAGAAGATGACTAGTGTTCAATTTAAATGAGACAGTTTGAAGCTTAAACAACCCGAGGGACAAGGTTTGCAGTTTACACTTATTTATACAAGGAATGTGGGAAACAGCCCAGAGATTTATAAAATAGCCATCAGGCCACAGAGAAGGGTCTATGGAAGAAGCAAAAGAGCTTCGTAAGTTGTTGGCAAGCAGCTCTCAGTCCCAGCTGTGGCTGCAAATACTGTGATCCTGCATATGTTCTAAAAATAATCTCATTCAACAGGAAGAAGGTATGGAGCAGTGTCTTAAAAAGCACAATAGTCACAACACCTGTCTGGAGATTCATTCCTTTGGGCCCCATTCAGCATGTAAGGCAGTCACTTTGAATCCACTGCGTGCTAAATCAGTAAAAATTACATCCATTTTCTGACCAGTTCCTACATACTGTGTAATTTAAACCACCATTTTTAACACTGTAGGTTTTGGCCCAGACTTCTGTAAGAGTTGCTCTTGTTTACACAAAGCCTGGAGTTAGCCTGTTTAGCCCAATGAATCATAGCTAAAGTTGAAAATGGAATTGAAGAGGCCAGCCAGATATCTACTCCTCCATTCTGACCACTGGGCCCCGCTTGGATATTATGATGAAGTGCGCTATAGAAAATCTGAAGTTAGAAGTTAGATCCTGAGTGTTTAGTGACCATATCCATGGTACAATACTTAGCATCACAGACAAACCAGGATATTACTGGAATATAATACTTTGCAATAATATTTAATCTGTTTATATGGGAATGTATATGATGAGGTCTATAGCTCATTTGCTGTATCATCTGAGAGAGGCAGATGACATGAAGTCAGAGTTCTATTTCCAAGTCTGCAAATGACTTGATTGTGCAGGTCACTTACCCTATCTGGGCCTCTCCAGGTGCATTTTTGCCTGTGCAGTTCTAAAACTCTGGACTGTTATCTAAATTTTTAAGCACTCAGTTTAAATCTCAAGAGGGGATTTTTAGTTCATGCACTAGAGTTGATTGATACTCATATTTCACTAAAATCATTTGCCGAAAAATATATTTTGAGGACATGTTACGTGTATTATAGGAAAAATAAATATTCAGGAGAATGCAGACAATCTCATGAGGATTCTGTTTATGTACCTTTCATAATAGGCTTTTAGTTTCTCAAAAGAAAGATGCTAAGTACAAATTATTATTTATTGTAGGTATTTTGTTGAAAAACGCTAGCAAACGTTGCTGTTGGTGCACTGTCTCTTTTGGAAAATAAATACATTGTTTGGTTCTTTTGAGAACAGCATCAAGACCATAAGCTCCCTGGGACAGGGATATGGGTGAGATTTTCACCCCCTGCTATGGCCGCTGTACACTTCTGTGCAGTGTAAAGGGACTGTAAAAACCCTGTGGCCAGCCAGGGGAGAATTCTACCCAACAAATGAGTTGTATGGGACAGCTGTAGGCTTCAAGTTCAAACCCTGGAAGGGGTTGGGCATGCATGGTAGGGGCATATGAGAAGACTAGGAGGGTGTTGTGCTATAGTACTTTGTGTTGATGGGTTTCTGGGCAGTTACCATGAATTGGGAGGTTATGTGGCTTAATGGCACCTTTCCCCTTTCACTTCCAGGACTGCAAGTTTTGTACTGTGCTTTTTAGAGGCACCGGACAGAATCTCACTCAAAGTTATCTTCTGTATTTTGTCCCACACTGGTTGTGCTGTCAGTGTTTAATAAATAAGAATAGGAAACTGATATAAATAGTTGGCATAGCTAAGTAGCTAATACTTTTAGGGTGTTTGGTGATTAGGAAAGATCCTCTTGCCAGGGATCCTAAGGCTATTTTAGAATTTGACAACCACAGATGACACATAACTATGACGTGTTTGACATGCCCACCTCTTTTAGCCTCTCATACTGGCAATGTAATTTATCAAATTGGGATGTCCGAAACACTTGTTCGGTCTCACAGATTCACAAAATGAATTATCTGTATGGTGCCATGTTTTCTCAGAGTTAGACTCATTTTCTTATGGATCTAGTACAATTTTCACTAAAGTAACAAAAGCAAATTTATCTTTTCTCGCACCCACAACACTCTCACTGTCCCTCAGGATGTAGTCTTTTGTGGAATGAGGCAGTAAAAGCACAAATGCCAGCTGCCTCCTGGCCCCAGAGGTGCTCAAGCCGCCTGTTGCACCCCAGGCCCTACTCCTGCCCAACTCCAAGCCCCCTCCCACCCTGCTCAACCCCTACCCCACCTCTTCCCACCCAGTTCCGTCCCCTCCCTCCTGCATGCCACAGAACAGCTGATCGCGGCGGGTGGGAGGTGCTGTGAGGGAAGGGGAGGAGTTGATCAGCAAAGCCACTGGCGGATGGGAGGCGCTACGGGGAAGAGGGGGAAGCTTGACTGCCAGTGGGTGCTCTAGCCCTGGAATACCCTTGGAGTCAATGCCTATGAGAAAAAGTTTCAAACAGGATTGTTTTAACAGCAGTCATGACTGAATCTGCCCTGATATATCTTAGATCAACTGTCGCCAGCTGACGCCCACTCAAAATTTGCAAGTGTTGTAAAGTTCAATCAGAAGCTCCAGGGCCAGATCAGTGCCCCTGTTTGCCTTTAGACTTTTCATCTGAGGAAATCTTACTGGTAGCACAGTTGGTTGCAGAGATGAGGAGAGACTTTTAAGAGGCCATTTTTTATGCCTCTTCTAGCTTTGAAATTCTAACCATTTATCTCTTCTTTGCCTGGAATGCTGCATAGGTTGCTCACAGGTGGTATACTAAATATAACACAGCTAGCAGTATCTCCCAAAAGACCCACAAACTTTTATATCCGTAATTCTTCTAATGCATAATTCCATTTCTTAATATGAAACTTGCTTCACTGTGCATCTTGTAACATCAGCCTTTTATAAGATATATTTAACGATGCCTGCTGCGTATCTTATAAAAGGCCGATGTTATGCTACGTGCTTCATCGCACATCTTTATTTCTTTGTTCTCTGGTGGGTGAGAGCCCAAAGGTTGTTCCTATATTCAGGTCTCCCACTTAACTCTATACCGTGTTGCCTGCAACCTAGTTAAGAAATGCAGAGTATGCTGAACTAATATTATGTCACCTTTCCAATTATTTTAAAATGCGCATAAGTTTTGACTCTCTCTTGTACTGCTCTTGTAATTGTCAAGGGTGCCTACAGTATGAGATGCACATTTTTGTGTTATAAGTGGAAATCAAATTAATATAGTCAATTTTAAAGCATGTTATATTTGTATTTTTTGGTAGTCCATATTCATCTATTTAATTAAATCTATGAACTTATTTATCTACTTTAAATTTTTAGTCATAAATATTGTTACAGCATGTAGAACTTGTCTCCTCCCCCACCACAAAATCAAGTGGATTTAAAAGTTTTATCAAACTTAATGCAAGGAAAGTTTCTCCTTTATTTCCATCCAACGTCGAATTAATGAAAATGACTGAATCTGGCATGAGCTAATCCCCCAACCAGCAACAATAAACAATCACCTAGAAGCAGAGAGAAAATTATGGTAATTGGTAGTACACAGTACTGTTTGGATTGCAGATCTCTGAATTTTTGAGTGCAGACAGTAAATCAGAATCTCTTGTAAGTATAATTCTTCAGATTTTCAGGAAAGAAACAGTTCTGGTTCTCAACCTGAAGAAGCTTATACCATTCATTTTCTCAAGCCAATTTAAAATACTGATGATTTGCTAAAGTGCTTCTAAAACTTGTTACCACTGTATGTGCTTTATATAGAAATTTACACTCTTTCCACTGCTGTACATTTTAATATCTTTATTATAAGGTAATCAAGAACAAAGCATTTGTACTACAGGCATAAGACTCTTGTGAAACACTGTGGGTTTGGGTTCCTTTATGATATGGCTGAATCTAAACTTTGTAGCATGTAGACATTATACATAGAACTTTATTTATATTTCATGGGTTTCTTTTAATTTTCTTGAAACAATTTGTGCAGGTTTAGTTAGGCAAAACTTCCATGGACTGCTATAGGAGTTTTGCATGAATAAATCCTGCAAGATATGGCTCCAGTAATTGCAACTTGGTGTTCTGTTGACTGACAAATACTTTCTAATGAATTCTCTTTGTCTTTGCAGTGTTTTAGATGATGAAGGTAGCAATCTGCGTCAACAGAAGCTTGACAGACAGGTGAGATTTTGTAGTCTGCTTTCGGCCTATTTCCTTTTGACAAGTTAGGGCTTGCTTAACTGGATTACTATGGAATATGGAGACCTCCTTTCATTGACACACGCACAGCTGATTGAGGTATCCTACCAGAAAATTGCATCTTGAAATATTAGTTCCCTGGCCTTTGGAGTGTGCTATACATGCTTAAGTGATGGAAAGGAAAGGATTGTCAAGATTATTGTTAGTGTTGACTTTTTCTTATTATTGTGATTTGAGTGGTTTTCATTTTTGTTGACTTAGAGTTGCATTATGATGATTTAGAATGCATTATTCCTTCCGGAGACCATGAAAAAACAAAAAAGAAAAGCACAAGGGTACTAGCAAGAGTGTCAACCAGCTGAGAATTAACACACAGTTTTCAGAATTTTTCCTCCTTATTCCCAACCAGATAGGATTTAATACTCTTAGAGTATGTCTATACGACCCGCTAGATAGGTGGGTAGCGATTGCTCCAGCGGGGGTCAATTTATCACGTCTAGTCTAGATGCGATAAATCGACTCCCGAGCACTCTCCCGTCAATTCCTGTACAGTATCAGAGGGGTAGCCGTGTTAGTCTGGATCTGTAAAAGCAGCAAAGAATCCTGTGGCACCTTACAGACTACGGGAAAAGGATAAATGGACACAAATCAGATATTAGGAATGGCAATATACAAAAACCTGTCGGAGAACACTTCAGCCTCCCTGGCCACACTATAGCAGACCTTAAGGTGGCCATCCTGCAGCAAAAAAACTTCAGGACCAGACTTCAAAGAGAAACTACTGAGCTTCAGTTCATCTGCAAATTTGACACCATCAGCTCAGGATTAAACAAAGACTGTGAATGACTTGCCAACTGCAAAACCAGTTTCTCCTCCCTTGGTTTTCACACCTCAAGTGCTAGAACAGGGCCTCATCCTCCCCGATTGAACTAACCTCGTTATCTCTAGCTTGCTTGCATATATATACCTCCCCTGGAAATTTCCACTACATGCATCTGACGAAGTGGGTATTCACCCACGAAAACTCATGCTCCAAAAGATCTGTTAGTCTATAAGGTGCCACAGGATTCTTTGCTGCTTTTACAACTCCTGTACAGTAACTCCTCACTTAAGGTTGTAGTTATGTTCCTGACTTTAAGTGAAATGATGTTAAGCGAATCCAATTTCCCCATAAGAATTATATAAATAGGAGGGGTTAGGTTCCAGGGAATTTTTTTTTTTTTTGCCAGACAAATGGCACGTGTGTATATATACACACACACAATATATATATTTAATAATGTACACAGCAATGATGATTGTGAAGCTTGGTTGAAGTGGTGAAATCAGAGGGGTGGGATATTTCCCAGGGAATGCCTTACTGCTAAATGATGAACTAGCAATTGGCTAGCTCTCAAGGGTTAACTTGTTGTTAATGTAGCCTCACACTCTACAAGGCTGCAGGAAAGGAGGGAGGGGAGACAGCATGTTAGACAGACACAGAGACACGTGTGTGTGTGTGTGTGTGTGTGTGTGAGAGAGAGAGAGAGAGAGATGTGCATTTTCCCTTTAAGTATGCTGACTGCACTCTTAAGTGCACTGAGACGCAGCTGCTGCCAGGAAGCTCTCTCTGTCCTGAGCACTGTTGTGTCCCCCCCCCGCTCTGTGGAGATGGGGTAAGCAAGGTACAGGAGCAGGGGGGGAGGAGGACTCCCTGACATTAGCCCCCTTCTCCTCCTCCTCCCCCCCCGCCTGCACAGCAAGCAGGAGGCTCGGGGAGCAGATCCAAGGCAGAGGGCAGGAGCAGCACATGGCAGTTGGGGGAGGGACAGCTGAACTGTCGGCAATTGGTAGCCTGCTGAGCAGCTGCTGCACAGGGAACTTAGCGGAGTGGGGAGCTGATGAGGGGCTGCCGGTCCACCCTGGTTACAGGCCCCCAGCAGCTAACTGCAATGCGCTGCTCTTCCTGCAAGCAGTGGACAAAGCAGGCGGCTGCCAAGCGATGTTATAAGAGAGCATTGCACAACTTTAAACGAACATGTTCCCTAATTGATCAGCAATGTAACAATGAAACAACGTGAACTGGGACGACTTTAAGTGAGGAATTACTGTACTCTACCACCATGAGAAGTGCAGGCAGTCAATAGGGGATCAGCAGCAGTTGACTCACTGCAGTGAAGACACTGCGGTGAGTAGGTCTAAGTATGTCGACTTCAGCTATGTTATTCACATAGCTGAAGTTGCGTAACTTAGATTGATCTCCCCCCACCCCCAGCGTAGACCAGGCCTAAGTCATTAAGTCATGTGCTGTGTTGTTTATCTTTCTACCATGTTCTTAAATGACCTACATAAACACTCATTCTGAAGATCTTGAGTGAAATCTTGTCCCCACTGGGGTATGTCTATACTGCAATTAGACACCTGCGCCTGGCCCGTGCCAGTTGACTCAGGCTCCAAGGGCTCAGGCTCAGGAGTGGTTTAATTGTGGGGTAGACATGCAGGCTCGGGCTGCAACCCAAGCTTTTGGACCCTCCCACCTGCAGGGTCTTTGATCCCAGGTTCCAGCCCTAGCCCGAACATCTACACCACAATTAAACAGTGCCTGAGCTTGAGCCCTGGGAGCCTGAGGTTCAGGCCAGCTGTGGGGTTTTAATTGCAGTGTAGACATAACCACTAAGGTCAAAGGGAATTTTACCATTGACTGTAGTGGAGTTAGGGTTTCACCCTTTGTCTTTAATTTCCACTTGGCCCTCTTTCAAAGAACCTCTGGCTCTCTTTCAACATGTTTTATGTATCAAACTTGATCTTCTGTTAACTTTGCTTCCATTGTAATGTCCACTCCACACTCATCAGGTTAGGGTTAAGGTCAGGGTCTTTCAGTCTGTGCCCCATTTTCAATATCAAATACTTTATGTCTATGCCATCTTGCCTCTGATTATAATGTTATTATAGCCATGCAATTCCCAGGATATTAGAGAGACAAGATGGGTGAGGTGATATCTTTTATTGGACCAACTTCTGGTGGTGAAAGAGACAAGCTTTCAAGCTACACAGAGCTCTTCTTCAGGCTTGGGAAAGGTATTCAGAGTGTCACAGCTAAATATAAGGATCAGATTGTTTAGCATAAGTAGTTAACATATATTCTAAGGGACGATGGAAGGTGAAGTGGCCTGTTAACACCTCTGGGAACTTAAATTCATATCTTTGCTAGGCACTAAAAATCCTGGTCTTAATAAAGACACTGGATTTATGGTTTATTACAACAATCAATAACCCACTAACCTCCCTCTTTTTCCTCTAACTCCAGAGGTATTAATAGGCCACTTCACCTCGAATAGTTCCTTAGAATATGCGTTAACTACTTATGCTAAACAATCCATTCTACCTTGTATTTAGCTATGACACTGAGTACCTTTCCCAGGCCTGAAGAAGAGCTCTGTGTAGCTTGAAAGCTTGTCTCTTTTGCCAACAGAAGTTGGTCCAATAAAAGATATCACCTCACCCATCTTGTGTTTCATGTTGCGTGAGTCAGTTTCTGACCTTCTAATTGATGTTGAGTAGCAGCACATCATTCGTGGAGTAAATTAGTACTCAACATGAGGGAAGGCTGTCAGAAACTGATCCTCTCTGGATATTCCTCTACTTTAACCCAGCCCTTTTGCTATTTATAACAGCATTGTATTTTCTTTTTCTCTCTACCTGGAGAGAAGTCAAAAGACAACCCATGTAAAAACAGCATAGTACAGAGGAAGGGGACAAATCAGACACTGGGTTATTACAATTAAACCTTCTTAACCCCTATAGTTTCTTGTGGATGTTCAAAGTGGCTGTGATAGAATGATACCTCATAAATATACATTGGCTTTTGTGAGGATATACCCCCCCAAATCTGAACTCTGGGATACAGATGTGGGGACCCGCATGAAAGACCCCCTAAGCTTATCTTTACCTTTATCTTAGGTTAGAATTCTTCCAAGGCACAGTCTTCTGATTTGGACAGATGTTGCTGCCATCACCAAGTGATTTTTCACAAATATTCAGGGAAGGGTCACTTGGAATCCATATCCCCCCAAAATATCCCCTCAAGCGTCTTCACCCCCTTTCCTGGAGAGGCTTGAGAATAAAATACCAACTAGTTGCCTTAGCAGTGTGAGCATAGACCAATCCCTTGTGTAAGGACTTTGGAATCAAAGGATTCTTTAAAAAAAAAAAAGGTACATTTCATTTAAAAAAAGAAAGAAACACATTTGAAAACTCAGGCTTTAGGGATTAAACACCAGAAATAACTTTCTTGGCGTTCAGCTTAATGGTAACAAGCAAAACAAAAGCACATGGGGTTACCTACCACAAACCAAAACAACCAAAAAGGTTCCTAATCGCATCTGTCTTAACTTTTCCTTGGCAACTTACATATCTCAGATTCCAAATGAGGAATTTCTAGGTATGATGCTGATGATTTCCCATACCTGGCTTAAAGCTTACAGCTTGTTGCTGCCTTCCCCTCTCTCCAGCCCCAGAGACAAAGAAATGCCCCCACCCCACACACACGAACACACCCAGCAGTTTTTCTGGTTTGAAAGGGTACAGCCTCCCTATTGGTTCCCTGGTCAGGTGCCAACTCAGGTTAAGCTTCTCTTAACCCTTTACAGTTAAGGCAATTAGTGTACAGCTGCTAAGGAGGATTCTGTAGCTACTGACTGGCTGGGTGTCCATAAAAGGGAGCTATCCCCCCATCATTTATCACAGCTTCTATCACATTCTGAACTTAGAAACATCTGGAGGGAGAGACTTATGTAATCTTAAAGACATCGTCTGCCTTCTAGCAGTTAATACTTGCTTTTCACCTGGTGTAAATGAGAATTGAAAATAGGGTGTGTAATTAAAATTCAGCATGTATCATTGTTACACTGGGCTTGTGTCCAGTCTTGTCACTTGATTCTAGTTTACAGATTCTTTTCTTGATTTACATAAACATAAATCAGAGTTTTCATGCCTCATGCTGTGGCTATCGTATTAATCCACAGTGCTCCCACATTGTTGGCTTCCCAAAAGATGTTGTTGTTTTTTACTCAGCTCTGACAGCCAGTAGACTGCTCAGAAACATCTATTTGACCTGTTTGGTATTTTGAGTAGAGTTTTAGAAAGGTTTTCTATGGTCTGGCATCCCAATGTCCTATTAGACTGTGTTCTTGGCACTTGAAAATAGCATACAAGGTGGACTGCCATTGCAGAAGATGTAAGGATATCAGTTGTGATTTACTGGAAATTCTACAGTATGAAATCAAATAACATTCAGTTAAGCACAGTTTGCAGAACAGAAGCTGTGTGTACACAGACTCCCCTAGAAAAGTGGCATTTATTCTAATAGTAAAGTACTTTTCTTTGTATTTCCCCCAGCGAGCATTGCTAGAACAGAAGCAGAAAAAAAAACGCCAGGAGCCACTAATGGTTCAGTCCAATGTAGACAGCCGCACAAGAACACGAAGAATGAAACATTCAGAGGAACAGGCGCCGCTGGTTGAATCGTATCTTAACAGCAACAGCAGCACCATTTTTCATGGTATATTGACATAGTCTATAGAGTGCATGTTTACTGCTAGAAGTCCTGTTTAAGGTGACAAGACAGCAAGTGTGAAAAATCACGATAGGGGATGGGGGGTAATAGAAGCCTATATAAGAAAAAGACCCAAAAATCGGGACTGTCCCTATAAAATCAGGACATCTGGTCACCCTAGTCCTGTTGTTTTGTTGAAAAATGAAGAGAACGTGGGATCAAGAATGTAATCTTTTAAATGAATACCTGAAAGCTTAGTTCAGCTGTGTTTGGGGATGAAAATGATAATAACTATGCAGAATTCCAAAGTAACCACTGTCATAACTTTAAAATGAGCTTTTTTGACAGGGGAAACTTTCAGTATGATGTTATCCTTGCTTGAGTTCCTGCCCTCCATTTAATAAACTGTAATCTCCATACTTTACATTCTCCCTTTA
Source organism: Gopherus flavomarginatus (assembly GCF_025201925.1). Taxonomy (NCBI): domain Eukaryota; kingdom Metazoa; phylum Chordata; order Testudines; family Testudinidae; genus Gopherus; species Gopherus flavomarginatus. The sequence goes on from NC_066621.1 coordinate 58,024,313, forward strand.
AATCTGATTTCAGTATGTGAAAGGAGGTTGTTGAATGTTTTGTACAAAGATAAAATATGGTAGTGTACCATAATACTCTGAGGGGCTACATGAAATGCAGGTATCCATGCTACTCACAAATTGTGAGTGAATGTTTTTTTTCCTTTTCTGTGGACTTTATTCATAGAAGTTCCATAATGCATCAACTATGAATAAGGGTTTTTGAATAGTAAACCTCTTTTAACTATGCTTCTGAAAGATGTTCAAGCAATAGATCTGATTTTAGATGAAGGGAAAAAAGCACATTATTTTCTCTCCTAATCAGAGAGAAAAACATATCAAAAGAAAGACTAATTTTTTCCCCATGCTGTCGAGGAAGTTGATATTGTACAGAATTTTATGAAAATGTTTTCTTTAGTAGTTAGCTACAGGAGATAAAAAGTAAAAGGAAATTTTCATCATCGTAACAGCTAATCAGAGGTGCAAAACCCTGTCCTATGAAATGTTATTTTATGATACACAACAGCAATTACCTTCTAAGCCGCCTTTATTGTAAACTTAAATAACAAGGATTTCAAGTCAGCTACAGCCCAGAGAAACCAGACATCATCTCACAAACAGTAGTGAAATCCTTATTTATACTACGCTAAATCCTGCAAGTGCTTGCACCCTAGGCAACCCTTCTGACATCAGTGAGGTTGCCTGGGGTGTTAGTTAAGGCAGAATTTGGCCCTTCATATCACATCACATCAAAGTTTTTCCACTCAGGTCATTCCTTGGAACAATTATTCACTTAGCCTCAAATTACTTTATTTTAAATTCTCTCTCCAACCCTGCCACCACAGGATGGCAATGGACAGCACAGACTTTCAAACCCTGAAAAAGAAGCAAGACACTATATTTTACAATGCCATGTAAACCATTAAATGAGGTTCTTTTTACATCTCACATAGTACAAGTAAATAAGATGGGCAGAATAGCATAGTCCTGAAAATGCATTAATAATAGATAGCTATATTTTCTCACATTCAGCCTTTGGATTGTAAACTTCTGGGGATAACTCTCCAGGTAATAAACTGTTTGCGCATTTATCAGAAGCCTCAACTTAACAGCATCTCATTACCGAATAAAGTGGTTTGTTCCTTTGTAAAATCCTCTCTCAGGAATATTATTCTTGAAAACACTGTGAGAACTACAGAAGTGTTCTTTTTTGTTGTATTTTTCTTCAGGAGTGTGGTTGGTGGTGTCAAGATTCAGCTGCTGTGTGGGGCATATTTGGGTTTCAATGGCCATTTTTAACTGCAGTATTCATCTGCAATGAAAACGTTGGTATGTGGGAGTGTTGGATGCATGAGACAGCTGGGCTGTATCTGAAGAACTGTTCTACTCTTCCCCATTCACTTGTTTCTGTTATGGGTGTGCTTTAAAATGACTCTTTGTGGGAACTGGAATCTTAGTGCATAAACCGTACTGGATGTATGAGTGGGTGTGTGAGATTCATTCCTATGTAGCAAGCACTGAATAAAGACGATGTCTCCACATCTACCACCCCACATTTTTTTTCTTGTAAAATTCCTGTCTAAGCTATAGGAAGGCATAATGCACGAATGCTTGTTTAATTTGATGGGTAAAATAAGGCTGCCGCTGGTGGAAGTGGATGATTAAATTATGAGGTGTGTATATATAATGCGAGGTCAGGAACAGGATAACACGATTCCTTCTTCCCACCATATTGGAGCTTGTCTATACTGGGAAATTGACAGCATAGCTGTAGTGGAATAATTATTCAGCTATGGCTATTCCAGAATAGCTCCCCCGTCACCACTTTATTCTGGAATAAACAAATCTTTATTGCAGAGTAAAGTTACTTTTGTTCCAGAATAGCGTTCATACAAGGAGCTATTCAGGAATAGCTATAGTAGAATATCTTCTTCTGCTATAGCTGTGCAGTTTCCTTTTATAGACAATCCTTAGCTGGTGTTGGAATTCTGCATCCCTGCAGAATGATTACTGCTAATCCAAGCTTAATCTATAATCTTAAACTAAAATAGGGAAAGAATAAATTAAGAATTACTTAGATAAGTTACATGTCTTCAGTTTAGCAGTGCCTGTTAAAATACTTACTGTATACTTAAGGAACTGGCTGAAGAGATCTCTGAACCATTAGTGTTTATCTTTGAAAGCTCGTGGAGGACCAGAGGCCCCAGCGGACTGGAAAAGGGCAAATATAGTAAACATATATAAAAAGGAGAATAGGGACAACCCAGAGAATTATAGACCAGTCATCTTAACCGGTACCCAGAAAGATCATGGACCAAATAATCAATCAGTCAGTTTGTAAACACCTAGATGATAATAAGGTGATCAGGAACTGTCAATATGGATTTGTCAAGAACAAATCATGTCAAACCAACCTAATGTCCTCCTTTTGATAGTGTAACAAACTTTGTGGGTAAGTGGGAGCAGTAGATGTGATACATCTCAACTTTAGTAAGTCCCACATGATCTTCTTATAAGCAAAGTAGGGAAATATAGCCTACGCAAACCTTGGGTGCAAAACCAATTGGAAAACCATACTCAAAGTAGTCATGCTGGATGTTCATATTGAGTGAGGTTCTGCAGAGATCTGTCCTGTATACAGTTTTATTCAATATCTTCATAAATGATTTGGATAATGGCATAGAAAATATACTTATAAAGTTTGCGGACAACACCAAGCTGGAAGCAGTGGCAAACACTTTGGAGGAAAGGATTAGAATTCAAAATCATCTTGACGAACTGGAGGTATGGTCTGAAATCAATAGGATGAAATTTAGTAAGGACTAATTTGACCTATCAGTCCTCATCCTCAAAGGAAACCTTGCACAATACTTTCCAAAGATGAGCCTGGGAGCTTAAATTCATTGCTCTGCTAGACGCCAAAAATCATGAACTGAACAGAGACACTGGATTTATGGCTCGTTGCAACAATCTGTAACCCACTAACTCTGTCTTTTTATCCTATGATTGCAGAGTTGTTAATTGGCCACTCTACGCTGTTTCTTGAATGGTACCTTACAATATGTGCTAACTACTCATGCTAAACAATCTGTTCCATCTCACATTTTGCTGGGAGTTCCTTTCCCAGACCTGAAGAGGAGCTCTGTGTGGCTTGAAAGCTTGTTTCTCTCACCAATAGAAGTGGGTCCAATAAAAGATACTACCTCATCCACCTTGTTTCTCTAAGGCCATGTCTACAGTAGCGCTTATGTCAGGAAAACTTTTGTCACTTGGAGTGTGAACCTTTCCCCCACCCCGAGTGCCATAAATTTTGCCGGCAAAAGTGCTTGTGTTCACAGCGCTATGTTGGTGGGAGATGCTCTCCTGTTGACATAGCTCATTGAGCTGGTTTCATTATGTCAATGAGAGAGCTCTCTCCTGTTGGCATAATGTGGCAACACGACCGCTCTTACAGTGGCGCAGCTGTATCTGTATAGCTGTGCCCCTGTAAGCTTGTAAGTGTAGACATGGCCTTAAGATGCGGAGTACCACACTCAGGAAAGCATAATCGGTTACACCAGTACAAAATGGGAAATGATTGCTTAGGAAGGAGTGTTGCAGAAAAGGAACTGGGGTTATAGTGGATCTCAAATGTAATGAGTCGACAATGTAACACTGTTGCAAAAAAAAGTAAACATCATTCTGGAATGGATTAGCAGGAGTGTTGTGAGCAAGATACAAGAAGTAATTCTTTTTCTCTACTCAGCACTTAAAAGGTCTCAACTGGAGTACTGTGTCTAGTCTGGGAAAGATGTGGGCAAATTGGAGAAAGCCCAGAGGAGAGCAGCCAAAATGATTAAAGGTGTAGAAAACAGGACCTACGAGGAAAGATTGAAAAAAGTGGGTTGGTTTATTCTAGAGAAGGGAAGGCTGGGTCGGGGGACTACATGATAATGTAAAAGTACATTACTTTTACATAAAGGTTGTTATAAAGGGGTCGGTGATAAATTGTTCTCCTTATCCACTGAGGACAGGACAAGAAGTAAGGGACTTTAATTGCAGCAAGGGAGATTTAGATTAGACTTTAGGAAAAACTTCCTCACAGTAAGGGTAGTTAAGCACTGGAACAAATTGCCGAGGCAGATTGTGGAATCTCCATTGTTGGAGGTTTTTAAGAACAAGATAGAGAAACACTTGTCAGGGCTGGTCTAGATAATATTTAGTCCTGCCTCAGTGTAGGGGACTGGACTTGATGATCTATCAAGTTCCCTTCCATTCCTACATTTTTTGCAGGAATGTCTTGTTACATTCGGGATGGAGTCTAAGGAAGGTGATAGTAGATCTGAGACTCTGGTCCCAGTTAGGGGCTGGACTGAGAGAGAGGGACAAAGGTGACTTTACTTTTGCATCTGTAGATTCTGGAGTTGGAGCTAATGTAACCATCAGCATAAGATAGAGCAGCCCAAGGGTTAGGGTTGTGTTTGTTTTTTTTTTTTTAATTAAATACAGTATAATATGAGTGAATCTAGTGCTGGTGAAAGGTGCTGGATGACAGCTCTGAAAGTCTTTACCCATAGAATGGAAAAGAGCATTGCTTGCAGCCATGTAGACTTCCCTAGATATTAACAAAATGATATGGTTAAACTCTTAACATGGAGGTGAGAGGCCAGTTTGTTATGCCCATTCATTTCTTGGTGTGTGTTAAAACTGCCAGTGAGAATCGCCATTAGTACCCTTAGTGACATGGGTGATGACACCTCTCCATTCAGGAAATGCACTGTGATTATAAAACTCAATTTGCATATGTCACCAAACACTCAGTAGCTGGTAATTATTTTTCAGTTTCCAGTGACTTTTGGCATAGGACTGAAAGGTGGTGTGTCCCTGAGCCTATCTGTAATCCCATATAGAATTACATGTTTTTCATCTTTCATTCAATTACCATATTAGCATTGGTGCCATTTAATACTATAGAATAACTTCAGAAAGCAACAATAATTGTCAGGAAAAGGAAAACTTCAGGTAAAGTGAGGGCTTCTAACATCAATGTGCCAGTCCATAAAGTGACTGAATTGAGCTAAACAATTAGTAAGGAACAATAACAACACTGATAGAACCTTTTCCCCTTGAGTACTGAGTTGAGCTTCTACTTCTAACAGTCTAGCAACTGCGTTATTTCTGCATTAGATAGCCATTGTGGATGGACCATTTCAGATCCATCTGGCCCTAGTACAGATCTTAAAACTATTACTGAAATATAAAGCTTATATTTAACAACAGTACTTGTAGACTAATGATCTACAAATGGGACCCTTGTATGAAAGAGGAGTTTTGTTTTCTACTACTCTTTGGAAGAAATTACAATGTTACCTTTTGTTTCAAAACATTGTAGATGTATTTGATGGAATCGGTTCGTGTGTGTGTGTGTGTGTGTAGGGCAATCAGAAGACATATAAACAAACAGGTTCTTGGTGAGATTTTGAAGATGTGTCTAAGGGAAAATAGATGAGGGAATAGAAAATATTGATACAAAAGATGAGTATAATGACAGGTCAATGCCCTTTTGATACTAATATCAAGTTTTAAAAGTAGTTTAAATTCTGGGCAGACAAACAGATCATTTTGGGCCTGATCCATATACTATTCATGTCAATGGGATTTTTTTTGTTGACTTCAGTGGGCTTTGAATCAGGCCTTTCATCTTGTGAATAATCCTGATGTGTCCCAAATAATCAGATAAAAATTCCATCATTCATCATTATAAATAACTGCTTAATAATTTTCAGCGGTACTGTTTTCTCTTTGTTTTCATCATTATAGAAGAAAATGTATATAATTAAAATAACATAATTCATAAGAATAATTTCTGCCCAGAAAAGGCCATTTATTTACTACTTTTTTCCCTCTCCTTGTTTGTTTCCACTTAATATCCTTGTACGGCATATTGTTAGTGGTTAGTTTAAAATGTTTACTTCCTAAATCATGCTTATCATTCTGGAACATCTAGGTCACATCTACTGGCTTATTTTCACGTATCTCCACATCACATATTGCTACAAATTTTCTACAGAATTGGACAAAAGCATGAGCCCCTACAAATGTGTGATAGCAAAATTCCTCGATGCACACTCTTCTTTTCAGGCTGTTTTAAAGTATTGCAAATATCTGATGTGTGTTCCTGGAATATTGCCACTGGTTTAAGTAAAGTGGGAAGATAGACAAAAAGTTCATATGTACATACATACAATATTTGCCTTTATTGCAATAATTGATTTTTTAATATAGGATTTACTGAAACATGGTAAATACATTCATTTATTTTTGTAACTATCAAGCTGAGCTCAGTCCTGCATCTACTGATGCCAATATGAATTTGCCACAGGTACAGGACTGGAGGTCTGTACACAGAAATGTAGAGCAACAGTTGTGATTTAAAACATATTTAGTTGATCCCAAATTTGTGTTAACTAAGTAAAGAGGCTTATGCTGATGCAGAATAATTCTTTCACAGAATTATAAAGAACTGACCTTTTCTACTGTTCCCTTAAATTTTCTGCAAATATAAAGGCAATTTTCATAGACAAGAAGGAATCATTTTTTTCCTGTGAAAATGGTGAATTTCCACTTGGACAAATTCCTTTTTTCACAGTTTTGAGAGAGGCTATAATCTGAACAAGGCAAAGTCTGCTTTTATTAATGTTACTTCTTTACAGATGTGGCTTTTATATGTTTGAAATTAAAATGTTTTCAATTAAAAACAGAATAAAACTCTCCTTCAAGTAACTTCGCAACAACTTTTGATTTAGAAGTTTAGATTAACCATGTACAGGATTGCAGAATTACTTTCTCTTTCGTTGTATGCAGTGTTGTTATATCTGTGTCAGTCCCAGGATATTAGGGAAACGATGTGGGTGAAGTAATATTTTTTTATTGGACCAGTTTCTGTTGGTGAAAGAGAAAAGCTTTTGAGCTTACACAGAGCTCTTCTGGTCTAGGAAAGGTACAGAGAGTGTCACAGCTAAATACAAGGTGGAACAGATTGTTTAGCAGTAGTTAGCACATACCCCTGCAGTCATGGGGGGAAAGGGAAGGGGTGGGGAGAAAGACAGCTGGGGTGGGATGGGGCTTTCCACTAATAGATATTACCTCACCAACCTTCTCTCACTAATATCCAGGGACCAACACGTCTACAGCAACACTGCATACTTTCTCTTTGACATTTGGCATCAGGGCTAAATGTCTGTATTTTGTGCCAACAGATTTCTGATCACAAGTCATAACTCTGGATTGTTAAATTTGACGTGTCATTCTGTTCTGGTACGATAAACGATGAGAGAGAGAGCGTTTTCCACTGAATGGCAAACTGTCAAATTTTAAGGTGACATCATTTAATCATTCATTTTAAAAACATTTGTGCATGTTCAGCAAAATTAATGGTTTGAATCCAGTTTTCTATTGACTTCACTCCGAGGTGTTTGTTCTTTTTGGGGAGAAAGCAGGGAATATGTTCTCTGCATTAGATCATACTCTTGATACTTGGAGTGCTGCCTTATCTCTTAATGAGGCGTGGGAGAATTTTGTGTTAGAAGATCATAATTTTTAGAAACTTCACGGGTGTCTTATAAATGACAGCATGAGACCTCAAGCATATGTCCCCAACATTGAAATCCCCTGTGCTAATTCAGTTTTTTAAAAAAACCAACAGATTGTAGATAGATGTTTGAAGAGTTGCTCATTCTGCTCTCTTGTCTGACTTGATATGTAACAGAAAACCTCCCAGTGCCCCATCTTGTGATTTACTAGTTAGTACATTGATCCATAAGCATTCCAGGTCTGTTTTTTCTAAATTGTCAATAACGCTAAAGGAACAGTATCTTAGATACAGGGTATGTCTACACTTGGAGCTGGGGGTACGATTACCAACTCACATAGACATATTTGCTCTAGCTCTCAAGCAAGCTAGTGCACTAGAAAATAGGAGTTTAGACAGAGAACATGGGCAGCTGTGAATAGCGGCACGGGCTAGCTGGGCTGAGTTCATACCCTTGGGTTCAGATGGGTTTGTACTCAGCACGACTAACCCAAGCTGCCACTCGCCGCTGTCTGTGCTACACCAGTTACACTGCTATCATTGGCCTGCTAGCTCAATGAAAGCTGGTGAGAGTATGTCTGTGCAAGCTGGGAATCACACTCCTAGCTCCAGGTGTAGACAGAGCCATAGAATGCCATCCCTGATCCCTTTCTGCCCACTTTTTCTTTTCTAAATAGAGTATTTAACAGTGGTTTTAACATTCCAGTCATGTGACTCATCCCACCAGGTTTCAGTAATACCAGGTATATCGGATTTGTTTTCATAAGTGAGCATTTCTAATTCCTCTAGTTAAAAAACCCAATACTTAACACATGTAAAAATGGGGAGGTTGATAGCAGTGAGTACAAAGTAACAGTTAGGAAATACAGGCAATTAGTAAGGGAAGCTAATGGTAGCAATAAAAAGATCTATGACCAGTAGGTTTAAGGATTATAGGAATTAATTCTTTAAATATATCAGGAACAAACAGAATCCTAACAATGGCATAGGTCTAGTGCTAGATAAGAATGGTAAAATAGTCAGTCATGATGCTAAAAGGGCAAGTACTTACAGGGGGAAGAGATTCCTGATAGCACATAGGTCTTTAAGGTAGCAGAAAAGGGCACAACAAGATCCAGTAGTTGGAAGATAAATGTGTTAGAAGACAAATTCAGACTAGAAATAAGATGCACATTTTTAATGAGAGGTGGTAATTAACCGTTAGAACAACTTACCTAAGGAATGTGGTGGATTCTTTGACACTTGATGTCTTTAAATCAAGACTGATTATCTTTCTAAAACATATATTATAGCTCTCCCAAAACTTACCAGCTTGGAATAGAAATTACTGGTTGAGGTTCAGTGTGCTGTGTTATGCAGACGATCAGACTGGATAATCATAATGATTCTTTCTGACCTTAAAAATCTAGGATTAGAAACCTGCTTGAGGGCATGAGTCTTTTACCCTTGCAATGAGTTGTAAGTTACTCCATGAATAGTTCCATTTAAATTGATGAACATGCACAAATACTATTTAGACTTTTTTCTGTGACAGTTAATGGGACTACTCCCAGAATAAGACTCTATCCATGACTAAGGGCAGTGTATAAAAACGTATAAAGGATTGTTACAAGGAGGGGGGGTGGGGAATTGTTTTTCTTAACCTCTGAGGGATAGGACAAGAATCAATGGACTTAAATTGCAGCAAGGGAGGTTTAGGTTGTACATTGGGAAAAGCTTCCTAACTGTTAGAGTGGTTAAGCACTGGAGTAAATTGCCTAGGGAGGTTGTGGAATCTCTGTCATTGGAGATTTTTAAGAGCAGGTGTCATAAACAGATGGTAAAGGGTTAAGAAGCTCAGTAAACCTGGCTGACACCTGACCAGAGGACCAATAGGGGGACAAGATACTTTCAAATCTTGGTGGAGGGAAGTCTTTGTTTGTGCTTTTTGTGTTGTTCGTTGTTCGCTCTTGGGGCTAAGAGGGACCAAACGTACACCCAGACTTTCCCAATCATTCTGAATCAGTCTTTCATGTTTCAAAATAGTAAGTAATAGCCAGGCAAGGCGGATTAGTCTTATGTTTGTTTCCTCAACTTGTAAATGGTGTTTTTGCTGGAAGGATTTTTACCTCTGTTTGCTGTAACTTTGAATCTAAGGCTAGGGGGGGAGTCCGTCTAGTCTATATGAATCTGAGTACCCTATAAAGCATTTTCCATCCTGATTTTACGGAGATAATTTTTACCTTTTCTTTCTTTAATTAAAAGCTTTCTTTTTAAGAACCTGATTGATTTTTCCTTGTTTTAGAATCCAAGGGATTGAGTCTGAACTCACCAGGGATTGGTGGGGGGAAAAGGAGGGGGATGGTTAATTCCTCTTTGTTTTAAGATCCAAGGAGTTTGGATCTGTGTAAGCCTCTCAAGGCAACCCAGGGAGCGGAGAGTCAGGGGGGAAAAGAAAGGGAATGGTTAATTTCTCCTTGTTTTAAGACCCAAGGGGTTTGGGTCTTGGGTTCCCCAGGGAAAGTTTTTGGGGAACAGAAAGTGTGCTGGATGCTAACTTCTGGCTGGTGGGAGCGTTACCAGATCTAAGCTAGGAATTAAGCTTAGAAGGGTCCATGCAGGTCCCCTACATTTGTACTCTAAAATTCAAAGTGGGGGGAAAAACCATGACAACAGGTTAGACAAACACCTTTCAGGAATTGTCTATGTAATGCTTAGTCCTGCCACAAGTGCAGGGAACTGGACTAGATGACCTCTTGAGGTCTCTTCCAGTTCTATGGTTCTGTGGTAATCATGCCCTAAACAAGTAAATCCTGGAACTACAAGATGCACCAATCCTTAATAATGCCAACCAATAATGCCTACCTTGTAGCGTTGCACCCTCACTCCTATGTTCACAGACAGTTTTCTCAGGTTCTTCTGAACTCTGTGGGAATTGGGGATGCAGATTCCAGGGTGGGGCCAGAAATGAGTGGCTTGTGGTTCAGAAGGGGTCTCTGGGCTTGGGCTGAGGGGTTCGGAGTGAGGGAGGGGGCTCATCCTGAGCCCAGTAAGCCTGAGTCAGCTGACATGAGTCAGCCGCAGGTGTTTAATTGCAGCATAGACATACCCTAAGAGCTGCTCCTGCGATTTTAACTTCCTGGGCTCCTACACTATGATCTGCTCAAGCGCAGAAATACACCCACATGGATTGCATCACACAATTGGGTTCCTACATTGTAGCTTTGAGGACGTATTTGACTGAACAATCCAATGTAGATTTCTGGGCTTCAAGTAATATTTGTGTTTAAAAATAGGATATCTCAAATTGCAGTGGAGTTAAATCTGGCATTATCTGCAAAATAGACATAGTTTTGATCCTTGTGCATGACATATTGGGGCATTTCTACAAGGAGTTATACTCAGTTTATGAGGAGCTGTGCTATTTTGAATCACTAAAGAGAAACTCCTGCAGCAATTTAAATAGTAGTTTTTCCCCACATGAAGCCCTATTGAATTCAGTGGTATTCTGTGCAGGCACAGCAATCTGCCTGCTCACTACCAGTTGCAGGGGTCTTAGACTGTAATTTTTTGGGGAAGAGACTATGTCTTGCCAAGTGTTTGAACAGCACCTGGAAACTGGGACCCTAATCCTAACTGGGATCTTTGGGCATCACTTCAGTGATTCAGTTTTACAGGCCTTCTACAGAACAGGTGAAAATTGCTGATTTTTTCAATGAAATTTAACATTTTTACCCATTTTTACTGCACTAGAGAGTTCATGTAACTCTAGGAACATCCCATGCCTTGTAAACTACTTAAAAAGTTATAGTATAGGCTATGTTGGAACAATTTTAAAATGGATCAGATAAAATTATAGTGGATCACTGTCCAAATAAATAGTAACATTCTCAAGAGCCAAGAAATTACAAAGAAAGGTGCCAAGCCATTTTTATGGAGATATGTGAAAGCAGATCCAACAATTAGGCAAAAGCGAGTGCATTTATTAAACTGTTTCTTAATTTTCTTTGCTCGGTACTCATTCTAGTTTCACTTGTCATGAAATGAGAAGTGTGAGAACTTTGATAAATGGATCGAATGGTTGCCTGGTAAAGCTGAGTGAATAATTTGCAGTGAATTATGTATCTAGCTGTTTAGCCTCTTTTCCCGTTTGTGCTGTTTATTCGAGCAAATTGCAAAGTCTTCAAATGTATTCATTTTTCAAATAATCTTTACAAGCTTTTTCTTAACTCCGTGCACTGATCCAGAAGAGTTCTCTGTGGGTATTCAATATTCACTACATTGTGTGTGTTGATTAGTTTCAATTGAGATAGTAAACATACGTGGTATTGTTTCAATTATCCAGTTGTTGCTACTGGGTATTGGTGTGCCTTTAAATCTCATTTTATTATCTTCACCACTTGCACTTGATTGTCCCATCTTTATCAGGTCCATTCTGATGATGTGTATTCACGATGGCAACTAAACTTGAGTGCTCCATGGCCTTGAGCATAAAATGGTGGAAATCTTTCAAATCCTTCCTTGAGGAGGTCACACCTCTGTGTGAATAATCAGGCATTTACTGCTGAAATATATGTGCCAACTTTTCAAAGTAATTCATGCAGCTGCAATCCACACTAATAATTATTTAACTTCGGGTTAGTTAGGTCAAAGGATAGCTCACATGATGGCAAGTAGTTGTTCCTAAAAAGTTTGTTTTTTTAATTTTTCAGTTAGTAATAGCAGAACATTCCATCCCATTTTGATTAAGCCACATTTTAGACTCCTTCAATGATGTTTGATCTGAATGAATAGGCATATTAAACAAAGTATTAGAATGGCTGTAGAGACCTAGCTAGTCATTGAATGTAGGTCATTTACTCACTTGTTAGGAAAATACTGAATTCTACAAACTAGATTATCAGGATCATGAAAGAAACAAAACCAGAAAAAAAAAAACACTAATTTAAAAAAGGAGAGAGACAGTTGCAAATATAGAACAGAATTACTGGGTATGTAAATTCAACTGTTTTAAAGTTTATTCACAGCAGGGGCTCTTTGCTGCCCTGGTTAGTCAGAGGCCTTCATGACTGGAGAAACAGAGCCTAATGCGCTGCCTTTCACATTAATCTTGCCATCCTCCTTGCAGGATGGAGTGGTTGCTGCCTCTGTTCTGTCTCATGCATTATCCACAGTGTTCGGTAATGCTTTGCAAAGGGATTGCAGCCAATGAGCTTGTGACTAGTATTAGTCATTTGCTAAAGACTGTAAGTGGAATGAGGAGTTGGAGTAAAACAGCCCATTGGCCCATCTGATTATAGGGTGACCAGATGTCCCGATTTTATAGGGACTGTCCCAATTTTGGGGTCTTTTTCTTATATAGGCTCCTATTACTCCCCACTCCCATCCCGATTTTTCACATTTGCTGTCTGATTACCTTATCTGATCATCATCTGACTTCTGCAGATTTCATGCATCTGTTATGTACAAGTGTGTTAACAAAGGTCTCTCTAGTAAAAGAAAGAGAACCCACAGTGTGTTGTAAATTTAAGACTATTTATAGACTCGTTTGTTGCAGAAGAGGAGATGTGAGTTTGCAAATGATTTTTATACAGGTTTGGTGCTCATTTTGCCTTACTCATGTGAGGATTCTCACTGAAGTCAGTAGAACTACTCATATGTATTAGGAATCCAGGATTTGGTCCATAGTGGACTTGTCCCATAACTCGTGAAATTGGAGAGTGTTTACATCAGTGGTTCTCAACCTATTTACCATTGTGGGCTACATATGCAGCTCTCTATGTGTTATGTGAGCTGCAGCCACACAATATATATACTAGCTGTATGGCTCTGAGGATGCCACATGGGCCACAGCTATGTGTTGATTGGCTGCAAGCCAATCAGGTTGAGAACCACTGGTTTACATCTTCTATTATAGAGACTACTGAACCACAAGTATCCTTGGGCCTGATCTGTTTACTGAGCTTCTGGGCTTTGCCAATGATATTTAAATGATCTTGTGAGTAAGCCAGTTCTTTCCTCTAGATTCCTTGCCATATGTAGCTTTTTTTCCTGAAAGAATTTTTTTGTTTGTTTCTGGTGCAGGTGAATGCATAATAATGGCATATCTGCACCTTAAAAAAAAAAAAAAAAGGTGGCATGGTATGGGATACATGTCCTGCGAGGTGGATTCTATGCAGCTCTAGGGCCAGATCCTCTGCAGATGTAAAGTGTCTCTGAAGTGTCCCTAGCCTCTGTTTGACAGAAGTTGGGAATGGGCAGTGGGATGGGTCACTTGATGAATACCTGTTCTTGGGGTTGCCAACTTTCTGATCACACAAAACCAAACACCCTTGCCCCGCCCCTTCTCTGAGGCCCTCCCCCCCACTCACTCCATTCCCCCCTCTATTGCTCGCTCTCCCCCACCCTCACTTTCACCAGGCTAAGGCAGGGGGTTAGGGTGCAGGCTCCGGCTGAGGGTGCAGATTCCAGGGTGGGGCCAGAAATGAGTGGCTTGTGGTTCAGGAGGGGTCTCTGGGCTGGGGCTGAGGGGTTCGGATTGCAGGAGGGGGCTCAGGGCTGGGGCAGCGGGTTGAGGTGCACGAGGGAGATACACTCTGGCTTGGGGGTCAGGGATCTGGGATGGGGCCAGGGATCAGGGGCTTGGGGTGCAGGAGGGTTCTGAGGGCAGAGGGTTAGGGTGTAAGAGGGGGTGAGGAGTGTGGGCTTCAGGCACCAGCCTCGCAGATCCTATTGGCCACATTTCCTGGCCAAAGGGAGCTGCGGAGCTGGCACTTGGGGTAGGGGCAGTGCGTAGAACCTCCCTGGCTGTCCTGTACCTAGAGGCTGCAGGGACATATCGGCCGGTTCTGGGAGCCACATGGAGCCAGGGCAGGAGTTAGCTGTATACTTAAGGCACTGAGAACTATGGAGGGCGGGGGAAACAGTTATCAGTATCTTATATTATTGAGCTGGCTTATGGGGCTTGATCAGTGATCAGCACTGACAGATCTTTACTACAGGGAAATGTGTTGCTCACAGTGGCTCAGCAGCATAGTAGCATCTATGGTGGTTTTTTGGGCCTAATGCATAGCAACCAATACATTGTAGGAAGGCGAAGAATGGGAGGAGATGAAACAAGTTAACCAAAAAAACCCCTAACCTTAACAAATCTGCCAATTTAAATTCCATTGTAGCTCTGCAATTGCTTGTTTAGTTTAATTTTCTCTCTGCACAAAGATGTCAGCCAAACCGTAAACTCTGCTGCACTTGCATTCTTTTCTGTGGCTTCACAGAGTTCTCATTTCATTCTCTCTCTTGTTTTCCTCTCTCTTTCTCTTTTTGGTGGGTGCCCTGAATCTCTCAAGCAGTTCAGGAGGCTGAACAGGAAGATGTAAAGGTGGTAGCAGATGCTCAAGCTCCAAAATCGACTAAAAAAACCAAGGCAGCAGCTGCAAGCTGTCAAACTGGCAGCACAAGAAAGGAGAAAAAGGGGAAACACAAAGGTTAGCTGCATGCTGCTGCAAATCAAACATTGGGTTGAGTGACAAGATGCTTCTGTATTTTTTAAGATTCTTTGAATGCTTGTGATGTTGTGATAGCTAGCAACTGTTTAAAACAAATATTATACAAATGCATGCACCAGATGGGAAAATTTGCAATGCTTGGTCCTATTTTAGCACATACATATTGGAGTGAGGGATGATCAAGATTTGTCGTCCTAATCGTTTTGTAAGCCATGTGTTAATGTAGCCTGTACTAAAAGAACAAAGGAACAAAATATTAAAATAATGAGCACTTAAATTCTATAGAGATTTTAGGAAATTATCTGCTTAGAGCCATATTACACCAATTCATTTTTCAGACCTATCTGCATTTGCAGGAATCAGACTTAAATTGCAGAAATTTCTGTCCAAAACTGAGTTTTAAAAGCTGTACAAATTTAGGGTCATAGCCCCTTTGAAGTCATTGGGAGTTTTGCCATTGATTTCAGTGGGGTCAGAGATTCACCCTTAGAGTGGGTCTGAAATTATTTCAGATCCTCTGTCAGGTCAGCATACATTTAAGTGTGTAAATAAACATCTTTATGAAATAGTTCTGGATGCTAGCTCATAGACACACATAGTACCTATCCTGAAAATGTAATATCTAAGACTGTTTTGCAAAAACAAATACCCACCACAGACAATAACAAAAGAGTTAACAAAAATGGAATTACTGCCAGTACAAGGTTTAGCAGCCGAATCACTTGAGAATAGATGGGGCAAGTGGGACGAACTGATTTAAAGTTTTATATCAATGATTTGTTGTTGGTTTTTTTTGTATATCAGTATATGTATTTACTTTTAACTAGAGACCAGATCCAAAGCCCATTAAAAACCAATAATCTTTCAACTGACTTCAGTAGGCTTTACATCAGGCCATTATAACCTATATTGTCTGGACTCAGCTGTTTTCCCTTTTCATATATATCTGACATTCTCTCCTTAACTTCATAGGTAAGAAGATAATTTGTATGGTCAACAATCCTGTTAATAATTAATAAAAGAAAGCTAGTTGCTAATGCCCAGATCTACAATGGGACTAGGTGTTGCAACACTGAGCATCACAATGCCTAACTATTAGGTGCCTAGAAAATCACTGGAACAACAAGGTGAGCCATAAAGCGTGAGTTGGGCACCAAGGCTGTATATATGATGTCTGGGGAGAGATGGGCATCTGAGGACGCAATCCCCAAAAGTCAGTATGCTAGGTGAGTACCTGCCTAAGATAGCAAGGGGTGTATGTCCAAAACCCCACCTCACTCACAGAGATAAGCACCTAAATCAGGGCTGCAGGGAAGCCCCTATTTCTGCTTGGGAACCATAACTGGGAACACCTCTCCTGAAGTTGAGCAGCTTTGGTGCCTAAGATGTTTCTGGTGAGAATGAGATTGGGACATGCCTCGTGTCACAGAAAATGCTCAGAGGAGGAGGAGGCACCCACATTATAACCCAGTGGTTAGAGAAATCATCTGAGATGTGGAAGACCCCGGTTTCTTCTCCCCCTCACCCACCAGAGTGGGAGAATTTGAATAAAGGTGTCCCGCCTCTCAGGAGAATGCTCTAACCACGGAGCTAGGGATGTGGTCGTTCCCTCAGTCTCTCCCATTCAAGCTGTTCCACTGTGGATAAATACTTAGTCATTGGAACAGGAGGACTGGATCCTGGGTCTGCCACCTCCCAGATGTCTGCCTTAACCACCAGGCTATAGACGTTCTCCCTCGCCATGCCTCCTAAATATTTATTCAAAGTGGGACAACTTCAGGAGAGATTGAAGAAGCCTCCCCCGCATCAGATTATTCCATAGCTCAGTGGTTAGAGCACCCTCCTGAAACACAGGAGGCCGAGGGGGGAATTAAACTTTTGTCTCCTACATCCCAGGTGATTGCTCTAATCACTGGGCTAACAGTTATGAGGTAGGCAGCACCACAACCTCCTCCTCTAGTCAGATTTTGAATGAGACTCAATCCGGTAGGCATGCTGAGAAGCCACTAGATCAGGCCACAAAGGTGACATGGCTCTCCTCTGCCTGTCTTCTCCCAGTTCATAGATCACACTGGACAGTTTGACTTTGGACAGCTTAGACAGGAGATTGCTACCTCACTCTGTGTCGGGATGGCTGTGTGCAGAAAGTTAGGTGCTTAGGAAACTTTTACCCTAAAAACTTAGGTGCTGAGTGAGTTGAGGCTACTAAAGTGTTAGGTAGCAGCTGGGCATGAGTTCTGTGGATCTCAGTGGTGTGTCTAAACTGAGATTTAGGCACCTAGGTACCACCGTGGAGTTAGGCCTAGGGTGGTAATATATTGTACAAACCTCCTTGTCTCTTTGATATCCTGGGACCAACAAAGCTCCAGCAACACTGTGTATTACTTCTAAAATCACAGTTTTATATGTATTTGCTTTTTTAAAAATTGGCTTCTGAACTGAATTTAAAAATTGCTGTTGGAATTTTAAAAAATGAGAGAGCCAATATTTCTGGACTTCAGATAAAAATAATTTATTCCAAGGCAGAAATTTAAACACCAAGTTTTGCTGGTGAGTTAAATCCTCTTAAAACTTTAAAACCTGGAAACTTTCTAATGAAAGTGCTGACTCAGCCATAGCCGAGCATTGTGCATGGTAATACATAAATCATTTTTCCTGTATAATCACAAACTCTGGGCTCTAGTAATAGCCAGATTTTGACTCTGGTAATAG
The DNA here is from genome assembly GCF_025201925.1 of Gopherus flavomarginatus. Taxonomy (NCBI): domain Eukaryota; kingdom Metazoa; phylum Chordata; order Testudines; family Testudinidae; genus Gopherus; species Gopherus flavomarginatus. The sequence continues at coordinate 58,042,058 of NC_066621.1, forward strand.
TCCATTTTCCTTATATGGGATTTCTGTATAATTAAAATAGATGATATTTTGACAAATGTATATAATTTAGATTTGCATAATACTAAATTGCATATAACTGACTGCATTATACCTTTTTCTGTGCTGATTTTCAGACCATTTTCTAATCTCTTTGCTCGATGGGTGAAATTCTAGCTCCATTGAAGTTGACAGGAACTTTGCCATTGACTTTAGTGGGGCTAGGATTTCACCCCGTGTTTTCCTAGGTGCTTGTTTGCGTGCTGTTGGGACCTTTGAGCATTATTGCAATAAAAATAATAATTACAGGAATGTGTTTATTAAAAATGCCTGATGTGTCCTATGGGACAGTGTGTGATGGAGAATGTTCCATAATCATTGGGATTGTTTTTGCTGGATAGTTGATTCAGTGAGAAAACATTTGCTGTGTGTAGTTTAGCTGCATCCTGATCAATATGTGCTGACCAGGTTTATTATCTCAGTACTGCCACTAAATTAACACTACATTTTTGATCCTCAAATCCTTGCTGCTTTGTTCTCAGGAAAGACTTTTTAGAAAGAAAATTCTCAAGCAGAAAAATATTGGCATATTTTAGCAGACATAGGTCATTGCAATTGTAGTAATTGCATATAGTAATAAATAGCCACACAATTTGTGCTAATTAGGCACTGTAGTCTAATTTAAAGTCTTCAGTTTAGTACATACAACATTAATGAATTTGGTAATTTTTGCAAAGCTGTGTTCACTGTTTTCCTAGGAGCTTCTGGTAGTTTTCACTTACCTGAGAGATTCATTTTAAAAGAACACTGTTAGATAGTTGAGAACTAAAATATATGTTGTTGTTGTTTTTAAAAAAAGTATATGAACTAATAGTAGCAGAAAATATTTCTCTGAATTAAGAGAATACCTAATATAACTTTTTAACCCCAACATTATAACACTCTGCTAGTATGAGAGTGAAACTGGCAAGTCTAATGTGACTATCCAAGCTAAGTGAAATGTAAATAGGGTTCCATCATGTAAGCAACTGAACAGCTTCTGGAATTATTCAAATTCTATCGAAGTCTGTGGGACCTGGAAGAACACAGCTGTTTCCAGAGTTGCTCAGCTTCTTGCAAGATCAGGCCCATAATAAACATGAGGTGAAATGCACATAGTTGCAGAAGGTCCATGAAATCCCCTCCATACCACTTAAGCCTCCCCGACCCCACCCCTCCGAATGGGATTGTATGCATGCAGTGTGTACATGACAGAGTAGATGGGGCACAAGCAGAGCAGTTGTATAGGGGGACCTCTGTACTTCCTAGAGCCTTGGAGAAGGAGTCTTCATGCTGGTGCTGACTAGGCAAATCTTGAAGGAAAACTAGGGTCAGACTTCAATGAGGGAGCACTGGATCTTCAACTGCATGGATCCTGGTGTCCAGGAACAACTGGATGTAGAAGCTCTGGTTTCAGAGAAACCCTGCCTGCAGAAGAGGGAGGTGGATAATGGATTTTATCCCCTGCAGTGAGTTTCCTATGTGAAGCCTTCTTACTCTTGTTTTGTACGAGGAGAAGTGATTTCACCAAGTGACCATAAATGGTGGAGGTTAATTAAATCTTTCCAATTTCTTTTACCATCAGGTACCATCACGTATCTTGTCCATTTAAAGTGAATTAATTTACCCCAGGATTTGTATCGTCGCTATGTCCCTTTTAAGCAGCAGGATGTACATTGGAAAAAGTGTGAATTCACATTGTACTCTAAAATGACATATTTTAAAGATTTCTCTGATGTTTAACAGTAGTGCAGATTACATTTCTGAGCTCATCCCTTTGTGCTAAAGAGACCAGATTTTATGAATAATCAGCTAATTCAAACCCAGTGCATTTGAATTATATATGAGCAGCACTTGAATCTCTGTTGTAATGATTGTACTCTGGGTCTTAGATGTGTGTCTTCTGAGTAGCTCCAAGAATGATGAAACTATTATCAGAACAATGTGATAAAGATGAACATGAAGGAAATATTAGGCTTAATGAGGCTGCACTGAAAGAGGGCAGGAGAAGCAGCTGTAGGATGAGACTAATTGCTTATATAGAGCTGATGGTTGCTCCAGAGTTCTGGGTTAATAAATTTCTGTGGATTTGCTCTATGCAGTACAATGCTTAGCATCTTAGCCAAGAACTGTAACTGTTAGGGTCTTTCATAGTTAATGGGTATTGAGCCTGAATTTTTTTATAAGCCTCCACTTAGGGAGCAGAACTGCAAGTGCAAATAATTGTAAGCACAAACGCTAGCAGTTAATAGTGTCTTAGCTACTTAATTAAAATGACGAATCTGGTAATTAGGAATTGAAAACAAACATTTGGACCTGCAATTAATTGTTGGGTGAAAAACTGTTTTGGGCAGGGGGCGGGGAGGGTGAAGAGAGAAAAGAGGCCAGGTTATGGTCACTTTAAAACTGACCGTAAAGTACGTTTCCAATTAAACACAGTAGGACAAATTCTGTCTTGACTTATCACAAAACAGGAGACAGATAAATAACTTTTTTACAAATACTCAAACCCATGATTTAACTCTAAAGCAAAAATATAGTAAATTTAGGAGCAAGTAAATTTTATGATGCTAAATCCACAAATCTCTCATACGTGGCATATAAATGATTTAGGTGTTGCTGCACTGGTGCATTAAGTGCCATGGGAAACTTTATAGGGATTTTGAAACCTAAATCTGCAATCTGGAGGTATTTCATTGCCCAAATAAAGAACATCCTTCCATCTCTCTCTCACACTTTTTCTTTTTGTCTTCTATGTTCAGTTTATTTAATTTATTCAGTTGGCTTTTCTGGGTGTAGTCCTGTCTGTGTGTGTCTGCCACAAAATATTCTCTTTGTCAGGATGATTATTCCATTTTTCCCTCCCTCCATGGTTTATTTCATTCTTGTTTCTTCCCTCTGTTTTTCTTCCATTTGTTTTGTATGAATAACCCCCTCCTGTCCCATCTCTATGTAATATAGGGAGCTGTGTTGGCCTGAAGTTGAGTGTAAGGAAATCATTATGGTCTCTGGTGCCAAACCAGGCACTCCTTAGCATATAGACAGTGGAAGAGTAGTCACTCCTGGAGCAGTCTTCATCTTGGCAAGACCTACATAGAAGAATGGCTAACAAATATTGTCAACAATAGAATGGAATAGAATGCTTAAAGTTCAGTATGTGAGTAATCCTGTCACTTAATGAAACAACTCAACATGCTAAACTTCAAGCACATGCTTAAGTGCTTGTCTGGATCAATGCCTGATTTCTCTGTACCTCAGCACCCCATCTGTAAAGTAGGGATTGTGCTACCCCATCAGTTAGCTTTGTTAGGTCCATCTGAAGTGCCTTTTAGACTTGTTTCCTAAGTTAGTTCATGAATGTCCTATGAAGAAAGAATTACTTTATTAAATAAAAATAATTCTTTTTAAGTTGATTTAAAAATAAAATTAGCTAAAATTAAGTGTTTCAGGAGCTTGGAGGTTTTCATGCTAATTGAGTACAATAACGCTTCTCTTATAGTAAAATAATTTGGTCATAATTCTTTCCTATAGTATTGTAGCATTTTTAGATCTACATGCATGATCATATTAAAAAAGCCCAAGAAAATGGGACATTTGCTTGAAATCTTTTCACAACAAAATATTTGAGTGTGGTTTGCACAATGTGAATAAATATGGTTTGATTTTCTTCTGGGTAGATCCAGTTATTAGGGATTCATATCATATATAGCTAATGTTTTGGAGAACTGACTCACTGTGCTTATGCCCATAATGCATTTCTGCCTACAGTCATTTTCAGGCTGTAGTACTTTACTACTTTTTAAAATGTGTGGTTGCTACTGTCACTTTTGGAACCTGTGACTAATTTATTCAGGTTTAATGGAGAATAATATGAGAGATAATAAAGCAGTTCCTGTTTACTGCTGTTAGATAACTATACAGGATAATATCTGTCTCCATATTATGTGTAGTGCTTAGGTTTTATTTACTTGCTCTTCTGAAACCACTGTACATAAACATCATCTGGTTGTGCATTTGATATGTATTCCTTTTTCTTTCCTTCTTTCTAAAATATTTTTTCCTGATGATCTCTTGAACAATTAAAGCTTTAAAGCAACCATTTTAACCTGTAAGTCTTTAAATTCCCATTCTTACATAACATGATTTCAATTTTCAGTGATGAAATCTAGCAGAAATATTTCTAGAGAGCCCATCTGGATAATATCTAAGTTCTGTCAAAATTGGTAGATCCCAAATTTGACCTTCTGTACGTTTTTCTCACATCTGATCTCAAAGCTCACGGAATACTTTTTGTGTATTCCCAAAACAAATGCTTTTATTATAATAATTGTTTAACACATTATTTAATATTAGTTTTAATTATAGCCAAATTATTGGAAACTCTCCAGTAACAAAACAGTCAGCTCGTGGAATATATATGTGGAATAAATACAGCCTAACCCTGCTGTTCTTTCCCAATGACAGCTTTCACGGGCTTCAGAATTGCAACTGTAGAAACAGGTCTCAATTTCAAGTTTCCAAAAATGCATTATCATTACTAAATCAAGGGAGGCTGAAGAGGTTTAAAAATTAGGAAAAATATGTTGATCAGACCTTTGAAGGTAAAGTTAGGTCTAGTGCAACATCACAAAGTCCATGAAAGCTTAGACTGGGAAAACTGATTTGCCTCATGTACATCATGAACATTAAGCAAAATTTCTTATAGCTCCCTTTCCAGTGATTACAGTAACAGATCCCCTGTTTCCTATTGTAATTGTTTGTTTCCTTCCACTGCAAGAGAGAAGCTGTAATTGTTTCAGTCTCTGGTTGTAGTCATGTTCTGTTCAGAAGTCTGAGCTTCTGTCAAAAAAAAATAGTGTAGTAACCAGTCTATAAAAATGAATGTCATTCTAAAATCATAATAAATAATAGACTTCATAGCTTATGAGCTCTTCAGAGAAGGAACTGTTTCTTGTGTGTTTGAATAGTGCCTAGAACATTGCACATGCTACTGAAATATATGTAATGCCAATTTCTCATAGGCTGGAAATGCCAGAAGAACAGTCTTTCTCATGATCTCTGGGCTTCAGCTTCTGGTCTCAGATGAAACCAAGAAGTGCAAAGACATGAAAATGTCAATTTTAACCAAAGTGTTCTCTCTCTCTTTCTCTCTCACTCAAAGTATTTAGGTCAGATCAAATTTTTTTCTGCCCTGGTTCACCCACTCTTGATGAATAATATGAAGAATTCTGCTTTCAGCATTATTTTAACAGGAACGCAGAGACTTCTACATCAAGGAAGCTGCATTCTGCATTTAGGAGACACAGTGGAAAATTCTGCCTCCCGGCTCTGAAGACTTTACTTTCTTCTTTCTCACAGCCCACTTGTCTGCCTTTGCCACCTTAAATCCACGTTCTCCAGCCACTGAAGTTACAGGAGACTGTTAACTATAAATATGATTTCCTCCCCCAACCCCTGCACAATAAGCCACTTTTTTGGATGTGGATAGAAGGAGCAGGAGTCCACAAAGCCTAGAAAGTGAGGAATGTAGAGAGAAGGATCCATCCTGAAACTGTAATGAAAGATGAATCTCAGGGCTGCACAGCTTTTGAAATGCTTCAAAAAATCAGATGGGTGACAGTACATTTACATTGTGTGTGTGTATATTACACATACACTCTCTCATTTTCACTTAAATAGGAATAATCCTTATGTGAAGATGCGCTCTTCCTGAATACTTCCTTTGCTGTGTTAGCCTTTCAGCGTCAGTCATCTTCAAATATTTTTGTCCAGTATTCCCCATTATTAACATTGTAGAGAATTTTGTTTCACATTTGTCTTTTCTTTTTTTCTGGTTACATCTTCCATCCCCAGGATGGAGTCAGCTCCTGGGATAGGTTTTAGTGTGTAATAACACCCTCTACTAGTAATGCATTCCTCTGAATGCTGAAATTGATTTTCCTCCTCTTAATGCATGACGAGCCAGTGTAATGTTTGTCCCAATGCCTAATATGTGATGGCTCTGATAGCATGGGATGGGAACACAGTTGTTTTGTGTATGTCAGAAGCAGCAACTCTAGCATGATTAAACCGAACTATATAATGTCATTGGAGGCATTTAATTTGCCACAGATCAAAGTCTGCTTGGGAGGAAAGTGACCAATATTTTTAAAAATTGGATGTCTAAAATTAGGTACAAACATAGGTGGGTAAATAAATGGCTAGATAAGCAAAAGTGATGAGCATCCCACTGCCCCATTAATTTCAATGGAACTGGTGGGTACTCAGCACTTTTGAAAGTCAGGTGTCTAGTTTAGAAGCCTAACTTTAGACACCAATTTTTTAAAATGTTGATCAGTGAGTCTGTGTATGTGTAGGGACATAGGAATTGGCAGAGTGGGTTAGACCAGTGGTCCATCTATTCCAATATCTCGTTGTGACATTAAGAACAGCGCAAGGGCCACAGGTACCCAGATATCTGGTAATGAATTGCAGCTGGCTTAACCAATTCACGTGTATTCCAGTTCTTTAATGTCATAAAATATATCTGATAGGTGTTACACAAGGTGTCAGTGAAAAAGTTCATGACTCACTGGTTATTAATATTATTACATAATGCAGGTGCAAGCAACTGATGCAAAGTGATGGACATAAACTGAAATTATAGTTCTTAAAATGTATTTGCCAGCCAAGACAAAGGAACAGTTGAAGAGGAACAATTAGTAGCATTCACTCAGTTCCATTTGACCATGCTTGACCAGTTTTTTCAGCCAAAGATATTAAAGAGCTGACGTTCATCCCACAAACACCAGCCATTAGTAATGGTTACCAGTTCTCCTCTCCGTTGCTTATTAAAGAACCTTGTGGAGCAGCAACCTTATAGAGGCTTTTATTATTTACTATATCTATAAATATTATAATAGCTTTTATTAATGTAAAAGTACATTTTTATGTGGCTGACATAGTACACAATTGCGCTAAATCTTAACTAGGAGTTACAATCTAGTTTACAATCTAATGTTGATAATTTACTATCCTGGCAAAAATGAAATTGGCTTTCTATAGGAGAGAACTAGACCAATCAGTGATTTATTTATAGTTGAGGGAAGAAAGCCAGGTAAATAGTCCCACTCTGAACACACTCTTCTGAGCCAGGGAATGTATTGTTCTTTTCCTCTCCATATTTTGTTCTAACTGGGATTTTTTCAGGTTTTGGCCACCTCTAGACATTGCTTGACCATGACAATACCAAGAGTTAGAGGATGCAGCATGGTCTAATGAACAGGAAGCACTAGACTGAGTGTCTGCTGACTTAAGTTCTATTTTTGAACTTGAGCTTGGGCGAGTTATTTCATCTCTCTGATTCTGTTCCCCCTCCTACCATTCGTCTATTTTGACTGTAATCTCTTTTGGGGATAGACTTTCTTATAATGTGTATGTACAGTGCCTAGCATAATGATCTCAGTTGGGGTCTCCAGATGCTGCTGTAATACAAATAGTACATTCATAGACTTAAGGCCAGAAGGGACCATCATGGTCTTCTGGTCTGACCACCTGCACGTTGCAGGCCACAGAACCTCACCCACCCACTCCTGTACTAGACTCATAACCTCTAGCTGAGTTACTGAGGACCTCAGATTATGATTCAAAGTCTTCTAGTTACAGAGAACCCATCATTTACTCTAGTTCAAACCAGCAAATGTCCCATGCTCCACGCTGCAGAGGAAGGTAATAAACCCCCAGGGACTCTGCCAGTCTGATCCTGGGGGAAAATTCCTTCCTGACCCCAAATATGGTGATCAGTTAGATCCTGAGCATGTAGGCAAGACCCATTAGCCAAACACTTGGGAAAGAATTTATTGTAGTAACTCATAGCCCTCCCCATCTAGTAGCACATCTCTGGCAGTTTCCTACATGCCATTATAGGCAACCTTATCTACCATCCCCTCCATAAACTTACCAAGGTTAGTCTTCAAACCAGTTAGATTTTTAAATAATAATACAATAATACAATAGAGTTTTTAATAGTATAATATTGCTCTGTTTATAAACATCAACATACAGAGTTGAGTAACAAAATCTTTGTGCCTTAATAACCATTTTAGGCACCTACTGACTGATTTAGGAGCCTAAATATGGCACCCAATACCTTAAACAGATGGGGTCTTTCTTCAGAAGAGTAATTTGGTATAGTACCCATTTGGGTCCCTGCTGACACATGAACAGTTTGATGGAGTCCAGCCTTGAAGAAGCAAGGGTCACAATAGTTTAAGTGAAAAAATCCGCAAGTGTGAACATTTTTTAAACATATCTATTAGAAGTTTTTAACAAACATGCTTGAAATTGTTTTAGTATGTGAAATTCAACTTGTCACTCATATTTAACATTATGTGCTAAAAGTCTCAACTATGTCTGTGTTATATCCCCAGAATACACTTGAAAATGAGGTGCTTAGACCTCATGGAAATGGATATGCTATACTCAAAGTTCTGAAGGCTAGAAGTGGAGAAATCTCCAAACCATTCTCTCTTGCACTGCTCTCACACAGAGAGAGACACTTTCCATTTGCTTCAACAGTTCAGAAAACCAGTACTGCTGTAAAATAGCTTTTACACAGAGGGCCTCAGTAAACTCTACACCATCTTCAAAAAGAATATTTGTTGAGGCGGTGTCACTTACGGACAGTCTGAAGCTGAGTGGTTGTGCTCAATGAATTCTCATGCATACCAATACTTGGAACACTCTATTCCAGCTCACAGAGCTAGTCTGATCTCTGAGGACAAATCAAAAAGCTTGGGAGTTCAAATGAGTTGTTTGTCTTGAAGACTATTTTAGTCATGAAAATATAATTGCAGATGGACTGCTGAGCTTTGTTTCTTAGATAGGATGTCATGTAAGTATTTCAGAGCTGATATTGATTAGCTTTTCAGTAATTCTTTGACTAGGCTTTTGCTGTTGTCTGACAGGAATTGATGGCCCTGCTGCATTTCAAGATGATGTTCAGGAGGTAGGAAGCCAAATTCAGATTCTTACTGTCGGGCAGTCTAGCCACAATGAAGATGATGGAGAGATGATGGCTAGTGGCCAACAACAAAGCAGGCAGGACCTTAGAGTAACAATGCAGAAAAAGGGTAAGTAGCCAAAGCTACCTACTTAACGCTCCTTGTTATTTGCTCTGTTTTTAGGCTGGCAACTCCTTCTACTTCCAGTGGTAGCCTGGTACTAAACTAAGGCATAGACATGTTTTTTCACCATTTCACTTGAGGTCCTTCCTTCAGTGAATCATCATTATCCTTCCCTTATTGCTCCATTGTTTTACCTCCATAATTGTAATGGAATTCCCCATTGGCCCAAGCAGCAAGAGACCTACGTATGCTCTGGGACATGGCTTTCCCATACTCAGTGCAATGTTGCTTTCAAGGTGGCAGGTGTTAAAGTTTTACAATCTGAATGGCAGGATGATAGACATCACGTAGTTAAGCATAACAAAAGGACTTGTAATGGCCACATTTAAATTAGAGGCAGAATATTAAGTTTGGTTGTAGTATCAATTCACAAATTCACATCTTACGTTTATCATCCTAAAGGTGAAAATGACAGAACTGTATTCTACAGCACTTCTTTGCAGCATACTTCTCAAATATTCAGAGTTTTTTTCAAGGACAGCCCTGACTGGGGATGAAATGAGTGTGTGTGTGTATCTGTCTCTCCCTTTCTGCAACAGTGTTCTCTCCTATCAGACAGCAGCTTAGGAGGAAATAAATCCTAAAATCTTCACAACGCTTTTCTGAAGCCTTAATGGCTCTGCTTCTTCAGCATGCAACCTTTGAAGTTAAGATGGCTTTGACCAAAGCTGCTCTACAGAGAGAAACTGGTGCTTTAAAGACATACACATAGTCCACAAAGCAACATTTAAGTGAGAACTTGACTTGTATAGAATAGACTGTTCTTTTCTAAATGCCAGTTTCATTTTGTAGAGCAGCTCTCACTGAGGGCTGGTCTACACTGCGGGAGGAAATCGATCTTAGATACGCAACTTCAGCTACGTGAATAACGTAGCTGAAGTCGAATATCTAAGATCGGATTACTCACCCGTCCTCACCGTGCGGAATCTATGTCCGCGGCTCCCCCTGTCGATTCCGCAACTCCGTTGGGTTTGGTGGAGTTCCGGAATCGATATAAGTGCGCTCGGGGATCGATATATCGTGTCTAGATGAGACACGATATATCGATCCCCAAGCAATCGATTTTAACCCACCGATACGGCGGGTAGTCTAGACGTAGGCTGAGATTCATTATCTTAAATGCTTCACACATGTGAGCGACTCAGCCTAAAATGAACACGTTTCCTCCAAGTGTGAAGTTTCCTGAGAGAGACTGATTTGACTAAGAAGTTCCCCGTGTATTGGTTGCCACTTAAATGCATGGCTCAAACTGTTTATAGGAAAGTCACCTTGCTCACAAAAGTTGGTTGATTTAGAAATTATAAATTAGAGCTGGGTGAGAACATTTTCTGTTTCCTGAAAAGTTTTGCGAGTTAGAAAAAAAATTCTGTTCAAAACAGAAGGAAAACAAAAAAAATTGAAATTTGCTATGAAACCAAATTCCAAACAAAATATTTCATTTTGAAAAAAATCAAAACTTTTTTCTGATTTTAACATTTGTTTACATTTTTAATAATGTAAAATAAAAGAAATTTCAAATAAAAATAATTTTGAAGTTAAAAATAGAAATGTTTCATTCTGAAAATGTCAGAATAGAATGTTTCATTTTTTTTCCTTGAAAGGAAATTTTGTCAAAATAGAAACTTTTCCGCGAAACATTTTGCTTTTGATGAATCGACATTTCCTTAGGGAAAATGTTGTCTCAGGAAATCTCTGACCAGATCTAATTATAAAACAACTTTTAAGTTAGGTCAAACTACTGGAGTTTATTAATTTGAGTTGGTCTCTTTTTTGATATTAAAAAGTATTAAAACTGGCATACTTGGTAGAGAGTAAAGGTTTGTCTACCCTGCATGCATCTTATGGGGCCATTCAGCATACATACCTAGCCAGTTTGAACTTTAGCGTCCAAAAGTGGGGACCTACATGGACACTTCTAAGCTTAATTTCTAGCTTAGATTTGATAGCGCTGCCACCAGCCAAAATATAGTGTTTGGCACACTTTCTGTTCCCCCAAAAGCTTCCCTGGGGAACCCAAGACCCAAACTCCTTGGGTCTTAAAACTAGGAGAAATAGTTCCCCCTCCTTTCCCCCTCCCAGACTTTCCCCTCCCTGGGTTACCCTGAGAGGCTGCACTGATCCAAACTCCTTGGATCTTAAAACAGAGAGGAATTAACCTTTCCCCTCCCCCTCCTTGCCCCCCACCAATCCCTGGTGAGTTCAGACCTAATCCCCTTGGGTCTTAAAAAAGGGGAAAAAAATCAATCAGGTTCTTTAAAAAGAAAGCTTTTAATTAAAGAAAGAAAGAAGTGAAAATTATCTCTGTAAAATCAGGATGGTAAATGTTTACACGGTATTCAGCTCATATAGATTAGAGGGACTTCCACCCCACCCCCCAGCCTGAGATTCAAGTTACAGCAAACAGAGGTAAAATGCTTCCAGGAAAATACACATTCACAAGTTAGAAAACAAACATAAGACTAATCCATCTTTTCTAGCTAGTACTTACTATTTTGAACATGAGAGACTGTTTCAGAAAGATTGGAGAAACCTGGAGTGCACGTCTGGTCCCTCTTAGCCCCAGGAGCGAACAACAAACGAAACAAACAGCACATAGACTTCCCTCCACCAAGATTTGAAAGTATCTTGTCCCCCATTGGTCCTCTGGTCAGGTGTCAGCCACGTTCACTTAGCTTCTTAACCCTTTACAGGTAAAAGAGACGTTAACCCTTAACCATCTGTTTATGACAGTTGGTCTCTTTTTTGATATTAAGAACTGTTAAAACTGGCATACTTGGTAGAGAGTAAAGGTTTGTCTACCCTGAACGCTTCTTATGGGGCCATTCAGTATACATACCCACATAGCACGGGTTTAAATAGCAGTGTGGCTGATGAGGCCTGGCTTAGGTGAGCAGAATAAAGGCATGCCTGTAGGGTGTGGGCATATAGGCAAGTACATACCCTACATGCTCTCTGCTCACCCAAGCCATGCCTCTCTGTCTAGTTTTAGTGGTGTAGTATCCCATGCTGCTGGAGCCTTTCTCCTCCTCAAGAAGGACTCCCTGAATGGGGGAAGGCTCTGTCAGGAGGAAGCAACAGGGAAAGTTGGGCATCTCCCCACTGTGGAATCTTTCCTCACCACTAGGAAAGACTGGCAGCAGGAAAAAGCTGTCCGCTCCCTGCGGCTGGAGACTTCCCCTGCTGTCTCCCCTTTGGCAGGCTGTGTATAGGTACACAAACCCTACACGCTGCCACCAGTGGTGTTTACCGTACATGTAGCCTAACAATTTATGCAGGGGATATTTTAAATGAAAGCTCTGGGATTTAGCTTCATTACTCCTGTTAAGGTCAGTGGATCACCCCATACCCTGTGTGGCTACAAAGCTTCAATAAGCTGGTTTCAACTAGTAGAGGTTCCATGGGATATTCCTGTTGGATGATGGGGTTTGCCATCCTATGGAGTGAGAAGAAAGCTTGTTAGCTAGCTTTTCTCATCCCTGGATGTCCCAAGAACCATGGGAACATTTGTTTAGGGGCTGAGGCTTTCAGGTGCAGGCCCAATGCTTCTGCCCTGGACCATCTCCCTGCCACGTCACCATGAATCTAGAGAACCGTGCTCCTGTGGGAGCCTTGAGAGTAGCTGTCCATAAGCCACCTTCAATTTGTTTATGAGTGGGGAAGAGGAAAGCTGTGTAAGGGCGATGCTGATGGTCATTAGTATTGCTTAGTCCTGATTTGAACCCATTCTGCTGTTTGACAGGAACTTTGTGGTGTGTCCAATGTTAACAGATGCCTGTTTGCTCCGCAGGGAGCATCCAACATGTCTGCTTCAGTTAGGAGAAGATAGGTTATAGAATACATTAGTGCACAGGCAATACTCTCCTTGCAAGGAAATGCCAGATGTTTTATTTGATTTCCCCATCTGCTGGAAAGTGCCACAACTAGAATAATTTTCTTCCTGTGGGAAATATTTTGGCCTTTTGATTTCAGTATTTTTAACATTGAGCCTTCCTTGTCAGTGAATGAATCACAAGGACAGAGAGACACTTCCTCAGGTTTTAGCAAAAATCAGATGGAAATCTAACATTTAGTTACACATTTATCAGTTTCATTAATGTCATTGTGACTGTAGCAGTCTGGATAGTTGTAATTCTTCATTGCCAGCTGGAGGTAAAATTGCTGTTGCTTTGAGATTTAGAGAAGGAATAGATTTGTGTAATACTTCAAGCAGCAAACAAAATTGCTTTCTGGGAACAAAGCTGAAACAGGAGGTTCTTTAAAGCATTCAAAAGGTTTTTCCAAAAGATGCTTAGAACTAGTTTGTCAAACATTGGCAAACATTTGGTAGTGATTACACCAGCAAAATCTGACTCATGCACGATGGGTGTAAATGCAGACTAAAATAAAATAACTGTTTATGCCCTGCATAGTAGTGTGCTCAGCGCCCTTCTTTTTTTATGCACCAGTGCCCATTTTTTTTCCCCATCCCAGAGCATCTTTGCAGACACTGGGAACACAGTACAGCATTGCCATTCATCCTGTTCTTGACTTATTCCTCCGTTAAATCCAGCCGGATCATGTCCCTGCATATAATGTCCTGTCTAATTGGTGGTCAGACTGATGTTGTTGATTGTGTTTGCATTGTTTTTGTTAGCATCCTATCATTTGTTTGTCACCTGCAGCATCCCCCTTGTTGTAATCTTTTCAGTTGTAGCCAATCCTGTACCCTGATTTGACATCCTACTCTCTTCCTAACCTCTTCAATCATCTTTAAATCATTTCACTTTACACCTGCTCTCTTTCATCTTTACTGCCACCAGCCTTCTGATCTCTGTTTCATTTAATGCAGCTGCTTCCAGGCCATAGAGTAATACTGTTAGTACACTGGTTTGATAAATTTTCCCTTTGATACCAATTGTAATGTTTTTAACCGTCCATAATTCCATCAGTTTCTGTGCAGCACTTGTGGCTAAGGCACATCTCCTTTTAACCTCATCCTTGATGGTGCAATTGGCACTGATCAAGCTTCCTATGTACACATAAGATTCTGCTTGTTCTATGACTTTGCTGCATCTGCATTTCAGCACTTTATCTTTTGTCCCTTTCCAAGATTCAGTCACTTCATCTTTTGGCATTTACTGTAACTCCAAGTTGACTACACCAATTTTCCAAGGTAGCAAAGGATGTAATTATTAATTCAAATGTGTCTTCCTGTTGTCATCTCCGTGAGCTAAGGAGCTTAACTTCAGATCACTCAGTATTATGCCCTCCAAATAGTCTAATGTTCTTAATATCCAGTTGTAGAAAAGCAGCTGTAATTCCATGTCCCCAGTTTGAAAAATTGGCTCTTGTTAAATAGCTTTTAAGGTTCTCAATGGGAGTCAAAGAATGAAGAGAGGGGCATGTCATCACACACTCTTCAGATAGTTCCTATTCATGTGTGATGTTGGTGGGTGAGCACAGGTCTTCGAATTCTAACAGGTATGGGCAAATGACTAATTAATCTATGAGCTCTGACTTCCCTTATACACAGGATATTGTTGGAGACTCTTTTGACGCTATTTTTATATTGTTTGTTTCCATAGTCAGGAGAACTAAAGCAGTGGATGATGGGACCATGCCTGTTGAATCTCTAAGGGATACTTAATAATATGTATGCATCTACTTGACCCCTATGCATTTGTGGGAGGATGAACATTTGAATTGATTGGAAATAGCAATAAAATAAAGATAAAATTAAATAAAAGCTACAGAACACAATTTTGATCAATGTCAAAATTCAAACCTAAGAATATTGCCACAAGCATTTCAGCTAATATCTGAGTCTATATACTAGTTTGGTTCAATCTTTGCTTGCTGTGTGTACCCCTGAATTATATTGGTGTGTCAAAGATCAAAAAGTAGACCAAAGATTCACAAGGAAGAACTCACCCACAATGTGCTGAAAGATTAACAATGCATCCATTTAGCATGAATAATCCATTCTATAATCTCAGTTTTATAATTCAGCTCATTCTCATTTAATTCAAAATACTGAAAGGGAGGTGACACCAGGTTTCAATGGGCCTAAGGTAAATTTCAGTCTTTAGTAAGTGATGTCTTTTATAAAGGAGAATATCTGAGAGTTATGGCAGCAGAAATGTGGCTTTACCCAGCAAGCCCTTAGTCATGTGTGGGATCCTCTCATTAAGGATTGTTCCTGTGATTGAGGCTTTACAAAACCAAGCCCATGGATTTTTTCCTTTCCCAGATCCCCACGCAAATACATCCTGGTCCACTTCCACTTCCCAATCCAGTCTTGTGGCCCTGGATCATGTCCCAGGTAAGTACAGAAGGAAGAAGTTAACCCTGCCCCTACTGTTTGTTTGGTTCCAAAGATCTTTGTTTAGTACTTGTCCTATTTACCCTTCTGTATTTGAATTAATAATCATGGAAATTCTTCACCAAAATTATGGAAAATAACTAATATTTTTGGAACATATTATGTAATCAAGCTGTAATTTCAGATTTGGACCAAAAGTGGAAGGTGGTTTCATTTACGTAAAACTCCCTTGGAAAACCAGGCCTGCTAGACTTCCCAGACCCCACCCACCTAGACCTTCTGCTGCCAAGTCCAACCTGGTCTTCAAAGTTCCATTTCCTTAGACTCAAAGTTTGTGTGGCAGGGGCACTTGTGGAACTGACGCATAAGTATTAAAGTGAAATGGATCAGCAATCTAAGGGATTCCCTCTGTTCTGGTCTTATTTTTACATACAAAAACATACATAAAAACAGAGCTTGATTTTATTTATTTATTTCCTCACACTAAGATCTGCTCCCCATGAGACAATATAGGAATAGCTAAGGCTCTACTTGAATTGCAGGATGATTGTCAAATAACTGCGGGAGAGTGTGAACAAGACAGAGAAAAATCACAGAAAATAAATAATGGACATTTATTAATTGCAGTAATTTGGAAAAGCCAAAGAAGACCTATTTGTTTAAGAAAAATTTACCGGAACAATACAAACACTCAGTGTTTGTTATGTTATGCCTGCTAATTTTTTTGGGTTTTTTGATAACAGGACATTTTGCTGCAACTATATTACACTCATCAATGTATGAGGCTGACAGTGGGAGCCTCGCCTTGCGCAGGTGCTGACAGCCCAAGCCCCAGCGGCTATCAGCTTGGATAAATGGGGTTCTACTGTACTAATGGTGAAAAAAATGTGTTGCAAACTTCAAAATGTATGCAAAATTGTGTACTGTGCAAAGTAAGCTAATTAAAATCAAAATTGTGGTGGAAGCCTAATGCACAATTTCTGCAAAATCACATATTAAGTAGAGCCTTAGGAATAGCTAAATATTAAATCTTACCATAATGTGGTATATCTTGCAATTTTTTTATACCCCCGGGCAGCTGCAAAGGGTTGCCTTCACCAGTCTGAATGGGGCTTTTATGATCTTGTATTTAAAGCACTCAGCTAGGAGAACTGGATTTAGTTCCTGGCTCTGCCACACACTTCTTGTGCGTTCTTGGGTAAATCACTCGATCTCTATAAAACGGGAATAATGACACTTCCTTTCCTCCCACCTTTTATATGTCTTGTGTATTTAGATTGTAAAGCTCTTCAGGGCAGAAGCTTTCTCTTACTATGTGTTTGTACAGGACCTAGCACACTGGGACCCCAATCTCACCTGGGGCTTCTAGGTGCAACAGTAGGAGAAATACTAATCATTGTTTGTACCCTGTATGCATGCATATGCAGCTTTAGTGTTTTCACATTTCATATAAACTTGTTTGCTTGCTCCTCAGGCATTTCAAGCAGCATGAATTTTGATGAAGAGGATGAGGATGATGAAGACAGCTCAAGTTCCTCCCAGTTAAACAGTAACACTCGACCTGGCTCTGCAACAAGCAAGAAATCAAACAAGGTTAGAAGGCAGAAGTGTTGCCTGTAGATTAATATGAACTGTGTCATTTCCAGGTCAGAAAGCCAGCATTTTTTAACAAGGGTGTTTTTTAATGTAGCATCTTGACGTAGGTTTGCTGTAGTACATCACAGGTTTCAGAGAAGCAAGTAATGAAAAGGTTGAACAGGAGAGCGTCCCCTGAAAACCAAAAACTAGAGATGGGTGAAATGACCTGAAATTTCATTGAAAAGTCAAACCAAACATTCCCAGAAGTAAACACATAGCTAATATTACCTGAACTTGAATGAAGAGACAGAAAAATAGGTAAACTAAATATCAAATTGTTAAAATAAAATCTTTGATCAGAGTTGGTGATAGAGAGAGAGATTTTGACTTCACTGTTATCTCCATCTGTAGTCTCTCACTCTGCTCCTGCCACTGGTACCCAAAGTGCTCTCAACTCTCTAGTACAGTCATTCTTAACCCCACTACCTCAACTGTAATCAATCCCCAAACAACCCACTTTTCCCTTTTGTGATCTCCCTATTGCCTACCTTTTTCAGATATGAACTTTCTTAGAAATGGGGGTATTCAGATCTAGAGTTTTGCGAAGGACTCATCCATAAATATTGAGCCAGATTCTGCCTTGCATTGGTTATGAGTCTGACTTTATAGGTGCAACTAACTCCACTCCTTTTTTCCAGTATGTCCCCTATGCAGGAGTGCATTTGGCATCGGAGACTGTTCCAATGGATTTACACCAGCTGAGAGGGAGGATTCTCATCTGAGCAGTTGCCTCCAGATCCCACCCCTTTGCAGCACCTGAGAGGCATAAGGGGTCCAGAACAGGGGGAATGCAATGTTCTATGTTATTGCCATTATTATTATTATTTTTTAAGAAGAGCTGTTTCTGCAGTGCAGCTGCTGACGTGTTTCTTTAAAATCTTGTGTTTTCAGTCTTTCCTTTGTAATTGTAAAGTAAACACGAGGTAACCTTTCTTACTCTTCTAGGAGGCAGCCTCAGCTCCCAGCCCTTCCGCAAATGAGCCTGTCATAGATGTTGATGACCTGGAGGAGTTTGCTGTGAGACCTGCTCCACAGGGCGTCACCGTCAAATGCCGAATCACAAGAGACAAGAAGGGAATGGACCGAGGAATGTACCCTACCTATTACCTCCACTTGGAAAGGGAGGATGGTAAAAAGGTCATAAAATATACCTGAATGGCATACCAGTTGCACCTGAACTTAAAACAGTTAAAAGTGTCTTCAGAATTTTTATATAGCCAGTAGAATTATACATTTCTTTTGACTAAGGGTTTGGTACTATGCAATGTGTCACCACATTACATTTACTTTCCCATACTTTATCTTACTATTTGGTCTTAGAAGAGTCAGTGCTTGGCAGCTGAAAATCGTTAGCAACTGAGGCTCCTTGCCCTTTGAGACTGAAAGGCTTCTATTTTTACTTCCCTTTGGAGGAGCCAGTATAAGCTAGAATTAAACATTTAACAAAGCATATCAGGTTTAATTATTTAAACCATAAATAATGGATTGAAGGAAGAAGCAGTTACTACGCCTTGCTGGTTTTTTCCCATTTTTGCTAAGTCTCAGATGACTGCGTCTGCTGCTGATGATAAACCTCGGGAACATTGCCCATTTATTGGGAGGATGGGGTGTTAAACGTTCTTTGACGTTCTACAATGTGACATTTTCTGCATTCCTTAGGTATTTCTATTAGCTGGAAGGAAGCGAAAGAAGAGCAAAACCTCTAATTACCTCATCTCTATAGACCCAACTGACCTGTCTCGAGGTGGAGAGAGTTTCATTGGAAAACTAAGGTAAACATTTAAGCACTCAAGATAAAGAGGAAGGAATATACATTTTCTTGACAGAATATTCAGATTTTTTGCAATTATGATACCTGTACATTCTGTAAATTAAAAAGGGGGCTTACTGTTAGTTACAGTCTTGGCTATTTCGTGTGACTCTAGCCCTTAGGTACTTTTGAAAATTTTACCCAAGTTCCATTTTCCATTTTTAAAAGTTATTTAGGTATGTAAATCTTATTGAAAGCTAACGGGACAGATTTCCAAATCTATTTAGGTGCCTACCAATGCGGATATGCACCTAGGGGGATTTTCAAAAGCATCTAAGCAGATTAGGTGCCTAACTCCCATTGATTTAAATACCATTGAAAAACTGCCGTTAGGCCCTTTTGAAAATTTTACCCTTGTCTCCTGCCCTTTAATAAAAGCCTTAAACTGCATTGTGATAAATAGGGGTGAGGGAAGCTCCCTTTTATGGACACCCAGCCAGCCAGTTAGCTAAAAAATTCCTCTTAGTACCTGTTCTCTACTTGCTTTGCCTGTAAAGGGTTAACAAGTCAACAGGTGAAATGGCAAGAGTGGACACTTGACCAAAAGAGCCAATGGGAGGGCTAGAACTTTTTAAAATTGGGGAAAAAATTCCCTTTTTCTATGTGTTGTGGTTTCCCGGAGAGCAGAGACACAGAGTAGCAATGCTGTAAGAAGCTAAACCAGGTATGAAAAAGCATCAATTCATGAAGTGAACTTCCTTAACTGAAACCCCAGATAGGTAAGTGAATCAGGGAATGTCTAGAAAGACATGATTTAGGTTTATTTCTGTTTATTTCTTATTGGCTTGTGGACACCTCTGTGCTAACCCCAGATGCTTTTGTTTTCCTTGTAACCTTTAAGCTGAACCTCAAGAGAGCTATCTTGATGCTTAATTTTTGTAATTGGGTTTTTTAAATCTAGCAAAAGCCTAAATTCCAGATGTACTTTCTTTCTTTTTTGTTTTAATAAAATTTACCTTTTTTAAGAACAGGATTGGATTTTTGGTGTCCTAAGAGGTTTGTGCATGTTGTTTAATTTGCTGGGAGCAACTGCTAATTTCCTTTGTTTTCTTTTTCAACTCTTCCCCGGGGGATGGGTGGCGGGTGAAAGGGCTTGAGGATACCCCACAGGAAGGAATTACCAAGTACATCTTCCTGGGTTCCAAGGGGTTTGCATTTGGGTGGTGGCAGCATTTACCAAGCCAAGGTCAGAGAGAAGCTGTAACCGTGGGAGTTTAATACAAACCTGGAGGGGCCAATATTAATTTTGAAAATCCATGCGGGTCCTCACCTTCTGCACTCAGAGTACCAGAGTGGGGAATCAGCCTTGACATGAATTTATTTACAAGTGGAGGAATTCTTATAGAATGATGAGCTTCTTCCCCCTCCTTGTCCTTCTCCCACCCAGTCTATTATTAATATACACTTGTGCTTCATTTTTTTACTTGGATTGTAAGTTCTTATTATACATATGTACAGTGCCTAGAGCAATGGGCTCCGGTTTCTGAGCATTACTACAATATAGATACAGAATAAGAATAATAATGATAATATTCAAACTATTTTCACACACATTATTATTATGACTTTCTTTTAAAGAGGAAAGGAAGAAAATCTGATGTTGTTTAAAACTTTTATATATACACACAGGGGAACGTCATTATCTGAGGTCTGTTACGACTAATGGCTAAAAAATTGGATGCAGTCTTAGAATTGGTAAACATGAAAAAAATAGTGTAAGAGAAGTTGAGTCACTGGAAAGTTTGCTCTTCAAAGCAGGACAAGCGTTAGAGGCAGGCAATTAGAGTGGTCACCCAGAGTGCTAACGTCCAAAGTTGGGGTAGAGGGAGCACCACATTTCTCTGACAGTTTTTGTTTCTTTTGTTTTGGTTGGTCGGTTAGTTGGCTGGCCTTTTCTTGGCCACTCAGAGGATGCTGAAACATTTTCAGCCCTGGGTGTCAAAACATTTGTTTCCAGATCTGTGTCAAACCAGGTATGAATAGTTAAATGGCTCAGGGTGGAGTAAATATGTTTCACTGCACAGTTTTCTCATGCATGTTGTATGTTATGCACACATATATTTTAGTTATTTATTTATTTAGCTTTCTAAAAAATATATACAGAGAAGTACCTATCTGTTCGTCTAGGCACCTTTGGTAGAACTTGAGAAAACCATCCAACTACAGCAGCAGCTAACTCAACAGAAATGCCCAACAAAACTCAGCCTCATGACTGTCTTAAGCAACATACATGATACTCAAATTATTTAACTTTTTTTATATATGATCTGCATTGAAAATGGCACTGTAGATTAACTAGAACTGTACTGCTTCTCTTATATCTGATTTATTGCCTCTTGATCTTGGTAGATTACAAGAATTCTCCCAGCACAGTGCAATAATAGGGACAGTAACTATAACATGCATCTTGTAATATCCTGCCTCCCAGAGGTGCATGTATATTTAGGATTTCAGATGACCACTTTATTTACAGTTAATAGAATATTATAGGTTTTTTACCACTTGAGGCTCTCATATGATAAGGGGCTAGATAATTCAGGCTGTATTGTCGACAAAAGTAATTTGTCTTCCTGTTTTTTGATAGATCAAATCTTATGGGGACTAAGTTTACAGTATATGACAATGGAGTAAATCCAATGAAAACAACATCAAGCCTAGAAGCAAGTAACCTGCGTCAGGAGCTAGCTGCTATTTGCTATGTAAGTACTGCTCGCAGGCAAAGCCTGTAAGGAGTGGGAGTCAATTTTCAAAACATTGGACCTGGTTCTCTTCTCACTTACACTGGTATAAGTCAGAATTCGCTCCCTGAACAACTCAAGCTCCCAGCGTCAGATTGTATCTCAAGAAGACAAGGAAACTTAACAGGAAGTAGAGGTAAGAAATGTATCCACATGTATGCCTCGTCTCCTGTGAGATTGCCATCTGACAGGCCCCTCATCTCCATGCAGAAGACCTCAGAGCTCTGGCAGTATGGGGATAGAATGCTTTACACTCCTGTACGCATCTTATGGGAACTGTAGCTGTGGGGACAAAATTACTACCAGTAAAACATGATCAGCAGCAATGGCACCCTGGAGATGGCATCTATGATCCATAGAGTTCACGGGGAGCTGGGCAGGTAGATCTGAAATGGTCCCTCAGAGAGAAGGAGAGAGTGCTTGTCTCCCCCTGAAGGAACCAGGAGCATCCGGCCTCTTCCTGGCTCCAGTATGATGTGGACCAGCTAGCCACACCATCCCTCCCCCAACTTGAGAGGGTGGGTCTCGGGCTGTAAGAAACAGTCTGTCTGGAGTGATGGGTGGTGCGCTGACTGACCTTACCTGGAGGATTGTCAGCACATGAAAACCAAAATGAGGGGCCCCTCCACTTTCATGGGCATGACTCCAGGCAATAGCGTCAATGATATTACCAACATTAACATGTTTTTTTTGTTGGGGTGTGGGATTGGTTCTGTCTTAGTCCAGATGACACAACACATTTCCCCCACCCATTAACCCACCCCTTCACTCTGGTGTCTGGGCGCTTCACGTCCACCCCTTCCGATTTTCAGCAAACAATACCTTTAAAATCAAGCATTTGACTTCACTTTATGTTTAGACTTCAGTTTCACTATGACATAGAGGCACATGCATGTCTAGTGAATTGTTTTTACTGACTTTTGTAGTGTGGCATTCCCTGTAGCAGAGCAACTGATCTGCTGCTGCTAGCTGGGAGTAGAAGTAAAAAAATAAAAACAACTTTTTATATGTATTAAAAAAGAGAAATATGCAAATGAAGTGATATATAGCTATACCTATAGTTATAAAATATGCAAATTGAAGCACTGTATCATTTGCATGGAATCACCAGATATTTGGACATTGCAGGTAAAAACCCCACCGTAGTCAATGAAGTTAGCGACTACATACATAAAACTAATGCAAGTGAGATCAGAATCATACTCACTGTTTGGTGAGTTTGGATAAAACAGATTAATGAGTTTGCTTCTATGCCTATTACTAGATCAGTGTGTTTAAAACTTACAAGTATATATAAAAAAAATTACATAGTTAAGACTATTACTTGTTCCACTGATTTTTTTAATATTTCAGAAGAAAATTATTAGATTTGCAAATGCGCTCTGACCACAGCACAAAAGAAGATCTGGATTTGATTTGATTTGATTAATGACACTGCCTGTTAAAATAAAGATTGTTTGTACTGATTGCAGCACAAATGCAGTGTAGTAAAGTACCAGACAGAGATTGTATTCAAAACAACTTTATCCTAATGTGACCTTTTTAATTCCAGCCTTGGGTTTCCCTTGAGCAAAAACTACCCACTGTAACAAACATCTGATGTCAGACGTGAAACCCAACTCCCTCTTAATTCATATTGATCCAGTCCCCCTTTGGAGAAAGCTGTGCCAGCATCAACCAGCCTACTGAATCCAACCAGCATGCCTCAATTTTCCAAACAAAATGAAACACTGGCAATAACTTTATTGTTAATTGTAAGATGAATGCTCTGAAATCCCTAACTGTGGAGCTCCCCTGTGTGTTATGCTCCAAGTACTATGGCTGACGTAAGTGCAAGGGCAAAATAATTGTACTCTCACCACAGAGAATTTTATTGTGACAGCAGAATAGTTGATTAATAAATCTTCAGCAGCACCTAAAGGCCAATTTCAGAATAGCTGTGCTTTTGTAAATGTATCTGAAATAAGATTTTAGTGAGATGCAGAGGTCTGGCTGTATGCTTAGCAGCAAAACTGTTTACCACGCTCAACACTTACCACGTTAAGTTCTCAATAGCACACAATTCAGTTTGCTCCAGCCTCAGTAAGTTGGGTGCTCAAATAATAAAAAATATCTGATCCAGTTTCCATTGTAGTTAATGGAAAAACTCCCACTGACTTCAGTGGATGTTGCTCAGGCTCTAAATCACTTGTACAGTGAGGTAGATAGTATATCTTAGCGTGTTTTGATGTAGTGAGAGTTTTGGCCTTGCTTGTTTGTGATTCAACTGTACAAAAAGGCACTGGTGTGCATATGTAGTTCAGATAGGAAGGGAATGAAACCAAGGAAAGACAGTGGATATCATCGATCCAATTTTTGCATTCCCTATAGAGCTATTTGCATGCGAGCAGTTGGGGTGTATAGAACGAGGATTTTATAACTATTATTGTAACAAAACACATAATAGCCTAAATTTACACTGTATTTTAAAAGACAGAGTATGGAAAAGCCTACGCTCCATTGATTAAATATATGAATCACCATTATACTATTCCCAGGAACAACACAATGGTCAGGTAAATGGCAGATGATCCATCACCTCAACACACAGGAGCAGCTCTTCAACTGATTTAACTCACTATAGCTTCAATAAAGTCAATTGAACTATTGTCATTTACAGGAGCAGAGGATCTGGTCCACAGATCCTATTTCTGAGCTCCTTTGCACCAGTGTAGATCAAGATTGTATTACAGTAAATGGAGTTACAGTGGGGTCAGATCAGATTTTGGTCTATTTTCCCCAAATAGCACTAGTCACAGTCCTGGAATAAAAATGCATTTATAACAAAATTATTGAGTGGAAGAGAAAGATGGAGGAGATCTGGAAAATTGACTTTATTTGGATGATGATATGTTGGGAAGTTCTGCTGTTAATTTAAGCTCCTTTTCCTTCTCTACTTGCTTTATTTATGTATTCCATGTTTATGCAGAACTGAATTTTAATGTTGCAGCTTGATGTTGGCAAAATGATTACATCCATTGATATACACTTTCATAAAGCCTTTTAGTGATTTACTCATCAATGGTATAATTTACAGTGTGAAATCAGTACTTTCCTCCCTTCAGTTCCCTTTTCATTTGGCAAAAGCATTAATTTTAGTTTTTACTAGAAAGTCTGATGAATATGTTACTGAAGTTTCAGGGGAATAATGTATTCTTGTTGCGAGTAATGTTATACGCCATTAGTGTTTAACTCCGGCTTTCACAGTCTCCAGGTTTCACAGTCTCCAGCCACACTGATGTCTCAGTGGATTGCATATAACACAACTCCAGCTTGAAAAGAAATGCTCAAGATGCTGAATAGAAAACGAGTATTGTCAATAATTAGTGGAAGATAAGCCTAGGCACGAGTTTCTTCACAGAAGTTGGCTCTTGCTGTGTTATCTAAGCTCTCTTTGGCTTGTGAATGCTGTTGGCAAATCTATTAGTTTGGGTCTCACTATTCTACAGGCATCAAATAGAAATTCCCAGCTGAAATGATGACCTTTTTTTACTCTGTCAAAGACCTTGACAGAAGCATTTTGTAAAATAGGCAGAAAGCTTTCAATTACTGTCCTGGAGACATAAAAATCCATCTGTCTCTTCTGTACCCAATGGGATTTTGCAGGACTGGTAGAATGGTAAGGAATGTTTGTTGAAATAACTGGGTGATTTCAGAAATTTGGAGTATGACAAAGGCTTCATCTGCATGCAGGAATTTTAGGCCTACATTTTGAAAAGTGACTATAGATGTGGGGTGCCTTAATTTTTGGGTGCCCAACTTGAGACATCATAAAGGGCTCTGGTTTTTTTTCATCCTCAAAACTGTATGAAAAATCACACCCTTTCTAGGCATTTCCAGTTGAGTACCCAAAAATGAGGCATGCAAATTCAGGAGTCACTTTTGAAAATTCTACGGGTTGAGCTGCACGTGCCCTAGTGTAGATGAGGCTCTTGCCCAAGTTCTGGTGTCTTCCTGGGGTAGCTGAACTGATGGTAAAGCTTGTCACTGACTTCAGTGGGCACAGAGATAGGCCCCCATGGAGTGATTTGAGAACCCACCTTTGCAGTTTATCGCCCCTTGAAGATAGAACAGGGTGGGGGAGGATAATAGCTCTAACGACAAGTAGGGACTGAAAACAGAAATCAGACTATGGGTCTATTTTGATTTTGACACTTACCTTTTGAGAGAGACTCGGTTACCATGGCAGTGGGCACGGTTAAAACCTGAGTAGATAGAGAACAAAGTTACATTTAATATTTTGCATGGACATTCCTTGGCACCAGTGTTTTTTTTTTTCTCTACCGCCTCTGCCTCTGTAACTAAGAAAACCTGCCTTCATGATACCATGTTTGTTTGTTTCATTCTCATCTCCAAGCCTACCATATTTGAAGACTGTACAAATCAAACCAATACTAACAGATGCTAACATTGGCAGCTCTTCTTCTTTTGCTTTTGTACTGGCTGTAGAATGAAAGGAAGCTGGATTTCTTTTTTTTTCTCTCTCTCTTCATTAAAATGTGTGTGCACATTTAGCGGTTATGAAATCATAACCACAATTTATTGTGATAACTAGTGGTACCCAGGCATTCGGTTATTTCACATGTTTCCAACAATTAATGATTTTTTATCTGCATTAATGTAGTTGGCAGCCTGTCCTAGAAGCTTTGTCACAGAGGGCTTTATGGCAGACTATTATATTTCCATTTTTCCTGTTGTCAGAACTGTTAAGACAGAGAGGTTGACAGTGCTGATGAATGCAGGCAATTCAGATGGTTTTTGAATGGACTCATAATGGGCTGATGACACTGCTTTATACTCTGTGCTAAAGAAGTTAACTTCCAAGATTAAAAATAAGAAGCATTACAAATACTTTTTCTAAAAAATTTTTAGGAAACAAATGTCTTGGGATTTAAAGGACCTCGCAAAATGAGTGTGGTCATACCAGGAATGAATATGGACCATGAAAGAGTTTCTATCCGACCACGTAATGTAAGTTACAATGTGTCTCAACAATTAAAATTACTTAAGAATGTCCTCTTTCTCCTAGATTGGTAATGTTTCTACTTCTGAAGGGTTGGATGTTAGAGATTTGTTCTGTTTATACAGCACCTAGCACAATTGAGTCCTGGTCTGTGGCTGGGGCTCCTAGGCACTACCATGTTACAAATAATAAATAATAATACATTTCAGAGATTAGCTATGGACTAGGATTTTCAAAGATGCCTATGGGATTTGGATGCCCAATTCCAGTTAAAATACTTTACATTCCTTTGTTTTGTTTTTATTTGTACTGTGATACTGGAAGTTAAGGGTGACATTAAGGAGGTAAGGTTGAAGTTGTTAACCGTCTTTCCCCTTAGAGAGTGCTAACCTGAAGTTTGTGTGTGTGATGTATGCAGGAACATGAAACGCTTCTTGCAAGATGGCAGAACAAAAATACAGAGAGCGTCATTGAGCTACATAACAAAACTCCAGTCTGGAATGATGACACCCAGTCCTATGTTTTAAATTTCCATGGTCGAGTCACACAGGCCTCTGTGAAAAACTTCCAAATTATTCACGATAATGATCGTAAGTGTAGATCACCGAGCTAAACCGATTAGAAACAACAACAGCTTGTTTTGTACACGCTATAACACTGATTCTATCCTGACAATTCAGATCAGATTGTGTTTTACACCTACTGGGACAGATTTTTGCTGTGCTACCTATAGGGGTAAAAGTTGCTTGATGCCACCTTTCTACTCTCTGGATTCTAGGCTGCTGCAGAGGCCAGTTAGGGCCCCCAGCCCCAGTGTAAACTGAGCAGCATTGCAGGCTATGCTAATTTACAGCAGCCTCCTCCCGGCTACCTATGGCTGGGCAGCAACCCAGAATTCCCTGTAGCAGTCAGCACTGTGCTATTCCCCGGCCTGCCCCAACACACTCCTTTACATAAGGGCCTGCATTAGTCCTTTGCTGGGGAAATTCTGCTCCAACCATTTGTGGCTTTCTGGCCCCTCTATGTCCTCTGGGTGCACTTGGTGAGTGGGGCCAGGATCTGCCCCATTATGCACTCTCATAACTCACAAGTGTAGATGACTCAAGGAAGATGCAGATGTATCGGACCAGTGTCTTGTCTAGGGCAGTGAGGGTGCTGAAGGCTTGGTAAGATCAACATTGTGAAGATCGTGCATGGGAATTAGCAGTGCCAGCCTCTGAGAGCTTCTAAGTGACACTGAAATTCACACTGCACAATTACCTTTGCAGTGTTTCTAGGTCAAGTGTGTACAAAGACAGCACAGTTACACCCCTACTCATCCCCTCTCACACTCTTTCTCCCAGTCCTCTTTGTCTGCCTGCCTGACCTTGCTTCTGTTGAAGTCAATGGGAGTGGAATTGGATCCTGTCTGGTATGAGTGAAATTATCCCCTGTGCGGAGCATCAACCCAAGATCTATGCATAGGTCTTGTGCTGACCTTCTACATGGAGGTGAATTTCATGCTTATGAATACAAGGGAATAGCAGCCCGACTTTTTTTTTTTTAAACCCGTTGGTTACCTGGCTGAAATGTTAGAAGAAAACACACATAAGGCCTTTATTCCTGCAATTTGTCCTCATTCAAAGTGTCCTCATATGAATAGTCCCATTGAAGTCATCATGACTACTTGTCTGAGTACATGTTATAGCATTCAATCCATCTATTGTAGGGTTTGGGGGGCAGTGGATTGATATCGAACACGCATTTATTTAATAGGGCTGTAGTTAAAACTAACACTTTTATGACTTTTATTACAGCTGACTATATAGTGATGCAGTTTGGCCGTGTGGCTGAGGATGTATTCACCATGGACTACAACTACCCAATGTGTGCACTACAAGCCTTTGCTATTGCCCTCTCCAGCTTTGACAGCAAATTGGCTTGTGAGTAAGCAGAAGTGGTAGAGTCTCCACACAGCTGAGCAGTATGCCACAAGGGAAAACAACATGATTCCAAATATTCACTGGTGTCATTTATGGTTCATAGAAACCAGGCCAGGTAAAATTAATTTTTGAAAGGACCCACCATATTGTTGAGGAGAAAATAATTGGAATCTTTTAAACATTCAGGACATTCAGGAAATATTGTTTTATCTGTTATGTATTTTTCTGGAAGTGGCATCAAGTTTCTATAAATAAAAGTCCTGTCTGATATTCTTAGCTATGTTATGGAGAGGTGCCATGATGTACCGGACCATGGCTCAAGTAACACCATTCCCAGTGGTGTCTCTTTTCTAAATCCATGAAAGCTATCTTAAAAAAAAAGTCTGTTTTTATGTTTAAGAAGTATTCAGAGGCTGTAATCAGACCTCAAGCTTGTGTTGAATACTTTGACGTTCACATCACCCGACACGGAAGAAAAGATCACCAAAAAAGATGCACTTTTTGAACAGACGAGGATCTCATGTAATATAAAACCAAGTCTAAGGGTGGAAGGACTATATTGGACTGAACTTGATTTGTTGCTATTATTTATGTGGAGGAGCAGGGTGAGTTTTAATTATAGTAGGAGAAAAAGAAGAAGTAGACAGCACAAAATAATGTTGCACAAGTCACTTGAATTCTAAGATGTCATTTTTTTATGTTTTAACATCTATTTGCTTTTAAGTTCTATTTCAAATGAAAACCTATTCGAATTCTAGAAAGGGGGAAAAGACTCTGAATGCCAGCATTTCGGCATGCTGGGTCTTGGGTATTGTATCCTTATATATCCCTATATTAATTCAGATACATATTTTGTGTCAAGTGATATAAATATTTGGATAAAGATCGCTTCACAGAGCTGCATCATTATTTTAAGCCAGTTGTGTGAATGACTAGGGAAAGTAGTAGCAATAATATATTAAATTTTTCCGGCCTTTTGTGATTTACATTTTGGATATTGAGTTTTGTCAAATCTATGGTAACAATTTTCATATTTATTTCTCATTGTAAAAGTGCTTGAAATCTATTTTACATTATAATGTAAAAGTGCCAGCTACTGAGCTAAATTCTTTTAGGTAAATATAGTGTACATTACATACAAATTAGGTTCATTCAGGACATACAAATTGCTTAAAATAAGATTTTCTTTTGTTTAATATTTTCTGATAGGTCTGGGATATATAAACAAATATCATTTCAAAATACAAGCTCTCCACTCAGCTTTCTTGCATTGTAAACATCTCAAAAGTCATCAAGGAAAGACTTTAACTATGAGAAATACATAAAACCCCATTTAAAAATAAGTGGAGATCCTGAGTCTTACTTCTGTTTTCCCATACAATAATATTACCCCAAACGCAACAGTTTATCAGAAGAGCTTTAAATATTAGAGTAACATTTTATACCGTGCTTATTAAAAAGCCCTTTTGTATCCTTAATAGCCTATTTACATTATATAACCACAGATTATATAATAAGAAAATGAGATCAGATCTGCTTGTCTCAGCTTCCAGTCCCTGTGTGACTGTAGGGCACAGGCCATCAGGACAGGTTGTGCCACTTGGACTGTATGATTTCAACTAATAAGATAAATATGTTTTATTCTGTACCTCTGCCTCCAGGTCTCATTACAGATATAGGGACAAGGAAATTCCAGTGGACAAATGTGCTTGCAGTTGGATTGTTGTTGCTTAACTTACAGTTTTTTATGAAAGTCTATTTTAGAGGGAATAAACAAATCCCATTGACGTCAATGGAGAGAAGCCTCCTGGCTTTGAGGGGGGTTGTTCACCCCTGGCCCAACCTATTGAATATTTTCTGAGCAATGGCAGAGACTGTCCCCTTTTTTGAAAAGACTGAAGACAAAGAATATTTTCTTCCTGTAGTATAAAATAAGAAAGAAAGAGATCTCCTGATCTGAGATAAAGGACCAGTGAGTTCCTACAATGAATGATAAAAATGGTAATCACTCAGGATTTGCAGTTTTCATTATTCAGCACTTTGCTAGTATGAGACCCCAGCAAATGGGTGTGGTCTCCTCTCTGTCAGCTGTTGAGTTATTGCACCAGACCTGAGGCACACTGTCAGCCCCTGTCCATTATCTGATTTTGAATTTTAACAAACAAATGGCATTCGTGTTACTATATGACAGCTCTGAAGCTTACTCAGTGCTTCTAGTACTAGCTAGAGTTTCGGTTCAGTCCATTGCAAAGATAGATACAATTTGCTGAATTTGGATTTAGTTTGGATTTCCAAGCTGTAAAAGGTGTTGGCCAGAATCAAACCTTCAGATTCCATCTCCAATGATAATTATATGCCTAGAAAATGGCATGTAGCATTGCCATGTACATCTATCTACTTAAAAATCCACTCAAAAAAACAGAATGTCTTAGTCCATTTTCTTTAATTGGATGAGAAAATGGCCTGTAAGTTACACTGGAAAGAGTATTGACTCCAGTCTTCCTAAAGTTACTTCACAGTACCATAATACGGTACTAGCTAAGTAACTGCAAAGGGAAATTATCTTTAAAGTAGTCACTAGAAGATGAATAGCTTGTATAAAGAAGGGTCTTTATCACTGATAGCACCCCACATCAACAAAGAAAATAGAAAACATAACACAAATTCTGGACAACTGACTCAGCAAGAAACACCAGCTATGAGTATTACCCCAACCTTTATGATTAGGATTTTCAAAGGAGTCTACAGGAATGAGATGCCCAAATCTCATGACATTTTTTGTAGGAGTTCATTCTGGTATCCTTACCCTTGCCTGAGGATTGTAAAGCAAAATGCAGTGTTCTGTTCATGCATCTGGCTGCCATCTTTTGCCCCAGATGTGGCCGCATTTTGGTGGTGACATAGCTATTTTGTGAAATGTGTGGGACGTTTCTGGATGAAAGACACTACTACATATGAATATTTTTAGGTTCTAACTCCTCTCCCCCCAAATCCTTCATTCTTGCCATCTTGTTAAGCATACAGATTCTACCTAAACAAAGCACAATATATGGGATTGCATAGGTCCCAGGAAAGTAGATCGTGCCTTGCACAATAAAAATCTATTTTCAAAGGTATCTGCCTTCCCAAATAACCTGTTTGACAGGTCTCCAAACTAGGCTTGCTGATAAGAGTGCTAGGACCAATATCTTCTGAAATTCCTTCATATCAACATTTAACAGCACATAAACCTTGGCCTTTCAGTATCACAAATAAGAATAATAAGAAAAATATCAAGTCATATAATTCCCCTACAGTGTCCCAGTGAGAATTTGGTTAGAATTGACTTCATAATGTTTTAGCTGTAAGTAGTGATGATTTAATTTTGCTTCTGTTATTAATTTTGGTAGGGAGTAATAAAGAAACTGTGCCTGAATGGCTTATAGGCTAATATCCGTCTCTTTAATGTGACTTCTTAATTTAACTTGTCACTTTAACAACTAGATTATTGACATCAAATCACTTCTTCCTGGCCTATATCTAATTTTCTTCATCTCTGAAGCTCTACTACTCTTGCTCCACTTCCTCTCTCCAAGCCCATTATCTTTTATTCTAAGATGTATACGCCAAAGTGCTTGTTTTGGCAATATCATTCAGTGAATCAGCTGAATAGCACCATCAGGAGCTCGTGCAATGATGCCCCCACAATGGAGAGCTTTATGGAGGCTGAATTTGGCCCTTTGGCTTTACGGTGAAGTAAGTTAACACATTAAGAGGCAAGTGGATACAAAGAGCTTGTCTGAAATATAATCCGAATTTCAATGATTTTAGGAAACACAGTAACAGCAGTTTCCAAGCCAGTGGCAAATCAGTGGGCAACACTGTCCAGAAGCCTGGATTTTCTGTTATGAACATTCTCTTCGTAGGGTTGTCTTATTTGTCCTTTTGGTAAGGTTGAAAGTGATTCTATAAAACACAACGTGTCAGTGCTGCTAAACTGACCCCACATCTTAGAAGCTAACCATCATCCCATTCTGAGGGAATGAATGTCACTTAGAAAAAAAGAAGTTGGGTGAAGCTTCGTCGCACAGTAGTAATAACTAGGCCTTTATTACAAAGTCTGAAACCATGGAAATCTACTTAAGTGTCTTTCCAATTTATTTCTGCATGAATCACTTATTTTTCAAGTTACCTTACAATAGTATTGATATCTCCAGACCATTGTGGTTGCATAGCACCATAAACGAGCACTGTTCTCACTCTAGAAATACATTTCTATGTGCACTCTAGAAGGGGACCCATAATAAAATCTTATAAGTCAACACCCCAAACTTTAAGAGGTTCTGGAATCTTATCGGGGCTCTGGAACCAAATTAATGCTGACTATTCTTTTATAATGCTGAACCAAAGCCCTGGATGCAAAGCTTCTGGCCCATCTCTAGCTTTTGATGAATGAATTTTCAGTGAACTGCAACCAGCATAGACATTATGGGTGAGATTTTCAAAAGTACTCAGTATTGTACCCCAATGAAAAATCCTCCCTGTATTTTCTCTGCCAGTTCAGCCCAGGGGTACAGAAAACTTTACTTAAATAGGTCCAATGTGACCTCGTGCATTTTAGCAACTTTTCATAGCATTAATTTGTTTATTTTGCAGTAGTGACCTGCTGTACAGAGTCAGTGTAGGAGACAATCCTTGCCCTGCAGATTGGTACGGATTTAGTCTTTGATTATAGAACAGGATAGGACAGCCTTTCTTCCTGATCTTGCAAAGAGCTGATGGACTCGTACACCTAAGCGGTGCCACTGATATTTGGCAGGTGCTCAGAGATACAGTCAATGGATCTCTGCACAGCATAAGAGTCTGCATCTACTAACCTTTTGCAGGACAGGAACCTGATGCTGTCAATTTCTAAACTGGCTGAAAACACATGATCTTGTGACTCACTAAGAAAACACATGTACAATTTGTACTGAAGTAGGCTCTTGCTCGTAGAATACCTCTTCGGATAAATCTGGATACCACATTTAGTAGAATGGCACACAGTGGCTCCCCTTATTAGAAGTATGGGTTGATTCTCAAATTTCTTGTCAAATCTCCATAAAGGACACATTTGTGGTTACTGGAAAAACATTTCTCTCCATTTTCATATAAACATCAGTTTGGCCTTAGATCTTTCTGCAGATGAAGACTATACATGTCATTACACACCATTGATTCTCCCCTAGCTAATCACACATGAACGCTACAGACTCCTCCCATGCACACTGCTCTGTGAAAATACAGTCCGTCCGATTGCTTCTGCCCCACTAAACTCCCATTTAGATTTCCTAATCAGTAGCCACCTAAAATTGTTTTGTTGCCTTTTTAGTGTTTGCTTTGATATTGCAGCTGGCTGATGAGGAGAAAAAGATTTGTGAAAATACTTTCCAATTTGTTTTTGTTTTTCAGAAATTTCAAAATATTTTGCTCTGTGTATGCTGAACTCGCGCTCAGTAGCTGACACTCAGAAATACACTTCAGTTAGAAGAAATTGCATTAGTACTTTTTAAAACTTTGTATTTTATTGAACTGCCAAGGGGGTATAAATAATTCTTTTTAGATAGGTGTATGTTTGTCAGAAACCTTACTAAGGAGACTTGAACTATGTGAGCTTTCTTGAAAGCCTGTTTATTAGATACAGTGTACTGGTTTGTCAAATTGCTTTATGTAGATGATGCACATAAGAAAAGTTGTTAAATTGTTGAGGAAAACTTTATACCTGCTTTATAATTTGGTTGGCCAGTAACTGTTCTAATAATTGCTACACGATGAGTATGTTTTATGTAAAACTACAGTAGCCCTTACTTACAAAATCTTGCCAACACATAAATAGGAATTTTTTAAAGCCCTGCTTGAAAGTCTGACCCCACATATCCAGGTTATGTTGCATATGTTAGTTGATTGCACACCATTTGGAAAAAGACACAATCTGTATTAAAAATGGCCTAAAGTTGTAGTGTTATCCAGTAGTTAGAGCATATGACTGGAAAGGAGGAGTGCCTGGGTTTTAGTCCCACGCTGACTCACTGTGTCTCTTCGGACAAGTCATAGCCGCTTTGTGCCTCAGTTTCCCTATGTGTTAAATGGTGATAATTATTATCAGACCATCTTCCCCCTCCTGTTTTGAGACTTAAGCAGTTGAATGCTTTGACACCCTTAGATGGCAGATACTATTTATATGCTACGTCTTACATTTCAATTGATATTGCTGGAAACATGAAAGTGTGAATTATTGTCTGTTACCCGGGCAATTTAGAGAAACTTATTAGCTAATGAAATGGTTGGGTAAAATCCTTATCCCATTAGAATCAATGGGAGTTTTGCCACTGATTTCAGCGAGGCCCAGGCTTTCATCCTCAATGTACCCCTGATTATCAAATGAGCAGAAAAACACAGAGTCAAAGATATTGGACAAACAATGTGATACTATTTTCCCTATTTCAAAGTGATGTATAGTTGTATTTTAGTATACGTTTATAAGTTGTTATAAAACCAGCATTCCTGAACATATTCCAGTGACTTTTAATCATGATGTCTGTTTGTCCTTCATTCATATGGAAAATCAGGCACTTACTGTTTATGTGGCATGTTGTCTTTTAAATACTACTTGTCTGAATCAGGGTATGGCTACACTTGGAGGTGTGCAGCGCTGGGAGTTACAGCTGTCTTCGTACAGCTGTGTAGGGACAACGCTGCAGTGTGGCCACACTGACAGCTACCAGCGCTGCAGTGTGGCCACATTTGCAGCATTTGCAGCACTGTTGGGAGTGCTGCATTGTGGGCAGCTATCCCAGCGTTCAAGTGGCTGCGATGTGCTTTTCAAAAGAGGGGAGTGAGGGGGAGCATGGATTTTTGGAGCTGTCAGCTCCCTGCCTTGCAAGTTCTAAGGACTGGAACATACACATCACCTACCTGCAATCATTTTAAAAGTTTCGAGCCCTTCCCCCACCCCTCTCTTATTCACTAAATGCAAATTATGCACTCCTAGCTCCAACACAGACTGCCCCTCCCCCTCTGCCCTGTGGCTTCTCTACTCAAGCACACAGCTGTGAACATTCCAAAGCAAGTCCCCTGCCTCTTCTCGAGCAAACAGGAGCTGTGTTTGTTTTTTAGATAAGCAGCTCCGGGGAGCCCGTCTTCCGGTTTGTTGTGAACAGGCATTCTGGGATACCTCCTGGAGGCCAATTACAGCGCTTTTGGTGGCCACACCTGCGGAGCAGCACTGCATTACCAGCGCTGCAATCGTTATACCCCAAGCAGACCAGGTGTACAGCCAGCGCTGCAGCCAGGGAGTTGCAGTGCAGGATGTGCCTTGCAGGTGTGGACAGTTACTAAGTTGCAGCGCTGTAAACCCACCACCAGCGCTGCAACTCTTCAGTGTAGCCATAGCCTCAGCCATTAACAACTGTTGTTACCAGTCAGTCTGTCTGTGGTGCATGTCTGGTTTAAAAACAATGGGCCTTGTATGAACTATGACTGACCTCTTACCTGTATGGGATATTTACAACACAACTTGCTTCTGACGTATGAACATGTAAATGCTACTTCTCCCTTTTAGTTATCCTTACCCAGGGTTATGCAGGTCATTTAGGAATGTCACAAGTAACACTAAATTGTAAAACAAACTTTCCCAGAAAAACAGAATGAGAATGGTAAATCATATTTACTTTTTAGTGTTAAGATCTGGTTGATCATGAATATCTGTGCATATGATGAAATTACTTGCTTAGAATGTCTGTTTGGAAGCTTCTCTTGAGGTTTGGATCTCATTTAAGTTGTTCAGAAAAACTTTAAGGCCCTGATCCTACAACTGGCACTGTATCGGTGGGTCCCTGTACCCAGCCATTAACTTTGGCCACAGCAGTGTGCCAGTATGAAGGCAGCTGCAGGATCAGGACCAAAAATGTAAAGACTGTCCAAGGGAGTTAGGAGCCAAAGTACCAATAGGATTTGGGCTCCTAACTTCCTTAGGCACTTTCGAACCTTTCCCTCCAAACCACTTACTAAAAACACTGTTTTAACTGCTAACAAATGCACAACTGCAAGATCTTCTTAGTCCAATTTGATTCTTCAGGCGATTCTGCACTGTCTTAGATACAGATACTATCACTTTATCCTGTTTGGCCTTGAGCCATGGGAAAAATCACTTTATTTGACCAATCATTTTGTAATGCAGAATACCCCAAAACATAAGAGATGTGAATGGATTTTTGTTAATAGTTCTGCTTTAGGGACCATCTACCTTAGAAAAGTAACAGTTGAAACGTTCGTCAGACATGGCTATGGCCTACCCACCTTACAGCAGGACTATGTCTTCCCAGTATGGAGTGGATAGGAGACATCCTAAGGCTTGACATTGGCCAAAAACCTGTTCCTTAATATACAAAGGATTTCCTGTCCACCCTAGAAAGAAGAAATCCTATTATAATATAGTTTAGCCTCAAATGTCTCTAAACATGGTTATTTTTCTAGCACAGAGGGTGGCCTTACTTAAAACATTCCCAAAGAAAAGGCTAGGGCCCAGATAAAGCTGTGATTTCTGTGTAGCTAGATACCTGGATCCTACTGAGAGAGAGCTGTCTTTGCCAGCAGCTTTCTTTGCCAATCTGTGCAGATACATTTTGGATAGTAGTCAGTAACTGTTTTAGGGTTATACTGGTGGAGTTAACTCTGATTTTCTCCACCATATAGGCTCAATATTTTGATGCGCTGTCACTTCCTTGGAACTGGACATCAGTATTTCCAATGCTAACTATAGATGGGTTTGTAGTAGTGCTGGTCAGAAAAATGCAACATTTTCATGGAAAAAAGGGCACAATTTCCACTAATTTCTTCTGGACCTCTGTCCACCCTCACATTTTTGACCGGGTCTAGTTTGGAGTTTTAGTGGTTGGCATTAGGAAAAAAACATCTCATTCAAACCAAAACAAGGATTTATAGACTTCATCATAAGGGCTTACTACCTGTCTGGTTGATAACTGCTACTTACCGGCAATCCAATTGCTTGCAGTGGGATGCACTCCAAGAAATGTAAATCTGATATCTAGGAATCACTTTGGCAAATCTTTAACTACATCACAGGTTTGGAAACTCATCTGATCATACTCTTCTTTCACTGAAAATTTCCTTTTGTTGTTTCTTGCAATAGTGTTCCATATATTTTAGGTCAGTTTCTGTTATTAGGCCAATAAATGTCAAAGCTCCTAAACAAACATCTAGAAAATAATAACACTATATAGCAGTTCACAAGGACTGTACAAGTTAGCTAATAAAACAGCCCCAGAGTGATGGGATAATATTATCATCTTACTGTTATTAGGCTATCTGAGACACTGACAGGTTAAATGATTCACACTAAGCAAACAGCAAGTTCTTAGCGGAAACTGGAACTAGAACTCCAGAGATCTTGGTCCCAGACCTGTGTGCTAATGATTCAAGTACAAGTGATTAACTTCTGGTAGAGGTCCCCAGTTTTCAGCTATGTTGATAACACTAACTTCTTTCACTTTTACACTGAATATTCCTAGAACTGGAAGGGACCTTGAAAGGTCATTGAGTCCAGCCCCCTGCCTTCACTAGCAGGACCAAGTACTGATTTTTGCCCTATATCCCTAAGTGGCCCCCTCAAGGATTGAACTCACAACCCTGGGTTTAGCAGGCCAATGCTCAAACCACTGAGCTATCCCTCCCCCTGCCCCCCTGATTTCTCACCGGGAAATTGAAAATCATACCAAAAATCCAGCTTCAAATAATTAAATCCCGTAAACCCTGCTTCTGCCGTGGCAGGAGTCTTTATTGGGCTAGTTATTAAAATAAATGGAGTAAGAGAGACATGCTGTATGTAGAATGGTCAGTGCCAGAGGAGTTAGGAATCTTCAACAGTCCAGAGGCCATATTTCATAGCAGGGGTTTTGCAGAACAGTTTCTGTATTGTGTTGTGGTCTCTCCAATATAATGTAGGTCCTACTTTGTCTCCCCCTGCTTATGAATTAATGGTAGTTGAATGTCTTATAGAGGTTTCTCCACGGTATGTGGGAGGAACTAGAAAATAATAATGCAATTTACCAATTAGGACTCTTCCCATTCCTTCGCCATTGTAAAAAATTTCCATGTTGGCACAATTTTTTTAAATCGTACGTTTTGTTTTAAATTGGGGGCATATTATTCCCATGCAGAGACTTTAAGGTTGTCTTTGTGTAAGTGTCTGGAAATGAAAGGCTGTTCAGTGAATAAATTTAAATCAGGCTAGCCAACTTCTGCTTAATAAGATAACACTGGAAATTATATTCAGTTCCTAACCCTTCCAGTTCTTTCCAAGATTTAAAGTACTTATGTTGAAAAAACAAACACATCATTTACTATAATTCTTAACTTGGAGTCTGGGTTCAGGTGGGGACATGGCACCAGGATACCCTTTTAAAAGATTTATAACAGCTGAGTCCCGGGAGCAGATCCTCAGCTGCTGTAAATTGTTACTGCTCCATTGAATGGTGCTAAGACAATTGACATCAGCTGAGGATCTGCCCCCCTCCCAGAGTGTGCTATATCTTTTTTCAACATCATTGACCCTGGTGACATTTTGGAATAGTTAGGGCAGATAGTGATGCTGTGTTTCTACTCGGTCTCACTTCAAATCATCGCTTACAGCCTTAGTTACACAGGCTAGCTGAATCAGTACATTTCTGGTTTGGAATCCCTGCTGTTCATTCTTCATCCAATTCTCTCCTGCTTCAAGGTGCTCTGAGTTAAGCTTATCTAGACAGGACAATACCATGATTTGTGTCCATTCAAACTGATCCAACAGGACTTGAATTTCCTATTTCAGATACTAATAATGAATGGCTGGTAAACAATCTATGGCCAAGAATTGTCTGTAGAAATTGGTTAGCACCTAGTTTTGATCAGAGAATACATTTGTGAAAACCGTAAGCTGCCCTTGGAGAATTCATCAATAGAATTAGAGGCTAAGTTAAATGAATAAACAGCTATAAAGTAAGCTCTCAGCTCTTCCTCTCTTTCCATATTCTGGCTCGTCATAATGGAGGGGATTGTCTAACTCCACCTCCCTGATTCTCTCAAGGGTGAATATTTTGTGACTACTTCTAGGAGCATGTTGAGTAAGGCATTTGATGCCCCTATCATTGGTGTTAGTTAATTTGCCAGATT
Source organism: Gopherus flavomarginatus (assembly GCF_025201925.1). Classification (NCBI taxonomy): domain Eukaryota; kingdom Metazoa; phylum Chordata; order Testudines; family Testudinidae; genus Gopherus; species Gopherus flavomarginatus. The sequence continues at coordinate 58,081,856 of NC_066621.1, forward strand.
GTGGTTTACACTGGTACAATTCAAGGTAGTTGAACTTTAAAGCCTGGATCGTCTCTGACCAAGATACACGAGCACATTTGTAAAATGGATTCACCTTTCTCATATGCTCAGTTGTGGCAATTAAGATCTGCTAGGCTGCTCTAAATATTGATTCCCTAAGACGTATTGTCCAGGCACAGCAACAGGTCACTGGGGACCCTCGCCTCTGGCGGCGGCGTCTTCTGGTGGCATGACAGAGCCAGAATGTGACAATGCTCAGAGTAAGGCATAGTGCATACCAGTATACTCGAGCTTTACAGTGGCTCCATTATGGCAGAAACATCTGTTTAGTTTTAACTGCTCATTGGAAAAACCAACAGTTCCTTTTCTGCCCCCACTCCACTCCCACCCCCCCAGAGATTTTAATGCCCGCAAAGGACCCTGATGTCATTCAAAACAATGGTCACTGTGTAAAAAAACCACTCAGCGTTTCATAGTTGATGGTTAGATATAATTAAGAAATGCAACTGCTGATTTCTCAGACATCATTCTGCTACGTACTGTACATGATTCCTTTTGCATGCTTGCTTCCCGCTCTACGTACAGTAGCTCATTTTGTGTGCCCGTGAGGCTGCTGCAAAGATGTGCATGGAACCTTAACAAAAATGAATGATATTGCATTAGAGATATAGGTTCTCTAATGGTAAGGAACAGCTTCTCATGAGAGGGAACCAGTTTTGACTGGTGGCTCTTTAAGCATGCTAGCATGTTCAGTCAGAGTTCTGTATTGACATGCTGCACATCACTGCATATAAGAACACGGACACTTTAATCACAGCTTCTCCGAATGGATTTCTTTATTCTTTCTAATTCCAATGGTTTCAGCCTTCTGCCCATCTTTTCCTAGAAGAACGAAGACACAAACTGAGGAGGGTAATTACAAAGAACCTAGGAAGTAAGGCGGAAGTCCATGTACAAAGGTTGTACAGTTTCATTTTGTACACAGAGTGCTATACAGGCAATAGAATGAAAGCTACCCAGTGAGTAAATAATTGACAATCAGTGTGATTTCTGTGTGAAAGCTTTGGCATACCATTTATTGGAAACCCTTTCTCGCTAATAAAAGACATCCTCATCTATTGGATGGTACTAGCAAGGAATAATGGAATCATCGGTGGGATGATGTCATGTTAATGAGAGAGTTTGGGAGCAATTCTCCCGGTACAAATTGTTTCTTTATCTGGTTAGTGAATAAGTTTCATGTCATGTTCAAAGTTTGTACATACTTGTTTGTATTCCCCCAAAGCCCGTTGGAGTAAGTGAGATTTTCCACTGACTTGGATGGATTTTGGACTATCCCCTGTACTGCACCCACACACTTGTGTGCCTCCAGGAAGATATCCATGTGTTTTTTTCTTTGTTTCTAAACTGGGCTGACCTTGACTTAGAGAAATCAAGCACTACAGGTACTTGCATAAATACTCTTTAAAATAAATTGGACATAAGAGACCAAATTTAGCATTGAAGTACATCTCATGAAACCCAATTAAAGTCAAAGGAGTTACACCAAGAATATGTCAGTGCAGAATTTGGCCTGTCCTATGGAATGTGCCTTAAAATCATGAGACCCTATATTTCAACCAATGTGATGTATAATAAAACGTATACTGTAAGTAGTTGTGCATTCTGGAAAAACTAGACCTGTCACGCAGCCATACTTTGCAGAACAATATCTAATAATCTAACTTGCAGAGCAATTGCTAAATCACCTAGGAAGGTTACCTGAGCGATAAGAGATATAAATAACAAACTAACAAGCCTTTTAGCTCCATATTCTAAAACTTGAATGAGGAAAAAAATAAATGTTTGGCCTTTAAGTTTATTTTGTTGGCATTTTGAAGTATAAGATGTGTATATGACATTTAAACAAAGGACTTCTTTCAGAAGAGACTGATGGGATTTCGGTAAAGTGACAGGAAAATAAGGGGCACACCTGTGTTTTATATGCACATTATAAAAAGAGAACACATATACGTGCCCTAAGTAACTTTTAATGTGTTGTTTTTCCAACATTGCCCAATATGTTTTATATAAATGCACAAGAAATTTCAGCAGATGTCAATTGGTTTGATCACACTTAACTTCTACTGTTTGCAAAGATTAACCCTAAAACAAGTTAACATCAGTTTATGCTATCAGTGATAAAGGGACACAGTCAATTGAAGATAATCTTGTACTGACGATCAATTGCTGCAAGTAACATGAAAGATAACTATCACTTAAAGAAAGTTACAAAAAATATATTTTTTAATTTGTTTAGCTTGTGCATATGATAGAAATGATGTGTTCAGTCAATCAGTAATGCCCCAGTCTTGCACTGATCCTGCACTGACTTTCTGTGGGGGCTCTGTGCAGGTGCTGTGGTTCATCTTTGCACCTCTCACTGAAGGATCAGGGCCTTCATTTCTCCCTTGTTGAACAGATTCTTATAAACATGAACCGAGGGAGCAGAAAAATTATAATTTTTTTAAAGGACTATTTTGAATGCAGGACATGCTTATTAAAGCTGGATCTCAGAAAGTGGATATTTTTCCAATTACTCATTTTCCAAAAGTCCAAGTTTATATTGACCCCTTAAACTAAAGTAATGCTTCCAAACACTAGTGTGATCCAGCTAATGACAATGATATTAGGTATAAACTAACCTTTTTAGGATTTGTTGGGGTTTATTTGGCTCTGTTAAGGAAGATTAATCTTTGTTTCTGATTTCTGTTTACTTAAACTTCCAGAAAGTAGAAATTGTAGATGCTACGTTTGTTTTGTTTTTGTTGTTCCTCTAAAGGGAACATACAAAGTCTGCTAAAAGATTCTTTTCCCACAGTAAACATTTTCTAATTCATCACTGTGCCTTTCCTAAAACAAACCAATGATTATACAGTAAAATTTGACTATGTTACTGTCTCGATTTCCTTTAAATGTGAGGATCAAAAATGGGGAAATGTTCAGAATTGGAAAAGTTTCTCGGTTAATCTTAAGAACAAGTACTTAACCAGTCATACTTTTTTTCAGAATGCCTAGAATGTGATGTGTCTATTTGCAAAGACTGTCTTATCCTGTTTTGAGTGGTCGGGCATCTTATTTTTGTTCAGAACTGTATGGAGTTTTAGATAAATCTGCAAAAATGTGCTTTTCTGAGGTAAATTTTTAAAGAAACTCTTTGGTATTCTGGAACAAATGTATTTATCAGTATGTGTAAGAACTAATTTGGTATTTTCACAATTACATTGTGTATGTTGTAGAGATTTCAGTGTGTGTTTGATACAAAACATCTGCAGAAAAATTAAACTTGAATTGTTTCAAACAAATATGACCTTTTTTAAAAAAGGTAGGGAATCTCTTCTGAAACTACCTGCACAGTAGTAGATTGAGAACTAGTTCAGCATAAACAGAATGGGCTCCCCACCGTGTTTGTCAATGAATTTTCATGTTTCAAGCAAATACAACCCTCATAAATTGGAATGGGCCCAATTCAGCTTGGCTCTAAGCTCACTGACTTCAGTGGAGCTGTAGCCACTTGCAGCACTGCAAGTTTGTATTGAGCTGTATCTTACACGCTGTGAACACAAGGACTTGAAAGTCTTGCACAAGGTGCAAAAGCTCCTCCCTCCTCTCCCCAGGTGAAGGAGAGAATGACCTCTAGAGGTCATAACTGGCCATGGGGAAATTTTCAGGCCTGAAAGAGGCCTGATTTACTGTTGCTCTTTCTATTACATGTCTGATTGGGATCACCTTGGCTGCTCTCCAGAGGGGATAGACTGACTGCTTTCTCCTGTCTGCTGCCCATCAGCCCAAGGAGCATGCCGATCTGTTTCTCCTGACCAGGGGCTGCACACTTTCAGCCCTCTGCAGAGAGCAGACTGGTGCACGTATGAGAGAGACAGGGTCAGGCAGCCTGTGATGGGAACTCCAGGGTCAGGCTTGGGGTGTGGGAGTGCTTGATACCTGCTGACCCTACGTTTGTTGAACCTTTTGTATAAAATGAAATGAAAAATCAAAAATCATCCATTAAACTGAAATAAATAGAATAGAAAAATTAGAATATAAAATTCAACATCTCAAATAAAGCACCATGACCAATATATTATGTTAACTACATGTGTGGCAGTTTGAACTGCCACATGGTTGGGCAGGGAGAGAGTTAAAAAACCCAAGCAGCTGACTCCAAGTAACCACTCATCTCAGTGGCTGCTGAGAACAGGAGGTGTCGGGATCAAGATCAGCCAGGGAAGAGGCAGTAACACCCAAGATGCTTGGGAGGCAGGCTGAAGGAATGCCAAGGGGAAAAAACAGCCCCAGAGAGGGGTAGGAGGAAAGGCATTCACCTTGGGGAAAAGTTACTGAGTCTGGGGAGGTGGGCGTAGGTGGGGTCTGCGTCTCTAGGAAACTTGGAGCTCACTAGAGAGGTCAGTGAACTTATGGGGAAATGGGACTAAAGACTCTGGGTGTAGAAGATAAACTAAATAGTGATACTTTGTAAGTATTACTACAGTCTCTCTCTCTCTCTCTTTCTCTCTCTCACCACATACACTCCACGAGGCATGCTGCGGTGGAACAATTGCTAAAGCGACGTTTAGCTGATTGCCAATACTCGTCTTCCCCAGTTCTAATTTCTTAACCATTAAATAAAAGATTTGGTCTTTGCTGATACCACAGCTATGGTATTTGTCTGTGATTTGCTTGTGTGTATATGCAACTTAAAATGGGTCAGTGCTAAAATAACAGACAGAGAAATTAACCATTTTTTAAATCTTATCTGGTGTCTTGCTTGTTGTCAAACAGAGCGAGAGATGAGGGCAGTCGGAAAGGATTGATTGTCTTGTTTGGGTAAAGTAGTACTTAACAGAGAATCAGATTGTACTGGGTCCTAGGGCCTAAGCTTATGTTGTACTTTTTATAACATGCCATTAAACTGAAAAAGAAAAAAACCCAACAACGGGACTTAATGGGTGTCAGTGAGTGATGCAGGTGGAAAATTACTAACTGCTACCCAAATGTCACCTCACTAGTTCCATTTTTAGCATTCTGTGTACCCAGCACTGATCTGGTAGTCCAGACATGGTTTTGTAGTCTGCTTGTTATGCCTGTAATCATCGGCAGTGGTATTCGAGGTACCCCCTACACTTAACTATTTCTGGTATATATAATTTTATTGGAACAAAAGGTTTCACTTATCAAGATGCTCGCTACTTAGTTTACTTTTAACAAGCTGTGTATTGCTTTAAATTGCTGGTATGGGTAACGCGGATGCTTGTATATCAGTATAGTGATGCTTGCTTTCAATGACCCCCATAGCATTGGAAAATCACTGTGATCGTGCCTGGACTGTGCCAGAGCTATCACAGTTTTACCACAATCCCAAGTTTGAGGGTGACTGGATCTGGGATTTTGACTTGGCCAATTATAGAGGTCGGCACTCAATCTCTGAAGTTCTGATCTGGATCCAGATAAGCATGTCTCCAAAACGTGAAGCCGTCTCTACTAGCAATTAGAGGCAGTGCTGGTAGTGATGCCAATAAGTAAGGCTGCCCAAAGTTTTCCATTAAAGACCCTATTTTTAGATGCTTATATAAATTATATATACTTATCTAGAAGAGGAACCAAGGTAAATTATGTAAACAAAAATAAGTTAGTTGAGGTAGAAGCATATTATTCAGTTCAAGACCTGCCTGTAGAAGGAAGGCTATCAGACTAATTCAGAGGAGAGAGATGGCATTTTTAACTGCAGTCTGGGGCTGGACCATCAAGTATATGTACTCCCTACAGTCCACAACAGACTTTCCATGGATGTCACGCTTTAGGCAGTTCATTATCTGTCCACACTCACACTCTATCCACGCCATAATAGTTCTGTTATTTCCCATTGGGAGAATAGATCACTCCCATCAGTTCTTTATGTGCTGACTTTTCCAGCTTCTCTCTGGCATAATCTTTAACTCTACCTGTTTGGTACCTAAAATGGACTTCACTTTCCAAGACAGTCAACCTGGCACCTATATAAAAAATTACATCCCCTTAAATACATTTAATTTAAATACAGTTTATATATGTACAAGTACAGTATAATTCCAGTTATCTGAATTACCTTTATCTGAAAATGATCTGTCCCCCACATAGCCCTATGTTGGTTACTCACCTGCTAATAACTTCTCAATTAGCACGTTAGCCTTAATCACTGGCTTTGTATTTGTATAGCGGTTCTGAGCAGTTACCTAATCTTGTTTCAGCAACAACAGCATGGCAGGGCAATGTCAAAAAGAAAAAGATCTGTGTTTGGATCTAAAGCAGACCCCATAAATTCTCAAGAACTCTCTATTAAGCAACATCGGCATTTCTCCCTTCATTCCCTGTATTTCTATACCAGTGAAACTGCAGATCAAAATAGACCAGGCCTTGTGATAAATTGTATTTATCATGCCTAGTCCTCCATCTCTGGTAGGCCTACTACTAATGCTCTAAGCATTTTCAACCATCTGTCAACTCTATGAAGAAAATAGAAAAACAACTGTCATGTTTAATTTTCTATCCCTCGTCATTTGGTATTTCCCATCATATCTACATTCATCTGTGATGATCAGTCCTGGACCAAGGCAGGTTTAAAGTCTAGTATCATGAGCTGTTAGGGCTAGGAATATTTAAAAAGTGAGAAACCTTTCCCCTTTCCACAAGTAACTTTTGTTTTCAGCCATGATAGAGCCTAAGTTATCAAACCTCAAATGTGTCACTGGCCAGGGATTCACTATTGCCTTGGTTGGGCCTTGGGCCGACTCAATTAAGTTCTGAAACATTGTTTTAGGTTTTTTTAAAAAGAGATTTCTATATTTCATCAGTTATTTCTCTTACTTTGAGGTCTGGTGTTAAACCAGGCTTTATGGAGAACTGGATATGAAAATAGTACCAATGTGTCTTAAATGAAAAAGAAAAAAAAAACCCTCTGTGATAATTTTGCTGTACAAATACCCAAATATACATACATCACATGGTACAAAGTTTTTATTGGCACATGTTTGAGATACTAATGAATTATTAAGGGTGTCTTTACCAGTCCTCAGTAAAGTGGCCATCAGAAACTTAGGTTTATACCCTGCCTTCCACATCATGTATGTAATCTATACGGTATAGTACACAGACAAGTAGACATTTGCTGGCTGTACTAGCAAGTTAAAAGCTCTTTATGGCAACAAAAACATTCTGACATGCTACTTGATAGTATGATACACCTGTATAGTGTTGCTCAAATTCTTCTTTCTTTAGTCAATGGCGCTTTTAGACAATTTACATTTGTTTTGAGATATATAGCAAACAAATAAAAACAAAGACCTTTTTCATTTCACAGCGATGTATTTATAAACAGTAGGATGCTGAATGGCAGAAGCATACCTTTGCAGACATTAGAATTTCCTAAAGTCTAGTTTCCATGAACCCAGATGATCTCTCTGTTCATCATGATACCATTTGGGCTCCTGCAACAGATTAAAATGCAGTGTGTGCTACATCAATTCTACAAACCAATGACTGTGGGTGATAATCCTGTGTAGTCAAATATATTACTCCTGGAGGAATTCTGTGCAAAAAAATTAAAAATTCTGCACACAATATTTTAAAATTCTGCATAGTTTATTTGTCAAAAATAACACAATATAATCACACTAGTTCTCATTGTTTTGGTCATTTAAATACCCTTCAGCAACTCTGTCTGTGCCAATACAAACAAAAAAGATGCAGGATTTTTTTTTTTTTTGACAAATAGATTCCTTACAAGACATGTTAATACAGAGCTCTGAGTAATAATTCATTTAAACTGCACTACAGAACTGTTGTCTGCACCCCTCAGAAACAGTGCAAATGCTGAAGGAGGCAGGGAGGACCTGAAGGAGAGGGAAGTAATTGCTGGGAAGGAGCCTGGCTGTGAACTTGGAGAGGAGTTGGTGAGTGGGAAAAATATGAAACAGGTTTTTGTTTTTTGTTTTTTTGGGGGGGAGGAAGTGTTTGGGAGCTTTGCCCAGGCAGCTCCTGCCTCACCCCTAGCCTCTCCCATTCAGTCAGGCCCATCAGTCTCTGTCCTGATGTGTCCCTCCACCCACACTCAGACACCCAATCCCCCATATGTGTCTGTGACCCCCACTCAGCCACCCCCCCATGTGTCCCTCCACCCTGCTGCATGCTGAACCCCTCGGTCCCAGCACTAGTCCCCTCTTGTAGGCTAGACCCACCCAGAGTCCTCACCCCCACTGCACCCCTGCCCCAGCCTTGGACCCCCCACACACACACACCCTAACCCCCTGCCTCAGCCATGAGCCCATCCTGCACACAAACTCCTTCCTGAAGCTCACATCCCAAACTGCCCCCGACCTACTACCCTCTGAACCCCTCATTTCTGGCCCTACCCTGGAGCCCATCCCACATCCCAACCTGTGGCCTCAGCCTGGTACCCCTCCTGCAAGCCGAACCACTTGGCCCTAGCCTGGAGCTCCCGCCTGTACCCCAAACTCCTGCCTCACCTTGGAGCCAACTCCCACACTCCGAACCCCTCATCCCCAGCTCCAACCCAGAGCCAGTGCCTTCACCCTAGCCCAGTGAAAATGAGCATGTGAGGGTGGGGGAGAGTGAGCGACAGTGGGAGGGGGCAGAGCCTCAGTCTAGAGGCGGTTTTGTGCAACTAGAAAGTTTGCAACCCTACTTCACCCCCCATGTGGCCCTCATCCTCCACACTCATTCAGACCTTGCCACAAGCTGTTCTCCCCTACTAGCCGGTATGAACCCATGTCTGTGACTCCCCAGCAGCCCCATTCTGCCTGTCTCCTGACCTGCAGGAGGAAGAAGGCAGGTTCCTTCTCTTCCCTACCCTGGGGCTGGCTGGACACGGCTGCTCTGCTCTAGTGCCACAGTGCCCCCTGGTGGGCAAAAGGTGGAACTGCAGCAACTATCCAGCAGAAGTTATTTTGCGGGGGTGGGGGGAAGCATGGCATGAGACATATGTGCTCATGCTCTGGCGCAGAATCCCCCCAGGAGTAATATATGAAGACTTCTGTTAACAGCAGGACGTGTCCACAGTCCACCCTCCTACCTCCCCCCGTGACTGCCATGCCCTCCACTGGAATATTTGCTTCTCACACAAGTGTTAGTACAGCAAATAAAGTATTTTACAAGCACTGATGCAGAAGCTACATGGAGAAGAAAGGCCGCTTGTAAAGGGCGGGAGCCTATTTGCTAAATGAAGTGGCGTGATGTCTTGCCACTGAGCACAGTGCCCTTTTCAGTAGCTGGGTTACATGTAGGCAAACAAGAGACTCAGCAGCTCCTTAGAGCATTTGTTTGTGAGCACATGACCGTAGTATTGGGCAGGGTGCATGAAACAAGTTCTGGTCTGGTACCTGCCATTACTGCTCCAGCTTAACACTTCAGGAAACAGAGGTGAGAAAAAAAAACAAACCTTCAGCAGCAGCACAAAACTGCTCCATTGGTGAAGCGGTGTCCACATGTTCCAAGTGACTGGTGCTATGCGACCCACTCCTGGCATAGGGGATGGGCTTGGGGCTGTGTGGGGTGACTGGCATGCCTTGTGTGCCAGCAATCCCCACCCAGCTGAACAGGGCCTAGCAGGAGCTCCAGCATCGCAGTAAGTTAAGACCCCTTAGCCTGCTCCAACTTATGGTGGGGGTAAAAGCCACCTTCCCTTCAGTCTCTCTTGAGTGAGGCCCATGCTAAATGCTGCTGGGACACATAATCAAGCTATTCAAGGCATAGATGGAGCAAGCCGCGGTCCTAAAGAGTCCACAACACTTTACAAGGAATGCATTTAAGAATAAATATATTCCAAAGAAGAAAAGAGTTTACAATGTTTTCGCTATGATTTTTCCCTTCTTGTTCCTGTGTGGACTATTTTCCCAGTAGGAAGCTATCATAAATAATGTACAATGTAAACCTTAGCGTACACTTTGTGAGGGGTTTAAATTAAGGAGCCACATGCTAAAGGCAATCAGCCACATGAACATGTGCAGTCCTGAGACACTGTTTCATTTCTTAAGTGCATGCAGGCACTTGGCCAAGAGTGCCCCAGTGGTCAAGGAATGCATATTCTGTTGTGCCATATATATTAATTAATTACTGTGACAGCCATGTGGTTGAAAAAGGAGTTGGTCATTCATGTTGTCTCTTGCCTGCAAATCTCTTTACCAGTTAGGCTAGGAGATAATTACCATCTGCTTCAGAACAAAAGAGAAGCTACAAAACTGTCCTTCCATCTTCCTAAATAATCTGATGCAAATGGTTGTGTGTTCATAACTGATAGCTGTCAAAGTCAGCAGGTAGGCTCTGGACAGTTGGGACAGGAAGTCCATTCCTAGTACTGACAAGGTAGGACACTACAGTGCAGCTAACATTTCAGAGGAAGAGGTGGTTATTCAGAGGCAGTAATCACACAGGATTAAGTAAATACAGAGTGTGGATATTGGAACAGCATCATCGTCTGTTCCTGTTCATAGCAGCCTCTAGCAAGCAAGTGCTGGAGGTAATAATGGAGTAATTTAAAGAGGCCCATTAGCTTCCAGTTCAGGTCAAGGGATCAGGCCAAGGGACTGGAAATAGTGCCAAGAGCTGGAAACGGAGAAGATAAATGTGGTCAAGAACAAAGAGCACAGGTGTGAGAGTTTGAGGAATCTTGCTATAGCCACACGTGGTGGTCCCCATTACTCAAGTCCCTTTGTGTTTCGTTTTCTCAGCGTGCCTACTGCATCTGGATCATTGGCTTTTTGGCTTTTCAGTCCTGAATTTTCATTGTCAGAATCTATGAAGTGATCATCTTTGGCTGTGTCTTCAGCCTCACTGCAGCTGTCAGCATGGAACCCAGCATTCTCTGCTATGACAGCAGGATCATCCTCTTCATAGTGGCAACAGTAGCACTTCTCAAAGTTATGGTTGTGATGGAGGACACCACCTTGGTCACTGAAGCTGATCTGCTGGGCCTTTTTCTGTCCCATATCATGGCTTTCACACTCTGTAGTGAGATCAGACAGTAAAGTTTCACTACACAAATAATCCTCATCTTCCATAACCTCCATTCTTTCAGCTATCTCTTCAGCAGAGGGCTCGTTCAGATCAGGGTAATCCACAAGGATTGTGTCCTGTCTATGCTTGAAGCAATCAGAATTATCATAGACAGGATAGGTCTCTTCTGGATAACCTTAGGAACAAAAGTGACATGTACCTTAAAATATTAAATCCAATTTTAAAAGGAATAGACCATCCTGATACAAAAACCATGTTGACAAATCTGTTCAATGAATTTAGAATTTATCATAAGAATATTAAAGTCTTATGGAGCAACACTTAGTTTTCACTCTGCTGAGGCTCCCTAAAGTAAAACTAATTCAAATTAATACCATCCCAAGCTTGTAGGGGACGGGGTGAAATCCTAGCCCCTTTGAAGTCAATGGCAAAACTCCCATTTTCAACAGATTTTTCAAAAGCGCTCCACACCCACCACTGGGGCTAGAGTGAGAGCTATGGGAGAAGCCGGGTGATGATATTTTGAAAATCTGGCCATAGCTCTTTAAGTAAATAAATTTCTGAATACCTCAGTGCCTCGCTAAGACACTTTTTGAAGACCTCAGATATAGAATTAAACAATGTCCTTTACAAAGCTGGATAACTAGCTAAAACCAAGTGCTTTTGTTTATTTCATTTTTTAAAAACGCATGAAGAACTAGACTAAGAAAGCAGAGCTTGAGGCTACCATTTATGTTTTGAATGATTCTGAAAGCTTCCTAAAGGGCAAAAAAATTAGGTCTACGGGGGGAGAGGGGAAGCCTTTAGAATTCAACAAGTTAACACCAGCAGGATGTTTTAAAAACACAATCATAGAACACTTACAACAATGAGAAATCTAAATGAGTTTAAAAAGCAGAATTTTAGAAAGACAGAACTCCCGGAGTTAACGTCTCCAATTACCTTTACAATATTAGAGCAAGCAAAGAAATAAAACCAAAATTACGTAAATAAGGCAAAATATATTGGTTCTTATTTCTGTGATATTACGCTGAAGAAAATAAAACCTGGCCAAATTAAGAAAAGCACAGAAATAAATCTATGTCAGCCAAGACAAAGTAGCAAATGGCGTGTACTCAAGCTCATCTTCCAATTCTGGCAGCAGATACTGTGTTATCCAGGCAATGTGAAATGCTGGATAGTTCAAAATTCATTTGCTCATTAATATAATTGGAAAGTCTTGGAGGCCACCTTTCTGAAAAGAAATGAGGCAATTGTGCAGGAGTCTGTTTGCATCTGGGGGGAAATATTCCAGTTCTGGCAAAACTACGTAGTGCAGATGACAGTAAAGAAGAAATAAAAGCCCACATTTACCTTCCCAATCCTCCATATAAGGAGCGTCTTCAGCTTCCTTCTCTGGGGAGATGCCATCTATGAGTTTACCTTCCTTCATGACCCTAGTGATCTCTCGGAGCTGCTGGAGTAATCTCTTTTCCTGGTCTGTTGTAACATTTTGGGCCCTGCTAGAAACATCAAACACCAGTCCTGAATGAGTCTGGATGGCAATATCATCAGTATTTAATATGTGTGTACAATAGGATGGTCACAACAAGCAGGAGGACGCCATACATAAACTAGAGGTATGAAGGTGCTTGATTGGTGGAGAATGCAGCATGGTAACTCTATAGGCTTTTTTTAAAAGGCTGAATGAGACTTGGCAGATCCTTGGTTGAGAAACGACAGGGAAATGCATGTCCTGTCATGCTGCTTCATTCAGGATCTACACTAAATCTTAAACAACATATGACACAGTGTGTGTAGCACCCCACGAAGACGCCTCATTGACAGTGTGGGCAGCTGCTCAAGAAGCTCCTTAATTGTTGCTTTGCCAATACTGGATTGTCATTGGTAAGCTAAAGTATTTTATTTGCAGCCTGGCAGCTGTCATTAAGTCAGTTGGCCAGCAACATAATGTTATCATCAAATAGCAAAGGCAGGATAGCTCCATGGGGCAGGAGGGAGAGATGAAAAATTAGGATGTTTTTGAGTTTAACCTTAACAGGGGCATCTGGATTTGACTAGGAGTGAGAGAAATGAGGTTATTTTAGGATTAAGTCAAAAGTATAGTCTCTACAGGCATATCATTTCACAGCATTTATTGATATATTTTATTATCCAGTGAATACGAGCTCTTTGCTGTAACTACTCGTACAGTAATCTCAGTCTGGTCAGGGGAAAAAATATTCAGGCAGCAGGCTTTTCATATTTCCACCCATTGGTTGAAACCAAGTGATCCATTGTTTCGGTCGTCAGTTTCTCCCATGCTGATTAAATGCCATGAACAGAGAAGCAAACTATTTTTGTTACTGTCTTTCTAAAAACAGATAAACATACAACACAGCTGTGATTTTAAAATGATTGGCTTGCTTCTGATATAATTTACGCTGGTGTAAATCAGGAATCACTCCACTGCAGTCAATGGAGTTATGCTAGCACAAAAGCAGTGTGAAATTAGAATTGTGCCTCTGGTAAAACTGTCAGAGTGGTTAGAGATTGTGGGCAGAGGCTGTTCTCAGTTACACAAGTGTAAATCCAGAGTAAGCCCACTGATTTCATTTGAAGTACTCTGAATTTAAACTGTATGACTGTAATGCAGGAACCTCTTTGTCCCAGCTAGGGTGCATAAGAGTAGAGGGATCCTCTGGGTCTAGGATCTACATTCTAGTTCTCCAAAGATGAGTTAAGGAAAGTCACCCAAAGGTGAGCCTCACTCTCCTATTAGGCAGTGAGGAAAGATGCTTATGCAAATTGAGTACTGTATGGTTCACACTGGAGGCTCATTTACAGTCTGAGCAAAATATTAATAGATTTTTGGGGGAAAAAACAGGGTTTATCTTGTGTTGGAGCAAAGACAATGAACTTTTGGAAGTACATCTGAGGTGCAAATGAACACCTACTTGTCCTTCATCAAGGTGAAACAAGTTGCCACAGGACTTGGCTTCATGAAAGAAGGTGCTCAGCTATCCTGGCTGAAAAATGCTGTAAGAGGGAGTTTGGGGGGGAGGAAAGGGAAGCAGTACCTTATTCGCTATGAGGGCATTGTGTGAGTTGAATATGTGCTATGATTTTATTTGCTATGCAGTAGAACCGCAGTTACGAACACCAGAGTTATAAACCTCACACCTCATTTGGAACCAGGAGTACGCAATCAGGCAGCAGCAAAGACACTCCCCCTCCCCCCAAAAGCAAATACAGAACAGTGATGTGTTAAATGTCAACTACTAAAAATAAAGGGAAAGTTTAAAAAAAGATTTGACATGGTAAGGAAACTGTTTCTGTACTTGTTTCATTTAAATTAAGATGGTTAAAAGCAGCCTTTTCCTTCTGCATAGTAGAGTTTCAAAGCTGCATTAAGTCAGTGTTTAGTAGTAAACTTATGAAAGAACAACTACAGGGTTTTGTTCAGAGTTTCAAATATTTCATGGCATGCATCTGACGAAGTGGGTATTACTCATGAAAGCTTATGCTCCAATACGTCTGTTAGTCTATAAGGTGCCACAGGACTCTTAGTCTGGATCTGTAAAAAGTGACAAACACGGCTACCCCTCTGATACTAAACATTTCAGAGATATGAACAACCTCCATTCCTGAGGTGCTCATAACTCTGAGGTTCTACTGCATAACCCTTCCCTCCAGTATTTCTATTTGCTATCATATGACTCTCTATTCTTTGTTAAATAAACTTACATTTGCTTTTTCAATAAACAAATTGAAATGCTGTGCATTAAGCTGTGGAGTACTGTTCCTCTGGGAGCGTCCAGTGGAACAGGGGCTGGCCACTGCAGCAGGATGCTGGACTCGGGTTGGCGTATGCACATGCTATATACTTGCCTGCATACGGGACAGCAAGCCTGCATGGGCTGAGAGGGGAGTGCTTGTGTTGCCTGTGACTGGGAGAGTAGGGAGTTGACCCCTAGCAGTCATAGACAGGGCTCCCTCTCACTATGGGGGCAGATGGTAGCAAGGTGTCCCACAACCGTGGGTACCACTGGGTAGCATCGCAGTGACTGAGATCAAAATTTGGCCCTGTGAGTAACAAAAGATCTTATTTTTAAGTGTTCCTGTAAGATGAATATCAAACCTAACAGGGAGTGCCGCTCCTGAAACAGCACACAATTGGGGATGCAGGGCTCTCTCTGCAGCTTCCTTGCTCTGCACACAACTTCCATTCTGGTATATCTGCTCTGGGAAAGATAAGAGCTGCAAACATCAGTTGAGAGCTTCCAAATATGGGCCAAATGGATGCTTGACAACAGGCTATATTTTTTCCTTCACTGTCCCCCACCTCGGGTACACATACACACTCTTACCGGCAGAAGACACCTGTACGTCACTCAAATTCCTACTATAGTTGAAATTCTCCACAAACTCTGACACTAGAAAACAGGTTGTTTACAGAGCTGATGGATTTTATGATCTTGCTACTTTCTCATTTTTACTTGGATTTTAGCAATGGAACTGGAACATTTTTAGCTCCAGTTATGTTAACCAACAATGGGCAGTTCCGCCAGACAGTAGGGAACTTCCAAAGGGCAAGTCTTTATGGACTTGGCAGGCCTTGTTTGATAAAATTATACCATCACGCTATAAATCAGATAGGGCCAAATTCCACCTCTGGGTTCCACTGAACTCTGATGGCAGAATTCGCTCCATAAAATTGGTCTGGGTCTAAGATCACAAGTGATAAATATCTGAAGTGTGCAGTTGTGGAATTTGAAGACATGTATTTGAGATGAATGTTATGTATCATACTATATGAAATGGGTTTTGTCAGTTGTCTACCCGGGCTGTGAATGAAATAGAACTGCCAGCATAATCCCCCTTTTCCAGAGACAAAAAATATGTAAACTGAAGAAATATCACCTTGAGACGGCAGCCAGGCACTGAGAGCCTACGTGAATCTGTGCTGCTGAGGCAGGGCCCTAGCACAAGGAAAAGTCTATTAAGGTGTTCAGCACTCTATACTACTTGTATTTGAAACTCCTGAGTAAGGTTCTACAATGTGGCTTTAAATGTCTTGCTCAGACTGTGAAATTCATCATGATGCAGAGAGGCAGCACAAGTCCTTATACACTATTTACATCCCACCAAAGCCCTCAAACTAGGACTGAAATGAAACTTAAATGTTGCATAAGCTATGTGATGGTCTTCTGTACAGGGAGACTTTCACATAGGAGACACTGAATGCCTCCGCACTGCATAAGAGGCGGCGGCAGACTGTTTGCCCTGGCAGAAATGATCCTTTCAGAGAGCGGCAGGTGTTTGTTCTTGCTGTGCATGCTTGTAGCTCCAAAAGAGCTATTACAATTCATCATGTCAATGAAGCACATACTGCATTGTGGAATCCCAAAATACTCATTGGCAGGTACAGCAATGTTTTTATATACTTACACTGAGCTCATAACAGTTCCTATGGAGCTATCATGATTGCTATGAAAATCTGTTTTCTAACTTGGGGTCTCATACACTTCAATTTGGAGCTCTTGGCCTTCATCCTTTTAAAATAGCACCATTAAAAACACAGCTACAGACAGAAGAGAGATTGTAAAAATGGCTCCATGGAGTTCTATATTTATTCCCTCTCAATTTCCACTGCACATTTGTTCAGTTTGTGGTAAAAAGATGGTTTTTCTAATTGCCATCTCTGTAAATGTGACTTTTCGTATCTTACAATGAAGTTGGGTCATTTCTACCTCCTTCTTAATCAGAAATAAAGATTTTTGCAGCTGAACATTAGCTGACAATTTCATTGATGCACAAGCTAGAATAAAATCCAGCTCTTTAGTTGCATTGACTCTGGACTGTTGGAGAAAATTAGATGGTTCTTGTCAATAAACAGATAGGACTCGGAGAGCTGGGGAGCCTAAGTTTGAAAGCTAGGTTCTGAAATGAGAACCCAAATGTAGTGTTAGGAAAACTCAAGCCATCACTTAGCACAGGGGTAGGCAAAATGAGCTGATTTTCAGTGGCACTCACACTGCCCAGGTCCTGGCCACCAGTCCAGGGGCTCTGCATTTTAATTTAATTTTAAATTAAGTTTCTCAAACATTTTAAAAACCTTATTTACTTTACGTACAACAATAGTTTAGTTCTATATTATAGACTTATAGAAGGAGATCTTCTAAAAACATTAAAATGTATTACTGGCATGCAAAACCTTAAATTAGAATGAATAAATGAAGACTCAGCACACCACTTCTGAAAGGTTGCCGACTCCTGACTTAGTATGTGTGTGTATCAAATGGATATTTGGGCATTTTGTGGCTCCACTCAGGTGGGCCCTTAGTTGTTAGAGTCAGACTTCCAGGTCAGAAAAGTGAGCCCACTGGAGCAGATATGCTGAATGACAAGATATCATTTTTTACATTCTCTTTGCTAACTATAATTAAAAGACGAAAACAAAACTTATCTATAAGACTAAAGCAAATTTAAACTGCAAAGCTATGTTAAATGAAACTACAGCTTCACTATGAAAAGTAACTAGCAAATGCAGTTTCTTATCCTGCATAGCTGCTCCCTGTGTCAGTCAGACCTATTTATGTCAGTGCAAAAGGAAGATTTTACTGTTTGCTATACTCATTCCTGCATAGCCACACTGCTTTAGGAAAGACAGATGGATTCTTTGCTAGTTTGTGCATCAACAAAATATTTAACTACGTTCCAATTGTAGGGCCAGCAGTTCAGTGTATGCAGTTTTTCCCCAGCTACACTTGTGTCATAAACAGATAGCTAAGGGTTAATGTCTCTCCCACCTGAAGCACCTGACCAGAGGACCAATCAGGAAACCGGATTTTTTCAACTCTGGGTGGAGGGAAGTTTGTGTCTGAGTCTTTTGTCTGTCTGCCTGCTTTCTCTGAGCTTTGGAGAAGTAGTTTCTACTTTCTAGTCTTCTGTTTCTAAGTGTAAGGACAAAGAGATCAGATAGTAAGTTATATGGTTTCTTTTCTTTGGTATTTGCATGAATATAAGTGCTGGAGTGCTTTAATTTGTATTCTTTTTGAATAAGGCTGTTTATTCAATATTCTTTTAAGCAATTGACCCTGTATTGTATCATCTTAATACAGAGAGACCATTTGTATGTATTTTTCTTTCCTTTTTTATATAAAGCTTTCTTTTAAGACCTGTTGGAGTTTTTTCTTTACTTCAGGGAAATTGAGTCTGTACTCACCAGGGAATTGGTGGGAGGAAGAAATCAGGGGGGGAGATCTGTGTGTGTTGGATTTGCTAGCCTGATTTTGCATTCCCCCTGGGGGAATAGGAAAGTACTTTTTGTTTCCAGGATTGGGAACAGAGAGGGAGATTCACTCTGTTTGGATTCACAGAGCTTGTGTCTGTGTATCTCTCCAGGAGCACCTGGAGGGGGGAAGGGAAAAAGGATTATTTCCCTTTGTTGTGAGACTCAAGGGATTTGGGTCTTGGGGTCCCCAGGGAAGGTTTTTCAGGGGGACCAGAGTGCCCCAAAACACTCTAATTTTTTGGGTGGTGGCAGCAAGTACCAGGTCCAAGCTGGTAACTAAGCTTGGAGGTTTTCATGCTAACCCCCATATTTTGGACGCTAAGGTCCAAATCTGGGACTAAGGTTATGACATGGTGGCAGCGGTGGGATATAGACAGAATCCAGAAGCCAGTAGGAATATTATATTTTTCTCTTCTCTGCTAAGGGCTTTTTAGCAGAGAGAAACAGTTGGTTTTAAAAGGGAACCAGAGATAATTTTTTTTTCTGCTCTCTCTGGCAGTTTGTGGCTTGCATGTTAAGCGAGAAGCCATTAAGAGACTGTTGAGGGTCTTTTGTCACACAATAGCACTCCCATTGAGAGTCATTACCAGCACTATATGAATGCAAATAAAGTGGTTTTTCAGGTTTACTTAACATTAAAAATTAGCTAAAGGCACTGTTGCTAGGCAGACTTCAGGAGGCAACAGAGAACCTGCAGTTCAGAAGATAAACACCGGAGGGCACCCCAACACAAGAAAACAGGAACCATGACTTCTAAGGCAAAAATTGAGGCCGAAGAACAAATCAAAGAAGCTGAACACAGGCGACAGATGGAGATAAAAGAAAGAGAAGAACAAATCAAAGAGGCAGCACACAAAAGAAAACTAGAAGAAGAAGAGGTGGCCTACCGAAGGAAACAAGCAGAAGAAGAGGCGGCCCACCGCCGAGAAATGGAAAAACACCAAAAAGAAATGGAAAAACAACAAAAAGAGAATGAAGAGAAGGAAAAACTGAGAAAACATGAACTGGAGTTGGCAAAAGCTGGGCTGCATGTGCCAGCCAACCCTAACAACCCGGCGCCAATTATTGCTCCACAGCACAGGAAATTTCCCACCTACAAGGCAGGTGATGACACCGAGGCCTTCTTGGAAAATTTTGAAAGAGCCTGTCTTGGGTACAGCATTCCCGAAGACCAGTACATGGTAGAATTGAGGTCACAGCTCAGTGGACCTTTAGCAGAGGTGGCAGCTGAAATGCCTAAGCAGCAAATGAATGACTATAAACTTTTTCAAACCAAGGCCAGATACAGAATGGGGATAACCCCAGATCATGCCCGTCGGCGTTTCAGAACCCAAAAGTGGAAACCAGAGGTGTCATTTCCCAAACACGCCTACTACATTGCAAAAAACTATGAGGCCTGGATAACAGGAAACAACGTTCAAACCTTGGAAGAACTGCACCTCCTCATACAAATGGAGCAGTTCTTGGATGGTGTTCCTGAAGACATCACACGGTACATACAAGATGGAAATCCCAAAGATATTGCTGAGGCGGGGGAGATTGGAGCCAAA
This sequence comes from Gopherus flavomarginatus, assembly GCF_025201925.1. NCBI lineage: Eukaryota > Metazoa > Chordata > Testudines > Testudinidae > Gopherus > Gopherus flavomarginatus. The sequence goes on from NC_066621.1 coordinate 58,101,725, forward strand.
TGGATGGAACTGGCAGAAAGCAAGAAAGCTACTGTCAAGGGGAACGATTACCCCAGGGGGCACACAGACCATAAACCCTACAACCGAGGACAGCCAAAGACCCCACATACCACCCAAGTAAAGCCACAGACACCCTACCCTTCCACCTCACCAGTCTCCAGTAACTCACCTCGGCCCAGTGACCCATCAGATGGAAGATGCTTTAAGTGTAATGAACTGGGACATATCAAGGCCAACTGTCCCAAGAACACCATGCGAGTGCAATTCATTACACCACCATCACCCCAAAGATCCCCAGGCCCGGATGCCTCTCAAATACCCTTGGAGCGAAGGGAAAATTTAAGAGTGGGCGGAAAGAAGGTTACTGCGTGGAGAGACACGGGGGCACAAGTGTCAGCTATCCACCAATCCTTCGTTGACCCCAAATTCATCAACCCAAAGGCCAAAGTTACAATTTACCCCTTCATGTCACAAGCTGTAGACTTGCCTACAGCTCAACTGCCTGTCCAGTACAAAGGCTGGTCAGGAATGTGGACTTTTGCAGTCTATGACAATTATCCTATCCCCATGCTACTGGGGGAAGACTTGGCCAACCAGGTGAGGCGGGCCAAGAGAGTGGGAATGGTTACACGTAGCCAAACCAGGCAAGCTTCCAGACCCATTCCTGTTCCTGAGCCGTCCACAGAGGCCCCGTCTGTGTTACCAGAGACCCAGACAGAGGTAGTGGACCCGGATTCCATGCCTACCACTGAAAGCGCCACAGCATCTCCAGTCCCAGGCCCGGAACTGGAACAGCAACCAGCACCAGCAAGTGCAACTACATCTTCAAACTCAACGCCAGAGGGCGCCAGCGAGCCAAAACTGGCAGAAGCAACAGACAGCCATACCCAAAAGGCTCAGCCAGAGCCTGAAATACCCTCAGGTGCACCAGCGGAGAGCGGTTCACCAGCAACGGAAACAACCCCATCACCTACATCGCTTCCAGAGGGACCAAGCCCAAGTCCACAGTCTGAGGAAGAACTGGTGACCCCAGCCTCAAGGGAACAGTTCCAGACTGAGCAGGAAGCAGATGACAGCCTTCAGAAAGCTTGGGCGGCGGCACGGAGCACCCCACCGCCTCTCAGCTCTTCTAATCGATCCCGGTTTGTTATAGACCAAGGACTTTTATACAAGGAAATTCTTTCTGGTGGACACCGGGAAGAATGGCAGCCGCAAAAACAGTTGGTGGTTCCAACTAAGTACCGGGGGAAGCTCTTAAGCTTAGCCCATGATCATCCCAGTGGCCATGCTGGGGTGAACAGAACCAAGGACCGGTTGGGGAAGTCCTTCCACTGGGAGGGGATGGGCAAGGACGTTGCCAAGTATGTCCGGTCTTGTGAGGTATGCCAAAGAGTGGGAAAGCCTCAAGACCAGGTCAAGGCCCCTCTCCAGCCACTCCCCATAATTGAGGTCCCATTTCAGCGAGTAGCTGTGGATATTCTGGGCCCTTTCCCAAAAAAGACGCCCAGAGGAAAGCAGTACGTACTGACTTTAGTGGACTTTGCTACCCGATGGCCGGAAGCAGTAGCTCTAGGCAACACCAGGGCTAACACTGTGTGCCTGGCCCTAACAGACATTTTTGCCAGGGTAGGTTGGCCCTCCGACATCCTTACAGATTCAGGGTCTAATTTCCTGGCAGGGACCATGGAAAAACTGTGGGAAACTCATGGGGTGAATCACTTGGTTGCCACCCCGTACCACCATCAAACCAATGGCCTGGTGGAAAGGTTCAATGGAACTTTGGGGGCCATGATACGAAAATTCATCAACGAATTCTCCAATAATTGGGACCTAGTGTTGCAGCAGTTGCTGTTTGCCTACAGGGCTGTACCACATCCCAGTTTAGGGTTTTCACCATTTGAACTTGTGTATGGTCACGAGGTTAAGGGGCCATTACAGTTGGTGAAGCAGCAATGGGAGGGGTTTACGCCTTCTCCAGGAACTAACATTCTGGACTTTGTAAGCAACCTACAAAGCACCCTCCGACACTCTTTAGCCCTTGCTAGAGAGAATCTAAAGGATGCTCAGGAAGAGCAAAAGGCCTGGTATGACAGACATGCCAGAGAACGTTCCTTCAAAGTAGGAGACCAGGTTATGGTCTTGAAGGCGCAACAGGCCCATAAGATGGAAGCATCATGGGAAGGGCCATTCACGGTCCAAGAGCGCCTGGGAGCTGTAAACTACCTCATAGCATTTCCCAATTCCTCACTAAAGCCTAAAGTGTACCATGTTAATTCTCTCAAGCCTTTTTATTCCAGAGACTTACAGGTTTGTCAGTTTACAGTCCAGGGAGATGATGCTGAGTGGCCTGACAGTGTCTACTACGACGGGAAAAAAGACGGTGGCGTGGAAGAGGTGAACCTCTCAACCACCCTGGAACGTCTGCAGCGGCAACAAATCAAGGAGCTGTGCACCAGCTTTGCCCCATTGTTCTCAGCCACCCCAGGACGGACTGAACGGGCATACCACTCCATTGATACAGGTAATGCTCACCCAATCAGAACCCCACCCTACCGAGTGTCTCCTCATGCCCAAGCTGCTATAGAACGAGAGATCCAGAACATGCTACAAATGGGTATAATCCGCTCATCTACCAGTGCATGGGCATCTCCAGTGGTTCTGGTACCCAAACCAGATGGGGAAATACGCTTTTGCGTGGACTACCGTAAGCTAAATGCTGTAACTCATCCGGACAACTATCCAATGCCACGTACCGATGAGCTATTGGAAAAGTTGGGACGTGCCCAGTTCATCTCTACAATAGACTTAACCAAGGGGTACTGGCAAGTACCGCTAGATGAACCTGCCAAGGAGAGGTCAGCATTCGTCACCCATGCGGGGGTGTATGAATTCAATGTCCTTCCTTTCGGCCTTCGAAATGCACCCGCCACCTTCCAGAGGCTGGTAGATGGTCTACTAGCTGGACTGGGAGAATTTGCAGTTGCCTACCTCGATGATGTGGCCATTTTTTCAGACTCCTGGCCCGAACACCTACTACACCTGGAAAAGGTCTTTGAGCGCATCAGGCAGGCAGGACTAACTGTTAAGGCCAAAAAGTGTCAAATAGGCCAAAACAGAGTGACTTACCTGGGGCACCAGGTGGGTCGAGGAACCATAAACCCCCTACAGGCCAAGGTGGATGCTATCCAAAAGTGGCCTGTCCCACGGTCCAAGAAGCAGGTCCAATCCTTCTTAGGCTTGGCCGGATACTACAGGCGATTTGTACCACACTACAGCCAAATCGCTGCCCCATTGACCGACCTGACCAAAAAGACCCAGCCAAATGCCGTTAAGTGGACTGATGAGTGTCAAAAGGCCTTTACCCAGCTTAAGGCGATGCTCATGTCTGACCCTGTGCTCAGGGCCCCGGACTTTGACAAGCCATTCCTAGTAACCACAGATGCATCTGAGCGTGGTATAGGAGCAGTGCTCATGCAGGAAGCAACAGATCACAACTTCCATCCTGTCGTGTTTCTCAGCAAGAAACTGTCTGAGAGGGAAAGTCACTGGTCAGTCAGTGAAAAGGAATGCTATGCCATTGTGTACGCCCTGGAAAAGCTACGCCCATATGTTTGGGGACGGCGGTTCCAACTACAAACTGACCATGCTGCACTAAAGTGGCTTCATACTGCCAAGGGGAACAACAAGAAACTTCTTCGTTGGAGTTTAGCTCTCCAAGATTTTGATTTTGAAATTCAGCACATCACAGGAGCTTCTAACAAAGTAGCTGATGCACTCTCCCGTGAGAGTTTCCCAGAATTCAGTAGTTAAAAAGTGTTCTTAAAATGTAGAAGTCTGTTAGTTATATACTTAGTAGTATATGTAAAGGTGCATGTGTTGTAGTAATCTGTTTATTTTAAAGTTCTAGAAGGAAATCGCTGCCAGTGAGCTTCCCCACTGTCTGCAATTTGGGGGGCGTGTCATAAACAGATAGCTAAGGGTTAATGTCTCTTCCACCTGAAGCACCTGACCAGAGGACCAATCAGGAAACCGGATTTTTTCAACTCTGGGTGGAGGGAAGTTTGCGTCTGAGTCTTTTGTCAGTCTGCCTGCTTTCTCTGAGCTTTGGAGAAGTAGTTTCTACTTTCTAGTCTTCTGTTTCTAAGTGTAAGGACAAAGAGATCAGATAGTAAGTTATATGGTTTCTTTTCTTTGGTATTTGCATGAATATAAGTGCTGGAGTGCTTTAATTTGTATTCTTTTTGAATAAGGCTGTTTATTCAATATTCTTTTAAGCAATTGACCCTGTATTGTATCATCTTAATACAGAGAGACCATTTGTATGTATTTTTCTTTCCTTTTTTATATAAAGCTTTCTTTTAAGACCTGTTGGAGTTTTTTCTTTACTTCAGGGAAATTGAGTCTGTACTCACCAGGGAATTGGTGGGAGGAAGAAATCAGGGGGGGAGATCTGTGTGTGTTGGATTTGCTAGCCTGATTTTGCATTCCCCCTGGGGGAATAGGAAAGGACTTTTTGTTTCCAGGATTGGGAACAGAGAGGGAGATTCACTCTGTTTGGATTCACAGAGCTTGTGTCTGTGTATCTCTCCAGGAGCACCTGGAGGGGGGAAGGGAAAAAGGATTATTTCCCTTTGTTGTGAGACTCAAGGGATTTGGGTCTTGGGGTCCCCAGGGAAGGTTTTTCAGGGGGACCAGAGTGCCCCAAAACACTCTAATTTTTTGGGTGGTGGCAGCAAGTACCAGGTCCAAGCTGGTAACTAAGCTTGGAGGTTTTCATGCTAACCCCCATATTTTGGACGCTAAGGTCCAAATCTGGGACTAAGGTTATGACAAAATGCAGTTTCTTATCCTGCATAGCTGCTCCCTGTGTCAGTCAGACCTATTTATGTCAGTGCAAAAGGAAGATTTTACTGTTTGTTATACTCATTCCTGCATAGCCACACTGCTTTAGGAAAGACAGATGGATTCTTTGCTAGTTTGTGCATCAACAAAATATTTAACTACGTTCCAATTGTAGGGCCAGCAGTTCAGTGTATGCAGATTTTCCCCAGCTACACTTGTACAATCCCACTGAAACCAATAGGTTTGGGGGCTATAACATGAGGCCAATGAGGCTGCACAGGGGCAGCATTTGACCTGTAGAACCTTTAGAACCTTTCCTACTGGTAATGATGCGGTAGCCTCAAAGACCCTAGCTTGACCTTCAGATCCCAGGCTGAGTTTGTCGGATGAGCACTTAGAAAAATATTTTTTAATTGTAACCTGAGCAAATTTGATATGAAAATCACTTTTCAGAGTTAAACTGCACTTTAAGTTCTTGCACAATATACTGCATGTGCTACTAAACCTCTTGGTAAGGCACAATAGGGTAAGTTAATGAGTGTTTTAAACTGTCCTTTCTGAGAACTAAAGCTAGATTCAAGGATACTTGTGTAGTATTTTTTTTGTGGATTAACATGTGCTGGTCATTTCATACCAAATAACATCTCTTGAGTAGAAACTCCATGAATAAAACATCTCTTGAATAGAAATTTAGCAAAAAAATTTCAAGATATACTGTACATTGAACAGAATGATGAAAACAGGAATACGACATATGGTTTAAATATTTGTGGGAATGCATATGGAAAGATTTTGCACATATTGCAGCCATGTCCCCATATTAAAACATTCTAGTAAGAGCCTGGAAGAACATCAGATAATAGCCCTACACACCCAGAAATCTTTGTTTTCCATCATCAGAATCTCAGCAAAGGTCTGAGCAATCTAGATGAGTAGATTCCACAGGGAGATTTTGCAGTGGCCAGGAGGTCTATGCTAAGAAATGGAAACCAGCACATAAGCTAAATGTTAAGAAACCCCCAATCCTAATTGGATGCTATAATAATGACAGCATGCCTGAATTCACAAACTGGGAAAAGATTACATTTATTCAGGAAAGAAGACTGAGAATTTTGAGATTGTTTCAAAGCTTTATGATTCATGATGCTCTTAATCAGATGTGTCTATCGAGAGGTGTATATTATGTAACTAATGTCATCTGTTTCTTGGTTTAGACATTGTTCTATTGCCACATACTTGTGCCTCTTCCTTCCCAGATCTTTTTTTACTTCCCTCTCTGTTAATACTTATAAAAAAAATCCTTTTACTCCTTTAAAAGTCTTCAGTTTCTGAGAGTGAACAATCCCTGTACAGCCTGCACTGTCCATGATTTACTTTAATCTTTACCTTATTTTTATGATCCTAGTTCTATTGTCCATTATTTTGTTCGTAGTAAATGGTTTGCTGGGTGTTCCCCCTCTTGTCTTAGTTAGCTCAAACATTCTGTCTTCTAGTTTACTGACCCAGTCACTTATCTTAGCACAAACCTTCCATTTTCAGCCTGCTGACCTAGTTACCTCCCGAATCCTGTCTTCCAAGAAATCAGGCCTCTCTCATGTTTAATTACTCACATCAAGCCAGACCTGCAAGAAGCATTGCACTTTATGATCAACCCAGAGATTTGTGCAGATGGGACCTAGGGGACATCAATATTTGAATCCAGAAACAAATTTCACAAATCAACCCTATTTTTACAAAGGCCAAAACAAAACTTCTAGTTTCAAACCCCAGGTTAGGAGGTTTTCAAAAATCTCAGTCTGGTCTCCCATTGACTTCACTGGGCACTGGATCAAGCCCTTAAAAACAACATATAAACAATTAGAAACAAAATTAGAGCAGGGTTAAGATTTTTCATTCTGGATGTAAAGAGTACACATTTCAAATCAAAAGGAAACGGGAGCAGATTAAAAATGGCCCTTACCATTTATTTGTAATTTTGTAAAATTTGTAACAAAATCTCGCTGTATTCAACTTTCACATTACAGCCAAATACAAATCATATTTCTTGGAGTGTTTTAAAATAATTCAGCTTTTTAAGGAAGACTATGCAATCATTATTCAAAATAATTTTAAACAGGGTATATGTTAATAAGTTTTACACCAAATATTAGTGAGCAAATATCAAAGAAAAAAATTTAAAAATATGAATTAAGCAATTTCTTTTTTCATATTTACTAACCAAGTGGGTTTGCAAGTTAAAGTGGTGGAAATTGCTTACTGGAGCAGATTAATATGCAACCTTGCCTCTAAGGAAACATTTTACAGAGATTCAAAAAGGCATCTATATAAAGTATAACCGCATTAGTGTTTTATAAAAAGATCCAGAACACTAGAAGCTAACAGAAAATGAAGTAGTCATCTTGGGTAAACTCACTGGCTCTTTTTTGCTTTGCTTTGCTTTTGGGCCTAAGACATTTTTATGTTTAGACATGTCTGTCTTTATCTTCCAAATTACATAGTACGTACAATGGGGCACGGGTGTCCCTCTTAAGGAAACCGACATTGCAAAAAATAATTGAATATAGAACTTGAAAAGAAAAATGTGAAAAAAAATAGAGCAAAATACTGTGTCAATATTATGAAGTAGAAACAATTACTATTTTAACATGTACAAGAGATTTACATTTTGATAAAAAGATTTTCTTCCAAGAGAAAGTTTAATTTATCTATCCTAAACAGAAAGTTCTTCTTTAAATTCCTGTAATATAAAACATACCTGTCACAATTAGGTCCTACTCTATTGATTAATTTTTCCATAGCCTCCTCAGTCTCTCTCAGCTTTTCTTGTAGTTGCGTGAGCTCATAGTCAGCTGCAAAACAAACAATCATTAGCAGCTCTGAAAATGTATTCCTCTAGCAGTATTACAGACTGGTTGTCTCAGCAAACACAGTATTAAGCCAAAATTGGTTCTGAAGGATCTAAGAAGAGCAGATGAAAGCTCAGCCTCCATAGAATTATTGGAAACATTCACTTTCATTTCTCCAGGAGTAACAAAAGGAGTGCAGAGAGGTTCCCAAAGGCACAGAGATTCACAGAAAGCACTTCTCAGAATGGCTAACAAGCAACCACTTGATATGCAGATTGAAATGATCTGCCAGAAAAAGAGCCACCTAATCTGATGCTCTAAAGGAAATTTAGTGATATGCTGCTCTATTGTAAAATCAACAGTTCTCATGGAATGTACCTCTTGAGTAGCTTTGAATCTTTATTCACAGGCATTTAAGTTAATATATTTTGTGCTGTCAGATAATGTCTGGCTCTTCATGGTGTGCAAGGATATGGGGAGACCGCTCAAGGAACTTGCACCTATGCACCTGAGGCAGCCACAATCTGGGTGAGGGGTATAGCCATGGCTCCAACCTCCTGGCTAGCATTACTAACCTGTTAAAGGTGTAGGTTGGACCCCTTCTAAGGATGGTGGAGCTGCTAGTGCAGCATACACTTCCCTAGTGCCCGTAAGAGAATGGAGTGATGGACGGGAGGAAACATTCAGATGCCAAATACAGAAACTAATCATGCCTGTACGGTACAGCCCTGCTTGGGAAGCAACTTGCTGTTTCTGAACTTCCTCTTCTTTCCCCCACAACCTCAGTGCACTAGCCAACTAGCTCTGTTAATTGGCATGTGTGCAGGAGGAAGATAAGTGCACCATATGCTCTCAGGCAGCAAGAAGGAAGCAGTCTATCCATTTATTATATGTATTATTGTAACACCTAGAGGGCCCAATGAAGATTGGGTCCCTTGTACTATATACAGCACAAACATGCAATGAGAAACTGTCCCTTGTTCAGAACATTTACAGTCAGGGCCCAAATTCTGCAAAGATCCTGATTCCACAAAACATCTGCTGAATTTTATGCACTGTGAGTTTTCAACCTTTTGTATGATTGAGGCCTAAACAGACAAGTAGACACAGGGTAGGAAGGTGAATAAAGGCAGAGACAGGTAAAGTGAGATCCCAGGGTCACAGAGCAGGTTAATGATAGAGCAAGGATTCAGGTCTCTTGAATCCCAGTCCAATGATCTATCCACTGTGCTGCCTCCCCTCTGACTAGTGATAGATTCTTTAATAGGGTGGCCAGGTGCCTGGTTTTTGACCAAAGAGGACCTGATAGTGTCCAGTCAGTACTACTGACTGGACAACTAAAGTCCTGTTATTGAGAGCAGGGGAGGTGCCAGGTCATCACCTGTGCCAGCCCCTACTCAGATGGGGTCACCTCCTACCTGTGTTGGGTGGCTGCAGCTCCCAGCCCCAGCTCTGCAGGTGAGTCCCTCCCAACCCAATACGGGTGGGGGGGATGGAAAAGGAGCAAAGGAGGGAGGTGGGCCTCAGGGAAAGAGGTGGAGGCGGAATACAGATGGTAGAAAACAGAGTCAACCGATATTTAACACTAATTTCTATAAAACATCATGGTGTACATTTATGTCATGATTATCACAACAATATTACCTGAACCCTGTGATAACATTTTTAATACCCTATCAAGTATTTGTGTTTTCTATGAGAATCTAGCCAACTAAATAAAATACATTTAAATGTTATTACAAACAACTGCTCATCTGAGCTTTACAGCTAATATATTAAATTAGCCAACAAACATGTATATCTAGAAATAGGCAGATTTGTTATTTCATTGGTATTGTGACCATCCAACTTGGGGAAAGAGAAACAGTAACAGCTTGGTGGAGGGGCGGGGGGGGAGAAGCTGGCTGCTTCCTTTACCTACACATATCAAATGTTTCAGCAATTTAAACACTATGACAATATGAAGAGAATGTAACAGACAGCCTGGTAACTGCCCAGAACATACACATCAAGAAAAGGCATTTAGCTGTGAGAACTTTGCTTCTCAGCTTTTAGAATTATCCTAGACTGAAAGCTCTTTTTGGAGCTAGGTCCATCATCATTACTATTAATATTAGGCCTTTTAGCACTTCAGTCTGATCTAAAACTCAACGAAGTCAGCAAAAACTCTCATTGCTTTGGATCAGGCCCATACTCGGTAGTCAAAGTTTGTTCAGTGCTTTAAAGGTGTAAAGTGCTAGCATATACCAGCGCTGACTATTACTACTACTAAACAGGCAAGGTGGAAAAATCATTTTATTTTCTGAAACTCTAAATCATGAAGCTTATTTCTTTATATGTTTTATTGACAGGTTTCATAAGTGATCATTTTAGGGGCTTGGCAAATTCATTCCACGCTTAAGGGGAGACAGAAACTCCCCTTTCCACTGCTGGCCCCCCCAATCACGCAATTTGCTGAGTCTGGAGGACCCCATTGACTTTACTTTGCCCACATGCAATGACTTGCAGGATTAGGGCATTATATTGCATAGTGCCACTTCAGAGCCAGGTGGACAGAGGATTTTGTACTTTTCAATGTATATTGCGCTTTTTTTTTCCTTTGTAGGTGAAGTGTCCTTTATACTACTAATGAGCACTGATAAAAAAACAAACATTCTTTAAAGCACCATGATATTAAGCTAAAACCCTCACTAAATTGTTTATTCAAGCAGAACAAAGAAAAGGGAACAGACACTTCTTGTACTATGTTGTGTTGCTCCCACTCTTTGCACATTTCATCTTTTATTGTAAACAAGTCAATCCTTTAAATGTTTTGATTTTAAACATTCACTTAGAAAGCGATGGAGCAGTAATTTGCTTTACATCATCTCCTCTATCCCACCGCAACATAGAAGATAATGCTTGCTGCTGTTTTTTCCTATTTGGCATTGAAGTTTCCAGATGTCCCTTCCACCCCTAATAATCTATGTTTCTAACAAATTCAAAGAAACAACTTGTTCAGAACTACTATCTCACATCAACTTTACATGGAACAGCAGATTCACAGTATATCCAGAAGACAAAGACACTGTCCAACTGTATGGTTACGTGGGTAACTCCTAATCCCCTGGGAAATAATACTTACTGATTTTTCTATTCATGTTTCCAGGTATAGGAGGAGATTTCCTCTCCACTGTAGTGGTTTTTCCCTTGGAAGAGAGCTGTAAGTGGAAAAAAATTACTATTGTAGGAATTTACAGCAACAGCAGTACAGAAGCCCCACAGGCATCACACCAAGAAAAAGAGAGAAAGCTAAAATTATGTTAGAAACTAATCACAGAAAATACCACCAGAGGAAAAAACAGATAGCAATCATAAAGAAACTATGGAAACCTAGTGTGACAAAGTTCCTCCTTTACCTTGGTGGGTCCTGCGCTTATTGGCAGATTTGCTCATCTCGGTGATCTTCCCCTCTGGTGGAACCCAAAGTCTGGGTCAACTCCTCCTGTGTCTGATCAGGAGTTGCAAGGTTTAGGGGGAACCCAGGCCCACCCTCTACTCTGGGTTCCAACCCAGGGCCCTGTGGATTGCAGCTGTCTATATTGCCTCCTGTACCAGCTGCATGACAGCTACAACTCCCTGGGCTACTTCCTCATGGCCTCTTCCAAACACCTTCTTTATCCTCACCACAGGACCTTCCTCCTGATGTCTGGTAATTCCTCAATCCTCCAGCAGCACACCCTCTCAGGCTACGTCCAGACTACCCGCCGTATCGGCGGGTTAAAATCGATTGCTCGGAGATCGATATATCGCGTCTCATCTAGACGCGATATATCGATCCCCGAGCACGCTTATATCGATTCCGGAACTCCATCAACCCCAACAGAGTTGCGGAATCGACAGGGAGAGCCGCGAACATCGATCCCACGCGGTGAGGACGGGTGAGTAATCCGATCTTAGATATTCGACTTCAGCTACGTTATTCACGTAGCTGAAGTTGCGTATCTAAGATCAATTTCCCCTCGTAGTGTGGACCATCCCTTAGTCTCAGCTCCTTATGCCTCTTGCTCCTAGCCCCTCACTCTCTCTCCTCTGGCTCCTCCCCCACCTGACTGGAGTGAGCTCCTTTTTAAACCCAGGTTCCCTGATTAGCCTGCCTTGACTGGCTGCAAGTGTTCTAATCAACGCAACTATATCCACTGCCTTCTAGAAAGATCTTAATTGGCCCCAGGTGCCTTGATTAACCTGAAGCAACTGCCATTTGATTACCATGGTCCTATTGGCATCCAGCGGGGGTGGGCGGGCGAAGGCCGCCCACTTCTAAAGGACCTCCCCCTAGCCTAAGGGGAGGACCCAGAGGTCTGGGACACCAAGTAATTACGGGGGACAACTAATGAAAAAACAGGATCGGGAGTGAGGTCATAGGGCTAAACGAAGGGAATCTGATGGGGACACTGAGCAGAGAACCCCGTTGGTTACCATGGTATTAGGGTTTTGTTTAGCCTGGGGCTAACATATCTGTTCCTCAGTATTTTACCGTAGCCATCTGGCCTTGCCCCATCACACTAGCTAACCAAAAACTGCTATGACGTATTTATAACAGGTGACTTTTTTTAACCAAAAATAAAGATTAACTGAAAAATATCACAGTTACATTTAAAAACTGTGTATATTACTCTAAAGACCCCAATCCTATAATCCATCTGTACACAGAGACCCACTACTAAAAGGGGTTTTGTTTGGGCAAAGACTGGCCTTTAAAAATACTTGGGGGGGGGGAATTAATGCCAGCCTATTTGCCTCTCTTTCTTTGGCAAAAGTTTTCTGGCATTTATGTCCTTTTCTGGCTTTGCACTAGCACTGTGACAGCAACACAGATGTCATCAGGGTCTACCAAAAAGCAATATGCTGTTTAGTCACGGCCTTTCATCTGTATAAAGGTTGGTTGCTGCTGAACTGCGCTTAACCAGCCCAATCAATACTCTTCTTTCCTGGCCTGCAGGAACACTTCTGCCCTTCTTATCCTGGGACTCTCCTGAGCAGAGACTACCAATTGTTCCAAGTCTCCGGTCAGTGCCTGGTTAACCCCTTGTTCTGAGAAGGAATCTGCCCAAGCCGCTTATGCAGCAGAGATTAGGTTCTCCCCTTTGCAGGCTGACACATTGGGTGACTGGAATTAAGGCAATGTCCATTTCAGCTCATCTGCTCCCTGGAATTCTGGGAGGGAATGGCTATAACAATCCTGCAGAGGCTGCTCTCCCTCCCCCATGCTGTAACCTGTGATGCAGGTAGCCCATACACTGCACACTTTACACCCCCTGCATGAACATGTAGTATAAGCCTCCGTTTTCCATGAGAGTAAATATTAGGCATTTCTGAGTAACAAGTATCCATAAAAAGTTCAAGCTTTCTGTGAAGTGTTTAATCTGTGATTTTTTTTTAAAAAAATTATCTTTGGGCCAGATCCTCAGCTAGGAGAACGCCAGTGAAGTTAATGCAGCGCCAATGATTTACACCAGCTAATGATGTTTTCCTTAAATAGTTAAAATAGAGTTAATTCTATCTCTCAGACTTTGTGGAGAAAAAAGAATTGTAATCAACCCAGAAAACAGTGGGACCTAAAATAGAAGACCTTTGCTGCAACCTAAATGTACATCTACACTGCAGCAGTGAGGGCCGCACTGTCGCATCCCCACTGCTACATGTAGCAAGCTAGTATAGGTACATATGCACAAGCCGGATACTACCCCCACGGCTGTAATGTAGGTACATCCTTAATTACTGTGTTTGCTATTGTGAAAGCTATTATATGGAATACACCCGTTTGTCACTGTCCTATAAATTGCTGGCTCACTAATTTGCATCCTCTTCTGAGCTGGGTTGAACTAAAAATATTCTTGTCTAAATGATTTTTTAGAACACGTACAAAGTTAGACTTTTTAGGAGATTTCACAGATGCATCAGTATTTTAAAAAAATGTTTATTCTTACCTTATACAGAATGTACAGTATGTATAAAAGGATTCCAAATCCATAAATGGGTATGATCTGCCCCACGAGACCTCTCCCACTGCCACCTCCTCCTCCACCACCTCCACCACCCTTGGCCTTTGCAACTGCCTCTGCCAGGTGAGACCTTGGAAAATGAGCACCAGAAGACCTGCCATCGGGGGCCATCTGGTGATGCATCATTGGTGGAAAACGACTTGTCTTCCCTGAAAAACAAGTTGAAAATTTTTCTTCCATTACTTTTTATTTTTCTGTACAGACGTGAAATAGTAGTTTGCAGGGTTTGCTTCATTTCTGTGATCTTGTTTTAAAGCACCACATTTGCATTGATGAAAGTGTAGTGTGCTGAGGATAAAATTGTGGATTATCATTCACAATGTGCAATAGTGTCAAATACGTAATCATAATGTCTGTCCTCATGTTACAGATAGGGAAAATAGAGATGTGGCTAAGGACTGAGATAAACAGATAACTTGCCCAAACCATAGAGCAAGTCAAGGATTAGAACTCAGAAACTCTTACTCCTGGTTCTGTAAGCTATAGGTTGCTAAATATACATCTCTTTCTTGGACAGGCCTAATTCTAGCACAGACACAGTGCCCATGTACTCCAAGGAACTCTGCAGGAATCCATGCTAGCAGATTTTGTTGCAGGATTGTGATGTTATTTGGCACAGTAAACTGTACAGGATTCTTTACAGCTCACATATTTGTGGTCTTAGTTTAATTACTAATTTTTAATTCAAGAAAGGTGCTGGTTCACAAAGTGTTTACTTACAAAATATTAATGGAGGGATTGAGAGATACAAAAAGCAAGGGAAGTATTTTTGCAGGAGTGGGAGATGGAATAAATTAAAATTGGCACTGAATTAAGGGGTGCTTGCCCCAGCATCCCACCGGGCCAGAAACCCCCCAGGGCCCTGAGTCTAGGTTATGCATTACAGTGAGTAAAAAGATTGTTTTAGAGGAAATTATGTTTTAACACTAATTAAGGCCTTATTTTAAAAGTTGCTGACTAAGTAGTAGCTTTTCTTTCCCTTAAAGTGAGCTGGGGGTGTGCATGTCACTAACTAAAAAATTTTCAATCTAACGCAGCTCTAACAGTGCTTTCAGAGTTACTATAGTCTATTTTACTGAATTATTAAAAGTGTAACTTGTAAGACATAATATCTTATTTCCAAGAGTCTTGTATATACAGTAGGAATGTCTTGTAAGAACAGGTTGCTATGCAAACAATTATGATGTCATACACAAAGCACCATCGCTTCAGGTGGGGAGTAAGCAGCAGGAGCAGAAAAACTCTTAGGAAACAGCTCTCGTAGTCACTAAAATGCCCTTTATAAAGGCGATCAATTGCAGGGTGGAGGCAGAGGTGAAAGTAAGCTGGTACAGAGGACCAGTAAGAAAAGGAGACTGACTGAGGGAGGGAGAGAGAGAGAAGCCTGCTCCCTGCATAAGAATAGTTTAAACTCAGCTGTTCCCTGATGGTTCAGCCCCCAGGGCTAGGTTTCTGGCACTCAGCGCCGGCTTTAGGCCAATTCGCCCGATTCCTGGGAATCGGGCCCCACGCTTTTAGGCGCCTTTTAAATTTTTTTACTTACCCCGGCTGCGGTCTGCTCCGGGGTCTTCCATGGCCCCGCTTCCCTGACCAAAGCGCCGGCGGGAGCGTGGCTGCCCCACAGGCCCTCTCTCTCAGCTGGAGCTCTGACCAGAGCACCGCAAGCCCCACGGCCCCGCTCTCCTGGCTGGAGCTCTGGTTGGAGCGCGACAAGCCCCGCGGTCCTGGCTGGAGCTCAGCCCAGAGCGCAATAAGCCCCGCGGCCCCAGCTGGAGTGCCGCAAACCCTGCGGCCCCACTCTCCTGGCTGGAGCTCCGGGCCCTTTAAATAGCCCCCAGAGCCCTGGGGTAGCAGGGGACTCTGGGGGCTATTTAAAGGGCCAGGGCTACAGCTGCCTCTGCCACCCTGGTTCTTTAAATAGCCACTGGAGCCTCACTGCCCCCATGCATTCCCCAGGGTTCC
Source organism: Gopherus flavomarginatus (assembly GCF_025201925.1). Classification (NCBI taxonomy): domain Eukaryota; kingdom Metazoa; phylum Chordata; order Testudines; family Testudinidae; genus Gopherus; species Gopherus flavomarginatus. The sequence goes on from NC_066621.1 coordinate 58,117,419, forward strand.
CACGGCTATTTAAAAGGTCCAGGGCGGGGTAGAAGCAGGGAAGTCATGGGCCCTTTAAATAGCCCCCAGAGCCCTGGGATAGCGAGGAGTTTGGGGGCTTTTTAAAGGGCCGGGGCTCCAGCTGCCTCTGCTGCACCCCCTGCCCTGCCTGCACCAGCCCCGCCTCCCGCTGCCTGCAGCCAGCTCTGCACCCCCTGCCCACAGCCTGCCCCTACCAAACCCCCTGCCCTGTCTCCAGCCAACCCCTGCCACACACCCCTGCGTGAAGCCAGCCAGTCCCATACTCCTGTCTCCAGCCCTGCCAACCCCTGCTGCACACCCCTTGCCCTGCCTGCAGCCAGACGCTACCTTCAGTCAGGCCCTGCCCTGCCTCGAACCAGCCCCATGTCCATTGCTGCCCTGCAGTTCCCAGACCAGTAACCTGCACACCTGCTTCAATGAGGGGGGCAGGAAGCAGCGGGAACCCACAAATGTGCACGCCCCAGGGAGTGGCAGGGACCTACACATGTGAAACGGCAGTCATTAATAACCAATCAACAGCATATATGATGCAATGTACATATACAATTTTATTATTTATATAGTTATGGAAAGTAAATAATACATGGAAGAAATGGAAGGCTTTTTTTTTACACTTTTTTCTTTTTAAGTCATCCCTGCCAGGGCCCCGCTGAAAGTGTTCGAATTGGGCCTCGCACTTCCTAAAGCCGGCCCTGCTGGCACCCTTGTTCATTTCACTCACAGTAGCTGAGGGGAGAGGGTCAAAGGGAGGGTGTGTTTGACCATGGCAGGGGCAGTCCTTTTCTGCCCCCCCCCCCGCCCGGGGATGAGGGGATCTCTCCAATACTAATATACACAACAAATACAAGCATTTGGCTGCACAGCTTAAATCCAGAGCTAATAAAAGCAAGTGGAAGGGGAAAACTCACTGTCACAATGGTTTCTCGGCTCCTTTCTCCCCCTCCTCCAGCCAGGCTGCAGATAAGGCTCTGCATTCCTCCCCCTACACCCCCAGCAGGGGTTCTCCTCTAGGCTCTAGCTTGCAGGAGGGACACTGGCGGAGATGCCTGCTGCTCTTGCCTGCAAAAGAACACTTTAAACTCAGCTCTTCCCTGTGCAGTTCAGTGCCCAGAGTTAGGAGCCATTTCTGGGCATCCTTGTTAATTTCACTCCCAGTTGTTGTTGGGTGTGTGTGACCATGGCAGGGGCAGTTCTTTTCTGCCCGCAGGATGAGGTGATCTCCTAAACACAATGAAAATCAGGAACCATTTCCAAGTTCAAATCTATCCCATTCCCTCCCCAGCAGAGGATCATGGTTGTGATGTCCAAACTGCTTGCAGATCCTCTTTGAAATGTTACTGTTTAAAAAAAACAACACAAAAAACATGGTGAACATGGTGGAAAGATGTGTCATGATGATTAGGGTTTATTTTGGGCAAAGCAATTTTACTAAAGCAACTAAAGATTCACAGGGAAAGCAAATAGCACCCATAGACAAAACCACAAAGGGATTGGAGGGGAAAACTGAATATTCAGGGAAATTATTGTGCCTCCTTTGAAAGAAATAGTAGCTTTCATTCCAATCTATCCTCTTTATAAATTGATTTAAACACCTGAAATGTCCTTAGGACATCTGGTGCAATCTCAGATCTCTTCGTTTTGTCCTGCCTGCAGCGTGCAGAGTCTGAAATTGACAAAACTTTCTCTAAATATCTTGTATATTTCATGAAGGCTATTCCAGTTGTCCTTCATTCACCCCTGACTCCCCCCCCCACCCTCCCCCCAGCTCCCTCCCTGGCTGGCTGTGGTTTATGCCTTGGTTACTTACTCCTTGGCAAACCCAGCCCAGCGGCACCTGCTGGCTCTCTGCAGGCAGCAGCCCACAGGGGCCAGTTGCTGAGGTCGCTGCTAGTTGGTGGCAGGCTGCAGCTGCATTGTTTGTGACACATTCATACACATACATACAGTCAGAGGTGAAAGTAAGCCGGTCTGGTCCAGTACGGCATACCGGCAAGAGCAATATGCCGTGCTGGACCGCATCGACTTCACGGCGGGGATTGAAAGGGCTCAGAGCTCCCCGCTGCTGCGGGCAGCCCAGAGCCCTTTAAATCCTGGCCGCGGCTCTGGTGGCTGGGCTGAGGCAGGGATTTAAAGGGCTCAAAGATCCCCGCGGCTGCGGGCAGCCCAGAGCCCTTTGAATCCCGGCCACGACTCTGGCGCCTGGGCTGCGGCCAGGATTTAAAGGGTTCTGGGCTGCCCGCAGCAGCGGGGAGCTCTGAGCCCTTTCAATCCCCGCCATGGAAGTCGATGCAGTCCAGCACGGCATACTGACTGTTGCTGGTATGCCGTACCGGACCAGACCGGCTTACTTTCACCTCTGACTGTATGTATGTGTATGTGTATGAATGTGTCACAAACAATGTAGCTGCAGCCTGCCACCGACCAGCAGCGACCCCAGCAACCAGCCCCTGTGGGCTGCTGCCTGCAGAGAGCCAGCAGATGCCGCTGGGCTGGGTCTGCCAAGGAGTAAGTAACCAAGGCAAAAACCGCAGCCAGCCAGGGAGGGAGCCGGGGGGAGGGCGAGGGGGGGGGGAAGTCGGGGTGAATGAAGGACAACTGGAATAGCCTTCATGAAATATACAAGATATTTAGAGAAAGTTCTGTCAATTTCAGCCTCTGCACTCTGCAGGCAGGACAAAATGAAGAGATCTGAGATTGCTTCGGGCTTCCCTCAGCAGCAGGAGCTCTGGGCCCTTTAAATCCCTGGCCCAGCCCCGCAAAGCTTGGGGTTCCCCCTGGTGGCCAGAGCCCTGGGCCCTTTAATTTGCACCTGAGCCCCGGGGGGGGCTGCCAGCCACCTCTGGAACTGGGAGGCCCTGGTTCATTTAAAGGCTCTGGGTCTCCCAGCCACAACTGGTTCCCCAGGGCCTTTAAATCTTGAGAGGCTATGCCTCTTCCAGATGATGCCACGCCCCCCCCCCCTTTAGGACTCCAGAGGTAGTGGTAAATCCTGTAAATTACTTTCACCCCTGGGTGAAGGAGACAGAAATATGTGACAGAAAGAACTGTTTTAAATTGATGAGTTTTCTACATCTTCCATGAAACATCAGCCACCCTTTAAAATCTTAAATTTACATAAAGAAATAAACTTAGAGCTAAAGGGACATGGTCAACTTGATATCTAGTCATTTACAGAAAACAGAGTTGAAGTAGCTTCTGATATTATGCTTGCCCCTGAGTTTCACTGCCAATTTTTGTAATTTGGCACTATTTTCTTAGTTTTTTTAAAAAAACACTTCCCCATCCCTTTCCCTTACTTTGTGAGGACACCTCCCCCTTCCCCCGCCCCACACAGAGACAAACAACAGAGGAAATTGACTACACAGGAGAAAGTGAAATGATGGAGTTCAAAGTGCTGTCAAAACCACAGTCAATAAAGGGAAACAGACAGATTTTTTTCCGCCTCCAATCTCTTTCAGCTCTAGTAAACTTTGGTGCCAATAGTAGGTAAAAAAGTAATGAAAAGTAGTTTTAAAAAGCAATTTTCACAAATATGTAATATAAAACATTATTTCATATTTGGTATTAGTTGCTCATAAAAGACTGTGTTTCCCTATTAAGCCCGTGGTGGCAGGACAAAGAGAAAAATACAAACACATAAGTATGTTATGTGGCTGCTCATCACAAAGAGAAAAAAACTTTGAAAAATATCTTGAGTTTTTAAAAAATTAAATTTGCCTAAAGCCAATATTTCAGCCCAATGCCACTTGAAACAGTTCCCTAAAAACCCGCTGATTGTGAAAATTACAACACACACTCATAAACAGATGCTAGTATCAGTTTTCAGTGATGTGAGTATGTCATGTGAAGTTAGTTAATGCTTGTAAACGATACCTGGTTGATATCCCTAGAAAATGAAATCCTCTAGCCACAGTGTATCCCATAATGCTTTATGGGAATATGACAACTGGAGTATGTTTTATGCTACATGTTCTATGTAATTTTTCTATGTAAAGATTGTGGTCTACTGAATCTATTCATCTTATTTGTACACCTATATCATTTTTGTACTTGAAGTTATGAATATTGGCTGTATACTTGTTTGATTTCTAAGTAAGCTTTGTAAGGCATGTGGTCAGTTTCTTTAGAAAGGAATTTGCAAAGTTAAGCACCCAATCAAGAAGCACTTGAAGAACAATGGATCTTGGAATGCTCCAATTCACATAAGAAGTCTACTTGAGGATGTTCAAGGAAGCATGTGAACCATGGCTGCTACCTGTAGTTCTGAGTCATGCATGGACATGTGACTTGCCCATGAGATGCCAAAACTCTATCTTAGAGCTAGACTTTGCATAGGAGTGAGAAGGGGGTTGCCATCCACAAGAGAAAGTCTATTTAAACCCCTGGGAGACCCCTCCATGTTGTCTTCAGATGGCTAAAGAAAGAGCCTCTCCACCCCCAAGGATACCTGAAAGGAACTGGAACAAAGGACGGTAACTACAGGAGGTGTGAGTGATTGCTGGATCCAGACTAGAAGGAGACTAGTCTGTAAAAGGAAGCTTACTGGGTGAGATTTTTCTTTGTATTCAGTTTCTTAGACATAGACTTGCGTGTTGTATTTTATTTTACTTGGTAATTCACTTTGTTCTGTTACTACTTGGACCCACTTAAATCCTACTTTCTGCATTTAGTAAAACCACTCTTTACTTATTAATTAACCTAGAGTATGTATTCATAGAATCATAGATTATTAGGGTTGGAAGGGACCTCAGGAGGTCATCTAGTCCAACCTCCTGCTCAAAGCAGAACTAATCCCCAACAAAATCCCCAAATGGCTCCCTCAAGGATCAAACTCACAACCCCAGGTTTAGAGGGGGGCCAACGCTCAAACCACTGAGCTATCCCTCTCTCTAGCAGTGTTATAGAGGATGAACAATTTATAAGTTTACCCTGTATAAGCATTATATAGGGTAAAACAGATTTATTTGAAGTTTGGACCCCACTGTAATTCAGACCCTGGGGCTGTGTTGGAGCAGATGGGCGTGTCTGGCTCAGCAAAACAAGGTGCTGGGGTCCTGAGCTGGCAGGGAAAGCAAGGGTAGAAGTAGTCTTGGCACATCAGTCTGGCAGTTCCCAAGGGGGTTTCTGTGATCCAACCCGTCACACACACAACAGCTACAACTTATGCGCTTCCAGCATGAGCTTCGTCACCCAGCTCTGCCATTGGATGTAGTTCAGTTTCCATACTCATTCACTCCTTGACCTCTCTGTGGAGGCGATCAACAAGATTACTAATTGATACCATTGTACTGGGGCTTATGATATGGACAGTCATCCAGGGACAACTGGACTGAGACCACCAGATTTCACAGAGGCTGCTGAGCATCCATCAGACAGTAAAATTTAAATTCACTATTGTCCTGGGCTGGATGCAAATTGACGTTTGGTGAAGGGTTCCAGATTTCATTACCTGCAATGGGTCATTCTGGTTACCCTATTCACATGTTACTATTCACTCATTACATGTTACTTTAATTTCTCCAAGTTCCTTTATGCCACCCAAGAGGGTGAATGTTTATTATTATTATTTGCATTCCCCCAACAGCATGCTAGGTGATTTACAAAAAAAAAAAAAACATACAAAAGATTGCTGCCTTGAGAGCCTGCAAATCCAAAGAGATGGTGTATGAATGACAGGGCGGTGAAGATGAATATAAAGCAGGTCTGCAGACTGATAAGCATACATCTTTTTAGTGCCACAACTTTGTCTGGATTTATCTTTATCTTCTTTTACTCTCTCAATACTACATATTATTTTGTATACTTTGTCAGGTCTCCTTTCTAAACTAGCATCTCAATCTTTTCAAGCTCTCTTCAGATGGAAGTTCTTTACAACTCTAATATTTTTCATTGTCTTTGAAACTCCACCCCCCCACACAATTTTTGCAACACCTGTTCTGAGAGAGGTGACCATAACAAAGCCAACAGCCTGTGTAATGTTGTATCACTAGTTTATCTAATAGTATTATAACATTGTCAGTATTTCCCTGAGTGGTTACACTTAGTTTAGAACCCAGCACCACGTAGGAGTAGTGGGGTCCTCTGCGCCAACCAAGTTCAGAAATGATGCACTAAGTGGTGTTAGTGTAACACCTGGACAGACTCCCTTAGATTCACTAGATGTATTTTCACCTCTTTTGTGCCAAGAGTCAGTATCCTCACATCACCATATGGTGGGATTAAATCCCCTACTCCAAAAGGTTCATATCTTTCCAGATTAGCACCCAGCAAGGAGGATACCAGAATAGCCTTTGATAGCTAGTCTTAGTTTGCAGGTACCAGGCAATAAAAGACTTCTGCCCTCCAGGACCAAAACATTCTTAGAATAGTGTGACGTTACATTCCATATTCTTAATGGAAATATGCTTATGATATGGATATGGTATAACAGACATTTTATGCAAGATGGGTCTTGTAAGGTATAATCGGAAAGGTTATAATTTACTGAATGTGATTATCCAATTTATAGGCATGCATCATTTCTGTATCTAAAGTTAGGAATATGGACTATGTAACAATTACAACTGTGTGTTTACTTGGGAGACACCCACTAAACAATAGGCCATCAGCCTTGTTGGGCCATTAGGAAGAAACAATAAGACTTTGAAGATACTAATCTCTCTCCTTCCTGAGAGGCATCTTGGGACATAGCTATGACACTACTAAGTCAGGTGGTCCAACTGACTTAGTAGTGTCATACTACTAGTGTCAGGTGGTCCAGCTATCAGCTGATACTAAACACCATCTTGGACGTCTAGTAATTTTCTATTAAAAGGAGGGGGAGGTCAAGACTGGGAAACAAAAGATTCCCACCTTATGTAAATCTTATTCAAGGCCGGGTAGTAAGGCAAACAGGACTCTTCTCCATTGCCTTCCTACCCAAGAAGAAAGACTGCTGGAAGTACCTGAAGAGACAAAGGAGTTGAGTGGCAGGAAAGGCAAGGGCTGTAAAGGGAAATAACTGGAACTCTAAGCTACAGAAACTCTGCAACTTGCCTAAAACAACATTTAGGGTGAGAAATTACTTCTTGAAACCAGTCTCTTTAAGATCTTACGCTTAGTATGTGTGTTTTGTTTTATTGGCTTAGTAATCTGCTTTGTTCTGTTTGCTATCCCTTATCATCACTTAAAATCTGCCTTTTTTTGTTAATAAACTTGTTTTGTTTAGTATTAAACCCAGTTTGTGCAATTTCTAACTGCGGGCAAGAAGTTGGGCACATCTTCCTCCACATTGAGGGAGGGGGCAAATTTATGAGCTTACATTGTATAGATTTCTGTACAGCACAAGACAATATTATTTTGAATGTACTTTCCAGAGGGGAGCTGTACTTGAGTTCTAGGTAATTTCTCAGAGAGCTGTTTGCAGACTCTGTGTGATTCTGCAGCTGGTGCATTCTTTCCTGTGTGGGTGTGTGTGCATCGCCAGAGGCCAGAGAGCCTAATTCAGCAAAACAGGGAGAGGGAGCCCAGGCTAGTGGAACAGGCAGGCTCAGTGAAATCCCAGTGCATCAGGTGGCATCCCAGAAGGGGAGAGGGGTCGCATCCCAGAAAGGGAGGAGGGGAGCATCCCATCACAAATAGTCTATTACAATTTTTTTTAAACCAGAAGTTATTAAACTGTCTTCCTTCTCTTTCAACTTGAGCTAATTGAATAGTCTGCCTCAGTAAGATGATGTGACACCATCCTCTTCCCTCCTGCCCCTAACCAAAATACAAATCCTGATAGAACTCAGATCCACATTCCTGTTCTGTCCCCTTTGCTACCTGAGTAATACTGCAGGATCTAGTCCCCAATACTGGTAGTAAGTACTGCTTCTATAGGTCCCTTCAACGCTTTGAGAAGGGGAAAGTACTATTTCATGGTAGGCTTTATGCAACTTTTTCTAAAGCTTAAAAATATCATGCCATGGCCCTTTTAAATGGTTTTCTAACTCATTCCTGACTAAGACTGTTACTCTCCTGCAGAGATGAATACCAGGTATGGAAGCCTCACACCACTCCTTGAATGTCTTTGCAGTTTAGTTACCCTAAATCAGAACTTCAGTTACATAATCATAAATACATCACATCACCTTTCATACTAGCTAAAATTAGATAGTAAGGGCAAGCTCCCATTAACCCTGTTAACTTTAGTGGGGCTACAGATTCAAATAAAAGAGGCAAGTGTCAAACAGACATTTGCACTGTATTCCTGTGTGTTAAGAGGTTGAGTTTTCTCTAGAGTGTAGGTGAAATCCTATTTAGAAATTCGACAGCATGTCATAATCACAGCGTTTATTCATCCTAAAACTGATTAAAGGAAGTTTTAAACAATCTACTCTAATTTAAATGTGATTAAGGAAAAGGATACAATAATCCACTTCAAACTCCAAGTGATAACATTCAGAGCACAGTAACAGCTACTTCTGTAAGGATATTGCATGTGGTACAGCTAGCGAGACTCTTTTATTGAGTGTTACTATACCCAGCTTGACTATTTATCAATATCTACACATTTTATTTCTCACTGAGATTAAACTGCTTAAATCATAAAAATGGATTTAAGGTGTAATACAGGATTCGTCCGTAGCTGGCTAGCTGCAAAGTCTTGACTTTTGATATCAATGGGACACACAGGAAGTATATATAACCCACTGTCACATTAAATTTGTAATCCACCTATACAGACCTCTATAATACTTATATGGCTTCATTACAGTAGTATCTGAGAGCTCACAATCTTTAACTTATTTATCCTCAAACACCGGTGAGGCAGGAAGGTACCGTAATATTATTCTCTTTTTACAAATCAGGAACTGAGGTACACAGAGGCTAAGTGACTTGCCTACAATGACACAGGAAGTCTGTGGCAGAGCACAGAAATGAACCCAGGCTAGCGTCCTAACCACTCCACAAACCGTGAACAACCAAACAGCACTAGTTACACACACGATGCAGCACCTGGGGTAAAAAGCCTAGGAGTCAGAAGACATAGGGTCTGGTCACAGTTCTGCCACTGGCTTACTGTGTGGCACTAGTCAGATCACTTCCCACCTGTGTTTCAGTTTTCTAATATAAACTTGGCTTACTTTTGTAAAGTGCTTTGAGTTCTAAGGACAGAAAGCATTATATAAATGCTAGTTGTTAAGTGAGCCTAATATTAAACTCCAAACAATTCATTTAAAAACATAAATGAGATTTTTATGTTTAACTTTTAACTATTAACTTCTGAAACGTAAAATAATAAAATAAAAACTCTTCTATATTAATCAAAATATACAAGGTAAAGTTTGGTTTTTTTATATAACTTTCCAGCTATCTTAAAAGTGGCTTCATGATAAATGTCAAGTCCCATGCATAACACAGAAGATCTAGAACAAACCATGAAGGAAGCACCTACTCCGTCAGACGTTCTGCCACTAAATTGCAAGAATAGCAGTGAGATACAAAAACATCCTTGACTTTAGAAATGCAAATACTAGTATCATAAGAAATCTATCTTAAAATTATACTTATGACACTTCATAATTATGGGTTGCATTGGTACAATTTATTCCTTTCCTTTGAGCTTTTCATTATAGGGAGTAAAAAGAGAACTGTTTTTCAGACAATCATTGAAATTAGGAATTAAAAAAAAAAAAATCAGATCACTCAATACATCTCCTTCCCATTTCCTACAATATATTTTCTCATGTTTTCTCCAGTCCAGTTTTATATGTTATAAGCCAGGGTGCTTCTATCGCTTGCTTCTGAGTGACCATTCTACAAGTTAATGCACCTCACTAAAAACTAATGCAGGTTTTCCTGATATTTAATCTAAATTTTTCCTCCAGCCACCAAATCATTTTTATTGTTTTTCTCTGAATGCTCGCTAGTTTGCCAATATCTTTCTACTGGGAACTGAATGCATCATTCCAGGCACAGTCAAATAAAACAAAGATCATACCTCTACCTATAGGAGCCCAAATTATGTTAACCTTTTTCAAGCCACCTTACGTTAGGAGCTTATGTTTAAATCACTGATCATTAACAGGCCTCTATTTTCTAGGTTTTCAGTTCCCATTAGATCTGTTTTGATTATTTTTCTTCACATGTGTTAGTTTACATTTTCCCCCCAGTATGACTTGTTTTATTTTCTTGACACACTTTATGTCACTTGAGCTATTGCTAATTATTAAGGCAATGGTGAAGGCACAACTATAAATGCTTTTGGTATGACCAAGTGGTGTAATTTCTTCTAAGAATGTACTAGACACGGTATATATTTCTTATATAAACTCGGCTTAGGACTGCTTTTTAGGGAAGGGTTCTTGCTGTATTCTTAAAAGTTTAAAGTTGAAAAAACCCACATTAAGCTGTTTTAGGAATACACATATTATAAAATTATGTAGCCAAATGACAATGCACACATTTTATAAGATCAAACAAAAATTAAACACTGCAAGGAGCGGGAGCAGGGGGAGAGAAGATGTAAAGGACGAGATAGTTACCGTTAACAGAAAAGTTCTCAGTACGTGGAACCTCCCTGACTGAAGGAAATTCAAATGCTAATTGTCAAGATCCAGTTGCTCAAAAGACTGATTTAAAGTAGAATCTGTTGTACACTCAAAATACAGGTGAATGATTTTGATTTTATTATTATTCAGAATTTTTAATACAGAACTAGTTGCAAATTAACTGCAAATCCATTGCTCAGGAATATTTTTTGCCACTCAGACGCAAAGTGTGTGTGGTTTTTTTTTTAAATAACAGTGAATAAAAGGGACCAATGTTATAAAATACACAGGATGCACTGCTGAAGACTATATTTTAAAGTACTTTTTTTAAGTGTCAGTATAGGCTTTATTCCTCTCCTCTGAGCAATAACTTATTTCAAATGCTTAAAAATATTTGAAGATTGTACATAATGTAAACAGGCACTGCCAATTTAAGTAGATACAAGAGTTTTCCAAAATAAAGTTAAAGTAGCCTTTTGCATAATAGCATAGTAGACATTAAAGATACGTCACCACTGCTCCTTAACTCCTACAGTAGTGTGTTTTACTGCTTTCTTAAATGAAAAAAAACTTCTGAACACTGCTTTGCTGTTACAGTAGTTGACATACCCACTAAGTTATAGACTTGTATGATAAATCTCTTTTGGACAATGTCTGATTCTAACAAACAGCAGAAAACTTTAAGCATACTTTATTCAGACTAGAGTTGAGGCATTTGCTTTATGTTTAAAAATGACATCTGATTGAATTTATAGGGCATTTGAACAAATTGATATTGTACTTACTTTTTAAGAGGACAACTAGTGACAAGAAAATGAATCACAGCTGTTTAATCAAGATTTACTTCATTTTTTATGGAAAAATAAAGTTTAGTCTGTGTAACTGTAATGAAACCACTGCCATCAAATTGAAAAATGAACTATAAACTTAAACTGAAGTTGTACAGCTGACAGAGGTTACATCCTCATCAGAGTAAGGCATCTGTGGTCAGTCCTTGAGGCTGATGAGCACTGCCCCTGATCTACCAACACACGAACTCAAGCTTAACTTAAGCATGAGAGTGGCCCTACTGAAGTCAAGTGCTTAGTGCTTTGATGGACTGGGGGCAGACAGCTCAGCATCTCAAGTCCTTAACGTGCTACCAAAAAACCTAATACTAGACATATAAGCACATTCTTTCTGCCTTCCATGTTGAAAGTGAGATGACAAAACTACATACAAAAAAAGCTTGTAAATCTGTACTGAAGTCATTTGAAAATATGAATATTTGCAACAAGTTTGGATTTGTGTACCTTTACTATATAAACACTATGTTAGTCGTCCGGATGCAAAATGAGGTCTTCTAGCAAGTTTGCCTTTATAAGAACGTCTTTCAGTTGCTTACAAACGTTATCCCAGGGAGAGTAGAGTTAGTAAGATTATTTAACTATATGAGCCTATCGATGCCACAGAACTAGAAGAAAATGGAATTTATCAAAGGTGGTGTACAATGAAATCACCTTATTAAATCCCCATTCCTGCAATTAGATCTGCTAGCATGGATTCCTGCCCCCTTGCAGAGCCCCACTGATGAAGATAGGACTGTGCACAAGGGGCCTCTCTAGTGGATTATGATTGCATAGTAAGGGGCAAAGAGGTGAATGTACCTCAATTAGCACAACATTAAAAAAAATAATTTCTTACTGTACATAAATAATCCTAACTATATGTCATGTAAAATGTGTTAAGAAAACCTGATATATTGGTAACAAAATCAGAAATAATATTGGAGTAGGAAACTAAACAATGTAGATGATTTAAATGAACTTTTATTTCATGACACTTCAAAAGCAAAATGTTAAAACGTAAGAAAATGTCTTTCAAATAAATGACAGAACATAATGAATAAAGGATACTGTAATTTGATCTCCCTTTACATAACTCAGACAAAATTTACTACACACATTAAAAAATAAAACTCAAATGAAACTTGAGAGTTTTGATTAAAAGGTTTTTGTGAAAGAATAAATGTAAATCATGTCAGAGATGGGAACACTGAGCTACTACTCCGCCTCTGAAATTCCACGGTATACAAAAGATCTCTGAAATGAGAACAAGAACAGGTGAGATGGAAAAACATTTGGGTGAACTATAGAATACTTTTCATTCCAGAAGCCACCAACGCATTTTATACAAGCATTGCACAAACACCACCGTCAAAATGAAAGCTGTAACCTTGGGAGAGCAGAGCTGCAGCCAAACAGACACTACACAATACTAGGGGGGGATTTTTGGCCAGGCAAACATATTCTTACAAAATAGTTCAATGAAATCATCATTTCAACTTGCAAAGCTGCAGATCCCATAGTACTTTACACCCATAAGTGAGAAACGCAAAATATTAATATGGCTCTATGCCTACCTATAGTAGTATTTTAAACATGGTACCTAAGCTTCTATTACTACCAGCTAATGCAAAATGCTGGATGAGAATTTTGGAATTATAAACATCATCCACTGAAATGCACAAAACGCCTTGGGACAGGCTTTTTGCCATGTTTGTGCAGCACCTAGCACAACAGGGCCTTCGTCCAAGACTAGGGCTCTTAAGCGGTAGGTAACACAACTAATAAAATGCTGCCAATTGTGGCTGGGGCCGAGATCTGGCTAGTCCCAGTTTAAGTGGGTTTCCCTGTGGTCAGATTCAAACAGGGGGGCTTCGTGCTGGGCTCAGACACCGCAAACCTCAGACCCCTGCTCCGTCCCCTCTGCACACAGGGACCTAGAGCGGGCCGCCCACCCCTGCACCCAAGAGCGAGGGGCCCTCGGCGAGGAAGGGGTGCGTACCCCGGGGCGGGGGTGAGGGGGACCAGCCCAGGCGTAGGGGTAGGATGGGATTGGCCGCCACGTCCCTGGAGGGGGCGAGGGGCCAGGCCCCGGGGTGGCCTCTTACCCTCGGGCGGGGTAGGCGGCGCGGTGCCGGGCTCCTGCCTCCCGCCCCGGGACAGGAAGGTCCTAGGCAGGAGCAGGGAGACGCACAGCACCAGGCAGGAGACCATCGCCACCTTCCGGAGGGCCGGATACGCCATGGCCGCCCCCAACGGCCGCACGCGCCAGAGAGAGCCCGGCCTCCCCTCAACCGACCGGAAACCACGCACCGCAACGGGAACCGGCAGCGGGCTCCTAGGCTAACAGCCGGGCTGTGGCCCCTGACGTACTTCCGGCGCGTGCTGCCTGGGGAAGGTGCAAGCTCAGACTCCGCCTTCCTCGCAAGTGGCTGATCATCGAGCGGGTCCGAGCGGTGGGAGCATGCGCACTAGCGACGGCTGGGCTGGTGCCGTCTGCTGCCTTGACTGGCTCGGGTCAGCCTCTGCTGTTTCCCGAGCCGGGGCGGGGAGTAGAGCCAGGCATAGGCGGCGCGCACCTGCACCGGCCGTGCGAGCCGAGCCCGCCGAGGGGGCTCAGCTCCACCCAGCCTGGGGAAGGCGGAGTTCCCAGTTTCTTCGGAAGGGTCTTCTCCCGTTAGCGAGCGTCCCTAGCCAGACAGCATCTCCCTAGAGACCAGGGCACCGTGTGCTGCCCGCAGCCTCGCCGCCCTTTAAAAACTGATCGGCTGGGGCCTAGATAGGTGCGGGCGGGGGGTGGGGAAGTGGCATCGCGTTTGGGTCACTCACTGGAGTAAAACTCGTCACTTTGCTGCTAAATCCCCTTCTGGGGCAACAGCAAGGGGAACCTTGTGGAGTTTTCCTTATCCTACAGGCTTTACCCCAGGAATGAGTGATCCAGTCACTCCGTGTAACTGGCATGTAAGGTTAATGCATTATCATAGGCTAATAAGCATCCTTATTATGCCGAATAGCCTATCTAGATATGTAATTTTTTTTCACTATACGCTTTTCCTCACTCCCACCCAGAGGTTTGATTCTGCACCCTATGCTAAGAAAGGCAGCAGGATGGTGTATGTGCAACGCTACTGGAGTGCATACAGGTCTTAGCAACACATTAAGAACAAAATGCAAAGGGGAAACAGTGCTTTTCAGCAACTAATAACTTAGCCTAACCTAAATTATTCTTTATGAGGATAACAAAAGTCACCTCCCTGACCCTAATAGTGTCCCTCTGCTAAATTTCAAAGAGCTGCTGCAGACACTGGAAGTATTAGATTAAAAAAAAAAAGAAATTATAATGGGAGATGATAGGCAGCCTAACTGTGGGGTCACTGCTGCACCCCCTATAATATATGTAAGAGAGCACATGATGGTGGGGGGTCTGGCCTGAAGATTTTATTGGCAGTTGTGGTTTACAACTTGTTAGTAACCTCACCTTCCCAGGGAAGGCGAGAATGGCACACACCCTTAATGACAGTGAGCATTTAAAAACCATTACAGTACTTTTTTTGTATCCTTCTATTTATAATGCCAAATTTGGTCAGTAGCAGAATCCAAGTGTACAGACCTCAAGGAGAAATATCTTACAACACAGCTTTGTAGAAATGGTTAGCAACACAGATAAGTCACAAAACAAAGGATTCTAGCATGTTCCAAACACCATTGTCATTTGTACCTCTGCCAACTCATCTCTTTGGGCTGTTTGTGTGAAGTTACCTTAGGCCATGGCTACACTGGCGCTTTACAATGCTGCAACTTTCACGCTCAGGAGTGTGAAAAAACACCTCCCTGAGCGCTGCAAGATACAGCGCTGTAAAGCCTCAGTGTAATCAGTGCGCTGCAAGCTACACCCATAGAGGATGTGGTTTACGTGCAGCGCTGGGACCACACTCACACTTCAAAGCGCTGCCGCCGCAGCGTTTTGAAGTTTCAAGTGTAGCCATACCTTTACAAACAGATGACCTGTCAATTAAGTGGGTTAAGAGATTTATTGAAAACAGAGGAAGGGATAGTAAAACAGAAGTGGTTTGCATATCATCTAGATATACACATCTCATAAGCTTGGAATGTCCAAGGTACAGCAAGAAAATCATTTATTAAATATATATTTCTGGCTATTTGCTCCTCAACCCGCTGCAGTCTTATTTTGGCTGTCCAAAAGAGCTTTCCAGACCTGCTTGTCAAGTTCATTGATCCAGGTCAGATCCCTGGTGAGTGAGTTTCTCATCAGATTGAGAGAATAAACATTTTCACAATTAATGACTGAAATCAGGGGTGCCATCTGGAAAAAATGCAAGGTAATACAATGACCATTCCCTTCATTCTGGTAACATCCCTTATCTTCCTGGCTTCCAGTTAAGTATTTCAAAGAACACTTTGCAACTCTTTACTTTAGCCATGTTCACTAGTCAAAACAGGTGGGATTCTAAGGCCACGTCCAGACTAGGGTATTAAAATCGATTTTAGATACGCAACTTCAGCTACGTGAATAACGTAGCTGAAGTCGAATTTCTAAAATCGAGGTACTCACCCGTCCAGACGGCGCGGCATCGATGTCCGCGGATCTCCGTGTCGATTCCGGAACTCAGTTCGGGTTGATGGAGTTCCGGAATCGATGTAAGCGCGCTCGGGGATCGATACATCGCGTCCAGACTAGACGCGATATATCGATCCCCGAGCAATCGATTTTAACCTGCCGATGCCGCGGGTTAGTCTGGACGTGGGCTGAGGTAATATCCATTGTCCTTGGCAATAGATGTTACATCATGCCTTCTGTCTAGCTGATTCCAGTCTGTATAGTGGCCTCTCCAAGTGACAAGAATAGATTTTTCTTGCTATAAATCCATCAGATATATTTACTGTGAAACATTGTGGACAAACCCCAGAGCCTCTGTCAGTATGATACAATAGTATGGTGTTCAGGTCCAATATTTTGTGAGCAAGGCTAGCAAGTGCTCTATCCCTTTGAAAAAGTGAGATTTTTCTCTTTCCAATAGGCACTATAAAACTCATGTTTCTAGTTCTCTGATATGTTGCAGGGGATCAGTACTTAAATCTGTATCTCAGCAAGTTAGAGGGAGAATTATGCATGTCCCTTGACCACCTCCTTTCCATCTGCTGATCCCCATCTCTAAGTCTGGGGAAGAACAATGCAACAGAGGTGACACTCTCCCCTTTTACATCCCCAAGCTAGGATGTAACCAGGTTCCCCCTGGTGCTTCTGGACACAACTCATCCAGCTGCAGATCTCCACTAGTACAGTAACTCCTCGCTTAACGTTATAGTTATGTTCCTGAAAAAATGCAACTTTCAGCAAAACGATGTTAAGCGAATCCAATTTCCCCATAAGAATTAATGTAAATGAGGGGGGAGTGGGTAGGTTCCAGGGAAAAAATTTTCACCAGACAGAAGACATGTAGATATATATAATCACAGAGTATAAGTTTTAAATGAACAATTTAATACTGATACACAGCGGTGATGATTGTGAAGCTTGGTTGAGGTGGTGAAGTCAGAGGGTGGGATATTTCCAAGGGAATGCCTTACTGCTAAATAATGAACTAGCAATTGGCTAGCTCTCAAGGGTTAACTCGTTGTTAATGTACCCTCACACTCTACAAGGCAGCAGGAGTGGAGGGAGGGGAGACAGCATGGGAGACAGACACAGAGACACACACTGTGTGTGTGTGTGTGTGTGTGTGTGTGTGTGTGTGTGTGTGTGTGTGTGTGTGTGTGTGTGTGTGTGTGTGTGAGAGAGATGTGAATTACTCCTTTAAGTACACTGCCTTTTTAAGTAGATCAACAAGTGGAGAATGCAGCTGCTGCCAGGAAGCTTCATCTGTCCTGAGCCCTGTCGTGTCGCCCCCCTGCTCTATGGAAGATGGGGTAAGCTGGGTGCAGGAGCAGGGGGGAGGGGGACACCCTGACATTAGTTCCCCTCTTACCCCTGCACGGCAAGCAGGAGGCTCTGGGGAGGAGCTCCAAGGCAGAGGGCAGGAGCAGCACATGGCAGTGGGGGGAGAGACAGCTGAACTGCTGGCAAGTGATAGCCTGCTGGGCAGCTGCTGCACAGGGAATTTAGGGGAATGGGGAGCTGATAGGCAGGAGCACTGCCAGCTTTTTTGGCGCCCTAAGCAGCGAAAGGTCCTGACCCTGAAATGCTGCCCCCAACAGAGGCGGCGGAAGGTCCCGCCCCCCAAAATATCAATGATGACCGGGGTGACTGAAGATCCAGCCGCCGCGGTCGCTGCCCCCCAAATGTTGGCGCCCTAGGCAACTGCTAGGTCACCTAATGGGTTACACCGGCCCTGCTGATAGGGGGCTGCCGGTCTATGCTATTTCCAAGCCCCAACCAGCCAGCTGCAATGGGCTGCTTCTCCTGCAAGCAGTGGACAAAGCAGGCGGCTGCCAAACGACATTATAAGGGAGCATGGCACAACTTTAAACGAGCATGTTCCTTAATTGATCAGTAACGTAACAACGTTAGCCAAGACAATTTTAACTGAGGAGTTACTGTATGTGTCTGTCCCAACAAGGTCCAGTATTGTGATGCTTTGGCTGGGGCATTTCAGGAACAAAAATAAGCATAACTTAAATCCAGGGTCATCCCACAAACCTTCTGTGGTGCCCCACCCTTGTATTCAAGGCTTGTCTCCCAGTCTTTGCTTTTGTCAATTCTCATCCTAAAATCTCATCATCCCTTCCAGGATAGCCAATCCAGCTGGCAGGCAAGCACCATCTCAGACCTACAACCAAGCTTCTCTCCCACCGAGAGAATTAGAGCTCTGTTCTTCCTGACAGCCCTGAATTAGGGTAGGCTGCCTTCTCTTATCTCCCTGGTCCACACCTCACACTGAGTGCAGGTGTAGCGGGGTGGGGCCAGCTGGGTTTCCCTAACCCTTTCATTACCAGTGGAGAGCCTGTTTGCCTCCTCAACTCGTTCACATTGCTTGTGTGGGGCTTCTCTGGATTGTCACGCAGGGATCTGTGGGTTTTTCATTCCCTCAGCCTTAATACACAGGAGAAATTGTTTGGGTCTCTATAGGATGTAAAGCATTTCTTATGAGCTGATGGGTGTCCTCCACTCTTTTTTCACTTCTGTAGGATTTTAGGGGACACTCAACAGTACTCAAGTGGCTTTGAGCACGTTTCAGGATTGGGCCTTGAGTTCTCTTGTAGAGAAAACAACAGAAGCATCAGTTTTGAGCACACACATAATGTATGTGGACTATATGAGGAAAAACCTAACATTGGTATATCAGCTTGGATAAAAATGTTCTTAATTATTTCAGAATCCAGTAGGCTATCTCGATATTTTTAAAGGATTTTGCAGCAAGTCTGTATTTAAAATTTACTAAGCAGTCAACACTTAATAAGGTTATTGTCACTTATGCATATTCCATTTTTTGATGACAAATACAACAAAGTTCTCAGTAGAATGCCAGTTCAAACTTTCAAAAAACAATGGATCATACTTTTCTGAAGGAAAGGTGCAAGAAGAAAGAGTGCAATAAGATTACAGCAAGGAATAATTTTGGATCCACTATTTAAAATACAGAGTATTGTTCGTGTATTTATGTATTCTGATGTATTTAATCCACTTTGTTACACTTTTTTCATGTTTTTTTCTAACTACACCAAGAAACACTTATTGAAAGGAGTCTACATTATCTATTTCCCCTTAAAATTTCCCATTGCTGTCTAACCCCATTCAGAGCAAATCTTGATGATATAGTGGTTAAAATTCCAGCAGCTGCCTGGGATTTGTCTGCTCACGAATTGTTACTAGCACAGCTAGAGCTGCTACAGCAGAAAAAAAGCAGGAAAAAAAGGCTAATTTAGACAATGTCTTGATTTACAGGGTCCCTCTGGACTGTGTATTTACTGAATCCTTCCCTGAGAGCATTTATTTAAATATAAAGGACAGAACTAGAAATGTGCCAAGCAGCGCTAGAATTGCAAAAAATCTGTCCCAACTACTAAAACTGCCAAAAACTTCCTGGAATATGGTAACTTCCTGGAGTGATTTTTTTCAGGAAGAAGTCTGAAATCTGAAGATTGCAAATAATTTGTAAGCTTGAGCTGCTGTTGTGTAAACCGTCTCACACACTACCTTTCTAATAAACTCTACTCTGCTCTCACTCCTTATTGCTAGGGTGAGAGAGGTTCTATGTTTATATTGGTTCATTCTTACAATCATAAGCAGAAACTGTGTCACATCAAATTAAATGTCATGGTTTTATATTTCCATTATATTTACATTACACTAGATTACTGTAGCTGAATTAGACTATTTTCCACAGGGTCTGGGGTGCAACTGCTGTTTTTAACTCACTTTCCACAAGTAATTGAACTTGAACTGAGGACTGACCTGCTTTCCACTAAGGCACAGTAGACCACTATGAAAGTACAATACTGAAAGATCTCAAGTTACTATAAAAGTAAAATCACAGTGCAAGGACTTCTGAACACTTGGAAACCATTCTAATGGTTCCAGTAATTGTTCTTATACAATGCTTCACATCTAGGGAGAGGGCAGCCTTTAGCTTATTTCCCATTAACGAGAGCCCCTGTGGACTATCTCCTTCAACAGCCCAATAGGTCTTTTACCAATTCTCAATGGCCTTGTCACGTAGTGGGATTCATTCACCACTCTGTGCAGACGTCTTCCTCCCCATGGGACTCTTCTTCACCACTTCCTATGCCCTCAGCAGGTACTGATAAAGGTTTGCAAACCAAAAATGATATGGAGTATCACCTTAGTGATATCACACACAAGCCACATCCCAGATTTTTAAAAATCCCAAGAAAAAATATGACAGAATGTATCGCTCACCACTGTTTTTTGTTGTTTTGGAACAATGAAGAATTTAACACTGGACTGCAGACTCTCTTGATAATAGGAGGGCAGATTCCTTCAGAGGCAGGTGACTGAGGTTAGTATCCTAGCTCGCTCCTCAAAGAGTCTTATGCTTCCAAACAGCATCATCTCTGTCTTCTCTGCATTTAGCTTGAACCAGCTGCTTCACTAATATGCTTTTCTCTTCCAGGCACTATGAAAGTCCATATATGAATATCTGTCCTATTGGCTGAGAAAGAAATGTGGAGCTGGGATTTGTCTTATGATCTCTTGTTGTGGTGGGCACTCACCCATGGAGCACCCCCTTGTGGCCCAGTACGGAACTGCATGATCCATTGCTACCTCAGTTTCCCCAATGGGCTTTCAGTGAGTTCAATTAAGTGTTTACAGACTGAATGGTGCCCTTCCTGGGATCTAATTTATTTAATCAAAGACCAAATAAAACACATGGAAGTCTTCACTTGAGTGTCCTAGCTGGGGGAGGGAGTGGAGGTTAATCTTAGTCTGTTTGCCCCATTTGAGTCCACCCATCTCCTCCATATAGGCTCTTTACCACTAACGCCCTCTCAACCTAGCCCCCACCTGCCTCAGCAAAGGGTTCCTTCTCTGAACTCAGAGCCCCTTCAGAAGTCAAATCACTGCAGCTCTTCTCTGGAACAGTGTATAATTCCTCTGGGATCTGGACCATCAGCTGCTGTCTGGTAAGGTCCTTCTACTGAGACTAGGTCTCCTATGGGCTTGGCACTTGTAACTCTCCCCTTTCAGAACCTCTTAACTCTAGGAGTATAAGTTCCTGGATTCGCTTTCCTGGTGAGCTCGCTAGCCAGTTCCCCGAGAAGTCCCTTTCCTGAGGAGCTATCCATCTTCTGGCACCCCCTGACAGAGGGTCAGCTACCCTGAGATATCTCTCCAAGACATTTAATGTATATGACAGAATCAATCCATGTAGAACCCGCAAATGATAATTTATGAGGAGGATAAGGAGAGCCCATCATTTCTGACACGTTTGCTGCTACCTTCAGAAAGATTTGATTGAGGATGGATTGGAGACAGGCCAGTGGTTGGTGTTCCAATACTCACTTAGGGCCAGATTCTGCCACCCTCAATGCTAGGTGGCAGAGTGTGGCCCTCCCTTTGGTTGCACTGATAAATGTCTTCTAGTGATGTAGAATTTAAATGACTTTATAGCTACATAGCACAGTCTATGGATCAATTACTGGTATTTATTTTCCTTATCTCTGAAGATTAAAAGGTAATGTGCACTCAACAAAGTACCATTTAAGCTTAATTAAAAGTGCAATATATAGAGATGACCCATAGAATGAGTTTTTGTGAGTACAAGTAAAAAATGTGGTATTTATACATTTTCCTGGGTAGGTATCATCCATTTGAAATTAGGTAAACTTTGTGCTGAGTGCAACGTATGGTGTAGATTAACTACATTTGCTGTTTTAATACACGTGGCAAAAAATCTTTGAAATAGTTTGTAACTTTTGATTTTCAAAACTGTTGGACTTCCATTTACATTTAGATTTGAAGTTATCTTTTTATACTCATTCAAACATCAAACTGGATGACAGCTTTGTGTGTTGAGCTGAAACAATATCTGCCTAACAATATCAGGATGGATATGAGATGTTGCACCAGCTTAGAAGAATCAGCTTACATGAGGCTGAAGTTTCACAAGACAAAGCCTTTGCCATTCCAGAAGCAGTATCAGTCAAATCAAACAGGAAATCAGTACCATATCAGGGCACTCTGTATATCACTACTATGTCCATTTTAAATCTGTCTTAGGACATGCACTCAAGATAGGGAGTGAGACCATCTGTAATAGGTTAGAGGCAACTAACAGATCTCTGGCACCTCTCTGTATATCCCTATGCTCAGGCTGCAATTGCACTATTAGCAGCCCTGAGAGTATCATCGAGTCAGTGATGGTTAATATATGGAGACTCAGGGTCTTTTTCCATGAGGAAATCATTTAACAGCATGGAACAGGGGGTAGTATCACTGCTAGTGGACTCTTCTTGAAGGAATAGAAAATTCTTGTCAACGGTCGCTTGTTTTCTAGTTCCCCTTTCCTTACTTTTCACAATAGAGAGGAATGGAAATACTCACTATGCTCTAAAACTCATTTTCCGCACACTGGATAATCACATCCCCAGTCAGACTATGGAAGCACTGTACAGTGACCACTGAAGAAGCATATGATAGCTGTTGCAGCTCATAGGGTAAGGAAGATGAACAAGTTGAGTGCATAAGACCATCCAAAAATGGTTTTTCTGAAATAGTTGTTGTTCTAGTTTGTTCGTTTAGTTGGAGCAAGACAGTTACTGCAATTTTTTATTTAACAACTTATAATACAATCAGCAAATAAACAATGATTCAACAACTAGTAAAGTGGAAGAACAGTCAACCATAACAAGGAAACCAAGATATACTGGTAGGGATCTCAGGGCTCAGTATAAAGTCTTCTGTCACCAAAATTATGGTTAGAAGAACAATTTTCCTCCTTCACACAAATCTTCATCTCCTTCAGTAAAAATTTTAGGTGCATGAGGTATGTAGAATCAAACTCCATGAGTAATAGGGATCCAATCCTACATCCACTGAAGTCAGTGGAAAAACTCCCATTAACTAAACCGAAAACAGCATCTGGTCCTTAACATATACATTTATAGGTATGGAAATAGGATAATAAACAAACAGAACAAGCAAAAAGTTGGAAATCTTGTAAATATGTGTTATATACTTCACCTTCTGGGTATAACTATTACGCAATACAGAGTTTCACGAATATGAATACACTGGTTATTCCTACAACACTTCTATAAAGGGTCAGCCTCATGAAGTGAGTTTTTTGACAGTTAATGTACATTGGATGTTGCTTGCCATCACATAGAAGGTGGTGTTTTTAAGGAAATGATGTCTGCACAAGAGTTGATATTTATTCATGAATCTGCTGTATTGTACTGTGCTCAAATACCTTATGGTATTCAAAATAGCAGGATTATTGTGGCAAAACAACTTCCAGCTACTGTAATGTGTGTATGTATGCATATAATGGATATTAATAGCAATACTTCCAACCATTAAAGCCAACTTTATCTTCAACTTCTGAAATTAGACTTTAATTCTCTCTTTTTAGTCTTTATTCATTCTGTCTTCCTGACATTGACCCCATCCATTCCCACCCCCTCTGACCCTTGCTTTCCAGCCATCCCAATTTATCCCTAGCACTGGGTGAATATTGAAAATGCATTCGAGAACATTTGTTCCATTAAGATGCATGAATTTGCTTTGTTGCTCCATGCTTTTATTCATTTGCTGAGAATATTCTTTTGATATTTTTGTTTGCAAAAAAAGTTCATAGAAACAGAAAATGTGCTAATCTGTATGCAACACAAATATTTACGCTGCATATTTGAATACTCATGCAAATATGTGTTTGCACAAATGTCTGCACCACAAATTACTTATTTAAGCCTTTTTCGTCTTTACAAAAGTTTCACTCATCCAGAGAGCAGAAACATTTCCATGTGATTTGGTGACTAATCACTAAGCACAGCTTGAAGTAAAGAGTAACAACAGATAGCCTATATGTAGTTCAGGTGCTGTCTGTTCACATAACACATTAATTGAACATTCCTGAATAAGAGAAATCCATAAAAATTAAAGTTCAATTGTTGATAATTTTGTGAACAGAAATGTGGTGTGAAATTAGTTGAATGAATCATCTTGGGTCTGCTTGTTTCATTTCATCATATCTGAGAGTGGACTTAAAAATGTGGGCCTAATTTTGCTCTGATTTATCCCAGTGTAAATAAGGAACAATTTCCTTGAATTCAACAGTAGTACACTGATGTAAAAGTGGCATGAGTGAAAAAAGAACCAGGCCCAGTGCCTCCCATGGTTTGAGTTTCCTGGAGTGCTGATTTGGCTCTGCAATCCAGTACTAAAACTTATGCAGATTTGAAAAAGACAAAGCTACTCAAGATGAGTGGCAGTGTAGAAGAGAAAAGTCTAAAAGTAAAAGGCCAAATTCTGCAGTTCTTACTAAGGTCAAACTCCTTTGGAAATCAGTGGGAGGGAGCCTTTCCTGAGTAAGAATTCAAGGCCAAATTGTGGTGCTCTTAAATACCTGTGATAGGCTCCAAAGCTCTTAAAAGCTGTGGGAGGGATAACATCAGTCAATATGCTCCACCAGCATTGGTTGCTGAGAGCCTCCAGAGCAGATCTCTGCAGCTCCTCTGCAAAAAGACTATTGTCAGTAGAGCAGATGTATAGCCAATGGATTAATGAACTGTTTGGTTCCGCTAAGGTTCCCAAGAAGAGATAGCTGTGGGCTATATTACAGTAACTCCTCACTTAATGTCGTAGTTATGTTCTTGAAAAATGCGACTTTAAGCTAAACAATGCTAAGCGAATCCAATTTCCCCATAAGAATTAATGTAAATGAGGGCGTTAGGTTCCAGGGAATTTTTTTTCACCAGACAAAAGACATTATATCCCTATACAGTATAACTTTTAAATAATTTAAAACCATTTAATATAGGTATAAGTTTTAAATAATTTTAAACACAATTTAATACTGTACTCACCAATGATGATGGTGAAGCTTGGTTGAGGTAGTGGAGTCAGAGGGTGGATCATCTGGCTGCTCCTCTTGCTGTTATTGCTGAACTTTCCCAACTCAAAAAAACACATCTAGAGACTGTTGTTTTGCTTTCCTTTTTTTTTCTTTTTCTTGGTACATTTCTTTACAGCAATTTGTTACACCAGCAACTCCCCTAATCACTTTGGAGCTGTGTTCTTGTTAGGATCATCATCACTGCTAGGCACTCCACTATCCCTTGCTGGACATTTTTGACTCATGATGCTGGGTGATACAATCATGAGTTAGAAATGTTCAGGGAATACTTGTACCGACACAACGCAAACAACGATGACTGCCACACTGAAGTGGGAGCGTCGCTTGGCTTTCGTCACAAAGTAGTTACCTAGTAGCAAGCAGCGGCCAAACAACATTATAACGGAACACTGTGTGACTTTAAATAAATATGTTCTGTAATAGATCAGTGATGTAATAACAAAACAACATTAACTGGGATGACGTTAAGTGAGGCGTTACTGTATCTATGTCTTCCCATGTGCCATATTAGTGCTGTACCAGGAGCCTGGATTGAGGATTAGGTCCCTAAACCCCTTCCACTTAGTTGTTTCTTCCCCATATTAAGAATTTAAGGATTTGACCCCAAATTAGTAGTGATGTGGCTGCATTTTCCGTAGAGACTGCCTGCTTTCCAGCTACCTGATGAGTCCAGGATCAGAAAAAGGAGAGTCATGGGTTTCTACAGGGTAAAATATGACCAGGAATGAAGGCAATGAGTGAAAATGGCTGGCTTAGTCTTTGTTTTGGCAAGTGGTGAGGTAAGGACTTTTCCTTGCATCTCCTTTGCCATTTACCTTTGCTGTGGTTAGTGGGCAGAAAGCAAACTCACACTTAGATTCCTTGGGCGCTTCTGTCAAAAATAAGGAAAATAGTCTTCTGCTCCAATTAATTAAACAAACGGATATAAATTCCCTGCTTAAATCATACTTTGCATATCCATAATCTCTGCACTACATTTTATGTATACGTTACCCTTGAGTAAAAATTTGTGCGCATAAAAGTGCTTTCTCATATAATCTTGCTAAAGCACACTTTTGCCTATAAATATTCATACCACTGCCAAAACATTTGCAGGCTTTCCCCAAAGGTGAAATATGTGTAATGTACTTTGCCTTCTGGGTATAAATATTATCCAATACATTTTGGTTAATATGAATACACTAATTATTCTTGTAACCCTTTTAAAAAGGGTCATCCTCATGATGTGAATTTTTTAAAAATGTAATTACAGTAATTGGATACTTAATCTAATTAAAATTGGCTTTATCTTTAATGGGAATTTTTCTAAAGAGGCAGAATGACAATTGACTTTTTGATAATCACTGTTTTCTTTCAGCTTGGAGGATGCATTTAGTACAGTCGAACCCAGAGAACCTAGTCTCTATACCATCTGCCCACCATGTCAAACTAGAGTTTTATCCATTATAGGCAAAACTTTCATTATAAATTATAAAAAAAAGTATCTTTAACTTTTATGATAATATTGATTTTTCATTGTGACTTAGGTACAGTTAATTAAAAGCATCCATGTAGAGCTAACTATAACATAAAACCTTTTTTAAAGTATATAGTTTATCTTATGGACAATGAGATAAAACAGCTACATACAGAGGCCTCTCTCCTGTGATTGGGTTGATGCAGGCATACTCTTGCATTGTGTGGTGCCCCACTGACTTCAATGGACTCTGCCTGCACAAACTCCTGCATGTATGTGAAGTCCCACTGAAGCCAACAGGTCTCTGTGTGGGCACAGAGGTTCTTCTGTGGATTTTATTGTAGAACTGGGGCCATTGTTTGCACTGCGCTTTCTACAGGAATCTCCTTTGTAGGATGTGACTTACCTATATTAGCATGATAGGTGTATGTGAGTCAGCTGGCTGTATAGTGACAGCTGATTTAGCACTGTTATCCTTTCAACATGTGAATGTTATTTTGTACTTGTGTTGCATGGGGGAACCTGTCCAGACATAGCTCTCTAAGGATGTTGAGTGCATGGCCAAGGAGTTTATTCATGCTGATAGTTATATAGGAACAGGACTGAAAAGAGATCACGTAAAGAAGTGATGGGCAAACTTCATTAAACCTGTTGGGAGGTGGAAAAGAAAAATGAATCCTCTTGTGGGGTAGAGAAATTCTTCCAGGAGGGAGCTGGAGGCTGCTGAGCGCACACTCCTAGAGGATAGCTGGACGTGCTTGTAAACTAAAAGGAGAGAATGTCCTGAGATGAGGACTCATACCTACCTGTAGAGGGAATCAAAGATTTATCCTGTTTAGGAGTTTGCGGTAACGGGTAATATTTTGTGACAGAGCCAGATTATCTGGCCCATTGCAGCCCCTTTGTGCTACTAAAACCCAGCAGCAGCTCCCCTGTAGGCACAAAGCTGCCATAGCCCCCACTGTCTTATGTCAGCGTGGGGAGGGTAGTGGGAGGGCCAGAACACACCGAACTCTGGCTGCCCCCAGCTGGTGAGCAGTGCCATGAGAAACATCACCAGTGGAGTTGGGATGCTTAAAAACTTGAAACTTCTTGATGCTTAAAACTAGCCTGAGAATCAGGGAGCCCCTCCCCCTGTCTGCTGCACCCAGTGGAATCTGCCTCCTAATTATCTCATCCATCTAACTGTACTTTAGCAGAGGAGACTGAGATATGGTTACATTCACTTCATCTTATTTTATGATATGAGATTCTCTGCATTGCACTTAAATAAGCTGCTTTTACTGAAGACAGAATGTCCTGGATTCTGGTAATAAAGCTCAGGGGTAAACACGGCTGGATGTTCCTGAGAAACAAGAACTGATTTCCAGCCATAAGGTTGGAGGTAACCGTTTGATCCCTCAGCCACAAGATGGTTTGGGTGGGATCCATGCCAAAAGGGGGCAGGGGGGAGACACTTGCAGTAGTCAGAGCAAGTGCAAGAGCAAAGACCACCGCGAGTGCAGATTTGGTGACAGTGGGAGTCTAAGAATTGTTTCCTAAAATATGATCAGAGTTCTAAGAGATGGGCAAGACCCATTAAATCATTATGTTATTCTCCCTTGGAAGGGCATGATATAGTCTCTGTCATGGGTGGCCCCTGATGGCCATGACACAAGTGCACCAGTTTCCCCTCAGTCCAGCCATAAAAAGAACACAGTCTTACTCTGCGATAAAAAGCCATAATTTATTTGTGTACACATACAATAGTCCATAGAACCCTCCTGGTACAATTACACTCCCAAGTCCCACAGTAAATAATACAAAAATATCACCATTTTCATTTCCCCTCTCCAAGGACATCACTTCCAGGTCATCCACCCATTAGTCCACCAGCACACAGGCCCCTGGTCCTTTCTGCCCTTGTTCCAGGGCCCCACTCTCTTGTCCATTCACCCGAGAGTGATTAGTCTCATGACTCTTCTGTCCAAAACATAGTCCAATGACTCAGCTTCCCAGCATTCAGCTCAAGAAGATCAGGAAGCTAGACCCTCCATTATACTCTCAGGCAGCTCACCTTTCCTTGATTGTTCTTTATAAGGCCCACGTGCCTTCTCTGAATCCCAATTGGGAGCTAGCCAACAAATCACAGGTGCACTAGACCCTGAGCCTGCTTAAAGGGCCAATCACCCAGTAGACAATGTATTTGATATTAAACTAATATAGCATCTGGGGTCCAATTTTTTTTGAGCACTCACATATTATATTGACTTCAGTGGGAGTTTTGGGTGTAAAAGAAATGAAGGACTGGGCTCTAGCTCATAGCCAAAAGGCCCAAAAGAAGTGGTGAACAGCCATTTTATTTTGTTCTACAGTTTCCTGAATATGATGGGTCAGATTATCAGTTCATGTAAACTGGTATGGTTGATGTCAATAGAGCTACACCAATTTATACCAGTTGAGGATAGGGCCCAGTGTTTCCAAAAGCAGATCTTGCCACATACTTGCATATAATTTTTGTTTTTCTCTTTGTTCATTTCTGGAATCACTTTGTTTTTTGTTGTTGATTTCCCACTTTCAGGCAGTAGAAGGAAGCTGTGATAAACTGGGAACTAGAGCTAGTAAATAGTCCACAATGAATAATGTATCCAATGAATGGCTCCTCTTTTTCTGTTCTTGAGTTGACTGTGAGCAGCTCACCATTTTCTCACACAACTGATATTCAGGCCTGGAGGTGGAGAAGGGGTATTACACCCTAATTTACGTGTTATTTGAAATTATTTCCCAGATAATTTCTGGAAATAACATTTGGCTTCCAGGTACCTTGCAAGCAGTTTGTTGTAAATATTCACAATTTGCACTGTGCCGATTAGTTTTGATTGGACACATTCTCTTCCAAAGAGGTTTCCTTTTTGAACACTCAGAGTTGTAAATTCTGAACTTGCTCTTTGCACATTTTCCCAGCTTCCCTCTGAACTTTTTTGCAACTGCCATGTCAGTGTCAGGCGTCTTACTCATATTGGGCCAGATTGCGCCATTTGGCACTGCTAGGTACTGGGGACAGTGTAGGGCATCATCACCCCAGAGGGAGAAATGGCAGCGTTCTGTTAGGGGGCTTGCTGGTGCACACTCCATACTGCAACACTCCTCTAAAGGGTACAGCCTACTTCCTCTCTAGGCAAAGGGCCAACAGAACTAGCTGGCTGGTGAATGGTGCATCAGATCCATGCATCTGTGTACTCTCTGATTCCTCCCTGACCCCTTCAGGGTGGCACTGGAATAATTAAAGAGCAATTCTAAGCAACTGCAGTGCTTCCTGGTTCTTATGTAGACTGTTGTGTTCATGACACATACACGGAGCAGTCTGAAAAATACTCTTCCTAGGAAGTGGCCAGTGCTTAATTTGAAATGAAAAAGGTGCCGGGGCACAAGAAATTAGGTGCTGGGGCTCAAACAATTTTTTTACATTCAGAATGGATGTAGCGAGCCCAGCAGTGCCAGGGCTCACCCTGGCACAAAGCAAGCACTGGCGGTTGCAACAAAACATTACTTTATTGCTTAGAATTCAGAACAACAATACACAAGAACTCAAAAACAGAGAGAGAGAGAGACAGACAGAGAGATAAGGCTGCTCCCTAAAGCAGAGAGGCACGTTTCATCTCACCTTGCTTTAAGCTGTCTGTTTCCAAACTGACTATGCTCGCAAGCTTTGCTACAGGACTTCTTAGCCTGCAAGCAAGCCCCAGAACCCACTCGGCCTGCAGCTCTTAGAGTGACAGCTAGCAATTCCAACAAAGCAATCCTCAACACGCCACACATCAATGCAAGGATAGGGGAGGATTCACACTCTGTCCCTGTGAACCCACTACTCACATAAGGACTGGCCAGAATATAGTCCAACATGGGTCTAGTTTTTGTGAGAAAAAATAGTCTCCTCATTTCTGTAGCGTGTCAGAGGAGGGTCTATTTTATTATTAATATTACTTACAAGAACACATCCAGTTTTGCTTTTTTAATGATGCACACAATAGGCAACCATTATATTTTGTATCAACAAATATTTCAGCAGCTATTTTCCTATCCTGGCTCCTAAAAATTAACCATTCTCCCACCCCCCACCACAAATTGTCTTGTCCACAGAAATCTTGGTTCCCAGAAAGTTAGAATATTTACAATGCTGCAAGTTCCCCAGAAGATGGCAGTGCCAGTACAGTAAACAACCAAGAGGCAGAGCATTGGAAGGAGATTGTTTTGTAACTTGTCAGCTCAGAATTGATTTATAACAGGTTTTAAATATATTTTAAAAAGAGGCGGATGATCAGATAATTATACTTCAATGAATGTCCAAAGCAATAATGATAGCACTCATTACAAAGTTGGAGTGTGTCTGGTTTCTCAAGGGTTCACAACAAACATTAATCCATCTGAACGGAAACAGGAGACATAATTTAGCAGCAGCTCACTTCTATTACCTCGATTGTATATTATAATAAATTTTAGCTACACATGCTCACATTGTATGTTAAGTATCAGAGGGGTAGTCATGTGAGTCTAGATCTGTAAAAATCAACAAAGAGTCCTGTGGTACCTTATAGACGAACAGATGTACTGGAGCATGAGCTCTCGTGGGTGAATACCCATTTCATCAGACGCATGTAATAGAAATTTCCAGAGGCAGGTATCAATATGCAGGCCAGAATCAGTCTGGAGATAAGGAGGTTAGTTCAATCAGGGAGGATGAGGTCCTCTTCTAGCAGTTGAGGTGTGAACATCAAGGGAGGAGAAACTGTTTTTGTAGTTGGCTAGCCATTCAGTCTTTGTTTAATCCTGAGCTGATGGTGTCACATTTGCAAATGAACTGAAGCTCAGCAGTTTCTCTTTGAAGTCTGGTCCTGAAGTTTTTTTGCTATAGGATGGCTACCAGAACTAGAGGTCACCAAATGAAATTAATAGGTAGCAGGTTTAAAACAAATAAAAGGAAGTTCTTCTTCACACAGCGCACAGTCAACTTGTGGAACTCCTTACCTGAGGAGGTTGTGAAGGCTGGGACTATAACAATGTTTAAAAGGGAACTGGATAAATTCATGGTGGCTAAGTCCATAAATGGCTATTAGCCAGGAAGGGTAAAGAATGGTGTCCCTAGCCTCTGTTCATCAGAGGATGGAGATGGATGGCAGGAGAGAGATAACTTGATCATTGCCTGTTAGCTTCACTCCCTCTGGGGCACTTGGCATTGGCCACTGTCGGTAGACAGATACTGGGCTAGATGAACCTTTGGTCTGATCCGGTACGGCCGTTCTTATGTTCTTATGTACCTTAAAATCTGCTGTTGTGTGGCCAGGAAGGTTGAAGTGTTCTCCTACAGGTTTTTGTATATTGCCATTCCTAATATCTGACTTGTGTCCATTTATCCTTTTACGTAGGGACTGTCCAGTTTGGCCGATGTACATAGCAGAGGGGCATTGCTGGAACATGATGGCATATATTACATTGGTGGACATGCAGGTGAATGAACCGGTGATGTAACTGATCTGGTTAGGTCCTGTGATAGTGTTGCTGGTTCAGATATGTGGACAGAGTTGGCACTGAGGTTTTTTGCATGGATTGGTTCTTGAGTTAGAGTTGCTACACTGCGGTGTGTGGTTGCTGGTGAGAATATGCTTAAGGTTGGCGGGTTGTTTGTGGGCGAGGACTGCTTTCATGTATTCTGCAAGTTGATGTAGGTAATTTACAGGTTGAGGTTAATTTCTGATTACTTTTTGTCATGTAGTGTTTGTGCTATGATTACATATGATTTACTAAAAATAAGTGATCAATAAAAAGAACTGATTGTACTTCTTTTTTTCATTCATTTATTATATTTGTATATGTCTTTTATTACCAAAAGGCTCTTTTCACAATAAAAAAGCTAGACACCATTTCCATGGGCAGAAGGCCAGTGAAGAGATATTCCATACTTAAAAACATATTCACACAAAATTCATCCTATTTTATTAAGACCTTTTTTCGAGAATCAAAAATTAGCAAAATCGGTATTAGAATTCCTCTCTCTCGACCGGAAAATCATTCAGCTGGATTCAAGTAGGCCAGAAAACTGAAACTTTTTTTTTTAAAAGTGCTGAAAGTTTATACAACTGATCCTGCCCTCAATACCCAACAACTTAGCCCCTTGTAAGAGCTCACAACATAAATCCATTTGTCTCAAGGAGTTGGCAGTCACTTGAAGGGGAGAACAACCTTGTTTGGTCACTGGAAGGCTGTGCATTTTCCTCTGCATGAGGCAAAGATACATATGGTTCATTGGGTCTTCAAAAGACCCCTGATTTTGTGCGACAATAGTCAATATGTAAGTGCACTGAAGATAAATAACCTGAGACCTGATCCAATAACACCTGTTGAAGTCAAGGGAAAGATAACTTCAGCGCAGTTCACATTAGGCCCTGGTTTGCAGCACCGGCTCTAGGTTTTTTGCCGCCCCAAGCAAAAAACATTTTGGCTGCCCCCACCCCAGCCCTGGGCTCTCCCCCCCCGACCCGCACGCCCCTGCCACCCCAGCCCTGGGCTCCCCCCTCTCCCCCCACCAGTGCCCCCTCCCACCTATACACCCCCTGCCACCCCAGCCCTGGGCTCTGCCCCCTCCACCCACACCCCCTGCCGCCCCAGCCCTGGGCTCTCCCCTGCCACCACCACCTGCACCTTCCTTCCGCCTCCAGCCCTGGGTCCTGGTAACTTGTTCCCAGGGCAGATCATTCAGCAGGAATTTTGGATGTGCACAGGACACAGACAGGATTGGTTCCCATATGGTAACAGAACTGCAGTAAAGTGGAACAATTTTCAGCTTGTGTGATTGGAGGATATCTGGACGCATATTATAAGACTGTCCTCCATAAATGAGGAAAAGTTGAGGTGCCTTTATTATTCTTTTGTTCCACTCTTTGTTTCTATGGGGAGTTTGCCAATGCAATATCACTGTCTTCCTTTGAAACAAATAAAACTAAAAAAAAAAAAAAAAAAAAAAAAAAAAAGGCAGTGGCTGTTGAAAATAGCAATTCCAGTCCTAAAAACCACTGGGAAGCATTTCTTGCTCAATTTTATCCTACTTTTTCTACAGCAAATTACAGTGGATCTGTATATTTGAATTGGGAGAAATGAAGTAACAGCTGCCCAAATTGAGCTTGAATACTCCTGAATTTTGAGGTGTTCAAATCTGGAAGGCAGGTGCTAGATTCCCTTTCTGAATATTAGCTAAATCTG
This sequence comes from Gopherus flavomarginatus, assembly GCF_025201925.1. Classification (NCBI taxonomy): domain Eukaryota; kingdom Metazoa; phylum Chordata; order Testudines; family Testudinidae; genus Gopherus; species Gopherus flavomarginatus. The sequence continues at coordinate 58,151,023 of NC_066621.1, forward strand.
GAAAGGAAAAGTCAATTTCTGCTTCCATGGCTCAGAAGTGGAAATCCTTCTACATGCCTGGTACTGTATCTGAAGCTGCCGAAGTCCCCTAGCAGAGCCTCTCGTCCTTTCATTTTAAATTCTAGTGGGATCCACATATCTCCCTTGCTAGGGTTCAGATAGAGAGGGGCACTGTCAATTTAGTCCACCCAATTCCTTCTTTGGGGTGAGGTCACACCAGTATCCCTAACCCAGTCTGGGGATGTCTTCTGAAGGGGATATCTGGGCCAAAGGCTTCTACTCCTTGGGCACACTTGTTCCTCATTCACAGTGCCACCCCACTCTAGCAGTGAGCTCTCCATACACAGCAAGCATCAGCATGAGGTTTCAGCTACCATACTCCCTCCCCATCCTTTCCTGGTAATAGCAACCAGGGGAATGCTGGGAAATGTAGTTCTTTCCCTGCTTCAAGGCTGGCTCTATAGGCAGGGAGCTAACCAAGGAACTACAGCTCCCAGGATTCCCTATTGGTTCTCAGCTCCCAGGCTGGATCTCTGCCAGGTGCCGCCCCTGCAAATGGGCTTCCCCAAGCACCTGCTTGCTTTGCTGGTGCCTAGAGAGCCCCTGCTGGTTTGCTAGCCAGAGGTAATGCAAAGATATTGGTATATCAATGGATGTTGTAATCATTAAGATGTAGAATCTTGAAATGCCTGCTCAGTGCAGACAAGCATGAAGGCAACTCTAGTATTCTTGGCTATGGGAATTTTGTCATTGTGCTTTAGGAAAACTTCCCCAGCCTTGGTTGTCAGCATTCTTAGGAAAGCCAGTGGGCCAAATTCTGCTTTCAGTCATACCTATGCAACCCCATTGATTTCAATGTGATTACAAGGGCTTAACAAAGAGCAGAACTCAATCCAATGAAATCAGTCTGACATCACTACTGTGGAGTCAGACCATCCTTTTGACGTTAATAACTATATAGAGAGGATTTGCATCAGCAGCAATCACATCGACTGCAGCAGCAACTGTGGCAACACAGCGAATGGCCTAACTCTGGCAGATAGTCCCAAATTGGGCTCCACAGCAGTAAGCAGCTTCACAAGCCATCATGTTTCATACTAAAAGGCGTTAATTCTGGCTTCATGCTAGTCAGGGAAGTGTTGCAAAAGCTGTGAGTTTGAACTCATTGGTAGTAGTGTCAAGGAATTTTTTAGCTGCTAAACCAGGAATTACTACAGTGAGGAATTCAAATATTATTTCCTACTGCACTTCCCAGTTTTGGTTGTCATGATAATAGTGCTTTTTCATAGAAAATAGAAATAGCCAGTTAATCATTCTCTTGCACTTGATCACCCCAGAAACTTTACAATCAACTTTCAAGGTCAAGTAAGTGAATCCTAAGAAAATAAAATAGAAGGTCCATAAACAAGGGTTATATCATCATGTCCTCCCTCTAATAAAGGAAAGCTGATCTGGCCCAAAAGGTATTATCTATAGTAAGGTAAGAACAGAATCAGTAGAGGTGATCCATGTAACTGTGCAATAAAAATCTTAAACCTCATTTTTTTTTCTTCACAATGTTGGTGGAGACCCCATAATGGCAAAGTGGTGGAAATGTTGTTTCTCATGTCTGCATTACACATCTGAGACAAGTTGCAGGGAATCCAAAAGTCACTGTAGAGAATTTCCATGTCCAACAGGTGTTTCAGTATCTTCTATGGCATTCATATATGACAACATATATTGCAGCACAGAAAGGCTTTGCGAATGATGACTCTACAAACTCTACAATCGGATAGAGATTTCAGCACAATGTTCCATATCAAAGTAACTTCAAAGCTGTGTGTCCTAAGAGCAGGCTAAATAATGCAGCCATCACTGGGAACTAATCAAAAAGGAAATCAGAAATCCACACTAATGCCACCCATTGTGTGAAAAGTCTATATTCAGTCTTGTCTGAATTCCGGCTGGGATAGTTAAAGGACATTCAAACAACAATCTTGCACTCATAGCCATGTGGCTCACAAAAAACCAACACTGGGTTGGCAGAGAACAAAACAATGGGCCAGCTCCTCAGCTGATGGAAAGGTGCATCACTGAAGTCAGTGGAGTTACTCCAATTTTCATGAGCTGAGGATCTGAGCCTGCGTATCTACGTGATGCTGTCATACTATACAAGTAACACTGAAACTTGCAGTCATGTCATGACCCATATTTTTCAAAGCAAATTAAATAGGATCTGAACTAGATCTCTTTGGGACCCTTCAAACAATTTGAACAATGCTACAAGTGTAAGGTCCCACAGTGATAAACTGTGAGCTCAGGAGAGAGTAAGATTTAGATAAGACCAGTGCCATACAAAGGAAATGGGAAGTTAGAGAAAGAACAAAATTCATGAAATTTTCTCCCTGAAAACCCAGCCTTCTCATGGATGAAGGGCAATATTGCTGTTTCCAAACAAGATCTGGACTCTCCTGGAAAAAGAAGAGGTTAGCAACGTGGGTGATAGCAGAGTATAAGGATCCAAATAGTTCTAACACAGGTATTAGCGAGCTGGTGGTTTCTCAGAGCACAGAACTGCAGCAAGATTATATAAAGAAAACTCAAATGTACCTGGAAACTTACTACATGACTGAAACCAGTAGGGGGCAGTAACACACATTCTTAGCCCCCCATTATCTACAAAATAATTTTTTGGCGTTTCAGACCTGTGCCTTTGAGGATTTAGGAGAACATCAGTGATTCTAACTAAGATGGCAGAACAGTTTAAGATCCAAGTGATAGGTAGCCCAAAAAGATGGGAAGTCCACCAAAAGAGTGTATGTGTGTGTTCATATGTGGGTTGGGAGGATAGCAGAGGTGTGAGGCAGTGTAAAGAAAAGCTATTAAAGTCTCTCTCCACTTGTGGCTGAACAACTGGAAGTCCCAAAAAGGACGGTGTTATCCAGCAAATGGGCATGACCAATGTGGATGTGGGTGGCACCATTTGGATGAATCTGACTCACTACCAGAGGAAAACTGGCTATTTAGACTGAAGTAAGACAGGACAAGACACCCTTTGCTACCAAGAACTAATTAACCATCAGTTAAATACCTAGCAGTTGTTGGTCTCAAGGGCAGTTGTGGTTTTTCACTGAAAAGTAGTGACTCTCCCTGATAATTTGTAAGCCCAGATGGCTGGGAATTTCACACACATGTAGAACAACGGCTCTGGTGACTGGCAGCTGCTAAGGACAGACACCGGTAAGAAGTACTCTCAAATCCAACAGCAAATAGCCTCACTTCCACCAGCACCAGCAGCAGATCCTCCTTCTTTACAGTCAACCACAGTATTAAGAAAATTATCACAGGCCTAATTATTGCCATTTCTTCTATTTCTGTCCATGGTGCAGAAAAAAATGGGTGGCTCGGGGTGGAGGCTGTTAAGAGCTGGAAGTATCTGCACTGCTGTAATGTCTCCCCTTACACCAGTTCCACAAAAGCTTATCTCAGGCACACTATGGGGTTGGCAATCCATGGGCTGGGAAGGGTGAGAATAGGGCAGCAGGTCACTCCCTCTCTACCAGGGGCGGCTCCAGGCACCAGCACGCCATGCGCATGCTTGGGGTGGCAAACTGTGGGGGGCACTCTGCCGGTCACCGCGAGAGCGGCAGGCAGGCTGCCTTCGGCGGCATGCCTGAAGAGGATCCGCTGGTCCCGTGGCTTCAGCAGACCTCCCGCAGACTGCCGCCAAATTTGCAGGACTGGGGACCTCCTGCAGGCAAGCCACCGAAGGCAGCCTGCCTGCCGTGCTTGGGGTGGTAACATGCCTAGAGCCACCCCTGCTCTCTACATTCTTGTGTGTGTTCCCCCCTCCCCGACCCCAGTGGGTTAAAATATTGCTGATCCACTTAGTGACAGAAAAACTGCATTGGCACCAACATATGCAACTATCCATGCACATGTAGACCAAGTGAGCCATAATGGTTGGTAATAGGAATCAAGTTCATCAATTGCCATGTTCTGTATTAATTGTTCGTAAGTTGCTATTGAAATCCAGCATCAGTTCAACAATATCTGATTTTATACTAAAAAAGAATTGGAAATGCTGGATCTGAATCCTCATAGCCTTCCCCCAGTTTTATGCTGGGATAACTCCATTTCCTAGTATTTTAAAAGTGGCTAACAGATATTTTCAATTGTTAATCTGCATTATAGAATATCATATTAATAATCATTTATTAAAAGAATAAGACTGTAATTTTGATGTGTCTCAGCAATAAATAACATCTGTATGGAAATAGTGTCCTAAAACAGCATATAGAAAAAGATCCTGCTTAAACCATGCCTCATGTTGATGTAATTCGGTCTCTCCAGTGCAATTATTTCTGACACAAATTAGACAAGATTCATATCTGTCCTAGTAAACAGCAGATTGTTTCTTTGGATAAATGTTTGTTTCCATTTACATGTGCTATTATCGTTTAAATATTTCTGTTTTATTACTCACAGTCTCATCTTCATTTAAGAATATGTCCCCTGGAGTATTAGTGGGGAGTTCACATGCTACTCTGCCCATGGCCTTCGTCACTCAACTAAGAGACTGTGGCTAAGACTTCCAGAGAAATACCAGGGAGTTACATGCTCACTTCCCACTTGGTTTCGGTGGTAGCTGAGGGTCCAATTCCTTAGAAAATCAGCCTCAATAGATTGACAGTGGCAACTCTTTAAGGGCAACATCTACGGTTCCTATTTCTGCTACATGTAGCTATAATATTATATTTTAATAATGGTGAGGTGTGGCTTATTGATGAAATGCAATTTGGCATTATATGATCTTTTTTTCCCTTTATCCTCCCACACTCTCAGGGGCCTAGGTCAGCCACCAGTTTCCAACATTTATTTCAGTCTTATACTGATCTGGTCTGGTCAGGTCAGGCTTCTGAATGTCATATTGATGGATTTGGCTTTTTTCCCAGTTGTTCTGTGTAATGTTTCTCTAGGTTGCCCTCTTCTTCTCTTTCCAGGTGGTTTCCATGTTATCACTTGCCATAGAAGTTGTGTTGGTGGCATCCTTAAAGCAAGTCCTAAATATGGCCATCATCGTCTTCTTACTATATTTGATACTTTAGATTGGCTTGTTCAACTTAGCATTTCTGAAGATACAAGAAACTCTTTCCACTAGACCAGCACCCGGGTGGGCCAGGCCAGTTTATCTGCCTTGTTGGCAGCTTCGGCCGATTGCAGCTCCCACCGGCCACAGTTCACCGTCCCAGGCCAATAGGGGCGGCGGGAAGCCATGACCAGCACATCCCTTGCCTGCGCCACTTCCCACAGCCCCCATTGGCCTGGAACGGCGAACCGCACCCAGTGGGAGCCACGATCGGCCGAACCTGGCGACGCAGCAGGTAAACAAACTGGCCTGGCCCCCCCAGGGTGCTTATCCTGGCAAGCTGTGTGCCAGAGGTTGCCGACCCCTGCACTCGACTGAGACATTTACTTTGGAATGTGTTGATCTTCTTATCAATTTCTGTTGTAGATTTCCATGCTTCTGCTCCATAAAGGAAGACAGACATTATGCTGGTGTTAAAAGTTAGTATTTTTGTGTCATTGCCTATCATGCTACTTTTTCACATTTATGAATTATGCCAGCCTTAGGGCTAAGTGATGCAACACTTACACGAGTGAGTGTTTAGTCACAGAAGTAGTCCCAATGACTTCAGTGGAATTACTCACATGTGAAACTGCTCAACAAAGTCAAAGGGTTGCATAGTCTGGCACTTATGATTTTAAGTAAATATTTATCAATGAGCTACAATAATTGGAGCACATTCTCACTCTAGTTGGCAAATTCTTTGCTACCACAGCTAGACATCCTATTTAGGCACTGTGGAAAATCCCATCCAAAATGTCTTTTAATAACCAGTAAGAGTATAGAATCATAGAAGATTAGAGTTGGAAGAGATCTCAGGAGGACATTCAGTCCAACCCCCTTCTCAAAGCAGGACCAACCCCAACTAATAATCATCCCAGCCAAGGCTTTGTCACGCTGGGCCTTAAAAACCTCTAAGGATGGAGATTCCATCCCCCTCCCTAGGTAACCCATTCCAATGCTTCACCACCCTTCTAATGAAATAGTTTTTCCTAATATCCAACCTACACCTCCCCCACAGCAACTTGAGACCATTGTTCCTTGTTCTGTCATTTGCCACCACTGAGAACAGCCTAGCTCTTTCTTCTTTGGAACCCCCCCCCCTTCAGGTAGTTGAAGGCTGCTATCAAATTCCCCTTCACTCCTCTCTTCTGCAGACTAAATAAGCCCAGTTCCCTCAGCATCTCCTCATAAGTCATGTGCCTCAACCCCCTAATCATTTTTTTTGCCCTCTGCTGAACTCTCTCCAATTTGCCCACATTCTTTCTCTAGTGGGGGGCCCAAAACTGGATGCAATACTCCAGATGAGGCCTCACTAGTGCTTAATAGAGGAGAATAGTCACTTCCCTCGATCTGCTGGCAATGCTCCTATTAATGCAGCCCAATATGCCATTAGCCTTCTTGGCAACAAGGACACACTGTTGACTCATATCCAGTTTCTCATCCACTGTAATCCCCAGGTCCTTTCCTGCAGAACTGCCACTTAGTCAATCGGTCCCCAGCCTGTGGCAATACATGGGATTCTCTCGTCCTAAGTGCAGGCTTCTTCACTTGTACTTGTTGAACCTCATCAGGTTTCTTTTGGCCCAACCCTCCAGTTTGTCTAGGTCACTCCAGATCCTATCTGTACTCTCCAACTCTCCCCCCAGCTTTGTGTCATCTGTGAACTTGCTGAGGGTTCAATCCATCCCATCATCCAGATCATTAATAAAGTTGTTGAACAAAACCAGCCCGAGGACCAACCCCTGGGGCACTCTGCTTGATGCTGGCTGTCAACTAGACATCAGGCTGTTGATCACTGTCCATTGAGCCTGACGATCTAGCCAGAGATTCTAAAATGTTTAAATATCATATTTATAACAGCCAACATTATATTGAATAATGTAATGGTCTGCTATGCCACCATTAACATGTTCTAAATATATTATATGGCTAGCTAATGAAAATGATGAAAAGTTGCAATATCAGCATATACTAATTAATTTTTTTTTTGAAAAACCCACTTAATGCAGAATTGAGAGCAACAATTATTATAGCAACATCAATTTTTGTCACTGGACATTATTAAGTATGTGGTCTATGTACAGTAGTTATTTTTCATTGATGTGTAATTTTATGGTCCTGTGTTTGGCATAACATTGGTAAATGCTCTGTGTAAATTATAAATCTGTACAATTTATCATAAAATGACTCTTCTAGGGAGTGGAATTTCAAGGAGCATGTCAGAGACTTGAATAACACATTGCATTTTTCCCTCCTCCACCAGGCCATCTTCCATGTTCCTGATGGCACACTAAGGTTCTGCCTATCTTTGAGGGCCACATCCTTTCTACATTTTTCAGAATGTGGTACCTAAGGCTCTGATGGGGGTCTATGCAGGCATAAGGTTCTGCTCTTGCTTCTCTGAGTGCAGGAGTGGCTAATTTATTATGTGCATGCAATTTTGAAAACACAGTAATTTGTATGAGCAAAACTGTATGCATATGTGATGGCTGCCATCTTGGCTGAAACCAGGGATTGAACTGGGCCCCATCAGAGCTAAAAGTATTAGTTTCAACAGCTTGAGCTAAAGAACCCATCTTGTCAAAAGGGGACTATAACACACATCCTTTGTGAATTGGGCTCTAATGGAGGACACAAAATACATAACAAATAGTGGGTTACACTGAAAGTAAGAGATCATGTTGAGGCCCCTTTGAAAACAAGGCCTTAACTGGCTAAGGGAAGAGGTTGCCATTGAGTGAGGCACTGTTTCCCAGCTTTGCCAGCATGGAGGGACAATCTCCTATATTGCAGTACAGAGCACATGGATTTGAATGGAAATTTAAAATTCATTCACAGTGTTTTCTTCCTTGTTCCTTTACACTATCACTATGATTGCTTTAATAACTCTAACCCCATGAAAAAGCTATCATATATTGGAAATAGTTCACAGCTCTCAGTGCTATTGTTTCCGACTGTCAGCCGATTCAGAAAGATATGTTTGCATTGCTCAGTGATGTTTGAGTCATGTTTTTAAGCTTTTTTCCCCTCACTACAAAGGCTAGAAATTGACTTAAAAAAACCCAGAAAGCTGAGATTCTGATGTAATCACAGGACTCGAGGAACTGAGGCCCTAGGCACAGGCCTGGTGGTGCCTATGTGTTAATCTGTCCCTGTGCACAGATGCATAATCCAAGTTACACTCTAGCCTCTCAGGGAGTGCATCTATCCACAGACATCATAAATAAGGGACAGTTTAGAGATTGAAGTGCAGCGTATAATGGGAGGATAGTAATTTAAATTATAATACTTAATTGGACATAAGGATTCCTAACACCCTCTTACTTTCCTAATTACTAAAATACTTAAGACTTATTTTATCCATAGTCCATGATATAAAAAAATGACTTGACATCAGCTCATTAGTTAATTAATTATAGGGAAAATGTTGAAGCTAAGAGTAAAAGCACTTCAGCTTGAGTAAAAAGAAAGGCTCCACTTATGGTTGAAGTTACATAGAGGGGATCTGATTCCCATTGTCCTGCACCTTGGAAAAATGGGTAAAGGGGCAGATCCTCAGTCCTGCTACAACTTCTTTGTACCACTCTAATGATCTCTGCCAGTCCCTGCTGTATGGACACGTCCAGGGCAAAGGAGCATGGCTGAGACATTCCTATCTTTCTTAGGGCCATTGCAGATGGGTGTAATATATGCCTATACCCTGATCTGCTTCACAGTAGGAAATGATCCAGCCTTTGGCTGGCTGCTTGAAGCCACTTTTCTCTAGCATCCCATTCCTGCACTAAGTAAGGGTCAGACAGACTGTAGGATCCACGAGCAACATCAATGATGTAGCTAACCAGTCACACATAGCAAGGCTACATAGGAAGTAGTAGAAGCCGAGTCCTGCACACCCTTACTCACTCAGATCCTTACTTATGAAAGTCTTTCCACAGAAGTCAAAGGGACTACTCAGAGTACAGTTGTGCAGAATTAGTCCCTTGTCCAAGTAGGAGGCCCACAGAAAATGACAGGGAAGATTGCATTCCAATCTACTGTTTATTTTACTCCCACAATGTTTTAGCAGGCAAATAAAACACCGATCCCTTCTGCTACTGTCCACTGAGCCACGATTTTAATCCCATCTCCACTAATGTCATCTACAGACCAGAATGACCCTGACCTCGTCCAGATACTGAAAGACTGATGATTTCATTTTTTCACCTGCAGTCTTTACAAGTTGAGCATGACTTTTGTTGGGCTGGCGTCCTCTCCTCTCTTATCTGTTGTCCAACTGCCTTCATCTTTCTGGTTATAAGATGAAATAGTGTCTTTACTACTGGAGAATATTTAAGCAGCTCCACTGGAAGTGAACAATGTATATTTCAGCTTATCAGCCTTTCAATTTATTATCTGCGGAGAAACCCAAACTGCAGTTTTGCTTCATGCTAATTATCCGACTGAAAAAATGCCTCTTTTTTACCCTATTCTTTCTTCTTTTTCTGTCTGTATAGATAAGCTAGAAGTAACTTTAAATTACTATTTCACCCCCTTTTAAAGACAAAAGTTGATATTTTCTGGAGCCACAAACACTGTTGCAAGTGGCATTTGTTTGTACCATCTCTTTCCTCAGCCCTCCCACCCCCACCTCTCAGGGTTTTCATGACATGATTTATTGTTAAACAGAGCATTTTCCACCACAGAAAAAAATGAGGGGGAGGAGAGAATAAACCAAACTCCAGTGACTATCCAAAAATGTAATGCTTCTTATCACAAATAATTTTTAAAATGCAAGAACCCCAAATTGCAGCTCGGAGGCCCACTTGAGGGATGAGTTAAAATTTACTCCTTTATACACATGCCAACTCTGCCTTCAAAAAGACTTTATTCCCAAGGATAAACAACCCAATATTTGTGTAATATAATTAAGTGAAGGCATCTTTAAATGTCATACCAGCTTGTGCCATGCTTTAAATTGTTATGCATCAACAGAATTTAACGAGATGGCCAAGGATCCTGCTTCCTGCGTGTATGCGATAAGCCACAAATACTGTATAACTCTTTAATAGATTGCCAAAATAAAGCATTTTGTATGCAAATTATTCATGGAGTGGCAAAGCTAATATAGTGCCAAAATTACGCCCACTGGTCCTCTGCAATTAGTAGTTAAGTTGAAGTATCTTCAAACTGCAGAATTTCTTTCAGTATCTCTCAATACTTGAAACACCTTTTCATTTCTGAACATATGAAATAGTAGCTTTCCTTTTCTTATAAGGTTTCGGATACTTGTGCTTTTATAGCAGAGAGGTAGAAACTGTGATCTAATCTGAACAATTGCACACAGGCAACGCAGGAATTAAATACAACATTCTGGTGACTTGCAAGAAAGTCGAAAAAGATTGTTTAAAAAAAAATCTGAGTCCTGCTAAATCAGGCTAAAAACCAACAAATAAATAACAAACCTCTGCTTCCTGCAAGAAAGAACAAAGAGAATAAATGTAAACAGCTGGATCTCAGTTTCTGGAATGCTCATGGTGCCTCACACAATCCCCATTTGAATCTCTTTCATATTTCTCCTTGTCCAAGAAGCACCTATGTAATGGCAATTAATTCAGAAGAAAACCTCCTTTTGCATAAGTCATGCAGGAAGGCAGACACTACAAAACACCAGCATACTGAAATCATTTAACCTATAGATTAAACCTGAAAGGAAGCTCTCCAAAGTTATTCTCTCTTAGCAGACTTGCATACAAAACTATCAATATTTAGGAGTTTTTAATTTAAAGTTAACTACATAGAAAGCCAACAAGTACAAAGCATGCTATTTATGAAATGCCTGTAAAATTATCACAATTTTCTTTTAAAATAGGTATCTTCTCTCCTGAGCGCTGACAGAAAAGAACTTTCACAGAAGAAAAAAAAATGTCTGACTGAACTTTTTTCAGCTCACTGAGATCATTTATCAAACAAACTTCTGGGGAAAAAAACAAATAAAAAAGAAGAATTGTTCCTCCATGGAGAAACAAATTTTTTTAGGGGGGAAAACATAGAAGTTTAGAGTAGGAAATTGCTAAGTGTTCTAGGCGACTTTCAGATTGTTTGGTGTCACTTATAATATTGAGCTAACATTAGGCCTTGTAAAGGCAGGTAGGTAGCACTATAGATCATGTTCATTTTCTGTAGTGTTAATGCTGACCGTATTTTTCATTTACAATCTAATCATCAAAAGAGTACATTACATGTCAAGGGTCTGTGACAGTGATTTAAAGAGTCTGTGTCAAACTGCTTGGGCCTAAATGGCCATTCTAAACTAACTTAGAAGATTTATTACGAACTAAACAAAAAATCTAATTCTGATCACAACTATTTTATAAAGTTTTGTGGAATGCCATAAACAACTGTGTTCACTTCAGTGAACTCCAATAGTTGTCATAATGGTCCAAACATCCCCACTTTGATCGTCAGGGAGGAAGGAGATAATTGGCCTCACTGTGGAAGGCTGTAATCACTTGGATAATTAAACAAGCCATAAGAAGACTGATATTGCATTTTGCCCTTTGAAAGAGACTGTAGTTTAACATGAAAATAGTAGAAGCAACTGTTACCCTAAATCATCTGCCAGACCAAAATCTGACAAATATATTAAAGGTTCATTTGGCCCCGGCATCTCCGTACATACACATATGGGGCCTCCAAATTCAGAGCTGAATAGCAAATAAACCCTATGCTGTCATGACTATTTAATAGATTCTATTGGTCAGGGTCTTGCATTGACAAGTTGTCGTTGATTTGGTAGAAAAAATGGCAGCCAATGAAAATCAATCTTCTGATGCTCCACTGCCTTAAATACCAGTAGAGCAAACAAACAGCCCTAAACAATACAGCAGAAAGCATATATCAATTACGCTAAATGCTCAAGCATTTTTACTTCACAGCCTGCAACATATAAATGTAGTATTCTTACCCACTGCAATGAGATGATAATGGCACTGCATTGTTCTAAGACATCTGGCAGCTAGATAAGGACTGCCTGCACTTAGATGATAATGAAAGTGGGCAGACTTAACATTGTGATTTGAAAATTTCTTGGGTCTCAGAAAAAGGTTCTATTAAGCCCACTGACCCCAACTGAATATTAATTAGCTAATTAACAGACTTACTGTTCCACACAATTTCTGGAGAGGCAATTTTTTTTCAAGTGCCATTATTTTTTAAAATTATTTTTTGCATTGTGTATAATTGAATCTTTGCAGCTGCCAGCATCTTTTGCATGATTTGGCAAAAAAAGGAAAGAAAAGCACTTATATATATTTTTTAAACAAATGTTTCCAATCCCTTCAGTTAATGTTTAGGGGTAGAGGGGAAGGAGGGGGAAGGAGATGGCTGATTTACGATGCACTCTACAGATTTATTTATTTTTAAAAAGCTTAACTTAAAAATGTCTACAATCTTTTTCTTTTCCTATGATGAGTCACTGGTCTATTTTTTAGCCTGGGGTTACTACTGAGTGCATTCATTATTCTCAGGAAAGGAACAGAAATCTGTTTCCCTTCTTTCTTTATACATCCCTTTTAATATTTTATATACAATTCTCCCCTTCTTCTCACCTATCATTTGTTCACTTTCCTTTTTCCAACACTTGGCTACTTGCATCCTTACTGAAAGCCGCCCACTACTTTGGCAAGTTGGCCTTTGTCTATTCAGCAAGAGGATGCTCTTGCATGAGGTGACTTTCTTTAGCCATGTTCAGCCCTGTTCCACTCTTAAACTTTGGAGTGACCTAGCTACATCTTTCAAGAGTGTGAAAATTCACTCTCCTCAGTGCTGAAGTTAAGCTGACCTAACCCTCAATGTAGATGTGGCTAGGTAGGCAGAAGATTTCTTCAATTGATCTAGCTACCACTACTAGGAGAGGTGTATCACCTACATCAATGGAAAAACTCCTTCTATTGATATTGGAAGTATCTGCGCTATGGTGCTACAGCAACATGGCTGCAGCACCAGAGCAGCACCACTGTAGCACTCATAGTGTCTCCATGCGCTCATTCTCCATTGGTTCAGAGTCTGAAAGCCCCAATATTTGTCTAAATACTTAGATACTGGTAAGGAGAGTTAAGCTCCCATGCCACCTTCTGGGCCATTTCTGATTATTTTTATTGATTTTCTCTTACAGAGACTTGAGAGTATCACATTTAACTCAACAATCAGTTGTAAAGGATCATCCATGGGATGTGAGTAGTGTGCAAAAAGGCATGCATGAAATAAGCATGATTGCAAACCTTTCCATTACCTTTTACTGAATTAAAATTTATTTCTAAATAGCCAGTTTGTGTGACTTAAATAAACCATCTTTACCAAAATCACCAATCAAGATACACTAAGGAGGGTATAAAGTTCAGTGGAACATAATAAGGAAGAGCGATACTCCCCGTGGAAGTATATGAAAGAAAGTTAAACATGACTTTGCAGTGACGAATAGAAAAATACGAGGCCAAACCCGTGTAATTAGACAGAGCATCCAAGTTCCACTAAAACAAGTACCAATGTGCCTAAGTGCTGATCTGGCCACCGGAATGTGGAATTTGCACACTCTATATAGGTGCTGCCGGTTGAAAATTGGGTCCTGCATATCCCAAGAAGGGATTTTGGGGAGAGGGTGCGGGGGCATTTTTCAATGTTAAACCACCAAGGTAAGTTTAGAAATGTACAACACAGACATACACATATATACACCTCTAAATTGTTTTAAAGCCTCATTTGTTTTTAATATTTAAAAAGTTTCTTCCACGGACTCAAGCAGAAAGGGTGGATTCCAGTGTTGCACGTCTCTCATGATTATATGGAGTCTCCTGAGATTTGAGTATTTTCCTAAAGCCCCAGCTCCTAGAGTTATATCCATGGGACTGGAAAAATAGCTTAAACACAATCAAGTGTAACTTAAAGGCTCAAAAGCCAGATGGCAAATACAAAGCCCAAAATGTATTATTATTTTAAGTAGGGCTGTCAAGCGCTTAAAAATAATTAATCGTGATTAATCGTACTGTTAAACAAGAATAGAATACTATTTATATAAATATTTTTGGATTTTTCCACATTTTAAAATATATTGATTTCAATAACAACACAGAATACGAAGGGTACAGTGCTCATTTTATATTTATTTTTATTGTGAATATTTGCATTGTAAAAATAAAAAAATAGTATTTTTCAATTCACTTAATACAAGTACTGTAGTGCAATCTCTTTATCATGAAAATGAACTTACAAATGTAGTATTATGTACAAAAAATAACTGCATTCAAAAAGTTAACAATGTAAAACTTTAGAGTCTACAAGTCCAGTCAGGCCTACTTCTTGTTCAGCTGATCACTCAGACAAACAAGGTTGATTACAATTTGCAGGAGATAACGCTGCCTGCTTCTTGTTTATAATGTCACCTGAAAGTGAGAACAGGCATTCGCATGGCACTGTTGTAGCCGGCGTTGCAAGATATTTACATGCCACATGCACTAAAGATTCGTATGTCCCTTTATGCTTCAATCACCATTCCAGAGGACATATGTCCATGCTGATGATGCATTCTGTTTGATAATGATCCAAAACAGTACAGACCAATGCATGTTCATTTTCACCATCTGAGTCAGATGCCACCAGCAGAAGGTTGAGTTTCTTTTTTGATGGTTCGAGTTCTATAGTTTCCGCATTGGAGTGTTGCTCATTTAAGTCTTCTGAAAGCATGCTCCACACCTCATCCCTCAGATTTTGGAAGGCACTTCAGATTCTTAAACCTTGGGTCGAGAGCTGTAGCTATCTTTAGAAATCTCACATTGGTACCTTCTTTGCATTTTGTCAAATCTGCAGTGAAAATGTTCTTAAAAGAAACAGGCCAGGTCATCATCCAAGACTTCTATAACATGAAATATATGGCAGAATGTGGGTAAAACATAGAGCAGGAGACATACAATTCTCCCCCAAGGAGTTCAGTCACAAATTTAATTAACACATTTTTTTTTAGCATGAAAGCATGTCCTCTGGAATGGTGGTCAAAGCATGAAGGGGCATACAAATATTTAGCATATCTGGCATGTAAATACCCAGCAGCGCCAGCTACAAAAGTGTGTGCGAAAGTGTTCTCATTTTCAGTGACACTGTAAATAAGAAGCGGACAGTATTACCTCTCTTAAATGTAAACAAACTTGTTTCTCTTAGCGATTGGCTGAACAAGAAATAGGACTGAATGGACTTGTAGGTGCTAAAGTTTTACACAGTTTTGTTTGAGTGGAGTTATGTAACAAAAAATTTCTACATTTGTAAGTTGCGCTTTCATGATAAATAGATTGTACTAAGGTACTTGTATGAGATTAATTGACAAAGACTATTTATTTAATCATTTTTACAGTGCAAATATTTGTAATAAAAATTATATAAAGTGAGCACTATACACTTTGTATTCTGTGTTGTAATTGAAATCAATATATTCGAAAATATAGAAAAAACATCCAAATATTTAATACATTTCAAATTTCAATTGGTATTCTATTGTTTAACAGTGTGATTCAAACTGCAATTAATCGTGATTAATTTTTTTGAGTTAACTGTGATTAATCGACCGCCCTAATTTTAAGCCGATTTCATGAATTGAGGCCTGACTATTTTTTGAATGCTTAGGGATGGCAATGCTAAGATTTACACACCATTTCTTCAGATAACATTATTATTGTTGTGTTATTGTAGACCCTACAGGATCAGCTCGGGATTAGGCCCCTTTGTGGTAGGCTAAATGGCTGGGGATTTCAAAACAGCCTAAGGGAGTGGATAAACAGGCTAATGGAATGGGGAACCAGGAACACTGAAGCTAGGTGTGTTGCATAGCTGAGTGTTCATGGTCCTCAGTAGTTACTGGCTGCCAGCCTAACCAGTGCTTACAAGGGTTCTTTGCTTGTTTGTTTAGTGAGTTGTTTTTTTTAATTTGCTTTGATTAGATTAAATTGCAGTATTATGGGACAAGTATACCCTGTTCCCCCCTTGGGGCAGGGCAAGGGTGTCACGGCCCCACAGCTAGTCCGCCAGCCTTCCCTTAGCCCACAGGGCAGTACAGCACAATGGCCAGAGTCAGTGTGGTCACCCTTGTCATCAGGGCAGAACAACCTAATGGCTGAAGTCAATAAAATCGCTCTCTCACATGGGCTGTATGGTCTAGTGGCCACAGTCAGTATGGCTGACCTCCTCAATACAATTGTGTGGCCTAGGGGCCAGAGTCAATACAATTGCCCTCTCACTCAGGCTGTATGGCCTAGTAGTCAGAGTCGGGGAAGTGGATTGCTCTCTGGGGTGGGTGGGCAGCTGGTGTAGGGGGACCCAGGCCCTCTCTCTTCACTGGGTCCCAATGCAGGGCCCTGGTGGTGGTGGCTCCTGCGGTGTGTGATGGCACCTGAAAACCTAGGGAATGATTTATTTATATCTCAGGGCATAAATTCTGTACCCACTTGACTCAGACAGGTAACGCTACCTGGCTTAAATTACAGTTTGTTAATTCTCTTTCTTGTTCTATTTCCCTGTGAATTAATATTATATTAAGGCCACTTTCAGGCTCTCTTATGGGGCAACCAGGATGTTCTGGTGAAAATGTCATCACCTCACTGAATCAGGTAAAAAAATAAATTGGAGCTGATAACATAGCACAAGATACCCACGTGTTGTTTGACAATTTTTCTTATTTCTGGGAAGGAGCATGGAGGAGAGGTTAGAAATGCTCAAATACTATGATAGACAGCTAGACAGATGCTGGAGAAGAGCAGGGGACTGGATTCTACTCATTCATGTGTTCTGCTATCCCTTTGCTCTGTGGCTTTTCACAAATCACTCAGGCCACACTATTCAAAGCAGCGACTGATTTTGGGTGCCTTCACTTTTGGATGTTCAACTTAGACCCTTGAAAAATGGCTGCACCTAAATCAGGAGACACTTCTCAAAACTACGGTCTTAACCTCTCCCTGTCTCCATTTATTTATTTCTAAAACTGCTATAAGACATGCCTACCCAACAAAGATGGTGAAAAGATTGATGATCACATCTGTTAAGTGAGAACCAGATGTCAAAGAGCTCCAGTCTGCACCACTAAGTGTCCCCAGAAGCTCTCTAGGTGACACAACTGGAATTCTTCCAGGAATGGGAGCATCCAGGCCAGAGTGCAGAATATGCTTCCCCTGCACATGGTTTATGCCCACTGTTTGCTGGGAGAAGAAGGCTGCACCCTTCCTGGCCCAAATGGGGAAGCTAGCAATCTCAGCAGTACTATTGCACGCAGGATAGGATATGAATTAGATTGTGCCTGGCTGGAGATTGCTCATGCAATTCCCCTTATCATTTATGTACCTGAGTAGGCCTGGGAATAAACCAGCCTTACCTGTGGACCTCATTTGGAAAATATCAAACATCTCAACACTTTCGTATGATATTATTATTAATTCTTATTATTATTATTATTTGTCTTGTGATAGCTCCCAACGTCACCAGGTTCAGGGTCCCACTGGGCTAGGCAATTTACAAAGACATATAGGTAGACATACTCCTTACAGTCTAAGGCCACAGTTCTATGGACTTATACATATGCTTAACTTCATGCTCCGTGAGTAGTCTTACTGTAGTCAATTAGGCTACTCACAAATCTGTATAAATTGATAATATCAGAACTTAAAAATTTGTACCTTGTAGAATTTATCAGGTAAGTTCAGCCCCAAAGTATCTGAAACTGTTATGCCGCATTTCCAGAAGTATATTTATCCATTTCTAAAGTACACAGCCTTGAGAAATACAGCACAGGATAATAGCCACTAGAAACAGGCCCACACCATCCTCATTTAAATTTGGATCCAAATGTCAGTCTTCCCCACCCTTGATTTTTGGAAGCGTGTGAATCTGGGTCTTTAGTTTTGTCCATTACAGAGGAAAAAACAGCTGCAAAATTCAGATCTAGATTTAGATACGACTAAGCCTCACAATGCTTTGGGTTGTCTGGCTTTGGACTTTTGGTTTAGGCCCATCTCTAACCACCACCTAGGCCTTGATCCTGCAAAGAGAACTGCGCAGACAGACCCCTACGCCCCCATGAAACCCCACTGAAGTCAGGCACAAAGTGATATCTACATGGTTCTTTTGGCAGGCCCAAGTGGTGCAAGCCAGCTCAGTAAGGCATTCATATTATGAAGGCTCTAGCTGGTTTCTGATTTTGATGTTTTCTTTCATTGCTATGGTCTGGGAAACCGAGACATGCCTGATAGCCAATTAGCTTATTTAAAATAGTAGGTGAAAAATTACAGGGAAATTGAAGTAATAAGAAATAAAAAACACTAAGAAATATGATTTCTGTTTTTAAAAATACAAAGAATAGGAAGAAGGGGAAAAAACAAGTACGTCACTGGGATTATTGAGATATGCAAGACTGTGTCAGTTAAGATCCCGTGCTAGACTCATCAAAGGGTTGGGGGATAGTATTTCATATTGACTTTGACCTTCTACTCTAATGTAATTACTAGGATCATTTTATAAAGAAACAATTTAAATAACATTTTTTTCAGGGGGAAAAAAAAGCAAGCCTTTTCCATTGCTGGAAACTGGAAAACAAAATGTTTGATTGAGGTCATCTTGACATCCATTAGTGTGATAAATGAAGTGGAATTCAAGGCTGTTCCATTATCAAGGTTCATTTTCGTTGTTCAGATCTGGGGTTTTTTCTCTTTTTTTTTACAACATGGCCTCAGACTCAAGGCTGATTATAATAATTACATTTTCTACCCATAATAGTACAAATGATTCAAAGAGTTATTCAGAATGTTTCAATGTCAGCACTTAGATAAATGCCCATTCTTCCATAGGGATTTCTTTTTTTTTTTTTTCAGAAGGTTAGTTAGTAGCTGCAATAATGGTGTAGCTGTCAGAAAACAGTGAATTTACGTGCCCAGTAACTACATTCACAATTGTTTGGAACTCTGCATGGCAACAAAACCAAATGGGATACTAGATAATTTATAACTACTTCCCAATACAAGGAGAACAATTATACTGTGTGCAGTATAAAATGACCATTATTTAGCTCAATTTTTAAAAATTATTTGAACAAAATGCCTAGCCTTTCCAGGCTATTTTCTTCGTAGTTCTAATTAGATACCCTTGGAATACAGGATGTGTAAATTTTGGCCAGCAAATATATTTATGGCATTTTAATTTGCTTCTTGCATGTATATTTTCTGTTCTACCATAAACCTTGTAAGCCTCATCTCAAAGGTTTTTAATCTTGAAGGTAAAAAAATAGGAACGCGATAGTTGTCCATAAGGTAGCTGCCGTTTTTTCTGGGCCGCAGCAAGACTCACTGTACATCACTCCTCTGATATCATGAAATTATTATTGCATGGTTTATGAGAGCAAGTTTTGCTTGTACAGAATTGACAAATTGAATTCTCCCATGAAAAGTTTTTCTTCAAACCAAAAAGTAGAACTGCAACCAATTGTTTGGGCAGGCTTTGGTCAACAGGTCCTGTGAAGCACGAGACAAAAGGCCCAGACCAATTCACACTGAGGTCTCTGGGAGTCTTGACTTTAATGGGATATGGATCAGGCCCTAAAACAGAGAGAGAGGCACCAGAAAAGCCTCCAGACCTGCAATTATGTTGTATAACCTTGATGCACTTTGGGGGGTTTTTTGATTCAGAAAGGATCGAAGTGCCCAGTCTGATTCCCATCGAAGACAATGGAAATGCTCTATTGACTGATCAAGCCCCAAGAGAGGAAAAAAACAGAAGAAATCCAGAACAGCTTTTACAGTGCTTTAAAATGTTCACAATTAGAAATCTCACTATGCTTTAAAAAAAAAAAAGGTGTACACTCAAGCAGAACTGTCAAGAATGAGCAAAATTATCTCCTTTATAATCCATGCTCTGCTTCCTGAGGTGAGGGGGGAAGAGGGAGAAGTAGAAGACTAGGGAGTCGGGCATCTGTAAATCTGAATGAACAAGCTCACTTAGCAGATGTGTAGTGCTTTTAGGACCAAGCCCATTAAAGTCAGTGAGAGTCTTTTGAATAATCTTCTAATCAGCCAAAAATCTTCTTGTTTTTCAACTATCAACTCATTTATCTTTGCAACACAACCTGAACTGTAATGCTAGACCTGAGTAAACACTAGATTCTGGAAAAATGTGTCTCAAATTCATCTCTACTTCCAAGACCACTATGAGAAAATATTATTACCCCTACTTTACTGACAGGAAAACAGGAAGAAATGTTAAATGACTTGCCCAAAGCCACCAAGGCATTAAGTGTCAGAACCAGGATTAGACCGCTGAAATGTCTCGTGCTCAGACCACTACACCTTTTTCTCAATTTTAAGTGCCTTAGGAAAATCATTAAAGCAATTTTTACTAGCATGGTTCACATTATCAAAGAGAGGAAGAACATTATCAATGCAGATGCAAATCTAAAATGCTCACCTATCATAGGACAATTCCTTCTTTCTCTGCTGAAAGATCACAAGTAGCGGATGGTATCAAAAGGCCCAAGAGTCAACTTCTGCTCCCAGAACTCTTTCTGGGTATGTCCACACTATAAAATTAGGTTGATTTAATAGAAGTCCACTTTTTAGAAATCGATTTGATACAGCTGATTGTGTGTGTTCCCACTAAGCGCATTAAGTTGGCGGTGTGCATCCACAGTACCGAGGCTAGCATTGACTTTCGAAGTGTTGCACTGTGGTAGCTATCCCACAGTTCCCACAGTCTCCACCACCCATTGGAATTCCGGGTTGAGCTCCCAATGCCTGATGGGGCAAAAACATTGTCGCAGGTGGTTCTGGGTACATGTTGTCAGGCCTCCCTCCCTCCATGAAAGCAACCGCAAAAAGTAGTTTCTCACCTTTTTCCTGGGTTACCCATGCAGACAACATAGCACAGCAAGCATGGAGCCTGCTCAGCTTACTATCACCGTATGTCTTCTAGGTGCTGCTGGCAGACACAGTACTGCAGTGCTACACAGCAGCAGCATCTTGCCTTGCCTTGCGGATCGCAGGTGACACAATACGACTGCTAGCCATTGTTGTCATCCCATGGGTGCTCCTGGCTGACCTCGGTTAGGTTGGCTGAGAGCACCTGGGCAGACATGGATACTCCTGGCCGGCCTTGGTGAGGTTGGTTGGGGGCGCCTGTACAAAAATGGGAATGACTTCAGGTCTTTCTCTTCTTTAAGTTTTGTCTAATGGAGATTCAGTCCTATCTGGAATATCATGCCAGTTGGAGGCTTCTGCCTCAGGCTGCTCTCCCAATCAGCAGCACCACGCAGTTGCGCCTACCCTTGCTCTCATTAGCTCATGAAGCCTGGACAGTAGTAAGGAGCAGTTCAGCTATAGGCTGAGCAAGTGCATAATGGTGGTAGAATGTGCCTTTGGATGTTTAAAAGCTTGGTGGCAGAGTTTACTGACTCAGTTAGACCTCAGCAAAACCAATATTCCCATTGTTATTACTGCTTGCTGTGTGTTCCACAATATCTGTGAGAGTAAGGGGGAGACATTTATGGCAAGGTGGGAGGTTGAGGCAAATCGCCTGGCCGCTGATTACGTGCAGCCAGACACCAGGGTAATTAGAAGAGCACAGCAGGGCAAACTGTGCATCAGAGAAGCTTTGAAAACCAGTTTCATGACTGGCCAGGCTATGGTGTGAAAGTTCTGTTTGTTTCTCCTTGATGAAAACCCACCCCCTTGATTCACTCTACTTCCCTGTAAGCCAACCGTCCTCCCCTCCCCCCTTTGATCTCCACTTGCAGAGGCAATAAAGTCATTGTTGTTTCAAAGTCATGCATTCTTTATTAATTCATCGCACAAATGGGGGGGATAACTGTCAAGGTAGCCCGGGAGGGTTGGTGAAGGAGGGAAGCACAGGGGTGGGGTAGTTGTAGGGGCACCCCTAGAATGGCATGCAACTCATCATAGAAGCAGCATGTCTGAGGCTCTGACCCGGAGCGGCCGTTTGCCTCTCTGGTTCTTTGATAGGCTTCATGCGGCACTGCTGTGGGTCCCTGTTATAACCTGTCCTTCATGCCCTTGGAGATTTTTTCAAATATTCTGGCATTTCATCTTTTGGAATGGAGTTCTGATAGCACGGATTCGTCTCCCCATACAGCGATCAGACGCAGTGCCTCCCGTTCGGTCCATGCTGGAACTCTTTTGCGATTCTGGGACTCCATGGTCATCTGTGCTGATCAGCTCGCTATGCTGGCCAAACAAGAAATGAAATTCAAAATTTCCTGGGGCTTTTCCTGTCTACATGGCCAGTGCATCTGAGTTAAGAATGCTGTCCAGAGCAGTCACAATGGAGCACTCTGGGATAGCTTCCGGTGGCCAATACAGTTGAATTGTGTCCACACTACCCCAAATTCTACCCAGCAGGGTTGATTTCAGCGCTAATCCTCTCATTGGGGAGGACTACAGAAATAGATTTTAAGAGCCCTTTAAATTGACAAAAATGGCTTTGTTATGTGAACGAGTGCAGGGTTAAATCGATCTAACACTGCTAAATTCAACCTAAACTCATAGTGTAGACCAGGCCTCTGTCTTGACTTCACTTCATTTTGCCTGAGTAAGCAAAATTTGGCCTACCAGGAGCCTTTATAACAAAAGAGTGTCACTGGGGTGGGCATTACCATGTCCTAGTGAGTCTTGCCAGCCTCCTTTCCCACTCCCAACATACAGTCTCAGTGTCTCTATGACCCAAACTACCCTTATGCCTTCTGACTGACACACTGTTTTTGACTCCAACTGCTATGGTAACCAGAGCTAGGGGAAACTCAGGAGCTTTGGTTCAGAGTGCAAAACGGTTCTTTGGTTCCAGTTTCTGAATGATTCACAACTCTCTTTTACTCTCTTAAACACTTAAAACAAACAATTTCAGGCATGAATGAAGCCCAGAACTCAGGTAAAACCATCAAATTTCATTTGGTTTTGCATGAAAGTGAAGTGAAAATTGAAGTTCAATGAAAAACAACCTTAACCGTCCCAAGTTTGCTTGTAACTGGGTGCAGGTTTGTAACAAGCCTGAAACTGGACAAGTTGTTTTTTTCCTGTTTTATTTTTTATGACATCTTAAAATTTCTCATATCTTAATCTAATCTGCCTAGGAATTTGCACTGCACTTATCACCATGGTATCGGAGGGCCTACAACATTACATTAGTCCTTCCCTTGAAAAGGAGGAAGTTAAGTAGAATGCAGGGACTCAAATGATTTAACAGAATAAAAATGGTGACCAGCGAAACTAAAAGAAGACATTATAGCAGTAGTTATCCCTAGAGAGAGATCACAGCCAGAATATGAGAGTGAGGAAGAAGCAGCCACACTAGAAAAGGAATATGCTATTTTTCTCCTAAAATGGAATGTGTGGGAATAAAGCTAAATAACTAAAATGCCCCGAGCATATTTAAAGGAGAAGTTTGCTTCATGTGCTGTTTCATCTGATGAAGAGCAGCACTTGGTGCTGGGAAAAGTTCAAAAAAATCAGCATCTGATATCTGGTGCCCTGACATGACGGTGATAGGCCCACTAGAAAGCTGAAGCAATATTAGACAGAACTTTGCTACACTGCAAAGATCAAGTTTTGTTGCTGAGCCAATAAGACAAAGTTCTTGCACATGGTAATAATTACATTTGTGTCCATCTAATTAAAGCAAAACCAACCCCATCTCATAATCCTCTATGATGCAAAATGTCAGAGTGACTCAGGGGCAGAACATGAGAGTGGCAGTTATAGTGCTGTCCTGCTAATATTTTAGCCCTGGTCTCCTTCAGAATTTCCCACTGGCCTTTTGCCCATGAAACCCCACAGGTGTATATACTACAAGAGTTGGGGTGAGAGACAGCAGGGAATCAATTCATTTATTTTTCCATTTCTATAAAAACTTTCTCACAGCCATAAAGGAAGGGGAGGCAGAACCACTTGGCTAACAAACTTAATAATACTAAGTGGACGCCACTGGAAATGTTTATACTTTGTCCCTTAGAAATGTTTATGCTGTAGTGAAGTATTTAACTTATCAGTTTGAAAGAGAGTGGTTTTCTTATTCTGGGAACATTTGGTAGAGACCATTCACTTTTTTCAGTCTGGTCCATTCCAAAGACAAGAATAAGTCAGCTTTGGCAGGAATAGTTCAGTGGTAACCAAAGCACTGATGTGCTTGCTGGAAGAAGCCCTTTGTTAAATATTTGCCACCAAACTGAAGGGAGGACTGGGGGAGATTTCCTTGCCTCTGATGGAACTCATCCCTCTCTGTATTCTAAGTCACCCCAGCCAGACCTGACTTTTTCCTGGGGCTCAGAAAATATGAATACATCGCCACTATTTTGCCTTTGGAATGGACCAGCAGTTTTTTCTACAAGCTTTCCTGGAGGAAAGCCCCTTTTATATTGCTGCCCCCCATCCCTGGTCACCATTTCCAGCTGCATATTGTGGTAGCAATAAAGCTTTTAGGAACAAACTATTCACATTTCCAGCATATGCATTTCATAGATATTTTCTTGCCAAGTGATGTTGCCTCCCTTCTTGATTATTTTTATGACATATGTTTTCTACCTGAGAAAACAAATACATATATTATTTCACTCGCTCACCTCTTCTCCCCTTGTTGACTGTGAGCTATGAGGGGCGAATTTTGTGGAAATCCCTTGATGGCAACACCTCCATGATCCAGAGAGATTTGATGCAACTTATGTACTAATTTGGGTCTAGAGGCAATTCAAAATTATGCAAAACATCATCACAGATGCATAAATTTTCAGGCCAGAGGCCACTGTGATCTTCATAGCCATCTGCATAACATAGGCCGTAATATTTCACCCAGTAATTTTTGCATCAAGCTCTTCTCTCCTACTGAACAAACAGCGTCTCCAGCTTTTGGCTCTTGGTCCTAGCCAGTTGCCAGAGGACAGGTGTCCCCGGCACAAGAGCCTTTGGCATTGAGAGACTCAGTTGGCACTCCAACTCTTGCTGTCCAACTATAGCAAGGGCTTAATGGGCATCGAGACTGAACTACCCTCTAGAGCTGGCCTCTGTACACAGGATAGAGCATGCTGGTGGTGCAGTTTGGGGAATCATGCTGTTGTTGCCCATGTTCTGTGGAAAAATAGAAGTTCTTCAGTCTCCAGGGCTACCAATCTGCTGCCTGCCACCAGCATCAAATTTCACAAAATGCAACTTAAAAATGACTATAAGCTGTTCAGGACAAAGATTATGTCTCCATATATGCCTCCACTGTGCTGAGCACAGCTTGGGGGCTACTGTCATATAAACGATAATAAAAACAAACTGCTGATCCAGCTGCGGAATCGGATAGATGGCAGGTGGTTAGGGAAGGGAACCAAATAGAGTGTGTGCACTCCAAGGGACAAAACCTGTCCCTTCGTCCAGAAGGCGAGGAGGGCTTTCTAGTTCTGCTATGCAAAATGAAAAAAGATTTTGCAGAGGGATGCGCTTCTTGTGAGCTATGGGGTTCAGTTCCTCAGGGGCTCCCTGTGTTGCTACATCTAGGGGAGGCTGGAGGTAGACACGCAGGAGGTGGAAATGACAATTCTACTGCTATGCAGGTCTTCTGCTTTTCCTTCCCCAGGGGGAGGAGGAAGGTGAAGGCACTAGGGTCAGGTAGGCCAGGCCAGTATTTAGGCTAGTTACATCCCCATTCAATGTCTAGCCCAGTTACTAGGGCTGGATGCTGGGAAGCAAATTCTTACCCAACGTTGTTAGCTAGATGCAAGTCTGCATATTTCTGGAGAGCCACATGAATGAAATAAACACAATTGTTTTTCCTTTTCTAAACCAAGTCACACTGCATTTATTTCAGTTTGATGTATAAAAAATCCTTGGGGGTGGAGCTAAAAGATATTGGGACTATATTTCTAGTGTTGCCCACTGTGTAAAATGACATGCCCCTTAATACCAGCAGTTTAAGATCTATATATGCCAGTTTACTTACAGTATATTGTGGTACTCAAGGGGAACTCTATATATGCTTGCCCCAGTTTGCTGATAACTCATAATCTTTAAAGGAAACATTAAATGCCTTCCTCAGATAATCCGCCCTTGGCTTTGATTTAAGATGACTGTTGTTCTGCTAGGATATTCAGAGTATTCTGACAAGGTGATGGAGTGGTACAGAATACATAATTCTCACCAGATGACGTTCTAATTAAACATTATGTTCTGCATGTATTTCCTTAGTTACTTCACTTAAGGCAACTTAAAACAAAGATCAGCCTGTTTTCCTATACAACTATCCAGATGACAATGAACATAAGAAATGAGATAAATCATTGAAAATATGTGGCCCAGTTACCAAAAGCTGTTTCTGTTGCTGGAAGAAAAGAAAAGAAAAAAAAAAGAAAAAGAACTAACTCTGGGAACAAGGGTGAAGGTGCTGGGCTGTGTTCTTGTCCATCCTCTTGGTTGAAGGCAAGGGGCCAAGCAGGGCCCTGTGCACTTGGAGATGAATGCATGTCTGCACAGATGATGTTGATGGGAGGGCTTCAGCTTCCCTGACCATTGGATGCTGTTCTGAGATGAAGGGGTGCTGAGAAGACAAGAGAAAAAGCATCTTTGGACACCAATTTGACAACCTACTGAGGAGGGCTTTAAACTAGGTTCAAAAGGACTGGATGACAAAAGCCCACAGGGAAGCATTAAAAAAGGTCTAGATGTTGAGACGCACATGGAAAATTACAATAGGCTTGTAGATGCAACAAGAGGGAAATCAGTGGGGGAAATCTGCTCAGCATCTTAGATGTCTGGATACAAATGCAAAGAGAATGAAGAACACACAGGAAGAAGTGGAAAACTTAAAACATTAGCTAAATTATGACAGTTGGCATCAGAAAGACTTGGTGGGATAAATCTCAGGACTGGAATATTGGTATAGAGGGGTATAGTTTGTTCAAGGACAGGCAGGGAAAAAAAGGAGTTGGTGTCACATTATACATCAAAAATATTTGTTCTGAGCTCCAGAAAGCGGTGTGAGGCAGACCAGTTCAGAGTCTCTGGGTAAAGATAAAAGGGGAAAAAATAGGATGATGTCATGGTAGGGGTCCACCAAATCACGAAAAGGAGGTGGCTGAGAACAAATAAAAGAAATATCCAAAACACCAAACCTAGTAATAATGGGAGACTAACTACTCAGACATCTCTTGGAAAAGCAATACGGCAAAACACGAAAAGTCCAATAAGTTCTTGAAATGTATTGGGGACAACTTTTTGTTTCAGGAAGTGAAGGAAGTAACTAAAGGGACAGCCAATTTAGACTTGATTCTGACCAAAAGGGAGGAATTGGCAGAGAATCTATAGATGGAAGGCAATTTGGGTGAAAGTGACCACAAAATCATAGATTTAATGATTCTAAGAAAAGGAAGGAGTGAAGGCAGCAGAATAAGGACAATAGACTTCAAAAAAACAGATTTTAACAAACTCAGAACTAGTAGGTAAGGTCCCAAGGGATGAAAAATGCAAGGGATAAAGGATTTCAGGAGGGCTGCCAGTTTCTCAAAGAGACAATAATAAAACATACAACTGTCTAATATCTCAGTGAGAAGGAAAGACAGGAAAAATAGTAAGAATGGCTCCATCAGGAACACTTAAATGACCTGAGAATCAGAAAGGAATCCTGCACAAAGTGAAAATATGGACAAATCGCTAAGGAGGAGTTCAAAAGACTAGCACAAGCACATAGGCAAAAAAAAAAAAATCTGAAAGGATAAGGCACAAAATGAGTTACACCTAGCCAGGGACAGAAAAGTCGATAGGAAGAGTTTTTTTTAAATACATTAGGAGCAAGAGAAAGACGAACAAAAGTGTAGGGAAGAAGAGCTAACATCTGAGGACAAGAAGGCTCAGATGTTTAATGCCTATTTTGCTTCACTCTTCACTAAAAAGGCTAATGGCGGCCAGATACCCAACACAATTAACAACAACAAGGGTGAAGGAACACAAGCAGAATAGAGAAAGCACATGTTAAAGAATATTTAGATAAGTTAGAGCTTTTCACCTGACAGAATGCATCCTAGTACTTAAGGAACTAACTGAAGCAATCTTGGAAATGTTGGCAATTATCTTTGAGAACTCATGGATTATGAAGGTCCCAGAGGTCTCAGGAGAAGGGCAAACAATACCTGATATCTATCTGTAACGATGCTGCCTTTAGTGGGACACTTTTGAGAGTACCAATTCAGAACAAATTGCTTTAAAGCAGAGCAGTTACAACCCAAGGCTGGGGTTCCTTTGCACACCAAGGCAAACTAAACCAGCCAAACAGAGTAGACTTTGGTTTACCCCACTGGCTATCCAGAAGTCACACAGGCAATTCCCCTAGACATTCCAGTTTCCCAGTATCATCACCAGTGCCACTTGTTATGGGGATGAATGGTCATGAAAACCAATATCCCAGTAAAAGAAAAAAGGTTTTCTCAATCCCAAAGGACCAAGCCCCAGACCCAGGTCAATATACAAGTTAGACCTTACCCACAAATCACGCTGTTGCCAATCCTTTAGAATCTAAAATCTAAAGGTTTATTCATAAATGGAAAAAGATAAAGTTGAGAGCTAGAATTGATTAAATAGAATCAGGTACATACAGTAATGGCAAAGTTCTTGGTTCAGGCTTGTAGCAGTGATGGAATAAACTACAGGTTCAAATCAAGTCTCTGGAGTACATCCCCCGCTGGGATGGATCATTCAGTCCTTCGTTCAGAGCTTCAGTTTGTAGCAAAGTCCCTCCAGAGGTAAGAAGTAGGATTGAAGACAAGATGGAGGTGAGGCAGCCTTTTATTGTCTCTTTCAGTTGGTAGGACACCTCTTTGTTCTTACTGTGGAAAATTACAGCAAGATGGAGTTTTGAGTCACATAGGCAAGTCACATGTCCATACATGACTTAGTTCTTTACAGGCCAATGCCATTGTTTACATGTTAGTTCGAACGTTCCCAGGAAAGCTCAGATGTGGATTGGCATCTCCCAAAGTCCATTGTCCATTAAATGTTTCTTGATTTGGCACTTACTGAGAATAGTTCCTTCTTAAGAAGCTGACCAAATACTTCACTGAGGCTACTTAGAATCAAAACACATTGATATACAAGTACATAGCCAATATTCATAACTTCAACTACAAAAATGATACCCCCATACAGATAGCATAATCATAATCAGCAAATCATAATCTTTCCATAGACACCTTACACGACAACCTTTGTACAATATTTGCTGCAAATATATAACAGTGGTTGCAACAATGATCTATACAGTTACAGGTTATGTCAGTAATGTCACACTATCTTTAAAAAGGGGACTAAAGAAGACCCAAGGAATTATAGGTTGGTCAGCCTACATTCAATACCTGGGAACATATTGGAACAAATTAGAGAACAATCAACTTGTAAGTACCTAAAGGATAATGGACTTATAAAGAATAGCCAGCATAGATTTGTCAAGAACAAATCATGCCAAAGTAACCTAATTTCCTTCTTTGACGGGGTTATTGACTAGTGGACAGGAAGGAAGCAATAGACGTTATATGTCTTGCTTTTAGTGAGGCTTTTGACATAGTCCTGCATGACAGTCTCAGAAGTGTACTGTGGAAAATTCTTTCAAATTAAATTACTATAAAGTGAATGCACAACTGGTTGAAAGACAGCATTCAAAGGGTAGTTTTCAATGGTTTGCTGGGAGGGGTATCTAATGGGATGTCGTAGGGGTGAGTCTTGAGTCTAGTACTAGTCAGTATTTTCATTAATGACTTGGCTAATGGAGTGGAGAGTATGCTTATAAAATTTGTGGATGACACCAAGATGGGAGGGGTTGCAAGCACTTTGGAGGACAGGATTAGAATTCAAAATGATCTTGACAACTGGGAGAATTGGTCTGAAACCAACAAGATGAAATTCAATACAGGCAAATACAAAATAGCTCATGTAGCAAGGAAAAAATCAAATGCACAACTATAAAATGAGGAATAACTGGCTAGGTGGTAATACTGCTGAAAAGCATGTGGCGGTTACAGTGGATCACAAATATGTGTCACTAATTTGATGCAGTTGTGAAAAAGGCTATTGTCATTCTGGTGTGTATTAATAGGAGTGTTGTATGTATGACACAGAATGTAATTATCCTGCTCTCCTGGTGAGGCCTCAGCTGGTGTTCTGGGTCCAATTTTAGATGCCACACTTTAGGAATGATGTGGACATATTGGAGAGGAGCCAGAGGAGATCAACAAAAATGATGAAAGGTTTAGAAACCTGATTTATGATGAAAGGTTACAAAACTAGGCCTATGTAATCTTGAGGAAAGAAGATTGAGGAGGGGACCTGATAACAGTTCTTCAAATATGTTAGGATCTGTTGTGAAGAGGACAGTGATCAATTGTCTCCATATCCACTGAAAGTAAGACAAAAAGCAACAGGTTTAAACTTCAATAAGTTAGATATTAGGAAAAACTTTCTAATTATAAGGATAGTTACGTTCTGGAATAAGCTTCCAAAGAAGGTTGTGGATCCCCATCATTGAAGGTTTTTAAGAACAGGCTGGACAAACACCTGTCAGGGATGGTCTAGGTTTACTTGGTCCTGCCTCAGCACAGAGGCTTGGACTTAATGACCTCTCATAGTTCCTTCCAGCCCTACATTTCTATAATACCAATACTAACAGTTTAACATTTATTTTGTATTATTAAACCCTGCAGCTCTCAGACTTTAAAACCTTGAGTAACCACATCTAAAACTCAAATGCATATTATGTACCACCCTTGCTCTGGCTGCCCCCTTCGCTGATGTCCCCCTAAACTCCACTGTCTCCCATGCTCCAATGCCACCCTTGTTTCACCAGCACCCTCCCTCCCATCCAAAGCTCCCTCTCCAAGGCCCACTCCATACCCCCACCACACACTTTCCTTGTCCCCACCTCTTTCTCAAATTCACCATCCAAAACCCCACTGTCGCCCCATCTTCCCCTCTCTTAACCTGGGAAGGAGGAGAGGGTGGTGCTGGGGAGCAGGTAGGAGGAAGTCAGCCACTGTCCCTCCCAACCCCAGCAGCCAGGGGTCCAGGCAGGGAAGGAAACTGAAGCTGGCTGGGAACTGGATTTTTCCATTTTGTGGGAAATTCTGCATATTGATTTTTTTTCTGTTCTAAACCAGAGTGAAAAGAAAAACACACACTGGAAATACCCTGCAAAATCACATTCCAGGGAAAAAATTGTTTTGGATCAATGAGTATGTTTTGGCTGATTTTGACATTGAAATGTATAATATATGAAATGTAAAAAAAATTGAAAGAAAGTCATTTTTGGAAAGGAAAAACCAAAATGTTCTATTGTGAAAAGCCTGAAAGAGTACAATACTAACTGTTTCCACAGAATGTGTCAGTTTCAGCAAAACAGCATTTCCCAAAAGCAGAAATGTTCCCCTGGAAAATGTTTGACTAGCTCTAGAGGAAATGAAACTAGTTTCAGGGAATGGACTCAAAGGGAGCATCCTGGCTGCACAGCAGGGTAACAGATTGGCCCTTAAAGGCAGCAGCAGTGCAGCCTTCTGCCTCCTCCCAGCCCATCCTCTCAGCTAACCAACCAGTGGCAGGAGATGAGAAGGAAGGCTGAGTTTTTTGAGGCCTGCTGCTGCTCTGTGCAGCCTCAGGCTGCATTGTGCTCCTCCCTCCTCTCCAGTTGTGGGAGGAAGAGGTGGCAGTCTTTCATTTAAAAAAAAAATAAACAATCCAAGTAGCATCCTTCTGAATATATTGTCTGTATATTATTGTATGACCTAACAGTCTACTTACTGTTGAACTGTCCTATGCAGGAATCCCTGGAGTAATGATACAGTGATTAGTAAGCAAAATACCATGTCTATTTATTAGTGGAAGATGGTATAGAAGCATCTCCTCTCCCGCTGCTGATATTGGTGTTAGCTGATGCTGTGTTGCCAACTGAGTTTAACACGAGTCTCACGCTACTAGGGATTTTTCTGAAGGCCTTGGCACCTGGATTCACGTGTTTATGTGAGAATCTCAGGTTTGTTAAAAAAAAAAACCCCACTAAATTTCTAGCTCTCATGGTGGTGGAACAAAAGCTTGAAAATGTGAACCTGAAAGACTCCAACACCTGAAGATAAACAAAAAACACTCCCAGGTATTTTTTTTAAAACCTCATGATTTTTAAACCAATCTCATGATTTTTGGGGACCGAACTCATGATTTGAGTTTGACGATACTGTTCAGATTTTCCTTTCCTCACAGAAAGAACAGACATTCCCTGGTTGCTGAGCAGGAGTCCTCTTCTATGGGAGGAGCCAGGCACTTTAGGGGTGATCTCTGCCAAGGATACTGCCAAAGGGCTGCTTCATTCAGTGTCTGAGTTTTAAGGGGCTGAGCATAGCAACAAGAGCTTCACAGTGCCCCGCCCAGACCCTCTTTCTGGGGAGCTTGGCCCTTAAAGGCACAGTCCCCAATACCACAGATGCTAAGGAGCACTCATTGTTCTAGCCAATGAAGTAAGTCTGTTGCAATAGGAAGTGCTGGATCTTTGTCTTCTCACATGAGAGATCCACTGTTCCTCTTATATAGAAAGACAAGTCAGCTTGTATTCAGTGGAGTTATGGGTTTTACTTTTAAATTTCTAATCTGCCTCATTCTGTCAGTCCTGCATTGTATACTTCTGGACTATGCCTTTCTTTGCTAAGGAAGTTTGGGGTGGGGTGAGGCTAGAGGGTTTTTTCCACTCAAAACTTTTCTGGTACCACTGTACAGGGCCTAATAGCATAGGGAAAACTTGTCACTCTCTTCCTAGCTTGGTGAAGCAGTGATATCTTCCCTTCCACCACACACCTTCTTGGTTTATATGACTTTCCTGCCTGTTTCAGGAGCAGGGTATACAAAAGAACACTGTGGCGGTGTCCTAGCTTTCTTAAAGCTCCTTAAAATATTAAAATTACTTTCAGTTCTATTGAGCATGGCTGCACTCAAAGGGAGCAGCCAGCCCTGAGTAAAAAGCCCAAAGCTGTGCTCTAGCTAGCACATCAGGCCCAGTGCCTCTTGCCTCTTCTGGTCAGTCACTTCTCTGGCTGTTTCCAAATCCTGGTGAAAATTCTAGTGTGGGTCCTCCTGGGAAATTTCAACAAGACATTAAAAATGAGCAATGAAAGGCAACAGGCCACAAGTTGATCAAGCATGATTTAGGTATTAAAGTAATATAAATAACAATAGTACACAATAGCCATGCATCTAATCATAATCCCTGCAGTAATGTCTGAACAAAGCCACAAAGTCTCTGTCTTTTCCTGGGTTATGGGTAGGTGCAGTAAATGGAAAAGCAATATAGAAAAATAATAGCTTGCTCCCCGTTTTGACATGCTGACCTGTTTATAGCACACTAAGGGGGAGAATTTTTGTGGGAATTCCTTGTTAAATTATTGGTAGCACATCCTTGCTCTTAGTGTAGGAAATTGGTACAGTTGCCAAAACAGCCTGAGAATCACTGGTCTAATGTGTCCCTTTAAATGAAAAGTAATGGCTGAAAAAAAAGTAGAGTGCTCAATATTACATGGGAAACTAAACAATTATTGTTTCAATTTTTCTCCTCATCTTTCATGTGATGTTCCCAGAAAAACGCTCTTTGCCAAACAAGCACACCCCAGCCTAATATTTATATATAGGATTATATTAATGTTTCCTGCAATTTCAATACCAACATTTTTCTTTCTTATTTTCAAATATAGGTATCATTATTCAAACAAGACCTTTCTTTTTACAATCTACTTCCTCTCTTCACCATTTCATGTAATAGAGTCATTATTCTGTGCCTGTAATATTACAGTAATTTCCATGGCATCAGATTGTAATGATACAAACATTGAGTGGATAGATAGAAGGGGGATGAGGGACAAAGCTCCTGCTCAAACATGAATTGTTCGGTAATTAGCATTAATGAGAAGAGAACTGCAGCACATTTCATTGAGGAAAATGAATAGTTTAAACCATTTTTAAGGGTTGCGTCAGATTTGAAATAGCTCATCTAAGTACTTTGGAGAGGTTAAATAATTATCTCTGTCTTTTCTAATGAAAGCAAAAGGGACAGGAAAAGGGTTTCATTTAATAAAATGCAGGTAATTACTGTTGACATCAGTTGCAAACAAAGTGTAGGATAACAATGGTATCCACAGTAACTTGAATATCGGCTGACTGCATGGCATAAACTGGATTGTCCTTACAAGTCCTACAGCTGAGCTGTATATTGTAGAGATGTAACTTTAGGGGGCCAGTTCCTCAACCGATGTAAATTAGTGTAGCTCCATTAAAGCCAATGGCGCTGTGTTGATTTACATTAGCTAGTTTATATTTTGTTCTGATTTGGGACATTTATTTTAGGCAAATTGTGGTTCATTTTCAAGAGTAAAAACTCTGTAGTAGGGTTTCAAAATGTATTTGTCATGAATTGTGTAATTACACTGACAAAACTTGGCTCCAACTGATGCATCATGCTTCTGGGAATTGGATCTCATGAGCCTGGCAGAAATTTAGGGTCCACTGGCCTCCTAAGCAAATTATTTTCAACCTTATCAAATGATGAACTATGGATGTCTTGTGAAGCCTATTAAATGTCTGATGGGGTTTTAATCTGCCTTAATCCATTTAAATCTGAAACTAGAACCCATGGAGAGGCTGCATAGTTTAATAGCAAGCCCGTGGATTGCAAGTCAGGAGATCTGGGTTCTGTTCCTCTCTGTTGCTGATCTGATGGGTGACCTTGGGCATGTGATGTCTTCTACTGCTAGTCTAATTAGAGTAGAAGATGTGTAAGGCAGGGATTGTTTCTTATTGTGTGTATGTATGCAGCCTAGCATAATGAGGCCTTGAATGCAGCAGGGGCCTCTAGCTTCTACTATCATACAAATAAATAACAACGACTATACATTGTGCATTTTGTTTTATCTAACGTAACCTCATCCAGCTCTTTCTTTTATATCACCCATCAGTACAGCATCACTGCACCACAGCATAAATTAAAAGCACACTTTCTATTTGAAAGGGCCCGAACATTAATCTTTTCATTGCTTTCACTGTTCCCCTGGGTATTTCTGTTGCGTCTCCAGGAGGGATGCTGCTGGCTGTTCTGCATTTTTCATAACTGAAGTAAGGCTTGAGCAAAGAGCACGGTCATGAATTGTACTCTGAAGATCTTTAAGACTTGGACTCGAAGATCTCTGGCAGTAGAACCTTCCACAGTTGATATAGAACATTCAGCATATGAGAGTTTCATACTAGACTCCATTAGCGACAGCATCCCCACTGCTGCTGTCATGAGAGAGATGGCAGGGGCCCTCACCCACTGAAGGCTTTAAACATGGCACCAGTACCTTGAAAAAGATGTATATCTAGATGGGGAGATTGTGCTATGATCTGTTGTGCTCATCCGTCCATGTTGCCTAGCACATAGATTGTTGTACATTGGCCCACTGGAAACTTCCACATAATTTTCCTTGGCAAACCCAGGTAGAGTAGTCACTCTGGAGTCAATACAGGCAAGTATCACTGTGACACCTGAAGAGAAGTAGTCTATTCCCGTGGCTAGTTGGAAATAGAAAGCTGCATTTCCACCTACCCTTGCTACTTGAATATCCAGGAGCAGAAGGCACATGATAGTCTAGTCAACTGTGGATCCTGTTTACTTTATTCTCATTTCCATTGTTGGATTTAGTGTGCTGGGTGGTGTTGATGGTCTATAATATACAAGAGATCAGACTAGATGATCCAGTGGTCCCTTCTGGCCTTAAACTCTATGACTCAGATGAAAATGTGAACCGCATTGACAAGCAAATGACAGACACCCTCGGATGAAAGTGAGGTCAAAGCTGCAAAGAGTTTCTCAAAATACTTCCCCATCTGACCACCATCGTTTTTCTTTCCCCTTAGATTGGACTCAAAGCAACTAATTTCCATTCTCATCTTTCCTCATCTCAGGCTCTGGGACATTTCAGTAATAGAGCTGTCCATATTTCATAAGAGTGAAATATAGAGCTGGGTGGCACTGAAGTCAGTAGTATATATCCCCAGCTCACCTAGTGCTCTGATGAAAAGGAGATAGAGAGAGGATGGATCTCAGAGCACAGATGATTATTTTGTGGAGGAGATTCAGCTGCCCATCATGAACCTTTGGGATCTAGCCAAGAGCAATGAGCAAAACCAAAAAGAGATTAATGCAATTCCTTCCTCTCTTCCTTGGCTTTGTAGATGAGTCAGCAGCATCTTCTCATCAATTGTGTCAATAGATAAGTTGTAGGAGCAAACATGTATCATTTAGAGAAATATAGATTTCTATGTACCCTCTCCACCAAGCAAGACATATACATCTTTTATAAATGTCTCCTGCTCAAGAATTTGGAAATTGTATACTCATTCACTTTATGAAGAGCTAAGATTTATAAGGCAAGATGAGGAACATGCTAGCTAATGCAACTGGATACTGTTATATTATATTCCATTTGGGATTATAATGAGGTGGTTAATACAGAGATACAAGACAGTAATAAACCACTGATTTTTACTAAGATCTTTATATGAATCTGAATTATTATTTGGAGACCAGGAGATCAGTGATATACAATAGCACATGCAGTTTTCTCCCCCTCTCACTTCTGCCAGGTAAAGCAGCAATCTCAGAATTTCTCCCTGTCTCACAAGAGATTGTGCAGGCAATAAAGGCAGTAAATCCACTCTAGA
Organism: Gopherus flavomarginatus; assembly: GCF_025201925.1. Taxonomy (NCBI): domain Eukaryota; kingdom Metazoa; phylum Chordata; order Testudines; family Testudinidae; genus Gopherus; species Gopherus flavomarginatus. The sequence goes on from NC_066621.1 coordinate 58,187,881, forward strand.
CTCCAAGGGAATGTTTTTATTGGATAGCATTTTATTAATGGAGTATGGATCAACTAATATCAATTAAAATATTCCTTGTAAAGAGGAATCCCTTCTCCTCTGCACAAATGGTGCTAATTTTTAAATCACTTAATTGTGTGGAAAATTCTACCTTGTAGCTCAAGACAGATTAACTTTTAGCATCAATGAAAGGATTGGAAATAATGATTTGCTTGTGGGAGAGTTAATTAATAGCAAATGATCTGCTTTTAAATAACATACAATTAACTAAACTAACTTTAAATTTTCATATCTTTGAAGCTAACAGACTCATGGAACAATTGAGATGTTCCGTTTATGTGGGGCAGTGGATGTGATCAGCATGCAAGAATTAAAAGGGAATGAAATTGTGCCTTGTGTGTGTGATTTTTGAAAGTCAATAGTGATTTCGGGTGCCCATCTTGAGAAACTTTGAAGGGGCCTTATTTCAGGTGGTGAGAGCTCAGCACTTTCTGAAAAGTAGGCCCCTTTGAAGTTGCTTCAAGCTGGGCACCCACAAGTCACTTTTGACAAATCTTCTCTCTCCTCCCTTAATAAATTACTTGTGAATTCAGATGATATTTCACTGAGGTATCCAGGGTCCTACACTGATACTTCCCATTCATATTCCCCTTACAGCTGGTAGTCATGAAGTAAACTTACAAAACCAGGATACCATCTGCCTTTACACTGCAAATTTCCTGGATTCTATGGAGACTGAAATGCATGACGATTTATATGAAGGAAGAAAAAAAAAAAAAGATAAAATGTTAGAGGAAATGATCCAGAAACGCTGAAATAGAAACGAAGGACTGAAATAATCCATCAATACTTTATGCAGCAGTATAGACAAAAAAAATACATTTTTTTTTATTGAGAATCCTTTTTCTTCCCAAAGAAATTGTTTATGCAGAATCTCCTGAGAAGCTTCATTCTTTATTTATATATCCATATATATGAGTGGTGGTAATTTGAAGTCCTCCAAACAATCACCTGTAAATTATAATCTTTTCAAGCAGCAATATATATTCACAGATCAGTCCCAGGACACTGAAATTATAAGTGAAACAGTCATTTATATCACCCCAGACATGGAAGGAAAATTGCCATTTTATAAGAAAGAAAATTTCTTATTAACATATATAGTTAATTGGATAATAAAAAGAGAAAAACCCTTTAAAATTCCTGGGATGATGGGAGAGTCACTCTATTTAACTCCTGAGCAGAAAGATATACCAGGGTAGAGATACTTCCACCTCTTCATACTGTGCAAGATACAGATTTATCAACTGAACAATACTGCACAAAATTCCCAAATCTTTCTCTCCCCTCCCCACACTCCACACAGAGCTGGGCTCTCTGCACACAAACAACATATGACAAGAACAAGGAAGTGTTCCTCTTCTTCCTAATTATCTCACTTAATTTTTGGAATAGTTTAATAGCTGAGCCACTCATGCTGTAGAAATTAGGTCACGTTAGCCACTTCTGGTAGAAACCATTCTTTTTGGGGTTTCTAGGGGAGTTTAAAATGTGCTCTGGGCTGAAAGTGATTTAGAAAACAAAATCTATGTAGCTGTGTTTTTAACTTACAGGAGACGTTCTAAAGCAAGGAAAGAAGTTGGCTTCTGAGATGACTGCCATGCCTTTGGATTGCTGGGACATCCAGTCACAAGATCCATGCCTGCAAGATGTGGGAATCAAGGACTCAGGGCTTGGGTTATTACTTTAGCAAAAAACAATAAACTAAGTCATGGGATCTTCCCACCCTTGTCTCCAGAGAGAGTGCTGCAGGGGTCTCTTTAATCACTGCCTGCACCTCCCAATAGACCAGGGGCGGCTCTAGACATTTCGCCGCCCCAAGCATGCTGCGCGGGGTGCTCTGCCGGTCGCCGGGAGGGCGGCAGACAGCTCCGATGGACCTCCTGCAGGCGTGCCTGCGGAGGGTCCGCTGGTCCCATGGTCTGCTGGTCCTGCGGTTTTGGTGGACCTCTCGCAGGCACGCCTGCAGGAGGTCCACCGGAGCCGCCTGCCGCCCTCCCGGTGACTGGCAGAGCATCCTCCGCGGCATGCTGCCCCAAGCACGTGCTTGGCATACTGGGGCCTGGAGCTGCCCCTGCAATAGACACACAATTATGGAAAGTAGCAGGTGCCTGCCTCTCTCTGTTTGTGATCTGAATTTTTTGAAAATCAAATCTCATTACCTCATGTTTACCTTTTCTTCCTGATAGCTTCAGGGTGTGTCATTGGTGAAAATACCAGGAGTGAAATCCCGGCCCATTGAATGGCAGCGTTCCTATTGAGTGCAGTGGGGGGTCAGGATTTCACGCTCCTGTTTAGCCAGTTGAGGGCGAACATATCTTGGTTAAGGGTCTGTAGGAGCCTTCCCTAAATGTGCTCAGTGGAGTTCCCCAATATGATGCTGTGGCTCTTCAAGCTAGCAGAGAAAGGCACAACACGACCTAGTGGCTGGAAGCTGAAACTAGAGAATGTCAGACTGGAAATAAGTCAAATTTTTAATAGTGAGGATAATTAACTATTGGAACAAGTTATCAAGGGTTGTGGTGAATTCTCCCTCAGGGTTTTTTTTTTTTGTATTAATCAAGATCAATGTATGAACTAGGGGATAGATTTGGTTTTATATATATGTTTGCTTTTCTTTGGCATTGTCAATATATTACATTAACAGGACTCCCTCTAGTGTGGAATTGAATATATATTAAAAGATTAAACTTATTCTCAACTAGAGTCCCTGGGCCATATCCTCAACTGGTGTAATTCAGTGTGGCTTCATTGATTTCACTGGAGTTACACCAATTTACACTAGTGGAGGATCTGGACTCTGTGTACGCTGGTAGATAAGGCCATCATTGTTGAGAAGTTGTGAGTTCATATCTTATATAGGTTGTGCATTTTTTAGAATATCTTTTTTCCCTCTGAGTGGGTTTGTGGAAGAACCTGGACATGAAGCCAGCAGATGAAGTCAATTGTGAAAGACACTGCAGCAAATGTTCACTTAAACTGTGAATATACTTTATTGAGGACAAGATGTCTTTTTGCAGCTTTTCTTTTAGTAAATTACTTTCTTAACTATCCCCATTAACCATAGATAGAAATGCAAATGAAAACATGATAATCACTGTAAAATTTGATAGATCTAACATATTATTAGATGAATCATTCACCCTGATTATTGGGTAAATACAGCCACTTATTAATTTTAAAAAGTTACTTAACCCTGCTAACACCTACTTTGTGTTCATCTTCCATGAATATTTGCACAATCAAGTTTTACTTGCACAAATGCTTGTAGAACATGAATTTTAAGTTTGCACACACGAGTATTTTCACTTGCTGTATTTTCAGTGGAATATGACACTTTGTGACACCTTTGTCAGAGACTTGGCACAGAGACAATTAAATGAGTCAGACTCCAATGTGACAGCATGCTTTGCAAATAGGATTAATCATGCCTACACAATTACTTTGCGTCAAAGATTGCAGTGATGACAGAACATTATAAACCTGTAAATTCACAATAGGTATATTTTACGTGGCACAGGATGCCATTTGATGTAGCAATGGGACAGTGTTGCCATTGTCCTGGCATAGGCACAGTTAATGTGATCTAGACAGGGATCTTATTGCAACTTTCACAACTTGGGCCTTTCACGCATGCATGCAATTATTTTGTGTAAAGGTGACATGATAAATTTGAATTTCATCGTGAGCTAATTTCCCTAGGAATAGTGTCTTGGGAAAGCCTGTGTGACCCTGGAAGGAAAAAACACGGCATTTTCTAAACCACCCTAATCCTGCTCATCTGGTACTTCTGCCTGAGTGGCTCCTGTAAATCCTCTCCCTAACTGAATGAATGTAATTCTTATAATCAGTGGTAGAAACAGTATCACGTCACTTAAGTGGCCAAACACAAGTAACCAATGCAGCTCAAATTTCAAATACCCAGTATGAGCTCTCCAAGATGCAGAAGAAGAAAAAAAATTGTCCAGTAAATTTGAATACTGAACAAATTCAAGGAATCTTGATCTTTTTGTGGACATTTTGCTAGGAGGAAAAAAGGTTATATTTGTCAAGGAAATTATTCACTGTGAATTATTTGCTCTGCTAATAAGCTGCTTCCCTGAGACACCAAGATAGATAACGTGATTATGCATCCTGGGCCTGTCTCTCCTCTCACTTTCAAGGGTATAAATCAGGACTCACTCCATTGAAGTTAATGGAGTTGCTGCAATTTTACACCATTGTGAGAGGAGATATCAGCTCCCTTGTTTTAGGACTGGAAAAGTATGATGACAAGGGATATTACACTGTAATATCCAATCATTTTGTCTATTTTGCACATTGTTTATGTAAAAGGTTATTGCAAATAAATGCTCAGAGAAGCAGCTTGGATTTGCAAGGTTGACAAACTATTTTTTAAAAGTGCCTTGCAACATGCAATTGTTCACAAAGTGCCACATACTCATGGAGACTCTGGCCCTATTCATTCATTTCCCAGGAGCTACTGAATTTTACAAAGCCTTTCAGAGAGAGTTCAAGTTGAAAATCACCCTGACTGTGCAAGACCAAATAAAGGCTAAGAAGGGACCAGAAAAGATTTGATCGTGACCAGGGACCCAGTGTCATTCAGATGGTTACTTTGAAGATCTCACACATTATTAAAGAAGCAGCATGCAATCAGGCTCATGTGAGCTGTAAATCAAATGTCCTCAAAGAGTAAAATGTGAACCACCTGGTGCTGTTATCTATAGCTCAGACATGGTAGTACCTTTGATAGTTTAAAACCAAAAAAAGAACATAAGTGGACTGTAGCTATAGAATAAGTGAGAATATTGTTATTGCTTTGGAAAATTCTGCCAAGAGTAGGTGGCTGAATTTCTAAACATGTAAATAAAGCTAAAGCTAACTTTAAAGCCTGTGCTCTTTTGGTGGGGGGGGGGGGTTCAAAGTCTGGAAATCTGACTCTGAGTCACTCTCATTGTAAATGAATTAATTGTTGTGACTCCTACAGTGATGAGACAAGTTAATTACATGATTCCTGCAAAATGACATGTTATTTCATGGAATACAGTATGGTAACTCCATTGGAAACAATAGTAGAAACTCATGTTACCTTATGAGAACTATATAAATTAAAATGTGCTTGAACTTTGGGCTGGATCTTGATGTATAGTGTAGCTGCCATTGCTGGCCAAATCTAGGCATAGAGCCAGTGTATCCAGCCATGGATGCATCACCCCAGTTTAGGGAGATCCTCTGGTGGCATTAAAGCCAGAAATGTGGGTACTGCACCATTCTCCTTCCTGTAGTTGTGCAGGGCCACAGCCAAGGCAATAAGACATAGCCTGGGGTAAAGCAATGTGGCTGGGATGGCTGATTGCCCAAAGATTCCTGGCAGTTGTATTGGCCACTTGGGGTTGTTGGCACACAGTAACTTAGAGCAGCCCCCAGCATTTCAAGAGATGTTAAGTAACAATGTTATTAATAGTTGCTGTAGAGCTTTAATGCTCATTCTACCTTCACAGTAGAGCTAACACTGACCTCACCAAAGCCATTTTGGCAGTCTTGGCAATTGGTAAGAGTTTAATCATTAATTGGCCCTTTGCTCAGTGTTCTCCAGTTCCTTCCTGTGAGCCAGTTCCAGCCATTGATGAATTTTAAATTAAAAGGGTCAACTGAATTTACTGTCTGCCATTTGTCTAATACTATACAAGTTATTTTTAAACAGCATCTTTCATGCAAATGATGACAAAATGATTCATAACCAATTACAGTCTCTACATACAAATCCAAGTAGCGCGCATTCAGTAGATAACACAGAGCCATGCTGTCCCCCTTTGTTAAGTGCAGTGGGGCAAGTTTATTATTTAATATTTATAAAGTGCCATAACAGTGATTTAAAGAAATAAAACATGGCCCTTGCCCCAAAGAGTTTACAAACAAAATGAGGCACTTGGGGCCAGCAGGCCTAGTGGGCAGGCCATGGGTCAACAGCCTCTCAGAGTCTTAAGTTGGCTTTGCCATGCAGTCTGAAGGCCTGGCAGCTGATTTACAGTCTACTGTGCCTGGGTGCTCCCCAGGTTCCCCCAGGTGGGCAGAGAAGGGAGGAAAAGGGGAGGGAGACCTAGACCCTCCCTCTCCACCAGATCCTGGCCCTTGGAGGGGGGGCAGAGTGAGGAGTCTCTCAGACCCCTCTAGCTGGTACAACAGATCGGCCTCCCTGGGCCATTTCCTATCTCCCCCTGTTCTCTCTTCAGTTTGGGGCACAGTCATGGTGCTCAGCTTCCCTCACAGTGGAGGATTGATCCCACAATCTCAATAGTTCAGACAGTCAGCTGGGTGTTCCCAACTCACTTTCCAGCAACCACTTTCTCCCCCTTGCCAGTGAGAAGGAGGGGCAAAGAAAAAGGAGCTCAGGCCCTTGGCCTCCGGGTTAGGTCTTACCCAAAGTTCAGACTCTTCCACTGCAGAGCCCACTGTCCCAGAAGCTGCAGCCAGTCTCTCCTTCACTCTCCCCCTGCTTATCTGTCACCGTCTCCTCTTAGGCAGGCCCTCCATTTGGTCTGCTGCTGCTGAGGGATAAGGCCTTTTTGGCCCATTACTGCTTCATTATTCCTTTAGTCTTCCTGCCACACTGGGAAATGATAACAGGTAACGGCAGAGGCCTGGGTTATAACAAATAAAAGGAATAGGCATCAAATTCTGTGGGGAGTGAAGAGTGAGAGCTTTGTTTTGGCAGGGAGGGAGAAATGCAAAGAACAGCTTAGAGAGAACAATGGAGTATGTGGAAGTTGGAAGGCATAGCGGGCACAGGCCATATCCTCAGCTGGTGTAAATCAGCATTGAAATCAATGTAGCTATGTTGATTTACATCAGCTGAGAAACCAGTCCTACAACTTAATTGATTTATTAGAGAAAGTCAGGAATTGTAGATCCAGGGGAAGATGGTTCTTCATATGGGCTTTTAAGGGAACGAGACAGTTAGATCAAGTAGGGCTAATTAAGATGGTGAGGAAAATGTGGAACAAGTTTCTACTGCCTGCTGTGAAGAGAATGGGGTGACAGAGAGAAATGTGGCATCTAGATGTGTCAGGAATGCCTGGAGAAGAGGAAGAAAGCACATCAAAAGGGGAGGAGAATTTTCTTCTGAATCCTGGAGTTAACAGGGAGCCAGTCAAGAATGTGGAGGCCAAGAATAATGCAATGACTTCAATGGAACTATGATGATTTACACCAGCTTAGGATCTGTCCAGATATATTTTTTCCAAAATGAACTGTAAACAATTCCAGCAAAAGGACTTAATACAAGTTTGTTTGCCAAGTGGTGCTGTCTCTCCCCTGGGCTGTGGTTATGAGAAAGTATTTCTGTTGAAATAGGAAAACAGATGAATACATTCCTCAGTCTCTGCAGCACACACCCTTGGGACACAGACAAATGGGGGAATTTTTGTGGGAACTCCTTGTTAAAATATTGGCATCATATCACTGCCTCACTCGCCTCTCCTATGCAGTTGTTCCCCCCATCCCCACCATACCACAATGGAAAAAATGTAAGTTGTAGAAGAATATCCCTTGTTAGTCACAAAAATAAATAAAGGAGCAGCTTAACAGATCAGACCCAACCAGGATTGCAACAGTGTGCAATACTCCAGTGAACTCTGCCAGGGATCTTGGTCAGGAGGAGTAATGAAAATGATGAGCCATCTTCTGATTCAGGACAGCAGAAATATAATAATAATGAAAAGACTTGCCCCAGATCCAAGAGGACTTCACTGCTGTTCAGCTCTTTCGTTTTTTCGTGTATTGCACATCCCTCAGAATTCTAGTTTCATAAGAGATTTGTGTGTGTGTGTGTGTGTGTGTGTGTGTGCACGTGCGTGTGTGTGTGTGTGAGTAAGAGAGATTCCTACCTTCTGATTGACTCAGTCACATGTGTGGGGTCCTTAGACCCCTTTAAATCACACCCAGAGCCATGGTGCATGTATCTGGGAACAGACAATCCAAATGAAAACATAATGGTGCTAATTAGAGAGCTGACCTGCTTTGTGCAATCTTTTCTGTTAGCTGCTGCACCCACTTCTGTCTTCTCAGCATGAGAGTCACCACTGCTTCACAATTCACAGTGAATGCCAAGTCACTGAACGTTGCATATACTGTTACCATTTAGGGGGCTTGATTTTCCACTGCTCTTCATCTGTGCAAAGTGAAAGCAAAGTAGTTGTCCTATGCTAGTAAAACAAAATGGCCACACTTTCACCTGCTTGGAATTCAACTTTGCACAAGTGTAAAATCTACATAAGGTGCAGGGCCATGGAAACTCAGACTTAAAGCTCAAGGCTCAAGACCAAGGGCCAAAAATCCACCTTCTGTTTGTAACTAAGTGGAATAGAAAGGGCAGTTTTTAGTTCATATATTTTATTGAATCAGAGTGCAATTTTGAATGCCTAACATGCTAATTTGCTTATCTGTACAACACAACTATTTACAATTCTTTAAACTGTACAGCATCAAAGTAGTGCTAGTGAAAGCACACTGCAATCACTTGGTATGAACAGGATGTAAAGTGAAAATACTGGAGAGGAAACTAAGTTGCTGCAAAATATGTAAAAGAGAAATTATAAATATGTTGACAAATAGGAAAGTTGTCTTGCTAGATCCCACAATGACAGGCACCTTCAAAATACTTGAGATAGTTATCTTATTATTGCAAAATTAAATCCTCATTCGAGACACCAAGTTAAAAACTTGGCCATAATTAGTAAGATAATATAAAAAAGAAAGGCATAACAGGAACCAAATTCGCCCACACAGTACCTGAATAAGACATGGAAATAAAACCTCCTTGTGTAAAGTTACTTTTTTTGTCTTGAATGGTTGAACAACTTTTTTCCCTGGCATCTTGAAGGTCTTTCCTAATAAAGTATGTGGCCTTACTGAGGATTGGAACTTAGCTGTTAGTGTGCCCTTCAGAATCTTTTTTTTTTTCCCATTGGTGCCATATTATTAGACAAAACATCAGCTGCTTCAGTTTAATTTCCCTTGACTGTCTGCCCCTCCACAAATAAATAAATAAATTGCAAGGATCATCAGGGTCAAGTTTACTGCTGATAACTTTCATTTTTATAAAACCTAGTCAACAAGAACCATAAGGATCAACAGTATGTGGAAAATCAAGTCAATGAGGTCGGCCGACTATTTGAAATGAAAACAGAGGAAATGACTGTCAGTTGACTATTGGCAGTGAAAGACAAAACAAGTCTCCCAATGGGCAGGCTTCATTTTGGCAACAGACTTTTCTAAACTATTAACCTCCACGCTAGAGAAAGGCCAAGTGCTTTTTGGCCAGATTCACTCACCTGCCTTTATTGGCTTCCCCACCATGCTTATTACCTGGCAACACATGAAAATGTCAACATTGTATATATGTAAGAAAAGGAGAGGTTGCAATTAACAATAGTATGGTACCAAGCCTGGATCCATATTTAACAGCCTACTGTATGAGGCATGGTATCTTTAGTAGCTTCCATTTAATCCAGACTCATTGATTTCAGTCATATAGTTAGAGATTTGATTAAGGGCAAAACTGTGTCCTGGTTCTATGCAGTCATGAAGGGGAATAAGAGGGAATAAAGCTCTCCTTCAATATTCAGCTTCTGTATGGCTCTGCTCTAGGTGCAACATGAGAGCACACTCTGTATGTCCTCCCCATAGCAAGTGAGTGGGAAGGCGACGGAGAGGTACAAAAGTGGACAGAGCCTTGCCCTTCTTTCCAGTGTGGCGGCCATAGTGCTGATGTGCAACAACTGATAAGGAGCCAGAGCAAATATATTTCCCCATCAGAAGCAAGGAGTGAGCAGGAGAGGAATTACGGAGTTACTCTTCCTTCCCAGGACTTCTGCTGGGTTGGAAGAGCCAGGTGCAGCATTTGACACACGCCTGGGCCGAAAGGCACAATCAAACAGAACTTAAATCTAGTTATTTGCATTGTGTGAAGTTCTGAGCCTCCACCTAAGCTTAGCACTGGCACTGCAGTACAAAACCCAAAGATACTATGGGAGGATAGTTGTGCTCTATTTTGTACAACTAACTTGTAAGTTTCTCAGAGCAGGCACAGCATCTTCTACGTTTTGCACTGCATTCGGGATAGAAAAATATTCAATGGCAAATTGTGGACAAGATTTTTCCTTTTTCCAAAGTTGTTCATTAATTCCAAATATTTTCCACCTAATTCTTATTTTTAGCATGAGCAGTTATGACTATGGAGTTTCAGCTGCTTATTGATTATTTTGAGTGTAATTCTGTTTGCAAGATGGACAATGCTACTGCAGAAAAACACACTATTAGCAAGCTCATTCTCTGTTCAAAAGCTAGAGTAGAGTGCTTTTAGGGGGAATTAAAATTCTGGAAGTCAAGACTCCTGAGAGGCCTATGGGCTTAAAAAGTATGTGGGCCAAAAACCACTCCTTACCTTCTCAGAGTTAAAGTCACCAAAGCAGAGCTTCCAAAAAGCAAAAGCAACACAGGAAGCAAGTTACGCTGCCCTTGTGCTGTGTAAATCATCTGGGAAAAAGTCCCTCTTATGTAACCACATATTACAGCTTACAAAGACCCAAAGTGACAAAAGAATACAAAGCAGAGGAGACTATATTATTGAAGTGAATGAAATAATACTATATAATGTAACAAGCAATAATAAATGAATAATAATTTATTTGTATTATGGTAGCATTTAGAAGCCCCGACCAAAACTGGGGTCCCATGTGTGAGGCACTGCAGAGTCACAATAAAGATAGTCTCTGTGCTGAAGATTCTGCAATCTAAATAGAAAGGACAGACAAAAAAGGACAGACAAAGGTGAAGTGATTTACCCTAGGTCACACAACAGGTCAGTGACAGTGTTGGGAATATCAAGTCTTCTGATTTCCTAGCCATTGGACCAGTTTTGTAATGAGGAGAGAGAAAATAATGTGAAATGCTTTTCATTAATGTATGAAAATCTTTCTATAACATCAGTTTCAAGGTTTCTCATTTCCAGTGTCAACAATTTACTGCCATTGGAACACAATCCTCATCATCCCTGAACTGAATGGGAGCTTTCCTGAGCAGGGCCAAACGACTTCAGGGCTGAGCCTATTATCAGTTAGATAACAGCACATTTGTGTGGGACTGAGGTTGAGATAGTTAGGAGGCATTAGTAAATGGATCCAGAAAGGAGCAGAACACGGGCCTACATTTTCAAAAGTGAGTTGGGTACCTGACTGGAGACACAGAAAAGGGGCCTGATTTTCAGAGGGTGGCTGCTCAGCACTTTCAGAAAATCAGAGCCCTTTATGGGGGCTCAAGTTGGGTACCCAAACACAAAGTGCCCTAAATCATTAGTCATTTGAAAATGTAGGCTATGGTTTTAAAATGTTTTGTATTGTTAAAAGAAATAAACAGATATAATTTTGCCCAGTGGACCAGATATTTTTACCCCTGGTTTCCAATGGTCTGTTGACCACATATAAAGAAGAAAAGCTACTAGTAAAAGGTGTCAGAATTGTCTTGTTGGGGGGTTAACACTTGTAAGAACAATTATTTAAATTAAAAATATAGTTCTGCAGCAAAGCATCAGCAATAAAAGAACGTTAGCCTAATGGGAGACTTGTTTTGTAATGCAGTATGAATAACCAGCTGACAACCTAGTTTTCTGTTTTCTCTTTGTATGGCCAATGGTCAATCGCCAGCCAACTTTATTGTCCTTGAAATGTCATGATTTTGAGTATGCACAGAATTCTTAACTGCCCAAATTACTGCATAACATTCCGTTTTATTATATGGCAACAATGTGATGCTGGGCTCAAAGACTTACTAGTTAAGAAGATTATGTATTTTTCTGTTTTGTTAAAGTGCCAAGTCTTGCATTTTTGGCATCTTCTAAAGAATAAAATGTCTTCTGAAATATTCTCTCAGAGCATAGAAGTTACTTCAGAGGAGCTCAGAAATATAGGGCTTTACAATAGTTTCTCATTTTCTCAGAAGTTCAGATGCAATTTTTTTTCCTCGAAAGTTTCCAAATTCTGCTGCTTTGTCTGTTTTGACAGCAAAAAATTGTCCTTCATAAGTTTAATGTTCCTTTAATTTGGTGCCGTTAATTTATTTCTCTTTTTTTTAATTTGGTGAATGTTTATGCTGATGAGACTGGCCGAGTAGCTAGCGTCAAGCATAGAGCAGGCAGGTGGTAAACAGGCTTTTCCACATAGCTCTGCCAATGCAACTAAACTCTAATCTGTAGCATCCATATTAATTATAGTACTAAGCTGATCCTGTAGAGAAAATGCCAGACTATGGCATAGTTTTGTGGTGCGGGTAAGGGTACAGTTCACTAAATTCCCATCACTGATGTCACAATACTCCCCTCCAGCGAACTGAGAAAAAAAAAATACACCACACAAGGGAGAAATACCAATGGAAAACTCCGCAAAGTCAGCCCATAGGAGTTTCCCGCTGAACAAGTCCCTATAGCTTGAGTGCTTTGTAGCCTTGTTGATAGGATAGGGGCAAGGCCTTTAAAGACTATGATGATCTGTAGGTCCCCTTCATGCACGCTATCTGGCCTGCCGCTGTGTGCTATAAGAACAACTGCTTAAAGGACCTATGCTCCTGTGGGGCTCCACACCCATCTGTGGACAGAACATTCTGAAGGGTTGTGCAGATAGAACGGAAGCTGATATTCATTGAGTCACATTCGCTTGTCAAGCATTTCCAGTGGAAAATCTGTGAAGGCTTGAGGGGAGCAGGCCAAGGAGAATGTTTGTGCTGTGGTTCAACTGTAGGACACTGAACATGTCTCCCTCTTTCTCCAGTTTCACTCATCACACTACAGCTCCATCCCTGAAATCCTTCAGAGCCTCATTGTGTGGAACTAGGTGCTTAGACAGTCTCTGGTGGCAAATGTGCTGCACAACCAGCTCTCTCCATCTTCAGCAGTGTCTGCCACCTCCACTGCAAATTACTCCTGTACTTTCTCCTGTGTGCCTGGCAGCAAAGAGGAGCACCTAGTTCCCAAAGCAGATTTGAATCTAAGCCTCCATCAAATATTGCTGGAAGCAGGTCTCTCACAAATTTTTGTTTGAAGGTTAATCAACATAAACACAAAAGACAAACTAAAGATATTAGGACCAAAGTTAGCCCTGATATAAATGAGAGGAACACTGATGGACTTCAGTGGGAGATGCATCTGCATCTACTAATACCTGGGTCAAATTAGTCCACCAACGATCCATTCTCCAGTTTAGGTAGCAACAGCACCTACAGCTAGGACAGTAAAATGTAGCATTATGTTACAACATATCTTTTTTCACTAATTCCAAGAAAGTTTTATTTTTCAAAATCACATTTGCTGCCTATCTTTTCAGATGGCTTGTTCTTCTGACAGACAGTAGCCTTCTAAATATGTTTTCACCAGCTGACAATTAAGTATGAATAAACAACTATTATGAATGCACTAAATATTCATGTTTTACAACATTGCCATTGCTCTGAAGAATTATTTATGAAGCTTAGTGTTCCATGTCAGGATAAAATTATATAGTTGTGTATGACCAGAAACAGCCCATAAGCTCATCAGAGCTGAAGCAGTTCATTGGTAACTGTTGTCTCCTAAATAGGTGGGATTTTTTCCAAAGTCTCTACATGATTTAGGAGTAGAGCTCTGTGAATAACAGCTTTTTGGTTTACTGGCAATACCACAAAGAGAGGAAAAACAATAGTTTTGGTTCAAACCCAAACTGATTTAAAAAAAAATTCTGTGACAAAAAAAATAAATAATTTGAGGTTGAACGAAACTTTGTTTGACCAAACTAAAACATTTTGTTTAGATTTTTGAATATTTTTAAACATTGCTTTTTAATAAACAATGGAAATTTTGAAACAAGTCATAGTTTTGAATCAAAACATCTTTTTTTCAAAAATGTCAGAATAAAATGAAATGCTTTGATTTTTTGTTCAGCTGAAATGATTCAGGAAAACCAACACAAACTTGTGAAACTTTTCATGTCATCAAATCTAGCTTTTTCTCCTGAAAACAATTTCGGCCAAAAAACCATTTCCCACTTCTATTTACAAGCACACGGCCTGTTGAAAGTCATCACTCAGGAACTGCTGGATCCTCAGCTCTTTGGAAGATCCAGCCTGGATTTGCAGCTTGATTGCAATCTGGTCAAAAAAATTTCAATATTTAGTTATGTCAAAGACAGAGAAACCATACACAAAATGTAACAGTAACCAAGAAAATCCCATATTGATGAGTTAATGTAAGAACACAACTCTAATCCAATTACAGTATTTAAAATTATTAATTCCCACTGTGATTTTATGATGGAATTGGATAAAAAAATATATTATGGTGTAAAATTACCAGTGGCACTAATGTGTGTTCCCGTTACACTGTGGTATGTATTACTGAAGTGAATCATTTCAACATGTCCAGAGTAGTCAAAAACCAAACCACTTTATAACAAATGACACTATACTGCTGTTGAACAACATCAACAAAGAAATTAAATACAAATCCTCCTTCAACATCAGTCCCATTTTCATGACTTAACGTCATGAATGTTAATTTGAAGGGATTCTTTATGCTAACTAATAGATGTTGAAAAGAAGTGTTAAAAACTGGTATAATATTCTCCTCATACAATACTTATTTGTACCCATGGACAATAGTAATCTATGGACAAGCTGTCAATGGGCAGGCTTTTTCCAGGAAGGATTACTGTTTCAAAACAGGAGCTAGGGGAACACAAAGGAACAAGCAGGAAACAACCAGAGAGACATCCAGTTATGTACTAACAAGTCTGGCTTTTTTTTTCTGGCTATCAGATTTCTTTTCTTTAAATAAAGCAAAATGGAAAGAATTGTAGTGCTCATGTGAGCAAGTGGCTAATAGCCAGGGCTGGCTCCAGGATTTTTGCCACCCCAAGCAGCAAAAAGAAAAGAAAAAACAAAAAAAAAGCCACGATTGCTATTTGTGGCCCTACCACCTCCAGTTCAGTCTTCGGCAGCAATTCGGCGGCTGTTCCTTCGCTCTGAGAGAGAGTGAGGGACCCGGCACCGAATTGCCACCGAAGAGCCTGACGTGCTGCCCCTCTCTGTTGGCCGCCCCAAGCACCTGCTTGCTGGGCTGGTGCCTGGAGCTGGCCCTGCTAATAGCCTTGACAGGGCAAAGGCACTGTGTACAGTTCAGAGAGGACGGTGAAAGAACAGACATGGTGTCTTTAGTAGCACTGTCCTTGGGAATGGGCAGGATGTTAGCAGGGCCTGATCCAAACTGCACTGAAGTCAAGGGGAGTTTTTCTATTGGCTTCAATAGGCATTGGAACAGATTCTAAAATCTTAGAGCTTGAACCTCCAAGGTGCTGAGCATTCTGGCTCCCATTCAGCAAAGCATTTAAGCACACGAGCGGTCTCAGTGTACTAAAGGGACCTATTCATATATTTAACGTTTAGATTGTACTTAAGTATTTTGCTGGATTGGGCCAGCGTAGCCAGCCCTTTACAGGAACAAGATGCTATAAAACAAGCACGGGAAACCAAGACATTGCTTTATGCACCCATGAAACCTGTTTGTTGGACCATCAGAGCACAGAAGCCAAATTGGTAAAGGAAAAGAGGTGAGGGCCAGACACCTTCAAAGGGCATCAGCATTGGAAAGGGATTCACATTCATGACGCTTACATCCACAGCCATTATTATCAGAGGAGGCTCCCAACAGCTGCGAGGATCTACCTGTATTGCTGCTGTTGTCAAATCAGGCTTTCAACTTTAAGGCAGTAGCTGCTGCCCTAGTTTCCAGAACTAATTCCCCAAGAGGTTGTGAGATGAATTCATTGGATTAGTTCCTTAGACATGGCTAAATATATGTGTAGCTTATAATTGTTATGCTGATCCCACAACTTTCCCCCAACATTTATGGTGACTAGCATACAGGACAGGTCTACCCCTGGCTATCTAGCTGCTTATATGTGCCCATCACTATAGGAACTGAGCACCTGTGAAGTAAATAAAAATAGAGATAAAAATAACAAGCAGTCTCTTCTCTTGTTTCCTTTCTGGCATGTAGAGAAAATAGCTGGATTAATGTATTTTTTTTCCTCTATTTGACATGTGAGTGGGAGTGTTGTACATCTGGGTCTGTATCTGTGTGTGTATAGAGGAAAAGCTAAAAAAGAAATTAGTTTTGCATTTAGGTCTGAAAGTGAATATGATCGTCTGACCTCCTGCAACTAGTTCCATAGGATAGGTCCAGCCTTGTGAAAGTTCTATCTGCTGCTAGTTGGCAGCTTTGTTTTGGTCTCAGAGGACTAGAATTGCTGTTAGTGGTCATGGAGGGAGAGACAAACTCTTGGGTAGCCAGGGCAGGTCCCATTCAGGGCTTTGAATTTTAGGCCAAAGATTTTGAACTGTCTATTCTCACTCTGCAATAGGGAGCCGACACAGAGTACGAGGACGACATCTTCACAGTAGCATGCTGAGCTTATGGCCTGCTGTGTTTTGTACCAGTTGGAGCTTTGTTAGAGTATGTAGCTTTATTCCTATGAAGAATGAGTTGAAATAATCAAGCCTGGAGGTCACAAATGCATGCATCACCATGGCTGAGTTGGTACCTGATGGATGGGGTGTAATTTCCTGGCAAGGTGCAAAGGGAAAGTGTTACTGGTTTTTAGATGCCATTGATATTTGGACTCTACTTCCTACTGGGATGAGAAAATTATGTTCCTTTATCTGCTGAGTGCTTCCTCCTAGTGCAGGGAGGAGTATATACATACACACACACACATTTGTAAAGAGGTGCTGTGTTGCTTTATTTATGATAGCTTCATCCTTCCTTTTGTGCTGTTGCAGCTCGAAGGAAGAAAAGGGAAAATGACATTTCAGTATAACCAGCCCTGCTTGGGCCAAGCAAGGATTGAAGACGGGGCCTTCAGTGCTAAAAGTGTGAACAGCTATTGCTTGAGATTAAGGCCTAAGCCCATTAGCTGAAAGCAGTAGCTGATTCATAACCATCTGATGTGAACCTGATGCTAGAAGGCAACAAAGACCCACAATGATTAGTTTTGGTTACACCTGCACAGACTTTTAGGCTCTGCTCAGGAAATGGTAACTGCTTTCTCTGGTTCTCTATCTGGGGTGAGGGTCCTTTCCTTGTGCAATTGCTGCTGGAAGAAAAGAGAGAATTAGACCCCTGTGACAAAATGTGCATAGAAAAAAATAAGGAGGTGATCTAACTTGAGCACGCTGCATGGAATAAATTCTTTAACTGCTTCAGAGTTCACTGGATTTTCTGATCAATGGACTGGCATGTTACACATTGTGTAGGATAAACTGCAGAATGAAATTCAGTCACTAAATGCCTACGTGTTAATTTAACAAAACTCTTGGACTTTTATATGGTTTCTACTGAAATAGATGGACACCTGAGTAAAAACACAACAAGAAATGCTTCTAAAGGAATTAAAATGTTCAGAGAGCATACCTGTTTAGTAAAAATTACTCACTTACAAAGGCTGGAGTTGCATTATCAAGGTTTATTTGTAGACAAGTGAAAAGATTTAAAAAAAAGCATCAACCTACATACATCTGCACATACATAATCTGACACATGGTTATTGTGTAACATGTAATCTGACACAGGTAAGCAGCCAACAGACAGAGGGGTAGTGATGGGGGGGGGGTAAGGCATTCCCACTTGTGTCAGGGAAAATGTTTGCTAGTAGCTTCCCCCCACAACTATGTCTAGATATAATTGTCCTCCTGACCAGCCCCATCCTCTTTTGTGTATGGGAGGCACAGATGTATAATTTAGGATCTTTTCCAGATTCATCTCTCAAAGTGAGGCGCTCAGCAGTTGTGGCACTAAACAGGGTCCTTCTGTTTGTAACAATGCCACCAACCATAGTGAAAAATATGCTCTGAATATATCCTGGACGGTTGGCAACTCAAGTGTAGTTGGACTTACCTATTCAAAGCCCATGTCAGTGCTTAATATGCCAAAGTGGCCTCTCTGGCATCTGTAGGCCTTTCATCATAGAGCTGTTCTGTCTCTGATAGATGAGATGAATGAATTTGCATGGGTAGTCAGCTTTTATCTATGGTGATGATGACAAAAGGCCCAAATTATGTACATTTTCCAGCACTGAAAATTAGACGAGGAAAAGCAACAACTTTTTGTTCTTGTCAAAATGAATTTATTTCAGTTAGTGTAATTTTCATTCCCTGATGTTCCAGAAAGGTATTCTGTGTCAGGTGGCCTGTGAGCTAGAGAACTGGATGATGATGGCTGGTGCTTTACGCATTTCAATCTCGTGCATAAGGTCTCCTGATTTATTGGTGAAATTATCTGCGCTGCAGCCTATAAGTATGTTATTATACTATATAAATGAGCTGGAAGTATGACTTCAGTTTTGGTCTTTGGGACATAGATCAGTCCATGGGACCAGTATATGTTATTCTCTTTCCAGCAGATCACTGATTCTGGAGCCCAAGGGCAGATCAGAATCTAGGGCCAAAGTTTTCAGTATATTCTCTAGTTTTGTGCCTCTCAGTTTTTGGATGACCGATTTAAGACACTTTGTGCCTGATTTGCTGGGTCCAGAGCACCCACAACTCAGTGCTCCTCAGCATCTTTGATGAGCAAGCATAAGGGACCAGATTCTCAGCTGATGTAAATCAGCATAGCTCTATTGATTTCAGTGGAATTACACTGATTTACACAAACTGGGGAGTAGACCCCAAATGTCTCCACTTGAGTAAATAATTCAAAATTAGGCTGCTAGTTTTTCCTGCCAGTGTAAATGTAATATTGTTTCACATTCAGTTTTGGTAAAAAGACTACACAAGAATAATGGCATAGCTCAGGCTCATAACCACTGCTGACCTCCCATGTAGCCAGCTCAAATGGGCGAAGAAGCTAATGTGCTAACTAGCTGTCTAAGCTAAAGACACCCAAATTCCCACCAGTGACGGTGAGGATAACATCGGTCTTATGCCTGCCAGTACAAGCATAGCCTTTTTTTTGTTCTTCCAGAACCCTCTTAAATCCATAATGTTCCTATGATTTGTCCAGATGTTGTTGATGCAGGAAGGGACACTCTTGTTAACGAGGACTCAAGATTTTTCTAGCTTCTATGGAATATGCCTAAAGCTGTAGAAACTGCTAATTCTACACACTGGACTTAGGTTTTCTGTATCAGAATTTTCACACAAATTCTATGCAGTAGACTATTCTTTGACCTACAATCTGTGTGGGTTTCTGTAAGCAGGCAAAGTTCCCACCCTACTCTAAACAAATCAATATTGTATATTGCTTAAACTTATTTCCTTTATAGGGCTTTGAATTTAATGGAAACTTAAAAGACACCACCACAAGATTCAGCCTAAGCTTTATCCCGGAGATTGGACCAGCTTGGGTTTTCTTTATAGGACCTCCTCTGTCACAGTCCTTATTACCCTCTGCCACAGATAGATGATCCAGCCTCTATTTTAGCTTGGCTAGATCTAACAAGATCCATTCACCAGTATGAGTCTGAAGAAATTATTATGTGCCTGGATACAGGTTTCTAGCACTGGAGCTTAGTGTGACTCAATAGAAGAGCAAACCATTATGCCAAGTCCTAGAACCTGCAATCCTGTTAGGTATAATGAATCCAGTATACAGAAACTTGTGCATGAGCCCCACTTCAAGTTTGTACTGCATCTCCTGGTGCATGTCGATGTCGATGGTCTTCTCCAAAATACTTCTTTGTAACCTGATGGCATTTGAATGGGAGGGTCTGGACAAAAACGTTACACTGAAACATTCCTCATTGTGCTTACATAACTCAAATAGGAGACCACTGGGCCACATATTATGGTGAGATGAACCTAATCCTCTTCTCAGCTCATTCTTCTCAGCTGATGCATTAGACTCTGTGCACAGCAATGTAAGTCTGTGGAACGTCATTTTTTAAAAAGAAAATCGAAGAAGGAACATGCTGACAGAGTCAGCTGCAGCCATCAGTGTTTTGAATGGTTTGCTGGACAACATATCAAATGGCAACATCAGTCCACAGATTTCCTCTTTAATGTTACTACTGCAAATATTCAGATGGTTCATTCACTGTGGGCTTCATTTCCATGGCCAAAATTTCATGCTGTTTTGTTTGCCTTGGACTAAGCTTATCCAGTCACATTAGGGCTTCAAAAATTTTTATGTTGCTCATGCAATGAAACAAAACGCACCTTCTAGGGGGAATTTCCCCAGTACACCATTGCACTGAGTGTCCATTACCGTAATGCAAAGGTGAAAGGGGGCCAAGGATTGCACCCTATTGACTATCTATAGAGAAACAAGCAGCTTCACTGTACAGTCTGGGTACACCTATATCCCTATAGAAGCCTGCTCATCAAGTCATGACACAAGCTTACAGATAGCTGGCTTTTATACTGCAGTCACATAACCCTCACATAAAAGAGTCAGACATAAGGGTTTGGCAAGGAAAGAATAACTGCGCAAAGGTGCATTGCACTGTGTATATGTGACGAGCTCAAAGGAGCACACATATGCTCATAGAAATTTATAAGCTAATTTCAGTATTCTCAACCTTTAATATTCCACAAACCTGCAAATTAGAAGTGTAGTGTCGCAAGCCTTGTCTATACTGGAAAAAGCAGCTTGTGAGAAAGCAGCTAAATTAGCACATTTTAACTTGTGAAACATGGTTTTGCCCTTAGTGTGGACAAGGGCAGGTGTGTTTAAAAACGTGTTAGCTAGTTCCTGCTGGGAGATCCCATCAGATCTCTTGTTTCTAATTTAAATCTATAACTTGGCCAAACTCCCAGCTTACAAAGTCACTGCTCCCACTTCACCTTGCTCACTTTCAGGTACCTTAGTTGATGTATGGAAAGAAAGGAATGATTGTCCCTCCAACGCCAGAATAGGATCAGCTATGTCAGGTTTTCTTTTTGATAACCATCTTCAGCATCTTTTGCAGTCTCTTTCATTTCATGAGCTTTAGCCACTATGGCTTGTGATTTCTCTCTAAATGATGTTTCAGCACAGAAAATGCCAAGGGCCAGATTTCCTTAAGGGATTTAGATGCCTAAAGGTGCAGATAGGTGCCTACTAGGATTCTCAGAAGCACCTAGGCTCCTACATACCTTTAAAAACGTTGCCCCAAGTCTCTACATTCCCTTTCCCATTACTCACACGTGTGTTGCTGAGGGCACAGCACAGATTTATTCTAGATACATTAAAAGACTGAACACTATTGCCCTGGAATTTGGGCCCCTTTTCTTTTTGTAGCCTGTGATACGTTGAGCAGGACTTGGAAATGAAGCTTCATTGGCTCTGGACATTACCACCATCTGAAATTATTGGTGAACATATCTGAAAAGGTACAGTTTGGGTGTTTGTTCGGAGTTGTCCACACTTAAGACTAGTCCAGATTCATAAATTCTAATGCCAGAAGAGACTATTGTGATCATCTAGTCTGGCCTCCTGTATAACACAGGCCACAGAACTTCCCAAAATAATAACTATTTTAAAAAATATCTAGTCTTGATTTTAAAATAGTCAGTGATGGAGAAATCATCATGATCCTTGGTAAATTGTTCCATTAGTTAAATTATTCTCACGTTTAAACACTTACGCCTTATGTCCAGTCTGAAATTGTGTTGTTTCAACTTCCAGCTATTGGATTGTGTTATATCTTTCTCTGCTAGATGTTCCCCATGTCAGAAATTATAGACAGTAATCAAGGTACACCGTTTAACCTTATCTTTGTTAAACAAAATAGATTGAGCTCCTTGAGTCTACCACTTTAAAGCAGGTTTTCTAATCCTCTAATTATTCTTGTGGCTCTTCTCCGAACACTCTCCAATTTATCAACATCCTTCTTGAATTGTGGGCATCAGAACTGGACACAGTATTTTGGCAGTGGCCACACCAGTGTCAAATATAGATGTAAAATAACCTCTCTACTCCTTCAAGATTCCTGTTCATGAATCCCAGGATTACATTAGCTCCTTTTGGCCACAGCATCACACTAGGAACTCATGTGCAGCTGATTATCCATTATTATCCCCAAATCTTTTTCTGAGTCACTGCTTCCCAGGATAGAGTCCTCCGTCCTTTAAGTGTGGCCTATGTTCTTTGTTCCTAGTTGGATACATTTACACTTAACCATATTAAAAAACACATTTAGTTTGCTTGTGTCCAGTTTACCAAATGATCTAGATCTCTCTGAATCAGTGACCTGTCCTCTTCATTTTTTCTAGTCCCCCAATTTTTCTGTCATCTGCAAACTTTATCAGTGATTATTTTATGTTTTCTTCCTGGTCATTGATGAAAATGTTAAACAGCAAAAGCCCATGTGATCCCTCTGAAAACACACTCGCTCAATGACAATTCCCTGTATGCAATTACATTACGTCAGTGAGCCAGTCTGTAATTCATTTAACGTGTGCCATGTTAATTTTACACTGTTCTAGTTAAACATAAATGTTAATTCAATTCAAACACCTGATAGAAGTCTAAGTATTCAGCAGCCAGTAACCAGGAAGCTGGTGCTGACCCCGGATGTAAATAAGAACAAGATAGAGTTTGCATCCATTAGTTAATAAAGATAATTCCTGGTTTACTCAACTGGCAATTGAGAGAGACACACTGGTTCAAACCTTTGCATGTCTCTGTGTCTACACTTAGGGCTGGTCTACACTTGGGGGGGGTGGATTGATCTAAGATAAGCAACTTTAGCTATGTGAATAGCGTAGCTGAAGTCGAAGTATCTTAGATCGAGTTACCTACCGTCCTCACGGAGCGGGATCGAAGTCCGCAGCTCCCCCTGTCGACTCTGCTACTGCCATTCACGTTGGTGGAGTTCTGGAGTCAACAGGAGCACGTTCGGGGATCGATATATTGCTTCTAGATGAGACGCGATACATCGATCCCCGAGAAATCGATTGCTACCCGCCAATACGGCTGGTAGTGAAGACGTACCCTTATAGGGCAGCTGAGTGAGGCTACACCATGATGTTTTTTTCTCGTGTGGACAAAACCTTGGGTCCAGTAACCCTTGGCAGACTCCACTCCAGTCTTCTCACTCTCTCTCAGTAATTCTCCCCCACTTCACTAAACTTCTTATTTGGCTTGCCTGAGTCATTATCAGCTTCTTTAACCTTCGCATACTTTTCAAATCTCAGTTTGACTGGAAGTACAAGGGAATGGATGTTATAATGCACAGTGGCTCTAATACAGTATAATACATGCAAATTCTTTAGAACTAGTTAGGGTGACTAGACCGCAAATATGAAAAATAGGGACGGGGGTGGGGGGTGTTAATAGGAGCCTATATAAGAAAAAGACCCCAAAATCATGACTGTCCCTATAAAATCGAGACATCTGGTCACCCTAGCACTAGTTGTCTTCACAGCAGGGGCTACTCATTTCACAGTATAGTTATGGTGAATTAAAATAAAAAGTGCCCTCCACCATTTGTGCTAGTTATGTGCAGATCTTGTGGATTTACTCTAGCTAGTTACTTGAAAATGACAGATGGAAACTAAAAAACAATGAAAAGTATCCTGCCCAGGTTATGCAACTTCTGTTGTATACTGAACACAGATAGTTTCATAGTAAGCGAAAGAAGCTTATTAGGCTCAGGCACGCACACACACACACACACACCCTACAAAGTTATTTAAAAAATTTGGCAGTCTTCCTGTTTAATTTTTTCTATTCTACGTGTTTTTATGTTTCCTCGCTCAGGTATTGACCTAGAGTGAGTGAAAGAGAGAGAGAGACGTTTCTTCTGTACAGAACTTCCTCCTTCAAGGAAAAACAAATTCACCAGTTTTTACATTTAGTTAAAATGTATGTTTTTAGCATCTTTTTAATAGGTTGCCTGAATTTATCTTGATTGCCTACTGGTAGTGTGAGAAGTCTGAAGTATCAGGTAAGTAAATTTAGAGCCAATGGGCAATGTCTGTAGGCTCATCTTGTGTTAGGCAGGTAAACCAAGCTACCCAACTCTGTGACTGAACGTTAGCTGTAAAGGAAGTCAAATAGCTAGAACAACAAGGAGTCCTTGTGGCACCTTAGAGATTAACAAATTTATTTGGGCGTAAGCTTTTGTGGGTTAGAAACCACTTCATCAGATGCTGATATTGACTAACACGGCTACCACTCTCAAATAGCTAGGTTATTCATGGGTAGGTGAGTGTTATCTTCAGAGCCATGCCAATATTTACAGGTTATAAATTGTAAGTAAACATGACCCATAACCAGAGACAATCTGGAGGTATGCTGGACAATTTTGGAACTTGTCCTCTTTGTACAGGAGCTTTGCTTTACCATGCATCTTATTTCCCTTGTTAGGCTATGTGTGGTCTGAATTACTTGGAAAGGCCTAAGCTCACTCCCAGACCTGAAACTCCTACATAATAGGACAATATGCTATCACTAAACACCCTGTTGGGTATTCGTCATTTGTTACTGCTGGAATGAGAAATCCTACCAACAGTTATTACTGCACATATTTTAAGATAAAAAATAAAATCATTTGCAGAGAAAAATTGTTAGATTAATATCATCCTCACGCAGCAGTCATTTTATCTAGTAAAAAAAAAAATCACAGTGGAAGGTCCTGTAATGTCTGTATTCCAGCATCAGGCATGAACATTTAACATTGCTGAACAGCTATGTGTAAAAAAGTTCCGTTTGTTTTAGCTACTCAGCACAATTTGATCAGTAGTATTCTGCTGCCTGTTGAAGTGGGTCATTACCTATTTAGCCTTTATATTTTTACCACTGAGATAACCACCAATGACTCAATTGTTAAAGGTTTTCATGGTATTTGCCTTGTAAACATCTAGCTCTGTTTTATGAGGGCCATTCTTCTTTGAGATTTAAGGCTGGGATTTTCAAAAGATGCCTAAATGGATTAGACTCAACTTTAATCGAATTCCAGTGGGAGCTGGGTGCTTAAATCCTTTAGGCAGCTTTGAAAATCCCACTCTAAAGCTTATCGTTATAAATTCCGTGCACCCTCCACCCCAATCTTTTACTATGATACCAGATTTACTGTAGTTCTTTTCAAATTCTTCAGCTTTTTAGGAGAACACATTTCCTCTATCAGGAAAAACAACACTTACCAAACTTAGCAAATAAATTACAGGAAAATGTTCAAACCATTAGAGGGAGAGAACATCCATTTTCAAGAGACTAATAATGGGATGTTGAGCCTTTCACCTGTACATTGCCAGTAGAAGCCCAGTCCAGAGTTGTGGTTGATAAGTCTGTGTATGCTATTTGGCAACTTGTGGGAAACAAATTGTTGGTGTCTTTACAAATCCAAGTCAACAGGTCTACATACCATCGTAACCGATACGTAAGAACAGTTAAATATATAAAGTACAGTAGAACCTCAGAATTACCAACACCACAGTTACAAACTGACCAGTCAACCACGCACCTCATTTGGAAATGGAAATATGCAATCAGGGATAAGCAGAGACCCAAAAAAATGGGGGGAGGGGGAAATCAAATTCAGTATAATATTGTGTTAAATGTAAACTAGTAAAAAATAAAGGGAAAGTAGTATTTTTCTTCTGCTTAGTAAAGTTTCAAAGCTATATTAAATCAATGTTCAGTTGCAAACTTTTGAAATAGAATATTTTGTTCAAGAGTTACAAACAACCTCTATTCCCAATGTGTTCGTAACTGAGGTTCTACTGTGTTGACTATAACTTGAATTATTATTATTATTTTACCTGTCAGCAGGTGTCAAGCCTTCTATTGATGACTGAAGTCAGCTGTGCAATGCCTGATTTCTTCATAATTGCAATTAATTGATGGTGGTGTCCTTTCACATCTGGCACTACAAGTTAATCAACACAGTACAGAGCACCAATAAGATCAAAAGACAGCAGTTTAGTTTATATGTGAGGGGTGTGTGTGTGTTCTTTTTAAGAAAGCCTGACAGATGCCATGAAGCACTCTGGTCAGACTAAGACATCTGCCAGGTATGTCACTGATACATAAGTATTGCTGTTTCCAGTTATCATAAACAGATGGTTAAGGGTTAATGTCTCTTTTACCTGTAAAGGGTTAAGAAGCTTAGTGAACCTGGCTGACACCTGACCAGAGGACCAATGGGGGGACAAGATACTTTCAAATCTTGGTGGAGGGAAGTCTTTGTTTGTGCTGTTTGTTTTGTTCGTTGTTCGCTCTTGGGGCTAAGAGGGACTAGACGTACACCCAGGTTTTCTCCAATCTTTCTGAATCAGTCTGTCATGTTTCAAAATAGAAAATACTAGCCAGAAAAGGTGGATTAGTCTTATGTTTGTTTTCTTAACTTGTAAATGTGTATTTTGCTGGAAGGATTTTTACCTCTGTTTGCTGTAACTTTGAATCTAAGGCTGGGGGCGGGTGGGTGGGAAGTCCCTCTAGTCTATATGAATCTGAATACCCTGTAAGCATTTATCATCCTGATTTTACAGAGATAATTTTTACTTTTTCATACTTTAATTAAAAGCTCTCTTTTTAAGAACCTGATTGATTTTTCCTTGTTTTGGAATCCAAGGGATTGAGTCTAAACTCACCAGGGATTGGTGGGGGGAAAAGGAAGGGAATGGGTAATTCCTCTTTGTTTTAAGATCCAAGGAGTTTGGATCTGTATAGCTTCCTAAGGCAACCCAGAGAGGGGAAAGTCTGGGAGGGGAAAGGAGGGGGGATGGTTTATTTCTCCTTGTTTTAAAACCCAAGGGGGTTGGGTCTTGGATTCCCCAGGGAAGGTTTTGGGGGAACAGAAAGTATGCCAAACACTATATTTTGGCTGGTGGCAGTGCTATCAGATCTAAGCTAGGAATTAAGCTTAGAAGGGTCCATGCAGGTCCCTACTTTTTGGATGCTAAAGTTCAAAGTGGGGGAAAAAACCTTGACACCAGTAGTAAAGAACAGGATAGAAATTACAGCTGAACTGGGAGGAGCGATAAGCTGAGATCACAGACACTTTCCAGAAATAATATGGTGTTGGACAAATTAATTAAATGTAAATAGGCCCACAATCAAAAATAGAAGCTATAAATCTCAGACAATTGTCAGAAATTTAAGAGCAAAAGTAGGTAAACTAACATCCCTAGTACTAGAAGAGGACCTCACATAAAAGGCATTTCTGAAACACGGTGGAATGACAAAGACAGTCAGTAGAACACTGCATTGTCTGTGTATACACTCTACAGGGTGGACAGAGCAGATTATAAAGGTGGGAGAAAAGCAGTAGCTCTGAAAGGTTCCATAGAAACTAATGGGATAAGATTGCTGAGTGGAGAGGACCACATGTCTGTATTTGTATCCACATGGATACAAATCTCTAGTCACTGTGATACTAAGAGTTACACCAGTGGCCTCCATGTCAAGAAAAATATATTGAGTGAAATCAAAGAGGCAACTGAATCTAATAAAGAAGTAATAATGGATGAATTCACCTACCCACATATAAACTTGTCATATGTCACATTGGGACAAGTTTTATAGAAGCAATTTCTTGACACCTCAAATGATTGCTTCTTGAAACAACTAGTTCTTGACCACACAGAGAGGCTACACTCCATTCAGTCCTAAGTAACCCAAAGAAGTTGATCAAAAAAGTGACTATAGTTTAGCCACTAATTTATTGTGATCACTTTGTAATTAAGTTGAATATCCCGAGAGAAGTGATCATCTAAAACCTCTCCAGCGCATCATCAAGAATCTATAACCTATCCTGAAGGATGATCACTCACTCTCACAGATCTTGGGAGACAGACCAGTCCTTGCTTACAGGCAGCCGCCCAAACTGAAGCAAATACTCACTAGCAACCACACACCACACAACAAAAACACCCACCCAGGAACCTATCCTTGCAACAAAGCCCCTTGTTAACTCTGTCCACATATCTATTCAAGGGACACCATCATAGGACCCAATCACATCAGCCATCCTATCAGAGGCTTATTCACCTGCACAGCTACCAATGTGGTATATGCCATCACATGACAGCAATGCCCCTCTGCCATGTACATTAGCCAAATCAGACAGTCTCTATTCAAAAGAATAAATGGAAACAAGTCAGACATCAAGAATTATAACATTCAAAAACCAGTCAGAGAACACTTCAACTTCACTGGTCATTCAATTACAGACCTAAAAGTCGCAATTCTCCAACAAAAAACACTTCAAAAACATACTTCAACAAGAAACCGCAGAATTGGAATTAATTTGCAAACTGGACACCATTATATTAGGCTTGAATAAAGACTGGGATATTTCCCCGTGCTAATTTTTCCCCTACTGTTACTCACATCTTCTTGTCAATTGTTGGAAATGGGCCATCCTGATTATCACTACAAAAGTTTTTTTCAACTGCTGATAATAGCCCACCTTAATTGATTAGTCTTGTTATAGTTGGTATGGCAACACTCATTTTTTCTGAGTATATATTTTCCACTCCATGCATCCGATGAAGTGGGCTCTAGCTCACGAAAGCTTATACCCAAATAAATTTGTTAGTCTCTAAGGTGCCACAAGTACTCCTTGTTTTTTTTCCCTAAATTAAAAAGGATACTTGAAAAAATTAGGAAGCAGGTAAAAAATGTAAAGTCAAATGTGAATTAAAATCCTTAGAATCACCATTAAAACGACATAAAAAGAAGGCATACTGTGACGATATGCAATTTCCTGCAATAATCCTTAAAAAAACCCTTAAATTTTAGTGTCTTTGGAGTCCACTGTATTAAATGCAAAGGTTTGTTTTTTATATTATTGAGGGCCAGGATTGTATGCAACTTCTAAGGAGGAGATGTGATGTGAACCTTGGGAAGTGTGATGAACTTTAAAGGACTGTATTGAACAATGTGCCAGACAAGAATGGACTTTTGGGACAAACGATGTCAAGTGGTTTGTCTAAGGAATTGGGAGAGGTGAATGCAAATTCCCACTTGTGGTTATGCAAAAAACCAGCTTTTGAAGCTATGCCCTGAGGAAGGGACCATTGTCTGCTGATCACCTATTCTCAGAATCTCAAGAAGAAAGGCCCAAGCTGACTGATCTATTCATGGGTGGGCTAGTTCTGAGCTAAGGCTGTTCCAAACTTGTAACCACACACAAAACCTGTTGTGGAGTTGAAGATCTGAGCCCTCCCAGAGCCTTTGTTGGAGTTGCAGGGTGATCTCTGGTAAATTTGTCACATGTGTGTATGTTCCTTTAAATCTTTTATTCTTAAAATGAAAGCATCAGAGAGAAAATGTGCTTCCCACAAAGACCTGTGTGTTAAGTTGTAACTGCTGGCAATTACAGCTGTTCATAGCTTTCGAAGAGAAAGCAAAGCACAGAAGCTGGCCTGGTTAAGCAGACTTGCTTGCTGGAGATATCACAGTGTAGGCAGTAAACTGTGCAGCCTGAAAAATCTCTGATCAGAAGGGAGAGAGATGCAGGTCTCTGCCCAAGAAAGATGATAACTGAGTAACTGGGAGTCTAGAGGTGGTGTCCTTGGTGGAGCCCAGGGGTGAACTAGATTACGGCAGCTGCACCTCTATGTGAAAAATACATATCCCAAATCAAAAAGGAAGCAGAAATGCAAGAAAAACACAACATGGTTTATGGCCAGAGGCAAAAGGTAATGTGAACCATAGAACTGTCCTTCAGAAATGGAAATCCACCCCAATTTATGCCAATAAAAAGGAACAGAGACACTGAAGGTAAAAATCTAAGATCAAAACCCAACCTTATTTCCAAGAGCCAAGACGTGAGAATGAAAATGAAATTATTTTTATATAGCAGAAACTGGAAGCCTACAAGAGAATCAGTAGGTTTGCCAGAGCAGCAAGGATTAGAATAGAAGCTAAGTAATTTCTTTGCCATAAAGGATATTAGGGAGATACCTGCTCCAGACCTTTGCTCTTTAGGTCAGTAAAGATAAGACAATCAGAGACTGAATGTTAAAAGAGAGGGAACTGGGACAAATTGAAAATTGAGGCATAATCCATCACCCGGACCAGGTATTGTATAATTAAAAGTTCTGAAAAAAAAATACGAACCTTGTGGCAGACCTGAAAAACATATCCAATCCCTCATTAAAATAGCCTACTAGATTGGAGGACTGCAAATGTTATACCTATCTTTTAAAAAAGGATTTTAGAAGTGGTTATTTTAAAAGTATTTTCCTGTACTAAATAAAGTGGTTAAATTATAATTAAAGGACAGAGTTCTCAAACACTCAGATATGATAAGGACAAACCAGCACAGCCTCTTGTAAAGGAAAATCATACCTCTCCAATGTACTAGAGTTCCATTATTTTCAGCCCACACTCTGTAATCTTGGGGATATATGTTTCTGGTGGCAATGTTATACTGTTCTGTCTAAACAGAATTTAATATATTACATTACACATTAGTTAGAATATAGGCTACACTTTGCCAGTGTGACTTACGTAAAAAGACAATGAGCTAAATTTTGGTCCCAGATACTGCACATGTGCACAACATAGATGGAAGTAAATGGGAAATTGCACAAATATACCTAAGAGCATAATGTGGCCCAGTGTTTTTCATTGCTACACTGGAATCAGCTTATTTATGTGCTGTCAAATTTTTTAAAATATTTTTGCAATTCTAGGTTATATACTAATTATCCACTTCCTTCCAAAAGGATGGGTTACAAAATCAGTATTGATCTCTTCTCCTATAACTACAAATTTTCTCCCCTGATGGTACAGAGATCTTTAACAGCACACAACCAAACTACCCTGTTGTTCAGGACAGGAAGAAAAAATGGTGTCTAGATGGAAAATGAAGGGCCAAAATTTAGTTCTGCAGAATATAATTATGTAATCCAGAATTTGGTCCCAGGCCAATACTCACGTGAGCCAACACAGTCAGGACATCTTCTGAAAGACACAATTACCCCTAACAATATGCTGGGGCACAGGTTTATTACAAACTCATGGGGATGCTTGGAGCATAGTGAATTACAACAATTCCTTCAGCACTTTTTTCCCTTAGAGGTCTCCCATCCAAGTACTCCTCAGACCTGACTTGCTTAGTATGAGATCTCATGAGATCAGTGCCCAAGGTGGTATGGCATTAGAGTTTGAGAATAATTTTCACATCTGAGCCTCTTATAATGGCCAGAATCTGGGTCATCATGAAAATTGCGTTTTAACATGTAGTTTGACTGAGCTCTTCGCTTGCCATTTTCTCTTACAAGAATTTGCAGTGAAAAGACAGAGATACTTCCTTTGCCCCTAGTTAAACCTCAGAAAATCCTGAAGCACAAGATGAATAGCATGAAAGCACTATATAAATGCTTCAGGAATCTGTTGATATTAGAAATGTCTGCTGTTGTGCCCATATGTCTACTTATTTCCATACTAAAGACATTTACTGTATATGTTTGCCACAAGGGAAAACTACTGTCTACAATTCAGCTATATTACTGGAAGTGCAGTACTGTATTTGTATGTGTCTGAATCTTACATTTCCAGGATATGTACAGATCCGCATTTTATAGCTCTTATCTTTGAAAGACTCCTCCAATCTGTGTTTCACCTCCCAGCCAATTAGTGAATATGCCTCATTAGGATAACTCTGTCTATATGGAACTTGCTACAGCCTGGGAGGAGATGCATTCTATGCACTGTTCTCAAAGTTAATGATCGTTACGGCACAAGGGAGGGGGATACATCTTATAACTGAATGGAACAGGGTTGAGATGCAAATACAGCATTTCCTGTAAAGTAAAAATTAAGCTAACAACAAGGTAACAAACTGCTGTTAATATTAGTTTAACTTGTTTGGCAAGATATGAAATCAGGAGAGCTGGATTGTCGATAGCCAAGTGTTCAATAAAGCTAATGTAGTTCAGGAGAGTAGAGCATCCATCTGAAATACAAAAGGTAAAAATAATAGATTGGAGAGAGAGCCAGAACCAGCACAATTATACTAGTATTAAAGATAAATTTAAAGGGTGCTCAAGTTTGTTTGTTTTCAACACTGACTTGTTTTTATTTCAAAATCAGACTGAGTCACCACCAGCCATTAGATCAGGAAAAACACAAACAAAAAAAAACAGCATTCCAGATTTTTTTTACATTTGGAATCTAGAGCCTAAATGCGACATTGATCTAAGAATAAGTAGGCAAATAGCAAATAGTTCAGAAGTTAAAGCAAGTTGCATGTGTGTTTTTTCAGCAGCACCGTGCTGCAGTAATTCTACTAGACTTTGAGTAAGAATTATTAAGACTCAAGCAGAGGGGTCATTGACAGTAGCATTCTGAATGCAGGGATTGAGGCAAAAGCTGAAATGTCAAACTTCATGCCAGTAGTCACTAAACAGATTAAGCAGCGGTTATCTTGAGCAGTAAAAATGGCGAGCGGCTAATACTAAATGATTAGAGTCTAAAATGCCATTTACTCGTGTGATTCCTCAAATGAATATTTATACCAAGGTGATGACTAACACACCATCAAAAGAATTTCATGTTCTGTTCATCAGAGAGTGTCCATGATTATAGAACAGCAGATCTGTGCTTCAGCACTTGTTTCTATTAAGCAAATTTGTAGTGTTCAGACAAAAATAAATGATTGCATTTTCCTTCTGGGATTTTTTTTAAGAAATCACATTCTATTCCATCATAAGAATGTGGGTCACGGCGGGTGGGCCTTATCCAATACATATATATGAAAGTGGTTATACAGGCACTGAGCAATTTCTCTCCTGTATTTTATATGAAACTGCGGGACATTTGCTGCACTGTATTCAAAAGGAGAAACCACAATGCATGCAGTGCTTCTCTCTCATTTGCCCAGCAACTTGCAGAAATTCAGCCTGTATGCAATGCACAAATCTGGGCAAGAGATGAAAAAAAGTAGAAATCATTCAGTCCAGGTAGCGTCTTATTAGGCATCCAGAATCAAATTTACAGTCAGTCACTTTGCAGGGGCACAATAATAATCCTGACTATCAAGCATTAAATCAACTATCCCTACATTTACAGGAGTGGTTAACCACAATTTTTAATGCAACTGACACCCGATAACATATACGATGTTATGCCCATGGTAGGGAATGGTAAGTCATTGGAAACCTTGATGTTCAGAAATGTATTAACCTACAACAGCATTTCTGCAGCCCCATTGTCTCTCTTCTAAATGCAATTGCATCCAGCCTTCTAATAATTACATTAAAGCCAGTTTGCAAACTATGACAGCTTCCATCCAAGGACCTCAAAGTGCCTCACTAGCATTGTTGCATTAATCCACATTGTGCCCTAATGATGTAGCCATTATCTCTGTTTTAAAATGGGCCTAAGGAAAGTGAGGCACAGGGGACTTGCTCAAGTTCTTAAAGGAAGTCAGTGGCAGAACTGGGAATAGGACCCGGCTCTCATGAATCACAGTCCTGGCTTTCACCACAAGAATATCTATCCTTACTAGGTGATGGGATTTCAGAATCTGGTGTGCACACATGAATGTATTTTGCCTCATCACTAATGTTGAAGTTTAGGACCTATCACAGTCAAGGATTTGTGAAAAAATTAGAAGATGTAAGACTACCCCATTGAGGAAAAGCAATCAAGAGCGTAACAGAGCAGAGTTCAGCCCTGTGTTTTTGGTGTATACGATACCTGCAAAAATACCCTGGTGAGATGTGAAGCTTGGCTGAAGACATTCCAAAACTGAACTGACGTACTTCTACCAGGAGCTGGCTTGATGAGGTCACAAGCATTTCCCCTTTTCCACCAATTGAACACTACTTGGGGATTTTTTGGCAGGTATCTATTTGCAATGAAGCCTACAAAAATCCTGACAATGACTCAGCAGCTGGTAGGCTGTGACTCTGTTTAGCAGACTAACCAGTACTTTCTGTTTCCTTGTGCTCCTCCCAGGTGTTTTTTCCACCTGTTGTCTTATTTTAGACTTTGATCTGTGCAGGGACTGTCCTGTATTTGTATAGTGCTTACAATGGGTCTCCAAAGGAACCCTAGGTGCTACCATTGCACAAGTAAATAAAATAATGTAAGCTATGCAGAAAGCAAGCTGCCAGAAGTTAGGTGTTTTGCCATTTCCACGCTGAGTGGAAGTTTTCTAATGTTTGCAGAAGTTTTTGCAACAGCAAATAACCAGTTCATGTAATTGCAGATGATCCTTTGTACTGAGGGGTCCTCTCTCCAACAGTCCGAAAAAGAGGCAGGCTGAAAAGGAGCACTTGAAACTTCTTGCTCCCTAAGCCTACTTCACTCTTTTGGAGGGTTGTTGGTATAAAGACATCATGGAACATGCTATTCAAGACTGCCAGAGATGGTTTTCTCTGGCTTGTCTACATCACAAAGTTGCAGCGCTGGTGAGGGGGTTACAGCGCTGCAACTTAGGTGTACACATCTGCAGGGCATCACCAGCGTTGCAACTCCCTGTTTGCAGCGCTGGCCGTTCTCCCGTTTTGTCTCGGGTGTAGAGGATCCAGCGCTGGTGATCCAGCGCTGGTAATCAAGTGTAGACACTTACCAGCGCTTTTCTTGACCTCCGTGGAATAAGCAGGTATCGCAGCATACCTGAGGAAGCCTCTCTGGTAATCAAGCAGGTCTCCTTCCCCGGTTTGCTCTCGCGTTCCCCGAACCCCCGTGCAAGCAGGTCTCCTTCCCTGCGGTTTGCAGGGGGGTTCGGGGAACGCGAGAGCAAACCGCGGGGAAGCAGGTCTCCTTCCCCGGTTTGCTCTCGCGTTCCCCGAACCCCCGTGCAAGCAGGTCTCCTTCCCTGCAGTTTGCAGGGGGGTTCGGGGAACGCGAGAGCAAACCGCAGGGAAGCAGGTCTCCTTCCCCGGTTTGCTCTCGCGTTCCCCGAACTCCCGTGCAAGCAGGTCTCCTTCCCTGCGGTTTGCTCTCGTGTTCCCCGAAACCCCCTTGAAGCCGCCCAACAGCGCTGCAGTGTGGCCACATCTAACACCACTTGCAGCGCTGGTTGCTGTAAGTGTGGCCACTCTGCAGCGCTGGCCCTATACAGCTGTACTAATACAGCTGTAACAACCAGTGCTGCAAAATTGTAGATGTAGACATACCCTCTGTTCCCATAGTTATTTTCCTCCCCCATTGGAGAGGATAGAGGCAAGGAGACTAGAACTAGGGAAGGGAACAGAAAAGGAGGCCAAAAGAAACAGAGAAGGATGCTATGGATGCATGATGATAATCGTTTTCTTTCACTAACCTTGAGTGATTTCTGTAAAGCAAAAAAAAAAGTCATTAAGCTTTGTTAGCAAG
The DNA here is from genome assembly GCF_025201925.1 of Gopherus flavomarginatus. Taxonomy (NCBI): domain Eukaryota; kingdom Metazoa; phylum Chordata; order Testudines; family Testudinidae; genus Gopherus; species Gopherus flavomarginatus. Next base: position 58,223,228 of record NC_066621.1, read on the forward strand.
TAGAGCTGGTTTCAGACAGCCCAGTCATGTCCACATTAAAGAGTGCCTCATTAGGAAGGCTACACAGCTATCTTCAATCAAGCCTTCCAAACCCCTTTATGTACTATTTTCTCATAATAGGATACTCGGAATTCTGAACGCTGCTCCAGCTGAATTTGCACTCACCTTTTGTACAGCACCAAATCGTCTAGACTCAAGAAATCTCCTTCAGAACAACTAAGGGCAGAGCCACTAAGGTCTATTGCTGTGTATTGTCTTTGGTTCTTGCTTTTGGTCAGCCTGGAAAGCTTACAGGAACAGGGCAGGATGAGAAACTCCTAATGCGTTTTTACCCATTCGCTGTATTTTCTGTGCCCCACCAAGGCAGAGAAACAATATCCTTTTGGCACATCCCCTTAAACCAGGGAGCAAAGAGGTACTCAAAAAAAAACCAATAGCATGCTTAGCTTCAAAGCTTCAAGAACACTCTATTTTATTAGAACTTTTTGACCAGTCCCCACGTACAGATGGTCTAATCTTTTCTTTCTAGTCCTACATATCCTATTTATACCTATCAGCTTTTTAAACTTACCATTGTGGCAAATGTTTTTATGTTTCTGTCCGCTTTACTTCTATCGCAGATCACTCTCCTGGCCAGCATCTTGCAATTTGTAACCATTTAGGCCAGTCCGTATTGCAGGTCAAGTTTCTCCTGGTGTTTTTTTTGGTTTACAATCTACATCAACCCTAAACCATTCATCCATCTGTGGCCTATTTTTTCCAGGTTCTTTTGGATTTCATCTTTATCTGACATTAACCTGTCTGCCATTCTCATGATTCCTGATAATTTCCATTGGTTGTGCCTTGCACACTGTGTCACTGAACAAGATTATGCAAAAAATCCATCAGAGATATTACATATGCCAACTTCCCTCTTTCTCCTCCTGCTACCCTCTGACATCTCTTACCAAGTCACTTTTTTTTTAAAGTGAACCCCCACTTTTTCTTTACATTAAGGAAAGAACTTCAGGAAAATTTAATCTGTGCCTAAACAGTGTTTAATAGTAGCAATGGCAAATTGTAATGTTCTTTCTATATCTTAAGGCTGTGTGAGCACTCTGTCAGAACATGTGATTCACTAGAAAAATGTTCTCATGTGTCCAGAGACCTTTCTTCTTTGTTTGTGTCCCTGTTGTTGAGGCTACATGAAACAAGAGCCATCCCAGATCCGCCTCAACAGAAAAGATAACTCAGATATTCTCAGCCTAAGGAAGCAGACAAGTGGTTCAATCACACAAAAGAAACCTGCCTATACAGACTACACAGCCATTTTATAAATCCAAGGTTCTTAAGAACCACTTCTCTACAAGCTACTGGATAGATTTCTCCCTTCTATACTTTTCCCGAATAATTCAACTTCATTGTCACTATGGCATATGACTGGGTAATAATAGAACTGGTTGGTGGCCAATGTGTCTAGGCAAATCTTTTAAAGATAATTTCTTCCAGTGAAAAGAAGGATAAAAATGAAATTATATAACCTTGAAAGAGCATTTCTTAGACATCAAAAAGTAAGTATCAGTTCTCTAAAGAGATTCTTTAACTGGCACCAAAACACTTCTTTCAAACTTTAAATAAGCTTGATAGGAAACCAACTTTGTTAGCTCCCCTATCATCACTATGGGATGTCATCATTTTAAACTATGGAAGGAAATCATGGATATGCAGATACCAATTTTTTCCTTGAATTTAGATGAAAGGTGGTAAAACGACAGTACTGGATATGGTAACCGATTTAAATCAAGAGAACAAATACAGTTTGGACAGTGAAAAATGAAGACTCTCCTATACTGTCACAAGCAGCCTCAACAGTGAGCTTGATAGCCTCTAGTGCTAGGAAGGGCTATTTAATCCATGCTTCCCGCCCCCCTCCAATGAAATTGCTAAAAGGAACCAATTGGTATTAACTGGAGGAGTGACCCGTTGAAAAGACTCCTGACAACCAGAAACAGAATGGAGACCAAACAACTCATTTCACATGGCCATCCTGATCTTGAAATATCTACCTCTGTGTTCTAGAGAAGGAATGCTCAAGATAAACTATGAGGTATGTTAGCTTATTAGCGATATCTCAGTGCTTCTCTTACATCTCTGGTGTTCTGCTGTTATTTTTTTTAGTTTGCTCAGCTTGAGTTCTGGATGTACTGTGAAACACAGTTAAAGAAAATAGATATGAGAGACCAAGATAAAACTGTATATAATATTTGTAATGCAGAGGAAACAAGCAATACGAGATTCAAGATCAGTAGCCGGCTATTAATTCATGCTGGGAAAAAACTGAAACAAACAAAGAAAAGAAAAGCAGGGAGATATAGTAGGTGGAATTGAAGTAATTGTTTACAAGTGCTGGCTGCAATGTATAAAAATGAATTTTACAAGTAAAATTGTTTGGTGTGGTCCCATACCTTGCACGTGAATTGTGTAACACTGACAATAGCCAGAAAGAGTAGCCTGAATATAATTTGGACCTTTTTTATCGGAGTCTTTTTAAATGACCTAGATTAACTGGAATCTGACAGCTTGTTGTGTGGGGAGGTCACAACAACTGGCAAATGACAAGCAAAAAGATCTGTAAAACAGGTGATGCGGGTTCAATACCAGGCTTCGTTTGAAGTCTCTGGCATCAGCTGTTTTGGTGCCTGACACTTGGAAAACTGATGCCCTGTATAAGAGAATTAAGCCATGCCAAAGCCCTGAAATGAATATTCTGATCAGTAACTGGCCACCTGTTGACAAGGCTAGATAGATTCTATTCATTAGGGTTCATATTGAAGAGATACTGTATTATCTGGTCAGCAGGGTTCTTGGTCATAACATTGCTCTGTCTGAACTGACGTGCTTTCACTTAAAAGGGGTCTGTGTCCACAGATACCATTCATGGTGAACAATTAAAGCAGTTGTTTACCACAGTCCTCATGGGGATTGACTGGTGATGCAGTGAAGATTCCCCAGCTATCACCGCCACAGAGCTCATTTACGCCTTTTCTACATGACAGCAATTGTGGAGACCAAATGTCATGTAGTTCAAGCAGAGGCTGAATTTCAGAGCAGCACTTTCTCCCCTAACTCTTGTAAGTTTTTGTGGTAGTTTAAACTCTTGCCCGTTATTTTATTTCATGAGCGTTCCAGGGATCTGTGTAATTTTTTAAAAAAAAGTATCTGGTCAGCATCAAATGCAGGAAACACAAGCCCCAACTGTATTACAAATAAACCACAACTTAAAATGACCAGGAAACATTCATAATTTTTAATTCACACCAGTAATAAAATTGCATTACATTTTTCATAAAATAAATGTTCCAGTTTATATACAGAAATCAGACTGTACAGAGCCCTCCCCCAGACCCCAAAAAACTCACAAACATACAGGCAATGCAGTGCTCAGCTAAGCAGGCACAACTGTACATCTAAATTTGTAACTGCTTTGTGTTGGTGGCAGGAAAAAAGTACTACAATGTATATAGTCCTTTCTGGACCAAGAATTAAAAAAATATTGCAGGCAAGCTGACAGACGCCCCTCACTGCTTGTGTGGCTGAACGTCCATCCCACAGTGCTTCAGCAAGCAGGGATCGTTATTGAACTTGGGACTCAAAACTTCCATTCAGTTGCCCTTCCTCATAGTCCATCTGACACAAGATCATGTTGTTCTTCAGGAAAAATTTGTCTCCCACGCAAAATCTGAAACATAAAAAAAAAAAAGAAAAAAAGTTACACGTCTAAATGTTAATTGGCATTAACCAAGTGGCAGTACACCAAGGAAAAGATGACAGAGGATTAAAGTCTAGAGGTAGCGGATGCCCAGATGGAAAGGAAAGCCCAGATGGAAAGGAAAAGTTAACTTCATTATGAACTATACTGACCGGATTGGAATTTAGGGAGGCAGGATATAGTGGATAGGGCACTCGACTAGGAACCAGGCGACCAGAGTTCTATTTCTGGCCTTGCCACTGATCTCTAAGAGACTCAAGTCACTTCACCACCTTGTTTCCCTCTCCTACCTTTTGTTTGTGTTGTCTAGTTAGACTGTAAGCTCTTTGGCGCAGAGGCCCTCTCATACTATGCATTTGAATACTGCCTAGCACAAGGGGCCCTGATCTCTGTTGAAGCCTATAGTTCAGGGGTCGGCAACCTTTCAGAAGCCGTGTGCCGAGTCTTCCTTTATTCACTTTGATTTAAGGTTGCGCATGCCGGTAATACATTTTAACGTTTTCAGAAGGTCTCTTTCTATAAGTCTATAATATATAACTAAACTATTGTTGTGTGCAAAGTAAATAAGGTTTCTAAAATGTTTAAGATGATTCATTTAAAATTAAATTAAAATATAGAGCCCTGCCCACCCCTCCCCCCGGACCGATGGCCAGGACCCGGGCAGCGAGAGTGCCACTGAAAATCAGCTCGTGTGCTGCCTTCGGCATGTGTGCCATAGGTTGCCTACCCTGCTATAGATACTACCGTAATAATCAACATGAAAAGTGATGGAATAGATCCCCAAATAGACATGAGCTTTCAGACTTCACTGAAACCAGGAAGCAGACAGGTTGTTACACAAAATGTTTTAAATGTTCTATGGTATTCAAATTTCCAGGTGAGGCAGTGTTTACACTAATTTACAGGCAGTAAATGGCTATTAAGTCCTTCCTCACCCCCTTATGTACAGTGCTGAACAATAAATAGAAGTTTTTTGATGGATGGCTAGACTTGGTTAACCTTTATCTTCATGGAATGGAGCATGAAGTTCTCTGTCTACCATGTAAATTTTTCTGTTTGTATTAAAGTTGACAGAGACTTGTGATATTTAACAATTTTATTTGATCATTAAGGTCAAAAAAGTTGCACACAATATCTGCAAGGTGCAGTTTGACAGCCATTAGGTTCCTCACACCTTTTGTTTGCTATAGATGTAAAAGTTAATCTAGAATTTTAGGATAATACACACGGTGCTCTTCATTGATCTCCCACTCAAGGGCAGAGTCTGACTTAGCACATGCTAAGTGCATGACAACAAAGCAGGACATAGGCAAGACAGCCTCAGTGTCCTAAGCCAATCCCCCTACTTCAGGGCAGGTACAGGCAAAGCTGGTAGTGATGCGGACAGCCAGTTCTGAAAGACATATATATGGTGCACACATGTCCAGCCAGCCAGGAACTGGCAGACATGAACTTTAAAGAGGCAAAAACATTAGCCAGGAGTTCGGGGAGAAATATAGGCCCTACACAACATGAAGCCCACGGAAAGAGGACAATTTTTTCCTCAGCAGAGTCATGAAGCCTTGAAAATGTGCCCCTACTATGTAGGGTGACCAGATGTCCCGATTTTATAGGGACAGTCCCAATTATTGGGTCTTTTTCTTGTATAGGCTCCTATTACCCACCCCTCCCCCCACCCCCGTCCCAATTTTTCACATTTGCTGTTTGGTTACCCTCTAGTCCTGGTCTGGAATATGTTCTAGGCCTGATACTCTGTGGATAACTAGAGACTGACAGCCTGCTATCAGACTGGATAGTCTGAATTATAAGAGGAGTGTTCATCTGTATGAGATCTACCAGATTCAAGCCTCTCCAGCACCTCATACAAGTTTTCCCCTAATGGATGCCTATAGTCAGCTGATGCCCCGCTTAATGTGGCAAGTCGGTATGGCAAAAACCTGTGGCTTCCACAGTGCGCTTAATTAGTATGGTTCATTGTGTGATTTATCTCAGCACCCAGAGTCTCCTCTCCTAGTCTGCACCTAAAGCCCTCTTTATAATAGTCTGAAATTCAGCTAGCTAACTTTTAACTTTGTATTCCAGATAAGAAACTGCAGATAAGCTGCTTCTTTAAGAGGAGACTCCAGTTAAAGCAGCATTGCACATATTCTCCTGAAAGTCACGGCCTCACCAATGGATTTGCTGAATATACAAAGTCTATTAGCCAACATTTTCCAGACTGCAACTTAATACACAGCTGCTGACTTTCTGCTACTTAATGTTACTTAAACTGTGACCATAAAACCCAAGGAGCAGGAGTACAAAACAATGTCACGCCACCAGCACAACTATAGCACAGTCAACAGCCGCATTTTGCCAAATCTAGCTGGGGTCTACAGCAGCAGTAGGAGAGCTGAAAAGATATTCGTAGGGTGTGGTTGAGTGTGGTTCTTTGAAAATCAGGTGAAAACCAGGCATCGTGGGGTCCCATGTTTGTCTCTCACAATGTGCTCAATTTACAAGACAAAGATGTTTTTCTCCAACTGCCAGCCCTGAAAATTCAGCATGGACCCAGCAGGAAGTGGAGTTTTCCTTCTCATTCACAACTACCAATCAAGATTTAGCAGGCCCGCGTCACACCCATAGTTATGCCTGTGCAAACCCAGCAGTTTTCTGGAGGTTGATGTGCGAGGAAAAGGGAACCCAGCCTTCACACCGTGAGTGACAAACTGTTAGAAAAACCTATCTTACTGAGCCAGTTTCATCAGGAATCAGTGAGACACGAACATTGAACCCAGGATGCCATTTTTATAAAGTGACTTTCAGAATAGAACTCACCATGAGAAAAAGGCAGGTGAACTGCCTGAAACATCTTAGGATATTGATGTATTAAAAGAGTACAGTGATAAAAAGAAAATTTAGTAGTTAAACAGTTACCATCCCTTAAAAAAAAGCAACATGAGTTAGGCCCAGGACACATTTTAGGAATCAGTGTTTTTGATGTGTGTTGGAGCCGATAGCTGTTGGAAATATTTCGTATCAACACTATTAAATAAAGTATCATTTTGCCTTAAAAAAAACCCCTCCACTATGCTAAGAATGGAGCCTGGGACTCTGAAAAAGAGTAGGGTAATACCAATGGATCCCAAAAAACCTAAATGAGCACTTTGCCTGTGAGAGGCTGCTCACTATTATGAGTTTCGTCTCTGGGGAAGGAGGTGCTGAATTCCTGCCAGCACAGTCACAAAATGGATAGGTCTGCCAATGCTTTCTGGATAGCAATAATGTATATCAGAAACATATTAAAGACAGAATTAGAAATAGGACTATGCACCAAAATACTGGGAAATACAGTTTGTCTGCAAGAAAGTACGCTCCCTGTCCAACACACCAACCACTAGATGTCACTATAACCTCAGTGGAATAACCCTATTATACTGGGGACAGCTTGATTTATTGCAGCTGTCAGTATTAATAGGAAGGCATTCTACCCCCAAACAAATACTACCAGCTTTGTGTTTGATACAGTGCCTTCAATTAAAGCCACCCAAACTACATACCGTGTGTCTGATTCTCCTCAGACATGCACTGCTGGGAGTCGGGTGTAACTCCACAGACTTCAACCAAGTTATACGGATATAAAACAAGCGTGAGAGGGAAGTCCTGTATTCTGATATGTTCTCACAAATCTCACATGAAAACTAGAAAGGAGGCGTGAGCATGTGTGTGTGTAAATATCACATAGATACAACCCCATATTGACTGAAATTCCAGAGTAATTGAAAGTGATGTATCTTATTTTTAAGTGAAATATCAGGTATGTTAACTTGGCTTTGAAGTAACATGCTTTTCTCCCACTGAGCTTACTCACTCTTCTTTTCCTCCTTTTACCACGTCCCTTCACAAATACTAATTTGTGGTTCAACGGGCAGCCTAAGCAAGGAGGGGCAATTTTAAGAATGAACACATGCTTCAAAAAGGGAGACTATGTTACATTTAATGCACTCAGCTTCCAAGACAAGAACTCAACCTTCCGACAAGTGCACCAAAACAAGAGAAAAGCAAGCCCTGAAGTCTTTGCACACACACACCCCATTCAGTCTTTTATAGATACCAATGAGTCAGGCTGAACCCATGTCCTTTCACTGTACACTTTGATATGTATTTCTCTCTGCATCTTCCAGTCAGGTGTGGTACAGCCTCATTTAAAACTACCCCACAAGCAGGCCCTATTGCTTATGCAGTAAACTGAAGAGAGCACTTCATAGTCTCCAAAAAGGGTTTAACCTAGAATAGATTTCTCCTTTGTACCCTCCTCACTTCTGAGCCTGTCAGAAGTCTGATTTAAGTAGCTCTAAGTAACTTGTGCAAGAGAGGGTCCTATTTCCGTCTATGGGTGTTCAGCAAACAGGCTAGATGCTGAAAGACCTCAGAAGCTGTTCATTCAGCTGCATTACAACTATTTCAGAACAGCTGTCTAGTGCTTACTGTGCCTGGATCTGCAGTCCTTGCGTGTGTGCGCGCGCACACACACACTCCTACCTCCCTTGGCTCCGTCCTCGAAAAGATTGCAGGACAGACCCAATCTATGTAGGCAACTACAAATAAGACAACCCAGCTAGTGCTAGCAGCTTCTCCGCCTCAGAGAGGTGGCAAAGATCAAGCAGATTTCCTTGGTCCGTTGACAAAAATTAAAAAAGTTTGTGGGTTTTTTAATTTCTGTAATAACTGTGTCCTCACCTCTGGTTGCAGAGTTGGCAGGCAAAGCAGTCCAAATGGTAAACATTATCTCTGGCCCTCATCACCATCTCAAAGGCAGGGATCAGTTTACTGCAGGCAGCGCAATTCCCGGTGGTACCAAAGAGCCTGCCAAAGAAGCACAATCATTAGAAGCCATTTTAATTAAATGGTGGAAGCACTAATTAAGTGTAATTAGCAGTATCAAATACTGTATTGCACCAATAAATAGGAGTTGCAGTATCCATTTCGCTGACCAACCAGTGTGCAGGAACTTGGGATAAAATTGCCTGCTGAGAAAATGCCAATTGTCAAGATGAAACTTCACTGAGTAAATTAGCCCAAGGCTCACAAGCCATCTAATGGAGAAAGGCATTAAAGACACTTTCAGTCCTATTTTGCGGCTCATGTGATTTCAGTCAAAACAAAACTATTTGCAAGGTTTTATCTCTGAATGTTTTGCTTCCTTCCCCACCCCACTCAGCACCCATTTGCTCTTCATTGTTACCTAATGGAGGAATCCAAGCTGATGACAATGAGCCAGTTATAAAGGGTGAAACACAGTAGACTCACTAACTTTACCAATGAAGAAAAGTCCAACTTACCTCCTGTTTTAAGGAACACACACTTATCTAAAGACAATTGGCAATAATGTTTTACAAAGCCACTTAATAAATTTTGCTAAGACCTCCACCCTCCTCAACCTTCCTGGGAGCCAATTAAGAGTCTTACACCAAGGCATAAACAGTACATTCAACAGTTCACTTCAGCTCCTCAGTTCTTGAAGATAGCCCTTCTGCACCGGACGTTTTGCCACTTTTGTCATGGCTTTTGCTATCTCCCTTCCTAGATGTCTGCTGCTCTTACAGCTCCCACAGGGAGACTAACCAAGAGCTACCACATCATCCCCGCCAGCCCTTGGACAAGTCCCTGAAGACCCATGACCCAGTGCCACTTCCTGGTGACAGGCATGACAGCACTTCTAAGTTAGAGCTATAGGAACCAGTTGGGGATGCATGCAACGAATCAAAGATTTGAATCTTAAACTGCAAATAGTCAATATACACTTGTTACTTTCTGTTTAAGAGAAAGCGTGTGGAAGGCACCTTCTTTCTGCTGATTGTTAGTTTGACATGCATGTAAACATGCACATGTGTGTACATCCTCCTAAACATATATTGGGCCTAAGGTCTGTATCAATTCTTTGGAGTTGGATCTTGTTAATGCCAGTATTTACTGGTTCTACCAGTACAAAAAGGCAAAAAAGCATAGAGAGAACTGTTTGTAGCCTGGTAGAGGAACACTATGTCTGATTTCTCAGCCTACAATTTGCTGAACCAATCAATGCTACTGATCGCTGGACAGTAATCACTGAAGTGTGATAAGATCCTCAAGATAACCCTTCCACTCTCAGGCTCCTGAGCTATCATGTTAGCTTGTTTTTAGCATATAAAAAGTCTTACTTCTTGTGTCAGATGTTAAAAGAGACACCCATTACTTTTCTGTTATTCTTGGCTTGAAGGCCACGGGACTGTTTTCAGTGAGAGGAGACTAGACATTTGTGTCTGACACTTTACAAAAAAAATAAAAGTCTATGGTACAGTGGGCCAGTTAAAATAGTACCAGACACACAGCGATGTAAGATCTAAATACTCTTGCCCTCAGACTTCACCAAATTAGGGCTGGAAAGCCTGTACCGCAATAGACCAAGCAAAATGGCAAAGAGTTTAAATAAGTCTTACAAATAAACAAAGCAAATGGAAACATTCAGCAAGGGCAGGATTTTGGCCTGCTCTTATGATAGCAGGTGAGCCAGCCCTTCACTTTCTTGCATGGGCTCCCTGCATTATGGATTAGTGCACGTCAGAGAGAGAGTAGCCTTCAGAAGGCTGCTGCGCCCAGTCCTACACAGGTGGTCAGGGACACTGCAAGAAAGGGCGTGTCTTATTATGGACCAGTAGCAGACCGGAGCAAGGGTGGTGATGCCAGCAGTGGCAGCAGAAGCTCACAGTTCCCTCCCTGGAATGCTCCTGGGCTAGCATAGCTACAATGTCCCTCATTCTGGATGGGGTGCCAATTTATAATTTAGCCCCAAATTTGTATTTTCTGATTCACAGTCATTTTACTTGGCAAAACAGAATGTCTCTATCACTCATTGGTGTAACCGTCTTCCATCGTATAATTAGAACACTCTTAGTACAGTCGCAGCAGTCAGTTTCAATTTCTCTATTTGATAGAGAACTAGCAGATTAGGAGAACAATGACATCTGCATTTTTTAAATATCCAAAATCACAGCAAACGTTAAAAAAATCACTTAAAAATAAAAATCAAACCCAAGCAAAGCAGCCCAATACCTTAGGTAAAGAGAATAGTGGAAGTTAATCCTAAATTTGTTCTGTGCATGATGCCACTATTCTTGTGAGCATAAAATATCCATTATTCATTAGCATCACAGTTGTGTGGAGCTCAATCCAGGTTAAATAAAATAAAGGGGCCCCAGACAGAGTTATTTGCATTGTTAAACAGGCAGTTTTCTTCACCCTTCAAATAGGATACTTCTCTACATGGAAATGATGGGCAAGTTTGGACAGATGTTCACTTAACTATTTAAACAGTTTAAGAAACATGAAGATTGTATTTGGCACAGGATTCACCTGTCTCTTTTCAGGGGTTGGGGGGTAAACCAAGTGTTAAACAGCTCTGAATGTTTGCATACGAGCTACAGTTCATGTTTTGTCCAGCTGAAATTATGTTGCCTTTTAACGTCTACATAAACGTATCTTCCAGTTTTTCAGTGTGCTAATCTTGTTCTCTTCCATTAAGTTTCAGACTGCTCTCACCTCTCTTCCCTAACATATGAACATTTCACACACATTCTAGCACTTTCTAATTTTAATCACTTCTCAGGGAACGAAGTAAAGCTCTATATAGTCACTAAAATTCTCAAGCATGCCTGACTTGTAGCTCAAAGATCACAAGCTTGGAGGAAGTGCAGACTGAGGCAAAGAAGAGACGCATTCTTCAACTAAGAATTTGGTCTTTGTTTTTTGGCACGTCCAGCTGCCATGCTCCATACCTCCTCACTTGGAGATCACACGAGGGGCAGTTTGGATTTTTGTTTTTTTAATTTTGGGGGAGAACTCCCTTTCACCATCAATACTTCCCATTGTTTAGTTTAAAAAGAAGCCACAAAAAAGGAAACACATACTCCATCCTCTGGATGCATTCGCCATAGCAAATCCAATCTCCTCTCTCTCTCTCACACACACACACACACACACACACACACCCCCCATAAGATCCTCAATATTCTCACTGGCATGACACCAGTGGGGGGAAAAAAGTCAGAGACAAGGAAGGTATTTTTAACCTTTTTAAAATTCTTTAAAAAGTTAGAAGACAGCAATTTTTAAGTACAGATTTATTCTCTCTTATGTAACAGAAGGACCTCCCCAGCTTGTAAATAAGCTTAGACTATGCAGATTTAAAATTTAACACAATTAAACTTATACCCTGTGGTAGTAATTATGCTTAATGGCTCTTACTCTGAACTTAACCATGTCTATTGTCGTCAGCCAATCTGAAAGCAGGAGTTTAGCCAAGGACAATTTTCTGTAGTTTATAGGCTCACTAAAATCCAGCTATTCTACATTCCGATTAGCTGTTGATGTCATTGTGTATAGTAAAAATTAAAGCTAATTGGCACACAGGAGCAGCAGAGAATATGAATGAATTGAGGGGCAAGCGGGTAGCATTCTGTGGAAGTGCTATGTAACTGCTGGGAAGCGTCTTTTTATTTAAAGACTTAGCTGCTTGTAACAATAATCTTCTGTACAACATTCTGGAATTTAGCAGCTCTGTGAAAGTACCTTAAACTGACTAAATGTATGGTAGGGGCATAATTACCCAGAGTTCACCTTTTCTTTAGGGTATGAGTGAGGGGCTTATATGGTGAGTATGTGAAAGGGATGGACTTGCCTAAAAGCGACCATCTCCTCCATCATTTTAAACACATTCTATATTTCCAACTTTCATTCATCCCTCATGAACGAACATTAGATTTGTACCCCCTTCCATGAATCTGCCTTCTCGCCCCACTCACATTCATTTATGGTCTAAGCTATATGATAATCTGCACCTCTGTTTCATTATCTCTAAACCTACAAATAGTATCTACAAATGTATTTCTAAATACCTAGCAATACCAAGATTGCCCTCCATCCTGATATTTGCAAACCAACAGCAAGTTAGGGGCCAGAAAACTCTCCTTTGAAAAGGGATTGAAAAGACTGGGGGCAGCTCACTTTAGGAAAGAGATGGTTAAGAGGGGATATAAGTGTATATAAACCACAAAATGGGATAGAGAAGGTACACTGGGACCTTCCCTTTTCCCTGCTGTATAATATGAGAAACAAGGAGGACATTCAGTGAAGTTAAAGAGGCGGCAAGTTCAAAACAGATACAAGAACGTACACGTTTTCCACACAAAACATAATCAGATGGCGATAATTATTGTCACAGGATGTTGTTGAGGCCACGAATTTAGCAATATTCAAGAAGGGACTGGACATGTATATGGATACCAAGAATATCCAGAGTTATAATAGTTAACAGAAGCAGATTTTAGAAGAGAGAGTGAACCTCACGCTTAAACCAATCACTAATAACTAGGGATTAAGTGGTTTCAGTATGAGGAGTCCATTGCCTACCATACTAACCAATATGGTCTCATTTTTAACTTGTACTCCTCTAGCTGCTCTGTAACCATCTGCTATTATGTTATATTTAGATTGTCATCTCTTTGGGGGCAGAGACCATCTTTGTTTTTGCTTGTACTGCGCCTAGCACAACAGGGTCTATGATTAGGGCGCCTTGGCACTTCTACAATACAAGTGGTGGTGATCGTTATAATAAAATTCTTGCACCTTCCTCCGAAGTATCTCACGCTGCTGCTGTCTGAGACTGGATACTGGTTTAGATGCACCCTGGGTCTGATCCAGTGTGGCAGTTCCTATGTCCATTTCTCATACCTTGAATTCATAGTCATGCGAAAGAGCCCTGTTCCTACCAGTTCAAAACATTCCAGCAAGTTGGACCTGAACAACTTACATCAGTGTCTGTCAACTGCACGTGGCTGACACAGATCGAACAACATACATTTATCGTGAGCTGACAAAATACTGAGTATGCAAATAGCTGTAGAAAAAGCTTAACAGCCATTTAATATGATAAAAATGTAAAACCAGTTCTAAAATGCAGAGTCAAGGCTGAAGGATGTCTCTAATCTGTCTTTGTGTGGGTTATGGACGTAACCTGCTCCCACAAAAACTGCATATGGCAAAAATCAGATAGATATTCCCTCTTCCATAATCACTGCTTGGCATGTGGTAAATACCTGTTGGTGAGTGCACACTTCTGAATACAACAGAGTCAATGCTACGTGGAAAGTTGTGTCCATTGAAGGAAAGGAGACATATTTTGACATTAATGAAGTCAGTCAAGTTGTTCTTTCATGATGGTTTCTAGTTCAGTTCCAGAGAATGTACATTTTATGCCAGAGGGTTTATTACTCATGGACAGCTAAACTGAAGGAGCTGAACCAGCGTAGTATAAAAAGCCCTCCACTTGGGTGGCCAACTGGCATGGAGACTACGGGGCATAAATGTCAGGATTCGTCAAGGGCACACATCTTCAGTTGAACAATCCATATGAAAAGTATTTATTTTGGGTCTTTTGGTCCCTCCCTCCACATTTTAGAGAGTAAGAGATTTACACATGGTATGAAGCTGTCCCACCTGGTGTCAGAATATAAGCATCATCTCCTTCAAAAGCTCCAATCTTCCTACAGGATAACTGCTCCAATTGACATTAAAAACAACCTTGGCTTTCACAGATGCTGTGTAAATACACATATATGGAGCCAAGTTTTCTTAGGAGAGTTTAGAAATATTAATAGGAAAGTTGCAAGTTTGAAAGCGTTCAAGGCAGGTCAGTACATCAAAGCCTACAGGGATTAGTCCACCCCCATTAGTTTTGAAAAATAAAATTAAAATCAACGAACAAACCCAACTGCAATTTGTTATCCTGGAAAGTTCTGGTTTGCATAAGTGAAAGGCCTTCATCTCCGCTACCACATAGGAAATAATCTTTGCTGTGACAATACAAAGTGTGACAATGTGGTTGAGATGCACCATCTTTTGCACATAAAGCTCAGCATTTACTTTTTCATTGTCAATCTGTCTAGGTACAAAACAGTTAGAGGCAGGGAAATCCCGTGCAGAATGCCTCAAAGTGGTTAAGAATAATAAAAGTCAGTTTAAGAAACTCTATACCATTATTAGGATCTTCAGTAAAACCCAAATTTAAACCACAGTCCTTTCTGGCCATGCTGCATCTTTTTAACAGAAAATACATTTTTGGATATAAGCAGGCTGACTGTATCCCTTTAATAACTGCTGCTGATGTCCATATATGCCGTATATTTATTGAAAAAATAAATAGCACCCTCTTTGGAAGACTTCCCAGTTTATCGAGTTCTTTCTGCTAATTAATGCTCCTGAACGTAGCTTCAATGACACCGTTGACAGATGAGCTCAAGTTTTGCTAGTTTGAGTGCACACACTGGAACTTTCAAAGATTGTGCTTGAAATGTGGACCTGTAGTTTGGCCATTTGATTTGGTGCCACCATCATTACTTACATGTGGAAGTCTAGTGAAAGCAAGGCATTGCTGTGCATGCTCTTGCCAGACAGAAATCACATATTTTTGAAAATCAAAGACTCACTTTTCTTAATCACTAATAAAAATACTGTACATTTACTGGATGCAATAACTTTCATCCAAAGGCATCCTTAAGCTCTTTACTCACAAACTGAAATATAAACTGTATGTGGTTATTACTGGGGCAGAACAAACCAATGCTGTCCAAAAAGCTGGAGACAGGAAAAGGTGAATGTTGAATCCAGCTGGAAGTAGGAACTTTTAGGCGGGAAAAAGGCACTACAGCTACCTAAATTGGAATTTGGTTAAGACACAGAGTAAAAAACACCTCTCTCTTTTGCAAATATGGTCTTGGGACCATTAACAACCAGACAAGATGAAAACCCCAGTTTGAGCTCCCATTCAAAAGTTATGATAAGCAGAACGTCACCCCCCTAGTCTATGCTGAGGCATTGGTTCCGGGGGAGGGATAGCTCAGTAATTTGAGCATTGGCTTGCTAAACCCAGGGTTGAGAGTTCAGTCCTTGAGGGGGGCCATTTAGGGATCCAGGAAAAAAAAATCTGTCAGGGAATTGGTCCTGCTTTGAGCATGGGGTTGGACTAGATGATCTCCCAAGGTCCCTTCCAACCCTGATAGTCTATGATTCTATACCAATTTAGGGCCTAATCAAAAGCACACTGAAACCAGTGAAAAGTTTCCCATTAACTCCAGTAGGAGCTGGATCAGACCCTTAGAGAGAAACATGCCCTCTACTGATTCACCATAATTTCTTTGTGCAATATTTGAGCTTCCTTTGGAGATACCCTCATTTAAGTCCTGGCCAGGACCAACTGTTTTGTTTATCAAATTGTGATAAGTTCCTAACAAGTGCTGGTACGTATGAAATATGCAGAAGTCATTTGGTCTGTTTCTATCATACTGCGTTTCATTTTCCTCCGATTTATGTGGGTGTAATTCAGGAAGAGCTCCATTTAAGTCACTGGAGTTGCACTGATGTAAGATAGGAGAGAATCAAATGCATCTTCCAAAAGCGCCCCACTGAAAATTCTGAATTAAGACGGCAGTTCCAGCAAGAAATTCTGAGCAGGGCTCACAGAGACTGCTTGTGTGCTCCAAGTTGGTGGATCTTCAAGTATGTCTGCAGATTAATAAAACAACTGGTTTTTGTATTAAACAAGCAGTTTACAAAGAAGCACACTGTAAGGATTTCTATATCAGGAACAGTGGTTTCCAACAGAATTTGCCTATTCAACGGAGACAGATAAATTAAAGATGGAAAAGATAGCCATCACGACTGTTAACCAAAGGGTAAATACATTGTCTAAGTCAATGTATCTGGAAATACATTTGTATGTAGCTGGAGATTGATGTGGGATTGCAAGGATAATACTTAAACAAGTCAAGATCTGATTTCATCTTTCAGAATTAAAAAAGGAAGAAAAAAGTGCTTAAGGAAACATGAAGTTTAACAAATGTTCTTTTGCAAGCAATGACGACAGTTTATCTTTTGAAACAAATGATGAGGATATGGTCTGCTAAGAGTTCCTGAAGCACATTTGAAAGATGTCCTCAGTGACTCGGTCAAAATGTATTCAGTGCAAAAAGCCCACTGCCTTATTTGACGCACTGGATGGCAGCCCGCTCGAAAGCAGTGTGGGCAGGTCAGGAATATACAGAACCAGTAGAGCTCCTGCCACTGGGCTCTACCCCACTCAGAAGAGGAGAAAACATTCACACTAAAAGGAGCTAATTCTCATGCCAGTTCCATGCACTGGTCACAGCTGTCCAGTTAGCAGGATAGCACTTCTTCCAGGAAAGATCTAGGCATTATGTCTATTCCTGTCAGGGGCTCCAAAGAAGCACAGCACTGAACAGCCCAGAAGCCACCGCCGAGTTCTGAAGTGCAGCTTCAAAAGTTTCCATTCATGAACGAGCAGAAATGCAACTGAAGCAACTTGCAGCATGTCGTCTAGTATTTCTTTAAATGTACGCACAAATAAGCACCACGGCCAATGACCATGGAAAATGCACCATCTGTTTCACACTAGTTGGCCAGAAAGCTAGGGTTTCTGGTGCCACCTACAGTAAGAATCCCCATTGGAAGTTAATAGATTTGTGCTCCAACCAAGTGAAGGGGGAAGCCAAGTCCACTGCTAGGAGTTGTTTTACTAATCACAAAGCAGCGCATTCTCAAACAGCTCAAGCTCCCCAGTGGATCTCAACAGTTACAATATCCATTCAAAAAGGCCCTCTATCCTTTATGTAAAGCCTTTGGGACACCAATAGAGTACCTTTTCTCTGTCCACATTTATAGATTCAAAATTGGCTTGCTTGTTAGCTTTGTAAAGACTTTGTAACATATTTAGTGTACCAAATTCCATTATTTGACAGTGCTCTCCTTGGAAGCCACATAATCACAGTAAGAGGCCAGTGATTAATTCTTTTGATAGTCATTGTAATACTTTAAGTCACTGCAATGAACTTTAGTATAAATATATCTGTAACGTATAATTCCACTGCAGTTTAGCATTAATTTAGTTCCAATTGCTGTAGAAGATGTTCCTTTTTTGTCTTACCTACTAGAGTTTGGATATTAGCTCCAAAGCCATTGAAGAAAGGAGTCAAATAAGAAGGGCTTAGAGAATTCTCTGCAAGTGAAGCAAAAAAATAGTGGAAGTGAATCGAGGACTGAGGAGATGGTGCAGAGAAAAAAAAGTTATGGATTCAGAGATCCTGTGCTCAGAAGTGACTACTTGGAGTGGAGAACTTCTAGTTGAACAGATGCGGCAAGTTACCTTCTACGTAGAAGGTTGGCCTGGTTGGTGGGAAAGCGTTTAAACAGGGAAGAAGAAGATGATGGATACACATTACAACATAAAGGCAGCAGGATACACAACAACATACATAGCCGGCAGGACAATGCTGAAAACAAAGCAGAAATGGCTGCAAGAACAAATAGAAATGAACAGAGGTAATCAAATGCTAAAGACATTAACATTAACAAGAACAATGCAGCATTATCACAAGAAATAAATCTTATTTGGTTATCTATGAGAGAGCCACAGAACAAGACAATTCAAATATCAACTTGTGCTGGAAAGCTGGCACTGTGTTACATATAAAACTAATAGTTGACAAGGGACAAGATTTTCAAAAAAGGTTGTCTAAAGCTAAGTCCATATTTAGGAACCTAAGTAAGTGGACTGGTTTTCAAATGCACTGAGCACCCAAGCAGCTCCCAATGATTTCAGCAACAGAGAATTCGGTGAGCATTAGGCACTTCAGTAAGGCATTCAGTGCTGCTCCACACAGAGCTCTCAGAGAAGTCTGAATAAAGGCATGGCTATGTATATTATGTGATGGATGCCTAACTGACGGACGACCAGGAACAAAGTAATGCTGCTAGTGTATTAAATAACCAACCCCTGCAATGGATACCTTTTCCTCCCCTTAGCAAGAGTCAGATTTAGATCATGTGCTCAATGTCTTCATAAGTGACCTAGAACAAAGAAAGAAGAGCATGTTCACCAAGTTTTCCCATTATATGAAAGTTAGGAGGCTGCCTAGCAGCAAGGGAGGCAAAATTAAAATGGTGGCATCTAGGAGAGTAAGACAGGAAAAATGATAAATAAAACCAGGTTTAATCAGGACAAATGCAAAGTGGTATGGTAGGAAGCCAGCAAAATGGGTGAATGTTGGGTGAATGTTGGTGAATGTTTGCTGGGAACTGGTACTACCAAGAGACATTTGATGAGAATATGGAACTCTTTCCTGCCCTGTACATAGTAGTCATTTTACATCGGTGTACAGTAGCAATACAATGCTACCAAATCAGACTTCTGCACACTCTTACACAGGGACGAGTGTCTACACAGAGTAAAACCAAGTCAGTTGAACATGAACAGGGAAATCATGCAGTAATAGAAGAGAAACACCGGGAAGTATAATGCGCGGAACTGAATTATTCTTAGCAAATTTAAATTTTAAGCTACTCATTAATCTCACCACCAACACATTGCTTTACACTTTCAGAGTTCTGCACAAATTCTAACTGACCTCCCACACACCCTAAAGAGGTAGAGAGAAGTACTGTAGTTATATTTGGCTTATAGCTGGAGACAGAGAAGCGATGTGACACACCCAAGTTAGAGTTAGTTCATGTCAGAGCCAGTGTTTTGGTAATCACTGAGATAGGTGCCATGTTAAGACAAATAGAATTAGAAATCTGGCTCAGACCACTGTCTGCAAGAATACCTACAGCATGGATTGCCTGTAAATTCCTCAGAATGCTGCTGGAGAGACCTGTGATCAATTCCCGGTTCAGCCACAGATTTCTTGTGTGACCTTGGGCAAGTTTCAAGAATCTGTAGAATGTGGATGAGACTCTCTTGCCTCACAGGGGTGTTGTGAGGATAAATTCCTGGATGATTGAGAGACACTCAGATATTACAGTGATGAGGATCATGTGAGTATCTAGACTAACGTGGAGGCTATATGGCACTTCTTACCCATATGACCCATCCCAGGGGCGCACACACTTTTTCCCCCTAATTTTTGTGAAGGAAGTTAGAGAGAACAAAACTCCAGCCTACCAGGAAATCCCAGCAGCACAAGCTCCCCTCCACTTCCTATGAGTACCCCAGCACTTTGGTGCTTCATCCTCCTTTGGACAGCCTCATGCTCCCAGCAGCATCGGCTAGCTGCCTTGTATTCATTGTCCATGCTCAGCCAGGAGCAGTCTTTGACTGATATTACAAATCTTCAAGGTCCTCTCTCTTCCTATCTTCTAAAATCACCTGTACTTTCAATTCACTTCTACCAAATTCCTCAGTCTCTCCCGCCCAGAACTCCTTGCTGTTCCTGGTGTCTCTTCCCCAAAGTCCAGCCTCCCTCTGTTTCATATTATTCTACTCTCTGCCTTCTTAAAAACCCTTGTATTCAGTCCTTCCCACCCAAGCAAATCCCACAACACTCTGCTCCCTACCCCAGTCTCTCTTCCCTCTTCAAACAGGCCTCCCCTCACCTACACTTTGGGGGTGGCCTACCTATACAATTATACTTGGGTCTGAGACAGTTGAAATTCTACGGATTCTTGATAGCACAGGCACTGCTTATATGACTGAGAGATTGAAGCGCAGAATTCATAACTACAGGAAAGATGCTCTGATTCCACTGATGGGCTACAAGGTTCCAGTTCTAAACACTGTAACAGTTAATTACAATCAAATATTTCACAACTCCATTTCTTCTTTTTAAAGGAAAATTAAGGAAAATTTGATTTGTAAAATTGTAAACACTACAGACTCCCTAAAATATTACCCTGAATCCATTAATACTTTGATCCCAGATAATTCAAGGGTTTTAACTATTGTCACAAATACAGCTGGTTTCTGGGAACCACAGGATTAACAAGTGTTCAACTTAATTACAGTCTATTGTTTATTGCTGAAAATCTATTCAGGGGATGATGATACAGGAGGAAATTCTATGGGGACAGGTGTTATAGAAAAATTAGCAGCTAAAAGTCATTTACCCCTCCAAAAACCCCTCAACATTATATCTTTTCACAGATTCCAAGGCCAGAAGGGACCATTGTGATCATCTAGTCTGACCTCCTATATAACACACGCCATAGAACTTCCTCAAAATAATTCCTAAAACAGAACTTTTAGAAAAACATCCAGTCTTGTTTTAAAAATGATCGGTGATGGAGAATCTTGGTAAGTTGTTCTAATGGTTAATTACTCTCACTGTTAAAAATTTACAACTTATTTCCAGTCTGAATTGATCTAGCTTCAACTTCCAAGCATAGGATCATGTTATACCTTTCTCTGCTAGACTGAGGTCTATTTTTAAATATTTGTTCACCATGTAAATATTTACAGACTAATCAAGTTACCCTTTAACCTTCTCTTTGTTAAGATGAATAGATCGCTCTTTGAGTATCACTCTAAGGCATGTTTTTTAATCTTTCTCATGGCTCTTCTCTGAACCCTCTCTAATTTATCAACATCCTTCTGGAAGAGTGGGCACCAGAACTTAACACAGGATTCCAACAGAGGTCACATCAGTACCAAATACAAAGATAAAATATCCTCCCTACTCCTTCTTGAGAGTTTCCTGTTTATGCATCCTAGGATCATATTAGCTCCTTTAGGCCACAGCATTACACTGGGGGTTCATCTGCAGCTGATTACCCACCATGATCCCCAACTCTTTTTCAATCACTGCTTCCAAGACAGAGTTCCCCATCCAGTAAGAATGGCCTACGTTCTTTGTTCTTAGATGTATACATTTATATTTAACTGTATTAAAACACATATTGTTTGCTTGCGCCAACTTTACCAAGTAACCCAGATTGTTCTGAATCAGTGACCTTGATTCCCTGTTTAGTTACATTCCGAGTATTTAATTTATTTAATATGTGCCAGGTTAATTCTATATTGTTCTATTTTTTTTAATCATAAATGTCACATGGTAGCAAGTCAAACACCTTACAGCAATTAAGTATAGGATGTCAATAGTATTATCTTTGTTAACCAAACTTGTAATATCAAAAAAAGATAGATATGAAAGTTAATTTTTCATAAACCCATGTAGATTTGCATCAATTACATTACTCTCCTTTAATTCTTTATCAAGTCTCATATCAGCCACTCCATTATCTTGACCGGGATTGACATCAGGCTGACAGGCTTATAATTACCTGGGCCATCCAGTTTACTCTTTTATAAAAACTGGCATGAGTTTAGCTTTCTTCCAGTTTTCTGAAACTTCCCCAATTCTCCAAGACTTATTGAAAGTCGACATTAATGGTCCACTGGCCTCCTCAGCCAGCTCTTTTAAAAATCTGAAGTCTTGGATGCACTTTAGCTGGACGGCCTGTCTAACTTTAGTAGCTTTTGTTTAACATCCTCCAGAGATACCAGTGGAATGGAAAGTGTCTCCATCACCATATGAGGAGAGTATATCATCTGTTTTTCCTCCCTGAATACAGATCAGAAACATTTATTGAACATTTCTGCCTTTTCTGCATTATTATTGACCAACCATTGTCAGGATTCTTCTTGTTCCTAATATATTTTTAAAACTCCTTATTGTTCTTAACTCTGCTGGCCACAGATTTCTCCTTGTGTCCCTTTGCTTCCCTTATCAGTTTTCTATAATTCCTAACTTCTGATTGATAGTCATTACTATCAATTTCCTTTTTATTTATTTTATATATTCTATACAGCGGACTTCACTTCCCCTCACTTTTGAAGTGGCCCCATTATTAGGGAAAGTATGCTATAGCTATTGTCTTATTAAGACTCATTTAAGCTTCCATATATACATATTTGCATATATCCAATCCAAAAAAAAAAGTCACAATTGTTCTTGAGTAACAGATTTTATTCACTACAAATGCACATGGGTGAGGATAGCTCTACCTGGAGGAAGAGTCATTGTTGGTCACAACAAGATTTCCTGAAGGAAAAACTTTTAAAAAACCTGATCTCTTATTTTGATACTGTTTTGCTTTGTTGTGTCACCAAGGAGCCTCATTTGCCCAGGGGGCGGGAGAGAAGTGGACAGAAAACAGTTAAATGTCTATTTAAAAGCTGCCATTGAAAGGTAAGTTGGACAGACCCTCAGCAGTTGTGTATCCACATAGCACTGAAGTCAGAGGAACTACATCAGTTTACACCAGCTCATGATCTGGCCCTCCATTTTAAAAATAAACATCCCTTTCTTTTGTAAGCTCGTAATTAAAAAAATGTCATAAAGCATGCCCTTCCCTCACTACCAAGCCTTACACATAAACAGTTCCATCAAATATAATACAGCAAATGAAAAAGTGTCCTTAAAAAGGAGAAAGCTATGGATCTTGTACTCAATTTAACTATTAGGCAATGCTAAAAACTGTGCATGTGGATATTTACACAGTACAAATTTAGAAAAAAAATAAACAGCCGGCAGTGAACTGGGAGCTTATAGGAAGAACCCACAGAATATACCTGTATTTACCTCAGGTAATCTCTACGGCAGAGAATGAGATTTGCTTTTGTGTAAAGAGTTGATCCAACCTCTCCAAGACGGCAGTCACAGCAGGCACATTTTAGACAATCTTCATGCCAATATTTATCCAAGGCCTTCAGAAGGTAACGGTCCTTGATCTTTCGGTTGCAACCAGCACAGCCTTTCTGTTTCCCTTTTGGTTGTACAGATAACATCGGCACACCTAGAAACAAAAACAAACCATTACAATTCATGAGACGTTTGCAGACAGACAAATATTTTAAGCAAAAATGCTTTCCCGCACAGTTGGGGACTTTCAGTGCTGCAGGTTTGGAGGAGATCATGTTTTAAACAGCTTTCGGCAGCAGTGATCAAAGAAACAGGTTTTATCTTGGAAGGGATGTTCACCTGCAAGGATGTGATAGTTATTTCCCAAATGATAAACTGACCCGAGCACCAGGTTGTTGGTTTAAAATCCTTCAGCAAATAAATTAGGTGCAATTTCAACATTTTTCTTTTTCTTAATTAACATTAACAGACAATTAACGAGACAGGTAAAAGGCAATCATGAAGATTTTAATGGCACATATTCCAAGGTCCTAATACTGGTCTGCTGTTGAGTTGAGCTTGGTAGAAGGGGAGGAAAGTGGGGGAAAAGAAAAATATATTCCACCCTTTTACTCTTTGCACTCTCCTCCCTCATAAAGACCCTGCTGAAAACTAGCATAGTCCGCAGCTATAACCTACGCTGCCCCAGGCCTCTGAGGGCAACTGAGAATAGCCAGAGCACAAGGATTCTTTAACAGTGCTGCTTAAGCACCTAGGATGTATTTCCGGATAACTGGCTAATCTGGGCTTTCCCTTTGCCTTGTGCCATCAGAGCAGGTACCAAAAACTCTGGGCCTCAATCAGATTCTGGACATCCCTGCTGGACAGTAGAGATGAGTGCAAGCATGTCAGGGAGATAGCTAGGTTCTCAATCAGGGAATCGGGAGAGAAAGCAGTTCTTTGGCCCCCAAATCCCTAGATGGTGATAGGACACCAAAGCCCCCAGGCCTGTTAGTACACTGCCTCTCATGGGCTCCTCTTCCAACTTTCCAATAAGCTGCTCCTCCCTACCGCCTCCAACTTCCCTACAGGCCTCCTCTCCCTTTTGGGTACTCAGTCATCACAGGACTCCTATTCCCTGAGCTCTGTGCCCAGAAGTCTTGGAGAGAAGCTGCTCGCCTGTTGCTTTGGAAGGAGTGAGCCTGTATCCTACTACCCCTCAGTATCCTCACAGGGAAAAGGGAGAAATTTGCTTTAGAGCACAAGGGCAAAGGAAACAAACATGGTTTACACTTTACCTAGAGCTTCACAGTGTCTATTACTGGCCCCGCCCCATATCATACCCACATTGAAATTAGGGAGCTGGGCCTCCGAACTGGCTTAGACGAAGTTGGGGAGATGAGAAGGTGGCGGTGATGGCAACAGTGGGGGTGGCACAGGATCTGCTCTCGTGCAACATTTTAGAACAGTTTTAGTAGCAAGTTATAGATCCTAGGAAGCAGCAGCTTGATATTGGAATTATTAACAGCCCCTTAACCTGAGCGGCACTACTTAGTGCTGCTGTAATAAGTGACATTTGCTGCTTTCCTTAAAAGCCAGGGGGATTCGAGGGTGGCTAACACTTGGCACATGTAGAACCCACCACTCTTACAGTAATAATTGCTCTGTCAGAGCTGCAAGTGGAGGACAACAGCACTTAAGACACTTCTGCACAAACAGTGCGCTATTGATCCATTTGTTATCAAAGTGGTCTCGGTACTGTGGAGACAGGTCAAGTAACATTCTTAAGGCTAAAAGAGCCCTCCTGCTCTAGGCTGCCAGAGGCTCAAAATCCACTTGCTTAGAAATATCTGCAAACTTGAGACACTGGTGACAACTATGTAACAATTAGTAAGAGAAGATCTACGCCTCAGCTCCAATACCACACACAAATCAACAATGCTACTCAAACGCATGGCGCCATCAGGCTGCCCAAAAATAGGAAAAAAATTTTGAGCAAGCACAGAAGTGTTTTCTAAAGAAAACCCACAAACAACCCCTCCCCCCCCCGAACTGCAAAAATTCAGAAGTGGAACCTCCTAGACTGCAGGGGTAAAATGTGAGCAGCTGTGATATTGCAAGACATGCTCACAAGAGACAGGAAAGGGGCTCGTGGGTTCTACACACTGTGCTTTTCACTTGGGCATTCTGGGAGCTCCACTTTTCCAGCTGATCTCTTCCTCAGAATATTTCCCACCAAGATATAATCACGTGCCAGCTCAAGCCCCACACCAGCAGACTAACTCCACAGACAAAGGATTGCAATACCTTGCCAGAATGGAGGCCTTGCGTGGAAACACTAACTGGATGTAGAAGTAGGGTTCAGTAGCAACATTAAGATTTTTTTACAATTTTCTGAGCTTACTGAAACCAAGCACCAGGCTTCCCTAAATGTAAGAATCATGTTGAAAGATAGTGTCTCTAGGCACTGGAGAAGGGAAGAGAAAACAACTCTCTATCTAGTAATACAACATTTTGGATTACAGAACTAAACTGTCTTGATATATGTAATCAAAGACTCTCCAAGGTCCTTAAAGAGCTGCGACACCACATAGTACTGGATGGGATTTGTTACTAATCATGTACTTGGGTTCCAGGGTGGGTGAAGGGCTTTCCACTCCTTTGTATTAGCACGGTTAGTCTGGTCACAAATTGTATAATTTCAGCTTTATCTGTCAAAAATAACCATACTCTCATTGGTCATTCAAAAGTGGATGGAAAGATAGGTTTGCTGTGCAAAAAATCAGTGTTTCCAATCTCTCATCCAGATACTCTTCAAATGGCTACCTTAAAACTCTCCGATGTCAATACTGCCGATCACCAGTGGATGGAAAGCAAGGGAGAAGACACAATCCAAGTTGCTAGTTGTCAACATTAGAAAAATCAAGTTTCAGGTGATCACAAGAGATTGAAATTCTGATGCAGCTGATCGCAAATCATGTACCAGCTTTTCAGCTGCCAAGTCGTGAAAGGGATCCAGAAAAACTGAACTTACAACATGTGTTTAGATCAATACTCTGGGATACTGTAGGAAAAACCCATGTTTGACAGCAGTTCTTCTATCCCCTTTGGCACTGGGTATGCTCGGCTGTGATAAACATTAGTAATTTGAGTTCAAACCTTTAGAGTTCAAGATACTTAAAATATACTGCTAACAATATATAAAGTTGCTGCTGCCATGTTAACAAGATTTTAAAACAGGAACTCTGTGTGTGTGTCAGTATCTCTAATTTTTTCATTCTCTGCCAGTTGCATATGCATTTACTGTACATCTATCAGGGCTCAAAACCAGCTAGTAGGTGCCTACATGTTGTACTGATACTTCTCTGAAGCTACTATCTCTAAGGGTATGTCTGCATA
This sequence comes from Gopherus flavomarginatus, assembly GCF_025201925.1. Lineage (NCBI taxonomy): Eukaryota > Metazoa > Chordata > Testudines > Testudinidae > Gopherus > Gopherus flavomarginatus. The sequence continues at coordinate 58,249,859 of NC_066621.1, forward strand.
GTATTTTGGAGCAAACCTCTCAGACTGGGTCACCAAATGGGGTTTGCATTAGAGCCCTAAAAATTGCAGGACTGACAGCATGAAGCTGCAACTTGGACTTCACAGTATGGGCTCTGAAACCTAGGCTGAACGCCTGGAACAACAGCTCTGAGAGCATGAACTGCCCCATTCATCTCAACAGAGGGTTAATTCATCATTCCTGGCCATCTGAGTAAAAAGTGTCTACTGTTTCATTCTTCACGTAAGGCCATATCTATAAATATGGTGCTACTGAGGCACCTCTGCAGCATGTTTGGTGAAGATGCTCTAGGCCGATGGGAGAGAGCTCTCTTGTCGGCAGAAAACCCCACCTTCATGAGCAGCGGAAGCTATGTTGGCAGGAGAAGCTGTGCACACAAGTGCTTATGCCAGTGAAGTTTGTGTCGCTCAGGGGTGTGACTATTCCTTCACAGCCCGGAGCGTCATAAGTTTTGCCAACAGGCTATAGTGTAGACAGAAGGGGAGCCAAAAAGCACACAATCATATTTTGAATATCTCCACAATCTACTGTGAGCAGCATCTCATACTGGATATTCACAGAGGCGGAGCTTGTTTTGTGGGCAGAGTTTGGAAGAATGCACTACCGCTCCCCGCCCCAGTCTGCTTCCTGAGCCACACTGTCAGACAATCTATATAAGGCTGCTTCGTATTCGGACAAGTTTCATGGGTAAGGCTCGGTGTTCAGTTTTTCCAATACAATATGAATAAAGGAGGAGTTTAACTTACCTAAGCTCATACAGAAAGAAACGCTGTACATGGCAGAACAAAATCAACTCAATTTGGAGGAGTCTACCCCACCTGTAGTAGCCTCTACTCCGCTACAAAACGTTATTGTTCTTGTAGTTATTAACTTTATACTACAAGAGATCTACGCATATCCACCCAAGTTTAAAGCATCAGTGGAAATCCAGCAGGCACTGAAAATACCAAACCCCAGGTATGTTCCTCTGGTAGTGCGCTTTATCAACACTCACACCTTCATTCATAAATATGATTTGAAACAGCTCAGCAAATTTACAGATCTCCTTCCCTACCCCTACATGGAACCACGTGTCATTCGTGAGATCTTAAACAAGTCTGGAGATCCTGCCTCAGACCCATCCCAGGAACAGTAGATGCCTCTAGTTTCAAGGTTTAATCATTAAGTTTAATTGGTTCTATTTCTCCAAACAGAAAATAGTTATATAGGTGGGATTTTCTAAAGCACTTAAGTGACTTAGGAATACAAGACTTTCAATGGGACTTGTGTTTCCACGTCACTATGGGGTTGAGGGGGAGAAGTCACACACTACAAGAATGACATTTGCCTTCACTCAAAAAGTTGGGCTCTTAATAACTGCGGTAAGATCAGGACTTCTGCTGAGGCTGTGAGGGATGGAGGGAAAATGCAGTTCTCTTTCTTAAAAGATTTTTTAAAGAATTAGTTTAATCAATATAGGAGGAAAATTTTCCTTAATAAAAGTTAAGCAGGGCTTGAACTAAATTGTAAGGGGGTCACTAGTAGTCTGTGTTTAGGATGATTAGTGGAACCACAGTACGATTTGTTGTCCCATATGTGGCCTGTAGGCAGATAACTCTCTCAAATCTCTACAGTCTCCATTCTGTGCACGATTGTCTTAGGAGAGGCTCATGGGAACAGAAGGAGAGCAGCACTTTCCAATTTTCTTTTAATAACTAGCAGAAAAGCAGTGAAGATCTTTTTTACAGTACCTTTGCAAGGAAAGAAATGCCACACATTTGGTCAGTTTTCAGCAGGGGGTTTTCTAATGAAAAAAGCCAGCGTTTCAGAGATCATATGATGTTCAAAGCTGCTATTCCCACTCAGATAATAACGAGCAAGGTCAACCTGTGCTGGTCAGGTTCAGCATTTTGAAATTACATTTTGGTCTAGAAGGTTCCCCTCCCCCAACACCCTAACCAATCTGGATGAAGCACAAATGAAACTATAAAAAGTTTTGACTGCAATTAGCTGGCACACTGACATGGCAGGTGAGGTGTGAAACAAAATTTCAAAACTGCCGAAGTTTATCAGCATGGATTCACAGGGTACTTGTCATTTCATTCCAAACAATGAGCGAGCAGAATCTCCAAAGCATTGTAACTTCACAGCCCGAGCCCTACGGGGAAATCTCAGACTACAGGGCCGGTATAAATACCAAAACTCACTCTCCTCCCTCCCCGAAAAACAAACGACCATGGCTGATTAATGCCAGCCAGCCAGTATTCAGAGCCTCAAGTTTTTATTAGTAAGTCACTTCCTTACCTTAACATCATGAAACACCACTGGAGTATTCTTTATTTTCTAGTACTTATGTAAGCAGAGTCAGGATAAGCTCTACACTGACATCTGGTGGAAAGAATTTCAGAGAGTGTATTTGCATAGGCACGCCCACCCTATCCCAGACTCCCAAGCTGTGGGACTGCTTGGTGACAAATTGCTCACCCTCAGTTGGGTGGTACTGGCTAGACATGGGACATGGGTTCCAAAACCCAGAGAATTGAGAGAGGTTGGGGACAGGTATTTGTGCCTGGTGGTGCAGTCTCCTTGTGGAGCCAGAAGCACCAGTTGCACCCCCTCCTCTCTCCACTGTGGAATGTCAGAGTTGATTTTTTTTATTCCTTTAAGAATTTAAATACAGGTTACTGAGCTGAAATCACTTTGGGCTAATGGTGCACTAGCACTGGGGCTCCCCTACTATGAGCTGGAATCACTAAGAGCTGAAAATCACTAAAAAGCTAAAATCACTGAGCTGAGAGCACTGAGTATGGTGCTAACTAGTGGGGAGCCCAAAGCTATACTGTGGAACAGAGCTGCTGGCAGAGTGGAGCAGTTTGTGGGGACAGCTGGAGCGGATCACGGGACAGCTGGTGGCAGCAGAGCGGCTGACAGAGCAGAGTAGCTGTGGGACAGGTGGAGCGGCCCACAGAGCGAGCGGAGCTGAGCAGTTTGCAGAGAGAACTGGAGCAGCTCATGGAGCAGAGCAGCTGGTGGAGTGGAGCAGTTTCTGAGGACGGCTGGAGGAGCAGCGTGGAGCGGCTGGTAAAGCGGAGCAGTTCGTGGAGAAGGCGGAAGCAGAACCCACGGAGAGGCAGGGCAGTTGGCCCCGGACCACGTAAGGTGCCCCTTTCTATCCACGCTGGGGGGAGGGACCTCTACAGATAAGCTCTCGAACTCTGGGGTGGCATTGACCAGAGACTTTTGGGTTGTTGGACTTTGGGGTGATTGGACTTAAAACCCTAAAGGGAAAAAGGACAGTGCCAAACGTACTTGGAGGTGGGTTTTTGTTTATGGTTTGTGTTATAACCCTGTTTGTGGTGTTTCTCCAATGGGATGCCGCATTAATTCCTTCCTTTATTAAAAAGATTTTGCTACACTCAGACTCCGTGCTTGCGAGAGGGGAAGTATTGCCTCCTAGAGGCGCCCAGGGGGGTGTGGTATGTGAGTGTCCCAGGTCACTGGGTGGGGGCTCGAGCCGGTTATGCATTGTGTTACTGAAACGGAACCCCTGGATACTGAACCCGGCCCTTGTTGCTGCCAACTCAGAGGGGCAGAAGGGTTACACTTATCTAGGGGTATGTCTATACTACCCACAATACAGCACGGCCGCGGCAGCACTGTAACATGGGCAGTATAGACATGCTTTATCTCCAGGGGGAGAGCCCCAATGAGCGGTGGTAGCTTTATCACCGGGGGTGTGGCTCCCAGTAATAAAGTGCTGTCTATACTGGTGCTTTTCAGCGCTAAAACTTTTGTCACTGTGGGGTGTGTTTTTTCACGCCCCTGAACGACAAAAATTTCAGCACTGAAAGGCTCTAAAGCAAAAAATACAGTTCATTTTGACTGGCGAAATGTGGTATTGAAATGGGTGCTAACAAAAAAAAAGGATATTCCTGAGATCATTCTGCACCAAAAATTTAAAAATTGGGTGCCAAAAAATTTAAAATTCTGCATACAATATTTTAAAATTCTGCAAATTTTATTTGTCACCTAAATGTGGAGGCTCCAGCATGTCATTGGGAAGCACAGGCCACTGACTGCCTAGAAGTGGGAGATCACTGTGCAGTCACACGCACCCCCAGGAAGGCTGCACGCAACCCTGACACAGCGCAAGTACTAATTCTGCCCCAGAAACACCCCAGGTACACAAGGCAGGCTCAGAAAGGAAGGATCCAGATGCAGAGGGGCTTAGTGCGGGCGATCCAGGTGTGGGTTGAGAGGGTTCTGTGTGGGGCAATCTGGGTGCGGGTGGCTCAGTGGGGGACCTGGGGAGGGAGGGGAATCTGGATGCACAGGGCCTGTTAAGGGGTTCTGGGTGCAACGGTAATGGCATTCTGCAGGGGGGGGTCCAGGTGAAGGTGGTTGGGGCTAAGCAGGGGGGTCTGGGTATGGGGAGGTCAAGATGCTGAGGGAATGGGGCTCAGTGGGGTGGGGATCCAGGTGCAGATGTTTGGGGCTTGGTGGGATGGGGATCTGGATGTGGGTGGCTCATTAGGGTGGTTCATTAACAGCTGAACCACCAACCAGGTCTTCCCCAGTCCTGTCCCCCACCCCACAGTGATTTACCTCTCTTCCAGCTGCCCTGGGCACCCAAAACATACTGCTGGGGAGGGTCACGTGACTGCTCTTGTGGTTTTCCTTTGCTTCTCTGTCAGAAAGTCATTTTTCTGAGGGAAAGAAAAGAAATCTACAGGGGACAGAAATTCTGCACATGTGCAGTGATGCAGAATTTCCTCAAGAGTTAACAGACCACCTCAGGCACATTCCCACATGCACTGGTCAAGCTAAGGTTATAAAGGAACATACATCTGTAGAGCTGGGAAAAGTAACATGCCGATGCTTACCTGTTTAAATACGTAATCAAAATGTATTACAAAGGAATTTTGATAAAGTACTAAACAGGAAATTTTGCAAATGATATCAAATTCCATTCTCTGTCTCTTCCTCTCCCTTTGCCCCGCCCCCCACCCCCATTGCTCACCATCCATGGTACCTCTTCTTAGAAACAGTAGATGAAGATTTTCTATTTTTGGCAACCTATATTCCCTTCCTTGCCCTTTACAACTTAATAGACTTGCTGCTGGTAAATACAAAATAAAGCTATACTTAGCGCTCACAGCTCCAACACACATTAAAAAAATTACAGACACCACCCTCTGGTCATTCTGAAATTTATGACTGTGTCTAAAGAGGATGTTATTGTACTGGGTAAGCTAAACTTTACCTCTACTCCAGAGCTGACAAATGGGCTTTAATCAGCCTATATCTTCTGTCAAGGGTCGTTCAAGAAAATTATTCAGCTGCCTTATACCACAAGTATCAACTAAATACACCCTACATGTTTCTCAATCATTTTCCAGATATTTTATTCATGTGGCAATTTGTAACTATACCTCTAAGGGCACCCTTCGAATATCTTCATTTTCAAGGGACTGGAAAACTTTTATAAAGGGTAGGCCACACATTTAAACAATAGTTACCGAAAGGGTGCTGTGATGTACGTCTCTACAGTGCTCTGTTCTGCAAGAGGGCTCCTAGTCCTGTCTGAAAGCATGGAAGTTCACCACCTAATTTCTTTAATGCAACTCTAAAGGTTAATTGGTCTGAAAGAGTAATGTGGACTGCTGGCTAATAATATATGCCTCAAGGCTTCCTGGCTTTCTTGTGTTTTATACAATCAAGTCCAGAGCATAATACGCAGCTGAGATCACCATGACTTTTCGAGCCCTCCCCTCCTTCCCCCAACAGCCCTCCAACCTACCAATACATCTAAAATGCTTCATATTAAAGCAGCAGTAGCTGAAGGCAGTTCTGTTCCACCTGCATTTCATGCCTTGTTAGAGGGGGCTCAGTTAAGAGCAGCAACTGCACTTCTCATTACCACTGCAAAGAACTAAAAACAACCCTAATGAGGAAAGTGTGTGAGCGTACAGTATGGGCTAGGAGGAGGGAAGTCCTCCCACATTCCCTAAGGAATCTGGCCAAAATCTTCAATTTGCCGTTTATGACAGCTAATTAGTTATTCTATTCAAAATCTTTGCTTTAAATAAAAGAACTAATTATACACAAAGGTCACTCCCCCCACCTCCTGTGAAGCACACATAATTGGCTTATTTCCCCAACATTGTGTGTATGTTTTACACAATGCTTTCAGGCAGATGGCTTTAACTCTTTCTTTTAGCAACTTCTTTTTAAACTTTTCCACAGATTAGCGCTTTTACCATCATAACAACTTCTCACAACAACAGACTGAGTAACCTCCCTCCCCTCCCCCAAAACGTACTAGCAGACTGCCACTCTCCAGGGCAAGGTCTACATCTCCACGTAGGTTTGTACAACGCCGAGCACGCAGGGATCTGGGGACCACTGTGGTAGTGTTTTGTTCAGCCATGAACTATTGCTTAAATGGCTGCCCAGTGCTTCCAAACATATAATTAACCAATGTGCTTCAGGTTGGAAACCAGGGGCTACAATTCTTCTCAGTGCATATGCTACATTAATTGCAAAAACAAATATAAGAAGGGGGTAGATGGAACATTGAACTCCTAAAGTAATAAGGGCTTAAAGCAATTTGTGCTTAGAGATCGCACTTTGGGAAGTTGGGAGATAAATACCAGGTTAAATTGTCTATCTCAGAGTACTTAAAGAAATCTTATTTACAACATCTAATAGTTTAATTTAAAAAACTGACCTTCCAGTAACAAACTAGCATTTGGCTGCAAAAGACAAAATGGCAAATGAAGAGTAAAGTAATCTTATTAACTTTTGTCAACACAGTAAATAAGCAGCACTCTTGTGGTGTCTTTCATCAGAGGACCTGACATTTCTAAGCTTTAGTCTCAACACCAACATAAGCAGAGCTGGGCAAGTATTTACAAAAAAAGAAGAGGATTTAGAGAATTTTCAGTCTTATTTTTCAAACAAAAGCACTTTGACTGTGCTCGTATTACTGTTGTGTTTATCTTCTGTGACTATTCTAGCAAACTTGTTTGCTAAACAGGAAACTATCAAGCCAAAGAGTACATTTTCAGTATTTGCAAACTTGAATATTTGCTCCAGAACCTGATTTAATGAGTTAGGGCATCCAATGAATGAGCTGAACATTACCATGTGATGCATGTACAAATCAAAATATTCAATATACGCACCAAACTGCTTATGAACGAGCTATAGACCAAGTCATATTCATCAAAATTATTCAATGAATAATTTTAAAAAGGAATGTATTATAGAAAACCCATGATCATTTCTTAATTCTAGTTTGTACTGTGATATGCAGTGGGTGATTTCAGTATGGCTTTGGGAATTCATTTGGTGGCATTCTTTCCTCCGAGTCATTACAGAACAAATTCCTCAAACATAATAAGGAACACTGTTGTTGCAGGGGGCAGTTTCTAAGAAGAGATGTAAAACTGAGGTTCAGAACAATTCATAGTTAGATATCCCACGGCTTGCTTTTTGTGTGTGCGTGCCCGTGTGTAAGTAAAATGAGTAGGACTTTAGCCCTAGAGTCTTGGCCAAACTGCAGTACGTGATTGTATGCTCTGATTGCCTACTGCAATCTAGCAGTTTCTATTGCACTAGGTGGCCTAATTTTTCAGAAGTGTCTAATGATTTTGGTTGCCCAACCTGCAACACTTTTAAAAAGGGCAAGACAGGGTACTAATTTTCAAAGAGTGCTGGCTGAAGCTGGGCACCCAAACACAGATATCCAAAGTCACTCTTCTTCATTTCTTGTCCAAGAACTGCATACAGATGGACCTAAGCCATAAAATTTGGATTACAGCTCAGAATCCAAACTTCCTTCCTTTGGGGTGTTCAGATGCCTAGTGCGGGCCACTCTCTTATGTACCAGTGCATTCAAGTGAACAACTTGTAGTTGATAAAATCTCTCTCTATATCTATCTCACACACCAGGCACTAGATGGAATCCACAATGGTGAAGGTTGCAGAACAGCTTCCATAAGTAACATTTTCATATGTTCATAAAAATATTCTAGTTGCAGGCTTAAGTTTTCCAGGTTCTGCATCTTTCCAAAGATATGGACAGAGTATCTATGGTTTTGTTGGGTTGCTTTTGTTGTTGTTGTTTTGTTTTTGGTTTTTTTTAGCATGTTCACAAAATCCATGCAATAGTTCTGAGTTCTGGGAGAATTAACTAAAACCCACATTTCTCACCTCCCATCTCCTCAGTGTCAGAATATTCTAGTCTCTTAAAGACATCGCTAAAACAAAATCAGTTGAGTTGAAATTTGGCATGGGCTGCCTTTTTAAGAGGATTATTAGTACCTTTGTTTAGGGACAGGGAAAGCAGAAATAAATAAAAAGTTACAAGTGAAAGAACAACCTAAAGCACCTTAGCAGAGACATGAGAAACTTGCTTGTGGGAAAATATTGCAGATTCAGTGATTTCGCATTTGGCTGGAATTCTTTCCGTATTCTACAAATTTGTAAGTTACCATTAAAACAAAATTAAATTCTTTGGTTCTTCTATGAAGAACATTTAACTGCCAAAGCAAATAGAAAAACAGGTCTGTCTCCAGGCCAAATGGCAACAAAGGTGAGAACTCACCCTTCACTTAGGGTAACTATATTGTAACAAAGCCAACTTCTTTTCTCTATTTTTAAAAAGAAATTAAATGCAAAAACCTTAATTTAAGTCTGCAGGGTTAAAATCCCCCCAAAAACCAGGGGAATAAGTGTTGAAATCAACTCTAAAGGCAGTTGATACTCTAAATAATTTTGTTATTATTAATATCCTACTTTTCTGTTAAGTGTCTTGCTTTATATATTTGTTTAGATTGCAAGAAGTACACTGTAAAAGCAGCAAAGAATCCTGTGGCACCGTATAGACTAACCGACGTTTTGGAGCATGAGCTTTCGTGGGTGAATACCCACTTCGTCAGATGCAAGAAGTACACTGTGACAGACGCAGACCAGTGGGGTACAGGAGTCTGGTAGAGGGCAAATATACTGGTCACTGGGTGAGTAGTTTTCTGTTCCCTGAGTGACCAGAGCAGGGGCTGCACTAGAGTAATCAGGAACCAATTAAGGCAGACAGGCTGATTAGATCACCTGCAGCCAATCAAGGCAGGCTAATCAGGGCACCGGGATTAAAAAGGAGCTCACTCCAGTCAGGGAGGGGGAAGCCAGAGGAGAGGAAGTGTGTGTGAGGAGCTGGGAGCAAAAGGTGCAAGGAGCTGAGAGTGAGAGGGTGTGCTGCTGGAGGACTAAGGAGTACAAGCATTATCAGACACCAAGAGGAAGATCCTGTGGTGAGGATAAAGAAGGTGTTTGGAGGAGGTCATGGGGAAGTAGCCTAGATAGTTGTAGCTGTAATGCAGCTGTTACAAGAGGCACTATAGACAGCTGCAATTCACAGGGCCCTGGGCTGCGGGCCCGGGTTCCCCCCAAACCTCCTAACTCCTGATCAGACACAGGAGAAGTTGACTGAGACTGTGGGGAAGATCACTGGAGGTGAGCAAATCTGCCAATAATCGCAGAATCCACCAAGGTAGAGGAGGAACTCTGTCAACACATATACTAAAAAAAGGATACAGAACATGTCTGAACTCAGTTTTAACAGTGACTCTTTAACACTGCTTTAATTCAGGTTCTTTTATTTATTTGTTTTAAATTAGTGAGTACTTTCAGGTGAACAGAGCCGTATCATTGTAAGATCATCATCATTTCTTTTTCCTTTTTGCAGACATACACATTGTCAGCTTAAGCTTTCGGCAACCTTAATAGAATTTCAGTGCCCACTGCCAAATGGCCATTTGATGTTCTGCTCTGTGTACACAGATGAAGCAATCTGTCACAAACCCTAATACAAACAATAACAACTCTCTAATCCAAAGCTTTCACAGGCCTACAGAAGTTTCTCAAGAATTTTGGAGACAATAAAAATTTGTGCACTACCACAAAAGAATCTGAAACCAACCAAGCCTAATGAAATATGGTTATATGCTTTTCAAATGTTTTTAAAAGGGAATAATATTGAAGCCAGAGGCAGTATTTGAAGCCATCAATAGCTAGAAAGTCATTAAAAAAAACATCAAAAGCTACAGCCATCACAGTTCATCACAATATGTAAGCAGGAAGACCTCAAAAAGCTTACAACAGATTCACACTCTGAAATACACCCCCTGCACAGAATTAGTGTATTTCACAGTCAACTCTTCACCTTTACCTCTAAGGATCTAATTGCATTTCCCCTGGGTTTTTCAAAAGATGAGCAAGAATCTACTTTTAAAGAGTGCAGACAGAGTCTTTCCACTTAATTCAATCCATGTAACAGATACAATTGCTATTGACCTTCTAGTGTCATGAAACATACCTCTCTAATGATTCATAAAGATGCATTTATCCTGAAAAACCTAGTTTTTTTATCTTCCCAAGCAACTACCAGACAAGCCTATTTGCTATTAAAAGTTGAAAGAGGGCTGGGGGGAGCCATTTCCTCCTCCTTTGTTGAAAGAAGAAAAAAAAAGCCAACCCACTTTTTTGCAGCAATAAGTACAAACCATTTGCATGCTTAACTGTCAGACCATGCACTTTCCATTAAAGAGATAGCATCCCCTTTCATAAGTCCATTTGGGATCCATTTTAGTGTTATCTAAAAATCAAATCTACATGGTAATCCTTTTAATGTACTCTTGACTTTTCAAAACAGCTTTATGTTCCTTCAGGAAATGTTTTAAGCCATTACTCAGTAATTACTATTCACCCATGAAAACACTGATCTTTTACAATATATAATCAGTTTGCTGTCTTAAAAATAAAGCAGGCTGGAAATCTGTCTCATGAAAGTAGTGGCAGAAAACCAAGGTTACCAAAGGTAAATAATTTTCTGCCTAGCCAATATATTCCAGAATGACATATTGCTCTAGTGTATATAGAAGCCTCCAGATGAAGATAGTCAGGAGACAGTTGTATGTACAGTGATCACCATTAAAAAAAAGTCAAGAATTACCAACAGATAACTGTTAACAATTTTTCCTCAGTTTAATAGGGAAAACTGTGGTATCTCTGATAGAACTATGCTTTCAGTGTTCGCAAGTGCCAAGTTTTTAAACTGACAAGGTGGGTGAGGTACTATATTTATTGGACCAACTTCTACTGGTGAGAATAGCAAGCTTTCAAGCTTAAACCGAAAAGAATTCTCTCATCGACCTAGCTACTGCTGTTCAGGGAGGAGCGGAGGTAGACAACCACCTACATCAATGGAAAACACCTACATCGACGTAGGAGAAGTCTACGTTACGCTACAGCACTGCAACGGCATAGCTTCACATTGCAGCTGTGCCTCTGTAGAACTCATAGCATAGACACTCCTGAGGAAACATATGGGGCAACCAAGAAGGTAAAACTCCTTGTTTGTACACACATGCTTAAGAAACCAATTTGTCAGTGTGTAGGTCAGAGTAAAGAAGGAAAGAATTCTATATTGGGGGGTGGGGAAGTTTAGTAAGCGGTGAGAACATTTTGCTGTGGTGAGCCTTGAGCTACAATCAGTGATCCTGAAGCAACACTGGACCTGCAGAAAACACACCAGACCCAAAGTAAAGGATTATACTGAAAAGGCCTCCTTACCATTCCCTCCCAACACCATCTTGAAATAGCACCCCAATTCCCAAGAAAGTTCCCCAATGTGCCTGCCTTGTGGAACCTTCTGATATTAATTAGAAGGCAGAATGTATTTTTTCAAATGCACTAGCTCAGTTATGGGTTTGATGCAGGAATTGTCTGGTGAAATTCTACAGCCAGCATTATGCAGGAGGTCAGACTGGATGATCATAATGCTCCTTTATGCCTTCAAAATCTATTAGTATCTGAACGTAGTGGAGGATGGGCAGGAAAAAAACATATGCCAGATTGCAGCACTGCTTCCACTCACCTATTTAAAGACAGGACCAGATCACGAGAGTACTTAGGCAGGCCCATAACCCAACCCACAACTTCATTTCCATGCAGCCTTAACCAGCTGAAGTCTTTTCTGAGGATGGTGGCTGAAAAAACTGTGACATTAGCATGGGCCACTACCCTTCCCCTTTAATGCACAGGAAAAGCTTGTTAATATCTGTTAGACCTAGAATTAACCAGTAACTAATCATACGGTATAGATCAGAGTGGGTTTTTTAATCCATTTTTATTTATATTGCTAAATCAGGGCTTAGCAATAAACAATTGGCCCCTTACGCTATAAGTCTAACATGTAAACACCTTGAAAATGAGTGACAAAAATTAGTAACTATCAGAGTAATTAGTTGGTGCCAACTCTCTTTACATTCCTTCAATACCATCATTATTTATTTATTTTTTTGAGTAAATCATGCGTGGAGATAACTCGAGTGCTACACAGACAAAGGCAACAAAATGGGGGGAAACTGCATGGCTTTTTTGTGCATTGCACAAAAAGTTGGAAAATACTTATGTAACACTGTGCTCATTATTCCAGAATGAAATGAGCACTCAGGGTCTGGGACAAACTATTCTGACATTTAGTTTACTGCACCCATGAAAGCACGTAAAATAGACTGCAAATACAGTCTAGTCTACTATATACACAACATTTATAGTACCATGGTACTCAGAATACGCGGAGACAGGATCACATGAGACTCTCCTCATTTTACGGCTGACCACTGGGCTGCATTCAAGCTGATCCCAAGGGAACCATTTTCATTAACCTATAATACCTTTCTAATCCTATTCCTTGGACCTCAGACCACCACCAGCACAAAAACAGACGACTTGCTGCCTACACACTGGATGTAGTTCACCAACATTACAAATGCTCTGTGCGGCAACAGATCCTCTTCAAGAGGAAGTTTGCTCTTAAGACCAGTTACTTATGCTCCATTTAATTCTCACTGACATGTTAAAAAAATTAAGTGTAAAACTAGCAGGTTTTTATTAATTATTAATTTATTATTATTATTATTATTATTAAAAGAGATGAGTACAAACCAAAAACCCAGATCTGAAAGCCTCTGAAATTTGGGATGTTCTGGAACCTGGATTGAGTCCACATCAATTTGTGCTTAATGGCTCTTCTGTTTATTGCAGTGGTTCAGTGGATTCCCAAACATTTCCAGCTGCTTCAAATGGGTAGTAAACGTCGAGCTTCACCTCCAAACTTTTGACAACACAGAACAAGAAATTCCAATTAGCGTACTTTACCTTCCTTCCATTTCAACAGTCAAGTCCCAACTGCTTGATGTAGTCTGTGTTTTGAGTGGACACCTCATCATAAAATTCCTGACCACTGAAAAGAACTACTCTCACCTTACTAATGAAATAGAGAGTCTAAAGTGCCCTTCAAACTTTTTTCTAAAGAGATTGCATCTTCAGATGAGTCTCAATTTCACAGCATCAGGGAATTGTGTGCCAATGCATTGAACCAGAACACTAGAGTCTAGCAGGAGTTAGATACACATTGCTAACATCAGGGTTATTTTAGATTAGAGTTCTTCCAAATCAATTTTAGATTCAAATTTTTAAATGCACTCTCCAGAATGCAGGGAAAGAATTTGCTCTCAGTGGATATTTTCTACTGCTTGGGTGCAACTCACACTTCTCTAAGAAAAAGGATGCAACTAACCTTTGTTACTAAAGTATCAAAGCTGGGTCACATAGGGAAAATTATGCAGACACCAACAATCCTAAAAAGGAACAATATACTTAAGGCATTACTTATAAAAGTTGCATACAAAAATGTACTGCAGAGATTCACCGGAAGCTTGTTTTAACTGAGGGATTTTAAAACTGGAGGTCAGGACCCGTCAGAGGGTCGTGAGGTTATTACATGGGGGGTCGTGAGCTGTCAGCCTCCACCCGAAACCCCACTTTGCCTCCAGCATTTGTAATGATGTTAAATATATTTTGAAAAGTATTTTTAACTGGGGGGGTGGGGGCTCGTACTCAGAGGCTTGCTATGTGAAAGGGGTTACCAGTACACAAGTTTGAGAATCACTGTTTTAACTGAACTTTTATACTGCCAAGACACTTAGGTCCAGACCCAGCCATCTTTACACTTGTACAATAGTATTTTACTGCACAAGCAGTTCCATTTTTACTCATGGAGCAAGATACTATTCAGCGTGGTCAAAGGTGGTGTAATGTGACCCCAAGGAAAGTAATCATGTTGTAGTGTTAGAGGGCAAGCAAGATGGGCAAAGTTTGGCCTTTGGAAGATCACCTGGAAGGACTAGAAAAAAAAATTACAAGAGTTCTATAAAGTCCAACTAAAAAAGTTCTTGAGATAAGGCAAGGCAATTAGCAAGACACATATGGGAAAGTTAATGTCAAAGTTCAAACCAAAAGCAATTAAGATGGGTAAGAGTGCTCCACAACTTGACACAGGTTTCTTTTGTATTCAGAACTTTTCACTAGCATTAAGCATCTTAACTTGCCGTATAAAGACATTATAATTAAAACCTGTCAAGCTTAAATCAGTCATTTATAACAAGTGCCCAAGAAAGCTTTTAAACCAGACTAAATGTCTCTATTAAAATGGAAGAAGTATCAGAGACATTTTCAGTTACAATAGTTTTTTTCCTAACTAGATAGTTTGAGAGATTAGACTAGTTTAAAAAAATCAAAAAGTTCTATGGAAGTCTGAAGCCACTTAAGGGGGGGGGAAGAAGAGGGGGGAAGTGTGGCAATTAGAAAAACCTTTTAAAAACATTAAACAGCCCACAATTCTTTGTATGAACTTGAGCACTTCAGAAAGCCTATAAAGAGGCCCAATTTCCTTCAGAATTATGAGCACATCAGGGAGTGCTCTAGTATGCTCCCTAGAGATAGGGGCAATTATGTCAATCTGCCACTAGAAGCCGGACAGTTACTTGGACAGGCAGCTAGCAAGCTTTTAGAATCCCAGGCCGAATAGCCCTATGCCAGCTATTCAGATTCATTCCAATGCTTTCTTGTCACACATACTACTTCCATGAATTAAAGGGCCCATAAGAATTTAAAAAAGCAACCTGGCTCTTCACTCTGTAAAAAGGAATTTATCTACCAAATGTTGAATGGCACCCTGGACTAATCAAGCAATTTGTAACCCACAGAAAAGACCAGCCACAGAGATAGTGCTTGGGGTGTGCTACAGACCGCCGGGATCGGATTGGGATATGGATAGAGACCTCTTTAATGTCTTTAATGAAGTAAACACAAAGGGGAAATGTGTGATTATGGGGGACTTCAACTTCCCGGATATAGACTGGAGGACGAGTACTTGCACGAATAATAGGGGTCAGATTTTTCTGGATGTGATAGCGGATGGATTTCTTCATCAAGTAGTTGAAGCACCTACAAGAGGGGATGCCATTTTAGACTTGGTGTTGGTGAGCAGTGAGGACCTCGTAGAAGAAATGGTGGTAGGGGACAACCTTGGTTCGAGTGATCACGAGCTGATTCAGTTCAAACTAGATGGAAGGATAAACAAATGTAGATCTGCGATTAGGGTTTTTGACTTCTCGAGGGCTAATTTTAAAGAGTTAAGGAAATTAGTTAGGGAAGTGGATTGGACGGAGGAATTAGTGGATTTAAATGTGGAGGAGGCCTGGAATTACTTTAAGTCACAGCTGCGGAGACTGTCGGAAGCCTGCATCCCGAGAAAGGGGAGAAGAACTATGGGCAGGAGTTGTAGGCCAAACTGGATGAGCAAGCAACTCAGAGAGGGGATTAGACAAAAGCAGAAAGCTTACAGGGAGTGGAAGGAAGGCAGGATCAGTAAAGAAAGCTACCTTGCTGAGGTCAGAACATGTAGGGATAAAGTGAGGAAGGCTAAAAGCCACATTGAACTGGAACTTGCAAAGGGAATCAAAACCAATAGTAAAAGGTTCTACAGCCACATAAATAAGAAGAAAACAAAGAAAGAAGAAGTGGGGCCGCTATACACTGAGGATGGAATGGAGGTTAAGGATAACCTAGGCATGGCCCAACATCTAAACAAGTACTTTGCCTCGGTTTTTAATAAGACTAGTGAGGAACCTTGCGATGATGGAGGGATGATAAACGGGAATGTGGATATGGAAGTGGATATTACTGCAACTGAGGTAGAGGCCGTACTTGAACAGCTCGATGGGACGAAGTCGGAGGGCCCGGACAATCTCCACCCGAGGATATTAAAGGAACTGGCGCGTGAAATTGCGAGCCCGTTAGCGAGAATTTTTAAGCAATCGATAAACTCGGGGGTTGTGCCGTATGACTGGAGGATTGCTAATGTAGTTCCTATTTTTAAGAAAGGGAATAAGAGTGATCCGGGTAATTATAGGCCTGTTAGCTTGACGTCTGTAGTATGTAAGGTCTTGGAAAAAATTTTAAGGGAGAAAGTAGTTAAGGACATAGAGGTCAATGGTAATTGTGACGAATTGCAACACGGATTTACTAAAGGTAGATCGTGCCAAACCAATCTGATCTCCTTCTTTGAGAAGGTGACGGATTACTTAGATAAAGGAAATGCGGTAGATATAATTTACCTAGATTTCAGTAAGGCGTTCAACACGGTTCCGCACACGGAGCTGTTAGTTAAATTGGAAAAGCTGGGAGTGAATATGAAAGTTGTAAGGTGGATAAGGAACTGGTTAAAGGGGAGACTCCAGAGGGTCGTATTGAAAGGTGAACTGTCGGACTGGAAGGAGGTCACCAGTGGAGTCCCTCAAGGATCGGTTTTGGGACCGATCTTATTTAACCTTTTTATTACTGACCTTGGCACAAAGAGCGGGAATGTGCTAATAAAGTTTGCAGATGACACAAAGCTGGGGGGTATTGCTAACACGGAGAAGGACAGGGATACTATTCAGGAAGATCTGAACCACCTTGTAAACTGGAGTAATAGAAATAGGATGAAATACAATAGTGAAAAGTGCAAGGTCATGCATTTAGGTATTAATAATAAGAATTTTGGATATATGTTGGGGGCGCATCAGTTGGAAGCGACGGAGGAAGAGAAGGACCTTGGGGTACTGGTTGATAGCAGGATGACTATGAGTCGCCAATGTGATACGGCTGTTAAAAAAGCAAATGCGATTTTGGGATGCATCAGGCGGGGTATTTCCTGCAAGGATAAGGATGTGTTAGTACCGTTGTATACGGCGTTGGTGAGACCCCATCTGGAATACTGTGTGCAGTTCTGGTGTCCCATGTTCAAGAAGGATGAATTCAAACTGGAACAGGTTCAGAGACGGGCTACGAGGATGATCCGAGGAATGGAAAAACTGCCTTATGAAAGGAGACTCAAAGAGCTTGGCTTGTTTAGCCTGGCCAAAAGAAGGCTGAGGGGGGATATGCTCGCCCTATATAAATATATCAAGGGGGTTAACGTTAGGGAGGGAGAGGAATTATTTAAGTTTAGTACTAATGTAGCCACGAGGACGAATGGGTATAAACTGGACATTAGGAAGTTTAGACTTGAAATTAGACGAAGGTTTCTGACCATTAGGGGAGTGAAGTTCTGGAATAGCCTTCCGAGGGAAGTAGTAGGGGCAAAAGACTTTTCTGGCTTTAAGACAAAGCTTGATAAGTATATGGAGGGGATGTTATGATAAGATCGTTAATTTGGGCAATTGATCTTGAATTACCACCAGACAGGTCTGCTCAATGGTCTGCGGGGAGATGTTGCATGCGATGGGTACTGAGTTGCTGCGGAGAATTCCTTCTTGGGTGCTGGCTGGTGACTCTTGCCCACATGCTCAGGGTTTAGCTGATCGCCATATTTGGGGTCGGGAAGGAATTTTCCTCCAGGGCGGATTGGCAGGTGCCCTGGAGGTTTCTCGCCTTCCCCTGCAGCGTGGGGCACGGGTCGCTTGCTGGTGGTGTCTCTGCAGCTTGAGGTCTTCAAACCATTTTTGAGGATTTCAATAACTCGGTCCTGGGATAGGGGTTGTTATAAAATTGGATGGGTGGGGTTCTGTGGCCTGCCTTGTGCAGGAGGTCAGACTAGATGATCAGATTGGTCCCTTCTGACCTATGAGTCTATGATATTTTGAGATTTCAAGAAAATTTAATGGATTATATAATTGGGAAACCAGGTTTGAGAGAACAGAAATAGTCTCAAGGACAGGGCTTATTACTTACAAATCAGATTAGGTGTTCCCTCCCCACCTTTAATAAAGTGCATTTGGTGCTTGGGAATGTGCTCCTATTGGAAACTTTATGGGTACAACAGAAATCTATGTTTCCCAGACTCAGGGCCAGCTTTAGGAAGTGCGGGGCCCAATTCAAACACTTTCGGCTGGGCCCTGGCAGGGATGACTTAAAAAGAAAAAAAAGTGTAAAAAAAGCCTTCCATTTCTTCCATGTATTATTTACTTTCCATAACTATATAAATAATAAAATTGTATATTATGTACATTGCATCATATATGCTGTTGACTGGTTATTAATGACTGCCGTTTCACATGTGTGGGTCCCTGCCACTCCCTGGGGGTGTGCATATGTGTGGGTCCCTGCTGCTTCCTGCCCCCCTAATTGAAGCAGGTGTGCAGGTTATTGGCCTGGGAACTGCAGGGCAGCAGTGGACATGGGGCTAGTTCGAGGCAGGGCAGGGGCTGGCTGGAGACAGGGGAGTGTGGGGCGGGCTGGCTTCAGGCAGGGCCACAGGGGGATGCAGCTGGGGTTGGCAGGGCTGGAGACAGGAGTATGGGACTGGCTGGCTTCAGGCAGGGGGCTGCAGCAGGGGTTGGCTGGAGACAGGGCAGGGCAGGCAGTGCAGGGCTGGTGCAGGCAGGGGTGTGTGGAGACAGGGCAGGGGGTTTGGTAGGGACTGGCTGTGGGCAGGGGGTACAGAGCTGGCTGCAGGCAGTGGGGGGTGGGGCTGGT
Source organism: Gopherus flavomarginatus (assembly GCF_025201925.1). Classification (NCBI taxonomy): domain Eukaryota; kingdom Metazoa; phylum Chordata; order Testudines; family Testudinidae; genus Gopherus; species Gopherus flavomarginatus. Next base: position 58,268,724 of record NC_066621.1, read on the forward strand.
GCGGGCAGGGCAGGGGGTGCAGCAGAGGCAGCTGGAGCCCCGGCCCTTTAAAAAGCCCCCAAGCTCCCCGCTATCCCAGGGCTCTGGAGCTATTTAAAGGGCCCGGGGCTCCCCTGCTTCTACCCCACCCCGGACCTTTTAAATAGCCGTGGGAGCCCTGGGGAATGTATGAGGGTGGCGGGGCTCCGGCGGCAATTTAAAGGACCGGGGTGGCAAAGGCAGCTGGAGCCCTGGCCCTTTAAATAGCCCCCAGAGCCCCCTGCTACCCCAGGGCTCGGAGAGCTATTTAAAGGGCCCAGAGCTCCAGCCAGGGGCACGGGGCTTGTCACGCTCCGGCCAGAGCTCCAGCTGAGAGAGCGGGGCTGTGGGGCAGCCGTGCTCCCCCTGCGCTTTGGTCAGGGGAGCGGGGCCATGGAAGACCCCGGAGCAGACCGCAGCCAGGGTATTTAAAAAAATTTAAAAGGTGCCTAAAGCGCGGGGCCCGATTCCAAGGAATCGGGCAAATCGGCCTAAAGCCAGCTCTGCCCAGACTCACTCCCACCAGCACAACACCTACCTCAAACTTATTCTGCAGGGTGAGAAAGCAATTCAAACTTTTATTGCTTGCCACATCTTTTGGCAAGTAAGCACAACTTCTTCTAAACCACAAACGTACATTTGCGTATTAAATTAAGAGGCTCCGAACTGGCTAAAAACTGTTCATCTTATTGCAATTCTAGTTTTTAAAATCTATGCAATAAATGTTCATATGTATATGGCAAATCCACCACAGGTTTTCAGTACTGGAAATGAAAGCAGCATTCTATCATTCAGTTCTGTTACCATTGCTGGATGCATTCATCAAGAAAAAGAGGTGATCCTAGAATCATGTTTGAATGGGAATGAGGTGACAAATTGCTAGAGCAGTGGTTCCCAAACCCGGGTTCGTGAACCCCTGGGGTTCATGGCAGACAGAACTGCCCCTACAGACCCCAGCAGCCTTGAGCCCTTGGACTTCCAAGAGCTAAGCACATCAAAGGAAGCATATCTATCACACTGAGGAGATTTAAAGTTCAAAACTCCTTATAAGAGATGGAAAGGGAGGTGGAGATTTTTTTGCTGTTTTTAAAATTAAATAGGCAGCTAGTATTGTTTTAAAAGTTATTATGAACAAGTTTAAGCTTTGTTGTAATGTGTGTTGTTTGCCTGGACTGCTCAAGACCTGAATGCTTGTGTAGGAGGAACTCTGAGTTGGCTTAAATACATTCATGCAGTTTCACATCTGATACTCCTTGATGAAACATAGGAGCCTTGTCTTATAACAGGCTTATTCAACGTGTTTCATAGTTTGTAAATGAGATCTTGGAAGTGTGTTGCCATTTTCATAATGTAATAAAAATGCTGTAATGATAAATAATAAAGTGTGTAATAAGCATGTCATAAAAACAAAATTTTATATTTCCAAGATCACTGCTTTTATAAATCATACTCAGGTAAAGGAGAAAATCTCTGGAAATATTCATTTTTAAGAGGGGTTTCGCAAGACTTGACATTTTAGTGAAAGGGGTTCACAGGTTGTTAAAGTTTGGGAACCACTGTGCTAGAAGGAAGAAGGCACAAGTCCCATGGCCAAATGCTATACAGTCAGTCAGGAGTGCAGCATATCTTTGAAAAAGACAACCTGTCCCTGAAAATCAAGCTGCGGTCCAGTCATCTCTCTAAACCTACCTCATTCATCTATAGCCAACATTCAATGCTTCCACCTGCAAAACATAATGCCCTTCACGGATCCACCTCAACTCAGCAGTACTCTGTGGTCCCTCCTTTCAGAAGAATGTTTAAATTACCTGCAGCACTGGAATAAAATGTTACTCTAAAGCATGCCTGGAGCTACTACAGCAAAGTTTACGATAAGCAGTTTGTTACTTTTAGTGCTGTAGCGTTTATCACAAGAACCTCTCAGGAGAAGATTTTTCCACCTTTTAATGCAAACTCTACCTGGTTTGAACTTCAGCCCAGATCCAGTCTCAAACCCAAACAGAGTTGGGGTCTAACCTGGATCTCAAGCACAAACTTCAGTCCATGTCTAGCAAAGAAGGTCTCCACACTGCAAGTCAGCATGGCCCAGCAGATAGAGCCTAGAACTTGGAGTCAGGAGAACGAGGCTCTATACCTAGCTCTGCCAGAGCCCTGCAGTATGCCTTGGGCAAGCCACTTCACCTCCAATGTCTGTTTCCCTTCTCTCCCCATCTCTCGTCTACTTAGATTGCAGAGACTCTGAGCAAGGACTGTCTCTTATAAAGCATTTGCAGGGTGCCTAGCACCCCAACCTCAGCTGAAGCCTCTGGGAGCTATTGTAATATAAGCACACACAGAGACTGCCTACAGAAGCGTTTGTAGGTGGAAGCAACTTTCATAATGTTCAAAGGTTACAGCACACAGCTGCTTTAAAACTGACAGACTGATCTCCTGAAAATGAAAAACTGGCAATTTCATATGACGGTGCCAAGGAAATGAATGAAGTACCACAGAAAATACTCAGTTGCTTCAGTGAGGTTACTTGGGTTGGCACTATTTCTAGATGCTGGCCAATTTGAAACTAAAATCTTCGATTTTTGAAACTTCACTTTTAATATGCCCTCCACTGTGAACACATTTTACATTTCTTTCAGGTTGAAGAATCCCAATACATTTCACAAGCTATATGCAGATAGCAGGACTGAAATGCTGGACAGGTGGCACATAGCACTGATATCCAAGGGAGATCAGGAAAACCCTCTCTCTCTCTCTCTCTAAAGAGAGCCACAGGATCTCCAGTGACCATGCAGAACATTAAGATCTCAATAATAATAATAAAAATAATACACATAGTAAAAGACAATTGATCTACTGCAAAAAGAAATGGAAGAGTTCGGTCAACAGGATTTTAACTAGTGGTTCCACAGCCTCTGAATATCAAACATGCCCCCATCCCAATATCTAATTTTCAATTTTCTTTCTTTTCCAGTATCAAAATGCACTTGAACTATAACATATAGTTTGCACAGACATCCCAATAATACCTTCTCTACGTATAACTTTTTTTTTGGAGGGAGGGAGGGAGAGAGAAAGACCGACTGACCTTCATGGAGAAAAATATTTTCATGTTAAAATATAATCATGTTAAAGCATTTCTGGAGCTCCTAGTCTTATCATATAGCATAAGAATATGGCAAATCTCAGCATAATTGTTAATATTACATCAACATCAGTACACAGAAGCATTTTGAAAGTTAGTTCATAAAAGTCAAATGAAGAAATTCTGGAAGGTCAGGAACAGATCTTACAAGCAAGTCTTTATCCATACACTGTACAGAAACTATGTAGAAACAGATTCCTACATAGAGGTGTACTTTATTAATGATTCGGGTGGATACATCTTTCACAGAGACTGGCAATTAGAACAAAAAATATTTTTCTGAGAGAAAGGAGGGTCCAGTGCTTAAGCTGCTAGCCTGGAAGGCCTGGGTTCAATTCCTTGTTCCACCACAGACTTTCCGGGTAACCCTGGGCACATTAGTCTCCTGGGTCTCAGTTCTCCATCTGTGAAGTGGGGGGAAATAACACTGCCCTTCCCTGGAGGGATGTTGTGAGAATAAGTCCATTAATAATTGTGGTAATGGGTGTCATTAAGTACCTAAGATAAAAAAAAATTGTGTATTCTTGTCTACTAAACTTTTTTTTGTCCCAGTCCATGAAGTTATCACCAAACTTCCACCTCTTCCAGAGCCCTTAAACTAATCCACAGTTAGTATTAAAAATTCATTCCTCCTGTTCAGTAAAAGGCATCACTCTGTATTTTCATTCCTATAGGCTATTCTGAAGTCTTAACTCCTACCAATATCCTAAGGCACCAGTGTCTAGCAGTTTTCTCCTTTTGGATCCTGAGCTAAGACCGACTTAGTGGTAAGTATTTGTATTGGCAAGGAGATCACTGACTCATTCCTCTCCTTTTGTTCACAGGGCACACTTCTCTCACATTCCCATAACGGCAAACCTAGGTTCAGGTATTCTTTCAACCTTACCAAATACCGCATGTAAAAAGTAGTAGCTACAATAGAGACAGTTTCAGACATACCGGACAATATATTCACAGTTAAAGGCTGTGTGCATTGAGTGGTTTTAAGTCTTTTCTAAACTATGGCATGAACATCTAGTTCAAGGTTCAATATGGGGGAGTAAGTAACTGGGATAAAAGTGATGCAAATCCATTTTACACCTATGTAGGCATATACCCTGGGGAAATTGCACTGGTACAAAAGAGTACACACGACACAGGGTGAAATCCTGGCCCCACTGAAAGAAAGAAATCAGATCCTTCTCCATAGTCACATCTTCAAGGAGACTTTCCTATAGTCCCCTGATCTTGTGCTACTTCCCCTTTGCCACTTACTACTGCCTTCTTTTGCTCACTTCTACAGCTAATTTGACTGTCTCTTGGTTTCTTGCAGGTTTCTAACTCCATATTTCATATTCACTTCCACTCAAACAAAGATAATGGGGAAAAAGCAGCGTGGGAAAAAAATCCATTAAAAGGTTATCCTGCGGTCTTGCAGAAAGTGTGCTTTGACCTTCTGCCTTCCAAAGCTTATAGAAGGACTATCCATGAACAAATAGGCTTAGAGAACGTCACAGCACACATCGTAGGCCTTTTTGTTGTATAAAAGCTTGACACTCAGAAAAACTACCCCAAAGGTAATTGGGATAGTCTGAGCCTTCAGTGCCCTGATGAGTTCTACAGATGGACAACGACATTTCAACTAACTTTTCATCAGAAAATGCAAATTCTTTGAAACACATATTTTGGAAAAAGTTTTGAAATTATCAAAGTGTCTCCTTTTGAAATTGTCAAAGTGGAAAATTCACTTTTTCGGTTCAGTACAACTGTAAGCTAAATTATAGTAAACAACTTAAAAATAAAAAAAAAAGAGGTCAAAAATAACATTCTGCAAATAACCAAACCAATATATTTGTATTGACCCAAAACAAAAAAAAACTTTTGGACTGTTTGTGAAAATCAGATTTAGACTTTTCATCCCAGTTTGGGCTTTAAAATTTCAAAACTTTTCCCAGGACTGGATAACCATTTCCTGCCCAGCACTGAAATTCCATTGAGCACACACAAATGCAAGTTTATTATATAAGCTTAATACAAAATAAGATCACCATATTTGTCAAGGATGTTTTGAGTCCGAATATTAAAATACAGTTCGACTTTAAAAAAATGCTTAAGAAAGTAGCATTGTGGGATTCCCTGTTTGTCATCCAAGCAGCGTACAGATTTGGTTTGCTTAGTTTAGGATGTTTTTTCTCCCCTCGCCGTCCAGCTCTCAAAACAGGTCATCAGACTTCTTGTCCATAAAACCAGATACCTCTTCTGCCTTCAGAGAAACGCTCTCTCTAGTCTAGAGGGTGTCTGCTCCACTAAGGTAATACTAGTTCCAAATTTCAGAGTGGTAGCTGTGTTAGCCTGTATCAGCAACTTAGATTCCACTTGTGCCTTCTAAGCAACTGAGGGTACGTCTACACTACAGGATTATTCCAATTTTACATAAACCAGTTTTGTAAAACAGATTGTATAAAGTTGAATGCACGCGGCCACACTAAGGACAATAATTCGGTGGTGAGAGTCCATGTACCGAGGCTAGCGTCGATTTCTGGAGCGTTGCACTGTGGGTAGCTATCCCGTAGCTATCCCATAGTTCCCGCAGTCGCCCCCGCCCATTGGAATTCTAAGTTGAGATCCCAATGCATGATGGTGCAAAAATAGTGTCGCGGGTGATTCTGGGTAAATGTCGTCACTCATTCCTTCCTCCGTGAAAGCAACAGCAGACAATCATTTCACACCCTTTTTCCCTGGACTGCACTGGCAGATGCCATAGCATGGGAACCATGGAGCCCGTTTTGCCTTTTGTCACTGTCACCATGTGTGTACTGGATGCCGCTGACAGAGGCAGTACTGCAGTGCTACGGAGCAGCATTCATTTGCCTTTGCAAGGTAGCAGAGACGGTTACCAGTCGTTCTGTACCGTCTGCTGCTGTCATGGGTGCTCCTGGCTGACATTCGCTGAGGTCGGCCAGGGGCGCAAAGACAAAAAAGACCTGGTGGGTCATTCCCTCCTTCATGTTGTATCTAAAAATAAAGTCAGTCCTGCCTAGAATATGGGGCAAGTGTACTAGAGAACCAGTGTATCAGAGAACCAGAGAGCACAGCCGCTCTGTGTCAGATCCCACAGAAACGATGAGCTGCATGCCATTCTAGGGGGTGTCCCTCCAACAACCCCACCCGTTGCTTCCCTCCTCCCCCAACCCTTCTGGGCTACCGTTGCAGGGTCCCTCCATTTGTGTGACAAAGTAATAAAGAATGCAGGAATAAGGAACACTGACTTTTTAGTGAGATAAAATGATGGGGAGACAGCCTCCAGCTGCTATGATAGTCCAGGCAGTACAGAATCTTTTCTTTAGACATGAAATGGGGGGGCTGATGGAGTTCAGCCCCCAGTTGCTATGAAGAGGACGGTTACCAGCCGTTCTGTACCATCTGCCAGGAATAACCGGGAGTCATTCCTATTTTTACCCAGGCGCCCCTGGCCGACCTCACCTGAGGCCAGCCAGGAGCACTCACAGGCTGATGACGAGGACAGCTACCAGTCCTACTGCACTGTACCGTCTGCCACCGGGAAAGGGAGGGGAGAGGATGCTGCTGTTCAATGCCCCAGCGCCGTGTCTACCAGCAGCATGCAATAGACATACGGTGACATTGAAAAAAGGTCAAGAAACGATTTTTTTCCCTTTTCTTTCATGAAGGTGGGAGGGGGAGTAAATTGACGAGATATACCCTGAACCACCCCAGACAATGTGTTTGACCCTACAGGCATTGGGAGCTCAGCCAAGAATGCAAATCCTTTTCGGAGACTGCAGGATAGCTGGAGTCCTCGTCCCCCCTCCCTCCCTCCATGAGCATCCATTTGATTCTTTGGCTTTCCGTTACGCTTGTCACACAGCACTGTGCTGTGGACTCTGTATCATAGCCTGGAGATTTTTTTCAAATGCTTTGGCATTTCGTCTTCTGTAACAGAGCTCTGATAGAACAGATTTGTCTCCTCATACAGCGATCAGATCCAGTATCTCCCGTATGATCCATGCTGGAGCTCTTTTTGGATTTGGGACTGCATCGCCACCCATGCTGATCAGAGCTCCATGCTGGGCAAACAGGAAATGCAATTCAAAAGTTCACGGGGCTTTTCCTGTCTACCTGGCCAGTGCATCCGAGTTCAGATTGCTTTCCACAGCGGTCACAGTGGTGCACTGTGGGATACTGCCTGGAGGCCAATACCGTCGCTTTGCAGCCACACTAACCCTAATCCGATATGGTAATACCGATTTCAGCGCTACTCCTCTAGTCAGAGAGGAGTACAGAAACCGGTTTTAAGAGCCCTTTATATCGATATAAAGGGCCTTGTTGTGTGGATGGGTGCAGCGTTAAATCGGTTTAACGCTGCCTAAATCGGTATAAACGCGTAGTGTAGACCAGGTCTGAGTCACACTCCCCTTTCCCTTACTCCACACTAGGGTGACCAGACAGCAAATGTGAAAAATCGGGATGGGGGTAATAGGAGCCTATATAAGAAAAAGACGCAAAAATAAGAACTGTCCCTATAAAATTGGGACATCTGGTCACCCTACTCCACACACATGCTCGTCTTGGATTCTAGTGCTCTCTGTTAAACTGCCACTTAGCTCCTTTTCAACTCCCATTAGTTCATGGACATCACCCTTCGGCAGAGAAGGACCCTATTTAGATAGCACACTCTGTAAAACGTAAGAAAAGAAATAGGTTGTGGCAATGCAGAACTCAGACAGAGTTGCAACAGTATATCAAATGCTGCTGTAAGTGCTGAAATTTTTATGCTTTAAAGGAATAAAAGCCTTCAGGAACAGCATAAAGAGCCATGTCCCTATAAAAGATATTGCATGTAAAGGGGCATTTATTATTCTCAATTAATGGCATCTTAGTAGATATGTTTAAATAATTCCTGAGTATCAGATTTAGCAAAGTATGAAGTGGCTGAAGGCCTCTCTTTTTGGCTACAAAAACTATATAAGAATTACAAGTGTAATATTTGACAGTATGGTTCAAAGTCAGCCATATTTGTGGAAGGTACACACCTAACATCAGACAACCTTTTGTATCTTGTTTCACAATGGTAAGGAAAATGTAGTGCGTCTCTGAAAGTACAGATTAAAACATCTGCAGAGTCAGTCTCCACGATAGCTCTTTTACAAAATTCAGTGATGTTCACAGTCTATCATATCAGGCCTTGATCACGTCCTCCCATAGATTATTAGGAAAACTTAATGTGGCAGAACATAATACAGTAGATATCTGGAAAAACAAATAGCTACAAGTCTTAAAAGCACACTTACTTTACAAGCATAATGTGACAAGCATAACGGATTTTAGATTTTTTGGCATATTATAAAAAAGGAGTGACAAAATAAGAGTTTATATCCTTTGTCCTAATGAGAACTATTTCCTCTGAGCAGAACCTAAATGTGGCAAACATTTACGTAGCTTAAAGGCCTATAGGCTTGTGTGTGTAAGTCTACGTATTACCAACTTGGTAAATGAGGCAAAAATTAACATTTCAGATTTTGTCACTCTTGAACCACCCATAAGGGCAGAGGGAAAGAACGTAAACAGACTCAAGCACAAACAACTAAGCACAACTCTGATTTACATCAAGAGTTTACAACCACAAGAACAAGGAGACAAAAGCTTGAACAGGTTAAGAAAATGTTAGCATACCCTCTTCCCCCCCGCCCCTTAATTCTTGGAGGTTCCAGAACTCACCTGATAGTATAAAGAAAAAAAGGTACAGGCAAACTACCCTTCAAAGGTACAGCACCTGTGATCATTAGGGATGATGGCAAGTGTGGCAAAAACGTCAACCTTTTAATTTTGACACTTTATGGAGTTAATGGCTTTGTCTAGTTCTCTCCGCCCACACAAATTCTTCAAATACTCAAAGTTTCAGAACGGCCAAAATGAATTGCTAATAGTCAACACACTTCCACAGAGCCCACCGAAGGCAGCTCATAAGGGAGAGGGATCTTAGAAGTTTAAATGCATAGTGGGAAATGATAGGGGTGTGTAGGCCATTGTGGACAGGACTAGCTGACATCTAGAAGCCGCTCTGTGTTATGAATGGCAGGTTACAGAGTGCAGTGAACGGTTTCAAGTATGTACAAGGTTGATACTCAAGTGATCCTTGCTTCCACTCATAATTTATGTCTCCCTTCTATTTTTCTTAACATCCTGATGCATCTTGTGTCTGCCCTCAAGCATCCCATATGCACCCTCCCATCTCTCCCCCTCTTATTATACATACAGCATAATCTCTAAGTTAGCGATCTGATCATGGACATAGAAAAAGCAGCACTTTCATTCATATCCTCTTATGATATCCCTTCTAGAAAGGACACAGTATTGTTTGCTTTAAACAGAACCTTGACCACAGTTTTTGAATTAAGATTTTTCATTGCACATTAAGCCTCCCTATCAGTTACCTTGTGTTTCCACACAGTTTAAGGAATTGCAGTGTCCAAATGTAAAAACATACAAAAGCAAGACACTCCAAACCACCTGCCCAGTTCCATAAATGAACAACTACTACAGCTCATTTCTTTTAGGCGATTCACACTGGGCCAAACTTTCCATCCTGGGTGCCTCAAGCTAAAGCCTTTAAATTCATATTTAGGCACCTAAATAAAAGTGACATGCTTTCAAAAGCCCACAAATCCCATTGATATTGGCTGGAACTGCAGGTGCTCAGTATTTTGAAAAATCAGGCCCATTTATTTAGATACCTAAATATAGATTTGGCAGACTAATTCAAAGCACCCAGATTTGAACACTTATGCCATTATTCTTTTCTTTGGGTTATAGTGGGTAGGATGAGTCTTTATTGACTGGAGTATTCCTTGCATCTTCACATACAGTGCAATAAGTTTGCAAGACAAGCAAGTCTTCCAGAGGTGTCAGACTCTCCAGTCACCTTAAAAAAAACCCAGGTGAAGTGTTGTATATTTGGCTCCCTACCAGAGGTGTTGCGCAGTGCTTTGAAGATTACAAAGCACTAAACTGTTATTACAGCACGTAAGAGGCTCAAATCATATAATGAGCTAACTTGGTTTTTAAAAAAAGTGTTTAATGAGGACCGATGGATTACAGAGAACTCAAGGAAACTTGTATTTTTTTTTAAAAAAAAAGTCTTCCCAGTCATTCTACTGAGAACACAGGCTTGAATTTATATAGGAATTTTGGAAGACATGCCTTTCTCTGATGAAAATAAAATGGAAACATAAGCAGGGAAAAGGCAGCTCTCTCTCTTGTAAGTGATGGAAAGTCAATTTGCATCATAATTACAACCAGGGCTGTGTAATATTACTTTTAGTTAAAGCAGTAAACTACTATACTAAAAATGTACCTGGGGAATATTTAGAGAAAGCACTAATGATTTCTTCCCTAGTGGTTAATAAATTCACTTCCAGATCAATTTGTTCATGATAGAAACTTGAGAGCATAAACAGTTACACAAGCTCTTAGAGTGTGTCTTTTTCAGTATAAATGATTTATTACAATGATTAGCAGCACAAACAATTTAAAATACAACTCTAATTAGTTTTTTGGAAGAAAGGGAGAAAAAACCTTCCTGACTCTCTCTCCGCATTATGTTTTACTTTTCTAAGTGTGTACTTTTTAATTAAATCCAAATGTCACAATAAATTTAAAAGTGTTTTATTACCACTCTGGCTAACTAAGCCATTCATGCAAACACCCATTATATTAAACCAGATGCAGGACTGAAAATGGTTGGGGAAAGAAAAAAAAGGCAATCATTTCTATATTTGACAAGAGACTGTACAAAAGGTTTAAATACCACAAGTTTTTTGGCAAGCATTTTCAATTGTGCCCAGAGAAGCTGGTCAGCTAATTGTTGTTTAATACTGTTTCCAAGTCTGAAAGCATCAAACTCTGTTAAACTTTTCCATTTGGGGGTGGAGAAAAGACACTTTGTGGAAGTTTATTGTAGCTTACTGTAGAAATGCACAAGAAAGAGTGGTTTTTATATTTAATTCTGAAGTATTTTTAAAAGAAAGTGTTTTGGAGCTCTAATGTAAGGAGGCTGGCCATGAGTCAATGTAAAATGCAAAGACATCTGGAAAATGCTCTTTTGAAACACTAAGTACCATGACATCTTAAGAACTTCTCAAGTGAAAGAGCACCACATTTTATATGCAAGGAGGCTTTTTGGCTGCTGATTTCACTAACCTCCCTGAAAGGGTCATACATAGTCCATGTATATTTGGGGTATAGGCACCATGACAGGCAGTGAGTGGCTATAAGCTTGGGATAGCTGGTAGAAGCCAACCACATTTGGAGCTCTATACAACATACTCTTTGGCCAATATTTTCAAAAGAGGCTCAGTGCCCACAATGGGAAAGGTAAGGCAGGTTTTCAAAAGAGCTCAGCTCTCACTGTGGCACTAAAGTAAGTGGCCAGATTCTCAACATGTTGAGGGCTGAGCTCTTGAAAAAGCTGGCTATAGGTATCACGGAAGCTGAACATTCCTGAGCATCTGATCCCTGTTTAAATTCTTATGTGAGAGCAAAGTTCTTTTGAAAGTCTGGAGAGTTCAGAGTATTTTGGGGGAAAAAAATCTGGCTCTATATCACCACTAGCAAGAGGTTGATCTTGGACCCCAATCACCCATTTGACAGCACACTGTGCTAATGCTGCAGCAGCGTGGCCTACAAAGGGCAGATTTAACATAGCTCAAACAAAAGCTCCTATTAGAGAAAGCATCGACAATTATTAAAATGCGTTAAAGAAAATGGGCACTGCATAGATAAAGCTTTTGACCTTGCTTTGCAGCCCTCTTGAACACTTTAGCATAATCTAAATTAAAAACAAAGAACCAAATTTTAAAATGGCACAAAAAGCCCATTTTAAAAAATGTGATTAAAAATAGGTCAGGGGTTGGAAATTAGTAATTACTACTACAATTAACCAAAATAAGAGACAGACAGACAAATTGGGCATGTTACTTGCAGTTCATGTCAGAAAAGCAATGTGACTAAAACACAGAAGACAAAGCCTGCAAGTTGCAGAATCATTGGTATAACTAAACTCTGCCACAGAAACAGGCCTGAAGTTGCAAGTCTGCAGCTTTTGTTTCCACAGCGAGATCTGCTGATAGTTAATATCTTCAGCTATTCCACTAAATTCTTTAACTGGGATTTGAATTCTTTAGTAACAGATATTTTGATCTTCCTCTAGTCTAACCTGTCAGTGCATCTCTGCCCTATTAGTACATTTGCCCTCAACCTATTTTAATACCTTAAAAAAAAAAAAAAAAAAAAAAAAAAAAAAAAAAGACGAGAAAGGCCAACTTCTGAATCTTTGTATTGAGGAGGTCATTTGCCAAAAATACCACCTGCTAGAGTCCATATTGTTTGAGTGTAAAGCCTATTGAGAACTGCCAAGGACAGCATATAAAAGATTTCTAAAACAGATTACTTAACACTGGATAGAGACAGAAATACTCTGTATGCAACTAACATCTTTCAGATGGATTTCCCTTAAAAAAAATTTTGCCCTCAAAATCTAACAATTAACACTTTGTTCCCACTTCAATTTCAAAATGGCTCTTTGTGAGCTTCCTTAGAGCAACTTTGAAAGAGCACGGTGGGAAAGAATAGACTGTCTACTGTTTTGAACTATAACTAAAAATGAACTATTCTCTAGATCTTCTATTGATGCTACCAGCTACCATAGGTTAAGTGGAGATCTAGGTTCAAATCCTGTTTAGGTCCCAGTTTATGCTCAGCTCATGATTTTTTTTTTTATTCTACATGATTATTAGAGAGAAAATGAAATTTTGAGGAAGCAGGAGTGAACTTTCCTAAAATTGAGGGGAAAAATCCATCTGTTCCCCTTAAATTTGAAGAGCGCCAATGCCTTTGCCATAGTTATGAAAATTTGGGGATGCAACTCATAAGTATTATAGCAACTTATTTTTACTGGGACTCCTAAGGCAATGTACTGAATATTCTGATCACAAAAAAAGAATATGGTTAAGAAAGCATGGCAGAGGGCAAGTCAGATGATACCAGAACTCAAGAACCACAGTTATTCAGAAAGAGTGGGAGACAAAGATTTGTATTCTTGGATCACCAGTGAGCCACAGAGAATTTAGAAAAGAATAGAGAGGATAGAGGCTACAAAGCAGCATGTGGTCATCAGCTGCAGGAACATGAGGAAGCCAGCACAGCACTACAGAACTTTAACGTAATTTGCTGCCTAGGACAACCACAGGGAAAGCTTAAAAGAGAGTTTTGTTGTGGTGCGTGTGGCGCTCTCCATTAGTCCTTCCATTCATACCTTCCCTTCCCATCCATCAAACCCTTTCTTTCAGCAGTGCTCCCTCCAGCACAGGCTAGTCATGGCTCCCTTGCCAGCCAGCAAGAACCAGGGAGAACCAGTCAGCACGGCATCAAGCATGTTGGTCTGTGCCTTTAATGGGCTTTCCAATTGTGTTAAGTTAAGACACAACCTTTGAGTGGATTTCTAACTGTTGATCTCAGGGACTCCTTCCCCCTTCCCATCCTAAAGCAGAGCCTTTTGCCTCTAAAGTGCTCCTAGTCCATGTTAACCAAGGGGTTAAGCATCTGGCATGAATTCTAAGCCTTGGATGAAAGTGCCACAGAGCCGACAAAAGTTGTTTTAAGCTACGTCTATGCTGTGAGCTAGGGGGTGTGATTCCTCTGCCCAGATACACACTGGCTCTCATTGAGCTAGTGAGAGTATAAACAGCAGGGTAGCCACGGTAGTGGCAGCAGATGATTTGGCTGTGCCAAGCATGGACCCAGAGGTTTGAGGTGGGTTTGTATTTGGCACAGCTAGGTCATGCCTCCACTGTGGCTAACTGTGCTCCTCTAGCTACACTGCTATTTATACTCACACTAGCTTGATGAGAGCACAAGTCTATTTACACACAAAGGGCAATCACACCCCCAACTTGTAGTGTAGACATAGGAAGCCTATTCCACTCTGAGACTAAGTACTTCCCTTAGGAAAGTTGTGCTTCCCACCAAGTAAAACAGGGACTGAGGATAGATTCATGACCATTACAGCTCTTCATTTTCCACCTCCTCAAGTCTAACTTGTACGTAGTGTTTCCTGAGTCTCCTAAACAAAGTTAAATGATTATGGATCTGATTTTAAAATAGCTCATTTCACAAACTATTTAAAAACTTTCTGAACTTTGCTTAGTTGAAATTACTTTTCTAAGTAGGTTTAAAACTGACTCCAGAGCCAGAATCTTCTACTTGCATCTAGTTCAGTTATTTATACCCAGAGACAGAGAGGAAACTGATGGTACATCCTCCCTTCCCCTCCAATTTGCTTCCCTTTATTCAGCTGGTAACTGTAGGAAAAGAGGGTACAGCAGAACCACCTTTATAAGCACCATCCCAATTAGAGTTATGTTTACATTACATTCTCATTTTCAAGGATACTCATCCACTACATTACACATCTGAGTTGCATTTTAAAGTATCATTGTTAACAGATCATCCAGCACAATGTAGATTTCATTTTGTGCTCATGGTGTCCTTAAATGGGCAGTCATTGTGGTAGGGAGCATTTTTTTCCTTTTGTTTGTAAAATGCCTAGCCTAATGGGATCCTGGTCCATGATTCGAGCTCCTTGGCTCTGTGGTAATCCAAATAATAATCATCAATCATCATCAATGCTCTAGGAAAACATTGTAGAACGGAACACACGGTAGAGCATGGCCAAATTCTGTAACCAAGAAAAAAACTGGTCATGTTTTCAAATGAAAGCCTGGTCAATCATACTATTTATCATGGGCTCTCAAAACCAATTCAAAATAGACTGGACGTGAACATCCACGTAGATTTGTACTAGTACTAATGTGAGAATCACTTGAACTTAATAGTTCAGAAGTACTGTGATCCAGTGAACAGGGCGCTGGACTGGGACTCAGGAAACTAAGGTTTCTGCTCAGTTGTTTCTCCTCCAACCCTGTAAATCTTATCAATTTAAAATTTAAGTTTTTGGGAAAGGGACTATCTGTTGTGTGCTAGGTGCTGTACATACACATTAGGGCCACAATCTTAGTTCGGACCGCTAGGTGCTAAAGAGATACAAAATAACTGAATGACCATAGACCCTGTTTTTTCCATATAAAGTCCAAGTAATGTCTTTCCAGGAACAAAAAAATATCCTGGATTTCCATTTAATCAAAACATTTTTTCAATAGCTACAAAAATTTTGCTAAACATATTGCTACACTGGGAAGAATGCTCCTTGAAATACAGAACAAAAACAGTGAATTGAGCATGGAAGGTGTGAAATGAGTACAGATACTATCAAGGCTGCTTTTTTGTTCAAAGAGCATGTTAAATGACATTTCTTCAACCTTTCATAATAAAGTCATTCTGACACTAAGTTGTCTCAAGTGCTCAAAATCACGAAATGCAAAGTTAAGGTTGAGTTTTCAACCTTAACTCTCCCCTTTGTGCTTATGACTTACCATGGTATCTAAGTTTATCAGTTCCAATACAAACTCGTACAGTAAGTTCAGGTACTGTCTTGGTTTGTTTAAGTCACAATAAGATCTATAAAACAAGCTCAGTTTGAACAAAGTTAGATGATTACATTTTAAGTGCATGAACATGTACTTTTAAATGGAAAAAAAAAAAAGACGTTATTCTAAGCCACTCTAGCTGTGAACTAATACAAGAACAAATATCAGAGCAACATTATCTATTAAGCAAGTCATCTTCTGAAGATCTGATGGAGACTTAAAACAAGCAGTCTGAGAACTGTGCATTTTCATTTATTAGGCACCAGTAAAGTGACTCACACTGAGGATGGTCTTGCCTGGAATTTCCAATCTTGGGGGTGGGGAAGGGGACCGACACACAGGATGCACTGAGAAACCTTGAGGACAGATTTATTTAAATAATTAATAAAAACTTTATTATTATTATAATATTTAAACCAAAATGTTGAGCTTCTTCCTCATGGGCAAACAACTAAGTCATTGCTAGGGACCTGAATGAGCCTATGGAACTGGCATGGAAATCTGGAACGAGGGCAGGGCATTCCAAGCAAGAGAGACGGATGAAAGGAAGCACAAAATTGAAAATGAGACTATAAAGACGACAAGAGTGACATCAGAATTTTTTCCTTCCCGTCCTCCCCTCATTCCCTTTAGGAATCTTCCCAGTGTGTTGAAGTGGAGGAGGGAACTCAAACGCTAAGTTAACTTAAATGCATAAAACACGCAGAGATTAATTCGTCCACTGCTCTCTGTTGGGCAGCACTTGGATACCAAGAGGACAGACACCTATAAATCCCCAAGGCAGATCGTGCCTAGGTGTTATGGCAATATACTGTTAAAGACCCCTGTAATATCTAGTAAAAAAAAAAAATTGGAATCTCTGCTTTGCTTTGAAATTCTGGTCCAGATTTACTGTTGGTGCAACCACACTTACAGTAAAGATGAACTGGCCTATTAGCAAGACCCTCAGAGTCACCACCAGTATTTTGGTGCTAGTGCATTTTTCCTGCTTTCTTCAAACAGTTAAAAGCACAAGACTCTGGGCTCAGCAGAAATGTAAAAGGAAATATAGGAAGAAGTGTTCCCTCAGGAGCATATTTAATCTTAGCTTAGTCAATTTTTTTCTTTCCACAAGGTTCTTGTGGAACTTCAACTTTTCCTGCCATGTAGCTGAAGCTTTGGTGCAAGCACTGGCAGCATGAGAATTCTTCAGGTCCGACAGCGGCGCTGTCGACCACAATGGAAGCGTGAATGCAGTCAGGAGACCAGAGCGCTCCATATGGCAGTGCTTGTTTTAAGGTTATTTAAACACCAGTAAATGGAAACATGGCGCAGCAAGCCCCAAAGCCTCAGGCAGGATAACATTATAATCCACCGTAACTCATGTGCTAATTGTAAGTGGATGACTACTGGAGTTTGAAGTTTGAGTAATGTTCAAGGCAGCAGGTTTGCCTACGCTAAAAGTTTAGGGCTTTTACCATCATCAACCGCTAAAAGCACAATGGTTATTTTGGGTAGTACCCACTACACCTGAACTAATTCTTCCATGGAGCTAGTGTTCTAGTACTATCATCACCAGGAAACCAGCAATACAATATCACTCATGTTCAAACCTAGAAGTAAAAACCACCCATGTTAGGTAAACTTCTGACCCAGACCTGCTGAAGAGCAGCTGCACCAGTCAATGGTAACATTTTCTGCAGTCTACATGTGTATGAGGTCATTTTGATTATGTTTCCCTTCCACTGCACCTGAACTATTTAATGCATACCTCTGATACCGGTCATAAGTGACCGTATTCATTCAGCTTTTCAATGTAACTAAATGGAGTTCAGACACACTATGGTATAAAGTTACTTACTGCCATCCGACAGCAGTCCAATGAATGCTGTACATATACAGTAGCATTTGAATTAGTGTTAAGTTAATTCTTAATAACTGAAACTGTGACAGTGTGCTGACCCTTTCATGTCAACCAGGAGCATGCAATCTTTGCAGAAGATCCTCAGGCCTTTAATCAGATTCTCAGTGGGTCTTAAAGGGATACTACAACATCAGTTTGTAAACATCTCTCTAGTGGAAACAAAAACTACTTCTGAGCTAGCCAATTACTCAGTCCCAGAAGATGTATCATACAGTCATAATGGAATCAACTGTGGAAGGAAATTACATTTTAAAGCAGGTGGTGGCAACCTCAAACCTTGACTCAGATATTTGCAGGCAGGATTATATCCCCTCAAATAGATCAGGCTTATAGAAATATACGTTGTAAAATGCCTTTCATGTCATCTAGACCCTTCACCTGGATGGCTCACTCCAACATGTAATGTGTCATGCAAAATTGTGTGCACATTAAAAATGGTGCCTATAATCAGTTCAAGCACATTTGTGAAAAGCACCTGGGATACTTCAAGATCAACAGACCCTTACTCCTTGTAGCGACCTGTGATGTCAGATACCATTTTATCACATCACTGCAAATTCAGCAGGAGAGGGCAGAGTAGACCAATTCTGTTAACAGATGAATTATTAACTGGGCTTGGGGAAAAAAAAGTTAAGGAACAGGGGACGAAGCAGGGAAGGAAAGAAGAAGAGTGTTAGGGAGTTGAATCCCAAGTCTTAGCCTGTTAGGCACTAACATTAAACAGTCACTTGCTGCATTACTTTAAAATTTCATTTTAGCATTCAAAGCCATTGCAATCTGCTGTGGAGAGCTAGAATTACAAACTTTAAAAAAATCAGTTATTTTGTCTGGAGCTATTATAGACTAATGTGTAACAGACATCGCTGGATGGTTCATAATGGCTCCAAGGGCCATTATAACCTCAAGGGTCAAGACCTACTTGAAGGCTTTAGAGGTTGTGGATCACTGACCCTAAATAGACCACTGCAGGCAACACTTGCACAGCAAGTTGCTGCCAAAAGGTTGTGAAGTTTTCTGTGAAAGATGGCTGCTTATGCATTGTAACACTTGGACTACAATAAATAGGAGTTCAGGCCTACAGAAATAGTTTGCAATACTACTGTAGTGTAATTCAGTTGTCAAGCAAATTTTATTAACTGTCATTTAGAAAGAATCAAAAAGTTATTTCTCCTGTCCTGCCTCCCTTTTTATTTTTCAAAGAGCTCAAAAGGGCCAAATGGAGGGATTATCAAAATTAAATACAAAAGGAAAACTATCCTCAAGCAAGGAGCTTATGTGCAGACTTTCTATCCCAAGTGAATTTTCATGAAGCGAGGAGTTTTATATGGAAACACTGACAGAGCATCATATGTTATGGCATAAATTCCCCCATTAGAACAGCTAAACCAGTCAGCACTCTTAGGACTGTTTCTCAGTCTTGTGAGACGGATAAAAATTAAGAGCCACAAAGCAAATTATGTCCTGGTCTGCCCAGTTATTTGCCCCTCAAAACCTTTTAATGGAAACTTTTCAGATGTGAGGAAGAACTTTACCTTTCAGTAGCAAGGGTGGGAAAACTGCTTTTTAAGCACAGAGTGAAACCGTTAATAAGTTAAACACTAAAACAGAATACACAGTCAGACTTAAGTTTTAAACACATGTATCTTAAAATGAGATAGTAGATGTTCATTTCCTCATCCCCAAGCTGAGGGTCTACTCCTCTTGCAAGAGATGACAACCTGAAACTCCAAAAGGAGAAGCAGCTCAGCTCTAAGAGGTCATCTCTTAAAAGAAGAAACAGACCCATACTCAGCTCGATAGATAAAATATTTATTATTAAGATACTTATAGGGCTGCACCTGTTTCTATTAGTGATTTTCAGAGCTTGCCATTTACTATATTATACATAATTGCAGATTACTATTAAAAATAAAGTTTAGCTTTCAAAAACTGTCTTAGGTATTTGATTAAAGGGGGATGGTTGAGAAGTGGTAAATGAGTTTTCAAAACACAAAGCAGATGGGTATCTTAGCTACTACGGAACCCCAGCATAGCCACAGCTAGTTCCAGTTGTAATGTATATAAATCTCCTTAGAATTTAATTGGTAAGAATACTCCAATGTACACTGCAGATTTTTCTTTTAAAAAAAGAAAACATATGCAAGGTGGAAGCACCATTACACAATATTAAAATGTCAGAGGTTTAAGCTTTGTGTTGGTTTAGGCATTAGTTACCAACAACCACTGATGGCAGACATAAAGCCTCCCTTAAATTATTAAGCATAAAACAGCAGACTGTAATATTTTGCTAAACCAAAGTACAGACACAGACAAAGACGTCATTTCAATATTTGAAACCAGCAAGTTTAATTTAAAATAAGAGCAAACCAATAAGCTCAGAAAATAGTGTGAGAGGGGAAAATTACACTGCTAGAGAAAAAAAAGGGGAAGGGACTTAAGAAAAGTAATCTCCAAGTGGAAATTAGAAATCAACCCCTAGAAACAGAATAACACAAAAGAAATATTACTGTCCACTTTCTAAATCAATATAACACTGCTACACGACAGAATTACCATGGTAACTCAAGTAAAAAGAATAAAGCAATTCTTATTATTTCAAAATAAAATCACAGCCTGAAGCCCAGCTTTTATTACAACTGCTGATAGATCGCTGGCTGGTATTTATCTGAAATGTTGCTTTCCAATCAGCTATTTCATGAATGTACAAGTTTCACTGAGCAGCCCACTTAAACAGTGCAAGTTTAAAAAACTGAACAGGCTAGCCAATGAATCGTTTTTACCCATTTTTAAAGGCAGTTGTTACACTTTCGCTTAATCCGAATTAGAGAGAGATAAGGAAACAAAATAAAAAAAGAAAGTTAGTGCTTGTTCAACTTAACCTCTGCAAATTCCAGCCCTTTGATTCCCAGGGCTCCAAAGCTCAGAGGAGTACAACATACCGTAAGTGTTCCAGTAATCTCAAGGACAACAAGACTATTATTTATTTTAGTTTTGCATAGGGAAGGTTACACATCTGTTCTCTTACGAAGAATAAATCAGAGAAAACACCAACTCAAGAAAAAGTCACTCAAGGATGTTTTGACTTGCCCTACTGGACACGTAGAGACTTAAAACCACAGTTTGTATCAGTGCAGGAAAATGCATCAAGGGCAGGATACTAGTCTATACTACACACTGAGGCCAGGCTAAATGCAATGTTCAGTTAAGTTCCCTCATGTCTCCAATGCTTGTACTCCTTGCACTAATGTACTTAAAAGGTGGCAAGCCAGCAGGTTACCTTCTGCTCCCTCCCCATCAGCTGTTCAAAAGAGCATCGACCAGGAACTGAAAGCGACAATGCTCTTAAAAACAGCAATGCTTGTTCTCCTTGCTCTTATAGCAGAACAAACTCTTCCAGCTAGCTGCATATGCAGAGGCATTAAACAAGGCAGGGGCTATGCTGATTGTGACCTTGTGATAGTTATACTTTGATAACTAAGGCACTAATGGTCAAGAAGTTTTAGGCCTCCCATCTACAAACAAAATGATATTGGGGGAGCTGTCTTAGGATTCCACATGGCTTTCTAAGATGGTCATAACAGTTTTTCTGTCTGCAAAAGCAAGAATCAACATGTTAGAGCGTTGCACCACAACTGTGGCAAAAAACAGTGTGCTGGCAGAGATTTTTCTCTTTGCTGAAAGGAGGGCTTTTATCATCAGTTGGATCTAATGTCTATGGATATGTCTACACTGCACACTAAGCTGAGGTACTGACTCAGGTTTGAGCCCAACCTCCCCTTCCATCTATACACAAACCAGCCTGACTCAGGTCAGCAAGGCCACAAGACCGGGTCCTAGGACCCTGCTAGGGAGTGGGTCAGAGCCAGAGTTCCTCTGCAATTCAGGGCCAAGCCCTGTCATTTTGCAGTGCGGACACAACTCGGGCCGCAAAGCCAAGTCAAAAGGTCTGCATAGTGCAGTATGAACTCGTTATCATGGCAGTGAGACCTAGGTCCAGCAACTGTAAGCCCGGGTATAGAATACAGTGTCGACATATCCTATTAGGCCACAGAAAGCAAACTGAGGAGCACCTTCAAATGCTACTCAGCAGTCAGCCCACAGAAAGGGGCAGTCAGCATGAAGCTGCACAACCCTCACCAGATTCCCATGAGTATTGACACAATGGTTATTCCTTTCCTGCCTGGGCTAGTAAGGTTCTTCCACTTTTTTTTTCCATTGAGTGCCACTGAGGGTGGCATGGAGTGGCATCTGGCCAGTGAGTGGGAGAGTGCAGCCAGCACTGCTCCCACTTCCCACCTCTGTTCAGCTCACAAGAGTATCGGGTCAACAGCCGGCACTCTCCCCAACCAAGGTTGGACATGCTGTCTGAGCAGCCCACACTCAACTGAGCAGGGGAGACAAGGGCAGTGCAAGGAGAGATCAGGCCACCCAAGTTAGGAATAAGTTAGCACAGGCACTCTAGTAGCATTTGTAAAACCAACTCCCTCTCTCTGGGCTTCGGCAAGTCACCAAACCTCAGCACGGCCTGGTTTTACAACTGTAAAATGGGTCTAATACATAGCATGTTGGGAGGAATTATTTAATATTCTTAAAGTGTTTTGAGGAAGAAAAGCACTAGGGATATGCGAAGTATCCTAACTGGAAGATGAGAATTAATGAAAAAAAGAGTGGTAAGGCATCTAGTAGCTTTCTTTTATATTAAAATATTTAAGTGTCCTTACAGCTTTCCCTCCCACAATCCTGTCTCAAAGTCAAGAACTCTGTGGCTTGCTAATACTGTGATACAGTAGTAACATTGCTCATTTTAAAATAGAAACTGCAGCAATACTAACTTTAGTATAGAAGAAGTGCACACGGCATTTAAAGCATAATGTGGCCCTATAATCATTCGAACTATTGCAATTGGGTTTCAAAAGCACTGGTGGAAACAATATATGCTTAATTTGAACATGGACTGCTAAGAGGTCACACTCAAATATCCTGTTTTAGAGAGTGTCTGGCTGTATTTTAGAACATTTTTCTAGAGCGTAAGCCAGCTGAGGTCTCAATCATGTACAGATTAGAGAAAGGACAGGAGACTGGGAGGAAAAAAATAGAGTCCTATTCTGTCTGACTCACTGAAATAGCACACTCTAAACTGCACTTAAAGTGTTTCTTTAAATGAAAATGGCTAAAGAAGTAGGATGTAGAAAAACAGAACCAGTAAGTACAGAGGTTGTTAGAGAGTTTTTATTCAAATAAAATCTTGTCTCGGGAGATGGAAAGAGAATCTTGAAATATGGAAATTTGAATTTACATGTGTTAAAAGCATCAATGTGACACTTCTTTGGAAAAAACCCACCTTCGTTACTACATATGATAAAGCAGCAACTGAATGTTTGCTTTGATCCCAGCGCATAAAGGGTGAAGCTTTTAGGCAAGGAGCGGCAGGTGATCTCAGCTCTTCTGCAAGTCCTAATGCTCCTAAAAGCCACTCTTCCAGTTTCTGTAATTGGGCATCAGTAGTTAATGTAGTATTGACTGCATTACATGCTCCTGTGCATCCTCTCACTAATGCCAATTGCATCACCTTGTACATTTACCATATTGCTTAGCCAATAGCTGTTAAAAGCAATCCAAATCATGAATCATATAGGAAACTTTTAGCAAGACACGACATCCAAAGGAGACAATTTACAGTTGAGTTAATCTGGGTACATTAGTGAGACATGGATTCAGGAAGACAGACCAATTTATGTTACTTTAGTTTTACCCTTTATTGCTTTGTATAGGCAAATGAATGGAAGGGCATGGAGTAAAAACAGATATAAAGGAGTCCTTCCAAAAACAGAGCTCCAGTCTATGCAGACAGGTCAAAGGGTTTGAGATGTCTAGTACAGCCTTTTATATCCATAGCAGGGTACTTAGAGAAGTCATTTTCCACAAAGGAGAATAAAAATGAATATACTATGGATTCTGAAGAATGTTAAATATCCTCAGGTATAAACATTAGGCAGAAACTGAGTTGCCAAGATCACCTAAAGCACACCAGACCCAGCGTATCCACGGAGACATCTAGTAAGTGGCTTCAATATCTACAGTGCCATCACAGGCCCACACAGCAGTCTTTATGTGTGTTTCCAAATAATTTTGTACACAGAGTGTAAGTTCCTTGAGGTGGGGACTGTAATTTTGTATGCAGTGGATAAAACAGTCCTGAGTGGGCTAGCTTCTCGAAACTACTTGAACACACACAATTTGGTTCAGACAATACATTGATAAAAATAAAAATAAATAAAAGCAATACATTCATCTCAGCTTGTTAGTGGGATTTGATCATCTGGAGACTACTCGTCACTTCTGAAGGCGAATGCATGGTCTAAATATGAAAAGACGTTGAAGTGGATTAATCAGCTAAAAGGTAGACCCAAATCTAGAAATAAACTGGTAAACCCCAAACATCTTTTTGTTCTATGTTTGTGCACCACCTAGCATAAGGGGGTCTGGGCAAAAAATACATAAAATAATAAAGGCACATATTTTAAAGTACGATCTCTAACGAGGCACTTGACAAAAATTACTGGTAGTCCTTTATTTCTCAAGTTTAAGCAGTACTATTTTGCTTTTCTTATTAAGTATGATAGTGTCAGAAAAAGGAGAGACTGGATAGCAGGGTGTTGCTGAAGCCAAAGAAATACCCTTTAGAATAAGGCAGTAATAATTTGTAAAGGGGTGGGGGGAAGAAAGGAATGAAGGGAAAACTGTGTACCTGTCAAAAGTATTACAAAAAAAGAGAACATGCACTTGTATGTTTAAATAATCCAAAATATTGGAACTGTGGTGCTCTAAACCCCATTTAGGAAAAGATCACAATTCCCCTTTGAAAAGCTTCCAGGGGTCCCTTTGAAAGGGTTGCACATGAAGGGAAAGTGCCAAAACAAAACATTTTCACTAGCAGATCAATTTAAACAGCTGTGGTAAAGCAGCAGCCACTGGCACCATCATTAACAATTTAAAGCATGGCTGCTTTTGTCTTCCTTCCCAGTTACAGTCTCATTATGCTTTTTTATTTATTAGAAATACAGTCCTCTGGAATACATTTCTATCTCATATCCATAATGAACCACCTAGGAGCATCTCTGGCCTTGACCCAAATATACGTTTATATTAGTGAAGGAGTTTTTTATTGTTTAGTTTTGGTTCAAGTTCTCCTCACTCATGAATAACCGTAAATGTTTCTTTTAGAAAAAGAGCAGAACTGTTAAAACCAGTAGTTGTATCAACCAAGTATTCCCCTAGTTTTGTAAACACATATGTGGGAATTTGATCAGTGAGTACAGAATTTTGAACACTGCAGTAGAAAATATACAAATGACCATTTATACAAAAAATGTAAATTCATTCACCACTACCTGTGATCCTCTTTGATGCCCACTCTGTGATAATACAATTAATAATAATAAATATATTTACATAGGTAGACACAACTTCCTTCTGCTATAAATGTTCTAGCAAAAAAAAAAAAAAAAAAAAAAAAAGTCAGTGTGTTGGAGCCCTGGCCATGGCCCAGAACTTCACTGTGCTAGCTGCTGTACAGACAGAACAAAAAGACAGTCTCTGCCCCAAAGAGTGTATCATCTATTTGTGACACAGTAGGCAACAAACAATCTTAAAAACTCTATTGCCTCGGGCGTGGGGGTGGGGGTGGGTCATCCTGTCAGGGAACAGGAAAATAACCCACACACTGGAGAACTATCAAAATAGCTGCTGTGGATTGTTCACAAACCATCTATAGGCTGAAATATGCTAATCTAATAGTAAATAACATAACAAAAAATAGACAAGCACCCCCAAAATAAATTGAAGAATAGGTGCTACACTCACTGAAAAAGTCATTCCCTGTGGACAGTTCACCCACATTACTGGAGTTGGGGGCAGTGATTTTTATACTGTTTAAAACTTCACAATACTCTAAACTAGGACAATTCAGCACAATTTTAAAAACACATAGCCCCATTAGAGTTTTACACTTCAGCAGTTAGCAATATCTGCAATGTATATTCAATTCTTAGAATACCATGCTTAATGTTTTTTGATACCATTACTATGATTTGGATGGATTTCAAATATTTTGTTTGCCATGAACTTTCATATTCTTAACTTAAGATAAAATGGTTTAAAGATGCACTTAACACTGGTGCTGCCAGCATATTTTCCTTTCACAGCTGTTCAGTTACTTCTGATGAAAACCTAATGTTGTTATAAGCTTAATTATTTGACCTAGGTTAAACAAAAAACTTTGAATAGGAAACAGACATTTACAAAACAGTGAAATGTGTTTCTAAAGGTGAACTCCGAAAACCTAAAAAAGCCTCCCAAGTGGAATCAATTAATCCTCCAACCATGATAACTTCTTAACCATTTAAAAACAGATATTTCAGACTGTGCTGTGACTATCACCAGATCTTATGGATTACTTTATTAATAATGCACTGCTCGTACAAGGACTTTTTTTTTGGGTAAAGATTCTATACTTTGATGACTCTCTTAAGAGATGCTACAGCAAACAGATAAAATACACAGCTTTCATGAATACCACATGAAAATTGACCACCAACCCACAGGCAGCACAACAGATTTTAATCTTACTAACTGTTGAGCAGCCTTCTTATTGCATTTAAATCCAAAATTAAACCTAAATAATTTCCATGATTCAGTCTCTTCTTTTATCCCCACCTCCAAAAGTTGAAAAAATGTGTTTCCTAATTGTTTTAAACACGTAATATGCCTAGAAAACAACTGCAACATAGCGGCAGCACCTCGGAACTTAAAAACATTGAAGCTTTAAAGAGGAGTCCAGCCTCAATACCATATCCCTGCAGACTGCAAAATTACCTTGATTGTACAACATAGGAGTGTGTATTATCTCCATAAATTACAACTCACTGCTATTAGAAATGTTAACTTCCCCATTTCCTTTCGGGATGGGCAAAACCAGTTTCATTCAACTAAGAACTCATCTAAAATGTTCAGCCTGACCCTTTCAGCAATATTGAAGAGATAGGGATAATATTTTAGAGTCATCTTTTCAGTCAAGTGCCCCAAGAATGACTGTTCTAGATGTGCAATCCCACAAGAGATTTGAAGCAGCTAAACTTTAGGGCAGCGGTTCTCAACCTTTTCTTTCTGAGCCCCCACTTCCAGCTATACCACCTATCTCAATCTAAAACATTTCCCTTTTGTGACTCTAAACAGAATCCACAGCAATTACACTTATGCAGTAGGTTGCATGATTGGCTCCAACTATATACATTTCCTTAATCGGTTGGGTTTATAACCAGTTCTCAGCAACAGAAGTTTTTCATTCTTTGAATAAAGTGACTTCTAGGAGGACGTGCAGAAAGCCTGACAGGTCTTGGAGAAGTTTCTCAGCAAAAGCAGAGGGAAAAAGAAACAGCTTTCAGAATAAAATAGTTTTCCCGATTTCTAATAAAGTTCCATATTCAGTGTTAGAAGAAAATGACTTTCTGCCCTTGCCAGGTGTCATCTATTTTCCCCATTACTCCTCGTTTCGCTCTGCAGCACGTGTCTGATCAATTTGCCATTTCCTTTTTAAAAATCAGCAATGTATAGGTGGTCTTGGAAAGATTACATTTTTACTGGTAAAAGTTGATTTCACCATACAAACAAATACCACTGAAAAATATTTCCATTTTGATAATACCCTAAGTTGACAGATAGGCAAAGTAAGAAAAATGAACTCAGCATGATTTCAAGATATTTGTATGTTTTGACATGTGCTGTTGACAATTTGTGTTTTAATGTTTATAAAATTTTAAGTTTTTTGAAATCAGTGTCTGCTGCCATTCAGTAATTGCTGTATGACTCTGCCTGACACCCCCCATAATTTTGTAGAACTGAAAATTTTAAAATAAACTAAAAAATGTTTACAAACATCTATAATATCTGTTGATTTAAAAAAATCTCACACACACACAACCCCGCCCCAAATTCTCACAAACAGCCACTGGATATTTTTTCTTCCAGAAGTAGCACTATTTCACGTTTAGGCTTGTGTTCATTTTATAACTACCTTATTAGAGGTCTATAATGATCTTGTAAATGATTCTATACACTGAGTAAAATGTCACATCTTGATCTTGCTAGATTTGCATGTGGCATCTAACATTCATTTATAAGACGAATGCATGGGCCCCGATCTCATGGCTGGAGTCATATCTCACTGATCATTCTTGTCACTGGGTTTGTGGTTGGAAGACAGGAAAATATCTTTGTTCTCCTGACTTACCATGACACAGGATTCTGTTTGGACCCATCGCTTTTATTCACACTTTATAACCACCTAGCAATCAACATTGATGGTATTTAATCCATCTTTATCTAGATCTGGTCCTTCTTCCTTTTTCTCCAAGTGGCTTTGCCTTCATTTACCATGTTGCGTAAGTGATACTTTTAAGTGGATAAGTGAGAACCTCCTGCTATTAAAATATAGATGAGAGAAATGCTGTTTTGTGGCCCTATTTCATGGAGTCCTATATTTTAAGGTTAATTTGCCCCGTATTACTCCTTCCCCCACAGCCCGATGCATGCAAGTGTTTGATTATTACCTGCTGTTTCAACTCACATCAAATCAGTTAATACAAATCCATTTGCTAAACAACCTTTCAGAAATGCGTGGATTAACTGCATAGAAGACTGCAGCCCTGGAGCGTACACTGGTTCTCTCCAAGTTAAATTATTCCAACCATCTTCCAATCCGCTTGGTTTTTTTTTTTCCTGGTGCCTCAATATTCCCTCCTTTTTCAGAAGTCTCCATTGTTTACCACTAGAGCAGCTGATCTTGTTTCAGATATTCATTTCCTCCAATATTCATTTCCCTAAATACTTCATACTGATGTACAGCTTCTTTTTGCAAACTCACACCCATGTCTGTCCTTGGTACCCATATTTTGGGGTCACCCTCTAAATATCAAGTCTTCATCCAAGACGCCCATAGCATTTGCTGGAACTCTCCCACCTGGTATTCATATTACCTATTCTTTTGCCACATTTAATTAATTCAGGTTCTATTTTTAACTCGCAAGAGCCATGTTTGCATGCACTGTTGGCTGTACCAGTTTTGGGATATAAACACATTCTGATCAGTGCCTTCGTACATGTGAAGAGGGCAGTAAAAAGTTGTTCAATAAGCTGGGTCTAAGACACTGAGTAGTTAACAGCGCAAGTTAGGTGAAAAAAAAGTTGCATTTTTTGTAATAAAAGAATTATGATTTCTGTTAGTGTGCTTCATGCCATACATACTACTAACTAGGCTGCACTTCACTGTTAGCAAAGATTACAGCTGGAATAAGCAGCAATATTTTCCTAACTGCTATTACAAACACTGAATTTTTGTTTTGCTTTGAGTGTTATTCACGCATTACACTTGAAAATGTGATCTCTACATGATGCATTTTTGCTTTTACGCAGGTAACAGCACTTCCTCAAACTGAAGAATTTAATTTTGGCCGGTTCTGCTCTGTTCATATTGTTCCATCATCACAGATTATAGTTCTGAGTGTAAGCATGAACTGCAAAGGAGGATTTTAGAGTGTGGGAGAAATGGTTTTTGTTTAAAAAAAAAGCAGTACACAACTTGTGACCCAATAGGAAATAAGGTCAGCCAGCCAAATATGTCTTATTCAGAGGAAGATTACAGAGTAGCCTTATGCTTCTAATAAAATAAACTCACTAGATTCAACTTACACAGCCAAAAAAGCAACAGAACACCTTTGAGAGCTGAGCTGCTTCACAGCCTTTGAAATCCAGAGACCTTCATTTGTTTTTTCAGCATAAGCAATATGCAACCACTTAATACTTCTTTTAGCCACTGTAGAGTCATCTGCAAAGTTGCTGGAGAAGATTTGTAACAGATGCTTCTTATCTACTTCATTTTCTAAGCTCTAATAAGTCGACAAGGAAACCAATCAGACAACTCAATAGAAATTTCTATCTTTTAGGTCAGGTTATTTGGAAATTTCAGGAAGCCAAATTGACTCCTACTGTATTGGTAAGACTGGTTATGCATTCCAGACATGACATTTGTAAATAAGACACCATGACTGTCAATTCAGAGTAAAGACTTTATGAATTTCATAGAACTGAGGAGAATGGCAATAAGAGTTTTTTATTTTATTTTTTTTTAAATAAGACGAAAAGTCTAGGTGGGAAAAAAAAATCCATCCAAATTCACCTCAACCTGCAGGTCAATCCAAAGTTAGGCAATGTACTTGTGTACTCCATAAAACTAGACTAAGGTTCTCTGAACTTGCAAATAAGTTGGAGGGCACAGATCATGTAAAATATATTATACCTACTGATGATGGTCCTCCAGATACCTGAAAAAAAGTCCACTATAAGCAAAGCTACAGGTCTGATATAATATTTGAGCAGAATTCTTATGGTTATTTTAATGTTGGAAAACCTCAATGTAGCAATTATGAAACCTACTGGTTAAAAACCACCAGATGTGGGTTACTTTTTAATATTCAGGCTCTTCCTATTCCAAATATTTCCCACTACACAAAATTCATTTTAATACTAGAAGAAAGCATAGGAGTAAATCCTCTCCTTTCAACTTTTTAATATTCAGGCTCTTCCTATTCCAAATATTTCCCACTACACAAAATTCATTTTAATACTAGAAGAAAGCATAGGAGTAAATCCTCTTCTTTTAACTTGGTATTTGAATTACTTAGTTTTAAGTACTATTAGTGTTATGTGATTAGCATCAATTTTGACAGGGGAAAACAATTCTTTTGTTAAGAACTGATACATCTAATATAGCAATATTGCTATTATTGGGTGTCAAAACGTTTAAATTCACAGGGTTCCAGGCATACTAAACATCCTTCCAAATTTTTCTCCAGTCTGTAAACCCATGGAAATTCAGTACCTCCATTCTGCCTCCAAATGACACCAGTGTCAAACTTTTCAGCTGTTACAGATCTTTTCATATGCACGGATATGGTAAAAGCTACCAGAATCCATACTATCCAGCAGCATATACTGGTGGACACAACACAGTGAAGTTATCCATTTAGAAAATGAATATAGAAGAACGAGTGTTCACACCTATCTAAAGGTCAGAATAGCCTTTTTAAAAGAAAATGGCAATCCCCAACATTTAGCTTTGCCATTAACATTACGGTAGCGCCCCCAAAATGTTTGTCACACAGGTCACAAAGCAATGTTTGTTTTCCCATCAGAAAACTTGTGGTCAGACTTACCATATTCATCCTAGAAACTACCAGACAGAGCAGTTAATTTGCTCGCCCAAGGGCAAATGGCATTCACATGAGGAAGACACAGGTTCCCTGACTCCTAGTCTCATGCTCTAACTACTAGGTAACAGTGCCTCAGCGTAATCTTTGACTCTTCCCTAGATTGCTGCACTGCTCCTTCCTTCATAAGGACAGCTAGCTTTAAAAATAATGGAAGCACATGCCAGCACCCAAACTTAAAAACAGTCAGTCAATCTCTCCTTCAGCTTCATTCATTAAGTTACCTTCCTACAGTAGCACCACCTCTTCCATTTAGAGAATAAATTCTCACAATAAACCAATGATTCTTTGCCAGAGCAGTTTAGCAGGCCTATTAGCTTATTGTCATTATGTTTATAACTATAAAAAAAGAGCAGTAAGATATATATATTAAACATGTAAATTTAAAAAAGATGTGGGAAAGGAAGCCTCAAAATTAGATGTAAAAATAAAAGCTACTAAAATAAACAAGCTAAGATGGGCAAAACAGAGTCATGTTATCATTTGCTGGGAAGAAAAATCCAAAAAATAAACTGTTTATGCCACATGTCCTTCAGCAAACAGAGCCTGAAGTAAACACTTCTGGGCTAGCTGACTTGTCAGCAAAGCCAGGGGAAAACTAAGATAAAGAGTGAATTTCCCCTGTTACTGGCACAGGGAAAAAAAATCGAAGGGTGAAGGCAGAACACCCAAACATGCACACTGCACATGTGTGTCAGAGCCATTTACTTACATGTAACCCCATACGGCATACACTGTGTACAAGCTTAAGGAATCTTAGCCCACCTACCGTCCTCCTTGTCCAGCACCATCATCTCAGGGATCAAGAGGAGTCCGGGTACAGATGCTGTGTCTCCAGCAGCCTTCACTCAGGGAAGAAGAGAACTAGTCTCTGGGAACACTGATGAGGCACAGCACAGCTGATCGTCCTTTAGCAGCCAGTGAGCTCTAATTACCCAGTTGTCCAGCTTTTAACCTAGACTCAGTTAGAATTACATTCAGAAATGAAGCACTTTGCAGATACAAAAGCAGTCTCACCTACTTTTGTACCTCAGAATTGCAAGGAACTAAAACTGCAATTTAGAAAAAAAAGAGGGATCGGAGCTGTTTCTTTGGTTCTCACCTTCTAAATGGCTCAATTTGCACAGTATAATCTGTGTTAATGTAATTGCATTTGATAGTTTATAACCCTGGCTGTTGCAACTACACAGCTTTCAACCCTTACAAAGTGTTTTCCCTTGGATTTAAGATTAATCTAAATCTCAAATTATATTCAGAGAGAGGGGAATACACCTAAGACCAGCTACTGCTGCCTCTGTCTCTCAATTCGTGCGCTTTGCCCACTTGCTTCTCAATAAACGCACGCATTTCCCAGGGACCCCCTCTTACTCTTCTGTCAGGATTTAATGGTGAATTTAAGCCTTTCTAGCTCAGCAGCACCACCTGCAGTACAGTATCTGTACATTTAGTTTTACTAGCTACTGAGTATCTTTAGTGTTTCAAACATTACTAACTTTGCCTCTTTTTCATACTGTTCGTTATCACCGATCAATTTTCACACACAATATACTGTCAATATTTATCTTCATGTACTGCATCTTATACAACTGTGTTTTACTTTCGCCTCTCTCTAGACAGAGATCTGTCTCCAAAGCATTCCCTCCCGGCTTCCCTGCTTTGCTCATTTAAAACTTGAAGTGTCATTTGAAACTGTCCTGTAGCTTCTAATGGGTTAGGGACTCTCGCTTTTCCTACTAAAACCTAAAATTCCCTGCATGGGTTCTAAGACCATAGCCTGCCACACTGCCTTCTTCCATTATTAACTCTATTTTGCAGATGTGTCACAGTTTAGAGCTTGATTTAACACTTCTCAAAGCTCATTTTGACTTTGTTTTTCCATGCACACTTAGGAAATTTCTAAAATACACTTCGTGAATTTCAGTACTTCATGCAACATTTCAAATAGTACAATTTCTACAAATTGAGTGCAATATTAATCCTTGCCCATTTGCTCAGAGATGTTGTTGCAGTTAATTCTACTAACCAACACGCTTGGGGAAGGGCAATCTTCCATCTTTCCTCACATGAGTAGGCCTTGCTCTCACAAGCAGCTCATTGTCTTCAGTCGTGTCAATCAAGATTACAGGATGAGGTCCTTCAATACCAAGTTGATCTACAATTTCAGGCATGGGGGTTTTTTTTAATCCCAGAAAACATTTTATTCTCATTTTAATGATATTTCTCCCTCCCCTTTACAACTGATACAACGGTACTCTTTTTAAAAGATGATAGCAGGCTCAAGTTATATATCCTTAATACCTATTTTTAATTAGATTCCTTATCCTCAGCTCAAATGGCTTTTTCCTTCCCCCTTCATTTTGAATACTTAATCCTAACAGTCCTTGAACATATTTGATGTTAAATATATCATTTTGCATAGAATCATTTTCATCCAGTACTTAAAACTTCTATTCTTCTCCTAATATAGTTTGCAAGGATTGAAATTGTATTTTAGGGTAAGAGTGCAACAGCTAAGTGATCATTTATTTTAGCTACTGTAAATTAAAAAGGAAGGGGACTGCAGGCCAAAGATGTGTTAACTAATGCTTGCTAGTGTTTGTTCAAAAAGTGTTTAACTAGAAATTTCTACTTTTCTCTTAATCTAGCATAGGTAAATACTGTAATATTTCCTCCAATGTATTGCTAACCTTTATTAGAAAACATATTCCAGTGGTTTTTGGATCACAACACCTTACTTGGTACTTTTTTTCTACCCCAAAGCTTCTGTTTTGGGGCAATACTTTTTTCCCCATCTTTGTAAAGAGTATATTTAAAGTAGTTATTTTGGTAATTACATGATGTTTAAGCTTCTTGTCTACATTAAATAGCTGCTATGTATTACTGTTGCCCTTTTTTTGGTAAATATACCTACAGACTGATTATGTAGCTGTCAAAATGTTATGCATTAACATGTAGCGCTGTACCAGTATCCACTTTATTCCTGCATTACTTCTACACATCCAATCACTTGGTTTCCCTTTTGCAAACTAACAATTCTTGCATTAAACATTCCTCACACACTCACTTATTTCAGACACCAGTAAAAGATATATATACACACACACACACACACACATCTCCTGTAACCCTTAAAACACTTTACTAGTAATTTAACACAATCAGCTACAATTAAACCAATCATTGGAACTGGTCATGATATTTGAGATCCGCTTACTGATGGGTTCTTTTTAGCAGAAGTTCTGCTCTCCACTGTCAAGGCATTAGCAGTAATTATAGATTTGAGGAATATCTATAATAATCCTAAGATATGTAATTATCGTATTGGACACTGGGCTGGTTTGTTTGTGCAAGTCAAAATGAAAGAGACCTAGAGGGCCAAATTCGGCTGTGGCTAACACACCAGAATTGCACAGGTGCAAGTCTTTACAGATTTTGGCTCAGAATGATGTTCTTTAACTTCAGCTCTGAAGATTCATTTTGGGAAAACACTTGCATAAGTTTTCATTTTTAAATATTTCCTAGTATTACATTGTGTTCTATCAGTCGGGTTATATTGTGTCACTTTAAACATATGAACTGATGCTATCTTACAGACATAACTTGACATAGTGCTTCAATACCTCAAGTCAGGAACCTGACAATTTTTTTGTACTCTCCCCCTTTACTCACAATGATATTTGCAGAGCTCTTAGGAAAGTAGTATTGTTTTTCTGTTGCCCATATTGACACCAAGAAGTGTTTGCATCAAGGCAGCTTTCCACTTACTAGGCAGCAAACTGATTATTAGACCCTGTGTGATGGTGACGGTGTCACCCTAAGGCTTGCATACTCCCCGTAACCTGAGGCTGGGAGAAAAATATCCTCCAAAACAACAATACGGCTGGACAACTAGCTCTCAGGGATGCAACTTCTACCTAAGAGGATGTGAGCTCTCTGCAATGCTCCAAGACTGCGGGAGGAATGAGGGACTTAAACCATTCCTGATTTCCCACATGGATGCATGCAGCATTCATTAAACTATCACAGTGCCTTCTTATGCAGAAGAAGATTAAAAATGACTCTACAAAGAAAGAAAAAAGTGAATTGGATATCTGTGATCTGCCACTTTGTTTTTTAACCTTCTAAAAATCCTAAACAAAACAAAAACGAAGAACAGACCTGTCCCCAGAAGGAGACCTGCTTGCATTAATAGAACAGACCCATTTTCACTAACAAGGTCTTTTAAGACAAGCAACTGGTATAGCTAGTGATCGCCTCCATTTTAGTCCATTTACAACCTGTGCAGATCCAGCATCCTTTTTAATATTCACACCTGATCAGGCAACTGGAGCTCCATCCAAGTCAGGCAGAAAGAGAAAGGAAAGCATAAAATAACCTCCTCATAAAATAGTTTCCTCTCTTAATCTTGCCTTCCGTCCCTAATTCCTCTGACACTTAACAGGCATAATTTCTCCTCTAGCATAACTACACTATCAACACTTTTGAAGATTCACAGACATTACTACAGTTTGTTACCCTGATCTCCACATCAGGGGTTTCTTACTATTCTTCTTTTTAAGTACATCTCATTCTAATTTCCTCCTTACCTTCACCACCATCCCCAGTATTTCCTTTTATATCGCCATTCACGAGAGCTCCTGGAATGAGGGCTGTTGAGAACTGTCTGGATAATCAATGGTTCTAGTTTCACTTCCTTACACCACCATCATTCCAGCCCTGAGCTCCTTATGTTTAACAAGTCCGCCTGCAATACTTGAAAGAACCCAAATACCCCCATTAGCAAACCCTCTTTAGATCTCAGTCTTTCCTCACAACTCACCTGCTTCCCTTACTTCTGCAGCAGAGGCAGCATTCTGCTGTTAATCCGTCAATCAGATTTAAACAGATATGGGTTGGCAGGCACCCTTTGGCAAAAAGTTAAGGGAGATTAAGACGTTGCGTAGTTTATTATTGTTACTGGAGGATTTTCATGCTGAAACTAAAAGGCAACCCTTTTACCTCTAGTCAAACAAAATTTGCACTGTGACAGCTTAAGTTTCAGGGATCGTCCATTGTAGCTTACCCACAAAAATGAAATCTGATGGAAATATAAACCCTATCGCACATGAGCACTACCAGACAAGAATTAACCTTGCTTAACTGTACTGACTATTAGTTAGCCTCATGTATCATGGTGTGTGGAGGAACAGATGTGAGAGAGGTTTATTTTTCTTTTTTCTGAACATTTCATACCTTTTACTTAACATTTAGATCAAGTTCTCTCCCCGTTACTTCCCCCCACACACACAAAGACACACTTGACTTTTATACACCCCATTACTAACACTGCATCAGTTTACTTCAGAGGACTCTGACAAACTAGAACACTATAAAGGCCTCTAAGTCTTCAGTTTAATTTGGCATTCAGCTCCCTCCCCACACACCCTTCTGAGTCCCAGTGTGCATTTAACCTTCTAGCTGTTAGAGATTCGACCCCCTCCCACACAGGTGGAGCACACAAGCACGCATATGATTTTTCCTCATTCCCCAACTGATTCCATTAAGGTGTGTATCAAGCAGGCTCTCACCTTGCAGGGGCAGATACTCCAAAATTGAGAGGGAAAGGACACTTCCCGCTGTCTCTTTTATTCTGGTAGTCACCTTTCCAAATTAACACCCCTCCCCACATCCACCAGAGAAGTTTTATGGTAATTTATACAGGCACATAACATATAGCATTCACTGCAACACTACCAAAGTGAGGCTTTGCAGTTTGCAATGTAACTGAAGCTGACATGATGGTGACAAGCTAATGCCACCTGACCTCATGGCCAGTGACACAGTTATATGCACCAAGTTGTCATGCAGTTCTGAACTGGCAAGAGGACTTTGATCATGATGACCAACAGCATATTCCCTCATCTGTGTCCTCAAAAGACGGTTCTCTGTAACACTCCTATTCCCATACATAATATTACTGGCATAGCTTGGTGGGAGATGAAGGGGTCGGAAAGTGGTATCAACAGATGAAGGAGATCAATTAAAAATATCAGTGTTGTGTTACTGCAATTTTGCCCAATAAGGACTTGGAGGAAAGGACCATTTTCTGAGCTGCACGGACTTCTTCCCCCAGGCGTTGCCTATGCCAATGAAGAGCGTACAAGATTACCCTTTCCTTGACCCAGTAGCCACCCATGTGCTCATCCCTAAGGCAGAGGCCACTATTTGAAAACACAGTTGTACAGAAAAAGGACAGCAAAATACTGCCAGAATCAGTGGTGTCGAGGCATATATACATTCGTTTCTGACAGGCAATCATGCTGACAATTAAACAGTCTTTTCAATTATGGAGAAAATGACACTAGAATAGAATGATTTTAAAAGAATAAAAAAGTCAATATGATGAACTCTTATGGGGAACACTGGAAGAAGCAATCGCCATGCATAACAGCAGGTGATCATGCTTTCAGTACTCACTGGTGCTTTGTAAAGATTGGGGTGGGGGATTCAAATGCCTCAGTAGGATAAGCCCAGCAAGAGTTTGTAAGTGTGTTGTTACATCAAGCCTGTAAGGATTGTTTTCAGCTCAGCAAAAACCATTACCCCAGCACTCTGCAGCAAATAACTCTGAACTGCCAAATTTGACAGCTAAGACTGCAGACTAGTGGATGACAGAGGTCCCTCTCCATTTGCCAGGCTCCAAATTACAAAAACCACTTCCAACAGCACCTTATTTCTCGCTGTCTATGCTTCGTCGGGATGCAGGAGGCTATTCTGGAGAGTTACCACCAGTCTCTCTCTTTTCTCCTCAGCACTTCTTAATACTTTACACGCCAGAATTAGTTTCCCTTTAAATTAGCTTACATAGCCTGTAAATCCTGCCTCCAACCCTGCCTCCCTCCCCGCTCCCAAGTGAGTCCAAATGAATTTCTAGCAAGTCTTGACAATAAGCACATGGTTGATCTAAACTTGCATGCAGTCAGCTCTCTCATTTCCACATACACACACCCCCTTTCCTTCCCAGCCTCATTTAAAAAGTAAATCCTTCCCCACAATAAGCCAAGGCGCCCTTTGTGAAGCAGTTTAGCAAAGCTGTGAGCTCTTAGTCATTAATAGCAGGTTCAGAGCCATAAAGGAGGAGGGAGCTGGGGAGGGGAGGGAGGTCCGTGAGGGTGGAATAGACAAGAGGGTAAACACGACAATAGGAGATAGCAGACAGTGGACAGGCTGGGAGAATAGAAAATACTTAAAACTAATGGATTTAAAGAGGCAGGAAACCTAATCCAGGCCCGAAAGATCTAGTGAAGAGAACATTCCGTTTGCTAATGAGAGCAAAAAATAACGTGAGTGGGGAAGAAACCGGTTCTTATTAAAGGAGAGCTGGGGAAGTAAATATCCGACAATCCGATGGAGTTTAGCGAGGCAGTCATCCAAGCCCTCCCTGAGACACCCCTCCATACACACACGAGCCAGCATGCTCCGATTTGTACAGTAACGGTGACATGCACTTGCAGAAATGCCCCTGCTCCACACACAGCAGCTGTCTCCCTCCTCCTGCAGCTCGCGCTGCCTATCCGGCCGCAGCCACGGGAGAGGACAGGCGCCGGGCGAGCGCGCTCTGGCGTGATCTCGGCTTCCTACCTACCGTCCTCCTTGTCCAGCACCATTGTCCCGGGGGGCGCAGGCAGCAGCTGCGTCCGCCGCTCCGTCTCTGGCGTCCTCTCTCCCTCCAGCCGCCGCCTCTGCTCCTTCGCTCCAGGGAAGGGAAAGGGACGGAGGACCGGAGAGTGTTTGCAAAGCGCTGCCGAGCGAAAAATGCACCCGGATCGTCCTCCCTGTTTTTCTCCCCCGCAGCTAGCTACAGTTGCACGACTTTTAACCTAGATTGCACCGAGCTAGAATTACATGCAGCAGCAGCAGCACGGAAGAGCTTTGCTAGTGCAAAAGCAATCTCCCCCCTCCAACTCAAATGCCAGTTCAGAAATAAATAATAATTTTAAACGGGTAAGGGAGGCAAAATCGAGGGCCGGTTCTCCAGCGCCTTCCCAACGAGCACAGTCAAAATTTTTGTTTTAATGAAATTGCAGGTGATAGCTCATAACCCCCCTCTTTTGCTGTCGCTACTGCAGAGCTTTCCAGGCTTCCAAAGTGCTTTTCTCTTTATTTCACTCTAAATCTAAAATTATATTCAGAGGTAGGGGGAGGAAAAATGCGAGCCTATCGCTGAACGCAAAAGCACTTGCTGCCTGCCTGCTTCTCTCTCCCCTCTCAATTTATGTGCTTTGCACTCTCTCTTGCTGTTGAATAAATGCACACATTTCCCAGGGACCCTCAGATTCCCCTGTTAATTAAATCAATTCATTATGCTCAGATCTGATTAGCAGCCCCTTCCCCCCCTCTTTGAATCAATTATTCAATACACAAACATAATTGCCTGTGCCAGAGGTGTCTAAGTATTAGCTTATTTAACTCCAAGGACACTAATTACCCCTAGGGCAAGGGAACTTTTCTCATTAATTCTGACAAAGCACAGTTAAAGAGAGTGTGTATATACGTGTGTGAGAGAGAAAATGCGGCAGTGTATAGCCAAGGAAAGGAAGCATTGCTTTAACACACGTGTTACTGGATAAATAAGCTCATTTTCTTTCTGCCTCTTACACTACATTCTTCCCCACATCTCCCCCTTGCTAAACTTTTTTTAAAGTAAAGCGCAAGAACTGCATTGCAATGAATGTAGGTGGCTTTGCCGGCTTGAAAAGTGTTTGCAGCTACACACAAAAAAGGTGTAAAGGGTTGATGTGGGGAGCACAACTGTATTTGCAGATAGTTTTGTTTACCAACGCAGAAAACGGTGTGGCAGTCAGTGTTCTGTATTTTAAAAAGCTATGAAAGGAATAGTCCTATGAAAGCAGCAGATAAGATGGCACAATATGGCATGTACTGGTAACAGTTCTGAATTGTTTACAATCTGAATTAATATCAATGCCACTATTAATGTACTTGCTTCCAACGTTTACCATAATGGGCTTGATTTCCATTAGCTGAAACTGAAAAGCCGAAAGAGACTAGGCAGGACTAATACAAATTGATATCAACAATCATTACACTGTCATTTAGAGAACCAGGAGTTGTGGCTTGCAGGTTACTCAAATTTCAATTCCATGTGAACTTCCATTAAAAAAAAGTATTAATTGATTCCCCCCAAATCGGCTTTTACTTTCTAAAGACTCCTATTGTTAGTGTCCTCAATTTGCACAGGGGCATTGAAGATTTTCTTTTTGTTTCTTCAGGCAATGCCTGAGCTGACCCATTACTCTATTTGCCTATCTACACCTATCAGGAAACTAATATTAGTTCTGCTCATATACTAGGTTTTATTTAATTTTATTCCCAGTCTTGCCTTTTTTAAAAAACTTTTGTTGGTTTCTGTTGGTGGGGGACAGACAATTTTTGGTATATCTGGAATGCCAAAAGATTTGTCTCCTGGGATTTCCTCCCATTTCCCAATTGCACGGCATCACATTTACCCATGTTATGACTGCCATGACTAAAGTCGCTCATTTGGCAATTCTAGGGCATTATCTTTAAAGCACACCTTGTACATATCAAATAAAGTCAAGGTGAAAAACTGGTAAGTTTGTTGCCAAGCAAACTTAACTGAAGTGTACTCATTACTTGCAAGCATAAATACAACTTGGAACATAACGTTATGTTCCATTAGTGCAGTACATTTTTCTATGAGCATAATGATAAAAAAGCCTACAGCTTTGTAACACAACAAACACTGCTAATTTTCTGGTCTTTAATTTCCAGTGTATGGCATATACTGCACCCACAGGAACCTGACCTGTCTAACTCAATGAATCTTTTCGGAAAGAACACAGCACAGCTCAAGAAATCCCAACCCTGGAGAAACCTATAGCATTCACACACATCTAAAATATGTTAAATTTTAAGGCCCCAATTGTGCTTTCACTGTAATCAATGGGAGTTTTCACTGCAATGGCAGAAGAATCAAGACCTTAGTATGCAGCAATTTCATTTTATTCTGAGCTTGTTATGGAGGTGCTAGAGTTTTGTCTAAGGAGGCTCTTAACAAAGAGGCATTTGTTCGGATACGCTAAGCTGAAGGACACTACGGAGGAGGCAAAGGGAGAAGCAGCGAGAAACTGAGTAAAGGGTCTAAACTGTGAAATGAATATTGATTTTGGTATCGCCTCTCTAGAAGTGATGTTCACAGTTGAATTCAGAAAGATTGTGGTCACTGGGGATGAGAAAGAGAAGAAGAGGCAACAGACAAATTGAAATGGGGTCACACAACCAAAGCCAAACTACTATAAAACATAAACCATTAAATAATTCTCCATGCAAACATTTTACAGTTTAAAAGTTATGCACTGATCCCTGCCTTTACATTTATGTGGGCTCTGAAGTGTGCAGGTTTAATAAAGATGGTAGGATTAACCCCCCTGTAAAAGTCTTTTTACAATATAGTGGACCATTGTCTGGTGTGAGCCTTTTGTAATTAAATATACTCATACAACCCATTCAGAAAAGGAAGCATTTGAATACTTATCTGAATCTCTGGAGTTTAAAAATACTAGACTGGGAATCTCATGAGAATGGCCTTCCTTAAGAATTTTCCCATATGATCATTAATTATTATTCATGATTATTATTGCAGTAGCCCCAGTTTACCAGGTGCTATATAAATGCACAGTTAGAGAGAGTTCCTGTCCAAGAATTTTCATTCTAAATAGATAGAACAGACAAAGAGTGGGAGGGGAAACACGCCCGGAGAAGTGCAAGTGACTTGCCCAAGGGCACACTACTGGTCAGTGGAAGAGCTGGGAATAGGAACCAGGTCTCCTGACTCTCAGTCCAGTGCTTTAGCACTAGACTGTATTGCCTGTTTGCTCAAAACAGGACTAGACATGGTTAAAATGCCAGTCAAGGCTTTTGAGTATGCACTATTGTTAATATTATAGTAGCACCTAAAGGCCCCAGCCGGGATTGGGGCCCCATTATGGTGCAGGCTACTCAAAAACCACATGAACCAGTCCCTTCAGTGAAGAGCTTGCAGTGTAAACAGACAAAAGAGAGAAAGAGTGCAAGGGAAAACTAGTACAGAAAGGAGCAGTGACTTGCCCAGTATCACACACCAGCTGGGTGGTAAGCCAGGAGTACAGCCCAGATTTCCTGAGTCCCAAATCGATTCCCTGTGTATTAGATCACACGTTGCCTTTTCTTATTTGGTCTGGTCACAAGTAGGAGAAAATGAAATGCCTCATAAAAATGATGGAGAATAGTAGATGAAGATTTCCTGGAGGGTAAAGACAGAGAACTTGTGTTGTATCCCAGCCAGGGGTGAATTGGACTGAAAAATCTCCACAAGTTATCCTATGCTTGAATGAGACGGGGATCCAGTGAACGTAAAAAGTATACAATCATGCAATTAACCATCATATCATAATACATACTCAAAGTGGCAGAATTAGGGTTTCAATAGCCATCTTCATTTTGGCATTTGCTAATGTTTGAGTGCCTGAGTTGGCAACATTACATGGTGGTGTTTTAACTTTTTTTAAATTTAATTTCCTAAGTTTCAGATGCATAGCACAGACTCCTACCACTCTGAGTTAGATTTAACAGATTATTTCTGAAGCAGCATTGCTGAGTGAATGAGACTTGCATCTGCCATATTAGAGACCCAGGTTTTATTCCTAGATATCTTAGGGCTTGTCTACACTTACAGCATTACAGTGGCACAGCTGTAGTGCTTAGTGAAGACACTACCTGTGTCAACGGGAGAGCTTCTCCCATCAGCGTAGGTACTCCTCCACCTCCCTGAGAACTGATAGCTATGTTGATGGGAGAAGCCCTGCTGTTGACATAACCTTGTCTACACCAAGAGTTCGGTCAGCTCAGGAGTGACGTAGTTATACCGACATAAGTTTGTAATGTAGACGAGGGCTTAGAAATGACCTTGTGCAACCTTTCAGTGACTATTCCTGTAAAATGGGGTTTGTGTATGAAGCTTTCCTCGAAAATAGGGGCCACAAAGTGCACAAAATTAACACCAATCAGTAGTAGAGAGACTCACAGCAAAGTGCACCTTTCCCTACGTCAAAGAATATTTAGTGAGTGTAAACAGGAGGGAACCACTTTGTCTGATTGTCTGGAGGTTCATGAGGACCTGGATGCATGTGAAATGCAAATGAAGTCTTCAGAAAATTAACAAGGAAACCTCACTAGTTCTACTCCACATGTGTAAAAGTTGTTTTCCCAGGGAGTTCTAACTCAGAAAAATCTAGATGGATTTTCATGGGGCCAGCAAAAGTAGTAGCTACTAGAACAGCTACAAAAACAGTCAAGAGGGTTTTGAATCTTGGTAAAATTAGCTATTTTTTCAGAAGCTGCTTCCTTGAATATAGTTTAATCATTTTAGATCAAAACTGGAAAATAATGACAATATTTACTCATGGCAAGACCAAAAATATAAAAAAATCAACACAAATAGTTGAATTTTTCCAAAGTTCTAAGCAATCAAAAATTGGGGGTTTTATGGGAAGTGCTAAGCAATCCTGGGATGGTGGTTGCTACTACTACTCATATTAAAGGAATATTTTACAGAATATTTTTGCATCCTTTTTTCCACAAATAAAAATATTAATCAAGGCCATTAACTTCAGAAGGGCTGCTTGAGGGTGCAAGAATCCACCCATTTGGAGCCAATTGTAGAATCAGGGCCTTCATTTCTTTCCTACCTCCATTCCTGTACTGAACCATGGTGG
Source organism: Gopherus flavomarginatus (assembly GCF_025201925.1). Classification (NCBI taxonomy): domain Eukaryota; kingdom Metazoa; phylum Chordata; order Testudines; family Testudinidae; genus Gopherus; species Gopherus flavomarginatus. The sequence goes on from NC_066621.1 coordinate 58,312,418, forward strand.
TTTTTGGGGAGGTCAGGTAGGGAATTGTGTTTTGCTATTTTGTATTCTTCAGTGTCTGGCTTCTTTATTTTAATTTTACTGTTTAATACCAGGGCTGTGGGGCTGTGCTTCAGCTCCGCTCCAGCTACAGGCAAAAACCTGCAGCTCCACTGCTCCGGAGCTGCTCCGCGCTCCAGCGCCCTGTTTAGTACTTTAACATAAAAGGCTGTGTTTGTAGATATATTTATGCAGCTGAAATGTACTTTCCAACTTAGGCCCTGATCTTGCAAACACTTGTGCATGTAAGTCACTTTGCGCACGTGAACAGTCACAATGAATTCAGCATTAGGGCACAAGTGGCAGATCCTCCACTGGAGCAGAGTGCCATAGCTCTTTGCAATATAAAACAAGAATTTTGTCCATGACACTACACTGTCCCAGATGGGGACAAGGTCCCACATGCACTGGCATTGGTTACAACATACAATAATAATAGAATTTAAGGTGCTAAGTAGGGCTGGTCAAAAATTTTCCAACAGAACATTTTCCCGTTTGAAAATACCTATTAATCAAAAGAGAAATGTTTTGCAGAAATGTGTCACTTTTAACAAAATTTCATTGAGACAAAATCAGAATGGAATGGTCCAATAAGATCAAAGAACATGTAGGATGGGACGTTTCCATTTCCATTTTCAAAGGTCTTTTCATTTCCTTTTTTAATAAAATTATATTTTTAATCAGAACTTTAAAAATATTTTTATATTATGAAATCAGAATTTATATTTTTAATCAGAACGAAATGTTTCAATTGACTTGAAATTTTTTTATTTTGTTTTGTGAGAAATTTCATAAGGGTTTTTTTTTTTTTAAATTTCATTGATTTGGAACAGAAAAAATATCAAAACTGCAGAATTTCTCATGAAATAGGAAATCTGGTTCCCACCCAGCAGCTCTAGAACTAAATTAGCTGCAAGACAATTCCTCTCATATTAGTGCCCACTTGGAGTTTTTGCACCTTCCTCTGAAGTATCTGGCTAATGTCAGACTTGGCTGATGTAATATTGCAATTCTATGATCCTACATGGATAACTTTTTGTAGCTCTTACAATAATTGTTCAAGTTCCTACGAAGTATGGCCCTGATCCAGGACAGCACTTAGGCTCAGGCTTAAGTCCTACTGACGCATAGCACATGCGTATGTCCTGAATAGAAATGCTTTCTGAATCAGATCCAGATTTCTTTGCTTACACTAAGATCTACTGTACTTGAATGCCTATGCGTTGTAAAAATTCTGTATCACTAGGTTTTGATTCTTGAAATAAAAATTAAATATTTTTGTTGAATGCAGACTTTTTCTATTAAAATTATCTCTGTGTTAAAAATAGAGCGTTCCCTCTGATACTGAGAGAATAAAAACTGAAGGATAGCTCATAAAAGGACAGCCTCTAGAGAATGTGAGCTCTCTACCCTTGTAATATAAGGCTGACACTTTAGCCATTAGGCTACACAATCTATGGTGACCTTCTAGGGGAATTTACAGTTATTATATTAGTAACAGGATGCCTTGGTTGCTGTTCTCTGGGTAGCAGAGACACAAAGTTACAAGGTTAAATAATTGTTTTTAAAATGAAGTAAGAGATCTAGAATTCAAAATCTGCTCCCTACTTTATAACCATATCCATGTAATTTATCATGGGGCAGGTCTTGCCTCCCCTGCAAGTGTTTAGGGTCCCAGATACACTGGAATCCATATGGTTTCTCTGTGCTGGGGAAACAGGAAATCAAGAGGCTGTCCACCAGGGTGCATATAAACCACCCTGCACACTATCAATGGCTGGGCGTGGATAAGGGGAGTAGGGTTGGATATAACACTGCACAGATTCATCCAACATCCCCTTCCCCCCAATAAAGTTGGGAAAAAAGTAGGTTCTAGGACCGCAGAGCCTGAGGCTGAAGTTAGTGGCTTCAGAGCAGGCTGGGAGCAGGATTTGGAGCTAAGCAAGGTTAGACTGGCCAGGTTGCTATATTACAAACATGGAACATAGTTGACATGCCTCCTCTCCAGTGAAGATCTCCCTTCCCGTCCCCTCCACTCAAAACCTCTTTGTAGTTAGTCAATTACCCCACCCGCTTCTTTGCCTGTCTGGTATATTTTTATTTTGACTGTCATGTCACAATTAAAATTTGTCCCCAGTCAAGGAAAAGTACAGGCCATTCAACTAATTAGGTATTTTTAAACATCCCAAGCTCTCTGAGCAAGTCCAACCACTGGGGCATCTTCGATGAAAGAAAGTGAGGAGCTGCTACATTTTAGTTACTTTTCACCCTTAGTTGGGCAACTACTGAAATTGCTTTAACACGTCAGGCAAGAGTGATCAGGCCTAGTACTGCCAGCCTTATACATTCAATAGTCACAAATCTAGATGATAATCATGAGCTCAGCTTGAAAATCATGAGATTTTAATAAATAATCCATTTGGATTCTTTTTATTTGTGTTCTAGTTTTTGAACTTTTATGGTTTATATTTTTAAGTTTTTTTCTGAAATCATGAGAGCTAGATTTTTTTTTAATGACAGCTGGGATTCTTGATTAATACTATGCCTGTAAGAACTGGAGCTTGGAGGAAAACACCAAATATCACAAAAGACTCACAATAAAACTGGAAGAGTTAGCGGGCTTGTACTAAACAAAACAAACCCACCAATAGAATTGTATGGTCACAGTGGTGGCTCAGACTGGCCCAGTACACAGCGATACGGGTGTTATCTCATTCTCCAGCATGTCAGCTTTCATTTTTTAAAAGTCAATATTTCACTGTTAAGGTTGAAAGAAAAGCTCAAACCTGTGAGCTGAGAAACTGCATGCAGAGAAATGTCTGTATGAGTCTGCACAGAGCCTGATGGGAGGGATGGTCAAAAATTTTCAGTCAATACTTTTTTTTTCCAATGGAAAATTGATTTTTCTGTGAAAAGTTTTGTTTAATTGAAAGTATCGACCTTCCAAGATTTTTTTTTAATGTATAGGAAAACAGAAAATGTTTCAGCTGAAAACTGAATATTTTAAATTTTGTTGGAATTCTTTGGCTTTTTTTCCCCTCACAAAAAATTTAAATCGTCCGCTGAAAATTTTCAGTGAGAATATCACCAAATTTTCTGATCAGCTCTACAGAAGCTCTGAGAAGCATAATCTGTCCCAGTAATCTCAGTGAGGCATTAGCTGACATGCTCAGTGATTACTCCTTAAATCGGAAAGGAAAAGGAGCATCACAGATGTGGCCTCTCATGTTGGTGCCACAAGCGGTTGGTGTTTGGGAGATACCACTACTTTCTCCTTCACTTCCTATCTGTCAAAAAGGAACCAAATTCCAGGAGCCTAACAGAGCCCATTACCACATTCAATCACCACTTATGGGGAGCCGAGGTCAAAGATCTCAGAAAGCATGGGATGTCGTATTTTGAATGTCTGCATCATCTACTGTAAGCAGCATCTCATTCTGATAACTCACATGAGTGAAGCTTGGAAGAATATCAGCACTCTGTTTTTCTTAAGATGATGCCTGTTAATAATAGTACTCCACAGAGGTATGTGCCATCAAGTGAGCTTTTTCTAACCTGGCTTGAGTCACTACCATGATTGTCAATTAAGTGTATGGAATTAAACATTTAAGTTTGATTTATCAGAAAATTAGCTGGAAGAAACTGACCCTTTTCCAATTTAACTCTACTTTAGGGAAGGAAAAAGGGGGTCAAAATAGCCAAGAATACCCAAGATTACCTCATGTGTCCCATACATTCCCATAGATTTCACCAGAGAGAAGTTCAGATGTGAAGTTGCTGACATAATATTATAGCAAATACATATGTTAGTATAAGCACACATTCATCAAGTAATACATCATTCCAAACAAAGGATAAAGGTATTATCCATAATACATACCACGGATGCATCGACTCTGCCCAACATATCAACTGTCCCAATTCCCACTCCCTTTTCTCCATCCAAAGGGTTTCAGCCATATATTACCCATCCTAGCACACACCTTCCCTAACAAGCTCCCATCAAGCAGAAGCAGAAATATTTAGATGTGCTTCCCCAATCTCATGCTGTGCCTCCCAACTAAATTGAAACCAGAAGAATATTCTGTAGGTCCCAGTTCAAAACACTGGCCCAGATTCTAAACTGCATCCACGCTGAGCATAGTGCCACTCAGGAGATCAGGTGGCTTTATGTTGCCCTTTGTGGCCTTCGAGATTCTGGCGGATGCCAGCTCTAATTTACAATCCCCAGAGTCTGCTCTGGTTTATATCTGTCTGCCTCCGTCTCCAATGAGGTGTTGCAGCAGCACAGAATAGCTGTAATACACTCTATGGCCACACCCTTTCCTGTACTGACATGACCCAACACTGGGGCTGCAACAGGCCACTGTGTTCCACTGGCCTTGTACTACCCAGGGAAGCCCACTAAATCAGCTGGAAATCCAGCTGGCCAATTTGTCCCCTACTCACTCTGCTGGTGTACAAGGGCAGCACTTAATCTAGAATTGTGGCTACCAGGTCCCTCCAGTTTTATACAAACCAGAGAGACTAACCATGCTCACTCTACTCAATGGTATCTTTGACATCAAGGCATGTTACATGCTTCACTCAGTGAACAGGGGGCAACATTTTACCAGATCAGTAACATTGGCTGCAACTGAAAAATAGCTGGTGAAATGCAAAATTGTTCAACACACACTTATTCTACACCCAGATAATTTACCCTCTAGTATCTAGCCTGGGTTTCAGAGAACAAGCACGTCATCACTGTGTCCATAGCAAAGTGGATTGTAAAAGATGGTTACTCACCTTTGTAACTGTTGTTCTTCGAGATGTGTTGCTCATATCCATTCCAATTAGGTGTGCGCGCGCCGCGTGCACGTTCGTCGGAGACTTTTTACCCTAGCAACACTCGGTGGGCCAGCAGGTCGCCCCCTGGAGTGGCGCCAGTATGGCGCCTGATATATACCCCTGCTGGCCCGCCCGCTCCTCAGTTCCTTCTTGCCGGCTACTCCGACAGTGGGGAAGGAGGGCGGGTGTGGAATGGATATGAGCAACACATCTCGAAGAACAACAGTTACAAAGGTGAGTAACCGTCTTTTCTTCTTCGAGTGCTTGCTCATATCCATTCCAATTAGGTGAAAGCCTTACCTAGGCAGTGAGGTTGGAGTGAGACATTGCGGACTGTAAAACCGCTGCGCCAAAAGCGGCATCGTCTCTAGTTTTCTGTACCAGCGCATAGTGTGATGCGAAGGTGTGCACAGAAGACCATGTGGCCGCACGGCGGATTTCCTGTATGGGGACATGAGCCAAAAACGCGGCCGAGGAAGCCTGAGCCCTGGTAGAATGGGCGGTAAGGGGTCCCGTTGGCATATTGGCCAAGTCGTAACATGTCCTGATGCAGGACGTGACCCAGGATGTGATACGCTGGGAGGAGATAGCCATGCCTCTCATACGTTCCGCTACTGCCACAAACAATTGTGGTGAACGCCGGAAGGGTTTAGTTCTCTCAATGTAGAACGCGAGAGCTCTTCGGACATCCAAGGAGTGGAGCTGTTGCTCTCTTCGGGATGAATGCAGCTTTGGGTAAAAGACTGGCAGGAAGACATCTTGGTTAATATGGAAGGCGGAGACGACCTTAGGGAGGAATGCCGGGTGCGGTCGCAGCTTACCTTGTCCTTATGGAACACCGTATACGAAAGGTCCACGGTCAGAGCCCGAAGCTCCGAGACTCGCCGGGCAGACGTAATAGCGACTAGGAAGGCCACCTTCCAGGATAGGTACAGCAGCGAGCATGTGGCTAAGGGTTCGAAGGGGGGCGCCATGAGCCTGGTTAGAACCAGGTTCAGGTCCCAAGTAGGGGTAGGCCGTTTGACCTGAGGGTAGAGTCGCTCCAGGCCCTTGATAAATCTTGACACCATTGGGTGAGAAAATACAGACTTGCCAGCCTCGCCTGGGTGGAAGGTGGATATAGCCGCGAGGTGGACGCGTAGAGAGGAGATCGCCAAGCCCTGCTGCTTGAGAGACCACACGTAGTCCAAGATGGTGGGGATTAGCACGGTGAGTGGGTCGTGGCCGTGCTGACTGCACCAGGAGCAGAAGCGTTTCCATTTCGCTAGGTAGGTTGAACGCGTGGAAGGCTTCCTGCTGCCCAACAACACTTGCTGTACTGCATCGGAACAGCGCAACTCGGACTGGCTTAACCAACCAGGAGCCATGCAGACAGATGAAGGGACTGTAGATTCGGATGGTGCATCCTGCCGAAGTCCTGCGTGATCAGGTCCGGCCAAAGAGGTAGGGCAATTGGATTCGCCAGGGACAGATCGAGCAGCATGGTGTACCAAGGCTGCCGCGGCCACGCCGGAGCGATCAGGATGAGGCGGGCCTTGTCTCTCCGGACCTTGATCAGGACTCGATGGACGAGAGGGAAGGGTGGAAAGGTGTAGCAAAGACGACCCGTCCACGGTATGAGGAACGCGTCCGACAGGGAGCCCGGGGAGCGGCCATGTAGAGAGCAGAACACCTGGCATTTCCTGTTAGATCTGGAGGCGAACAGGTCTATCTGGGGAAACCCCCACCTCTGGAAAATGACATAGAGGACATCCGGACGGATGGACCATTCGTGGGACAGAAAGGATCTGCTCAGGTGATCCGCCAGGGTGTTCCGCACTCCCGGGAGAAAGGAGGCCACTAGATGAATAGAGTGGGCTATGCAAAAGTCCCACAGACGTATTGCTTCCTGACACAGCGGGGAGGACCGGGCCCTGCTTGTTGATGTAATACATGGACGTTGTGTTGTCCGTGAATACCGCAACACAACGACCATGCAAATGGCGTTGGAATGTCTGGCATGCTAGGCGAACGGCCCGTAGCTCCCGCACATTGATGTGAAGAGTCAACTCTCTCTGTGACCACAGACCCTGTGTACGCAGGGTCCCCAGGTGCGCACCCCAGCCCAGCGATGATGCGTCCGTTGTTAGGGACACTGAGGGCTGTGGGGCATGAAACGTTAGGCCCGCACACACTTGGGAGGGCGTTGTCCACCAGTCTAGGGAGCCTAGAACATTCGGTGGAATCGTTACGATTGTGTCTATGGCATCCCTGCCTGGTCGATAGACCAACGCGAGCCAGGTCTGCAACGGGCGCATGCGGAGTCTTGCATGTCTGGTGACGAAGGTGCATGCGGCCATGTGCCCCAGGAGAGCGAGGCACATTCGAGCAGATGTGGTCGGGAAGGCCCGCAGGCTTGTGACCATGAACACTATGGCTTGGAATCGGTGCCGGGGGAGGCTGGCCGTCACGAGGTTGGAGTCCAGCACTGCCTCTATGAATTCTATGCTCCGCGTAGGCACCAGAGTGGACTTGTCCGGATTGATGGTCAGGCCTAGGCTCGCAAACAGCTCCGTGATGATGGTGATGTGCCCGGTCACCTGCTCTTCCGACGTGCCTCGAATGAGCCAGTCGTCGAGGTAAGGGAAGACATGGATACGACGACGTCGCAGGGCAGCAGCGACGACCGCCATACACTTGGTGAATACCCGGGGGCCCGAGGAGAGCCCAAAGGGGAGGACCGTGAACTGGTAGTGGTCCTGATTCACCACAAAGCGGAGATACTGTCTGTGCGGGGGGAAGATCGCAATGTGGAAGTACGCTTCCTTCATGTCGAGAGCGGCGTACCAATCTCCGGGGAAGGGATGATGGTTCCTAAGGTTACCATGCGGAACTTGAACTTTTTGATGAATTTGTTCAGGCCTCGCAGGTCCAGGATGGGTCGTAGGCCCCCTTTTGACTTGAGGATTAAGAAGTACCGGGAATAAAACCCCTTGCCCCTTAGCTCCCTTGGCACCTCCTCTATAGCTTCAATGGACAGGAGCTTGCGAACCTCCTGAATGATAAGTTGCTCGTGAGAGGGGTCCCTGAAGAGGGGTGGAGAAACAAACTGAAGATGGTAACCAAAACTGCACCGTGCTCAGGACCCAACGATCCGAAGTCAGCTGGGACCATGACAGTAGGAAGTGGCGGAGGCGGTTGAGGAAATGAAGTGGATCCAGAGAGGGGATTGGTAAGCTGCTCTCGGGCGCACCTTCAAAAGTTCGCCTTGGGTCCCTGCGGTGGCTTTTCGGACCCGGAAGTGTTACCCCTTTGAGGACCTGACTGCCGTCTACGATTTGGCCGGCCTCGCCTCCGGTTGAAATCTTGTCTGGGGCGAGGCGGTGGGTAAGTGCGCTGATGGTAGGGGCGGAATGGCCTTCTCTGAGTCTGGGGCGTGTGCATTCCCAGTGAACGCATGATGACCCGGTTATCCTTCAGGCTCTGTAGCCTGGGATCCGTCTTTTCAGAGAAGAGGCCCTGCCCGTCGAATGGCAGGTCCTGGATCGTTTATTGTAGCTCCGGCGGTAGTCCGGAAGACTGCAGCCACGATATACGGCACATGGCTACGCCCGACGCCAGAGTCCTCGCTGCTGAATCTGCGGCATCTAAGGACGCCTGTAGCGAGGTCCTGGCGACCCTCCTGCCCTCTTCCAGGAGAGATGAAAATTCCTGGCGTGAGTCCTGGGGGAGCAGCTCTGTAAATTTGCCGACAGCCTCCCAGGTGTTGTGGCTGTAACGGCTCAGGAGGGCCTGCTGGTTCGCCACTCGGAGCTGAAGGCCTCCAGCAGAATAAATTTTACGGCCCAGCAAGTCCATGCGCCTGGCTTCCCTGGATTTTGGTGCAGGAGCCTGTTGGCCGTGGCGTTCCCGCTCGTTGACTGATTGTACCACCAAGGAGCAGGGAGCGGGGTGTACGTAGAGGTACTCATACCCCTTGGATGGTACCATATACTTCCTTTCCATGCCGCGGGCAGTGGGTGGAATGGAGGCCGGAAACTGCCAGATGGTGTCCGCCTTCGCCTGGATCGACTTAATGAAGGGGAGGGCTACCCTGGTCGGTGCCTCCGCCGAGAGGATGCTTACTACTGGGTCCTCTACTTCCGGGACTTCCTCTACAGGAAGGTTTATGTTCTGGGCAACTCGCCTCAGCAGGTCCTGATGTGCCCGGAGATCAATCGGCGGGGGCCCTGATGAAGATGTGCCCGCTACCGCCTCATCCGGGGACGAGGACGAAGACACCCCAGGGAGGAGTGGTTCTTGCACGGAAGCCTCGTCCAGAGGGGCCTCCGTTTCCCGGGCATCCTGCTGCACCAGGGTATCCGTGGGGTCTTCCTCCATACCTGGGGGGAGGGGGGGCCGACTGATTGTGGCCTCTGGTGCACGACGCTCCGATGGGTTTGGGCGAACTTGTCCCGAAGGTTCGCCCTGGGCTTGGTGGTATGCCCAGGGCATCCAAAAGGACCATTGAGGTGGACCCTGGTTGGCATCGGCCGATGACAGGCCGCACAAGGCTTAAAGCCGGGTGAACCGGGCATGGACCCCGGCACCGCGGGGAGGAAAAAGGGGCGAACCCCCGACCCTCAGTATAACTATTTACAACTATACTTACTTAACTTTATAACTACAACTATTACTATAATAACTGAACTATATACACTAGACTGCAGAAGAGTGAAACGCTAGGGAGGTGGAGAACGGCTAGCCGTGCTCCACAGTTCCAACGACCGACACGGGCGGTAAGAAGGAACTGAGGAGCGGGCGGGCCAGCAGGGGTATATATCAGGCGCCGTACCGGCGCCACTCCAGGGGGCGACCTGCTGGCCCACCGAGTGTTGCTAGGGTAAAAAGTCTCCGACGAACATGAACGCGGCGCGCGCACACCTAATTGGAATGGATATGAGCAAGCACTCGAAGAAGAACTCCCCCTTCTCTCATGAATAGTTCCCACTTTTCCATATGAACAATCACAAAGCCATCCATGTTGCTTCTGTTCCTTTTTGGTACCATCCATTGAAAAGAGCTGACAATGTCATGTTTCAGAGCCAGTTTGGAGTGAGGGTAGTGAGGTAGATAAGCAGGGCAGTCAGGCACCATACTGCCATGCCACTGGGGCTATTTTTTTGTTTGTCTTTTTGCTTGGGTGCCCTGTGATGGGGTGACAAAAACATTTCCCACCCTGGCTGGCAAGATGCTTAAGGCCATTCCTTCACAGTTTCGATAAAGTATTCCTAGGATCGTAGAAACATGAGAGATGTAAAGACGTAGAAGACCACTAATTCCATCTCTGTGGAAACCAGTGATGGAGACATTGACTGAACTGAACAGTAATCAGACCATGCCAGTCTAATCAGCTATATTCTTCTGGTCCATCAGCGAATGGTCAAGCTATGGTCAAGGAATGCAAGTACCTTGTGCCCTAAGACAAGAAAATAGCTTTGAATAAGATTCTTGGGCCTGCCACAGTTTCTTCAAGAAGGTGAAAAACTTGTTCATCCTAGAGGCTCAGAATATTATAAAGGTAGCTAAAAATTCTAGCATATACCCATCAGAGCAGAGATGGCTGCCTTACTGACAGGGTGAAAGGCATTAGAGATTGGTAAATCTGAGAGTATTTGTGTTTTAGATGATCAGTGGTTCAGATCCAGCTCTCTTATCTGAGACTTTCTCCCTCTTTCACTTTTCAACCAAAATTCAGGGTTGGGGGAGTTTGGAAAATTATTCTGGCTCATTTCTGTCACCTCATCCTTCCACTTGTTTTCTAAATCAGTGAGGTCACTTCAGTCAATCCCCTTTTCTCATTATTTTGTGGTAATTAAGATCAATTTAGACACTTGTATTACTAGTTTCTAGCAGTCAGATCTCCAGAATGAGTGGCAGGGCTCTCACTGAAGAAGACTATTATAGATAGAACACGATGAATCAGGTAGTTCACCCAAACCCAGGCTGGGCATTCTTTAGAGTAAGGGGCCTCATTTGGTCAGGTTCTTAGATGAATGTTCCCAATCATTTTTTAATTTACATTTTTGTATAGCATTCAGAGGGCACAGTGAGGATCATGGATAAAAAACGAAGCAATACATTAAATAAGTAAGCCTTTGGCTACACCCTTGGCACCTAGCATTGCAACCGTGGTGAAAAGTGACAACTGTGAAGTTACTGTCAAACACAGCTTCCCCCTTACATGCTTTGGAGGTAGTCAGACCTGTAAGAAGAGCATGAAGAGCAGAGTTTAGATAGCCTGGTAATGACTACATCTGTTTTAAACAGATTTCTTTCCTTTTTTTTTTTTTTTGGCTAAGGATACCATGCCAAGCATGGAGTCAAGTTATCACTTAAAATTTTGAGCTACAACTCTGATGTATTTTTCAACAGAGTGAACAGCCGAGCCTTTTTAAAAAAGCATAAACTAGTTAGAACACAGAACTTTAACTCATGCTGTTTGATGCTTTAAGTGTGGATTTACACTACAACACCCTTGCAAGTTATCTATAAGGCCTCACCTTGCTAGTATATCAAATTTGCATAAATACACTTCAAATATATATAGATCAATAGATATAAATGTTCATTTAAAAGGTGAATATCAAAAGTGCATTACACACAGAGCTCTTACACATCCTCTAATTAATTCAAATAATCACACTTGCTGTATTAAATTAAACATTATATGCATAAAATATAGCTTACCATCAACTCTAAGCACTAAAACACTGCTAAGAGAGGACTGTTGCTGCCAAAAAGGCAGTAGGAGAGTGAAAGAACTGTACTGAAATGTAGCTATAACCTCTATTGCCATGGAATGACTAATAATAATGTATAGATTATTTTTAAACAGTATTTTTGAACAACTTACCCCTCTTTGTCTGGTACTCCAATTCCAGCCTGTAATACTGTAACTTTGCAAGCTAAGCACAAGGAACCAAAGTAGCAGTATAGACCCAACACATATTTTTAATGGGATAATTTATTATTTCCTCCAGCAGCTCATTTACTGATCAATCCTCCCCTCCCCTCCATTTGATAGAAAGATGGGGTGAGGAGGAGAGAAACTTCCTGATAGTTTTGTAGAATTCTTTCCAAATGAGAAGCCAGTCACTAATCAAGAGTTCCTAAGAAACAGTAAGAGTAGCTGTGTGATTTGGAGGAAATTTCTTAGGTCAGTCCCAGTTTAAAGCTTTTATATGCCTACAAAATCCAGGTGATGGTAAATTTAGCCCTTCTTGAAAGACAGTGATTTAAGTTTTTAAGAAGCACAAAGATTTTAAACAGAGTGGTATCCTACCCAGGACCAATTAAATGTCATCTTAAATACTTAACTGAAGCATTTTTTATATAGTAGGAATCAATTAAGTGGAAGGTGTCAAATTTAACTTACATTTAAATTTTGTCATTGAGTTAATCTCAGGAGATTATACACCATATTTCAGGAATGATTTCAGAAAGCTTTCAGTACTACAGTCTCTGTTAAGTTTGCTTCAGGACCACTGCAGCAGCCTTGAAGGAAGAAAACACACAGGGGAAATTCTCCATCCCCAAGAGCAAATAAGCACAAATAATTACAAAAGTGTTGCAATTAGGTTCAAAATAATGAAGGTGGCATCACATGAATGTGTCTCAGCTAAATAACTCACAACAAGAACATTAACAGAGTTTGTTCCATTTCCAAAAAAGAAAAAAAAACTATTTTTTGAAATCTGTGACAAGTTAATTTGTATCATGTCATAACTTGATCCAATGAACTATGTGCCCTTTCTTCCACAAATGCTTTTCTCAAGCAAATACAATGCGGCATTTCAAACATTTTTGAGAGATAGAAAGAGAATAAATCTTCATGGGTTAGGCTATTGGACTGGGACTCTCAGGAGATCTAGGGCGTTATTCCTAGTTCTGCTACTACTTTTTTATGTGACTTTGAGCAAGACACTGAGGGCACGTCTACACTGCCCACTAGATCAGCAGGTAGTGATTGATCTATCAGGGATCGCTTTATCGTGTCTAGTGTAGACATGATGAAATCGATCCCCGATTGCTCTGCCGTCGACTCCGGAACTCTACCGCTGCGAGAGATGGAAGTGGAGTCGCTGGAGGAGTGGCAGCGGTCAACTCACCGCCGTCCTCATGGTCAGGTAAATCGACCTAAGATACGCTGACTTCAGCTACACGAAGTTGTGTATCTTAGGTTGACACCCCCCCACACACACACACAGTGTAGACCTCGCCTTAGGACCAGATTTTTAAGGATATTTAGGCACCTATAGGATTTTCAAAGGCACCTTGATGCTTTTGAAAATAGCTTTAAAAATCTGGCCCTTAGAGCCTGATTTTGAGAAGCTCTGAGAACCAATAGCACCCATTAAATTCAACTTGGAGTTGTGGGTGCTCAGCACTTCTGAAAATCAGGCCCTTAATTTCTTCATTTCCCCATTGGTAAAAGGGGGATAATATCATCATTTCTATTACGATACGCCTAGAGGCCCAAACCCAGAGTGAATTCTTATTGTGCTAGGCACTGAACAAAACATTGTAAAAAACAACCCCTTCTCAAAGAGAAGAAACAAAGAGTGGCAGAAAGGAACTGCTATAATCCTCATTTTACAGATGGGGAATTGAGACACAAAGACCCAGATCCACAAAGGCATTTGGGCTCCTAGCTCGCATTGATTTCAGTGGAAGTTAGGGACCTAAGTACCTTTGTGGATCTAAGCCAAAGAGCTTAAGTGATATGCCCAAGGTCAGACAAGAAGTCTGTGCCAGAGGACAGATTGAACCCACAAGTTCTGAGTCATAGTCCAGTGCTTTGCTAATATGACTATCTCCCAAAGCTGTTTTGAGACTAAATTAATCAATCTTTGTGAGGCACACACATGATGGCATTCTCATGTTATCTCTACCTAATGTGTGAAAGGTACTTTTCTTTTTCTTATGAACAGCTTGCAAATTTGAACACACAGTGCAGGCAGATATTACTCTGCAATATCAGCTGTCATTTGTCTGAAATTATTGGCAAATAACTGCATTGTTCGGGTTGGAACGGATGTTGGGGCATGTTTCTATACATCTTTCATAGTTAGGCTATTACTTTGTTTTTAAAAAGACCAATTTTTCATCACACCAAAAAGCATCTCAAAGTGATTTAGAAACATTAATGAATTTATTCTTCTAGT